>NC_090931.1:274902661-277345161 GCF_040938575.1 Ambystoma mexicanum | reverse complement strand
GGCCCATGAGCTTAGCTAGCACCAAATTAAGGTCCCATCCTGGCGGTGGGTTAGAAATAGGAGGGTGAAGTCTCTTTACTCCTTCCATGAAGGCTTTAACTACTGGTACTTTCCACCACGACACCTTGTTATGGGATGTGGTGTAAGCCGAGAGGGCAGCCAGGTGTACTTTCAGAGAGTTAAAAATCAATCCTGCATCCAGCAGGTGGAGCATGTATGTCACAATGTTGGAAGGATTGCAATCAACCGGGTTGATTTGTTTATTCTGGCACCAAATAACAAATCTCTTCCACTTGTCAAAGTAACAGTGCCTTCTGTTTGGTTTCCTGGATTCTTTTAGGATGTCCATACACCTCTGTGGTAAATTGAGATGTCCAAAATCTATGACCTCAGGAGCCATGCTGCCAGGTTCATTGAATTGGGTTGCTGGTGCACTGTTTGACCTTGTTGCTGGGACAGTAGGTTGTACCAGGCTGGGAGTTTGATGGGCTCGCACACCGCCATCCTGCGTAGGTGTGGAAACCATGGTTGTCCCGCCCACATGGGAGCAACTAGGATGAGCGTCATCGATTCCTTGTTCATCTTGTACACTACCTTCCTGATGAGGAGTTGGTGGAAAAGCGTACGCAAACATCCCTGACCAGTTCATCCACAGGGCGTTCCCTTGGGAGTCTGGCTGGGGGAACCTGGATGCAAATCCTGGGCATTTTTTGTTTTCGCTTGTGGCGAATAAGTCTATAGTGGGGGAAACCCCACTGAGAGAAGAGATCTTCTACGAGCTCTCTGAAGGACCCATTCGTGTTCTTCTGGGAGGGAGTCTCTGCTTAGAGCATCCGCTAGGGAATTGAGCTCCCCTGGAACATGTTGCGATGACAGGAAGATGTTTCGTCTGAGTGCCCATATCCAGATTTTCTGGGCAAGCTTGGACAGATTTGGCGAACAAGTCCATCCTTGCTTGTTCAGATGGAACATGGCTGTCGTGCTGTCCGTCCGGATCTGCACCGACAAGTTTATTAGATGGGGCTCGAACGCCCAAAGCTCTCTGAATACTGCCAGAAGCTCTAGCAGGTTGATGTGGTTCTTGGCTACTGAGTGAGACCAGAGACCCTGAGCTGTGTGGTGGAGATGGTGAGCTCCCCACCCAGTCAGGCATGCATCTGTAGTCACCACTGCCTGCACTTCGGGATCGTAAAAGGGTTTTCCCCTTGCGAGATTCTCTCTTGTCCACCAGTGTAGGCTCTGTACAAGTGTTGGCGAAACGACCACTAGATCGTCCCACTGACCACTTGCCTGAGACCACTGTTTCGCCAACCATTCCTGCATAGGACGCATGCGCAGTCGCGCATGGGGGACCAGGTAAATGCATGACGCCATCATGCCCAGTAACCGCATTGCTTTGCGTACCGTTATTTGTTGACCGGACTGATAATGTGGAATTTGCAGTAGTATATTCCGAATTCTCTCTTCCGAAGGGAAGGTCAACCCTTTCTGAGTATCTAGGATTGCTCCCAGGAACTGTTTTGAGGTGCTTGGCACTAGGCTCGACTTCTTCTCGTTGATTAAGCCTAATTCGTGGAGGAGGTCGATAGTCCTTTGAATGTTTGTCCTGCAAATTCCTGGGGTTTCCCCTGTTATGAGCCAGTCGTCCAGATAAGGGTACACTGGGATTGCCTCCCTGCGTAGGTGTGCAGCTGCCACCGCCAGTACCTTGGTGAATACCCTGGGTGCTGAAGCTATCCCGAAGGGCAGTACCTTGAATTGGTAGTGGCGACTGACCACCTTGAAGCGCAAGTACTTTCTGTGCGCCGGGAGCATGGAAATATGAAAATAAGCATCTTTCATATCCAAGGTTGCCATGTAATCCCCCTTTTTTAGGAGGGGGATTACCTCTTGTAGCGTGGTCATATGGAATTTTTGGGGCTTTACATACTTGTTGGCAGGCCGTAAATCCAGTACTGGGCGCATTGTCAAATCTTTCTTTGGCACAAGGAAGTAAGTTGAATAGATACCCTTGTTTACCTGGTGTCCTGGGACGAGTTCTATCGCGTCCTTTTCTAGCAGAATGGCAATCTCCTCGAGAAGGATCTTCTGATGTTCTAAGGAGTGTATTCTTTGTCGTGGAGGATGGTTCCGGGGACGCTGCAGTAATTCTATACAATATCCTGTGGACACTGTTGACAGCACCCATCTGTCTGAGGGGATCCCTTCCCAAGCCTGGGTGAAGTTGGAAATACGTCCCCCTACTGGGGTTGCGTGAGAAGGGACCCTGAACTGAGCGTCACTGCTTTGGTGGGGGCGTGCCACCTCCCTTGTTGGGGCTGCCTCTGCCTCTTCCACGCCCTCTCTTGTTACCCCTGCCGTAACTTTGGGTAGACTGCTGGCTGTTGTTCCACTGTGTACCCTGTACCTGGGCATAGTTGCCTCTTTGTGAATTTTGGCCGCGTGGGCGACGAAAATTACTATTCCCCCTCTGGTTAGGGGGTTTGTTGGTTAGTTGGCCAAGGGATTTCAGTGTCTCGTATTCGTCCTTGGCGTTTTTAAGTGCGTCTTCGACCGCTTTCCCAAACAATAGATCGGGTTCCACCGGCTTGTCTATTAATGAAGCCTGAGTTTCTGTTTTGAACCCCGACAGCCGTAACCACGCATGTCTTTTGATAACAGTACCTTCTGCTATCAATCTTCCTGCGTTGTCCGCGGCGTCGAAAGTTGCTTTTAATATGCAACCAGACACGGCTCTCCCTTCTGCCGAGATCCGAGCCAATTGGCCCTTTAACGGTTCAGGAGCAGAGGCTATGAGCGCCGCGACCTCTTCCCATTGATGGCAGTTGTAGCTGGCCAACAGGGTGGTGGAGTTAGCAATCCTTGCTTGGTAGGCGGACGTTGAGGCTACCTTCCTGCCAAACCCGTAAAGTTTCTTGCTCTCCTTGTCGGGAGGAGCTTCTGATGAAGATAAGGGTGTTCCAGCCCTCTTCCGAGTGTTGGTAACAACTATGGAGTCTGGTTTAAGATGTCCTCTTATATAGAGAGGGTCAGACTGGGCTGCCCGGAAAAGCTTTTCGACCCTGGGGTTCACTGCTCTGGTGAGGTTTGGGTTCACCAGGGACGGATCTATTCTTCGTTGGATGGATTTAAGGATAGGGATGGTCTGAGCGACCGGCCTCCTCTCTCCCACCAACTCTTCTGCGAAGTCCCTTTCCTCCTGTACACCGAGGGTGTCGATGTGAAAATGTTCTGCCGCGCGAGCGAGAACCTCATTAAGGAGGGGCTGGTTATCGACTGGCGAGTCGGTAACTGGGGCTTCGTTCTCTACCGGGGAATCTACTCTGTAAATTTCCTGCTCATCTTCTCCCTCCTCCTGATCCTCATCATCCGCATAGTATTCCGTCCCGGCTTGTTTCTCCATAATTTCAAACTCCTGGTCCCCCTCAGGGAATGGAGTAGAGTAAGGCTGCACCTCGAAGGGTTCAGGTCTTTCGAACCGGGCCTTTTTACTTAGGGGGATAGGATCAGTGGAACCTGAGGGTGTGGCCCCGTGAGGGTCATACGAGAGGAAATGCTCTGGATTCTTGTCGTAGAAATCAGCCAAGGAAGACATTCTTGACATGACCCTGTCTATGTCTTCACTGGACCATTCTTTGGAACAGGGTATGACTTTAGTAGGCAATTTAGGGGACTTATCAAGGGTACCCTTGCTGGATGTTGATCTCTCAGTAGACTTGTATTTATCTGTTTGCTTAGGGGGGGGAAGGATGGTCGTACAGGAGTGGAAGAATGTGCTTTCCGCTGTTTCCCCCCCTCCCCGTGCGTGGAAAAATGTTTTCCCTGTCCCTTGGAGGCCCCGGAGACTTTCGACGCCTGGCGTCGAGGATCGGGAGAGATATCTGTGTTTTTCGAGCGTGGGGCCTCGCTGGTGTTAACTACGGGCTCCGTCTCTTGGAGCGCGGCCTGGGGGTGGAAGTCGTCTTCGTCCTCCGACGATCGAACTTCCGTTAGTCTAGGGAGCGAGGCACTCTTGGCAAGAGTGGATGATTGCCTTGCGTCATGAGGCGATCTCGATCGAGAGCGCCCAGAGGACACCGAGTCGGACCGTTCTATCTGGGCCTCTTTCCGAGAAGTCGACGTCGTCGAGGTTCGGTTGGACTTAGTGTGTGTAGGGTGTGTAGGGTGTGTAGCGCTTGCGTCACCGGGGGTCTTCCCCATAGCCGCCCTGCCGGACGACCTTCCGAGGTCGGGGACCTGCGCTCGGCTGTCTTTCGACGCCGTAATGCCCTCGCCGTCCGAAAGTACGGCGTCGCTGCCATCGCTGAAGGCGCCCTCCGCTGCCATGGCCACCTGCCTGGCGTGGTGGGCCCAACGCTTAGTCGAACGGTCCTTAAGTGTCTTAGGTTTAAACCTACTACACGCTCTGCAGTTCGCTTCGGGGTGGTCCCTCGGCAAGCAGAGATTGCACGTGGCGTGCCTGTCGACCCAAGGGTATTTGCGGTTGCACTTGGGGCAGAATTGGAAAGGGGTACCCTCCATATGCACCTAAAGGCAGCGGGCTGGTAAGTGTATGAAATATATTAGATAAGGTGTACTTATATACCAAGAGTGAAGAGTATGTACCACCCCCCACTCTCCCTACTTGCAGGGCCGAGGCCAGCGGCCTACCCGAGGCCAGCGGCCTTCCGAGGCCCAGATCCGTCGTGCGGCAGCCGACGGTCGATGTCTTCTCCCGCCGTCATCGAGTGTCGAGGGTCGACGTTGGGGTGGGTGTAACGCTTACCTGGACTCTGCGGGGACACTCACGATGGAACTTCGTGACTCTGTTCTTCTCTATTGGTGTAGCTCCCAGTCCCCCCTTCAATTATGCGAATGTGAGTTCCTAGGACAAACAAGAGATTTCTAAGAATTTTGATTAGCACTTCTATGGAGTTTGACTAATTCTACACTCTCATATGACACTACAGCCCCTTTTTTAATTACCTTTGGAATTAATGTTGTTAGCTCTCCATCCTGCGTCTGTGCAGGGGCGCTAGTTCTGAAGAGGGGAGATGGAACCAGGATAACTGGGCCGGACTGAAGTGACTGGAATTAGGACTGGGAAATGTAGGAGTGCCTAAAGCGTGTGAGGAATTTCTACACCCACGCATTCATGGGCACCACAACCAGAAAATGAATTTACCTCAGGAAAACGCACTCACAACCATATGTAAAGAACACACACAAAGCTAAGATCCTTCACTGAGGAACACTCAGTAGTTATGAAGCGCAACTCAGCTCCATACGTTACGCGCAGAAAATGTTCAGAAACTAATTACAATGCAACATTAAATTTCACTATATCATGAAAAGACTTATGCTGCTTCACAGGATAGAGCAAAGATACTTGCGAAAACTTTTCTGACAGGAAACTCTTGAATTATGGAAGTCGTTCCGTGACTGGAAAAATGACGGGGCTAAAGGAGTGACCGGAATGAAGTGTGTGACAGGAGTTCCAAAACGCCGACTGAGGAAAATACTATGACTGGAAATTGTAGGAATTGCAGGGAGTTCAGGGAAACTGGAACGGGCCAAGAAGGGAACCGGAATGACTGAAGGGAAAGAGTAACAGGTGGCGCTAAAACGTGACAGGACCTAAAGCGGGACAGCGGCAAGCGTTGACTGGATTCTTCCGAACGCGAAGCAGGGAATGCTCGAGGGGAGGGGCTTAAATAGGAGGAGAGAGAAAACAACTAGACCTACACTGCGCATTCTACCAGCATAAACCAGGCAGCCCTGTTGAGAGTTGGGAAGTACCGCCCATGCCTAATACTGCCCTGAGTTGCTTTTTCTTAAACTCCACGAATGGTAGAGTGAAGACCAACTCTTTTTGGACGCAATTGTAGGAACCTTTGCTGTGATCATGACAGTGGGGAAGGATGTCAATAAAGAATTATAATTTTCAATTATTAGCAAAAGTATGGCTAAGGCCAGGGGACTCCGCAAGATGCTTCCGACCAGTATGGCGGAAAAAAAACAATCTGAGGATCCTAGACGCGTGAGGGATCTTGGGTACAGTGGACGTCACACTAGGGATAGTATTACTGGCACGCCTGTGTCGACGCCCATTTTCGAGTTTCGAAAAACAAACTAATACTCCGCAGCTTCCACTAGATGTCGGCCTATGCACAGCATGTGATCTAAGCAGATTCCTCAAGCCTCAGATATAGATAGATAGATATATATATATATATATATATATATATGTCACCTCCTGTGTGTGCATTAGGGATGAACAAAACACCCAGACAGTTTTAGGTGCATAGCACAATTGAGCTAAAGGAGCTGCAAAGAATACATGGGTATCACTAGCATGTTAACACGGGAAGAGTGCAGCTGGGAATGTACAGAGCTTAAAGGTACTAGTAGACGCATATAGAATGTATAAGGTGTAGATACATAATTGATTTACAGTTGTACATTGTAATGGTCCTATTTTTCAGTAAGCATTCATAATTCTTTTTTTAATACCTTGTTATGTTCTGGTTTCAGCAGGACACAGTCTATTGCCCAGGATAAAAACAACCAGACCAGGACACAAGCAAATAACTACACGAAGATTAAAACAAAGTGTCTAAAAGTTGAAGGATATTGGGAGTACCAATTTCAAATTGTGTAATAATCCTAATGTATGTAAACATGTCCAATTAAAGTACTTTGGATAAAAACACTATTAATACAAATTATTAAAAAATATTTGATGCCTGCAATACGAGGTCAGCATGGGTTGTCAGGAGACAAACACCAGGAACACTGGATTAAAAGCCAGCAAGCAGGTGGGAGTCAAGTTGATTCTAATATAGCCCACGTATTCGGTATGCCATGTTAAGCAGCTTAAGCACAGAAATGGTAAATGCGCTTTTGCAAAATCCTTTTTTGTTAAAAGACAAGAGGCCTACAATTTGGATTCCGTTTTTTCTGAGGTTGAATTTAGTTTTGCTTGTGCTCCAAAAAAAAAACGAAGCAAAAAAAATAAAGTTCTATTGAAATAGTGGAATTAGATAGATGTGTACGTACAACACAGGACAGAGTCCCGATTTGAACCAATGCAAAAAAGTGCGCTTTGCATACGTTGTGTTTTGAAGCACCAAGTCTTGGCAGGTTTTTTTTTTTAATTTATTTATTATGAGGCTATATAACAGATCACCCAAGTAGCAAGAACTCTGCTCTGCAACAATCCAAACAAAAGACTAGTCTGCACCTTTAACAAGCTAATGCAAATAGATTTTGCAATACACTTCATTTTAAGAGCACTTTTTTTTTTAAAGAGTCATTAATCAAGTGAGAGCAGAAGCTACTCCTGAAACCCCAGTTAAGGATTTTAATGAACCTAGACGCAACAAGCAGAACTGTTCAATCTATTCTGATCAATGTTGACAATAGCAGCATAGATTTATTGTTTTGGTGAATTCAGATAATTAAAAACGCATGCAAATGATCATTACAAAATGTGGGTTGAAAGCAATTTGTTATTAACGGCCTTCAAGAAGTTCAGTGGATGAACAGAGTAAAATTATTATTTGTGTTTGTTATCAAACGTACAACTGAAACTTTATTAATAACTGAATAAAATACTTGCAGTTTATAAAAGGAGGGGGTTGGAAAGTTGATGTAGAAAAATCAACCAAATTTATATTTTTACATGGATCCGGAACATTTTAAATTTACCTACCTCAAATATTTCAGGAGGTTGCAAACGGCAAAATGTTGAAATAGAAAGCCCCCAGTAAAATATATACTTTTCATATCTATGCCCTGATGGAAGGCCTTTTCATCAGAGCAAGAGTTTGGAAAGTCACCAGGTAAATTCAAGTCCATTGTGCTCAATTGAACCTCTCCAACAATGCTGTGGCGTTGGCAATAATCTCCATAGGTGACCATCTTCCTACCAAAAGAGTACTTTTACAGCCCCTTCTCCCCCCCACCTCACCAGTCTTTCTAGAGCGTATTTAGCTGTCGAGAGCAGGGCATTACTGATTGTGCGTTTGGTGGTGACCACCAAGGAATCCGATGCTAGCTGATCATTATGTAAAATAGGATCTGCAGAAGAGGGCTTCTATTTCTTTGAGGGTTCACCGTCTTTGTGACCACTGACTTAATTAGCGAGGGGGAAACTAATTTGTTGATAAATGTTAATAAAGGGACAATGACTTGGGTCCACATTTTCAAGCTGCATGCCACCAGCCAACCATAAAAAGGTCTCACCACCCCCAATACCATAGATACAGAGCCCTACACCGCCCACCCGAATAGAACAAAATATCACAAGCCAATGGCTAGAGGCAGGTGCAAATGTTTCACCCCATAAATTACATGGTGGTCATAGTGGCACTGAAATCCTTAAAGCACCAAATCTGCGGGCAGAAGGGAATGGTGATCTCTTTTCATGTAGGCTGCGCTGTACACCCTGGGCTGGCCACGCTGCGATAACTGAGCAGACCTCAAACATTCGGTGCTCTACTTCAGCTGGTGCCATCTGGCTTTAGCCTGTGTTTGGGTTTCAGTATAGCAGTCTTGCAGAGATTTCTCCAGGACACAGTTAGATGTCAGGCCTGCAGAGCTGAAGGCAGACTTTTTTTTACTTTGGATCAACAGTGATTGAGATGCCGTGTCTACCTTGAGGATGCCAACGCTTTTTCGGCCTGCATGACATATGCAGCCTAGTGCCTTGGCTATGGTGCTCTTGCACCACTTTGGGTTTAAACTGCCTACATGCCCAGCAGTAAGCTTTGATATGGTCCTTGAAAGGCACCTGCTGCACACACATGTGCCCCCTTGCAAGGGAAACTGGAAATCTAAGGTCAACATTTAAATGGGGGTGTTCAAGTTTGTGTCGGTGAGGTGGGGGGGGGACATGACATTTTAATGTGGTGGGGTTATAGAGACAGGGGAATGTAGACATTCTAGAAATGCCAATTCAATAAATCAATCCCCTCTACTCATGTGCGCCTTATCTGTGAGAAGTTATCAAGCAAGGTCTCCCATCTCCTGTTTAGACGATGGTTTGATATCAAGCAATTCAGTTTGATTCAGCGACAACTGGACGATAATGTATTATTCACTCTGCGTGCATATGGTCAACCAATGCCAGTAAAAAGAACCACCTCAAACATGGTGATGTCTATGTGTTGAGGATATGGGACCCTGTACACACAGGTGGTTCCCGTCACCTTATTCCATATCCAGTCAGCTCACCCTTTTTGAATTCCAATAAAGATTTAATGCATCGAGCCAACCACTAGATGGTTGTCTATGCAAAGCATGTGAATCTATGCAGATTCACAAGCTTCAGAAATAATGGTTATACAGTTTACTACCTGGGTACACCCAGTACAGGAAGGTATTGTATTGACACTAAGCAACAGATACCATAACCACTCCTGACTCTGCACTTCCTCAACCAACTTAGTCTATGGTTGACATCCCACCTGTGAAGTTAATCAGCTTGTATACTGCGAGTTGACATGCTGTGCCCTTCCCTGTGGTGTAGGGATATGGTAGGAGAATGGGAAAGTGGGTGCAAGAGCAACAGACAATAGGTGGTGGGAGTGAAAGCTTGAGTGGGTGTTGATCCATTAAGTTGGACCGTAAGTCTGGATTGTAGAAGGGAAGTACTTTGTAAGCATTATAACTATGTGAGGCTGCAGAGATCTGTAGATGACTAGTAACATGCAATGTTTGGTTGTGCAATGGACTTCAGAAGTGCTCAACCAAGTTAAATAGTGTTGGCTTTTAGACCCTCTATTTTTCCAAATGCTTAAATATGGACTAGAAATACAGGAACCACTAAACCAGAAGGCCAAGAGTAGCTAAATTAAGAATAGATTGTGTAAAAGGTGAACGCGGCTGGAGAACAAGGGTAGGAAGGGTGTTCTTGATAAGCTGACATTTCTGGATATGTTACAAGCGTGACACGCCTATGTGAGAGGAAACCTCATGGTTAGAATGGCTCGAGCACAAAGAGAATGGAGCGGTCAAATGAGTACAGTAAAAAAATAAAATGCCTTTTCTGTTGGTCCGAAAATGTTCATATTGGAGGTTTTTTCCAGTCATTAGACTATTTTAGTTTGCAGTGAGACATTGTGGCGCCTTACTGTTTTCCTACTAAGTTATATAGTTTAAAACCACAACCAAATCACCACAGCAACAGTCTAAGCATTTAGGTCCGTTTGTGTAAAGTGTTCAGCGGCAAAGAGCATTATCTTTGGCATACCAGTGACCAGGCTGTTGAGCCTGGACATTGTTGGGGATGGTCATATCGATAAATATCTGCATAATCTAGCTCTGTATAAACTTCTAGACCTTGGCCGCAGTTACCGCCATTCTATTAATAAAAGACCGCATGCGATCCTTGGGTCAAAACAGGAGCGTAGAGTACACTTCCGGTTCTACTTTGGGAATGTTGAACACTAGATTTTAATGTTAATACGATAGAATGAAAAGTCACATAATCCAGCTTGTCAAAGCGGAAGGGAATAGTTTACCTGTAACTCCATTTCTCCAGCATTGGTATCTTTCATGGACTCACATGCTTTGAATATTCCCCGTCGTCAGGCTGGGAATCCCCGGTACATTATATAGACCCTTTCCTGTAGGAAAACTTTTGACGCTTATGCGTCCTATCCACCTCGTTTTGTATCATGCGTGCCCGTGCCGTCAGGACGTCATGATATAAATACAGGCCCCGCCCCCGCGCTCCCTCAGATTTCGGCCCCCAAAGTAGTGGGGGAACCGGTTTGCATGATATGGGGAGGCAGGTGGGCGCATGTGAATCCATGAAAGATACCAATGCTGGAGAAATGGAGTTACAGGTAAGAAACTATTCCCTTCTCCAGCATTGGATCTTTCATGGATTCACATGCTTTGAATAGATTACATAGCAGTACTACCCCCAAGAGGAGGCGTGCATGCAAACCCATATACTTTCTTCGCAAAGGCCGTTCCCTATGATCATGTATACATCAGTAATAGTTAACATAGGAAAAAATGAACCACATACAGTCATAAATTCCACAGGATGCAACCCCGCAGCCGGGGCTTACCTTATTGGAATAGGTGTCGAAGCACCTCCTGTCCCATCCGGGTGTCTTCGGCATGTTGCTGCGACAGGCAGTAATGGCGGGTAAAGGTGTGTGTAGTCGCCCAGGTAGCCGCCATGCAGATGTCCCCTAGAGGGACTCCGGCCCACAGTGCCGTCGACGATGCCGCTGCTCTAGTTGAATGAGCTCTTGGCCGTCGTAGAAGAGGCTTCCCTGCCCTGGAATGGCAGTACGAGATGGTAGATGACACCCATCTTGATAGTCCTTGCTTTGAAATGGCTTTTCCTCTAGCACCCAAACCATAGGCCACGAACAGCTGTCTCGTTTCTCTGAACGGTTGCGTACGATGAAGATAAAACTTGAGAGCCCTTTTTACATCCAATGTGTGTAGCATGCGCTCCGCTCCCGAGCATGGCTCCGGAAAAAACGTAGGTAACACAATAGAGGAGTGTTTATGGAACACCGAAGGAGCTTTTGGTATGAACTGTGGGTTAGTGGCTAGGACTATCTTGGTCTTGAAAAATCGTAAGTATGGTGGGTCTACCATTAGAGCTTGAACTTCTGAAATACGTCGGGCTGAAGTGATGGCCACCAGGAAGGCCAATTTCCACGACAGAAACTTTAGAGACGAAGATGACATTGGCTCAAAAGGAGGCTTCATAAGAGACGTTAAGACCAGATTGAGGCTCCACTCCGGCGGAAATTTCTTCTCTGGAGGGAAACTCCGAAAGAGGCCTTTAAGGAAGTACTTAATCAGGCGGTCGCTGAACAATGGTGCCGAGTGCCGTCGACGAGTAAACCTGGAAATGGCTGCTAGGTGTACTTTTATTGACGACACCGACAGGCCCTTTTGAGCTAAGAACAGCAAGTATGGAAGGAGCTGTTCTGGCTTAATCGATTGCGGGGACAAACCTGGTTGATCCTCACACCATTGACAGAAACTTTTCCATTTGTACGCGTATGAGGCGTTCGTGGAAGGTGCTCTTGCTGCTTGCAGGATACGTCGACGGTCCTCCGGAATCGTTAGTCAACTGGAGGCTGTCCGGGTCGTGATGCCAAACGACACCCTCCTGTCGAGACAGAAGGTCGGGGGTCTTCTGGAATCTCATTGGTTCCGCCGCTGCTAAGTGTAGTAGGTCTGAAAACCACACCTGTCTGGCCCAGTATGGGGCCACCAGAATTACCCGACATGGGTACCTGAGGATCCATTGCAACGTCCTCCGGACAAGGGGAAATGGAGGGAATGCGTACAGGAATTTGTTCGTCCATGGGAATGAGAACGCATCCCCCAGTGAGCCCTGTTGAGGCCATCTGCTTGCGTATTGATGGCATTTTTTGTTGTTCTTCGTTGCAAACAGGTCTATGGAAGGTTGTCCCCATTCCTTGAATACTTGTTGAAGTTGTTGGTCGTTCAGCACCCATTCGTGGACTTCATTCATTTCTCTGCTGAGGGCATCGGCTTCCACATTTCTCACTCCTGGTAGGTGGAACGCTAAGATTTGCATGTTGTGTTGTAGGGCCCAATGCCAGATTTTCTGTGCCTCCGTCGATAGGGACCTGGAACGTGTCCCTCCTTGTTTCCTCAAGTAGAACATCGTAGTGGTGTTGTCCGTCATGACACGCACCACCGAGTCCTTCAGTTGAGGAAGAAAAGACTTCAGAGCCCATCGCACTGCTCTCAGTTCTAGCAGGTTGATATGCAGGGAGGACTCCTGCAAAGACCACTGGCCTTGTACCTGTAACGTATCCAGATGAGCTCCCCATCCGCTCAGCGATGCATCCGTCACCACCGTCTTTTGGAATTCTGGTTCCAGTAGAGGCATTCCTTTCGTTAGATGATTCGACACTTTCCACCAGCCGAGTGCTTGAACTAGTTGTTCGTCGACGACCAGTCTGTCGGACCAGCGACCTCTGCTCTGCGCCCAACGGTCCGCTAGAAATTCCTGGCAAGGCCTCATAAACAGACGGCAGTTGTTTATTAACGGAATGCAGGACGACATGGTCCCTAGCAGGGACATGTACTTGCGCACTGAGACCCTGGTACCGCCTCTCCATTCCGACGCCTTGTTTTGCAGTTTCTGAATTCTTTCGCTGGATGGTTTCACCAGGCTTGTGTGTGTATGAAACTCCGCTCCTAGAAAGACCAAGGTCCTCGAAGGCTCTACGGAGGACTTGTCGAAGTTTATTGCGAAGCCCAGTTCCTGTAAAATGGACATTGTGGCTCGTAGACTGTCTCGTGTTTGTTCCTTGGATGAACCTCTGACCAGCCAGTCGTCTAGATATGGATAGACATGATGACCATCCTTCCTTAAATGGGCCGCTATAGGGGCCAAGCACTTGGTGAACGTCCTGGGGGGAGGACTTGAGCCCGAACGGGAGGACCTTGAACTGAAAATGCTTTCTCCCGACGACGAATCTTAGATATCTCCTGTGTCGTGGGCGTATTGGGATGTGAAAATAAGCATCTTGAAGGTCTAGTGATGATAGATAATCCATGGGTTGCACCGACCTGATAACCTCTTGGAGCTTTAGCATTTTGAATTTTATGCTCTTTAACCACTTGAGTACCCTCAGGTCGAGAATGGGCCTCCATTTGCCGTTTGGCTTTTTGACAACAAAGAACCTGGAATAAACTCCTTTTCCTTCCTGTGCCACAGGAACTCTTTCCACCGCCCCTTTTCGCAACATAAGCGCCGCCTCTTGTCGTAGGATTCGGAGGTGGGGCTGTGTCGAGAATAAAGGAGGAAGACGCGGAGGCTTGTCTTTGAATTGCAGCGCATGACCCATGCGAATCGTGTCTAGGACCCATCGATCTGTGGTGATGCATTTCCATCGGTCGAAGTGATGAGACTCGACCCCCCAGGACGTTCCGAAGGCCGTCATTGGTTGCTGGTTTGCTTGTTCTTCGTTGACGACGGACCTGAGCCTCGCCGCCTGGAGGCTTGATAGTCCCTGCTTCTACGTGCCGACTGGGACGCTCGCCTTAACCCTTGTGAAGAGTACGAGGGCCTGTTAAATCCACGGTCCCTCAAGGCTCCAAAGCGGGAGTTTCCGGAAGCACCCCTGAAGGGGCGAAAAGAGCGAAAATTTCTACCCGTTTGAAGGGCGCCGAGGGACCTAGCAGTATCCGTGTCTTCTTTCATCCCTTTCAGAGCTTCGTCAACCTTTTCGCCAAACAGGTGTTCCCCTTCGCATGGCATGTCCAGGACCTTGTACTGTACTTCAGGACGGAAAGTAGTGCATTTGAGCCACGCTTGTCGACGAAGCACTACCCCATGGTTGATTTGTTTGAAACCAGACTCTGCTAGGTCAACTGCGATATTGATAGCGTGGTTCGAGGCCTCTTCGCCATCCCACACCAGTAACATAGCTGCTTTTCGGTGTTCGTCTGGCAGGTGTTCTAGGATAGGGGCTAGTTTGTGCCACATTTCCCTATCATATCGTGACACGATCGCTAAGGAATTGGCTGCTCTTACTGTCGTCGCTCCGACCGAGAGCACCTTCTTTCCAAAGGCGTCCTGCCTCCTAGCCTCGCTTTCAGGTGGCGTTGAACATTTTTGCTGGACCCTGGCTTTCCTAGCCGCTGCCGCCGACACCACCGAGTCAGACAGAGGCTGTGATGTTAGACATTTCGGAGTGGACTCCGGAGCTTTAAACTTTTTCTCGATCCGTCCCTTTATGGCTGGCTCCGAGAACGGATGGCGCATCGTCTTGAGACCTTCTTGCCACACGTGGTCAAGGATTGGGATGGCAAATACCGATTTTCTCCTTTGACCCATATGGTCAAAAAGGAAAGTCTTTCTTCTGCTCCTCAGGAATCAAGCCGAATTCGGAACAAGCTTTTCCCATCATTGCATGGAAGGCTCCCACATCATCAGGGGGAGATGGCTGTGTCTGGCTCCTCGTAGACTAACTCTACATCCGAATTCCATGTTGGGTCCCTCGACGGCGACAGGGAGATGTCTGACCCGGAGTCATCCAGTATAGAGTCGGACTCCGACAACTCACCCTCCTCCTGAGCTCGAGGACGATCTTTCACCGCCTGGGGAGCCGATGGGTGTTTCGTCGACGAGCGAGCCGTACAAGTTTGCTCGTCGACGGAAGGTACGGACAAAAGTGACGATGACGTCCCAGGTTGAGGGAACTGCGTATCCAGCCGCTGCAGGAGCTTCTGAAGAGTATTAAGCACATCGAGACAAAACCGTCTGGGGGGTCAGTAACGTGGATGATATGGGTACCATACCCCCGCTCGCACTCGTCGCCGTCGACGTGGAAGGCCGTAAGCCTAAATCCGATGGCTGCAGAACTACGTCACCTTCCCCTTCCGCCGAGCAGGCCGTGTCTGGCTGCAGTAAGACCTCAGGGGGGATCGGGTCATAGACCTCAGGCAGCCAAGCCATAGACTGAGTCTCCGTCGACGAAGGAATCCCAACCGCTGCTGCTTGAACGGTAATAGGCATCGTCAATGACACCGAGGTCGACGAGCTAGTCATCGTCGTCGAGCCCTTAGACTTCGTCGTCAATTTCGATGCCGACTTCCCGGCTGAAACTTCTCAACTCATGGAAGACCTGGGACGGTCCCCTGAGGAGGATTTTGACAGCGCCAGCCTCTCCGTCTTAGATGATGAGGAGGAGGAGGGCTTTTTATGTGATGAGGAGGATCCAGCATGTTTCCCCTTATGCTTGTCCTCAGCGCGAATTTCTGTTGTTCGTACCTTCTTCGATGGAGGCTCCGACTTGCTCCTGGAGGCCGTGGAGCCAACTTCCGAAGCCGGGTAGGCACCCGCTCCGTCATTAAGCCAGTCGACCAGCCTTCTTTTACGGTCCTTAAGGGTTTTTTGGGAAAAACCCTGGCATATTTCACATGTATCCGCCGTGTGGTGCGGGTGGAGACAGTAGATACAATCCATGTGGCCGTCTCCTTCATAAACCTTTTTGAGGCCACAGGTTGCACACGGGCGAAATAACGCCTTTCCAGACATAATTCTCCAGAATTTGAACTTCGCCGAAGCGAAACAGACAAAACAACCTAGTTTTCACTAGTAGTAAACATGAGGATCCCACTACTTTGAAAGACGGTTGAAATCTGAGGGAGCGCGGGGGCGGGGCCTGTATTTATATCATGACGTCCTGACGGCACGGGCACGCATGATACAAAACGAGGTGGATAGGACGCATAAGCGTCGAAAAAGTTTTCCTACGGGAAAGGGTCTATATAATGTACCGGGGATTCCCAGCCTGACGACGGGGAATATTCAAAGCATGTGAATCCATGAAAGATCCAATGCTGGAGAATGGGTGCACAAACGGTATACGGGAGGAAGGCTAAAGTGGACCCAGTTATTTGCCTGCACAACCCAATTTAACAACTCCAATCCATGATGTCTCCTCTTCTCTGGTGTCACACACACACACACACACACACGATGCACAACGCATTCTGGGACCAGCCAGAACTGTTCAACGGGCTGGGCAAACCCAGCTCTATCCCTAAATACAGGGATTGTTTCCCCAACTAAGCTGGTGAAAGCCTACCAACTACAAGGGGCCTGCCTAGCAGAGTCCATCAGGCAACCACACGCCATATACATCTTGGACAATGCATCATCTGGTCTAGATGTTGCCACCACATTAAAGCTTAGTTTCAAAACTAGCAACACTCCTGAAACTTTGCTCACACTTCTGTTTAAATCACAGTAAAGCAACATCCTCACTATAACAATAAAACTACTCCCTTACCAAACGCCCCAAGGAACTGATTTGAGTTCTGTAACACCCCCCCAACCGCCCACCTTTCAACCCCCAATCTCCCCCTATCGTGTTCTATAAACCTATACTAGTCACATCCTAGCCCATTTTATTTCATTTGGCAGAGTTAAAGCGATTGGAGGCTACAGCTGCAAGCTCGAGACTTAATGTATGCTTTTTCCCTTAATTGATGCAGGAATAAATACGTACTGCAGTCATTATGGCACGATCCACCACTGGAAAAAACATTGGCAAGACTTACACTTTTGGGTGTCTAGTAACGGAACACTCAACACAATATGTCACAATGGAAGCCCAATTAACAGTTAACTTTCCAACTGAGAGCACCACATGACAGCCAATAATTAAGCAATAAGCCCTCAGGTGAATGGACATTACCAGTCGGGTAATAGCCTGAGTTACAGGACCGAGCTGAGGAGGGCATGACAAATGCTCTGGAGTCAACCTGAAGAGAAATGGCTGCCCTCTTCGGGTTTATAACCATTAGAACACCAACAGGTTTTCCTGGGTGCCAATATTTCTTGTTACGTTGAGAAACAGGACAGTTGCTATATCCCAATGTAAACAAAATTGTAATACAAAATGGCTGCAATTGACATGAAGGACACTACATGTGGTCCCTTCTCATGGTAGCCATTGCCACGGAAGAGATTATTAGGACAGCAGGAGTTTAGGGAGCTGTTGACCAATGAGGTGGCCTACAATTAAGTGGTCCTGGGTTGGGGCGGTTAAGTGAATGGGTGAGGGAGGGGTGCTTATGCCCGTGGAGGGAAGGTGGCGCCACACTGCTTCTCAGGAGGCTTGCAATGCGGGCAGTACCATGTGGTAAAGCCTGCCCTACAAGCTTGATTGGCTGGGACGCCCCATGGCGTGACCTTCAGGATGCCAATTACTTTTGATGGAACAAAGCCAAGAAGCGACATACAATATAGATGGGGGAAGTCCTGTCGATTTTTACAGTGCAAAGTGTCGCCCATCAGCAACATTTTGTAATAACTTTCATAATGGTGCTAAACATTTGTGATGCAGAAAAAAAAATGTAATCACAAACTGACAGAGTAGCCAGAAAATTCATTTTTGCCAGAGTAAGACTAAATTTAGACAATGTTTCAAGCAAGCGCAGAGTTCTTGCCAGCATTTTAGTGAGACAGGAGACTTCAATTGTTCTGCCTTCTTCAATTACATGGATTCACCTTTCATGGTCACAGAAGCAAGAGATCTACATGCAACAAATCAAATTTAAACATTTAAAATGAATATAGTTAATGGACTACGAGAAGATGGCGTGTGTGAAATGGAACAAGTTTGGATTTTTAGGGCATAGTTCCCAGTTATCTAGTTGTCCAAAGCAACGGTTGCAATAGCGAAATGAAAATGAAGCAGGGTAAAACAAAAGAGAGGACCGGTAAGGAGATTGTCTCAGTACATTCAAATTCGTCAGCGTGTCGCCAATGTGTACTTAAACGCATGAAAGCTGAAAGGGTAACTAAGCAAAATTTACAAGAGCAATTCGGGAATTCATGCATTTTGTCATTACCTTTGGCACCTCTATCTCCCATACAGTGAGATCAGATTTTTTGGATTCCAATCCTGGTTTGGGATCTTGATGGCTTTCCGTCCTGCCAAGAGCACAGCCACTGTCCACGGAATCCATGCTATTCACATCCGAGCCTAAAGAATGCCATTCAACAAATAAAGTTTAAGTGCTCGTCTAAAGCAGAGCCCTGCTTAGATCGCATTTCATCTACTCAAGCCAATGGCATGTCTGAACATTTCAACACAATAGCAACATGAGTGTGCTCCACTTGCTTATGTTCAAACTACGGTGTATCGAATCCAAGATACTTATGTAGGAGAATACCATGAAGTAGACAGTAACAGGCTTGTGGAGGATACCATGCAAACTGGTATAGGCAGAATTTCGGCCCCAGTCCTACTTCCTATTCCCACTGTAAGCCCCAACGTCCAATGCACAAACTCCAGTGTAATGCTGCTCACTTCATAAATAGTACACTGAAAAAAAGAGAAATCCGACACGTTGCATCCCAAAATCAAAAAAATAAATTCAGTAGTTATGGTAAGCTACACACCAAATGTCACCTTCATGCACTGCTAACACCCACACAGGCCATCACTGATGGCATCATTGTTGACATCACAGAGGACATCCCCAATCTGTTGAGATCCTGATAAAAATGGGCTAGTAAAGTCGTATTGAGGGTATTGCAGCCAACAAATTAAGTGACATTAAGACATGGATTACGACATGTGACAATGTTCCAATGGTAAGAAAAACGGTTGCAGCATCTGGTGAGAAAATATAACTCTTAAAATACATTACCAAAAGCCAATAGCTCGAGGATGGAGCAAAGTAGTAGAGGCTAACGTATGTGATGTACTCGCTAGTAAAATTCTATAGCGGGATACGGAAGTAACGGTACGGAAACTCAGCAGCAAAACAAAACTTAAAGATGCATTTCCCAGCAAACGTGGGTACTGCAGGTAGTTTTCCTTCCCATTAACATATGCACATTAAGTCACCCAATCAGTTTGTCCAAGCCCAGATGTGCTGCCTTTGGGGACCTCACATCCTGCCAAAGTCACTCACTTTGATGCTCTATCAGCAGATAGAGCGTTTCTCGTGTTCAGTATTATTGTAGTTTGTTTAGTGCACAGATAACCACTTCAGGGGTTTAGGGACATTCTAAATTAGTATTGTAAAGTTCACACAGGTGAGACCCTCTAAGGTACCAGTATGACCTGATCTACTGAGCTCTCCAATTCAACGCTAGCTGCATGGTGTTTTTTTTTCCTGCGGCGATGAGTTTTCTGTCCGTGTGGAGGGTTGGCTCAAAAATTGCTGTTAGTCATCCTAGCAATTGCATTCCTCATTCCCTTCATGTTCTGGTAATTCTGGTGAGGGCATTGTACAGTCTGTCCATAAATATCTGAACCAGCCAGCTGAAGTGGTCTTGAACAGGGGAAGCATGACTGATGAGACCACTACATAAGAGAATCCCCGAGCGTGGAGTGTTACCGTTTTCAGTTCGCTCCATGCGCATACTGTTAAGTAATCTGTCCGAATGCAATATTTTCAAACGCTCCCTTTGAAGGAAGACTTGCTAGGAGCATATGTAGCAATCGAAGGGAGTGTCTATAAGAATCAGCTTGAGGGTTGTGGCAAAGCACTGGCTCTCGGGCCCTAGGCTCGGACTGCAAAAGTTGCTAAGCCGTTTACTACAGTAGCCATGCACAGGAAGAAACACTGGTGCTGCCACAAACATGCATGACAGGCAGGAGTGGTAACGGGAAGGGGTGGGGGAACAAAACCACCGAATTGCAGCTGTTCATAAGAAGCCAGCTACTGGCTCAGGCTTGGCCTCTGCAATAACCTCTACTTTGGAGCTGAGCAAAACGCTCTCTCAAACTGTCTCAATAGACCGCTTGCCCCAACTGGCAGATTACAAGGCATCTTGTGTTAGCAAATCCCTTGACAAGGAAAAGAGGGCGAAGATGAAAGCACAATGTCCCAGGTCCACTGATTGGCAAAGTGACTTTCATTCCAGATATGGATCACTGTATCCTAGCTTCTGCGTTCAGAGGTCATGAAGATCCAAGAAAGGTATGGACGTAGCGTTCATGCCTGGATGAACCTGGCCATGGCAATACCACTTCCAAAATACTGTATCTTTCCGAGCAAGTCCTAGAAACGGGGACCTCTTATCCAGTTTGAGTAAATGGATCCAGAGAGGTCTGTTTTTTGGGCAATGCCATCAGAACCATTTCTGTGGAAAGGCACAGGGCTTGCGACTTATGATTAATTCCAAACTCGTTGAATGGCCTCCTCTAAAGCAGGACCAGCAGTTGATGGTCTCCAGTTCAGCAACTGTTCAGATTTCTAGAATCTGGCCTTGTGGACAGACATAAGGATGCCACCCTAGTTAGCGAACAGGAAACTAAGGTCAGTCAAAACCCAATCAAGGTAAACACGATAGCAGTCAAGGCTATTCTCAGGAGTGCGAGAGTGGTGTCAGGGGTTCAAAATGAGTCCACACAGTGAAGCATACAATTCAATACAGACAGGAATGTGTAAAAATATATTTGCTCTGGTGCATTAAATACACTACAAAAATAAACTAGCAGGTGATCTGGCACAACACTCCGTAAAACGCATACATATTCAACATAGGTTCTTAAAACGCATTCAATTGACAAACACTAGAGAAGAAGTAAAGTAATGCAGTAAAGATGGAACCAAGTCACAGGAGGTATTCCCCAACTTCAGCAGTCCAATCCCAAGAAGAATGGGGCATTGTGCAAAAAAGGCACAGGAGCCACAATGCTTCTCCCCAGAATGTTTCTGTAGTAGGTATGTTGGTGACGGTTCAAACAAGAGATGTAATAAAGGTGTGGTGGGCGGGTCGACAGAGGTTGAATTTCTGCCGTTGGTTCCTACGAGGTGGTCAGGAGGTGCAGGGATTCGTCTGGTCACGTCCAGATGCAAGGTGCAACCCCTGGCGATTACAAAATGCACCATTCACTGATGCATGCGACCACCAAAGGTCCAGTTGCAAATGCAGAATAGCAATGTTTCCGACATAGTAGCCCACAGGAGAGCAGCTCAGTCCACCTGGTGGTCCTGGATGGACAAGTCTCAGGACGGCTGGATCCTCGAGAAAGTGGACACTAGTTAAGCGCTGAAGCACCGCTCAGGTTCTTCAGAGATCAGGTAGTCCTACAGGGCTTCACCGAGCAAGATTCAAGAAGGGATGTCAGGTTTCTTCAGATCTTCAGTTGGCTGATCGCATACAAGGTATTCTTGGCTCCAACAGAGTTCACTTATCTAAAATCCAGCCTAGAAGCAAGTCTAAGCCCACCAATAGTAAGGTCCCAGTGAGGCAGAGGAAAACACCAGTATAGGGACAGTAGCCTTCAAGAGTCCCTCTTCCTCCACCAGATGTCATGGAGGCTGACGCAGCCACTGGAGGATTCACCAGAAAACCCACCATTATCACAGCTGAGTTTGCCCCAAGTCCCCTAGCATAACAGGTTGCTTTACAGCCCTCTTGTACACAGCTGGTGGAAGAGCGGCAATGCTTGGGTCCTGCAGTCAATGCAGGAGTTCCGAATGAGTATTTTGATGCGACATTCCAGGAATTGCTGCTGCAATCCATCCAATTTTTCCAACAGGAAAGGAAACCGATGTAAAGGGAACAGATTGACAGGGAAATAGCAGCTATGGCATGGAGAGGCAATAAACCGTGTGCAGGAACACCTGTACAGGTTTCTGAGCCATCTCTTGCGCACAGAAAGGGCAAGTTTGTTCTGGTGAGACACCCTGCAAGAGGGGGACTGGCTAGCACACCTGGACTTACAAAACTATCACATGATCCCAATGTACTCTGTCCCACAGAACATTTCTGTAATTCCTCTGGGACTGGCATTATTGCCGTTTGGGTTATCCTCCATTCCCTGGGCTTTTACAAAACTATTGAAGCAGGTAGTTAAATCAGAGATCAGGGAATCCGTGTGATGGTATATATGATTTTCCTTGCACATTGTTGGTCTTTGCCACCCTTCAAGACTTGCAGTTTCTAATACATTGGCAGAAATTTGAACTAACCCGCACTCACAGCTTGGAATTCCAGGGGCTTCTAGAAGACACATTATCAGGCATCGATACTACTGGCTCTGGAAATTAAAGGTAATCTCAGTGACCCTTCACTGAGGCAAGACATTCCCCAAGGAATCGGCAATATTAGTGGGGTTTCTGGACACATCCATCTACAGCATCTAGCCAAGCCATTTTTCCAGATCCTTCAACTCCTTGAGATCGGTCATCTGTGACAGGCTCCTTCATACTACCATGTGGCTCCCTTAGATGTTGACAAACATAACTCTGCTCCATTCCTGGCCTTGTGATCGAGTCAGATGCCAGCATGACTGCCTGGGAGCCAGATGTGAAGCAGTTTTGACAGGTGGGAAATGGTTCAGGAACCAATTTAACCTCTACATCAACTGCCTGGAGCTTTTAGCAGGCTTGTTTGCTATAAGGGATCTGAGTAGGAAGAATGCATGCCAACATTCTCCTAAGGTTGGACAACACGTCAGCCACGCATTAACATCAATTGCCAGGGTTATACGAAATCCGGGATGCTAGCATAGTTAACCAAGGACTTGGCATTTTTGCCCACATAAGAGGCTGGCAGTTACAGCAGAGTACCTCCAGGGTCTGGCCTATGTGGTATCAGACTGGTAATCTAGACTCCACAGAGAATTAAGCGAGAGACTGGATTGCAGCCACTTAGAGCCTCCAGAGGATATGGAGTCTGTTTGACAAACACCACTTTGTATCCCAGCTGAATGCTCAACTTCCCAGATTCTACAGTTGGAGGATGGACCCAAGCAACATAGGCAATGCTCCACCCGTGCGGTCACTTTGCCTCCCTTCCCTTAAAGCGAATAATGAGTTTGAGCAAATAATCGGAGTGAGGGGTCATTGTTGACCCCTTTAACACCTTTTTGTATTGTGCAAGAATTGTTTCCAGCTCTTCTGGAATCTTTCTCTGCTGAGATCCTACTTCCCCAGATTGCAGCTTTTACGACAAATCTTTTCTGAATCTCCCATTAGCTAGTACAGGAAGCTTGTGCCTAGTGGGCTGGAAGGTTTTGTGTTGCAATGGCACAATCCCAGGGCTTTCAAATACAGCACTCATCAGGGACTCTGAAACCCAGCTTCAAAGTTATGAAGCATTATGGTTTATGTGGACTAGCTGGTGTTTGTGGCGAATGGACAACCTGTTTCAGCACCCGTGGAAAAGTAATGTCCTAGCCTCTTAGAGGATGTAAAGCGGTTTTTCATGCAATCTGTAGCAGTCAGCCTTTTCTGCTGGTCATGAGTACGCAGACGTACCTGTGGGGGAGCACCATTTGGTATACCAACTGTTAAGGGTTATCTGCTTCCTTTGCCATCAAGCGCACAGATAGTCCTCTTCTGGGTTAATGTAGTTCTCTGCCTGATCCAAGAACGTGCTGACCATTCTGCACAGTCTCTGAAATCCCTGTTGGGTAAGCTAGTGATGTTCTTTTGTCTCATATCCTGTAAACTAGTCTAGGACATTCAAACACAGGCCGTCCCCCTCAGCAGGTATACTCCTCAAAGAGGTCTGGCTTACCATGTCCAGGAATACCAAGATCGGGATACATTCCATGGACTACCAGGCCCTTCCTGCACATCCAAAGCTCTGCATGGTAACGTGGTCTCAAAAACGAGAGTAGCTACTGGACCTTAACACTGCCCGCCCCCTTCTACCCCATCAACATCCTGTGAGGACAGGCAATTAACTGGGTGAATCAGAGCAACACAAAGAAATGACCCCAGCTAGATAGGTGCGTGGGGATCATTGACCAGGCTGACATTGACATCTATTTTTGGAGCACACTTGCTTAGGGTGCCAAGGCCCCCAAAGCCTTCTGCCTGGTTGCTCACCTTGAAGATATCATGAATACAACAGACTGGTCTGGGGATTCAGTGTTTAAGTAGTTTAAGCATTTTGATAAAGTGCTGCAGTAGTGGTAGGAAATATGCATAATACTCACCTCTGCATAGTTAAAGATTATAGATTCCTCATCAAAGACACAAAAGTATTCTCACCCATGCGTGTTAATGCCCTCTTTTGCAGGTTATTGCTCATGCGTAGGTGTCCTGATTTAACTGCGGCTTGGCCCACCCCACAAGAGCGACAGTTATCCTTTTCATTCAGATGTTATAAATAACCCTCAACAATGGTATATCTGTCCCTAATGTGCCCACTGTTGGGTCGCAAGCCATTGCTAGCCAGCTGGTTTGTTGAAGGGGAAGCACCATGGTCTTAGTTTGTCCAGGTGTGGTCCAATGATGTGGTTTGTAGTCTCTATTGCCAGAAAGCAGAGCACCCAAAAAAATTTAAAAAAGTAAGCAGGCTCACAAAATCTACTTGCCCACTAGCATAACCGAGGCGATTTCATGAAAGAGTTCCCATTGCATGGCACTCTACTATGCTGGCGAGTATAGGCATGTTAGAAACTGTTTTTACATTTGCTACAGACCAACTTGGTTTGTAGTTCAAGGCAAATAAAGGTTGCACTGTGCATGGCTGGCCCGTGTGATAGCATTGCGCTCTATACGCTGTGTGCTTATGGGGACATGCACCATTTTACAGACAACACTGATAAATGTGTCATTTGTCACCATGGGTAGAGCAAATGTTTTAACTCAAGTAGATAAAACAAGTAACTGGGCCCTGCAGGTCTAGTGGGATTTCTAAAACCTTGCAAGGCCTTTTAACTAAGCGACGACAGGACTGGGGCCTCTGTGGCGCTGCCAAGAGGTGGCGGAACCCTGTGGGGTTGCCAGGGGATGCAGTGGAAGGCTTGGCTGGTGAATAGAATCCACTGAGGCAGTGACCTCAGAGGCTAAACGGAGACATCTAGCATGGAAAGTGGCACAGACTTTCTTAAAGGTGGACATCCCCATACAGTAGTAGAAAGATTGGTGAGAGGTCTCCTAGGAACAACCACCAGGGCTTCACAATTGGACAGGCGCTCAAAGGGGATGAATAATGGTAAAAGGACCACAGCAACAGAGGATGGATCACTTTGCGGGCAGTATGGTATGTCAAGCTAAAATGTCCACGCAGGCAGGGGACAAGTGAACTGGATGGGGCTGAGGCCGAAGGGGAAACAACTCTGAAGGCCCTTATGGAGGCTATAAAGGACTCATGCACCGCATTGGAGAATAAGGTGCTATCTGTGGCAGAGGTGTCCCGTTGATGGCGGATATTAGGAAGGTGAGTGAAAGGGTCACCGAAGAGGAGCATAGAGCGGGAACAGCAGACGACATCAGCGGTGCAGGAAAGGAAGACGAGGGCCTTGGCTGTAGAGACAGACCCTTGAGGACAGAGCCGAGGACGCAGAGGGTCCCTCTAGGCGTTGCAACATATGTATTTTGGTGGTAGCAGAGGGCAAGGAGGGTCACTGCACCAAACTCTACATGGACAAGCTTATCACAGGGCTGAAATGCGCTGACAGGGTAACTGGCAGGAGGCCCCTGGTAGGGGTGCCAGCTAGGGCAATAATTGGCAAGTTTTTCAACTTTCGGGACAGAGATGCAGTGCTCCAGGCAAGGAGGTGGTTGTCATATGGTCAGGGGGGGACAGGCTTTTTGTTCCCAAACTTTTCACAGGAGGTCCAGCAGCAACTTCGGTCGTACGAGGTGGTTAAACGAGATGTTCTATCCCAACAGATTGAAGATTCTGGATCAGCACAAGTCTTTCTGAAACATGCCTGCGGTGTGGGACTGGAATGAGGGAGCACTGGTAGATATTGTAGGGGGGACTTTTCAACCAACTGGAAGGGGGGAAAACACTACCTCCTCAGGGATGGCTACAGGACTGATTCGAACAGCAAGGTTTATGGTAAATCATAATGGCACCCTATCCTTGAGGGGTGCTGGACAGGACTCTGGAGGAGCAGCAAGGGAAGCAGATCAAAGTGATTTTGCAGATGAGTGATGAGTGGCTCCCCTTGTTGGACACTTTCAAGGGGAGGGGGAGCAGAAGATGGAATATAGGTCTGCAGAACCTCCTGAAGAATGAGTGGTGAGGGGCGTGCAGCAGAGAAACGTCAAGGGTGGGGGACCGACCTGAGCTTTCAAAAATTAGGGGAGGGGAGTGGGGTAATAACAGGGCTCATAAAATGAAGGCACTCGGTAGTGCTCAGACAGGGAGGACTTTGGCATCTCTGGCGGAAGAGGGATCCCTGATGCATCTGTCTGAGGGTTTGTGGAAAAGTTAGCATCTGGTTGATGGAGTTTATTTGTATTTTGTTTGCATTTGAGGTTAAGGGAATAGAGGGGAGGCGGTGGGGCACATATGCTTCTTAGTTTAGGAAGTGTGGGTGTTGGGGAAGGGGGAAAAGAGGGAGGGTGGAATACTGGCAACGATCCCGTTCACAGAGGGTCCCACAGGGATAGGTAGAATGGGGTGATGGCGAAATATGACCTCGAATGTTAATGGGCTGAGAGACTAGATTAAAAGGGAGGCTGGTGCCAGAGGTGGTAATGCTTCAGAGACACGGAACAGTCACTTCCTGGAGAAAAATGTGTACAAGAGTGTTTTAGGAGTGCTATGGAAGAGGTTCCAGAGGAGTAGCGATCTTTAGCAGAAAATCAGTATGATGGGAGACTGCACTAGTGGTAGAATAGAGGGGACACTACTTGTACAACAGGCAAAATGGGCAGAGAATGAGTCCCTCTGGTGAATTGCACCTCCCCCAGGAAAGGAAGAGTTGATGAGCAGGGGGAAGTGATCCTGGAGGCGGACACAGGTGGTGGGTAGGGATTTCAATGATGCAAGTAATGAGGATCGCCACAGCAGGATCACGAAATTACAGGATGTATGGAGGGCCAAAAATCCAAGAGGAAGGAATTTCTCATTCCACTCTGGGGCCCACTGGTCACTGTTGCGTATTATTTTTTATGGCCATGGAATGGGCCAACTATCTCCCAAGTTGGCTCTCTGATCACTCCCCTTTGATGGAGTGAATATGGACAGGAAAAAAGGAGCATGGCAGCTAAACACGTACCAGTTGCTGGTGCCTGTTCTGAGCACTGTCTTGGGCGAAACTACAGAGAATGACTTCACAGGAAATGAGGGATCAGTGGAGAGCGCAATAAGTTTATGGGAGGCGTACAAGGCAGTATTAAGGGGCAAGGCTATGGTGGAGGTTAGGAAGAGGAAAGTATCAGGGAACAGGTAGAGACCGTGGTCAGGGAGCTTGAGGAGAGACGCAATGATGACTGGGAGATGCATAGGGAGATGTAGAGGGCTCAGGACAAAATAGCTATGGACGAGGCAATTTATTCCAGTTGGCTGACCAGGGCTAGTGTGTATGAACAAGGGCACAAAAATGCTACAAAGTTATTATGGTTAACTAGGCAGAAAGAACAGGACAAGTAGGTACAGCGGTGTAGGATGAGCAGGGAATGAGAAGGCAACAGGACCAGGCGATTGCAGATGCCTTTGGAGGATTTCACTTTAAATTATACGCCGTACTACCAGGCCGAGATGTGGGGGAGGTGGCAGTGTATTTGGAGGCTATTCTGCTAAGGGCGATCACAGAGGTGCAAAGGGAGGCTCTGGATGCAGAATGGACATCTGTGGCAAGTGAGTGTGGTATATTACAACTACAATCGGGGAAAATCCCAGCGCCAAACGGTCTGCCCACAGATTTTGAGGGATAAAGTGAACCGCCGTATGTTCAATAGGAGAGTAGAGGTGGGCAAGATGCCCCCAAATCTTCAAGAATTGGTGATCACAGTAACTCACAAGTGATGTAAAGGGACCAGTGTCAATCATATCGACCAATCTTGCTTCTCAATACAGAGGCTAAACTATTAGCAAAATCACTGGCAAATATACTATTGAGGGTATAGCCTCAATTGGTTCATATAAACTAGAATGGCTTCATGCTGGGGAGAGTGGCACGCCTTAATATGAGGAGGTTGTTCAACGTGATTACCTGTGTGGAATGGAGGGGCTGGAAGTAAGCAATACTCTCGTTAGACTGTTACAAAGTTTTGTATATGGTGGATGGGCTTTTTTTATGAGCGGACTTGGAGAAGATGGGATTTGGACAGAGGTTTATCGTGTGGGTTCAGATAATGTACGAGGCCCCAGTGGTGAGAGTGAGGATAAACTGTCTGCTTTCAGCTCTCTTTGCCTTACAGCGTGGTACAAGGCAGGGGTGCGCGCTCTTATTTATGCTGATAATGGAACCTCTGGCAGAGTCAGTGAGAAGTGACAGGGTGTTGCGGTATAGGGGGATGGGGAATCAAGCAGACCATCTTTTTGCTTAAGTCGTCCTGTACGTGAGTGAGTCAACAGTACCGAGGGTGGGGAATTAATCCAAAGATTTGGTGCGTGGAGTGAGGTGTGGATTAATTGGGGCAGTCGACATACTTCATTCTCAAGAGGGAACTCTAAGAGCACTAGCCATGCGGAATGCTCATACCTTTTTTGTCAAAATCTTAATTTAAACATTGATAAACATTGAATTCATCCAAGAACAAAATCAGTGGCAATGTGCAAAATTACTTAATCCCAAGAATAATCAGCTTCTAAACTTCATAAATTCATCATTTGTTACTGTGCTTACAACTTCAATTAACTTTATAACAATTCATCAACATTTCATTTTAACGTCTTTGTAATTTCTCTAGTGAATCTATTTCACAAACCATTGGGGTATAGTATTGCTTTGTGTTCAGTAGCGTTCCTAGATGGAGAGAGAGAAGAGAAAAAAAAGAAATAATTCCTCACCAGAATCACCATTGGTTCAGAGCTTTGCCCTCCAGGGCCCTGCAGCATCTCTGTATTCTGATTTCATGTAGGTGGGTACTTCCTATGTTTCAATGGCTTATCAGGGCTGGAGGAGGTATATGACCAGTCTAGACTGGAAGAACATGTGTTCTTTCTCCGCTACGTGGTCCAGGAAAGAGCCCAAGATGTTTTGGAATTTGGCTGTCCGGTTTTCCATTGCAGCTGTCAGTTTCTCTACTCCAAGAAGTTCCCAGACGTTAACCCACCAGTACGCAATGCAAGGGCCCTCCCGCTCTTTACAAAATCGAGCTCACGTAAGGCGGGCTGCCATAAGTAGTTGTCTGATTAGCCGCGCTCTGGGACCGGACTGAGGATAGGACCCGTTGTCTGAAGTGTCACCCAATAGCATCACTAATGGGTCCATGGGGAGAAGGGTTCCGCAAATGTCCTTAATTTTGGACCTGATCTCCAGCCAAAAGAATTGAATGGTCGGACAATGCCACCACAGGTGCCCCAAGTCTCCCTTTGCCCCACAACCATGCCAACTTACATCAGGGTAATCTACATTCATTGCGTGTAGCCTCTGCGGCGAGAAGTACCATCGGTAGCATACCTTAAGTGCGCATTCCCTGACCGTTGTGCCTCTAGAGGACTTGTGCCCTGTCTCAGATTCTCTGCCAAGACTCGGGGGGGATACCTCTATCCCCAGCTCCTTCTCCCATGCCAGCATGTAAGGGAGTTTCTCCCCCTCTGGGATGTTTTCTAGAAGGCGGATAACTCATTGCCACTTTGTGAGAGCGTTGCCCTTCCGAGACAGTTATCTCTAAGCCTGAGGGGGCCTAATGGCAGCCTTTTTAACGATCGGGTTAGTGGTCCAGTGCCCGAGTTGTATGTATCTAAATCTCTGTCTCTGGGAGGTCAAATTTCTCCTTACACTGGGTGAAGGTCAAGGTGCTATTATCAGCATAGAGCTCTTGTAGTCTTAAGGTCCCCGTTCTTGACCAGTTTTGATATGAACTGGGTTGGAGCCCTGGAGTGAAGGCTGGGTTCTGCGTGATTGGGGTTAGAGGGCCCAAACCTGGGGTGATTCCCCCTTAGCCTATAATGTCTGTCCCAGCAGCGGAGCGTGGAACCTGTGGTTTGGAGAAGGGGTGAAACAGGAGCCCCTGAGAACAGTTCAATGTCCCGCCATTTGGGGTGGGGTCAGGTTGGATAGCCCAGCCCAGGATGGGAGCAATTTGAGATGCTCTATAGTATCTCAAGATGGAGGGAAGCCCCAGGCCTCCTAGCTGCCTGCTTCGGATGAGGATCTTACGCTGAATTCTAGGCGTTCTATGCTGCCAAATAAAGCAGCATATTGCTTTCTGTAAAACTTGTAGGTCTCGCTCTAAAATCTGGACCGGAAGGGCTTGGAATGTATAAAGAAGCCGGGGTACCAAGGTAATTTGAACGGCACTTATGCGCCCGAACCATGATATTTCTTGGAGGGTCCATTTTTCGCGTCTTTTATCAGCGGAGAAATATTGGCTCTCAGCAGACCAGAGTATGTCAAAGTGTACGCCCAGGTAAGTGATTTTGGAGTTCCCCAGCTAAGTGACAAGGTGTCCTGCAGGGCGTTTAGCACCTGCGGTGTTTCCGACAAGTTCAGGCCCTTTGATTTGGCCATGTTTATTGTGAAACCCGAGATCTGCTCAAAACGGTCAAGCAGACTCATAAGCGGGGGAACTGAGGCCTGAGCCTCCCTTAGGAAACGGAGCACGTCGTCCGCATAGAGCGCTACTTTGTGACTGATCTACCTCAAACCCCTGAATTCCGGGGTGGAGGCGGATGTACTGGGCTAATGGTTCCATTGCCAAGGAAAAAACCAATGGCAACAGAGGACACCCCTGCGAGGGGCATCTGTGGTGTCCAGTGTGCATTGACTCATTCGGGTGGAGGGAATCCGAAAATTGGATAGGACCAGTTTAGAGAATTGTGGGCCGAAGCCAAAACCCTCCAGGACCAATTGCAGATAGTCCCACGACATGCTATCGAAAGCCCGATGGGCGTCTAAGGAAAGCAGTGAAAGGGGACCTGGTAGGGAGGGGGCTAGAGCTATAAAGTCTATTGCTCTCCGAATGTTGTCGTGGGCCGCGCGGCCCTGGATAAAGCCCGTCTGATCCCTGTCTTAGTGTAGGAAGCACTACAACCCCCCGCCCCCCCAGTCGCCACGCTATAATTTTACTAGACAGCTTGGCATCCGTGTTGAGCAAGGCTATGGGCCGGTAGGATGCACAATTCGCCGGATCTTTTCCCCGTTTTAAGAGTAGGGTAGTGTTTGATTCCGCCATAGATTGTGTAACAGATCCCATTTCCCATAAGACGTTAAATAGTTTTGTGAGGAGCGGTACGAGTTCTTTGGCAAAGGTTTTGTAAAACTTATTTGTGAATCCATCTGGGCCCAGAGCCTTGCCAACAGGGAGCGCTTTGATGGCAAATTCGACTTCTTCCACCGATATTGGGGCTTATAAGGATTCTAATAAGGACTGTGGCAGCTGAAGTAGATCCGCCTTAGTTATGAACTCTTTGGCGGACTGCGGGTCCCCCTTATGCGGGGGTCGCATGTTCCCTGAAAAATTCTTCCATGATACGGCGTTTACCCTCTTCAGAGTAGGTGCCTTTGCCTGATTTGTCCCACAGAGAGTATTCTGTTTTGCTTAGTTTGTTTGCCCAATTTTGCTGCTAATAGTTTTAGCCTCATTTCCTTTTTTGTAAAAGAATTGCTTGGTGCGCATCATCCCATAGGCTGCCCTCCCCATGTGATGCGTTTCGAGAGCTTTTTTCGCCATCCTCAGATCTCGCAGTGCGAGCCGTGAGGGTTTCTTCCTGTGCGCTTCCTCTAGTCTCCCCCTCTAAATGCTCCTGCCGTAATCTCCTAGCTCTCCCCCGTTGTGATGCCTTTTCTATTAAGTGGCCCCCAAGCACTGCTTTGCTTGCTTCCCAGATCGTACCCCAGTTCACCTGCCCGGTGTCATTCTCTATATAGTACAACTCTATCGTTCCTCTGATATGGGCACAAATCACTGGGTCGTCTAATAGAAAATCATTCAGTCTCCAGGGGGGTTTTATAGGGGGGATAGTTTTGGGGGTTATGGACAGTAAAACCGGGGAGTGGTCTGCAAGCGCCTCCGGGGGAATGTACACCTCCAGCACATTCTGGATAAGCGTGTCTGAGATCAGAAACATGTCCAGCCTCGAGAATCCCCCATGAACTGCGAGAAATGTGTAATTCCCTTCTTCTTGGTGGCAGTATCTCCACACTTCGATCAGGGAATGACCCTTCAATAGTGCGGTGAGAGCCCTGAAGTTGTTCCTGTCATTTGATGTTGACGGTAACGTTTTATCAACCAGGGGGTTGATCACCGCATTAAATTCCCCCCCTAGAATCACTCCCCCCCCCCCCCCCTCCCCAGCGTGGACAAGTATGGCTTTCGATAGTTTCATGAAAAACCGGTCTTGGTTAGTGTTTGGGGCATAAATGGAGACCAGTGTGACCCTTCGGCCATCCAGTGTGGCATTAACCAGCAGAACCCTTCCCTCCTCATCCCAGACCATTCCCAAGGTCTTGAAGGCGATCCCCTTGCGCACCAAGATGGCAACCCCTCGTTTTTTCAGCCCGCTTGAGGCAAAGAATTTAGTGGGATAAAGCTCATCATTTAAGCGGAATTCGTTAGCCGGTTGTAAATGGGTCTCTTGGAGAAACAGGAAAGATGCGTCTAGGAACTTCAGTTTATGGAGGAGCGATTTGCGTTTCAGAGGGGAGTTCAAGCCTTGTACGTCAAGGGAATAGTTAACGTGTAACTCCATTTCTCCAGCATTGGTATCTTACATGGATTCACATGCTTAGAATATTCCCAGTCGATAGACTGGGAACCCTCGTTACGCTTATAAAGCAGTTTCCCACAGGAAAGCTTCTGACACTTGTGTCCTATCTATGTCGTTTTTTGGGCCGCCCACGCACGCCCCACTAGGACGTAGCGGTATAAATGCCCCCCCCCCCCCCCCCCGCGGCTCCCTTCAGCTTTCCACCCCTCCAAAGCAGAATGGGGTGAAACCTAGTTATACAAGTAGATTGCATTCCGGGGAGGCCGGCGGGCGCATGTGAATCCATGAAAGATACCAATGCTGTAGAAATGGAGTTACAGGTAAGAAACTATTCCCTTCTCCAGCATTGGATCTTTCATGGATTCACATGCTTAGAATAGAATACACAGCAGTCATCCTGAACAGGGGAGGTGTCAATCCAATCCGGCACCCCCATAAGCATACGTAAACTGCCGATTTATAAATACGTAAAAGTACATGCACATCTCTATAGTCCATATATACATATGTTAAAACAAGTACAGACCCTTCTTGAAAATGGCTTACCTTATTGAAACAGATGGCGTAAGACTGCTCTTCCCATTTGTATCTCGTCCGCATGCTGCCGTTCGAGGCAGTAATGTCGGGTAAACGTGTGAGGCACTGACCATGCCACCGCCTGGCAAATGTCTGCCAACGGGATTCCTGCCCACAACGCCGTCGAAGACTAAGTTGCCCTCGTGGAATGAGCTCTTGGACGCCCTTGTAGCGATTTTCCTGCTTTGGAATGACAGAAGGCAATCGTCGATGAGACCCATCAGGCCAGTCCCTGCTTTGAAATTGCTTTTCCTCTCGTCGACGGACCATATGCAATGAAGAGTTGCTGCGTAGATCTAAGTTGCTGAGTCCGATGAAGGTAACATTTCAGAGCTCTCTTCACGTTCAAGGTATGGAGGACTTTTTCCGCAGCCGATGAGGGGGTTGCAAAAAAGGTAGGCAGGACAATGGATGAGTGTTTACGAGAAGCCGTAGGAACTTTTGGAATGAAACGAGGATTAGTTGACAGAACAACTTTGTCCTTAAAGAACCTTAGGTACGGCGGGTCCACGACCAACGCTTGCAATTCTGATAGCCGCCTAGCTGATGTTATCGCTATTAGAAAGGGCAATTTCTATGACAAGAACTTCATCGACGATGTGGCCATTGGTTCAAAGGGTGCCTTCATTAAACCTGCTAGCACCACATTCAGACTCCACGTTGGTGGAAACCGTTTAACCGGCAGGAATGTTCGGAACAGACCCCTCATGAAGTGTTTCACCAGCCTGTCACTAAACAAGGGAGACGACTGCCTCCTCCTCGTGAACCTAGAGATGGCTGCCAGGTGTACCTTTATTGATGAAAAGGATAATCCGCTCTTTGCCAAATGTAGCAGATACGGTAGAAGTTGCTCCAGAGTTACCTTAGAGGTTGGACTCCCGCTTGTCCTTGACACCACGTACAGAATCTTCTCCACTTACACGCGTACAACTTGTTGGTGAAGGGGCCCGTGCTGCTTGCAGGATTCTCCGACAATCCGACGAAATGCTCAAGGAACCAAATTCCGAAAAGTCAGGAGCCAAGCTGTGAGGTTGAGACTGTCTGGATTGTGGTGCCACACTGTTCCTTGGTCCCGGGACAGGAGATTGTGAACGATATCAGTTGATCTACTGACAGGTGAAGCAGGTCGGAAAAACACTGCTGCCTCGGCCAACACGATGCCACTAGGATGACCCGGCACCTGTACCTGCGTATCCACTGCAGAGTTCTCCTTATAAGAGGGAACGGAGGGAAGGCATAGAGGAATTTGTCAGTCCACGCGAAGGAGAACACTTCCCCCAGAGAACCTTCCTGTGGCCATCTGCTGGCATACCTCTCGCACTTCTTGTTCCTCTTTGTTGCAAAGAGATCAGGGGAGGCCGTCCCCATTTCTCGAAGACCTTCGACAACTGAACGCCGTCTATCTCCCATTCGTGTATTTGGTCCATTTTTCTGCCGAGTGAGTCCGCTTGCTCGTTTTACTCCCGGGAGATGACAAGCTACGATGGATATATCGTGTTTCAGAGCCCAATGCCACACCTTCTGAGCCTCGGTGGAAAGGGTTCTGGACCGCGTGCCTCCTTGCTTCATTAAGTAAAACATTGCCGTTGTGTTGTCTGTCAATATTCTCACTATGGACCCTCTGATGTGCGGCAGGAAAGACTTCAAGGCCCAGCGCACTCAGTTCCAGAAAGGTGATGTGCAGGAGTGACTCCCTTCGAGATAAACGACCTTGCGTTTGTAGGGTGCCCATGTGCGCACCGCAGCCTGTCAGGGATGCGTCCGTCACTATGGTTAGCAGAAACTCCGGCTCCTGTAGGGGTACCCCTCTGGATAGATTCTGAAAGCTCTGCCACCACTGAAGAGCTAGTAGGAGCTCGTCAACGGTCAGTTTGTCCGACCAGAGTGCTTGGGCCTGCGTCCACCGGTCCGCCAGAAACTCTTGAACCGGCCTCATGAACAGGCGGCAGTTGCCCAGAGGAATGCAGGACGCCATAGCGTCCAGAATCGACATTTTCTCACTGATAGTCTGGTATTGATTCTCAGCCGACCTGCCAATCTATTGAGTTTGGTGATTCTGTCGAGGGATGGCTTCACTAACCCCGAGTCTTGAATTGCGCGCCCAGGAATACCAAGCTTCGACGGCGTCGTCAAAGATTTCAAGAAGTTTACCGCAAACTCTAGCCGTTGTAAGAGTTGCATTGTGGCCTGCAAACGAGAGTCTACATAGGGGATGACCCCCCTTACAAACCTGTCGTCGAGATACGGGTACACATGATGGCCTTGCCTTCTCAGCCAGGCCGCCACTGGGGCCAAACATTTCGTGAATGTTCTGGGAGAGGATTTTAGCCCAAAAGGAAGTACTGTGAACTGGTAGTGAGTCCGTCCTACCACAAACCTTAGGAACTTTGTGTCGCCGACACATTGGAATGTGGAAGTACGCATCCTGCAGGTCCAGAGACGCCAGAAAGTCCCCTTCCTGAACTGACCGGATCACTTCCTGGAGCGTGAGCATCTTGAATTTTAGGCTTTTCAACGTGTTGAGATCGCGCAGGCCCAGAATGGGACGCCACTTTCCGTTTGGTTTTTTCACCACAAAGCATCAGGAATAAACCCCTTGACCCTTCTATGACGACGGAACCAATTCTATAGCACCTTTTTGTAGCATAAGTGTTACTTCCTGCTGCAACACGCTCAGATGGGGTTGAGCTACAAACGCCAGTGGAATGTGTGGGGGGTTGCTTTTGAATTGCATGGAATGTCCATATCTTACTGTGTCCAACACCCACTGATCCGTTATTTGCTCCCATTCATCGATGTAGCACGATACTCTGCCTCCCAGAACGTTCCGATGCCAGTCATTGCTGGTCCTTGGTCTGCTTATCCCTCGTCGACGAGTAACCTGTTCTCTTCCTGGAGGTCTGGTAATCCCGGCGTCGTTTTGCCGCTTGAGAAGCCCGCCTGTATCCCTAGGAGGGGTATGCCGGCCTACTGAAGGATCTGTCTCTCGATGTCGAGAATCTGGAGTTTCCCGATGCTCCCCTAAAGGGACGAAAAGACCTGAAACTCCGACCACTCTGGAGGGCACCCAAGGAACGCGCCGTGTCAGAGTCCTCCTTCATACCCTTCAGGGCCTCATCCACCTTCTCGCCGAACAGAAGGCCTCCCTCAAAGGGCATATCCAGCACCTTGAATTGCACCTCTGGTCTAAAGTTGGTGCATTTAAGCCATGCTTGCCTCCGTAGAACCACCCCGTTCACTTGTTTAAACCTGATTCTGCGAGGTCCACAGCAATGTTAATATGATTGGCAGCCTCTTCAACTTCCCGGACGAGTAACATTGCCGCCTTCCGATGTTCTTCTGGAAGATGTTCCAGCATAGGTGCCAGTCGGTGCCACAACATCTGGCTACTCTAGCCAGAGAGTTGGCCGCTTTCACTGTGATTGCTCCTACCGACAGCACTTTTTTGGCCAAAGGCATCCTATCTTCTGGCCTCATTTTCCAGGGGGGGTCGTGCACTTGTGCTGGGCCCTCGCCTTTCTCGCCGCCGACACCCCCGAGTCAGGGGTCGGTTGGGAGGACAGACACTTGGAGGTAGCTTCTGGGGCCTTACATTTTTTCTCCAGGCGACCTTTTATTGCCGGTTCCGAGAAAGGGTGACGCATGGTCTGTAACCCCTCCTGCCACACATGATCCAGTATGGGTGCCGAAAACACCGACCTTCTCTTTCCAATGTGGTCGAAAAGAAAGCAGTCCTTTTTCTCCTCTTCCTGGGCCAACCCGAATTCTGTACATGCTTTGGCCATCATGGCGTGAAATTACCCAATGTCGTCTGGGGGAGACGGCTGAGCGGGGCTTCTCTGGGTTTCTAATTCCACCTCAGACTCCCAGGTTGGCTCCCTGGAGGGAGAAAGTGAGACAGCCGATAGGGTTCTCCTGTCCGAGTCCAAATCTATCAGTTCTCCTTCCTCGTGGCGTGGAGCTGAGAGGTCTCCACCCGCTGCGACTGCCGTGGGGGTTGACTGAGGTGTCCGACGAGACAGGCCCGGTTCGTCGATGGCCGACCTGGCCGGAGTTGCTTGAGGTAGCCTCTCGTCCAGTGTCTTCAGCAACGTTTGTAACGTGGATAAAACCTCCAGCGACAAGAGTGACTGCGGATTGAGAAGAGGGGTAGACCCTGGAATGCTCCCAGAGGGGCCTGGTAATCTTTCGTAACCCGAGGTCTGCAGGGCCAGCTACTCTCACACCCTCATCTCCCGAGGACACCGACAAGGCCTCTTGCTGCAGTAGGGTCTCCGGCAAAACCGGGTCAAATACTTCTGGTCGCCAGGCCTCTTGCGGGATCTCCGTCGACGAGGCTAAAGCTGGCCCCGTCGTCACCGTCTGCGGCCCAAGAACAGTTGAGACCAATTGTCTCAGTGGCAGAGAAGTGGTCGACGACTGCCCTGCCGTCGACGACGGTGGTGGTGGTGGTCGTGTAGGTCCCTGAGGCGTTCCTGCCTTTTCTGAACTTAACCTACGCTTCTCGACTCGAGGTCGATCTATGATGATCGCCCGAGGAGGATTTCGACTTTTCTGTCTTTCTTTGTCAAAGATGAGGATGACTAGGCTTTCTTCGACGAAGACTCCTTAGAATGGCTTCTCGATGGTTCCTTTTCCGCCGGTCGTGATTTCTTCACCGGGGGTTCCGACGATGTCGAGCGGCGCGGGGCCCCTGATTTTGACGCTGAGGCCAGGCTGCGCGTGGAGCCTACCCCCGAAGGCGGGAATGCCCCCGCTCCATCGTTTAACCATGCCACTAGTCGTCGACTTCGATCTTTAAGAGTCTTCTGGGAGAAGACTCTACATATATCGCACTTGTCTGCCGAATGATGAGGGTGTAGACAATATATGCAATCCATATGTCCGTCCCCCTAGTACACTTTCAACCCGCACGTAGCGCACGGGCAGAACAGCGATTTTCCTGACATCGGGACACAACTCCAACAGCACAACCTAGACAAAATAGACTACACGAGGTGCTCCCACTACTTTGGAGATGGGTGAAATCTGAAGGGAGGGGCGGGGGATTTATACCGCTACGTCCTAGTGGGGTGTGGGCATCCCCAAAAACGACGTAGATAGGACACAAAAGTGTCAGAAGTTTTCCTATGGGAAATGGCTTTGTAAGCGTACCGAGGGTTCCCAGTCTGTCGACGGGGGAATATTCCAAGCATGTGAATCCATGAAAGATCCAATGCTGGAGAAGCGATATGAACTTGTAACTAAGGGCTGCCATGGTGAGGTCGCTCAGGTTTTCCCTTCAAGCCGGCCCTATCGATCAAGTCAGCAGTAGGATACCTCATTAGATCAAGCATTGCTGTGCAGCATGAATAAGTATTGTGGTGAGTCAAACCATAACGTCTGCCACACGGCTTCCAGGTGGGGATATACACAGCAAATTCAAAACAAAAATTAACGTAAAAACAGAAAAACCATGTAAACTTGCTACTATCATCAAAAATTGCATAGTTCTTACGCATAGAACTTGCATAGATACCAACGCTGGAGAAATGGAGTTACAAGAAAGAAACTACACCATTCTCCAGTATTGGATCTTTCATGGATTCACATGCAGTATATAGATTACATAGCAGTAAAACCAATGTCTGGTGGTGCATCACAGGCAAACCAAATCACAACATCCATTAACATGCATGAGAACAAAAACCCAGCAAGCGACAGAGTAACATAGAACACCCCCGAAGCTGCGGGGCCCACCTTACTGAAACAGGCGTTGGAGGGCTGCCCATCCCACATGTTGCTGCCCCAGACAGTAGTGCCTGGTGAAGGTATGCAGCACAGCTCATAAAGCCGCCTGGCAAATGTCCACGAGCGGTATACCAGACCATAGCGCCGATGAAGCAGTGGACCATGTAGAATGGGCCTTTAGAGTGCACCTCAAAGGATTGCCAGCCTTTGCATGACAAAATGAAATTGTAGATGAGACCCAACGGGAAAGAACTTGCTTGGAAATAGACAGCCCCTTGTTGGATGGACCGAACGCCACAAACAGCTGCTACGACCTTCGGAAGTCTCGAGTACGGTGCAGATAAAATGTCAGCGCCCTCTTAATGTTCAGAGAATGCAGGGCTTTTTCTGCAAGCTTGGAGGCATTAGCAAAGAACGAGGGTAAAGCAATAGAAGCAAGTTTGTGAAACGCTGACAGCACTTTCGGGATAAAGGGTGGATTAGTAGCCAGGAGAACATTGTCCCTCAAATCTCAGATAAGGCGGTTCAATGACCAGTGCCTGCAACTCAGACACCGTCTGGCCGAGGTAAATGCTACCAGAAATGCAACTTTCCACGAGAGGAACTTCAAGGAAGCCGTTGACATGGGTTCAAACTGAGGTTTCATCAGAGCAGAGAGAACCACATTGAGGCTCCACACCGGTGCAAACCTCTTTTCCGGGGGAAATGTCCGAAACAGGCCTTTCAGAAAATGCTTAAACAAGCGATCACTAAACAGTGGAGTAGCATGGCGCCTTCTCGTGAACCTAGAAATCGCAGCCAAATGCGCCCGATGGATGATAACGCCAGGCCACCTTGCACAAGATGGGTCGGAGAGACTTCCAATGGCTGTATCCCTGGGTGACCCTCACACCAGGCACAGAATCTTGCCCATTTAGGATCATACAAAACATTGTTAGAAGGAGCCCTTGCCGCGTCCAAGATCCAACACTCCAGGGAGATACCTAGATGACCGAACTCTGAGTGGTCAAGAGCCATGCAGCCAGGCTGAGAGATGCCCGATTGTGATGCCAAACTCTGCCCTCATCCTGAGGGATTAGATCCTGGTCTACCCTTAGACGAAACGGCTCTTCCACCGCTAGGTGAAGGAGATCTGAAAACCATGTCTGTCTAGGCCAGAACGGTGCTATCAAAATCACCCTGCACCGGTACTGTCGCACCCAATAAATCGTCCTCCGAATCAGTGGAAACGCATACACGAAGAGGCCCGTCGACAGGAACGAGAATGCGTCCCCCATTGACTCCAGAGGAGCCCCTCTGCTGGCAAACTCCGGACACGGTTTTCCATTGTGGCAAACAAGTCTTTCAGGGCAGACACCCCACCCCCCCATCTTTGGAAGATTGCCACCTACCGAGTCTTCAGCCGCCACTCGTGCAGGTGACTGGCGTCCCTGCTGAGCGCGTCCGCATGAACATTCAGCACTCCCGGCAGATGAAAAGCTACAATCTGGATCCCTTGAGCCAGAGACCAATGCCAGACCTCCTGAGACTCCATTGACAGGAACTGGGAATGCATGCCGCCCTGCTTCTTCAAATAAAACATTGTGGTGGCATTGTCCGTCAACACGCTCAACACTGCTCCTCGAACGCAAGGGAGAAACTACTTCAGAGTCCAGTGCACTGCTCTTAATTCAAGTACATTGATATGCAATGCCATCTCCTCCCGAGACCACAGGCCTCGTACCTGCAACTTGCCGAGAGGTGCCCCCCCCCCCCACCCTGCCTGGGAAGCGTCCGCCACAATCGTGAACAGGAACTCCAGCAGGGGCATGCCCCGTACGAGATTGTCTGTGGAAGTGCACCACCGAAGGGCTTCCACCAACCCCTCCACCCCCGTGGACGACCAGTTTGTCCAACCACAAACTTCGACTCTGCGACCACCTGTCCACGAGGAATTCCTGCACTGGTCATGAACATACAGCAATTTGGAAAGAGCTGAATACATGACACCATGGCCTCCAACAGCAACATGCAACTTCGGACCGAGACCACAGTACCACGGCCCCGTTCGCCAGCTTTGGACTGCAAATTCACCACTCTTTCGCTGGAAGGCTTTACCAGATTGTCCTGGGTAAGAAACTGAGCCCAGAGAAACACCAATTCCCTGGATGGCGACAAATAGGGCTTTTCAAAGTTGATGGCGAATCCCAGCCGTTGTAACCGGTCCATGGTCACCATGAGGGACTCCCTTGTCCGCCCCAGTGACAAAGCCCTTACCAACCAATCGTCCAGGTAGGGTTACACATGATGTCCTTCATTGCGGAGGAAGGCAGCCACAAGAGCCAGACACTTCGTAAATGTCCAGGCAGATGACCTCAGGCCAAACGGGAGGACACAGAACTGGTAATGATCCTGCCTGACCACAAAATGCAGGCACTTGCAGTGTTTTTGCCTCATTGGGATGTTCCCTTACACCTGGTTCAGAAAACTGGGGGCACATTGTTTGCAAGCCCTCCTGCCACACGTGGTCAAGAATCGAAACAGAAGACTGCCTTCCATCGCTTTCCCATATGGTTGAAGAGAAAGCAGTCCTTACGTTCTTCCTCAGGAGCCAGACCAAACCTGACAAGCTTTCGCCATCATGGCGTGGAATGCCCCAAAATCATCTGGCGGAGATGGTTGCGCCGGGCTACTGGGCTGCTCCTCCTCAGGATCCGCGTCCCAGGCATCGTCCCTCGTTGGCGACGAAGACACTGTTGACAGGGTATCACACAGAGCACTCTCCGGATTTGAATCAGGTAGTTCCCCCTCTTCCGGATGACTTCGTGGACGGTCCAAACCCACCAGCAACGGCAACCGTGCCGGAGGAGAGTCCCTAGGGGCCTCACCAGGCATCCTTCCCACCACCGGAACCAATGGATAGCCTTGCATCCAGTTGCCCCAACAAAGACTGGTGCGTGTTAAGCGCATGCAAGGATAGCAGGGATTGAGAATTAACAGGTAAAGGGGCGGCCCAACCCCACTCGACGGCCGAGCACTCTGCAGACCCAGAGACGACGGATCAAAAAGCGGCTCATGTTCCTCCTCCATCCCTGAGGAAACAGAACACGCTGCCGGATCCTGCTGCATAATGTCCACCGGAAGCATAGGATCAAAGCCGGCCAACTGCTACGGCCCACCCATCGACAAACCTTCTGACACCATCTGCGTCAACGACAACAGCAGACGACTGTCAGTCACAGTCGTGGACGGAGCAGACGCCACTACCGTCGACGATGGAAAAACAGAATGCACCATCCCAGGCGACGAGGGAACATCCGTCGACGCCCTTGTCGGAAACCGCGGCCTCTGCAGTTTTAGCCTTCACCGGTGACCCGGACTTTCTGGACAAAGAACTGGAATGGTGCTTCGAAGAATCCCAGCTGGACGAGGACCTATGGTGATCTTTGGACGAGGAGTGCTTCGAGGAAGACTCCTTCGGCTGCTCCTTGTCCTACACCTTTGACTTCTCTGGCCTACTACCCGACCCGTTGAACTTGTCAGGCCAATCCGACTTGGACAGCGAGGCGCTATTCGTCCCATTGGAATGATGCAACCTGGACGTAGAAGACTTGCTACATCTCCACACCTCTGACGTAGGCAACTCAGTCCGTTGCTTCTTAGCAGGGGCTCCGCTGACGCCGCCCATCGCTGCTCAGAGGCCTTCTCCTTCCTCACCGAAGACTGGTTCTCCCGGGCCACACCCACTTCTGAAGACGGGCAAGTGCCCTTGTTTACCCAACAGATGAGCCGGCGGTTATGGTCTTTCAAAGTCTTGATGGGGGCATAGACAGAACGTACGTATGGCCATCCCCTTCGAAGACTTTCAAGCCACAGGTAACGCAAGGCCTAAAGAGATTTTTTTTCTGGGTCACAGATGACATATTGGCCGGATACAAAATGCATGTGCAAAACACAAACACGAGGCGATCCCAACAGTTTGGAGACGGTTGTAATCTGAAGGGAAGTCGCGGGGGTGGAGCCATTTATATCAGAATGTCCTATTGGTGTAACCTAAAGCACCCAAAAAGAAAGTTGATCGGACACTGAAGTTTGCCAAGTTAAAATGACTGGGAAATTCCCAGCATGTGAATTCATGAAAGATGCAATGCTGGAGAACTGATGTGCAAGAATACCATGGTTGCAAGTAGACGGCATTTTTAAATGCAAACTGCCTAGAAGCATGGATTCAGCTTGGTTGTAAACACGCTTTTTAAATGTTGTCTTTCTTGCACACATTGACTGCTGTACCAGTGATGTCACGCATGGTCATAGTAATTTGTGAAGACAGCAGTGTGCTTTGTGGCTACATAATGGGGGCATAAGTGGTGCAGCTTGCAGCACCTGCCGAATTCCAAGGGATTTGTGATGTTAAATCTGCACCTTAACGTCACTTCAATTAACTTTTTCACTGAATTTCAAGGGTTTTGTTGCACTTGTTCATCTCAACTCTCCCTTAACCAAAAGATAGATCTCTCATCTCTCTCTCTCTCTCTCATCTCCCTCTCTCATCTCTCTCTCTCATCTCCCTCTCTAACTAATATATCTATCTAATATATCTATCATTTATATCTATGTATATCTATGTATATCTATGTATATCTATGTATATCTATGTATATCTATGTATATCTATGTATATCTATGTATATCTATGTATAGATATATATGTGATGCTTGTATCTGCTTAGATTCACATGCTGTGCATAGGCCGACATCTAGTGGAAGCTGCAGAGTATTACAGTGTTTCCGAAACTCGAGAAGGGACATCGACAGGGCGTGCCAGTAAAACTATCCCTAGTGTGACATCCACTGTACCCATGATCCCTCAAGTGTCGAGGTACCTCCGATTGTTATTTTTCTGACATGAGGTAGCGTGTAGTGAGTAGAGTTGTATCCAAGCAGATGCGTATCAGACAAGCTCATAAGCATCCAAGCGCCTTCTCTCCGAGGGGAGGAAGGGTGGGCGCATGTGAATCTAAGCAGATAAGCATCAGAAATGGGATTACGGTGAGTAATGTATCCCTTCTGGGGCTTGTGGAATCTGCTTAGATCATATGCTGTGCATAGATTAGCGAGCAGTGTTAGAAGGTGGTGGGATGTGAGAAGGTTTGTGGGTGAACCGCTTGTCCCACCTGTGCATCTGTCTTGGAATGAGTGTCAATGCAGTAGTGCTGAGTGAAAGCGTGTATTGAGCTCAATGTAGATGCTTTGCAAATGCGGTCTAGAGGGACATTTGCAATGAAAGCCAGAGTGCCTTTTACGCCCAGAGCTCACTCCACAAGGAGCACATGAGCCAGTGTCTTATTTGATAGGGAATAGCACCAATGTTCCATCTAAGCTGTGCGCTTGGCCAGCTTGCCGCTCAAGATTTTTAGCAGCGCACACAGACAATTCTCACTTATTCAAAAATTAATTTTTTTAAAAAAAGTAGAAACCACAACAATTATACGACATTTGCTTGCTCTTAAAATTACTAACTAATCTTGATATTCTGGTATAGCTCATTTGCATTACCCTACTATGCAAGCGTGACCTTAAAAACGTAAGAGCTGCAACAACAGAATACACCCATAAGAGGTTAAAAACTAACATGAAAATGTGGTTCCTTGAAAAGCAGAATTTAACTAAGATAGCATGGACACATTAACCAAATATTGTTCCCTACCAATCATGACTCCAATACTTGATTCTTCCACGCTTTTACCTTAGGACTCCAAATTCTGCCCTTGAACACAGTTAGATGTCAACCTTGACACTTCCACTTTTGGCTCTACGAAAGGTTAACAGACTTGTACCTACATCCACTTGTTTTATATTTGTTGTAAAATGAATACCGTTCAAGCCCCAGAATTTGTTGCTCATTGTGCCTCACCAAAAGCGTCACCAACACTCTATAACCCAACTATCAGCCAAATATTGGCTACTAAGTAAGCAGGCTACTTGGATGTGTAGCTTCATCCGATGCATCCTCTGCTTTGTATACATGTCATGCAAGTGCTTTGCAGCAGTCCTCTTGCAAGTTATCACATTATGAAACTCGAATATTTGCTTCTGCAGATTTTGAGTAGACAAATGTCGTGCTCAGTGTCTCCTACTTTAGCACTGCTGACATTACCCTATAAGCTATAAGAGCAACATTGCAATTTCATTTTCATAGCCTGCAAGGGGTAAGGGGTATTGACTATGCCTGACATTACTCCTCTGTAATATTAGGGCAAAGGATATTCTATTTATTTTAATTTATATTCAGGAAGAACTATTCTTTTGATAGCAAAAGAACATGCAATAAATAAGATCTCAGATTTGACGTGAAGCACTGAGCTTCGTACAATGGGGTGAGTTTGGGGGACATTCTGACCAAGTTGTGGAGCGGAGAGAATGGAACAGTTACTGGGGACATTATATAAGTGGACATACATAGATTAAGGACAACCAAAAGTGGACATTTTTAAGTGCAGGTAGGTGGATCAGCCAGCTGTGCTTAGGATGTGACCCTTATGGGTGTAGTGCTAGAGTGGAGGCAGAGGAAGTGAGACAGGCAGATTAGAGGAGAGGGAATAATGTTAGCTAGCAGACAGATGAGAGGGAGGGTTAAAAGGGTAGCTCTGAGGCGAGAAGGTAAGCTTTTTGTTTAGTTTGGAACAAATCCGTGAGAACAGTTTCTCGGATGGCCGAGGGAAGAGAATTCCATGAAAGTGGAGCAAGAAGAAAGCAGAAGTGAGAGGAAGCACAGGGAGGGTGAAGAGCCATACGGGTAGTTGAGGCAGAGCAGAGATTACGAGAAGGCTTGTAGAGTTGGATAGAGGATACAGATCGTAGAATGCTTTTCAAACATTGTGCATCCTTTCCAAGTGTTCAGAGTTCCATCGGGCATAGGCATTAACATATAATACAGTATCTCGGCTATACCGCAATAACTTCACTGAGCACTTGTATAATACTGTAGGGGTGGGGTATGTTGCAAAACCTCTTCTATGCACTACAAAATAATGGTGCCCATGCAGATTGATGACTTTCCCAGCGAGCGTTTACTGCTACAATCCCTCACTTTATACAGTGCTCTGTCAACCAGTATTGGAGGCTAGCACAGGAACTGGGGGATTGCAGAGTACAGGTGGCAGGGTGTAGGAGAATACTCCTAGGTGATCAAGTCAGCGAATTTAAAAAACCAAGTCAAACTTTTCAGCAGTACAGTGAAGGAAATGTGTTTGCTGAAGGATAGGAAAGAGCACAAGCTGTTTCCATCTATGCTCAGTTGCTGAGGGCTTTTCTATATAACCCTGTGTTCTTTGTTTATTGCCTCTAGCATCCCCCGGAAATAAATTTAAGTGATAACAATGAATTGCAAAAGAAGGGTCCCTGGTTCCAGAAGAAGGCACTAAATCTGTTGGACAATTGAGCAGTGCTGCCATTAACTTAAAAGGCACATATCTGATTTTATTTAACGTGGCTCCATAATGAACCTCAGTAAGGCTCTTGTTGAATTTTGTCTAGGCTGTGGTGAGGAAGGGAAAGCAAAACTATGATGCATTAGCACGATTATTTCACTTCCTATGTCAGCCTTGTAATAAGGGCTCCGATAAGATTTTGCTCCCTACTTTGATTCAAATGTTTTTTTCTCTCAGGCAGAAAGAAAAGTAAGTAGCTTTGACAATAGGGATATTTTATGCTTATTAAAATGTGTTCTTTCCTTTTTTATTTCCTCTTGAGGTCGGCAGCAATCTTATTAAGAGTTGCTTCCTATGCCACTGCTCTGCTGGTAAATAACCAGCAAACGTACCAATGCAACTTTGTGGGCAGAGGCGGGGGTAGGCTCCCATGTGTCCATTGTTTCCCATTTTTGTTGGGCACATTTTCCTGTTTTTAGGGAGTATCAATTAATGGTGTATAGGTCTCTTAGCTATAGGGCTTGTGTTGAGTAAGTGTTGTCACAACTCACAAGACAACACAATGTGGATAGTAAGCAGAGGCCCTGGAATTGTGACAATCATTCTGAGGTGCGGTTCTGATGAAATCATTATTACACATTACATATCCATACACAAACTAGGGATGTTTTCCTGGCCCTTGAATCACTTCATTAAGGTGGAACATTAACTCCTATTGGCATGTTTTCTGACATTCCTTTCAGTTGCCAATGTTCCATGTGCAAATATTGTATTCTATCTGAATTGTTACACATCTATATTGCAAAATGTGTTTTTGTAATACGCACACGTGTTTTTCCAGTGGCATAAAACATCATTTTCTCTGCACAGGAGTACTTTTGCTACATACTGTGGCACAGATCTTGAACTCTTGGACTAGTTGATTAGCTGTCTTTATAATAACATACAATATTTGTTAGCCTATGTTTTTGGAAAATAGTGATGGTTACTTTTACACAGATTTGTAAAGAATTGTAGTGATTGGGAAGTGGACATTCCTTTCCAAATTCTATTCAGATTTGGTAGCTCACCAACTACGCATGCTCATAAAGTGGCTTACCTCATTAGTCCGCTGTGTGCACGACAGCCAACCAGTTCCGCACAGAGAAAAATAATTCGGGGGAACAATGAATAGCACAATTGTATACATCTGACTATCCACCTAGAGATGGCATTCTTTGAAATGCGGTCACCTTCTCTGTCTGGTGCTATGGAGACAAACAATTGATCTGTTTTTCTTAGCAGTCTGGTCTTGTCTACATAGTAGAGGACTGCCCTCCTCACATCTAGTGTGTGGAGTTTTACCTCATCTGAGCTGGTGGGTTCCTGAAAGAAAGCCGGTAGCTCAATAGACTGGTTTACGTGAAATTTAGAGATTAACTTAGGGGAGAACCTAGGATGAGTACGTAAAACCAGCTTGTCTTTGTGTACAACAAAGAAAGGATCCTGCACTACAATGCTTCCATTTCACTAACTCTTCTTATGGCAGTGATGGCCACTAAGAAGGCAGTATTTTAAGTCAGGCGCTTGAGACTAGACTTGTGCATTGGCTAGAAAGGGGGTCCCATGAGCTTAGCAAGTACAACTTGAGATCCCATCCTGGCGGAGGGTTTGAAATTGGAGGGTGGAGGTCTTTACTCCCTCCATGAATGCTTTGATGACTGGTACCTTCCACCAAGAGACCTTATTGTGTGAAGTGGTATAGGCTGACAAAGCCGCCAGGTGGACCTTTAAAGCGTGGAATGCCAACAATGCATCTAGCAAGTGGAGCATATAAATTAGAATGTGGGAAGGAGTACATTCTATGGGGTTAATTTGTTTAGACTAGCACCACATTACAAATCTCCTCAACTTGTCAACATAACAGTACCTAGTGTTAGGCTTTCTTGATTCTCTTAAGACATCCATAGATCCGTCACAGATTAAGATGTCCAAACTCCAAGACCTCAGGAGCCATGCTGCCAAGTTCGAGTGAGGTTGAGGGTGCACTGTTAGTCCCCCGTGCTGAGTAAGCAGATTGTACGGACATGGAAGTTTGATGGGATCACACATTGCCAGTTTGCGCAGATGTGGATAACAGGGTTGTCTTGCCCACATAGGCACAACTAGGATGAGCGTCACCTGTTGCTTGTGGATTTTGTTCACCACCTCATTAGAGGTGTTGGGTGGGAAAAGCGTAAGAAAATTACCCTGACCAGTTCATCCATAGGGCATTCCCCTTGGAGCCTGGCTGGGGGAACCTGGACGCGAAGTCTGGGCATTGACTGTTTTCGCTTCTAGCCAACAAGTCTACTGTGGGGAAACCACATTGAGAGAAGAGGTGTTCTACGACCCCTGTGTAGTTGCCACTCGTGTTCACCTGGTAGGGGATCTCTGCTCATTGAGTCTGCGAGGGAGTGGAGTTCCCCTGGAACATGCTGTGACGATAGGAATATTTTCTGTTTTAGTGCCCATTTCCAAATTTGTTGTGCAAGCCTGGACAGATTTGGAGAACGTGTGCCCTCCTGTTTGTTGATGTATAACGTTGCTCTAGTGCAGTCTGTCAAGACTTGCACATATTGGTACACTAGGTGAGACACGAAAGCCTGAAGAGCTTTGAATACTGCCAGTAGTTCTAGTAGATTGATGTGGTTTTGTGCTGCCGCATGAGACCACATACCCTGAGCTGTGTGTTGAAGATAATGAGTCCCCCCACCCAGCGAGTGAGGCATTCCTCGTGACAATCGCTTGTAATTACGGATCGTAGAAGGGTTCCCCCTTCAACAGATTTTTTCTTGTCCAGCAGCGAAGATTTTGTACTAGTGTTGGCGAACCTACTAGATCGTCCCACTGATCACTCACCTCAGACCACTGGTTCGCCAACCACTCCTGCTGGGTCGCAGGCACGTGCGAGGTACCAGGTAAATGCAAGATACCATCATTCCTAGCACACCCTTATCTGGCGGCCAGCCTGATAATGTGGTATTTGCATTAACATGTTTTTGACCCTTTCTTCTGATGGAAAGACCAATCCCTCTTGTGTTTTTATGACAGCTCCCAGGAACTGGTTGTGCTCGGCACTAGGCTTGATTTTTTTTCGTTGATGGAAAATCCCAATTTGAAGAGTAGGTTGATAGTTCTCTGAATGTGTTGCCTGAAAATTAGGGGAGACTCCACTGTAATCAGCCAGTTGTCCAGGTAAGGGTACACTGGGATTGACTCCCTGCGCAGGTGTGCTGCCAACAACGAGAGTACCTTCGTGAATACCCTTGGAGCAGATGCTATTCCGAAAGGTAGCACTTTGAATTGGTAGTGCTGGTTCGCCATCTTGAAACGCAAGAATCTTCTGTGCGCTGGGAACATTGAAATATGAAAATAGGCATCTTTCATATCCAGTGTTGCCATGCAATCCCTTTAATAGAGAGATTACCTCTTGTAGCGTAGTCATGCGGAACATTTGTGGCTTGACATTTGTTTGCAGGGCGCAGATCTAATACTGGGCACATTGTTAGATCTTTCTTTGGCACAAGGAAGCAAGTTAAATAAACACCCTTGTTTACCTGGTTGGCCGGGACAACTTTGATGGTGTCTTTTAGTAGAAGTGTGGCAACTTCCTCGAGGAGGATGTGCTTGTGTTCCTTGGAATGGGTCTTGTGGGGTGGTTCCGGGGTTGCTCGAGGTGCTCTATACAATATCTGCCTGTTACAGTGGACAGCACACCCATGTGCCTGGCGATTTCCTTCCATGCGTGGGTGAAGCTGGATATGCGCCCTCCTACTGGAGAGGCATGGGAGGGCACCTGGAGCAGATAGTCACTGCTTTTGAGGTGGTGTGCTACCTCAGGAGATGCCCCTACTGCGACCGCGGGATCCGCGCTCTCCTCTAGGGTAATTCTGGGATGACTGACAGATTCTTTACCCAGGCAGTACCTTGGATTTGGGTATCGGCGTAACCTGAATTTTGGTCGCGTGTGGGACGAAAATTCCCATTTGCCCTCTGGCCAGTAGGTTTATTGGTTAGTTGGCTCAATGAAGAGTATCGTATTCTTCTTTGGCCATCTTTAAGGCGTCTGACAGCCTTGCCAAAGAGCTCATTGGGCTCAACGGGCATGTTAATAAGGGTAGCTTGCGTCTCTGGTTTAAAACCTGATTGGCGCAACCAAGCGGGACGCTTGATAATTGTCCCCTCTATTATCCTGCCGGCGTTCTCGGCGGTGTCTAGATTGGTCTTAAATAAGAAGCTTGACACTGCCCTGCCTTCTTTGGCCACCTGGGCAAGCTGAGACTTAAGTGGTTCCAGGGCCGATGACAGTAAGTCCGAAACTTCATCCCATTTGTGACAGTTGTAGCTGGCCAACATGGTAGTAGCAATCCTTGTCTGGACTGCTGCGGAGCAGGCCACCTTTCTGCCCATTGTGTAAAGGCTCTTGCTTTCCTTGTCAGACTGGGCCTCAGAGGAAGCTAGGGGAGTACCAGACCTTTTTCTTGTTGTCGTGACAACTAATGAATCAGGCTTTAATTGCCCTCTGATATACAGCAGGTCAGAAGGGGCAGGTCTAAACAGATTCTCTATGCAGGGGTTTACTGCTCACATAAGATTCCAGCGATGGCTGTATTTTTCACTGAATGGACTTGAGGGAGATAAACGGAGTAACAGCTTTCTTATCGCCCAAGATTTCCTCTACAAAATCTTTATCTTGTTCTTCTTGGGTAGCCATCTGAAAATGCTCTGCCACCTTGATGAGCACTTCATTTAGCAGGGGTTGATCATCAATGAGCGAGTCCATGACTGGGAGTCCTGATTAACAGGAGAGCCCATGACATACATTTGTGTCTCTGGTTCAACCTTAGGGTCCTCATCCCCGTAATAAGGATCTGCTGCCTCTTGAATAGAGAGGTCTTCATGATCGGCGTCCGGTTTATAGAGGTCAATGACTCTGCATTGCACCGGATTCTCGGGGCGAGACCTCTTAGCAGGGGGTTGAGCAGGGATTTGTGACCCAGAGGGTGCTGTAGTGGGAGTGGGTAGAGTGGAAGCTCTTGAAATAGACCAGGTCATGAGGATGTCCTTCATGGCCAACTTCTATGAAAAGAACCCTGACTATATCCTCAGCAGACCATTGGGTGGAACATGGGATGATCAATGGTTGAGAAGTGAGTCCTATATCTTCATCTGTGGGAGGAAGTAAGGTAGGAGGAGCCTTCTGTTTCAGGGTGGAAGACAGAATCATAAGATAAAGGTTCTTTACTCTTCTGAGTGGGCCTAACCTCCTGAGATTTCTCCCTATGAGGGGTCTTAGAGGACTTTTTCTTGGACTCCCTTTCTTTACCATGGCCCCCTGAAGAGTGTGTCCCCGACTATATGGGGTCTTGTACCTGATTTGACGCAGAATGTCGAATTTCGGGTGCGGGCTGAACTGGAGCCTTGTCCGCGGACAATTGGCCCTCGGTGGAACTCTTTCGTGCGACGTCTGTACCATCCTTCGACAGCCGGGACCTATCATGAGGCGATCTCGAGCGAGAGTGCCCGGAGGACAGATTCCATGGACCTTTCCCTGGACGTCGTGTGTTGCCGTCTGGTAAACACGTGTTGAGTTTCGGCCATGGGTTGTCTTTAGTGGAGGATGAAGTGATGGCGCTTCCGCCGCCGGGTGTTGTCCCCATAACAAGGCCGCCGGCCTGTATTCCGGGGTCGGGGGCCTGCGCTTGGGTAACCGGAGTAACCCCATCACCTTCGCTGAAGACACCCTCTACCTCCATGGCCTAGAGCTGGCTGGCGTAGTGGGCCCAACGTTTAGTAGATCGGTCCTTCAAAGATTTGGGCCTGAAGAGTTTGCAGGCTCGACAAGAACCCTCTACGTGGTCTCGTGGAAGACACAGGTTACAGACAAGGTCTTAATCAACCCACGGAAATTTCCTTTTGCACTTTGGGCAAAATTTAAAGGGGGTCTTGTCCATAACGGAATGGTATGGCAGATAGGCGAACTTAGTGTAAGAAAAAGGACATTCTAAAATGACCTCCCTCCCCCCCCTCCCTATGTGGGACGAAGCCTGTAGCGGCCTTCCAAGGCCAAAACGGATACGTCGCGGGAGTCTTTCGACTGCCATTTTCTTGTCCTTCACCAGTATTTAGTCTGTGATCTAAAGGATAGTAAGAAGAAACTATTGGTAATTTGATCGTAAATGTCTATAAGCCGAAAGAGGAACTCTGCTATAAGTGTCCATCTAGAATGGCGGAAAAAAACAATCTGAGGGACAAACGACGCACGAGGGATCATGGGTACAGTGTACGTCACACTAGGGATAGTATTACCGGCACGCCCTGTCGACATCCCTTTTTGAGTTTCGAAAACTAATACTCTGCAGCTTCCACTAGATGTCGGCCTATGCACAGCATGTGATCTAAGCAGATTCCACAAGCCACAGATATATAACACACATGAGATACAAGCCTCCAGATAAGGGTCGTACCAGGCCTCGTTCCACATTAAAATATTGTAAATTACACCATTTCTCTGTTCATTTAATTTATTGAGGGCATAGGGTAGTGCAAAGATCAAGTCACTTGCCAGAAACCAGAACATTTTTTTTTTTTTTAACTGCCTCAATGAAATTGTATGACAGAGGCAGTCTGAAAACAAGATCTTTGCTCTCTGATCTGTGTGCATTTAGACTTTCAGAAAGTAACCGCACAGTGCGAAAAAGGTTTACTTTGAACTGCTGTGTTTTCTGTCTGCAGATGCATGGAGGGGAGCATTAAGCATGCATATTTTCCTAGCATGTTATGGTTCTATCACTAATAAGATGTAACACATAGTCACCATTGGGAAGTATTCTTTTCAACAAATGATGCGTTACATGAATTGTTGCATTTAACGAAAGTATTTTTCATGCTCCTGCGTTGTGCGCATTTATCATCAAGATGGATATATGCGATATGCTCATTCATAGAATGTTTTCTACAAATTTAATATATTGTTTGAAGACAGTCATCTTTGCTACACAACTGTTTTATTCCTATTATGTTCCATTCATTTTCAAGTTCAGTCATGCTTTGGTTGACAGTTGCATACATTTTACACTTATGTAGGTAAATCATTTTTACTCTTACAATTTAACACTTATTATAAAAAGGATGTAAAATACTTGCACCTCAAAACCATATGTGAGGCACGGTTGAATATTGAATGTCGTGTTTAAACATCCAATGACCTAAACTTGGAGCCAATGTGGTAAATTGTACTATAATTGGATAGAAGCAGCAAGGCCCTTGTTCGCACTTGAGCGATTGTCATTACATGAAACACAGGTTTCACAGCATCTTTCAATCTTCAAGACTACAATTCTAACATTCAAAACCCGATACTTCAGCCAGAGCAAGCGTTGTACAAACCAAAAACAATTAAATGGTTTAATTTGTAACTGAAATAGAAACTAAGCAAGACATGTCCCTGCAGAGGTAATCCAGATGGGTATTTAACTTTATGTAGTGGTTCATGCAGACTTGCTTCGCATTTAAGCACCAACTCTTATTGCCCCAGTCGATTTAACGACTTCTGAAGGATACAAGATTAACTGTCCAGCAAATATTTTACCAAGAGGATAGGAAAGCTCAGCGGCAACATGCTCACCTCAGAAGCAAGACATCGCGGAGCAACAGGTTCGATCCCTGGGCACACGCTTAGAAACCTCTGGGTATTAAGCAAGTTATAATTATCATAAATAAAATAACCTATCATATCATATGATTCTGTGCCTGCAAAGCAAGATCAGTTAATGCACATCAGTGCCATTTAGGAGCTGGTGCTACTTCACACTCTGCTTCTTTATCTGTTAATTGAGAGAAACCTGCGTTTGTCACAATGTTGACTGCTGGCACATGAGAATTTCCAGACAGCTTTTTGCACGCATCAGCTGGATGTGACATACTTTTTACTCATGCGAAGAACACATTTTTACTCCTTTGAAATTGCATTTACTCTGGAAGTTTAAAAATAGGGAGTAAAATACTCCCACCTCGAAATCTTATCCGAGTACTGCGATATAGATATAGATAATGGCACACAGAAAGGAGCTGTGACAAAGACATGGCCAGCCTGCACTCCGAGTCGTGATGTCACGAGGTCTTCACCAGCCATGTCACGAGGTCTTCACCAGCCAAAGAAATCTGTCAGAAACTTGCATTGTAGTAATTCAAGTTTTATTTTATCAAAAATAAAAAGATCTACGACATGAAAGACAAGAGGCAGGATATCATAAGGGTAGTCTCGTAGCGATGTGTTTCGAGCTCTACATATCGCTTGTTCACCAACAGGGGAAAGAGTAAACATTGCATTGATAACATTGCGAGTCCCTTCATTATGTCTACCACTAGACAAATCTGTATGTGCATCAGTGAAACCTATGGCAGACATCTTGTAACATGGTGTCATAATACTATTTACTATTAATAGGCTCCTAAAGTGTGCACAAGCCTTCACAAAAGCAGTCTAATTTCATGTATATTGCCATTCCAATACGAATTGATTATGGTATGATGAAAACATGGCTAGTATACTTAAAGTGGGTATAAAAAACCACCAAGACATGCCAGAGGTAAATTGGTGGGAAACCCGTAAAGTGCATAGTGTAGATTTTAATTTAGGAAATCATGCAATTGAAGGCAGGAAAATTCGCCTATGCATTTTAACATTTTTCTTTTCTTCACATACATTGCAATTTGCACCATATTTACTCAGGTCCTTTGTCCCCCCAGGCTTCACTCCTAGCAGCACCGCAGGTTAATGCATGATGCTCCATGCACTGGCACTTTATAAAGGCATATCACACCTAGTTTGAAACGAGCTAGCTAGATATCTATAGCATTAAGCACTTTATTGAATACCCATTTGTAGTATATTGTATTTTAGATTGCCGTTTACCCGAGGTGTTTTTACAATGTTCTACCCACCGGCACTTTTATTAAGGCCTCCCAGATGGAATCAGAAATGGCCCATCTATAGCATGACTCACTTTATTAGACATTTACTTGTGATCGTGGTTCATTTTAGATTGTTGGGGATATGCATTATGCACCAGTACAAATGCACGGGATTCGACCCGTGTCATTTGAATGAAATTGTTTCATTTAACCACTCGGGCATCATTATAATAATAACAATATTAACCATTAAACCGCGGTATAAGCCAGGAATATAATTAGGTATATCAATAGATGGGAGTTCCACCAGACAGACACCCCACTGAACAGTAACATCTGTATATGTTACAATACAATTTGGAGTAACTTGCTGGGCAACCGAGTACCACTTGGTGTCAAAAAGACAAAAACGTTTGTATCCTATGCACTTTCACGTTAACATCGGTCTAAATACAACAGACCAAAGCCCAGGTAACATTAACAGCATTGGGCACCAGCAATCAATGATACATCTTGCACTTTACTTAGCATCTAATATGCACTTTAACTACATGCAAGCATGATTTGCACGTATGCACCTATGACATGACTACAGAGGTATCTTTAACTCTACTTCATGCACTCGCATTTTAATCGCGTGGTATGTGCTGAGGCATAGGTTACACCGATTGCATTGTGCAACCACAAAGAATGGAACCCTTGCATTCTACTTAGCATATAGTTTGCACTTGAACCTTAATTTTAGCACGCATGCCAGGTTGATTCTTACACACATTATCTGCTCCCGGAATTTAGATCTTGCCAGAGCTCATCGCAGGTTATGTATGATATATTGTGCCATCAGGTCTAATGGGAGCTATCCATAATGCAGCAATGCACTCAGATATGCCCAATACAAGTATATAACTTAATCAGTTCGATTATGGGGCTTGCAGATGCCCTGTGCCTTATTGCATTCCGACAGCTAGCCTTAGTAAACAATCCATTCAACATTGCAGTGTTTATGGGTGCACAACAGCAAAGTCGTACTAAGTAAATGATCTGTGAGCATTGTAAACGATGAAACTGACGAAGCATCGAAGCACGTGCAGGGTGAAACGTGTTTTTCTGTCCCCACCTGTCCACCAAAGGACTTTGTGCACAGCTTCATAGGAGTTGGTCTTCATTTTTTGGAACCTACTAATAATCATATTTCCCATGCTTGTATCTGCTTAGATTCACATGCTGTGCATAGGCAGACATCTAGTGAACACTGGAGTATTACAGTTTTCGAAACTCGAAAAGGGACATCGACTGGGTGTGCCAGTAATACTATCCCTAGTGTGATGTCCACTGTACCCCATGATGCCTCACGCGTCGAGCTCCCTCAGATTGTTATTTTTCTGACATGAAGAGTAGCTTGAGTACAGTTGTATCCAAGCAGATGCGTATAAGACAAGGTCATAAGCATCCATGCGCCTTCTCTCCGAGGGGAGGAAGGGCGTGTTGCATGTGAATCTAAGCAGATATAAGCATCATAAATACGATTACGGTGAGTAATTTATCCCTTGTGAGGCTTATGAAATCTGCTTAGATCACATGCTGTGCATAGAATAGCGAGCAGTGTTTGGAGAAGGTGGTGGGTTGCGAGAATGTACAGTGGCAACTTTTTCAACACCCCTTGTCCCACCTGGGAATCTGCTTTAGAATGTGTGTCAATGCAGTAGTGCTGAGTGAAGTATGGATAGAGCTCCATGTAGCTGCTTTGCAAATGGCATCTAGCAAGGACATTTGCGATAAAGGCCAAGGTAGCTCCTGTACCCCTGGTAGAGAGCTCTTGGCGTAAAAGGCAGAGTTTTATTTGACAGAGTTTACATAGTAAAGGACCACCCTCCTTACATCTAGTGCATGGCGTTTCTCAGCTGAGCTTCATGGATTTTGAAAGAAGGCTGGTAGTTCTATGAACTGATTGCCATGGAACTTAAAAATGAACTTAGGTGAAAACCTATAGTGTGTTCTTAATACCAGTTTGTCTTTGTGGATGACAAAGAAATGATTTTGCACCGATAAAGCTTGTAGTTCACCGACTTATGGAGGCTGCATTATGCATAGGCTCAAAAAGGGGGGTCCTATGAGCTTAGAAAGTACTACATTTAGGTCCCACCCTGGATGAGGGTTGTAAATGGGAGAGTGGAGTCTTTCTACTCCCTTCATGAACGCCTTAGTTCCCAGGATTTTCCACCAGGACACCTTATTTTGAGAAGTGGTGTACACGAATAGAGCCGCTAGGTGAACTTGGAGTTAAAAACTAGCCAGAGTCTAGTAGGTGGAGCATGTAAGGAAGAATGTGTAATGGAGTACATGCTATAGGATTTATTTCTTGACTGGCGCCATATTACAAATCTTTTCCACTTGTTAAATTAACAATGCCTAGTGTTTGGTTTTCATGCCTCCGAGAATGTCCATACATCTGAGATAGTTTAAATGTCCAAATTCTAGGACTTCAGGAGCCAAGCTGCCAAGTTCATAGACTGAGGTTGAGGGTGCAACAATGTCCCCCCGTGCTGCGTAAACATGTTGTAGGGGCACAGGAGTTTGACTGGATCGCACATCGCCAGTTTGCGCAGATGTAGAAACAAAGTTTGTCTTGCCCACATAGGATAAACTAGGATTATTACTATTAGTTCCTTGTGCATTTTGTTGACTACTTTGCTCATTAGTGGAGTTGGGGGGAAAGCATAGGCACATTTCTGTAACCAGTTCATCCTGTGGGCGTTCCCCTTGGAATGTGTTGGGGAAATCTGGCTGTGAAGTTTGGGTATTGCGTGTTTTGTCTTGTGGCGAACAAGTCTAGAGGGCAGTACCTCCATTGGCAAAGATCTTGTCTACAATAGATTTGTCGAGCTGCCACTCGTGCTCATCTGGTAGAGTATCTCTGCTTAGTGAGTCTGCCAGAGAACAGAGTTCCCCTGAAACATGTTGCGATGTTAGAAACATGCCTCGCTTGAGTGCCCACTTTGCACCCACTTCGACATGGTTTGTGCTACCTGGAGAGACTGTGGAGTGTGTGGCCCCCTGCTGGTTTATGTAAAACATGGTGGTGATGCTGTCTGAGGACTTGAACTGTCTAGCCTGACAGGTGCACTTGGAAAGCGTGTAGGGCTTTGAGCACTTCTGGTAGTTCCATAAGATTTATGCGGTTCTGTAATGTGATCTGCGTCCACAGGCCATGCACTGTGTGGTGAATGTAGGAGCTCCCCACCCGGTGAGCGATGCATCTGTAGTGACAACTGCCTGCACTGAAGGATTGTGAAAAGGTTTTCACTTTACCATGTTCTCCTTTGTCCACCAGCGTAGAGATTGTACTAGAGTTGGCAAAACTACCTGAGACCACTGTTTCACTAACCACTCTTGTATTGGACGCATGCGCAGTTAGGCTTGTGGAACCAGGTAAATGTATGATGCCATCATCTCGAGCAAGCGCATTGCTTTGCGTACGGTTATTTGGCGATTGGCTAGATAGAGATATTTGCAGCAGTATGTTTTGCACTCTTACGTTTGATGGAAAGACTAGACCCTTCTGTTTTTATGACAGCGCCTAAGAACCGCTTGGTCTTGTTGGAACAAGACTTTCTTCTCGTTGATTGAAAATCCCAATTTCAACAAGAAATTAATTGTTCTGTGTAATTTGCTTGCACATTTTGGGGGGATTCCCCCGTTATCAGCAAGTCGTCCAGATAAGGGTACACTGGGATCTATTCCCTGTGTGGGTGTGCTGCCACTACCGCTAGTATCTTGTTAAGTACCCTTGGAGCGGAGGATATGCCGAAGGGTAGTAGTGTTTAGTCATTTTGAAACAGAAGAACCTTCTGTGCACTGGAAACATTGAAATATGAAAGTACGCATCTTTCATATCCAAGGTTGCCATGTAGTCCCCCTGCTTCAGCAGCGGGATTACCTCCTGTAGCGTTATCATGCAGAATTTTTGAGGCTCGACCTAGCTGTTCGCCAGGCGCAGGTCTGGGACAGGGCGCATCGTTTTGGCACAAGGACGTACATTTAATAAATACCCTTGTTTACCTGGTTTGCCGGGACGATTTCTATGGCGTCCTTTAGAAGCAGCACCTTCACCTCTTCCAACAGGATACATTGTTCCTGGGAGGTGTGCCTTTGTCTTGGCGGGTGGTTGGATGGTTGTTGGATCAGCTCTATACAATAACCGCCCACCACAGTGGAAAGTACCCACTTGTCTGAAGGGATACCCTCCCATGTGTGGTTAAAGTGTGAACTACGGCCTCCTACTGGAGTGACATGGGAGGGAATCCGTTTTAGGGGGGGGTTGGGGTTAAGTGTTACGCTCACCTGATATCCCCAGGGGTGTCTGGAAGGCTCTGAGATCTGGAACCCTGGATGCGTAGTTGCCCAGTGCTGAATAATATATCTTAGTTATTTGTAGGGTGAGCTATCCGTACTGCTTTTCTTGTACAGGGGCGCTTGACGTTTGTTGGCGAGCTGCCCGAGTTGCTTCACTGGTGCAGTACCCCTTCCTTGGGCCCAGGCCTGCTGTGACCCCAAATCTGCTAGTAGGCAGGTAGGTTTCTTAATTGTAAGTCTTTGTTCTGTTTATGGTGGGAATTCGTTAATGTCTTTATCTCCTTTTCAGGTGCGAAGGTCTTGATGCTGGCGTGCCGGGTGGAGAGGCACGTTTCTAGGTAAGAGAAAGCGCAAAGCGCAGTGCCTTTATTGTCTTTTAAAGCTAACCTGTGTTTTCTTCTTCTCACAGGCCGCTGTGGTGGTGCTGCGAGTGGATGAGAGCGCAATGAAAACCAGGCCCCCGGAATCCATTAAGGTAAGTACAGCGCTGTGCGGTTGTTTAATATTGAAAGCAAACCTGAATAGGTCTCTTTTCCTTTGCAGATGTTGCTGTGGTGCTCCGGATGGAAGCGCAGCGTAGCACGATGGAATTCAGGTAAGACTGATGGAATCTGATGTCTTTGGAAGCACGTGCGTTCTAATATTGCTTTTCCTTTTCTCGTTATTGCAGGTCGTGATGTTCGAGCAGCAGCTCTGGTAGCGGTTCGCGAAAGTCCTTAAGCTAGTACTCACAGGTGAGTGATGTTTCTTCTCTTGGTTTCCACAGATTGCAGCTCGGTTGAGATGCGGAGTGCTGGATGGTGTTCTCAGGTAAGGCTGAATGTTCTTGCAGGACTACAGGAAGATGCTGAAGACCAGGAGCTGGACATGGTGAGCATCACGCTGCTGGTTGCAGAGTAACACGAAGCGTGTTCTGCAGTCAGGGTGTGGTTTATATAGCCCAGGGAAAGTAGTTCCAGGCCTGCAACACCCAAAACACTAGACCGCATGGCTTGGTTCTTAGAACTAGACTGTGGGTGCTTCCTGGTTGGGTTTAAAGGCCCATGTACATAAATGGGCCCTAGTTTGGACAGCCCTTCCTTCCTACATATGAGCCTGGCGCCAGGACTGGCTCCAGGAGCCCTTTTGCAGTGGTTTTAAGGCCCTCAGGGTTCTGGTGGGAGCCTGCTTGTGGCACAACTTGGGCACTCTCACAGTGGTCATGACATTAAGCCCCCTCTAGAGGAGGATAATCTGCCCCTACTTGGAGATCTTTGGCCTCTTTGAAACCCCTGGTGAAGATTGTCCCTGTGATGAGCTTCGGTCACCGACTATAATTTGATGCCTCGTGAGAGTTTTGACCTCTAAAACCGCGAGAGTTATAACCTCCTCTGTCCAAATGGTTTGTTGGTGAGGTGTCCTAATGATTTGAGGGTGTCATTCTTCTTTCACGCTTTTAAGAGCGTCCTCCACCGCTTTGCCAAACAAAGCATTGGGTTCAATGGACATGTTAAGGAGGTTTGCATGCGTTTCAAGTTTGAAGCCTGATTGTTGTAGCCACACGTGGCATTTAATCAGTGTGCCTTCTGCCACAATTCTTCCTGCATTGTCCGCTACATCCAAGTTGTTTGAGGATGCAGTTGGCTAATTGTTTCCCCTCTGCGATGGTGAGAGACAGCTGTGTTTTGAGGGGCTCTGGGACCGATTTGATTTAATCAGTGATCTCATCCCACTTGTGACAGTTGTATCTAATAGCTGTGTGTGATTAGCAATCCTAGTTTGGTAAGCTGGCGATGAGGCCACCTTCCTTCCAAAAGGTGTAAATCTTCTTACTCTCCTTATCAGGAGGGGCTTCGGAAGAGGCCAGAGGGGTTTCTTTTCTTTCTTGTAGTCACCACTAAAGAGTCAGGTTTTAACTGCCCCCCTAATGTACAAGGGGTCTGTAGGGGCCGGTCTGACCATCTCAATGTGCGGGTTGACTGCCCGCGTTAAATTTGGTGTGAGCAAAGAGGGTTGGATGCGTCTATGCACCGATTGTATTAGGGGGATAAATTAGGTTGCTGATTTTTTTTTATCCCAGAGGAGATCTTCAAAGTCCTTGTCGACCTAGGTTTCTTGTATCTGGAAGTGCTCTGCAGCCCTCAGGAGCAGGTCATTATATTGTAATTGGTTATCCACCGGTGGGTCTGTCATCATAGTCATTATATTACTGGTCTACGTCCACCATGTCATCTGTGTGTGTATATAAGTGCCAGTACCTTGCCCTAGGTCCTGATGTGAGGTGGAAGCCTGCATAGAGTCTAGGCAGGCTTTTTCAGCGGTAGGCTGGGAGGCTGCTGGCCTGTCCCGAGTAGTTTGAGGTGTTGTCTGAAGGTTTTGCAGGACCTCAGCGTGGTCAAAGAAATTGATAAAACATGACATCTGCCTCATAACCTTATCAAATTGCTCTGCTGTCCATTAAGGACTGTGGCAGAGGAGAGGGATCAGGAGTGGGTGCGGGTGGTGGCTCTGGGTTAGTGGTTTGTTTATGGTGCATAGTACCCGAGATGGTGCCCTCTGTTGTACTGAAAATCCAGCTCTCTGTAGTCTGGGCTTTTTACCCCTTGTGGTAAAAAGACTTCTGGTCTTTTGACATACCGTGTTATAGGGCTGTATCTGGCATGTGTTTTTTAATTAAAGTGCTCATGTGAGCTCGTTGAGCCTTTTTTGGTGGCTGGTGACACGCCTTTCGACGCCAGGTTGGAGCCAGAGGATTTTGTGGGTTTAGCCAGTGTCGGAAACTGACTTTGCCGTCTGTTTCGGGGGCCTGTCGTGTGGTGATCACGAGGCCCAGAGGACAGGGAAATTTCAGACTTCCCCTCGATGCCATGGGTGGCCTTTGGGTCTGTGGCGTGGTTGATTTTCGGCCGTGCAAGGTGCGCTGTGCGTGGCGAGACTTGGTCGTGCTTGTGCGCTGGGTGTCGTCCCCGTAGCAGAACCGCCAGCCTGCCTGTTGGGATCAGGGGCTTGCAAGCGGGTATCCGATGGATCCAATTGCCCTCAGCATCACTGTAGACATCGATGCTGCCATCGCTGAAGTCTCCCTCGACATCCATGGCGGCCTCAGCCTGTGTGGTGGGCCCAGCATTTGGTTTTGCGGCGCTTGAGTGTTTTAGGCCTAACAGTTTGCACAACTTGCATTGTCCCTCGGCATGATCCCTGGTGAGACAGATTGCACACCCAGTGCAAGTCTTTCCAGGGGAATTTTCCTTTACAAGAAGGGCAAAACTTAAAGGTGTTTTCCATTATGTACAGGGGTGGCAGCCTGGCAAAATATGTGGGAGTCAAGGGGAATACCGATTCTCTTAACAAGACTAAAGTATGAAGCTCCCCCCATACTCCCTACTGTGAGGGCCAAGGCCCGTTGAGGCTGTGACAAAGGAGTGTCGAGACGGGCTGTTGCAGTCGATAGTAATTTGTCATCGAAGATCTCGCAGTAGATGGATTATCGAAAGGACAGAAAGAAATACTATAGCTAAACTTTATCAAAATAATGGCAGCAGCCAAGAAGGAACTCAGATATGCATCAGACTATGAAGGCGGAAAAAAAACAATCCGAGGGCCCTAGACGCGTGAAGCACCATGGGTACAGTAGACGTCACACCAGGGATAGTATTACTGGCACGCCCGGTCGACGTCCCTTTGAATTTCGAAAACAAAAACTAATACTCTGCAGCTACCACTAGATGTCGGCCTATGCATAGCATGTGATCCAAGCATATTCTACAAGCCTCAGATAGAGTATGGGATACATTACTCACCGTAATCGTATTTCTGATGCTTGTATCTGCTTAGATTCACATGCTGTGCATAGGCCGACATCTAGTGGAAGCTGCGGAGTATTACAGTTTGTTTTTCGAAACTCGAAAATGGGCGTCGACACAGGCGTGCCAGTAATACTATCCCTAGTGTGACGTCCACTGTACCCAAGATCCCTCACGCGTCTAGGATCCTCAGATTGTATTTTTTCTGACATGAGGAAGCATGAGGAGTAGCGCGAGTACAGATAAACCAAGCAGATAGACAGAAAGGTAAGACTACAAGCCATCATGCGCCTTCTCTCGGAGGGGAGGAAGGGTGGGTCACATGTGAATCTAAGCAGATACAAGCATCAGAAATACGATTACGGTGAGTAATGTATCCCTTCTGAGGCTTGTGGAATCTGCTTAGATCACATGCTGTGCATAGATTAGCGAGCAGTACCCGAAGAAGGAGGTGGGATGTGAGAAGGGTCATGAGCAAACGGGTGTCTTAGAACCGCTTGTCCCACTTGTGTATCTGTCTTGGAATGAGTGTCAATGCAGTAATGCTGAGTAAAAGTGTGAATAGAGCTCCAAGTAGCTGCTTTGCAAATGGTGTCGAGGGGAACATTTGCAATGAAAGCCAGAGTGGCCCCAATGCCTCTAGTAGAATGGGCTTTTGGCGTAAAAGGCAGAGTTTTTTCAGAAAGAGTGTAACAGCTGTATACAGTTGATAATCCACTTCGAGATCGCGCCTTTAGAGACGCGATCCCCCTCTCTGCCTGTAGCTACGGAGACAAACAGTTGATCTGTTTTCCTTAGCGGTCTGGTTTTATTTACATAGTAGAGGACCGCCCTACGCACATCAAGGGTGTGTAGTTTCACCTCAGCGGAGCTTTGCGGGTTCTGGAAGAAAGCCGGAAGCTCGATGGACTGGTTTACATGGAATTTAGATATAAATTTAGGTGAGAACCTAGGGTGTGTGCGTAAAACCAGTTTGTCTTTGTGGATAGTAAAGAAAGGATCCTGCACTGACAGAGCCTGAATTTCACTGACCCTTCTTATAGAGGTAATGGCTACTAAGAAGGCCGTTTTTATAAGTCAGGTGTTTGAGACTACTTTTATGCATGGGTTCGAAAGGGGGGCCCATGAGCTTAGCTAGCACCACATTGAGGTCCCATCCTGGCGGTGGGTTCGAAATAGGAGGGTGAAGTCTCTTTACTCCTTCCATGAAGGCTTTAACTACTGGTACTTTCCACCACGACACCTTGTTATGGGATGTGGTGTAAGCCGAGAGGGCTGCCAGGTGTACTTTCAGAGAGTTAAAACCCAAACCTGCATCCAGCAGGTGGAGCATGTATGTTACAACGTTGGAAGGAGTGCAATCAACTGAGTTGATCTGTTTATTCTGGCACCAAATAACGAATCTCTTCCACTTGTCAAAGTAACAGTGCCTTGTGTTTGGTTTCCTGGATTCTTTTAGGATGTCCAAACACCTCTGTGGTAAATTGAGATGGCCAAACTCTATGACCTCAGGAGCCATGCTGCCAGGTTCATTGAGTTGGGTTCCTGGTGCACTGTTTGACCTTGTTGCTGGGACAGTAGGTTGTACCAGGCTGGGAGTTTGATGGGTTCGCACACCGCCATCCTGCGTAGGTGTGGAAACCATGGTTGTCTCGCCCACATGGGAGCAACTAGGATGAGCGTCATCGATTCCTTGTTCATCTTGTACACCACCTTCCTGATGAGGAGTTGGTGGAAAAGCGTACGCAAACATCCCTGACCAGTTCATCCACAGGGCGTTCCCTTGGGAGTCTGGCTGGGGGAACCTGGATGCAAATCCTGGGCATTGTTTGTTTTCGCTTGTGGCGAATAGGTCTATAGTGGGGAAACCCCACTGAGAGAAGAGATCTTCTACGATATCTCTGTGAAGGACCCATTCGTGTTCTTCTGGGAGGGAGTCTCTGCTTAGGGCATCCGCTAGGGAATTGAGCTCCCCTGGAACATGTTGTGATGACAGGAAGATGTTCCGTCTGAGTGCCCATATCCAGATTTTCTGGGCAAGCTTGGACAGATTTGGCGAACGAGTCCCTCCTTGTTTGTTCAGATAGAACATGGCTGTCGTGCTGTCCGTCCGGATCTGCACCGACAAGTTTAGCAGATGGGGCTCGAACGCCCGAAGCGCTCGGAATACTGCCAGAAGCTCTAGCAGGTTGATGTGGTTCTTGGCTACTGAGTGAGACCAGAGACCCTGAGCTGTGTGGTAGAGATGGTGAGCTCCCCACCCAGTCAGGCATGCATCCGTAGTCACCACTGCCTGTACTTCGGGATCGTAAAAGGGTTTCCCCTTGCGAGATTCTCTCTTGTCCTCCAGTGTAAGCTCTGTACGAGTATTGGCGAAACGACCACTAGATCGTCCCACTGACCACTTGCCTGAGACCACTGTTTCGCCAACCATTCCTGCATGGGATGCATGCGCAGACGCGCGTGGGGGACCAGGTAAATGCATGACGCCATCATGCCCAGTAACCGCATTGCTTTGCGTACGGTTATTTGTTGACCTGACTGATAATGTGGAATTTGCAGTAGTATATTCCGAATTCTCTCTTCCGAAGGGAAGGTCAACCCTTTCTGAGTATCTAGGATTGCTCCTAGGAAGTGTTTTGAGGTGCTTGGCACCAGACTTGACTTCTTCTCGTTGATAGAGAAGCCTAATTCGTGGAGGAGGTCGATAGTCCTCTGGATGTTTGACCTGCAAATTCCTGGGGTTTCCCCCGTTATGAGCCAGTCGTCCAGATAAGGGTACACTGGGATTGCCTCCCTGCGTAGGTGTGCGGCTGCCACCGCCAGTACCTTGGTGAATACCCTTGGTGCTGAAGCTATCCCGAAGGGCAGTACCTTGAATTGGTAGTGGCGACTGTCCACCTTGAAACGCAAGTATTTTCTGTGCGCTGGGAGCATGGAAATATGAAAATAAGCATCTTTCATATCCAAGGTTGCCATGTAATCCCCCTTTTTTAGGAGGGGGATTACCTCTTGTAGCGTGGTCATACGGAATTTTTGGGGCTGGACATAATTGTTGGCAGGCCGTAAGTCCAATACTGGGCGCATTGTCAAATCTTTCTTTGGCACAAGGAAGTAAGTTGAATAGATACCCTTGTTTACCTGGTGTCCTGGGACGAGTTCTATCGCGTCCTTTTCTAGCAGAATGGCGATCTCCTCGAGAAGGATCTTCTGATGTTCCAAGGAGTGTATTCTTTGTCGTGGAGGGTGGTTCTGGGGACGCTGCAGTAATTCTATACAATATCCTGTGGACACTGTTGACAGCACCCATCTGTCTGTGGTGATCCCTTCCCAAGCCTGGGTGAAGTTGGAAATGCGTCCCCCTACTGGGGTTGCGTGAGAAGGGACCCTGAACTGAGCGTCACTGCTTTGGTGGAGGCGTGCCACCTCCCTTGTTGGGGCTGCCTCTGCCTCTTCCACGACCTCTCTTGTTACCCCTGCCGTAACTTTGGGTAGACTGCTGGTTGTTGTTCCATTGTGTACCCTGTCCTTGGGCATAGTTGCCTCTTTGTGAATTTTGGCCGCGTGGGCGACGAAAATTACTGTTCCCCCTCTGGTTAGTGGGTTTGTTGGTAAGCTGGCCAAGGGATTTGAGAGTCTCGTACTCGTCCTTGGCATTCTTAAGTGCGTCTTCGACCGCTTTCCCAAACAATAGATCGGGTTCCACCGGCTTGTCTATTAATGAAGCCTGGGTTTCTGTTTTGAACCCTGACTGCCGTAACCACGCATGTCTTTTGATAACAGTAACTTCTGCTATCAATCTTCCTGCGTTGTCCGCGGCGTCGAAAGTTGCTTTTAAAATGCAACCAGACACGGCTCTCCCTTCTGCCGAGATCTGAGCCAACTAGCCCTTTAACGGTTCAGGAGCAGAGGCTATGAGCGCCGCGACCTCTTCCCATTGATGGCAGTTGTAACTCGCCAACAGGGTGGTGGAGTTTGCAATCCTTGCTTGGTAGGCGGACGTTGAGGCGACCTTCCTGCCAAACCCGTACAGTCTTTTGCTCTCCTTGTCGGGAGGAGCTTCGGACGACGATAAGGGTGTCCCAGCCCTCTTCCGAGTGTTGGTAACCACTAGGGAGTCTGGTTTAAGATGTCCTCTTATATAAAGAGGGTCAGACTGGGCTGCCCGAAAAAGTTTTGACTCTGGGGTTGACGGCTCTGGTGAGGTTAGGATTCACCAGGGATGGATCTATTCTACGTTGGATGGATTTAAGGATAGGGATGGTCTGAGCGACCGGCCTCCTCTCTCCCACCAACTCTTCTGCGAAGTCCCTTTCCTCTTGTACACCGTGGGTGTCGATGTGAAAATGTTCTGCTGCGCGAGCGAGAACTTCATTAAGGAGGGGCTGGTTATCAACTGGCGAGTCGGTAACTGGGGCTTCGCTCTCTACCGGGGAATCTACTCTGTAAATTTCCTGTTCATCTTCTACCTCCTCCAGGTCCTCATCATCCGCATAGTATTCAGTCCCGGTCTGTTCCTCCATAATTGTAAACTCCTGGTCCCCTTCAGGGAAAGGCTGTCCTTGGTATCTGGGGTGTGGAGTAGAGTATGCACCTCGAAGGGTTCAGGTCTTTCGAACCGGGCCTTTTTACTTAGGGGGATAGGATCAGAGGAGCCTGAGGGTGTGGCCCCTTGAGGGTCATACGAAAGGAAATGTTCTGGGTTTTTGTCATAAAAATCAGCTAAGGAAGACATCCTTGACATGACCCTGTCTATGTCTTCACTGGACCATTCTTTGGAACAGGGTATGACTTTAGTAGGCAACTTAGAGGACTTATCAAGGGTACCCTTGCTGGATGTTGATGTCCCAGTAGATTTATGTTTGTCTGTCTGCTTAGGGTGGAAGGATGGTCTTATAGGAGTGGAAGGCTGTGCTTTCCGCTGTTTCCCCCCCCTCCCCGTGCGTGGAAAAATGTTTTCCCTGCCCCTTGGAGGCCCCAGAGACTTTCGACGCCTGGCGTCGAGGGTCGGGAGAGGTATCTCTGTGTTTCGAGCGTGGGGCCTCGCTGGTGTTAACTGCGGCCTCGGTCTCCTGGAGCGCGGCCTGGGGGTGGAAGTCGTCTTCGTCTTCCGACGATCGAACTTCCATTAATCTAGGGAGCGAGGCACTCTTGGCAAGAGTGGATGATTGCCTTGCGTCATGAGGCGATCTCGATCGAGAGCGCCCAGAGGACACCGAGTCGGACCGTTCTATCTGTGCCTCTTTCCGAGAAGTCGACGTCGTCGAGGTTCGGTTGGACTTAGTGTGCTTAGTGTGTGTAGGGTGTGTAGCGCTTGCGTCGCCGGGGGTCTTCCCCATAGCCGCCCTGCCGGACAACCTTCCGAGGTCGGGGACCTGCGCTCGGCAGTCTTTCGACGCCGTAATGCCCTCGCCGTCCGAAAGTACGGCGTCGCTGCCATCGCTGAAGGCGCCCTCCGCTGCCATGGCCACCTGCCTGGCGTGGTGGGCCCAACGCTTTGTCGAACGGTCCTTAAGTGTCTTAGGCTTAAACCTACTACACGCTCTGCAGTTCGCTTCGGGGTGGTCCCTCGGCAAGCAGAGATTGCACGTGGCGTGCCTGTCGACCCAAGGGTATTTGCGGTTGCACTTGGGGCAGAATTGGAAAGGGGTACCCTCCATACGCACCTTGAGGCAGCGGGCTGGTAAGTGTTGGAAATATATAAGGTGTACCTATATACCAAGAGTGAAGAGTATGTACCACCCCCCACTCTCCCTACTTGCAGGGCCGAGGCCAGCGGCCTACTAGGCCCGGGCCGAGGCCAGCGGCCTTCCGAGGCCCAGATCCGTCGTGCAGCAGCCGACGGTCGATGTCTTCTCCAGCCGTCGTCGAGGGTCGACGTTGGGGTGGGGAAGGATGTCAATAAATAATTTTAAACTTCAATAATTAGCAAAAGTAAGGCTAAGGCCAGGGGACTCCGCAAGATGCTTCCGACCAGTATGGCGGAAAAAAACAATCTGAGGATCCTAGACGCGTGAGGGATCTTGGGTACAGTGGACGTCACACTAGGGATAGTATTACTGGCACGCCTGTGTCGACGCCCATTTTCGAGTTTCGAAAAACAAACTGTAATACTCCGCAGCTTCCACTAGATGTCGGCCTATGCACAGCATGTGATCTAAGCAGATTCCACAAGCCTCAGAAAATATATATATATATATATATATATATATATATATATATATATATATATATATATAGGTGATACATTACTCACTGTAATCGTATTTCTGATGCTTGCATCTGCTTAAATTCACATGCTGTGCATAGGCCGACATCTAGTGGAAGCTACGAAGTATTAGATTTCTAAATTCGAAAAGGGATGTCGACATGGCATGCCAGTAATACTATCCCTAGTGTGACGTACACTATACATACCCATGGTCCGTCACACGTCGAGGTTCCTCAGATTGTTTTGTTTTTCGGACATGAGGTAACATGAAGTGTACCGTGATTACAGGTGTATTCAAGCAGATGCACCTTCTCTCCAAGGGGAGAAAGGGCGTGCGCATGTGAATCTAAGCAGATAAAAGCATCGGAAATAAGATTATGGTGAGAAATGGATCCCTTCTGAGGCTTGTGGAATCTGCTTAGATCACATGCTGTGCATAGATTAGCGAGCAGTGGAAGGAGATGTGAGAAGGTTCATGGGCAAACAGATGTTTTAGAACCGCTTGCCCCACCTGTGTCTTGGAATGTGCGTCAATGCAGTAATGCTGAGTGAAAGTGTATTGAGCTCCATGTAGCTGCTTTGCAAATGCTGTCTAAGGGGACATTTGCAATAAATGCCAGAGTAGCTCCTGTGTTCCTTGTGGAGTAAGCTCTTGGCGTGAAAGGCGAGCGTCTTGTCTGACAGAATAGCACAGTTGTATGCATCCGACTATCCATCTGGAGATGGCATTCTTGGAACTGCGGTCCCCTTCTCTGCCTGGGGCTACAGAGACAAACAGTTGGTCTGTTTCTCTTAGAGGTCTGGTCTCGTTTACATAGTAAAGGACCACCCTCCTTACATCTAGTGTGTGGAGTTTTACCTCAGCTGAACTCTTCGGGTTCTGGCAGAAAGCCGGAAGCTCAATGGACTGGTTCACATGAAATGTTGAGATCAATTTAGGAGAGAACCTAGGATGAGTACGTAGAACCAGTTTGTTCTGGTGTATGACAAAGAAAGGATCCTGCACTGACACTTGCAATTCACTAAAACCTCTTATCGAAGTATTAGCCACTAAGAAGGCAGTTTTGCAAGTCAGGCTTTTAAGACATGACTTGTGCATTGGCTCGAAAGGGGGTCCCATGAGCTTAGCAAGTACTACAATGAGATCCCAACCTGGAGGTGGGTTTGAAATTGGAGGGCGAGTCTCTTTACTCCATCCATAAATGCTTTGATGACCGGCACTTTCCACCACAATACTTTATTGTGGGAGGTTGTGTAAGCAGACAGGTGGACCTTTATAGAGTTGAATACTAACCCCGAGTCTAGCAAGTGGAGCATATAGTTCAGAATGTGGGATGGAGTACATTCTATGGGGTTCATTTGTTTAGACTGGCACCTAATTACAAATCTCCAATTGTCGAAATAACAGTTTGTACTCTTTGGCTTTCGTGCCTCCTTGAGGATATCCATACACTTCGGTGGTAGGTTAAGATGTCCGAACTCTAGGACTTCAGGAGCCACGCTGCCAAGTTTGAGTGAGGATGCAGGTGCACTGTTAATCCCCCGTGCTGAGTAAGTTGGCCTGGCACAGGAGCTTGATGGGAATTGCACATCGCCAGTTTGCGCAGATGTGGATACCATGGTTGTCTTTCCCACATAGGAGCAACTAGGATGTGCAACACTGGTTCCTTTTTCATGAGGGGAGTCGGTGGAGGGGGGGGGACCCCCTTGAGAGAAGAGGTTGTATAAGACCCTTGTGTCTAGTTGCCACTCTTGTTCCTCTGGTAGGGTTGGGTCTCTGTTCAGTGCGTCGGTTACAGAGTTGAGTTCCCCTGGAACATGGTGAGGATAGGAATATCTTCCATTTGAGTGCCCATTTCCAAATTTGTTGTGCTAGTTTGGACAGATTTGGAGAACATGTTCCTCCCCTCCCTGTTTGTTGATGTAAAACATTGCTGTAGTGCCGTCAGTGAGGACTTGCATGGACTGGTTTGCTAGGTGCATCTCAAACACCTGAAGGGCCATGAACACCGCCAGTAGCTCGAGCAGATGGATGTGGTTCTGCGCTGTGGCATGGGTCCACAGACCCTGTGCTGTGTGATGAAGGTGATGAGCCACCCACCCGGCAAGAGACTAGTCTGTCGTAACTATTGCCTGCACCTCCAGATAGTGGAAGGGCTTCTCCTGCAACAACTTCTCTTGTCTGCCAGGGAAGGCTTTGTACCAGTGTTGGAAAAACAACCACTAGATCGTTCCACTTACTGCTTGCCTGAGATCATTGTTTCGCAAACCACTCCTGCATGGGTCGCAGGCGTGCATGTGGGACCAGCTAAATGCAAGATGCCATCATGCCTAGCAAATGCACAGCTTTGCGTACACTTATCTGGCGACAGGCCTGATCAGGAGGTATTTTCAGTAACATATTTTGGACTCCTTCCTCTGATGGGAAGACCAAGCCCTCTCTTGAGTCTGTCACAGCTCCTAGGAACTGTTTGGTTGTGCTTGGCACTAGGCTTGATTTTTTTTCTCTTATTGAGAAGCCCAACTGAAAGATAAGGTTGATAGTTCTTTGAATGTTTAGTCGGCAAATTTGGGGAGTCTCCCCTGTAATCAGCAAGTCGTCCAGATAAGGGTGCACTGGGATTGCCTCGCTGCGCAGGAGTGCTGCCACCACCGCCAGTACCTTTGTGAATACCCTTGGTGCGGATGCTATTCCGAAGGGTAGCACTTTGAATTGGTAGTGCTGGTTTGCCATCCTGAATCACAAGAATCTTCTGTGTGCTGGGAACATTGAAATATGAAAATAGGCATCTCTCATATCCAATGTTTCCATGTAGTCTCTGCGCTTTAGCAGGCGGATTACTTCATGTAGCATAGTCATGCATAACTTTTGTGGTTTGACTTCGGTGTTTGTAGGGCATAGGTCTAATACTGGGCGCATTGTTAGATGTTTTGGCACAAGGAAGTAGGTTCTTCTATGGTGTCCTTTAGGAGCAGCGTTGCGATTTCCTCGAGAACTATGTGTTCTTCCTTCGAGTGAGTCTTTCGACGCTGCGGATGGTTTTTGGTCGCTTGATCAGTTGCACAGAATAACCGCCCGCCACAGTGGAAAGCACGATTTGTCTGAAGAGATTCCTTCCCATGCTTGGGTGAAGTTTGAAATACGCCCTCCTACTGGAGAAGCATTGGGAGGGCACCTGAAGCGGGTAGTCAGCATTTTGGAGGTGTGCACGATCTGCGCGGTCCCCTCTGGTAACCTTGTGAGGCCTGGTTTTGTTACCCCAGGACGATCCTTGATTTTGATTGTAGTTTGAACCGCCCTGAATTCTGTCCGTGAAAGCAATGAAAATTATGATTGTCATCTCTTTGCCCAGTGGCTTTATTTGTAAGCTGCCCAAGGACTTTAAGGTGTCATATTCCGCCTTGGCAGATTTTAGGTTGTCTTCAACAGCCTGCCGAAGAGTACGTTGGGCTCAATAGGCATATTAAGCGGCATAGCTGGAGTCTCCAGCTTGAAGCCGGATTGGCGTAGCCAAGCAGGTCTCTTAATAATGGTTGCTTCTGCAATAAGTCTGCCTGCATTGTCAGCAGCATCTAGATTAATTTTCTGAATGCAGCTAGAAAATGGGCCTGGTAGCTGCAGAAGGCAGAGCGATTGAGTCTCAAGGGATTCAGGAGCTGAAGACAATGCGGACAACCCATCCCATTTATGGCAGTCATAACTCGCAAGAAGGGTGGTATTAGCGATCCGAGCCTGAAAGGCTGCAGAAGAGGCCACTTTCCGACCCATAGTATAAAGCCTCTTACTTTCCTTGTCTGGTGGTGGCTCAGAAGATGCTAAGGATGTCCCTGCTCCCTTCCTTGTTGTTATAACTACGAAGGAATCTGGTTTGAGCCATCCCCTGAATTAGAGGATCTGTGGGAGCTGGTCGCGGATTAACAGCCCGCGTTTGGTTATGTTTCTTCAGGGATGGCTGGATCCTCCGCTGGATAGACTGCAGGATGGTAATTGTGTGACCGCCTTCTTATCCTCTAGAATGTCCTCAACAAAATCTTTATCTAGTTGAGTTTGAATCTTGATCTTAAAATGTTCAGCTGCCTTGATGAGCATGTCACTTTGTAGTGGCTTGTTGCCTATAGGCGAATCCATTACTGAGGGGTCTATAGGGATGGGAGAGGCCATATTATACATATCTTCCTCATAGCCATAGTCTTGTTCTGTGCTCTCCTGAGCCGTGTAGGTATCTACAGTGTCAGAGTCTGGGTCACAGAGATCAATGAAGGGAGGGGCTACCTGGGATGGGATATACAGGGTTTCTGGACGAGCCCTCTTAGAGGGTGGCTGAGGAGTAGGGGCATCTGCAGTGGCTTGAGAACCAGAGGCAGGTGTAGTGGGAGATGTGATTTGGAAAGAATCTGGGTTCTTTTCGAAAAACAATTGCCATAAAGGTCATCCTTCTCACGACTATTGATGTCCTCACATGTCCATTGGGCCGAGCCCCTATGGCCCAATGTAAAAGCCTGAGGATCAACTGTGGGTAGAGGTGAGGGCTCAGCCTTATTCTTTAGGGCACCTGCCAAGGAATGCGCATCTTGATAAATGAATCTCTTCCCTCGTGAGGATGGGAATCCCCCTCCTTGGGCGCAGACTGGGACCTTTCCTTAAGTGAGGTGTCTTAGAAGTATGCTTCTTGGACTCCTTTCCCTTCAGTAGGCCTATCAGGACGCGTTTCTCTACCAGGTGGGCTAATCCCGATTGTATGGAGTCTAAGCATTTTCGACGGGGCATGTCGAATTTCAGCCGTCTTGTCCGTCGACGTGCAATGGCCAGTAATAGATTTAGACAAGTATGTGCCGTCTTTCGACAGTCGGGCCTGTCATGGGGTGATCGGGACCTAGAGTGCCCAGAGGACAGGGATTCTAAGGACCTCTCCCTAGACGTCGTGCACAGGCTCTTGGTTGACGAACGTGTCGAGTGTCGGCCCCTGGATGTGTGCTTAGTGGAAGGGGCTGTGTGAGCGCCGATGCCGCCGGGGGTCTTCCCCGTAAAAAGGTCGCCAGCCTGTGTTGGGGTCGGGGGCTTGCAGTTTGGAAACCAAAGTATCCCTATTGCGTTAGACGTTGGAAAACGTGGCGTTGCTGCCGTCACTGTAGGTCCCCTCCACGTCCATGGTGGCCTCGGCCTGCATAGCGTGGTGGGCCCAGCGCTTAGTCATACAGTCCTTTAACGCCTTAAGCTTAAAGAGCTTACAGGCTCAACAGTTCTTTTCAATGTGATCCCGAGGGAGACAACGGTTGCTCACCAGGTGCTTGTCAAACCAAGGGAATTTTTTGTTGCACTTCTGGCAGAACTTGAAAGAAAGGGGTTCTATCCATAATGAAACGGCAGCTAGGCTAGAATAGTATATGAAAAGGAGTAAATGCATTCTCAAATGTCCTCTCCCCTCTTTCCCTACTGTGTAGGTCGAAGCGGCCCTCCAAGGCCGGAAGGATCCGCCGATCGTTTCTTCACCACGGTCAGAGATGTAATCGATAGTTGGTGATCGAAGCTATAAAGGATAGGAAGAGTAACTAACTAATTTGATAAATCAATGGTGTTATGCCGAAATGCAAACTCTGCGAAATAGCTTCAGTCTACAATGGCTGAAAAAACAATCTGAGGGACCTCGACGCCTGAAGGACCATGGGTAGAGTGGACGTCACTAGGGATAGTATTACTGAGTCTTGAGTGTCTTGGGGAGAAACTGTGCTTTTCGTTTTGCTGCTACTATTTGGAGTCCCTCATCTAGCTCAATGCCAGCCAGGAGGAGGAGGCGGAGCTATTCCTTCAAAAACCCAGTGCACCCGCGGAGCGGCGCGGAGTCGGCACTGAGTCTTGAGTGTCTTTGGTGCCTTTGGTCCCTTGGTTCCGTTTACCTTGCTGGTGAGCTGGTGTGGTTTTTTTTTTTTTTTTTCTTCTTTCTCTCTTCTTGCGACTTTCTTACTTGCATTTTAAGAAAGTGCAGGGTTTTTGTAACTAATATGATGGAAAACAATGATATAATGGACGTGCCTCAGAACCGGTCAGGCCTACGCCGAGGTGGAGGCAGTTCCACCAAACCCGCGGTAAGAAGAAGCTTCTAGATACATAATAAATACCGATAAAAATGACAGTCAATGTAACATCAGCCTTAAATATTGCCGAATCATTAAATGCTTCTAAAACGCATTTATCGGCCAGTTGTAGTACCGAGACTTGTATGCAACAATGTATGCAGGAGCGTATGCATGAGTGTTGTGAGAATGGCAAATTTGATGGAATTGGCGAGGTGATTGAGTGCTGCGCGTGTTGCGAACCTAAACAACTTGAGAATGGTACTGAAATTGAAAATGAAACTGAACAAGCTAATAACTATTGACGAAGGTGATAATGATTGCTTCATTACTGAAACTAAAACTGAAACGCGAATTGAAACTGAAATTCAAAGCAAAATATCTAAAACAACTACAACAACTATAATAAATAAGTCTCCATTTACTACTGGCTCTGTGTCTGAACCTAGCACTGCCACTAAAGATGGTCCCCGAGAATGCAAATACTACTCATGCTCTGAGTTTCTGATTGATGGAAATATGGATGGAAACAAAATGGTACCAGCAGAGATCTTTCCTCAATTACGTGACCTAGCTGCAAAAATTGTCCAATGTACAAATGAAGATAATAACGTGCATACCTTGCCTCCGTCTCGAGAGGTATTGTGTAGTGAGCAGACTCATGTCGAACTTAGTCCTAAAACAGGCCCCGCAACTGGAAAAACGTCATCACAAATAAGTGACAATGAACAACCCCAATTCGGCAATTGTAATATATTGGAACAACAACCTCTTATCAAAAGGCAAGACACAGTGACCTATGAAAGAAGGGATTCAATCAGCGTGGCTGATAAACTTCTGAAAGACTTATTAAAAATGAATCTGGACTTCAACAATCGGACCAACAATAAACAAAAATGCACTTCCACTTCAAAGATAAGGGGTGATATGACGCAGTTGATATCTCATGATGATGCATATACGGAAAACTTTGAAATAAGAAACAATCTACCGGCAGATCTCAATACATCTATGACAACTCGTAGTCCTGCACACAAAAGGAAAAGAGGCAGAAATAGCCTTTCAGACGACATAGCCTGCTCACAAACAAGATCTCTACAACAGTCACATAGACCTCATTCACCAATAAGATTTACAACAATTGAAAACCAAAATCAAACGCATTGGAAAGGACCAAGCGAAACTTCGATCCGTGTAAACGAGAATAGAAATATTTCATCTGTATCATCGACTTCCTCTTCCTCTGATACTGATGATTCGTCTCTAATGGAAAGACCGTTTCCAAAAATAAGACGTGGATGTGGGAAAAATAAGGCGTCTTACTCAAAAAAAGATAAGGGCGTTCCTGTACTAAATATATCTGACATTCAAACAACGGTTATATCATCCATGAATATCGTACTCTCTCCGTATCTTAAATTATATGAACAATTGGATGGAAACATTAAAGATTTAACCACGTTAATAGCTTTGCTAAACACCAAAGTTGCAAATATGGTAACTGAACAACAAAGAAGTCAGGTTAACCAAAAACAAGAAAAGACTCAAAATGCCAATTTCCTAAAATTAATCTTAGACGCTAATCACAATTCACGTGAGGATAAAAAATGAATAGCTGAAGTTGCCCGAGAAGCGCTGAAGCTTTTTAATAAACCTCACATTCCTGCCTCAAAGGATGGTGCCTATAACATTTCTAGTATAGATAACTGTCGTAATACTTCTACTTTGGAGAAATATTGTCTGTCAACAGAGCATCCGATTTTGGAGCGTGGAAACACTGAACAGGTATGTAAAAAGAATGACCCTTCTCTGCTGAAAAAAGTTAAAGCAACTACCATAGTGCTTGTAGAAAAAGATAAAGGAAAAATCTGGGAAGGATGCCAACCAATGTCAGAAGAATCATTTATTGCACCCAGGGCTGAGCGCGAAATTTTAGTGGATGGTCTGCAAGAGAAAAGCCTGGACAGACCTAAAAAGACTTAGAATGTATCACCAGAAGAGTGTACTTGTACACTACAATCTACACAGAACGAAAATAAAAACAATGAAAGGTGTGAAAATCCTCAAACGAAAGATTAATTGAAACAATAGAAATAATTGATGAACAAAATGTTAACGAAAATCGGTCTAAAACAAGTGCTAAAGCCAGCGCAAATGAAGATCATGCCACTACAAATGTAATAAATGAAAAAACAAAAAGAATGGATAAAGATATATCAAGTGAGATTAAAGATCAACAAGAAAATAACATAGAAGCTCCCAAGGCTCTTTATGATATATTTGGAAAAAACAGCCTAAAACAAGTCCCAAAAGGAGTCCAGCAAAAAAAGAAATCTAAAAATCAAAAAAGAGTGAAAACAACAAATGGGGCATGAGCCTTCTTAAGAAATTTGAAATCAGTCACTGTTAATGTATCATCTAACAATTGCGATACTTTGAAAAATATCTCGGAGCCACCCCGAGATCTTGAAATACAAAATGCAACATCCATACTTCACAACACTGATCACGACACTATAACGGAGGATGAAGCAGCCGACATCGAGACTTTAATGAATCTCTCAACGTACGAAGATCCACAGGAAGTCAAAAAAACGGAATGTGATAAAGAAAATGTAGAGATTAATTTGACTCAGATTAAAGCATCGACAGAATCCATTGAACCAACAAAAAAAGGAGAGGAATTGACATCTGAGCGACTTTGTGAGTGGGTGTCTGAACCAAAAAAAACCATCACTAACTCTTACAAAGAAATAGTCAGCCCGTTCAGAACCTTAGATGAAAAAAGGAAAAAAACTCACATCCATGTTTGTAAGCCAAGATAACTTCTCTTTAAAAAAGAATATCGCTTTGAACTACAAACCAGCAGACGCAGAAAGAACACTGATCGAGGACAACTTATCTCCAATAAATAAAAGTGTGATGACTAATGCAACTGCAGATCGTGATTTCCGTAAAGGGAAAGAAGACCTCCCTAAAGTTCAAAAAAGAAATGTCTATACTAATGGCGAGAAAAACAATATCAACAAAATAAAGGCAAAATACTGCCTAAGTCTAGAACGAATTCTGAATATTAAGGATGGACTCATAATGAATAGGAAAAATGTGTTAAGTCTGTTCCATCACGTCCCTGTGCTACGCACCATTGAGTCTAGTGACATCCAGGCTGTAGAATTTAAGGATGATACCGTATTGGACAGTGTTCTTGCATGTAAATTCTAGACTTGTCTGTGAAACTCTACTGCAAGGTGCTGCAGCTCTACTACCCTGTGGTTTTGACATTGTAGAAGTAGATAGTTCCATCATGACTAAAAAACCAAATGATGTGGTCCCTTTGACAGAATGTCACCGAAAGGAAGCTCCAAATGAAAAGCAATCAAACTCGCAAACAATTGATGATGAAAGTTGGAAGGCAGAATATAAACAATTTAACCGACTTCGAAATGAACAGCTCAATAATCAAAAAACAAAACAATCTGAGTTAATCCGAATTACAGTAAAAAAACACTCACCAAATACCACAAAAAAAAAGGAAGCGAAATGAATCAGGTATCTCATAATGAGTGGAACTGGCTAGCAGCAACCTTAGCAGATAATAACCGAAGTTAATGCTTACTGAAACCGAAAAATGCTAGCCTAACCATTGGCTCGTGGAATACAAGAGGCTTTACCCATTTATATAACTTCAAAGAAAACTGGATGAATAAGATAGATATAATATGCCTTCAAAAAACTTGGCTGGATATCTGCCCAATCGCAGAGGATTATGAAATAGCACTTAACCCTGCTATTAAAGGGATAAAAGGACGTCCAAGCGCAGGCATTTTAACTCTTGTAAAAAAAGCCTCTGGTTGTAGGCTGATAGAATATAACATATCATCCTACACTCAAGTTGTTACCATCAAAAGGAACACTAATGATTACAAACATCTGACACTTTTTGTCATTAATTTATATTGGCATCATAGTAAAGCTGGAACATCGTCCTTTGTTGAACATATTATGGATACAATTGACGAAATTAATGATTAAAGACAACAGTGCTGGCCTGATCATATGTGGAAACTTCAATTTAGATCTTATGGAAAGAAGCAAGAATTATCTTCCAAGGAAGCAGGATTTGATACAAAAATGGTCCGAAGAACTGACTTTAAGGAGAATCTCCAGACTGAATGGTAATGTCGAGGGAGACATACCTGCCAAATCTACCTGGCAAAGAAAGGAACAGAACTCAATCCTGGATAACATTTTTGTATCTGAAAATTTATCACCCCGTATTTTAGATTTCGAAGTCCTTAATACACAAGTCAGTGACCACAATATGATCATAGCACATCTTGAAATGCCACCACAATTATCCTCTACAACATGGAATTGGAAAATAATTCCCAACAATAGCGGCAATAGATTAAAACTTAATTCACATCATGTGAATATATTGAAAAAAGATTGAGAAACAAATTGACCTGTTAAGCGTAGACTACACTCCCCTATTAGAACAGTATAAGATTTCTAGAAACCAAAATGGTATTCAGTCCCAAAAATACACATACTTACAATCCTGAAATCGTCATGAGAAAGAGAAATGCGCAAGGCTCTACGCCAACTAAAAAATGACAGCCACATGGAAGCTCTAAAGAAGAGAAAAAAGATCAAACAAAACTATAAAAACTGGTTGATAGCACATCGTGCTTTAACAGAACAACATGATGCTGAACAAATAATGAATTCTATGAAAGAAAAACTCTGCAGATTTTTGGTCAATTATTAATAACCAATCTGGAATACCAACAGCATCGAATAAAAACATGGTCACTGAACAAAAATGGATTGAGCATTTTTCAATCCTGTTCTCAAAAAAGGGTAGCACACCTGATCCTCCATTACCTGCACTCTCTCATTGGGATATTCAGTTTGATCAGGTGGAAATCTTGTTAGACATCAAAAAACTATCCAATTCTCGAGCGCCTGGCCCGGATGGCTTAACAAATGCCATGTTAAAATCTGATCCGGATGCCTGGGCTGAGTTTTGTAAGGTTCTGTTTGATAAAATCGCTATGGAAGGTATCACCCCAGTGTCATGGAAAAAAGCTATTGTCCCAATATTCAAAAAGGGCAATCGATCAAACCCAATGGATTATAGGCCTATTGCCTTGTTAGATGTATTGGGTAAGGTTTATGCAACACAACTCCAACATAGACTGATGGATTGGCTAATGTTAACCAATCATATTGACGCCAGACAAAGTGGATTTGTGAAGGGTGTTGGCTGTTGCCTAAATTTAATACTCATACTCATTAACTTAATAAAAATGGACATGATTATGAAAAAATCAAAAGTGTACCTTGCATTCGTTGACCTATCTCATGCTTTCGATAGCATAGATAGAGAAACCCTTTGGACAAAATTAAAAAGCTGGAATTGTCCAAATAGCCTGTTACATACCATCAAGGATTTGCATACCGATACTAAAATCTATATTCGGTTAGATGCAAACGGCACTCTATCAAAACCCATTCACACTTACTGCGGAGTTAAACAAGGGTGTACTCTAGCGGCAATATTATTCAATGCTTTCATCTCTGACATTGGGGATGCACTTGAGAAAGCCAAAAGGATTGGACCCCAAGATAATTGACACTCCACTAAATGGGATCCTGTATGCTGATGACCTTGTCCTAATGGACCTTACACCCATTGGACTACAACGGAAATTACATGTGTTAGAAAAATATATCCAAGTTAATGGTCTACAGATAAATCCGAGTAAATCTGTCATCTTAACACTTCAAAACCTGACTAAAGGTACATCCAAGAATTTCAACTGGTACCTTAACGGCGAAATACTCCAAGAGGTAAAACAGGTAAAATACCTAGGTATGTGGTTAAATTCCAACATAAATGACCATACTTGGGTTGAGAAAACTAAATCAAAATGTCGTCAATTAAGCGCCCAAGCTATGGCCTTAGACAAAAAATATGGCAAGTTCTCATTGGTTCCTACCTTAAATTTCTACAAACAAAAAGCGGTGCCTGCAATAATTTACAGTGCTGAAACTGCGTTTGGATGCCCCGCAAGTTTGTGGGATACACTTCAAAACATGTTTTGGGGCAGAATTTTGAAAGTCGGTAGAGGATTGCCGGCAGTTGTAGTAAGATACGAATTGGGGCTGATTTCAATAAATGCAAAAGTCACATGGAATACTCTGTCAATCTTTCGTAAGATAATCCTGCCAAATGGCACACCGCAAATGAAAATTCTTCATAATTTGGCCGACAATCAAAAAAAAAACAATTTTTTCAGCCTGGTTAAATCAATGTCATCAGATCCTAATGGATATAAAAAGCGATGCGATCACCCTGATGGAAAATCCAGATGTTGTAAAAAAAAAACTATGGGAAATTGATTGGATCAACACCTGCACAGACAGAGCCAAATACTCGCTTATGAAAAATGTTCCCCCAGAAGGAAAAGCTTATAATTCAATCTATAAATATCTTGAAAAATGTCCGGACAAACAGAAGAGAATTCTGCTTATGAAATTCAGGCTAAATCAATTCAAGACAAAAGAGGTAATTAGACGATGGCCTAAATATGAGAAACTGAACCCGAACTGCAGATTCTGTGACCATTTTGAAGAGAACATCAAACATCTGGTTTTAACCTGTAAGGCTTTCTCTACGAGAAGAATGACACTGCTTAATACAATAGTGGCAAATAAACCTCTTCAAACCATGGAAGAATGGTGGATGGAATGTTTCACAGAGGCTAATAATAAACTAACACATGCCTTGACATTTCTCCTTAAAAACATTGAAGATGAACTAACAAAATCACATGAAAATGGATGTAAATATTAGCCAACATGCTGTGTGATACATTTTGTCCAATTATGTGTTTATTTTTTTCTATTTACTTATATAACTTCTATCGTTTATATTGTTTATATTCCTTACTCTGTGACATTCTCTGTCTTCACCTGCTTATTGGTCAATTATGATATCTTTTTAAACGAGTAATCAAATGTAATGTTACTTCTTTTAAAGGTTTTTTATAAACCAATAAAAAAAAAAAGTATTACTGGCACACCCTGTCAACGTCCCTTTTAGAAAATAACTAATACACCTTCCACTAGATGTCTGCCTATCCACAGCATGTGATCCAAGCAGATTCCACAAGCCACAGATATATATATATATATATATACACATATTACACAGCCACGGTAGTGGCTGTGTCATGGTTAAGTTGCTGTTTCCATAGGAAGAGCACTTATAGGGCGGCTTATAAATTGGCTCCCCTGGACGAATACTCACCAAACTTTGCAAAAAAAGTATAGGGCCCACTGAATCTTTTTGCAAAGTTTAGTGAGGTTTGGTCTGGGGGGGATGGGGGGGCAGTTATGGGGGGGGGGGGGGGGTGTCCCAAAATGGATTTTTCCCATTGACATAATGGGAAAAAACTTTGCTCATGCCTACAGCCCAAACCGCTGGACGGATTTTCACCAAATTTGTGGCAGGAGCGGCGGCTTGGTCCCGAAGGCGTGCTTTTTTTATTTTATTTGGTGTAAATCTGTCCAGTAGTTTTTTTAAATGACCAAAACATACAGCAAAAAAATTAGTGCCATCTATGTCCGGTCCGCGGACTGGCCTCGGATTGGCTGCGCTGTCCGCAGACTGGCCTCAGATTGGCCAGAAAAATTCGCCGACTTTTGCGTAGTCCGCGGACACCGGGACACGGCCCGCTGATTGGATGGTGAGAAAACGTGAAATGCGTCTGTTTTCTTGAAACGCCCGCCATCTTGGATTCGCTGACTTTTTTGGGGTCCGCGAACAGCACAGTGAAAACTTTTTTTTTAAAAAAGCAGCATCTCACTTGTCAAACTCGACAATCTCTGGGGAGTTGGGGGGTGAGGATTCGATATGGCCACAAAAAGCCAAAAAATGGGTTGTTTCACCCCCCGAAGGTCCGCAAACACACTGGATGTCCTGGGAAAGTCCTGTGCTGTTCGCGGACACTTCAGGTGTCATAGGACATCTGTACCTATTTCTGCATTACAGGGTTGGGGAAAAGCAGTTTTTGGATGGCTTACAACTTTTGCGCTACTCAATGAAACTGCATGTATTTTTGCAATTTTATTCTAGAACTAATACTGAATGGTTTTGGTAAATTTTTTGGGATTCTCTCTAGAGGGGGGAAAATTAGAGGGGGGGTCCCAAAATATTGTAGACACATAAATGTGGAGTGATTTGACGAATCTGCACAACAATTGGCAAAACGATTTTGGATCTAGATGTAAATGGTTTTCTAAAGTTTGGTGGGATTTCCTCAAGAGGGGCGAAATTACAGGGGGGACAACATTTTTCGATGGCTTATAACTTGGTTGCTATTTGACGAATGTGGACAAAAGTTTTGAGAAAGATTATAGACCAAACCTTCAAGGTTTATGTAAAGACTGAATGGATTTTGTTGTGTGGGCTAAGTTATTTGACTATTGTATGTACATATATTTTGACACTTTAAAAAATAAAACATGGGCCGATTTCGAGCAAACTTGTGAGTAGCATTGGCAAGGACATTAAATCATGGTTTTGCAAATGTGCCTGTGTTTTAGTATAATAATGTAGAATCATGGTTTTGCAAATGTGCCTGTGTTTTAGTATAATAATGTAGGTACAAAAAATAGTCATACCTTTGGGGACTGAGGTATAGCCTGTGGCCGTGGGCAGTAGCCAGATTGTCTGGGTCATGGCATAAGGTTATGACATGGACAATCTGGCTACTGGCCATGACCGCTAGGGACGAAAAATGGTGTTAAAGTGGTTATGTCTACCTGGGACCGGCTATGTGGTAAAGATATTCGACAGTAGGATCGGTTTGAAAGGGGAAAAAAAGTGCTTGTGGTAATATGTTCATAGGGTTTTGCGGGCTGCCATGGCAAGGGAAGCAGGGCTGTGTATGGAGCCCGGCCTTTTCTTTCTATGTTGGCTGTTTGGAAAAGGATTTTCCTTCCTTCTTACAGCGGGACGCCACAGGCGTCCTACTATAGGAAGAAAAATCTATGTTTTAGCACCCTGGGTTCCCGCTTTGGGAACCAAGGGTGCTAATGGCCTTTATTCCCCCATTTCAGGGGCTGTAATGGACGATAATGGTCCGTAGCCCTCCTTATTTATTTATAACGCATCAATGCCCACAGACATCAGGCTGTGTGGTTACAGTATTTGTTGAAGAAGAGGTGGAGGAAGGCAGCCTACTACTTGCTGAGAAAGGAATAACCTTTGAGAGCATTGCGGTCATTGAATTTGGTGTGGCGGCGCATGGAGGTGGTCCAGTAGGAGTACTGTCCAGGTAGTCTGCGACTGAGTCCGAAATTGCACTCAGTGCATTTCACTTTGGTAGCTTTAGCCTTTGGTACACTCCCAACAGTAGCAAAGAACTGGTATACCCATGATTCGATCTTGGTGCTAGAAGTAGGCACTTCCTCTACCTCATCTTCTTGGTCCTCTTCATGGTCTTTGAAAGGAGTGTGCTTTTTTTGTTGTGAAGGTCCTCCAGCTGGTGGTGGTGGCTCTTGGGGATGAGGGATGGCAATAACTGATGCCATTTTTAAGATAAATAGCAGTTTTGATAACATTCTTCCAAGTATGTACTGTGTACTAGATTGGTAATGGATAATGAGTACAAAAAGGTGGAGGTGTGCAAAGGAAATTTTGAAGTTGAAAGTTCCTAGATCAGTAGAAAATGCAGTTCCAAACTGTCCGCGAAGGACTGATCTTATTGTGAAGTGCAGACGGGTTCTCGGACATGGCATCATGCCGCGCGCCAGCGTATGGTCATGTGGCACTGTCCGGAAGGTCCGCAATGAAGTCAGATGTTCGTAGATATCTATGGATGCAAAACTAGTTGAAATAATTGCAAAAGTGTATAGACGTGTTAAAAAGGATTCTATAAGGTGGGAAATGGCAGAGTTTTAAGGTGACTTTGTAAATTGGACATAAAAATTGTTATATTTGGTAAGTATGATATTAGTAAGTTGTAGGAAAATAACAAGCACTGGTAAAAACCTATGAAATTCTGTAAAAAAAAACGTTAAAAAGGACATTATGGTTACAAGTAAAATTGAAAAACCCCTGAAATTCGCCATTTATGGTAAGCTAAGCAACCATAACTCGCACCACCACCGTGCACTGCTAAGACTAACTGTCATGATGCCTACCTCCAAGGAGCCAGGCCCAGCCCAGCAACCCCAGAGGCAGACATCATTTTCCCCAAGGACGTCTCAGCAGGCCCAAGTTGGGGCCTTTTGGACGCAGTCCTGGCGCCTTTGGCGCCAGGCTCATTCTGGACCCCAGTCCTGGCGCCTTAGGCGCCAGGCTCATAAAGCAAGACATGTGTGGAAGTGTTTTAATGTGCACTTACCTGAAGCAGACCGTGCTGCTACATCCAGGCCCTCTTGAGGACTGAATGGGACTACTTTATCTTTTGGACTACTTTATCACTCGGGTGTGGTCTGAGGAAGAATACATATCTGAGTGGAAGGATACATACCTGGAACTACTTTACAGGCTATTTAAACCACACCCGAAGAGCAGCACATGCTTCGCGTTGTTCTGCATCTAGCAGCTGGACGCTCACCGTGTTTGCTCCTGCATTCGGACTTCTGCCACGCCAGCCGGCATCCTGATCACCTACAAAGGAAGAGAAAGAGAATAGGAGAAGGAAAAGACTTTACCTGCAAGATCCGCATTCCGTAGTCAGCTCGCCGACGATCCTGCAAAGGAAGACACTTAATTTAAAAGCACATCGCATCGACCGCCGCAGCGCCGCATTCCACTCACCTTCACAGGGCGCCTCCATGTTCAGCAGCGATCACCCGGATTCGCAGCCACGCTTCCACGCCTAGGGAGAAAAAGACAAGAGCAAAGGTGAGAGAGAGAAGGGAATGAGGAAACCTAAACCTCCATGTTAAGACTTACCTGTTGGGTCATTCCCTTTTCATTTCGGGTCCGCGCCGCATCCAGGCGTTTCCGGACCCCGGCCCCTATGGGGAAAAAGACATTAGCGTCAATGAGCGAATGAAAAGACATTACCCAAAAACGCTCATCAAGACTTACCTGATTTCTACAAGGATTGCACCTCGCATCTCGGGTCGGTGCCTTTTCCCCGGCATTCCGTACCCCGGCCCCTATGGGGAAAAAGACATTGACATTAGCATATTGATGCAAGGACAAAAGGGGAACCTTTCAAGGAACTTACCTGGAGGCCAAGCAAGTTTGGTTCTCATAAAACCAAGAATCCAGTGAAGTAACTGGATACCAACGCGCCCCTGCATCAGAAGCAGGAAGGAGAGCTCGCCCTTCAAGACCCTAAGGTGAGACGCCACGGGAAGCACAGAAGGGTTTCGAGGAGGTTGAGAGGGGAAAGGGGGAGGCTGGTAGCATTCCCCGCAGACAGTTAATCCCTTATTCTCGCCTACAGAAGGATACTTTTGCAAGCCGGACAAGCAGGAGTTGGGAGTCCGGTCCAGTCCATCTTCTGAGCCCCGCGCAACACCTTAGAAGAGGTCACAGCAGCACGATCCTGGCCAGCACCTCCGTGGCAGTCAGGTGAGCGTAACACTAACACCCAGGACATCAAAGATGACATCACAAATATCATTGATGACATCACATGTCTAGCCCCTTCTTTTTTGTTCACCGCCATATCTAGGTCAGGTGGGTTTATTTACTGTCAGAAACTTAACTTTCTAAAGGTATTACATTTATAGATATTGCTATTCTCACACGTTCTTACACTACTTTCCTTAGAATGTAATCGCATCTTATGATTTACATATATAGGGGTAGAAGCAACACAGAAATCATTTTTGTGCCTGAATAAAATCATGTAGATTATACACAGTTGTTCATAGTACTGCCTCTTGTTTGCTTACTTTACTCTCCATATATAAGCCCCATATTTGTATGCATTGTAGTCTATGTTTTGTGTGTATTAGTAGAAATATGTAGTAAGTGATGCATTATTAGCTACTTAGTACATGTTTCACAGTACAGAAAAGTCTGACAGAAGCATTCACCGTTTTATTATAGAACTTTGGAAAATTACAAATATAGCACCTCTGGTGTATGCTGCAGCCAATACCTACATTTCTGTATGAGTAGGTTCCTGTACTAGAAAGAACACTGCAATGGAATGTTCTTTAGAACGCTACATTGCGTGATGAAGTAAGTAGTTTATTACACATCTCCAGATAATCCCCAATACTTTTTTGCGAACATTACATTCACAACCCCTTGTATGAAAAGTAAATGCACATGTGATGTCATCAGTGATGGCATCTTTGATGTCCTGGGTGTTAGTCTTGCAGTGCACCGTGGTGGCGTGAGTTATGGTTGTTTAGCTTACCATAACTGGGGAATTTTAGGGATTTTTCGATTTTACTTGTAACCATAACGTCCTTTCAACTTTAACTAAATTTCATAGGTTTTTATTAGTGCGACTTTACCATAATGAGAGAGAGAGAATGAAAATATATGGGATACATTACTCACCGTAATCGTATTTCTGATGCTTGTATCTGCTTAGATTCACATGCTGTGCATAGGCCGACATCTAGTGGAAGCTGCGGAGTATTACAGTTTGTTTTTCGAAACTCGAAAATGGGCGTCGACACAGGCGTGCCAGTAATACTATCCCTAGTGTGACGTCCACTGTACCCAAGATCCCTCACGCGTCTAGGATCCTCAGATTGTATTTTTTCTGACATGAGGAAGCATGAGGAGTAGCGTGAGTACAGATAATCCAAGCAGATAGACAGAAAGGTAAGACTACCAGCAATCATGCGCCTTCTCTCGGAGGGGAGGAAGGGTGGGTCGCATGTGAATCTAAGCAGATACAAGCATCAGAAATACAATTACGGTGAGTAATGTATCCCTTCTGAGGCTTGTGGAATCTGCTTAGATCACATGCTGTGCATAGATTAGCGAGCAGTACCAGAAGGAGGTGGGATGTGAGAAGGGTCATGAGCAAACAGGTGTCTTAGAACCGCTTGTGTATCTGTCTTGGAATGAGTGTCAATGCAGTAATGCTGAGTAAAAGTGTGAATAGAGCTCCAAGTAGCTGCTTTGCAAATGGTGTCGAGGGGAACATTTGCAATGAAAGCCAGAGTGGCCCCAATGCCTCTAGTAGAGTGGGCCCTTGGCGTAAAAGGCAGAGTTCTTTCAGAAAGAGAGTAACAGCTGTATACAGTTGATAATCCACTTCGAGATGGCGCCTTTAGAGACGCGATCTCCCTCTCTGCCTGTAGCTACGGAGACAAACAGTTGATCTGTTTTCCTTAGCGGTCTGGTTTTATTTACATAGTAGAGGACCGCCCTACGCACATCTAGGGTGTGTAGTTTCACCTCAGCCGAGCTTTGCGGGTTCTGGAAGAAAGCCGGAAGCTCGATGGACTGGTTTACATGGAACTTTGATATAAATTTAGGTGAGAACCTAGGGTGTGTGCGTAAAACCAGTTTGTCTTTGTGGATAGTAAAGAACGGATCCTGCACTGACAGCCTGAATTTCACTGACCCTTCTTATAGAGGTAATGGCTACTAAGAAGGCAGTTTTATAAGTCAGGTGTTTGAGACTACTTTTATGCATGGGTTCGAAAGGGGGGGCCCATGAGCTTAGCTAGCACCACATTAAGGTCCCATCCTGGCGGTGGGTTTGAAATAGGAGGGTGAAGTCTCTTTACTCCTTCCATGAAGGCTTTAACTACTGGTACTTTCCACCACGACACCTTGTTATGGGATGTGGTGTAAGCCGAGAGGGCTGCCAGGTGTACTTTCAGAGAGTTAAAAACCAATCCTGCATCGAGCAGGTGGAGCATGTATGTCACGACGTTGGAAGGAGTGCAATCAACGGGGTTGATTTGTTTATTCTGGCACCAAATAACGAATCTCTTCCACTTGTCAAAGTAACAGTGCCTTGTGTTTGGTTTCCTGGATTCTTTTAGGATGTCCATACACCTCTGTGGTAAATTGAGATGTCCAAACTCTATGACCTCAGGAGCCATGCTGCCAGGTTCATTGAGTTGGGTTGCTGGTGCACTGTTTGACCTTGTTGCTGGGACAGTAGGTTGTACCAGGCTGGAAGTTTGATGGGCTCGCACACCGCCATCCTGCGTAGGTGTGGAAACCATGGTTGTCTCGCCCACATGGGAGCAACTAGGATGAGAGTCATTGATTCCTTGTTCATCTTGTACACCACCTTCCTGATGGGAGGAGTTGGTGGAAAAGCGTACGCAAACATCCCTGACCAGTTCATCCACAGGGCGTTCCCTTGGGAGTCTGGCTGGGGGAACCTGGATGCAAATCCTGGGCGTTGTTTGTTTTCGCTTGTGGCGAATAAGTCTATAGTGGGGAAACCCCACCGAGAGAAGAGATCTTCTACGATCTCTGTGAAGTACCCATTCGTGTTCTTCTGGGAGGGAGTCTCTGCTTAGAGCATCCGCTAGGGAATTGAGCTCCCCTGGAACATGTTGCGATGACAGGAAGATGTTCCGTCTGAGTGCCCATATCCAGATTTTCTGGGCAAGCTTGGACAGATTTGGCGAACGAGTCCCTCCTTGCTTGTTCAGATAGAACATGGCTGTTGTGCTGTCCGTCCGGATCTGCACCGACAGGTTTAGCAGATGGGGCTCGAACGCTCGAAGCGCTCGGAATACTGCCAGAAGCTCTAGGAGGTTGATGTGGTTCTTGGCTACTGAGTGAGACCAGAGACCCTGAGCTGTGTGATGGAGATGGTGAGCTCCCCACCCAGTCAGGCATGCATCTGTAGTCACCACTGCCTGTATTTCGGGATCGTAAAAGGGTTTTCCCCTTGCGAGATTCTCTCTTGTCCACCAGTGTAGGCTCTGTACAAGTGTTGGCGAAACGACCACTAGATCGTCCCACTGACCACTTGCCTGAGACCACTGTTTCGCCAACCATTCCTGCATGGGACACATGCGCAGACGCGCGTGGGGGACCAGGTAAATGCATGACGCCATCATGCCCAGTAACCGCATTGCTTTGCGTACCGTTATTTGTTGACCGGACTGATAATGTGGAATTTGCAGTAGTATATTCCGAATTCTCTCTTCCGAAGGGAAGGTCAACCCTTCCTGAGTATCTAGGATTGCTCCTAGGAACTGTTTTGAGGTGCTTGGCACCAGGCTCGACTTCTTTTCGTTGATAGAGAAGCCTAATTCGTGGAGGAGGTCGATAGTCTTTTGAATGTTTGTCCTGCAAATTCCTGGGGTTTCCCCAGTTATGAGCCAGTCGTCCAGATAAGGGTACACTGGGATTGCCTCCCTGCGTAGGTGTGCCGCTGCCACCGCCAGTACCTTGGTAAATACCCTTGGTGCTGAAGCTATCCCGAAGGGCAGTACCTTGAATTGGTAGTGGCGACTGTCCACCTTGAAGCGCAGGTACTCTGTGCGCCGGGAGCATGGAAATATGAAAATAAGCATCTTTCATATCCAAGGTTGCCATGTAATCCCCCTTTTTTAGGAGGGGGATTACCTCTTGTAGCGTGGTCATACGGAATTTTTGGGGCTTGACATACTTGTTGGCAGGCCGTAGGTCCAATACTGGGCGCATTGTCAAATCTTTCTTTGGCACAAGGAAGTAAGTTGAATAGATACCCTTGTTTACCTGGTGTCCTGGGACGAGTTCTATCGCGTCCTTTTCTAGCAGAATGGCGATCTCCTCGAGAAGGATTTTCTGATGTTCTAGGGAGTGTACTTTTTGTCGTGGAGGATGGTTCCGGGGACGCTGCAGTAATTCTATACAATATCCTGTGGACACTGTTGACAGCACCCATCTGTCTGAGGTGATCCCTTCCCAAGCCTGGGTGAAGTTGGAAATGCGTCCCCCTACTGGGGTTGCGTGAGAAGGGACCCTGAACTGATCGTCACTGCTTTGGTGGAGGCGTGCCACCTCCCTTGTTGGGGCTGCCTCTGCCTCTCCCACGACCTCTTTTGTTACCCCTGCCATAACTTTGGGTAGACTGCTGGCTGTTGTTCCACTGTGTACCCTGTCCCTGGGCATAGTTGCCTCTTTGTGAATTTTGGCCGCGTGGGCGACGAAAATTACTGTTCCCCCTCTGGTTAGGGGGTTTGTTGGTTAGTTGGCCAAGGGATTTAAGTGTTTCGTATTCGTCCTTGGCATTTTTCAGTGCGTCTTCGACCGCTTTCCCAAACAATAGATCGGGTTCCACCGGCTTGTCTATTAATGAAGCCTGAGTTTCTGTTTTGAACCCCGACTGCCGTAACCACGCATGTCTCTTGATAACAGTACCTTCTGCTATCAATCTCCCTGCGTTGTCCGCGGCGTCGAAAGTTGCTTTCAATATGCAACCAGACACGGCTCTCCCTTCTGCCGAGATCCGAGCCAATTGGCCCTTTAATGGTTCCGGAGCAGAGGCTATGAGTGCCGCGACCTCTTCCCATTGATGGCAGTTGTAGCTGGCCAACAGGGTGGTGGAGTTAGCAATCCTTGCTTGGTAGGCGGACATTGAGGCTACCTTCCTGCCAAACCCATAAAGTTTCTTGCTCTCCTTGTTGGGACGAGCTTCTGACGAAGATAAGGGTGTTCCAGCCCTCTTCCGAGTGTTGGTAACAACTAGGGAGTCTGGTTTAAGATGTCCTCTTATATAGAGAGGGTCAGACTGGACTGCCCGGAAAAGTTTTTCGACCCTGGGGTTGACTGCTCTGGTGAGGTTTGGGTTCACCAGGGACGGGTCTATTCTTCGTTGGATAGATTTAAGGATAGGGATGGTCTGAGAGACCGGCCTCCTCTCTCCCACCAACTCTTCTGCGAAGTCCCTTTCCTCCTGTACACCGTGGGTGTCGATGTGAAAATGTTCTGCCGCGCGAGCGAGAACCTCATTAAGGAGGGGCTGGTTATCGACTGGCGAGTTGGTAACTGGGGCTTCGTTCTCTACCGGGGAATCTACTCTGTAAATTTCCTGCTCATCTTCTCCCTCCCCCTGGTCCTCATCATCCGCATAGTATTCCGTCCCGGTTTGTTCCTCCATAATTCCAAACTCCTGGTCTTCCTCAGGGAAAGGCTCTCCTTGGTACCTGGGGTGTGGAGTAGAGTATGAAGTAGAGTAAGGCTGTACCTCGAAGGGTTCAGGTCCTTCGAACCGGGCCCTTTTACTTAGGGGGATGGGATCAGTGGAACCTGAGGGTGTGGCCCCCTGAGGGTCATACGAGAGGAAATGCTCTGGATTCTTGTCGTAAAAATCAGCCAAGGAAGACATCCTTGACATGACCTTGTCTATGTCTTCACTGGACCATTCTTTGGAGCAGGGGATGACTTTAGCAGGCAATTTAGGGGACTTATCAAGGGTACCCTTGCTGGAAGTTGATCTCTCAGTAGACTTGTATTTCTTTGTCTGCTTAGGGGGGAAGGATGGTTTTACAGGAGTGGAAGAATGTGCTTTCCGCTGTTTCCCCCCCTCCCCGTGCGTGGAAAAATGTTTTCCCTGTCCCTTGGAGGCCCCGGGGACTTTCGACGCCTGGCGTCGAGGATCGGGAGAGGTATCTGTGTCTTTCGAGCGTGGGGCCTCGCTGGTGTTAACTGCGGGCTCCGTCTCTTGGAGCGCGTCCTGGGGTGGAAGTCGTCTTCGTCCTCCGACGATCGAACTTCCATTAGTCTAGGGAACGAGGCACTCTTGGCAAGAGTGGATGATTGCCTTGCGTCATGAGGCGATCTCGATCGAGAGCGCCCAGAGGACACCGAGTCAGACCGTTCCATCTGTGCCTCTTTCCGAGAAGTCGACGTCGTCGAGGTTCGGTTGGACTTAGTGTGCTTAGTGTGTGTAGGGTGTGTAGCGCTTGCGTCGCCGGGGGTCTTCCCCATAGCCGCCCTGCCGGACGACCTTCCGAGGTCGGGGACCTGCGCTCGGCTGTCTTTCGACGCCGTAATGCCCTCGCCGTCCGAAAATACGGCGTCGCTGCCATCGCTGAAGGCGCCCTCCGCTGCCATGGCCGCCTGCCTGGCGTGGTGGGCCCAACGCTTTGTCGAACGGTCCTTAAGTGTCTTAGGTTTAAACCTACTACACGCTCTGCAGTTCGCTTCGGGGTGGTCCCTCGGCAAGCAGAGGTTGCACGTGGCGTGCCTGTCGACCCAAGGGTATTTGCGGTTGCACTTGGGGCAGAATTGGAAAGGGGTACCCTCCATACGCACCTTGAGGCAGCGGGCTGGTAAGTGTAGGAAATATATAAGTGTATGTACAAGAGTGAAGAGTATGTACCACCCCCCACTCTCCCTACTTGCAGGGCCGAGGCCAGCGGCCTACTAGGCCTGGGCCGAGGCCAGCGGCCTTCCGAGGCCCAGATCCGTCGTGCAGCAGCCGACCGTCGATGTCTTCTCCAGCCGTCGTCGAGGGTCGACGTTCGTGTGGGGAAGGATGTCAATAAAGAATTATAAATTTCAATTATTAGCAAAAGTATGGCTAAGGCCAGGGGACTCCGCAAGATGCTTCCGACCAGTATGGCGGAAAAAAACAATCTGAGGATCCTAGACGCGTGAGGGATCTTGGGTACAGTGGACGTCACACTAGGGATAGTATTACTGGCACGCCTGTGTCGACGCCCATTTTCGAGTTTCGAAAAACAAACTAATACTCCGCAGCTTCCACTAGATGTCGGCCTATGCACAGCATGTGATCTAAGCAGATTCCACAAGCCTCAGAAATATATATATATATATATATATATATATATATATATATATATATATATATATATATATATATATATATATATATATATATATATATATATATATCTCACTTACCGTAATCTTATTTCCGATGCTTCCATCTGCATAGATTCACATGCTTTACATAGGCTGGTATCCAGTGGTAGATGCAAAGTATTGCACATGAAGTTTTCGAAAAGGGACATTTAATGGGCGCGTTTGTAATCTTATCCATAGTGTGAGAGGTCGACTATCCATGATCGCTCACGCGTCAAGGTTCCCCCTTTGTTTCAGGCAAGAGGGAGTGGAAAGTAAGCATGGAGTGTAGGTAGTTATGGTGTGTAAAAGATCTATGGTTTTCCCACGAACCTTCAACTCCAAGAGGGAAGGAAGGGCGGGCGCAAGTGAATATAAATACAAGCATCAGAAATACAATTATGTTAAGTAATGTATGCTTTGAGCCTTGGGGGATCTGCTTAGAATCATGCTTTGCACAGATTGGCAAGCAGTACCTGGAGACTGAGGTGGGTTATTTTAAGATAGCACTGCAAACAGATGTTTTAACAGCTTGTCCCCGCCTGTACATCGCCCTTCGAATGTGTGTCTAAGCATCCATGTTGAGTGAAAGTGAATTGAACTCCAACAAGCAGCTTTACAAATGGCATCTAAGGGCACCTTTGTTATCAAAGCTAGAGTTGCCTGTGTGCCTCGAGTGGAGTGTGCTCTAGGCTTGAATGGCAATGTTATCTTAGCAAAAGAACAGCACAATTGGATGCAGATGACAATTTTAAAATTGCTGAATTAGAGATGGGGTCGTTTAGTTTCATTAAGGGAAGGATGCTCAGGTAGGCCGGAGGCATGTTCATCAAGATGCTTTTATCAGGTTTCAATGTTAATCAGGTTACATAAGGTACATCAAGGAGATGGGAAGTATGTAGGGGAACCCACTGGCTCCCACCACCCAGGTAACATGGCCAACTGCCTGGGTGGAACTTTCACTGAAACCCAAGCATTCCAGACAACATTCCATTCATGACCTCACTCACCATGCATTCAGGGAGGAGGGTGCAAACAGGGAGACCAGCAATAACACCTCCTTTCCTTCCACACAACCAGACACATTCCCACAGTAGGAAAACACTCCTCACATCCCTGAACACCAAACTCCTACATTCCGTTCCACAGACTCAGAATGGCTATCCAAACAGGTATAACTGACAGACTTGCAACAGGACCACACCAACAATACCACCAAAACAAACACGAGACACCTTCTGTCCCACCGCTGCCACCGGAGGGTCTCGAACTTGCCATGTCTGAGAGATGCCTGCCCCACCTGTGCCAAGAAACCACCCACACCAGACAGCCAGAACAAAACTGAACACTTATCCACAACTGCCACCCCCAAGCGCATGCTGTCCCTATATGGACTGGCATGTGGCCTTGCTTCATCAAGACGAAAACATAACGAACCTTCCACATATATACTGTTGCAAGTATGACACTGAGCATATGACTACCTGCACACCATAGTCACGCAAGCGGAACACATACCACAGACACTATTGCAACACCCACACACAGTGGAGTTCCACTCAAGTAAAACAACCTGAGTTTGCTGGCCAGACAAACAGCCATGAGATGTGTCCAACTCATGTAAGAGGACCAAACTAAACAGCAAACATAAAATATGAACCACTGGCAGCAAGATGATAAAAAGTATTGGTACATCCTCACAAAAACGTCAAAGGGTTCCCTTGGAATTCTCAATCAAACATTTGAGAAAAACAAAAAGAATGAGCTATGAGATGGACAGGGCTGCACTCTCACTGAACGCTGGCAAACCTTTATGCAAGTGAGCCCCCACCAGCTAAACAGATACTAGCCACCCATGTTTCCGAAATGTCTCCATCCAGGGCAACTACCCTTAAGATACTTAAATCAACTCAGAGACGCACTCCCGTCCAGCAAACCACAGCGATCATTTCCCACTGGACACACCAAATAAAAACAGAACCTGGATGTGGAGGAGTCCCACACCACACCAATACAACAAACCGGGTGCGCACAGGGCCCTGCCGCCACACCAGTTAACTCCCCCTTACACAGAGAATCAAAATGTTACCTATTCTCACCTATGACTTCGAAACATTGGAAAAAAAGGTTCACAGTCAATTCAAAAGATTTATAAAAAGGAACATGGTAAGATGTGTTGCCCACAATTCCCCCCAAAAAAAACGTAATATCACTGATGCCTTGCCACCAACACAGTCATAGCACAATGTATAAGTCAACATTGCTATTAGAACACGTTTTCCCCCAACATACGTTATGTATACTTGAGCCCAACAGTGAACATTGCATACAATTTTATACTTTAACCCTACAGTGAGCACTAACCGCATCCACAGCACTAAAGCTGCACACCATCCTAAAGGTCCTATACACTTTCACTGGCAGCAACGCAACACCAGAAATTCCTCAAGATGTTATACTATTTCCATTTGTGAATACTAACATTTGTCAGTTTGCGTTGGTAGTTGGCTGAAACGCTACAACTCTATCAGTCAAGAGATACTGAAAAACAATTCTGAAAAAAGTTAACTGAAACACAATCTTGCCCCACTCCCCCCTGTAATCACTAGCATTACTTTATCGGATCAAAATACAAGACTATGCAACACGTTTAAGTGACACTGTTCACATCTTTCAACCACCAATGCTCACACGGCTCCACCTAGATGTCAAATTCCCACACCCAACTGTATTCTGCAAGTGCATAGTGTATGAATGCAACAGAACATATCAAATAACAGTGGTCCTGGATACAAATCCAAGCATTGGACAGAAATGAAAACAATGTTGCTATGCTCTGTTAAACAATAAAAGTATGCAGTGATAACCATGGAAACACTTGCTAGTTGCCAGAGACAAGCATCCAAGTTCATTAACTCCACAAAGCACGGACATCCGCTTCAATCCTACGAAACAAACATCTCCTTCACTGGCATGCAATGTTTCCACAACCAGAACATTTGTCAAAAACGATGCAAGATATTCAGGAGGGTGCCCCTGTGGGAACCATAACACTATTGCTGCAATTTTCTCTGTCGCAGGGAGGCAGCAATGCTCTTCAGCACAATCCGGAATTCATTCAATATTGTATTTCCTCATCAAGCAGGATCACATTGATGGGTGCATTACTTGAAACTCCCACCTTTTTCGCCTGTTAAGTTTCATTAAAGGAAGGATACTCTGGTAGGCAGCAGGTATATTTATCAAGATGCTTTAACATTGAAACCTGATTAATCAGGTCACACCAGGTACATCAAGGAGAGGGGAGCCAGTGGGTTTCCCTATATACTTCCCAGCACCCAGGCTGCATGGCTACTAACTGCCTGGGTGGAACCTTCACTCAAACCCAAGCATTTCAGACACAACTTTCCATTCACGACCTCACTCACCATGCATTCAGGTAGGTGGGGGCAAACAGGGAGACCAGTCATAAGTCACCTTCTCTTCCTGCGGCTATGGATACAAAAAATGGTCAGTTTTTCTGATAGCTTTATCAGGTAATGGATTAGTCCTCCTTGCATCTAGGGTATGAAGGCTTTTCTCTGCTGCTTGTGGGGCGTTGGAAAACCGCATTACGTTCTATGGAGCGATTCACATGGTATTTTATATACATTTTGGTGGAAAAAATGTGATTGTGTGCACAGTACTACCTTGCCTTTGTGGCAAACAAAAGGGATCTTGTACTGATCGTGCTTGCAGTTCAGCAACCCTTCTGATATATTTAATCGCCACAGAAAGAGCCATCTTAAAATTAGATGTTTAAGACTGGCTTTGTGCATAGACTCGAAAAGGGCACTCCTGAGCCTTTCAAGTACAATTTTGAAGTCCCAGTCGGGAGTAGGATTAAACATTGGAGGATATCATTTTTGTACCCCTTCTATAAAAGCTTTAACTACAGGCACTACCACCATGAAACTTTATTTTGCAAAGTGGTATATGCTGAGAGCAAATGTACTTTTAATGGAGTTGAAGACTAAGCTGGAGTTAACAGATAGTGTACTATATTTGAAGGTGAACATTCAATTGGATCGAGTACATGTTTTGTACCAGGACAGGACACAAAACACTTCAATTTGTTAAACAATGTCTTGTGTTTGGTTTATGTACTCCTTCTAGAATGCACCTTTGGTCTAGGTTTAAGTCACATCATATGACCTCAGCAGTCTGGCTGCTAAATTCAATGTTTGAGGGCACGGATGAAGTGTTGTCCCTTGATTCTGTGACATGTCGGATGGGCATGGTAGTTTCATGGGAGGAGACACATTTGTCGGTACAAGAACCATGTCTGTTGAACCGAAATTGGCACAATAAGGAAAAGTATTGCTTGATCCCCGTGTAGCTTGTAGATTCTTTTGTTGAGAGGTATCCCTGACCAATTAATTAGTAGTGTGTTCCCCTTGCATCTTGTCTGGAGAAATCTGGAGGCGTAGTCATTGTGCATTCTCTTGAGTAGCAAAGAAATCCATTTCAGGGAACCCCCAGTTTGAGAAGACCTTGCGTAGCAATGTGTTTAGCTGCCACTCTTCTTCTGAAGGAAGCAGCACACTTCTGCTTACTACATCTGCCAGCGACTTAATATGCCCTGGAACATGTGTTTTAGTGCCCACAATCAAATGTTCTGGGCTAGTTTGGATAGCCCTGGAGAATGTGACGACCCTGCTGTTTATGTAGAACATGGCTGTGGTGCGGTGAATTAGGATCGGGAAAGTCTTGTGTACTAGCTGTGGTCTGAAAGCTTGAAGTGCTTTGAAGACTGCCATTAGTTCCAGAAAGTTATGGTTTTTGGTTAAGGCTTGTGTCCACACCGTGTGCAGTGTGATGAGAAAGTATGATCCCCAACCTATTAAGGACAAGTATGTAGTAGGAGTTGCTTCGCTAACTGGTGTGTTGAAAGGTTTTTCCTTTAAAAGGTTGTCCTTGGACCACCACTGCAGTGATTGAACCAGAGGTTGCAAAACCACCACTAGATCATGCCATAGAACGCTTGCTTGCGACCATTGTTTCACCAGTCACTCCTGCATGGGACGCCTGCACAGTCGGGCGTGACACTATAAATGCACACAGCCATCATTCCTAGAAGGTGCATTGTCTTTCGCACAGTTACAGGATGACCAGTTAGGTACAAAGGGGTTTGGAACAAGTTTTGTACCCTTTGAGGGGAAGACCAAACAGTTTGTTCGAATTAGTGCCCACAGAAGCGGTTTTACTAGACTTTACTTTCTAGTTCATGGAGAATCCCAATTGGAACAATAGGTTGACCGTTTGCTGGGTGTTCTGCTGATACATTCGAGGTTAGTTTCCTGGTATTAGCCAATCCAAGTAAGGGTACATTGGAATGACTGCCATTGTAAATGTGCGGCCACTACCGCTAGGACCTTTGTAAACACCCTGGGAGCTGAGGCTTTGTCAAATGGTAGCACCTTGAATTGGTAGTGCTTGACCACCACATTGAATCTCCGGTATTTTTTGTGCACTGGCAACACTGCAATATGAAAGTATGCATCTTTCATGCCCAATGTTGCCATGTAATCTCCCCCCCACCCCCCGTTTTAGCAGGGGAATGACCTCTTTCAGCATATAGCCATCCTATATTTCTGAGGCTTGATATAAGTGTTAGCAGGGTGCAGGTCCAGCACAGGGCGCATTGTTAGATCTTTCTTTGCAACAAGTACAATGAATAAATACCTTGATATTCCTCGAGGTGTCACCAGTGCCATTTTCCAGTAAGGAACAAGTTACTTACCTGTAACTGTTGTTCTCCAGCATGGGTCTGGCATGGATTCACATGCTCATGAATATTCCCCGTCGTCAGGCCGGGAATCCTCGGTATAGAAGAAAAAAAATCAGTATCAGTTTCGTTTCTGATCTGTCTTTCTTAGTAGTAACCAATCACTGGTCTCTGGGTCATACTGCCCCCAGCCAATGACTGCCCTCTCCCTAAGCCCCGCCTCCGGCAACCATCCTCAAATTTGGTAGCACGTAAAGTGGCAGTATGACCAAGTGAAGAGCCGCAGAGGGGTAGGCGGGAGGGTTCTCATGCGAATCCATGCCAGACCCATGCTGGAGAACAACAGTTACAGGTAAGTAACTTGTTCCTTCTCCAGCATGGGGTCTGGCATGGATTCACATGCTCATGAATAAGAGAATACATAGCAGTAGACATGCACAACCACGGGAGGTGGCAACAGGCTCAACATTAAGCAATACAACAACTCAACATTAAGCACCTCTTACCTCCTCACCAGGCTCAGAGCTTATGGAGAGGGCAGTCATTGGCTGGGGGCAGTATGATCCAGAGATCAGTGATTGGTTACTACTAAGAAAGACAGATCAGAAACAAAACCGATACTGATTTTTTCTTTACCAAGGATTCGCAGCCTGACGACGGGGAATAATCATGAGCATGTGAATCCATGCCAGACCCCATGCTGGAGAAGTTGGATCATTGTTTGGAGAGTATATTGATACAAAAGTCCAACTATAAAATCATCATTGGTGGTGATTTTAACTCAATGGGTTTTGTGAGTAATGAGAAAAGAGCGTGAACAGAGTGAGGCAAAAAGACCATAGATTGGTGACATATCTATATGATTGGGGATTAGCTTTTTGAGCTGTACAGAGTCATGCCTCAAATACACATGGAGGCGTGGTACGGCATTCTCTACGATTATTTTGCTACATTAAAATCGCTGATCCATCAAGTGGATCCAGTAGGTATTCATGCAATCTCCTATGGTGCTCACGCTCCTATTCAATTACCAATGAGAATACCTCATCTAAGACTTATTGTCGATGAGTTACTGCCATTTACTGAGTGAGCGTGGTTACATTGCTCTCAGATTGAGTCCAACACTGTTGTAAATAGTCAAAAAGGTGCGGTGGGAATTAAATAAAATTGATGAGCAAATATCAAATCCTAGATACTGCCGTTACTCACAGGAAGCGATCGTTGTAGATAGTTACAAATGCTCTTGCTTCTTTGCGGGTCAAACAGAAACCTAAAGCTCCAGTAATGTCCCATAAGTATGATTACGATGTTAAGCTGCTCAAATGTAGCAAACATAAGGAACTGAGAACTCTTAAAAAGGCACATGCGAGCAATCTACAGTATCTATATTTAAAAAAAAAACACTTCTAAATTATAAGAACAAACTCAGATCACTCCAGATTACAAGGACAAATAAAATAAACTGATTTGATTAGAGCAATTTGCAAACATGATACGAGAATAATTTGGCCAGTGATACGTAATCCAAATCCAGGCAGCAGTGGACCGGTAGAGAATATCATCTCAGATATATGCTTCTGCCATATATCAGCTAAAAAATGTAATTTGCCATTGAGATTTACAGCCATTACTTAACATTCTATAGGGGTGGACACGGAAGGTTTAAATTGGACCAATCATGATATTGAATGGGCATTTAATAAACTCTCCCACTTCAGACCATTAATATTCCAGAGAAATGGGGCACATCAATTAGTGTACCCATTTATAAAAAGGAGATCCAATAAAAACTAATAAGTACATACCCATTTCGTTGATAGATACTGTTGAATATATTTTCTATTCTAGTTTATGATTTGGAGAAGTTTACTGCACAGCATAACATCCTGTCTAAGTTTCAAATAGGATTCAGAAGGGAAATTAGTACAGTGCTGAATGCAACCGTCATGGCACATTTACAAGCGGGGACTAAAAAAAAGGGAGCATGTCCAGTCTATGGCCAGTATCGATAGGTCCTCTGCATTCAATACGGTTGTGAGAGAATTGCTATAGGCTAAAATGGAGGCACTGGGCATCCCTAATTTTTTGGATTGCTATGCTCCAGAATTACACAGCTTATAAAGTCAGGGTCACTAGGGAAGGTGCGTGTACTGAGCCCATAAGGACATAATGAAACAAGGTTGCAATCTGGCAGCAACACTTTTTAATCTTTACTTATGCGACCTTGATATTCAATGGAAAGGGATTGGAATGAATGCAGCGAGAATGTGAGCTCTATGAATACATTGGTTAGCATTTGCTGATATTCTGCTGGATTCTACTCCAGCGGGTCCTCAAGCGAAGCTCCAATCATTTGAGCTATATGCCTATGCTCTGAATCTCTCGCCCACAGCAACGAAGACCAGCATAATTGTATTTAATGCAGAAAAGTAGTTAAAGGCCTACAAATGAAGATTGGGGAGTAGCAAACCCGGAAATAACGTATTTAGGCAATTACATGATCAATAACTACTCTGTCAAATTATGTAAAGATAGTCTAAATCAAACAGCGCGACCAGTTAAAGTTGATTTTCGCTAAATATTGCCAATTTTCTTTAAACCTGTTGCGTGTATTTTTGCTAATGAAAGTAGAAGCTGTGATTCTTTACTCAATGGATTTGTGGCTGCTCGATCTTAGTAAACTACTTGACACCCTAGAGGGGCGTTTAATAAAGGGTACTTTACATTTAGCACTCTCAATCCCGAACTGCGTAGTCCACCACGAACTTTTGCTCGTTTCTTTGTCATGTAGGGCATTATGGGGTTCCTTGGAGAACGACGCAAACATTTAGAATCCTCCAAAAAAACTCTATACCAAGAACTGCATGAATCTATTCAGTCTAAAAGTGTTGATTCTCTTAATTCGAAAGGCGTATGCAAGGTAACCAACAGCAATTTATGTTTAAGACCAGCTTTAGTTAAAAAATAAATAAATAAAAACACTGTTTGAGAGGGATTGGATCTGCACTCTGGAACAGCTTAAGGACTACAGTACCTTTACTGAAATACAAAATGTACTCAGAGAAGATCACCTTGCTGCACTTACATAAGCATTTTTCCTTGCAAGTATACTCGCATGTACTTCATGCGTTTCAAATATAACAAATTTCGTATGCGTGAACTCTATAGGTATTGGGAAGGTGAAGAAAGGAGTACGCAGCAGGTGAATTGTAGATTTGCTATGTGTTTTGAGCCTTTAGAAACAATTAAGCACTTGGTATTGGAATGTCCTCAAAAGTAGCTCGAACAAATCTTTTGATGAATTTTGTTAATCCAAACTTTGGGGATTGTTTGGAATTTCTATGGGAAAGAATGATGGTAGGAACTCAATCCATTAACCTTTGCCTTAGTTCAGCTATTAAAAATGATTGAAGTTAACTTAGCGACAAAATTGCAATAAGCTGTGAAGCTGATGGAGTGTAACAGGGAGCGCCCTGTAATATACATGTAACAAGGATTGCATTACGATTGTAGTACTTACGAGCAATGTGTTAAATAACTCAATAAGTAATACCAATTTAGACTTCAGCTGTCAAAGATATTGGTAATCATGTAGTAATACGAGTTGCGATTGTAATTGAATTCTCCTTGCTGTATGACAGTCTTCTGTTATTTTTCTGGAGTTTGAACTTGGAAGTTACACTAAGTCTAGACAATGTTCTTGCACTTTATGAAGTACACTAAATGAATTTTATGCATGGATTATTAAGTTGAAAATGTATTTTAATTGTCGTCATTGGAGTTCGAAATTGGAAGTTATGGTAATTTTATTGTTTGTGTACTTTATGAAGACCATGTGAATTTTATTTTTTTATTAGGTTGAAAGAACAAGTTACTTTCTGACCTGGTAACGTTCTTTCGATGGGATGGTCGACAACGTAATCCATATCTATGACATAATCACCAAAGCTGTGCTGCTTTGGAAAATTTTCGGCATCCGCGTCCTGCGTCGATTACGTCGATACTATGTCCTCAAGGGTCTCCATCGAGTCGACGTCACCAGATGATACAAGTAGGAAGCATGACGCCCGTAGCCTCAGTTATATTTTTTCCCAGAGCGTGTGGCGCCAATCTTCTGCCAGTATGACCGCAGAAAGCCTTGCGGAAACGCAAGCTGCAATCGCATAAGAAATTCTGTAGCGGGGCAGGTAGGGAGGGAGCGATATGGAATACGTCGTCTGACCATCCCATCGAAAGAACATTACCAGGTAAGAAAGTAACTTCGAGGGGATTGGGTCCTCTGACGTATTCCATATCTATGAGACTCCCAAAGCAGTAACAACGTATGGAGGAGGGAAAAGAATTTAGAATATAGAAATTTAGAATGCCCAATTAAATTGCAGAGTAAAGGACCGTCTTTCCAAAGGCCAGATCCTGCCCATGCATAGAATCTAGGGAGTAGTGTCTTACAAAAGTATGGACCAAAGCCCATGTGGCTGCTTCACAGAGGTTACGAATAGGAAGACCCCTCTGCAGGGCAGTAGAGGCAGCCATACCCCTAGTAGAATGGGCCTGTAAGGCTACCGGAGGGTCCTCACCCGCCAAGCGGTAACATTCAGAAATTGCCAAGATAATCCATCTAGACAGTCTGCTTAGTAACAGCTTATCCTAAACACCTTCCAGCGTAACCTATAAAGAGCCGATTGTCCACTTTGAACCCGGGACGTGCGTGAAATGTAGAAACTTGAAGCTCTCCTAGTATTCAATCTATGGAGCCTCTCCTCTTCCTTACCAGGATGCGGAGGATAAAATTCAAGAAGAATGACCTTCTGGCTTAAATGAAATTCCGACACCACTTTCAGAAGAAAGGGAGGACGAACCCCAAGGACAACCCTGTCCTTATGAAACACTGAAGGGTGGTTTAACAGAAAGTGCCTACAACTCACTCTGCGAGCGGAAGTAACCGCAACTAAAAGTACAGTCTCAAAGGACAAGAATGTATAGGCTCAAATGGAGCACCCATTAGGAATTTTAGAACAAGGTTCAAATCCCAACCGGGCACCTTGAAAGTTGATGGTGGAAACACATTAGTGAGCCCTTTCAGAAACAGACATCAAAGAAATTTTGAAGTAAGAACACTCCTCTGAAGAGTGCTTAAATGAAGACAGTGCCGCCAGGTAACCTTTAATAGTACCCACATGCAGGCAGATGGACAAGTCGAGAAGGTCCGGGTACCACCTTCTCCGGGCCCATGCCGGAGCAATGAGGATCATCCGGGGAACCTAACCTCCTTAACCCCCACAGCACTTGCGGGATGACGGGGACTGGAGGAAACGCATACAGCAGTGGAAGGACCACTCCACCACGAACGCGTCCCCTAAGGCTCGTCTTGGAGGAAATTCCCGCGAGCAAAACCATTTGCACTTCCGGTTGACACTGGAGGCGAAGAGATCCACTTATGGGGTCCCCCAAAGGGGGAAGATCGCCAGGAGAATCTCCTGAGCCAGCTCCCACTCGTGAGAGATTGCGCTCTGCCTGCTCAGAGCGTCCGCCGTCTCGTTTGTCTCCGGCCAGATGAACTGCCGAGATCGAAATTTCCTACTGGATGGCCCAGAACCAGAGCTGCATCGCCTCCCTGCACAGAGGAAGTGACCCTGCCCCCCCCCCCATTTTTGTTGAGGTAGTGCATGGCCACTGTGTTGTCCTCGCACAGTCGGCAGGGCAAGCCTGACGGCCCTCAGCTCCAACAGATTGATATGGAGTCTGGACTCTGACAGAGACCAACGACTGCCAACTCGGCATGAGCTCCCCATCCCGTGAGGGATGCGTCCGTCACGATCGTCACCTCCGGCCAGGGTAGCCACAAGGAGCCCCCTTCATCAGATCGCCTTAGACGGCCCACCACAGAAGGTCCTGGGGCGACCAAGGGCGGCACCTGAATGGGGTCCGACATCCTGCCGGAGGACTAGGACCACTGCATCTTGAGGGCCCACTGCAGAGATCTCATCCGCAACCTGGCCTCTGGCACCAGAAGGATACAGGATGCCATGAGGCCGAGCAACCTCAAGAACTCGAATGCTGGGAGACTCTGGGCATTTTGAAACTTGTGCACCATCTGCAGTATGTGATGAGCCCTCACCTCGGGAGGGAAACACTGCCCCAGGGACTTGTCAAGCACTGCTCCGATGTACTGGAGCCGCTGAGTTGGCGTCAATTGGGACTTCAAGTTGAGGGAGAAGCCCAGTTTGTGCAGGGAGTGGTAGGTGACGGACAGATGATGCAGGACTTGCTTGGGAGAGCGTGCCCTGATCAACCAATCATCCAGGTAGGGGTAGTCTTGAATCCCCTTTCCTGAGATACGCTGCCACCACTACCATGAGCTTTGTGAAAACCCTCAGGGCAGAGGTCAATCCGAACGGCAGGACCCAAAACTGAAAGTGCGAGTCGCCAACCGTGAACCTCAGGTAATTCTTGTGCTTGGGATGATCGGCACATGAAAGTAAGCGTCCTTGAGGTCGAGACACCAACTAGTCCTGAAGTTGAAGGGCCTGGAGGACTTGAGCGAGAGTAACCATCTTGAACTTGTCCTTCCTGAGGAGCTTGTTCAAACCATGCAAGTCCATGATGGGTCTCAATCCTCAGTCTTTCTTCGAAATCAAAAACTAAGGGGAATACCATCCCTTGTTCCTCTCCGCTACAGGCACCAGTTCTATGGCACCTTTCTCCAGCAGGGATTTTATTTCCTGCGCAAGGAGCGTATCCGGACTCCTCAAAGAGAGATTCCCTGGTGGATTGTCGGGAGGCCTCTGCCAGAAAGGAAGACAGTAGCCATGGGCTATGATCTCCAGAACCCACACATCTGAAGTAATGGCACACCATTCTACAGGATGCTGCGCCAGCCTTCCCCCCCCGAACCGGCGAACCATGGGACATGGCCTCATGACTGAGCTGAAGCGGCTGCGGCAGTGCCTGAGGGTAAAGAGGCAAATGCCTGAGCGGCTCTGGCACCTAGAGTACCTTGTTTTCCACCTCTGGCACTCCTATAGTGGCCCCTTTGACTTGCAACCCCTCTCGATCTACCAAAGGAAGAGTAGTACTGAAAGGAACCTCCCCTCCATTGCTGTCCACTAGGACGAAAAGGTGGAGGTTGGCAAACTGCAGCCTCAACGACTTTGCTGAAGCTTTGGAGGTCTGCAACCTCTCAAGGCTCTCGTCAGCCTTGCTGCCAAAAAGATGTTCACCATCAAAGGGCATGTTGAGAAACTGGGCTTGCACATCAGGAGCAAACCCCGACTTTCGCAACCAAGCAAATCTGCGCACTGCGGTGCTCGCCGCCATGGACCGGCTGACACAATCTGCCACGTCCAGACCCGACTGAACGGATTCACACATGGCATCCTTGCCATCCTGAACAAGAGTAAGAAAGCCATTCCGTTCCTCCCCTTCAGGAACATGTTCAGCCGCCAAAGAGACAATTCCACAGAGTATGAGTGAAACGTGCTAAGGCACACAGAGGTGGCTGCCTGTAAAGCCATACCCTCTGAAGAAAACACTTTCTTCGCCCAGCCATCAAAACGTTTTTCATCCCTATCAGGAGTGATGGTAGGGTACAACGCCTGTTTTGCCGTAGCTGCCTGCACCACCAAACTCTCCGGAGTGGGGTGCGTAGTCAAGTAGCTGGGGGTCGCTACTGGCAGGATGTTGTTTTTTCGGCAAAGACTTCCCCACTGCCAGGAGAGACTCCAGAGCAGTCCAAGCCACAGCCACCTTTATTTGCAAGGCCATATGGAATGACAGTACCGGGTCAGTTGGTGGACCTTGGTCCAAGATGTCTCTCAGGTCATCCTGCAGAAAATCTCCTGGTGATGCAGACCATCCCAAATATTCCGTGACTCGACAGGAGGCGCCGGTACGAGGATTCAGCATGCGTACCCAGCTCAGGCTTGCCAAACTCAACCTCCGGGGAGGTGTCCAGACCACTGGCGTCATGCAAAGACTGACGCAGGCCTTCTAACTGGCTGCGACCAGATAATAGGTAATCAGGAACCATACCATCATCAGACCCTTCATCCACCTCAGAAATCTAGTCAAGAGGCTGGAATAAATCCCTGGATGAGGGCACGTGTTTGGACTTGGCCGGCGCCTTCCTCTGGGTTTCCACCGGACTCAGGGGCACCTCTGAGAAATCCTCCTCGAAAGGAGCCGAAGGAATCGGCGTCAAGCATGGCGCCGATGGCTTCGACACAGGCCTCGAGGGCGGAGCCCCGAGCGTGTCCTTCGACAGCCTCTGCGCCGACTTCTTCGAAGACCTCACACGCTCCGACGGTCTCGATGGCGTTGAGGACCGGGGCCTGGAGCAGGCATGGCTAGAGCGAACCACCTTGTCCGACGGGACCTCCAAGGTTCCCGGTGATCGCGACGACCGCTCGAGCCCGAAGGTGTGGGAACAGTGTCTCTAGCAGGTTCCTTGCCAGCGTCTTTCGACGGCGTGGACGGAACGGAGCCCTGCGACTGAAAAATCACCATCATCTGCTTACTGAACGAGTCCCATTACACAGGAAAGGAATTCTTGGTGGGACAAGCAACCCGCCAATGGGCGGAGTCCTCGGACGAGGAAGGCGACTGATGACAGCACTTCCATGAGTGCCTCGAAGAGGCATAGGAATGGAGGGACCCGCTCCGGGACTGAGACCCCCTGGACTTATGCCGACGATGCGGAGAGTCGCCCCTCAAATAGTCGAAAGCCCAGTGGATTTCGACTTCCGGGGCTTGGACACCTTACCAACAGACAGCTTCTTATGCTCCCGCAAGGCCTTCGAAGTTAACGCCTGGCAATCGTCACAAACGTCCGTGGTGTGGTCCTCACAGAAGCACCAGAGACAGGCGTCGTGCAGATCTGTCAGCAACATCTTGGAACCGCAGTCCCGACACGTCCTGAAACCCGGCCGCAGGGTAGAAGACGAAGACATCATGGAAATCTTCACAAACAAACTGGTTCGAAGAACTGATAGAACAACTCGGAAGAACTGAAGCATGCCGAGATCTCCGAAGCGAACACGTTTGCGGAAAAAAAACGGAACAGGCTATGGGCGTTGTGCGTCCTACTTATAACATAGTGACGTCGGCTCGACGGAGGGCCTCGAGGACAGCGTATCGATGTCAACGACGCAGAAAATTTTCCGAAGCAGCACAGCTCTGGTGATTACCTGTCAGATATGGAATACGTCGGAGGACCCAATCCCCTCGAAATGTATGTTTGGTATATTTGATCTGATTGTGAATGATTTTATAAGTGTTAATGCTGCGGTATTTATATGCAAGTCATCATGAAAAGGTTTATTTGAACCACAAATAAAAAATGTTTAAAAAAATTGCGGAGAGGAATTTGCTGGCCTTTGGACATGTGAACAAGGTCGGAGTACCAGGTTTGATTCGGGCAGTTTGGGGTGATTAGCACCAACGTGCACAGCTATGTTTGAATCATTTGGATCTTTGTGGATAATTGTAAAAAGGTGGGAAGGCATAAAAAGAAGTTGGGTCCACAGGAAGAAAAAGGTGTTCCCCGTCGACCCACGTTGTGTTCTGTTAACAAAGTGTGCACATTTGTTCTGACACTAACACTGGGCCAGAGGGAAGTGGTGGCGTCCGTCTTAATGGCTGGACTTTGGTTCAGTGATCAGTCTGGGGAGCAATAGCCGTCTCAAACTGTTCACGGGACCTTGGTTCAGGTTGTTAAATCATCATGCTAGCATAAATTCTAGATGGTAAAACTCTACATGTTTCAGTTCTTACAACACTTTTTTTTAGAACTTTCTTCAGGAGTAGTGTCATATTCTAAAAGAACAACAATTCAGACAAACTAAGAGTGTGCTATAATTGCGCCACTTAGATGATGGAATTCAGTTGCCAGTGTTTAATTTTGAACTTGGATGCTGTAGCTGTTGATAACAAGAGAAAAAGATAAGCTTTTACTGCTAATGTTCTTTTTTGATAAAAATCGATTTATTTAACGGGGCTAAGTAGAGTAATTACCTAGTCTCGTTGGGGGCGAGTGATTCTGAGTCAGAGGGATTCCTGGTGTATGCAGGTTTAGTCCTCTTGGTCCAAAATAAATACTTCTGTATGTCTAGTTGGACCTGCAAGTTAAATTTGCGTAGATTAAGACTGCTGTTTGTATAGACTAACTTTTTCTCCCACAGTGAGTAAAGTGCAAACTGAAGTTGCTAACCTTCAGTGAAGGGCCAGATTGCCATGGTGTTAAAGATTTTGAAACCCAGGACCCGGAATTTTGGGTTCGTAAATGTAGCTCGTCGTTTTTATAAACCCCTTATAGTCTCTCAGTCTATAAGAGATATTTATCATTAGGACCTCAGCGCTGTAATTAGTAAAGCATGTTTATAGTAATGATTAAACCGAATATAAATAAGCTCACCTTGATGGCTTGTATGTATTGGTTTCACCGACTGCATATTCGTAGTGACTATTCTAGATATAGTTCTCTTCAATCAATTAGTGCGACTAATCCGCCGTACTTAGATTTCTAAAATGGAAACGACAAGTATAGTGACAATTGGTCATTTACTGTGGTTGATAGACCAGTGTCTATATTGTTAGCATGGTAACTTGTGAGGTGTCCCTAGTTGACACATATGCTTAAAAAGGGGAAAAATTAGTAGCTGGATTACCTTCTTTGGTTGAATTCCGCGTTTAAAACTCGGCTCGATCGTGCCCTGTACCTCGCTGCGCTGCTATGTTGTTACTGGCAGTCGCCATCTTGGATGTTGGAGTATAAATAGAATGTATAGTCAATTTTTTTTTCATGTTGACCGCTGTTGCTACAATACTATTCGTTAGATCCCGAATAAATGTAGAGGATACAACGGACTAGGACTTAGTTTGTATCCAGTGTCCGTGGGAATTAGGACTACTGTTAATGTCAGTACCAAAATAAACGAGCAACAGACGGACTTCTCTTTTATTCATGTTGAGAACAAAAGTGGTTATATTTTATACCATTCGATTGAGTCGTTACGCCCTATTTTGTCGCTTTTGGTCAGAAAAATAAGTCTTTGCTCTTTTTCAAATAGAAGTTTTTTGTCTGAGGGTCTTTGCCCTTTTTCATCAGTAGCACAGTCCATTTGAAGTCTTCACTTGAGTGATTTTTCTCAAGGTAATGTTTAACCATAGGAGCCAGTGACGTTTTATTTCTGATACAACTTCTATGTTCTATCATTCATGTTTTTACTTTTCGGATAGTTTTACCCATGTAGTTTTTGCCACATGGGCGGGTAATCATATATAACAGTCCGAATTACAATTCGTCATTTGCATCTGTTTCCATGGAGTGACTAGACCCATTTCTTTAGATTTCTTTGTTTATTTGCATACTGAACATTGCCCACATGGGTAGTGGCCAGTAACAGGGCTCAGACCCCATATATTAGTTAAGTTGTCTGGTACCGATGGATTACCTCTGAATTTACTACCACTTACCTTATTTCCTATAGTGGTGGATTTTTTGTAGGCAAATAACGGTCAGGACAGTTTACTAGTGGATTGATTGAAAATCTTCCATTGTTTGCGCATGTTAGTTATAGATAAGCTCAGATTAATTTGTGTTAATAACTTTGCCAATCTGTTTTCTGATGGTTTGGACACTTTATCTTCTAGTAGAGATTCCCGGTTGTTATTATACGCTCTTTTGGCTGCTTTACGTATACGTTTTTTAGGGTATTCTCGATTTCTCAGTTTTTGAGAGAGTAGCTACTTCTTCGTAGGCTTCTTTGGTAATGCTATTTCTTTTTAGTCGCAGAAATTGACCATAGGGGAGGTTATTTTTCAGATGTTTAACGTCATGACTATGGTAGTGCAAAAGAGAATTTCTATCTGTGCTCTTATGATACGGTCGTACTAATAGAGTTCCTGATTGATGAAAGATGGATCTAAGAGGCACAATTATAGCACATTCCTAGTTTGTTGTCTGAATTGTTTAGAATATGACACTACTCCTGAAGAAGTTTTACCATCTAGAATTTATACTAGCATGATGATTTAACAACCTGCACCAAGGTCCCGTGAACAGTTTGAGACAGCTATTGCTCCCCAGACTGATCACTGAACCAAAGTCCAGCCATTAAGACGGAAGCCACCACTTCCCTATGGCCCAGTTTAAGTGTCACAACAAAAACTTTTTTTTTTTACAACGCACAATTGTTTTATGTCAAGTGAATGGGATGTACCCACCGCTTTAAGCTATTACGTGTTTTTCTAATAGATTTGAATATTAAAAATTGAATGAACTACTTGTTTTACAGCGCCATTTAATGAAATATGTCAAATTTGTTGATAATTACCATCTACCTCTCACGTCTAATAAGATTATATTCCCGATATAAGGTAGAGTAACTACTCTAGTAGTGTTAATTGGGATTCCCCCTCTATAGTATATTGGTAATCTGCAGCTTGTCATCCCGCGACCGTGTGACCTGGGGCCATTTGCTGGTGAAGTCTTGCAGCAGGCGCATGTTCAGTCTAGAGTGTGGTGTGAGGGGAATGCAGGAGGCCATAGTACCTAGGAGACCCATGCATTTCCTGACCGATGGCCTCTTTCCTGGTTTGAACAGAGGAATCATTGCCTTCAGTGTTCGTATTCTATCTCGCAAGGGGCAAACTAGGGATTTGTATGTTGCAAAGTGATCGCCCAGAAACACCAGGCGCTTGGATGGCAATAGGATTTTTCAAAGTTTCTCGAATCGCAATTGCTGTAGCAAGAGCTTTGCTTCCGCAATGGATACACGAGCGTCTCCCACGGTTTTTGCTTGCACTAGCCAGTCTTGTTATGGATAGACTTGATGGCCCTTTTTTTCTGAGGGCTGCTGCGACTGGTGCTAAGCATTTGGTAAATATTTGTGGCGCTGATTTTAGCCCGAATAGTAGCACTTTGAATTGATAGGGTTGACCAGCTACTGCGAAGCGTAGATCCCGTCGGTGTTTCTGGTGCACCAGGATGTGGAAGTACACGTCTTTTATAGGTCTAAAGACACAACAAAGTTGTGCGGCTGCACCACCCGTATGACTTGTAGCGTGACCATTTTGAAACGCTTTTTGATTAATTTGTTAAGCTTGCACAGATCTAGTATCGGGCACCACTTTGTTCAGTTTCTGCACTACAAAGTATCTAGAATAAACGCCCTTTCCCATTTGTTGTTTTGGTACTTCCTATGGCGTTTTTTCTTATTTCTTGTATGAGCAGTTAGATGTGCAGTGGAGGTGTTTAATGGTGGGGTGTTTGGTAAACTAGCATGTGGCCTGATTTGACCACTTGCAATACCCACCTGTGCGTTATTTCTCACCCCCAATGTAAAATGGTCTGCCACTTTTCTCCCCGCAGGTGCTTTTCAGGCTGCGCAGTCAGGCCTGAGGTTTTGCTCTACCCCTCTGGGAGCCCAGAGATCCACACCTCTACTGTAATTGCCTCTATTCTCTTGGTCTCTGGTAGCCTTGGTATGCTTTTTGGAATCCCTGTGAATAGTGTGAGGCTTTCCAGTACTTTCTGGAGCCTCTGACGTTTACTGATTAGGTTGATCTTCCCTCTGCTCCTTGAAATGAACGAAAATGTTTTGTTTGTGGGGTAGCAAGAGCCTGGACCATGTCGGTTTTAATAGCCTTCAGTGCCTCATCAATCGTGCGCTCAAAACAGACCATCACCTTTGAAAGGCATGTCCAGCACCTCATGCTGTACATCAGGTCTAAAATCTGTGCACTGGAGCCATCCTTGCCTTCTGAGAACTACCCACTTAATTTGTTTAAACCCAGTCTTTGCTGGGTCAACTGCGATGTTAATACTATGGTTCACAGCCTCCTCTCCTTCCTTCACGATGACGATTGTTTCTGTTCTGGCAAGTGTTCCAGAATGGGCGCCAATATATGCCACATTTTGTGGTCATACCTGGACATGGTTACCGCTTTGGCCGTTTTTACTGTGGTGGCTCCCATCGCAAGTACCTTCTTTCCCAGAGCATCCATCTTCCGACGTGGTTTCTTGTGGCACAGTCATTTTATGAATTTGAGTGCAACTTTCTGCTGCTACCGCTGAGACAACAGACTCCGGGGACGGCTGCAATGTGAGACACTTGGGAATGGTGTCTGGCACCTTGAACATTTTCTCAAGCCTGCCTTTAAACACTGGTTCTGTAAAAGGGTGTTGCATGATAGAGCCCCTCCTCCCACATGTGGTCGAGGATTGGAATTGCCACCACAGATTTTGTTTTTATTCATATGAGCGAACAAAAAACCTTTTCTTCTTTGAGGAGATGAGAACTTCCTGGCAAGCTTTTGTACTGAGGGAGTGGAATGCCCCAATCTCATCTGATGGTTTAGGGGCTTCCTCCGGCTGGTCATCCAGCTGATCGTCCGTGTCCCGCTGGTCCTTCTGTGACGGCAATGTAGTGGTGGCTGGTGTGTCTTGCAGGCCTTGATCTGTGCCTGTATCCGTAAGCTCCACTACCTCTTGTTCGGTGCAGCATATTTCTGCTGTATTCGAGCCTGAACCCCTACATTAGATGACGCCTGCCTTTTAGGGCCAAGATATGTGGAGAGCAATCTCATGGTTTTTGTTTGTCTGCTTTTTGATGGGAGGGACGCTCATTTGTGGCATGTGCCTTTGTGATGCTACAGGTGGTTGTGTAGCCACTGGGGCCTGTAGTCCAGTCAGAAGTCTAGTGTCCAGTTGAGTGTACATTCTGGAGTGTGGCCATAACCCGCAGGGAGTAGAGATTGTGGATTTAGCAGGGGTTCTTTGTGGTTGTGTAACTGGAATACCCCTTGGTTCGAGGGGGCTATGTCATGGCTGCTGCAGGAGACGTGGTGATCTTAATGGTGAGGCGGTTACAAAAGCCTTCCCATGGCTGTGGGTTCTGAGTCAGAACACTGGCAATGCTGCGTGATGAGCTTCAAACTCTGAATCCACTTTGTACTGCAGGATGTCTTCCGGCGGGAGTATGTGATTGGAGACCAGAGCAGTGATTGGAGGGGGGATTGTTTCTCGCACCCCCGATTGGTCCAATTCTGCCTGTGGAAATAGTGTGGGTTCAGCATTAGTCGGCACCTGCCTGCGCTTTTCATTTTCCACAGTTACTGGGTCTTTTGCCGTTTCTGGTGCCATTTTCCCCATAGATAGCTTGTTGTCCACTGCTGGCAAACAGGATGTGTCCTTACCCAAGCGGTCTCAGTCAGTTGCCAAGGGTTCCTTGTCCACCAAGTGTTTTCTAGTTGAGTGTTTAGACAGCGGGTGCTTTTCCGTCATCGAGCTAGTCAACGGGGTAGAGCCCTTTGACATGTTCCATCGTAGTCGGTCCTTCCGTTTTAGCACTAATTTAGGCTGTTTTGCTGGCCTTTCCTCAGATTTTGCCCTTCTGGACCAAGACATTTTTCTGGGTGTCTTGGGACTGCCAGGATTCTTGAGGACTCTGCCTCTGAAGGGGGCGATGGCCTTCATTGTCTGTGTTAGAATTTTAGGGCGGAAGGTCTTGCATAATTCACTCTTCAGCATTGTGGTGTGGGTGAAGGCAGTAAATCCATTCCTCATGCAGGTCTCCCTCAAAAACCGTTTTTAGGCTACAGTTGGAGCAGTCTCTAAAGAGGGACTTCCTTCCCTCCATATTCACTGCCCCCCCCCTTTTCACATATGACAAAAAAAGGTGACATTCTGAAGAGAGAGTTTGAGGGTTTTGAAAAGATGAGATTTCTCTGGAGAAACATACGCGGACTCCTTCCAGCAGGACATGCAGTTAGAATCTGACGGGAGGCTGCAGAGGAGGAGCTACACACGAGGTCGCATTGGTGGGGACCAAAAACACACAAAAGGAGGGCAGTGGGATACAAAACAAAAACCTAAAGTTATCTTTATTTACTATTGTAAAAAGTTAGACGAGGATTCCCAGTCCGACAGGGAATTGTTCATAGCATGTGAATCTATGAACGATCCAAAGCTGGGGAATGTGAACTGGAACATCATTTGTAATGTTAATGAATGTGTACCGTGCACCATCACCACCGGAGTGATCCCCTGGCGCTCTGTAAGGGGGCGCGGTGAGTTAGTGGGAACAAGCAGGAAAAGTGCAAGAGAGCAGTGATGTGCCGTTGGCAGCCTCAGCCCGCTTAAAACTGATGGCTGGGCTGCTTTCCGGTCAGTAGCCATCATGTGCTGTTGTGCGAGTCTGTGTGGTTTGTTTTGTTGTTGCGGTGTAGTGAAGTTTGTGCGGTTTGTTGTGTTATAGGGTTGTGGTTGGTTAGAGTTTGAGAGGTGTATGCAGAGGGGTGAAATTGTTAGTGGGTTGGTTATTGGCATCACTCTAGAAGTGATGGGGTAAATGTTCCTGTTCTTTCTAGATGTGGCGGGTGAATACCTCTGTATTTCTGTCTAGGTCCAGTGCTGGCTAATATTCACAATCCTTTCTATATGACGTCCACCAATATAACAATTGTATCCAAATGTGATACTGGCGCACCTTCGAAAATCTTGTCTATATGTGAAGCAAGGTAGTATTTACATATCTAAATCTGGCCTGGATAGTATTTCCGATGCAGTCTAGCTATGGCACTAGCCGACAATCGCCATTCTATCTAGCTATGGCACTGGCCGAAATTCACAATCCTATCTACTTGTGACGCAGGCTGTACTTCACAATCTTCTCTAAGTGTGGCACATGCTACCCTTCGCAAGTCTATCTAGGTGTGGTACTTGCTATCATTCACAATTCTGTCTGGGTCCGGCGTAAGCTCATGTTCACAATTCTATCTAAATGTGGTACTTGCTAGCCTTCCTAATTCTAACTAAGTGTGGCACTTGCCAACATTCACTCTTCCATGTGAGTGTGGCACTTGCTGACATTCATAATCCTATCTAGATGTGACTCAGGCTAATTCTCATGATTCCACCAAAGTGTGGTACATGCTATCATTCACATTTCCATCTAAGTGAGGCACATGCTATCATTCGCAATTTCATCCAAGTGTGGCACATGCCAACATTCACAATCCCATCTAGGTGCGACTCAGGCTAATGTTCAGGATGCCATCAAATTGTGGTACATGCCATCATTCACAATTTCATCTGTGTGAGGCACATGCTCTCATTCACAATTTCATCTAAGTGTGGCACACTTGCTGACATTCATAATCCTATCTAGATGTGACTCAGGCTAATGTTCACAAATCCATTTAAGTGTGGCACATGCCATCATTCACAATTCTGTTTTGGTCCAGTGCCGGCCACTGTTCCCGGTTCTACCTAATGTGATACTTACTAACCCTCAAAATTCTATGTAAGTGTGGAACTTGCTAGCATGTAAAAATATGTCTAGATAAGACGGAAGGCAAAAATTAAATCCAGTCTCGGATAGAAGTAGGCCGATGGTCACAATTCTATCTAATTAAGGGTGTTGTAAGTGATGTTCACCCGGCGTTCTATGTATTGGAATGGTAATGTAGAGTGGCATGGCTTTCTGGAGTAGAGTGATTGCTTTACTCCCCACCCATGCCACACTTTTTTGCTGCTGGTTGACGCCTGGCTTCACTGGCTTCCCCTGCAGACACTGTCTGGAGCTGCCAATGTAGGAGCTGCCCTTTGCCTCAGGGCTGCTGGGCAGAGGGCTGCTCAGGTCGGGTCCAGGATAAGTAATAACTTGGCCAATAAGGGCCAGGACGAGAGCTCGGGAGGCAGAACAAGGGATGGGGAAGTTAGACATGGCTGGGGAGCTCGGGAGGGACCCGAAATTTGCTGCACCGCCAGGATGGTATCAAGGGGAAACAGGGGGTTACAAAGCACACGCTCACCTGTTGCCAAGATTGGAAATGACAGGGAGCGGAGGTGCAGCGAAATTCACTGCAGAACTACAATGGGAGGAATTGGCCAATCGGGGCCAGGAGGGGGGCTCGGGAGGTGGGACAAGGGGAGGGGAGGCTTGGACACGGCTGGGGAGCAGACGAGGGTCCCAAAATTTGCGGCACTGCCATGATGGAACCAAGGGGGCCGAGGGGGGTCAAAAAGCAGATACGCTCACCTGTTACCAAGATGGGAAATTGGCAAGGACAATTGAACCTCTGCAGGCTGCAACCCTGCCTCGCCTTTTCCCTCTTAGAAAACCCCACCTGTTGGTTTGACCAATAAGACAACAGTCTGGGGACTGTAGAAAGAGGAGACAAATGTTCCAAATCCAGGTTGGTTGGATCAATTAAACCCATGGCTACGAAAAGTACACGTGTTGAAGGCACCCCCCTTTGGACATAGGGTTTATTTGTAATCTGTCCTAAAGTCTTAAACGTCTTGTGTTCTTCATGGTCTCAAGTTGATCATCAACCACCTTTCCGAACAAGACTGCATCTTCAATTGGCATGTTGATAAGAGCTGCTTGAGTTTCGGGTTTAAACCCGGAATCAGAGCCATGGGTGTCATTTAAGTAGGGTTCCCTCAGAAAAGACCCTTCCTGAAGTGTCAGCTGAGTCCAAGATGTTCGAGTATGTTTTAAGCTACCCGTTTTCGCTCTGTACAGTTCTTGATATGGTGTGATCTAGCAGGTTCAGGCACTTAAGATGTTTCAGCACCTCACCCCAATGCGCATTGTTGTAACTTGCAAGCTGTGTGGTCTTGTTTGCAATTCTAATTATGTGCGCCCTAGAGGTAGTTATGCGTTTGCCTATGTATCGGCATTAGTACTCCTTGCTCACCAGCTCATTCTCGTAGTTTTGACTACCAGGGAGTCAGGTTTTACATGTCCCATAATGTATGAAGTGTCAAAAAGAGAAGGTGTGAACAGGTACACCCTAGGGTTTACTGCCCTGGAAAATGCAGGTGTGGTAAGAGTCTAATTCTCTTCATAGACTGTAGCAAAGGAATGGCCAGGCAGACTGCCTTCTTTTCATTTAGGTTACCTTCCACAAAGTCAGTGCAGTCAACTACATTCCGTCGGTGTGCATGTGGAAATGGTGATCAGCCCCAAGTCATCGTACAACAACTGATAGTCAATAGGAGACGTATGTCCACTGTTGGGTGCTCCAACATCTGGAAGGTCAATGATGGGGACATCTGGATCATCCTGGTCCAATTCATCAGGGTTTTGACTAGTGTCTTCTTGGTCTAGAGACAATAGGTCCTAATCTGCCCGGTTATGCCCTTGTAGGGAGTCATGGGCGGTGTACATGACTATGTGTGGCTGTATGAGTGGGCGAAGGAAATCGCCGGGGCGACTTAAAGGTTGGCCCGTCTAAGGGTGGAGAGAACTCCAGGTCCGGCGCGCACCCAGAAGTGTGCGCCGTAAGCGTCGAACTTTGGAAATTGCTGCCTTTACTACGAGGTGAATTCTGCACCTACGAGCTGCCGTGGCTCCGATTCCCCTGCACAGCACTTCCTCCATTTTAGACATGCGCCAGCGCACCTGCGTGCACACCCCCGGAAGTGCCTCAGAAAGTGCCTGTTGAGAGCTTTGTGAGCTTTGGAAATTGCTGCTTTTATTATGCATTGGATTCTGCATCTACAATGGTGCGTTTCATCTTTATGGACCTTAAAGCTACAATTTAACATCTTTGTTTATAATGTTTGGAATATAGTTAATACTTAACCAGTCCCCCCCCCTCATTCTCCAGGCTGCTGTGGCTCCGCCGCCCCTTACCCCTGCACAGCACTTCCTCCATTTTAAGCACGATTGTGCGCCCCCCCAGAAGTTCCTCAGAAAGTGCCCGTTTGGCTCTGGGAGGCGGGAAGGCGCTTGCGCTGAGTCTCCCATTTTGAATCCATTTCGGCTGACTGCTTACAGTTGCTTTTACGATCCAGCCTTGAGGAGCGCATGACATGGGCGACTTTCAGCTGCCAGAGGTAGGAGGCTTTGATTGTAATGTATGCAGGTCTTCCTTATTGGGATAATTGACAGCAAAGAAATCTGGTTGGCCTTGCATATCAAAGTGTTAATTCATATGAATCACAAAGACACAGGCACTCTGTAAACAAAGTTGCTCTTTACCTTGGTGCGTACTATTCGCATAATTTTTTGATAGGTGTGCAAAGTGAAGCTCTCTTGTATTCTTTAACCAGTCCCGGCATTATGGTGAGGGGACTACTTAGCGGAAAACGGATGAATAGATTCGAGAGTGATCCTAATATGGAGGCCCCGAAGGAATCTTCACCTTACATGCCCACCCCCATGGTGTGCCAAAGTCCAATCTTACCATCTAGCAGCAAAACAAACCCGTTTAGGGACAGCTGTATCCGACAGACTCCAGGAAGTCAAGGGGTGGGAGGGTGCTGACATGATATCTATCACTGTGCAATGTCATACACCGTCAAACACTCTCGCTGCTGTCTCCAATTACTCACTTAATGGGGTGGAAGATGCGTAGGCTCCTACTGAAGCGGACCTAAATTCCACTAACATCCAACTCCTCTATACATGCTTTCAGTACTGAATGTTTCACTAATCACATCTCGAATGTGTCTATTCTGACGCTGGCGGTACAAGCGGAGCTGGGAAGACTAATACAAGTGTCTCTTGGTCCAGCTACACCCGTTTCACTTTTACCCCACCCTCCAACATAAAAGTAGGTCTGTTTAATACTCTTTCCGAGTCCCCTTGACTACTTCAACTCACAGGAATCACCACACTAGGGGAAATCAAATTTTCACCTCCAGTTATCCATCTTCCACTCTAAATGATCTAGAGCAAAATAAAAATAACAAAAAAGGGAACAGCAGTAAGGAGCATGCTCATTGCGAACTTCCAATCCACCAACATCAACAAAGAGTGGACTTTAACTTCCGCACCTTGCACAGCAATAGCACTCAACCTCAAGAAACTAACCAATCAGATGATCGCTAGTATCCAGTTATTACACGCATTCTTAACCTCCTGGATAAAGGCCACAAATTAACTCATCTAGAGCTAATTAACATCAAGAGCTACAGCTCCGATATCATGCGGAAACTACAAAAATTGGAGGGGTTTATGAATGCTCATGAACATATCAGCAGATGCCTTTGAATGGCAAGCAGCCACCTTCAAGGACAGGAAAGGGGGGTTAAATGTAGCCACACATTCAAGGTCTGGTCACAAAGGTTTTCAAACAGGCCCCAATGCATCAGGGATAACTAATAAAATCATACTCTGATGCTCTTCGGAACCCTACGATGGACATAGAAAGTGTAACTAAAAATTCCTCCAAGATGTTAATACAAGATAACTGTCATTCTGGTGTACATAAAGAACTCACAGGAACAGATGCAGAGCAAGGGGTCAATCTCGTAGGGCTCAACTCAACTGATCAAGGCCCAGCTGACTATGCAACTCTAGACAGTCCATCTCCCTTGATAGACTTGCTTGAGGGTAACTCCGCCATTGGTCTGGCTTCGGTTGAACTCTAGGGCAGTCCTCACCAGGAACAACATGAAGTTATAGCTAGCCAATATTCATGCAGACTTGGGTGCGCCCAAGTGAAAGCCCAAAAGAGAAAAGGCAAAAATGCAAAGGAAAAAAAAAGAAAAAAGCTGATTCCTAAAATCACTGGGCATAACCAACCAACATGAAAGTTATCAAATGCAGATGAGATAATTGACTGAAATTAATTGAATGCAGAATCAAAAATCATTTTAATATCAAAGAAATGACTGCAAAACAAAAAGATCCTAGGACTTTGATAGGCTCTACACCACCTAATGATATTGCAACGGACAGGGCTAGCCCTAAAAAAAGCAATCTGTACAAAACACCCATCTGTTGAAGTCAAATCTGTTGAAATGATGCAGATTCCGCAACAACTATTAAATAAGGATAACAAATCAAACGCAGCTTTCCAATTTCCACCCTCGCATTGTGATAAAATTCAAAAGATAAAGCAATCCGGGATTAGTAAATTCTAGTCCTGGTAGCAATGAACCTGTACAAGTAGGTGAAAAGCCACAGGCAGGAAATACAATAACCCCAGTAAATCCACCTTCATCTCCTCACAGTCAGCAGCAGAAGCTCTATCCTCAGGCAGAGGGAGCAGATCAGCATCCTCACTCCACAGAGAATGAAGTAAACTGGCCAAGTGGCTCAACTGAGGCGCAAAAGCAAATCGAAAGTACGTCCTCAAATGAACTCTCTCCAATACAACGGTCTCCCGATCTCCCCAAAATCATGTGTTGGCTGAGTAATCCCACAACAAATGGTAGGCAGCGTTTGAATCGCACTTTCATGCTCTCTTTTAAAAAGAGTCCTCTACTTTGAATGCTAATTTCTGAAGACAGACTGGATAACTTCATGGCAGCAATAACTATTGCATGATCTGTGGCCTCAATTCTTACACATTGATGAAGCTACTATGGGACCATAGGCTTGATCTGGCTCAATGGGGTCCAACTCCCCACTTACTCCAGTCCAAAGCAGATGTGTTAGCTTGTTGCAACTCAGATACCCTCCGAGGAACCTATGCCTCCTAAGAGGCCACGCACATCATTCAAAATCCGGAATTGATGGCCCAGTTTTACACCATAGCCAGCTCTGTCAAGGATTGAGCTTGGTTGGAACCGCTGATGAACAGTCTTCTGCAGATGCAAAAAGCCACTCAAACCATAGCCAAGAGAACCTCTCTATCCAATCGTGGAATTCATGTCAGTATAACAACTTACTTGCTAGGTTCAATTCCCTTGTACCTGCACACAAACCCCAAATATTAATGATTCAAGAAACTAAGAACTAGGCAATTTTACATTAATGGCTACACTACTTCCACTAATGCAGCCAAACTGGGAAGGCAGGGAGACCTTCAGGGGGCTTGGCAATACTGGTAAATAACTTTATAGCTAAAACCACTGATCTAAAGTTCGGATGAACTACTGGCATTAGAATTGCGACCAAGCGTTCACAATGGAAAGATGACATGTACTGTAATGATATGGAGAATTGGTGGGGTTCGATGAATAGGCAACAGTATTGTGATACGGGTATGTGGGATGGGTATACACATTTGCCCCAACAACCTGCAACTGATGCTGCCGAGGTCGGAGTGGGTGGCACGGGATAAAAGATTGAGGCGGGTAGGCCTGGGGTTAAGCACTGGTCGCCGTTGCATGGACAGGTGTTTATGGAGGACTGATCAGAGGTATTAAGGACAATAATTACCCACATGGACTATACTTACAGAATTGGTGGTCAAGCTATGGTGTGTCAAGGGAGGGGGGAATTTGGGGGGTTAGTATAATGTGATGGTTGTATGTTCAGTTAAGAAAATTAATAAAAATAAATTTAAAAAAAAATTGCGACCAAGTGATCTCATCCCAATGGTATTTCTAATATGCATTTAATGGAATCCTCTTAAGAAAACTATCAGTTCAATTTTCAAATCGACATTCTCTTAGACGATGCTTTCGGTCGCTGCCCTGATGCTCATGTCATTTTAGGAGGAGACTTCAACTCTTCTTGTACTCGCATCGAAAACCTCTAGGGGTGTGTCCCTCACTAAAAATCAAACTGTTAAAATGCAGAGGGCAATCATAGTGTGACCATTTAGAAAACTGGGAAATGCATATAGTTGATGCGAGGACAGATATCCAGTGTGGGACTTGGCAACGTGGCAGTAAGAACTCCCACATTGACCATTTCATTATGTCTGATAAGACGCATGATCTGTGATTTGGTCACAGTAGAAAACTTGAACCTAGGTGACCACATGCCCTTTACATTCACAATAAACCACTGACTACACATCCAATAGATCACTGGGAATGATAGAAATCTACCGTCATGCCATCTTTGTCAAATGGTATCCTGGACTATGTCGAGTCTTCACGTAAAGAGTAAGTAAGGAAATCATGCACCCAGGCAAAGTTGACTCTGTGGGAGTGAGTACACAGACGCTTTGAATGCCTCGATAATAAAGTATCATGTGAATAAACTTGCAAAAAAAGGCACAGGACAAACTCAGGGTCCACCTGCATAGCTACAATCCTGCACTAGCGATGCTTAAACGAGAAAAAAACACAACGAGATTAGGGAATTGAAATGGCAAAGTTTCTCAAACCGGGAATATAAGAATTTGAAACAGCAAATAGGTCAATCATATAGAAATAAAAATAATGCTTAAGGCATACTTAAATAACAGACAGCCAGAAACGGATTGCTAATTCATGTAAAAGGAACATCGGAAATGTATTGCAGTCCCGAGAGCAGTTGCTGATACATATACTAACGTTCATCTGTTATGGATGTATACAATGGCATGGTTTTATTCCACATAAATATGAACTCCCTCCAAACTATAGAGATGCAAGGGCAATTCGAAATCTTAACTTCTTCAGAGCTGCTGGCCCGGACAGCATTCTGGCCTTCATTTTAAAAGCAAATCCAAAATTCTGGGCCTCTGAACTCAAAACAAAATTTGATTATGTTTTCATACAAAGAAAATTCTGTTATCTTGGTAAAGTGCCATCATTGTTCCTATGCATTAAAAGGGTGATCCCCACAGTACCTGAAAACGATCGTCCTATTGCATTGATGGATGCATCCTCCAAGGTTTTTGCACTACAAATTTTGATGGAACTTATACATTTTATAAAGAAACATAACACGCTGTCACGGTTCCCAGTTGGATTTAGGAAGTCTATGGGCACGCCACTCAATGCTACAATCCTCGCACATGTTCTAGAAAATTCCAAACAAGCAAATGCAGGCTCCACCTACATGGTCTCACTGGACAGGTCAGCTGCATTTGACAAAGCAATAAGACTATCTCCTTTGGATCAAAATGTTTAAAATGGCTTCCTCCTCCCCCCCCCCACAATGTTAGTGCATTTATTAGCAATGTTGCATCAGAATACTACCTTTCAGGTCCAGATCACCCAAGAGGGAGCACTTACCAAAACCCATATCAACATTCATGGGGGTGGAGCAGGAGTGTAATTTAACCTCCACACTATTTGCATCTCTGCGATCTCGACGTTATATGGCAACAAGGTAATATATTTGCAATAAGATTGGGCTCACTCAGACTGCATTGGATGGGATTTGCATAACTTTTTCATCGACGCCATATGGTTTACAGAACAAACTAATCTATGATGCCAAAAACAACCTGGTAGTGAATCCATCTAAATCAAATATATTGATCTTTGCCAATAGGATTAAGTGCAAACTAAATGGCCTATCGCGGATACGAAAATTGAAAGCGCTATTACACTAAAATATATGGGATATGTAATCTCAGATATCACCTCTGAACACGTGGGAGTGCAATGACAAACAAAAATGGAGTCCTCTACTTTCACAATTGAAAATAAGGAGAAAGTACTGCAATATGGACTGGATGTTTGTCTGCTGAATATAGATAGGCTCCTTCATCGAGTGCAAGGCAAGGTGTGAAAACAGGTCTTGCTTGTCCCTGGCAATACCCAATTCCATCATTAGGCATACGTTCATTATCCACTAAACTTCACTGGCGTAAGCTAACAGCTATGCCAAAATGTTGAATCCACCGAGTAATTCATTGTACCTGGACCTAGCAAAGATGCTAAAGGAGGGATACCCAAAATCTATTGTGAGGTTTGGGACGAATATGACAGATACAAAAATAAATGCAAGCCAAGCAGATCTTCTATTCAGCCTTGCATTCATTAAGAAGCATTTCGAATTGGACTGGGCACTTATGATTGAAACCAACAGTACCTACAAAACATTGAATATGCAAAATTTGCCACAAGAAAACAACCGCAGGCTAAATACCTTGTCATCTTTCCATGTGACAAAGCACGTGAACTATACCTTCATTTTCGCTTAAAGCAATTTCACACAAAATAGTGTTGTCAGCATTGGGGAAATTGTGTGGAGAAAATGAAATTGGCCAAATGTTCATTTTGCAAAGATAATCCCCATCAGGAAACCGTGAAACATTTAGTCCCGTTTCTAAAATATACCAGACAAGCACTCACTTAGCTCTGTAACACTCATCCCAAATTTGCTATCAAGACAATGATTATGGATAAGGCTCATATGGTGTGAGACTATCTATGATATTAGCACCGACATTGCTCCTTAAAAAAAAAAAACTAAAAATGAATGAGGACTTAGCAGTGGCTATAAAGGTTTTTTTAATCAAACTCATGATGTTATGAATATATTATTTGCACATCCTGTAACTTCCACTGATTGTAAATATTCACCTATCTATAGTGCTAGTATGTACAAGACATCTCATCTTTCTATAAATGTAAATTAAATAGATTATATACACGTAGGCCAAATCTAGCGTAGTTAAGCAATCTATTTCAGACTACTTCCAACTGATCTACGATCAATCAAAATATCAGACCACAAAGAGGGACTAATGCACACTGACTGGAAACTGTAAATGTGAGTGACATAATATGAAAGTACCAAAATGGGGTGCAGCACATTTTTTAGCTTGTATATTTGACAGATGTCAGGTGGTGATGACATGTACTTTGTAAAATCCCTCTCATGCAAATGCTTGGCCACGATTCGGAAATCCCAACTAATTCATTTATACTATATAAATACATATGTATTATTTAATAAGCTGCTATGCAACTTAGATATGCAAAGAACATAAGTACGTTTTACATACTGTATGGATGCACTTTATACTGCTGTATTTCAAGAATGAATTCATATGAATGTTAGTAAAGGTTTTCTACAAACCAAAATTGTAAAAAAAACTCCAAGTCCAATGTCTTTTGGCGAATAAGAAATGTATTCATAGAAAAAATAAAATTAAAAAAGTGACTAAAGAAACTGTCCATCGTTTCCTCAAATCATTCTTTTATCCAAGTACCCGACTATGGCGTTTCTGCTATGGGAACACAATTGCCTCAGTCTTCTCTAGGTCTTTTTTTCTTGTGAAGAAATTGGGATGGGGCCTCTTCATACTGATGTACCTATTCGGGGGCAGCAGGAGTGTGACATTTGGGACCGTCTTCATGGTGTTTCTCTTGAAATGTGACCTTTTTGCTTTTTCAACTGATGTTTCGACTACTCTGAATCATCCATTGAGCGGGTTTTACGCATGCCTATTGCGACATGTTATTTGTTGAGGTAAACGCAGTTGTTGAATCACAGCAGACTTTTTCGGCACTTGGACGGTAGTTTACAAAGCTCTTTCCCTGTCGTGCGGCCTTCTTTCAACGGCTTAGAGGAACAGCCTGGGGTTGTGTGTTTGAGCATGCGTGTGCAGCCTTCTCTCCGAGGCTCTCCCCATAGCAGCACGCTGCGACTGCCTTTCCGGGCTGGCGACCGTAATGCGGGATCCGATGGTTCCCTTGTGAGGTCTTCCGCCTCTGAGCAGTCGTTGCCTTGCCAGATCTGATGGACACCAGCAGCAGTTTCTGACTCTGCCATCATAGCGTGTGCCGCCAACCACTTAGTGGGACGTTCCTTTAGGGTATTTGGCCTAAAAGGTTTACAATAAGTGCAACAGGTCTCTTGGTGATCAAGGAAGGCAGTTGTCACAGGGTCCTTTCACAGGTATTTTCTGTTGCAGTTTGGATAGAAATGAAATTGGGTTTGCAGTAAATTTAAGAAATGGAGGTGTTCATTTGTCAAAAATGTATCGGTAACCCCCACTCTCCATGCTGTTAGGCCAAAGCATGATGTAGGCCAAAGACTGTAGCCGGAACGATGGTCTGATTCGGCAGTCGAAGTTGGTCGTCCGTCAAGATGTTAGTCAAGCAGTAACAGTGAAATATTGATGAAAAGGTATAACTTAGAAGTATCATAGATCTGGAAATATGAGAACCCATCTAATCCCGATGGCGGAAGGGAATAGTTTCTTACCTGTAACTCCATTTCTCCAGCATTGGTATCTTTCATGGATTCACATGCTTAGAATATTCCCCGTCGTCAGGCTGGGAATCCCCGGTACATTATATAGACCCTTTCCCGTAGGAAAACTTTCGACGCTATGCGTCCTATCCACCTCGTTTTGTATCATGCGTGCCCGCGCCGTCAGGACGCCATGATATAAATACAGGACCCGCCCCCACGCTCCCTCAGATTTCGGCCCCCAAAGTAGTGGGGGAACCAGTTTGCATGCTCAGGGGAGGCAGGCAGGCGCATGTGAATCCATGAAAGATACCAATGCTGGAGAAATGGAGTTACAGGTAAGAAACTATTCCCTTCTCCAGCATTGGATCTTTCATGGATTCACATGCTTAGAATAGATTACATAGCAGTACCATCCCGAAAGAGGAGGCGTGCATGCAAACTCACATACTTTCCTCACAATGCCCGTTCCCTATGGTCGTGTACCCATCAGCAATGGTTAACATAGGAAACGAACAATATTCACTCATAATTTCAACAAGATCTAACCCCTCAACCGGGGCGTACCTTATTGGAATAGGTGTCAAAGCACCGCCTGTCCCATCCGAGTATCTTTGGAATGTTGTTGTGGCAGGCAGTAATGGCGGGTAAAAGTGTGTGTAGCCGCCCAGGTAGCCGCCATGCAGATGTCCCCCAGAGGGACTCCAGACCACAGTGCCGTCGACGATGCCGCCGCTCAAGTTGAATGAGCTCTTGGGCGTCGCAGAAGAGGCTTCCCAGCCTTGGAATGGCCGTACGAAATGGTAGACGATACCCATCTTGACAGTCCTTGCTTTGAAATAGCTTTGCCTTTAGCACCCAAACCATAGGCCACGAACAATTGCCTCGTTTTCCTGAAAGGTTGCGTGCGATGCAGATAAAACGAGAGCCCTTTTCACGTCTAGTGTGTGTAACGTGCGCTCCGCTCCCGAGCATGGCTCTGGAAAAAACGTAGGTAAGACAATAGAGGAATGTTTATGGAACACTGAAGGAGCTTTCGGTATGAACTGTGGGTTAGGGCCACCTTGTTCTCGAAAAATCTTAAGTATGGAGGGTCTACCATTAGAGCTTGGATTTCCAAAATACGTCGGGCTGAAGTGATGGCCACCAGGAAGGCCAATTTCCACGACAAAAACTTTAGAGACTATGATGCCATTGGTTCAAAAGGAGGTTTCATAAGAGACGCTAACACCAGATTGAGGCTCCAAGCCGGAGGAAATCACTTCTCGGGAGGGAAACTCCTAAACAGACCCTTAAGGAAGTGCTTAATCAGGCGGTCGCTGAATAATGGTGCGGAATGTAGTTGACGTGTAAACCTGGAGATGGCGGCCAGGTGTACTTTTATCGACGACACCGATAAGCCCTTTTGAGCTAAGAACAGCAAGTATGGAAGGAGCTGTTCCGGCGTAATCGACTGCGGAACCAACCTGGGTGATCCCCACACCACTGACAGAAACACTCCTCCATTTGTACGAGTATGAAGTGTTTGTGGAAGGTGCTCTTGCCGCTTGCAGAATACGACGACACTCCTCCAGAATCATTAGCTGACCAAATTCGGCGAAGTCAGGAGCCAGGCCTTCAACTTGAGGCTGTCCGGGTCGTGATGCCAAACAATACCCTCCTGTCGAGACAGAAGGTTGGGAAAACCACACCTGTCTGGCCCAATACGGGGCCACCAGAATCACCCGACATGGGTACTTGAGGATCCATTGCAACGTCCTCCGGATAAGAGGAAATGGAGGGAATGCGTACAGAAATTTGTTTGTCCATGGGAAGGAGAACGCATTCCCCAGTGAGCCCTGCTGAGGCCATCTGCTTGCATACTGCGGGCATTTCCTGTTGTCCTTCGTCGCGAACAGATCGATGGAAGGATGTCCCCACTTCTTGAATACATGTTGTAGTTGCTGGTCGTTCAGCACCCATTCGTGAACTTCGTTCATTTCCCTGCTGAGGGCATCGGCCTCCACATTTCTCAAGCCTGGCAGGTGGAACGCCAAGATTAGCATGTTGTGTTGCCGGGCCCAATGCCGGATTTTCTGTGCCTCCATCGACAGGGACCTGGAACGTGTTCCTCCTTGTTTCCGTAGGTAAAACATTGTAGTCGTGTTGTTCGTCATGACACGCACCACGGAGTCTCTTAATTGAGGAAGAAAAGATTTTAGAGCCCACCGCACTGCTCTCAGTTCTAGCAGGTTGATATGCAGGGAGGACTCTTGTAACGACCACCGGCCTTGTACCTGTAACGTATCCAGATGAGCTCCCCATCCGCTCAGCGATGCATCCGTCACCACCGTCTTCTGGAACTCCGGTTCTCCTAGAAAGAAGGCTCTACGGAGGACTTGCTGAAGTTTATCGCGAAGCCCAGTTCCTGTAAGAGGGACATCGTGGCCCCCAGACTGTTTCGTGTTTGTTCCATGGACGAACCTCTGACCAGCCAGTCGTCTAGATAGGGATAGACATGGTGACCGTCCTTCCTTAAATGGGCCGCTATAGGGGCCAAACACTTGGTGAACATCCTGGGGGAGGACTTGAGACCGAATGGGAGGACCTTGAACTGAAAATGCTTTCGCCCGACGACGAACCTTAAATATCTCCTGTGTCGTGGACGTATTGGGATATGAAAATATGCGTCCTGAAGGTCTAGCGACGACAGATAATCCATGGGTTGCACTGACCTGATAACCTCCTGGAGCTTTAGCATTTTGAATTTTGAGCTCTTTAGCCATTTGTTGAGTACCCTCAGGTCGAGAATGGGCCTCCATTTTCCATTTGGCTTCTTGACAACGAAGAACCGGGAATAACCCCTTGTCCTTCCTGTGCCACAGGAACCCGTTCTACCGCTTCTTTTTGCAGCATAAGCGCCAACTCTTGTCTTAGAACTCGAAGGTGGGGCTGGGCCGAAAACACTGGCGGAAGACTTGGAGGCTTGTTTTTGAATTGCAGCGCATGACCCATGCGAATCGCGAGAGACTAGAACTCCCAGGACGTTCCGAAGGCCGTTATTGGTTGCTGGTTTGCTTGTCCTTCGTCGACGAGAGACCCGAGCCGCGTCTACTGGAGGCTTGATAATCTCTGCCTCTACGTGCCGACTGGGATGCACGTCTGTAACCTTGTGAGGAGTATGAGGGCCTGTTAAATCCACGGTCCCTAGAGGCTCCAAAGCGGGAGTTTTCGGAAGCACCCCTGAAGGGGCGAAAAGAGCGAAAACTTCTACCTGTCTGGAGGGCGCCGAGAGACCTAGCGGTATCCATGTCTTCTTTCATCCCCTTCAAGGCTTCATCTACCTTGTCTCCAAACAGATGTTCTCCTTCGCATGGCATGTCTAGGACTTTGTACTGGACTTCAGGTCTGAAAGTAGTACATTTGAGCCACGCTTGTCGACGCAGTACTACGCCATGATTGATTTGTTTGAAACCAGCCTCTGCTAGGTCCACCGCAATATTAATTGCGTGGTTCGAAGCCTCCTCACCATTCCGTACTAGCAACATGGCTGCTTTTCGATGTTCTTCCGGCAAATGTTCTAGGATAGGGGCTATTTTATGCCACATCTCCCTATCGTATCGTGATACAATCGCCAAGGAGTTGGCTGCTCTTACCGTCGTGGCGCCGACTGAGCACCTTTTTCCCAAAGGCGTCCTGCCTCCTGGCCTCGCTTTCTGGTGGGGTTGAACATTTTTGCTGTACTCTGGCCTTCCTAGCCGCTGCCGCCGATACCACAGAGGCTGTGATGTTAGACATTTTGGAGTGGACTCCGGAGCTTTAAACTCTCAGTACGCCCCTTAATAGCCGGTTCCGAGAACGGATGACGCATCGTCTTGAGGCCTTCTTGCCACACGTGGTCCAGGATTGGGATGGCAAATACCGATTTCCTCCTTTGACCCATGTGATCAAAAAGAAAACGGTCTTTCTTTTGCTCCTCAGGAATTAAGCCAAACTCGGAACACGCTTTTCCCATCATTGCATGGAAGGCTCCCACATCATCCGGAGGAGATGGTTGTGCCTGGCTCCTCGTAGACTCTACCTCTACATCCGAATTCCATGTTGGGTCGCTCGACGGTGACAGGGAAATGTCCGACCCAGAGTCACCTCGTATAGAATCGGACTCCGATAGCTCACCCTCCTCCTGCGCTCGAGGACGATCCTTCACTGCCTGGGAGGCAGACGGGCTTCTGGTCATCGAGCGAGCTGCTTGAGCTTGCTCGTCGACGGAAGGTGCAGAAAATATCAACGATGAAGTGCCAGGCTGAGGGATCTGCGTATCCAGACGCTGCAGGAGCTTCTGAAGTGTATTAAGCACATCCAGAGATAAAACCGTCTGGGGGGTCAGCAACGTCGAGGATAGAGGAGCCACACCCCCACTCATCGTCGACGTATTGGAAGGCCGTAAGCCCAAGTCCGACGGCTGCATAACCATGCCACATTCTCCATCCACCGACGACACCGACAAGGCAGTGTCTGGCTGCAGTAGGACCTCCGGGGGGGCCGGGTCATAGACCTCTGGCTGCCAGGCCATAGATTGAGTCACCGTCGACGAAGGAATCCCCACCGCTGCTGCCTGAATAGTAATAGGCATAGTCAGCGACACCGGGGTCGACGAGCAAGTAGCCAGCACCGAGCCTTTAGACTTCGTAGTTGATTTCGTTGCCGACTTCCCTGCTGAAGAGTCTCGACTCACGGAAGACCTAGGACGGTCCCCTGAGGAGGATTTTGATGCCGCTTGCCTCTCCGTTTTAGAGGATGAGGAGGAGGACTTTTTGTGTGTTGAGGAAGACCCAGCATGCTTCTCCGTATGCTTGTCCGCAGGGCGTTTTTCGACAGGCCGCACCTTCTTCAAGGGCGGTTCCGACTTGCTCCTGGAGGCCGTGGAGCCAACTTCTGATGCCGGATAGGCACCCGCTCTGTCGTTAAGCCAGTCGACCAACCTTTTTCGGTCTTTAAGGGTTTTTTGGGAGAAACCCTGGCATATCTCACATGTATCCGCCGTGTGGTGCGGGTGGAGACAGATACAATCCATGTGGGCATCACCTTCATAGACTTTTTTGAGTCCACATGTCGCACAAGGACGAAATAAAGCTTTTCCGGACATATTTTTTCCAGAATGTAACGTCGCCGAAGCGAAAATACAACCTAATTATGACTAGCAGTAACCACGAGGATCCCACTACTTTGAAAGATGGTTGAAATCTGAGGGAGCGCGGGGGCGGGTCCTGTATTTATATCATGGCGTCCTGACGGCGCGGGCACGCGTGATACAAAACGAGGTGGATAGGACGCATAGCGTCGAAAAAGTTTTCCTATGGGAAAGGGTCTATATAATGTACCGGGGATTCCCAGCCTGACGGGGAATATTCTAAGCATGTGAATCCATGAAAGATCCAATGCTGGAGAAAGAAATAATCTGCCAATACCTAGACACGTGAGGGACAATGGGTAGTTTACATCACATTAGGGATAAGATTACAAACACGCCCCGTCGACACCCCTTTTGAAAACTTAATGTGTAATACTCCACGCCTAGCACTAGATGTCTGCCTATGCAAAGCATGTGATTCTAACAAATCCACTGCAGGCCTCCAAAAGAAAATATAAATATATATATGCATATAAACACACAGTGCTGGAACATTATGGAACACCTTCACATACTATACATAAAACAAACTTTTGCAGTCCACATTGCTGTGCGTCACTGAGCAGCACATGCTGGGGGTGGTGCAAGTTGCGGCTGAATTAGGACACAGAAGTTAAGCCATGCCCAAGGCCCAACCAAGTTGCCCACAACAACATAATGGGACCATGGCATATGGTTATTGCCACTGTCCACTTTCCCTACTTTAAATACATAGTAGGGTGTGGACATTTCTTTACACAAAAAGCTGGATGGATGAATAGCACATTTGTGAAAGTGTGCGTTAGCAAGCCACAGCTCCTCGCACAAATATGTCGAAAATAAGTCCAGCAGTTAGGGCTTTAGGCACGTCAAAATTTATTATATGCCCCTACATATATAAACGCATACATAGGTGTCTGAACATTTGACATGTTAGAGAACGATGTCTCTGAACATCTGGGGTGTTGTGATGTTCATTTTTCTGTACATATACCACCTAAAAAAAAGTAATCTCAGTTGTGTTTACAAACTTCCTTCTCGGTGGTCCGTGCTCAGACTTTTCCAGAGAAATGAATTGGCTAGTTCAGGAACATGTAATGCGATTGGTTGAGGCATGCAACTTTTTTCCAAAATCCACTATTGCTACTCACTAACCTTTTCCAGCTTCAGAAATCTCACAATAAAGTAATCTACGTATTTTTAAAATGTTTGGAAGGGCATGGGGTATGTCTGAAGGGCATGTCTTTGTGAAGGTGGCCCCTGGCACATGGATATATTGATCGGAAATATGCCAAATTTTGGAGGACCTAGAACCGTTATCGGGATGGTGGCATGGGGTCACATGTAGCAAATGGCCATACCGAGAGGCTCAAGGTCTAGTTAATGGTCAAGTAGCCCTTATAAACATCGGACATTCAATGGCAACACTTTCTTAAAGGGAAGTTATGGTTGCAGTGCAAAGTCGAAAAACATAGAAATCTGCCAATTATGGTAAACTAGGGAACCAAAACTCAAGCCCCCACCGTGCACCAATCATAACAAATCACAAAGGACATTTTAGAGGACATTACATGGAACATCACCAGTCTTTAGACATCCTTGTGTGCTGGAATGACCAGTGCATGGTGGGTGTGAGCAGTAAGGTTGCATAGCTTACCAGGCTTGGCTAATTGCTATGTCTTTACAATTTAGCACTGTAACCACACCTACACTAACAAAAAGTTTAAACGTCACAAGTTATAATCAAGTAATCTATTATGTCCCTTTAAGTTTTAGCAATATGCATGCCTGTGTGCAACGTGGCTGTCTCAATGGTTGTAGATAAAGGTATCTTGCAAACTTCACGTAAATCGTTCGTCAATATCGTTCTCCCTTCCTTTAAAAACAGATTATAAAAACATTGACATGCTAAAGGTACACAAGATGGATGCACTGATGATCTAGGACTATACGGACAACGTAGGACTCTAGTGAAGCAGTAGAAATCCATTTAAACGACTCCGAGTCCATTTACAAACAAGGGAATGAAATTCCAAAATAGAAGGTAATAATCGTTACTGCAGATACAGCTCTGTTTAATAAAGCATGCACCGTCCACAGTGCACTATTAGTCTATCCTTTATCCTAGTCAGTGGTAATTTAAAGGGTTAACGATATTCGTGGGTCGATGGAAAGCCATAAAACAAAGATGTTAATTGGAACACGATCAAATGAAAATACGATAAAAACATTTTTTCCCGATCAAAAGGGGTCAGAAAAAATATTCATATCTGAAGCAAACTGGCTAGGGCCACAAAAATTACGGCATATCTACCAATGACCGATTGGCGTATTTTCCGAAACCTCTAAACAAAAAAGGCAAAGATCCAAGAGTAAACTTCAAACCTTAAATCGGTCTCTGGTTAGAGGAGCCCTCCAAAGGGAACTGAGCCGGTGCTATTTATGGCCCTACAAGGCTCCGCAGTCTAGCATGGGCAAATGTTTAGCTGGTTATGTTATAAGGCTGCTTTAGCAACAGTGTGTGAGCTCAGACACCTCCCTTGGCCAAGCCTTCAGACACTCAGAGTGAGGAGGCATGTTCCGCGAGCGACAACAGCCATTCACAGGCTGGCAACATGCAGGTCTGACTCGCGATTAGAGGAGGTTGCAACAAAAAAGACACGCAGAGTATTGTGCTGAACGTAGTTCAGCAAGAGTTGCCTGCCCAGAACAAAAATCACTAACATTTAGCAGTGGAAGGGCTTCGTGTTGAACTACAAATTCACAGGGCTGGAGCTCGGATTTGAGAGGCCCTGTGCAGCAAACGTCATGGGGTCCCAATTGCAGTGGCAAAATACCATGCAGCTGACCGGGCTTCAGACCCGCGAAATATTGGGCCATGTTGACTCGACCCTACCGACCTACAGAGCCGTGACCGGACAGCACAGGCCACGAATGTTAAATGGAACCTGGGCCTTCGCTGTTAAGGCCCTGCAATTACCAAATGAAAGCGTTGCACTGTTAGCACCGGCATTCATGTGCATACATGTTAAGGCAATGGAAATCGTAATGTGGGGTTAGTACTTGCATGCCTGGGAAGTGATTATAAGGGTAGAGACAGGAGACTGCTCATTCTTACATCAATCAAGAGGGTGCTTTCAGACAGAGTTAAATGCTTGTACTATTGAAGTGGCACTAAAATAGCGCGATTAGAATGTGTGAAGTCAGATGTTCCCACACAAATAAGTTTGCCCCTCCCCCACCGTCTCTTGTTAACAACTCTCCCAACATTTGATAGGATAGATCGCCCCTCATCCAAGTTTAGGTTTTGTTGCGTCACCGCCGATTGGATATCTATTTGCACCCACAGAAATTATGCTATTCAGATTTGTACCACGCACAACAGCCATTTGTATGGTCTCTGGGCACTCTGGTGGACGGATGTAAGAAATAGGGTGGGTAGGTTACTGGGGAGAAGGAAAATGCAAGACAGCTTTACTGTTGTGTTGATGCATGCTGATTGGAAGTACCCCAAGCTCTGCGTGAAGCTACATTTTCAAGCGTCCGGTCAAGAGCATGGAGTGATTTGTATACAGAGGGAAGTCTTTCATGTCCATGCGGCTAGTATGCATTCACCAGGATTGGGACGGAAGTTGATTTAGGAGGAGTGGCGGTCTGTTGGTCTGCTAGGAGGGTTACTCACTTGTGTGTTCGTACCTTAGTTGGTATGGTTTAAGTTACTTACCTGTATCTATTGTTCTACAGCATAGTCTGGCATGGATTCACATGCTCAGGAATAACGAAAACATAGCCGTACAACATTACACAACCACAGGAGGTGGCAAGGCTCAACAGAAGCAATTACTTACCCCTGGAACCGGCACACCTCAAGCAAACAGGTTGCATAGCACTGCTAGGCTGACTCCTCCCTGGAATCCCTGTCGACGCAGTAGAATTTCGTGAAGGTGTGTGTGGCCCTCCATGTAGAAACCATGCAGATATCGAGCAGGGGCACAGCAGAAAGGAACGCTGTTGCAGCGATCGCTCTGGTGGAGTGGGCTCAGACGGCCGATGAACGGTCATTTAGCCTGCAGTCTGAGCTGCCTTGAAATGGAAGCCTTAACCAAGGCCTTCCCATGAATCACAGCACCAAAGTTCATGAACAGCTGTGAAGTATTCTGAAAACCTTGTGCGTGCCACATAGAACTTCAAGGCACGAGCAACGTACAGAGAGTGTAAGGCCCTTGAAGCTGGCGACTAAGGTTAAAGGGAAAAAAAAATAGTTAACACTAAAGGCTTGTTGCGGTGGAAATCCGATCGAACATTTTGCATGAAAGAGGGGTGTACACGTAGCACCACCCTCTAAAGGGCCTGGATCTCACCTACCCTTCTGGCAAGGGTGATGGCCACAAGGAAAGCAGTTTCCACCGAGAGAAACTTTGACTGGGGCCTGATGCATAGGCTTGAAGGGGGCCTGCATGAGCCTTGTCAGAAACACGTTGAGTTCCCACGCCGGGGCAGGAGCCTTCACTGGCAGGAAATATCGGAAGAGTCTTTTGAGAAACTCCTTGACAAGTCGGTGGGACCAAACTGAAGATAATCCTGGGGACCAGAGTAGTGGGAGATAGCCGCCAGATGCACCTTGATGGAGGCATACACCAGTCCGGCCTTTGGCAAGGATAGCAGCTATGGAATGATCTGTGGGGCCGTGACCCTCAGAAGGGTAATCTGTGACCGCTTGGCTGAAATGCATAGTGAAACTCTTCCACTTGTGACCGAAGCATTTCAAGGTCAACAACGCCCTGGCCTTAGCAAGAACCTACCTGCAGTCTGCCTGCAACTTGTACCCTCCTAACTCTAGGGCTGCAGGAGCCAAGCCCTCAGGTTGAGCGATCCTTGGTTGTGATGAAGGATTGCACCCCCTACTCTGGTAAGAAGATCCAGAACCACTGGCAGTTTGACCAGAGGTGACGCAAACAGGCTGAGGTGGTCTGGATAACAAATCTGCCTCGGCCGCACCGGGGTGATTAGGGTCATCTTGCATGGACACGAGCAGGAACGGAGGAAACTTGTACAGAAACAGCCCTTCCCACGGGGAGAACGCGTCCCAGGCTCCTCGGCTGGAGGAATCTGCTAGCAAACCTTCGGCATTTGGAGTTTGCCATCGTCGCAAACAGATTGATCCAGGGTCGGCCCCATTGGACGAATAACCGTTCCATCCAATCCTGACAAAGCTCCCACTCGTGGCAGGAGCACAGCTCCCTGCTGAAGGAGTCTGCAATGGGGTTCTCGACTCCCAACAGGTGCTGAAGGATGAGGAATATCCCCTGTCCGACAGCCCCAGCGCCACAAGCTATGTGCTTCTTTTGAGAGCACTGGGGATCGAGTGCTCCCCCCTGCTTCCAGATGTAAAACACGGTGGTGGTGTTTCGAGAAGGATCCTCTCACCCCATGCCTTTCTTAGACGGCAGGAATGACTTGAGGGCCCAGAACACTGCCCGTAGCTCTAGGATGTCGATATGAAGATCGTTCTCCGGAAGCCACCATCGTGCAGACGTCCGGTGTGTGCCCCCACAACTCCCCCCCCCCCCCCAACCTCCCAGGGAGACATCTGTGGTGACAGTCCCCTGGTATGGGGGTTTTGAAATCCCGTGCCTTATGTTGGAGCGGACACCCCACTATCATATCGCCCAACGAACTCTTTGTTGAGAGATCAGCAGGCATCCAGGAATGCCTGTAGGGTTCGCATCTGCAACCTGCAGAGACAGACTAGGTAGATGCAGGACGACATGCCCAGTGACGACTTGATAGCTGCAACCATGGCCGTCTTAGTCGACAGCCGTTGTACCTTTCCTTGAATGGCTGCTGCCCTCTCCTTAGAGAGGGATGCCAGCCAAGCCACCATTTTGAGTCTAGCGCCAAGGAACAGTGCATTCTGCGGGGGTGTTAAGCAGGTCTTCGGATAGTTGAGAGAATCCCAGATCTGCCAATAGTCGGATGGTCGTCTGTGTGCCAGTCGGCCAGCTCCCATGAACGGGCGCCTATCAGCCAGTCATCTGGCTAAGGGTATAAGCGAACACCCTGAAGACGTAAATGGGCTGCCACTGGTGCCAGGCATTTCGTGAACGCTCTTGGGTCCAACTTCAAGCCGAAAAGGTAGGGCCTTGAACTGGTAGTGGTGGATTTACAGCTTCATTAAGTTGCGCCGGGAGATACTGTGTCTTTTGTTTGAGACACAAAAAATTAAGTATGACTCATAATTTAATTGACTGGTTTTTGCGGTTTTCAGATCAAATTAGGATTTTTAGTTTGTTGATACTCCATATTAATCCATATTGAAAGGATTGTTTTATAATTGTTCGGAAAAAAAAAAAGTTTTGAGGTTCTTAATGGTGCTTCACATTCAGAGAGAAGGTTCAAATCCTTGGTAGTTTTCTTCCGTATGTCTCCTTTGTGGGTATTAGTACCTAATTTTGATGATTTTGAATGTGGTTGTTGCATTTCAAATCTTTCCTCTTGTTAATGGTGGTTATATTAACCTTCGACACGTGTCCCCCCCCCCCCACCCCCCCAAAAACAACTTTTATTGGTTCTTCAGGAGGGTTGATGTTAGCAGGTGAGATTTATATTTTTCACATGTATACTTAATTGTGTTGCTGCAATCGATTTGCTTATCCGTCTATTATCACTGTTTTGAAGTGCTGAATGTTCCATTTGCTGCCTTGTCTTTCGTAATTACCATCTAGACTGCATTTACCTCGATTACTGGCATAACGAGATATGCCGGTATGATAGCCACGATCATTGTTGTATTCCATGAACACTCTTGGGTCTGACTTCAAGCCAAAAAGGTAGGGCCTTGAAATGGTAGTGGCGGCCCTGCACCACAAAACACACATTTCCAATGTTTCTTGTGCATGGGGACGTGGAAATGGGCATCCTCCAGGTCCAACGACGTCAGGAAGTTTACTTTTTCCAGTTGGCCGAGCACCTGTTGCAACGCGGCCATCATGAACTTTTGGACATTTTAAGTATTTAAGTATTTGTTCAGACATCGTAGGTCCAGGATGGGCCTCCAGCCCCCGGTCTTCTTTCTGACTAGAACATCTGGAATAGACGCGAGCCCCAGAGCCGTTTGGTAACTAGCTCCATCACCCCTTTTCATGGCATGGCTCATCTCTTGCAGAAGCGGAGGGATGTGCTGCTCCTGACAGGAAACTGGACGGATCCACGGACACCTGCATTGGAACGCCAGGGTGTGCCCTTGGGCAAGAGCATCCAGCACCCATCGAGTGGGGCCAGACGTTGCAGTGAATTCAGGCTTGCATAGGTGCCGGCATCCTGCCCTGCGCCCGATGGAGACGCCGTCTTCACAACTGTAGGCCTGGGAAACAACTCTCTAGGCTTCTTACGTTGAGGACCTGCAAGGGTGTCGATAAGACGTAGACAACCCCTTTGAAGACCTGCTCGACTTTCATATGGAGGAGCAAAAGTAAGACGAGCAGTGCTGCTGGAGTGCGCCCAGGGACCGGGCTGTCTCCATCAGTTTTGATGGCCTGGAGGGACTCACCGACTGCCTTCCCCAAACAGATTCTCTCAGTCGAAGGGCATGTCCAGCACCTTCGCTTGGACCTCCTGACGGAAATGTGTGGCTTTCATTCAACCTAGTGACCAAGGGCAGAAACCATTCCCCATTTGTCGGAACCCCGTGACAGCAACGTCCAATGCCACTGTGATGGTGTGATCCAACGCCACTTACCCTTCCTGGAAGAGAGCTATGGCCTCTATTTTATCAGGAAGGAGGAAGAGGAACGGTCCAAGCGTGTACCACAACTCAGTCGTACCTGGCCAGGAACGCCAGTGCATTGGCTGCTTTGATGGTGGCAGCCACGCTGTAAATCACCTTCCCCATGGAATCCATCCTTTCCCCCCCCCCTCACTGTCCGGAGGGATCAAAGACTGGTTAGCTGACCGTTTTCTCACGGCCACTGATACCTCCGAATCTACGATGGCTTCGACCTCAGGCACTTGGGTGCGAAGTACGGTACCCTATATTTCTACTCCAGCCTATCCAGTTTGACTGGAGCCATGCAAGGATTCTTCATTAGGGCCAGACCCTCCTCCCAAACATAGTCCAGAAAAGGCACTGCCATGGTAGTCTTTCTCTTGGCCTCGCGCCTTTGATACAAGAAGCCCCCTTCTTGGTTTCCTCAGGCACCAGCTGGAATAACTCGGAGGCCCTGGCTATCATGGAGTGGAAGGATCCCACATTGTCCGGTGGGAATACCCAATGTGGAGCATCCAAATGTGGCGATTCACTGTCTGCTGTGACAAGGCCCTAGTCATCAGTTGTCGTGGCCTTTTCAGTCCTGTACCAGGTGTTGGGTCTGCTGGAGGAGAAGTGACCAGACATGGTGGAGGGGGCGTCCAATGACACTTCACTGGAGACTGATTGGGGACCACAGGTACCTGAACTGAAGGCATCCTCATCTGGATCTCCGACATCAAGGTGTGCAGAGTCCACAGAATATCCAAGGAAATGTCCCTCGGCTGAGAAGGCAACACAGGAAAACTAGGCCCTGCGCCGTGCCCTTCAACATCCTCCTGGACCCTAGTCAACTGTGGACGAGACCTCCATGGTCTGGGAGACTGTCCCCCGCACCCACCCTGAGGGTCCTGAACCAGAACTTTGGCCTGGTTCGCCCCTTCTGGCGTGCCTGCACACTTTGACAAAGTCACTGCGGCGGTGTCACAGCTTGGGGCAGGGATACTTTGAGCCATGGGAGCTACCCTTGTAGGATCAGAACCCGTAGCTGACGTGGTATTGGTCATCGACTGAGCCGCCGATGAGGCTCTTGTTTGTGCTGGTGTAGCCTGCTTAGCTTTCTTCTCAGCAGCTTTTCAGATTTCGCACGTAGTTTAGCGGAGGGTAGAGGACTTCCTCTTTGAAGAGGAGCTTGATGGTAGGCGGGCAATGGAGGTAGAAGATTATACTGATCGCACCCTATGCATTTTGGGACCAGCTTCCACGGCAAACTCTGGACTCAGACTTGCGGTTCTTGGCCTAATCTTGGGCCCCCACAGATGAGGCACCTTCAAAGGACTTCGAAGACTGCTCCTCGGACCGGTCAGTCCTAGGTGAGGCACAACCCTGCTCACAGCACGGGTCAGAGGCCTTGGTGTTAAAGCCATGCCGCCAGCCAACTGTGCCTGTCCGTCGTTTTCTTGGAGAAACCGAGGCATATGTCGCACTCTACTTCTTTGTGGTCTGGGTGCAGGCAGTAGAGGTATTCCAAGTGCTAGTCCTCCACAAACACATTTCTTAGCTAGCATTTGGTGCAGGGCCTGAAGAGGGACCTTTCTTACTCCTCCTCAGTCTTGGTTAGCGGTCGCAAAGTAGGCCCAAGGCCTTGTAGAATCTTCTACAGATCTTCACCCTGGAGGGGCACGGATCTTCACCAACAACTGGTACCCACTGTCGGCAGATGAAGGAAAGAGCGCATGGGCTTCTTTGAAACAATAAAGTTTTCTGTTGAAAACATGAAAAAAATAGAAATGGCTCAGAGAGCAAACTTGAGGACTCCCAACACTGAAGCGTGCGGTAAACATCTGGAGATGGCTGCCAGAGGAGGGGCTTAGGGAGAGGACCGTCATTGGATGAGGCCAAAATGACCCAGAGGACAGTGATCGGTGTAGAGGAGAAATGCAGTTTAAGTGAAAGTGAAACTTTTTTCCTTTTACTGAGAATTCCCAGCCTGCCAGGGAATATTCATTAGCATGCAAATCCATGCCAGACCCCATGCTGGAGAAGCACAGTGTGTTTCAGCATAGAGGTTGAGAAGGTTCATGCAGGGAGGTTAGTGGATGATCTGGTGGGTCACTTGGGGCATTCATCCAATATGTTCATGGTGACGTCTCAGTAGACGTACCCTTTTGTTGAGTTACCTTTGAGATTTTCTGAAGGCAGAATGGCATGGACCGTCATCTCTGGCAGTGGAGTGCAACAGGTCCTTCGTGAGCATGGGGGAAAGCAGCGAGGAGTGGAAGTCATAGGGAGCAGGCCTCCAGATAAGGTGGGTACAAGGCCTTTTTACGCATGAAAATCTTGCAAATACGACAGCTTTATTATTTTCTTGGGTACATTTACACACAGGTTTAGAGCAGAGGGCAGTTCAAGGTCAGGTTACTTGATAAAAATCAAAAGAAGCCTCCTAGTTTCTACATGGATGTAATTGCAAGCCACCTCTGAAACAGAATGCATTTCTATGAAGCCTTTCAAAAAAAGAAACTGCACACTGTGATAAAAGGAATGGTTTCTTTCCATTCAGCTTTAGAAACACTGCATATTTTCCTAGAATTTTAGGATTTTATAATTAATAAGATTGAAAACTAAGTTGCAATTGAGAATTAATATTTTGTAACAAATTATGCTTTTTTTCCAGTGAAAGCAAACCAGTATTGCACAATTGTATTTTTCAGAGTTCTGGTGCTGTGTACATAACAATGAAGAGGCAGATCATTTTTACACTGATAACTGAATTTACACTCTAATTAGAAGTGTGTAAAATGATGACTATGCACAGTCTAGATTACATCGATTCAACCTTGCAGTCAACGGGGTACATTACTATAAATGGTCAGTGGCAGCAGAGTCTTTGCTCAAGGGTGAGTGATTGTCATTAAACCAATCATAGGTGTTCTAGCCTCTCAAATCTTCGAGACTACAATTAAAACATCCAAAACCTGACTCTCCCGGAAGTGCAAGCGCTGTTCAAAAACAAATGAGTTACATTTGTAATTGGAATAGAAACTCAGCAAAACCTGTCCCTGTGATAATCCAGCTAGGTATTTAACTTCATGTAGTGCTTCATAAATGGTTTGTCCAACATCTAGATACTGTGGTTATTATACCTCAGTCGATACTCAGTTAACCGACCTCTGAAGGATGTTAGCCAATAAGATAGCTCAGCCGGTTGAGCACTCATTGCTGCAATCTGTAAATTATCTGTAGGTTGCAGGCTCGAATCCCGGCAAGTCCAACTCAGCCTTTCATCCTTTTGAGGTCGATAAACGAGTACTGACTTTGGTTTGGTGATAATTGTGATAAATATGTTCTATGTACAGCGCTTTCCCAAAAGCACTATATGAATAACCATTTGACCATTAGATTAGATGTAGAATTTAACATGGCGCATTGCCACTCTGCGCTGTTGTATCATAACATTGGCATACCATTAGGTAGTAATAGCTCCAGAAAATGAGGACTCAATCATCAAACGACAATTCTGCTATCGAACCTCAAAACACGCAATACAATTCATGTTTGCTTTACTATGTAATTGGCTAGGTTTTTGTGATTTCAACATTTAAATATATACAGGAGAGATCAAATGGCCAGACCTTAGAGAAATAATTAAATGTGTATTCTGTCACAATGCAGAAAGCTGTTGTACGGTAATGATTTCCATACAGTTTGTGCATGCGTCGGCTGGATGTCGCATACATTTTACTCGCTTGAAAAGGAGAAGTCATTTTTACTCTTAAAATCACATTTACTCTCAAAGTTTAAAAACAGGGAGTAAAATACTTCCACCTCAAAATCTTATCTGGAGCACTGATAGGGAGCATACAGAATTGGGAACAAAGACTGAGTGAGAAGAAGTCCAGAAGGGACCTCAAAACATGGATTCCAGAGAGTGATGAGCCATGGCAGGTTTCACTAGGAACAACTTTGTATGCTAGATCAGATTTAATGTGCGATTTGTTGTGCGCTGGGCAGATTTAACTGCATCAAGGCACAAACGTTGTGACATGGTAGAAGGGCATAGAGAGGAAGTTATGTAATGGGTGTCTGGGTGCAGATTTTTAGAATAGACTTAGAAAACGGAATTACATAAAGTGGCAGGTCTTAACAGTAGAGGTAATATCTCAAAGAAAAAAAAAGGGAGGTCATTCCATAAAAGAGGTACCAAAACAGTGAGGCGTCATTACCCTCCAAATACAGCACAGTGGTGGGTACGACAAAGATTTGAAGAGGGTGAGCCATTTAATCGTTGGATCTACTTGGCTATATAGGCCAAATAATGCAATTAAAGCAAGAATATGTGAAATTCAATTTGCTTTAAGCAAGTGAAGAGACTTTTGAAGGTATATGGGAGAAAACGGATACAAAAATGATGTCCGAGGCATATTGGACAACCTGCAACTAGAGAGTTGTCTACAGAATGCCAGCTAAGAGCATTCGCAAAGTCTAGTTTTGAATGAGCCAGAGCACAAACCACTGCTGGATGGGTGGCAGACTAGAAAAAAATGCGAGATATTTAGGAGCTGGCCATTTGACAAAACATTATAGGGCCCCAACTGTACTTGTGACCAAGGGATGAAATCAGTAGGGCTCCCCGGGAACAATAAAAATAAAAGGGGTAAAATAGCGAGACAGTAACAATGTTATAATAGGACAAAGGGAGCAAACCACAATAGGCAGCACCACAGTGGGGAACCATAGTGTACAGTAGAATGATCAGGTTAGTGGGGGGGCTCAATCAAGCCACATAGCATGGTACACAACAGGGTATAGCAAGGCCAGAGCATGACCCGGCCTTACTAGGGTAAACAACCTGCGCTCCTCCCAACACTCCGACCAGTGTCTTGTGCAGAAGTTACTTACCAACTGGTAACGTTTTTTTCGACTGGCTGTTCCACCAACGTATTCCATATCTTTGACATGCAATGTCCACAGCTGTGCTGCTTTGGAAATTTTTCAGCAGAGGGCACCCTCCAAGGTCGATGTCCCTCAAAGGCCTCCGTAGCCCCAGTTCATTTTTTTCCCCCCTCCACAACGTGTGCCATAATTGCACACCAAGCATCCTTGACTGCATATAGCCTAGTGGGAACGCAAGCTGCAATAGCATAGGAAATTCTTTAGCGGGTAGGCTGGGAGGCCATGTGTAATACGTTTGAGGAACATCCATTCGAAATAATGTTACCAGTTGGTAAGTAACTTGTTCTTCGAATGGATTGTGCCCTCCCAAAGTATTCCACATCTTTGACAGACTCCCAAAGCACTATTAGTGAATGGAGGGGGGTGAAGAATTTGGATATACCCAGTCAGATGGCAGAATAGAGCACTGCTTTACCAAAGGCCATATCTTGACCATGGAAAGTATCCAGGCAGTAATGCTTGACAAAGGTGTGGATGAAAGACCATGTCGCAGAATCAAATATTTTTTTACAGGAAATCCCTGTTGCAGGGCTGTGGGTGTAGCCACACCCCTGGTGGAGTGAGCTCGCAAATACAGGAGGGTCCTTGCCAGCCAATATAAGTTCCAAAAATGGTGAGGATAATACACCTGGACAAGGTCTGTTTAGTAACAGCCTGGCCCAAAGTTGGTCGTCCATCTGACCCTGGACATCCTAGAAATGTAAAAGCTCAAAGCTCTCCTAGGGTCCAACCTATGGAGCCTCTCCTCTTCCTTACCAGGGTGAGGATAGAAAGCAGGACCTTCTGGCTCAAATGAAACTCAAACTACCTTAGGTAGGAAGGACGGACTCAGTACAACCCTGTCCCTGTGGAACACAGAAAAGGGTGTCTTAGATGAAAGTGCCTGCAATTGGCTCACTCTTCGAGCAGATGTAACCACAATCAAGAAAACAGTCTTGAAGGTAAACAGTCTCAATGGGCAAGAGTGCAACGGTTCAAACGGAGCACCCATCAAGAACTTCAAAACTAGATTCAGATCCCAAACCAGCACCTGAAAAGGGGACGGCGGAAAAACACGTGAGCCCTTTTAGAAACTGGGTAATCAAAGGAAACTTAAAATAAGAACATTTTTTAGATGAACGCTTGAAAATAGACCGCGCCGCCAGGTAAACTTTAATGGTACCCGCTTGAAGACCCCTGGCCAAAGAAAGTAGGGAAGAACCATCAGGGATTTTGTTGCTAGACGCCTGGCCAAAAGCAACACCTCCATCACGTCATCCAGGATGTCCCAACCCTTATATCTTAACCTTTCAGAAACCAAGCGTGAAGGTTGAGCGTCTTGACCTCTGGATGGAGAACCCCGACCCACCACTCGGGAGAGGAGATCCTCTTGGGGGGGGAAGACGGCGTGGAGAACAGATGGATATTTCTAGAAGGTCGGGTACCTGAACCGCCGCAACCTCTTTAGAACCTGAGGAATGACAGGGATTGGAGGAAACTCGTACAGAAGTGGGAATTACCAATCCACGACGAACGCATCCCCTAAAGCTCCTCTTGTTGGAAATTCCCTTGAGCAATACCTCTCGCACATCCGGTTGGCACCGGTCGCGAACAGATCCACTTGAGGGGTTCCCCAAAGGGTGAAGATCTCCTGAAGGACTTCCTGAGCTAACTCCCACTCGTGGGAGACTGCGCTCTGCCTGCTCAGAGTATCCGCCGCCGCATTATCCTCTCCGGCCAGATGACCCGCCGAGAGCGAGATTCCCTGCTGTAGTGCCCAGAACCAGAGCTGCATCGCCTCTGCACAGCGGGAGCAACCCTACACCCCCTTTTTATTGAGGTAATGCATGGCCAGCGTGTTATCTGTCATGATCAGGACACTTTTCCAGTGCGCCGACGGCAGAAAAGTCTTCAGGGCCAGCCTGATGGCCCTCAACTCCAAAAGATTTTTGTAAAGTCTGGATTCCGACAGACGAACGACTGCTGGCGATCAGCCCGTTGGCGTGAGCTCCCCATCCTGTGAGGGAGGCTTCCGTCACTACCGGCCATGGTTGCCAAAACTTCCCTCCCTTCATCAGATTCCCGTTGCTGGCCCACCACAGAAGATTCTGTCCGAAGGAGATCTGACATCTTGCCTGAGAATTGAGACCACTGCGTTCTGAAAGCCCACTGAAGGGATCTCATCCGCAGCCTGGGCTCTTGCACTAGAAAGATGCAGGATGCCATGAGGCCGAGCAACCTTAAGAATTCGAAAGCTGGGACACTCTGGGCATGTTGAAATTTGCCGACCATCTGGACAATGTGATAAGCCCTGACCCTGGGTGGCAAGTACTTCCAAGGACGTGTCCAACACAGCCCGATGTACTGGAGCGGTTGAGAAGGTGAAATGTGCGACTTCTTGAAATTGAGGGAGAAACCCAGCTTGTGAAGTGAGTGACAGGTGAGGTTGAGATGATCCACGGCCTGTTCGGGAGAACGTGCCCCGATTAGCCAATTCTCCAGGTGGGGTAGGCGTGAATTCCCCTCTCCTGAGAGGCGCTGCCACCACCATGAGCTTGGTGAAGACCCTTGGGCAGAGGTCAACCCGAATGGCAGAACCCGAAACTGAAAATGCGAGTTGCCAACGGCGAACCTCCGGTATTTCCTGTGCTTTGGATGGATCAGCACATGTACTTAAGCATCCTGTAGGTCCAATGACACCAACCAACCCTGAGTCAAAGGGCCCCAGACAGAAATGGCTTGCCACTCTTCTAGATGCTGCGGCAGTCTGCCCCAACCGGACGAACAATGAGTCCTGGCCTCAGATGAGCGGCTGCAGCAGCGCCTGAAGGCAAAGAGGCAGCTGCTGGAGCGGCTTTGGCACCACGCCCCATCCACCGCGAGGACCCTTACGGAAGCCCCTCTGACTGGCTGCTCCCCCTCGCTCTACTAAAGGAGGAGTAGTAACAAAGGAATTTTAAGTATTGTCCCCTAGGATGAAAAGGCAGAGGTTGACGCACAGCTGCGCCCAAAGATTTAACAGCTGCTTTGGAGGTCTGCAACCTCTCAAGGCTCTCGTCAGCCTTGCTGCCAAACAAACGAGGGAGCCATCAAAGGGCATGTTGAGAAGACTGTTCTGCACGTCCGGTGCAAAACCAGACTCCCGCAACCACACAAACATGCATATCACGGTGCTCGCAGCCATGGACTGGCTAACACTATCTGCCGTGTCCAACCCGGACTGAAGGGATTCACAGATGGCATCCTTGCCAATCTGCACAATAGCAAGGAACCCATCCCTTTATTCCCCCTCAGGAATATTCTCAGCCGTTAAAAGTAACAATTCCACAAAGAGTGCGAAAACTTGGCCAAGGCACAGGTGGAGTTGGCCGATTTAAAGGGCGAGACTCCCAGCCAAGAATACCTTGCGTGCCCATCCATCGCTTGTGGTCCTTATCTGGAGGGGTGATGGGGTACGCCGCCTGCCTCTAAGTGGCCATGGCCGTCTGAACCACCAATCTCAAGAGTGGGGTGAGTGGCTAGGTAGTTGGAGTTGCTACTAGATGGGCAGTATTTCTTAGTCGACTTCTTGACCGCCGGAAGAGACTCTGAAACGTTCCAAGCAGCAGCCACCCTCTTCTGTAATGCCATGTGAAAAGGCATCACTGGGTCAGTGGACAGACCCGGATCTAAAATGTGTGTCAGGTAATCCTGATTGAATTCAAATGGAGGCCAAGACCACCCCAGGTACTCCGTAACACGACATCAACCTCCTCTAGGAGGACTCACACGAGCCCCAGGCTCTGGGCCTGCCAAACTCCATCTCAGGAGACGTGTTCAGGCCACTGGCATCATGTAAGGACTGATGCAGATCTTCCAACTGACTGTCCTCTGAAAATACCATGTCCGAAGCTTCAGGAGTGTCCCCCGGAGCTTCAAAAGGCTCCAACTCAACATCAGACACCTCATCCTCAGATATCTTGCAGAGAATGATGGAACTCCTTCCTAGGAACAGGAGTCAACCTGGAATCAAGAGCAGGCCTCTCAGGCTTGGACAGAGCCTTTCTCGGAGGATCCACACCTCTAGGGGCCTCCACAGGCAAATTCAGACCCGAGGGCTTCAGCGTCAACAATGGCGCAGAGGGCCTAATCGAGGGCAAGCCCCCCCCCAACAGCCGCACTCATGGGCCCATCGCTGATGGAGTCAACACCTTACTCAACACCTTACCAGATTGACGGTTTCGTCAGGGACGAAGACCGCGACCTGGAACTGGCACGTTTCTGGCGAGAACCCGGAGCCTTGTCCGAACGGGACCTAGACGGTTCCTGATGGTTATCGCACTGACTGCCCGGGCCCGAAGGTGCACAAGCATCAGACCGAGACTGATCCCTGCCTGCTTCAACCGAAGGCACGGACGGGGCAGTGCCTGGAGATTGAAAAATCTCAAACATTTTCTCCCTGAATGCCCCCCACTCCTCCGGGAGGGTGGAAGGGGGGGGATTTAGTGGAGCAAGCCCACTTTCCTCGCTGAGCCATCCGACGAGGAAGGTGACCGGTGACTGCCCTTTTCGGGAATGCCTCGACGAGGGGCGCGATCCACTCCGGGACCGAGATTCCCCTGGACTCCCACCGATGGGGAGTCACCGGCGGACAGACCGGTAGATTTTTTTGATTTACAGGCTTTGGACACCAGACCTACCTGCAACTTCCCCTTACGCTCCCGCAAGGCCTTTGCAGTCAGCGACTGGCATTTCGCGCATTAGTCTGTGTCATGGCTCTCATCCAGAAACCATAAGCAGATACGGTACGGGTCTGTGATGGGTCTGTGATGGACATCTTGGACTTTCAGTCACTGCACTTTTTAAAGCCCGACCACGGGGTCGGTGGGGTTGAAGACATTATCGCGCAGAGTTCTCGAAGCAAACCAGTTTGCGTAAAAAACGGAACTGAGGCTACGGGTGCCATACGTCCTACTTATAACATCCGATGAAGTCACCTTCGACGGAGGCCTTTGAGGGATATCGACCAGACGCCATCGATGCAGGGCGCCCTCGGCTGAGAAATTTCCTAAGCAGCACAGCTGTGGACATTACATGTCAAAGATGTTTAATACGTTAGAGGACAATCCATTTGAAAACAGTAATTTCCCCTTCTACCTTGATCCCCCTGCCCCCCAAACTCATGCTTCCGCTGCCCCAAACATCACTCAACTTGAAAAATGGATACACTGCACACACTGTGGCAAGGATCTGGGAGTTGGCAGAGGAGGAGTGGAGTAGTCTGTATATGCCACTCATTTTGATTTACCCCAATATGACACGGGGAAAAAAAGGTAACCCAAAGGACTGCATTTTTTTTCTCCCCTTTGACTGTATATATATATATATATGCGGGGAGATCCCTGCAGCGGACCCCCCACACATCCACATTTATGAACTTTATATATAGTCAAATTGGGCATCTAAAATTTCGTCTTTTCTACCTCAATATTTTTGGGCATTACCCTCATTTCCACAAGCAGTATGTTCAGAGAAGTATGCATTTTAGGTTCAGAAGAGAAGGGACTGCTTGAAAGATGGAAACCAGGCTCTCACCTCATCTTACTTATAACGTTTACTTGTCATGCTGAGTAATCTCAGACTTACTTGTTCAGGTGCTACACACATTGGGCCCTGCTGGGACTTCACCCATCGGGCAACGATCGAGGATTGTCAGGTCAAGAGCCAGAATCCCCATGTTGTGCCTAAAGTCTACACCAGTGTCTCGTAAAGTACTCAAACCCCTCTCCCAAAGTGCACACAACCAAAGGACAACATTCAATCCCCACATCAACCCAAAGATCAGAACCCAGTGATGAAGTAGCTCCATAATTTCGATGTCGGAAGTGACCAAAACTACGCCACAGGGCATGATTAGCAAATTACTCAGGAGCATCATGTGGTGTTAAATTACAAAAGGACGCCACAGGTAAGCCAAGAGGGGGAAAAAAGACTTGAAGTCATTATACATAGAACATCCATACAGATGGCTACTTTTTACCAATGGATGCAACCAATTTCAGTGACAACCAATTTTGGCTGATAAGGTACAGTTTGAGAACAGGATTTGCCCAGAATCCCAATTTGACAAGGATTAGAGTGCAGTCTACAATCCGAGTACTATCTGCTCAACACTAGTTGGCAGAAATGTGTGGTCTTAAAATACTCTGGTTCGTAGAGATGTATTGAAAAGTACACAAATCGAAAAAACTGAAATCCTTTCATGTTCAGCAAAAGAGTGACCGATTTTATTTTGCCCAACCCAAATGGAAGAGTGCACATCTCAGAATCCAAAGTAAAGTAAACCTTTAAAATATGCTCTGGGTTTTGCAAATTTACTTTAAAAAAAAACAGAAGATATTAGGCAAGGTCACTTGCTTGTTAGTCCGACACAAACATTCTCGCATGCCTCGCTTAAACTGTCTTGAGAGAAGATACTGTATGGGCTTTTAGAAGCAAATGCACCCATGAGTTCTTATCCAAACATTCACATTTGTCAGACTATGGTTACTCCATCAACCCGCAACTATTAAAGAGCTCATCCTTTAAATGTTCTGCCGATAGAGTGCTTCACACTTGCAAGGTCCCACTGGGAGTGTCGAAAAGCAGCGCCCAGCATAACGCAAAGGCTGCAAGCGAGCCCACCCCTTCCCAGTGAGATTAAAGTCTTGTGATTAAGTGAGGGGTGCACACTAAAAGATATGACAAACCACAAGGACTCTACAAAGCGATGGCTTCTCCTTAACAGCACAAAAGAGCACTGCTTTGGATACATGTTCCACTGGATGCAATTCTACTATGGGTACGCATTTCCATCCATCCTACAGGCTCTTGATAAGTAGCCTAACTCGAGTTTCGAGCTACCCCTCGCACCCAATTTCCCCAGACATTAAAAAATGTAATACGATTATCTAGACACTATTCATTGTGACCATCCTTCCACTTTACTACGTACCCACCTGAACCTACAGACATTTTTAACACTCCTGGTCCAAAACTACATAGATTGCTCCTTCAATGCTTGACAAGGAAACTCATGCACATTTTACCTCGAATGCAAGCTTATTTTCTGGCAAGCAAAAACATGAATTTCACATTGGCCAAAGTGACTACAAGGTCTTGTTACAAAAGTGCTGCAATCAACTGTCAAACATGCAATCCAGGATGCAAAACACTTGCGATTGTAAAATTAACCAAATGATGTTCTTCACTATACACACTGTGGAAATGCATGTTGAAGACAAAAGAACTTCCCCCAGTCTGCTCTACGTCTGGAGTGTATCAAATGGCACAGAAGTTGGAAGTACATTTTATTTAATCACTTGCAAATTAAATCTCTTCATGTTTTATATAAGAGCACGTAATAACATATTACTATTCTTTTTACCATGTCAAATGAATAGGTTTCATCACTTTGTTAGTCCCTTACTAAAGGCTACTGGAGTACTAAATGACGTCACCGAGATCAATAAATGATTTGTAATGGTCCTGGTTGCAATCATTTGTACCATCAGCAATTAATTTAAACATGCATTTTGATTCTATAAAATTGTGTTATTTAACAAAATGGTGTTCGAGCCAAGAGAAGGCATATTGTGCCATGTTGGACCGGAGTACTCAGCCCACCATGTTATGAGAATCTAAATCTGCGCCATTTGGAACTACAGTGGACATAATAGTAAATGTTTTGAAATGGAGTATGCATTAATGTAACAAAACACATGAATTGATCCAAGTCCGTTTGTATTAATGTTGATCAAAGTATGCATGACCATTGAAAAAAAAAATAAAAAAAAAAAAAAAACACTGCATTTTACTTCGTGCACTGTTAGTTTAAATTGAAATCCTACATGTAAAAATGCAAAACTTGTTAAAACCACTGTATTACAACTACACGTTTTCCAGTTAATAAACTAATAGAGTACTAGACATGTGAACAAACTGCAATCAAATTCCAAACTAGATTCTAAAACCATTCGCCATTTGTTCTGCATTCAAAATTACTATGAATAAATCCGATGAAAAACGACTTTATAAGATGTGAAACCTGCCACATTTACAAATTAAATACATAATTTACACATTTATTTTTAATTATTCATTCTCTGCATTCTGATAGATTGTTGTTTCTCAACCGTATTAATTTAGTCAATCTGTCTCCAGTGCGCAGAGAATATGACAATGCATTACTTACCGTAAAAGCATTTCTGATGGTTGTATCTGCTTAGATTCACATGCTGTGCATAGGTCCGACATCCAGTGGTCACTGCGGAGTATTGCATTTTGTTTTTCGTAGTCGAAAAGGGGACGTCGACAAGGCGTGTCTGTAACACTATCCCTATAGTGACGTGCGTTGTACCCACAATCCCTCACGCGTCGAGGTCCCTCGGTTTGTATTTTTCTGCCCTGAGGGAGCCTTTTAGCCGCGAGTGAGTACAGAAAAGAGAAATATATATAAAAGGATGTCTATGTTCCTTCCATCCGAGCGGGGAGGAAGGGTGGGCGCATGTGAATCTAAGCAGATACAACCATCAGAAATGCTTTTACGGTAAGTAATGCATTGTCTTCTGATGTTTGTTAATCTGCTTAGAATCACATGCTGTGCATAGACTAGCGAGCAGTACCCGGAGTTGGCGGTGGGTTATGAGAAGGAACAGTAGAGAAAAGATGTCTTAATACTGCCTGCCCAACCTGGGAATCAGATCTAGAGTGTGCATCTAGACAGTAGTGTTTTGTAAATGTGTGCACAGAACTCCAGGTTGCCGCTTTGCAGATGGACTCAAGGGGAACATTTGCAATGAATGCTATGGAAGCCCCCGTGCCTCGAGTGGAATGTGCTCTTGGCTTGAAGGGTAGTTCTCTCTTAGCAAGAGTGTAACAGAGAGTGATGCATTGAACAATCCATCTAGATATAGTGGATTTTGAGACCGCATCTCCTTCTCTTCCTGCTGCCACCGAGACAAAGAACTGATTAGTCTTTCTCAGTGGTCTGGTTCTTTCCATGTAGAACATGACAGCTCTGCGTACATCTAGTGTATGCAGACTTTTTTCTCCCGAGCTGGAAGGGTTTTGAAAGAACGTTGGTAGTTCTATAGTTTGGTTTACATGAAATTTCGAGATGAATTTAGGTGCAAACCTTGGGTGTGTGCGTAGGACCACCTTATCTTTGTGAACTGTTACGAAGGGGTCTAGTACAGAAAGAGCCTGTAGTTCACTTACTCTCCTAATGGAGGTGATAGCTATTAGGAAAGCAGTCTTAAGGGTGATATCTTTAAGAGTTGCCTTGTGCATGGGTTCGAAGGGAGGGCCCATGAGTCTGGAAAGTACCACATTTAAGTCCCATCCGGGAGCTGGGTTAGCTATCGGAGGGTGTATCCTCTTTACCCCCTCCATGAAGGCTTTGATAACTGGTATCTTCCACCACGACACTTTAAGTTGGGAAGTGGTGTATGCAGAAAGTGCCGCTAGGTGGACTTTAATGGAATTGAACACTAAACCTGAATCCAGTAAATGGGTCAAGTATAGAATAATGTCAGTAGGAGAGCAGTCAACTGGGTTGATGCTAGTACCTCTACACCAGATAACGAATCTTTTCCATTTGCTAGAATAGCAGTGTCGAGTATTAGGTTTTCTGGCTTCCCTGAGGATGTCCATACATCTCTGTGGGAGTTGTAAATGTCCAAATTCTATGATCTCAGGAGCCAGGCTGCTAAGTTCATGGTCTGAGGGCATGGAGGCAGTGTTCTGCCCTTGTCTTGTGACAGCATGTTGTACGGGCAGGGAAGTTTCACTGGGGGAGATAGGGACATCTCCATCAAGTGAGCGAACCATGGCTGCCGGGCCCACATTGGGGCCACTAGTATCATTGTAACCTGCTCCTGATGCATCTTGTGCACCACTTTGTTGAGAAGGGGAGTCGGGGGAAAGGCGTAAACAAATTTCCCTGACCATAGAATCGACAGACCGTTCCCCTTGGACTGGTTCTGGGGGTACCTGGAGGCGTAACTTTGGCATTGTGAGTTTTCCAGAGTTGCGAACAGGTCTATTTCCGGGAAACCCCATTGAGTGAAGACGTCTAAGACGATGTCTTTGTGTAATTGCCATTCGTACTCTCCGGGCAGGGGGAAGTCTCTGCTGAGTTTGTCTGCTAGAAGATTGAGTTCCCCTGGTACATGTTGTGACAGTAGGAACATGTGTCTGAGAGCCCACTTCCATATATTCTGGGACAGTTTGGACAGTCCTGGAGAGTGAGTGCCTCCTTGCTTGTTGAGGTAGTACATGGCTGTGGTGCTGTCTGTGAGGACCATCACTGTCTTTTCTTGTAGCTGTTTCTGAAAGGCTTTCAGTGCTTTGAACACCGCTAGTAGTTCCAGCAGGTTTATATGCTTGGATGCTAAGCTCGGAGTCCAAGCTCCGTGGGCCGTCTGATGGGATAGGTGAGCCCCCCCATCCTGTAAGGGATGCGTCTGTGGTTAGAGTGGCTTCCACTGCGGGTGTGGCAAAAGTTTTCCCTAATAACAGGTTTTCTTTTGTCCACCACCGTAGCGAGAGAACCAAGGCCTGCGAGACCACCACTAGATCGTCCCATTGTCCGCTGGCCTGACACCACTGGCTGTAGAGCCACTCTTGCATTGGGCGCATGCGCAGGCGCGCGTGAGGTACCAAATAAATACATGACGCCATCATCCCTAGCAAGCGCATTGCTTTGCGTACCGTCACCTCTCAGCCTGCTACATAATGGGGAATTTGAAACAGCATGTTTTGGACCCTCTCGTTGGAGGGGAATACGAGGCCGTCCTTTGTTCGAATTAGAGCCCCTAGGAATTGTTTGTTCTGGCTGGGCTTCTTCTCTTTGATGGAGAAGCCCAGTTGGAACAAAAGGTCTACGGTCTTTTGGGTATTGGAGAAGCATGTTTCGTAAGAATCCCCTGTTATGAGCCAGTCGTCGAGGTAAGGGTATACCGGGATGGGTAATCTGCGCAGGTGGGCCACTGCCAGTACTTTCGTGAATACCCTTGGTGCAGATGCTATCCCGAAGGGTAGTACTCTGAACTGGTAGTGTTTGTCCTCTATTTTGAACCATGTAATCCCCTTGTGATAACAGTGGGATTACCTCCTGTAAGGTCACCATACGAAACTTTTGGGGTTTGACAAATATGTTCGCTGGGCGTAGATCTAATACAGGGCGCATGGTTAAGTCCTTTTTGGGTACAAGGAAGTACACTGAATAAATACCTTCTGTTACCTGTGATAGGGGGACGGGCTCTATAGCTGCTTTCTTCAGTAGTTCTTCCACCTCTTGAAGAAGAATGGAGAGGTGTTGCGGTGTCATGCGTCGGTTCCGTGGGGGTTTGTACTTCGGGGAACCGTTGAACTCGATGCAGTATCCGTGGGCTATGGTGGATAATACCCAACGGTCTGACGCGATTCCCTCCCATGCTGAAAGGAACGATGTTAGCCGGCCCCCGACCGGTGATGCATGGGAGGGGACCCAAATTTTCGGGTCATTTGCTGGTATTGGGCGTGGAACCTCTGGGGCTGGAGCCACAACCTCTTCCTTTGCCACGGCGTTGGCCTCTTTGACTGAACTGGGTGTTACCCTGGTTAGTGGGCCAGTTGGAGCCAGAGTAATATTGTTGTTGTTGGTTCTGCTGCTGTCTTTGGCCACGAAAGGAGCGTTTATTACCATAGCCTCGCCTGTTAGGGGGCCTAGAAATTTGATCAAGAGTCTTGATGGTATCAAACTCTTTTTTAGCACATTCTAGGGCCTCATCTACTGCTTTCTGTTCAATGGGTTTATTTATGAGGGAGGCTTGGGTTTCGGGCTTAAAACCTGAATTGCGTAGCCAAACGTGGCGCTTGAGAAGTATTCCCTGCACTAGGGAGCGGCCAGCCGTCTCAGCGGCATCTAGGGAGTTTTTAACGATGCCCTGGTTTACCAGTGTGCCCTCTGATATTATAGCTAGCAGGCGAGAACGCAGAGGTTCAGGTGCTTCCTCTGCTTCGCTGCGCAGCTTGTTCCACTGTGCATCTGCGTAGCTAGCTAAAAGTGAGTTGTTATTAGCAATTCTAGTAGAGAAGGCGGCGGAGGTCGTGATTCTCTTCCCCAGTGCGTAGAGTCTTTTGCCTTCTTTGTCTGGAGGTGCTTCACTAGTGGATAGTGGCACCCCTGCTCTTTTTCTTGTGTTGGTAACCACAAGGGAGTCCGGAATAGAGTGTCCTCTGATGTATAAAGGGTCAGAGGATGAAGGGCTGAAGAGCTTTTCTATTCTAGGGTTGACCCCTCTTACTAAAGCTGGGTTAGTAAGGGAAGGAGAAATTCTTCTTTTAATAGAAGCCAGAAGTGGAATAGATTGGCTAACAGGGGCTTTTTCTTTGATGACTTTTTCTACAAAGTCAATGTCTGGAAGAGTTTCCCCTGTATCAATCTCAAAATGCGCTGCTGCCTTGCGCAATAGTGCATTGAGGGAAGGTTGGTCATCTATGGGAGAGGAGTTCCCATGTGAATCCTTGAGAGGAGAAGGGAGAAAGGCATCAGGGTCTGAATGTACTGATGGGGATTGCCAAGGCTGCACTGACGGTGAATGCCAGGGCTGCGAGGTAGCTGTATCCTCTTCAAACCCTGTAGCAGTGGTGTAAGGATCTTCTTCGAACCCCTCTTCCTCAAGTTCTACCTCTTCTTCTCCACCCAAACACTCCTCATCTTCTTGGAGGTATTGCTCCTCCTCAGTGAGGTCAACCAGCCTAGGAATCTTGACTCTAGGGTCATCCTGTGGCCATTCTCTTTGTCTTTTGTGAGTGGGTGGGTCTTGGTTTCCTAGAAACCTTTCCATTTTCTCCATGCAAGAATGGAGTCTTTCAAGGGTCTCATGGGGTACCCCTGAATAGTCTAGAGGGGGGAAATTAGTGTTTTCGCCTTCGAATCGTTTCGAACGCTCCCACAACGTCGACGAGAGGTTCCAGTCTCCTTCTGAAAAGCCTTCAGGTAGTTCGGAAGCGTCCTTTGGAGAAGGAACAAGTTACTTACCTGTAACTGTTGTTCTCCAGCATGGGTCTGGCATGGATTCATATGCTCATGAATATTCCCCGTCGTCAGGCTGGGAATCCTCGGTAAAGAAAAAACCAGTATCAGTTTCGTTTCTGATCTGTCTTTCGTAGTAACAACCAATCACTGGTCTCTGCGTCATACTGACCACAGCCAATGACTGCCCTCTACCTAAGCACCGCCTCTGGCAGCCATCTTCAGATTTGGAAGCACGTGAAGTGGCAGTATGACCAAGTGAAGAGCCGCAGAGGGGTAGGCGGGAGGGTTCGCATGTGAATCCATGCCAGACCCATGCTGGAGAACAACAGTTACAGGTTAGTAACTTGTTCCTTCTCCAGCATGGGGTCTGGCATGGATTCACATGCTCATGAATAAAGAATACATAGCAGTACACACATGCACAACCACGGGAGGTGGCAAAGGCTCAACATCAAGCATCACATCAACTCAACATTAAGCATCTTACCTCCTCACCAGGCTCACCTCAGGCGAACAGGTTGCGCAGCACTGCTTGGCCGACCCTGGACTCCTCCCTGGAATCCCGGTCGACGCAGTAGAATTTCGTGAAGGTGTGCGTCGACCTCCACGTAGCAGCCCTGCATATGTCCAGCAGGGGCACATCAGATAGGAACGCCGTGGTAGCTGCGATCGGTCTGGTGGAATGGGCTCTCAGACGGCCAGGCAGCGGTCGGTTTGCCAACCGGTGACAGCACATGATACAGCCGGAGAGCCATCTGGAGATGGAAGCCTTCGAGAGAGCCTTCCCCTGATTGACAGGTCCAAAGTTCACAAAGAGTTGTGACGTCTTCCGAAAACCCTTCGTGCGGTCCACGTAGAACTTCAGCGCTCTAGCTACATCCAGCGAGTGCAAAGTCCTCTCAGCCGGCGACGAAGGCGACGGGAAGAACACAGGTAACACCAAGGGTTCGTTGAGATGGAAGTCCGACGGTACCTTGGGCATGAAGGAGGGGTGCGTCCTGAGCACTACCCTCGTGTCGAGGAAAGTCAAGTACGGGGCCTTGCAGGAAAGGGCCTGGATCTCTCCCACTCGTCGTGCGGAGGTGAGGGCCACAAGAAAAGCTGTTTTCCACGATAGAAACTTCAACGGGGCCGAGTGCAGAGGCTCGAACGGAGGTCCCATGAGCTTGGTCAGCACCACGTTGAGCTCCCACGCCGGGGCCGGAGCCTTCACCGGCGGGAACGATCTGAACAGTCCCTTCATGAACTCTTTCACCAGACGATGAGACCACAAGGACGTCCGCCCCGTGGTTCTGGTGTATCGGGAGATCGCAGCAAGATGAATCTTGATGGATGCGTGTGCCAGACCAGCTTTGGCCAGCGTCAGCAGGTACGGCAGTACTTGGGGAGCCGTAATCCGTAGAGGGTTAATCTTCTGTGCGCGGCACCAGACAGAGAACCTCTTCCATTTGTGTCCGTAGCATTTAAGAGTCGAGGACGCCCTGGCCTTTGCAAGAACCTCTCTGCAATTGGCCGGTATGTCGTATCCTCCAAACTCTAGCGCTGCAGGAGCCAGGCCTGCAAGTTCAGCGACTTCGGGTCGTGGTGGAGGATGGCGCCTCCTTCCCTGGAGAGTAGATCCGCGTCCGCCGGCAGCTTGATCGGCGGGGACGCTGACAAGTCCAGCAAGTCCGGGAACCATATCTGCCTCGGCCACGCAGGTGCGACGAGGATCATCCTGCACCGTGACCTCTTGAGCTGGTTGATGAGCCGGATTAGCAGAGGCAAAGGAGGGAACGCGTAGAGGAACAGGCCCTCCCAGGGGAACGAGAAAGCATCGCCCATGCTCCTCGTCTGGGGAAACCTGCTGGCGAACCTCCGGCACTTGGTGTTCGTCGCCGTCGCGAACAGGTCGATCTGGGGTGTGCCCCACCGTCGGAAGAGGCGATCCACCAGATCCTGCCGTAGTTCCCACTCGTGACACGAGCGCAGCTCCCTGCTGAGTGAGTCGGCGATGGTGTTTTTTATCCCTGCCAGATGAAACGGCACCAGAAAAATCCCTTGGGCGACGGCCCAATGCCACAGGTCCTGCGCCTCCTTGGACAGCGCTGGGGACCTGGTTCCGCCCTGTTTCCTGATGTAAAACATGGTGGTGGTGTTGTCGGTGAAGATCCTCACCACCTTGCCCTTGAGGGACGGAAGGAAGGACCTGAGGGCCCAAAACACTGCACGGAGCTCCAGGACGTTGATATGCAGGGACTTCTCCGTCGGGAGCCAGAGTCCCCTTGCGTGCAGATTTTCGGTGTGCGCTCCCCACCCTTCCAGGGAGGCATCCGTGGTCACAGTCTCCTGGTGGGCTGGGGCCTGGAAGTCCATGCCCGCCGTCAGATGCGCGCGGGTGCCCCACCACCGTATCGCTCGTCGGAAGCTCTCGTCGAGCTTGATCCTTTCCTCGAAGCTGCCCGTCGTCTGGATCCAGCGCGCATCCAGGAATTCTTGCAACGGGCGCATCCGGAGCCTGCACATGGGAATGAGGTAGATGCAGGAAGACATCATCCCGAGGAGGGATTTGATGGACCTCACTTTGGCCGCGTCGGCCACCAACATCCGTTGCACCTTGCCCAAGAAGGTCCTGGTCCTCTCCTCCGACGGGGAGGCCAGAAGGGACACTGTCGAGCCTCGCTCCCAGAAACAGTGCGACTTGCGCGGGCACCAGGTGGGATTTGGCGTAGTTCACGGAGAATCCCAGGTCCGTGAGGAGTTGGACGGTCCTTGCCATGTGGACCACGGCGAACTCCCTCGTCTTGGCGCGGATGAGCCAGTCGTCCAGGTAGGGGTAGACGTGAATCCCCTCGCGGCGCAGCTGCGCCGCCACCGGTGCGAGGCACTTGGTGAATACCCTGGGTGCCGACCGTAGTCCGAAGGGAAGGGCTTTGAACTGGTAATGACGCCCTTGGACCACGAACCTGAGGAATTTCCGGTGCCCCTTTAGGATGGGAATGTGGAAGTAGGCATCCTCCAAATCCAACGACGATAGGAAGTCTCCTTCCTCCAGCTGACCCAGGACGTGCTGGAGGGTGACCATCCGGAACTTCTGCGCCTTGATGAACTTGTTCAGACGTCGCAGGTCTAGGATGGGGCGCCATCCTCCCGTCTTGTTCTTCACGAGGAAGTATCTCGAGTAGACTCCGGAGCCCCGAAGCCCCTTTGGGACGAGTTTGATGGCGCCCTTCCTGAGCATCGCCTTTACCTCCAGGAGAAGTTGAGGGGCGTGAAGTTCTTTCCTGGCCACGGGGGGGACGCGCGGGCACCTTCTTTGAAACTCGAGCGCGTGGCCCCGGGCCAGGGCGTCCAGCACCCAACGGTCGGTGGAGATGGACTCCCACACGCTGACGAAGCCCGCCAGCCGGCCTCCCACCGGGGTGCTTCGGTGGGGGCCCGACCCCACGGCCGGTTCAATCCTGCTTGGACGCGGCCTTGCCGCCTTGACCTCCTTGGCGACGACGGCGGGGTCCGCTAGACTTGCCTCGTCCTCTGTAGGCCTCTTGCGACGACGAGCGGGCCGCTTGACGGTAGGAAGCGAAACCGCCGCCGGAACCTTTGGAGGCGCCCTTGCCTCCGCTGCTCCGAAAGGGCGTCCGTCGTTGCTGCAGAACTCCAAGGGCCCGGGCCGTCTCAGTATCCGCCTTGATGGCCTGAAGGGAATCGTCCACTGTCTTCCCAAACAGATTGTTCCCGTCGAAGGGCATGTCCAGGACTCTGGTCTGGACGTCCTGCCGGAAGTCCGTAGCTTTGAGCCATCCACGACGTCGAAGGCAAACGCCGTTGCCCAGCTGGCGGAACCCAGTGTCGGCGATGTCCGTCGCCACGGTGATGGCGTGGTCCGAGGCCACCTCACCTTCCTGCAGGATCTCCAGGGCCTCCGCCCTCTTGTCGTCAGGCAGAAAATCCAGCAGGGGAGCTATCTTGTACCAGAGCTCCCTGTCGTAGCGAGCCACGATAGCCAAGGCGTTGGCCGCTTCAATCGTCGTCGCTGCCGACGAGATGACTCTACGTCCCATAGCATCCAATTTCCTTCCCTCGCCGTCCGGCGGGGAAGTTGATGTGGAGGCCGCACCCCCCCCCCCCGCTTTCTTCCTGGCTGCCGCGGAGACGGAATCCGGGGTAGGCTGCGCCCGGAGGCACAGGGGGGCCGTGTCCGGGACCCGGTACTTTTTCTCGTACCGGTCTCTTCTAGCTGGTGTCGTGGAAGGGTTCTTGAGGAGGGAAAGGCCCTCATCCCAAATGTCGTCCAACAGAGGCACTGCGAGGACCGTCTTCCTCTTGGCCTCGCGCCGCTGATAAAGGAAGCCTTCCTTTTTCTTCTCCTCAGGGCAGAGTTGGAAAAGCTCGGAAGCCCTGGAGATCATGGAGTGGAAAGATCCGATCTCGTCGGGCGGAGAAGCCCTGGCGGGAGGCGACGACGGAAAATCCTCGTCGTATGCCTCGTCGTCCGTACCCGTCGCTGCCGTGTCAGTCCCCGTATCATCCCCTCGGGTGGACGGGGAGGAGGGCTGGACGGGGCGCGACGGTTGAAAAGGAGGTGGTGGATGGATCCTTCTTTTCTTGGTAGGGGGAACACCAGAAGGTCCCGGTTCTGGATCCCCCGACGGGAGAGGTTCCTCCGTCGGTAACGGTAGCCTCGTCCTTATCTCGGAGCATAAGGACTGTATGGCCAACAAAATGGCCGCCGAGTTGTCTTGCGGCGCTGGCAGAGGGGAGTCCGACGGGCGAGCAGGGGCCCCGTCGGTATCCTCGACGATGTCGTCGTCGTCACCTGCGTCGGGGTCCATTCCGACGGGCTGGCCTTCTTCCACGCCTAGACCGTGGCTTAAGACCTCGATCAGCTCCTCTTCTGAGGTTGAGGCCGAATCTACGACGACGCCCTGCCCCCCCTTCTTCCCCACGGAGGGTTTCATGGGGGTCCTATCGATGGGCACAAAAGACTCCCTCCGAGGAGGCAGGGAGATTCTGGGCCCCGAGGTCGCCACCACTGGTGCAGCCTCCACAGGCTGAGCCAGGGCCGCCGCGACCGTTTCGATAGAGGGCTTGGTCGGATGGATCAAGGCCTTCACCACCTTAGGTGCGCTCACCGCCTTATCCTTGAGGGAGGGGGCACTGCCACGCTCCTCCTCTGCCTTAGAGCTCGACCGGGGCCTCTCCAGGAGCTTCGCCGGGTGCTCGGCCTTCCTCTTACCCGACCCAGAGCGTTGGCTCGTGGTTGATGGTGCCGGGGAGGGTGCGCCCTGCCCGGCGCCCGTAGAGCCCGACCGTTCGGCGCTCCCGGTGCCAGCGGACTCGCGGTGCTTAGCCTTATGTTGGGCCCCCGTCGCCGGGGCGCCCTCAAAGGTCTTAGAAGACCGCTCGGATTTCTTCTTCTTCTCGCCAGACGGGCTCTTACCCTCCAGCCAGTTGGCGAGACGTTGATGGCGGTCCTTCATGGTCCGTTCCGACATGTTGCCGCAAAACGCACAGTCCTTCTCCACGTGCGTCTTGTCCTCATGAAGGCAGTAAAGGCAGAAAGAGTGTTCGTCCTCCTTGAAGACGTTCTGCAGCTGGCATCCAGGGCAGACCCTGAACAGCTTTCCGGGCGTCGAGCTTCCCTTCTCCTGGGCCATCTCCGAGACCGGGCCTGAGAAGCTTCTGGAGTCCTCCGAAGTGTAGCTCGACGAAATCTTCACCCTTGAGGGGCACAGACGAATCCGACACGGGTCCCCGTTGATCGGATGTAGGATCGGTGGAGCTTGAGGCTCTTTTGACCGAAAGAATCCAAGTTTTTTGTGAAAAAGCACGAAAAATAGCACTAACGCTCGAGAGCAATAGCACGAGGATCCCAACACATGAACGTGCGGTAAAAATCTGAAGATGGCTGCCAGAGGCGGTGCTTAGGTAGAGGGCAGTCATTGGCTGTGGTCAGTATGACGCAGAGACCAGTGATTGGTTGTTACTACGAAAGACAGATCAGAAACGAAACTGATACTGGTTTTTTCTTTACCGAGGATTCCCAGCCTGACGACGGGGAATATTCATGAGCATGTGAATCCATGCCAGACCCCATGCTGGAGAAAGGGGGAGTTCCTGGCTACTTTTATGTTTTTTCGACGCGGTATTCGACGTTTGTTTCGTCATCCGCGTACGTTTGTCTTCGGCGACAGTTCTCGCTAGGCTCTCGACCACGATTTTGTCCGTCGAGGGCTCTGGTGTCGACGTTGTGTGCGTTGCGCGTTGTACCTCGACGGTCGCTCTATGGAGCGTTGCGTCGGATGTTTTTGGGGTAGCGCCCGTGTTAGATGGAAGCCCAATCGCTGGTCGCAGCTGCCTTTGCGGGTGGGGCTTGTGACCTTTACGGTCTGCGGTAGACGCCGGAGTGCCCTGCGTCCCCTTCGGCGCTGATGGATCCTTCGTTCTCGAAGAAGAGCCGTGGGTAGTGTGTTTAGCCTTATGGGGTTTGTGTGCGTCCTTGTCGCCGGGGTGTTCATCCCCATAAGCAGGGCGTGAGCCGAGCCCGTCGGGGCCGGGGACGGACGACGAGGAGCGGGAGCGCTCCTTCTGGGGGTTCATGACTTCCGTAACGGACGTCGAGTTATCGCACTCCTCGTCACTTTCAGTAACAGCGGGTGAGGAAACTGACTTCGACATCGCGTAGACCGCCCACCTCTTAACCCTACGTTCTTTAAGAGTCCTGGGTTTTAAGAGCTTGCAGGCTGCGCAGCTGTTCTCTATGTGATCGAGGGGTAAGCAACGATTACAGAGCTTGTGCTTATCTTTCCAAGTATATTTGCCCCTGCAGCGTGGGCAAAACTTAAATGGTGTCCTCTCCATAGCTGAGGCAATAATAGCTGGCGATAACAACCCCAAGGGAAAGAAAGGGGAGAAAGAAAGACATTCTCAAAGAGAAGAGACAAAGTTCTAACCCCCACTCTCCCTACTGTAAGTTGGCCGTCGAGGCCAGGCCACGTGTTCGGCAGCGCCGAAGGATCTCCTCCGCTCTTCCTCTCCGTCGAAAATCAGTTCGGCGGAGAAACAGCTTCACAGCTAACGTCGAGGGGGAGGGATCGTTATCAGTATATTAAGTTATGACAAAAGGACCGAGGTCCGTGGCAAGTATAGCAATGTCTCTCTAGGAGCTCCGCGAAAGGCGACCAGAAACTGGGCGGAAAAAAACAATCTGAGGGACCTCGACGCGTGAGGGATTGTGGGTACAACGCACGTCACTATAGGGATAGTGTTACAGACACGCCTTGTCGACGTCCCCTTTTCGACTACGAAAAACAAAATGCAATACTCCGCAGTGACCACTGGATGTCGGACCCATGCACAGCATGTGTTTCTAAGCAGATTGACAAACATCAGAAATTTAATTAATCTGGATTCTACCACGCCCTACTGATACTGTAGGAATACATTAATCCAGCACTGTATGCCATTTAAGATATTGTGGAGCATATGTAGAAACTAGTTTCATGGATATAAAAAAAATAGTCCAGAGGCCCCCCTCTGCAAGAACAAAGCCCATTGACCTGTTCTTTGGGAAGGTACCCACGAGAGTCCGCAGCCACACTTTAGCTCACTGTACCTTTCACAGATGGGAAATATCCATTTGCATATCAGTCTTTGTCCCACCCACGTGGGCAGTCGTACCGAAATGCTACGGCAATTCCCTTCTGAACAAGAGTACCAACAGCAAACCCCATACACCTGTTTTAGCCTTGTTGGGCCTAATCAGTGAGGTGGAGCTGTGCCTCTGGACTATTTTTTGATTGTTTAAGGGACTTAGGTTTAGTCACCCTAAGTTTCCTAGGGTCATCCAGACATGGGCCCCTTGCGCAGTGGCGTAACTTTGCTGAAAATATTGGGGGGACATAACATCTGAAGAAAAGGTGCCCCAGCCAAATGAATGGGGACAAAATGGTGTGCCATGAAAGGTGGGAGGACAAACACCCTCGTCCCCCCCCTAAAATTACGCCCATGCCCTTGCTCGCTGTGCTCAGAGTGGGACAGCTCCATCTCACTGATGAGGCCCAGCAAGGCTGAAACACGTGTATGGGGTTGTTGTTGGTATTCGTGACTTTCAAACAATTGGCAAATAGATCAATAAGTCAACAATACAGTTAAAAAGGATTTTATGGATTATGGTAATTTAATCATTAGCGGTTTAGACCACACCATTACTCAGCAGAAAAGAGCCTCAATTTAAGAGTAGAGTTTGAGAATGCAGTATTTCTTGAATAGAAAGAACGTTTTTGGACACGTTTCTGCACAGAACAGGAATTTATGAAATTGAATTATACGAGAGGGCAGGAGAGTTAATGATGCCAAAAGCCAAACGCCCAGCGCAGAAGCCAAGTGAATTTTAACTATTCCTGCACAGACCAGATAGGATTAGCCCAAAGGCCGAAGACATGCATGTTGAGTATGAGCAACTATGTCCCTTTCTAAATGCTTCCATCTGCCTACTATGACCTAGCAGCCGATTATGAAAGTCCTAATCACACGTGGGATGCAGCGTTTTTTCTGCCAAAAAAGTGTTTTGGGTTGTGGTGGTGGTCAAAAGAAAAGCATTGGTGGCTGGTGAACTTTTTTCTCCAACCATTATTTTATTAGAATAAAAATAAAATACAAATGCAGTTTAAACACTTCAGATAAGGAGTGCATCGGCCACTGTTACACCCTAAAATAGGCAAATACTGCCAAAAAATGAAAATAGAGAAAAAATACCCCACGTAAAATAGGAAACAGGATCATGTGCCTCTGCTTACACAAACGCAGATCCATGGATGTGTCTGGACCAGTAGTGCATGTAGTACTACAGGAAAAAACATACTGCCTGATCAGAAGTAGTAAACCCATCTTAATGTACATGAATTACTAGGTTCAAATAATTACAAAAATCTTTCAGTATTCCAATGAAAACCTTTCTCTTCTAAAATATTGCCATTGGGAATTCAACTTGCATTTTTAATACCTAAAAAAAATATTTTACACCCATCTAAAAAAATAAAAATAAAAAATCTAGGGAGTTAAATACTCCCACTTCTAAATCTTACCTGTGGCAGTGATTTCAAGGTTACCAAGACACTTCCCAAACCACCCACCCCCTTCCCCAATTACAATTCACTATCAGGCTAGCATATACATCCCCATCTCTTGTATCCCAAATTCAATCCTTTCTCCCAAGTATACAAACCATCATAGGTACGACGCATTCCATCATAGAATAAACTCGCTAATACGCAATCCCAATAAATCTGCTAATCCCAACCTTTCAAATATTACCCCACCTCAGCTGAGGTAATGTCCAGATTGCAGAGATTGGGAGGGCGGGGGAGGATAAAGTGGGCGTGGGGTAAGTCTGACAAGCACAAAGAATGGATCCAATTTTCGTGATTCCTTCTAGTTCCTATATGGTGAACACTTAAATAAAAAAGTGCATATACCTGTGTCTCCCTCCCGCCCCCACGACACAGGCCAGTGTATGTACAGTGTGCCCTACCCTCACCAGTGGAGGAGAAAATGCTGGAAACATCAATAAACGAGTCGCAGTGGGTACTGAGATCAAAGCAGCAGTTAAACATGTGCTTTGTATTGACAGACTTTCTGTATGCCCAAATTGGAAAAGGGTTTACTTGAGGGTTACGGCCAATAGGCAAGATCTTTCAACATGGCCATCTACTGTCTGAACTCCCATAGAACCTCCAGTACTGTGAAATGCCAGATCCTGGAAGGAACCCATATGCATGCACCTACAGTTACCGGGCCCATAATCTTATTCGCTAGTGTTATTCATTGCTTGCTCCCCCCTACCCCCAAACCCTTGATCCAATAGTGTTCTCAACGTTTTTAATAATCTGAGTTAATTGTTAGGACTTTAAAATGGTTGTATGTAGAGTAACTAGATAGGTTCAGCTGTTTTTCAAAATGCGATATTCCCGAATACATATTTAAAAAAAATGAAAAAAAACAATGCATTTTCTTTCGTTGAACGAAAGCAAATACTTTACCAAGATGGCCACCATGGAAAAGGAAGCAAGGCTCTGCACAGAGCCCTTCTTCCCTTTCCATGGCAGCCTGCAGGAGCAGAGAGGACAAAGTGCGGCAGGGAGTTCCACTGCTGCAGAAATATGGTAAGTGGGGGTGGGAAGGGACAAAAATAAATAACAGGACGGGGTGGGAAGATGGTAGCGGGGGAGCTGGCCATCAGGTGGGATGGAATGTGTGCTTTCACTGGAGGTTCAAGCCAGTGTTCCTAGACACCCGATTAAATGGCTCCCCCCGCCAGAGTGCCACTGATTATTCAAATGACCTGCCTTAAAAGGATCTTGATTATGGAAAAAACTAACCCATCCTTGGTCTGAGTGGCAACAAAGTCACACATGAAACCCTCTGGTAGAGATATGGGATACATTATGAAATGCAGCATTTATAACACATGTACACAAGTGTTTCTAGGTGCGACAAGACAAGGATGTAAAAACGGAGGACAAAAAAAAAAGATCTTACTAGGCCTTGTGTCATTCAGATCGCGCAAGTGCAGGGAAGGTGAGAAGTGCCAGGGGTGTGGAGAGGGAAAGGGGGAGGGGGGAATTGCAGTTAATCAGAGTGCAGCCAGTGGGTAGCTCAGTGCATGTAATCAAAAAATGCAGTCAAAGGGTGGCCCATAAGTGCAGGGAGAAGGGGCTGTAGGGTTACAGATACAGACCCCAAGTGCTGGGGGAGCCAGAGGCAGTTCGAGGTGCAACTGGACAGGCAGGGAAGTTAGCCCAAGTTCAGAGGGTGGCCAGGTGACCAGTGCATAGAGCAGACTGGTCAGCAGGGGAGAGGAATAGAGAAAGCAGAAGCAGAGGAAGGTCTTGAGTTGCTTCCAGAACCGGAGGTGGTTCTGCTGAAGTTGGAGGGGCAGGGAGGCTGTTTCACAAGGAGGCCCCAGCCGAAGAAAGGTCTGCTCCCAACTCTTTGCTTGGAAAAGCGACAGACCCTCATAGTTGGAGGTGGGTGAGCAGATGGCTCGAGAAGGGACAGGTTTAGGAAGAGGGTTGGAGGTAGTGCTTGCCCAGGCCCCAGAAAGCCTTGTGGACAACGCAGAGGGTCTTGAACTTGATCCTTGCCGCCACTGAGAGCCAATGAAGATATTCCAGAGCTGGAGAGGTACGATCCCCAGGCTTGAGGCCAAGGACAAGTCTTGCAGTCTTGTTCTGGGTGAGCTGTAGAGGCGGGAAGATTTAGAAATAGGCTGTTGCAGTAGTCTAGCCGAGAGGACCAGGGCTCTGGAGACAGTGAGCTTCTGGGGGAAATTGAGGCAAGGAAGAATACCTCCGAGGAGGGGCAGCTGATAGTTGGACTTCTTAGAGACGTCTGAGATGTGAGGAGAGGGTGGAGTTGAAGATGGCCCCCAAGTCCTTGGGCTCACAGGTAGTAGCAGGAAGAGGGCCCAGAGAGGCAGGAGGGATATGGTGTCCAATAAGGAGGATCTCCGTCTTACTGGCATTAAGATGGAGATCATTGGCGGCACACCACTCCTGAATTACGGGCAGTCTCTGGAATGAGAGGAGGAGTAGAAGTGGCTGAGGGGAGCCTGAAAGAGTTGGACGTCATCCACATAACACTGAAAGTTGGAGCAGAGAGCAGCAATGCAGTGGGCAAGAGGTGCCAGGTACTGGTTGAAGAGCCAGGGAGAAAGGTTAGACCCCTGGGGAACACCACAGGTAGATGGAGATCTAGGAGGAAGGACCCCAGTTAGACCTGGGAAGGTCGATCAGTGCGAAAGGTCAGCCAGGCCAGGGCCTGATCAGTGATACCCAGGTTAAAACTGAGGCGGTTGAACAGGATGGCATGGTTGACCATATCAAATTCCCAAGATTGAGGAGAATGAGAACAGAAAGAAGGTTAGAATTAAGGTTGGGGAGCAGGTCTTCACAGATGTTCAGGAGGGCAGCTTGTGCTTTTGGATGCTCTGAAACCAGGCTGATGGTCATGGAGACAACCAACAGATTCAGTGTGCAGGGTAGCTGGGAGATGACCAGCTTTTCTAAAATGAATCATTTCTGATCCTTGCATCTGCTCAGATTCACATGCTTTGTATAGGCTGACTTCTAGTGGAAGTTGCAGAGTACTGCACATTCATTTTTCGAAGTTCTAAAAGGAACGTTGACAGTGCGTAACCACTACTATCCCTAGTGCGAGGTACCCTGTACCCATGATCCCTCAGGTGTCGAGGCCCCTCAGATTATTGGTTTCTGACCAGAGGGAGTGTATACACTAAGCGCAAAGTGCAAGTAGAGCCATGATGTATGAAGAATCTATGCTTTTTCCCCCCCCAGGCACCTACTCCAAGAGGGGAGGAAGGCGGGCGCATGTGAATCTAAGTGGATACAAGCATCATAAATAAGATCCCAGTGAGTAATGCATCCCTTATTAGGTTTGTGGATCTGCTTAGAATCACACGCTTTGCATAGATTAGAAAGCAGTGCTAGTAGAAGGTGGTGGGTTATTAGAAGGTGGTGCTGCAAAGAGATGTTTCAGCAATTGTCCCACTGGTGCATCACCTCTAGTATGTGTATCCAGACAGTAATGTTGGGTGAAGGTATGTACTGAACTCAAGTGGCAGCCTTGCGAATAGCATCCAAAGGCACATTTGCTATGAAGGCTAAAGTTGCCCTATGCCTCGAGTGGAGTGTGCTTTGGGCTTAAAGGGCAATGTTCTCATGGCAAGAGTAAGAATTGGATGCAGTTGAGAATCCATTTGGAAATTGCTGCTTTAAAGATAGGGTCCTCCTTCTCTTGCAGTGGCTACAGATGCAAAGAAACTATACCTTTTTTCTGATCGGCTTTGTCTTTTGAAGTTAGAACATGACAGCTCTGCGTATAGCCAATGTATGTAGGCTTCTCTCCTTGTTGGGTTATGGAAAAACGAAGGAAGCTCTACTTTGATTACATGGAATCTTGATATGAATTTGGTTGAAAAGCGAAGATGTGTGCCTAGCACCACCATGTCCTCACGTATTGGCGTCTTGTAAAGAGCTTTTAGTTCACAGACCCTTTCCGATAGACGTGATGGCTATTAGGAAGGCCGTTTTGAAGCTAGGCGTTTAAGGCTGGCATTTGTGCCTAGACTCGAAGGCCCCCTCCACTACTCCCATGAGCCTTGAGAATACAACATTGTGGTCCCAACCGGGAGTAGGTTTGGGAAAGGAGAGGGTACAGTTATTTGATGCCCTCCATGGTAGCCTTAACAAATAACGGGGACATGGTGTATAGCTGCTAGGTGAATTTAGAGTGGGTTAAAGACTAATCCTAAGTGAAGTAGGTAGTGCAGGTAGTTAACCATATTAGTGGGTTAACAGTCGGTTGGATTGCAAGACCGTGTTCTGCACCATAACACAAAGCATTTCTATTTGTAAAATAGCAGTGCATTGTGTTATGCTTGCATGCTTCCTTGAGTGCACCTTTGGTCTAGGTTAATTTGACCAAATTTTATGAGCTCAGGATCCAAGCTGTTAAGTTCAAATTTTGAGGGCATGGCTGCAGCGTTGTTCCCTGATCCTGGTTCAGCAGGTTGTCCATGCAGGGTAGTTTCATGGGAGGACACAGACATTTGTAAATGTAAAAGCCAGGTCTGGCGGGCCCACATTGGAGCTATTGGGATCAGTGTAACTTCTTCCTGGAGTAGCTTGTGGACTATTTTGTTGAGCAGGTGTCCGGAGGGGGTGTGAGCATATACAAACTTCACTACCCCATTCATCAGAAATGCATTCCTCTTAGACCCTTTCTGGGGAAATCTTTGCGAAAGGCTCTCTGGGAACACCCATTTTGAGAAGACTTAGTTTAGCACCTCAGTTTAGTTGCCATTCATGCTCAGAAGGTAGCACTGTATTCCTGATTAGTAAATCTGCAAGAAAATGGAGTTCCCCTAGAACATGTTGTGCCACTAGGAATATGTTGCGATACATTGCCCACCGCCAGATGTTCTGGACTAGTTTGGACAGCCCTGGAGAGGGAGTACCCACCTGTTTGTTTACATAAAACATGGCCGTGGTACTGTCTGTCAAGGAGTTCGCCCCCTTCTCACCAGAGTTTCATCTTTGCTGGATTTCTTGATCAATGACTTCTTGCGTACTGCTCGAGTCTCGAATAAGGCTGCACAAGTCTCTTCCGACTCCAGCGTGCGTTCAAGTACCGGGATGCAAGGATCCAGGAAATAACGGAGCGCAACTAGCACACGAGTCCAGGAATCAAGTACGGAAGGAAAGGGATTAGAATTGGGTTAGAGTGGGAGAAGCAAGGGAAACAATACTGCGAGCTACGGAGCACACGTCTGGTCGCTACTTCGCAATAGCATTGAGACGCGCGGGGGCGCGGCATATTTATGGAACGTACTACGTCCGCCGTGAAGGCTGGTGCGAGGCGTGATACGGCCATGTTGAGAGAAACAATGAATGCAAGCCCCGCTGTGACAAGGACCAGGAAGTCCAGAAGGGGCGCATTCTGTGGGTCATGACACTAAGGACTAGGCCTGTTCTGTGCTAGCCGATCCTTGAATGCTTAGTTCTTTGAGAATCGCTAGTAGTTGGAGAAGGTTTATGTGCTTCCTGGTTAGCGCCTGTGTCCACAAGCCAAGAGCAGAGTGATGCAGGAAGCGAGCACCTCACCGGGTTATTGATGAGTCGTGAGAGTGCCTTGATCACTGGTGTGTGGAAAGGCTGTCCCCTCAGCTGATTGTTTGTTCCACCACTGTAGCGATTGAACCACAGGTTGTGAAACCACCACTAGATTGCCCCACAAACCACTTGCTTGCGACCATCGTTATGCTGGCCATTCTTGCATTGGACGTATGCGCAGCCTGGTGTGAGGCACTAGGTAGATCTAGGAAGCCATTATTCCCAACAGGCGCATTGCCTTTCATATCGTCACTTGACTGGCTACGTACTGAGGTGTTTGAAACAGCATGTTTTGGACCACCTCTTCGGTGGGGTAGACTAATGCCCCCATAAATTGCTTTACTTGGCTGGGTACTAGACTGGACTTCATTTAGTTTATGGAGAATCTCAATTGGAACAGCAGATTGATAGTTTGCTGTGTGTTTTGAAGGCACCTCTGGGTTGAGTCCTGGTCATCAGCCAGTCTATGTAAGAGTATACTGGAATGGACTGCCATTGCAAGTGGGCGGCCAACACTGCTAGGACCTTCGTGCATACCCTGGGGGCTGATGCAATGCCAAATGGTAGCGTCTTGAATTGGTAGTGCTAGTCTCCCAATCTGAATCTAATGTATTTTTATGCAAAAAAAGGGGGTGTCTGGGAAACTCTACCAGCACGAACACAGCCCATTGACTTGTTCTTGGGTGGATGGCCCCTGGGAGAGTCTCAACCAAGTCTTTAGCTCACTCAATGTATTTTTATGTGCGCTGGAAATATTGAAATATGAAAGTATATATTAATGTCCAATGTTGCCATATAATGCCCCCCATTTTCAATAGTGGGATGACTTCCTGCAGCACGGTCATCCTGAATTTGAGGTTGGACATAGGTGTTTGCAGGGCGCAGGTCCAGCACTGGGCGCATTGTAAGATCTTTCTTTAGAACAAGGAAGTACATTGAATACATTTATTTTGTTTCATGAAGGGCACCAGCTCAATGGTTCCTTTCTGTAATAGTATTTGTATCTTCCTTCAGGATGTGGAGGAGTTCGGAGGACATCCGTCCTACATGCGGTGAATGGTGACTAGGTGTTTGGAGGAACTCAGTATGTTTTGGCCACAGTATCGAGGATCCAGCAGTCTGACATTCCCTACAATTGCTGGGTGAAGCGTGTTATGCACTGGGGACAAACGGGAGAGGAAAGTGGATTGACAGGTCATTTGGAGGAGGCAGCACAGCCTCGTCCTTTGCTGCGACAAAACCGCGGGTACTGGTAGGATAACTGAACATGCAGGCCCTAAAAAGGAGGCACCAGACGTGCTTGCTACGGCTTGGCCAGGTTTTCCCAAGCCTTGCACCTGAAAATGATGGCGTGTGTTAAACGCTCCCCTAAGAATGAATGGATTGCTGGAGATCTGACCAAGGGTCTGGATTGTCTTGCGATCTTTTTTTGCTGTCTCCAGCTGGTTGATAGCTTTGCCAAAAAGGAGACCCTCCTCGATGGGCATGTTGATTAAGGCCACCTGTGTCTCTGGCTTAAATCCTGAGTGTTAGCCAGGAATGTCGATTTAAGAGCCTACCCTCTGCAATAACCCTTCGGAGAGGTCTACGGAATCCAAGACATTTTTGAGGATGTTTTGGGAAATCAGTTTGCCTTCAGTGGTTCTCTTGAGAAGGTGGGAGAGAGCTGGTTATTGTACTGAGTCCAGAGGCCTCATCCCAACGGTGCTGCTGCAGCTCACAAGCAAGGTGGTGGTGGTGGTGGTTGCTATCCTGGTGAGGTAATGCAGCAGAGATCATAATACGCTTTCCCGGTGTATAAAGTTTCTTGGACGCCTTGTTGGGTGGTACCTCAGAGGTTGAGAGTGTAACAGCTGCTTGCCCGGAAGAGAAGGCCTCGGCACTGGTAGGGGGGGGGGGGGGGGGGGGTATATAGGAGGCTGCTCAGTAGGCCTTGCATGAGTGGGCAGCTTACTTTTGAAGTCCACAAAGAATGACATTTTGCCCAGTGTTCTCCAATTGTGATTGGGTCCAAGGGGCAGTAGACAAGATAGATCTTGGCGGCTCTGGAGTGACTTTAGGGGCACACAGGAATGCTTCAACTGGACAATGCGCTCCAGGGGTGTCTACAGGCTCCCGAGGACGCTTCTTGTGGAGGACAGAAGACAAAAGGTGAGGACTCCCTTCATAACAAGAGGCCTTTTTATCCTGATCAGAATGCTCTTTGTGCCATCTGATGTTTTTCTGGGCAAAAATTAGATTTTCTTTGGCTCTGCGCATCCGCCTCTGCCATTGAGGTGTTTGTGCACACCCTTCGCCGGAGTGTCTGCATCAACTTGCGGTAAGCAAGTAGGCAGAACCACAGCAAGTGCAGTCAGTTAAATCAGCGTACGTCAGCCCCCACTTGGTCTGGCACTCCTTTAGGGTCTTGGGCCTCAAGAGCCTGCACGCCACGCAAATTGAGATGTCACAAGGAAGGCAGTGGTTGCAAACTCAGTTTGGTGACCCACATGAACTTTTTGTTGAACTTGGGACAGAATTTATAAAGGGTGTGCTCCACAGTGGAAGGCAGACACAGAGGTAGCAGGACAAAGGTAGTAGGGGCAGGAAAAGGCTTTATAAACGATCAGTTCCCCTTTATCCCCCAAATCTCCCTACTGATTAGGCCGAAGCCCAGTATAGGCCGAAGCCAGTCAAAACAGTACATCTGTTTCTGAAGCCGGTATCAGCCGTTGAGATGTTAAAAGGAAACAGCAGTCTAATTAGTGTGTCAAAATGCAAACGATAGAAGGGGTTTGGATGAGTTGTAACTAAGTAGCTCATGCTACGGAAAGAACCTGCCACAATAGTGGGGAGACGAAAAAAAGAAAAATTGGAAGGCCCTCGACACGTGTGGGATCATGGGTACAGGGTACATCACACTAGGCATAGTATTAGTCACGCCCTGTCGATGTCCCTTTTCGAACTTAAAAAAATGAATGTGCAATACTCCGCAACTTCCACTAGATGTCAGCCTATTTAAAGCATTTAATGGCTTGTCACCTGCCCATCTGAGAGAAAGTTATCCTAGACCACCTGTGTAAATCTTTCTTCATCCTTTCCCAAAGAGGCATGTAGTTCTTCAAATACAACCTTTTCAGCAAGTTTGGCATTTGGATTTCTAAAAAGAATACACTCTGGACCTTAAATGTTCGCCAATTGTGACAAAAGTAATTTCCCCAATTTCAGTGGACAAAAGAGTAAATCAGATTGACTTTCAGAATGGATAAAACGCTGCAATATCCAATGTCCTATAAAAATGGGGTCACTGTAGGATCAATTTATATTCCAGAGGCTTCCACTATGAAACCCTTGATATCTTAATTCTTCTCACCATTGACACTAGGTGCTCAACCACTTAAAGACCAGTGCAGATGAGGCATCCCTACCTTTTGCCCCTAAAGAGTTGGAATCTGTCCGATGGGATCAATTTAAAATCACCACTGCTGAAGAAGCGGAATATGCCTAAATCCACAGCAACAGCCACTCCCATATTCCTATTTAAAGTAGCCCATCCTTCAAAAACTGCCAGTTGACTCACATGTGGAGATAAGACAAGAGTTAACTGCAGCCACTTGCAGATAAGCCATAAGACTGGAGGGTTTTCTTATATTATCGGCCCCTTGACACCATTAAATGTAACCCTACCCAGTCATTAAATACAGATTTGGGCAGAAGACCATTTAACCTTGCTGCTAATATGGGAGTAAAGGCTTTTGCATCTGCGTTAGTGGTTCAAGTCCAAGACCAATTTTCATCTCAGCTTCTTTTAATCAGCAAGATCGGAGCTACAAGGAAATACCTAGTAACAAACCCCCCCCCCATCCCCACCAACATAGTATAGACATTTGTAATAGAGCCCAAATACGAAAACCCTTATAAAAAGGCAGCTGTGAAGCAGTGTTAAGTGCCTTTCCTGGTATCATACATTTAATGGCAGTCTGTACCACAGTTTGTAATCTGGGTATCCAGGCCAAATGCCTCCATTCTTGATGATCTGGGAAGATGAGCGTTCCCACAAATAATCCCTCATGTGCCTAACATTACGTGGGGTTTCATCCACTTAAAGGGAACAATCTTGTCCAAAACACTTGGCTGTAACTCAAGTGAGAAGGACCCTTAACGGTCCTCCCCCTAGTTACATATCCAAGCCACCCCTCATCTGACACTGTTGTGCCCTTGCGCTCATCCTCTCCACCACTGAGCCCCACTCATGGATCCCATGCTCCTGCTAGGACTGTAGTAGCAGGCAGCATACTGGAAAGCTCATTGTGGGCCTGCAGACCCCTTTACATGCAGGGAGGTTACAGGACCGACACTTCACTTTCGCCTACTGCAGCCTCCCCAGTCCGCTGGCATCAATGCAGCCACCCATGTCACTGCACTCCTAAGTAGAAAAAAATAAAAAATAAAAATCAGATCGCCCCAACTACCCAACAGTTTTCCTTCTCACTCACTATTCTAAAATAGTTTTGCTCATGGTGCTAAATCCCATCACACCGTAGCCAGTAACGCAGCCCTTTACAACCAACGACACTAGGCTCCACATCACTCCATGGAAATGGTGATCTGCGTCTCCAATTTACTCACTATTGTCAATTACTCCAACCCATCCTCCCTTGACACAGTTGACAGTCAGCCACTCCTCAGTTCTTCCGACGCTTGCTCAACTCTGCATTCAGGATACGATCTTACCCTGGTTGGTCTATCTGGTCGCTATTTTTCCATCACCTGGACCAGTAAACATCCTCTGCTAACCCCCAAAACCAGTCTGGGCCCCTCAAGGATCGGTACTTGGTCCCATTTCTGGTGTTCAAATCTATCCATGAGCTGGCTGCCCCACTTGCCAACTCAACCAAGAGCTACACAACCTAGGACCTAAAGCTCTCCTGAAACTTCCCTAATCCTCTGTGCCCAATACTACTTTGCTACTGTTTTGCCCCCTTAGCCCTACTTGCTCCCACCACGGGTACACTACTCCTCGATTTCAACCTTCAACTGCACTGGGCTTCAAGACTGTCCTGAAGTACCTACTTTGCCCTAAAGCAGCATTGGGACTGTCTTAGGACTCACCCAATGAACTTATCCTGCCCCATTTGTCGATGGATCTAAATACTGCAAATTGATGATCGGGTAGCCTATGTAAATACTCAAAGCATTCAATAAACTTGTGAACTTTTAAAGTGCCATCACACCTCCCTACTACAACTGGGTTATGCATCAGTCTTAGCATGTCATCTACCACAGCAAAGCACCCAAATCTTACCATGGCCTAGACACGAACACAGTGTATGAGATATGACATTTATAACTTGACTGTATACAAGTGTTTCTAGGTGCGACAAGACAAGGGGTAGAAAGAGGGAGGGCAAAACAATCATTAGTCCTTGTGTCATTCAGATCGCCCAAGTGAAGGGGAGAAGTGCAAGTTTGGGGGGAGGGGGTGGTGGTGGAGGGTGCCGGTTATCCAAAGTGCAGGTGGCTCAGTGCAAGTAATCAAAGTGCAGCCAATGGGTGGGTCATAAGTGCAGAGAGAGGGGTCTGTAGGCTTAGAGATACAGACCACAAGTGCTGAGGGAGCCAAGAGGCAGTGCGAGGTGCAACTGGACAGGCAGGGACCTGGGCCCAAATTTAGTGGGTGAGCAGTGCGTAGAACAGACTTGTCTCAGCACAGGAGAGTACAGGTATGTACAGAGTTTGTCAAAGCTCTTCCCGCTCTAATAAATATGAATACTGAGAAGGGTCTGTAAACCCTTCAAAGGCAGTCCCAGTAAGAGATGAGATTTTTATAGTACACAAATAGTGAATTAAACACATATCTAGTGGCTTTGGTAGTGCTTGTTTGAGACGATGCAAAACCAATAACCATTTGGTAATCTGCAACTACTTCCAAAATACTTTTTGTTCATGCACTGAAGCCATTAAGTTGTGGACAGTAGAAGGAAACACTTTCTCACCCAAGTTACTATTATATGTCGCCGTTCAGTCCACCTTCCTCCATATTTATGGTGCATTCTGTCCAAAGGGAATGGTACCATAAATACTTTTGGTAGCACCGAAAAGTGTATTTTTCTTTGATGTTCACTGCCAAGTCGGTGCATGCGCTGCCACATGGCCACAGTCCTTGAAGTCACCCTTTAGTCCTTTTCCATCTGCCAAGACTGCATCTGGCTGATGACTTGGTGTTACAGGCGAAGGTAGGTGGTTCTATGGAGGAAAGGGGCTTAGGAGTACAGTAGAAACAGTAATTTACTCCCATGTCTCATTCCTTCCCCCCCATACTCATTGAAGATTCCCAAGTACAGAAATAGCGGGAGGTGGGGCCTATGACAATCAAACCAATTATGTTCTGCACAGACCTGATCAGCAGAAAGGCAACTCGAGATGCCATTAATACTTACAGGAAGCAGACCCTGGCCATGACAAAGGAAACGCCACTGGAAAGTCATTGAAGCCCCCTTAGGAAGTAAGAAGTGTGGCATGGGGGATTCCAAGATGGCGCTCGACCAGGACGCCGCACACCTTGGGTCCTCCGTGCAGACAAGAAGCAAAAAGGTGTAAATTGCGGATCTCAGAAGCTAAATTCCACGCTAAACCAAGCACTCTGGAAAAGCAGTTATCTGTAGGACAAGGAGAGATGATCGTTCCACGAAGACAGTTTTTCGCGGCACAGCGAGAGGCCTGAAAACGCAGTGCGGTGAATACATCCAACGTGATCCGGCGAGCAGTCAGCGGAGTGAAGAGAGATCCTGTGGTCTCTGCCCACTAGAGACCGCTAAGTGAGGCAAAGAAGGTGTGGACCAGCGCCCTTATACGCCACAATATCAAAAGAGGGGGTGCCCTGACATGAAAATAACCTCTGACATTGGACTTGGTCCGCCAGCCGGATTCTGCTGTCGGCACCCAAGTTGGATCCGGACAACTGAGGGCATGGGGAAAACAGTACCATGCCCTAGAAGCCAGCAGCTGTGAGCATTCCGTAAGCAACCTCACCTCTCACGGGTAATCGCCAGCCCAGAAGTAGGAGTTATGGGGGAAAACAGCCTAGTAACAAGACCGAACAGGCTGCATAAGCGGCTCAGGCCAAGAGGCCTCCTGCCCGCCAGAGCGCGCAACGGGTCGTAGCCTGATCAATGGTGAAGGCGTGATAAAGCCAGGCATTTCCAGAAGCCCCGGTCAGGCCCACGGAGAGCGGCGCAAGAACAGTGCATATAGAGCCCCAACACAGGAGAGAGGCATGAATATACCCTGCCTCGAGTCGGACTGGTAAGCACGCAAACGCGGCCCGGGAAGCCCCGATTAACACGCAAGGGGGAAACAAAACCAAAAAGTCCCCAAGTGCACATCATAACCCACAAGCAGCACCGGCAGCGGGGCACGACCCGCAAAACAAAGAAAAGAGGGCGCATCGGGGCGAAGCATAGCTCCGACACCAACCCATACAGTGGAAGGGGGAGCGAAAACATACCCGGGCTGAAGATTAATCGCGCGCTTGTAACAAAAGGAGAACCAGGGCCCAAACCTCGAGGCACAAGTGATCCTGCTAGGAAGCGAACAGAAAGGGCACCTGCCGGAGGAAAAATTAAGCAGAGAAGCCTGGAATCCACTCCGGCTGCGTCAAAACGCAAGGGACTACAGAGGGGGGCGCGATCACTACACACCCCAACAAGCTTAGCACCACAACAAAGCCCTCCAACAAAAAAAAAAAAAAAACCAAAAAAAAAACAGCGCAGTCCCACAGCATCGAAGGGGCAAGCACAGCAATATAATACAGAAAGGTGGGGAGAGATACACGGGCGTGGAGACAAGGAGAAGCAAGACCCAGAGCACCCGCCCACGTTGACCCGCACCAAACCCAGGAGATATAAGGCAGAGAAAATACCCGGGAAGGGCCTGCACAGCACAAACTCGGCCTCCAGGCACCACCAGAGACCAGAACCCAAAATAAGGCAAACATCCAGACCTTGCCCCAGAGGATTTAACGTTGGGCCACTGTTCCGAAGAGCTGGCCCTGGAGGACACACCTGCACCAAAAAGCGGCAACAAAACGGTGTGGCCCACATACACGAGGCGGTCACCTCTGGCCTCCTACCAGCAGCTAAAACACAGACACAGTGGTAACGTGCCCGGGGGTGCCACAAGCCCCCGGCAAAAATCAGACTCGCCCTATGGAATCGAAACCATAGCCCAGAACTCGCGCTCTGGCAAACAGAACACAGAGGGGAGAGAAAGTGCTGCTAGGAAACGGCCTCAACTTCAGAGATCTACTCAACAACCAATGTCCTTGGGTCGAAAGGGAAAAGAGCAAGCCAGCTCAAAGTGAAACCACAAAGTCAGAGCACTACACACCCGTGCAGAGTGGAACAACCCCAGAGTAAATATAAGCTGGGGTACAAGCCGGTACAAACAAAGTAAAAAAAAACAGACAAGCGAAGGGGGAGGAGCCCTCAAGAGAAAGAAAATTGTGACTGGAGGACTCCACCACAATACCCTGCATTCTACCTTCCCCAACGAAAGCACGGTCACTTACCTCCCCCCCACCACTCATCGATCCTGTCCACTGTAACCACGATGCCAAGAGCAAAAACCCCAACCGGGAATCAAGAAGGTCAGCTAGAGAAGTGCTGGAGGCAGAGACAGCAAGTGGATACCCTATCTCCCACAACAGTACAAGAACCGACAGTTGCAGTACATAGCACATCCCAGACCATGATGGCTTCCGACAAGGAGCTCTTTAACTGTCTGAAGGGAATGGAAGCCAGACTAACGACGACGTTACATAACCAGATGGGGCAAATTAAGGCGGAATTGAAATCCTTCTTACAGGAGGTCAGAAAAGAAATGGATGAACTGGGGGAAAGGGTAGATGTAGTAGAAAATGGTCTATCACGTATGGCCGAAGAAGCAAAACAAAATCAGCATCTTACTGGACCAAGTGGCTAGAGCAACGAACAATCTAGAAAACCAAGCACGTAGTTCCAACAACATGGTCAAAAGCCTGGCTGAATCGGTGCTGGACAGACCTGAGAGACACCGTGCAACAATGCTTTAGCAGTCTGCTGAATGATATCCAACTGGAAAAGAGCATTTGATAGGATACATCGGGCAGGTCCCCCAAGAGAAACAAACCGGGGGAGACCCAGAGATGTGTTGATTGCCATGACGTCCTATGGTCTGAAAGAAGACATTCTGAAGGCAGCGCAAGCTCACAATGACCCAACGATCAATGGATGTCGTATACAACTATATCAAGATCTGGCGCTAGTCACACTCCACAAAAAGAGACTAATGCAGCCGGTGACGAAAGCTCTGCAAGCAAAACACCTAGATGGGCCTACCAATTCGGCCTGTCCTTTATGGGGAGGAAAGCAGAGGAGAATCGGCACCTGTGAAGAGGGACTCACTGCGACAAATAAAGGAATAAGCAGTGTCATAGCAATTTGCTACGCAATTCTGTAGGTTTGCTAATTAAATTGACACTTGTGTAGCAAAAATAGCCATTTAAATTGCCCTGCACTCCTCGCTTACCCTCAGGCCTCTCGCCACCTTTCTTTCCCTTTGTTCACTGCAGTAATCATCTCCTCCACTCTTTAAGAGCCAGAGGCCTGTGTCAGAGTGCTAGTCAAGTATGTCTTTTCTTCAAATAATTGCAAGCCAGAATTAATCGAATGACCCTTTTATTAAGCCAACTATATCCTGTCTGGCAAAGACCAGTATGCGTTAACTTTATCTTTTTTTTTTTTTAAAGACTGTGGGTCTCATTACGGGTCCCGTGATAACCCTTCCGGTGGTACCGGCGGTGTGCCATGGACCTGTTAAAAACAAAAAAAAAAAATGACTTGTGCCCGACTTCCTGGTGCCATGGGTATTAAAAATCCAGTGGCCGGGAAGTCAGGCCCCAGCAATTTCATTAGTCCCCATTCCCATAGAGTCCCAGAGGACTCTACAATAATGGGGACACTGGACCACCCGCACCATTGCTCCAGTGAAACCTCTGGGCGGGTTACGTCCTGCACGGCAGGTCTGACACTGCCAAGCAGGACAGCACATGCCAGCAGAGTTGTAGTGTACTGGTCCGGAAACAATGGTGCCGGTTAGCTTACCAGCACCATTATTTCCAGAACAGCATACTTATGAGGCACAGTCATGTAGTTCCATTTCTTACATAATGCATAATTGCTTTTGTAAAACACTGCAGTGTTTCCTGGCTTTACAGTAAAGTTTAGGTTAGTATATCTAAATCTCAGTGCCAGCTAGATTTCATTTTATTGGGGAAGATGCATCATATAGACGAGTTAACACTTAAAAATAAGCAACTTTACACAGCCAAATACTTTAGATGGCAAACCTAGTTCTGTGAGCTACTCTTGCATACATCTGCACTGGTGCTCAGCCCATGAGCAGAACACATACTGCTGTACATTCTATCTTATCCTGTTGATTTATACCAGCTACCCTGAAAGTGAGATGGCCACTAGTTTGTCCAGTTCTTTAACTGCTATGCCATCCACTGTGCTTAGTCTCTTACATTAGTTCCTCTTACATAATGAATACAGAAAACAAACTACATATGTACATAAAGTAGTTCTCAATAGTTCCAGCCTGTACAACTACCGATCTGCACCATATTTAGCCTCTAGTGCTCACTTTCATCCAGGATTACGATTGCCTTGTTTAACAGCATAAACATGAGAGGTGGCAAAACAGTTTCCAGAGCATTTGTATTGCATCTATGTGTCCATTCATGGAGCTAACCTTTTACAGACACTCATCCAGGGCACAAAAAGTCTACTTGCCCACTCTCATAGTCTAGTAGATTTTATGATAGACGAGTGCAATTTGCAGGGGGCGTTTAACATTTACTGCAAACAAAGTAAATACTAAATAAGTTTCAAATAAAAGTTTCACTGTGCATGGCTGGCCTCCGGTGGCAACATCGTGCCAAACAAAGTGTTTTAGTGACTTACACCATTTTACAGAAGGCACATTTACATTGTGTGTCATCTATTGCCATGGGTGGTGTATATTTCTTAGGTCGAGTAGGTAAACTAAGTTTCTACACCTGCAGTTCTAGCAGAATGTAAAAGAATTTGCAAGGCCAGACTCTTGCACAAATTTCTTTACTTAAGCGGAACACAAAAACGCTGTATTGTTGCTCGTTATGTTTTGGGTAGAAACAACTTCTGGTGACATTAAATATACTAGTATACCATTGCTAATCAAATGGGTTTGTTTGCTCATCAAGAACATTTTAATTATCAAATACTGCTAATCAATTTTTGAAAACTAATGTATGCCTTGCAAATGGAAGGAGACCAGAACCAAACAGAAACCAGACCGCAGCAAAACACCTAATAAATCGTCCAGACAACCCATGGTAATGGTCTACAGAAAGGAAAAAGAACCGGCAGAGAAACGGAACTGACTGGCCCCTATAAAAACAATGACTTGAGCAAGGGTGGAACGCAATTTAAGGCAACCAAGGAGGCAGACGACAGACTAGACCGAGAGAAACAGTTCGCAAGAAACACATGAGTTTGTACAGAGGTAGGAGGACATAATTTCTGGGAACCCGAATCAGGATATGGGAATATCCTGGTACACAGAAAACTTGGGAGTGAACGTGGCCCCAACACCCGAGTGGGACATCAGGGAGGATTCTTACGAACCCTGGCCACGTGGGAATCCAGGGGGGGGAAGGGTAGGGAGGAGGAAGGGGAGGGAAAGGGAAGGTGGGGCGAAAGAAGGACATTGAAAATGTGAATTGGCCCAGGGATCGTGGTAAGGGAGGAAGACTCAATTTAATGGAAATGGGAGACCTAGATAAGAGGCAGAGAGGGGCAAGAGCAACAGCACGAGTCCACACCTATCACTTAATGTGCAAGGGCTAAATTCCCCCAGTAAACGCTTTGCAATCCTGGGTAGACTGGAAGCGATGCAAACAGCGATAGGGATCTTGCAGAAGACTCCTCTCCTTCCAAAAGAAGAAGAGGGTGAGAAACAAGGCCTTTCCTCAATAGTTCTTTGCCTCCAGTGGCAAAAAGACAAAGGGAGTAGCTATACTACTCAAACGAGACTTAGGGTTTCAAAATCACCCCAATCGGAGACACCGAAGGGAGATACCTGGAGATCAAGGGCACATTCAGGGGTCAAACATACCCAATACTGGCAGTATGCCCAACGAAAAACAGGACACATCACCGGTTTACTGCAGAAATTGGAGGGGATGATGCGAAGGTCAGCTAATCATAGGCAGAGATTTTAACTGTGTGATGGACCCGATACTTGATAACACTCCCACCTACGGCAGAAGACTAGACAAGCAATGGGAAAACTCAGATTTGGGGACGATTGAAACGTGGCTGTTCTTCCAGGAAGAAAACAGGGAATAGACATTACTCGGCAGAACATAAGGGCTATTCTAGGATAGATATGGCCCTGATCTCGGCATCCCTGATCCCCAAGGTGACAAAATTGGAAATTGGGACGAAATACCTTGCAGACCACACGCTGGTGTTCGTCTACATAGAGATAGGAGGTGGAAAGAGAACATTACCGCACTGGAGGCTAAAATAGATGATCCTGAGGGACATTGCGCTTAGGGCACACTTGGAGGGTACCATAAACCATTACTTTAAGGAACACGAAAATTGGGATATGGACTGGAGAATAGTCTTGGACGCAGGAAAAGCAGCAGTGTGTAGGGAAATCATTGCACAAGCTACAGTATACTAGAGAGAGGGTCCTCATAACAAAACCTAGGAGAATTACAGGAGGCAGAGAAACATAAGACCAGACAAACCCAAAAATCACTGCGAGAATTAAAGAAAATCAGACCAGCTAGAAAACCATACTGCAGATAGAGTGGCACAGACACTATTAAGGACGAAACAATCTTACTATAAACATGGAGGGAAAGCGAACAAATTCCTTGCAGCCAAACTGAAGAAACAAAAAACATGCAATTACATTGCACACTTTAAAACAGATAGGGGGAATTACGCACTGCAGAGGAGGAAAAACTAGAAATAATGGTAGCGTTCCATGAGGAACTATTAAGTAGCGAAAACAGACATCGCAAACCAGAAATCCTACATGTCTGCAAGCCCCCTATCCCAACTCACAGAACACGACAGCAACACACTAGGGGGACAGATAACAGCCCAATAAGTTAGTGATGCAATAGCCTTGCCGGGGAACAAAACACCGGGACGGGATGGATTGGGAAACCGCTACTAAAAAACATTCCGCACACAGTTGCTAGCTCCCCTTACTCGCCTCTTCAACGTCATTAGAGAGAAGGGGAGTCGGTCTCGGCAGATATGGGGAGGTCCATGATCCTAACCCTAAAACCAGGTAAAGATACCTTGGAATGCAGCAGCTACTGCCCCATCGCGCTCCTAAACACGGACGCAAAACTTTATGCTAAGATTTAAGCAACCAAGTTGATGTGGGTCCCCCCTGAAATCATTCATGAAGACCAGGCTGGGTTTATTAGAGGAAGACACAAGATAATGTCAGACGTTCCACTGACCTCATGGACATGGGAACAAGAACAAAACAAAGGTTTTCAATGCCGTTCTAGATGCTAGGCGTGCCTTCGACAGCCAAGATTGGGAATATCTAAAGCTAGTACTTGAGGGATTTGTGTTCGGAGCGACATCGATTAAGATGGTACTAGCAAATTTCCAGCACCAATCCACGAACTTCATAATAAACGGCCAAAGTTCGTAACAGATCAACGTAAGGAGTCACACAACAGGGATGTCCCCTCTCCCCTGTGCTATGGCATTAGAGGCCTTTGTGGTACAGAGGAGACCCAGAAATTAGACGGGTGAAATGTAAAGTGTTTACACATAGAATTGCATTATATGCAGACGATGTAATGCTTTACATGGAAGACATTAAAAACACTGTCCAAAAGCCATTGCAAAACTACAAAGGTTTGCTAGCACATCACATCAGGGTTTGCTATAAACTACAAGTCCAAGGCACTAAATGTAACAAAAGAGCGAGGAGATCAATGGTCTAGAGAAAACATACCCCTTAATTTTGGGGGTCGGAGGGGACCGGAGTATCTGGGGATATATCTAGTGAGGGAAACTATTCAGAGCAAACACCCTGCCACTCTGGAAGCAACTTCAGGATAACATGCAAAGATAGCAAACCCAGGAACTGTCCTGTTCCCAGGAATTGCAGCAGTAAAATTACCCTACTCCCCCGCTTGCTGAACGTGGTAAGCTCAGTGCCCACAGATATACCACCCCAACTAATAATGGAACTTCAGAAAGCAATATTCACGTTTATCTGGCAAAATAAGAAACCTAGGATTCAAAGACGAATCTTGACACGCCCTCCACTCCTTGGGGGTCTGGGAGTCCCGGACATTGGGAGATACATATTAGTGGCCCACCTGGCGGCAATGCTCAAGTGGGCAAGACATGACAACTTAAAAAGGGTGGTGTGGGATAGAACAAGCATCCACTACAATCCAGCTAAAAGCACTACTGTCTCTTAACACTGGAGCCCGTGAGAGCGGGGGCAAATTGATGGAGGCCACCAGGACATAGCTGGGACAAAGCATTGAAAATGAACATCCGGCAGGGATTAGGCCAGATTTCCCCTTTGGCACATAACGCGGATTTCACGCCAGGCCTCAAGCAGAAATTTTGGGAGGATTGGATGGGAGCTGAAACACTGGCCCTAATGGAAATGCACCAAGAAGGAGCCCCTCTGCCTTTTACAGCGTGTCAAAATAAATTTGGAATTGGGGGAAAAAGGATACAAATATGACATTGGATCTACCATCCATCGGTGAAAAGGGCAGGAATGAGGACCCCGAATGGGCTGGAATTAACAATGCAGGAGGGTTCAACCGTGGGAGGGATAAGGAACAAGTTACTTACCTGTAACTGTTCTCCAGCATGGGTCTGGCATGGATTCCCATGCTCATGAATATTCCCTGTCGTCAGGCTGGGAATCTTCGGTAAAGAAAAAATCAGTTTCGTTTCTGATCTGTCTTTCTTAGTAGTACCCAATCACTGATCTCTGGGTCATACTGCCCTCTCCATAAGCCCCGCCTCTGGCAGCCATCCTCAAATTTGGTAGCACGCCAAGTGGCAGTATGACCAAGTGAAGATCCGCAGAGGGGTAGGTGGGAGGGTTCTCCAGCATGGGGTCTGGCATGGATTCACATGCTCATGAATCAAGAATACATAGCAGTATACACATGCACAACCACGGGAGGTGGCAAAGGCTCAACATTAAGCATTACATCCAAAACTCAACATTAAGCAATTCTTACCTCACCAGGCTCACCTTAGGCGAACAGGTTGCGCAGCACTGCTTGGCTGACTCTGGACTCCTCCCTGGAGTCCCGATCGATGCAGTAGAATCTTGTGAAGGTGTGTGTCGACCTCCACGTAGCAGCCCTGCAGATGTCCAGCAGGGGCACACCAGACAGAACGCCGTGGTAGCAGCGATCGCTCTGGTAGAATGGGCTCTCGGACGGCCGGGCAGCGGCCGGTTTGCCAACCCGTGACCGCGTGCATGATGCAGCCGGAGAGCCATCTGGAAATGGAAGTCTTCGAGAGAGCCTTCCCTTGATTCACAGACCCAAAGTTTACAAACAGCTGTGACGTCTTCCGAAAACTCTTCGTGCGTTCCACATAGAACTTCAGCACTCTAGCTACATCCAGCGAGTGCAAAGTCCTCTCGGCCGGCATCGAAGGGGACGGGAAGAAAACTGGTAACACCAAGGGCTCGTTGAGGTGGAAGCCGGACGGCACCTTGGGCATAAAGGAGGGGTACGTCCTCAGCACCACCCTCGTGTCATGAATAGTCAAGTATGGAGGCTTGCAAGATAGGGCCTGGATCTCTCCCACTCGTCGTGTAGAGGGCCACAAGGAAAGCTGTCTTCCATGACAGGAACTTCAAAGGCGCCGAATGCATAGGCTCAAATGGTGCCCCCCCCCCATGAGCCTGGTCAGCACCACATTAAGCTCCCACGCAGGGACAGGAGCCTTCAGCGGCGTGAATGATCGCCTGGTGAAGGAATTCATGAAGGGACTGTTCCGATGAGACCACAAGGACGCCCGTCCCGTAGTCCTGGTATATCGGGAGATGGCAGCCAGATGTATTTTGATGGAGGCGTGAGCCAGTCCATCTTTGGCCAGCGACAGTAGGTATGGCAGTACTTGAGGGGGCGTAATCCGCAGAGGGTCAATCTTCTGTGCATGGCACCAGACAGAGAACCTCTTCCATTTATGACCGTAACACGAGAGTTGAGGACGCCCTAGCTTTTGCAAGAACCACTCTGCAATTAGCTGGTATATCGTACCCTCCAAACTCTAGTGCCGCAGGAGCCAGGCCTGCAAGTTCAGCGACTGTGGGTCGTGATGGAGAATGGCGCCTCCTTCCCTGGAGAGAAGATCCGCGTCCGCCAGCAGCTTGACTGGTGGGGACGTTGACAAGTCCAGAAGGTCCAGGAACCAGATCTGCCTCGGCCACGCCGGTGCGACGAGGATCATCCTGCACCTGGACCTCTTGAGCTGGTTGATGAGGCGGAGCGGCAACAGAGGGAACGCGTATAGAAACAGGCCGTCCCAGGGGAACGAGAAAGCATCGCCCATGCTCCTCGGGTGTGGGAACCTGCTGGTGAACCTCTGGCACTTGGAGTTCGTCGCCGTCGCGAACAGGTCCATCTGGGGTTTACCCCATCATTGGAAGAGCCGATCCACTTGATCCTGTCGCAGTTCCCACTCGTGGCACGAGCGCAGCTCCCTGCTGAGTGAGTCGGCAATGGTGTTTTTTATTCCTGCCAAGTGGAAGGGAACCAGACACATCCCCTGGGCGACAGCCCAGTGCCACAGATCCTGGGCCTCCTTGGATAGGCATGGGGGGGATCTGGTGCCCCCCTGCTTCCATATGTAGAACATTGTGGTGGTGTTGTCGGTGAAGATCCTCACCACTTTGTCCTTGAGGGACGGAAGGAACGACTGAGCGCCCAGAACACTGCTCGGAGCTCCAGGATGTTTGTGGAGAGACCTCACCTCCGGGAGCCAAAGGCCTCTTGCGTGGAGATCTCCAGTGTGGGCCCCCCAACCCTCCAGAGAGGCGTCAGTCGTCACCGTCTCCTGAAACGCTGGGGTTTGAAAGTCCGTGCCTGTAGTGAGGTGAGCCCGGGTGCGCCACCATAGGATCGCCCGACAGAACTCCTCGTCGAGAGGGATCCTGTCCTCTAAGCAGCCCGTCGCCTGAAACCAGCGGGCGTCGAGGAATGCCTGTAGCGGACGCATCCGAAGTCTGCAAAGGGGTACAAGGTAGATGCATGAGGACATCATCCCGAGAAGGGACTTGATGGACCTCACCCTGGCCACGTTCGTGGCTAACGGACGCCGCACCTTGTCCAGGATGGTCTTGGTCCTCTCCTCTGAAGGGGAGGCCAATTGCCCCACTGTATCGAGCTTCGCTCCCAGAAACAGTGCTACTTGCGATGGAACCAGGTGGGATTTGGGGTAGTTGATGGCGAACCCCAGCTCCGTGAGTAACCGGGTGGTCCTCGCCGTATGTTCGACGGCGAGGTCCCTTGTCCTTGCCCGGATTAGCCAGTAGCCCAGGTAGGGGTAGACGTGGATCCCCTGCAGGCGCAGCCGCGCCGCCACTGGTGCCAGGCACTTGGTGAGAACCCTGGGTGCCGACTTTAATCCGAACGGTAGGGCTCGGAATTGGTAGTTGCGTCCCTGAAACACGAACCTGAGGAACTTCCTGTGCCTTTTTAGAATGGCCATGTGGAAGTAAGCATCCTCCAGGTCCAACGACGATAGGAAGTCGCCTTCCTCCAGCTGTCCCAGCACGTGCTGGAGGGTGACCATCCTGAATTTCTGATCCTTGATGTATTTGTTTAACTGACGCAGGTCCAAGATGGGGCGCCAACCGCCTGTCTTCTTTCTGACAAGGAAGTACCTTGAGTACACTCCGGAGCCCCGGAGCCTCCTGGGGACGAGCTCGATGGCATCTTTGAGCATCGCTTTTACCTCCAACAGCAGTTGAGGGACGTGATTCTCATTCCTGGCCACAGGAGGAATACAAGGGCACTTCTTTTGGAATTCCAGCGAGTGCCCATTAGCCAGGGTGTCCAACACCCACCGATCAGTGGAGACGGACTCCCACACTGACTAACTTCGTCAGCCGGCCTCCCACCGGGGTGCTTCGGTGGGGGCCCCCCGACAACCCAGCCGGGTCAGTCTTGCTTGGAGGCGGCCTTGCCGCCTTGGACTCCTTGGCGATGACGGCAGGATCCCCCTTGCTTGCCGCAACCTCTGTAGGCCTCCTGGGAAGAGGAGCGGGCCGCCTGGCGGTAAGTGGAGGAGCCACCGCTGGATCCTTTGGAGGCACCCTGTCTGCCTCCGGAACTCCGAAAGGGCCGTCGCTGTTGAAGCACCCCAAGGGCCCGGGGCGTCTGAGTCGGTCTTGATGGCCTGTAGACTCGTCCACCGCCTTACCAAAAAGGTTGCCGTCGAACGGCATGTCCAACACTCTAGTCTGTCGCCTTGAGCCATCCTCGTCGTCGGAGGCAAACTGTTGCCCAGTTGGCGAAATCCGGTATCGGCAGTGACCGTTGCCACCGTTATGGCGTGATCCGACACCACCTCGCCTTCCTGCAGAATTTCTAGGGCCTCCGCCCTTTTGTCATCAGGCAGGAAATCTAGCAGGGGAAGCTATCTTGAACCAGAGCTCCCTGTCGTAGCAGGCCACGATCGCTAAGGCAATGCCGCCTTAATCGCCGACGAGATGATTCGACGTCCCATAGAGTCCGGCATGGGCTAGGCCCTGATGCACAAGGGGGCGGCATCGGGGACTCGGTACTTCTTCTCGTACCTGTCCCTCTTGGCGGGTGTCGTGGAAGGGTTCTTGAGGACAGCAAGCCCCTCGTCCCAGATGTCGAGTAAAGGCAACGCAAGGACTGTCTTCCTCTAGGCCTCTCGTTGGTACAGAAACCCCTCCTTTTTCTGTTCTTCAGGGCAGAGCTGGAAGAGCTCAGATGCCCTGGTTATCATGGCGTGGAAAGCCAACCTCGTCGGCTGGAGACGACCGCGGGGGGGGGGGGGGGCGGGGGTTGACGGGATGTCCGCTGTGTCAGCGCCACTGTCATCGTCCGTCCCCGTCGCTGTATCCTCTCTAGCGTCCGGCGAGGGAGATGAGGGGTCCACCGGTCTCGCAGGCACGAAGGGCGGAGTAGGGTGGACTCTCCTCTGCTTGTTCGGAGGGCTTCCCGACAGGCCTGGTTCTGGCTCCTCCGTCGGGGTGCGTGGTAATCTCGTCCTTATCTCAGTACATAAGGATTGGATTGCCAACAAAATGGCCGCCGAGCTATCCTGGGGCTCGGGCAATGGCTGCGACGGATGGGATGGCCGCTCCACTGGGCCCTGTTCATCGTCGCTATCTTCGATCACGTCAGCAGGGACCGTCCCTTGGGATCGAACCTTCTTGAGGCTTGTGAACCTCTCGTTGAGGCCTATGGACCTTTAGTTGAGGCCCTTCTCGGTTTCCACCTCAGAGTTCCTCCTCAGAGGCGTATTCCGAGTCTGTAATGGCCACCGCCCCCCGCCCCTTTTTCAGCCAGGGGCTTCACGGGGGTCTTAGCGATGGGCTGGAAAGAGGATTCCCTCCGCAGTGGCAGGGATACTCTGGGCCCAGAGGCCGTTTCCACTGGCGTAGTCTCAGCCGGCTCTGCCAGGGTCGCAGTGACCACTTCAGTAGAGGCCTTAGCCGGGTGGATCAAAGCCCTCACCACCTTAGGTGCATCCTGGGCCTTGGCCTTGGGGGGAGGGTGTAAAGAAAGCCACGCTATAAGGTATGTTGAATACAGCTTTATTGTATTATCACGGGTAACATACCAAGAGACCCCCAACCCAGGCAACATCCAGGATCTAACTGACAAAAGTTAAGCAACACAGTGATGAAATAGCATTCCAGAACTTATGCTGTAAGAGAGATCCATCCTGGAATAACAGTAGCATTCCTGGCATATGTAAGCACTGACATGGGCTGCATCAGTTACCACAGCAACAAGCAAAACATTTATACATAACCAATATACAACAGAGGGTCAGCGCCTCGCTCCCCTTCAAGATCGACAGGGTCCGCTCCAGCGGCCTATCCGGGTTCTCGGACTTCCTCTTCCACGAACCAGAGCGCCGACTTGTGGTCGAACGTGCCGGGAAAGTAGCGCCCTGCTTGGCAACCAAAGAGCCTGACCTTTCGGTGCTCCCGGTGCCTGCGGACTCTCGGTGCTTGGCCTTCTGTTGGGCCCCCGTCGCCGGGGCACCCTCACAGGACTTAGAAACCCGCTCAGACTTCTTTGCCTTCTCACCTGCTGTGCCCTTTTCCAGCCAGGTGGCGAGGCGGGAACGACGATCTTGTTTGGTCCGTTCCGAAAGGTTCTTGCAGAACGCACAGTCCTTCTCCACGTGAGTCTTGTCCTCATGAAGGCAGTAGAGACATCGCGAATGCTTGTCCTCCTTGAAAATGTTATATAATCCGCATCCAGGGCAGTTCCTGAACAGCTTGGATGTGGGCGTCAAGCTTCCCTTGTCCTGGGCCATGTCCGTTGAGGTAGGCCGCAGATCTTCCGGAATCCTCCAAGAAGTGTAAACTCGACGAAAACTTCACCCTTGAGGGGCTTAGAATTCCGAAACGGGTCCCCGTTATCGGAAGTAGAAACAGTGGAGCTTGAGGTTCGATTAAACTGAAAAAAATGAGAAAATCTCCTGAAAAACGTGAAAACACAGTAAAAAAACTTGAGCTAAACACGAGGACTCCCAACACTTGAGCGCGCGGTAAAAATCTGAGGATGGCTGCCAGAGGCGGGGCTTAGGGAGAGGGCAGTCATTGGCTGGGGGCAGTATGACCCAGAGATCAGTGATTGGTTACTACTAAGAAAGACAGATCAGAAACTGATACTGATTTTTTCTTTACCGAGGATTCCCAGCCCGACGACAGGGAATATTCATGAACATGTGAATCCATGCCAGACCCCATGCTGGAGAACAAGATTATATAGACTGCTGGACAATGCGTAAACAGAAGACAAACTTCTGTATAAGGAGAATTGGGAAAAGGATATAGGGTAAACAATCACGGAAGAATGGGGCCAGTTATGGTCGAGAGCACACAAATCGTCAAAATGTACAGCGAACAAGGAATCAACATATAAGCTCCGTTATAGGTGGTACATGTTCCCCCCCCCCCAATCGCCTACACAAGATCAATGCCAAGTATCCCCCGGAATGTTGGAGACATTGCGGGGGGGAGGGAGACGGTACCACATGTGGTGGACATGCCTGAAAGCAGTAAAGTACTGTAAATAAATCCTAGGGCACATTAAGGACATAACAGGAGCAGAGCTACCGCAGTCGGCAAAAATAATCTTATTAGGAGCTGTATCAGAAGGCACTTACGCTGCATCGGGTAACAAAGCTACCCTAATCACACTCCTATTGAGGGCAGCGAGAATGACACTGGCACAACGATGGAAGACTAAAGAGGGTCCGACGATACCCTGGTGGTGGGTCATGGTCTGGGAGTCATGGCAATGGAAAAATATGTGCCCTAAAAGCAGGTAAATGACATGTTTGTCAACATGGGACCCCTTCCAGGACTTTGTGAAGGACAGAAGCCCACTTCCATAAACCACAAAATCTTAAAAAACATTCATGTTAGTTGACAGACTGAAGAGGAACCAGGGCCTGCAAGCTCGGAAGGAAACCTAGTGAGATGTAGAAGACCCTGTGGCCAAACAAAAAGGGATTCGGTGGGGGGTAAGGGAGGATTAATAGTCAATTTAAGGTACAACTTCGGGGGCAACTGTTTTTTGCCGAAAGCAACAAAGTCTAAATACGGTTCTAGAAGGTATGTATGATATGCATTACTTACCGTAAAAGCATTTCTGATGGTTGTATCTGCTTAGATTCACATACTGTGCATATGGTCCGACATCCAGTGGTAACCGCAGAGTATTGACTCTTGTCTTTTGAGAATCAAAAAGGGACGTCGACATTGGTGTGCCTGTAAAACTATCCCTACGTGACGTGTAGTGTACCCAAGATCACTCACACGTCGAGGTACCTCCAATTGTATTTTTTCTGCCGAGAGGGAGCCTTATGACTATCGTGCATGAGTACAGAAAAAAGAAAGTGGTAGACGTCCATGTTCATTCCATCCAAGCGGGGAGGAAGGGTGGGCGCATGTGAATTTAAGCAGATCCAACCATCAAAAATGCTTTTAGGGTAAGTAATGCACATCTTCTGATGTTTGTTAATCTGCTTACAATCGCATGCTGTGCAGAGACTAGTGAGCAGTACCCGGAGGTGGGTTGTGAGAAGGAACAGTAGTGAAAATATGTCTTAGCACTACCCGTCCCACCTGAAAATCAGACCTAGAATGAGTGTCTAGGCAATAGTGTTTTGTAAAGGTGTGTACAGAACTCCAGGTTGCCGTTTTGCAAATGGACTCTAGGGGAACATTTGCAATAAATGCTATGGACGCCCCAGTGCCGCGAGTAGAATGTGCCCTAGGCTTGAAGGGCAGCTCTCTTAGCAAGACTGTAGCAGAGTGATGCATTTGACAATCCACCTAGAGATAGTGGATCTGGAGAATGAGTCCTCTTCCCGTCGCCACTTAAACAAAAAACTGATTAGTCTTTTAGTGGGCGAGTTCTTTCCACTTAGAACAGGACAGCTCTGCATACATCCAATGTGTGCAGGGTTCTTTCTCCCAGGCTTGAAGGGTTTTGAAAGATCGTTGGCAGTTTTATCGACTGGTTCACATGGAACTTGGAAATTAATTTAGGCACAAACCTAGGGCGAGTGCGCAGAATCACCTTGTCTTTGTGAACTGTTACAAAGGGATCTAGGATTGAGAGCGCTTGTAGTTCACTTACTCTCCTAATGGAGGTAATCGCTATTAAAAAAAAGCAGTGTTCTAGGTGAGGTCTTTAAGACTTGCTTTGTGCATGGGCTCGAAGGGAGCCCTCATAAGCCTAGTCAACACCACGTTTAGGTCCCATCCGGGAGTCGGGTTAGAAATGGGAGGGTGAATTCTCTTCACTCCCCCCATGAAAGCTTTAATAACTGGTATCTTCCACCATGACACTGTCTGTTGTGATGTAGTGTAGGCTGAAAGCTCAGCCAAGTACACCTTTATGGAGTTAAAAACCAGGCCGGATTCAAGTAAATGAGTTAGAAACAAAACAATGTGTTGGAGAGCAGTTAATCGGGGTAATGCTCAGAGTTGCACCATATGACAAACCGTTTCCATTTACTGGAATAGCAATACCTAGTGTTCGGTTTTCTTGCTTCCCTGAGAATGTCCATACATCTGAGGGAGTTGCAGGTGCCCAAACTCTGTCCTCAGGAGCCAGGCCGCTAAATTCAATGTCTGCGGAGGATGGGTGAAGCATCTCCTCTGTCTTGCGACAACATGTTGTAAGGGCAAGGCAGTTTGACTGTAGGAGATAGGGACAGGGTTGGTGGGCCCACATGGGAGCCACCAGTATCATTGTGACTGGTTCCTGGTGCATCTTGTGCACAATCTTGTTGAGAAGGGGAGTCAGGGGTGGGGTGCAGAGCGCAGAAAAATTTCCCTGACCATGTAATCCAGAGTCAGTTCCCCTTGGAACGGTTCTCGGGTACCTGGAGGTGTAATCTTGGCATTGAGCGTTCTCTAGAGTTGTGTACAAATCGATATCTGGGAAGCCCCATTCTGCAAAAACGTTGGAGACGATGTCTCAGTGTAATTGCCATTAGTACTCCATGGGCAACGGGAAGTCTCTGCCGAGTAAGTCTGCCAGAAGAGGAGTTCCCCTGGAACATTTTGTGATAGCAGGAACATGTGTTTGAGAGCCCACTTCCAAATGTTCTGGGACAGTTTGGACAGCCCTAAAGATTGAGAGCCCCCTTGTTTGTTCAGATAGTACATGGCCATGGTGCCGTCTGAGGATCAGGATCGTCTTCCCCTGCAGTTGTGTCTGGAAAGCTTTTAGTGCTTTGAACACTGCCAACAGTTCCAACAGGTTTATGTTATTGGATGCCATGTCTGATAACCAAACTGTGCGCTGTTAGTTGAAGCAGGTGAGCTCCCCCACCCTGTAAGAAACTAGTCTGTAGTTAGAGTGGCTTGCATTGCGGGGGTGGTCTAGGATTTCCCCTTCAAGAGGTTGTCCCTAGACCACTGCTGCAGCGAGAGAACGAGGGCCGGCGATACAACCACTAGATTGTCCGCTGGCCTGACACCACTGGCTGTTAAACCACTCTTGCATTGGGCGCATGCGCAAATGCATGTGAGGAACCGAGCAGATGCATGACACCATCATTCCTAGCAGTCGCATAGCTTTGCATACCGTCACCTCTCAACTGGCTACATACTGAGGGATTTGAAACATGTTTTGAACCCTCTCGTTCGAGGGGAAGACAAGGCCGTCCTTTGTTCGAATTAGTGCCCCTAGGAACTGTTTGAACCGACTGGGGTTCTAGGCTGGATTTTTTCTCGTTGATCGAGAATCCCAGACTGAATAAAATATCTATTGTTTTAAAGATATTTGACAGACATGTTTAGTAAGAGTCCCCTGTTATGAGCCAGTCGTCAAGGTAAGGATAGACCGGGATGGATTGCCTGCGCAGATGTGCTGCTGCCACCGCTAGTATCTTTGTAAATACCCTTGGTGCAGATGCTATGCCGGAGGGTAGTACCTTGAACTGATGCTTGTCTTGTATCATAAATCTGAGGTATTTTCTGTGTGCTGGCAACATTGACATATGAAAGTATGCATCTTTCATGTCCAGTGTTGCCATGTAATCCCCTGTGATAGCAGTGGAATTATTTCCTGCAGATTGACCATGTGGAACTTTTGTGGCTTTACAAATGTTTTCGCTGGGTGCAGATCTAAAACAAGGCGCATGGTTGGATCCTTTTTTGGGTACAAGGAAGTGCACTGAATAAATACCTTCTTTTACCTGTGACAGAGGTACAATTTCTATGGCTACTTTCTCTTGTAATGTCTCGACTTCCTGAAGTATGCGAACATGGTCTGGTGTCAGTCGGCTTGCTCGTGGAGGTCTGAATTTTGGGGACCGGTTGAACTCCATAGAGTACCCGTGGGCCACGGTCTTTAGCACCCACTGGTCTGTAGTTATCCCCTCCCAGGCCTGAAGGAACGATGTTAGCCGGCACCTGACCGGGGAGGCATGGGAGGGAACCCAAATCTTCGGGTCATTTTGAACCTGAGGCTGGAGAGCCTCTATGGCTAGAGACCCGGCCCCTCCCTTTCCCATGACACTGACCCCTTTGTGGATACGGGGTGGTGTATCCACTGTTTCCCTGTGGAGAGTTCCAATTGTTTCCTGAGGAGTATTGTTGAGGGAAGCATTGGCCACGAAAAAGCCGTTTGGACCCAGATCCTCATCTTGTAGAGGGTCTTTGTGTAATTTGGTTCAGTGTTTTCAGGGTGTCATGCTCTTTTAGCAGTCTCGAGGGCCTCATCAACTGCCTTCCCAAACAGGTTGGATTCTTCCACGGGTTTAACAGTGACGCTTGCGTCTCTTGGTTAAATCCAGAGTTCGTTAGCCATGCATGTCTCTTCAGGAGTGTGCCCTGAGCCAGGGATCAACCAGCCGTTTCGGCAGAATCCAAAGTGTTCTTAAGTATGCTTTAGTTCACCTGTCTGCCCCCAGTGACAGTGGTGAGGAGACTAGTACGTAGAGGTTCGGGAACCTCCTGTATGCCTTCCTGTAGTAAGGCCCACTGAGCATCGGCGTAGCTAGCCAACAAGGTTGCGTTGTTGGCAATACATGTTGAACACTGCTGCGACTGACGCTTTTCCCAAGGGCATAGAGTCATTTACCTTCCTTATCAGGGAGTGCCTCACCGGTTGACAAAGGGGACCCCTACCCTCTTGCCACCAGAGAATCTGGGGTGGATTGACCCGATATACAGAAGGTCCAAGGGAGAGTGACAAAAGAGTTTTTCTATTCTTGGGAAGAAACAACTAGACTGTTGCTAGCGCCAAATTCACAATCCGGCGCGGCCATGATGGAATAAGCGCAAGGTGGGCGATTCGTCTTTACGATCATCACACCCCTCTTGTGAGAGCAGGTGTTGATAAGGAGGGAGCCAGAAGTTTCTTAATTCAATTGAGGAGAGGAATAGAGGAATAGCCTCGCTGGCCGGCGGTTTCGCCTTGAGGATGTCCTCCATGAAGTCAGCTTCAGGGACAGCTTCATCTGTTGCAATTTTAAAGTGTTCAGCTGCTTTATGCAACATTACGTTGAACGTCAATTGATCATCCACTGGCGATGGTTGTTGTCCAGGGTGGATTGGGGAGAATCCAGAGACAGGGCATCAGGATCGTGTGGATCTGAATACTGACATGGTTGAGGGTCACCCACATCTGTGTTCTCCTACCAGCCCTCTGTGATCATGCATGTACTCAGGCTTGAGGAATTCCTCATCATGTGTCTGCAGGAATTATATAGGATACATTACTCACCGTAATAGTATTTCTGATGCTTGTATCTGCTTAGATTCACATGCTGTGCATAGGCCGACATCTAGTAGAAGCTGTGGAGTATTACAGTTTGTTTTTCGAAACTCGAAAATGGGCGTCGACACAGGGCATGCCAGTAATACTATCCCTAGTGCGACATCCACTGTACCCATGATCCCTCACGAGTTTAGGCCCCTCATTGTATTTTATCCTGACATGAGGTGTAGCATGAGTACAGATAATCCAAGCAGATAAGACTACAAGCATCCATGCGCCTTCTCTCAGAGGGGAGAAAGGGTCAGTCGCATGTGAATCTAAGCAGATACAAGCATCAGAAATACTATTACGGTGAGTAATGTATCCCTTTTGAGGCTTGTGGAATCTGCTTAGATCACATGCTGTGCATAGATTAGAGAGCAGTGTTAGAAGGAGGAGGTGGGATGTGAGAAGGGTCATGAGCAAATTAATGTCTTAGAACCGCTTGTCCCACTTGAGTATCTGTCTTGGAATGGGTGTCAATGCAGTAGTGCTGAGTAAAAGTGTGAATAGAGCTCCAAGTAGCTGCTTTGCAAATGGTGTCAAGGAGTACATTTGCAATGAAAGCCAGAGTGGCCTCAATGCCTCTTGTAGAGTGGGCTCTTGGCGTGAAAGGCAGAGTCTTTTCAGAAAGAGTAACACAGCTGGATAGTTAACAATCCACTTAGGGATGGCACCTTTAGAGACGCGATCTCCCTCTCTGCCTGTAGCTACGGAGACAAACAGCTGATCTGTTTTCCTTAGCGGTCTGGTTTTGTTTACATAGTAGAGGACCGCCCTACACACAACTAGGGTGTGTAGTTTCACCTCAGCCGAGCTTTGTGGGTCTTGGAAAAAGCCGGAATCTCGATGGACTGGTTCACATGGAATTTAGAAATAAACTTAGGTGATAACCTAAGATGTGTACGCAAAGCCAGTTTATCTTTATGAACTGTAAAGAATGGATCCTGCACTGACAGAGCCTGAATTTCACTGACCCTTCTTATAGATGTTATTGCTACTAAGAAGGCCGTTTTATAAATCAGGTGTTTGAGACTGCTTTTATGCATGGGTTCGAATGAGGGGCCCATGACTTTAGATAGCACCACGTTAAGGTCCCTTCCTGGTGGTGGGTTTGAAATAGGATGGTGAAGTCTCTTTTCTCCTTCCATGAAAGCTTTAACCACTGGTATCTTCCACCGTGACACCTAGTTATGGGAGGCGGTGTATGCTGACAGCGCTGCCAGGTGTACCTTCAGTGAGTTAAATACCAGTCCTGCATCCAGCAGGTGGAGCATGTATGTGACAATTGCGGAAGGAGTGTGTTAGGCAGAAACCTGTGCAGTTCCCTTAGGGAACACTGCAAAAGATTTAGGACTACAGGTGTTAGCAGTAAACCCACTTGGTAGCAGTCTGTACCACCCAGATTTACCTGGTAGCTGTGGCTGAGTAGTCAGACTTCCCTCAAGAAGAGTTAGGCAGTATGCAAAGTATACACAATAGGAACTCAGACACACCAATACAAGCAAACACTGACCAGAGATTTGGTATCAAAGAATATAATTATTTATTTAAAAACTCACTGTTTGAAACACTCCAGCACTCTTATTGTAAAATATTCTAAACACAGTTACTATTGTAATGTATACACCCCTTTTTACTCATCAGATAAGTCTTAGTAAAACACCACTTATTTTCAAACAGAGGTGAGCGCTTAACTAGATGGCACTCCAATAAGTTTGTGAAAAAGGGAGGGAAAAAGACAGACAAAATTCTTTTGACCACTCCAAGATTTAGGAACACTGGTAGCAAAGCAGAAGAGCAAAAGTCACTGGTGAGCCAAAGTCCAAAGGCTGGGCCCACTCTTGGAGAGCAGAGCACAAATGCGCCCAAGATCACACAGTTACACTAGGCTTAGAAAGTCTTGCAGAGAGTTCAAAAAGAGTTTAGAGAGGCTCAGAAAAGTTTAGCCAGGGTGTCCCAGGCTAATCCAGGTTCAAAAGCCGGGGGCTAAATCTACCCCGTACAGTCAGTGGCAAGGGAAGCCAGGCGGGGCATGGTACCTTAAGTGGGAAGGATCCTCCAGCGGTGGTAGTTGTTCCTGGCAGTGGGTGCAAGTCGCGTCGACGTCCAGGGGAAGAGAAGATCTCGACTTGGAGGAAAGATGAAGGTCGTTGCACTGCCAGGGACGAAACCAGCCGCGGAGTTTTCCGGTTAAAGGTAGTACCCTTTAATTCGCGGCCGTGGTAAAACGTGGTATCCCAGTTGCCGGGGTGCTTGGCACAGGCAAGGCGACCACGAGATACGTCGGGAAGGCGAAAAGACAGTGAAACTGGTTATCCCCACCAGTCAAAGGAAGAAGACTCTCCGGCGGGAGATCTCTATCGTTGGGAAAAGTGGTGAGACGGTCCAGCAGGGCTCCACCGGTGGTGTCGTCGTGGCAGGTCGGCTCAGCTTCTCCCTCGTCGGATTCTTAGGTCCTGTGGCGACTTCTGAAGTTCCAGTCCCCAAAGCCCTGCTTTTATGCAGAAAACCCCCATTCACTCAGCCTAGCTGTCACTCAAACATGCTAAGTGGTGAGCCGGCTGGCTCACCACTTGGGCCAATCAGGACGGAGTGCGACTTGAGTTGCCTAGGCAACTCAGTCCAGGGTGCCTAAATCCCCCTCCACCCCTCCTAAGTACCCCAGACAGAGTGGCACCACTTTGGAGGGCTTCTGTGGAGAAGCCCGCCAAAAAGTGGAACAAAGGGCTCGACTTGGGTTGGAGTCACAGAAGGGAACACAAACGCCATTTTAGAATCAAGTTTTGGCAAAAAATACCAACCGGAGAATTAATAAATAAACCAACCGGCGGTATGTTCGAGGCTACCATAAATAATTAAATAAAGATAGTAGCCTAAAACAATGGGAAATCCCATAGGAAAATATTCGCGGTTGAATATAAAAAGTAGTATCCACTGCCACCAGCCAAAACTCGATCAGGGGGGACGGAGACGTGCCCCCTCGACTAACGGACCACAGGGCGATTGAATTGCCCCAGCCAGTACGTCCACAATATGATGGTTTGTACTGGTTCTGTTCAGAATTTAAGACTAGTAAAGTCAATGGTGACTTTACATGCCCTGGGAGACAGTAGTCAGTCCCAGGGTATGGAGTCTATACTGGGGGGTCACTATGACACCCCTGTGTTAGTGCACTGAGGGTGCTGTGTAACACCACAAAAACACATGAAGCCCTATGGAGTAAAAGACCCCATAGCCCATTAAACACATCTAGAGTCAAAGAAACACACTCAAATCATGTCCAAGAGTGAGGGTAAAGAGAGTCTCACTCTTGGCAGGAGAAAAAAATAAACCCCAAAAATCCAGCAAAGCTGCTGGGGGACTCACTAGGTTAGGAAATTCAGCCTAAACAGAGAATTCTCCCTAACTGTAACGCTCACCTGGTTCCCACGGGGGCGCTGGTCTAGTCTGGATTGCTGTGGCCTCTTCTAGCCTGATGCGCAGGACCCGGAACACCGATTGGACAGGACCTCCAAATCGTGCTTGCCTGGCCCGTAGGAATATCCTTCTGCAGATGAGAAAGGGGATTAACAGTCTGCAGAATAGTGTGCTAGCTCCCCCCTTTCCCCCTTTGTTCCTCTCCAACTTCCTCCAAACCCCGGTTTAAGCTCACCTTATGGTTTGGAAGGATGAACTCTCCATCCTGCTTCTGGTGCAGGGGCGCGCGTTCGTCCAGTTACTTCACTGGTTTTCAGAATGGCGCTGGCAAAATCCACTCGACTTTCCTGAGCGATGCGCCGTAAGTATGAGGCCCCCTTTATGTTGTCTTTCTAACCTGTGATCTGTCCTTTATTTCAGGTGCAGAATGAAGGTGATGCGTCGAGGGGTTAAACTGCCGAGGTGAGTAGTGATGAGGGCGATCTCTCTAAATGTCCTTATCATTCCCCAGAAATGTCTCTTGTCCTTTCCCCATAGGGGCCGGGGTACGGTACCTGCCAACGGGGCGGCGCCGACCCGAAATGTGGAAGAAAAGCCGGTAAGTATTATGGCTGTTAATCAGGCTTTCCTTCTGTGTTCCTTCTGCTCACCTTTTGTTTCTTCCTCTCTCCCCTAAGTGCAGAGATGTGGCATCCGATGCCGACAGCCGCGATGGAGCCGGGAAATGTCTCGAGGACAGGTGAGTGAAGCGTGGCGCTGCAGCGAGCAACGCGATGCTTTTAAATGGAAGTCTTTCTTCAGGGATGCTGGCGAGAAGATTCCGGATGCAGGTAAGAAGTTTGAAATAGTCCTTGGTTTTCACCCTTCTCTTCCTTCCAGGTCTTCCAGGTCTTCCAGGTTCGAGGCGGGCGTGGCTGGAGTCCAGGAGCAGGAGCAGACACGGTGAGCGTTAAGCTGCTGGAAGCAGAACAACGCGAAGCATGAGCTGCTGTCTGGGCGTGGCTTAAATAGCCTCCAAAGAAGTCCCAGGTATGTATCCTTCCCCAACTAGGTATGTATCCTTCCCTGGCCACGCCCGAGTGAAAAAATAGTCCCTATGAAAAAATAGTCCCTTTCAGGTCTCAGGGAGGCCTGAAGCATGCAGCATGGTGTGCATCAGGTAAGTGCACAAAACACCTCCCTTTATGAGCCTGGCGCCTATGGCGCCAGGACTGATGTCCAGCATGAGCCTGGCGCCAAAGGCGCCAGGACGGAGTCCAAAGAGCCCCTATAAGGGGCCGCTGGGCTTTTACCCGAGGGCATGATGCCTGCTTCCGGGGGTGCTGGGCCTGGTCTGGTCCTCCGGGGGTAGGCATCATGACACTAACAGTGCAATCAACTGGGTGGACTTGCTTATTCTGGCACCAGATAACAAAACGTTTCCATTTGTCAAAGTAGCAGCGCCTCGTGTTTCGCTTCCTAGATTCTTTTAGGATGACCATACATCTCTCTGGTAATTTGAGATGTCCGAACTCTATGACCGCAGGAGCCATGCTGCCAGGTTAATTGAGTTGGGTTGAGGATGCACTGTTTGACCTTGGTTCTGGGACAGTAGGTTGTACCAGCCTGGGAGTTTGATGGGTTCGCACACCACTAGTCTACGTAGGTGTGGGAACCACGGTTGTCTCGCCCACATGGGAGCAACTAAGACGAGCGTCATTGATTCTCTGTTCATCTTGTTGACCACCTTCCTGATGAGGTGTTGGTGGAAAAGCATACGCAAACATCCCCGACCAGTTCATCCACAGGGCGTTCCCCTGAGAGTCTGGCTGGGGGAACCTGGATGCAAATCCTGGGCACTGTCTGTTTTCGCTTGTGGCGAATAGGTCTACAGTGGGGAAACCCCACTGAGAGAAGATATCTTCTACGATTTCTCTGTGTAGACACCATTCCTGTTCCTCTGGGAGCGGATCTCTGCTCAAAGCATCCGCCAGAGAATTGAGATCCCCTGGAACATGTTGAGATGACATGAAGATGTTCCGTCTGAGTGCCCATATCCAATTCTTGGGCAAGCTTGGACAGATTTGGCGAACAAGTCCCTCCTTGCTTGTTCAGGTAAAAAATGGCTGTAGTGCTGTGCGTCCAGATCTGCACTGACAGGATTCAGCAGGTAGGGCTTGAACGCTTGAAGCGCTCTGAATACTGCCAGAAGCTCTAGCAGGTTGATGTGATTCTTGGCCACTGAGTGAGATCAGAGACCCTGAGCTGTGTGGTGGAGGTGGTGAGCTCCCCACCCTGTCAGGCATGCATCGGTTGTGACTACCGCCTGTATCTTGGGATAGTAAAAGGGTTTCCCCTTGGACAGATTTTCTCTTGTCCACCAGTGAAGGCTTTGTACAAGTGTTGGCAAATCTACCACTAGATCGTCCCACTGACCACTTGCCTGAGACAACTGTTTCGCCAACCATTCCTGCATGGGATGCAGGCGCGCGTGGGGGACCAGGTAAATACATGACGCCATCATGCCCAGCAAACGCATTGCTTTGCGTACCGTTATCTGGCGACCGGCCTGATATTGTGGAATTTGCAGCAGTATATTCCGAATTCTTTCCTCTGATGGAAAGGTCAAGCCCTCTTGCGTGTCCAGGATAGCTCCTAGAAACTGTTTGGAAGTGCTTGGCACCAGACTTGACTTTCTCGTTTATTGAGAAACCTAATTCGAAGAGGTCGATCGTCCTTTGAATGTTTATTCTGCAAATTACTGGGGTCTCCCCCGTGATGAGCCAGTCGTCCAGGTAAGGGTACCCCGGGATTGCTTCCCTGCGTAGGTGTGCTGCCGCCACCACCTTGGTGAATACCCTTGGAGCCGAGGCTATCCCAAAGGGCAGTACCTTGAACTGGTAGTGCCGACTGTCCACCTTGAAGCGCAAGTACTCTGTGTGCTGGGAACATGGAAATATGAAAATAGGCATCTTTCATGTCCAATGTTGCCATGTAATCCTTTTTTAGGAGGGGGATTACCTCTTGGAGAGTAGTCATGCAAAATTTTTGGGGCTTGACATACTTGTTTGCAGGCTGCAAGTCCAATACTAGGCGCATTGTCAATTTTTTTTTGGCACAAGGAAGTAGGTTTCCGAGTACTCGAATTGCGCGTCGAGTCTCGGTTGGACTTCATGTGTTTTGTGGAAGTGCTGTGGGTAGCGCTTCTGTCGCCGGGGGTCTTCCCCATAGCCGCTTTGCCGGACGACCTTCCGAGGTCGGGGACTTGCACTTGGTTGTCAATTGATGCCACGTTGCCCTTGCCGTCCAAAAGCACGGCATCGCTGCCATCGCTGAAGGCGTCCTCCGCTGCCATGGCCTCTTGCGCCTGGCGTGGTGGGCCCAACGCTTGATCGAACGGTCCTTTGGTGTTTTTAGTTTGAACCTACTACACGCTCTGCAGTTAGCCTCGGGGTGGTCCCTCGGTAAGCAGAGATTGCACATGGCGTGTCTGTCATCCCAAGGGTACTTGCGGTTGCACTTGGGGCAGAATTGGAAAGTGGTACCCTCCATACGCACCTTGTGGCAGCGGGCTAATAAGTGTAGGAATATATAAGAATGTACCTATATACTAAAAGAGTGTAGAGTATGACCACCCCCCACTCTCCCTACTTGCAGGGCCGAGGCCTTCCGAGGCCCAGATCCGTCGTGCAGCTCTCGACGGTCGATACTTTCTCCGGGCCAGCGTCGAGTGTGGATGTTCAGTGACTCGACGTTGGGGTGGAGGAATGGGGAAATAATATTTTGCAAAAGTATGGCTAAGGCCAGGGAACTCCGTGGAATGCTTCCAACCAGTATGGCGGAAAAAACTATGAGGGTCCTAGACGCATGAGGGATCATGGGTACAGTGGACGTCACACTAGGGAATAGTATTACTGGCATGCCCTGTGTCGACGCCCATTTTCGAGTTTCGAAAAAAAAACGAATACTCTGCAGCTTCCACTAGATGTCGGCCTATGCACAGCATGTGATCTAAGCAGATTACACAAGCCTCAAAATTACTAATATATATATAGTCAAAGACAGTCCTTCGCCCTCAGAGAGATCCTCCTGAGGGACCGACAGAGGTGTGATATCCCAGTGCCTCTCTTTCGACTTATGGGTGGGTTCCGGTACTCCCCTTCGGCCATCCTTTGACTTCGGCGATCCTTGGCCTTTTTCTGTAGGCCTCGGAGCATCCCTGGACTGCAGTTTTAGAATCGGCAGAAACAATCCTTGCTAAGCTTTTGGCGACGTCCTCCGCAGAAGGGAGGCGCGTGGCTTCAGCCTGCGATTGCGAGGGAGTCTTTCGGTGGAGCCGGGACCTTGTCTTCGGCGGCAGCCTTTATCAGTGGTGCTGTCTTCGGCGGAACCGGAACCCCATCATCACCAGACGCCTTGTGATGCGTCTCGACGGAACCCGGTATATTAGGGGTAGCGCCCTTTGTCTTTGTTGGCCCTGTCGCTAGGCGCATATGCGGCTGCGGGGAGGGCAGACGGTCGGCGGGTACCGCCCTAACTTCCGGTGTACCCGTTGGCGCTTAAGTCTTCTTCGACTTGGCCAACGAGTGACTTGGGGTTGTGTGTTTAGTGCTGTGTACATGTTCGTCTTTGTCGCTGGGGTGTGACTTCCCCATAGCAGTGCCTAAGCTGTTCCTAGCAGGGCCGGGGACAGACGATGCGGAACGCGATCATTCCTTCGAAAGGTCAACAACCTCTGGTTCGGAGGTCTGATAGTCACTCTCGCCGTCGTCACATTCGGTGGCTGCGGCAGCAAACCCGCCCTTCGACATAGCGTAGGCCACACACCGCTTGACTCTATGCTCCTTTATTGTCTTAGGATGGAGGAGCTTACAAGCCTCGCATAATTCTTCCTTGTGATCGAGGGGCAAGCACCGGTTACACCGTCTGTGCTTATCTTTGCAAGGAAATTTGCTCTTACAATTAGGGCAAAACCTAAATGAGTCCTCTCCATAACCAAGGATGGGTAGAGTGATGAAGACCAAAAGGGAAAGAGGAAGGAAAGGCACTCATATTGTACAGAAATGTCCACTCCGACCCCACTCCCTCTACTGTGTAGGCCGGCGAAAGGCCCGGCCATATGGTTGGCAGCGCAGACTGGATCACCGTCCATCTAAGTTCTGAAGGTCTTCAGCAGAGATCGGGAACAGCCATAGAAATAAGGGACGGATAGTGGTGGGGGTGGGAAATCTGAATTATTTTATATAACTATTCAACCAAAGGTCGAGTGGACAATAAGATAAGGCGACCAGTATGCTGGGTGGAAAAACTAATCTGAGGGACCGCGACACGCGAGAGATCTTGGGTACACTACACGTCACGTAGGGATAGTGTTACAGGCACGCCCATATCGACATCCCCTTTCGATTCTCATAAGACAAGATGCAATACTCTGCGGTTACCACTGGATGTCGGACCATATGCACAGCATGTGATTCTAAGCAGATTAACAAACATCAGAAATATTCGTTACAGCCTTGACTATTGCTGTAACTGTTTATGCCTCCAATGAAAAATAAAATTGGTTAAAAAAAAGAATTAAAAAAAAAAGTGGGGCATGGAGCCCATGATGAGAGCTTTGGAACTACGTTGTTTTCAACTATGCAAGAGAATCCAGCATGTGTTGTATCCCCAAAGGCCTGCCTATTGAAAGGACTCCCAGAGGCAGGTCTGTCCAAGGGAGACACTTTAGTTCCATAGAATTTAATATGTCTGTGACATAGGATAAAATGTTCTTTCAGCATCTGATGGAGTAGGAAAGAAGGTAGCCAGAGGGCCTTCTTAATTGACCAAGCAATTGGACACCATCTTTATGTCTGCTGAGAGCCTGCACATAACCAAGTTGCATGGCTAAAGTGAAGAGCACTAAAAAGGCAGTTTTACCAAAAAAAAAAAACCTTTTCTTATGATGTAGCCATGCACTGGTAAGGATGACAGTTGTGACTACCAACTTAATATCCCATAGAGGAATAAGAAATGGTGGGGAGGGATACAGGTTGTATGGGAGGAAATTGTCACCAACCCCCAAATCTGGCAATTCATCACTGATTGAGTGTTTGTTTATTGAATTTATATAGCGCTTTACACCAAAGCGCTTTACAGAGTAACAAGATACAAAATTTAAAGCTCATTTACAAACGCAAAACAAACCAGAAGTACAGTATATGGAACAATTTACTCGAGGGGAGGAGGAGGAAGGTTAAGGGTACGAGAATCAGGTTCAATGCTAGCAGGGTGGGAGAAAGAGGGGGGATGGGGCAGGCGAGTAACCCTGGTGGCTTCCTGCGCCTCTTGGTAGCAGTGTCCAGTGAGGTCAGAGGGAGGTGAGTGGGGGGTTAGGGGTTTGAGGAGGGGAGAGGGGTGGTGGAGAGAGTCAGGGAAGGGAGTGGAGAAGAAGGGATTTCAAGGGGGAGCGGAAGGATGAGTAGGTGGAGGAGGAGCGGATGGAGAGAGGTAGGGTGTTCCAGTGGAGGGGGGCCAAGAGTTGGAAGGAGCGGAAGCGTGAGGCGGCGCAAGGGGCAGGGGGTACTGTGAAGTTAGAGATTGGCGGACAGGAGGGATGGTAAAATGAGGAGGGAAGAGAGATGGGGGGGCCAGGTCATGGAGAGATTTGTAGACAAGACAGGAATTGAAATTTCAGTTGAGGAAGGGAAGCCAGCCGAGTTGAGAGAGAGAGTTAGAGATAGAATCACGAGGACCGAGAAGACAGTACGGATGGAGGAGTGGTAGATGGATTTTAGGGGAGTCGGGTGAGAGGAGGGGAGACCAAAAAGAAGAGAGGAGCAGTAGAAAAGGCGGGAGAAAATAAGGGAGGAAATTAGGAGTTTAGAAGCGTGGAAGGTGAGGGAGGAGCGGATCTTGCGGATGTTGAACAGGGGAAGGAGGAAGTAGATGAAGGGGGTGGGGAGGGAGTGTTACGAGGGAAGAAAAGCACCTCAGTCTTGTCAGTGTTGAGGGAACGAAAGTTGGAAGACATCCAGTTTTGTATGGCCGGGAGGCAGGAAGAAAATGTGGTGGAGGTCAGCAGTGAATGGAGAAGGAGAGGAAGAGTTGGGTGTCATCAGTGTAGAAGTGGTGAGAGATGCCGAAGGAAGAGATGACGGAGCGAGAAGGGAGGTATAGAGAGAAAAGAAAGTGTCCAAGTACAGAACCCAGAGGGACTCCGTAGCTCAGGGGGGAAGCTGTCGGAGGTATGGCCACCCCAGGAGACTTTGAAAGATCGGTTGGAGAGGTAAGATGAGAGCCAGGAGAGGACAGTACCTTTGAAGCCAAAGGAGGACAGAGTCCTGAGAAGTAAGGGTTGGTCAACAGTGTCGAAAGCTGAAGAGAGGTCAAGGGGGATTAGAAGTGAGGATTGTTTAGCGTGGCGTGCAGAGAGGGAAACCATGGCGACTAAGCGCAACAAGATTCAGTTTATAGACCGGAGGAAGCCGGCTCAGCAATTAATAAAACAGTTATAGGAGCACAGTAACGGATATCCCTGGAGAGAACCAGCAGCATAATCTGGTCCCTTGCTGGTATTTGGCTCTTAACTGCTTGATGACTCCCATATTGTTTTCCGAAAGACCAACATGTCAAAGGTTAGCTACTCATGAACAACGCTGCTAAGGACAGTGAAGGAAGGGGTACAGATTGAAACCCACCATCTGGGAGAGGAGTTCCACCCTGAAAAGAAGACAGACTGCATGGGCATTGTAAGTGTCAGAAGGATTGAAAACCAGAACTTGCCTGGGCACCAAGAAGGTACTAGAGTGATTGAGTACCTCTCAGTCGCCTGAGCTGTCAGGATATTCCAGCGAGAGAAAGTAGGGGGAAAAGTAGACATCCTTTCACAAGATTTTCAGGTTCTCTCTTAGGGACACCAAAGATACAGAGGACCACTATCCTTTGAAGTCAGTTCAGGTGGGTAGCAAGGATAAACGAGGAGTACACCCTCTGATGAAAATAGGGGGCCAGAACTTCAGGGCTATGGAGGAAACGCTGCAATAGGGAAAGCTTTCCATTGTTCCCTTGCCATGTGCAAGGTAATCTAATCTTTCTTTGAATTGGGGAACTTAAGTTTCCCCCTTCTCCCACCTCCCCACCCCATTTGTAATCTTGGAAAACCATGTTCCAGAATTCAAAGAAAACAGGACTGGATGGTTCTCACTCATGGCATGTAGAAACTTGAGCTCTTCTTAGGAGTATTGTATGGATCACCCTGCGTGAGATGCATTCTAACTTTGGAGTTCTTCACATCAACCAACAGTATTTAGAGGACATTCTAGTGGCTCTGCTGATATCACTGATCATACAAACAGATCAATGAAACTGCGCATGGAAGCAGAGGACTCCAATGTGCCCCTTGTTTTGATTTAGTTCGGAGTATTACTCAGTTTATGAATATTTGCCCGCTTTTCCGAGTAAAAGTGGCTGGTACACCGCTTAAGTGTACGGCTGACAAGAACAACTCCGCAAATGCACAAAAACTGAAAGAAGTCAGAAAGGAATGAAGAATTCAATATGATCCCAGCAAAATGGGACTATGGCTGCAGAGCTTGTGTGCCCCTTTCTGCAGCAAACCTCTACAGCATGTATTTCTATTGGCCCAGATTACTTAACAGTAGGCATGCGCTGTCAATCCTGATACAGGGTATCAATCACAATTAGCTGACTGCCAGGTCCTTGAGGGCATGAATCCATCCATTCAGTTGGCAGAATGACATTTCAAAATTAGCTACTGTAATACGACATGCTAATTATGCCTGTAGTGGGAATGACATGAGGTTTAAGTTAGTTATGCAAACCCTTTTGGCAAGGGCCTAATTTTAAAGCAGGGGGGAGGGGCACTCCAGGTCGATCCCGCAAACATTTGCTGGACATTCATTAACAGCCAGAACAAGCACAAAAGGTAACAATCCATATAGTGAGACACTAACAAACGTGAGCATATATTTCAACAGGTCCTGCTATTAGAATCAATGATCCTCTATTCCAAAGCGTGGCCCTGCAGCAGTGGTCGCTCACTATCAGATTTTGACAGTCAAGAGATGCAATAAAAAGTAGGCAGCTCCTGGCATCAGGATAATCAAACTGGCAAAATCATTCCAGCAGGTCGTGAGTGCATAGGTTGTATACAAGGTTACCAACAAGTGGTGGGCTTCAACCAAGCCCTACTGTGGTGCATTTTACAGAGCTATGTGTTAGAGTAGAACGTTTGGTAACATGTCTAAAGAGAAATAGCTCTTTCTATAGAGCATGAATATGGTTTTACTGCTACAGCATTAGAGTAGGTGCATGCTGGGATCGAATGTTGCGTCTATTGTCTGCAGTAGGGTCATGGGATTTAGGAATGTCTATGCTGCCCTAAACCAATCACAGAAATCCTAACCATGACAAGTAGCCCTGCAATAGGAATTCAAGGTTTTATCAAATGTAATACATTTTTTTGCATTAAAATAAAGAATGGAATGTTAGTTAAGTCAGTTAATTACATATAAACCAGATTAGACAAATAAAGGTGTAGCATAGCAATTATCCACAACCATCCTAAAAAAACTGTGCATTACCAGTCAGGTTTTCAAGCTGGTTGCAGCACTACTGAAGTCAACCTTCAGGTAAGATCATGAACTAGCATGAATCATGGAAAACTGAGAAGGTGGTATATTTGCTTTCGCTGGTTCTAGCTGCATCTGACAGCTCATCAGCAGATCTTCAAAACCCTGAAGACAAACCAAGGTATCAGTGCGGGGTGCTCAAATTGTCTGCACAACTGATTAAGTTAGAACATTCCACACCCTCACTGGTCCCTGCACCATATGGCATTCATCAAACTTTCCTCTGGACCATGGTATAGGACTTGCAAGGAACCAGTGGATGGACTGGTCAGTGACATGAACACAAGGATAAAACCATGCATGGATTGCACCCAGCATTACTGCAAGATCGGAATGGAACAAGATATCGCCTAAATTGCTGAAAATCTAGGGGGAAAAAAAGCTTGGATGTTTCTGTACTAACTAGGACTAAACCCACAGAAAATATTTACTTCATTTTTCTTCAAATTCCAATCCGCCCCTCCACCATCCAGCACTGTAGGAGGGCCACTTCAGTGCTTGGGATTACTCCCACCATTGACAAAAGACAAACTCCTGTGTTTTGCCATAGCCACTACACTTCGAGCATTGTACAAGTGTTGCAATTCCTTCTGAAGCTATTGAGAAAAATAAATCATCCTGAGTTTGACCTACAAAGTGATCCAAGCAACAACTTTTTAGGATTGACTATGGCAATGCCGTCCTGAATTGCTTCCTGAAAAGGTAAAGACAATGTGGCTGCCTCCCTGGCACTTACCTATTCAACCACCTCACTCCTGTACTTCTTGCATATACTGACTCCCACCTGAAGCATGGTACCTTTTCACGAGCCTTCCTAATTCTAGGTTCTCTTGATTTAAACCAAGCACTACTGCCATTTCTGTGGTCTCCAGGCGCTCACATGGAGCTGAAAGGGAAGGTAGGGATGGGTTTCATGGGAGAAAATGGAAAAGGCAAGGAATTGTGCGGTGTGTGTGTGTAACCAGCAGTAACTGGCGTCAAGGTGAGTTGGGTTGTGTGCACACCGGAGGTGTATTTTTTTCATATGCGATACCTGGACGTACAATGGCCCCAAAAGTGCTTGCCAGAGAAGATTGTGTTCTCTCGTAGGTGACAAGATGCTGCAAAGAAACGCTTCACCTAGAACTAACTCCCAGCTTTCAATAAATGCTGAGCCAAACGTTCACTAGCTCTGCTACAAGGAAATGGAACTTGTACCCTCCTGAACTACTTTGTGCCCCACCATTCACCTTCGAGACCACTTGCAATGGTAAATCCAGCACACAATCCTGCCTACATTTGTGAATAACACTTCTGGTTCTCGTGCAGATATTTCCCATTTAGCTGGACTTCACCTACCCCACTTCAACAATGTTCACTGCCTCTCCATGCCCAAGACCAGCGAACCTCCTCCCAACACACCCTTGGCATCTGACCTAACTGCTAGTCAACCCTTGCTTCTGATCTCAGCAGCCACGTCTACAGCACAAACTCTTCAACCAGCCTTAGCTAATGTGAGGATCTCTGTCACACTTTAATACTAAATTCCATCCCTGCTTGGCCTTAACCTTGCAATGCTCCAAGAGCAGGCAGCTGAGCAGTCACTACCAACCCTTAATTGCACCTCCTACATAAATACTTTCTCAGCAATGGTTTCAGCTGTGCTTATTCCTGACTTGCATATGTGCATCCTGAAGAACAGTTGCCTGCTGCAATCAACTCCTTCCCCCTTCACCCAATATAAGTTGTTCCAGCCGTTACAGTAAGGCTTCACACAGTCATACCAGCACAGCTCCTTTGCCCCACATTTCTTGCCCCTACTTGCCCCCTCCACCACAGACTCACAATTGGCGTTTCTACAGCACAACAAAAAGTTGCTTCACAATAGGGCTGACCTCTTGCCACCCAAACACTAGCATCTCCAGCAATTTACATGTTGCAATCCAGCTCCCGCGAGTGACAGACGTTAAGAAATAAGATCACTCATGCTCTTATTGGTCTTAGAAAAACGATATTTAGCTCGCTTGAATTGCACAAAGAAGGTTTAGTCAAAGTACTGTTGCTTAATTAATGCTTGAATTACATTTTCACTATAGATTATCTTTTGCCATTCACTGTACAGCACTGATGCCAGGTTGCGCCTGGTCAGTGCTATACCAAAATAGTCAAAACAAGCCAGCACTTTTATTGCATTCAGCCGTGAATTCAACTTTTCACAAAGAATTTTCTTTTTTTGTTTAAAGTGGACTAAGAATTCCTCAAAATCTAACAGTTGCCTTTCATCACATTCAAATAAATCCATTTAATAAAACCAAATTTAATAACCTTAATGATTACAAGGTTAAAAAGTTTGCATGACCTGCAGACCATCTCCACCAAAAGTCATGTGTCCAACCAGTTAATTTTGTTTTCAAAACTTGAGACGTACTTTATTCTGAAAGACTTTGTTGCCCAACAGACCATCAGTAAACGGCTCAGATCTTGAGTCTGGGATTCCCTGCAGAGATTACAGTTCCCCTCCGGAGGTTGCTCTTTATTACGAATTCGCAGGATTTCTATTGTTTGAATTAAGTGAAAAAGAAATTCGCAAGAATTCAGAACTCCATCTAGCATTCGGGAATCGATGCAAGTAAGGCAACACAAAACCCTTTAGGCTCATCTATGATGGGGAATGACGAACTCCAAATCACTGATCTCCGCTTTGGTCAAAATACTCTCCATTGTCAGTATGGCCTTTACTTTGTTGGGATTTTCAATGAAGTCAATCTCTGATTGCTCGCAAATGGCTAGACTGTTAATGGCTATATTCTTCAGAGTGGACAGTCTCTCACTATTCACCCGTTCCAGGTGAACGCCTACATCACAGAGTTCCTCCTAGACACCAGGATTAATCTATAAAGTGAGACTACTTTCCAATCTAGATATGCTCTTAGGGATTGTAAGCCCAATTCGTATCTCAAGCGAGTAATTGGAAGGGACATGAGAAAATTCAGCACCTTCTTTCATATTCGACCTTAGATTCTTATCCAATTAACTTTACGGCATATGGCTCAATTGTCCATGCAATAGAGAATAGTCGGGATAACCTTTCCCTTACAGGATGTTATTAACGGAAGCATGTAGTGAATCTACAGCGTGAATATAAATTTTTTTTAATCTGGCACAGAAGTTGTAATGATTTCTCTATGTCCACTTCAAGCATTCATAATCATGACTAGCCCTTAATCGGAAGCCCAAATATAGCCGCTCCTTTGCGACAGGTAATTGATCATTTCACTTCCACCTACATTTTGGAATCCTTTTTAGGAGATTATAAAAGGCTAAAATAAGTGGAATCCAAGTAAGAACAATCGTCAACTATCAAGCCTTTTCGTGTTGCTCTAGAGAATGGGCATTGGCCACATATGGTTTGTGGTTGGCGCAGGACTACCAGCACCATCTTTTTTCAATTATATATCTTATGCTATTGGTATTTATATATAAAGTGCATAACTTGACTATAACCACTGAAGATAAAATCCAAGTACTACACAATTAACACTGTCACTATATATCCTGTACTGTCATTGTAATTTGTATACCCTGCAACATACTGGACAGGTTACTACTGCAGTGTAGGATGTGTCACATTTGTTTTGACCGACTACAGCAACTTCTTCAGAAGGTGCACAAATTGAGACACAAATGTGCTTTGCGTGGGTTGCTGGTATTTGTGCTCATCTCAATCTGTAATGTAGTCATCCTCAGTCATTCCTGCAAGATGTCAATGGAGTTAATGCAGGTCATCCCATGTTTTGTACTTAATAGTGCAAGTGATTTGGAGAGGTGCTGACTGTCTGAATTGAACGAGATGAACGATCGCGGACCGTGCTTTTGTTGATGTGGGCATGCTGGTGGGCGTCTACATCGTAGCAGGCTGCTTATTTCCATGTGCACTAAAGGTAAAGTCACTGCTTGCGACCGCTACATAACTTCGGCATGCTTGCTGCATCACACTAGCTCCTGTTGTGTTTTTTTTCACGACTCAGACTGACTTCTGCTTCATCCCCAAGATTGTATTCCTTAATATGAGTAACACGCATCTCCAACTAAATCGGACCGAGCCCCAGTCAGATCCAAAATGGGTAAATAAAGGGTAGAACTGGTGAAATGTAATAAAGACTGCTCAAATAAACGCCAGTGCTGTAGCTGGGCAAAACGTTGCTGAAAAGAAAAAAAGGGACGCATTAGCTGGGCTTTCACTCACTGCTGCACTGTGAACAAAACATACAAGCTAGGTGTTGAGGCAAAGACTACGTGACAGGGTAATCTTGCATCGACAAACATCTTGCAGTTTCATTGAAGTGTATCCACTGCAAACAATGACACTTAACGCTCGTGACTGCAGACCGTATTGACAGTGGCAAATTGCAACAGTTTGGAATTTATCAGTGAAACTAACCATTGAACAAAAACAAGCGTTAAATCCAATTAGACACTACAGCTACTGACAAAATGGGCAGATACTGAAGAGGGGTACAGCAGGTGCAAAGAAAGCATTTAAGCGACATGTAAGAAGGGTAAGGAATAACTTCAAAATAATGTTTCATGGGAACATTTAGTATTCCAATAAATATGCAGTGCAAACAGGCAAAAAAAAAAAAGTGGCCCCGACCAATGAAAACTCTAGCAAGAGATCAGGATTTTTCTCATCCGAACAGGTTTTACATTTTTTTGACACAAAAATGTACTCTCCTCCGAAACGAGTCCATAGGAAAAAAACAAACCCTTTTGATTGTGCAAAATCCCACCCTGAACTGTTTCCAGCGTCTTTTAATCAGGGAAGAGCAAACCGCACTATGGCAATGATCCTCACTTGACTCCCCAGCAGCCACACTCATCCTGCGCCCACCCAAATTCACACATCACCCCAGATCTTGCCCCGCTCCACTGGCTCCCCGTGACCCAAAGAACTGCCCACAAAGGATCCATAACAAAGTCAATGAATCGAAAGCACTACATGCCACTACATGCCAATGCAGTCACACCAAATTGAGGTCAGATATGGAGTGAGGCCTTAATTTGTGGATCTAAAAATGCTTTCCAGCTATGGCAGTGGAAGCCAAGAAAAGCTGATTGGAGATAGTGTGTGCCCATGGCTGCCAGAAAACTCAAACAATCAAAACCTTTGAAGCCACTACACGACATGCAAGGCAAAAGTCAGTAACCAGCACAAGTCGGGGATTCATATTTTTCAAGTGCCCTGTAGCAGAGCCTAGGTTATGTGAGCTGATTGAATATTTCCATGTGGCATGGAAGATGGCCATGTTTCCTCAAGAAATTCCCAAGCTGCCACACTCAATTCTTCAGAAACAATGCAGCTAAACTCATCAATCAAGTTGAAGGTATGATAAACGCTGCCATGCTGCTGGATGAAAATATTGTGGCATTCTGGCAGCTGTCAAGAGCCTTCTGTTTGAAGATTCATGAGGTCTAAGAAGCAGGACCTAGAGCTGGCGACAAAGCCTGGGTTCTTCCCCTGATTAAAAAAACCTTCACTGGACCCAGCTTCCAACAATTACCAACCCATCACCTCGATCCTCTTTCGGCTCAAAATCCTGCATGGAGCTGTCTAGACCCAAATCTAACAATTTCTGGAAACCCACCACATCCTGGGTGCCAGTCAGTCCAGCTTCTGGCCCGGCCATGGCACCAAATCAGCACTAAGCTACCAAAAAAGGAAATTCGGCTCTCCTCCTGGATCTCAAGTGCATTTGATCTAGTCAACCACCAGATCCTCTGCCATCATCTCAGGGATGATGCCCAATTCTCAGAAGGAGCCACTAGATGGGTGGCATCCTTCCTCCAAGGCAGATCCATGAGGGTATTTGAAGCAAACTGTAGTGCTACACCAGCACCCATAACGTGGAGTCCCAAGGCTCCTGCGAGTCCCCCACATTATACAACATCTTCACTAAAGCCCTCCTGACCTACTTGACTCAATCGGCATCCGTTACATTAACTATGCCGATGACAATCAAATTTTTCTCCCCCATCTGGCAATTACAACAAAGACTTTGAAGCACTGAACAAAGTCTATTTGATCATTCAAACTTTGATGGCCACCCACCATCTGTCTCAATGACAATAAGACAGAGCTCCTCCGAATGGGGCCACCGTCAGGTACAAACAAGTTGGACCCACAGTAGACCTGCGTGGATGGTCACCAAATTCAAGAATCGGTTGCAGTAAAAACAGTGTACCTCGACACTACATTCTCGCTCACACGTCAAGTGAATGCCATTACCTCATCCACAGCCCACACCACCAAACTGATCAACTCTGCTAGATCCCTTCTTTCCAAAGAGTTGCCTCACAATTGCACGAACCATTACAGGATCTAGACTATTGCAATGCCTTATTTGCAGGCACCTACTCCAGTAACCTTGCAACACTGCAGGTAATCCAGAACAATGCCATTCAAGCAGCCCTCAACATCCCTAGACGAGAACATATCTCGGTCGCCAATCAGAGAACGAATCATGTTTAAGTCACTGTCCATCACGCACAGATGCCTATCCAATTCTGCCCCAACAAATTTATCACAGAAAATAATCAGAAACCAATCCAAAAGAACCTGCAGAGCAGTTCACAGCAACAAACTACAACAGAGCTAAAGCCGGAGGGGCCAGCTTCCCAACCTTTACTGCCAAACAATGGAACCTGCTCCCACAAACATACCCACACCTGCCAATTACCTCCCTCCATAACATACTCCACCCACCCACCGATAACTTTCCACAAGCCAAGACTGAGGGTGTTCTAATAACTTTATAGACCTGCAGCTCGGGCCGTACTGGGCGTTATGGTCCCTCATTAACTGTCCTCAGGGACCATAACGCCCAGTACGGCCCTCGTTGCGGGTCTATAAAGCTAAATTATAAATCGCAGGGAGTCAAATTGATGAACAGTCTGACATTGCCATAATCTGGCCCAATTGTACTGCATAATGCTTTTATACTGTTTTATTTGGTTGCTTTTTAATTGATGTATATATATATATATATGGGATACATTACTCACCGTAATCGTATTTCTGATGCTTGTATCTGCTTAGATCACATGCTGTGCATAAGCCGACATCTAGTGGAAGCTGCGGAGTATTACAGTTTGTTTTTCGAAACTCGAAAATGGGCGTCGACACAGGCGTGCCAGTAATACTATCCCTAGTGTGACGTCCACTGTACCCAAGATCCCTCACGCGTCTGGGATCCTCAGATTGTATTTTTTCTGACATGAGGAAGCATGAGGAGTAGCGTGAGTACAGATAACCCAAGCAGATAGACAGAAAGGTAAGACTACAAGCAATCATGCGCCTTCTCTCGGAGGGGAGGAAGGGTGGGTCGCATGTGAATCTAAGCAGATACAAGCATCAGAAATACGATTACGGTGAGTAATGTATCCCTTCTGAGGCTTGTGGAATCTGCTTAGATCACATGCTGTGCATAGATTAGCGAGCAGTACCCGAAGGAGGAGGTGGGATGTGAGAAGGGTCATGAGCAAACAGGTGTCTTAGAACCGCTTGTCCCACTTGTGTATCTGTCTTGGAATGAGTGTCAATGCAGTATTGCTGAGTAAAAGTGTGAATAGAGCTCCAAGTAGCTGCTTTGCAAATGGTGTCGAGGGGAACATTTGCAATGAAAGCCAGAGTGGCCCCAATGCCTCTAGTAGAATGGGCCCTTGGCGTAAAAGGCAGAGTTTTTTCAGAAAGAGTAACACAGCTGTATACAGTTGATAATCCACTTCGAGATCGCGCCTTTAGAGACGCGATCCCCCTCTCTGCCTGTAGCTACGGAGACAAACAGTTGATCTGTTTTCCTTAGCGGTCTGGTTTTATTTACATAGTAGAGGACCACCCTACGCACATCAAGGATGTGGAGTTTCACCTCAGCTGAGCTTTGCGGGTTCTGGAAGAAAGCCAGAAGCTCGATGGACTGGTTTACATGGAATTTAGATATAAATTTAGGTGAGAACCTAGGGTGTGTGCGTAAAACCAGTTTGTCTTTGTGGATAGTAAAGAAAGGATCCTGCACTGACAAAGCCTGAATTTCACTGACCCTTCTTATAGAGGTAATGGCTACCAAGAAGGCCGTTTTATAAGTCAGGTGTTTGAGACTACTTTTATGCATGGGTTCGAAAGGGGGGCCCATGAGCTTAGCTAGCACCACATTGAGGGGTCATCCTGGCGGTGGGTTCGAAATAGGAGGGTGAAGTCTCTTTACTCCTTCCATGAAGGCTTTAACTACTGGTACTTTCCACCACGATACTTTGTTATGGGATGTGGTGTAAGCCGAGAGGGCTGCCAGGTGTACTTTCAGAGAGTTAAAAACCAAACCTGCGTCCAGCAGGTGGAGCATGTATGTTACAACATTGGAAGGAGTGCAAACAACTGGGTTGATTTGTTTATTCTGGCACCAAATAACGAATCTCTTCCACTTGTCAAAGTAACAGTGCCTTGTGTTTGATTTCCTGGATTCTTTTAGGATGTCCATACACCTCTGTGGTAAATTGAGATGCCCAAACTCTATGACCTCAGGAGCCATGCTGCCAGGTTCATTGAATTGGATTGCTGGTGCACTGTTTGACCTTGTTGCTGGGACAGTAGGTTGTACCAGGGTGGGAGTTTGATGGGCTCGCACACCGCCATCCTGCGTAGGTGTGGAAACCATGGTTGTCTCGCCCACATGGGAGCAACTAGGATGAGCGTCATCGATTCCTTGTTCATCTTGTACACCACCTTCCTGATGAGGAGTTGGTGGAAAAGCGTACGCAAACATCCCTGACCAGTTCATCCACAGGGCGTTCCCTTGGGAGTCTGGCTGGGGGAACCTGGATGCAAATCCTGGGCATTGTTTGTTTTCGCTTGTGGCGAATAGGTCTATAGTGGGGACACCCCACTAAGAGAAGAGATCTTCTACGATATCTCTGTGAAGGACCCATTCGTGTTCTTCTGGGAGGGAGTCTCTGCTTAGGGCATCCGCTAGGGAATTGAGCTCCCCTGGAACATGTGATGACAGGAAGATGTTCCGTCTGAGTGCCCATATCCAGATTTTCTGGGCAAGCTTGGACAGATTTGGCGAACGAGTCCCTCCTTGTTTGTTCAGATAGAACATGGCTGTCGTGCTGTCCGTCCGGATCTGCACCGACAAGTTTAGCAGATGGGGCTCGAACGCCCGAAGCGCTCGGAATACTGCCAGAAGCTCTAGCAGGTTGATGTGGTTCTTGGCTACTGAGTGAGACCAGAGACCCTGAGCTGTGTGGTGGAGATGGTGAGCTCCCCACCCAGTCAGGCATGCATCTGTAGTCACCACTGCCTGTACTTCGGGATCGTAAAAGGGTTTTCCCCTTGCGAGATTCTCTTGTCCACCAGTGTAAGCTCTGTACCAGTGTTGGCGAAACGACCACTAGATCGTCCCACTGACCACTTGCCTGAGACCACTGTTTCGCCAACCATTCCTGCATGGGACGCATGCGCAGACGCGCGTGGGGGACCAGGTAAATGCATGACGCCATCATGCCCAGTAACCGCATTGCTTTGCGTACCGTTATTTGTTGACCTGACTGATAATGTGGAATTTGCAGTAGTATATTCCGAATTCTCTCTTCCGAAGGGAAGGTCAACCCTTTTAGAGTATCTAGGATTGCTCCTAGGAACTGTTTTGAGGTGCTTGGCACCAGACTCTACTTCTTCTCGTTGATAGAGAAGCCTAATTCGTGGAGGAGGTCGATAGTCCTCTGAATGTTTGACCTGCAAATTCTTGGGGTTTCCCCCGTTATGAGCCAGTCGTCCAGATAAGGGTACACTGGGATTGCCTCCATGCGTAGGTGTGCAGCTGCCACCGCCAGTACCTTGGTGAATACCCTTGGTGCTGAAGCTATCCCGAAGGGCAGTACCTTGAATTGGTAGTGGCGACTGTCCACTTTGAAGCGCAAGTATTTTCTGTGCGCTGGGAGCATGGAAATATGAAAATAAGCATCTTTCATATCCAAGGTTGCCATGTAATCCCCCCTTTTTAGGAGGGGGGATTACCTCTTGTAGCGTGGTCATACGGAATTTTTGGGGCTTGACATACTTGTTGGCAGGCCGTAAGTCCAATACTGGGCGCATTGTCAAATCTTTCTTTGGCACAAGGAAGTAAGTTGAATAGATACCCTTGTTTACCTGGTGTCCTGGGACGAGTTCGATCGCGTCCTTTTCTAGCAGAATGGCGATCTCCTCGAGAAGGATCTTCTGATGTTCTAAGGAGTGTATTCTTTGTCGTGGAGGGTGGTTCCGGGGACGCTGCAGTAATTCTATACAATATCCTGTGGACACTGTTGACAGTACCCATCTGTCTGAGGTGATCCCTTCCCAAGCCTGGGTGAAGTTGGAAATGCGTCCCCCTACTGGGGTTGCGTGAGAAGGGACCCTGAACTGAGCGTCACTGCTTTGGTGGAGGCGTGCCACCTCCCTTGTTGGGGCTGCCTCTGCCTCTTCCACGACCTCTCTTGTTACCCCTGCCATAACTTTGGGTAGACTGCTGGTTGTTGTTCCATTGTGTACCCTGTCCTTGGGCATAGTTGCCTCTGTGAATTTTGGCCGCGTGGGCGACGAAAATTACTGTTCCCCCTCTGGTTAGGGGGTTTGTTGGTAAGCTGGCCAAGGGATTTGAGAGTCTCGTACTCGTCCTTGGCATTTTTAAGTGCGTCTTCGACCGCTTTCCCAAACAATAGATCGGGTTCCACCGGCTTGTCTATTAATGAAGCCTGGGTTTCTGTTTTGAACCCCGACTGCCGTAACCACGCATGTCTTTTGATAACAGTACCTTCTGCTATCAATCTTCCTGCGTTGTCCGCGGCGTCGAAAGTTGCTTTTAATATGCAACCAGACACGGCTCTCCCTTCTGCCGAGATCCAAGCCAACTGGCCCTTTAACGGTTCAGGAGCAGAGGCTATGAGCGCCGCGACCTCTTCCCATTGATGGCAGTTGTAACTAGCCAACAGGGTGGTGGAGTTTGCAATCCTTGCTTGGTAGGCGGACGTTGAGGCTACCTTCCTGCCAAACCCGTACAGTCTTTTGCTCTCCTTGTCGGGAGGAGCTTCTGACGACGATAAGGGTGTCCCAGCCCTCTTCCGAGTGTTGGTAACCACTAGGGAGTCTGGTTTAAGATGTCCTCTTATATAAAGAGGGTCAGACTGGGCTGCCCGAAAAAGTTTTTCGACTCTGGGGTTGACGGCTCTGGTGAGGTTAGGATTCACCAGGGATGGATCTATTCTACGTTGGATGGATTTAAGGATAGGGATGGTCTGAGCGACCGGCCTCCTCTCTCCCACCAACTCTTCTGCGAAGTCCCTTTCCTCTTGCACACCGTGGGTGTCGATGTGAAAATGTTCTGCTGCGCGAGCGAGAACTTCATTAAGGAGGGGCTGGTTATCAACTGGCGAGTCGGTAACTGGGGCTTCGCTCTCTACCGGGGAATCTACTCTGTAAATTTCCTGTTCATCTTCTACCTCCTCCAGGTCCTCATCATCCGCATAGTATTCAGTCCCGGTTTGTTCCTCCATAATTGTAAACTCCTGGTCCCCTTCAGGGAAAGGCTATCCTTGGTATCTGGGGTGTGGAGTAGAGTATGGAGTAGAGGCGGGGTTCAGGTCTTTCGAACCGGGCCTTTTTACTTAGGGGGATAGGATCAGAGGAGCCTGAGGGTGTGGCCCCTTGAGGGTCATACGAAAGGAAATGTTCTGGGTTTTTGTCATAAAAATCAGCTAAGGAAGACATCCTTGACATGACCCTGTCTATGTCTTCACTGGACCATTCTTTGGAACAGGGTATGACTTTAGTAGGCAACTTAGAGGACTTATCAAGGGTACCTTTGCTGGATGTTGATGTCCCAGTAGATTTATGTTTGTCTGTCTGCTTAGGGTGGAAGGAACAAGTTACTTACCTGTAACTGTTGTTCTCCAGCATGGGTCTGGCATGGATTCACATGCTCATGAATATTCCCCGTCGTCAGGCTGGGAATCCTCGGTAAAGAAAAAACCAGTATCAGTTTCGTTTCTGATCTGTCTTTCGTAGTAATAACCAATCACTGGTCTCTGCGTCATACTGACCACAGCCAATGACTGCCCTCTACCTAAGCACCGCCTCTGGCAGCCATCTTCAGATTTGGAAGCACGTGAAGTGGCAGTATGACCAAGTGAAGAGCCGCAGAGGGGTAGGCGGGAGGGTTCGCATGTGAATCCATGCCAGACCCATGCTGGAGAACAACAGTTACAGGTAAGTAACTTGTTCCTTCTCCAGCATGGGGTCTGGCATGGATTCACATGCTCATGAATAAAGAATACATAGCAGTACACACATGCACAACCACGGGAGGTGGCAAAGGCTCAACATTAAGCATCACATCAACTCAACATTAAGCATCTTACCTCCTCACCAGGCTCACCTCAGGCGAACAGGTTGCGCAGCACTGCTTGGCCGACCCTGGACTCCTCCCTGGAATCCCGGTCGACGCAGTAGAATTTCGTGAAGGTGTGCGTCGACCTCCACGTAGCAGCCCTGCATATGTCCAGCAGGGGCACACCAGATAGGAACGCCGTGGTAGCTGCGATCGCTCTGGTGGAATGGGCTCTCGGACGGCCAGGCAGCGGTCGGTTTGCCAACCGGTGACAGCACATGATACAGCCGGAGAGCCATCTGGAGATGGAAGCCTTCGAGAGAGCCTTCCCCTGATTGACAGGTCCAAAGTTCACAAAGAGTTGTGACGTCTTCCGAAAACCCTTCGTGCGGTCCACGTAGAACTTCAGCGCTCTAGCTACATCCAGCGAGTGCAAAGTCCTCTCAGCCGGCGACGAAGGCGACGGGAAGAACACAGGTAACACCAAGGGTTCGTTGAGATGGAAGTCCGACGGTACCTTGGGCATGAAGGAGGGGTGCGTCCTGAGCACTACCCTCGTGTCGTGGAAAGTCAAGTACGGGGCCTTGCAGGAAAGGGCCTGGATCTCTCCCACTCGTCGTGCGGAGGTGATGGCCACAAGAAAAGCTGTTTTCCACGATAGAAACTTCAACGGGGCCGAGTGCAGAGGCTCGAACGGAGGTCCCATGAGCTTGGTCAGCACCACGTTGAGCTCCCACGCCGGGGCCGGAGCCTTCACCGGCGGGAACGATCTGAACAGTCCCTTCATGAACTCTTTCACCAGACGATGAGACCACAAGGACGTCCGGCCCGTGGTTCTGGTGTATCGGGAGATCGCAGCAAGATGAATCTTGATGGACGCATGTGCCAGACCAGCTTTGGCCAGCGTCAGCAGGTACGGCAGTACTTGGGGAGCCGTAATCCGTAGAGGGTTAATCTTCTGTGCGTGGCACCAGACAGAGAACCTCTTCCATTTGTGTCCGTAGCATTTAAGAGTCGAGGACGCCCTGGCCTTTGCAAGAACCTCTCTGCAATCGGCCGGTATGTCGTATCCTCCAAACTCTAGCGCTGCAGGAGCCAGGCCTGCAAGTTCAGCGACTTCGGGTCGTGGTGGAGGATGGCGCCTCCTTCCCTGGAGAGTAGATCCGCGTCCGCCGGCAGCTTGATCGGCGGGGACGCTGACAAGTCCAGAAGGTCCGGGAACCATATCTGCCTCGGCCACGCAGGTGCGACGAGGATCATCCTGCACCGTGACCTCTTGAGCTGGTTGACGAGCCGGATTAGCAGAGGCAAGGGAGGGAACGCGTAGAGGAACAGGCCCTCCCAGGGGAACGAGAAAGCATCGCCCATGCTCCTCGTCTGGGGAAACCTGCTGGCGAACCTCCGGCACTTGGTGTTCGTCGCCGTCGCGAACAGGTCGATCTGGGGTGTGCCCCACCGTCGGAAGAGGCGATCCACCAGATCCTGCCGTAGTTCCCACTCGTGGCACGAGCGCAGCTCCCTGCTGAGTGAGTCGGCGATGGTGTTTTTTATCCCTGCCAGATGAAACGGCACCAGAAAAATCCCTTGGGCGACGGCCCAATGCCACAGGTCCTGCGCCTCCTTGGACAGCGCTGGGGACCTGGTTCCGCCCTGTTTCCTGATGTAAAACATGGTGGTGGTGTTGTCGGTGAAGATCCTCACCACCTTGCCCTTGAGGGACGGAAGGAAGGACCTGAGGGCCCAAAACACTGCACGGAGCTCCAGGACGTTGATATGTAGGGACTTCTCCGTCGGGAGCCAGAGTCCCCTTGCGTGCAGATTTTCGGTGTGCGCTCCCCACCCTTCCAGGGAGGCATCCGTGGTCACAGTCTCCTGGTGGGCTGGGGTCTGGAAGTCCATGCCCGCCGTCAGATGCGCGCGGGTGCCCCACCACCGTATCGCTCGTCGGAAACTCTCGTCGAGCTTGATCCTTTCCTCGAAGCTGCCCGTCGTCTGGATCCAGCGCGCATCCAGGAATTCTTGCAACGGGCGCATCCGGAGCCTGCACATGGGAATGAGGTAGATGCAGGAAGACATCATCCCGAGGAGGGACTTGATGGACCTCACTTTGGCCGCGTCGGCCACCAACATCCGTTGCACCTTGCCCAAGATGGTCCTGGTCCTCTCCTCCGACGGGGAGGCCAGAAGGGACACTGTCGAGCCTCGCTCCCAGAAACAGTGCGACTTGCGCGGGCACCAGGTGGGATTTGGCGTAGTTCACGGAGAATCCCAGGTCCGTGAGGAGTTGGACGGTCCTTGCCGTGTGGACCACGGCGAGCTCCCTCGTCTTGGCGCGGATGAGCCAGTCGTCCAGGTAGGGGTAGACGTGGATCCCCTCGCGGCGCAGCTGCGCCGCCACCGGTGCAAGGCACTTGGTGAATACCCTGGGTGCCGACCGTAGTCCGAAGGGAAGGGCTTTGAACTGGTAATGACGCCCTTGGACCACGAATCTGAGGAATTTGCGGTGCCCCTTTAGGATGGGAATGTGGAAGTAGGCATCCTCCAAATCCAATGACGATAGGAAGTCTCCTTCCTCCAGCTGACCCAGGACGTGCTGGAGGGTGACCATCCGGAACTTCTGCGCCTTGATGAACTTGTTCAGACGTCGCAGGTCCAGGATGGGGCGCCATCCTCCCGTCTTCTTCTTCACGAGGAAGTATCTCGAGTAGACTCCGGAGCCCCGAAGCCTCTTTGGGACGAGTTCGATGGCGCCCTTTCTGAGCATCGCCTTTACCTCCAGGAGAAGTTGAGGGACGTGAAGTTCTTTCCTGGCCACGGGGGGGACGCGCGGGCACCTTCTTTGAAACTCGAGCGCGTGGCCCCGGGCCAGGGCGTCCAGCACCCAACGGTCGGTGGAGATGGACTCCCACACGCTGACGAAGCCCGCCAGCCGGCCTCCCACCGGGGTGCTTCGGTGGGGGCCCGACCCCAAGGCCGGTTCAATCCTGCTTGGACGCGGCCTTGCCGCCTTGACCTCCTTGGCGACGACGGCGGGGTCCGCTAGACTTGCCTCGTCCTCTGTGAGGCCTCTTGCGACGACGAGCGGGCCGCTTGACGGTAGGAAGCGAAACCGCCGCCGGAACCTTTGGAGGCGCCCTTGCCTCCGCCGCTCCGAAAGGGCGTCCGTCGTTGCAGGACTCCAAGGGCCCGGGCCGTTTCAGTATCCGCCTTGATGGCCTGAAGGGAATCGTCCACTGTCTTCCCAAACAGGTTGTTCCCGTCGAAGGGCATGTCCAGGACTCTGGTCTGGACGTCCTGCCGGAAGTCCGTAGCTTTGAGCCATCCACGACGTCGAAGGCAAACACCGTTGCCCAGCTGGCGGAATCCAGTGTCGGCGATGTCCGTCGCCACGGTGATGGCGTGGTCCGAGGCCACCTCACCTTCCTGCAGGATCTCAAGGGCCTCCGCCCTCTTGTCGTCCGGCAGAAAATCCAGCAGGGGAGCCATCTTGTACCAGAGCTCCCTGTCGTAGCGGGCCACGATAGCCAAGGCGTTGGCCGCTGCCGACGAGATGACTCTACGCCCCATAGTATCCAATTTCTTTCCCTCGCCGTCCGGCGGGGAAGTCGATGTGGAGGCCGCACCCCCCCCTGCTTTCTTCCTGGCTGCCGCGGAGACGACGGAGTCCGGGGTAGGCTGCGCCCGGAGGCATAGGGGGGCCGTGTCCGGGACCCGGTACTTTTTCTCGTACCGGTCTCTTCTAGCTGGCGTCGTGGAAGGGTTCTTGAGGAGGGAAAGGCCCTCATCCCAAATGTCGTCCAACAGAGGCACTGCGAGGACCGTCTTCCTCTTGGCCTCGCGCCGCTGATAAAGGAAGCCTTCCTTTTTCTTCTCCTCAGGGCAGAGTTGGAAAAGCTCGGAAGCCCTGGAGATCATGGAGTGGAAAGATCCGATCTCGTCGGGCGGAGAGGCCCTGGTGGGAGGCGACGACGGAAAATCCTCGTCGTATGCCTCGTCGTCCGTACCCGTCGCTGCCGTGTCAGTCCCCGTATCATCCCCTCGGGTGGACGGGGAGGAGGGCTGGAAGGGGCGCGACGGTTGAAAAGGAGGTGGTGGATGGATCCTTCTTTTCTTGGTAGGGGGAACACCAGAAGGTCCCGGTTCTGGATCCCCCGACGGGAGAGGTTCCTCCGTCGGTAACGGTAGCCTCGTCCTTATCTCGGAGCATAAGGACTGTATGGCCAACAAAATGGCCGCCGAGTTGTCTTGCGGCGCTGGCAGAGGGGAATCCGACGGGCGAGCAGGGGCCCCGTCGGTATCCTCGACGATGTCGTCGTCGTCGTCACCTGCGTCGGGGTCCATTCCGACGGGCTGGCCTTCCTCCACGCCTAGGCCGTGGCTTAAGACCTCGATCAGTTCCTCTTCTGAGGTTGAGGCCGACTCTACGACGACGCCCTGCCCCCCCTTCTTCTTCCCCACGGAGGGTTTCACGGGGGTCCTATCGATGGGCACAAAGGAAGACTCCCTCCGAGGAGGCAGGGAGATTCTGGGCCCTGAGGTCGCCACCACTGGTGCAGCCACCACAGGCTGAGCCAGGGCCGCCGCGACCGTTTCGATAGAGGGCTTGGCCGGATGGATCAAGGCCTTCACCACCTTAGGTGCGCTCACCGCCTTATCCTTGAGGGAGGGGGCACTGCCACGCTCCTCCTCTGCCTTAGAGCTCGACCGGGGTCTCTCCAGGAGCTTCGCCGGGTGCTCGGCCTTCCTCTTACCCGACCCAGAGCGTTGGCTCGTGGTTGATGGTGCCGGGGAGGGTGCGCCCTGCCTGGCGCCCGCAGAGCCCGACCGTTCGGCGCTCCCGGTGCCAGCGGACTCGCGGTGCTTGGCCTTATGTTGGGCCCCCGTCGCCGGGGCGCCCTCAAAGGTCTTAGAAGACCGCTCGGATTTCTTCTTCTTCTCGCCAGACGGGCTCTTACCCTCCAGCCAGTTGGCGAGACGTTGATGGCGGTCCTTCATGGTCCGTTCCGACATGTTGCCGCAAAACGCACAGTCCTTCTCCACGTGCGTCTTGTCCTCATGAAGGCAGTAAAGGCAGAAAGAGTGTTCGTCCTCCTTGAAGACGTTCTGCAGCTGGCATCCAGGGCAGACCCTGAACAGCTTTCCGGGCGTCGAGCTTCCCTTCTCCTGGGCCATCTCCGAGACAGGGCCTGAGAAGCTTCTGGAGTCCTCCGAAGTGTAGCTCGACGAAATCTTCACCCTTGAGGGGCACAGATGAATCCGACACGGGTCCCCGTTGATCGGATGTAGGATCGGTGGAGCTTGAGGCTCTTTTGACCGAAAGAATCGAAGTTTTTTGTAAAAAGCGCGAAAAAATAGCACTAACGCTCGAGAGCAATAGCACGAGGATCCCAACACATGAACGTGCGGTAAAAATCTGAAGATGGCTGCCAGAGGCGGTGCTTAGGTAGAGGGCAGTCATTGGCTGTGGTCAGTATGACGCAGAGACCAGTGATTGGTTATTACTACGAAAGACAGATCAGAAACGAAACTGATACTGGTTTTTCTTTACCGAGGATTCCCAGCCTGACGACGGGGAATATTCATGAGCATGTGAATCCATGCCAGACCCCATGCTGGAGAAAAGCCAAATGATTAATAATAAAAGTATGCTGTAGGTCCATGGAGCAAAACCATTCGTTCTGACATAGCTGCCAAATTCTGAGTTGGTGTAATATTTTTAATTTCTCATGGCACGCAAGAAGTTAAAGAAAAAGGTCCAAGGTATTCCCCGAACCCTAGCAGATTCAGACACTATGGAATTGGGGGAGGGGGTGCAACTAAGGCCTCCATACGGAGACATTTGTTCACCTCCTCTCAGTGTAGAGTCGAACTGGATCAAAGGAGGAGACAGAAGAGAGCATGTAACCCTCGCCAGAACTGATCAGACCCTGGGATAAGGAACACCAGCAAGAAAGCTGAAGGAACAGTGACTTGAAGTGGAGTGCATTAGGTGACCCATATCATTGTTTCTTACAGTCAGAAGAGGTGCTGGCAAAGGAAACGATTTGCTAAGGAACTGGGATGTATTATTCTTCTAACAAATGTGGCACGGGGGGGAGGGCGGGGGGGCGCGAGGGTTCCTAAACTTTCTCTGCCAGCCTCGTAATCGCCCAAAGGTGGTATGTGGAATCGAAACTAGTGAAGCGTTTGGAGAAGCTTAGCACTGGACTTGGTCGGAACAGTAAGTGATTTAGCAGTAAGTAGAATATTTAGTTCAGGGGTTCATCCACAGATGAATTAACAAGTTCAAGGCCATGGAATGCCAAGTCAACAATTCTGTCCTTCCTGAGTAAACATGGTGGATTGCAGCCACACCACTCAACATAACATAGGGCCATGGCTTGGCTAGATGTATCATGTTGACTGTTGCTTCAAAGAATTCTTGAGATATTAGTTTTGTCCCAAGATGATTTGGATTGAAAGCCGCTTGTTTAAAAATGGGAAGAAAACTCTAAATTGTCCAGCTCCCTCCAGAGTTTGATTCACGACAGTTAGGATTCTCATCTGTCTATCTAAGATTGAGGCATTTGAGGACATTTAGTGCTTATATGCCTCCACAAGCTCATCCTCCTAGTTGAGTGACCCTGAAAAGAGGGCATTTTTTCGTGTGGGATTAGCATATAGTAAGGTTCAATCAACATATGTAATTTTCATGCGTCAGAAAAGTAAATCTGTACTGTGGAGGACCTCTGCTAAATCCTGCACAAAATGGAGTTCAAGTGGCAAAATCCATGTAAGCCACAACATTGTAAATTCCTGTTTTTAGAAAATAAATAATCCTGTTGCACACTACTTCAAACTTGTGTACTCATGAGATGTGGGCATGCCAACAGGACAGGCAACAGACTACTTAAATGTCACTTTAACTCATGTTTTGAAGTCCAACTTTTTCCAGGACATATGTGCATCAACCCTCGGTCACTGGCCTACTGAATCCAGCCTTATCGTGAAGTAAAATGATAGTTTGCAAAAATTTAGCAGCTTTAATACATGTAATCAAGGCAAAAAGATGAAACATTTATTGTTCAATGATTTGTGTTCAAATTACACTATTTGGATTGGGAATGGACAGAGGCCATTTATTTTCTAGACTGACAACAATATGAAACATGGGGGGTGGGGGAGGAAGGCATGCATGACACTTTTCCAAGGGAGAATCTCTGCAAAGACAGGTCACTAATCTGAAAACCATAATGAGGAGATGCCTCCACTTGCTTCTCGTGGCTGCAAGGATCAAGTTCAAGACCCTCTGCATAATACACAAGGCTTTCTGGGGCGTTGGCCAGCACGATCTACAATGCTCTCTTCCTAAATACTCCTGCTAGAGTCCTCCAAATCTCTGTGGGTGAGACACTTTTACAGAGATTGGGTGGTAGACCTTTATCCTCTGCAGATGCCTCCCCCTGGAACAGCCTCCCTGCCCCTCTGTCTTGAGCCGGAGCACCTTCAGTCCTGGAAACTCAAGACATTCCTCTTGCCTTCCTCTTCCCACTCCCACCTCTGTCCTTTTTTTCTCTCCACACTCCTTCCTCCTCCTCCCCAACCAAGTTTTTGCTGACTGGTTGCCTGGTTCACCTCCAAAGACTTACAGATCTCAGGCTCCACTGCCAGTCTTTTTGCACTTGCCTCGGGCCGCTGCACTATGACCAGCATTACGGCACTTTCATCTTACGCTCCATGAGCGAGGCAACTTCTCTTCACTTTGCAGAGCCCATCTGGACTGGACGAGCTCGTCCTCCCCCCACCCCCTTCCTCCATCTATACACATGCATGGCCTGACTGTACTAGGACTGGTAAGTTAGTATGTCCCGTTTGCCCCCCGCTCCACCTTTTTGCCCCGTTCCCTAGCTTGGTTGCGACTAACACTTCATGCACTTACACTATGAGAAATGCCTTCAGGCCTAGTATGCTAGTTTTTTTTCTGTTAGATCATTTAGAAACCCTAAAAATGATTACTGTATTCCTTTGCTCCCTTACCACCTTGAAGCGCTTTGAAGCTCTCCACCTGTGTACAAGTGCTGTATCAACAATTACAACCAAACTACTTTCATTTGTGATAAGCCATTAATGTCCATAAAACACTGCAAGCTAGGCACCAACCTACCAGTGAAACAGAAAGGTGATGGCTGGAAGGTTTTGAATTAAACATAACCACGGGCAACGTTCTGGGCAACCCTCCAGACCATCGTTTTTCAGCCTGCCACGCCTTTACAGAAGGGGAAAAACCATATGCAGATCAGGCTTGGTCCTACCCCAATAGGGGCAGTCCAGCCCGAACTGCTAGGTCACATCCCTTCTGCACGAGACCACAAGCATCCCCAGGCGTGTTTCAGCCTTTTTGGGCATCATCAGTGAGTAGACGTGGGTCCCTTGCTCGCTGCGCCGTAGGGAACCAAGCTGCACCTCACTGAAGAGGCCCAACAAGGCCAAAACATGTCTGGGGTTGCTTGTGTTTCCGTGCAGAGGGGACCTGGCCTAGCAGTTCGGGTAGGGCTGCTTCAGTTGGTGGCAGTACCTGACTGATTTGCATATGGCTGGATCCCTTTTGCAATGGCGCAGAGGGGCTAAAAACAGTGGTGTGGAATGTTGCCCAGAGCAATGCCAGTGGTTCAGATTCTTTCAAAACCTTCCACCCATCACTTTTTTGGTTTGTTAGTATTGGTAGTGTGGGCCTAGCTTCATGAAACAATGCAGCGCTTTACATGTCGAGGGAGGCGAGTACAGTGAGGTAAGCTGTTCTACGAGGAAGCAGGGAGATAACAGGACGAGAGAGCAATTAGAGGAGCAGTAAATACATATGCTGATTTGCTGGAACACCCCACTGCTGCGTTGCATGCAGATGGAGCAGTTTACTACCAATGGGTCTGAGTCATAGGTGTAAACATGACAACGGCACGTACATATATGTCTTTAGGACAGGAGAACTTAACCATTGCTACTAAGTAAGCATCTGTAAGGCTGTCGCCTGGCATAAACTAAATGGCATTATGCTAGCACTATTAAATCGCAAGTTCTAACAGATTACGTTGGCAATTTCTGCCATGCTCGCCGTCTTCCGGTTTAGGAATAAATGTTGAGCGTCGGAGGGGCTTGATCTCATTTACTCATAGTAACCTCTGTACTGGTCCTATACATTTACCACCCCAACAGTGCAGACCCACTTGAGATGCATCTTACTTGGTCGGCAAGTGCCAACTGAAGCATAAGACATGGAGGTGGTGCATATAGTAGCTGGAATGGGCAAGTCGCAAAGATGGTGTCTTTGATATTGCTTCAGTCTATATTTGCATATTTTTCTGTGACCGGGAGGCTTAGAATGGACGACCTTGCCGCAGGACACTGGGTAACTTTTAAAGACCAAAAATGCATTTGTGCCAGAGGGGCGGCAGAACGGGCCAAGGAAAATGTAGAGATGCAGAGAACTACGCAATAGTAAATGGATACCTTGGAAGCCAGCCATGTTCTACATAGCTGAAAGAGCCTGGGTGATTTACTGTTCTAAGTCTTATCAAAATTACATTCTATCGCTCGTTCTTAAACAAGTTCAGACAAATCTTTAGTAGAAGCACCTAGACTTCTAGTGGGGGGAAATAGATCCCCTTACCAAAGAGTATTCTAGGGGAAAAGGTTATGAACCATTTTTACATTAAATTCAGTGAATAATTTTCGCAAAAAGGACCCATAACTAGTTTGCATTTCTGTCGAAGGCAAGTTTCTAGGTATTGTGCCAACAAGGTATGTAGCCAACAGGAATACAATATTTAAACCACACCGTACAAGCACCATTGTAATGTAAAGGAAATGGTTCTTTTAAAGAGTGAGGTCTGCCACTTTGGCGGCCTCTTGGTGCGAGATCATGCAAGAGATGAGTGTTGGGAGTTAGTGTGGAGAGGCAAGTTGCGAATATATCAGGTCTCCTCTGTGGACCATTAATGTTCTGTGTGAGTTAGCCTAAGGAAGGGTGGTTTGTGTTGTCAAAGGCAAACCCCAGTTTGTATACTTGCCAACTAATCCACCCTACAAGCAGAGGCGGCCGAATGATCTGCAAAGTGTGGAAGCTGTTAGATAAGAGGGGCTCGGTGTTCAAACAGCTGGAACGCTGGTGGGTGTGTAGTGCAGTGATCTTCAATCAGCTGTACTTGCCCGTCTGGCCCCCAAAAAGTTGTGTGGGATGACAAGACAGCGAAGGGGGGGGGCAGGGCTTTTAGAAAGGGGGATTTGGCCTAAAATATCAGTTCCAGCGCAGGGGAGAAGGGGGGGCAGACTATTGTTTAGTAGAAGGGGAGTACCCCATATAAAGGTTGGAGACAACTAGTGTATAGTATAGTGGAAGGATTAGGAGGTTATTGAGAACAGTTACTGGAGCCCATAGCCATAGCTGCTTGCTCACTTGTAACAGTTCTGGTTAAGCCTTACAAAAAGGCATCATCTGGTTCTCTTGCTCCAAATAAGCCATAATCTTGCATAAATGAATCGGATTACTTGGAATCAGTTTGAGTACGCAGTCGGACTCATTCATAAATTTGTTTCAAGCAATAAATACCAATTTGATAATGCATATTTCTCAATTATTTATGATCGTTATAAGCTGGTTTGCCCTTGGATCAGCGTAGTAAACTTGTGTCTTATTACTAAAGTGTCCAGGTTAAGGGATGTTACTCCTGGGTAGGTTAGTGTGCTTTTCTTCATTCATTATGGCTTTTTGACAAAAACAATTTTACAGCAAGGGACAATGTATCCAAATATCCAAATACAATCTAAGAAGTTTAAAAAGGAATCACGACATCTTTAATAGTGATAATTCCTCCTAAATTAAGCAGTTTGTTAACCTCAAAATCATGTTCCTCCTTATATATGCTCCATGCATGGACTTTGCCACACAAAGAACCACAATATAATGTGTTGATTTACAATATATCATTGCATCAATTGAGCTCTCCATGCAACTCTAAAAATTAGTTTAAGATATGATCTAAAATCTAGATATGAAGGACAAAAGAAAAGAAAATGTGCTTGTGTTTCCAATATCGGCATAGATGTGTGTAAAGTGCTTCAAGAATTCATAAGCTGGGCATGTACCTGATCAGAATCGAATATACAAAGAACCAGCAAAAACCGGTTTAACATCCAAGTAACTTTCGTATCCATACCCTTGTTTAACTGCCCAATGCCCATGTGTTGTTCACAATAGGACTTTGCTCCTTCTGGAGTCTGTGCATGGGGTTATTGCTTTAGCATGGCTTTTGTTCCATTAATGTCATTTGGGTGAAGTCCTATGGTGGTCAGTAATGATTTGATATGCCTGCCCAAAGGGATGGACTGTCCGTCCCTCCTCGAAAGAAGATAAACACCTCTCTACATTTCCCATTATTTGGCGATGAGCATAAATAAACCAAATAAAGCAGGGGCCCGAGTTAAACTACATCTGATAAAGTTAAGTTGGTCTTTATTTGCAGGGCTACATTTGGTGGGTTTTACGAAGATTTAATAATATTTACTATTGCCAGGTATCCCCACGATTCATCTCCATAAATTGCTGCTGATCTCGCCTGTAAACAGTTTATATCAATGGATGGCAATATAGCCTGATCACTATGCATTAAAGTACATTTAGCAGTGGCATTAGCCATCCTTTCAAATGTTATATTTGATTTCTCCACTTGGTCAGCCCATTTGCAATTGCTTGAAAGTATTAGATATAGGTAATCTTATTTAGTTACCTGGTCCATCAAAAGCATCCATTCTCAATCTTAACCTGGTCACATTTCTGGTGTGGCAGATAGAATAGCATGGTTTACATTTTCTGCAGAGTTCAACTCAATCCCCTTATCCCTACAGATTAATTGGATTCTAGAGCCCAAACAAGTTAAAAAAATAAAAATTGCATCATCAGCAAATTAGAAATGGTGTGTTACTGCTGCCAAGAAGGTAAGCATCTAACTAGCGCTTTAACATACATTCATTAAAACATTGACAAAAATGCAAAATAGGATGGGGGCCAATATGCAGTCCTGGTGAACATCCTTTTCTACGTTAAAAGAGTGTTTTAGCTTCTGCCAAGTTCCAGCATATGACCACTTGGGTACTGTAATCCAATGTCATCACTTCTTTCCTGGGGGTTACCTCATGTGGCCAGAGGACAGCAGCCGCTACCTGACCCTGACGGGTGGCTATGCGAGGGATAATATGGGGTGGGAAGGTGACAGACTAGACATGGTATCCCCTTTCCCTTATAGGAAGGTTCCTTCCATTCCTCATGGCTTAATGGCATACTGTGGTAAAACCCTTCTGCAGACCACAAGACCTACTGATGACATTCTACAATATCCTGTAAACAGAACGGCAAGAACTGTTTCAATCCCATGTATGTGAAGACTTTGAAGATACTGGGAAGAGGAGGAACACAGTTATGAAGATCACTAGAGCATGGAACCAAACACTGCACTCTAGTTGTTGGGAGTGGCGCTGTAGCAAGAGTTTAAAATCCCAACAGCTGAGGAAACCTAGAGAGAAGCTGATTGGAGCAAGCGGCTCCTGTAGCAGAAGAAAACTGCTTGGCGAGAGACCAGTTACCAGAGAAATTTGCAGAAGAAAAAGTAGCACGCCGAGTACTGCGCAACAGAATGTCCGTCGGTCCCACCAAGGAGGTGAAGCGGGTGAACCGAAACCCTTGAGTCACATGAGCAGCATCAGAGGGAAGCTGCCTCTAGACAGAGAAGGCAGGTGGAGCGCAAAGGAAGGACAGAACACTTTCCCAAAGACCTGAACAAATACAACCATGGAACAACAAGAGGTGCATGAAGCGGCCTCATAGGACTGGTGAGCCCAGTTAGGGAATGTGGGGGGGGGCGCTTTGCAGCAAGTGCTGCATAATGTGGGAAAGGGCAGAAAGCTCATTGGAGTGGAAGTGAAGAGTGAGTCACTGATCCATCAAAGGCAGAAAAGCAGGGCAAAGCTGAAGCCTTAAATTTTGCGAGTTCGAGGCCGGCAGCTGAAATTAAGAGCCTTGATAGAGATTTGTGAACCTTTGTACCGTAGAATCCCAAGTAAGACCAATGCCCTCAAGGATTGTGAAGTGAACTATGCAAGAAAATCCTGGTAGGTGAGAATACCAAGCAAGTCAAGTGTGTAAAAGTATCCTGAGGAAGACAGACGCCCTTGGGATTGTGTAAACTATCAAATCCTGGCTGGCGAGTATACCAGTCAAAGACGAGGAAGATAAACATCAAAAGGAGGGAGTGATCTTGCGTTGTATGACATTCACTTATTCTGTTGAACTTGGTTTTGCTGGAAAGAAAACTTGGGAAGGGAGACCTTCCCAGGAATGATTTTGTTGGAGTTTTCCCTTTTGTTGAACTTTAACATGTGCACTGTTCAAGACAGAGACCTTACCCTTAGCACCTTAGAGTTACTTTTCGAATGCGAGGGCCAGGATAGGATTTCGGACAGAGGACAGGCCCTTAGTTTTGGTTGAGGTCGGGAAATACCTCTTCGAGCAGGGACAGAGGCATTTACCCCAACCTTTTAGGATTTAAATAATAGTCTAATAATCACCAAGAGTTCAGTGTCTGTGTCTCATTCCTGGTGCATCACATTATATTTAGTTCAGTGTCTGTGTCTCATTCCTGGTGCATCACATTATATTTAGTTAAGTTAATGCTTCGCATAGTTTACCTCATGGAACTCCCAGCAAATACAGCTTTCAAAACCATGAAACCTACATACAGGGGCATTTTTCTAAGTTAAACATACTTTTATTGTCGGAAGCTCTGGCCAACCATACTGAGCCAACATCAGAAGTCGGCCTGCAGATGGCCGATTACTCAATGTTCCTCTTCCCAAGATGTGAAATGCATGAATGGTGCCCAGGCAGACATTTTACCAGCCACCTCTAAAAACAAGATGAATTACTTAACCTGGTAATGTTCTTTCTCCTGTATGTTCCTCCCACATATTGCTCAACTTTAATATCCATATCCTGCTTTGCAGTCCCTGGAAGTTTTTCAACAGCAGAGGACGCTGTGCGGCATTGAGTCCATGTCCCTCCATGGTGACCATTGCTGCATCCGGACGACCGTCAATGAGAATATAAATAGCACACAGTGCATCCGTTCCCTCAGTTCTTAATGTTTTCCCCTCTTTCTGAACGGCTAATTTAAGGATTAAATAACCCCCATGTGCGTTAAAAGAAGTAAATTAAACAATTCACCCACCGTCAGCGCGGTAGGCTGGGAGGGCAATGAGTAATCTAAGGGAGGAACACCCAGTAAAAAGAAAAATTAACAGGGGAAAGTAATTTGTTCTTCTAATAGATTGTGCCCTCACAGATTGCTCATCTTTGATAGAGATTCCCATAGCAGTTTTAGAGGTGGGCGAAGTGGATTTTCCATAGAACTGTGATTAACACAAACAATATTGTGCAGAGCCACTCTTCCAAAGTTAGTGTCCTGGCCGACAGGGTGACAAACGGTAATGTTTTGCAAAAGTGTGTAGTTGGGACCAAGTTGCGGCATTGCAAATGTCCTGCACTGGTACATCTCTTTGGAAAGCCAAAGTGGTTGCCACTCCACTGGTGGAATGGGCCATTAGGTTTTTAGGGACATCTTTTCCTGCTATGGAGCAGTACTCCATCACGCACAGGATGATCCAACACAATAAAGTTTATTTGGTGACGGCTTGCCCCAGCCTGTGGCCGGTATAACCAATAAATAATTGGTCATCTTGCCCGATATTAGCCATCCTGAAAAAGTAGAACAGAGCCCTTTTCGGCTCAAGCCTGTGTAACCTCTTCATCCTTAAAAGGTAAAGGTGTTGGATAAAAAGCTATTGAAGTTATTTTCTATGTTGGATGGAATTCAGACAACCTTGGGAAGGAAGGAGGGAGGGAGGGACGAAATCTGCTTGAAAAGTATTGTGAAGGGTGGTTTACACATGACAGGGCGTGTAGCTCGCTCACTCTGCAAGCAGCAGTGATGGCTACCAAAAAGATTTACAAAGTTAACCTAAGGGGGCAAAAATGGAGACGTTCAAATGGAGATCCATTAAGAAGGTTAATACCAGGTTCAAGTCCCAGGACGGAACCAGAAAAGGGACCGGTAGAAAGTATGTCAGTCCTTTGATGAATTGAGTGACAATTTGCATCTTAAAGGAAGAACCTTGCGCTCTGGGATACCTCTAAAAAGTGGATAATGCTGCCAGATATACCTTGACCTGGTAGTCACCTGCAACCCCGATGGGCTAGGTGTAGCAAAATAGGAAGCACTGCACGTGTATTACAAGTAAAGATCTTTAGCTCTACACCAGCTACAAAACGTGTTCCAATAAGTGTGATATAGTGCTTTTGTTGCTGGTCTTCTGGCCGAAAGCAACACCTCCATGACGTCTTCCAAGAGATCTCAAGGTTTGTATCTTAACCTCTCAGAAACCAGGCGAGAATGTTACAAGTTCTTAACTCTGGGTGAATCGGACTGCCTCCCTCTTGCCAATGTAGGTCCACTCTCTGGAGAAGACACAACAGAGGACATATATTCACATGCCTGGAAGCCACGTCCTCTTGGCCCAATTTGGATCATGGACTTCATAAACTTCAACCTCCTGATTACATGAGGAATGACGGTGCTCTGGCGAGAATGCATACAGAAGTGGAAAGTCAGTACACTACAAACATGTCCCATACAATTCCTGCTCCAGGGAATTTCCTCAAAGATCAGGTCATATTTCCTGTTGATCGTGAATGCAAACAGACCTGATAGAGGGGTTCCCAAAACAGCGAAGATCGCTAGGACTTCCCGAGCCAGCTCCAACTCATGGGAGATGGTGCTCTGCCTGCTCAGAGCATCAGTCCTATTCTCTTCTCCAGCTAGGTGAACAGCCAACAGAGATCCTGTTTTGTAGCACCCAAAATGTGATGTGCAGTGCCTCCCTGCACAGTAGTGGTGACCCTACACCTCTTTTGTAGAGGTAATACATGGCCATGTCCGTCATTTTCAGGACTTTCTTCCCCTGTATGGATGGCAAAAAAGCCATCCGCCTCAGTCTGATCGCCGTACCGCACTAATAGCTTTATGTGTAGCTTTTATTCAGATGGGGACCAAAGTAAGCTCCCCATCCTGTTAGCAAAGAATCCGAGAGTGCTCTTTCCAGGGTTGCCAAACATGTTCGATCACATTCTCCTTGCAGGCCCACCAGAGGATATCCTGTGCTGCCGTGCTCAGGAGCTTAAGGTCAGTCATACTGCCTGAGAATTGTGACCATTGGGATCCGAGGGACCACTGGAGGGAGCTTGTCCTTGGGCAAACTTCTGCCACTAAGAAAACGCAGGATGCCGAGGTCCAGCAACCTCAGAGTTGATTGCAGGTAGATGTTGGGCATTCTGAAATCTCTTCACCATCTGCAAGATATGCTGAGCCTTCAACTCGGGAGACAGTCTTCACCAGGGAAGAATCTAGGACCACTTCAATAAATTGAAGCTTCTGAGAAGGTGTCATCTGGGACTTCTTGCAATTGAGGCAGACGCCCTGTTCATGGAGTGGCAGGTAATGCTGAGATGTTCCAGAGCATGTTCTGGGAAATGAGCGCTGATCAGTCAATCGTCTAGGTAAGGAAAAGATGTGAATTCCTGTCGTCCTTCGATCTGCTGCCACCGTCATCAACTTGGGGGAAGACCTTCGGGCGGAGGGGAGCCCAAAAGGCAATACTCAAAACTGATTGTGAGAACTAGCAATGGCGAACCTCCGGTATTTTCTGTGCTTTTGATGTGTTAAGGGTTATATGTACATTCTCACGCTTTTTTCCCCCACTGCACTTTTGGATGAAAAAATATAGCATTTTTCTATTTGGGTGCCCCCAATCCACCTATATTCTATGATGTATTCCCTATACACCACCCCACCCAACCGCTTACATGCCCCCCACATAGTTCGATTTATTTTCCACCCAAAAACTTTCAGCAAAAAGTGCTACGATAAAAACAAGTCTGTCGATGAATGAATTCCGTACCGTGTTAAGCATTCTGAAGATCGAGTGACATCATCCAATCCCAGAGCTGACGGGCCTAGAGGATCTTCGAAAGGGTGATCATATTTATTTTTTTCATTTGTATAGCGCACACAACCCCTAGGTAAACTGTCCTTCCGGAGGAACTTGTTCAAGCATCTCCGGTTCAAGTTGGGTTGCATTCCTCAGTCTTTCGTTCTCAAACAGAGAAAGAATCTCCTAAAGGAGTGGATCTGGTTCCCAAAGAGATGGATCTCTGGGGGCCTTTGTAGAAATGGGAGACCAAACCCTTGAGCCACTATCTGAAGGCCCGATTCATCTTAAGTAATGCACTGCCATTCTTGCAGATGCTGGGCCAACCTGCCTTACACTGGAGACCTGTGAACAAAGTGCTCAGAAAGGTATTGGGCAGTGAGGAGGTGGCTGCCTGCACAGTTATTACTCCATGACCTCCAGGGCCACGCGTGAACCGTCTTTGTCCTCTGGAAAGCTTGAACTCTTCCCCTATGGCCAGTGGTAATAACCAAAGGAACGTCCCTCTCCAAATATGCAAAAGTGTGTTGCAGCTGACAAATGGCTGCCCCTAAAGATTTTGCAGCTTTTCTAAGCTGTCTGCCTTTGGTCCAAAAAGGTTGGACCCATCAAAAAGGCTTGTCCAGGAGCCTTGGCCATCTGGGGCAAATCCAGACTTGTGTAACCACACAAACCTCATCACCGCAATAGAGCCCATACACCGGCCAATGCTGTCTGATGCATCTGCAAGAGGCCTCCAACATCGTTGAATCGCTCTCCTCTCACCTTCAGGGAGGTTATCTTCAGCCTGTGTGATAGTATTCCACAAGGTATACGTGTATTTTGCCTGAGCACAAGATGCATTAATGGATTTTAAAGTCATGCTTCCAGGATAGAATGCACTTTTTTGCCAGGGCGTTGTACTTTTAATGATTCCTATTGGGGGGAGGGAGGGGGTGGTGTGGGGAGGGAATCAGATAAGCTGCAGACATAAGCCGCTCCTTAGGGGAACCGCTATCCAGAATATCTGACGGGTCATCCCAAGTCATGTCCTTTGCATGACACCCCAGCCCAAATATTAAATTACCCTGTTCATGACCTTTTTATAGGCCGCATTAAGGAGTGCATTCAAATTTGCATAGTCAAATTCTACCTCAGTGGAAGCATCAAGACCACTGACTTCTTTCAGACAAGTAGCCATGTCCTCTAAACGAGATTGAGCAGAGAAACATCTAAAACATTAGGTGTTCCAAAACGTTCATACCCAAAAGGTATAACTTAGTAGTCCTAAATAATAGATTGAAAAGATTAAGAAATCTTTCATCTACTGAGGTTTGGAACGTGAGGTTGGGTATGAGGTTGACATCAAAGGGCTCTTTGACAAGGAGGGCACAGGAGCCTTTGTTTTCGATTTAGTCTCTGTGGTCGACACCATCTACACTAGTTGAAACGACATCCAAGACATACCGACTGGCTTTTGGGCACGCAAGTCAATTCCCTGCCAGTCATGGAAGTGGTGGGTTTGCTAGAATTATTCAGCTCTTTGATGGGACTAGGAGGGGCCAAGAATCTGTACATTTTTTTGACCGAACGTTTCCCATTCTGTCGCTGAGACAGTCTATCAGGAAAACATACCAGATGCTTGTCGGGAGACGAGTCTGATGAGGAGCGATTGTGTGGTTTCTTTGACTTCTATGGTGACAAAGTAGTTACGAAAGTCACTCCCGGATCTCAAACGCTTGGCATGTTAAGAGCTTTTTTTAGGGCCTTGCTGGAGACGTCTCTGGTACAACTTTGTCCTTCAGACGATTTTCTCTTTGAAGGTGGAAACTTCGAAACCAACCAAATCTAAGATACAAGCATCAGAAATACGATTTCCGTGAGTAATTTATACCTTCTGAGGCTTATGGATCTGCTTGAATTGCATGCTATGCATAGATACACGAGCAGTACCTGGAGGGGCAGGTGGGTTGTGAGAAAGTACAGCAGCAGAAAGAGGATTTGACACTGCTTATCCCACCTGTGAATCTGCTTTAGAGTGTGTGTCTATGTAATAATACTGAGTAAAAGAATGAATGGAACTCAAGTAGCTGCTTTGCAAATCGTGTCTAAAGGAACATTTGCAATAAATGCCAAAGTAGCTGCTGTACTTCTTGTAGAGAGCTCTTGGTACAAAAGGTAGTCTTTTATAGCAAGCAGCAAAGTTGTATGTATTTGACTATCCATCTGGAGATTGCGTTTAGAAATATGATCTGCTTCCCTGCCAGGCACTATGGAAAGAGTTGATCCGTTTTCCTTAGCGGTTTACTTTCGGTTATGTAGTACAAGACTGCCCTCCTCAAAGCTAAATTTGGAGAAGAGTAGGAAGCTTAATGAATTGGTTAACATGGAACTTACATCTGCCAACATCTCCTGAAAGAACTTGACCTGGATATTCTGGGTGGCATGATCCCAGTGCACTTTCATATAACCCAGATAAGCCAGGAACATGATCTCAGTCAGTGGGTCAAAAGTGGGTGTTATCCTGGCATACATGGCATTTGCACCACTCTCACCATCTGTTCCCATAGGCTTTCATTGTGTTAACATTGGCATTTTACTCCAAACATGGTTACCGCAAGATCCAGTCATATCAGACAGCGCATTCCATTGATCTTGCAGAGGGAGCTACTTGAGCCCCGCCTCTGCTGAAGCGCTTGCTTACCATCTTCTCCGCCGACAGCGGATAACGCTACCAATGCTTTCTCCTCACAGAACCTGTCAAAGGAGAGTAATCTAAAATGTTAGCTTTACAGAAAATGCCCACAGAAGAACAAGTTACTCTTACCTGGTAACGGTCTTTCGATGGGATGGTCCGACGACGTATTCCATATCTATGACAGTAATCACCACAGCTGTGCTGCTTCGGAAAATCTTCGGCATCTGCGTCCTGCGTCGATGACGTCGATACGCCACCCTCGAGGACCTCCGACAGCCGACGTCACTGGATGCGATAAGTAGGATGCACGACGCCCATAGCCTCTGTTGTAGTTTTTTCCCCCAGAACGTGTGCCACCAGTCTGCCAGTCTGACACACAAAGCCTTGCGGAAACGTAAGCTGCAATCGCATAAGAAATTCTGTAGCGGGGTAGGGAGGGAGCGATATGAACTACGTCGGACCATCCCATAGAAAGAACTTGTTCTTCGAGGGGATTGGGTCCTCCAAAGTATTCCATATCTATGACAGACTCCCAAAACAGTACCAATGCAAGGAGGTGGGAAAAATTCAGAAAACAGTAATTTAGCATGCCCAATCAAATTGCGGAGTAAAGGAACGCCTTGCCAAAGGCCAGATCCTGCCCCGGATGGAATCGAGGGAATAGTGACGTACAAAAGTATGTACAGAAGCCCAGGTGGCTGCATCACAGATTGCACGAATAGGAACACCCCTCTGCAGGGCAGTAGAGGGGGCCATACCCCTGGTAGAATGGGCTCGTAGACCGAACAGTGGGTCCTTACCCGCCAAGCGGTAACTCAGATAACCAAAATAATCCAGCGAGACAGTGTTTCGTCACAGCCTGTCCCAAACGCTTTCCAGCGTAAACAATGAAGAGCTGATTGTCCACTCTGACCCGGGACATGCGTGAAATATAAAAGCTCAACGCTCTCCTAGGATCAAGCCTATGGAGCCTCTCCTCTTCCTTACCAGGATGTGGAGGATAAAACGCCACAAGAACAACCTTTTGGCCAAGTGAAATTCCGACACCACCTTCGGAAGAAAAGGACAAACTCTAAGGACAACCCTGTCCTTATGAAACAGTGAAGGGTGGCTTAACTGAAAGTGCCTGTAACTCACTCTGCGAGCGGAAGTGACCGCAAGTAAAAATACAGTTATGAGTTAAGTCTCAAAGGGCATGAATGCAAAGGCTCAAACGAAGCACCCATCAGAAACACAAGGTTCAAATCCCAATCGGGCACCTGGAAAGGCGACGGAGGGAACACATTAGTGAGCCCTTTCAGAAACTGAGAAATTAAAGGGACTTAAAAATAGGAACACTCCAGACGAGCGCTTAAATATGTACAGCGCCGCCAGGTAACCTTTATTGGTACCCATTTGAAGGCCCCTGTGTGCCAAAGAAAGCAAAAAGGACAGAACCATGGGAATTTCACATGCAAAAGGATCCACATTCTTAACCCTGCACCAGTCGCAGAACTTTCTCCAACGGCACAGGGACTTTGTTGCGGGCCTTCTGGCCGAAAGCAACACCTTCATCACGTCTCCAGGGATGTCCCAATCCTTATACCTCAACCTTTCAGAAATCAAGCGTGAATGTTGAGGGACCGGACCTCTGGATGGAGAACCTGACCCCACCCCCCCTCCCGTGAGACCAGATCGTATCGGTAGGGAAGACGACGTGCAGGGCAGATGGACAAGTCGAGAAGGTCCGGGTGCCACGTCCTCCGGGCCCACGCCGGAGCAATGAGGATCATCCGGGAACCGAACCTCCGTAGTACTTGCGGGATGACGAGGACTGGAGGAAACGCGTACAGCAGTGGGAATGACCACTCCACCACAAACGCGTCTCCTAAGGCTCTGTTTGGAGGAAATTCCCGCAAGTAGAACCTCTCGCACTTCCGGTTGACACTGGAGGCAAAGAGATCCACTTGAGGGGTCCCCCAAAGGGCGAAGATCTCCAAGAGAATCTCCTGAGCCAACTCCCACTCGTGAGAGATCGCGCTCTGCCTGCTCAGAGCGTCTGGCGTCTCGTTTGTCTCCTGCCAGATGAACTGCCGAGATCGAAACTTCCTGCTTGATTGCCCAGAACCAGAGCTGCATCGCCTCCCTGCACAGAGGAAGTGATCCTGCCCCCACCCCCTTTTTGTTGAGGTAGTGCATGGCCACCGTGTTGTCTGTCAGGATCAGGACATTCTTTCCTCGCACATTCGGCAGAAAAGCCTTCAGGGCTAGCCTGACAGCCCTCAGCTCCAAAAGATTGATATGGAGTCTGGACTCCAACGGATACCAACGACCGCTGACTGTCAGCCCGTTGGCATGAGCTCCCCATCCCGTGAGGGATGCGTCCGTCACGATCGTCACCTCCGGCCAAGGCATCCAAAATGGAGCCCCCCCCTCATCAGATTGCCTTTGTCAGCCAACCACAGAAGGTCCTGGGTGACCGAAGACGGAACCTGAACAGGGTCCGACATTCTGCCGGAGGACTGAGACCACTGGAGCTTGAGTGCCCATTGCAAATATCTCATCCGCAACCTGGCCTCTGGCACCAGAAGAATGCAGGATGCCATGAGGCCGAGCAGTCTCAAGAACTCGAACGCTGGGAGAGTCTGGGCAAGTTGAAACTTGTGCACCATCTGCTGAATGTGATGAGCCCTCACCTGGGGAGGAAAACATTGCCCCAGGGACGGGTCGAGCACTGATGTAATGGAGCCTCTGAGTTGGGGTCAAATGTGACTTCAAGTTGAGGGAGAAGCCCAGCTTGTGGAGGGAGTGGCAGGTGACAGATGATCCAGGACTTGCTCGGGAGAGCATGCCATGATCAACCAATCGTCCAGGTAGGGGTAGACGTGAATCTCCCTTTCCTGAGGTGCGCTGCCACCACTACCATGAGCTTGGTGAAAACCCTCGGGCGGAGGTCAATCCGAACAGCAGGACCCGAAACTGAAAGTGCGAGTCGCCAACCACGAACCTCAGGTAATTGTGCTTTGGCTGGATCAGCACATGAAAATAAGTGTCCTTGAGGTCGAGAGACACCAACCAGTCCTGAAGTTGTAGGGCCTGGAGGACGAGAGTAAACATCTTGAACTTGTCCTTCCTGAGGAGTTTGTTCAAACTACGAAGTCCATGATGGGTCTCAATCCCCTGTATTTCTTGAAAATCAAAAAATAAGAGGAATACGATCCCTTGTTCCTCTCCGCTACAGGCACCAGTTCTATGGTTCCTTTCGCCAGCAGGGATTGAATTTCCTGCGCAAGGAGCGGATCCGGACTCTTCAAAGAGATTCCCCGGTGGATTGTCTTGAGGCCTCTGCCGGAAAGGAAGACCGTAGCCGTGGGTTATGATCTCCAGAACCCACACATCTGAAGTAATGGCGCGCCACTTTGCAAGATGCTGCGCCAGCCTTCACCCAACCGGCGAACCATGGAACATGGCCTCATGACTGAGCTGAAGCGGCTGCGGCGTTGCCTGATGGCAAAGAGGCAACAGCCCTTGCGGCCTTGGCACCTCGAGTAGCTTGTTTTCCACCACTGGCACTCCTACGGTGGCCCCTTTGACTGGCAGCTCCTCTCGCTTTACCAAAGGATGAGTAATAACGAAAGGAACCTCCCCTCCATTGCTGTCCCCTAGGACGAAAAAGGCGGAGGTTGTCAAACTGCAGCGCCCAACGACTTCGCTGCAGCCTTTGAGGTCTGCAACCTCTCAAGGCTCTCGTCAGCCTTGTTCCCCGTAAAAGGGCATGTTGAGGAGCCGGGCCTGCACATCAGGAGCAAACCCCGACTTCCGCAACCACGCAAACCTGCATGTCACGGTGCTCGCCGCCATGGACCGGCTGACGCAATCTGCCATGTCCAAACCAGACTGAACGGCCTCACACATTGCATCCTTGCCATCCTGAACCATGGCAAGGAAACCATCCCGTTCGTCCCCTTCGGGAATATGTTCAGCTGCCAAGGAAACAGTTTCACAGAGTGTGCGTGAAACGTGACAAGGCACATATGGAGTTGGCCGCCTGAAGCGCCATACCCCCTGCAGAGAACACTTTCTTCGCCCAGCCGTCAAAAGGCTTGTTGTCCCCATCAGGAGGGATTGTAGGGTACAACACCTGCTTTGCCGGGGCCATAGCCGCCTGCACCAAACTCTCCAGAGTAGGGTGCGTGGACAAGTAGCAGGGGTCCCTACTGGCTGGGTGGTATTTTCGCGGCAAAGACTTGCCCACTGCCGGGAGACTCTCCGGAGCAGTCCAAGCCGCCGCCGCCGCCACCCTCCTCTGTAGAGCCATATGAAATGGCAGTACCGGGTCAGTTGGTGGACCAATGTCGAGGATATCCGTAAGGGGGAGCAGACCATCCTAAGTACTCGGTGACCCTTGACATAAGGCGCCGGTACAAAGAATCGGCATGAGTGCCAGGCTCAGTCCTACAAAACTCCACCTCCGGAGAGGTGTCCAGCCCACTTGCATCATGCAGGGACTGCCTCAATTCCTCAAACTGGCTATGGCCCGAGAGAATCTCGTCTGGCACCGTGTCAGGCACCATGCCATCAGAGCCCTCATCCACCTCTGAAATGAACTCCAGACGGCGGTAAGAAGGCACAGAACTTGAACCAAAGCCATGCTTGTCCTTGGCCAGAGCCCTTCTAGGTGGTTCCCCCGAGCCACAGGGTACCCCCGTCGACACAGCCTCGAACGGCGTCGAGCGAATCTGCGTCGAGTGAATCTGCATCGAAGCCGAGCGCAGCGTCGACAGTCCTCGAGGCCGGGGCCCCGAGCGTGTCCATCGACGGCAGGGACGCCGGTGGCGTCGACGACTTCTTTGAAGGCAAGCCCTCGAAAGAGCGTCGACGACCTTGGCGCCACCGTCTTCCGTGAAGACACCACAGGTTCACACGGTCTCAAGCGCGTCGAGGACCGGGACCTGGCATGCCGAGAACGATTCCCCTTGTGCGAGCGGGACCTTTCCCGCGAATCGTGATGACCACCCGAAGGCGTGTGAGCGGCGTCTCTCGGCTGATCACGACCGACCCCACTCAGAGGCGCAGAGGGACCAGTGCCCTGCGATTCCAGATTCGCCAACATTTTCTTCCCGAAGGAAGCCCATTCCTCCGGTGTCGCATGCTTGGTGGAGTAAGCGACCCGCGGAGTCCTCGGATGAGAACGGGGAAGGCGACCGATGACAGCGCTTCCGGGAGTGCCTCGAAGAGGCAGAGGAGTGGCGAGACCGACTCCGGGACCGAGACCCACAAGACTTCCGATGTCGCAGAGAGTTGCCCCTCGAAAGCCGGGCAGACCATGACTTCGGGGCTTGGACACCTTACCTACCGATAACTTCTTGCGCTCCCGCAAGGCTTTCGACGTGAGCAACTGGCAGTCGACAGTCATCCGTGTCATGGGCCTCCCCGAGGCACCAGAGGCAGGCGTTGTGCGCGTCCGTAACCGGCATCTTGGTTAAAGCCCGGACGCGGTGTGGAAGACGAGGTAGACCTCTTCACGAAGAAATACTTCACAACACCAAACAGGTTCGAAGAACCGAGAAACAAACTCCAAAGAGTCGAGGCGCGCCGAGATTCCCAAAGCGAACACGTTCGCGGAAAAAACAGAACTGAGGCTACAGGCGTTGTGCGTCCTACTTATAACATCCAGTAACGTCGGCCCTCGGAGGAGGTCCTCGAGGGCGGCGTATCGACGCAGGACACAGACGCCAGAGATTTTCTAAAGCAGCACAGCTGTGGTGATTACTGTCAGATCTGTAATACGTCAGAGGACCCAAGCCCCTTGAATCTTAGTTTATAGAAAAAAAGTACCGAACCGCAGTTTTCTTCTAAACAGCATCTTCAGTCCGCAGTGTTTATTATCGCAGCAGCTCCTGTCAGAATTTCGTCTCTCAGCCGCAGCATCTTCCGACCGCAGTTTGTCCGAAATGACAGCATCTTCAGTCAGAAGTTTCTTTCGCTGCCTCCACACCATCTGAAAGGATTTCCAAAAATCTGCAGATAAACAGAGGTATTTAACTAACACTGAATAGAAAAATACAAAGGAAAGTTGGATAAGATTATGTACCTGAGGTATTGAGAGTTCCTCCCAGCACAGTTTTCCATGCTTTTCCTGAAGACAGCAGTTATTCCACAAATTTGAATTTATGTTGTTTTAACGTTTCCTCAGCATAAGTAACTTTGTAGTTTTTTGCAGCCATAAAACCATTCCGAAATCAGAGAATCTGCAAAAGAAAGGTTAATTATTAGAAAGATCTCTCCAACGTAGGGATAATTTCAAGTAATAAAGAATACAGCATTTTCTACCAAGAGACTTACCCAAAGACATTTTCTGGAAAAAATAATGGCATTTAAGGCAAAAGACTATTGAGCCCTCCGCATTCCAAGACTCCATGGTTTTGCATTTCAACGCACCCCTGTAGAAACCAGGATGGAGAGCTCCACACATTTAAGGCTGCACCTTCTCGGTATTAGTTGCTATAGCCATTCTATTGTCATCATTTTTACAGAAAAGGAATCCAAAAAGTGCCCAAGTACAGGTTCACAGGCTGAGAAGGCATTCCGCTCCAGAGGAGTCCAAGTAAGCATTACTCTGCCTAACTGAGACTTGGTTCACGACCAGATCGGTCATGAGTTTTGACACACTCCTCCCCGATAACTACAAGATCCTCTGTGCCCAGAACCAACCATCCTGGTGGAGGTGCAGCCTTGATCTTTCCAGAGTGGATCCCTGCTTCTATCATTCCTATGCAGGACTACTCCTTTGAATGCCTGGTCTGCAGGCTCTCTCTCTCCTGGCCTTTCTCTCACTGTGGCCACCATCTACAAGCCAACTGGCCAGGTAGCATCCTTCCTCTCCGAGTTGGCAGACCTCTCCTCCTCCCTCCTTGCCTCTACTGCTTCCTCAGACCTCAACATCCACCTGGATGCTTCCTGTCCTTCAGGACTCTTTTGCAACCTCTGCGATTGTGTCTCTATTCTTCCCTCTGGCCCGGCTCACACTGCAGGGAACACCTTGGATGTTCTGATCTACTCGGACCTCCCCCTCAAACCCTCTCACCACCCCCTTCTCCTGGAGTGACCAATTTCTCCTTTCCTTTCATACCATCTCTCGCTACCCCCTCAGGCCAAGCAGACTCCAGCTCTGCCACCCACCTTCTCGGTCATCAGACCCATGAAGCGTGTGTCAGTTCGCTGCCACTTACTCTCCTCCTTCTGCACCTTTGGCTGACTCACATCCCGACAGCCCTCTCAAACCTTCATTGGTCCATCTCTGACACTCTTGATGTACTTTCCCCTGTCATGAGGATCCGTTTGAAGTCCAAATCCAAGTGCAACTCTTGGCACGACTCAGACCTCACCCTTAAACGCAAGTGTAGGGTGGCTGAGAGGAAGGGGAGGGCAACAGATACACCCTCGGATAAACTGGCCAGCCGCTTTCCCCAAAGGCAGTACAGACTGTTCTTGCTAAGAGCACACATCCACGCCTGCATCTCTGCAGCAAACAACTCGGCCAAACTCTTTAAATTCTGCAAGGAGCTGGGAAATCCTGCTGCAGTCTACCTCTCCTGTTCCCTCCCAGGCCCTGGTTTCTCATTTGCCAACAAACACAGGACATCCTGTCCATCTCACTCCTCTTCCTCCACTCCTGGCCCTACTGTAGCTACCTCTCCTCCTTTCCCTTCAACCCCGACAATGTTTCTAGACAAGTCTGATCTATATAAGTCTAGTCAAAACAGGTTCTCTGTTCATCCAAAACCATCAAGGACCAAAGACAGCCTTGACCGATTGCTGCAATCACTTTCGTCACTGGAACCTTCCCCCTGAAGCACTCCCTTCTGCACCGCCTCAAGAAACCATCTGCCAATCCCTCCTGTCCAGCTAACCATCACCCGATCTCCATTACTCCTTTCCTGGGCAAACTCTTGGAAAAGCTGGCCATCTCCCAGCTTAACCTTCAGACCAAATCTGTTGGTGGTTTCCATGACCATCAGTCTGGCTTCAGAGCAGCCAGCAGCACATAATCTGCTCTCCTGAACATCTGAAGAACTGCTTTCAAACCTCAATCCTAACCTTCTTTCTGTCCTTCTCCTTGATCTTTCTTCTGCCTTCGATATGGTCACCATACCATCCTGCTCAACCGGCTCAGTTATAACCTGGGTATCACTGATCATGCCCTGGCTGACCTTTCTCACTGATCGCCCCTCAGGTCCAACTGGGGTCCTTACACTTGTTTTTCTGCCTCTCGCTACCGTGGTGTTCCCCAAGGGTCCAATCTTTCTCCCTGGCTGTTCAACCAGTTCCTGGTACCCCTTGCACACCACATAGCTGCACTATGCTCCAACTTTGTGTTATGCGGATGACTCAGTTCTCTTTTAGACTCCCCTCCGCCACCTCTACTCCTTCTCTCATTCCTAACTGTCTGCAATTCAGGAGTGGTGTGCTGGCAATGATATCTGCCTTATGTCAGTAAGACAGATCTCATCGGAAAGGCCAGCTCCCTATTTGCCTCACTCTGGCCACCCACCCTGGGCCCTCTTCCTGCTTCTACCTCCGAGTCCAAAAACCTTGGGATCATCTTCGACTCCACACTTCTCCCCACATCTCAGACATCTCCAAGAAGTCAAACTACCAACTGCACCTCAGAGGTATTCTTCAACCAGAAGCTCACCGTCTCTAAAGCCCTGGTCCTTTCTACGCTGGACTACTGCAACAGCCCCTTTCTAAATCTTCCTGCCTCTACTCTCCGTCCTCTACAACTTATCCAGAACAGGACTGCAAGATTTGTCCTTGGCCTCAAGCCCAGGGAAGGTATCCCTCCAGCTCTGAAATCTCTTCACTTGCTCCCAGTTGCAACAAGGATCAAGTTCAAGACCCTCTGCATTGACCACAAGGCTTTCTGGGGCCTGGGACTGGGCTACCTTCAACTCTCTTCCTAAATATCCACCCTCGAAGTCTCCGCTCCTCCACCTCCAACTCTGAGTGTCAATTGCTTTTCCAAGCAAAGAGATGGAGGCAGATATTTCTTCGGCCGGGGCCTCCCTCTGGAACAGCCTCCCTGCCTCTCTGAAGCTTGAGCAGAACCATCTCCAGTTCCGGAAGCTACTCAAGATCTTCCCCTTTGCTTCCGCCTTCTCTCTTCCTCTCCCCCTGCTGATCACCTGCTCTGATCCATGCACTGGTCACCTGGCTACCCTCTGAATTTGGGCCCAGGTCCCTGCCTGTCCAGCTGCAACCTGCACTGCCTCTTGGCTCCCCTTGCACTTGTGTCTCATGGTAACCCTACAGTTCCCTCTCTTGCACTTATAAGCCACCCTTTGGCTGCACATCCGAGTACCCACACTTGCCACCCTTTGGCTGCACTTCACAAATCTCACTTTCATCCACATCCCACCCTCAGCACTTCTCACCTGCTCGTGTGATCTGAATGACAAGGCCTAGTAAGATGGTGGTTTTGACCTCCCTTTGTCCCCCCCACCCCCTTTTCCTGGTCTTGTCATGCCTAGAAACACCTGTGTAAAGGCATTTTCTAAAGGCCCTATCATGAATTTTGTTGAAAACCTAGATGCTTATTAAGAACCAGTTTGTCTTTATGGCAAGTGAACGGGTCTTGTACTGAAAGTGCTAGTTTTACAGAAGGGGTAGCTACTAGACAGGTACTCTGGTAAATTACATGTTTTAGGCTGGCTTTGTGCATTGGCTCAAAAGGTGGACCCATGAGTTGTGAGAACGCCGTTAAGGTCCCAACCTGGTATTAGAAGTGGGCAGGTATAGTCTTTATTCCTTCCATGAATGCTTGAATTACTGGTACCTTCCACCAGGACACCGTTTTGAGACTTGGTGTAAGCAGACCGAGCCGCTAAGTGTACTTTAACAGAATTAAAACTAAACCAGAGTATAGCAGGTAGAGCATATAATGAAGTATACGCGATGGAGCACTGTCAATTGGATTCATGCTGTGTGATCTGCACCAAATGCCAAATCATTTCCACTTGTTGAAATAATAGTGTCTAGTGTTAGGCTTTCATGCTTATTTAAGGATAGCCATACACTTTTATGGAACATTTAAATGTCCGACGTCTTACTTCACGAGGCAAGCCGCCAAGTTCATAGTCTGAGCGTATGAATGGAATGTTGTTCCCTTGTGTTGGGACAACATGTTGAACAGGCACGGAAGCTTGATCGGTTTGCACATTGCTAATTTGAATGGGTGTGGAAACTATGGTTGTCGCACCAACATTGGAGCCATCAGGATTAGTGTGAAGTGTTCCTGGTGCATCTTGTGCACTATTTTGTTGAGGAGCGGTGTTGGTGGAAAAGCAAAGGCAAATTTCCCAGACCAACTCACAAGGTGTTCCCCTTGGGTCCTGGTTGGGGAAACCTGGATGCGAAGTTTGGGCAATGTGCGTTTAGCTTTGGACAAGACTCAAGGTGTAGGAGAGGATATGGTTTAAAATATCTGAATTCGCCACTTGTGTTCTGCAGCCAGTAATAGACTTCTGCTCAGTATGTCTGCTAAAGCATGGAGTTCCCCTGGAATTTGTGTGACGCTTGAGACCACTTGCAAATCTTATGCCAACTTGGACAGTGTGTTCCTCCCAGTTTGTTTAGATAAATCATGGCAGTGGTACTGTCTGAGGATCTGCAGTTAGTCCCAGTAGATTATGTTGAAAAGCTTGTAGTGCGTTGTAGATTGCCAGCAATTCTAGTAAGTTTGTATGGTTTTTGGCTGTTTGTGTCCACAAGTGGTGTGCAGTATGAAGGTAATGAGCTCCCCGTCCTGAGAGTGAGGCATCTGGCGAAAGTGGCTTGTACTGATGGGTTGCGAAAAGGTTTTCCTTTTAACATGTCTTTTGTCCACGCGCTTGCATTACGGTTAGCGAAAAAAACAAGCACTAAATCGTGACACAGAATGCTTGCCTGAGACCATTGTTTCACTAGCCGCTCTTGCACAGGGCACGTGTGGAACAAGGTAAATGCTTGAAGCCATGATCTCAAGCAGGCTCATTGCCTTGGGCAGGGTTATCTGGCGGCCGGCTATGTAATGAGGTACTTGAAATGGCATGTTCCGTACTCTGGTTTATGGAAAGACTCGTTCCTCTCGAATCATAAAATTGCACCCAGGAATTGTTTTTACCTGACTGGGGATGGGACTATTTTGTCATTGCTGGAAAGCCCCAATTGGAACAGCAGATTCATTTTTCTTTGGGTGAAGTTGGAGCGGAGCACAGAGAGCGGAGATACCGAAGGGTAGTGCCTTGAATGGGTAATGTTCGCCTGATATTTTGAAGCGCAAATACTTTGTGTGCTGGGAACAATGAAATATTAAAGTATGCATCTTTCATATCCAGTGTTGCCATGAAACCACCCCGCCCCCTATTATTAATAGAGGATTACTTCCTGTAGTGTTGTCGTGCAAAACCTTTGAGGTTTGACATGTGTTAGCTTGGTGCAAGTCTAGTACAAGGCGCATAGTTAAGTCTTTCTTTGGCAAAAGGAAGTATGTTGAATAGATACCCTTGTTTACATGGTTTGCTGGAACTATTTATATTGCACCCGATTCCAGTAGGGACTTTGCTTCTTGTAGCAGAATAAGTCTTGTGGCATCATGGCGGATAATTGGGGGTCTTTGCAGAAGTTTGATGCAGTAACCCCCTGCCACTTGTTTATTTCGCACCAGACCCAAGGGTATCAGGGCACAGCAGCAAGACCGTGCAAAGCTTACAGAGTTACAGGGTAGGGACAAGGGACTACATAACCGGTAGGGTACAGGCAATACATAAATACATATTGTAAACGGGTAGAGTGCAAAGCATAGTAAACAGGAAATTAATATTTATACATCCTAAGTATAGTGTGAAGAAATCAATCCTAAGGGTCAGTTGATTTAAGAAGTTTAGTGTAATTTTGTCTAAAGTTCAGCTAGGGTTGCTCTTCTCTAAGGTGGTGTGGCAGAGAGTTCCAAAGTTTGGCTGCTTTCACTGGAAAGCTACTACCACCAACCTTGGTGAGTCTGAATCTTGGTACAGTGAGGCAATTGGCGTTGTTGGGTCCGATGGATGTTCTGTGAAATCTATCTGCAAGATAGCTAGGGGCAGCATTGTTTAATGCTTTATGGCTCAGGGATGCCATTTTCAGAAGGATTTTGTTGTAAGTCGAGAGCCACTTTTGGTGTCTAGTCACAGAGCTGTGAAGGCACTTAATAGCTAAAGCGGATCTTAATGCATTATTTTGGAGGAGGTCTTTGTTGGCACCAATGTACAAAGCGTTACAGTAATCAAGCCTAGAGAGTATTAAAGCTCTGGCCAAGATCATACAGCCATCATTCGATGGGAATGGTTTGCCGGTCCTAATGAGCTTGCAAGTGTAGGCAGTGGTAGAGGCCATGGATTTCACTTGTTTGTCAAAGGAGAGGGTAGAGTCAAGATAGAAACCAAGTGTTTTTACTTCCTTGGCCGGACCTTCTGGACTTGTCAGCGTCCCCGCCAATCAAGCTGCCGGTGGACGCGGATCTTCTCTCCAGGGAAGGAGGCGCCATCCTCCACCACGACCCGAAATCGCTGAACTTGCAGGCCTGGCTCCTGCAGCGCTAGAGTTTGGAGGATACGACATACCGGCCGACTGCAGAGAGGTTCTTGCAAAGGCCAGGGCGTCCTCGACTCTTAAATGCTACGGACACAAATGGAAGAGGTTCTCTGTCTGGTGCCACGCACAGAAGATTAACCCTCTACGGATTACGGCTCCCCAGGTACTGCGGTACCTGCTGACGCTGGCCAAAGCTGGACTGGCACACGCGTCCAAGATTCATCTTGCTGCGATCTCCCGATACACCAGAACCACGGGCCGGACGTCCTTGTGGTCTCATCGTCTGCTGAAAGAGTTCATGAAGGGACTGTTCAGATCGTTCCCGCCGGTGAAGGCTCCGGCCCCGGCGTGGGAGCTCAACGTGGTGCTGACCAAGCTCATGGGACCTCCGTTCGAGCCTCTGCTCTCGGCCCCGTTGAAGTTTCTGTCGTGGAAAGCAGCGTTTCTTGTGGCCATCACCTCCGCACGACGGGTGGGAGAGATCCAGGCCCTTTCATGCAAGGCCCCGTACTTGACTTTTCACGACACGAGGGTAGTGCTCAGGACGCACCCCTCCTTCATGCCCAAGGTACCGTCGGACTTCCATCTCAACGAACCCTTGGTGTTGCCTGTGTTCTTCCCGTCGCCTTCGTCGCCGGCTGAGAGGACTTTGCACTCGCTGGATGTGGCTAGAGCGCTCAAGTTCTACGTGGACCGCACAAAGTGTTTTCGGAAGACGTCACAACTCTTTGTGAACTTTGGACCTGTCAATCAGGGGAAGGCTCTCTCGAAGGCTTCCATTTCCAGATGGCTCTCCGGCTGTATCATGTACTGTCATCGGTTGGCAAACCGACCGCTGCCTGGCCGTCCGAGAGCCCATTCCACCAGAGCGATCGCAGCTACCACGGCGTTCCTTTCTGGTGTGCCCCTGCTGGACATATGCAGGGCTGCTACGTGGAGGTCGACGCACACCTTCACGAAATTCTACTGCGTCTATCGGGATTCCAGGGAGGAGTCCAGGGTCGGCCAAGCAGTGCTGCGCAACCTGTTCGCCTGAGGTGAGCCTGGTGAGGAGGTAAGATGCTTAATGTTGAGTTGGATGTACTGCTTAATGTTGAGCCTTTGCCACCTCCCGTGGTTGTGCATGTGTGTACTGCTATGTATTCTTTATTCATGAGCATGTGAATCCATGCCAGACCCCATGCTGGAGAAGGAACAAGTTACTTACCTGTAACTGTTGTTCTCCAGCATGGGTCTGGCATGGATTCACATGCGAACCCTCCCGCCTACCCCTCTGCGGCTCTTCACTTGGTCATACTGCCACTTCACGTGCTTCCAAATCTGAAGATGGCTGTCAGAGGCGGTGCTTAGGTAGAGGGCAGTCATTGGCTGTGGTCAGTATGACGCAGAGACCAGTGATTGGATATTACTACGAAAGACAGATCAGAAACGAAACTGATACTGTTTTTTTCTTTACCGAGGATTCCCAGCCTGACGACGGGGAATATTCATGAGCATGTGAATCCATGCCAGACCCATGCTGGAGAAGTAACTTGTTCGAGGGGATTGGTTCCTCCGACGTATTCCACATCTATGACAGACTCCCAAAGCAGTACCAACGTATGGAGGTGGGAAAATAATTTTAGAATGCCCAATCAAATTGCAGCATAGAGGACTGCCTTACCAAAGGCAGAATTTTGCCCATGGATAGAATACAGGGAGTAGTGTTTGACAAATGTATGACAGAGGCCCATGTGGCTGCTTCACAAATGTTACGAATGGGAACACTCATCTGCAGAGCAGTAGAGGCAGCCACACCCCTAGTAGAATGGGCCCGTAAGCCTACCGGAGGGCCCTTACCCGCCAAGCGGTAACATTCAGAGATTGTCAAGATAATCCATCTAGACAAAGTATGCTTAGTAACAGCTTGTCCCAAACGCCTTCTAGCGCAACCTACAAAGAGCTGATCGTCAACTCTGACCCGGGACATGCATGAGATGTACAAACTTAAAGCTCTCCTAGGATCCAACCTATGGAGCCTCTCCTCTTCCTTACCAGGATGCTGAGGAGGATAGAATGCCGGAAGAATGACCTGGCTCAAATGAAATTCCGACAACTTTCGGAAGAAAAGTACGGACCCTAAGGACAACCCTGTCCTTATGGAACACCGTGAAGGGTGGCTTGGCGGATAGTGCCTGCAACTCACTCTGCAAGCGGAAGTAACCGCAACTAAAAATACAGTTGTAAAGGTCAACAATCTCAAAGGACAAAAATGTAAAGGCTCAAATTGAGCTCCCATTAGGAATTTTAGAACCAGGTTCAGAGTCCTACCGGGCACCTGGAAAGTTGACGGTGGGAACACAGTGAGCCCTATCAAAAACAGAAATCAAAGTAATCCTAAAATAAGAACACTCCTCAGACGTGCACTTAAATATGGACAGTGCCACCAGGTAACCTTTAATGGTACCCACTTGCAGGCCCTTGTGGGCCAAAGAAAGTAAGAAAGACAGAACCACAGGAATGGCACATGAAAAAGGATCCACATTCTGTACCCTGCACCAGCCGCAGAACTTTCTCCAACGGCAACGGTATAGGGAATTTGTTGCGAGCCTTCTAGCTGAAAGCAATACCTCCACCACGTCTTCAGGGAGGTCCCAATCCTTATACCTCAACCTTTCAGAAGCCAAGCATGAAGGTTGAGGGACTTGGATAGTCTCGGTAGGGAAGACGGCGTGGAGGGCAGATGGACATGTTGAGAAGGTCCAGGTAACACGTTCTCCTGGCCCATGTCGGAGCATTGAGGATCATTCGGGAACCGAACCTCCCCAGCACTTGCGGAATGACGGGGACTGGAGGAAACGCGTACAGCAGTGGGAAGGACCACTCCGAACGCATCCCCTAAGGCTCCTCTTGGAGGAAATTCCCGCGAGCAGAATCTTTTGCACTTCCGGTTGACACTGGTGGCGAAGAGATCCACTTGTGGGGTCCCCCAAAGGGCGAAGATCTCCACGAGAATCTCCGGAGCCAGCTCCCACTCGTGAGAGACCATGCTCTGCCTGCTCAGAGCGTCCGCCGCCACGTTTTTGTCTCCTGCTTGATGAACTGCTGAGATCGGAATTTCCTGTTGGATGGACCAGAACCAGAGCTGCATCGCCTCTCTGCACAGAGGGAGAGACCCTTCGCCCCCCTTTTTGTTGAGGTAGTGCAGGGCCACTGTATTGTCCGTCAGAATCAGGACATTCTTTCCCCGCATGGCCAACAGAAAAGCTTTCAGGGCTAGCCCGACGGCCCTCTGCTCCAACAGATTGATATGGAGTCTGGATCAACTGCTGTCAACTCATTGGCATGAGCTCCCCATCCCGTGAGGGATGCGTCCGTCACGATCACCTCCGGCCAGGGTAGCCAAAATGAAGCCCCCTTCATCAAACTGCCTTCGACGGCCCACTACAGAAGATCCTGGGCGACCAAGGGTGACACCTGAACTGGATCCAACATCCTACTGGAGGCCTGCGACTACTACATCTTGAGAAACCACTGCAAAGATTTCATCCGCAGCCTGGCCTCTGACACCAGAAGAATGCAGGATGCCATGAGGCCATACAACCTCAAGAATTCTAACGCCGGGAGACTCTGGGCATGTTGAGACTTGTCCACCATCTGCAGAATGTGGTCAGCTGTCACCTGGGGAGGCGAACACTGCCCCAGAGATGTGTCGAGCACTGCTCCGATGTACTGAGCCGCTGGGTAGGTGTCAAGTGGGACTTCTTTAAGTTTAGGGAGAAGCCCAGTTTGTGAAGGGAGTGGCAGGTAACTGACAGATTATCCAGGACTTGCTCGGGAGAGCGCGCCCTGATGAACCAATCGTCCAGGTAGGGGTAGACGTGAATCCCCCCTTTCCTGAGATATGCTGCCACCACCACGTCATGATTCCTGCCCCACATGTCCACAGCCCTCCAAGAGCTCAGGCTGGAGCCAGGCCACAATCACCTACATGGCCCTCAAGGGCCTCTCCACCCCTCCAAAGACCCACTTGGAGTCAGACTTGGCGCTTGTGGCACCAGACTCACTCACTCCCATAGGATAACATTGGGGATTGGACTTGTAGTGCATTGATGGGGACAAGATGGATGCCCCCACATATTTCGGTTCCCAGAACTGCATGTGCGGTCTAGTCTTTTGGGTGTGGTTCAGCCCAGAGACACCTGGGATACCCAGAGACTATTTAAGCCACACCCAGGCTGGGAAACATGCTTTGCGTTTTCTGCATCTGCAGCGTGACACTCGAAGTTAGAGAACTGTTCAAAAGACTCATACTTACCTGTCGGACTCTTGCCAGTGAAGTAACTAGGCAGCAACGAGCCCGCATCAATCAACGCGCCCCTGCGCTGAAAGCAGGATGGAGAGCACACTATCCAAGAAGGGAATAGTTTTACCTGTAACTCCATTTCTCCATCATTGGTTTCTTTCATGGATTCACATGCTTAGAATATTCCCCGTCGTCAGACTGGGACCCTCGGTACACACATATATAGCCTTTTCCGATAGGAAAACTTCTGACACTTGTGTCCTATCTGCGTCCTTTTAGGACCCGCCTACGCATGCTCCTTAGGCCGTCCCAGTATAAGAGGCCCGCCCCCGCGGCTCCCCTTCAGATTTCGGCCCCTCCAAAGTAGAAAGGGTTAACTTATCAAGCAAATACATTGCATTCCGGGGAGGCTGGCGGGCGCATGTGAATCCATGAAAGATACCAATGCTAGAGAAATGGAGTTACAGGTAAGAAACTATTCCCTTCTCCAGCATTGGATCTTTCATGGATTCACATGCTTAGAATAGATTGTATAGCAGTAACATCTGAAATGGCGGTGAGAATGTAATGTAATATACCCTCACCATAATACACAATGCATATATACAGAGGAATAAGTTAACTCATAACCATACCCACATAGTGTATACCGTCATCAAAAGGTAGAAAATAGACTCCACAGCGTGGAGCTTACCTTACTGAAACAGATGGCGCAGGACAGCTCTTCCCATCTGCACCTCGTCCGCATGCTGCCTGGCAAGGCAGTAGTGGCGGGTAAACGTGTGGGGCACTGACCATGCCGCAGCCTGGCATATGTCTGCCAGCGGAATTCCTGCCCATAATGCTGCTGAGGAGGACGTTGATCTTGTAGAATGGGCTCTAGGATGCCCTTGCAGCGGCCTTCCGGCCTTGGAGTGGCAAAACGCAATCGTCGATTAGACCCATCGAGCCAATCCTTGTTTAGAGATGGCTTTTCCCCTCGTCGACGGACCATATGCGATGAACAGTTGTCTAGTAGACCTGAGTTCCTGTGTACGATGTAGGTAAAATTTCAGAGCCCTCTTAACGTCCAGGGTATGAAGAGCTTTTTCTGCCGCCGATGATGGGGTCGCGAAGAAAGTAGGGAGAACAATGGACGAGTTTTTGTGATACACTGTCGGAACTTTTGGGACGAACGTAGGATTAGTTGCCAGGACCACCTTGTCCTTAAAGAATCTCAAGTATGGCGGGTCTACGACCAGCGCTTGCAGTTCCGAGATTCTCCTAGCTGACGTGATAGCAAGAATGCCAACTTCCACGATATGAATTTCATGTCCGACGTGGCCATGGGCTCAAAGGGTGGTTTCATTAAGCCTGCCAACACTGTTGAGACTCCAAGTTGGAGGGAAACGTTTCACCGGGGGAAAAGTTCGAAATAAACCCCTCAAAGTGTTTCACAAGTCTGACGCTGAATAGAGGAGACGACTGTCTCTTCCTCGTGAACCTCGAGATGGCCACCAGGTGCACCTTTATCGATGTGAAGGATAAACCACTTTCCGCCAAGAGAAGCAGGTAAGGTAGCACTTGTTCCGGTGTCACCGTCAACGGTTGTAGGCCTTGCTGTCCTCGACATCATTCACAGAACCTCCTCCACTTATAGGTGTAAGATTTGTTGGTAGAAGGGGCTCGAGCCGCTTGTAGAATTTTTTGGCAATCCTCCGAAACGTCCAAAGCACCGAACTCCGAAAAGTCAGGAGCCAGGCTGCAAGGTTGAGACTGTCCGGGTCGCGATGCCACACCGTGCCTTTGTCCCGGGATAGTAGGTTCGGGACTCTCGGAAACGCTATTGGATGTTCCAGCGACAGGTGAAGCAGGTCGGAGAACCACGGTTGCCGCGGCCAATACGGTGCCACTAGAATTACCGGGCAACTGTATCTGCGTATCCACTGTACTGTCCTCCGTATGAGGGGGAACGGAGGAAAAGCATAAAGGAACATGTCCGTCCATGGAAAGGAGAATGCCTCCCCCATGGAACCCTCCTGAGGCCATCTGCTTGCGAATTGCTCGCATTTCTTGTTGTCCTTGGTTGCGAAAGCGTCCAGAGGGGGGTGACCCCATTTCTCGAACACTTTCATCAGCTGAACTGTGTCCATTTCCCATTCGTGTATCTGGGCCATTCTTCTGCTGAGGGAATCTGCTTGCTGATTGAGTTTTGAGGTTCTGTCGAGAGAAGGCTTCACTAGCCCTAACTGGGTCTCGAACTGTGCTCCCAGGAACACCAACGTTCTCAATGGCTGCAGAGAGGATTTCTCGAAGTTTATGGCAAATCCCAGCTGTTGCAGAAGCTGCATGGTGGCTTGCAAACTTGTGTTGGTCGACGCTGGGGAGGATCCCCTTATCAGCCAGTCGTCGAGGTATGGGTATACGTGGTGGCCTTGCTTCCTTAGCCATGCCGCTACTGGGGCCAGGCATTTCGTGAACGTTCTGGGGAGGTCTTGAGCCCAAGGGAAGAACCGTGAACTGGTAGTGAGTCCACCCTATTACAAATCTCAGGAATTTTCTGTGTTTCCGACACATTGGAAGGTGGAAGTACGCGTCTTGTAAATCCAGGGATGCTAGAAAATCCCCTTCTTGAACGGCGCAGATTACTTCCTGCAGCGTGAGCATTTTGAATTTTAGGCTCTTTAAAGACTTGTTGAGATCGCGTAAGTCTAAAATGGGACGCCATTTGCCGTTTGGCTTTTTTACGACGAAGTATCTTGAGTAGACTCCTTGACCTCTCTGTGATGTTGGAACTAATTCTATCACGCCCTTTGCTAACGAGTGTTACCTCTTGTTGCAGTATCCTCAGATGGGAATGAGCGGTGAACGCAGGTGGAATGTGCGGAGGGCTGTGCTTGAATTGTAGAGCGTGTCCGTTCCTTACAGTGTCCAGCACCCATTGATCCGTCGTTATTCGTTCCCATTCGTCGACATATGCGGACACTCTTCCCCCCAGAACGGTGTGTTGACTGTCACTGTTGATCTTTATTTTGTTTGTCTCTCGACGACGGATAGGATGGTCTCTTCCTGGACGTCTGGAAGTTCCGGCGTCGGTTTGCCGTTTGGGAAGCACGCCTGTATCCCTGGGAGGGGTAAGCCAACCTGCCAAAGGATCTGTCTCCAGACGCAGACAATCTGGAATTACCTGAAGCCCCTCTAAAAGGGACGAAAAGACTTGTAGCTTCGGCCGCTCTGGAGGGCCCCCAATGAACGTGCCGTGTCCGAGTCCTCTTTCATTCCCTTTAGGGCCTAGTCTACCTTTTCTCTGAATAGAAGGTCTCCCTCAAAAGGCATATCTAATACTTTGTATTGTACCTCTGGTCTGAAGTAGGTGCACTTGAGCCATGACGGTCGTCGTAATACGACCGCATTATTGACTTGCTTGAAGCCTGACTCAGCGAGGTCCACCGCAATGTTTATTGCGTGATTGGAAGCTTCCTCACCCTCTCGGACAATTATCACTGCCTTCCTATGCTCTTCCGGAAGATGATCCAGCAACGGTGCTAGCCTGTGCCACATTTCTCTGTCGTATCTGGCTACGAAAACCAGAGAGTTTGCGGCCTTTACTGTGGTTGCTCCCACGGATAGCACTTTTTTGCCAAAGGCATCCTGGCGTCTTGCTTCGTTTTCAGGCGGAGTCGTGCACTTGTGCTGGGCCTTCGCCTTCCTCGCCGCTGCCGCCGACACCACCGATTCTGGCATTCGTTGGGAGGATAAACACTTGGGGGTAGACTCTGGAGCCTTAAACTTTCTCGAGGCGTCCTTTCACTGCCGGCTCCGAAAAGGGGCGACGCATTGTCTGCAACCCCTCCTTCCACACGTGGTCTAGTATTGGTATTGAGAACACAGACCTCCTTTTACCCATGTGGTCGAACAAAAAACAGTCCTTTTTCTGTTCTTCCTGGGACAAGCCAAATTCCTTACACGCCTTCTCCATCATAGAATGGAATGATGCAATGTCGTCCGGAGGGGACGGGTGAGCTGGGCTTCTTGGAGTTTCTAACTCCACCTCTGACTCCCATGTTGGATCCCTGGAGGGGGATGAGGAGATCTGTCATGGCTCCCCTGTCAGACTCCGAATCTGGCAGCTCACCTTCCTCTTGAGGTGCCAGTGCTGAGATTGGCGTGCGTAAGTGCGTTGGAGGACGGGACGGGCTCGTTGACGGGTGACTGAGGCAGGTTTACCTGAGGTAGTCTCTGGTCCAATGACTGTACCAAAGACTGAAGCGTGGACAGAATTTCCAACGACAAAACAGATTGAGGATTGAGAAGAGGGGCAGATACCGGTATACTGGATCCCCTCGTCGACGACTTGTCAACCACTCGTAGCCCGAGGTCCGCCGGGCCAGCTATTCTCCCGCTCTCGTCCTCCCCCGAGGACAGCGACACAGCCTGTTCTTGCAATAAAGTATCCGGGGGGGGATCGGATCAAAAACCTCAGGCTTCCTGTAGAACCCCAGTTGACGAGGCCACCGTCGCAGTCGTTGTCGGTGGGACGATGGATACCACATGCGTCAGTGGCAGGGTGGAGGCCGATGATTGGGCCGTCGTCGACGGTGACTTAGCAGGTGGTTTAGGCGGTCCTGCCTTTTCCCCACTTGGCCTGCCTTTACTCGACTCTCGACTCGAGGTCGATCTATGGTGATCGCCCGAGGAGGATTTCGGCCTTTCCTCGTCATACTTTTTTGATGAAGATGACGATTTTTTCGACGAGGATTCTTTAGCTGAATGACTCCGAGATGACTCTTTTTCCGTCGGTGGAGATTTCTTCGCCGGTGGTTCCGACGAGGCAGCGCGGTGTGATGTTTTCACCGATTGTGTGGAGCCTACCTCCGAAGGGGGGTATGCCCCCGCTCCATCATTCAGCCATGCCACCAGCCGTCGATTTCGGACTTTGAGGGTCTTTTGAGAAAACCCTTTGCATATGTCGCAGTTATCAGCCGAATGATGAGGGTGGAGGCAGTATATACAATCCATATGTCCGTCCCCCTCGTAAACTTTTTTCAAGCCGCACGTCGCACATGGACGGAACAGCGCTTTTCCTGACATGGAGGAAAATTTTTCTCGAACTCCAACTCCAGTACACAACCTTGTACAAAATAGTAAGACGCGAGGAGATCCCACTATTTTGGAGACGGTTGAAATCTGAAGCGGAGCCGCAGGGGCAAGCCCCTTATACTGGGACGGCCTACGGACCATGTGTAGGCGGGTCCTAAAAGGACGCAGATAGAACACAAAAGTGTCGGAAGTTTTCCTATAGGAAAAGGCTATATATGTGTACCGAGGGTCCCAGTCTGACGACGGGGAATATTCTAAGCATGTGAATCCATGAAAGATCCAATGCTGGAGAAAACAAGGTGAGCTGTGGATCAAAGGGAAGGGTTGGACCCCGGGGAAGAAGGGGTTCAAGCACACAGACAATAGGGAGTTAAACTCTACCAATCCTGTGTTTCAGGCCCAGTCTTCAGTCAAATAGCCTCCAGGGAAGGGTTAGAGGTCGTAAGAGGTCAGAACAGGCTGAGTGACGTCCCCGTGGATACCAGGTGAGCGTTACACACCATGAGCTTGGTGAAGACCCTCGGGCGGAGGTCAATCCGAACGGCAGGACCAGAAACTGAAAATGTGAGTCGCGAACCTCAGGTACTTCTTGTGCTTGGGATGAATCAGCACATGAAAGTAAGCGTCCTTTATGTCGGGAGACACCAACCAGTCCTTAGTTGAAGGGCCTGGAGGACTTGAGAAAGAGTAACCATCTTGAACTTGTCCTTCCCGAGGAGCTTGTTCAAACCACTCAAGTCCATGATGGGTCTCAATCCCCCGTCTTTTTATGGGGAATACGATCCTTGTTCCTCTCCGCTACAGGCACCAGTTCTCTGGCGCCTTTCTCCAGCAGGGATTTGATTTCCTGCGCAAGGAGCGGATCCGGACTCTTCAAAGAGATTCCCTGGTGGATTGTCGTGATGCCTCTGCCGGAAAGGAAAGACAGTAGCCATGGGCTATGATCTCCAGAACCCACACATCTGAAGTAACGGCACGTCATTCTACAAGATGCTGCGCCAGACTTCCCCCAACCGGCGAACCATGGGACATGGCCTCATGACTGAGCTGAAGCAGCTGCAGCAGTGCCGGAAGGCAAAGAGGCAACTGTTCGAGCGGCTTTGGCACCTCAAGTACCTGGTTTCCACCTCTGGTACTCCTACGTTGGCCCCTTTGACTGGCCGCTCCCCCCGATCTACCAAAAGAAGAGTAGTATCGAAAGGAACCTCCCCTCCGTTGCTGTTCCCTAGGATGAAAAGGTGGAGTTTGCAGGACTGCAGCGCTCAACGACTTCGCTGCAGCTTTGGAGGTCTGCAACCTCATGGCTCTAGTCAGCCTTGTTGCCAAAAAGATGTACACCATCAAAGGGCATTTAGAGAAGCCGGGCTTGTACGTCAGGAGCAAACCCCAACTTCTGCAACTACACAACTCTGCGCATCATGGTGCTCGCCGCCACGGACCGGCTGACAGTCTGCCATGTCCAAACCCAACTGAACGGATTCACACATGGCATCCTTGCCATCCTGAACGAGGGCAAGAAAACCATCCCGTTCCTCCCCTTCGGGAATATGTTCAGCCGCCAAAGACAATTCCACAGAGTGAGAGTGAAACGTGCTAAGGCACACGGAGTTGGCTGCCTGTAAAGCCATACACCCTGAAGAACACTTTCTTCCCCCAGTCATCAAAACGTTTATTGTCCCCATCAGGAGGGATGGTAGGGTACAATACCTTCTTTGCCGGGGCCGTAGCCGCCTGCACTACCAAACTCTCCGCAGTGGGGTGCGTCGTCAAGTAGCAGGGGTTGCTACTGGCTGGACGGTATTTTTTGGCAACAACTTGCTCACTGCCGGTAGACTCTCTGGAGCAGTCCAAGCCGCCACCACACTGCTCTGTAAAGCCATATGAAAGGGCAGCACCGGGTTAGTGGGTGGACCTTGGTCAAGGATGTGTGTCCGGTCATCCTGCAGAAAATCCACTGGTGGCGCAGACCACCCCAAGTACTCCGTCACCCACGACATGAGACGCCGGTATGAAGACACTGCGTGCGTGCCAGGCTCATGCCTACCAAATTCAAACTCCGGAGAGGTGTCCAGACCACTGGTGTCGCGCAAAGACTGATGCAGGTTTTCGAACTGGCTATGACCAGACAAGAGTTCGTCAGGAACCTCATCAGGGACCAAACCTTCATCAGACCCTGCATCCACCTCAGAGCTGTAATCCAGAGGCTGGAATAAATCCCTGGATGAAGGCACAGAAAAAAAGGTTCAAATACAGGCCTCACTGACTTCTTCAGAGCCTTCCTCTGAGTCTTCACCGATGCACTGGGTACCTATGGTAAAGCCTCCACAAAAGGAGTCGAGGGCTTCAACGGAATTGGCATTGAGTGGCGCCGACCGCTTCGACACAGGCCTCAAGGGCGGTGCCCCGATCGTGTCCTTCGACGGCCTCGGCGCCGATGACTTCCTCAGAGGCGGAGCCTCGAGAGAGTCCCTCGACGGACATGGCGCAGATGGCGTCGACGTCTTAGAAGACGTCACAGGCTCCGAATGTCGATGGTGTCGAGGACCAGGACCTGGAACGGGCATGTCTAGAGCGATCGACCTTGTCCTATCGGGACCTCGACAGCTCCCGATGATTGCGCCGACCGCCCGAGCCTGAAGGCGTGCGAGCGGCGGCCCTAGCGCGTTCCTTGCCAGCTTCTTTCAAAGGTGCGGAAGGAACAGAGCCCTGCGATTCAAAAATTGCCATCATCTCCTTGCGAAATGCGTCCCATTCCGCCGAAGATGAATGCTTGTTGGGACAAGCTACCCGCCGTCTGGCGGAGTCCTCGGACGAGGAAGGCGACCGGTGACTGCGCATCCGCGAGTGCCTACTAGAGGCAGAGAAATGGCAGGAACCAAGACCCACCCCTGGACTTGCACCGACAGAGTCGCCCCTCGAATCATCAGTCAAAAGCCCAGCGGATTTCGACTTTCTGGGTTTGGAAACCCTACTTACAGATAACTTCTGCTCCCGCAAGGCCTTCGAAGTAAAAGACTGGCAATCGTCAGTCATCGGTGGCATGGTCCTCGCTGAGGCACCAGAGGCAGACGCCGTGCAGGTCCGTAAACTACATCTTGGAACCGCAGTCCCAACACTTTTTGAAGCCCGACCGCAGGGTAGAAGATGAAGACATGATTTTTCACAAAAACCAAGAAAGAACCGATTCAAACAGGAGAAGAACCAAGGCGCGCCGAGATTCCAAAGCGAACCCGTTCGTGGAAAAAACTGAACTGAGGCTACGGGCATCGTGCGTCCTACATATAACATTGGGTGACGTCAGCCGTCGAAGGAGGTCCTCGAAGGGGCAGATCGACGACATGGACGCAGAAAATTTTCCAAAGCAGCACAGCTGTGGTGATCACCTGTCAGATGTGGAATACGTCGGAGGAACCAATCCCCTCGAAACAATATTCACCAGTGCCAAATCCTTGTTGTAGTCCCCAGAAAGTGAGGAGAATCTGAGTATCTGCATAGGGTTTATAGTGATAATTTCGACAACAAAAATGTCGAAAGTCAAAATTTCAAAAAAAAATGTTGACTTTTTTCAATGCATTTTTTTTTTTTTATGGGGTTGCCCCCCCCGACCCCCCTTTTAATTTTTTTTTTAATTTCCCTTTTTTTTAACTCCCGAACCCCTAAAATAAATATATAATTAAAAAAAAGAAAGACGACATTTCTTTTTTCGACATTTTTTTGTCGAAATTATGACTGCCCACCTGTGCATAGTTAGTGTGATACCCAGACTGTCTAGATCGTCAAACAGGGGCTTGGTGAATATATTGTATAGTGTCGGGGAGACACAGGAACCCTGGGAGACACAGGAACCCTGGGGGACACCGCATGTAATGGGGCAGGGTGAGCAGCTTGCGAGGGGGAGAAGACCCTCATGGTTCTATCACTCAAAAATGATTCTCTCCAGCCTCTGTAGAAAAGTGGGCTGCTGAGTCAAGGTGACCGCATAAGACCTTGTGATCTACCAGGTCAAATGTGGCTGAAAGGTCTGGCAGTAGGATGAGGGCTGTTTTACCTTTGTCTCTTAGCTCATCGACTTGAGTTTTAAGTCGATGAGAGCAGTTTCCGTCCCATGACAGGGGCAGAATCCAGATTGTCTTGCTCCCAGGAGCTTGTGTAGTTCCAGATATTTTGGGATCTGGGTGTAGGCAACCTTATCAAGTATCTTGAGCAAAAATTGTACAGTTGTGATGGGACGATAGTGGGGATAAGAGGGTCTAGTGTTTGTTTCTTTAGCAATGTGAGTACACAAGATTGCTTCAGGTTGGTGGGAATGGTGCCAGTTGAAAAGGAGGCACTGATCAATTTAGAGATAAAAGGGGTGAGGTCTCTTGCAGCGTCTTTTATAATTTGAGCAGAGGTCGCCTTGGCAGTTGGACGGTTTAAGTGAAAAATCACTTTTTACTTCTAGTGTAGTTTTGGTAAAATGAAATCTGGCAGGACGGTCAGATAGTATTTCACTAGTTGGCGGTATGAGGTTGTGAGTTTGTTGTGGCGTATTGAGGGCAGCTTTTCTAAGGGCTATTTTGTTCTGGAGGGTGGTTACTTTAGTGGATAATGCCGGTTGAATGTCCGAGCACCAAGTTTTATTTTTGGTGCAAATATCTGGTGTGGGAATAGTGGATTCTAGCTCTTTTAGTATGGTGAATAATTCCCTCATTCTGGAATTGGCGTTGGAGATACGTATGTTGTATGAATTACGTTTGGCCAGGCAGATTTCATTTTTATGAGGAGATTTTTGTTAACTTGGTTTTGTCATTGATGGGATTATAGTCTCCAGGTGGTTTCACATTTCCTTTTGAGGAGTCGTAGGTCCTTTAGCTGGGGGGTGAACCACTTATTTAGATGCGCTTTAGGTTTGCTGGTTCGGAGTTTGAGTGGAGTAATGCTATCGAGCCTAGTAAGCATAATTCTGTTGTACTCTTGGACCAGTGTGCCTGGGTCTAGGTTTTCAGCCAGAGAGTTGAGTAGGGAGAATAGCAGGGATCACTTTGTCCACTGTAATTTTTTTGTATTTCTTGTTAGGCAAGGTGAGACCATCGGGAGTGGTCTAGTTGTGGCTATTGTGAAAGACACAAGGAAATGGTCTGTCCACAGTTGCGGAGATATAGAAGTGATGGTGGCAGAGCAGTTATGATCAGCCACCCAGTCTAGGGTTCTCCCTTTATTATGGGTGGGTTTGTTGATTTTTTTGGGAGAGGCCTAATTCTGATTAGATATTGGTTATAGTAGTAGCATTTTTATCTGCTGGGTCATTGAAACCTAGATTTAAGTGACCTAGTAAAAGTAGTTTGGTAGTGGTTTTGAGGTTATTGGAAAGAAGGGTATGCAAGTCCTCCTCAAATGTCCCAGGTGGTCTGTAGATTAAGTGGATGGTAAGGGTCTGGGAGTTGATTAGGGGGAGTTAAACTGTAAGGACTTTGCATGATTGTAGAATTAGTGGAGGGGTCCGTCTCAGAGAGGGTTGATCTTGAGATGATGGCGATACCACCACCTCAGGTTTCATCTCTGTCCTGTCTTAGTATTGTGTAGCCATCTGGGATGGCTAGCGATAGCAATGGTCCTGCAGCGTCATGTAACCAGGATTCCGTTATAGCAAGGAAATCCAAATTGTCTGCTAGTATCCGGTCAGAGATAGCTGTTGCATGGGCAACCAGGGGTCTAGCATTTATGAGGGGTCCTTTAAGAGGGCGTCTCCAAAAGGGCTGTGGCATGGCTAGGACTTGGTGCTATGCAATCAACTATCTTTGGTATATTCTCAGACTGCTGCTTAGAACAGGCCTGCAGAGGAGGCAAGATAGTGGTGCGTTTGGTAGTATTAGCCTTTGTATTGGTCAGGAGGTTAGTTTTCTTGTTTGTCGGGGGTATTGATCTCGTGAGTGGTTTGTGTAATATAGTTAGTCTGGCTTTGAGTCGAAGGTTTGTCGATTACGGTACAAGGATTGCTTCCGTAAGTTCTTAAGGTGGTTAGATGGTCAGGTTGGCTGAGGAGGGTCATTTACTGACGTAGTCGGCTTGGGTAAGGCTTGTGCAGAAACAAGGAAGGTGGTTATCAAGAGTAAACTGGTTGCGCCTATGCTATGAGTTAAGGTGTGCATGTTTGGCAATAGCTAAGCATGTAATAGCACAAATCAAATGTGCAAGGCAGCACAATAAGCTAATTTCAGCACTATCAATATCTAGGCATGGGATAACAGCACAATTCAGATGGACTAGTTCAGTTTAGGGTACAAATGTGAGTAAGGGTGCAAGAAAATGAGGTAAGTTCAGCATTCAAAACTCATGGGCAGACTGGTGTCACGAGTGCAAATGGCATGACATGAGTACAGTAAGTTGGGATACAAACAGGCATGAAAATTTAAAATTGTACACATGACATACACCAAAGTAAAATGGAGCATTTCTAAATTACTTTGCTAGCTACAACGAGATGCAATGAGTAGTCGTGTAATAGGCACATGCGATTATGGAGATAGCGGCGTATGAGATCACTCGTAGGCGGCCCATAGTTTGGGTAACAATGATAGGTGAGGAAAGGATTTCAGATGGTGCGTAGGATAGTCATTAAAATAAAAGGTAGACTCTTTGGTACGCCTGGGCTTTGGAGTGCACTTAGTTGTGAGTGATACAAAAGTTGTATTTAGCGCCTCCAGCGCCGCGTGTGCTGGCAAATGTGCTTACAGAGTAAAAGTATCTTGGAAGGGTAGGTTGTACCTGGTAGATGCCACTCAGACCGGGATGAACTTGTTGGATGTGATCCCCTCCGATGCACGTGTGAATTGACAAAGGCGACCTCCAACTGGAGTTGAATGGAGGGACCCAGAATCGGTGCATCATTGCTTAGTGGCAGGGGAGCTTCTAGAGGCTGGAGCTCTACCTCTACTTCTAGACCTTTTATACCCTCTTTCAAAGTTAGTAGGGTATACGGTTGACTAAACCTGTGCGTTACCCCAGGATGCGGACTGCCCTTGGTTATACTGCATGGATCATGGGAAACCTTGTCCACGAAAAAAAGGCGCTGGGCTTGTTAGTCATTTTGCCCCGGGATTTTAGCGTCAAGGTCTTTTGCACTTTAGTTCATCCTCTGCTTTGCCAAAAAATAGGTTTGGTTCTATTGACATAGTTAGGAGTGTGGCTTGCGTTTCAGGTTTGACACCAGACTGTCTTAACCAGGCGTGCAGTTTCCCGTGCAATGCGTCCAGCATCATCTGCATCTAGATTATTTTTAAGGATGCAGTTAGAGCCGAGATTTTAAGGACTCAGGGACAGCATTGACAGCATTTGTTGTTGGAGGGAGCCCCACACATGGCAGTTATAACTGGCAAGTAAGGTGGTGTTATTTGCAATTTGTTTGATATGCAGTGGAGGAAGTGACTTTCCTGCAGACTGTACATTTTTTTTTTACTCTCCTTGTCTGGAGGTGCTTCTGCAGAAGCCAAGGGTGTAGAGGTAACAGGAGGGAGAGCCCAGAACAGGGTCAGGACTATGGGCTAACAAAGGCTGAAAACAGGGAGAGGTCCTGCCTGTCAAAATTATTTTCAGTTGAAACTCATTCAAACGCAGGTTTAATCAAATATATGGCAAACAGGCAGCATACCATTTCACTTCCATGTAATGCACTGCTGTGTGAAATACAAAATGTAGGTCAGTTTTGCATATTGCTGACACTACTTTTAATATTTGTATAAGTTTCTTAAAGGCAATAAAGTCTGTGGCCCATGGGTATACAAGTTACTCCAATAAACCAACATAAGCACAAAAACCTGAACAACGTAAGCCATGACAAGAGGGGGTTCACAGATCACAATGCAAGCTGTACCATGATTGAGTTAGTACAAATGATTACAATGTTGTCCCAACAGTGTGGACTATTTAAACAAGAAAGGACATTCCCAAAAGGCATTAGTTCATGCAGATTGGCCATTCAGTCTAAAACATTGTAAATGCATACAAAGCAGAACCACAAGTATCAGCATAGAGGGGGTGCGCACATATCTACACCTCACATTGAGAAATAAATACTGTATAGTAGTGTCTTTGACCGACACTGAAGCTTTGTATAGTTTTGTCTTCCTATTAAAGGTATAGTCAATATAGTTTGTTTAGGAGACTGGACCTTGGGGAGGTCTACTAGAGCCAGGCTAAAGGGTGACTTATGGGTCGATGTCAGGAAGGTGAATCAAAGACCCCAAGCGGGGTGGAACAAAAGGGCAGCTAATGGTGGCAAGGTTCACAGACGTTTCGGCATATATGGTTAAAGGGCCTTCTTCTGGAGCCAAGGCGCAGAATCCCTGCAAGAAGCGGAGGGGAGGGTAAGTAAAACAAAGGAGCAATGTGTTGAATTATTCTGAGTACTTATAACTACATGAGTGACAAAGTAGTATGTAAACATAAATTAAAAAAGGGTTAAAATAATGTCTAGAAAACAATTCCATTCTTACACTGACCCAACAGTGGTAGCAACAGGTGTGGTTGCCTTCTGGCTTAGTGTATGAATTGGGGGAAGAGGGAAACCGTTGTAGAGAAACTGCTACCGGTCCTTCTAGCCCAACAATAGGAGTGGGGCACTAAAAAGTAAGAGAAGTGCCTGGGTAAGCAACGTGCGGGTTAAAGGAAAAAATGGCTGGCTGGATGATGACAGTTGTGAAGATATTGTCAAAGTGTGTACACTATATACCTTAATGTCCATTGTCAAGGGCGAGCCGGGAATGGGCTGGCCATTGTCATCCCAGGGTGTAGAATGCTGGGCTCGAGCGGCACTGGAAGTAGACCGCAACGTTCTGCTGAAATGCAAGAAGAATCCTATTGTAATTGAAAACGGAAGCCGTGCTAGCTGGGATGGAGTGCATGTTGCTGTTCACGAACAAAGGGCCACTCATGCAACAGCATGTAGTCACCTGAGGGCAGTAGCGAGGCATTGAATCCGGCCTGGTGTACTGCAGGGAGGCTCAACTTCCCCGGTGGGTGACTGCTGTGAAATGCAAGCAGACGTCGGTAGAGCTGTATCGAATATCTGACTGCGCATGCATGGGAGGGTAAAAGCTTCTCCTTGACGCATACGTATCCTTGTGACTGCGCAGGTATCAACACCTCTGGAGGAGAATCATCAAGAGACAGGTGCAGGCACCCGAGTGCGGGTACTGAAATGGGGACAGAGCGCTCTTCATTTGTAATGCGTGCAGAGGGGCACGGGGGTGTCACCAGATAAAAGTTTAAATGAATACCAAGGCTGCTGTGTCCGTCTGAGCTGTCACCTAGTAGGGTCATGGACTTGGCCTAAAAACAGGTGTCTACATAGTAACGAGTTTATTAGGTCTGAGGGCAGTGTCTCCCCGTCAGATGTAGACAGCAGGAAAAGGCAATGGGCTAAAAAAATGCGTCCAAAAGATGGCCGCAATGGTGTCACATTGGCCCTAAATGCCCCAGTGTCACTCTGTCTAAGGTGGTAACATCTTAAGTGAAACCCTACCTGGCAGAGGGGAGAGGATCTAGGGAGTGGGAGTGGCAGGAGGTATAGGAGATAGTAGACCTAGATACAGGCTAAGGGAAATCGGGCCCTGGTGTAGTCACACTCAGACCGATGAAGATGGTGTCCCAGGTGGCTTGCTGAGGTTAAGGACCAGTCTAGAGAGGAGGGTTGTGGTTCAGGTGTAAGAGCCAGCTGGATGTGCTTCCTTCAGTCCGAGTGCTATAGATTTCAATTTAAACATCCACCCGGCTTCTTTAAAGTTCAGGGAGTTGGCCGAGTTATTCATGTGTGATACTTTGTCCACTATCAACCATAGAAAGTTATCTGGGCCATGGTGGAATTTTAAAAAGTGGGGTACCAATGGTGCAGTAATGTTTTTACACCGGATTCTAGATCTATGTTCACTGATTCTTTTGTGGATGCGTCTGGAAGTGTGCCTGCCCTTTTTCTGGTTGTTCTAACTACTAAAGATTCTGGTTTTAGTTGGCCTCTAATGTCTCGGGAGGATGGCTCTGGGGCAACGCGCTCGCCTTGGAAGCAAGACGCAGAGCACCACAGGTTCGATCCCTCGGCCCACGCTTAGAAACCTCTGGGTATTAAGAGCGTTATAAATATCATGTAAAGGGGTCCATTGCAGCTGGTTTTAATAGGTTTTCAATGCGGTGGTTAACCGCTCTCATAAGGTTAATAGAGACGGCTGGATACATCTTTGTACTGACTGTAGAATAGGGATAAACTTACTGATTCTTTTAGCCCCCAGAATGTGTGTCATCTACAAAGTCTGATGTTGCACCTTGTGTGTCTATTTTGAAATGCTGTGCAGCTTTGAGTAGCAGCTCATTGTATTGAGCTGGTTGATGGGGAGTCCGCCACAGGTTGATCTTGGTCGTCAGGGGACAGCATAATGTAAATGCCAGGGTTGACAAGAAGTGGATCTTGACTTGGATTACATTTGTCATGCAGTGATCCTTGACCCTCTAGGTGGGAAGGGTCAACTATATAGGTCTTGTGAGGGGCCACGACGGTGTGTAGTAAAGACTGTTTGAGTGGAAGTGCTGGGTTGTGAGCCATCTAGTCTGACCACTTTTGAAGGTGGTTCACCACTAGTTGCCCTCACCATCCTGTGCAGTACATTGAGGGTGCATGGGCATAATTTTAGGGTGGGAAAAGGGTGTTTGCTCCCCCGCCCCCACCCCCCCGACTTTAATGGCTCACAATTTTGTCCCCATTCATTTGGCTGGGGTGCCTTTTCTACTAATGTCATGTCCTCCCCTTCCCCCCCAACCCCTCCCCCCCCCCCCCCCCCCAACATGTTCAGTAAAGTTACTCCACTGAGGGCGAGTGAGCTCCTTTGCATAGCAATCCATAAAGTTTCCACAGCAAGAAACAGTTTTACTTTTTCAAATGTTTCTGTTGTCCATTCTGTAGACTTAGGAAAAGAGGACAGTGCCGAGGGAGACATATCCGGGAGAGAAGACTAATCTATGGTGTAAAGCCCCTGAAATTGTATCCTCAGAGCGTGTACAGTCAGTTTTCTGTGGGTTTGTGTTTTTTGAGTCGAAAAATTAGAGCACTGCGACGCTTTTGCCTTATGCAGCATCTTTGGTAGGTGTTTATGTACAAGTTGCTGCATCTTCGACATGCTTGAGGAGCGTAAAATGGTTTATAGTCAAAATCTCGAAAACAAAATCTCGAAAAAAAAAGCCCGAATTCAAAATCTCGAAAAAAAAATATCGAATTTTTTTTTCAATGCGTTTTTTTTCGAAATGGGGGTTCCCCCCAACCCCCCTTTTTTTCATTTTTTTTTATTTTACCCCTTTTTTTTTTACTTACCTGACCCCAAAAACAAATAAATTAAAAATTCGATATTTTTTTTCTCGAGATTTTGAATTCGGGCTTTTTTCTTCGAGATTTTGTTTGAGATTTTGACTGACCACCGCGTAAAATATGTTTGAAGTGCGGTCCTCGGCACGCGAAAGGAGGGCCTTTTTGGGCACATGGTCAGAAACGGCCTACTCTGCACCCGTTTTGGAAATCGGTAATGGTGCAAACGAGAGGGCACAGAGGACAAAGGGGGTTTAAATGTATACCTCTCCGACTCTGTGGTTGTGAACGGCTGACAAGGTCGTCAGAGTTCAGCATGGAGTTGTCTCTCGTGTGTTTAGTACCTTGTGTACTCTTGCCGGTGGGCGTCTTCTCTGTGGCAGTACCGCCGGGCTGCTTATTGAAGTTGGGGGTTTGCACCTGGGGGTTCTGATGAACCTAGATCGTCTTTGGCGTCACTAATAACGCAGACGTTATCAAACGAGATTGAGGTTTAATCTGTAGTTTACAATTGTGATGCAACAACTGTATTATTGAGGCAACTTAGAACATGTGTGGCCCCTTTCTGCCAGACAGCATCCTAGACTTCAGAGCGTGTTGCTGTCAGATTGTTGTTACTGTTCAGCACAACTTGCAGTATTCATTCCTTTTGACACTGGTCTTATTTTGATTTCTGTTAAGTACCTTAGGCCAGCAATTTGCAACCTAGTCATGTACAATTTGACACTAGCACAGGCTGTGAACTAGGCATTTACAAACATTGCGCTCATTTACGAGCTACAATACCCGACACCATTCAAATATGGCGCTGAATGGGGGGGGGGCGTCGTGATTAAAATACACTCCTTAGAACGTCAACAATGTGTTTGATGAGGTCACGCATTGCTGGTATCAGGCAATATACCTGCACTAGCATACACAATTAAATGTAATCCAGCCTGAAGTAGTCAGTGTTTTTCAGGCAGCACACGTGGCTTATCTACATCCAGGATGCCATTTCTTTAGTATACCGCCATAGATAGGTGAAGACCAGCTATCCTGTATTTTAAACTCTGGCATTTTTGAATAGAGTAACCTTTAAGCAATTTTTTTTTATTCACAAGTATCCAGGATTACTTTTGGAAGTGTTTGCAGGACGGCAGTGGCAAACTCACTGTCGCACTCTGGCTTCCCGTGATCCTGCTGTCAGGAGAGCTGCTCTCCCACCAGGAAGCACCCACAGCTTAGCAGATGAGCTCGCAAGAAGCTGTACTTGTTTAATATATGTAGTCTCAAGGGAGTCCAGACTGGGGCGAGAGGATGGTAAAAATGGAGGATTTTTGCTAGACTGAAATATTGTGCTACGGCTTGTTCAGGCATAGTGGCTGGAGCATTTCTATTAGAGGAGCCAATTACTCCATCAGTTTTCAGAGCAATTCCCTGCTGATCACACCAACATACACCGCAGCCAATTCCTTACCCTGAAGAGATTATTCCCTCATACCTTTATTGCCTGTTCTCAATATAATTTTGTGGGGTACCAATATATTTATTACATCACTCAATTCATTGGAAAGCGTTGCTACCATAGTTTTTAAATTAGCAAATTCTAAAAAGGATCTTCTCAGTTACTGCAGGTATGAGCTGGCGTTTTTTAGGTCGGTTGAGCTTTAATCTTAATCACATCATGTGGAGACAACAGCCCATGCTAGTATTTGGCTCGACTACTTTCCCACTGACTCCCAAGTTGATTTGTATTTACAAGTATAGGGCAAAGGTTGAAGGGCTTGCTAGCAGTTGCAGGAATATTAACTGCAAGGGTATTCAAAACTGAGGTTGAACTGGGGAAGATCTACAACCTATTCCTGCTGTTTTAGTACTAAGAGTGGCAATAATGGTCTTATTCGCGGTCCTACCTGCTGATTTGTACTAAGCAGTGTCCCCGTCCTAGAATGCAAGTCTAATACTTACATTCTTCAACCCACCCGATTTCTTTTGTTCTCGGAATGTGAAAACTATCCAGGGAATCTACCTCGTTGTGGATTATCTCATTGCCCATTCGGGTGAGATTGTGGTCATCAATGGCAACCAGACACTTCGATAGCGCAATTGGTAGACCCCTGTCCATTCCTTAAGTGGGCATCACTGGTTTACAAAGTGCAATAAATTCTCTATCGCATTGACTAACTCTGCCTCCAGGACAGCAAATGATTCCATTGCATTTGATTCTTTGTGTGGTGTGAAACTAGATGTAGCTGCTCTCCATCATTTTGTAAATCCATTAGACCAATAAGGACAACAGATATCGGCTCAGCAGCACTTCTAGGGCCACATAGTAGCACAAAAGAATACCAAGATACTGAAAGTTGCGGTACTACACACCACACTGCGGGGAAACAATTAACCTGTAAGGTGGGATCGGTCTATAAAATAGTTTATAAACCAACATAAAATATTACTTGAATTGCATTCATTGATGTCAATAGGCAAAGCAATTCATAAAATGTACAAGCCGTACTGCAAGTCGGCCTTCCAGGGTGCAGTGCACATGATAATTCAAATAAATAATGCAACACTCTAGAGGCTGCTCATTGGTAACGATAAAAGTAATAAGATGCCAACATGCATAAATCTCCACATTATGGGCATGGAAAGGCAACTGTCCTCAAGGGACACCATAAATTAAGAATTAACAAAAAATGTGCTGCGCCTCCAAATTCATTTGAAATCTCTCTATATGAATATATACACTGATAAATGACTAAAAGGCAACAAGGTGTCCTACCAAGGTGTATACATACCTTGCACATTTGGAAGGATACTACTTTAACCAAAGGAGCATGTTTCAGGGTCCCCAGCAACTGCACCAGAATAACAGAAGATTAGAAGATGGGCAGAATAGTGCTGGCCTTCGTTTTGCAAAATATAAAACTGCTTAGAAAGCTGTGTGAGCCAACCAAAATAATTAGTAAATGCAATCAGGCCAGTAAAGCAAATCTCTCCCTCCCACCCCTTCCCCATGTACCTGAACTGTTCCAAACTGCTTGTGCCCTTTGAGCTGCAGGCTTGGTCTGTGTGGGGAGGATACTGCACTCATGTCAGTAGAGGGAGGAGGGGGCTTGGCCTCCAGCACCGAACATGTTGGTTACCCCACGGCTCCAAACTGCTCACGCACTATAGGAGTATTGTCAGTGAGGCAATTTTCATGGAGCCAGATCTTCAATTCAGTACATTGTTGCGCAACAGGTTCAATATTTGCTTGTTCATTCTTGCAGCTTGATATATTTTATTTGTATCGCACTCGTACACAAGTGTTTCAGAGCACGACTAGGCAAGGGAGGGGAACAAGGGAGAACACAGCACAACATAAAAACGATCTTACTGGGCCCAGTGACATTGAGAACGCGCAAGTGCATGGGAAAGGGAAAAGGGAAAAAGTGCATGGAAGTGGGAGTGGAAAGTGCAGAAGCCGAGGAGCGCAGATAAATAAAATAAATAGAAAATTGATGCAAACTGTGGTAGTGCAGAAAGCAAGTGCTGTATTTAGGTGAAGAACTGGTGGTCCTATGTACTGAAAAGGCTGTTCAAGGCTAGTGGCCATCACAGCAAAGTAAGTCTGTCACTGGGGTTTCTGGATTGCTACAACTCCACTATGGCGGTTTGGATGCATTGTAGAGTTGTTCCCAGGATATACAGTAAACTGGCGCATTTATGCTATGAAACTAAAGTGCATCCATCGGTCCCAATCATGGTCCACAGTTTTACAGAATAAAGTTGAATAGGCAAGCAAAATAAAAAAAAGGTCTGGCAAGAGGGGTCCATTTTCCTCCATTTCCTTTATTAAGTGATCAAAAGCAAGGCAAATTACGCCGGCACTGTAACAATGGAGTAGTTTGACAGTCTATATGACTAAGTTAACAAACAATACCAACAAATTAGGCTAGGCAGCTGATTTACACTACTCCAATTAAGGATTCATTTTTTGAGAGTTTAGAAGACCCTGCTTCATCAAAGAAAGAAAACCATATTCTTTCATGCAGGATAATCTTGCAAGGTATGTAGCACTTTAACTGTAGAACAGTTCATGAAAGTCTGCATGCAACTCACTCAGCAGATCAGATCGCACTTGGCAGAGACTTCTGCCCACCCATCATACTCGTATGACACTATGAATCATAATTTCAGTCGATCTATGGGAATACACCATTTGCCAAAAATCAATCCCAACAACTTTCAGTTTAGTTTATGTGAGGTATGATTGAAACCGAAGGACCTGTCCGCCAAGGTCTTTGTACTTCCAAATTGACCAACTCGTTTGGCAAGCATTCGTGTAGGTCTCCTGCCAGATGGCACCGCTTGTTTGGGAAGAAGACCGACGAGTCCCGATGCACAGCAGACAAGAATGCAGATGTGCAACAAAATTCAGATTTCACCAACTGGTGTTGGCAATGCATTTTATTATAAACACAGATGAACGCTGTGTGACTCTTTAATCAGCATGCAACTAAACACCTTGCACAACCATAGGGAGATGTGTAGAACAAATATATCAAATGTCAGATTCCTATCGATAGAAACGTCCCAGACCTTTTCAGAACAGTCCTCTATGTAGTGAGGAGTGCCATTCTGAAATAAACCGGGCACCCAATTTGCCAAACTAGCATAAAAAAGGAATAAAAGAATCAAGGCAATTAAATTAGACGGGTAACAAAACTACACTCACTGCAGCCTTCATTTTGAATGGCTTAGCTTTAGAATCACAATATGCAGTGGCAACATCTCAAGCATTTAAATCTAGATGGCCTAATAAATTCCATTATGCAACTGCAGGATAGTAATTTTCAAAACTGTACAACAATTCTATATTTTACATCTAGCATATTAATTTTCGTCCACATGTATACACATCTTCACACATTACCATGGCTTTGCTTAAAAAAGGGTGGGATAATGCTAATTGCAGTCTTTCATAGAATGACCGACAATAGTTCAGAACATCTGATTTTCATGCGACTATTCCCACAGCCCATCCCACATCCAGTAGGCAAATCAGTTAATAAAGATGGAGCAAAGCTTTATTTTCATACAGCTGTGAAGAGATAAGCAGGAAATCTAGCAGAGTAACCATTGACAAAGTTGTAGAGAAAAACCTCTGGGTCTTACAGAATGAGCCTTCTACAGAAAAATCACGATCTTGCATTTAGTCTGTTACATTAACAAGCGCAGCCTTGAGGGCCTGGCTTTACAGTACAACTCAAACCCTGTACAATTCCACTAGTCTACCTACATGACGCAACCGCCTTTTGAGAATCTTTCCATCCTATTTACTACAGCCTGATCTGGAACAGCGTGCATATGGGAGTCATTCCAGTTCGTCAGGCGGTGCAGCCCACCTTCAATGATGCACTGGGAAAACTGGTATACTGGAGCCCTGGACAGACATAACAGATGCACAGCCTTATGGGCTGTGTGCGCACGCTGTGAGGGGTCAGAAATGTGAGGCGGACCATGTTGTGAAGTTCTCAACAAATGCCATTTTGTTATTTTATAAGGTTGGACAAACGCTTCACTTCCCCTACCCGGACGAGGATTTCCCTGCCTAAAATAAACTAAAGGAAACACCAACAAAGGAAATCTGTCCCTCGCACTTCTACATATAACAAACAAACAAGGAACTGTATGGCAGTTCAAAACATGGATTGAATTAAATATGCGACTACAGTCTTCATAGACTGGGCGAATTCCCCTTTCCCAGTTCAAACATGATTCTGCTTCACAGATCAAGAAAGAACACAAGGAAATTCTGATTCGTAACAAAAGTTCCAACACAGTTCGATGCAACTTCCACTGGTTAACAGAAAGTTCCAACACAGAAGATACAAGTCAGGTCTTCTTTAAACAGGTTCTCAGTTACTCAATAGCAACAATGATGGTCTTAGGATGATTTGCCACTCCCGACAGCTCAAAGAAATCCAACTTCTCTGCAATAGCTTTGCACAGCTCTTCCTGCACCACCACTAACAAAGTGACAGTCAGTACCACCTTGTAGCACTCCTTCAATTTTCACCTGGCCTGCTTCCATGCCACGCCTACAATCTCCAAAGTTTTGCCATCCGGGTATGATCCCCTGCCCGAACAGCTTTTCACAACATGTGCTTTTGTGGTCAATGTCAACTGATAAGATTACAACAGCTTCACAGCATTAAACAAATTGCAGCTTCAAAACTCAGCAAAAACAAGATTCACAGTGATGCCTTTGAACGCTCTTCAACTAATGATGCTCCTCTCCTTCTGGATACCTTTTCCCAGAAGAGCAGCCTTTTTGACACTCGCGTTTCCCCACTACACAAGCAACCTGTCTCAATCTGTCTTCATCTACTGTCCGCCCTTTGCAACTAATCCAGAACAGGACTCTTGTCCTTGGCCTCAAGCCAAGGGACCGTATCTCTCCAGCCCTGAAATCTCTCCACTTGTTCCTGGTGGCTGCAAGGGTCAAGTTCAAGACCCTCTGCCTCATCCACATGGCTTTCTGGAACCGGGGCCCACACAACATCCAACTATCTTCCAAAATGCCTTCCTTCTCAAGCCTTTTCACTCTGCTACCTCAAATGGAGGGTCAGACGCTTCTCCAAGCAGAGAGGGGGAGTAGAGCTTTCTCCTCTGAAGGTGCCTCACTGGAATTGCCTGCCTGCTCTTCTCAAACTTGAGACAGACAACCTTAAGTTCTGGAAGCAGCTCAAGGCCTTCCTCTTCTCCGCTTTCTCTATCCCGTGCTGACCTATCTGCGCCGACTGGTTGCTTGGCTACCCTCAGTCTTCCGGGGTACCAGGCTCCTCCATGATCAGTCCCCTGCACTGCTTCCAGGAATCCCGCGCACTTAGGAGCTGTAACTGTAAGCCCACAGTCCCCTACCTCCTTGCACTATTCTGAGCCACACTGCTCTGCCTGCACTTACAGCAATGCTGACCTGATTGCACTTCTCCCTTCCCTGGTACCATACTTACCACCCCCCCTCCTCCATCCCCCCCCCCCCCCCCCCGAGCCCCATCCCTGGCATTCTGCATAGTCGCACTTGCAAAAAACAATGACAAGGCCTAGTAAGATTGTCTTGTCGTCCCTCCGTCTTCCCTCCCTGGTCTCGTCATGGCTAGAAACATGTGTACAGGTACGTTATAAATACATATCATAACCAAAGACGGATCGGTATGGGGTCTACTCCTGCCTCTCCCCTGGTTTTGGTAATGTGTGTATCCCAGCTTGTACCAGATTTTGCATACAATATTGGCAAAACGTTTGAGTTTATAGATTATTGCATTAGCCCCCTTCACCTGTTGGCATTAGTGTCTAGATTGTGTTTGCCTTGGTTTCAGTTGTTCCTGGCTTGTGCAATGCTTATTGAAATTAACTCTTAAAGTCAGACCCACGGGTGGTTGGGTTTTCCATATACCAACACCTTCAAGGTTAGTCATTTAGCTGTGATATTTTAGAGTTTTGCTGCTTCTCCCCATTTCGGTGTTCAGCATTAACTTGGGAATCATGTACCCCCCTCACGAGTGCGTGTTCTGCTGTTTCAAAATAGTTTGGTACTCAAAAGTAATGCGTGAATTCCTTTCATTCATACAGAGTACCGCTTCTGCTGCTTTGCACTAAGACAACACCAGGTCACTGGACCGGTGAACTCACTGGATAAGACGTGCGCCTCTGCTCCCCTTGCTGCTGACAGGACTGTTGTGGCTCCTTGCGACCCAGCAAATTGCTTTGGTAAATTGGCCTTCGTCCAAGCCACTTCCAATAGGAAGTCCTCTTGCTCCAGAGGCCCTCTGGTGCACGCCAGAGACGGCCTTGAGGCCCTCGGGTGCCCGGCAGCCACCAGAGAAAGCCTCCTGCACACTTTCTGCTGCGCAGCCTCTACAGAACAGGTCACAAGGGGAAAGCTTTCCTCCTGCATGTTCTCTGCACTTAATTCCTGGAGCACAGCCCCTTCTCAGGGCTGGCAGCTGATATCTGCCTTGCAGTGGTCCCAGCGTCTTTCTCCTCCAGCTTCTGCTTGGACTGCCAGCATGAACCATGCTGCTTCTGACTTCACCAACGCCAATTTTATGGCCTGCACCGGCGAGTGCCTTATAAGCCCGTCTCCCTCACGTGTGGATCATCTGCATTAATGAACTAACCACTCCTGCAACATTGTGCCCCTTAAGCCCTCTTTGTCGCAGTACCTAGGGAATTATGGGACTTTAAGTCCTTAATGTTAAAATTAGGTTAGGTCAGTTATTTTTAAACCTCAGTTTGTTCCTTATAACATTCATTAAAGGAACATAAGAATTAGTCATTAGCCTTGATTGTAAAGGCAACAGCAATTAATTTAAGCTGGTGTTATTCACACATTTCCTTTCACTGCTTCTTTGGGTCAGAGAGGTTTTCAGCTTTACAGATCTCCCGAACTTTGGAAAGTTTTCGATTTCTCCCCATGCCTAGGAGTGTATGATTGGGTTCACCCCTATGTGTAACATCAGGCTGATTATTACAACAAGCAATTACATACTTTGGCATAGTGGAGCCATCCTCCCTAAAGGAAGACAAATACAGTGTCTCATCCCACAGATTCTCATTCCCCTGGGACTGTTCTCCTCCCAGGTGATCCTCCCGCAGATCATCCTCAAAGTCAGGATCAGGAAGCATTTGCCATTCCCTGGCCACCCGAGAGGAGACTTCAGGCAGGGAATTAGTGAGGAGTCCGTAGGATTCATCAAAGTGCCAACCAATCAGCTTTCTCTTCGCACCACCTAATCTGTTATAATGGCTGCAGCATTGCTCCGTCCATGGCTCAGGTACATGCATACAGAAATAAAAATCTGTCAGCTTTACCAACTATAGCACACACCGAAGTGATTATGCTAGTTTAAACACTTACAACCAATGGATAGATTTGATCAGATTGAAATAAAAACATTGAACACTAATGTTTGACTGGGTGTGGCCCGGGTGGGGAGTACAGCAATCACTGTACTCTGGAAGCCCTGCCACTCTACTTACCCTCAAAACATATTAGGCCAGAATGTTAATACCAACCAGCTTAACAACCAAACAGGATTATGAAAGTTAGCTTGCGTCACATCTGGACAGAATTGTGACTATTGGCTTGCGTCACATCTAGACATGATTGTGAATATTGGCTCGTGTCACATTTAGTTCTAACAATGAATATTAACTTGTGTCACATCTAGACAGGATTGTGACTGTCTGCCTGTGTCACATTATAATTAGATAATGTGAATATGAGCTTGAATCACACATAGAGAGGATTTTAATATTAGCCAGTGCCCCTTTTTAGATATAACTGAATATCACCCAGCACGGCTACTGTACGTCTATTCTGAAGACTACAGTACGTATACCTCACACCACAGCTGTGGACACAGACTACAGACACGACAGAGCATCCAGGTACTGTAGAATACAGCTATGGCTAAGCTTTCCAGTCTAGCAGCACACAGCCATCCACACTGAAACACCTGTGCCACTAGCATACAGAGACTACCCACGAAAGAAATTAGTTCTAGTTGATCACATATCGACTCTCCCAACAATAGCATTTTATTGCAAACCCCCAACAGCGCGCACCCACATTCCTGACCTCGCTCAGGGTGGCTGGCTATGCTCGACTAAGCCACCCAACTCCCAGGCTGGCAAAACGCACACACGCATCTCCTAATCTAAACTCTTTAGAATTTAAGCACATTGACTACGGTCACTGAGGGCGTTCCTACCCAAAAAGCGCATTGAGGCCACACAAGAGGAGAAAGAGCGCTATATAAATAACCAAATACAATCCGCTGCTGCCTTGTCCTCCTAAAGCACTGCCAAAGAATGTTTTAGACGACATACTGCCTCATGTGAGTGCATTCGACGCAGGCCTCCAATATGACCCATTGCACCAACCTGGTGAAGGTGGCCATGAACATTTTTATTTTTTGATTGGTTTTTGATTTCAGCGAAATCCTTACAAAATTTAGACATAGAATCTTGTTGCGACAGACTAGTATAAAAACATTTAAAATGTTCACAAAAGATGAAGATATACAACGAAAACAAAATAAATCATCTGGATTACCTTATGCTATGTGAAGTAGAATATATAAAACTCAAATGAGAAAAGCACAGATAAATTGAGTACTAGAGGATGGACTAACAAGTGCAAAGCATGTCACTCAGGCCTACATAACAATATGCATAACATGAATAAAAGAAATGTCAAAACTTTTAAATATAAAATGTATGCATCGGAACAGAAATAACAGATTAGTACGAGAAACATTAACATGACAATTCGACCTACATCCTTGACACAATATTTGAGATGCGCGAGAAAATTAACAGAATACTAACAAAACTACATGTGAAAATCAAAGGCTAATACATTGTGTCCATTTTGTACTTTAATGCTAGTAATATCCGATTAACATGAAAATAGATTGTGCAAATCAAGCTACATTTGCAGCATGACAACATGACACTAAATTCCCAAATGGAAGTAATCAATTCCACCGTCATGATATTCAAAAAACAGAGAAAAAAGGAAGCTCTAACAATTCAAGAATGTAACCCCACCGTCGTCCACCAGTAAAAAGACGGCTTCACGCTCAAACAGAACTAAGTTGCTCACAATTTCATAGTAGGGACAAAAAAATAAATCCACTAAATGTTTGAGTTTCAATTGCAAAGGATGTTTACAAAAGTGACAAGTCGCCGATTGCGAAAGATCTGCCTTTTGCAAATACTTGGTGCGTTCACGAGTATGCAACTGATTAACTTAAACCTCAGATGAGGCAGGCCTTTTTGCATGGAAAACATGTCAGAACCAGCAATCTTGGCATACTCCGTCTCGTAAATTTGGAATATTCCAAGTATTACTAAAGAATCTCAAGTTCGTCAATTGTATGCAGCCAGTCATACATTTTTTTTTTGTGTAGACAGGGCGAGTGATTAAATCAGAAGATCTGATACAGATGCAATCCATGATTTTTTCATTCTTTTATCAAAACGCACCACAGAAGGCGGATTAGATTCCTCCAACATCCTAAACAAATCTTCGTAGATTGAATTTCTGGTTGGATTCAATATGCGAGCATAGGTAGTAAGTTACCTCCAATGGAATAGAGCAGCTAGAGAAAATAAACCCAGCTCATGGTGTATGTGAGCATTCGGAAGGTTGGCCAACAACAAAGTAGGTTTCCAAATTTGCACCTGAATAGTGTTTCGAATATGATCAATGTCAATAAAAAACATCTTGGCCATAAAGAATGGCTTCGATTTTGAAAGAATAAAAATAGATGGCTGGAGAGAGTGAAAACGTGCACTACCTTATGTATATGATTTTTGAGAAATAAGGGGCTGTGTTAACTGATTTAGTGACTTATGCTAGTTAAGTACTGAGGCGGTGTTGGACAGGTCATAGCACAAGTAGCATAATTCATGGGTCCACTGAACGGGAAGGCCATTGAGTGTCTAACTGAAGAGTAAGTTTGTCAGGCGGAAAATATGAACATTTTTGATTTAGAAATGTTAGCCTGAAGATTGGGACGACTAGCATAGGATGAAAACTCATCCAGCTTATTCTGTATGCCATATGGCGTTCTATTGAAGAGAACGATATCATCCACAACGGCAAGCCAATTCAAACCGAAGTGACCCAATCTAATGGGAAATGTTATCAATTGTTCCCAGATGGTATCTAGGTCGGATAAATATAAATTAAAAAGGGTTGAAGGAAGGTTACACCCTTGTTTAACTCCAGTTTGGATTGAAATGTTATCGGTAACGGTGCCCGACTGATAAATGCGGATAAGATGCATCTCTAAAGCATGGCCATTGTGTGTATTATATATGCGGGTACACCCAACTGCACCATTTTTATCCACAACATATTGCGTATGACGCAATCAAACCCCAAACTCAAATCCAAAGCAGCCATATAGATCGGACAGCTAGATGTTTTCTTAGATGCTTCTAAAATGTGATAAAGAATTTCTTCGTTCAGGGCGATGCCCATCTGCTTGCAAAATCCTGTTTGAAAGCGTGAAAATAAATTTTGTTTGCGAACAAAAGCATCCAACTCGTGTAAAAGAAGAATAGTAAATACTTTACAGGACGCATCCATTATGGCAATTGGACGATAGTTGGATGGCACATGGGTCACCTTTTTTATCAATAGGAATTATAATGGCGGTTAGCCATGAGTGAGGTACACAATTGGTGTTGAAGATGTTATCAAACTTAACTTTAAGGATGCCTGCCCAGAAGTTGGCATCAGTTTTAATGACGCAGGCAGGAATACCATCTGGCCGACAGGCCTTAGAAAAGTTTAGTTTATTTAGTTTATTGTTTATTGATAGACCACTCGATAGAGACTCGACCATCGGGGACGAGCCATAAGAGAAACTCAATATGAAAGGACAGGTTGGCAAATGATGCTGGGAGCTTAAAAGCATGAGCGATGAGTTGTGACCAAGCGTGAGCAGGGATGGAGGAATTCATGGAACCATTGACCATATAGATTTAACGTTGCGCTTACAAAGAAAATGAATGACTTGATTGTCATAATGGTCAAGCTTATATTTGTAATCTTAGTTCTAGGTTTTTGCTTTTTTTTTTTTTTTTTTTTAAGGTCGCCACTTCCTGCAAATAGTTATGTTTATGCTTAGAGGAACACGTTTTCGCTTTTTGTTGCGTTAAGATACTTGCCAATGTTTGCTGTTTCACTCTTTAATGCGTACAATGTTATGCGCAGTATATGCTAAAAGAGGGTCACCTATAAAAGTGTTTTTGAGACGATTAATTAACTGCCTGCACGAGCTAACCTTCCAGTGAAGGTAGTGGCCACTCTCCCAATGAGACCAAGTTCGGTCACCTTAGTTACTTGTTCGCAGACAAACTATAATGTAAGAGAAATGACAGTGGTCACTATATCCAACCTCAGTAGAACAAGCCAGAGAGCAAAGAGGTAAGATTGGAGGAGACAAAGAAAAAGTCAATTGCAGCAGCTACAGATGCCACATGAATGGCAGAGATATTGTCATTGTTTACAAGATGAAAATCCCACCTTGCTAGATTACTAGCACGAGAATCACTTTGTGCACTACTTTGCCTAGAAGAAATGATCATGGATTTAGAGCAATTGGAGTTAAAATCCCCTCCCAAGATTATGTAATAATGAGGGTTGAGCCGAAAAGCAAGCTTCAATAGAGAGTTAAGTTGATCAAATTTCATTTCGATTTCCGTTAGCTGGGTTCCAATACAGGCAAATAAGTGTATCCTGCAACAAGGCTGACCCATGCTAAATTGAACGGCTAAAAGCACATCGGAAGAATGGATCAACATCGTGCCTGCTTTAAAGCTTTAGTCCACAAAGATGGTCATCCCACCATATGGATGCCCAACTTTTCCTTTTTTTGCAAGAACGGAAAAAGAAGAATCTGTCTTTACCAATATGATAGGTGCACATGGATTCTTGCACCAAAATTATAGACTGAGCTTGAAAGATGTCATGCACCTTAATGCAGGAAAGCAAGTTGTTAAACCCACACCTATTCCAGGAATGCAGCGACACACGTAGCCAAGAAGGGGGAGAGGCATGGTTCTTGGATATCATTGTTTGAAGAAGGGTGCCCACCCATGACCAGTCCTTAATGTTGGACACAATGGTTGGCACCCGAGACAGAACCTTTGTACTCAGAACTTGGGGTTCTGGATTGCCAGCGATAGAAGTTTTTGGAGATTCAATTTAAGGAGGTTCTACAGCAATGAAGATCTTATCTTCTTCTAAGGAATCAAAGAGACATGAATACCAAACAGAGCCAAATCCCTGTGATTATCCCAAATTGATTTAAGAATGAACACCGAGTGAACCGGACATTCTTTGGTTGTCAATTGGGCTAGGGTGATCCAATCTATGTCTGCTGAACGCAGATTCCTCAAAGTGGGAATCTGATTAAACAAGTTCAGCAAACCTGAACAATTAATGTGAGAAGAAATGGTTTTAATTCCCTAAAATGTTGTATGGACTGCAAAAAAGCGATGCTTTATAGAAAATGTGTGCTTGCTAAGCATAATTCATTATATCAAGTTTGTATGAATGATACGGGGAGATATATGTCTGATTTGAAAGCTGAGGTGGAAAAGACGAGGAGTAACATTGGGGTGACAATGATTTCCCTCTTGGAAAGACCCGACAAAATCAAAATGATGATTAAAGCTTTTGATTGGCTAGCGAATAATTATGTAATAAACTCAAAACTGTATGCGCAAGCATTATCCATCTGGAAATGGTTTCCTGAACCTGAGCAGAATCTGGTAAAATGTCCATCGCGGAAATTGCGTTGTAGTATCATGAGATTCAGATTTAAATGTTATGAATACTAATGAAATAGGCGCAGTAAGAAAACTGATCCCAGAAAATATGAAAGTGTGCAGATTCAGTATGTATGAAGAATCTCCGGAATCACTGTCACACTTGCTACTTGGTTGTCCTATGTTAAAGGAAGAAAGACTTGCTTACTTTGCGGGATTTGTATCTGACACTGTGTATTCAGAGAGCAAATATGGTTTGAAATGCTACATGGTTGCAACCTCATATTGAAAATAAGGGCGATAGCGTTTTTGGCAAATGTATGCAAAGTTGCATAAAAGGTCTCACGTCGTTTTTTTAGCTGAAAGAAATGTATTGAACTGAAGACTTGATTGAGTCTATTTTAAAAAAGAAAATGTTTATGCAGTTGTGGACTGAAAAGAATGTTTATTTGATGTGTAAAATGTTGGCTTAAGATGTTTGCGTTAAATCATAACTGCATTTTTACTATTTTATGCTTTGATAATGAAAATTTGTAAAGGTTTTTTTAAACCAATATACAATAAAAAAAAAAATTAATACCACTATGTTGCAAGTCGTCTAAGATAGCTTTACTTTTTCTTGATGAGTTAGTGCCGAAGGGTGGGTCTTTAGATACTACTTCCACCATTGGCTTAGGTGGATGAAGAGACCTGCCCTCTACAATAGACAATGCTTCTTGAGCCGCACTACGTTCAGCGCTAGCTTCCCAGATAGCGTCGGAAATGACATCTTTTGGACCACTTCAAGTGTTCTGTCGAATTTGAGGGACGCTGACAAGATTCTTTTTTTTTAGTAAAAACAGGATAAAAATTAGACCATTGGATTTGCTTTATAGCATTGCTGTCCGACATTAGATGTAATGGAGCTGAGAGCAAATCGATGTATATGAATTTAGGAACTGCAATACAATCTGTGTTGCAAATAATGTTCTCAAATGAGTTGCACTGTTTTTCTTTAGCTTTTTACGCGCTAGATTTGGACATAGTAGATGAATCATCACCTTTGACCTGTAGCAGCCATCTACATCATTCATCTAGTTGATGAAGATCAATATGTAATATGTCCAGGGAAGGATGGCCATTGATTTTAGTATTCAGTAGATTTTTGGTTGAAGGTGGCCATGAACATTGCTCTACATGGTTTATTTAGCGCCATCAACAGCCTTTGTTAAGAAGTCATCACCTAATATGTTTTGAGACATCCAAGTACACAACTTCGGATAGTCTGGAAAGGCCAGGCAGGAAACACTTAGAATCTGTGTTTTGTCCTTCACATAATGTTAAAGGTTAAACTTTGATGAAAAACTTTATGGCTCTAATATTGGAGGCATTTAAAAGGTATTCATGCACGGTTTCTTGCTTACGTGCGAGGAGAAGACTGTAGATTATAGTTGCCTAGATGGTTGGAATGCTCACCTTCACATTTCGCTTCTTCCGGATTTCCCTTTTGGCATAGGTAAGCGTGTTTTAGGCTCCTGCTTGCCCGGGAAAAGTGACACTAGTAGGCACAAGGCGTCATATTACAAGCACTCACGCCTGCTTCAAGGCATGTGTGAATCTGAGTATATTCACGCTGACCGAATTGCGACAGGTTGATCACTTTGATAACACTTGCCAATAGGAAAAAGAATGCAGCTGGTGTCAAAGGCTTGTATTATGAGGATTTGTTCTCCGCTAGCAAGAGGGGTCCAGTACGAGACCTTGACTTGTGGGCACCACCCCTTCCATGGTAAAGCATCTGTTCCGTTGGGTATAGTGAAGGGTACTGGGATCGGACTGCCTGTTGTGTCTCGCCCGCTGCTTTTACTAAAACTGTTCACCAATACACCAGAATCGTGAGTTGTAATTTTTCCCGACATAAGATTGGTGCCCTAAAACAGATTGCCACTGCTCTGTGGCAATGTTAAAAGGATCCCCGGATGCACTTCCCGTTGATCCCAGTGGGCCCAGGAGAGACTATTTTGTCACATGGGAGAGCTGGCCGGAGACTCGAGGCAGGCAAACTGAGCAGGTGTGGAAAAAACCAGATTGGCAAATCATGGATTGGTGAACACAGGTAATTGTGTCAATGTACGGTTATGTCTTTATTGTGTTTGAAACAGGTTGAGGTCATGGTTTTTGAAATCTGAAAACAAACTGAAACCTTAAGTCTGAAGCCTGTTGTGATTATCGGAGGACACAGGAGGGAATGTACACTGCCTACAGGACTGTTTATCTGAATGAGAAAAGTAAGGTTGGCCACCAGAGCATAAAAGCAGCGCATCCATTCGCCCTGCTGATTATGAGAGAAAATGAGGCTGCTGTGTTAGTCAGTGTGTGTAGTATCGATTAGGAAGAATGTTCTGTAGGAGTGTGAATAAAATAGTTTGGACAAGAGCCCTACGATTGTCTTGTCTTAACCTGTACCTTGTTAAGTGAAACCCTAAAAATGTGCAACTCAGTTGCGGCCCCCCCCTTTCTATTTCACACTGGTCTCTAAACTAGAACAGGAGCTGTAATAGGTTTGGTTTCTACCATTTGTATCTCGTCTTTGACCCTTACCCACCTGTCTCTGAAAAGCTGAATACCGCTCTGCATTATAGTTAGCAAAATGGGGGATATTCTCCTCCCCTCATCCCATTTGTCCACCTTCCACCCAGATGCCCTTCACTGGCCACCCCATCCCTCACCCTGCTTCCACCACTCCCCCTCCACTCCAACAATCGCCACTGCAACCTTTGCAGGCTCAGGCCTTCCAACACACCCTTCATCTCCAACACACCCCCGACTCCCTACACTATCAAGAACACCCACTCCGCCCACTCGACATCCAACCCGCTCTCTTGCATTCTCATCAATGGCAAGTCTCTAAAAGCAAAAAACCCTGACCATCCTCTTTATTGCAAGGACCTGGTTTGCGGATTACTACGAACCCACTGCACACAAGGCTTTCCGCCCAGGATACAACCTTATTCAGAATAAACCCAGAAGAGGTGGGGGTAGTAGCCATCCTACACAAATACCAAATTCCAGTCCTCAAGGTCACCTTAAGCCAGCAGCACAAATTATGAATCAATAATTGTAAATTAAAAATTATAACCCACTACCTCCCACAGCTTTCTACTCATAGATGCCCTGCCTACAACAAACCACAGACTCAGCAACGCTCCGTTAAGTGCCTTCAACCAACATCCTGCGCTCACCATACTAGGAGACTTCAACATCTGGTTTAATTCCCCCCTCAAGCCCCATGACCCTTGCAGATAACCTAGAAGCTTTCAACCCGACAACTAATTTCACTCCCCACCGACACTGCAAACCACACCCGATGCGGCTTTCAGTGACACAAACATATCCACTGTGCCTCCACACCCCCACAAGCTGGACAGGCCACTCAATCGTCTCCCTACCAAACTCGCCCGGCCTCCTCCAAGACCACATCTGGCCTCGTCCAACTGCCACCCACCCCACTCTGGATCAACGTCCCTATCACCTCAGAGCTAGCTATTCTCAAGTCACTCAGTAATCTTCAGGAAGGCCATCCCTCCATCAAAGTCTTTGATCACTGGCTCTCCAGAGCCCTCACATCGACAACACAAACCCAACAGGCCCCACCACCAAATGATAGACCAATAACCTAAAATCTCAAAACTCTCAAGCACTGTCTTGAACAGACCTGGAAAACCAACCCGACCACCCAAAACAAAAAACACATGACAAAACTAACAAGAGCCTGTAGGTCCGAAATTAGAAAAGCCCCAAAAAGCATTCTATGGGAACAGAAACTTGAACTTTTGCAACCCAAGAAAAGAATCGCACAGAATCATCTCTGAATTCAAGTCGCCAGATTGCTCAACCACTCCATCACTTTGCTCCCAATCGCTATGCGATGCCTTATCCGAATGTAACATCACTATCAGAAGAAAGCCATCATCGCTAAAATAGTAAGGATGACACCACCTGATGCCCGCCCACCACCTTTCACCTCCCGATGTAAGCCTTTCTCCCCGATCTCACACCAGGAGTTCCTCTAGCTCCTAGCACAAAGCTGCCCCATCAATATCCCCTGAAGACCCATGCCCACCCACACTCCTCAAAAACATCCCAACCACCAACGCAGGCAGCATTGCACACTCAATCCTTAACCAATCCCTCAATATTCTTGGAAACCTTCAAAACCCCCATATCCCACCTAAAGAATACATCTGCCTCATACTGGCTCCCTGTTGATCAACAAACTACCTTTAAAGCTAGTTGCATTACTCACCGTGCCATCCACAACACCGAGCTACAAACCATCCAGGACCCTCAGATACAGCTCAGCACTTCATTATACCCCATTAGATCTGCACCAGACAGATGTCCCTCCTCCATCCAAGCTCCAACCATCTGGAACTCTCCCTCTCCACATCTGATGCATTGACAAATGGACAACCACATTGCATTCAGAAAGGCCCTAAAAACCTGGCTTTCCTTCCTCTACATGAATCCATCCATCTTCCACATTATCCTTTGATTGCTCCTCGCACACAAGTACTGGGCCAGACCCAACAAAACAATTTCACATGAGGATTCCGGCAGCATTTGGAGCAGGACCATGATAAACTCATCCCTTTACACTCCCACAGACTATCATACATCACCGCACCAACACCCCCTCAACCGCGCCCCCCCCCCCACACACACACTGCCAAGTCGCTAAATGGTGCACTCTGGTTAACGAACGTCTGAGTATCATCAACATTGATTCGACGGACCACTTGAGGTAGCAACTGTAGCACGCCTAGTTTGATCTGGGGACTTCACATGTTATGCACCTAGTTGGACTGCCCCATCTAATTATTAAAGGGCTTGCCCAAGCACTCTAAATGCTCAATTCATATTTACACTGGAGGTAGAGGGGAAGTGGCCTCGAAATGGTCAAAGTGACCGTCAAACGCATCGACACTGGCGTCAATAGCGCCTTCAACAATGATGTCGATGAAACATTCAACAATGGTGTTGACACCAATGCTGTTTTGCCCAGCGTTGCCTTCGATTTAGGTACTGATCGGCTCGACTGTCAATTTGCTCTTTTTCTAAGGTATCGGAGAAGGACCATGTTCGAGACGATACCCTCGACTATTACTCGCCAGACTTAGACCGACTCGCCAATTTGACACACTGCTTTGCCTTGGTAGTCTTTGACCTGCCTCTCTCATCCGAAGGATTGACCAAGGCACTGTCTTTGCGTGACTCCTAGGGGTGGGGGTGGTTGAGTCCGCATTCTCGAAGATACGCAGCATTGAACTCTTGAAAGAATCCCATTTTCTTGGGGAATCATACTTGGTTGGGCATCTGATGACCTCTGTAGAGGAATCAGAGGAAGAAGAGGGAGACTAATGGCATCTCTTCACCTTCTTCGGCGAATAAGACCGTCTCAACCAAGACGTCTCAACCAAGACCTAGAATTTTTGCGCAAGGCAAGTCCCTAGACTCCCCAGACTTTTTAAACCTCTTCGAAGAGGCCTTCGAAGCCTGCCTCCCTGCTGCCAATTTACCTTGGCGTCCCCAAGAGCTTTTCCTGTCATGGCCTGACAGGATCTGCAGTAACCGTTCTGGTGTTCGGAACCCAGGCGGATGCAGTGGGGATCGGTAATTAACATCTTCAGCCCGCAGTCATGGCATTATTTAAACCCAGCTTTGGGCTCGAAGGGTTGGAAGATGAAGACATTTGACAAAACTGAAGCGCGCCGTTTAACACCCGAAGCAAAAGCTTTCAGAAAAACCGGACTGAAGCCAAAGGGCGCAGCTCAAGCTATAGGTACTGCTGAGGACGTTGACACACTACGGCAACCATTGGGGAACATCGACACCACGCCATTGAGCACAGCACCCTCTGGTGGGACATTTTTTCCGAAGCAGCAAAGCGAATGATACGAATATCAAAGATTAGGAATAAGTGGGAGAACACAATCCATTTGAAAAGGTATGTAGAGCTAAAGCATAAGGCCTCTGAATTTAAATGCAAGTATTACGTGCTCTTTGTTGGCCTTGATCCATTCATGCTTCCTCGAACCAGTGATTCAAAGTATTACTTGCCAGGTGCTTTACTTACCTTGAATTACTTTCAGCTATCCTACAAGTGTGTAAACACATTTTACTTACCAATATTATCACTTTATGATTGATGAATACTTTCGCTAATCTAAAGAAACCATGCCACTTACCTGCATTCCAAGTTAAGTTTTACCATTGAATGGAGTTACAACTGCAAAAGCCTTGCTGTATATATGTATAGAGGTCTCTTACTTACCTTAATTGAAAAGAACTTCCACTACCTAGTATGTTTTGCTTTTTCTGCTTTGACATTTTCTTAAACATATAAACAAGGTTACACAGCCACATTGAAAACCTTCTGAATTACTCAAAACATCCCAAAGGTAGCAACTTAATCCTACAAGATGCGTTTTGACTTGGTACCCCACTGCACCACTTCAGCCTCCCAGCCTCCCAACCTCCTCCCTACCCCTCCATCCCTTTCCTGATCTGACCAATGCTCCACTTTAAGTCCCTTGCTATACTGCTCTGTTTTCCTTATGTAGATAATCCTAGTTCAATCCCAGTTCAGGTATGGTTTCTCCCAGTTTATCGCTCTGGGGTCATCCTCCCTCCACCAATCCCTATTCCCCCCTTCTGTGTTTCTGTAACCCAGTTGAATACATGACGAACAGAAGTCTGACCATTCTGCCCCAATCGACCTGTGCCCCCCCCCCCACCCCATGGAGTGCCGCCGTTATTCTTTCCATCACGTATATATTTCGGGGTACGTTAATCTCATCACTCTTCCCTGGCAACTGGACTCGCTTCCGATGTGTTGCCAAGCACGCCCTTCCCGCCAGGAGAAGGCGGTGCGCCATTCGCAGCACCCGAATATATTCTCCCTCTCATTCTTCCAAACCGAAGGACCAGCATGGGAGTTTTCACTCCATTAACCCCATCCAGATCCCTGATCCAGCTCAAAACGTCATCCCAATAGGACTGGCCCTCCGAGCTTCCCCACCACATATGACAATCAGCCCTCGACTCACATTCATGCCAGGGCATCAGGCTCACATCCAGATACATCCTGGATAGCTTAACCGGGTCAGATTGACATCTGAGTAATAGATTTACAGTGTGTAGTTTAAATTGGCAGGAAAAAGTTTAAAGGACCTCCCCCCAAACACATCCTTACCCACGTTTGCGGATCCAGTTCCAGCCCCCATGTCCCTTTCCCCAGGTCATCCTGGACCCATCCACCATCCCCCACCTCGTATCCACCAAGACTTTGTACAACACCCCGATTACTCCCTTAGACTGTGTCCAGTAGTTTCTCAAACGGGGTGAGCTCCCTCTATCTTACTTTCCCATGCCTCCTTAGTCAAGACCCCCCCCCCTTGAGCTGCAAATATGAAAACGCAGAGAGCGTACCTATCCCCAGGGCTACCTCCAGTTCCAATACCATAGTAACACCTTTCCACATTTGTCCGACCCTTTCCAAGCCTGGAATCTGGAAGGGTCTGGGAATTCGTCCCGAACGCTCGCCACCCAAAGATGCCCTAAGGGTGAGGGCCACGATGTCACCCCAGACATCCTTTTACCTTGGTCGCCAGATACTCAAAATAGTGCCTTGGATTGGATGCCGACGTATCCTACATATTAACTTTGCCCTGGGCAGCCATAGCCATTCTCCCACCGCTGCAGGCCTCAAGTAATCTCTCAAGTCCCACCCATTGTAGGTCCCTCTGGCCTCCAAGGTGTGGAATAAATACTCTTAACTGAGTGGCCTTATAATATAAAATTATATCTAGAAGCCCAACACCCTCCCACCTTCCTTAGGAAGACAGAAGAGTTGGCCTCATACAGACCCCCAAGCTCTCTTGTAACATTGATACAAAGATAACTTGGGACCCCACGTTCACCTCCTTGCCCAATGGGAGGAAGCGCCCCAGATCATTGTCCTTCCTTCCATCCAGGGGATACAGTACCGACTTGCCCTTATTCATTTTAGAGCCTGCCAAGTGCCCGTACTCAATCCGCTCCACCGCTGCCGGGACCAAGGTCTATGGGCTTACCAGGTGGAGGAGCAGGTCATCCACATACAACAACTTTCCACCCACCCTAATCCCTTCATTTCTACTGTCGTCCCTTAACCTGTTGGCCAATGGTTCCAATGATAGGACAAATAGAGTCTGGGAGAACGGGAACCCCAGTCTTGTCACTCTTTCCAAATTAAACCAACGCGAGTATCCCCCCCATTCACAGCCACACATGCTCTGGGGGGAAGAGCAGAGTGACATGAAGCCTCTTACGAGTCCTACACCGAACTTAATTAGAAATGCCTCAAAAAAAAAAAGTCCCATTCACCCTGTCAAAGGCCTTTTGGGCATCTACAGATAAGTGTGGGGTCAACCTCCCAGCCCTGAACATAGTTAATCAAATGTAGCCTCTTCCTCATGGTATCGACTCCGTCCCGCCCTCTCAAACCCCACCTGGTCCAAATGGACCAGTCTCAACAAGTGTCCCTCCAGCCTTGCGGCTAGTACTCGTGTAAATTTTGGCATCTATATTTAAGAGAGAAATGGGATAGTAAGAGCCACACGCCCAGGGGTTCTTGCCCTCCTTCGGTATCACGGTGATTAGAGCTCCTGTAAAAGTATGGCGCTTTCCCTGTAGTCAAAATGTAATTAAATGTTAGGAAGGGGAGCAGAGCCAGGAGAAAGGGCTTATAAAATCCTGATGTGAAGCCGTCATACCCCCAGAGCCTTACCCAACTTCAACCTCCCAATAGCCATCCTAATTTCATTCCCAGTGATGGAGCTTCCAGGCTTGGATTCCAGTTTCGTGAACAGGGGGAGGTTGGAGTCTGCCAGATAATTCCAGATTTCCTCACTGCCCGCTGTCCCTTCACTCCTGTGAAGGCCCTCAGAACACTGCAAATGCTTCTTGGATCCCTCAGCCAAACCCCCCTCCCTCCACAAACCACCTATGCCCGCTGACCCCGTAGCCTAGCTGTCAAAAGAGCGTCCTCTTGTCCCCCTTCTCATAAAACTTATGTTTTAATAATTGTAGGTTGCAGACTAGCTTTCCTTCCTCAAGGATTCTCAATTCCTCCCTTACGCACGCACCTCCTTACCATCTGTGGTCAATTGTGCCTGCTTCTTCAAGACCCTTATTTTGTCCCCAACTCCTCTCTATGAGGGTGCGCTCCCTCTTTCTGCGAGCCCTTTCTCTAACGAATATCCCTCTCCATGTGGCCTTCACCGCATCCCACACAATGTCCTTGCGTACCTCCCCAGTGTCATGAAGTTAAAAAAATTCTGTGATCCTTCCCTAAAACATGGGTCCTCCCACAGAGACACATTACACCTCCACTTCGAACCCCTGGGACAAAGGCCATTCCAACCACTATCAGACAATGTCATGGTCAGACCAACTAATAGGATGGCTAGCTGAACCAAGTGCCGAATCCCATAGACCGTCACATGGATTGAGGTGCCGCCATACATCCCACATCCAGTAGAGCTCCATAATCGTTCCCATTTCCCTGCCCGCCTGATTCTGGGGCTCCTGCTCCCCGGGGGTGCCTGGATAGTCGGTCCATGCTGACACCGCTCCAGACATTGAAGTCTCCTCCCAGTATGAAGTTTGCACCACCCCCATTCATGATTTTTTTTCCAGGGTTTTCTGCAGGAACCTCCGTTGACCTGGATTGGGGTGTACATCGTGACAAATGTTAACCCAAATCAGAACCACCCTTCCCTCCACATCAGATCACACCTTAGTGACCTCCAGTTGAAGGCCCCTACAAACCATAATCCCAGCCTATCTAGTTATCCCCGAGCCCCAGTATTCTCCCCCACCAGACCACAGGGGATGTTCGTTCTTCGCCCCTCAAGTATTTTGTCTCCTGGAGGAATAGGACATCAATCCCAGATCTTATAAATTCCCTCACAACCAGGGAATTGAGCCCCTTCACATTCAGCATGCACACCCTCCAGCTGCCCCCCCCTCCCCCCAATCATCCCCTCATTAAATCAGCCATAACCTAATCTGGTTTCCCACCCAGTTCACCACCAGGGAGTTGACCCTTCCTGTTGTACCTCATCAGAACGGAAGTGTGTGTATATCCTTGTCAGATCAAGAAATTCCAAAACCCCAGCGACTCGAGAGCTCCTCTTCTACACCCCTCCCCCTTTTAGGTGCCCGGCCTCCCTCCAGTTATTTTCACTAGAATAGTGCTTAACCACCAAACAGACCTGAAACCCAGGCCACAGCTCTTGACTCAATCCCCATTGCCCACACTCATGCCCCCCTCCCTCAACTTCAACTAGTGTTCCAAACATACAGCAGCTTAGGGACCCAATGATCACAATCAACCCTGCTGCTGTTTTAACATCCCAAAATCTGGTTCCCCCAACACTTCAACTCCCCTCCCAACAAAAGGCCAACTGACCATCAATCCTTTCAATCAACTGCGGCCAATATGCATCCTCAGCCAGTAATGTGTTCAGAACGTGGCAGGGTGGGGGTGTGGGATATTCAGCTTCTGAAACGTCCTTGATCCGGCCACCTGCTTCCTTCTGGGGCCCTTGTTACGCCATTATCTGTCCACTCCACTTTTGCCTTGAGAGCCTGAGGTCCCCTCACCCCATTCCCATCAGCTCCCCAATTGTTTGGTTCATCTCGTCCTCCTTAGCAAGTCTGTACTTCAGGCCCTCAAGTTCAAAGAAAAGAGCAGAAATCCCCATCTGTACCAAACTACTTTCTCATTCAGCCATTTCGCCCTGGGGAGACCCATTGTTCTCTTGGTGTCAGGGAAACTGGTCTTGAAAAGTGGGGATCCTGGCCGGATCCATTATTACAGGCCCGTAAGCCCTCGCCGTTTAAGATTGAGTTTATCCAGATAATTATGAAAACTGGCCAGGGCCGACCTCGGACCCCTCAAGCATCCCGCTCCATGAACCCTCATTTTTCATCTCATCAATGGAGTCATCTTCAAAGAGGAGCTTAGTAAAGTCATGTGTGATCCTCCTAAGGGTTCAATCTGATTCAACCTCCGGTATCCCGAAGCAGCGTAGGTTCTGTTCATGATTCTCGAAATCATCCATCGTCAAGGCCAGCTTTGCATCTCCTCGCTCGATTTCGCCCATCCTTGCGTCCATTTGGGTCTCCAGAGTGTCCAAGAAGATTGGTTATGCTCAACCGCCTGTAGTCTCTCCTCCATTTTACCATTCTCACATTAATCTTTCCACCTTGCCTCCAATAACTGCCTTCATACACCTAATTTCGTCAAGAAAGGATGCAACATCTCTTGGTCGCCATGGAGTCCTCTCTCCATCTTCCATGATTCGTGGTGAGCCATAGGATCCGGTCTGCCTGGGTACGCAAATTCAACCAGCTTTGTTCTGGCATCCATAACCCTGGGCCCATTTGGGGTACTCCAATGGGGTCCCCACCCCTTCCCTTCCACCAGAGGGTACAGTTTGTCCGGGCCCTCCCCTGTCCACGGGATCCCCTTCAATGGGAAACAGTCAGCTTGTGTGTCACCCAAGAGGAATGTTTCTCTCTGCCGCCTGCAAGGTGGGATTAAGGTCTATGTCCTGGGGATAAGGCGGGCACACGCCCAGTGTTCGGGGCTCATACCTCGCCAACAGACCCCTAATTGCTAATACGAAGCTGGGGCCACTTCCACCCCCGATGGGTCTGTGCCGTTCCACTATTTAGGAGCTCTGCCCAAAGTACCACTCCAGATCCCTTGTTGGGGGTAGAGGGGGGCTCAGTTAACCGATCCCACCAATGCTCCACACTGTTCACTGCTGCAGCAGGACCCTTCTGGGGCCCCAATTCCAGGGAGGCAGGCACACGCCCCAGGACTGGGGGGCCCTCACCTCCCAAGATATACCTCTTAGGGGCCCAATTTGGGATCAACTGTGTGCCCCCCCCCCCACCCCTACCTTCAGAGTCTGTACCCAGTCTACCTGCTAATCCAGGCCTTTCTGCTACTACCATGGGGGCGGGGGGAAGGGGGTCCACCAGCAGGCCACCACTGATACTCAGTCGCCGCCCTCAGCTGTCAATCCAGGCCCTTCAGGGTACCTCAGCACCCTTGGACTCAGCACCCAGGTGGCGGGCACATGCCTTTTTATTGGGGGCCCACATCTCCAGGGTGTTTATTCTGTGCAGTTGGCCCGCGTCCTTCCCAGGCTGTGGTCTTAATCTGGCTTTGGCCACCCACTCAGCAAGCAGGCCCAAATGTTCAATAGCACCCCAGTATTTCGTGCTCTTGGCCTGCAACTGAAGGAAATGCAGATGGGCCCCAGGGCCCGGGTGGGCCAAGCGGTTACCCCCCCCCCTTGACCAGAGTGCTCTGGTTATGGACCCTGTGTGGTCCTATAGCTGCTCTTTGTGCAGGCCTTGACCACCGTGCAGCCCCCGAGTCGTCCCTCAATCCATGAGCTTTACCTCTCAGGCCTCCGGGGGCCCAGGCTGTAAATCACAGCGTGAGGGGCCGAGAGGACTACTGCCTCTAGTCTACAGAGACTCTGAAACGCCCCCGCTGTGTCCCTCCAGGTCTGGGCGGTCCCACATGTCGGGGGGGCAAACCCGACCCACCTTCTCATCGGTCTCTGGGTGGGGTGCGGGAGCCCCACCCCCCAGACTTGTGTCTCTGCCTCCCGCGGCTCATCTCCTCTGTTTCGCACCAGCAAGAGGGGAGTGGGATCTCCCCTTTTCCGGCAGCAATTTTCCTCTGGTTCTTGGCCAAAATAAAGCCCTCTGGCTCACCGGGGGGGGGGGGGTCTGCTCATTCCCTGGGGGGCTAAAAGTAGGGGCAAATACACCTAAATGGCCTGGGTGACGGAGCAGTGCTTTCAGGCGACTTATCTGCACACCCCCTAGTGGCTCAGCCTGCCTAGTACGTTTAATATACTTCTATAGAACCACAAGGGTATTCTTGACAGTTTTTGCGCTCTAATGCAGCCCTTCCCTCCTTCAAGAAGCTTGGCTGCCCAGCTATAGCTAACAATCCTTTAGGGCAGTTTGTTCCAGCCTATACTAAGAGTTGGAGCCTTGTACACTAAAATGAGTCTTCAATCGTCCTACCTCAAGTGGACTTTAGTAGCAAAGCAAAGGGGTGCAGGCACCAACCTTTCACTGCTTGTTTGGAATGCTGGGTCATACGAGCTGGTTAAGCGTGTTATATAAGCAAGCGGATTGGATGTTAACACCCACCCAGAAGCCAATGAAGATTTTAATCTAGTGTGTTCCAAATTAAAGGGCATCTGGAATTAAAAAGGGAACTAAAGACTGCTACAGGAGTAAAGTCTCCAAACAGCTAATCGGCATCGGAGTACAACACTATTCAACAAGCACACAGATTGATAGTGTACAATTGAGGTAAATGTATACTCCCATTTATATCTGCAGCTTCACAAAAAGGCAAAACAACGGACAGACAGCAAGACCAAGGCAGTCCTAATCTGACTGAAATGAGTGCACATCATGCCCAAGCAGTACTTTGAGTTAAGTATTTACCTCCCAAAAAGACACCATATCCAGTTTTGCCTTATTCACACAAGGACTACCCCATGCTTTGACACTTGTGTCTGAGCTAAAAGTCAACTGATCCACTCAGTTAGGATTATCCAACATTACCTCCATATTTCACACGGCAAGTACAACATTTTAAATGATTATGCCGTTTGCAGATTAATGAAACAATGGTGGATCCTGCAAGGATCTTAGAATTACATTTGTCTTAGTCAGGCAGGGACTATTTTTATTAACACAATGCTGTATTTCATTTGGCTAACAGTAACTGCTGCCCCGCCCCATCTAAAATGTCATAAGATGTTAAAAAAAAAAGCACCCATACCTCCGGAATGATCTGCATCTGTTTCTATGGACCAATGTCCTTCATTCCTCCCTTCTGGAGACTTTCTTCTCAGTTCACCATTGCTATGCGACACATTATTATGGTCTTGCACTTTAGAGTTCAGTGTTTCAGCTGGTGTTGCACTTCCTTCTGTGCTGCCATCTGCAATATCAGACGTATCAAAGTGTGGGGCAGTGGAGACGGTGCTAGATAGTGCTGTACTTTGTAAACGCTCCTCTAAAATTGATCCATCTTCGGATGCGCAAGCACTGCAACCCGAATCCTCTGCTGTGATGCAGAGCTCTTCAAATGACTCCCCTAAGGCAGACACTGCATCAACATTTGCTATGTGAGGCAAAGGACTCTTTGGTTGGTTTCCTCCTAGTGTGGCTTCATTTGAGCATGATAAAGGCAAAGCAGTTACTACACTTGTGTCATCCCCTAGATTTTCTTCTGCCAGCAGAGGAAGATCGCCAGTGGTCTGTTTGACAATGGTAGTTTGCCTGTTGGATTCCACTAAATGTACAGCTCCAGCTAGTGGACCTGCTAAAGTAACTCCGTTTTCTGGTCCCAAGGAACCAACAACCTCATTTTCTAACACATGACAACTGATGCCAGTTATATCCACTACAGCGCCGGACAAGATCTCTCTTGTTGCAGCTAAAATTACTTGGGAAACTATTCTCATGGCCATGTGCTCAATGGCTTCAGCTTCAGTTTTCAAAAACTCAGTTTCTTTTGCTTTTTGAAAATCCTGAACTCGTGGCTCTGTGCATTCTAAATGTTTCTCTTTTCCCAGACACTGAGAAAAAGCACTTATCGCGCACACATTTTCATCCCTTAGTAATGGGGTAGAATCCACATAACTATTCAGCAGCATTCCCACCACAATGGACTCTTCCTCGTTATCAGTCAGGAAAATATCAGAGACGGTCAGTTCTGCACCAGCAGAAATGTGCGTTTCTTTCAAGGCAGAGTGAGGTTTTCTGAACTCGTGCTCAGCAACATTCTCTGTTAAAATGGTAGTGTTGCATTCAGTGGACTGCGTTTCTTCATTTACTGATGTTGCACCATCTTTGGGGATGGTTACAGGAGATACTGCAAGTAAAACGTTCTTTTCCCCCAAATTGATATTGTGGACATCTGTAACAGATGAAACCATTTTAGTCTGCTCTGCTGAATAAATCTTTTCTTCAGGCAACAATGTTTCAGTGCATTGTTCTGTAGTGGGCAGGTTAGTGAATTTGGTTGGATCAATGACTTTTTCAACAAGCAAGTTGTTGCCATCATCTGTAAATCGGATTCCGGTATATTCAGGGAGCTGAAATATTTCTTTTTCTGCAGAACCAGCAGATTCATCATCTTCCTCCTTGAGGACAATTTCTTTCGTTTCCGATATAGTAGTTTTCTCAATTAGTGTGAATGTCACTTCATCTGCAACATCTACATCTTTAAATTCAATAGAAAGAATAGTTTTACGTTCATCAGCACATGCAATTTCTTGAATTTCAGTGGCTAGTGCAGCTTTTTCTTCGTGAAATGCAGTGTGTGGTCCTTCATACACATTGACGTCAGTGACATCTTGGGGTAGTGTTTCTTGCTGATTCGTTAAAGCCTCTTCATCCGCTGAGATGACTGAATCACATTGAGTGAGACAAGGTGCCATTATCTCGTTTAACCCAGCATTGACAGAACAAGTTGCAGAGACTGAGTCTGCGAGTTCAGAATTTTGCAAAGCAGGTTTTATTAAAGTAACATGGTCAAATGTATCCAAAGGTACATCAGCAAAACATTCAATAGGCTGAACTAAATTTGTATCGAGTCTTAAAAAGTGCTCAGCATCTGTAGCCAAGGCAATTTCCTTGCATTCAAGAAGCTCAACATGGTCTTCAAGAGACAAGCGTTGGGCAATATCCACAGACACACCTTTATCAATTCCTGATGAGGGAATATATTTTTCATTTAACAGGTCTGAGAAGACAACTTCTGGAGGGACCGAGGTTAGATCAATGCACTGAGCTACTTTTTCTTCAGTTTTGGCTTCAACAGTATTAACCAGACACACAATGTCAGTGCACTTACTAGCGTCAATGACGTTTTCCACAGCAACATTTTGGAATTTCCTCTCTTGAGGCAAAATCTCAGTGTGTACACTTGACTGAACTTCATCCTGGATATTTTCCTTAGAAGTTTCAATTTCAATGACCGAAGAATCTGCTACCCCAAACATTTCTTTGCTTGCCATAGATGAAACAGTGGCTTTGAGACTAGCCACATGGTCAATTTTGTTATCCATCTGAAATACTACAGATGGTACAGGACTAGGGTTCATCGATTTTTCTGGATATTTGTTATCAATAGGTACTTCGAGTTCTTCAAACATGGCAGTTTCTGGGACCACAGTTTCCGACACACAGCAGTCAACATCCTCTTCCAATTGAGATTTAGAACACTCCAAGGGATTTGATAGTGTTTCCTGGGAATTTGACTGCTGCAGCAAAACAGCAATCTCACTGCTGAGACTATAGTTTGGAAGGTCTTGTGCAATCACCTCATCTACATCTTCACTTTTGGACACATTTGAAGTCTCAAATGAAAATTCAGACTGAGTGCCAAAACTTGGGAGCCTGGATTGGGAAAGAAGGGTTGGTGGAATGTCCTCTCTATTCCTTTGCTGGAAAGGTATGGCGGCACATAAGACTTCTGCAGGAATGTAGTCTTTCTGTTTTTTCTCTGCATGTTGCTCTTGTCCATTAGCTATTGGACAATCTGGTTGATTGGCCATCCGATTCTTTTTACGTGAAAAGAACCACCACCAACCAATTATTGCCAGCACTCCAGATATGGTATAAGGGAAAATTCCACGGAACTGCAGAGCCATTTCAGGTCTTCAGGCTTTAGATCTAATTAAACAAAACAAAAATCAACCAGTAAGTTATTGTATAAATTAATCAAACCAATCCATCAAAACAGTCAATTTTAAAACAAAAGTCAAATGTCATTTGTCCAACATCGAAATTAAGTAAAATAGCCTGCTTGAATAGTGTAGTAATTTGGCTCCAAAAACAGTACTGCATACTAATTGGTTTACTCCATTAGGAAAGGGCAATAAGTAATATTTCTGGGGTAAATGGCTACCAGAAAGTTACAAAGTATTTCATGCCTCTGTTCTCCACATACACAAAGTGCATTTCACTCATCAATGGCTAGTGAAACCACTGAAGCCCATTCAGTAATATTGCACCTGGTTCATTTAAGACCGGTTTCTAAATTTACACTTGCCACTAGCGAGTGATAATTTGCGTTTCTCACAGAAAAGCTGTGATGTTTGCATGTGGAGACTAGCATTCATGTTTGGGGGATCGCACGGGGGGGGGAGGAGGGTGACATGTGCCTGGCTAGAAGCTTGACACTTCTCCCAGATTTAAAACCTTTCAAATTACAAAAATTACAAAACATCTTTCTCAGTTCGTACACCCGAGACACCCCAGTCTTTAATAAAACCACCAAGATACTTTGGAAGAGATTTTCTTTATGATTGATGGGATACCACCATACTTGGGACCCAAGAATGCCTTACAGTGTCTAAAGGGAAGAACAAGTTACTTACCCTCGGGAACGTTCTTTCGATTGGATGTTCCTTCCATGTGTTCATCTTATGAAATATCCCTACCCAGTGCTAGCTGCTTCGGCAAATTTCCAGCAGGAGGTGGTGTGTGTTGATGCCCGTCGACTCTATGTCCCTCGAGGGCCTCAGTCTTTATGTCGACACCATCCCTACTACATAGCGCGCCAGCGACAGTTCGCTTCAGTTCCGTTTTTCTGTGCGTTGCCAATTTCTATTTGGATGTGCCTTATGCAAGACAGTTACTCATTGTGAAAAAACAAACTGCAACAAGGTAATTCTACTGTGGGGAAGGTTGGGAGGGACGATGAGGAATACGTGGGAGTAACATCCAATCAAAAGTAAGTTACCACAGGTAAGTAAATAGTTCTCCGAACGGAGTGTGTCCTCCCACGTATTCCTCATCTTACGATAGACTCCCAAAGCAGTGTTTGCATTTTTGGAAGAGTGAATCAGAATTTAAGAGTTCATTATTGTACCGAATGTAACACTGCCTTTCCAAATCCACCTTCCCGGCACGAGGAAGAGTCAGACTATAATTCCTTGTAAATGTGTGGGCGGAGGGCCATGTGACGACCACACAAATATCCTGAATTGGGACTCCTCTGAAAGGAAGAGGAAGTAATCATGCCCCTAGTCAACTGAGCTCCGAGACCCAGAGCAGGTTTTTCTTCCAGCTAATCTGTAGCATTCGGAAATTCCTAAAATTAAACACCTTGATAAGATTTGTTTTGCGACGACCAAACCAAACTTCTGGCCCGTGTATCACATGAAAAGTTGATAGCTTCTACATTACCAGGATGTCCAAGTTAAGACTAAGTGCATGCCTTGGGTCGAAGACTGCAATCTCTCCTCTTCCTTTCCATGATATGGTGGAGGATAAAGACGGTAATATGATTTTTTGAGTTAAAACAAAATTAGACCATTTTTTGTAAACCTGTTGATGACCTTAAGCACCACTCTATTGTGTAAAGAGGCTGGCAAGACGAGGCTTGAATTTCACTCACCCTACTGGCTGATGTAAGAGCAACAAAAAGGATGGTTTTAACAAAGTTACTCACCATAGTGACTACCTTACTCCTAGTCCATAGTCTTTCCTCCATACTTATGAGACATTCCATCCTTGGGGACGGGACCGGAGCACTTTCGTTAAAAAGCATCAAAAATTGCTGTCCTCTTTACACGGGGTACCTTATTCAGCCATAACCCCGCCCTCCTGAGCTCTGCCCCGCTCATCGCCCTTCAGTCCTTTTCCATCGCCAGGTCTGCGACCATTTAAGCAATAATAGAGGATCCTTATTAGGGTATCGGGTAATAAAACGGCGGCAAAAATGTTGGTCTCCTAACATAGGAGTTGGGAGAAGCCCCCCCCCCCCCCCCCCCCCGAGTTCAGTTTTTCTGTCCAGGTAGAACTTCAGAGCTTGTCCGACATCTAAATTGTGTAATACTCTCCCTGCAGCTGAGGCCGGGTTCAGAGAAAAAAAAAAAAAAAAAAAGACAGGTAATGAGATAGATTGATTCAAATGAAAATCAGTCACTACTTTAGGGAGGAAATAAGGATGAGTACAGAGCACAACCTTATCCTTGTGGAAGGTAAGGAACAGATGTTCCATGGACAAAGCTTGACGCTCACTTACTCGCCTTGCCGAAGTCGCTGCAATCAAAAAAGTAACCTTCCATGAAAGGTACTTTATATTTGCCGTAGCCATGGGTTCAAATATTTTTAGGATAAAGGCGGTCAGAATCACATTTAAATCCCACTTTGGATGAGGATTGTGTACAGGTGGAAAGATGTAATAAACCTGTGAAATGCCTTTGAATGACTGGGTTCGTCAAAGAAAAGGAACAGCTGTCAGTGGACAGGTAGGCGGCAATAGCCGACAAGTCCTACAAGACATGAATGCCTGAAGCTGCCAGATGACAAATTAACGAAAGGACAGTCAATCGTAGCATGTCTGGGGTCCAGCTGCTTAGCTAAACACCAGTGACAAAAACGGAGCCACTTTCTCCTATACTAAGACCTCAGAGGGTTTCCTGGCCGCTTGGATAATGCGCATATTGTCCTCGGACAGGTTAAACTGATTGTGGGGAGGGGTGCCTCATCTGCTTATCGCACTGGTGAAGCAGGTTGGGAATCAACGGCAGTCTGATCAGGGGACAAAATCGACAGAGGCTGAAGTTCTGAAAACCAGAATCTGGCTGGCTGCCAAGGCGGTATGAACAGGAGAATGCAATTCAATGTATTCCTGAGCTTGCAGAGTGACCGATGAATCAGAGGAAGAGGCGGGAAGGCAAACGTTTTCATGTTGTGCCACAGAATCTGGAGAGCATCCCCTAGTGAGGAGACCCCCGCCCTCCCTGAGACCGCTCCTGGATGCAGAGAGGAAGTTTCCTGTTTGCAGCAGTTGCAAAGAGGTCTACCTCGAGTGCCCCATTGGCGAAAGATGGTGGAGAGGACCTCCATGTCCATTTCCCACTTGTAGCCAGCTGCTGTGTCGGCTGAGTGAGTCTGCAGTCACATTGACTTGCTCCAGAAAGTGTACCACCAGTAGCCAAATGCTGTGCTGGATGGCCCATTCCCAAACCTGAATGGCAAGGTCCACAAGAGGTGGTGACTTGATACCACCCTGCTTGTCGATTTAAAACATTGACACAGTTGTCCGTTCGGACACGGACCACATAGTTCGTGATGGATGGTTGGAAAGCTTTCAGTGCCAGAAATCCAGCCAGGAGTTCCAAATAATTTATATGAAACTGCCTGTCCTGCAGCATCCATAGATGGAAAACCTGGAGATGATCCAGTGTCGCGCCGCACCCCAGAATGGAGGAGTCAGTGGTACTCGTCAGTTGTGGGCACGGCTCCAGTAAGGAGGAGCACCCCCCATGAGATTGTTGGTCAAAGACCACCATAGACAGTCCATCATGCAGGATGGAACTGGGATCATCTTGGCATCTGAGACCTAAGCCTGACACCTAGAGCTCCGAAGAGCTAGCTGCGTATGCCTCATTTTGAGACGTGCAAGAGCAAGTACGCACTAGGCCATGAGGCCCAGAAACCTCTGGAACCACCAATCAGACATGTGCTCCAACTGAATGAAGAGCGGACACGTGGCGAATAGATCCGCAATCCTGTCAGCGTCAAATACACCCTGGAGTCAATAGTGTTCCAACGGAAACCGATGATCAGGAATTGGGAGACCGTCATGGAAGATTACCACCAGTTCACCGACAGCCCAAGATTGAACAGGAGCTGGAGGAGAGACTGGAGATTGCTCAAAGCCGTCACTGGACAAGGGCTGCGTAGAAGGCAGTCATCCAAATAAGGATATACATGAACACCCTGTAGTAGAAGAAAAGCTGCAATGACAATCTTCATAAAGACAAGCGGCTCCGAGCTGAGACCAAAAGGGAGCACACGGAACTGGAAGGGTCCCCTTCCCAGGGAGAACCGCAGATCTTTTCAATGCAGTCTCCATATCAGGATGTGCATATATGCGTCCTGAAGGTGCACTACACTAAGCCAGTCCTTCTAAAGAGGATTTTATTTGGCAAGGTGGGATCCTCTTGAATCTCTCTTGGGGAAAGATTAAACTGGGAAAGGTGTAGGATGGTGCGCAGACCAGCCTGGTTGGGTTTGGAAAGACTAGAGTAGAAGCCCTCCCCTTGTTCCCCAGGGGAGTAGGAGGGGGGGGGTTCTACCGCCTTGAGTTCTAGAACCTTCAGAACCTTGGCTCTGAGGGAGGGTACCCCGATCTGTTGGAAGTGAGGGAGGGTTGAAGGGTGGGGTAGGGGGCGGGGAAAGCAAAAGCCCGCCCGAGCGATGGACAAAACTCACCGGTCTTTGGTGATGGTCTGCCACGCCTCCAGATGAGACGAGATTCGTCCTCCCACCAGAGTTTTGTGCGACCGACAAAAAATGTAATTTTTAGATTTGTTGGTAGGGGAGACTACTTGCCCCTGGAGAGGAGGCTGGTGGATGAGAAAATAACCGACCACGTTGTTGCTTTCGACTGGTGCCGCCAACCGGAGGTTCAGTTCTGCATGCCCAGCGGTCCTGAAACCCCCTGAAGCCAAAGGATTGAGACCGAAACCCTGACCTCTGTGTATAAGGGGCCTTATCTGGGACCTTTGCCTGGAATGACAAAAATTTGGTGTTTTGGGTGCTCTCCTTGGTCTTTGTAGGTTCGTCATCTGTAGAAGAAAAAATAGCTTGCCATCGAAGGGACGGTCCAGGACTTAATCTTGCACCTCCTTCGAAAACGTCATCGCATCGAGCCACGCCTGGCGTGAGGTGTCAATTTCTACGATCAGGCCTCGAGCTGAGGTATCCACATGGTGTGCTGCAGCTCCCAAGAGATCTTGTACCAACACCCTGGTGTCAGACAAACTAGCCTTGAAGTGGTCTAGCCTATCCACAGGAAAACACCTGGAAATCAGCCAACTCCTTCCACAGCTTCATATTAGCTGCAGCCAGGATCAGCTCAGTATTTGCTTGGCAAAGTTGCAGTGCTTAGTTGGCAAAGAATTTCTTGCCCAAGGAGTCCAGAATCATATCTTCCTTGGAGAGAATGTGAGCCGCAGCCATAGAGGTTGAGGCCGGCTTGGATTGACGCATGGCCGCAGCTACCACTGTCGAGGGGGGGTGGGGGGGGGGGGTGGACAAGACGCCAAGCCTTACTCCTCATCAACTCCTCAGAGGTGGAGCCTATAACTGGTGTCAATTCTCTTATTGATGATATGTAGTATCCCAGACCTTGCAGGCTGCAGCCAAAATGTCCTTCTGGAGGAACAGGCAGGTGTGCTCTTGTGGTGACAAGGTGAACGCTCCTGAAAGCACCCCCTGCTGTGGCACGGGGGCCTCAGGTAATGGAATGTCGAGCAGGGCCATCATATCCAGGACCCAGTCGTGGAATGCTCTAACAGAGTGGGGCTGCTCATCGCTATCCTGATCTGCTCGAGGGTCATCCAGCAAATTGGGAGCAGACGGCAGTACCGCCGCAGGTTTTAAAGTGCTATCCCGTTCTAACAGTGTCTTCTCTATGGGAGACAACGGGGGTGGGGAGGAAGAGCTGGAGGCGGACCAATAGGAAGAGGTGGTACCACCGCAGGAGCTGCTGGAGCCGTCGAGTGGGATGTGGAAGGCAGAGGTTCAAGGTAGATTTCCTTGAAAAGACCCTTAAAAATACTCCTTCATAGGGTCAGAGTGCATGAGCCTCTGAAATCTCCCGAAAAATACATCCAGTGGAGCAGAAGTAGGATGAAGCGAGACAGTATGTGGCAGCAGCATCCGAGCACGTCAGTGATAAGAAGGGCGTAACAGATTTTTACCTTCCACCCGAGGTGAAAAAGGCTGCTGAGCCCCACAATTAAGATTCCCAGCACCGGCTGTCAAGAACATCGGTGTAAGGGAAGAATCCAACATGGCTGCAGTGGACCAGGAGGGTTGGGCCGCCATTTTGTCGATGCCTGAAGAGAACTGCGTCACATGTGCAAATGAGGCAACCGTCTCTTCAGGCTGGTCAGGGGACTTAACACCTTAGCCTTGACACAAGGATCCACAGCAGAGACAGTACTTTGGGGGGGGGGGGGGGGTCCTCCGATGTTTACTGGACATCTTGGAGGTGGCCCCAAAATTAAGGAACCTTGGCAGAGCCGGTAAGACAATGCATTACTTACCGTAAAAGCATTTCTGATGGTTGTATCTGGTTAGATTCACATGCTGTGCATAGTCCGACATCCAGTGGTCACTGCGGAGTATTGCATTTTGTTTTTCGTAGTCGAAAAGGGGACGTCAAGGCGTGTCTGTAACACTATCCCTATAGTGACGTGCAGTGTACCCACAATCCCTCACGCGTCGAGGTCCCTCGGTTTGTATTTTTTCTGCCCTGAGGGAGCCTTACAGACGTGAGTGAGTACAGAAAAGAGATAAAAATATGTCTATGTTCCTTCCATCCGAGTGGGGAGGAAGGCTGGGCGCATGTGAATCTAAGCAGATACAACCATCAGAAATGCTTTTACGGTAAGTAATGCATGGTCTTCTGATGTTTGTTAATCTGCTTAGAATCACATGCTCTGCATAGACTAGCGAGCAGTACCCGGAGTTGGGTTGTGAGAAGGAACAATAGAGAAAAAGGTGTCTTAATACCACTTGTCCCACCTGTGAATCAGATCTAGATTGGGCATCTAGACAGTATTGTTTTGTAAAGGTGTGTACAGAACTCCAGGTTGCCGCTTTGCAAAAGGACTCAAGAGGGACATTTGCAATGAATTCTATGGAAGCCCCAGTGCCTCGAGTAGTGTGCTCTTGGCTTGAAGGGTAGTTCTCTTAGCAAGAGTAACAGAGGGTGATGCATTGTACGATCCATCTAGATATAGTGGATTTTGAAACTGCATCTCCTCTTCCTGCAGCCACTGAGACAAACGGATTAGTCTTTCTCAGTGGTCTAGTTCTTTCCATATAAAACATAACAGCCCTGCGCACATCCAGTTTATGCAGGCTTTTTTCCCCCAAGTTTGAAGGGTTTTGAAAGAACGTTGGTAGTTCTATAGATTGGTTCACATGGAACTTAGAAATGAATTTATGTGCAAACCTAGGGTGTGTGCGTAGAACCCCCTCATCTTTGTGAACTGTTACAAAGGGGTCTAGAATAGATAGCGCTTGTAGTTCACTTACTCTCCTGATGGAGGTGATGGCTATTAGAAAAGCAGTTTTAAGGGCGAGGTACTTAAGCGTTGCTTTGTGCATGGGTTCAAAGGGTGATCCCATGAGCCTGGTTAGTACCACATTTAGGTCCCATCCGGGAGCTGGGTTAGCTATGGGAGGGTTTATTCTTCCATGAAGGTCTTAACCGGGACTTTCCACCACGACACTAAGTTGAGAAGTGGTGTATACGGAAAGTGCAGCCAAATGAACCTTAATAGAATTAAACACTAATCCTGAGTCTAGTAGGTGAGTCAGGTAGAGAACAATTTGTGTGGGAGAGCAGTCAACTGGGTTGATGCTCTTATTTCTACACCATATGACGAATATTTTCCAATTGATAGAGTAAAAGTGACGAGTGTTAGGCTTTCTAGCTTCCTTGAGAATGTCCATTCATCTCTGCAGGAGTAGTAAATGACCAAATTCTATGATCTCAGGAGCCATGCTGCTAAGTTCATGGTCTGTGGGCATGGGTGTAGTGTCTTGCCCTTGTCCTGTGACAGTATGTTGTACGGGCAGGGTAGTTTCACCGGTGGAGACAGACATCTCCATCAGGTGAGCGAACCATGGTTGCCGGGGCCACTAGTATCATGGGAACTGGTTCCTGGTGCATCTTGTGCACCATCTTGTTGAGGAGTCGGCCGGGGGGGGGGGGGGGGGAGCGTAAACAAATTTCCCTGACCATGGTATCGATTGACCATTCCCCATGGATTGGTTCTGGGGGTACCTGGAGGCGTAATCTTGGCATTGGGAGTTCTCCAGAGATGTGAACAGATCTATTTCTGGGAAACCCCATTGTGAAGACATCTAAGACAATGTCTTCTTGTAGCCGCCATTCGTACTCTGCGGGCAGAGGGAAGTCTGCTAGCAGATTCAGTTCCCCTGGTACATGTGACAACAGGAACATGCGTTTGAGAGCCCACTTCCAGATGTTCTGGGACAGCTTGGACAGTCCTGGAGAGCGAGTGCCCCCTTGCTTGTTCAGATAGGTGCTGTCTGTGAGGACCATCACGGTCTTCCCTTGCAGGTGTACCTGAAAAGCCTTCAGTGCTTTGAAGACCGCTAACAGTTCCAGCAAGTGTGTGTTTGGATGCTACACTCTGAGTCCAAACTCTGTGTGCAGTCTGATGGGATAGGCGAGCCCCCTTCCTCTGAGGGATGCGTCTGGTTAGAGTGGCCTCCACTGCAGGGGTGGCGAATGGTTTCCCTATGAAAAGGTTTTCCTTCGACCACCACCATACCGAGAACACCAAGGCCTGCAAGACCACCACTAGATTGTGCCATTGTCCGCTGGCCTGACACCACTGGCTGTTGAGCCACTCTTACATTGGCCGCAGTCGCGCGAAATACCAACTATATACACATGACGCCATAATTCCCAGCAAACGCATTGCTTTGCGCACCGTCACCTCTCAACCGGCCACATATTGAGGGATCTGAAACAGCATATTTTGGACCCTCTAGTTGGAGGGGAAGACTAGGCGGTTCTTTGTTCGAATTAGAGCCTCTAGGAAGGACTTCTTCTCGATGGAGAAGCCCAGTTGGAACAAAAGGTCTACAGTCTTTTGGGTATTTGAGAAGCATGTCTCTTAAGAACCCCCTGTTATGAGCCAATCTTCGAGGTAAGGGTATACTGAGATGGACAACCTGCGCAGGTGGGCCGCTGCCGCTGCCAGTACTTTGGTGAATACCCTCGGCGCTGACGCTATGCCGAAGGGTAGCACTGTGAACTGGTAGTGTTTGCCCTCTATCATGAACCTGAGGTATTTTCTGTGCGCTGGCAACATTAAAATATGAAAGTATGCATTTTTCATGTCCAGTGTTGTCATGAAATCCCCTTGCCATAACAGGAGGATTACTTCCTGTAATGTCACCATACGAAATTTGAGGTTTTACAAATTTGTTCGCTGGGCGCAGATCTAGTACAGGGCGCATGGTTAAATCCTTTTTGAGTACAAGGAAGTACACTGAATAAATAACTTCCGTTACCTGTGATAGAGGCACGACCCTCTATAGCTCCTTTTTCTAGTAGCTGGTCCACTTCTTGAAGGATGGCAAGGTGTTCTGGTGACAGGCGTCGTCCCCTTGGGGGTCTGTACGTCGGGGAGCGGTTTAATTCTATACAGTAGCCGCGGGCTATGGTTGATAGTACCCAGCGGTCTGATGTTATTCCCTCCCATGCTGGAAGAAAGGATGTTAGCCAGCCCCCGACCAGCGATGCATGGGAAGGGACCCGAATCTTCGGGTCATTTGGTGTTGGTGGCTTGGGAACCTCTAGGGGTGGAACCCCGACCTCTTCCCTTGCCACGACGCTGTTCTGCCTGGGTGTATTGTCCACTGGTTCCTTGATTCGAGGACCAGTTGCCTGCAGAGTACTGCTGCTGATAATGATGATGTTGGCCTCGAAAAAAACGTCCGTTTCCATAACCTCGCTTGTTGGGAGGACTTGAAATCTGATCTATGGTCTTAATGGTGTCAAATTCCTTTTTTGCAGTCTCTTGTGCGTCATCCACCGCCTTCCCAAAGAGGTTGGCATCCTCTATTGGTTTGTTAATGAGAGATGCTTGTGTTTTGGGTTTAAACCCTGAATTACGTAGCCAGACATGACGTTTGAGGAGGATTCCTTGGACTAGGGAACGGCCAGCCGTTTCTGCAGCATCTAGAGTATTCTTAATGATGCTCTGGTTGACTAAGGTTCCCTCAGTAACCGTGGCCAGAAGCCGAGTTTTTAGGGGTTCAGGTACCTCCTCAATGTCTTTGCTTAGTTTGTTCCATTGGGCATCTGCATAACTTGCCAGTAAGGAGTTGTTGGCAATCCTGGTGGAAAAGGCTGCCGAGGCTGTAATCCTTTTACCTAGGGCATACAGCTTTTTACCTTCTTTATCTGGAGGTGCCTCGCTGGTTGATAGCGGGACCCCTGCCCTTTTTCTTGTATTTGTTACTACTAGGGAGTCCAGTACCGAGTGGCCCCTGATGTATAACAGGTCCGATGGAGGACTACATTTTTCTATCCTTGGGTTGACCCCTCTGACCAATGCGGGTGTAGATAGCGAAGGAATGATTTGTCTCTTTACTGAGGCAAGGAGGGGAATGGTTTGACTGACAAGACTTTGTGGAAAAGATCATCAAGGAGAAACCCCCTGTCAGGAGAAATTTCCCCAGTCTCGATTTTTCGAAATGTGCTGCTGCTTTGCGTTGTAGTGCACTAAAGGTAGGTTGATCGTCTATAGGTGACATATTCTTGATTGGTGAGTCTTTGGGGGGCAGGTTCAGGGCGGCAGGGTCTGTAGACGCTGATGGGACTGCCAGGGCTGTGAAGCACCTTCTTCTGGGTCAGCTTCAAAGCAACCCATCCCCGCCCCCCCCCCCCTGCCCCCCATCACCCATGTCTGGGTCATCCTCGAAACCTGTAACGCTCACCTGACTCCCACGGAGGCACTGGCCTGGTTCGCACTGCTGTGACCTCTTCTAAGGTGATGCGCAGGGTTTGGAAGACGGACTGGACCGGGCCCCCAAATCTGGCTCGTCTGGCTCGCAGAAGTATCCTTCTGTAGGCGAAAATAGGGGATTAACTGTCTGCGGGGTAATGCAATCGGCCTCCCACTTTCCCGTCTCACCCTCCTCGAAACCCTTCTGTGATTCCTCGTAGCGTCTCACCTTAGGGTCTGGAAGGACGAGCTCTCCATCCTGCTTCTGATGCAGGGGCGCGTTGGTATCCAGTTACTTCACAGGATTTTCGGATTGGTGAGAACCAAACTTGCTTGGCTTCCAGGTAAGTTTTTCTATAAGTGGTTCCCCTTGTGTCCATGCATTAATGTACTAATGCTAGTGTCTTTTTCCCCATAGGGGACGGGGTACGGAATGCCGGGGAACAGGCACTGACCCGAGATGAGAGGTGAAATCCTTATAGAAATCAGGTAAGTCTTTAATGAGCGTTTTTTGGTAATGTCTTTTCATTCGCTCATTAACGCTGATGTCTCTTTTTCCCCTTAGGGGCCGGGGTCCGGAAATGCCAAAATGCAGCGCGGACCCGAAATGGAGAGGGAATGAATCAGCAGGTAAGTCTTAACATGGAGATTTAGCTTTCCTTATTCCCTTCTCTCTCTCTCACCTTTTGTTCTGGTCTTTTTCTCCCTAGGCGCTGAGGCGTGACTGCGAATCCGGATGATTGCTGCTGAACATGGAGGCGCCCTGTAAAGTTGAGTGGAATGCGGCGCTGCAGCGATCGACGCGATGAGCTTTTAAATAAAAGTCTTCCTTTTCAGGATTGTCGGCGAGATGTCTCCGGGATGCGGTTTTAGCAGGTAAGGACTTTCCTTCTTCTGTTCTCTTCTTCTCTTCCTTTGCAAGTGATTCAGGATGCTGGCAGGCGTAGCAGAAGTCAGGATGCAGGAGCAGACACGGTGAGCGTCCAGCTGCTAGATGCAGAACAACGCGAAGCACGTGTGGCTGTTCGGTGGGGTTTAAATAGCCTTGGAAGAAGTTCCAGGTATGTATCCTTCCCCGACCACGCCCGGATGGTAAATTAGTCCCACAGGTAAAGTAGTTCCTTTCAGGCCTCAAGGAGGCCAGGATCCTGCAGCATGGTCTGCATCAGGTAAGTGCACCCAAGCACTCCCATAATGAGCCTGGCGCCTATGGCGCCAGGACTGATGTCTTTTATGAGCCTGGCGCCATAGGTGCCAGGACACTGTCCAAAGGGCCCCTATATGGGGTTACTGGGTCTTTCCTTGGGGACTGGATGTCCGTTTTCGGGGACGCAGGGCTTGAACCGGCTCCCCGGAAGCGGGCATCATGACAAAACCTTCCTGGTCTACGTTTTGTTCTCGTTTGTTAAGAACTCATCTTCATGAAAGTGGGAGTCCTCTTCAGTGAGGTCATAACTCCACATCCCCATGTGGGGGGTTAAACAGCCTAGGGTATTTAGCCCTAGAATCCTCCCGAGGCCCCTCTTGGTCTTTTGGGTGTGGGCAGTTATTGGGTAGACATAAAATTCTCCATTTTGTCCATGCAAAATTGGAGTCCCTCTAAGGTCCCTTGTGGTAGCCCAGAGCAGTCTGGGGAGGAAGGAAAGGCTTTCGGCCTGTAAACACTTTGACCTATCCCATAACGTCGAGGATAAGCTCCCATCGCCTTCTGAAAAGCCTTCTAGTAGGCTAGGAGTCCCTTTCGACAGAGGGGGCGGTTCCTGCCTTCCTTCAGGCGTTTCCCTGGCCTTTTGAGCGGTATTCGGCGTCTCTTTCGCCGTCCATCTCTGGCTATTGGTGGAAATATGCGCCAGGCTCTCGACGACTAAATGGTCTGTCGAGGGTTCCTCTGGCTCGACGTTACAGGTGTCTCGCCCTCTACGCCGACGGGCGCTCGCTGGCGGGGCACGTCTGGCGGTTTGGTGATAGCGCCCGTAATCTGGGGTAGCCCAGTCGCTGGTCGCGGTTGCAAGGGGGGCTTTGGACCCTTACGGTCCGTGGAGGCCGCCGGTAGGACTGCATGTCCGTTGGCGCTAATGCTTTTAGTTTGACAAGGAAGAGCCGTGGGTCGTGTGCTTATGTGAGCATTTGTGTGAGTCTGTGTCGCCGGGGTGTTCATCCCCATAAGCAGGGCGTGAGCCGAGCTTGTCGGGGCTGGAGACAGACGAGGAGTGTGACCGCTCCCTAGAGGGGTGTACAACCTCTGATGCGGATGTCAGGTTATCACTTTCCTCGCCACTTTCGGCGGCGGGTGAGGAATCAGACCTAGACATGGCATAGGCTGCCTACCTCTTGACCCTGCGGTCCTTTAAAGTCTTAGGCTTAAGAAGCTTACAGGCCGCACAACAGTCTTTGTGATCGAGGGGCAAGCAACGGTTGCACAGTTTGTGCTAGTCTTTCCAGTTGAATTTGCCCTTGCAGTGCGGGCAAAACCAAAAGGGTGTCCTCTCCATAGCTGAGGGAACGGACAGACATGATAACAACCCTGAAGGAAAAGGTGGGAAAAAAGAAAGGCATTCTTAAAGAGAAGCAAGAAATGTCCCACAACCCCACTCTCCCTACTGTTTGAGGCCTGCGAGGCCAGGCCACGTGTTCGGCGACGCCGAAGGGTCTCCTCCGTCGAAGGCACAGCCGTCGAAGATCTTGTCGGCAGAGAACAGCTTCGTCGAAGGAGGAGGAACCGAAAGTTAAATAACGACCAAATGGTCGAGTGAATATTTACAATGGCTCTCGAGGAGCTCCGCGTAAAGGCGACCATTATCTGGGCGGAAAACAACAAACTGAGGGACTTCGATGCGTGAGGGATTGTGGGTACACTGCATGCCACTATTGGGATAGTGTTACACGCCTTGTCGACATCCCCTTTTTGACTACGAAAAACAAAATGCAATACTCCGCCGTGACCAATGGATGTCGGCCTATGCACAGCATGTGATTCTAAGCAGATTAACAAACATCAGAACAGTAGTTACAGTCTATGACCGCCCTCTTTGCCCCTTCGACAGAAACGTATCACTGAAACCCTGAGCACGGGAATGCTGAGGAATCACCCTTACAGACAAGACGTTCGGAAAAGGTCTGTTTCATCGGTACAGACCTTAGCCTTAAAAAGCAGAACCTCGGGTTTTGCCCTAGTATGTGTAGCTCCTCATGAGGGGCCTCAAGCCATGGCTTGGAACAGAAAGCTCCAGAAAAGGGGCCTCAGGGCGTGCCCCAGTGTTTGTTTCTGGAGCTTTCCACACAGACCTTGGAGCAAATCCGGGTGTGCAAAGCCACAGATGAACTGGGCTGAAGTTTAGCACCCAACAGGTGAACCTCGGAACGTGGTCAGGTCTTGGCAGGTCTGACATGGGAACCCTCGGAGAAAGAACTTACACTTATTAGGCCTGCAAGGCACCTCAGTGGAAACCCTGTTGGTAGAGCTGCTCAAGCGCCTCCCGGACTGAGACGACCCCGGTAAGGAGTCCCCCGGCTAAGCACCCTAAAAAGCAAGGAACTTACCAGGCGTATCTCTTAGTCGATGAAAAGCTGAAGATGAAGTGGAAGAACACACGGAAAGATGTCCTCCCACCGAAGAAGACTGCGCTGGAGTCCCCGGACGGAAAGGGAATCGCAGTAGAAGCACGAATCCCAGCGGTCGTCCGGCCCAAGACACTCCAAGCAGAGAGAATGGGGATCCGCCCTTGCGAAGCGACGTTCGCATGAATAACAGGACAAATACCAAACGCTCGAACATAGACGGAGAACTAAGTGACCGCAGAACCGGAGGACGACAACGGGAACACGAAAAATTTCCCGGTGATGCAAGTGCGTCAAGCCCCGACCGTGTGGAGGAAAGGACTGAAGGGCGATACGCGGGGCTGAGCTCAGGAGGGCAGGGTTACAGCCGCGTGCGGTACCCCGCATAAAAAGAGGACACATGTCTAATGCTTTTTAACAAAAGTGTTCCGGTCCCACCCCGAAGGACGCAATGTCCAAAAAGTACAGAGGAAAGGGGGCGGGACGTAGGAGTACGAGTGTTAGCAATCTTAACGGACAGGAATCAATAGGCTCGAAAGGAACACATGAGAAATTTCAAAACTAGGTTGAGATCCCAAACCAGGACTTGAAATGGGATCAGAGGAATATATTTGTCACTCCCTTCAGGAACCATCACTAGTGGTATTTTGAAGATAGATACCTCTTCGGAGAAGCATTTAAAAATAGAAAATCACTGCTAAATACCCTTTAATTGTGCAAACCTGGAGCCCCAGATTAGCAAGGTGTAGTAAGAAAGAAAATCATAGGGGTGCTGCATGTGAAAGGGTCCACACTTAACCCTGCAAAAGCTGCAGCACTTGTTCCAACGGAAGCAGTATAGGGATTTTGTTGCTGGCCTTATGGCCGAAAGTAAAGTCTTCATTACATCATCTGAAGGTCCCAATCCTTTAGACCTCAACATCTCAAACCATACATGAAGGTTGAGTGTCTGGACCTCTAGATGGAGAACTCTACCCTCCTCTTGCGAGAGAAGGTCCTCTTTGTGGAAGACGTATTGGAGGGCAGATGGACCGGTCCATAAGGTCAAGGTACCACGTCCTCGTGGCCCAATCCGGAAGATAATGGATTTCCCAGACTCTCAACCTCCTGATCACTTGAGGAGTGACGGGGACTGGAGGAAACAGGGGAGGAAACAGGGGAGGAAACTCCCAGGCAACTACGAACAAGTCTCGTAGAGCTCCTCTTGGTGAGAAATTCCAAGGAGCAGTACAGTTCGCACTTACGGTTGGCACTGGTTGCAAACAGATCCACTTGAGGGGGTTCCCCAAAGCGTGAAGATGTCTCGAAGGACTTCCTGAGCTAGTTCCCATTCGTGGGAGACTGCTCTGCCTGCTCAGAGTGCCTGCTGCTGTGTTCTCTCCAGCTAGGTTAAATGCCGATAGGGAGATTCCATCTTGAATTGCCCAGAACCAGTGCTGCATTGCCTCTCTGCACAGTGGTAGTGAACCTACACCACCTTTCTTGTTGAGATAGTACATGGCCACTGTGTTGCCAGTCATTATCAGGACACTCTTTCCTTGTTCAGAGGGCAGCAAGGCCTTCAGCGCTAATCCGATTGCCCTCAGCTCTAAAAGGTTGATATGTAGTTTGGACTCCGATGGAGACCAATGGTCGAAGATGGTCAGATCGTTGGCACAAGCTCCCCACCCAGTGAGTGAGGCGTCCGTAACTACAGCGATCTCTGGCCATGGTTAGCAAAAGGGTTATCCCTTCAGAAGGTTTTCCTTGCAGACCCACCACAGAAGATCGTGTGCGACTGCTCGGAACCTGAAGATCTGACATCCTTCCTGAGAATTGGGACCACCGAGTCCCGAGAGCCCATTGGAGAGATCTCATTGTCAGGCAAGCATCTGGCATCAGGAAAATGCAGGATGCCAAAGAACCTAAATGAATGCCGGAACACCCTGGGAAGTCTGGACATTCTGCAGATGGGAAAAGCCTTGCCACCTCAGGTGAGGGCTTGAATTTGTTGACCAAGGATGCATCCAGGACTGCCCTGATGAATTGGAGCTTTTGAGATGGTATCATGTGAGACTTTTTGCAGGGACTTCTTTACACCAAAATGCCAGGAGTAGCAGGAAATGACGCGACCCTTGACCCCCGATGACATCACAGGAAGTGATGTCATTTGTCCCCCGCCACAAAGTGATCGTGGGTAGTGATGGAACACGACATTTCACCCATTGAGAAAATAGGTAGTGGCATCACATAGCATTGTACACTACGAAAAATATAGTTACGATATCACTATGTGATGTACATTTCATACAAGAATGGATCGCCATATGTATCATTAAGATCAGTGTGTAGGCCCATTTTACCAAATTAGTGTATGCAAGCAGACAACCACTCCGGTGGTGATAGTGCGCGGTACAAATGACCTTTAACATTAACAATGACCTAATAATGATGTGTTATTATATAGCACATACGCTTAAGTGCTTTATATAGACAAAATATACACCCAATATCACCCAACCTGTGTTGGTACTCATTTATTGACATCAGAAGGATGAAAGACTGAGTGAGGTGTTTAACAGACTAAATCAGTGACTCTCCCCCTGAAGTGTGCCTGAAACAAACTTTTAATGAGCCTAGCAATTATCGTATAGAATTCCAGAGACACATTTGTATTCCTATTCTTTCTTATTTAGGTTCAGTGCTGGAAGTGTCAACTTGTGGCACCCCTGTTATTTTTCTTCTTTTTTTAAGGGGCCTGAACAAGAAACCCAGCCACCCCAGAAGTAAAGAGCCACAGGCCAGGAGCTTGAATTAATAAAAAAAAGTTTTGTAAGAGGTCGAAGGGGAAACCAGAGGTCTCAAGGGAGACCGCAGAGGTCACAGTTGCGACTTCTGGCGACCCCTAAATGTCGTCCCTGACTTCTTGTATTTGGATAACAAACCCAGCCTGTGCAGAGTGTGGCAGGTTATGCCAAGATGTTCCAGGACCTGTTCGTAAGAATGGGCCCTGATCAACCAATCGTCCAGGTAGGGGTAGACAGGATTCCCCCCCCCCACCCCCTCTCCTGAGACTAGCTGCCACCATCAACTTGGTGAAAACCCTCGGGACGGGGGTCAGTCCAAATGGCAGACCTCGTAACGGATAACGAGAACCGCCAACAGCGAACCTCGGGTACCTTCTGTGCTTGCAATGGATTGGCACATGAAAGTAAGCATCCTGAAGGTCCAATGATACCATCCAGTCCTGAAGTTGGAGGGCCTGAAGGATCATAGAAAGGGTAACCAACTTGTCCTTCCTGAGGAACTTGTACATGTCTCTTAAAACCAAGATGGGTCTCGATCTTCCATCCATCTTGGGGATTAGAAAAGAGTACCAACCCTTGTTCCTCTCTGCTACAGATCCTGGTTCTAAAGGACCTTTCTCCAGCAGGGTCACAATTTCCTGCACAAGGAGCGGATCAAAAACTTTAAAAGAGTTTCTCCGCGGTGGATGATCCGGAGGCCTTTTTAGAAAGAGAAGGCAGTAACCCTGGGCTACTGTTTCCAATACCCATGCATCTGAAGTAATACCCCACCATTCTTGCAGAAGCTGCGAGTGCCTCCCACCACAGTTTTCTGACTAAGGCCTCAGAGGTTATGAGGCGGCTAATGCAGCGGCTGAGGGTAAAGCAGCCATTGCCTGGGCGGTCTGCGCACCTCTTCCCCGTCCACCACAGGGGAACCTCTAATTCGGCAGTCCTTTCCCTGTTCCAACTGAGTAATACGGAAAGCCTGCCCCTTGAAGCTGTTCCAGTGGTGAGAGTCTGGCTGTCCAATTGCAGCACGACGGGATTTGGCTGCCGCTTTGGAAGTCTACAGCTTCTCCAGGCTCTAGTCAGCCTTGCTGCCAAATAAATCTGTGCCGTCAAAGGGCATGTTAAGAGGTCTCGATTGCACATCTGGAGCAAAACCAGACTCTTAACCAGCATGGGTATGCAGTCGGTCTAGTTGTACCACCAGACTTTCTGGAGTAGTATATTTACTTAGGTAAAATGAGTCCCTGACCCACCTTTCGAAGGATGTATGAAAGGGAAGAACAGGGCCCTCCTGGGGTTCCTTATCAAAAGAATATCTAAGATCATCCTGCTCACAATTTGGTGAAGTTATACTCCATCCCAGATATTGAATGACTAGACATTAGTTATCCCACTTGCAGTTTGTACAGTCTCATGTAGATCTTTTATCATTGACTCCTCCAATATCAGAGCCTCTAAAACACCTTGTGTCCCATATTGCAATCCAAAAGGATGTAATCATCAGAAGAGGGTTCATGTTACTCATAAATTGACAAATGGGTTTTAAAGTATTTTCTTGGTAGTAGGAGAAAATCTCGTTTTTTTCAACGTCCTTTGAGGATTGTCACATGCATTGGACAAAGTCAGCATCGAAGGCTCCGACAACGGAGGGGTAAGATTCTTTCAACAATGTCGACTCTTTCGGCATCTATGACGTAGAATATTTTCCCTTCAAAAGCGTCTCTAGAGAACCTCTGAAGGTTCAGGGAGTTTTCTCCTGGACACCCAGGCCCGAGGGAGCACAGGTTTTGTTTTTTGCCTTCTTTGCTTTCTCGACATGTGCATGACTGTTGCTTTTCTTACAGTGGCTGAGGCAGCATTCTCGAAGACCTGAAGCATTTTCAGTCTGAATCTCATTCAGCCGGTGAGGCTAATTTGTTCAAACCCGTTCAGGAGTAACGCAACAGCAATCTGGGACGCCTTTTCTTCAAACGTTGTGAAGACTGAGTGGTGAGACCCACTCCTAGAAAGAGATCTTTTAGCTTTCTTCCGACGGAGAGTTGCTTGTTCGACAGTCGAAGGGGGTTTGTGACCTACCTGCAGCTAATTTCCCTCTATATTCTTTCAGGGCTTTCACTGTCATCGATAGGCAGGATCCACACTGTCTTATGATTGATCGCAAGCACCACAGACACCCGATGGGGGCCCGTAAGGGATGTTTGCACCACAGACATGGCTTTTTTTAAACCCCAATTTTGGAGTCAATGTCATTATTTTTCACAAAATTCAAGGTTCTTGAAGAAACCAAAGCACGCTAATCTTCCTATGTGATCGCTCTCGTGGAAAAACGGAACTGAAGCCAAGAATCCCTGCACCCACCAGATTATCAATTATGTAATTGAGATGGAGGTCCTCCAGGGACATTGAGTCACCGGGCATCGACGTGCAGCGCCCCCTGCTAGAAACACTTTCCGAATCAACTAGATATGGATATATCCCAAGATGAGGACTACGTGGGAGGACACAATCCATAAGAAATAGCTTTTATAGAATCAATATTTACTAAACACTACAGAAATATTGAAACTTACTCTCATCTACCCCAGATACTTGTAAAGGCTTGGTACCCTTCCAGAATACAAAAAAAGCATAAAACACTGTTTGGGCAAGTCATCTACACAAGCAACAATGTAGTTATTACTTCCATAACAATGTAACTGGAGAACAGCAACAAATATCCCTAGCAGAACATTGGATTTCAAAATGACAAACTGACTAAAAACCCAACTTCGTTTTGAAAGAATAAAAACTGAGCATCTGTTTTAAGTCACAGCACAAGCAAGAATAGATCTGTATACAATGTGCCACGGCAATAAATACATCTGAACTTGTGTACAGGTGCGTTCTAAATGCCATATCATAACTCAGGACAAGAAATTATGAAGAACGTGTCAATGTGTTACTTAGTAGTGACTGGGAATTTGTATTGCCCAAAGCAGAGCACTAGTTCTTGTGATGACAGTTTGGGAATGGATGACAGACATTGCTTACTACAGATTGTGTATTTAAGAAATGTTATCTGAGATGCAGGTGTGTGCGACTGCATGCACAGCTAATGGGGGATGCTTACATTGGTTCTTGCATGCTTACTGAGGTCTATGAAGAATGTGTTAGTGGTTGCATATTTGGACTCCAATTGTAGACCAATTTTACACTTACGGTCGATAGACATCCTACTGTTGCTACCACAAACATTGCAAGCATCTGCACTGGGCTTTGGTGATAAAATAACAGTAACAGGTAGGAGGCATCTGGGTATAATTGAGCCGTGAATTATCAGACATCTGATAATCGTATCCCACATAAAATTAGGCTGACATTACTGACCGACTTGCCTTCAGGAAAAACAAACTTTACTTGTAAGTAGAGGTTAAGTAAAGATGATAATGAAAAATATTAGGATTGCTTTATTTTGGTTAAAAAAAACAAAAGCACGAAACTGAATAGAACACCTTAAACAGCATCATAAATATCAACAGAAATTATACCAAGGGTACATACTCAAACTGTTTATACATTTCGTTAATGCCAAACAGATTTTAAGGCAGGCCCTTGGATCGCATGACTAGTTATGACATTTTTTACAGCGGTTCCAAACTCTATTACGAAAGCATGCAACTGCAAAATGCTACACATTTTGGATATTAGCTTGACCCATAGAGCTGGCGTATGCAGTGCATGCTATTCAATGCTGTATTGACCCAACTCTCGTTTTTGGCCACCTCTAGGTAGTAGTGTTGTGTAAAGGTGTGTACAGAACTCTAGATTCCATTTGCAAAGGAGCAACCTGGAGGAACATTTGCAATGAATGCTATGGTAGCCCCTGTGCCCTGAGTAGCGTGAGCTCTAGGCGTGAAAGGTAGATCTCTTGGCAAAAGAGAAACAGTGATGCAGTTTACGAACCACTTGGAAATAGCTGACTTGGAGACAGGACTCAATTCTCTACCAGCTGCCACTGATACGAAGAACTGGTTTGTCTTTTAGTGGCTTTGTCTTTTCCAGATAGTAAATTACAGCTCTCCTCACATCTAGTGTGTGGGGGCTCCTTTCAGCCATGTTAATGGGGTTCTGGAAAAAGGTGGATAGTTCTATGCACTGGTTTACACAGAACTTTGAGATAAATTTGGCGCAAAGCGTGTGTGGGCAAAACCACCTGGTCTTTGTGAATCGCGCTGGAGGAGTCCTGAACTGTAAGGGCCTGCAGTTCACAAACTCCTTATATAAGTGATCGCCACAAGGAAGGCAGTCTTGTAGGAGAGAGCCTTAAGGATAGCCTTTTGCAATGGTTCAAAGGGAGATCCCATTAGTCAGGTAAGAACAACATTCAGGTCCAATCCAGGAGCGGAGTTGGAGATAGGGGTATGAAGTCTCTTTACCCCCTCCATAAAGGCTTTAATGACAGGAATTTTCCACCATGAAAACCTGCCCTGGGACGTGGTACACACCGAAACAGTGGCTAAGTGGACCTTTATGGAATTGCAAACTAGTCCTGAAGCCAGCAGGTGAGTGAGGTACAGGACAATGTCTTTAGGGGATCAATAGGATTTATGCCCTTGGGATTACACCAGTTAAAGTGTTTCCACGAACTGAAGTAGCAATGTCTGGTGGTAGGTTTCCGATCCCATGCATCTGAGGGAGTTGAAGGTGCCCAACTCTAGGACTTCAGGAGCCAAACTGCTGCGTTTGGGGGAACAGATGTAATGTCCCTCCCTGATCTCGACACAGCATGTTGTACAGGCATGGCAGCTTCCTGGGAGGTGAGACTGAAATTGCCATTAGAGGGGAGAGCCAAGGCTATTAAATGTTTTGCACATGCAGGAATAGCAGCCATCTTAGTTATTAGCAACCATATTGAGTCAAAGCTTAGCGCAGCAGTGAACACTTCAGGCATAGGCTGCGAACATGAGCAAGGGAATAGGTGGTGTCCCACACAGATGAGCAAGGCTAGAGCTGCACAGCCCTATAAAACCCTTCATGGTCCTAAAATGTTAACCAACCTTTGTGCCCTGGGAAGAATGTGCCCTGCAAGGCAACGCGAGGAGGACAGTGTCTGAATGGTGGTATCCCATGAGAAGGTGGGCATGGCCCACCAGTCCCAATCCTAAGTTATAGCGCCCCAATGCCCTGCTTTAGGACCCCTAAATTCCAATTAGATTACCCCAGACCACTTACCATAAACTTGTTGGATCCCTGATGGATCAGAAAGCAGGGCATTCCTGCCTGCTCTCCTAGGTCACGTGATGTGTTGCAAGGTGGGATGAAATTATAGCCCAGAACAAGGGTGGGAGCCCTTCGGCCCTGAGTGAAGTGTGAGTTACTGTGACCTCCGCTTTCCCCATTGCCCCCCCCCCCATCTTCATAACAGGTGCACGTTACATAGAGATAAATGTGTTTTCCGCAGTTAGTAATATATTGTTAATTGGTCGCCCGCTGATCAATGACTATCACCCACGTGGAAAATGGACGAGCGGGGCTGGGAAAAATGGCCTTGCATCCCCTATGGAGCAGGTGTCCTATGTGTAGGGTCTCGCCAACCGGCATTGTGGGTTTCTACTGTATGTAATGACATCAATGAGGACGCTGCATACCTTTATCAATGTGTGGCTCATGCCGACTTTCCCCGAAACTTCCGCAGCAGCAGAGCTTTGCTGGCGCTTTTTCTCCTTTTTGTAAGAAGTGTATTGGGCCTTTTTCCCCCTAGTGAGTTGTATTTTTTCTGGTTTGAGCAGCGATGGAGGCTTCCAGGTCGCTTCTCTGGAGTGGCCATCCCTACCTACAGTGACCAATCCGGCAGAGATGTGTAGGAATTCTGTTAAAGTGGCTCCCATCTGCTCTTTGAAGCAGGGTGCGGCTCCAAGGAGAGTGCAGGCCATTATTGGGAACCCGTGACGGAGCACCTCGGGTGAAAACAGACGCGAGTACACTCCTCACGAGGGATAACTATGAAGGGTAGCAATAGTGGGGTAGTGTGGCATGCATGGGTGAGAGAAAGGTGTGGTATGGCCACGTGGCAAGATTTTTTGGATATGCAAGAGGATTTTACGGAGGAAAAAACAGGAGTGTAGGGAGATGAGGGCACCATTTGTTTTGTGACGAGGAGATCATAAAAAAAATAGGAGCTCCATACAAGAGGTGTAGATGGAAGTAGTGGTTGATTTATGTTATTTTAGCTGGATTGTTTTAGCATATTACGATGTGTACAAGGTGGAGACCAGAGAAAGGCCAGTTTGTTTCAAGAGCGTGCACAGAAAGGCGGTGGAGGGAGATGTTAACAGGTTGCAAAAGTGACAGTGGACTGGTAGAGACTTAAAGTGTGCGCAGCGCATATTTGTAAAAGTTGGACTTTTGGGAGGTGCAGATTTAGAACATGGGATAGGGGACGCAACTCGAATATATGTAGGGCTCACTATAACTGTACAGGGACAAAATTGAAAAGTATCAATGGGTGGTAGAGACGCAGGGGGTGGGGGGTTGCCCAGCTCCTGGCTAGAGCAGGGCACCCACAATAGTGCGATATTAGATCACATTCGTAGCTGCTAAATATAAAGGCAAATGGCTTCAGAAGAGAGATACTGGATTTGTGGAAAATTAGAGGATGTGGAGGACCCTGATGCTGCCCGAGGGTACGGGACTGTAAGGTCACACTGGGGTATTGATAGGGAGGGTAAGGGAACAGACCACTTTGAAGTATAAAGGGAATGAGCAGACGCCAGAGATTATGCCACAGGTGGAAAGTTAGTGGGGACTGAGGTTGAGCAACAGGTTTGGCAGACTGGCAGTAGCAAGGAAAAAGGGAAGTGTGGGACATAAGGAAGGAACACAGGTACTCAGATGTTGTTGCAAAGGCTGAGGTAGCACGCACTGTGAGCCCTGGGCACAAATGGATAAGAATTTGAAACTGCTCCCGCCTCTTACTGCTAGACTGGAAAAATTGATCTATGCATTCGGAAAAGCAGACAGCAAATGTGGGGGATTCAACAAGTTTGCTTGTTGTTGCTGCAATTGTGGGCGACCAAGCTGGGGGAAGTGTGGGTTCAAACAGGTTACCCTGGAGTAAAACTAGACTGACACGCATGATGGTGTACCTTTCAACATCAGAGTGCAGGTGATATTGTGCCCGTGCAGCCCCTGTGACTAAGGGCGGCTCCCACTGAGGCGGCTCCCTCTCGTGTCTGCAGGTGTCAGCAGGGGAAGCCAGGGTCCAGCCATCAACCAGCAGCATCCAAGTCAGGTAGGAGTGGCCTGGTTAGGAATAGAGCCTTCACTCTACCCTAATAACCTGGCCGCATAGACTCTCAAACTTAGGTGCGTTTTCTCATGTTCTAAAAATTGCATTGTGCAAGTAGTGCCGTTCCGTGGCTTGCCTCCTAGTATAGCAATCAACCAGCAAACCTACCACTATCCAAGTGCCTGTCATCTTGCCAAATTGTCCCATCTGTCTCGCCTGCTTGCTCCCTGCCCTGTGTACTTCCCTAGTGTTCTCCCGACTCCTTCCCAATACTTTCCTCTTCTCTCGCTACTTACCCAATGGTGCTCTCGGTCTCTCCCATCTTCTCCAACTGCTTCTCTATCTCCCATCTTCTCCAACTGCTTCTCTATCGACTATCCTGCTCCCCCAACTAAATCTGGTAGGAAGAAGTTTAAAAATGACAGCCTGGTCTCCAACCCAGGCCTCTCCATCACTGACACCTATACCAGTGCCTCCAGGAAAACTTTCACTGTCATCCTCTTCGTCGTCCCTCCCCGGACCTATGGACTACATATAGCCAATGTGCTCTCCATGCTCCTCTCCCATTAAGGGTGGCACATAGTGGGAGGCCCTCTTGGTCTCCTTCCTCCAGGGTCATCATTAATGTTTACCTGAATGGTACCATCTTGGTCCAAGGCCATCAAGCAAACCTTCTCTTTGACGCTTCCCGCGCATCTTCAAATTCCTTTCCTCTCCTGCTGTCCCCTCACTCCCCTCCAAGGCTTCCTTGCCTGCCCCTGCCGTCTCCCCCTTGGCTACCTTGCCCTCTCCTGCCCCCCTCTGGCTTCTTATACACCTTTGATGGTCATACCTCTGATCTGTACCCCTCCCCGGATGTCTTTCAAGGATGGCAACTTTCTCCATATTGCCACTCTAAACTCTTGCTCAGCTGTCAAACACTTCACTACATCTGCCGCCTCCTGGAGGAACTTGACCTCAATGTCCTCGGTCTCACCAAGACTTGGTTCACAGCCAGCTCTGTCACAAGCTTTGACACTCTGATGGCTACAAGATCCTCTCCACGCTCAGATCCAATGTTCTGGAGGGGTTGTAGCCCTGATCTTCCCCGAGTGGATTCCTGCCTCTGTCATTCCTACGCAGGACTACTCATCTTTCGAATACCTAGTCTGCAGGTGCTCTCCTGGCCATTCCCTCACTGTGGCTACCATCTATCGGCCACCTGGTCATATCTCCTCCTCGCTCAGTGGGCGGACCTCTGCTCTTCCCTCCTGGTCTCAACAGCTCAGCTCCTTCTTGGAGACTTCAACATCCACCTGGATGCTTTGTCCTTCCACTAGACTCTTTCGTAACCCCTGCGACTCACTATTCTCCCCTCAGGCCCAACTCACTCTGCAGGGCACACTCTGGATGTTCTGATCTACCCAGACCACCTCCTTTTGATCCCACTCACCACTCCTCTCTCCTGGAGTTATCACTTTCTCCTTTCCTCCCATCTCACCCCCTCTACCCCTCTACCCCTCAGGCCAAGCCAACTCCAGCACTGCCACCTACCTTCTCAGTTATACGACCAATGAAGCATGTGTCAGTGGAGGCTTTCGCCACCACCTTCTCACCCCTTCGCCCCCCCCCCCGGTTGATTCACACCCCTACACAGCCCTTTCCATGCTCCACTCAGCTATAGCTGATACTCATGTTCTTGCCCCAGTCATGAGGATCTGCTTGAAGCCCAAAGTCAAGTGCAACTCGTGATAAGACTCCAACCTCGTCAACCTTAAACGCAAGTGCAGGGTGGCTGAGAAACAATGGCGTGCTACCGGTACATCCTCAGATAAGATTGGCCTGCCACCTGCTCCAAAGGCACTATCGGCTCTCCGTCCACACCAAGAAGCGAGCCCACATCCAAGCCCCAGTCTCTGCGGCATCTAACAACTTGGCTGAACTCTAAAATCTGCATGGAGCTGGCCAAACCTGCTGCAGGCTCTACCTCTCCTGTCCCCTCCCAGGCCCTCTGCATAGCCCTGGCTTCTCATTTAATCTCTGAAACTCAGGACATTCTGTCCTCTCTCCCTCTACTCCCTGCTCTTCTGCTGGGCCTTCTTCGGTCACCTCTCCTCCCTCCTTTCCCCGGTTCTCCTCAGACAAAGTTTTTAGATAAGGCCAATCTATGAAAGTCCAGTCAAAACAGGTTCACCCCCATTCCTCTAAAACCATCAAGGACCACATGGACACCCTGGCTCCTGCTCTGGCCAATTTCTGCAACCACTCCTTCGCCACTGGAGTCTTCCCCCTACCCCTGAAGCACTCCCTTGTGCACCCTCTTAAGAAACCCGCTGTCAACCCTTCTTGCCCAGCTAACTACTGCCCAATCTCCATCACTCCTTTCCTAGGCAAACTCCTGGAAAATATGCCCATCTCCCAGCTTAATCTTCACTCTGAAGCCAGACTGATGGTCATGGAGACCTCCAACAGATTCAGAGCCACCAGAAGCACAGAAACTTCTCTTCTGAACATCCGTCAACACCTGCTCTCCAAACTTTATTCCAACACCCCTGTATACTCATTTTACGTAATTGCTCTTCTGCCTTTGACATGGTCAACCACACTATCCTGCTCAACCGTCTCTGCAATAACCTGCATATCACGGATTAGGCCCTAGCTTGGCTGACGACCTTCTGACCCTCCCAGGTCCAACTTGGGTCCTTCCTCTCCTCCAACTCTACCTCTACCTGTGGTGTTCCCCAGGGGTCTAACCTCTCTCCCTGGCTGTTCAACCAATACCTGGCAATTCTTGCCCACCGCATTGCCGCTCTGTCCCCAACTTTCAGTGCTATGCGGATGATACTACACTCATTTTCAGGCTCCTTTCTGCCACCTTTTTGCCCCTCATCTCTGACTGTCTTTCCGCCACCCAGGAGTGGTGTTCCGCCAACTATCTCTGCCTTAATGCCAGTAAGACCGAGATTCTCTCATTGGCACACCTACTCTCCTTTCCCGTCACTCTCTGGCCAGCCTCTTGGCACTCTTCCTGCTCCAACATGTGTGGCTAAAAACCTTGGGTCATCTTGAACTCCACACTTTCCTTCTCTCCTCACATCTGTGAAGTCTCTAAGAAGTCATGCTACCAGCTGCAGCTCCTCAGAGGTATTCTTCCTTTCCTCTCCTCTCCTTCCCCCAGAAGCTCGCTGTCTCGAGAGCTCTGGTTCTCTCTAGGCTGGACTACTGAAACAGCATCTTTCTAAATCTGTAAGACTTGTCCTTGGCCTAGAGCCCAGGGATCGCATCTCTCCAGGACTGAAATCTCTGCACTGGCTCCCAGTGGCAGCGAGGAAGAAGTTCAAAACCCTCTGCATTGTCCACAAGGCCTTCTGGGGCCTGAGACCTCCATACATTCAACTCGATCTTCCTAAATTATCTTCACTCTCGAGGTCTTTGCCCATCCGCCTCCAACTCCCTCAGGGTCAGTCGCTTCTCTAAGCAGTGAGTTGGTGGTAGATCTTTCCTCTGCTGGGGCCTCACTCTGGAACAGCCTCCCTGCCTCTCCAAAACTTGATGAGAACCATCTCGGAACAGCCTCCCTGCCTCTGAAACTTGATGAGAACCATCTCGGAACAGCCTCCCTGCCTCTGAAACTTGATGAGAACCATCTCCAGAAGCACCCAAGACCATCCTCTGTTTCTGCTTTCGCTCCTCTCCCCTGCCGATCTCCTGGCTGAATCTGAAACTGCACTGGTTACCTGGCTACCCTCTGATCTCGGGCCCAGGTCCCCTCCCTGCCAGTTGCACACCTGCACTGCCCCTCTTGCAACCTTCACAGGAGGCAGGAGCCTCTTACAGCTGCCCCATGCACCCATCTGCCAATCGGAGGAACCATCCGCCCCTCAGAGGAACACGGCAGAGTACCGCCGCATCTACAGCACGCAGCGCCCTTCCAAGAGCAGGTAAGCGCATAATGCTGATAGCCACTCCTTTGATACTGAATGCACCTTGAGGCCCTCTATGGAAGCACCCACAACGGCTTTCATCAGAGCGCATCTAGCCTCATGCCACGAGGAGCCTACTCAAAATGGAGGCTCCATTTTTGTTGCTTCGATGTTGCAATGCAACATGCTCGGCACCCGATTGGCCAGCTGAGCTCTTCTTCCGTGAGCCCTACCTTACCTACCAAGGGCCGGTACAGCGCAGACCGCCTACCCACGCTGTCTGGAAAAATCCTGACTATCACCACCAAGTTGGGTAAGCGAACACCTCCACTCAACTTTTGAACGCATGCTTGGCCTTTGACTATTGCTGCTACAAACTTTACACCTGTACTGCACTCCTGCCTACCATGCCAAACGCTCAAATAAGCAAAGACTGATTGTACCTGCCAACGTTACACATACAATATCCAAACGTTTCCCACTGAGCGCCCTCCAGCCTGCAGCCAGTATTGCCGACTGCCTCTTCCTGTACTGACATTTTGCCTGCTTCTTTTTATAACAAAGCTGCTCATTACTTGCCTTTCCAAGTGGCTAATCCAAGTTAATTTGCATGCGGTTAGGCTTGCCTAGTACTGTGTGCTAATTTTGTTACCTTATCCTACATCTATTTGAACAGTGCTATTGTCATGCTCATTACCTCAGCATCTGATTTGTACCTCATCCATTTCTTGCCTGCAAATGTGCATAACCTCGGGGCTCAACCCTGCTTGTCCTGTCCCTGCAAGGATTTCTTTGCACTTTGCTAGCTACTCTAGTATCGGCGGCATGATTTATAGGCATATTGCTACTATGAGTCAGTACTAACCTGCTTAGTCTTGCATTAACTGGTCTGCTTCCTGATTATGATTTATGTTTACAGCCCACTAGTATCGGCCATTGTTACTCGAGCCTTGTAATGCATTAACAATGCTGATAATTCTACTAATAGAACTGTGCAGCGTTGATTACTCCACCTCATTGTTGTGATTTACGTGAAACCAAACTAGACATTAACACTTTGCACTAGTCAGTCTTTTGCAGGATTTGCCTTGAACTGTTTTATCTGCTCATCTGATGGCCACAACTGGTCGACAATTGTCATGCCCACTTCTCATGTTCAGATCCTATGCCCCATCCACAATAGCATTGTGCTGCTACTTGCTAACTGATCGCACTTGCTACATCTTGCCCCATCAGCCTACTAGGTTCCCGTCACCTACTTTAGTGAAACTTCCTGGTGGCCTGCGCACTTGTGGCATCCAGCACTCTTGGCAATTAGCCATACCTTAAGCCGAGCACGAGTACGTCCACAGCTTAGCACAACTGTAGAGAACCCCCATTCTTAACTAATGCAACGTAGCTTTGATACAAATCTATCACCTTAATATACCACCTGCACTTGCAATGAGACCAATAATTAGCCTTTACCACCCTCCCACTGAACATAGGTTTACCACTAAGCTCCACATTGCTATTCCAACGGGCCTTCTAATATCAAACTTCTACCCGTCAGCAGTGCTGATTGACCTCCCAACTTGAAAATAAATGCCCCCCTTCCGGAAGTTTAAACCTACGCTCTTCCACAACTACAAGAAATTCCTGATATGCCTACCATCAATCCTACCACATTCCTACCTAAACTTGCATTAAACCAGAAAAACGACCAGGCTAGCCAAACGGTTCCTAAATGCCCATCCGCCCCCACTCCTAGTCAATGGATCGAGCGGTTCACTTCCAAACCTACCCCTAACCAACCGCGCCGACCGTAGAAACCTAAGACTAGGTTCTAGACTCACCACTGACGCACTCAGTGAACTTCTACCACAAGAAAACTTCAACCTCCTACCCTAATATTCCTCATCCTACTATGCAGAGCCCACTGTGCCCGACAGACTACCCATAAAACCTAAGCAAAAGCGAGGCGGACCACCTCCCTTATCCCCACAGGCCAAGTCTTCCCATCACAGACAAAGACCCCTCTCAAAGGTAAATTAATAAATGCAAGATCTATTGTTGCACATGCAACAGACATAGCAGACTTAATGACAACGATCTCGACTTCCTAGCAATATCAGAAACTTGGCTCCATGCTGCCGCAGGGCCATCTTTACTGCTAGCCATTCCTGACTCCTGTACTATCATTACAGCGGATAGGGAAACTTCAAAAAAGCGGAGGGGTTGCCTTCATAGCTCGGACTATCCTGGCACTCGGACCATCGACCACCCCAATGCACAAGTCCTGTGAACTTCTCGGTCAAATTAGCAACCTCTCATACTAGCACCCTAACTTTCCACCTCATATATAGGCCCCCTGGCCCATTGGGGACTTTGAGGACATGACGCTGCTCTCAGACAATACCAAACCATTGTCACAAATCCTAGTATTAGGCAATTTTAACATAGGCTTCTCCGTCCCCCAACAACCAGGCAGCTAAATCTCTAGAGGAATCCTTAAGTGAACTCAACTTCACACAAAGAATTAGCCAGCCCACCCATGTGAAAGGACGAACACTAGATTGGCTGGCAGACCATAACTGTCACTTCAATAACCGCCATTGAACCTCAGACATGGACCGACCATTCACTCATCTCCTTTACTATCGCTGCTAACCAACCTGCCACTATAACCAAAATTATCGCACCTCCCTTACTCACCAGAAATAAGCGCAACATCACAGCCGAGAAACTGACTCCTATTCGGATCCCAATTCTGAACTCCACCAGCATTGAAGACCCTGAAGACTTAATTGACCTATTCAATAATACCATGACCAAGGCCCAAGACAGTACTGCCCCATTGAAACTTTGCAAGAGCAAGCCCACAGCTCATCTCAACACCTGGTTGACTCCACACTTAAAAGCCCTCAAGCTTGAAAAAAAGGAAATGTGAAACCATTTTGATGAATTTACCGTCTAAAGAGAACAAAGACAAAGTCACCGAAATTTCCTCTCTACAAAGCAGAGATCAGAACCAAACATGAAACCGACGACAGGATTCAGAATGCTAGCTCTAGAATCAAGGAACTATTTGGAATCCTAAGGGGAATTAGAATCACCCATAGCCCCCAACGACTCTCACCCTAAAAACAAAGGCTGGTGCACAGGCATCCAAAATGCACTGGCCAAAATACAAATTGTCAAACGACTTAGCATCAATAGTACTGAGAAATCTCAAACTTGAAAATGCTCACCCTTAATACTATACAAGAATTCAAATTTGCCCAAGTTACTATACCAGAGGTAAAAAAAAAAAAAATCTGCCTCTGAAGCCTTTGCGATGCCAAGGTGACATCTGCCCTGCACAAATGATCAAAGACGTAGCCAGAGACCTTGCCCCATTTATTACCAAAGTAATAAACGCTTCCTTCAAATCATGCCAGGTTCCTACTAATCTCAAAGACGCCTGGGTACTCCCTATACTAAAAATTTTTTTTTTTTTTTTAAAAATGCATCTTGACCCCATCGTCCCTACAGACTACAGACCCAAAACAACTGTCTCCTTTTTACTCAAATCATTGACAAGGCAGCTTAAACGCAAATCCAGACGTACCTCGAGACCAATAACCTCCTAGGGCTTAGACATCTGGCTTCAGGCCCCTTCACGGAACAGAAACAGCCCTAATTGACTTGAACACAAATAGACCAAATGAAAGTTAGACAATGCGCACTACTTTTGTTATACCTCTCCACCGCCTTCTACCCCGGTTGACCACAATATACTTTGTGAACATCGGATGTTAGCGACCAACTTGTCACAAAAAGCTGCAAACTGGATCAAGTCTTCAAGTAATAGAACAATGAGAGTTTTTTACTCCTGATGCTGCCAACCCCATACATATCACCTGTGGAGTGCCGCAAGGCTCTTGTGTTTCCCCACCATTGTGCAATGTTTTTACCAAAACTATTTGACAACTTGGACCTCCTGGGTGTCATCTACAACAATTACGGAGATGACACCAAGATACTGATACCGCCAATGCACTAAACAAAAGCCAACTCGTCATCCAGGCCTGGATGGCAACCCACAGTCAGTCTGAATGACGAGAAGACGAAATCGTATTCTAGGTGCCCCTACCAACCTCAATAAACTGAAGCCAAAATACATATTCTTTAATATAGATGGCAACACAATCAAAACTGCTAAGAAAACTAAAACCTTCGGCTTTCATCTTGACTCCACCTTGAACCACAGGCAACAAGTCAACGCAACTGCTTCGGCTACTGCCTACACATGTACACTCGTTCATCCCTGCAAAGCCTACCTTTCCAAAAATAGCTGTATCACACTAGAGAGCACTAATGTCTAAACTGGATTATTGAAACGCACACTGCGCAGGAGCAAACCAGTTATAAACAAACTGCAAACCTTACAAAATAATGCCTTGAGAACAGCCTCGAGTATCCCAAGGAGAGACCACATTTCTAAAACGAAAAGGAACCACAAATTGCTCAATTCAGGACAGAATCTACTTTAAACTAGTCTCCATCTCCCATAAAGGTCTTAACAACGCCGCTCCCAAGTACCTGAAAGACAAAATCCTTCTAAAAACCTCACTTAGAGCGATCAGCTAATTCCTTTTGCATTACTACCCCACGATTTAACTTGAAGAGCTGAAGGCACCAGTTTCCCGGTACAAGCAGCCCTAGCCTGGAATGCGCTCCCGCTTAACTTACGCACTGACCAAACCTTCCATAGCTTTAGGTCCAACACCAAAAAATGCCTCCTCACGAAAACTACCGCCTCAACTGCCCGAGTACTGCAAGTCAGCCACTCTTCGCTTAACTAACCTGCACTTATGATTCCCTCTGATTTTAACTTTGAATTGATGCAACTGCTCATGCGTCTATATGCTTACAAAAATGTATCCCTTGTGCTCACTGTCTTGACTCCCATTACAATGCATGTATGAGCATGCCTCATTACGATGTATTCATGTATCCATCACTTCCTAAACTGTCTTGTAATGCGTCCAGATACCTTAGGTGTGGCATGTTTTATAAATAAAAAACCCTTGCACTCGCTGACTGTTTCTGTATCCCAACAGCCCCTACTAGCACTTGACATCCAATATTTGCACTTTCCACCAGTTGGCTGCACTTTTATTATTTGTCTTAATTTATTCTACTGTTATCCTATGTACTGCACTGCCCCCTCCCGTTTCCCCCCTTCCCCCCCTACCCTGCACTTGAGCGATTTCAATGTCACCTGGCCTAGTAGGATCGCTGTCTGTCTTCCCTCGGTTTCCTCGTCGCGCCTTGAAACACTTGTGCATAGGCAGGTTATAAATGTCATATCAGGTATGGGACGCGCTGAAGCGAACACACCCCGATACACCAGACCTACAGTCCATCATGCAGTATAACATGGGAGACAATGAGGACCCACCACACAGTACATTAAGTTTCAGGAGATGTGGCACTGAGACGGGGGACCAGTGGGACCGATCAGTTCCCCTTACTTCGTTATTAAAAGGGGCTTGCCCAAAGAAGTTCAAAAGGCACTAGAAATAAAATGGTTGATATTGAAGCGAAAGGGTGGGCTGCTGCAATGCACCTACCCAGAGTGGCAACAAGGTGGTCAACAGGGTGGCTTTAGAGAGGGGGGGGGATTTTGAAGGATGGGACCTCGGGGAGCACGTATGGGTCTGGAGCAGTGGCAAGTTGGGACATTTTTTTCAAGGGAGTGCAGGAACAGGCAGGGGAACAGCATATAACCCATACAGAAACTACTGTCCACCACCCCTGCCCCCAAACCACAACTGCCAACCCCAAGGGCAAACAGCCATACCCTACGAGATATATCAGGCCTATACTCCGCTACCATCAATGCCCCCAGGTGCACAAGTACAACCACCACAAATGACAACCATTAATGCCCAAACAGAACGCTCTGTATGGAGGGAGGGGTAGTATGCCAACGACTGACGTGCCAAATGGCACAGTCGTACCCTACCGAGGGGAGAGCGTGGTGGGAAACAACCCCTTCACATTGCCAAGTACCAACACATACCCAGACTAGGAGCGACCACAAAACTCATGCGTGTCCTGTCCATGACAGTCCACCCTGACAGGAACCCTTGGTGAGTGCCGAGATAGTTAACAAGCAATTCAGCTTCATGGTTGACAGGTGCCACTAAATCATGCATCAGTGAGGGGAACATTCCACTACCAGGTGAAACCTTTGACAAACAGGGCTTATCTGGGGCTGTCACCACAGTTTCCTATACAAAAGAACTTCAGAATAGAAGGAAAAGTGGTGTGTGCACCTCTGTTATATTCCGAGAGTTAACCGATAAAAATGTATCGGGGCAAGACCAGTTGAGCAAATTGAACAAGACTGTTTCTTTCACAGATTAAGGGGTAGTGTGCGCCACTCCAGGCATGTGCGTTATACGAGCAATGGTCATAATACATGCCAAGAGAGCAGAGGCTGTGGTTTGCGGTATCTCCGTGGAGAGTTTACATAGCAGTGCTTCCCGAAGCAGTACCCCAAATCGGCAAAGCTCGTTTTTGGCGAGTACCGTCTGATTTCATTTTCCGACCTGTGGTGTCCACTTGGCAGGAACAATATTGTCCCTTGATTTGCATGGTTTGGTGGTTTACGAACACTTATGTATTGACCCTAAATTGCCTCTCACGGAAGTGACAAGACTGGTTTGAAGACAAACCATATGGTAAGATTGTATTAGCAAGTTCTATCCCCTGTGACATTATGGTGCAGTATCGGAAAGTGCAGTGTCCACTGATGGCCTTTGTAGCTCCGCCCCCCCTCCTTTACTGACGGACTTAGAACAGGTCCCTCAGAGACTGGACGACAAATGCTCATGATGTTGGACTGTTGCAAGGAGTGACCCCAGTTCACATAACACTCAAGTCAGGAGTGGTGTTGCCACAGATAAAAAAAAGTATCCCTTGTCAAGGGAAGCAGCGGAAGGGATAAGGGACACTATTGTTGCCCTACTTGATCAGAGGATAATTGTATCAACCTCCATATGTAACACAGCGATGTAGCTGATAAAGGCAAAAAGGGAGAGTTGGAGGAGTCCAGATTTGCAACCTCTTAATGTCATTGTACAGGCAGAATTTGCATTGGTCCCTAATCCTGCAACAATACTTTGCAACATCCCAAAAGAGGTGACCTAATTTACTGTGGTGGATCTGAAACCCTGCAGCCAGATTCTTAGTACCTCACTGCATTTACACATAGGGTGGCAGGAACGATTGCATCAAGGGTACTGCAAGTCCCAGTATTTGACAGGATACCAACATGTGGATTTAGGCAATATTTATGTGCCCGGTACCATCATTCAGTATGTGTATGACTTACTAGTGTCCAGTGTCAGAGAGCACCAGTGCAGACAAGACTCCATAACTTTTGGCACACAAGGGCAACCAAGGTTGACAAGGCAAAACTACAGTATTGTCTCCAGGAGGTGCTCTACTTGGGTCAGTTAATTTCCGTTAATGGCAAAAGGGTAATACCTGATTGCGCCGCCTTTGTGCATGCCACCTCACATCCCAAAACAGTGAAGGAAATGCAAAGATTCTTGGGGATATGCAATTATTGTAGGGCCTGGATAATTTACTATGCTGCATACACAAGACCACTGTTGCAGGGCCTTAAGGAAGCTCAGAAGGGAGACAGCAAAATAATGTGGACACAAGAGGTACCAGTTTTAATGACCTTAAAGAGGTCATTACGACTGCACTAGTGTTTGCAACTCAAGACTACACGCAAGAGATCTATTGTCCAATTACATCGGTTGACTGCGGTACTGATGCAGAAAAGCTCCATAGGCCTATTATAGTGGTATTTTAGATTGTGATGCAGTAGCAATTCACCTGTGAGCAAGCACTTGCTGCTGCAGCATATGCCACTGAAAAATGCTCTAATCGTTATGAGGTGCTCCGTAACATTGTACGTTGAGCATGCGTTTGCCATCTTCGAACGCTCTAAATCCACACTGACAACATAGCGAGAGTAAGCACATGAGATCATTCTATCCAGTGCAAACATCCACATTGTACGATGTGGACTGTCAACCCTGCCACTTTGCTAACTGAAATGTGCTCCGAAGACTTGGCCAACCATCACCGTCACTTTGGAGGGTAAGAGGATATCCCTAAAGCACATGACAAACCACTTGAGGGGGGGGGGGGGGGGGGGGAAGGGGGGGGGAGGCTCCTCTTCGTTGATGGGTCATCAACAATTGACCAGGACACAGGCAACACTGGGGCAGCAGTGGTCAGACTATTAGATGGGGAATACCAGACACTTGTGCAGAAGAGGTTACCAATGCATTTCTCGGCCCAAGCAACGGAGCTTATTGAAGCACTACAAGCGTCACAAGGATGTCAACATGACCATTTACTCTGACTCCGCATACATTACCACAGTACATGTAGGTCTTACAAGGTGGAGAAGGGGATTCAGGAGGGCAGCGATCCCCTGAACACGCTACATTACTGGACAAACTGATCCACGCACTCTCCCAGCCATCTGTAGTGGAGATTGTAAAATGCACTGCCCACATGAACACCACAGATGCGGTCTTCCTCTGTAATGCCGACATGGGAGTGAAAACCGCAGCATGCCTCCCGGTGCCACAAGTGGCAGAGTATCCCTTTACCTACGAAAGAAGTGCGAATCTAAGACAGACTGGTGAAAAGAAACTGCTAGAGACAAGAAAAGGGACATACCCATAGTAACTAATTTTGCAACTAATGGATACCATAGACCACCCACGTACAGGAAAAAAGATCAGACTAAAGCATTATGCGACATGTGACACCAAATATAATTTATGGAATCAAATGCCCATGTGGCATGTAATATGTAGGTCAATCTAAGCGACCAGGTAAGTTACGCTGGAACGAGCACAGGTCATGCATTCGGAACAATATAAATCCAGGAGTGGCAAGACATTGTAATTCAATGAAACATCAGCCAGATGAGGATACAAGTTCTGGAAGTTATTCAACAACAATGCTCATGAAGACCTGGGAGAAAACTAAAAACGCGAGTCGTTTTGGATAGATCGACTTGACTCCCTGAGACCAGGGGGTATAAATGAGGATAACTGTTTTTTGTAGTCACCTGTTGGTAATGAGTAACACACCTGATGGAACACCTTTAACAATTTTGCAAGCCTAATGTACTACCAACAGAGGGTCCACGTAATGTCCGCAGGGAATCAACCCCCTGTGGGACGTAAGGCAGTGCGCCCTTGACTGCTAGCCAGTGGATCCATGGTGTTGGAACAATTGAAATGTGATTTGAGTTTATGGACAATCGGAATGCGATTGTATATACATGCATACACGGTATATATAATGTAAGAGGCACACGGGCAAATAAGATTTTGACACTATTAAAGAGAAACATAGCAACACTTCAGACAAACCCAGAATATCCGATTGGGGACTGAGATAGATCAGAGATAATATTTATGTGAAAAACATGAAGCAATGCATTGGTTTCCACTGAATACAACACTTCATTACATGATTAGGGACACTACCACGAGGGTCTACGCGCAAGCGCAGTACCCGTAATGTAGTGTTTTCCCAACACGCATGCACGGTAGAGATTTACATCCTCAGTACACATATGAACTTTAGAATATCTATCTTTTTTTGTCACCAATAACATTAAAATTAAATAAAGAAAATGCCTAAATGCAAGTGCTTATAAGCGTAAAGACTGATAGAATGGTGAGAAAACACGAGATCGAAGCTTAAGCGCATGCGCGGAAAAGATTAGTGTTTTATAAACGCCACCAGCGATGGCGGCAGCTCCTTTGAGCAGCCAGCACGTCGGCACATCACGTAGAGTAAGAGGTAAGAACTGAGTGAGGGTGATGGCAATAGATCTTTTGAGGATAAGTAGAATACAATGACTTGAGGTCCTAACCTAGAGCTTTTTAACCAACAGGGAAGCGTGCGGCTGAAGAGGAAACATAGCAGAGTGGGAATACACTCTGGATGATTAAAGAAGACCAGGTAGTGAACTAAAGCCATATTTACATACTTGAATACAGTGGTAAGATGATGAGATGTGTTACAATGAATTTCTCTTTTTTCCGTTTTATTCTAAATATTACCTTGGACTGCAACAATCATTGGGTATGTGCAATTTACTTATTTTTGATTTTTGTTGAATTTTACTCAAAAATGATGAATTGGGAATGAATTACATTAATGTATAATGTTGTGATGATGGGATCCATATTGATGAAAAACAGCAGTGTTAATAGCCCTGATGGACGGATGTCTGAAATGCATTGGCTGATATTATGTGACACTGACGAGTCAGGAATAACGATTTGAAAAAATACACAAAGAACCGTGAACTATGATTTAAAAGCTAATTTAATTTATGAAACAGTTAATTGATTTGAATATTGTTTGGAACCCCGGAAAGGGTCTTGCGATTGAGCTCATCCAGGAATGGAAGCTGTTCATTCCTACTTGAGTATCCCATGATAACACCAAACACGGAGCAGTTGTCTACCTCATACAATGCCCTAACAACTGCACAATTGATCGAGCTACAGGAACAGGCGCCACAGGAGGAAAAAGAGCTTTGAGTGACAAGGTGTAAACGGATATCTCTTATGGAGACAGCAAATATCAAGGAAAGCAGGGATGCCCCATGAGTTATTACTAGTAGCATTCAACCAGTTACATCATCCATTCCATGTTTCCAAACACATTGCAGCAGACATTAAGGAAGGCTGGTTTGTGCCAGTTACAACACAGGCCTCACACTAAGCACCATCAGAGGCACTTTGCCCCGCCCTACCGGGCCGTTCCACATATTCCACATGGATTGTGCAGGCACGGGCGAAAGGTGTTCATGTTCTCGTTACCTCATTGTGGTTGTTTGTCCCTTCTTGTGATGGGTGGAGGAAGGGCCTTGTGAAAATCCTGACGTGAAGTGTGCTGCCAAATGTTTAGTGCAGTAAGTTTTCCCTCGATGGGGTGTGCACGATGTATTGAGGTCCAATAACAGCACAGTTCTTTCAATGACCTCTGAGAGATTAGCATTACCGGGCATCGTGCATCGGATGTGCACCACTTACCACCCACAGGTCAACCGGGTCAGAGAGGATAAACTGCCTTCTTTAAAGCAAGCTGTTGAAACTGCACCTCAAAAAATGTGTGCATCGTCTACCACTCGCATTATTCAGTTTACGCATACAGCCCTGTAAAGACCATTTATCTCCCCACAAAGTGGTCACAGGGCGCCGCATGCACACGCTGCTATGTCAGGCGAGTGTCAGATGCTCAGAGCAGCATCCATTTTGGACGAGGAATTTAGTAGCGACCTGTCATCCATAACAAAGGCAATAAAATGTCTCCAACAGATTGCGCTTCCCCAGACTAAGCATTTGATGCCACAGCAGATAAGCCTTAAACATCACCCCCTCTGCAGCTTTTCCCTGGTGATCGCATTCAGGTTAGGAATTTTATTTGCTGATGCAATACGCCCAGGTAGAACAGTCAATTCTGGGTCGTTTAGGTCACTCCCCTTGCCGTCACGGTGATAGAGCTACGTTACTTGGTGCACCTTTCTCATGTTCGAAAAGCACCTGGGCGCCAACTTGCTCAGACGGATTGAACTGCCCCTTGTCCACAATACTGAAATTCCCCTCTCCATGACTGCACAACCACCTTTTTTAAAGAAAAAAAAAGTGGCATCACCTGAAACCCCCATACAATGCTGCTATGCACTACATCCCAGGGATTGCACTCTATCAGTTCCCCATACTCATGCTTAATCTTCCTTTTCATGTCCCCCTTGTTCTACAAGCTCTCTTGCTATATCCATTGCTCTATCTTGCAAATCCTTTCATCTGCTTCCTCTAATGAAATCTTACTTTTTTTTTTTAAGGCGGTCATCCCAGCGGATCCAGCGAGCTCGAACAAATCCATTTATGTTAAGAAAAGAGATGGATATATAGATATATACACACACACACACACACACACACACACACACACACACACACATTACATTGCTGGACTATTTGCAAAATGTATGTTTGGTTTAGTAATTTATTTGGGGTGTACTTTGATATGGGGAGGGCATATTAAAGAGGTGGGTGTACATACAAGCAAATGCTACCAATGGGTCTATTCAATATGCCAATTTGTTCAAGAGGGAAATTCAGGATGTAATTTGATTTTAAAAGACAGCCCTGGTAGACCACCAATCCCACCTGCTGACAATTCTGGAGATGGGGGGGAAGGCTGGGATGTTGATACTTTTGGATCTATACGCATCTTTTGATCTCATGGATCACGAACACCTGCTGCAGTGCTTACATCATGGTGCTTGTTCCACAGCCGTGGAGAAGTGGACTCAGTCCTTGTCCAACCGCGACTAAGATCCACTGGGGCACATTCTTTTCCCCCTCCTCCACCAGAGTGTGATGTTCCACAAGGAGCTTCCATTCCCCCCCCTGTTTTCAACTTGTACATTAGATCCTTTTGTACTCTTTTGGAAGTGCTAGTGGTATGTTTTACTAAATATGCCGATGATTCACAGCTGGTGATCGAGCTGTCCGGGACCACACCACTGACTCAGGGACCTTAGACAACATCTATAATGCCATTGAGAGATGGTCTAAAAACTGGCTGTGTCTCACGCAACAGAAATAAAAGCTTATGGTCTTTGGCTCCCCCAAGGCCCTTTATAAACTATATCCTTCCTACGGTCACTTCATGATTCAAGGCAACATCATTAAGACCCACTCTAAAGTTAACACCCTTAGGGTTTTTCTGGAGGCTTCCTGACGCCCAGGTGCATTACCTTCGCTGGACATCCAACTACCACCTTACACTACTGAGATCCATTCGGCCCATCCTCAATGAAAATAACACCATAGAACGCACTACGATACGATCCAGGGTGGATTATTGTAAATCACTACTTGGTGGAGTCTCAAAATCCAACATACGTGCCATCCAGGTTATTCAAAATGACGCAGCCTGCGTTGCGCACTGAAAATTCATAGTAAATCACATTTCCAATTCCAGGAGAGACCTACACTGGCTTCCAGTGCAGGAGCGCATTCAATTCAAAATTGGTATACCAAGCCATCACTCTTTGGTAAAGCCCAATACCACCTAAAAGCTTTGATCCCATTGTACCAACCCAAGAGGACCTTCCGTTCCTCATCGGTCATACAGCTCCAACGCTTGAAGTACTCAAGAGATGGGGCTCTGGGCAGATTGTTTCCAGTTACCACCGTCTCCTTCTGGAAAACACTACCAGTGACTATCCAGAGCCACGGAAAATCTACGACTATTTAAGAACTGAAAACACACCTTTTTAGAACTTCCCTTTCCTGGGTTCCCTTTCCTAAAGGGACACAGTGGGCTCACTTGACCCAATGCCTCCGTCCCGTTTGTCCTTGTGCGTTTGTGACATCCTGATGCCCGCGGGCTGCTAGCACAGTACAAATAAAAATAAACAGTAAAATGGGCAATGTTTCTGTCTAGATGGGATTTTATTCCATTGAATTCATGGTTGAATGAGGGGACAGGGCTGCGACACACTTGGAAGGGCCCAGTCTCCCTTTCGACATTAGATTATATGTACATGGCGGCTGTAAAATGAGATGGCAGGACATCTTTTAATAACCAAGACCAATTTAAGTGACCACGGCATATTGACGTGTACTTTTAAAACAGGAAAGTCAGACGAAATGGTAGATTTGAGGTTTAAGAACCGAATAGTAAATATCTCCAAGAACAGAGTTTCGTTATTTAACAAATGTAAATAAAGTGAATACGCAAATTGAGAAATGGCGGAATAACTTAAGTGAAAAATAGACCAAAGAACTCAAGAATACTGTAGCATTTTAAAAACCAAGGTCTGCCACAAAGGGTATGGGGCACAGGCGTTTCTCAAAGCGTACAGCTTTTTCCTTTATAATGTATCAAGAGAAAAATATAAAGATCTACGGTTAGAAGGATAAAAAAAAATGACCGACTAAAGAATTGGTAGATAAACGGACATGATCAAAAGAGGCATGTCTGAACACAAGAGGTGGTTAAAAGATTACAGAAAAATCAATAACTGGTCATGAATTTAGTTAAGACCCAAGATCAATTTGGTGAAATCTGAACTCCATGAACAGGGTGCAATTAGACGTCATGCATGTCAGACGACGGGTCGATCTCTTCAAGGAGAAGTGCCACATCGACAATTCAGAAGAAGGCACAATGGTTGGAGATGAGACAGCAAGTATGGAACAAGTTACTTGTAACTGTTCTCCAGAATTTGTCTGGCATGGATTCACATGCTCATGAATATTCCCCGTAGTCAGGCTGGGAATCCTCTGTAATAGGAAATTACAGTTCAGAAACGAAACTGAATTTTTCTAACAACCAATCACTGAGCTCTAAGTCATACTGCCCCCAGCCAATGACTGCCCTCTAAGCAAGCCCCTCTTCTTGCAGTAATCTTCAGATTTGGTAGCACGTAAAGTAGCAGTAGAACCAAGTGAAGAGCCGCAGAGGGGTAGGCAGGAGGGTTGGCATGTGAATCCATGCCAGACCCATGCTGGGTAACAATTACAGGCAAGTTACTTGTTCCTTCTCAAAAAGTTGCAACGTCTTCCGGAAACTTTGTGCGGTCCACATAGAACTTCAGCGCTCTAGCCACATCCAGCGAGTGCAAAATCCTTTCAGCCGGTGATGAAGGCATTGGAAAAACAGCCGGTGATGAAGGCATTGGAAAAAACCCAGGTAACACCAAGGGCTGGTTTAGATGAAAGTCCAACGGCACCTTGGGCATGATAGAGGAGTGCGTCCGGAGCACCACCCTCGTAACATGAAAAGTCAAGTAAAGTGGCTTACACGACAGGGCCTAGATCTCACCCACCTGTCGTGCAGAGGTGATGGCCACAAGTAATGAGGTCTTCCACGACAAGAACTTCAGTGGAACAGTCTGCATAGGTCCAAATGGGGAGCTCATGAGCCTAGTCAGTACTACAATAAGCTTCCCACGCCAGGGCCAAATCCTTCACCGGCGGAAACTAACGGAAAAGTCCTTTGAAAAACTCTTTAACCAGGCGGTGGGACCATAACGACCATCCCGGAGATCTGGTGTAGTAGGAGATCGCCACCAGATGAACATTGATGGAGGCATGGGCCAGACCTGCTTTGGCCAACGACAGCAAATATGGTAGCATCTGCAGAGCCTGACTCGTAGAGGCTTGATCTGTGCACAGCACCAAACAGCAAAGCTCTTCCATTTATGTCTAGCATTTTACAGTAGACACCCTGGCCTTGGCAAGCACCTCCTTGCAGTCCGCTTGGAGATCGTAACCCCCAAATGCTGCAGGAGCCAGGGCACCAGGTTCAGCGATCCTGGGTCGTGGTGTAGAATTGCAACTCCTTCCCTGGCGAGAAGATCTGCGACAACTTGACTGGAGGGGACGCTGGCATGCTGAAGGTCCTGGTACCAGATCTGCCTATGCCATGCTGGTGTGACGAGGATCATCCTGCACCGGAAAATGTCTTCATTGATTGAGGAGTTGCAGAGGCAATGGAGGGAATGCATACAGAAACAGGCCGTCCCACCGGAATGAGAATGAGTCCCTCATACTCCCCGGCTGGGGAAAACCTGCTGGCGAACCTCCGGCACTTGGTGTTTGTTGCCGTCGCAAACCAATCGATTTGGGAACTGCCCCGTCTGCGGAACAGGTGGTTCACTTGGTCCTGCCGAAGCTCCCACTGGTAGCAAAAGCGTAGCTCCCTTCCGAGAGTCAGCAGTGTTCTTCCCTCCTGCCAGATGTAAAGGAATGAGGTACATCCCCTGGGCGATGGCCCAGTGCCATAGGTCCTGCACCTCTGAAGAGCACCAGGAATCAGGTGCCCCCCTGCTTCCTGATGTAAAACATTGTGGTGGTATTGACTGAAATTCTGCACCACCTTGTCCTTGAGGGCCCAAAACACTGCCTGTGCACATCGTGCTGGTGCTTCAATCTTCTCCTCCGGCAGCCACAGGCCTCTGGTGTGAACACTTCCGGTTTGAGCTCCCCATCCTGATGAGGAGGTGCCCGTCGTGACCGTCTCCTGGTGTGGTGGGGTCTGGAAATCCATGCCTACCAACAGATGAGAGCGCACTCCCCACCACCTTATCACCCGACAGACGCTCTCATCGAGCACGACCTTGACCTGGAAGCTTCCAGACTCTTATCCAATGTTGGTCAAGGAACTCCTGTAGTGGACGAATCCGTAACCTGCAGAGCCGGATGAGCGATGCATGACATGCAGAGCAGGGACTGGATGGTCCTCACCATGGCGACCTTCAGCGCCAAGAGCCGTTGCACCTTGCCTAGCCTAAAATTGCCGCCATCCTTTCCGATGTTGACGCCAGGCACGACACTGTTGAGTCGAGATCCCAGAAACAGAGCGTCCTGCGATGGAGTCAAGCAGGACCTTGCATAGTTCACTGAGAAACCCAGATCCATCAGTAGGTGGACGGTCCTTGCTGTGTCGTCAACCGATGCTCCTTGAGCTGGCCCGGATGAGCCAGTCGTCCAGGTAAGGGTAGACATGGATCTCTTGGAGTTGCAGATGCGCCGGCACCAGGCACTTTAAGACCTTTGTCGCCAACTTCAATCCGAAGGGAAGGGCCTTGAAATGGTAATGAATTGGGATGTGGAAGTATGCATCCTCCAAGTCCAGCAATGACAAGTCTCCCTCTTCGAGCACATGCTGAAGAGTGACCATTCAGAAAGTTTGGGACTCAACGTATTTGTTTAGTCGCCGGAGGTCGAGGATGGGCCTCCAGACCCCGGTCGTCTTTTTCACCAGGAAGTACCTGAAGTACACTCCAGAACCGTTTTGGGACAAGCTCCATTGCTCCTTTCTTTAGCATGGCCCGCACCTCCAGCAGCAGCTGAGGGACGTGGTTTTCATGCCGGGCCACTGGAGGTATTCGGGGACACTTCAGTTGAAATTCCAGGGTGTGTCTGTTGGCAAGAGCATCCAGCACCCAGCGGTCGGTGGAGATGGTTTTACACATGCTGATGAAATTAGGCAGCTGGCCTTCCACCGGGGTGCACAGGGCGGGGCCAGACATCACGGCCAGTTCAATCCTGCTTGGACGTCAGGCCACCTTGGGGACCTTGGCAACAAAGATAACCTCCTCTGAAAGCCTTGGAACGGCCCCTGTGGGTTTCCTGGGCCGAGGAGCAGGAGGGGTGGCAGTAAGAAGAGGAGCTTCCGCCAAAACCTTTGGAAGATCATTGGGACTTGCCTCCTGAGGGCCGAAAGGTCGGCCGTCGCCGTTTAGTGCCCAAGGCACGTGCCGTCTGTGTCCATCTTGATGGCCTGTAGAGACACATCTACAGCCTTCCCGAATAGATTGTCTCCGTCAAAGGGCATGTCCAAAACAGTCGTCTGGACATCTTGATGAAAGTTGGTGGCCTTGAGCCAGCCACGACAAGGGCAAACACTCTTGCCCATCCGGCGGAAACCCTGCATCAGCGATGTCCATGGCCACCTCGCCTTCCTGCAGAATCTCCAACACCTAACTTCTTGTCGTCGGGGAGGAAGTCCAGGATGGGGCAACCTTGAACCACAGCTCCCGGTCGTAACGCACTACAATGGCGAAGGCATTGGCAGCATTGATGGTAGTGGCCGCAGAGTAGATAACCAGTCGTCCCATGGCATCTAACTTCTCCTTGTTGTCTGGAGGGGTGGATGCCGCTGATGAAGAAGCGCCCGACGACTTCTTAGCTGCCGCTGATACCAGAGTCTGGTGACAGTTGGACCCTCGTCCCGCGTCCCAAATCTCATCTAGTAGTGGGACCGAGAGGATGGTCTCTTCACCTCGCGGTGCCGGTACAAGAATCCCTCCTACTCCGGAGCGAGCGGGAAGAGCTCCGACGCTCTGGAGATCATGGTGTGACAAGCCTATCTCGTCCGGCAGGGAGGATCTGGGGGGTGGCCACAGGAAGTTCCCCATCCCACTGTCATTGTCATCCAATCTTCTCCAGGGTCTGCTCTATGGGCTGGAAGGAAGACTCCCTCCTGGCATAGAGGGACACTCTTGCCTTTGGGGGTGCGCCCTGCGGATCCGCCTCGGTGGCTTTCACGAGAGACGCCACCACCCCCTCGATGGAAGGTTGGGCCTTCGTCTGGTGTACCTGGGCCTTCACGGTCAGCACCAGTCGCTTGGCCTTGGTCGTCCCAGACACGCCTTGCCCTGCCCTGCCTGGCCTTCTCCTTGGAGGGAGGGGGGGGGGGGGGTCGTCACCTAGATCCTTTTTGGCCTTCTCCGGCAGGCCGATCTTGGGCTTGTCCAAGTTTGCCCGGATGGTCAGACTTCCTCTTGAAGGATGATCCTGTGCGTTGACTGGTGACTTAAGTAGCTGGAGATGTTCAGAGCGCCCTGGCTGCTGAGGAGCCTGTTGCAACGGCGCTCCCGGTGGCAGTGGACTCACGGTGCTTAGCCTTCTGATGAACCCCACAATTAATTATTGTTGAATAATTGTTGTTGGGAGTAGTATGATCTAAGATTTTAGGTGGTTGATGAACAATCGTTGGTATTAGTATTAAATAGGATTTTATGTTGAATAAGTAATGTAACGGATTTCAGAATGGGTTGTGTATTAATGTTAGTCAATCTCATCTGTTTATTATGAAGTTGTGTATTGTATATTTTCAATATACAAATAATTTTTTAAAAATTGTATAATAAAATAGACAATCACCCATAATAGGTCTGTTTAGCGCCCATGCAGACTGACTTGCAATCAAATGCCCTAACCGCCGAAATGAGCAGAGGCATATTCGGGGGTTGGTGTCTGTTGGAGGAAGGGCAGGGGTGTCTGGTTGCGAGAGGCTGCCCAGAAAGAGGAGTTGCACGAACGGCACTCTTCAACTCTTACAAAGATTTCAGAAAGGTAAGGCGCCATTCACTCTGATCTGGTTATGTATACACCCTTAAATCACAATCTACAGGCTGGTAACTAATACCAGAAAGTATTACCTGCACTGTTGATTTAAACCAACTCTACTCAAACTAGAACACCATTACAGATCTTCAAAGACTGCCTCAGATTGTGCACCAACACCAACATTTTCACCCCAGCACATCTGGTCATTTTTATTGACAGTGTGGCACCATAGTTATTTGTACTCCTAGTTCATGCCAATTCCCCTTCAGGGGAACACAGGACAACGGGGTGAAGTATGAGCAGACCGAGAAAGTAATAGAAAGGAGGGAGAGCCAGAGTAATACAATGTGAGGGAGAACGGAGCGATGAAAACTAGCAATAGGCACTGGAGTTACAGCAATGAAGACCGCAAGACAGGAGAGAAACAGCAATAGTATTCAGAGACAGGATATGCAGAGCAATACAGTGCAAGTGACCACAACAAGCAGCATGCAAACAATAATGAGGTAGTGCAACAAACTGGAAGACAGGGACACAAAGTAGCAAAATGAAGAGTAGAGCCAAAACATGAAGAGGCCATGAAACATAGGTAAGGAGCCAGCAACAGAGGGTAAATGCATAGTAGTGATGCTGGTAGAGAAGGGGACTTCATTTACGAATACTCAACTAGTTTGTATATGGTTCTTTAAGAGGTCCTGTGTCCTAATGTCATGAAGATGCAGCTGGATAGCACACAACTACAAGTTATTGCCCGAGAGATCATTTCCCACAAGTGTAATACATTTGAAGCCAAACATCAAATACTACTATAATTGTTACTGGTAATTTCCAAACATTTAACTATATGCACATATTTGTTGTCCAACACATTTTAGTCTTGAATTTAGATTCTCTTCAAATCTCAAAATCCTATCTGAAGCACTGTCCACATTAATTTAACCTTGTGGGCACTCGTGCTTGCTCGCCTGTGCATATCACCACCTGCCAGCATATCACTTGCAGCCATGCCTATGTTCCACAGACGGTTGCAGTGTCCTGTGAGATCAGTCTAGCCTTTATAACCCCTATGAGGAACATTTCCTGTGGTCAGTTGAGGAACCTCTCAAAATCAGAGCTCCCACCAGAGCTTCTAGTTTGCCACAAGAAAGTGATCACCATTGGCCTGGTTCAGATGGAGAAATGTTCTGGTAGACACCACAGATAGGAGTTACGATTTTCTCTTTGCCAATATCTGAAAAAGCCATAGACTAGCTTATTTCTCAGGGTATAACTTGGCTACTGCCACCACAGATGGGAAGCTAGAAGTGTGGATCCAAAAACACGTTTTCGTATGGAAGGTATCCCCCTTCCGATTGATGTCATTGTGGCGAGGATGCACCACAGTTTTGTAGCCTCAACTACAACATCTTTTCGATCAGGGACCACTCTGGATCTAAAAATCCAAACTTCAGAAAGCATCCCTGGTTCTGGCTGAGAGATCTCAGGAGATGATAGTCTAAAGAAATCCAGACCCCAGCAAAACTCTTGAAAGGATCTTGTAGAGGAGGCAATCCTATTCCGACTTATTTTCCCATCACTGCGCCAAAGAAAAAAAGCCAAGGCATACTTTTGGAGCTTGCTCAATGAAAAAGGATGGCTGGTGGCTTCTGACTTGACCCCCACCCATCCCTTGCGTCTGCTTACCATAAGCCCGGTGCCTAGGTTTTGCAGTGCAAAAGCAACAGATTATGGCTGGAGTGCCGTCCCAGGGTCCAACCTGGTCTCTGGTTCCCATCGAAACTTGTGTCTCAGTTCTCTCTTCAGGGATTATCACCCATTTGCGCAGTCTGGGGTCCTTTCAATGCCCCCCCCCCCAACTCAGGGACTCAGTCGTCCTCCTTACCCCATTTGAAAAAGGCTCCATTGTCCTTCCACACAACCCCAAAGTCCCTCTCTTCCTCACAACCCCAAATTCACCAAGCCTCCCCTGTCCTTCCACCCCGCAATGGTGCCCAGTTTTCATACCCCACCCTGGGGCCTTTCAGTTTCTCTCCCCACTCACTCCCTACTCTGGAATGTTCACTCTCGCCCCACTCTGGGGCTCTTCAAGCTCCCCATTCTGGGGTGTGGTCTGTCCCTCCGAGTAGAGGAAAAGCTGCAGAGCGCATTCTCCACTCAGTTCTTCACCCCCTTTCTTCACTGTGGATTCTCCTAGAGTCTCCCCACTCTGGAGGCTTTTCTGCGTGTTCCTCCCCACTCTATGGATCCTTCTTGTAGCCTTTCCACCAGCCTCCTGCTCCTCGGAAGACACTGCGCACCTGTAGCTGACAAGCAGTGCTCCCTTGGAGGGCTATGTAGGCCGACTGCCTCATCTTACAGCGGAGTCACTTCCTCAGCTGAACACACAAGGGTGGGAGTTTCCTCCCAGTCCCTGCTTGCTGTGTTTGGGAGTTTAAGGGCGGTACCTCCTCCAGGCTCAGCCTCAGCCGGCTGAGGAACTCTATTCTCGCTCAGACTGCCACATCGCACAGCACCACGTCTGCCAGGCCACACTGCCATCTCTGGCGTGCTCTCCAAGCAGATCTCTTCTCAATGAGCATTGCAGCATAAAGTCTGCATGGATACTGCTTACAGAGTGGTTCCTCGCCCGACATATCAGGATGCTGGTTTTTCAGTTCTGTTTTCCATAAAGAGGATGAAATTAAGTGTGCGGCAGCCGTGCCAAAATTTTAAATGCTCACACTTCTTAGTTCCTGCATACCCAATAAAGTTAGGGTTAGGAGGCAGCAGACGTGAAGGAGGAAAGTCCCTCAATATCCTCGAAATCTCCCCTCAGTTCATAATGGCTTGAAATTCATAACAAATCTGTCCTCATAAAAAGGCTGGCTTTTGGAGTTCATAGCGCTCAGGAAGGGAGGAGACTATCCAGCGAGCAATAGTCATCCAAGGATGTGGCTGCAACAATTGAGGATGGAGTTGCATGGGCATAAAGGCCTTCTCCAAAGTCAATGGGCTGTACCTCACATCCATCATTTCCCCCCCCCCCAACTGCTCGCGTAGCGTATGATGGGTTTTTAACATAATTCCAAAGCAACTGCAAATAAGCAAAGGGACTCCTGCATGCACCTGTCCTCTAGTGGCTAACACATGACAGGACCAACAGTTCTCTTGGGAGCATATCTGGCATGGGGATGTCTAGAAATTCTAGGACCACCCTTAAATTGAGGGTCTTGTTCGGTGCCTTGATGCAGCGTGCAGAAAGAAAATTATTATCATGCTCTTAGCTATGTATACATCATTCTTTATAGGTCCAGCGAGACTGAATGCCTGAAATAATGGTAGATCGGCAAACAGGGCACCACTTTGATGAACACCCAGAGACGGTTAGCAACACTACCAGTGAGCATATGCACAATAAGTATGTAACGAAGAGGAAGTGCACTCGTATTGTCCCAAAAGATGGGCAATAATCACTTTTTTTATTGTATTTGGTTTATAAAATCTTTTACAAAAGCCATTAACCTTTCAGTACATAGTAAAAGAAAAAGGAGAGAATACAAAGAATATACACAAAGGACCCACACGTCTTTCAAAAGGGATTACAATTTTCCAGCATTCTAACCACCGCTATTGTAAGTCCTTGTGAATTCCCCGCGATCATCCTGTCCCAGAACATCTGTGCTATATAAAAAGGAGACTCCAATCCATACTTTCCAAAGTCATCAAGCCTATGAGTGTTCCTGCACAGTCTAGTAATAAATGTCTGGTAGTCTGCCTATTCATATTTTTAAAGAAAGTTCCTATGTTAAATTTTTAGCAAATGGCGCTCAAAGTGTTTGTGATTTGAAGCAGCCTCCTCTGTGCATGTTAGCTCTGCTCTGGTGGCAATCAAGCAGCAAAATCCCCCTACTGGGAGCTTTTGCTTACTGCAGCCAGAGCAGAGCTCAATAGGGAGTGTAAGCTACATTCACTTTCATTTTACGTTTTCTGTGCTCCAGAAGCCATGGGAAGCACAGAAAACGTCAAATGAAAGGCAGAGCAATTACAAATACTTTGCTGGCTGCATTTTCATAATTGCTGCGACTTCCTCTTCTAGATTCCCGTGCCTGGACTTGCCTACAAGAAAAGGCACAGCAATTATAAAAACTTTATTTATGATTGCTGTAGTTAGAAAACCACAAATCATAAATACAACTACATTGCATTTATGATTGCAGTGATTTTTTTTTTTATAGATCTAAAAACACAAACGAAGGCACTTACCAGCATACAGGATCCCGACTGCATTGTCTGCTCTCCGTTAATATTGAAGCAAAAGCCACCTACTGGTAGCTTTTGTTTATTCATTACAGCTGGCTGTTGCTTCATTGCCGCGAGGGCAGAGCTTAACACAAGCACAAGAGGCTCATCCATTTTGAGCCAATAATAATTTAGCATTTATATAGCGCTACGAACCCTCCAGTATCTGAGCGCTGCTTATTACCCACGGTGTGTGGTGCACATATCGACCTCAGAAGGATGAAAGGCTGAGCTTGGCCCTGCCGGGATTCGAACCTGCGTCAGCTGGCTCGGCACAGATATCAAAGAGCGCTCTACTCGCTGTGCTATCGTATTGGCAATAAAATGTTAGTGTCCCCTTAAGTGTGGGCCCCATGTCCTCACTCTCTTGATAAGAAAATTCTGCATAGTGGCCCATCTATTTTGGGGTTCGGCTACCTGAAGAAAACAATTCTTACTGAAACTGAACAGACTTCAGAGATCCTTTATAGTAATAAGGGGATTTATATATTTTAGCTGCCGACTTTTAAACGTCACAGATGCTGTGTGACCTTATAAGACCATGTGCATCTTCATTTTTGATCCACACATGCCCATGCAACACATGAGTTGTGTTTGCCCTGAGGAAGGTTTTGCGATGAGTGTCTGGTGCGGAGAGAGAAAATGTTGATTGTAACAGACTAATTTCACCAAAAAAGTTGACGAATGCAACACTAAATTCCTAGCTACCAAGGACTGCATTAAAAAATTAGCCCCATACACATTATGTTAACTTAGGTTCAAGTACCACGTGAACAGCAAAAAGATTTTTAAAATGCTTTAGAAAGCTTTGTTTGCAATGCTTTGCATTGCTTTTCACAGTGAGAGGCGATGGTTCACATGTTAACTACGGCGACTGAGAGATTTAGGTTTTAAATATGTAATGCTCCTTAGATTTTACATTCCACATATGTTTAATTATTGAAAGGATGCAGCTACAGAATGGATGCCAATCGAATGAATTAATAGATTCCATTGTTTTGCGAGACACTTGTTGCATTCATTCGCGTTACATTTATTGAAATGGTGACTATCAGAAGACGTGATAGGGATTTATCAAACGCAGCTCACGCACACTTCAACACATCACACAAGAAGTGGGTTATGGGTGGAATCAAGCAAGAAGCAACATCGAAAAATAAATGCACAGCGAGGAAAGGAGTGGGGGCAAAAACATGAGTTGTGAAAAGCATACCAAGTTGGAGGGTTCCGTCTGTCTGCAGCTGAGGGACTGGTGGGGTGAAGCTAGGAGCAGTAACTTAAGGGTTGTGGACATTCGTGCAAACAATCTCCACAATGTAGGTGCTAAACTCGGGCAAGTAATATTTCTTCTAGAAAATGGCTCTGCCCTCTTGACGGAAGTTCCAATAGTCTTTATTGAAATGTATATCTTCAGGCGTATAACACAAGAGAACATCCGTGAAAAAAATTACAAAAAAAAAAAAGTATTTTAAAAGACATTACAAAGTAATGTGATTGATGAAGCTGAGTAAGACTCAGCTTCATCAATTCCCCTACATTCATAAGACTTCCAGTAAATTAGCTTAAAACAATCACAGCATAAATATGTATAGGTATTTCAATACCCTTTACCCTTGGTGACACCCTATGAATGTATCAGGCTGTACCAAAAACTACAAATCGAATGTGAGGCTGCATCAAAAAAAGCATGGCAGATTTTTTCGTTTTAATGCCAGCCTCTGGTAGAATGTGCCGCAGGTACATATGCCTGGGCCAGCCGAAGGGAAAGTTAATAAAAAGTGGGTGACTCTTTGGCAGAACCACACAATTGGCATAACTCGGGCAATTCTCTTACAAGTGGATGAGAAGGTTGCAACTGGAAGAATGCCCAGCATGAAGTGAGCAAACAATGATTTTTCGTAGGCAGGATAAATTGAGCCATTGGCTCGTAATTATACTCAAAACTACTAATAGTATGGTGGACCGACATGGTGAATTCCCACACAAATCCCAAATGGAACGAAAATATTGTGCATCACAGACTCTAGATCTGGAATGCTAAAGCTTTCCTGCTCTATACCCCCCCCCCCCACTTTTGTCCAACTAGAGGAACCCGAATTGCTATACAAAATGCCACCAGGGGCATCTAGGGAACCTCTGTGCAGGAACCAGACAATCGTACCAGTCAGTGGCCTATAAAAGGGAAGCACTCTGTAGTAGGCACTTTGCAGAGATATGCAGGTGTGTGCCTGAACTTACAACACCTGTTCTGGAAACCTTGGCTCAAGCCCAGATTTAGCCTGTGAAATGGGATCCTTTGTGTCTTCCCAGGATTTAGCCCCTCTGAAGAACTTAGAAGTTGCCTCTGGATAAAGCCCTATTGCAGGGAACCACAGGGTTGCCCTCAATGAGCAATAACCACGTTGGTCGCTCCCTCAGGTGAACCCCTACCGGAACCGGAAAGGAGTTCCTGCCTGGTCCTCAGAAAGGCAAGAACTACTTGCTGGATGTCTTTTTAAACGGGGGAAAAAGTAATTAGTGCTGAGGTGATATTGACAACCGGCCATCCCAACATAAACAGCAAGCCGAGCACGTCTCTGCTAGAGGTGCTCTTGACCCAAACACTGCAAGCACAAGAAGTGCAGGTTAAGGTCAACTGCTGGGACATAGCGTGTGCAACTTGCACATCATCACAAAGTAGATTTACCGGGTAGTGCACAATGAAACTCCTTGCTCTGGAGGCTCAAGACCCACCAATGTGGGGAGACTGGCGAGGTGAGGTTGGTGCTGTGCTTTGTGGGGTGTAATGAGGTCACGAGTTGCATCAAACATTAAGGATTTTTATTTTTTCTGGAACAATGGCTACAGTCCTGTTCACCTAGATGGAACTCCCAAGCGTAAGGGCTACAGAACGCAGAAGTACCTATTTCATCATTACTTGCTTTCAACATCGTTTTAGCCTCCTAACATCTGGAGCACATCACTGATTACCGCCATCTTTTCATTTAAAAAAAAATACTAAAGTAAAATACTTTATTCTATTCCCCTAACCAACACTAACTGTTAAACTAGCCAAGACATTTGATTGGCTCAAAACATGGATATGAAAAATGCACACAATAGCCATTTGAATGATGTGCTTTGCCATCTCACCTCCACATTCATGATCCCCTGGACATTCTTTGTGGGACATTTGCCATTCATAATCCGTAATACTAATACTCCAAGAGTTACTATATTAATATATCATTGCATGAGCAACTGACTTCACAATCTGTGTGCATGCTATTTTGAAATTGGCTTGATGTCTTAAAAGCAACACTTTTTAAAGCTGTTTTGAGTGCTCCCAAGAGGTTTTCGCCACTTATTCCTGCAGCAATTTAATCACTGAACCTCTGCTCATTATCCTCCTTTAGGAAATATATAATTATTCAGTTTCATTAACTTCTCCAAATCATTAAAACTTCTTAAATACATTCCTCTAGGAATATATACTGTGCAACTACTTTTTCCCTTTGGCAAGAAGACTCCCTGCCCCCACCTCCCACCAAGACTTTGGTAAAAAACACTCCTATTGCAAAGATTGACAATGCACTCAGTGCAGGTTTATGTTCCGTCTACTAGGGCTAAGCATATATCCTATTTGGGGAGACTACTTGAAACTGAAGAACAGTCTTGAAGATGTTGAAGGCCTTCAAAGCATGCAAACCATACTTGTCAACAATGACCTTCGATCAAAACAAAAAGAACATGTGTTTTTTAGGCATTTGAAAAAACATAAGGAAAATACCAGCCAATTAATGCAAAAATGGGCTCCTAAAATGCGAGTTTAATTTTCTCATTGTCTAGAAATTCAAAGAGCCCATAGAATTAAACCAAACATGCCACAATAACTTCTCTCCTCAGCAACTGATTGCATATTCTGACATCTGCCAACTAACCAAATTATGCCAGTCAAAAGACCATCTCCATTTCGGTATCTGAGGCACAGCATTTCTCACTTCTCGAAATAATTCCCATCAAAAGGAAAGGATGTTGCATCATAAACCAGCTATTAAATCTGTTTATATGGCCCTTTTAATAATCTGCAGTACCCGCCTGCGCGAATAATCTCGCCTGGTTCCAATTTCATTTAAGCCTCAGATCATGACCCAATGGATATTCGATCCTCCAAAGCAGGCTCCTCGTACTCGCTCAAAAATGATACACTTAAATCTGCAGGTTTTGACCTAGAATCAGCAAATGTAGGCAAACATGTAGACTGTATGAACCGGGCCCAGCAGATTCTGAATCCCGGGAAAAGAAACATCCAGGACTAACAAAACCAGTGATCCTTTTCTTTCTGATCTTGAGGAGCAGGAATGATGGTTATTCCCTTTATTGGTACGTTTATATGTTAAAGTCGTTGCCTCAATTTTACACCCATCTCTGTGCCAACACCTTTCCTATAGCAGATGTCATTGATGTTTGAATTTTTGTGCATGCTCCATCATTAACCATTGCAACTTAGCATAGACTGCTCTGCTGCTGCCGCCATTTCGAATACATGCAAGAGCATGGTCATTAATCTAATACACATTGTAAGGTAGGTTAGGGCCGTTTCCTTCTTTTTTCTTTTTGGATGAAAACTTGGATCAGCAGTCATAGGGGTGATTGGGGGGGGGGGGGGGGGGGAGTAACTCTGGTCCACCTCAAGGTGCCATTAGGTCATTCTATATGTTTAGGCACTGTATTCAAATTATTTTCTCATGCTTGCCCCTTCATGACTACCCAGCCTTTTCTTCTTATTAAAATCTAATATCACACTGAATACATTCATATAATGAAATTGATATTTTATCCATGTTTTCACTGATTTATTACATCTTACTGAATTGTAAATTTCACATGGAATGCAAAAGGGGTTAATCATCCAATTACATATAAACAATTGATTAGCATTGGCGAAGTTAAGACAAAACATTATTGGCATCCAGGAACCTCTGATCTTAAGGCCTCGGATGCACCTTAAGAGTAAAAAAAATCATGAAAATTCTCTGCAAGACGCATGCCAACTATATATAGGGGCAAGAGTGTGGCAGATGTCTACGGATGTGAGCTATGGGGTGTGGTTATTTGAGCTGGACTTCAAGTAGAGGAAAATCCTTTCCTCTCTGCCTTTTGAGTGCAACTCCAATCAAAGCCTCTGGAAACAGCCCATGCCTACATCACGGACAACTTGGGGTCAAACCTATTCTATTCTGGCTTTGTATGTAGTCGCACCCAGGCAAAATCATACCATTTGTATGTAAAATGCAAAATCAAACAATACATTCGGCCAATTTTGTTGTAGAAAGGTTGAGGCATGAGGGGTATTGCGCTCCTGACAAGATCAACTATTACATTTGATTTCTCATGTTTTGAGAATTTTCTTCAATTACTTCACTTTGTAAATGTTTCCAATTACTACAACTAAAGAAGTCACCAGTTTATTTTGATCACATTATGAAATTCTAGCCGCTAATGTTTTGCCCAAATTGGGGACCTGCTTCAGAATACTCGGCTCAACCCAACACTGAAATAATTGCACTGAGGTGGGCAAAGCAGCGTTTAGCACTAATAGAAGTCTATTCTCCAAAGTTAAAAGCAAACGGAAGTCGAGATTTGAGATACCACTGTCCCTGCATACCATAGGTAGAATATTTGCAAAACGGTCATCCAGTCTCCAGATAAATTGAAGCACTGATTTGAATTTATTCAAAAGGTGAAGCTCAAGGCGTTTCAGAAAAAGTTTCCCCCTTTTCACAAGCAAATCAGTTTTCGGTCAATGATGCAATAAAACTGTCCGTTTTTTTAGGATTTTACGCAAAATGGGTTTGTAGATGCTCTTCGATATACAACCTGCTGAGTCAGTTTACACCGAGTTTGTGGGCCATCTAGAACTCTATCCTAAAAGCATCTTCAACCCCTACATCGACAATCTGTCATCTAGCTCAAACTACACTAAAAGCATGTTAAATAATCGAGAAAATGATAACCTTGCGAATGACACCCCCAATATAGCTTTTAAACCGCCTGATAAGGGTGCTGCAATTGTTATAATGGAAACGAGATTCTATCATGAAAGTTGTTTGGAATTACTACAAAACCAGTCCCTCTACATGAAATTAGATACTGATCCAAGTGTGGAGATTACTTTTCCCCTGCATTAGCGAAATTCGTAAAAAAGCTGAAATGCAAGACTGGATAACAAGAGCTACCAACAACCTACTGAGCACATTTCCAATCATACCTTTGATTTAGGTTCTTCCTAAAACTGATACCAACATGACACGTCCCAAATTCAGACTAATTGTAGTGGGAACAAATAGAATTTTTGAAACCGTGTTGATTTATTTACACCACCTTTTACAACAGATTGTCCAACATACATCTACACACTGTGATTAATACGATATCACTTCTTTCCTGGTGATGATCACTTCCCATCTGGCCAGGGGACGGCAGCCATTACCGGATCATGACCCTGGGGTTGTTATATGAGGAAATTACATGGGGGCGGGAGGGGTGGGGGGTCTGGGGAACAACCTCCCGGAGAGGGAAGTATAATCAGGTGAGACATGGTATCCCCTTTCCTTTCAAAAGATACATCGGCCCCTGACTCCCATGCCCCAATAGCCTACTGTAATACTGCCCCTCTTCCACAGAGAAAACAACAAATCTGGTTACATTCCAAAGGCCAATTCTCAAAATCTACCCAGTAAACACTTTTCCCAATCCCACATACTCTTCTTCCAGAGCGAGTTTGCCTTTTTAACAAACTGCAAACATCCGTAGTGTTTAGGAAGGGACTAAGATCCCCACAACACTGGGACGAAGAAGAGGAACGGAGTAATAAAGAGCCCAGGAATCTACAAGTACAGCCAGCACTCTAGTGGCAGCAAGCACCTACCTGTCCATGGGACATTTAAAATCACTGAAGCAAGAAATAAAAGGAAGCTGCTGACAGGAGTGTTGCTCCTCTCCATGCAAAAGGACATCTGTGGAGCCAATCGGCTCGGGAACCTTAAGGGAGAAGGCTGCTTAAAGAGAACACGTGGCGAGAATGCCAGGAGGAGGGCTCCTGGGTGTTCGCCGGCATTGGAGAAGAGCAATTTACTCACCGGAATCCCATCCCAAGCAGACAAGCGCAACAGAAGCATCAGGAAGCAGGAACACCGTGGAGAAAGTCACAAAGCAGAAAGCAGCAGGAGATCTTCAATGGCAGACCACAAACTAGAAACGCCATCATGAACCAGCAAGTCCACAAAGGGACAGAGGGAACACCTGGGCGTACCGGCGGCTAAGCCAAACAAATTGCAAATGGCAAAACCAAGAGAAAAGCAACAGTTTATGAAATCGGAGAAAGATCGAAAGAGCAGTTTTCCAAGGGAAGAGACGGTGTGTCATTGCATGTTCCAAGTGGATGAAGGACTAAAGAAACCATACTTAAGAAGCTATTCTTACCTGGTAACATTCTTTCGATGGGATGTTCCTCCGACGTATTCCATATCTATGACAGTAATCCCCACAGCTGTGCTGCTTTCGAAACATTTTCGGCGTCTGCGTCGATCCGCCCCTTTGAGAACCTCCTCCGACGGCCGACACCAGCGGATGTGCTGTCCAGTTAAAGCATGAACTGTCAAAGGGGACGAATGCTCAAAGGATCGACACAAAAGTACCGAAAACAAAAAGGATCGATTTTTTTTATTATATTTTTTTGGGGGTTTCCATATAGGTAAAAAAATGTTTACCAAAAAGGGGGTTGGGGACCCCCCAAAAAATAAAATGTTAATTAAAAAAATTCGATCCTTGGACCATTCGACACTTTTTTTTGTTGATCCTTCGACTGGCAACCACCGGATGTTATATGTAGGACGCAAGACGCCCGTAGACTCCGTTGTAGTTTTTCCCAGAACGTGTGTCACCAATCTTCTGCCAGTGTGACTACAGTTTTCAGTATTTACAGGGCGCAAAATTGTGATATCCGCTATTTAGGATATACACAGTACTAAATCAATTAAACTAATTCTAGATTTTTTTTTTCTAGAACAGCATAGTGGATACCACTGGTATAACTATTTTTTTCGTATGTCCCAATCCACAATGCTTTAAGGGACTATCCCTACCTCATTTCTTATGTATGAAATTTGACTACAGAAAGCCTTGCAGAAACGGAAGCTGCAATCACGCAAGAAATTCTGTAGAGGGGCAGACTGGGAGGGTGCGATGTGGAATACGGAGGAACATCCCATTGAAAGAACGTTACCAGGTAAGAAAGTAACTTGTTCTTCGAAGGGACCGTGTCCTCCGACGTATTCCACATCTATGACAGACTCCCAAAGCAGTACCAACGTATGGAGGTGGGAAAAGAATTTCGAATTTTAGAATGCCGAATCAAATTGCAGAATAGAGGACCGCCTTACCAAAGGCCAAATCGTGCCCATGGATAGAATCCAGGGAGTAGTGTCTTACAAAAGTATGGACAGAGGCCCATGTGGCTGTTTCACAGATATTACGAATGGAAACACCCCTCTGCAGAGCAGTAGAGGCAGCCACACCCCTAGTAGAATGGGCCCGTAAGCCTACCGGAGGGCCCTTACCCGTCAGATGGTAGCATTCAGAGATTGTCAAGATGATCCAACAGGACAAGGTCTGCTTAGAAACAGCTTGACCTAAACGCCTTCCAGGGTATCCAACAAAGAGCTGATCGTCCGCTCTGACCCGGGACATGCGTGAGATGTAGAAACTTAAAGCTCTCCTAGGATCCAGCCTATGGAGCCTCTCCTCGTCCTTACCAGGATGCGGAGGAGGATAGAATGCCTGAAGAACTATCTTCTGGCTCAAATGAAATGCCGACAAAACCTTCGGAAGAATTACCAGGTTACTCACCATAGTGACCACCGTACTCCTAGTCCCCTTTCCTCCATACTTGTGGGACATCTCTCCGTCCTGTGGGACGGGACCGGAGCACTTTGTAAAAAGCACCCACATTTTTCAAAAATGTGTCCCTCTTTCCTGCGTGGGGCCCGGCGCGTGGCCGTAACCCTGCCCACCTTGGCTCCGCCCCGCGCATCGCCCCTCAGTCCTTTTCTTTGCCAGGTCAGAGACCCATTACCAATACAGAGGAACCTTATTAGAGGGGACGGCAGGCGGGCGTATGGAGGAAAGGGGACTATGGACTAGGCGTAAGGTGGTCACTACGGTGAGTAACCTGGTAATACTCCTACGTCCTGTCCCCTTTCCTCCATACTTGTGGGAGATTCCCAAGCACTCCTTACAGGAACTACGGGTGGATGGAAATACCCCTTACTGAAAAAGGTTCTTCAGCACAGCCTGACCAAACTGAGCATCAGCTCTAGAACTCATATCAAGGCAGTAATGCTTACAGAAAGCAGATGGAGGCCCAAGTAGCTGCCCTAGCGATGGACTCCCAGGGAACATACTTCTGAAAAGCAACCGCAGCTGCCTTGCCCCGCACCAGGTGTGCATGAATACCTCAGCTTTTGGACAGTGAAAGACTGTGATACAGGCGGCAATCCACCTAGAAATAGTTGCCTTAGACACCCGTTTGCCTTGAGGGTTGCCGAAAGTCACAAAAAGTTGAGAACTTCTAAGCTCGGAAGTCCTATCCAGGTAGAACTTAAGAGCTCTTCGGACCTCAAGACAGTGTAGAACCCTCTCCGCCTCAGAGGCGGGGTTCGGAAAAAAGACCGGTAGGGAGATCGATTGATTCAAATGGAATTCGGTCACCACCTTCGGCAGAAAGGCCGGATTAGTTCGAAGGACTACCTTGTCCTAGTGAAAAACCAAGAAAGGATCCTCCACCGACAATGCCTGGAGCTCACTCACTTTGCCGATGTGACGGCGACCAAAAAGGACACTTTCCAAGACAAGTACTTGAGGTCCACAGTAGCCATCGGCTCAAAGGGGTTTATGGCACAGCACCATCAGGACAACATTCAGGTCCCATGTCGGATGCAGATTACGAACTGGAGGGTAAAGGCGTGTTAAACCAGCGAAATGCCTCTTTACCACTGGGTTAGCCAGAGAGTACGATCACTGATCCGTAGAGAGATAAGCAGAGACCGCTGACAGGTAAGTCCTGCATGACAGAACATGAACCCCTGACTCTGCTAGGGAGGACACGAAGGACAACACTGCGTCAACTGTGGCCCCCCTTGGATCCAATTTCTTCTTTAGACACCAATGACAGAACCTGAGCCATTTACTCTTGTACCAAGATCTGGTCGAAGGTTTTCTGGCTGCCTGGATAATACGCATGTTATCCGCAGACAAATTCAGATGCTCTAAAGACCTGAACTCAGGCACCAAGCCGCCAAGCTGACCGATTGTGGGGAGGGGTGCCACAGCTGCTGCTCCCCCTGGTGGAGAAGATCGGGAGTTACCGGTAACCTGATCGGCGGATAAACCGACAGGTGTTGAGTTCTGAGAACCAAAACCTGGCCGGCCACCACGGGGCTATCAGTAGAAGAGAACAGTTCACTGAGTTCTTCAACTTCCAAATTGCCCGGTGAACTAGAGGCAGAGGCGGGAAGGCGTAAGCTCTCATGTTGTGCCATGGAATCTCTAGAGCATCCCCTAGAGAGGAGGCTCCCAGCCCCCCTCTGGAGGCATACAGAGGAAGCTTCTTGTTCGCCGCCGTCGCGAAGAGGTCCACCTGCGGTGTGCCCCAGCGCGAGAAAATCCCTGAGAGGACCTCCGCCTTCAACTCCCACTCGTAGCTGACCACTGTCTACCGGCTGAGGGCATCTGCTGTGACTTTCAGCTGGCCCGGGATGTGCACTGCAAGCAGCCAGACACCATGAAGCACGTCCCACTCCCAAATCTGGATGGACAGGTCCACGAAGGGGGGGGGGGGGGGGCTTCGTTCCCCTGCTTGTTGATGTAATACATTGACACCACATTGTCCGTTCTTATGCGGACCATTTTGTTGACAATGACCGGTCTGAACGCCTTGAGCGCCAAGTTCCAAATGGTTTATGTGCAGGAGTTTGTCCTGAGGCGACCAGAGGTCCGAGACCTGAAGGAGATCTAACGTCGCACCCCACCCTAGGAGGGAGGAGTCCGTCGTGATAGTCACCATAGGGACCAGGTCCCGAAACCCTGCGCCCCCAGACAGATTGCTGAGAGATGACCACCAGTCCAGGTCTACTCTCATGGAATCCAGAATCATTATCCGCATGGAGTCTGGGTCCACTACCTGACGCCATGAATTCCGAAGGGCCATCTGGGTCAGTCTCATTTTGAGACGAGGAAGAGCCAGTACACATGAGGCCCAGAAGCCTCTGGAACCACCAGGCCGACATACTCTCTGACTGCGCAAACATCTGACACGTGGCCAACAGATCCGCCATTCTGTCCACGGTCAGGTATACTCTGCAGTCGATAGTGTTCCAACGAAAACCCAGAAAAATCAGGTCCTGAGAGACCGTCATGGAGGATTTCTGCCAGTTCACCGACAGCCCAAGATGGAACAGGAGCTGAAGGAGAGACTGGAGGTTGCCCGCTGCCGCCAGCAGACAAGGGCTGCGTAGAAGCCAATCGTCCAAATAAGGATACACATGGATACCCTGCAGTCGAAGCTAGGCCGTAATCACCGACATCTTCGTGAAGATACGCGGGGCCGAGCTGAGGCCAAAAGGAAGCAACCGGAACTGGAAGTGCTCCTCTCCCAAAGAGAAACAGAGGTACCTCCTGTGTGGAGCCCAAATCGGGATATGCATGTTTGCATCCTGAAGGTCCACCACGCTGAGCCAATCGCCCGCCTGCAACGAGGAGCAAATCTGGCCGGGCGTGATCATCTTGAATTTCTCTTGGGGTAAGGAAAGATTGAACTGGGAAAGGTCTAGGATGGTGTGCAGGCCAGCCTGGTTGGGTTTGGGCACCGTAAACAGCCGGGAGTAGAAGCCCTCCCCTCGCTCCCCAAGGGGAACGGGTTCCACAGCTCTGAGGAGCAGAAGTTTCTGAACCTCGGCCTTGAGGAAGGGTGAGCCCGACAGCTGAAAAGGAGGGTTGAGGGGTGGGGTAGGGGATATAGGTAAGCGGAAGCCCGCCCGAGCAACTGACAAGACCCATCTGTCTTCTGTGATGGTCTGCCACGCCTCCCAATGAGACGCAATGCGTCCTCCCACCGGGGTCTCGTGCGAGCATGGAAAAACCTCATTTGGCAGGTATATCGGTGGTGGTGCCACCTGAACCTGATGAGGAGGCTGAGGAGCGGGAGAAATACAGAGTACGCTGTTGTCTACGGCGGTTATTTCCCGCAGGAGCGATTTGCGGTCGAGGAAGTCCCTGAAACCAGAAGGTCGACTCTGCGATAACGGTCTCTGAGGTTTGAAAGGAGCTTTAACCAGAACAGACAATGATTTAGCCGTCTGAGTGCTATCCTTGGTTTTGGTGAGCTCTAACATCAGTAGAAGAATGAAAAAGCTCCCTACCATCGAATGGAAGGTCCAAAAGCTGGTCTTGCACTTCCTTCGAAAACTTAGTGGCATGCAACCACGCTTGCCTCGAGGTATCAACCCCAAGCATCATGCCCCGAGCCGAGGTGTCTGCGTGATGAGCCGCAGCCTCCAGGAGATCCTGGGCCAAGATCCTGGCATCGGAAAGGCCACCTCTGAAATCTTCCAACTTCTCGACCGGAATGTGCTCCTCAAACTCCGACAGACCTTTCCACATCCGCATGTTAGCTCCGGCCAAAATCAATCGGCATTGGCCTGCCTGAGCTGCAAGGCCGAATTGGCAAAGATTTTCCTCCCTAGGGAGTCCAGGAGCTTGTCCTCCTTTCCCAAGACCTGAGTAGCCGTCGCGGAAGAGGATGCTGCAGGTCTGGACTGCAACGTGGCTGCAGCCACCACTGTGGAGGAGGGAGGCGGACAAGACAAGGCCACTTCCTCCGAAGAGTGCAGCCTGTACCTCGCGTCAATCTTTTTATTGACGAAAAGTCCCGAGTGTGGCTTCTGCCAGACTCTTCGGACCTCAGCCAAAACATCATTCTGCAGGAAAAGGCCGGTACGCTTCAAAGGAGACAGGGTGAACGCCCCAGAAAGCACGCCCTCCTGTGGAGCAGATGCCTCGGGAACCGGGACATCTAAGAAATTCATCATGTCCAGTAACTGGTCATGAAAAGCTCTAACAGAGTGGGGAAGGTCCTAGTTGTCCTGCTCGCCTTGAGGGTCATCTGACAGGTCAGGATCCTGCTGAACCGCGTCAGGCACTGCCTTGTCCACTGGGGACAACGGTGGCAAAGGCGGAAGAGCAGGGGCAGGCACCACGGGCAAAGGAGGCGTCGGCGGAACCACCAGAGGAACGGGTGGAGCTGGAGGCGCTGGTGGACAAATTTCCTTAAAAAGCCCTTTGAAATACTCCCTCATGGGGTCGGTGCGCATAAGCACTTGAAATTTACCGAAAAAAGCGTCCTCAGGAGATTGCTTCGGAACCTGAGGAGGCCTCTGAGGTGGACAAATCCAGGGACGTAACGAGAAGGGTGCCACGACGGGCACTCAGCCGACGTATCCACATACCCTGAAGGCAACGAAACATTGTGCGGAAGAAGCATCCGGGCGTTCCAATAATAAACGGGCCAGTAAGGATACGCACAAGTGACCTTATGTTCACCCAAGGGACCGAACCCTACACCAGAGGTCGATGGTCTAGTTGTACGGGTAGTACCTAAAATGGCCGCCGTGGTCGTGGCGGGAACGGCCGCCATTTTGTCTTCATCTGAGGGGAACTGCAGAACGTGAAGAGGTGAGGCAGGGGTCCCCGTCGATGGATCAGGGGTCGTAATTTTAGCCTTAACATAAGGAACCTCGGCAGAGCCGGTACTATGAGGCCTGGAATGTTTCTGCGATATACCAACCGCCAACTGAGCCTCCGAAGTAAGGACCTCGGCTTGCTTCTTGCCCCCTCAACAGATCTGGTATCACCACAAGAGCGGGAACGGTGAGAAACCGCTTTCACCGACAGGGCCCTGCCCGGCACCTCAGAACTGGTGGTAGCCTTAGCCTCTGTACGAGAGACCTCGGGCCTAGGCCCGGTAATAGCCTTATCGGCACGGGCCTCGAACATCCATTCGGTAAACACAAGCCCAGCCAAGGCCTCGGGGCGCACCCCGGTCTTGTTTTTAAGGGAAGCCGAAAGAGGCCTCAGAGCAAGCTTCGATACCCTGTGACTCAGCAGTACTGGGTCTACACACAGCCCCCACAGGAGGGGCCTTGTAAATTACTCCGGTGTACAAAGGCCCCTTACGGAGACCCTCTGAGAAAACTCTGGTAGAATTATTAGGCCCGACAGGCACCTCAGTGCGAACCCTGGTGACAGAGCGATCAACGCCCCTCCCGGCTCGAGAGGAATCCGGGAAGGTGTCCCCCGGCCGGGGGTGCTCTGAAAACTAAAGAACTTAACAGGCGTTTCTTCTTCTCGTCGATGAACGCCTGAAAATGAGATGAGGAGCGCGTCGGAACACCTCCTCCCACCGTTCCAACCGACGTTGAAGAGCCCGGACCGAAAGGGAGTCACAGTAAAAACAGGAGTCCCAGCGGTGTTCCGGACCCAAACACTCTAAACAAAGAGGATGGGGATCCGCCCTCGCGAAGCGACGATGACACGAAGAGCAGTCTGGAAAGTCGAATTTAAAAGACAGACTAGAAGCCGAACGCTAGCGAGAGCCAGAGGAAAACACGGAAGAAAATCTTCGAGGATGCAAGTGCGTCAGGCCCCGATCGAGCGGAGAAAAAGGACTGGGGGGCGATGCGCGGGGCGGAGCCAAGGTGGGCAGGGTTACGGGTGCGCGCCGGCCCCTGCGCAGGAAAGAGGAAGGACACATTTTTGGAAACATTTGGATGCTTTTTACAAAGTGCTCCGGTCCCGTCCCACAATTATGGAGGAAAGGGGACGGGACGTAGGAGTAAAGGACGAATTAAGGAAAACCTGTCCTTATGGAACACCGTGAAAGGTGGTTTGGCGGATAGTGCCTGCAACTCACTGAGCGGAAGTAACCGCAACTAAAAATACAGTCTTAAAGGACACCAGTCTCAATGGACAAGAATTTAAGGGCTCAAACGGAGCTCCCCATCAGGAACTTTAAAACTAAGTTCAAATCCCAACTGGGCACCTGGAAAGGTGAAGGAGGAAACATTAGTTAGCCCTGTCAGAAACTGAGAAATCAAAAGGAATCTTAAAATAAGAACATTCCTCAGACGAGCGCTTAAATATGGACAGCACTGCCAGGTAACCCTTGGTACCCACTTGCAGGCCCTTGTGGGCTAAGGAAAGCAAAAAAGACAGACCCACAGGAATTGAACACTGAAAAGGATCCACATTCTGTACCCTGCACCAGTCGCAGAACTTTCTCCAACGGCACAGGGATTTTGTTGTGGGCCTCCTGGCCGAAAGCAACACCTCCATCACGTCCTCGGGGAGGTCCCAATCCTTATACCTCAACCTTTTAGATACAAAGCATGAAGGCTGAGAGACTTGACCTCTGGATGGAGAACCCGACCCCCCCCGCCCCTCTCCAGTGAGAGCAGATCGTCTCGGTAGAGAAGACTGCGTGGAGGGCAGATGGACATGTCTAGAAGGTCCAGGTACCACGCTCTCCTGGCCAATGCCGGAGCAATGAGGATCATTCGGGAACCGAACCTCCACAGCACTTGCAGAATGACGGGGACCGGAGGAAAAGCGTACAGCAGTGGGAAGGACCACTCCACCATGAACGCGTCCCCTAAGGCTCCTCTTGAGGAAATTCCAACGAGCAGAATCTTTCGCACTTCCGGTTGATACTGGTGGTGAAGAGATCCACTTGTGGGGTCCCCCAAAGGGCGAAGATCTCCAAAAGTACTTCCTGAGCCAGCTCTCACTCGTAAGACCCTGCTCTGCCTGCTCAGAGCGTCCGCCGCCTCGTTTTAGTCCCCGGCCAGATGAACTGCCGAGATCGAAATTTCCTGCTGGATGGCCCAAAACCACAGCTGCATCGCCTGTCTGCACAGTGGGAGACCTCTTGCCCCCCCTTTTTGTTGAGGTAGTGCATGGCCACAGTATTGTCCGTCAGAATCAGGACATTCTTCCCCCGCACAGACAGCAGAAAAGCCTCCAGGGCTACCCTGCTGGCCCTCAGCTCCAACAGATTGATATGGAGTCCGGACTCCAACTGAGACCAACGACAGCTGACTGTCAACTTGTTGGCATGAGCTCCCCTTCCCGTGAGGGATGCGTCCGTCACGATCGTTACCTCCGGCCAGGGTAGCAAAAATGGAGCCCCCTTCATCAGATTGCCTTCGACGGCCCACCACAGAAGATCCTGGGTGATAGAGGTCAGCACCTGAACGGGATCCGACATCCTGCCGGTGGACTGCGACCACTGCATCTTGAGAGCCCATTGCAGAGATCTCATCCGTAACCTGGCCTCTGGCACCAGTAGAATGCAGGATGCCATGAGGCCGAGCAACCTCAAGAACTCGAGCGGCGGGAGACTCTGGGCATGTTGAAACTTGTGCACTATCTGGAGAATGTGATAAGCCCTCACCTGGGGAGGCGAACACAGCCCCAGGGATGTGTTGAGCACTGCTCCGATGTACTGGAGCCGCTGGGTAGGTGTCAAGTGGAACTTCTTTAAGTTGAGGGAGAAGCCCAGCCTGTGAAGGGAGTGGTAGGTCACTGACAGATGATCCAGGTCTTGCCTGGGAGAGCGCGCCCTGATCAACCAATCGTCCAGGTAGGGGTAGACGTGAATCCCCTTTCCTGAGATATGCTGCCACCACCACCATGTGCTTGGTGAAGACCCTCGGGCGGAGGTCAATCCGAACGGCAGGACCCGAAACTGAAAATGCGAGTCGCCAACTGCGAATCTCAGGTACTTCTTGTGCTTGGGATGAATCGGCACATGAAAGTAAGCATCCTGGAGGTCGAGGGACACCAACCAGTCCTGAAGTTGAAGGGCCTGGAGGACTTGAGAGAGAGAGAAACCATCTTCAACTTGTCCTTCCTGAGGAGCTTGTTCAAACCACGCAAGTCCATGATGGGTCTCAATCCCCAGTCTTTTTTTCGGGATCCAAACATATGGGCATACCATCCCTTGTTCCTCTCCACTACAGGCACCAGTTCTATGGCACCTTTCTCCAGCAGGGATTGAATTTCCTGCGCAAGGAGCGGATCCGGACTCTTCAAAGAGCTTCCCCGGTAGATTGTCGTGAGGCCTCGGTCGGAAAGGAAGACAGTAGCCGTGGGCTATGATCTCCAGAACCCACACATCAGAAGTAATGGCACACCATTCTACAAGATGCTGCACCAGCCTTCCCCCAACCGGCGAACCATGAGACATGGCCTCATGACTGAGTTGAAGCGGCTTCGACAGTGCCTGAGGGCAAAGAGGCAACTGCCCGAGTGGCTTTGGCACCTCGAGTACCTTGTTTTCCACCTCTGGTACTCCTACGTTGGCCCCTTTGACTGGCAGCTCCCCTCGATCTACCAAAGGAAGATTAGTATCGAAAGGAACCTCCCCTCCATTGCTGTCCCCTAGGACGAAAAGGCGGAGGTTCTAGGACTGCCGCACTGAACGACTTCACTGCAGCTTCGGAGGTCTGCAACCTCTCAAGGCTCTCGTCAGCCTTGCTGCCAAAAAGATGGTCACCATCAAAGGGCATGTTGAGAAGCTGGGACTGTACATCAGGAGCAAACCCCGACCCGCAACCAAGCAAACCTGCACATCACAGTGCTCGCCGCCATGGACCGGCTGACAGTGTGCCACGTCCAGACCAGACTGAACGGATTCACACATGGCATCCTTGCCATCCTAAATGAGGGCAAGAAAACCATCCTGTTCCTCCCCTTCGGGAATATGTTCAGCCGCAAAAGATACACAATTCCACAGAGTGTGAGTGAATCTTGCCAAGGCACAAACGGAGTTGGCTGCCTTTAAAGCCATACACCCCAGATGAAAGCACTTTCTTCGTCCAACCGTCAAAGCGCTTGTCGTCCCTATCCGGAAAGGTGGTAGGGTACGCAGCCTGCTTTGCTGGGGCCGTAGCCGCCTGCACCACCAAACTCTCCGGAGTGGGGTGCGTAGACAAGTAGCCGGGGTCGCCACTGGCTGACGGTATTTTTTGGTAGCGACTTATTCACTGCCAGGACACTCTTCGGAGCAGTCCAAGCTGCCGCCACCCTTCTTTATAAGGCCATATGAAATGGCAGCACCGGGTCAGTGGGAGACCTTGGTCCAAAATATCTGTCGGGTCATCTTGCAGAAAATCCACAGGTGGAGCAGACCACCCCAAGTACTCAGTCACCCTCGACATGAGACGCCTGTACGAAGACTCGGTGTGTGTACAGGATCAGGCCTGCCAAACTCAACCTCCGGGGAGGTGTCCAGACCACTGTCGTCATGCAAGGATTGACGCAGGTCTTCCATCTGGCTATGACCAGACAACAATTTGTCAGGAAAACCCCTCAACATCTGACCGTTCATCCACACCTTCGAGATATAATCCAAAGGCTGGAATAAATCCCTGGATGAGGGCACAGAAAAAGGCTCAAAAACACAGGCCTCACTGATTTACTCTGGGCCTTCCTGAGTTTCCACCGTCCTCCGGGGGTACCTCCGGTAAAGCCTCCACAAAAGGCATCGACAGACTGAGGTGCCGATGACAACGGCTTTGAGGCTGGAGCCCCGAGCGTGTCCTTAGACGGCCTCTGCGCCGATTACTTCCTCGGAGCTGGAGCCTCGAAGAATCCCTCGACTGACATGGCACCGACAATGCCTTAAGCCTCATAGGCTCCAACGGTCTCGAGGGCGTCGAGGACCGGGACCTGGAGCGAGCATGGCTAGAGCCATCTACCTTGTCTGATCGGGACCTCGACGGCTCCCGATGATTGCGCCGACCGCCCGAGCCCAAAGGCGTGCAAGCAGTGGCCCTAGCGCGTTGCTTGCTTCTCTTGAAGGTGCGGACGGAACGGAGCCCTGCGATTCGAAAATCGCCATCATCTCCTTACGAAATGTGTCCCATTCCGCCGGACATGAATGCTTGTTGGGGCAAGCTACCCGCCGTCTGGTGGAGTCCTCAGACGAGGAAGGCGACCGGTGACTGCGCTTCCGCGGGAACCACTCTGGTACCAAGCCCCCCTGGACTTACACCGACGCGGTGAGTCGCCCCTCGAATCGTCGGTCAAAAGCCCAGCGGATTTTGACTTACAGGGTTTGGAAACCCTACCTACAGATAGCTTCTTGCGCTCCCGCAAGGCCTTCGACGTCAAAGACTGGCATTCATTGCAGTCGCGGCACTTCTTGAAGCCCGACCTCAGGCTAAGACATGAGTCTCACAAGAAACCAAGAACCAATTCAACGGAAGAATGGAGGCGCACCGAGATTCCGAAGCGAACACGTTCGCGGAAAAAACAGAACTGAGGCTACGGGCGCCGTGCGTCCTACATAACATCCGGTGACATTGGCCGTCGGAGGAGGTCCTCTAAGGGACGTCATCGACGCAGAAAAATTCTACAAAGCAGCACAGCTGTGGTCAGATGTGGAAAACGTCAGAGGACACAATCCCTTCGAAACCAAGAATATTAGCCAAAAAGGCAAAACCATTAAATGTGGCAGTGTGATCAGGAGCTCACACGTGTAAAGCCCTGGTAGAAGAGTAGATCAGGCAATTGTAAAGGTGTGAATCCAGAAAGCCTGGAAGGAGTACACCGGGCAGTTGCAAATGTGTAAAATAAATCTTGGTAGGCTGTGCTGCTTCAGGAGACTTGGAAACCGAAATACTGGCAGGAGAGTACACCAGGTATCCAGACAAACTGAAAAGAAAGTCCTGATATGGAAATACAGCAGGTAAATTAAAAGCGAATGACATGCAAGAAGTATTCACCAGGATGTATGGTTTTAAGAGACAGAGGAACCCAAAAAACCTGACAATCATATTGGATATTGTAACCACATAAAAGTTCAAAGGTTCTGTAAATCACCTGTGGTAAGTGAAACGAAGTTCTGAGAATGATGTATTTGCTTATATACCAGGCCATGGTATATAAGCAAAGAAGAACAAAAGTCTCAGAAGGGTGAACCACCATCTTCTGAGATCAGAACCGCTATCCTAACAAATCAGTTTAGTTCAAAATGGAAACTCTTTCATATACAGTAAGGTTGTCATCCCCAGGGTGGGTAAAAACGTCCTTTAAAACAAGATATTTGAAACGTTGTTGACCCAAGGTAACATCAAGAATTAGTTTGAAGCCAAGAAAGCGACAAGGAAACCAGGGGAATGGAATAACCCTCTGGAGCAAGGATGCCCATCCTTGAGACCCTTTATGAAAGGTATACACATTTCCTTTCCTTTGAACATTTACAAAGCACTTAAGGCCAAAGACATTATCCTTTTCAACTTAGAGTTCATTGGTTTAGAATGTGAGGGTCAGAATAGTTCTGTGGACAGAGGACGGTTTTGTTTGACATTCGGACACCGTCAGATCCTTAACTTTGAGTTTAGGTAGAGAAAATGCTAGTATAGGGACAGCGATGCCTTTCCCCAACCCCATTTATGTTCTAAAAAGTATTTAGCCAATGCTGCCTCTAATGTGTCCAAGTTTCATTCCAGACTCCTCTCAATACTTAAGTCACTCTTTTTGAACTGTATGGAGGATTTCAAACCTATCCTTTTTACAATGGATGTACAGTCTTTATATACTTCACTGCCACTTAAACCATCCCCCCATCCCCTGAGGGACACAAAGCCATAGAGTGGGCCTTAAAGAGGATATCTTCCCTGCCAATAAACAATTTAACTGATGAATATTCTATTTCATAATTTCTTTTGTTACAAAAATGCATCCTATTTGCAATTTTCCGGGATCTCAATGAGGCCAGCAATGGCTCCGGTTTATGCCAACATCTTTAAGCATTTCTTTCAAATGATATTCATATATTTTGAAACAATCCTATATGACCAAAAAAAAATAAAAAGATAACTAAATGTCAGTAGCTTTCACCCACATCCGATGTGAATGAGTTTACAATGTAGTCAATTTCTAAGATTAAGACATTCGAAAAGGAATGTGACATTTTGACTGACCGATGGAGGTTACCCACCCGAGATTGCAGAAGCTTGGTTTAAAGCTTCCCCTATAGAAAGGACGAGTCTTCTTACTAGTATAACTAAAACCACTCAATTTTTAAAATGCAACCATCTAATCTACCCAGAGTCACCACATTGCAAGGACAATGAGGAAGAACTGGAGATTACTCCAATTTGATCTACAACTAAAACACCATTTTTCTCTTTCCCCGGCCCCAATCCCAAACTCTCTCAACCAAGGCCACCAAAGATTGCCTTTAAACTAGGACATAACTTCCCTAAAATATTAGTTTGGGTGGAAAAACGTTTGCATCCTAACCAGCGATCAGTTAAAACAAAGGCTGGTATATTCCCTGGTTTCAATTACAGCAACAACATTATACAGGGTAACTCGGTACATAAAATTAAAAGATGCCACATGCAACACTCCCAATGTAATTCATGCCATCAAATGCCCATGTAGTCTACTCAGTGGCACAGACAACTTTGCAATCTCCGACACCTTATTGAAAAAGGACCCAACATCTCACATTTATGATTTTAGAAGTGGTCCATACGCGCCAGGGAGGAGGCCGATCAACTCAAAACAAGAACTCTTTTGGATAGATCTTTTAAATACCTTAGCCCTAAAAGATATGATGGGGGAATAAAAGTTTGGTCGTTACATATAGATTAACTGATGTGCTACACTGTCTTTACATCTGCAAGACGAGCCATTCCAAAATGCCCTTTAATTGATATTTAACTTATTGGATTATGTAGTCTTCTTTGGTCTGCAGATCTTGTACTAACTTCTTAATTGTTTTTCTGCAATGTACATACTTTAGAATTATTATTCAACATTTTTCTATAAATCAATTCCACTTTTATATAGGGATTTCTGTCCTCCACTACTACTGGGTACATATTCTGTATACATCAGATTCAGGTTTCACTTTTTGCATTTTATTCATACAAAATCTTATACCAACAGTTTAGTTTTGCTCTTCCACTTTTTTTATATAGACATCCCCATTTCATTCTTTTGGCATTAATTTCCTTTATTCGCTGTGTTTAGTCCCCCTTTTCCAACAATTGTCTGCAACATTTTTCGCCTCTACCCTTACTTGATTTACCATCTAAATCTTAATTTCTACAGATGGCCCTTTTTGCTGGTTAGTTCCTCTTACTGGCAAGGGTCTCCTTGGCCACATCTGTGCGCCATGAAGTCATTGGGCACTGTAACCACTTCCGCTGTTCAGTGTGATGCCAGCGCTAGGACTTTGCAGGACATTGTCCATCTTTGATTCATAAAGGCACACCCACAGTTAAGTCTGTCCATCTTAGTAGGAAACAGGTGTGTCTGCATAAGGTACTTATCCTTTTTTCCCTCATTTTTGGATGTAGTGACCTCACCCAACATCTCAGGCATTTTTATATTTTTTTAACTTTTGGTTAGACATAGCATTTTTCAAAAGTGTTCTCTTAGCTCCAGGTCTCTATGGATTGACACCATCGCCCCCCCCCCCACCCCCAAATTGTTCCAACCGTAATTTTCAGGTAGATTGACATTACATCTATATTGAGGTTATTAATTCCTATGGTTATGAGGGAATTCATAGGAGACTCATGGTGTTCTTGCTGAGTGGCTTTTTAGTCCAAGCGATTGTAAACAACTTATTTGAAATTGCACTTGAAACTTTCTCATTGATTATTGGGAGTATTAACAGAAAATGGATTAGCTCCTGAAGGGAAAGTCTTAAAACGTGTTTAGCTTTACCTAGAATAATTTTGAACACTGATTTGACTATCTGGAGACTGGATGAAGATTTTTTACATTTTCTACCAATATATATTTTTAAGATTGGCTCATTCTTCAATAATATAAACATTAGCTTCTATGTCGCTAGATTTTTGACTGGTTATTCAGCCCCAATGTGTGCAGGGGTATCCCAAATCTGGGATTCCATTTGCTTCTATGTCTCTACAACCTGTGCCAAGGTTGCTTTACCTCCTCTGCATCCAAGTTGATCTTTAAATTGATCAAACTGTCAGCATTAGATAGTACTTCGGTGTGCATTTGAACACTGTTCTCGACATGGTTTCCAAAGTTACCCATCAATACAAATACATTGTGGCTAAAAATAAAATAACTTAGCCGACTGTTTTCAAAAAGGAAAAAAACAAAATCGTGCAGAGGAAAAGTGAAATAGTGGAATGTGGATTCCTTCAACTGAATAGTTCTACATGGATGAGGGGCTGCTAGAGAGCCCAAGCAAGATGGCCGCAGGCTGACGAGGCTATGGCATAGACGAGAAGACCTACCAACGCAATCCCCTTCACAATGCGCTAACCACTGTTGAGTGGTATTGAAACATTGCACAGAGAAGAATACCCAGTCTAGCTTTGGAGACCTGACACAGTGAACAAAGCGGTGGTGGCTCCTGCGGATTAGGATCTGGCGGCTGAGGTTTTCCCACCTGCTCCCGCACTATCACCGCCTCAGAGCAGAAGGGGTGGGACGGAAAGTTGTGGCACAGATCGGCGTTCACATTTAAAATGGCAGGCCCAACAGTCAGTGCGATCGGCACAGAGGAGCAGAGCAGCCGTGATCCCACTGTGCGGCCAACAGAACCCAAGAGCAGCAGGCACCTCAAGTACTGAAATACTCAATGCCAGAGTCGCTGAGTTCTGGGGAACTCAGATGACCGGGCAGACACCACCCCCACACAGGAGAATGGTGCCCACGTGATGCATCCGCTGAAGAGGCAACAAGTGCACTGGCAGCCCCATGGTGCAATTAGCCCTGCCTCAGGGCGTTGATCCTGGCAGCCAGCAGGTCTTGCCAGCGGGGCAGAGATAGGCCCTGCCTCGAGACACCATGCACTGGTTTAATATAAGAATTGTGAGTATGATCTCTAAAAAGGGAAGCACGTATGCCATTGTAATGCGGCAAAAGATAATTGATATTGTTAGCTTCCAGGCGCTTAGCACCTAATTCACTTAACACGGTCAAATTCCTGAAAATGCCCTACTAAAATGCTAGCCACGCCCCCCCTGCCCTCCCCCCAATGCCCCCTGCCCCCTCCCCGGTCAGCAATTTGTGATAGGAGGGGTGTGGGGGGGTGGGACAAAGGCCACCTCACTGCCTGCTTATAATCTCGACTAACTGTTTTGGGAGCACTGGGCTTAGTACAGCTCAATTTACTGAGCGTAAGGAGGAGTATATTTTGTGTATACCTGTATTGCATCTCACCATCCCATCATGCCGGGGGAGGCATTGAGGGCATGTCACAATTAGAACAAGGTCCAGATCACGCGTTGGATGTGATCCAGGCGAGTACTCTGCTACGACGATTTGCCAGACATCAGTCCGAGACAGATGTACAAACAGCTCCAATTCATAAAGGATGAGATGAAAATGATTGGTCAACGGGCCCAAGAAACAAATACCACTGTTAAGGACATTAGGCGGGACCTCCAGGATGTCCTGACCGCACAAGCAGAAAACTACTGATCACGAACAACGTATCAGTACATTGAAGACAACCATGACAATGACGGATCTCAATGGGTCATCGAGGAAGTGCAGCGCTGGGCGACATGGAGGATCCAGAAAATGATATCTCTGCAACAGCCTCCGCCTGGTCGGCCTCCCGGAAAACAGAGGGCACGGATCTGGAAACCTTCATGTACATCTTCTTACACAATGCTCTACACATGGACAAATCCAGCGACTACGTGATTGAGAGAGTGCACTATGCCCCTAAGCCAGCAACAGGAGAACACCCGCATATAATTACCATGAAGCCATTGAACTTTCAACAAACTAGCCATCTTGAAGGCATACAGGGCTGCAACTCCGGTGAGGGTTGATAAGCCATGCAGATCTTTAATGACTATTTTAATCGAGGTATCTAGACGGCAAAAATATTTTAGCCCCATATTTGAAGCGCTCAAGGGCACCGAAGGTAGACCTCTTAAATTCCCAGCAGTGTAGTGCATACAAATGGATAAACAATGGCATTCTTTATGAACCCGAGGCAGCATGGCATTTCTTACACCACCACAACTTGGTAACTACAGACTTCGAACAAGTGGGAGTGGAGGATAAACAGCCACTCCACCAGTGCTGCTCTCGGATAAGGGGGAAATGTCAGAAAGCAGGCAGGAGTGCCTCTTAAGCGAATCGCCAGCATACGGAATAGTAGCAGCTATGGGGAGAGAAGATATATTCTCATACAGGGACAGATTTACCAACACCCTATCACGCTTCTGAATATATATGCTCCTATGACTGATACCCAGTTTTTCACCCACACTTTCAGATGCGCACGATTTCTAGAGAGCCTGACCATTGTGGGCAGGGACTCGAACATTGCTCTCAGACCCCTCATAGATAGGCAGAATACTGCTTCCAGTGGCCCCACCAACCAGAGAAACCAGGAGGTTTTTCTGGCGCTGATGGACAATTTACAGCTTAGGGGAAATTTGGCGACATATACATGGAGACAACCAGGACTACACGTTCTACTCCCATCACCATCATAGCTACTATACCCAAAACTATTGGAGGCTGCCTGCCAATGCATTACATATGGTTAGGGACTGTACAAGACTTCCCACCACTCTTAGACCATGCCCCCTGTACTCGTGCGTCTGGCCTAGCACCTTAACTTGAGAGCGCATGGTTATCTGGATTTTCTCACACCAACAGGAAGATGGACACGTTCTGGGAGACCAACCTCAATCCAGATTACACTAGGTCTGCTGGGATGCCTTAAAGGCCTTTGCCAGAGGCCAATGCATATCACGGTGGTCCTATAAACATAAGTCCTGGAGCAAGAACAAAGCTCAGATGACTGAGGAACTCGCGATCGCTGAAAATCGTCAGACGCAAGATCGGCAAATCCACTACCAGCTCCACAGACTGCGGACAGAGATCAAAATTTTCATCTGTGAGGGCACAGAAATCCTTTACGAGCTGGACACAGGCATACTACCTCGAGTGTGATAGAACACTACACATTATGGCGCTAGCATTGAAACAGAAGACAGGCCACACAAATTATTATTTCAATTAGGGATGCCCATGACACCTATTGGCAGGCGACAAACCAATCAATGCCCAAATTGCAGAATATTACTAAGAGCTGTGTGTGGCCTCCAATTCAATCACAGATCGAAACATGCGTGATTTTCTCGACTCCATACCACTGCCTCAGAAACCCCTCCCGCTCCACTTGACAATCTCGATGCCAGATTGCAGCTTCTGAAATATTGAGTGCAATCCACACTCCTCCAGGAAGGCACTGGTTCCTGATGGGATCCCCCGTTATTTGTATACAGTCATGACAGATGCGCTAGCACCTAAACTGTAGTCTGTACTCGAGTGGGCGAAGGAGCAAGGGCAACTACCTCACTGCTCGCAGCAAACCAAGTGGTATTCCAGAAAAACAGGGCGAGACCCCCAAGAATTCTTTCCAACCAATCTCATTGATCAGACACCAAGATTTTAGTGAAGTGCCTGACGCAGCAGATAAAGGAGATCCTTCCATCCCTGATCCATAAGGACCAGACAGGTTTTATTTGTGGTAGACACTCCGGCGATAATGTACACAGATTGCTGCACATTTTGGTAGGATACAGAGAATGTGATTTTAACGGTAGGCACTGAGAAAACGTTTGATACAGTCTGATGAAAGTTCATGCTCATTGCCCTGGCTAAGTACGGCTTTCCTTCGCAACTCGAGACTAATCCAATTGCTATATACTGACCTACGGCTTCGGTTGTTGGCAATGGTGTTACCAATGGGTTACTTCTCCCCTGCCCACCCGCTCGGTCTCCACCACAGAACACATCAGGGGTGCCCACATCACCCCTCTTATATGCACTATCCGTTGAACCAGTGGCTGTTCAATTGCACGGCAACCCCAGTTGGACAGGCATCAGAGTACAGAGGAACATATTGTGTCTATATGCAGAGTATTTACTTCTGTACATCAGTAATAGCCTCAATACCCTCCCACATATAAGATCCTCTTGCAACAGTTTAGCCCAATAAAGGGGCTACAAGATCAACTGGGGTAAATCCAAGATCCACCCTGTGAGGCGTGACATTCCTAGAGATCTCGGAGGGGTTGTTCCCTTCGAACTCAAGATGCACCATATTAAATACTTGGGGGTCAATATTAGCGCTTCCCCTAGTGAACTCCAAGACCTGAATTATGTGCAGGTCCTGGAACGGACCCGCTCAGACTTGGAAAGATGGGATAATTTGTCTCCCTCCTTGACTGGCAGGACCGATGCCCTGAAAATTAACTCGCTACCAAAACTAGTTTGCATTGCTATGATGCTGCCCATCAGCCCCTCGCCTAATATGTTTAAAGACCTAGATCACTAAATTCATCTGGCAAAGGGAACAAAGTACGGCTTCGACTTACAGTATTACAAGCAGCTAGAGCGGATTAGTAGTACCCTTGCGGAAGGCCTATCAACAAGCAGTTGTTGACTGCCGGGTAAAACGCTGGTTGGATCCCAATGACAAACTAGCTGAAAGGCCATGGAGTTGGACTTGAAGGCCCCATTATCCCCCATAGAAGTTCCGTTGCAGATTAGGTTGCACACTATATTGGGGCCGGCGATTGCACAATGGCACCAGATGCGGTCCCTACAGGGTGCATCTATACAAGAGGCACGGTCATGGTCGAGCATTGCTGTCATATGGGCTCAATCACAAAATCTACCTCAGACAAGACATGTTGTGGGCACATACGTATCATGGACTTATGCCAGGTTGAGGGGGGGGCAGGGGGGGAATAATGTAGACAGGAACCAAGTCTTAAATGCATGGGCAGACGGCGACACTGCCGATCTGTAGGACTATTTCGCTGGTATCCCCAATGGTTTCCTTGAACCACAAAAACAGGGCAATCCAATTCAAAATCGTTCAACGTATATACTACACCCCAGCAATCCAGAGCCCCCTCACCAGAGTGGAAGACTGAGGGAGCATGGAGCGTCCAACCGGTGTCCAACGATCCGCATCGGTGCCGTTTACTAAGCGCTGAAACCGCGAAGCGAAAAGAGCTCATAGCGGCCGGCGACCTTCCAGAGTACTTCCGCAGGAGCCCTCCAGACATCCTCCCTCTAGTCCCCACAACTGAGGCTTAGGAACCAGGGTCTGCTTGGCTGTAGCAAGATGGAGTCCAGCTGGACCACCTTTTCTTCTAACCAGAGTTACTGTTTAGGCTTTGGGGTACTTACCTTCTTGCCTTAAATTGTACTGTCTCACTTGAGGCAGGCACCTACTTTGAGTTGATTTCAACTCCCTTTTCACAGGCTTAATAGCTTGTGGCCTACAAGTGATTCTTCTGAACTATTTAGCTTTGTACAAGACTCTTAACCAAGAAGTGCATCAGATCCATAGACTAAGTAGTATAAGATGATACCTTTCATCAGCAATTAAGCTTGACAGGGTGGGAAAAATGCCCCGTTACCCCGGATGTCCAGCCTTAGCAGAAAGCCTATCCCGGAAGTTATGTAGTGGTGGTTAACCGTAACTTAGACCCAAGCGGATGTATTACTCTGGATGTGGCATCATAGGTGCAACCTGTGAGGGCCCCCACAAAGCCTGTAGACCCAAGTGCGCCCCACCTGTGGTCCCCCAGAAGTCCAAACATGATGGGTGACCTATAACGGAAGGGGCCTAGTGTGCTTCACCTGAAAGACCCACCTCTTTCAGGTTATTGATATGCAAGTTGACCAGTCTGCCCTGGATGTACTCCCCCCCCCCCCCCCCCAAAAGACCCGGAAGTGTGTTGAAGTTTTGATAGTACACTGGGGCGCTTGGAGAGGATGTCTGTGTGGAGCCATCTTTAGGGGTGTGGCGTGAAGGGTGTGTATATATACACAGAGGGTGTTTCGGAGGGAGGTACACGCCGCTCCTGTAGCCCTGGGAAAACCTGCTAGCGCAATGCCCGCAATACCAGAGTTATGGGAAGGTATACACTGTTGAATCCTGGGGTATCTTGATGGTCAATTTGGTAAAGAGGGCGTTATGTATTGAGCAGGGTTATGTGTTTCTCTGTGGTAACGGTGAAAATAAAAAGCCTAGCCTGTAAACAAGGATTTTTCCAAAAGAAAAAAAACATGGTATACAAAATATTAATGTATTCAAAATATTCTATCAAAATATTTTGATAGCTTAATAGGAAATATTCTGAGAATTAAATAATATTTCTTAAAATATTTATATACAATTACAGATCATTAATTAGAAATGTGGTAAAGGGGGGTGGCTAGCTCTGAGCACACTAGATTTGGGCAATCAATGCGTGTGTTCTTTGAAAAGGCTAGTTTGCAATGCCCAGAAGGTATAGTTGGGCTCCAGACGGGACATGTGGGCTCTGCGCACACCAGCTAATGCAGGGCTCTTACCTGCGCAAACTGTCTGATCCACGGGATGCCTGCATTTATAGCAGTTGCTGGTCAGGGCTGTGAAACAAACCCATGATGTAATGTGCTCAGGTTACAGTGAGCATGGACCTTCCGCGTTCTTAAGGTTTCATTTTTAAAAACAGCTGTCAGCATCACTAGTGTACCTGCAAATATACGTGGCCGCATTTCACGAGTTTGAAAGTGAAACCCCATGACAGTGTCCATCACACAGGATGTACCCAAGGCCCAGGGCCGTCTGGGTAATTAGATGGCCTGGTATAGGGTGCTGGTACACGGCCTGTGTCTCAGGAAGAGCTAAAAGCCTGCAGTTCCAAAAACAAACTATAAATAAGGGGGCGGGTAAGGGCATTGGGGTTCTTGGCTGGTCTTTAATGCAACCACATTTCTGCAGCTGCTGGTGAGCATCTTGGTTGATCGAGCGAATGCACGATACACCAGAACATGAAATAAGTGTTTGCAGACCCTTATTGAAAAGGTTGAACAGCAGATAGCTCGTTAAAATACCAGTTTATGTATTTTTATAGGTTTATGCAGCACCTAACTTTTATGAGGCTGTCGATTTTTCGTCTGTAAACCTGAGCGGTAAAATGTTCATGTTTTAACATGCATAGTTGTACTATAAATTGTATGTCTTTTTGTAATGTTGTTGAGATCTGGACAGGTTTATATTTAAAAGAGATGTTCTGGATGATCTGCTGCTTAGAAGGGATTATGATATGACAGCCTCTAAACAGCATATCACCAGGAGCATATGCTTTTACCAGAATGTAACAGCCCATCTTTTTGTGCGCAGAGTTTGGAAGGTTTTACAGTGGGGCCGGTCTTGTGCTCCTGGGCGGTAATCGTAACCACCAGCCCAAACAGTTTACTATTTTTCAATTACCATCAAAAAGGGCTGTTGGTTCCCATTACTGCCCCGGAGCACAAGACGCCCATTAATATTGGAATGTTGTATTGCAACGCCTTACACATTTTTTCGAACAAGCAGCTTGTAAAAAACAAAACAAAAGGGGTGTCTAATACCTCGTTAAAGCGTTCATTTTTTTATTTTAGGGTCATGTGTTGAGGAAGAAGTTCTAGTGCAAGCAACCTCTGTGGTCCTACCCTCTGACATTCCGAAGACTTCAGGTCACAGGCACATACACAACTGCTATATACTGCAAACAGCGACAGTTATGGGGAAGTCTAGGGTTTACAGAATGTTTTTGGGGCGGGGACCTCAAAGGGTTGAAGAGGTTTTAAATACCGCTAATCACAAAGTTAAAGCGCACAATACACTTGAATGCTGTATACCGTCGCATAGCACTAATGTTCTAGAACCCACAAATGTTAGCCTTAACCCGGATGCTCAGATCGGGGGTGGAATTATACAGCAACCTGTGTTTCCAGTTGTGAGCTCCAGAACCCTTTTAGTCAGAGCCTCTGGTAGCCCCCACCCCTGGTTGTGGAGAGATCACCCCACCACGTGTTCTCACCAAAGAGCCCCAACATTCAGCTGCAGGTTACTATTCTGAAGTTCTAGCACGCCAGAGTGTGAAACAAAGTACCAATGCATCTGTATATTTTGAGCCTGTTATAATAATTAACGATTCACCCCTAAAAGAGCCAGTCAGTTATTTCAGACTCCCCCCTTAAAAATAGTCAAGATTTTGTATAAACCTCTTATCTGTGGATCAGACCATGCCTCAAAACCCCTTGATCTTTCTTACAGAGGACCCAATGGTGTAAACAAGCTGCGCCGTATGTGATGCTGGAAATGCATCGGAGGGACAGGGCCTCCGTATCCTTGTCCTTTACTGATTTTTATCTGTGTTCTGTCGCGTTTTCCGCGCAGGAGTTCGTGTGGGACTCCTGGCAGTGCAGCTCTTTTGGTTTGGTGAACGGACCCGTGGGATACCCTTATGGCACCCATGGGTGGGGGTACAACCCTGGGCCCCTAGTGTACGTTTTTGGGCACCTGTGGGTGGCCCACAGAGCAGGGTATGGGCTGGTGGCAGCTCCATGCTGAAAGCGACAGGTGCGCGGAGTATCCTCCATTTTGGGATGCCCCGGCCCTGCCACTGGGATCAGTTGATTCCTGATGGAAAACAAGAAGGCCCCTGTGGCCTCTTGCTTTCTATTACCCATTACCTTGTTTTCCCAAAGCCCCGACTCTGTCCCTTCCCCCTGACTGGCTGTTGGATGGAAGTGCCATATATGGTGTTGTTGTGAAGGCCAGACTAGCTGGAGCCTTCCCAGTGATGTATGTTGTGGGTACCTCCTGTGGGGGGGGGGGGGAAGACCCGGGTGAAGAGTGACGAATATGCATTCTGTGTTGTGGATGTCTAGTATCTGGTGGTTGATACAATGACAGCCCTGCCCGAAACCAGTATGAATGCAGCTTGGAGTGTTGAATGGCTCAGTACTTGTCCCAATACACATAACTTGTTGTGAGTGTCTGGAGAGAAGTGAATGGCCTGAATACCTCGTGTACCAGATTGGTTGCCTGCCTGCATGAATGCCCTTAGTCGTGATTGGATGCTTGAGTGTGACCCAGCGGAATGAATGGGAGATCAACAGCATATCTGGGGACCTCTCACTCCTTGGAATCGTGTTCAGAAGCTGAAGTCCACTACGACGAGTAACTGAAGTAACTGACGCTTGACCTTGAAGCCCTGCTGGACGAGAAGAATTGCTGTTGCTCTCCTTCACAATCTGAAAGCTGTTGTGCCTCCAAGGACTGACCGAGGACCTGGTAAGGCGCCCTCTTTCCGAGCTACGAGGGACCATCGTGCACAGCTGATCTTTGCCAAAGCTCCCTGATAGACAGACCTACGACAGGCTGCCGACCCGAGACGGGGACTGCTGCGGAAGCACTCTGACTGTTGTCCGCCACGGTCGACGGCCGCTGTCGCCGACCGGAGCCGCCGTGCTCCCGTTTGCCTAAGAACGTCAATTGATCGGACGCTCTCGTCTGCATCGTCACCCGCTTGTCTCCCGCTGGAGAAGGCCCGACCGTCGACGCGCCGAGGAGCATCCACCGGTGGGTTTCCCGCCACCTAAAGACCAGAGAGATGCAGATGACTCACCCTTGCTCGGCCACAGTTGTTCATCTCTTTGCAGTCCAGAACTATTGTCACCGAGGTGCCCCGCGCGCCTCTTTGCAGGACGCCAACGCTCTATCGTCGACGAGCACCGCTAGGAACGAAGCTGTCACTTCCCTGCCGTAGTTCAACCTGTTCACCGTCGGACGTCGACGACCCGTGACTCCCGCCTTAAAGGGAGGGCACTCAAGAAGGGCCGTCGATTCCCCCGACACCGAACGCCAAGTTCCGACACCTCTCGACGATCCGTAGCTCCCGCCTGAAAGGGAGTCACTCAAGAAGGATCGGTCGACGCATCAGAGAACTCTACTCCACCAGGTACATTTGGGGAGGGGGGAGGGGTAAAACTTTAATAGGAAGAAGTGAGACTATTGAACATATGGACTGGGCTTGTGCTATATATCTTTATTTACAGGTTGCCCAGGGTTAGAGGGGAGGGGGGGGGATCTCCACACAGAACTGTGCCTCGTGGTAGGGGTCAGTATTTTGCCTACTGTTTCAACCATCTTGCGTTCCTTCCTATCTCTATTGCTGGTTTCCTCGTTATTGATCTGTGTGACATTTTAACCGTACAATTGATGCACTTTAATGAGATTCGATAACATTGGTGGTACCACTTTAGAATTGTATATATTTATCATTGACTTCGAGTACAAAGTACGTTATTGTGATCGTGTACATACCTTTGAATATTAATTAAAGACTGTTTTCAGTAATACAGTGTGTGGACATTCCTTAGGGGGAGGGGGGGGGGGGGGGTTCGGGGACTACACTGTACTTAAGAACCAGCCTGCATCACCTCCTGAGAAGCTAGGCCTTGATTGCTCGATCACGTACCAATAATAGAGAATCTTGGCTGGGGTCCTCTGTGCCTCTCCTCTACCATATAGAGTGCGGAAGTACAGACACCCCCTACCAGACCATAATAAACAGTCGTTAAAGTCTCCGAAGTCTAAACATCTTAATACACTGAACGTCTGTGTAAATACTCGATTCTAAAAAAGGTCAAACAATTATTTGGGATACCAGCTTTAAAAAGTCAAAAAAGAAAACATTAGGGCAGAGTAACAACGCTAGATTATGACGCCAGGCCAATAGATTGAGACACAACCTTGTTAAGAAATTTTTTTTTTAAATCAGCTATGCGTAAGCGTGTTTCTAAGGCCAAATACATCCTGTTCACCAAGGAAACTAAAAGCAGGGTGTATACCATACCTTAAAAACTTTTTTTTTTAAACGACCACCGACTCACTCAAAAAAAAAATAAATAAAAAAAATAAATAAAAAAAAAAATAAAAAAAAACTCATACATGCCAGGCCGGATTTTGCGGACCCCGGAACGTCTAAGATCCAGGGTCCACCCCAGGCGCTATACAGACGATGCACACTTAATCGCTGAGCCCAAGAAACCAATGCTAGTGTTGACGGATACGATCACACCATCAAACCCTGTTACAGAGCAGTGCTCACCTGTAAAAGGTTTTCCGGCCTGGCCTTTAAAATGGCTTCGAACCCAAAGTCAGAGGAAAAATGTTTTGCTTCTCAAACATTTCAAAAGCAGTCAGCGTACGTAGAAAGATTTAGTGTCACAGCCTCAAAGCACACCCCCGCCGTCAGTACGTGAACATACCAGGAGAGATCTACCAAAATTAAAAGTGTTGAATACTATGAAGTTTTCCACTTTGTAAATTTGGATCAATTATCTTCTACCAGACAAGGTTGAAAGGCTAGTCTCACAAAGCCTTGAAACGGTTGGGCCTAATTTTGTAAAGATCTGTTTGGACAGAACGTCTTTAAACAGTCCCCTTTTCACCAGGTGCTCATTTCGTCAGACCTTTGATGTTTCGGAGTTTCTAAAATAACATAGGAAAACTGTTACAAAGTCGGAGATGGCCATAACAGTACGGTTGAGACTAGTGTATGTGGTAGTCCGATTGAGAGGGTGGCGTGTAAAGACCCCTGAAATAAAAACACTTTACCGTATGGTTGTGGCCAAGAAGAAAAGTTGGCGCTTGGATTTTAACTATGGTTCCTTGAACAGGTGCATGGCTGCAAGCATTATATGCCTGCAGGAGTCTAGAACGGTTACTGATGGCTACATACAGACAACGGCTTTCGAGGTACACAACGTTCTAGGTATACCCCTTGATATCAAGGTTGGTTTTAACGAGCAGTGTTTATTTTGAAGACTACTTCAGAGTACCAATCAAAATTCTGTAAGAGGACATGCTCTGGAAATATTTCCCAGCAGGTGACCCGGCTAAGCTAATAAAAACACTGCATATATTATGACAACACTATTACGGTATCTTAAACCTTCAGGGCTTCCTAGGGGCCAGAAATGTATGCCCTCATTGTCGTCACATATACAGCAATAAGGTGGCTAACAGGTGCCAATTCCACTGCAACATGTGTCAGAGACAGATGTATGGTGATCAGTGAAACAGGCTGTAAATGTCCCAAGTGCAAAACATTTGCCAGGTGTGAAGCACTTCTTCAAAAACACATTTAGAAAGCATCTCAAGGTTTAGCATAATGTTATCTTAAAACAGACTGTGGGTCATGCAGCCGCTTTATAAATGTCAACCATAAATTGCAAGGGTAGGATCTGTCCCCAGTGTGAGGTGAAAGTGGTCTCGATGGATTAACATGTGTTATGACACACCCAAAAGATGTACCCAAGACCAAGAAATACATAGTCTTTGACATGGAGTGCATGCAAGAGACAGGTATATGCCGCCCCAACTATATTTATGCCAGACATCGGACTAGGGATAAGAGTTGGGAATTGGAAGGCCCTGGATGCGTCAATTTATTACAACTTTTGCGTTCCGAAATTCCGGGGCTATATAGCTTTTTGGCTTACAACGGACAGGGATACGATGGGTTCTTCTTAATACAGCAGTGAATTAAAGCGTCGCCATCAAGCTAACTCCGAGGTATCAGACCTTAAAATTCGTTCTATTGACAGCTTGAATGTTCTAGCCATGAAATTAAGCAGACTGCCTAAAGCTTTTGGTTTCCCGTGGTACAACTGTTATTTCCCACATTTCTTTAACACTGAGCAGAATAAAAATTATTTGGGACCCATATTCCCCCCCAACCCCCGTTGTGTGTTATGGTTCAGAATTCATGAAGCCTGCCAATAAGGAGGCATTTCTTAAATGGTATACAGAGGCCAGCAAGCACATTTTTGATTTTAAGAGCCAAAACCTACTGTCGTGAAGATTTAAATATTTTGAGAACAGCCTGTAATATTTTTGAGACGGTATCAAACTGACAGGAAAGAGGCACGTTCTGCACCCAGACACCCATGAGATGATAAAATGAGTCACCTACGTAGATCCCTTTACATCACACTGGCTAGCATGTGTATGAATATTATACATACAGATGCTTCTAAAGCCGGAAATAGCTCTTGTACCCCCAGACATGTACCATGGTAAACAAACGATTCTCCCCACCCTCCATCCAGTGGGTAATATAGGTGTCTGAGCAGGTCAAGATACCTATACAGCACACCCTGCGGGGTGGTGAGAAGATTGGCCCGTACTTTCTAGATGGTTATGCTTCTTTAAATGGGGAACCCCAGGCCTACGAGTTTAACAGGTGTTTTTTTCCCCATCGGTGCCCCCATTGCTATAACACCTTGACGGGGTGTAGGACAATCTATATAGAAGACCACTATTAAAAAATAATTTTCTTGAGACGCGGGGTCTGCACGTTATTACGCTTTGGGAGCATGAATTTTCAGAAATGTTGAAAATTGATGCAAAGGTAAAGGTTTTTCTTAAACAGAAACATTTACCAGAACCCCTAGAGCCGCGCAACGCTCTTTTTTGGAGGCAGGATTAATGCGGTCAAGCTCTATCACAAGACAGCCCCAGGTGAGAAGATGCACTACTATGACTACCACCCTCTACCCCTTTGTCAACAAGTCAAAACCCTACCCGTTAGGGCATCCCTGTATCTTCTACTAAGATTTTGGGACTATTAAGCAGTATTTTGGTCTGATCAAATGCCAAGTGTACCCACCCAAGAAGCTTTATTTTACAGTGCTCCCTCAGAGGGTTTCTGGAAAGTTAATGTGCCCTTTATTTATGACATGTGCAGAGTCAAAACAGACTGCAAAATGCACACAGTAATGAGGAACGCTCGATTACAGGTACCTGGTGTACCGTTGAGTTATAAACGGCATTGCAGAAAGGTGCATAAGCTGGGAAAGATTCATGAAATATGGCACAGTCATAAGATTACGGTAGAGCTCTTCTGTGGCTACATCAGTCTGTTCCTACGAGATAAAAAAAGGAAGCCTCAGGATACCAAGAGGATTGCAAGGACCCTGCCTCCCATCAGAAGCACAGAGTATTACAAGCATTAGGGTATCTAAGACCCGAATTCATTGAGACCAAGCCCTCCAGACGTCAACTATTGAAGCTATGTTTAAATTCCTTATGGGGTAAGTTTGCTCAGAGAACCAATTTACCGAACACCGCCGTTATAACCTACCCTGACAAACTGACAGCCAATCTTTTTGACACCGGTTATGACATTTCAAGCCTGCAGTTTATAGACTAGGAAACAGCGTGCCTCTGCTGGAAGTACGCATAGAGTACCAGAAGTGTTCCCAACAATGTAAACATTTATTGCTTGTTTCACAACTGCTCATGCCAGTTTGAAAGGGCAGTGTTTGTACCACGACACTGATTGGGTTATTTCTGTTAGTGCACCCGAACAGGAAACACGCCCCACCCCCTCCAACACCTCCCCCAAACTGGGTGATTATCTGGGTAATTTAACAAGCAAATTAGCTCAGGGTGAGCACATTATAGAATTTCTTTCTGCAGGGCCCAAAGCCTATTCGTATCGGACATCCACAGGGGCGTCTGCATTAAAGTGAAACGCATCACTTTGAACGTGAACAGTATGGAAATCAATTTTGACAGCCTGAACGAGTTAGTGCAAGAGAACTTTTTAAAAAGCAAGAGTACTTTTTAAAAAGCAAAAAAAAGACTATTGTGGTGCAGTAACCATCCAGAGTGCAGAAGAAAAAGTGTTGGGAAATTAGTACCCAGAGGCTGCAGAAGACTGAGGGTTCATTTGATAAACGTGTGCTCGCAAAAGACAAGACATTACCCTACGGCTATTGAAAAGGACGCATCGCGTACAATGGCTACGCGATTTCAGCACCTTTTTTCGTGCATGCTAGCGGGCCCTTGCAGCTGCGGTAAAAGCCATTTTATTAAACAACTTGTAGAAAATTACCACCATACCAAATATCAGGTTTTTAATTCATGCTGGCAACCCTTGTATACTGAGTTGACCGCTAAAAATACCTCACCTGAAGTTTGTGGAGGGCTTACCAGAGTCTGAATGATGACCGCTTGCTACCGCCAACCCTTGTCAACATGATCGGAGAGGGTGGGCATAGCTCTGAACCTTAATATCTGCTACACTCTTCAGAATTTATTCTACAAGGGCAACCGTTCAATAACATTAAAAGGCAAGCTATATCATTCTGTTTAAGAACCCCAGAGATAAACAACTCACTGTTCTAGCGAGACAAACTTATCCGGGTAACAGCCGGTTTTTCATGGAAACCTTTGACGACCCTACCCGGAAACCTTCTGGTTACTTATTGGTGGATTTAAAAAACAAACATCTTAGAGGACTACAGACTGCGCAAATGTCTGCTATCCTGATTTACTGGCTGTTTACATATAAAAGGCCTCTAGAAAACCCCGGTGAAGAGAAAAACATTCCTCATTAGTGCCCTCGACAGTCCCTCATGACGGCGCGTATACATAGGAACTATGCTCTCCTTAAAATGCTAGTAACAGCATCACAACAATGCAAGGCCATTCTGTGCTCAGCTGATGATTTAGTATTGGCTATAGCTGAGATTGCCTTCCACACCATAAAGGGGAACGTTTCACTATCCAGCGGCCAGTTAGGAGCCTTAAAGAAAAAGTGCATCCTCAAGAAGTTGGGTAACCAGAAGTCCTCCCTAAAAGCTAAAGGAAAACTTAAAACAATCCGCTGGTTTAATAGGATCGCTACTAGGTTTTGCATTGCCTCAGATCACCAGGCTTCTAGGGTGCGATTAATGGAGTACAGTCAGAAGATGTAGCCGGTTGTCAAATGGACGGCCCGAGCACCCAGAACCGTGAAGAACCTGCTATTCAAAAATCAGCCACCCTGTGGTTCGATTATGTAATGCAAGAGGTCCTGAGGTGTCACGATTTATTGGAGTACAAAAAGGTTACCCTCTATTCAGCTATTCTCCAAAAAACTGAACATACTTTAGACAAGCCAAAAATAAGAATAAACTAACATTATACATGCCCCCTGAAGATCCCAAAAGTCTTGACAACACAACCCCCAAGCGCTCCGTTTCAGATCCCCTGGTGGAGGTTCTGAAAAACATGAATCCCTGCTATCCTAAAAATGCTGAACTATTGTTGAACAAGATGGCAAGTGACAAGGGGATGGCACCCAGAAACAACAAGGGGGAATTTGTATATAAAAAGGGGTGGTTGTCAAAGGTTCAAACATCCATGATTTAGTTTGCATTACCAATTCTCGGGCCTTTGGAAGGCACTAAAAACCTAGAGGTTGGGATCAGTTCATGCAATCCGCTGCCGATTTAAACATCCCTGCTACTTTAGTGGGAAATATGGGTAATTGTGAACTGCTCGAAACCTTAAGACTCTGGTGTTAAAACACCGTCAGACGATGATTCTCTAGAGAATGCATTTAAGAAAAAAAAATCCAAACGATCGGGCTGGTTTAGTGTGCAACTGTTTTTTAGTTGCAAGAACAAGGTTTACAATTGTAATATATGCGTTTATGTAAATGTTTTCATAAGTATAACCCTCCAGATTGTATATAGGCTGTTTGTAGTAAAATGCACTGATTTATACCTACCAAACGCTTTGAGTCCAATCCTTTCAATCATGTCTAGCATTGCATTTGTTTTTTTTAATTATTAAATAAAAATTACATAAGAAAAATGTTTAAAAATCATAACATTTTTATTTAGACATGTACACATCTCTAGGGTTTAGTAAAAAGTGAATTTCTGACAAAAACTAAATACTAAATACATTTACAGGGGGTCTACGATATTTGTTCTTGTTCACAAAGGCCGCCAGCATCCCATAATTTTGTCTGGGATAAAGAGAATAGGTTTGCATAACGGTCTGCAAGGATTGCTTCTCAAACTTTTAGATACAAAAAGTAGCAACAGTGTTGCCCACATGTCACAGATTCAGAATGCTGCACCTGTGTTCTATTATAATGTAATATGGGTGCCATTTGTTTAACAGTCCAATAGAGCGCCGCTGTATATAAGATGGCTAAGAAAGTACCCCAGACTATCAAGACAGTTATTGCACCATTGTCAATAAACAGCTATTCAGTGTGTGCCTTCTTGATCCTGGGGTGAGGGGGGTGGGGGGGTGGGTAATGGGGCGGGAGCGGGGGGGCATGGGGTCGGTGTTCACCACAAGGCTGACGGACCGCTCTCCAGGTATATCCCTTGGAATGTTATCACACGAAAACTTGCCCCAGAAGGTTTTCATAGCAGGACGCGGATTGTTGAGTTCTATGACCGAGTCAAATAGAGCCATAATAAGATTCACAATGTTTGGTCAATTTGCAGCAATCCCTACCCCGATACGCAATTACCAATCCTAATCAGATGAATGGCCAGATGATGCATCATCGGGTCTCAAATCAAAAGCCAACAAGGTGTAACCTCCGTCGTAGTCATCACGTTGAAAGCTGGGACTGTAGGCTTTGGCTGGTATGACCACCCAGTCCTTAAAAAAAGAGCAGCATCGCTAATGTTGTAATGTTTAAAATTAAAAGGATTACTGGCGTAATCCCCTGAAAAAAGCAGTGTTCTCCACAAAAATCAATGATTATTTTATTTTAGGTAGTTGTCCCAAGAATAAGTTACCCTGACTGGCAACACAACTGCCCGCTAGTATACTGAAAATTTGCAAGGGTATTTTAAGTTAGATACTTGTAGAGCGTCAGCATGAGTGAGTGACTGTAGGTGACCCACACTGACCCTTTTCATAAATAAACTTGCTGATACGATTACCAGCTTCTAGGCTTCTGCATCATCGCTGTTCTTTATTTCAGATCAACACCATTCACCATCAGTTTCTCCTCAAAAAAGAGGTGCGTGTAGACGACCTAGTAAATCAAACTGTTACCTGTTGCATATGTTGCTCTCGTTTTAAAGCCTGTGTTGGCTCCATCTCGAGCATAATCCTCCATATGCCCTGCTTTGTGTTGAATATCCAAAAGCATCATTGCTGTAGTTCAGAATACGTTCTATACGCGCACATGTCAATCTGCGTAATCAGACGGTCACCTAGAGTAACATCCACCTGGTTGAAAAGGATGGCCACACGATAGGCAACAGTGGCAACCTTAGCTGCGGCAATAGCGGTCCCATCAGCTTTGATTATTTTACAGGATAGGTAAAATAAAGGGTCATTCAAATCCAGGTACATTTCTGTTGAGCCAGCAATGTAAAACTATGGGCACTAGAGGAGATGGTGCAGCTAGGGGAGCAACTTCCATGAAAATAAAACTTTCCAATGCTCGTCTGCGGTGGGGGTACGACAAACTGGAGGTGTGAAATCTGAACTAGACTGAGGCACAGTGGATTAAAGCAATCTTTTAGAAAATATTGATGTTGGGTCTGCTTTGGCGTACGTTCAGCTCTCGCTGTTGATCTTAGTTTTTTTATGCAGCTTCAGCCCCCCCGGCCCTCCCCCCCCGTCTGCTCAAACCCCTCCATTTTCTTTTTGCTGGGGTTTGGATGGACGGTGTTGCAGTAGACACCACATCTTTAGCAATATCTGGAGCAGCGGTTTTCATATGCACCTTGGATAATTCGAGCCCTTTGCGCAGGAAGGGCATGGCCCTTCCGAAAAAGAATTTAGAAAATACTTCCAAAACCCTCACCATACATAACATGCGCTCCTTGGAAGTAGGGTTGAGCGCCATAACCGGCTTGCATGCAGTAATAATCCCTATAAACATATAGCTCCCCGTAATTCTTCACAATTACCATGCTCTAGCTGTCTTTCTCCCGTCTAGGGCGCCTGTGTAGTCACTAGGTCCTTCCCGAATTTAACTAAGACCAGTTCCTCCCGATTGTCCCTTACCTGTATATTGGTGTCAAAATAACACCTAGAAACAGGGATATAATCAGGTTTAATGTATTGTATATTAATGCTGTTTTCACCCTTAAATTAATCAGTTCTCATTAGGGGGGGCATAAGAGTCATCAGCCCTTTTATATTCTACTATACGTCAGTAGATCATGAGACTGTAAAATCCACCATCAATATCAGCACATGTTCGGTCTAGAGCTTTATTACTTTTTACATGTTGAACGCTTCCCAGCACCCAAAAAAGATGCCCACTACACAAACTCTGTGGCAAGATCGGCCGATCTTAGAAATACTTTCCTCCGTGCGTTATTCAGAAACAGCTGTATATCTGAACAGCGCTCAATGCTTGCAAGCTATTTGTTGATAGTATCTAGTAGGAAAACCCATGTGTAACAGTTCAGCAGGTTCTCCACACTTGATGGTATACCAGGCCTCTTTTACACTGTATCCCACGTATGGGGATACTAATCTCCATCAGACCCGCTTCCCACAATCCTTGTAAATTAACTGGTTTAGCCTGCTTAATGGAATAATTCAAAATTTCGTTGTTGGGCAATGTATCTAAAGAGGCGTTACTGGGCAAGGTGATATAAAAACCACGTTTTCTATCTTCTCAGTGAGCTCCTCTGCATTTTAGATACTCCAGAGATGCAGCGTTGACCCAACTGTTAACATTTCTCAGGCCATCCCATCCATTTTACCAGATATATATATATTTTTTTAGGTCTTTACCTTTATTCTGAATCATTTTTTTAACCCTATAAAGATCGGGGGGAAATCATCAGCCACCTTTTGTAACCCCTCTACATAAAAATTACTGCTTACAACTTACCCATCATAATCAGTCAACTGGTATATGTATACCCACTCTTTCCACTATAAAAATGTAATTGGTAAAGGATTGATGTTTCCCTTTGGTAAAGACACCTTTCAACTTGGAGCTCTGACGTGGTCCCCTACGCATAAGGGTTTTTTCTTGATGTTCTCTGATAACCTTTCATCATACACGTTTCCATGCTGCTAGTGAATTCAGACATTACAGAGTTTGGAGTCATCTTAATAGACCAGTGATGGCTGGCATTATACACATCGATAAGACTAATATGTCAGCATAGAGTTGTGCATTATAGGCTGTGAAATCTCCAAAGCTAAGATTAAGGTTCTATTAAAACGTTCAACAGCAGCTTTAACCTCATTGTGCATTACAAAATGCACGTATGTTTTAGAAGGCTTTGGATTGGTCTATTTAAAACCACCTTACCGGGATCAGTTTGTAATTTTACAGGTACTCGCCCCTTGATGAAGATATGCTTGAAAGCCACTGCCACTCTTGAACCAGTCTTATCCCTCAAGACATCAGCAAAAGCGTATTTTGATAAAATATGCATCACCGTCAAGATGTATCGTGCACCATTGTTCCGCTTTTCAAAAGTACTTATAACCACTAAATCAGCCAGCCACAGTTGGTCTCGGTCAAGTACCACAGTCATTCTTATTTTAAAACATTTTCTAGCATTTTTTATGAAGGGAATATGCCTCTTGAGCAGATAGCCAGGCCTTAACAACTCATGTGACGGGGTGTTCATGTCATTTTTCGATAGAGCGTCAACACCACCATAACTCCCAATGCCGCTTTTATCATAATAGCTTTTATGCATTCTTGAACTAGTGTGCCCCTTGAAACACTACAAAAAAAAATAACCAGAGACCAGACATTTTATTTTTATAACAATTTTTACACATGTAGGGCGTGACAAAGTGTTACCAGCTGTGATATTTTTTTCTGCAGCCTTATAAATTACACTATACATGACCTCCCTGGCGCCACACGTCTATAACTCTGCAGACACCATAGCATTTAAAAGTTCAGATAGTTCCTAAGCCTGTAAAACAACCTTTAATGCGTAAGTAGGCCGCATACCACTCATCCATGCGCTGCTGCAATACAGTTCTAGGGCACGGGTATAAAGATCCCACATCGTCTTGGAATACATGACCGTATTCATCCACAGCCGGCTTCTTGATTCTGGTACAGATGTCACCTATACACAGCGCACTTTCACAAATCTGTGTGTCGAGTGTAGGTACCAGTAGATATTGCAACGTGTGTGGGGCGTTCAGATATTCTCTTTCAGCAAAGTCTAACAGTTTTTCCACACACATACGTCCAGGCTTCAGGTCACTCTCGACACACATGGCTTGTCCTCCCGAAACGCTACCCTAGAAACAAGGCACACACAAGGAGCAGGCTTATTGTATTTTTATCTTAAAATATTTCTGCATACTTGACACTCCTTAGGCTCTTCACAAAACTGTATAGGTTAGAAAAGTCTGTTTGGATTAAACGGGCTACTCAATTACTAAGAACCACAGGCCCGGCCAACTAAAGATCTCATTTTTTTGATCCGGATTGCGACAAGAGTATATTTCTAGGAATGTTTTTGATAGAAGACCCTCCACACTAGCATGTACACGTTTGCCATGGCTTTATAAACACCTTTTAGCATCTGAAAAACTTTAACATACAGACTTATTGCTCTAGCACGATAATACGAGAGTAAACAATCAGGACCATCCTGCTGCGGGTCTTCGCATTTATGCCCATAGTACCACCAGCAATAGTCACGCTTCAAGCCCATTTTTACTACACACGCTGCAAAAGCCTGAACAGTTAAAGAATCCAAAAGGGTCATCATAGTTTCATCTTCATCAGATCTTGCAAAATGTTTTAAGCCACCACATTTCTTACATGCGTCAAGACCTTGGGTTGCTGTACTTTTGATCATTTTTGAACAGCACACAGTAAAAGCTGACGGTATTGAATGAAGAGCTCAGACTCTGCACCGTCAAGTTTATCGGGCATTTTCTGCAATTCAAAAAAGAAAGTAGAAGTTTTAACTCTTGAACAGATGTTTACAGGTTTCACACCCAGCCACCCACATATACTTTGACATACCATATTGCACATTTCAGAACCTGCAACTCCCATCTCACAGGCACTAGCGACGTCCATAAACAACTTTTCTTTGGAAGATGGTTCTAGCTCAGGCGGCATGGATGCCTCTGGAAACAGCTCATCTAAAACACCCAGGTCCTCAAACAGGGGCTCTTTAAGAGACTTCATAGACTCATGCAAATCTACGTAGTCCGCATCTGTGTAGTCGGCATCAGTTATAACTGCATCTACAACACCTGCAGGGGAAATAGCCTGTGACAGGTCATCGAAAGTCATCACATCAAGGTGTTCACACAGCTTATCCATAGCAGCAGCGTAATCAGGCTCCCCATCAGCGGCTGTTGCTGGCGGGCTTTCAGGGCTGTAGTACTTTTGAATGGTGTTCAAATTATCAGCCCCCCTCACCCCCCCCTTGATTATTCTTAAGAGTAGTAGCTATAGCACTTCACGATTCCGGGTATTGCCGGCTTTCCTATTGACTCTGCGAAGGTCACCTGGGAAGAGCTCCAAAAATTAGATGTTCTTATCAAATGAAACTTTAGAGCTCGCCTTACATCCAAATTATGCACGACCCTCTCCGCATCTGAAGCCAGTTCTGGGAAGAAAACTGGTAAGGAAATAGACTGATTCAGAGGAAAACCAGATACCACCTTTGGAAGGAAAGAGGGATTGGTCCGGAGGACAACCTTATCCTAGTGAAAGGCGAGGAATGGATGTTCTACCGACAAGGCCTGAAGCTCGTTACACGCCTTGCCGAAGTTACCGCAATCATAAATGCCATTTTCCATGAAAGGTATTTCAAGTTTGCCGTAGCCATGGGTTCGAAGGGTTTATGACAAAGCAGTAAGGACCACATTCAGATCCCACTTAGGATGCGGGCTGCACACAGGTGGATACAGATGCAACAGACCTGCAAAGTGTCTTAATGACAGGGTTTGTCAAAGAAAAAGAGCAAGAGTCCATGGACAGGTAGGTGGCAATAGCCGACAAATAACTCCAAGACAAAACATGCATGCCTGAAGCTGCCAGTTGAGAAATGAATGACAGCACCGTGTCGATAGCAGCTTCTCTGGGGTCCAGCTTTTTTGCTAAACACCAGTGACAAACAGAGCTATACTGAGACCTGGTTGAAAGTTTTTTGGATAATTATCCGCAGGCAAATTGAAACTCTAAAGATTTGAACTCAGGCACCAGGCCACCATGCTGAAAGATTGTGAGGAGGGGTGCCACAACTGCTGATCGCTCTGGTGAAGCAGGTCGGGAATCAGCGGAAGCCTGATCGGTGAGCAGACCGACGGATTCTGAAGCTCCGAAAACCAGAATCTGGCTGTCCACCACGGGACTATGAACAGGAGAGTGCAATTTGACGTGTTCCTGAGCTTGCATAGCGCCCAGTGGATCAGAGGAAGAGGCCGGAAGGCGTAGGCCCTCATGTGTCACAGACTGAAGAGCATCCCCCAGGGAAGAGGCTCGGAGCCCATTCCTGGAAGCATAAAGAGGAAGTTTCCAGTTCAATGATGTCACAAAGAGGTCCACTTCTGGAGTGTCCCAATGGCGAAACAGTTTGGATATGATCTCCATGTTCGGCTGCCACTCGTAGCTGACCACTGCTCGCCGGCTGAGTTACATTCAGCTGGCCCGGAATGTGTACTGCCAACAGCCAAACACTCTGCTCAATGGCCAATTCCCAAATCTGAATAGCTAGATGTACTAGGGGAGGTGACCTGGTTACCCACCCCCCGCTTGTTGATGTAAAACATGCATACCGCATTGTCCATGCAGATGCGGACCACCTTGTTCACAATCTCTGGCTTGAAAGCTTAAAATCACCAGAATTTCCAGATCATTTATGTGAAATTGTCTGTCCTGCGGTGACCGTAGGTCAAAAACCTGAAGATGATCCATTGTCGCACCCCACCCGATAAGGGAGGAGTCAGTCGTAATAGTCACCTGAGGGGAGGGCTCCTGAAGAGGGCACCCACCAACAGATTGTTGGAAGACCGGTGGAACCGGGATCATTTTGGTGTCCGGGTCCAACGCCAGAAGCTCCGAAGAGCCAACAATAAGTCACATCTTGAGACGCATGCTTGCTCTTATCCTGGCGCACGAGGCCCAGAAGCATCTGGAACCACCAGGCGGACATGCTCTTTGACCGACGACTTAACACGTGGTTAAAAGATCCGCCATCCTGTCCACCGTAAAGTACACCCTGCAGTCAATCGTGTTCCAACGGAAACCCAGGAATATCAGGTCCTGAGAGATCTTCATGGAGGATTTCCGCCAGTTCACCAACAGCCCAAGACTGAACAGGAGCTGAAGGAGAGACTGAAGATTGCTCAAGGCTTTCACCGGACAGGGAATGCGCAGAAGCCAGTCCAAATATGGACACATGAAAAAAGCTACAATGATTGACATCTTTGTGAAGACACGCGGGGCAGACCGGAGACCAAAAGGGAGCACTCGAAATGGATAGTGCTCCTCTCCCAGGTAGAACCGCAGATCTTTCTGATGCAGACTCCAGATCAGTATATGCATCCTGAAGGTCCACTTTGGGGCGGGGGGAGAGAAAAATTGAACTGGGAAAGGTCTAGAATGGTGCACAGGCCAGCCTGGTTGTGTTTTGGCACCGTAAACAGACGAGAGTAGAAGCCCTCCAGTCATTCCACTAGGGGAACGAGTTCTATAGCTGTAAGAGCTAGAAGCTTCTGGACCTCGGCTCTCAGGGAGGGTGTCCCCGACTGCTGAAAGGGAGGATAGAAGGGTGGGGGAGGGGCAAGCAGAAGTCTGCCCGAGCGATGGACAAAACCCATCTGTCATCACTGACTGTTTTGCCACGCCTCCAGATGAGACGAGATTCGTCCTCCCACTGGAGTCTCGTGCGAGCGCCAAAAAAAATCATTTTGCAGCCTTTTTCCGCAAAGACTACCTGTCCCTGAAGGGGATGTGGCTGCCTCCAGCGGGAGTTTCCTGGTGGAGGCTCAGTCCTGCGCGACCTGCCATCTTGGAACCCTCCAAAGCCTCAATAGGATCGAGATAGGGACCCAGATCTGACCTTTGACTGGGGCCTTCACGAGCTGCGACAGACTTGGCAGTTTGCATGCTCACCTTCGTCTTGGTGAGCTTGTCATCCGTTAAAGAATGAAACAACTCTTTGCCATCAAGTCCAGAACTTTATCTTGGACCTCCTTCGAAAACTTCCTTGCATGAAGCCAAGCCTGACGAGAGGCGTCCACCCCCAGCAAGAGGCCACGCGCCGAGGTGTCGACATGATGCGCAGAAGCCTCCAGCATATCCTGCGCAAACAATCTAGCGTCTAACAAGCCGTCTTTAAAGTCTTCTAACCTGTCGACAGGAATGAACTCCTGGAAGTCATCCAAATCTCTCCACAGTTGGCCGGACGCAATTGCAGTGCCAAATTGGCAAAGATCTTCCTGCCCAAGGAATCGAGCAATTTGTCATCCTTGGACAGAACTTGAGCCACAGATGCGGAAGTTGCAGAGGCCGGCTTAGATTGCAGAGTGTCAGCCGCTACCGCTGTCAAGGACGGGAGCGGGCATGACGCCAAGGCTACTGCCTCAGAGGTGTGAAGCCTGTAAGGGGCTTGAATTCTTTTATTTATGTGCAGCCAGGTGTGAGGTTTATCCCAGACCTTCCGGGCCTCGGCCAGGACGTCCCTCTGAAGGAACAGGCCGGTGCGCTCCTGTGGAGACAAGGTCAGCGCCCCCAAGAGCACCCCTTCCTGCGAAGCGGGTGCCTCAGGCACTGGTATGTCAAGGAGTGACATGTCCAGTACCCGATCGTGAAATGCTCGTACAGAGCGGGGCTGGTCCTCACTGTCCTGATCTGCCAAAGGGTCGTCTAGAACATTCAGATCCCCTGACTGCGACGCGACAGGCGTCAGATTGACATCACGCTCTGCTGAAGACTTGTCCACCAGTGACAAGGGAGGCAGAGGCGGAAGAGCCTGAGGAGGGCCGGGCGGTAGAGGTGATAACACCGGGTCGACAGGCACCATGACAGGAACTGTCGGGGCAGGCATCGGAGTCCGAAGGCAGATTTCCCTAAAGAGGCCCTTTTAAGTACTCCCTCATGGGATCAGAGTTCATTAGACTATGAAATTTCCCAATAAAGGAATCCTCTGCTGAGGCCTTAAGCGCTGGAGTGGGCAGAGGCCTCTCATGAGGAACATAATCCCACGAATGTAGAGAGGAGGGCTGCCAAGAGGGCCTGCCACCAACCGGGTCTACATAGACCAAATGGGGCAGATGGAGGAAGAGACCGAATGTGGTAGTGGCATTCGAGCACGGCAGTCATCGGAAGGGCGGAACGGATTCACACTGTCGCGTGGATAAGGTTGTCCACCAAAAAAAAAAAGGTTCCCAGCACTGGCCGCCGATAGCGTAGGTGTGAAGAAAGAATCCAAAACGGCTGCCATAGACCACGCAGGAATGCCCACCATTTTGTGAATATCTGAGGAGAACTGCGTCACATGTGTAGATGAGGCAGTTGACTCCAGATTGATCCGTGAACTTGACTGAAATTTTAGCCTCGACACAAGGATCCTCGGCAGAGCCGGTACTATGGGGCCTTGGAGGTTTACTGGACATCCTGTCCCTTGAATTAGCCTCCAAAGGAGTTCCGGTCGACAACCTCTCTGATCCCCTCAACAGAACCGGTACCTCAGAGAGCGCGGGAAAGTGGAGGAATCCACCTCACAGGCAAAACCTTTACAGGCCTCCCAGTTTTGTTGGTACATGCCTTAGCCTCGTTAAGAGGAACCTCGGAACATAGTCCGGCCGTAAACGCTCCCTCGAGAGGGAGCTCAAACCGTGGTTCAGTACAGAAAGCCTCAGAGGCCTCAGGGTGCACCCCAGTGTGTCTGTGTGGGAAGCTCCAGACAAGGAGACCTCCGGTACCCAATGCTTCAGCACGACTACACTGGCTATTAGCACCTGATCGTTGAACCTCAGATCATGATCTGGTACAGGCAGGCCCCTTGCGGAAACCCTCGGAGAAAACCACGGTACACCCATTAGGCCTGCAAGGCACCCCAAGGATAACCCCGGTAGCAGAGCTTTTGAAGCACCACCCGGACCTGGAGGACCCCGGGAAAGAGTCCCCCGGCCAGGGTACCCTGAAAAGTAAAGAACTTACCAGGCGTCTTCTTTCAGTCAATGAAGAGTTGGAAATGCGATGGAGGACCCTTCTGGAAGTTTTCCTCCCACCTACGAAGATGACGTTTAAGTGCCCGGACCGAAAGGGAGTCACAGAAGAAACACGAACCCCAACGGTGATCCGGTCCCAGACACTCCAAGCAGAGAGAATAGGGATCCGCAAGAACAAGTGGCAAATCCCAGACGCACCGGCATAGACTGTGGGCTACACTACCGTAGAACCGGGACAGGAGAGAAGGACAGCGGGAAAGAAACCAGGTCTTCCCGGGGATGCTAGTGCACCCAGCCTCGACCGTGCAGAGAAAAGGACTGAAGGGCAATGCACGAGGCAGCACTAAGGAGGGCGGGGTTACAGCCGCATGCAGTACCCCACGTAAAAAGAGAAGGACAAATTTTTCAATTGGATGCTTTTTTACAAAAAGTGCTCTGGTCCCGTCCCACAGGACGGAATGACCCAAAAGTATGGAGGAAAGGGGACGGGACGTAGGAGAATTATATCTCTCTATATCTCCCTCCCCCTCCCCATATCTCCTTCCCGCTCCATATATCTCCCTCACACATATATACACACACAAATTAGCCCCATGGCATCCTGCTGCTTTTTTTGTTGCCATCTTTTTTTTGTTTGACATGAATAAACTCATTTATGAGAGTTGCATATTTTTATGCGTTTGCTTTGGAGATGCCCGTTGCCCCACCAGGAGTGCAGTATACATACACACCCCCCCCCCTTCACGCCACTCCCCTAAAGATGGTCCTGCACAGACCTCTCCAAGCACCTAATGCACTATGAAAACTGCAACACTTCTGGGTCCACATATCCATAATTTAAAAGAGGCGGGTCTTTCAGGTGAAGCACACTAGGCCCCTTCCGGTATAGGTCACCCATCATGTGTGGGCTTCCGGGGGACGACAGGGGGCACATTCTGGAATACAGGCTTTGTGGGTGCCTCACAGATAGCACCCATGATGTCACATCCAGGGTAACACATCCGCTAGGGCCTAAGTTCCGGTTAAGCACTACATCACTTTCGGACGAGGACTTCTGCTGCGGGGGGGCGGCGGGGGGCAGGCACTTCCAGGGTAACTGGGCGGTGTGTCCCCGTCAAGCTTAATTGCTGATGAAAGGTATCATCTTACACCACTTGTGTCCAAATGACTAGCTGTTCTGGCTCCCTAAAGGCATCCATTGACTGATTGCTTCTCCCCCACCTCCCCAATAGGTTATGGCCTGTTAAACACTGGGAAAAAGCTCATCTGGACTTCACTGGAGGATTCAGTAGTCCTCACATATTCTGAGAATCTGTTCCAACCTTTTTACTTCCCTGTTGCTTTCCTTTCCGCAACTCTGAATCTGCAAAGTATGCTAGCGTAATAATAAATGCAAATATTATCCTTGTGATTGAGGTCACCTCCGGGTGTAGGAAAAGTGTATGAAGCATATCCAAAGATTATTCACGGGCGCGTTTGATTCCAATTTCAAAATGTATTCATATTGTTACCATCTGTTGCCTTTTTATAGTATGTTTATTTAACTGACATTAAATAAATATTTATAACTGAAACATTGAGTGTAAGTGTTACTTGGCAACTTGTATTTACAGATTTCAATTGTACAGCTCACATTTACCGCTCTTGAGGTAGGCCTGGCTGCTCAGTCACACTACCAACCTGTGTAGTGTAGACCTATACCAAAAGGTGGGTTACCTAATACCAAGCAGATAAGTCTTGCATAGTCTCACAGTGTGACAGCACCAATTCTTACCCAACACTGGTGGCAGAGGTAGCATTGGCATAGAGTGGTTACATTGACTACGTGTTGTACAGGTGCTCAACTAAACCAGCCACAAGGCTAAGCTCCACCAAAAAGATGAGCAACATGCCCAATATGGATAAGTTTAATAGGTTAGCTCTCACTAGCTTGACTGTAGATCCTCATATCTGTGTGAAGCTAGGGGTCTGCCTCTGAAAGGAAGAAAATGTGAATTACAAGTTTGTTAAATCACCAAGCATGGGTAGTAGGCCTGTAACACCTACTAACCAAAATGATGTGGAAAATAGGAGGCAACCTCCAATCAGCAGGAAGTGTCAGAGGGAAGGGGGGGGGGAGGCGGAGAGGAGGAGGAGTCACCAGAAGGGAGCCATCCTCTTCCACAGCCTGCCCTTGTACCTCAGTCACTTCCTATTGTGAGCCCCCTCAAGGTCCAAATCTAAGCCCAGACTATCTTGCACTTGAAAGATTAAGATTAGAATTCAAAAGGCTTGATGTACAATATGAAAAAAAAAACATTAGGAGGTGAAACTCAGAAATGCAGCATGAAATGGAAATGAAAGACAAGACGTCCCTTCATTCTGCTTCCCTCTCAGGGTGTTCTAGGTCTACTAGTCCCAAGAGGCCTTGCCTGCCTAAAGAAGCAGAGAGCATGTATGATCCTAAACCCAAGGTGTTGGATTGGTCTAGTAAGTTTGTATACACTTATGGTCTTCAAGGAATAAGTGGGAATGATTTGATTCCATGGCTCATGTCTAGGCTCCCCCAGAATAGTTGTGAAATGCGGTTATACAGTTGAGCGCCAGTGACGGAAAGGACCGCGTCAGAACTGGTATTAATAGCCAGATTTGGGAAGACTCCTTACCAGTACCTTAAGGTGGTTTAGGACCCTCAAAAAGGCAGATGGTAGCCCCTTGTGCTACCTAGGTATGTGAATGTTTGAAGAACTAAGATGGTTGGGTTCAGCCCTCCAGATAAGGAGCGTACTAGGCCTTTTTACACACAGAAATCTTGTCAATATGGCCTTTTTAATTATTCCTTGCGTATCACTTCCACAGGTTATTTATGGCAGCGTCCCCATAATTCAGGCAGCTCACTGGCAAAAGCCTGGCTAGCAGCAGTTTGCAAATCCACTCTTTAATTTAGCAATCCAAAGAAACAACTGGGAAGAGTCCTGTGTTTAATTTTTTAACACTCCTCTGTTAATGATTCCATCAAGCTAATACTTTGAGTAATGTAAAGGGAAATGTGTTTTGTTCAACTGCTTGCATTTTGTAGGTTACAGTGTTATTAATGCATCTTGAATCATGAACAGGCTTTTCACTTTGATTCAGGATACATGTAGTGTTATGTAAAACGAAAACGGTCTTAAAAGGGCTGCATTTCTGCTTCATTTTCCTCAGTCTTAATCCCCTTTAATAGAGGCAGTGTAGTTGCAGCAGCATGGATATTGTATACTTTGCTTTCATTTCATCACAGAAGCACATCAATTGTATTTAGTGGCGTGGGCCTCTTGAAGTTTTAAAAGAGCCTCCCAGCATGCAGTTCAGCTTTTGTGAGAAGGAACATGTATTGGCGTTCTATATGAAGATTTTTTTTTTGTCTTAAGATTGCATTTGTGTGCATGAATGGGCACTAGACAGTTTGTTCTCTCAGAGAACAACATATAGCAAGGCATGTGGTCTGAACTTTAACTCCCTTTCTGACCACCCACCGCAAGCAGGTATAATGGATACAGATAGAAGCAGTGCTGTATATATTTTCAGTGGCACCGATTTTACCGGTACCTCCAAACAGGACTGCAATATATTCAGGCTATACACATGTCATGGCACAATGCTAAATATTCACAGCAGGGATGATTGTATCATGCCCACATATCTTAGCAGGACTGCTATGTTTTGGGACAGTACCTGAATGTCTTAACAGATTTGCTGTAAGAACGAAGCACGAACATATGTTACAATTTCCTGCAGCAAGCTAAAGTACTGAGCAAGAACACAGCGTTTTCCACCAACCTCCTGAGCTGGTGTGATGCACACTGGCAGACAGTGTGAGAAGATGGCATTGCTGTCATACTTCAATCCATTCTACTCGTTCTTGAACTTTTCAAAACTTCTGCTTCTCCCATGTCCGATTACTGAGTCCCACTGTCAAAAATAGAGCACATTTCAAAGCCTCATTATGAATCTCCCGACTTGCATAGGATAGTTCAAACCGGCTTAGAGCTTTTGACAAGTCATTTATGTCAGGCAAGCCTCACATTGAACTGCCAGTGCCCTAACCCTATGTGCCTTTCAGTGTCAACAGCCTGTTGGGAAAGACAGCCCAGTAGGTCAATAACCATGCTGCAGAGATTGTGCAACCCGTTAGTTCAAACCGTGCTGCTAGGCGAGTTAATGAGTCTGCATCAGTGGTGTGCATTTAAGATGCAGGTAACACTCAATTTTAACAGAGTACACTTAACATATCAAAAGGACTACTTAATGTTCAGTGATTCAGAAAACACAAATGTCGTTGGAATGTCCTATGCGTGATGACTCAGAACACACAACTCTTCAGGGATGCTATGCTTTTAATGGCTCAGATATCTCAGTTGGGCTACTATACTTGTAATCGCTCAGAACACAGATCATATTGGCTTATACTTGTAATGGCATACAGTGTTGGTAAAGCATCTGCATTCAAGCAAGTGCTGCTTTTGTCTGGTCAGAAAAGCCGCCAACTCTAATTCCCAGCCTAATGGCCAAAAGAAGGGTTGCACATATCTACAAAGGAGCACCCGATGGTAAAGCTCCATTAGATTTTCCAATAGAAAAGGCATTTTCAGATTTTTGGCTATTTATTGGTGCTATGTTAAATAGCCAAACAGAAAAAGAGGCGGCGCAACTCTGAACCTAAGCAATACAGGTGAACAAAGGTGTGGGGGGGGGGGAAGGGGGTGAAGGGACAGAACATACTAGACAATCCAAAACAGGAATTCAAGTAACAGGAAGAGAGCAATGAGCTACATGATAGGGCAACAAAGAAAGTGAGAAGGGAAACCTTTAATCTGTTTTTTCAAATCCGTTTTTATTGCGCATTTGGTTAACATTTTAAAGCCTTTCACAGTCAGAAACTTCAATTAATCAGATTACACACCAATTAAAGGGATGGTCTAGTAAAAATTTTTATTTTAAAAATAGATAGGCCACATAAAAAAAAAAATACTAGCATTCTCTTTTTTAAAACTTCCTATGTAAAATTTTGAGCTATTCAAGCTCAAAATTCGAAAAAGCAAGCACAGGGGCGCAGTCATTTTGTGAAATGGAGGCCCTCCTGTGCTGGTTTTTGCGGCACTAATGAAGGAAAAGCCAGCCAGCTGTAGTAAACAAAGTCTACGGCTGGGTGGCTTTCCCTTCATTAGTGCCGGGACTCGAAGGACGCGGACCGGAGACCAGAGCAGGAAAGCTGCAGCTGAATCTCGGTAAGTGCTATTTATTTTTTTTTTACAAAAAATAAGCACTACCTGCGTGTTTTTTTTTCTAAGTTTTCCGGAGGAGCCCGGAAAACTTAGAAATAAAACCGCAGCTTTAAAAACATATTTATGTTTGCGGTCGCTTTTGAAGCGACCGCAAACATAAATACAACATTAGTGTGTTGGAAAACGCTGCGGTTTTAAAACCGCAGCGTTTTCCACCACAACCGCGTTGTGTCTGCCTGAATCTGCTTTTCCATTTGGGGCTCTCGGGCTCCCCATGGGGAGCCCGAGAGCCCCAAATGGAAAAGCAGATTCAGGCAGACAACGCGGCATTGCGGAAAACAACCGCGTTGTGTCTGCCTGAATCTGCTTTCCCATTTGGGGCTCTCGGGCTCCCCACGGGGAGCCCGAGAGCCCCAAATGGGAAATCAGCTGCAGGTAGAAACACTACGCGGCATGTAAACATAACCGCGTGTGTTTCTGCCTGCTGTGGCTTTCACTTTGGGTCTCCGGTGCTCCACTAGGAGCACCGGAGACCCAAAGTGATAGCCACAGTAGGCAGAAACACGCGGTTGTGTTGGAAAACGCTGCGGTTTTAAAACCGCAGCGCTTTCCAACACAATAACGTTGTATTTATGTTTGCGGTCACTTCAAAAGCGACCACAAACATAAATACAACGTTTTTAAAGCTGTGGTTTTATTTCTAAGTTTTCCGGGCTCCTCCAGCCCGGAAAACTTAGAAAAAAAAACGCAGCTAGTGCTTATTTTTTGTAAAAAAAATAAATAGCACTTACCGAGATTCAGCTGGAGCTTTCCTGCTCTGGTCTCCGGTCCGCGTCCTCCGTGTCCCGGCACTAATGAAGGGAAAGCCACCCAGCGGTAGACTGTTTACTACAGCTGGCTGGCTTTTCCTTCATTAGTGCCGCAAAAGCAAAAGCCAGCACAGGAGGGCCTCCATTTCACAAAATGGCTGCGCCCCTGTGCTTGCTTTTTCGAATTTTGAGCTTGAATAGCTCAAAATTTTACATAGGAAGTTTTAAAACGGAGGATGCTAGTATTTTTTTTATGTGGCCTATCTATATTTTAAATAAAAATGTTTACTAGACCATCCCTTTAAGACTTAGTATAAACATTATTTCCTTTACAAAAGCAGCCCTTTGAGTGAAATGAATTACATTTTCATAGATATTAACAGTGATTCAGAGTAAATAGGACAAACAATAGGCGGGATAGACTGAGCAAAAGAGACATTTAGAGACAGTAAAATAAAACAGATCAACAGCAGGTGGGGAGAGATGGAAATAGAAAAGCAAGACCAGAGAAGGGCAGGCCAATAACATAAGTTCAAGAAAGATAATCAAAAGCAGTAGCAACCACAACAAGAACATGAAAAAACAGATATGGCCAGAGGAGTGCCACGAGAGAGGAAGAGGAGTTATATCAACCGATATAGCACGATATAGGAGGGAAACAACAATAGAATGCCGAGATTGGAGAGGAAGTGTAACAGAGAAACAAGACCGCAAAACGTGGCATCTCAACACTTCAGAGCGAGAGGAGTGTTAGAAAGCGAGAGACAGGGGAAACAGTAGCAAAGCGAAGGAGAGATGGAGCAAAAACATGGTGTGTCAAGCAGGTAGTACCAGGCAGCAATGGTAGGCCTAAGAGGAAGAGAAGTGATGCTGCTAGAGTAAGGGAATCGCCTGATGCAACAAGCTGGCATCTGTAGCTTAACGGTTTGTGCCCAAGTATCATGAAAATGAAGCAGGGTAGGTTGCATCTACAAGGTTCCTGTGTGGGGAAAATGTTTTCCACAGGTGGAATAAATTATTTAGAACCACTTTGAAATACAGCTGTTTTGTCACTGATGTTTTTGAACAAAGTTTTAATTTTACGCACAAATTGGATAGTGGTCAGGCACTTTTTGCTCTTTCGAAGGAGGAAACTCATTTTTACTCTTAAAATTGGATTTACTCTCGAATTCTAAAAATTGGGAGTAAAATACTCACTCCAAAATCCTATCTAGAGCACTGGTTGGGCTAAGGGGTACAGAGTAAACTCCTTTGAAGGAATGAGAAATGTTTTTGGTGTTTGAATCCATTTTCTATGCCTGCAATCCTGAGCCGAGACAGCACTTGGCCGACTAAGAATATTGATCCTAAAAAGCTAGCACAAGCTGCTGATTTATGGGTACCCAACAGGGCCACTCATAAGGATTATGGGGCTACTCACAAGAAGGAAAAGCGGAAGCAGCACAAGAAAGAGGGTAAATGAATCCAATTCCAAACATCTAAAAGAGGGCCCCAAACATAAGGGTAGATCCCATAGGAAACCTGGTAGGTCTAGTGACCCCTCTGGTGCCAAACCAGAGGAAGGTCAACAGAAACCCCCATTCCAGAGAACATTTGGTAAATGTTTATGTGGGTCTGTAGATAAGGTGCAAGGGTAAACCTTCAGAGGTCCACACTGCCTCCTTAGCCTTCATCCCTGAGGGAGAAGCCCAAATGGCAAGTGCACAACTACTGGCTGAAGACCCATCAGAGTTCAAGCCAGTGTATCCTTAGTGTCCCTCGGTCTGTGGTAACAACAGAGTGTGGAAGTTTATAACACTCTTCCAGGTCACACCAAAGATTATTTTAAGGACAGTGTTCTTGTAGATGCCAGGAGACTTCTGCCATAACAGACACTAGGGCAAGCATAACAGCAGTTGATTAAAGTTTCTTCAAACCAGGGGATGTAGCTAAGGCACCCAAAGGTCCCACTAAACTTGCAGGAGTCCCTATACAAATGGTCACTATTCTGCCAGCTCTCAACCAGTGCAACAACATCATCGTTAGGATCCCCGTTAGTGTACAGAATGAAGTGCCAGGCAGAGTCCTGTTGGGGGAACTACTTAAAGGTTCTTGGAGTAGTGTTTAGTACCCCCAGGCCTCCCAGCAAAAGGAAGCGGGAGCAAACAAGATTGGCAGGAGAGGCAACGTTCAGAGACTCTCAGTTTGAGGTCAAGGAGACATCCAATACCTCCAGTCCACAGGAAGGCCACCCTTCAACTTCAAAAAAGAGAGAAGAAATCCAGGACCTCTAGTAAGAAGAAAGGTGCGAGACCAAAACCTGTTCACAAAACAAGGACATCCGAGAGGACCATCGCAGGTCACCCTAGTGACTCCTTCCCCAGCTGATGTCGAGCGGGACGACCAACCAAATTCAGTTGAAACAGCTACTGGTGACAAAACCTACCCTGCATTGGAGATCTGGATCCTAGAGCTGCAAACTTTACTTGCAGAAGGTGGACCCTCTAGGTCAGACATCAGCAGAGGACAAAGTGTCCCTTTCTAGAGGGCCTGTGTTAGCATCCCAGCTGGAAAGGCAAGAGTCAGGGAAGCACAGGCTTTACTGGCAGGGTGGCCTCCTCTACAGTGAACCTACTGAGTCTATCCCAGGGGACTACAGGAGACTGTTAGTGGCCCAGGAGGTAAGACAAAAGTTCCTACATGTAACAGGAGTTCCTTCTGGCTGGTCATTTGAGTTTCATGAGGACCGAAGAGAGGCTCTGTACTTCTACTGGCCCAGGATGGGTGCAGATGTGGATACGTTCTGTAGGAGCTGTCAGACTTCTGGCAAGAGTGGACACAAGAATGTGGCACCTTTACTTGCGCCCCCCCCCCTTGTGGTGAGTGTTTGAGAGGGCGGGGATTGACATTATTGGTCCCCTAGACTCCTCCACTTCCTGAGGCAACTAATTTATATTGGTTGTGGTAGACCATGCTATCAGGTATCCAGAGTCAATACCTGTTACTGCTAATGCCCTCCTAGGTATTTTTACAACAATGAGGTTTCCTAAGTAAATCATCTGACAGGGGATCAAACGTTATGTCCCACTAGACGCAGACCATGTGGAAAAACTGGAATGACTTACAAGTTCTCAACAGCCTACTATCTCCAAACCAATGGGTTGGTAGAGAGGTTTAACCGTACTATGAAGAGCTTGATGGGTGCTTTAGAGGAACCCCTTAGTAGAAAGTGTGACCTTCTACTGACATGCCTTCTCTTTGCTTATAGAGAAGTCCCTCAACAGGGGTGAGTTTTAGCCCCTTTGAACTTCATGGTCATCCAGTTAGAGGCCCTTTGGCCCTGATCAAGGAAAGGTGGAAGAGTGCTCCTTCCCTACAGCCAGCGAGAGTCACTGACGAGTCACTGTCTATGTGCTAAGCCTCAGGAAGAGGATGGCACTGAGGACAGAAGCTTCTGAAAACCTGAAAGTTGGTCAGGTGCTGTCAAGCATTGGCATGACCAGAAGGCCAACATAGTGGAGTTCACTGCAGACCAGTTAGTATTGGTTATGGTGCCTACAAAGCAGAGGACCTTACAGGACATATGGATTGGCCCTACAAGGTTGTAGGCAAGCTTGGAGAGTTCACTTATTTAGTGACTTTGAGCAACACCAAGGAGGCCCCTAGGATCTATCACACTAACCATCTGAAGGCTTATGTTTCCAGTCCAGAACTAGAAGCTTTGCCCTTAGGCTCTGATCAAAAGAAGAGTGAGCCTCTCCCTGTTCTCCTCAGTGGACAACCTTCAGATGAGACAATATAAGGAGTGAAACCCTTCATACTGGACTCTTCAGCAAGAGGAGTGCAAGGCTCAGTTAAATCAGTTTGCCTCCCTGTTTTCTGACACCAGGCTTGACCCCTTGGGGCTAGCATGATATTCTCACTGACGAGTCTCCCTGTCAAAAGCACAGGCTGCAGATTTCATATAAAAGGAGGTCAAGAAGACGCTTGACTTTGACTGGTAGATGGCTCAATAACGCCAATGAGCTAGTCCAGTTGTACTAGTGCCAAAGACAAACCAAAAAAAAATGAGATTCTGTGTGCACTATAGGGCTCTTAATGCAGTCAGCACGACTGATGCCTCATCATTTACCCAGGACAGATGAGCTGTTAGACAAACTTGGGTCAGCCATGTTCCTCAGTACATTTGACCTCTCCTCAGGTTATTGGCAAATCGCTCTGACAGACCATGCCAAGGAGAAAACTGCATTCTCCGCCCCAGGAGGCGGACACAAGTTTAAGGTTATGCCTTTTGGACTTAATGCACCTGCTACATTCCAGAGGATGGTGAATCAAGTTCTGAATGGGTTAGAGGACTACTGCATGGCATACTTGTATGACCTTGCAGTGTTCAGCCCCACTTTGGTAGAGCATCTTCACCACCTATATGTTTTGCAGGCTGTAGAACAGGCCCATCCGACCATAAAGGCTAGTAAATGTCAAATTGGTCAGTGTAAAGTGGTTTACATTGGGCATGAGGTAGGAGGCAGTGAATTGGGCCAAGCTGTAAAAGACTGGGTCAACCCTACTACTCACACCCAAGTGAGAGCCTTCCTAGGTCTCACTGGGTACTACAGGAATTCCATAGAGAACTATGGGACCATAGCTTCTCCCTTGAATGTAATCTCACCCAAATTCCCCAAGAAGGGCAGGTGGAATGAGGAGTGCAAGAAGGCCTTTGAAGGACTGAAGAAAGCCCTTTGTCAAGCACCAGTCTTCAGAGCTCCCGATTATAACCAATCCTTCATTGTACAGACAGAGGATAGGTGCAGTTTTGAGCCAACTGGAAGAAAAGCAGGGAACACCCCATTGGCTTCATCAGCAGGAAGCTGAAGGACCGTGAGACAAGGTGAGCAACTACAGAACGCCAATGTTTCACCATTGTGTGGTCACTGAAGACGTTTAGGCCATACTTGCAAGATTCTACTTTTCATTATTTTAAGTGACCACCAACCCTTGAGATGGTTAATGCAGATAAAGGGGAATATTCAAAATTGCTGAGATGATCAACCTCCAAGGGTTTGATTTCACTATAGAGCATAGGTCAGGGTGGAATCATCAAAATGCTGATGTCTCTCCAGAAAGTATGACCAACTGGAATAAGATTCATCCAGAGTGGATTAAATCCTCCTGTCCCTTACTCTGGGGGGACAAGTGTTAGGGAGAATTTTCATTTCTGTGCCAATGCCCTTCAACCTTAGAGACCCTCAGCTCTTTTGCTGGACTTCAGACTTTAATTTTAACCTGGGTGGGATCTTTTTCTCCCTCGGTTTCTACCGGATTTGGATTTTGTGTTTTCACTGTTTTTGGAGTCTGACAAACTCCATAGACATTTGCTTTTTGTATGGTGACACAGCACCTTCAGTGCAGTGTCACTGATAAATCCTTTTGATTTCCCATAAGGTTTAAATATCTATTCTTGTGTCAACTACAGTTCCCAAGAATAGTAAAGTGAAATTGACTTTACTTACCTTTTCTCTTTTTAGGTCCAACACACCATCTTATGAGGAGTGCTGGGGGTTACTTAGCAGCCCATTATCCAACTTTCCCATGTAACAATGTTATGTTACCCTCACAACTTTAAATGGCCTGCCATTGTGCTTTTCTACTGCAGGCTGAAACCTCAGCTGCAGTACAGCACCGATGGGTGACCATTTTGTCAAAATGCACCACCCGCCTTCTTTTTTTGTAATCTTAGGTTTGCATGGTCTCTTGGCTTTTACTCTGTGCATTGACAGGTTTGAGCCCTTGGTTTGTCTTGCCTTTGGCGGGCATCCGCCCTGAAACCCACCCCTGGCTTGTGTGCCTGGAAGGACAGGATGGGAGGAAGGTCCCAAAACTTCCCTGTCCTTTGTCTCTAGAAATGCCTGAATGAAACTAGTCCCGATTGGCTGGCTTGCAGTCCTTTCAGGATAGCCACCCTGCCGTTTGACAGCCTAGGCTGTGCATGAATGGAAGAAGCCTGCTTAAAAAGGTCAGGGTTGTGGGACTACAGGCAGAGCAGACCACTGGAAGAACAGCAGTAGAAAAGAAAAAAAGTGAACAAAGCTCTGTACAATCTCCTGGGCCTTCAATTGCCCGGTGAAGTCCTGCTAATGTGCTCAGGAAGGACTTCTCCACTTGGTTTAGTGGGACCAACTAATCCAGAGACAAACTCCACTTGGCACAGTTCCAGACTTGCTGTAAGTCTCTGTTGCTGCTGAAGCCCAATGCCTGGGGTCAAGGGACCATAATCGAGTGCAGTGACTGTAATGGAACAAATCCAGACACAAGCTCCATGAGTCTCCCAATGATCCTCCAGAAGCAGGACATTCCAATCCAGAGTCCCCTCACCAGAGCGTAGGACCGAGGGAGCACAGAAAGTCCAACTGGTGTCCATCGATCATCAGTGCCGTTTACTAAGCGATGAAGCCGCAAAGTGTTGCTGAAACGAAAACAGCCATAGCTGCAGACTGCCTTCCCCCAGGTACTGCTGAAGGGGCCCTTCAGGCAGAGGAACCAGGGTCCGCTAGGTGAAGCAAGACAAAACCCAGCGGGACCACCTTTTCTTCTAACCAGAGGTACTGTTTGGGCTTGGGGGTACTTACCGTCTTGCCTTAAGATGTGCTTTCTCACTTGAGGCTGGCACCTACTTTGAGTTGATTTCAACTCCCTTTTCACAGGCTTAACAGCTTGGGGCCATACAAGTGATTTTATGAACTATTTAACTGTGCAAGACTCATCCAAGAAGTGCATCAGATCCACAGAGTGTGCCCAAATGACTTTGGCTGTCCTGTCTCCCTAAAGGCACTCTTCTAAATCTATTGACTTTGATATTGCTTCACCCCACACCAATAGGTTGTGGCTTGTTAAACACTGTTACTGCTGGGAAATGCTTACCTAGAGTAGTCCTCACATATTCTGAGAATCTGTCCCAACCTTTTTACTTCCCTTATGCTTTCCTTTCTGCAGCTCTGAATCAGCAAATTATGCTAGTGTAATAAATGCAAATACTATCCTTGTGATTGAAGTCACCTCCGGGTGTAGGAAAAGGAGTATGAAACATATCCAAAGATTATTCACTGGCTTGTGATCCTGAAAAGTAATTTCAAAGTTTATTCGTATTATTACAATCTGTTGCATTTTTAAGTATGTGCATTTAAAAAAAACTGACAAATATTTATAACTGAAACCTTGAGTCTAAGTGTTACTTGGCTACTTGTATTTACTGACTTCAATTGTACAGCTCACGTTTACGCCTCTTGTGGTAAGCCTGGCTGCTCAGTCACACGACCAACTTGTGTAGTACAGACCTATACCAAAAGGTGGGTTACCTAATACCAAGCAGATAAGCCTTGTGTAGTCTCAGTGTGACCGCACCAATTATTACCCAACACTGGTGGCAGGGGTGGGAATGGCATAGTGTGGTTACATTTATGTGTTGTACAGGTGCCCAACTAAACCAGCCACAAGGGTAAGCTCCACCAAAAAGATAAGCAACCCATAACAAGCCTAATATGGATAGCTTTAATGAGTTAGCCCTCACTAGCCTGACTGTAGATCAACTGAAAGATCTGTGTAAAGCTAGGGGTCTGCCTCTGAAAGGAAGAACAAGTGAATTACAAGGTTGTTTAATCACCAAGCATGGGTAGTAGGCCTGCAACACCTACTAACCAAAATGTTGTGGAAGATGAGGATGCCAGTGTGACTGCACTAATTCTTACCCAACAAGTCTGCCCAGCAATGTTTTTCTTTTCTAGTGGCATTTATTGGTGCTTTACAACCAATCACTGTCCTTTGACAGGAGAGTGGTAAACTGGTTTCAAGTTAAGAAAAAAGAAAACTCCACAATCTTCCCACTGCACTTTTATTCATTATGTGGCTTATAAAAATCTACACATCTAACGTCTGGAACCTTTTCCAACACTCAGGGCTGAGGCGTCCCTACCAGCCTTCCGGAAAGTGCAAAAAACGACACTCTTCAACTAACACGGCTTGCCTTCTACGTGCCCCCATCCTACCTTCACCTTTTTCCCTTCCTATTCCCCCATGTAACCATGAATGCATCTTAACTAAGCACTATGTTTTGCAACTATGCCTTCTTGTATTTTCCATTAAACTAGAATGTATTTTGTAACTAAGTATGCTGTCTTGTATCAGCACCACAATGCCCTTTGGCTGCTGCACGCTTTATTAATAACTTCATACAATAAATATTTTTTTTAAAAAAAACAACCGAAAAAGGTTACAGAGTCTTTATCCTAAAAGCCAAATACTTGTAGTTTCAATAATACAGGCAAGTGAATTGGGCAGGTATCTAAATTTCTGTCCATATTGGACAGCGATGACCAACATACGACAGACTGCTTTCTGTGCTTTGTTACAAACTCTGTAGAATGAGCCAACTAACTAAATCCTGGATTATCCTTCTAAAATTCATAATCTGTTCTTATCCACAGATTTCTCTTATGGTGCCTATAACTCTTTGAAAAGAGGAATCTTTTTCTAGACTTGAAATTAGATAAAGCACTTGACCCAGACTGCCTTTCAATGGGCTACCATCATAGCTTGTGATTTTTTTTTTATCCCCTCACCTTCTTGGACTATGTGATGACCATCAACGCTGGGAAATGATTTGGCACTTAATTTGCCATGTTATTCCCAAAACATGGCAAAGACAAGATTCACAATAAAAATGAATACCTTTCACTGTTCAATTCAGATTATAAGTTTTTTCTGACCAATTACATTTACTCATGCCCCTCATTCCTAATGCACACTTGTTGTACAATATCAACTATACCAAAAACCCCACCTGAATCCTTAGCACTGGCCACCCTGTCAAATCATGTTTCATAGACCCCCTCGCCACCGATCCTAAAACTGCATATGTAAAGGGCAACTTTGTATCTTTGGTTAATATATTGTATTCCTTCATCTACTAGAATTTCCTCAATAAGTTTCTGAATAGGTACAAGCCAATTTAGTCCACTTCACCTTCACTTTGTGCATTTCCACTGGAACACCTCAAATCAATTCACAAATTATCTGCTTATCCAGAGGACTGCCTGCATCTTCAACACGATTCAGAAGCACGAAACTTGAACAAATCTGAAATTATACACTCCTTATTGCTCCCAACCGGATATTGATACACTTGGCATCCCAAATGCATTAAAATACATTGTGGCATGTATACTAAATATATCTCAAACCAACTGCCACTGAACTATACAAAAAAGTGCCATTAAAGCTGCCTCTTAACGAACAGACTAGTTCATGCAGACCCAGACAGCCAACTGATGGCAACCGTAGGACGCAATCTTAATGGCTGAATAAGCCAGGTGTGAAATTAATTTATATGAAAAAAGGGGTGGCTCCTTCCTCTGATCAAGTTAGAGACAGTACATTACTATTTATATGTCTACTTGGTTTATCAAACTGGTTATACAAAATGCTTCGTAAGTAAGCTCAGCATCCCTTAACTTGATAGTTCAAATGTGGACTCAATCCGTACACATACTAGTGAGCATTATTTTGACTCATGTGTCTGCTTTATTACTTCTAGCTTTTAATTGTCTATTTAGTAGGCAAGCATGGCAGACTTCATATCTTTTGGTTGGAATTGTGTACATAATATAGACACAGGTACAATATTTATATTGGTTTTGTGTTGAGATTAGTAGTGTGACATGATGAACACTACTAGTTGCATTAATATTCGGACCAATTTAACATTAAGAGTGCAAACAAAGAAAAAAGGGAGAATACTACATCAATGTTTCCTTAATGCATTTAAATAACATTGCATTAGAATTTTATACGTGGTACCAATAGGTGTTTGCTCTTGTTAATGGGCAAACTTTCTAGGCTCGATCCAAGATGGCAGAATTAAAGTTCATTTAGATGTTTGTATTAGAGGACCAAACTGTGAAATGAAAGCACCTGACCCAAGGAACACATAGAACCACCTTCTCATTCAGTGCCCAATGACAGAAACAAGCACTCTTGTACTGGCATCTGAGAACCCCAGTGAGTTGCGTGAATGAACTGGGGGAGGAAGGGGGGCGTTGCTTTGCAGAGACCAAGATGACCCAAGGTAAATTACTCAGTCAGGCTAGTTAAAAATCGAGAGTAGTGATGCAGAACATGCTGCCTCGCTGGGACAGCAGATTCCTAGGGTCTGGTGCAGTCCTAAACAGGTAGGAGAATCAAAAGTTGGTCTCAGGATGAACAAGTGGGCAGTCATCTGCAGAAGGGTCACCTTGCCACCTGGAGACTAAGGAGTCACTCCCCTGTCCAGGTAGGGGTGGCTATAAAACCCTTTTCAACATGGTACGCCATGATAACCTTCACAATGGAGATCCTGGGGGCTCAAAAGGGGGGGGGGTCACACACAGGCCTAACTGGAGTCCACTGTAGCGAGTTTCCAGCCTAACAATAAGGATTTCAAGCTTGCGAATCAACAAAAAGATCCAATAATTGAGAACATACATGGATCTACTTCAAGTGTTTTTAAAAGGCAGAAGTGCTGTTTTTCTTCGTAGTCATAGTACTCTACCCTTCTTGTTGATCAAGTAATGACTACAAGTAATTTTGATTTGCCATTATTTCAATAAAAAATACTTACATAAGTGAAGTAACCAAATTTCCCCATGTTGGATTAAACAGAATTTGACACATTCTTTAATTACCTGGTACAAATCAGACCACAGTAAATAAGAGGGCATTAAGAGAACTGTAGGGAAGTAGGCCAAAGACAGAAGGCAAGTGATGCAAACACTTGGCACCAATATAAAACATGGAAGGTCAGGGAAGAGTTCGTGAAGCCAAACCTTTATTCTGTAACATTTCAGATTTAATGATTGTGGAGCACCCCCCGCCCCCACCCTTTGCTGGGAAGAGTCAAACACCAAGTCTACCCACACAGTTATATGTGCTACAAAAAACTGCTATATAGCTGATCCACAATATGTATTAAAACCATAATATAAACAGTGCTTACGGGGCGCCACAGGGCAACACAAAGGGAGGCCAGTATAGGAGAACCCTTTATCATGAAATACTGCCGAGTGGTGCAGCCGAAAGGTAAAGCCAGTGGTGCTCTCCAGAGTACGTGGTATTAGCAAGACAATAATTCTAATCATTGGAGGGAGGAACCATAAAGCACTTAATATAAGCAGTGAAACCACTTCCACCAGTGACAGATGTAGAGCAAATAGGGGTTGGGCTGGAAAGCCAACTATTGGGAACTATGTGCATCTACTGAAAGGGACATTTAACAAAGGGCAATCATCTCAGGTAGTTTAGAACACAGAGCAAAGGAAAATTAGAAAAGCTGGTTACATCATGCAAAACATCACAAGGTATTATGATGAATCCTTCAGAGTCATCACTAATCCCCAGCCTAAAAGCATCCTCCTATGTTGCTAAGGGAAGGCAGCCTCTACCTGAACCGGACACTGACCCTGGGTGGGGGGGTACTCTGGGGGTGGATCACATGGGAGGAGACCGCTGTCCGGGAGAGGTTAGGTCTCCAACAGGAGAGACGCTAGCCCATTGTCATTCTGCCAAACCTTTTTAGTAGAAGGTCTTAACATTTTAGGCAGAAATGTGTTCCTTCTTTACATGTGTACAACCCTTCTACTTATTTAACAACTGAGGTTTATGAAGGATGTGATGACCATTGTTAAGAACTTAAAACATTATGAACGCTATACTTGACTGCACTATTGCTTCTCATCAACTCTTTATCCCTCTTCACCACAGTACTTAAAGGTTTCTGTTAGTTGGAGTCCAAAGAATTATAATTCTTCAATCTTATGAAACACCTGCGAGGAGGAGAAAGTGAAGGAGGCGCCGAAGCATGCTGCAAAGTATGCGGAGCGGGAAGTGGGGCCGCTGGAATAGGCAGAAGCCTGGTAAGGAGCCCAGCTGAGGGAGAGTGGTGCTCCCAGACTGCCTCTCGTCACTGAGGAACCGGAGTGGCCGGAGTCTCAGCAGAGACTGAAGGGCTCCAAAGAGGTAGCTCGAAGGCACTGGTAGCCGTGGATAAGTCATCAGATGTGCTGGCAAACCAAAAGCCATCAGATTTACCGGCAAGAAGTTGTGAGGCCAGCAGGGAAGCTGAGTGAGGGTTCAAGGGCCACAGAAGCCATTACCACAGAATTGCTGCATCGCAGTAATGTGCTAAAAGCCAGGGATGCCAGGAGATGACTGAGTTGGCCTAGTGAGTGGTAACCCTGGAGAGTCCAGATGAGTACAAACTATTAAGGGGAGGTTTTGAATACCGACCAAAGACATTTTAAAGAGAAAGAAAAGGAGCATATATAGCACAATTTTCCTGACATGACATGTCAGTTTGGGGTGGTGTGAGGGGGGGGCCTGAAACAAGCATTGTCAAGAACCAAGAGACATTGTAAGAAGGGTTAATAGAAGAGGCTTGAACAAATCCACGTGAAGGGGATGCCATCATGGGGGAATTTGGTACAAGTTATAACTGAAGACAAAGTTATAACATCAAGGAACTACAATTGAGTTGTTTTGGAGAAATAGGATTGTTGCGAAATAATCCAAGAAAATCGGGTAATGAACCTTTTTTGGGAAAGATACCTGGCAGGACAGTACACCAGGACATCTGAGCCAAAAGGGGATATTCCTGGCAGGAAAGTAAACCATGAAGTTCAAGGTTGAGTTAAAAAGGAAATTTTGAATTAGTAAAAAGTTTGGACATTTTACTTTGCCATCCTAAAACTAGATAACACGTTGCTTTCCATATACTGCAACCTTTTTACAGAAAGAATATTTGCTCTGCTATCCTAAAGAATGTGAAATACTTTTCTCCAATATAATTCCAACCATATGGCTGAAAGAACATTTATTTTGCTTTACCATCTTGGGAACAACATTAGTGGAAATACAACATTGTCTTTACCTTTATTTTAACATTTCAAACTACTTTTTCTTGAAACAGTTCAGGGGAAGGGGAGCCAAGTATTTGATACAAGATTTGTGTTGTGGAAATGTTATACATGTATGGTTTGCCACAATTACAAAAGTAATGACCGAAAGCCTATTGTACCCTTTGTTTTTTTAATGCTAGTGTTGGCGACATAGGTATTTTGTACACAAGGTCATTTTGCTTTAGTTTTATAGCTAGGGACAACCTCTTTTAGTTAAGGTAAAATAGGCCTTTCCTCACCGCCCCCCAAACCCATTTTCTTTAAGAAACATGACTAATGTTGAGAATACTACAACTTTGTGTCCGCCTCTCATTGCCGACCCTCACAGTATGCTAAAGTCATTTGTGAGCAACAATAGATTTAGTGGGATGGGAGTAACTTCAACAAATACCTCGAAATGGGGCTCAACAATGGCTTGAAACTTCAGACTCGACTAAAGCTAAACGTCATCAGTGCAGTCATTAAACCAGATAAAATGTACTATTGTAAAGGACCGATTTGGAGTCTTTAAATGGCGCTGGCTAAAACAAAAAACAATTGCTGTTTCTACACAGAAAGGCAAATTGGCATGCTTTGCTGCCGACATAAAATGTACCATTTCTATTGCTGCGTGTACTAGGCAACTATTTATAAACTAAGTTAAGCCCACAGGTGATCAAAACAGACAGGGCATTAGCACTAGATACATGTTACCATTTCATTACCGCTGCTTAAAAAGTAACATTCATCACCTTTGGTAACTAGATGTAGCATGAATTAGACAAAATTAAAGTGGCTACCATGGCTCAGATATGTGAAATCTGCACAAGATGCATCCATAACAGTGTCAGACACCGAGCTGCCCCAAAATAAACACTGAGAAATCTAGAACCCCATTAATAATCAGGTCCGTCATCATCCCACTCTAGAATTCAAGATGTGTCTTCTGTTCTTCTACAGTTTGGGTAGAGACGCCTCTGTGGTGAAGATTTGTTCCTGGGCTCAATAAGACTAGTGTTGTACAATCAAAATATGCTCGGTCAGAGGTACTTCCCTTAGGGAGGCTGAGCAAACTAGCCTATGCTTTCCGGAGTGAACAGGACAAAATGAAAGAGGGTGCAGAGATCAAAATAAAAAAGGTTAAGTGCAAGTTAAAAATTTGCTTTTTGGGGATAGGGTTAGCAGGAACTACCTGTGGTCAACAAGTAGCCGATAGTATATAAAGTGGGTAGAAAACCTAACGTCACACCAGGTTTCAAGCAATGTCACTTTTAGCGTGAATTAGAACACAAGAAATGGGCAAATTTATTATTTGTAAACATTCTGGAGTATTCCAAATACAAAGTAAATATAAAGTGAAATTGTAAAATCCAGTTCTTAAATGTATGCACAGTAAAACTGTCGGAACTGCCATTTCCCGAGTATCATGCATATATCAACACATGGAAATACCCAAAAGCACCAAGTTGACCGCACAATTTTTCCTAGTTAGAAAAGAAATTCGGATGCACATGTATGTGGGGGGAAAAAAAAAAAAATCAGATGTCCAACACGGTTGTACATCATATATGTACAATTGAACAGTTATCTTGGTGCCCCGATTCACAGATTGTTAAAAAGTTAATGGGGTATAATGCAGTGAAAAATCAACACCTTTTGGGCAGGTGCTGGAGTGAGGGGGAAGTTTTAAAATATCTACCTATCAGGTAGTGCCAAATAGGGACACCCGAGGTCTATAGGCTCAAAAGGACACGAAAACATAAGCCAAATGGCCCATTCTGTTGGTAACCATACTAGTTGGTTAGCTTGAATCATTGGGTTTAAACCAACCGCCAGCTTGGTGTATACAGTAATCTTACTATGGCAGTCAATGGTGAGGTTTGCGGTTATGGTTTCATGCTATCACTTGACTCAGAGGCTCTGTCCCTCAGGGTGCCGTTCTTTACAGTTCAGTATGAGTATCCGAATTCACATTTTAAAGACTAAGTAGAAATCAGCTCAAACACAAAAATGAGGAAGTTCTACCTCAAGGTCAAACCATAGCTGGTCAAACCATTGCTCTCAAATCAAGTGTTTTATGGCAAGTGAACGTGGCAGACCCATTTTACAAGTGTTCTAGGTTCCTGGGATGTCTAGTCATCTAAAAGGAGAAGAAAGAAAATAAAATCATCTCTCTAGCTCTCCATTTTCTTCCCAAGGACATTCCCTCCAGCAATTTTCCTCACCAGGTGCTGCTTGGTTTGAATACAGAACCATTCGGTCATTACACTGCAGTTGGAAGTGTCCATTCCCTGACGAGAATTCTTAAGTCACAGGGTTTGATCGCACAGGCCAGGTTAGCTCAAGTTCATTCAGAATCACAGATGCCTCGACCAGGGCTTATAATGTTAATACTTGCCAAACATAAGTAACGCAACCTCACAGGTCGGCACCTACATATGATATTTATAACACGCCTATACACAAGTGTTTACTTGGCTTTACTTGCCAGTAGTGAATTGTCACCAACTAGTGTCTAGAGCTCATTTTGGTGCCAGACTTCAACATAGATGCGCTTGGAAATGACAACTTGTTTACAAATTTGACGTTTACCATGGGCATAAATGAACCCTTCAACAGTGTCCCCATATTCTACACACAAAAATAAGGTTATATGTGATTTTACTGACCACAATTTAATCGTGGATAAAAAACCAAATTTGTTTTTTCTTTTTTAAATTTTGGGGGGTTCCACCCCAACCCCCCTTTTTCCACCCGTTTAAAGCCACCCCAACCAGACCCATTTTAACCCCTTACCCCCTACCCTTTATATATTTAAAGCTTTCCATTTTTTTCTGTGTTATTGTCCACTCCGTTATATACAGATAACGGCACAGAATATATTTCACATTTGTATGTAGAAGCAGTCTTCTTTATGAGCATTACTACCCTGGTCGGATGACTTTCTAGAAGCAAAAAGACAGTGGGCCTCATGCAGAGTATGGCGGTAAGGGATAGCGGCCACCGGTAACGAGACCGGTGGCGGTGATCCCTTACCGCCATACTCAGAGTTCCCTTTGCGCCCTCAACGCCTGCTTTGAGCAGGTGTTAAAGTCGAGGCCGCAAAGGGGCCTCCAAGCCAATAACGGTGACCGTAATGAACGGTCACCGTTATTTGCATCTTCCCCATTCCCATTGAGCCCTATGGGGGCTCATTTGGGAATGGGGAAGAGCCTTGGTGAATGGGGAATTACCGCCCCGCCAACCTTGGAATGGGGCGGTAATTCCGCCATCCACCAAGGCGCTGCCGGTCAGGGTTCGGCGTCAACCAAGGCGTTAATAGCGCCATTGGTTAGCGCCGTACTCGGAATGAGGCCCAGTGCCTGCAGATAGCTGAGAAACCGGCCTTGCAGGCAAGACATTTTTCACTAGGAATAAAAGTGCTTGAACCGCTTAAATTTCAAACCTGCTAAATATTTGCTTTTAAAATAAAGTTATTGCTACCCTTTACTCCACAAAATGTTTAAAGATGTCCATGTATCGGAATGACTCATGTAAGACTATAGTATTCGCCAATTACAAGTCCTGTGCCCATATGGCAAGGAATACATCATTTCTGGCTCGAGTTGGCACTGTCATTTTCACTAGAAAAGGAAGGATTCAGTGCCAGTTTTGCTCCAGTACTTGCAACCTCCATTTTTGACTTTTGATCCATGCAAAATGGCCATTTCATTTGCTCTTCTAAACAAGCACAGTAAATGGAACACAAAATGCAATGATTTTACAAAGGAATTGGCCAGCAAAATGTGTAGATTTACTATAGGAGCTAGACATTAAACTACACTTTGCCCGCCTCTCCATTTAATATATCAAAAATTGTACGTGCAAGCCAAATCCATGTTATGTTCTTGAAGCAGCAAAGGGAATTTACATTTGCTAAGGATGTAAAGAAAATTACTATTGTATGCATTTCGATACTCCAACATTTCCCTCATGATTCCACATCTTCTTGAAATGTTACATCCCTTTGTGACAAGTCATTACATTCAGGGTCCTTCTCTTTTTTGTAGCCCTCTTGGAGTCAGCCAAAGAGTACATGGAGGTGCTGGAACAGCAATAAGTGACAGGGTGCTGCTCAATACTCCAGACCCAGGAAGAGGTCCAGACAGGTCCCAATGGGGGCAACTGGTACAGAGACCATTCAAAATGAAGAGTACCACAACAGAAGCAAGGGTGAGCTTAGGTTGCAGTATAGATATGGCACCATTCTCTAATATTCTCTTTGGTTCCCATGCTTGCTCTGCAGCTTAGATAGCCGATCCGTAAACTGCACACGGTCTCTTTTCACATTCTCCCTCCCCAAAAGTAGCACCACGTCTTTGGCAGTTGCTTGCAAGCATGGGCGTATCCGACAGCTTAGACTTCCGCTCACTTGGTCCCTTCGAGACAGGGCAAGGAAGTACAGATTTGTATTACATGTTGGAAAATAGGAAGGCCAGGTACATATCGGCCCAGTAGCATATTTAGCTCGAATTTGCAAGTCGTTTTTCCTCTAGGTGTACGTTATTAGCTTTTATGCTCCACACCTAACAACCATAGTGAGGTTAGTGCACCTAGACCTTGTCCGCAAGGGGGGGGGAAGGGGGAGGGTGACTGTAATGCCCCTTCCCACCCAGTGTGCACTGCAAACCATGGTCTGAGGAGTGAGAAGGAAATGAGGGTAAAGGTAGGAGGGAATTAGGAGCAGCGGGCAAAAAGGGGAGCGTGATCAGAAGACATGGGCGACAAGCAGAGGGGAATTGTAGCCAATATAAGGGTTCCAATCAGACGTCTGCATCCATGTCAGACATTTTTGTGGCACCCAAATCTGCGGTGGTCGCTACAATCAAACTTTGCTGCCTCTTTACTAGGGCAAAAGGCCTCAGGTTTGGATTCACTCATACTTACTAAACAAATTGGTCTTGCTTCGCTGTAGGTCCTGAAAATGAGAGACTGCCTCAAACTGTGGAATAGTCAACTCTTGGCGAGTCAGGGTGTGCTGTGTGTATATATAGCATTGAGGTGACGTGACACTTTATAGCTGGCTAGTAGCTTGCAACTCAATTTTTTGCCCTCTGGGGGTGGGCACCCTTACAGCCAGACAATCTGGAAAGGAAAAACTGGAGGTGGTGGAATAATGGAATCCAGGATTGTGAGGACCATACAATAGAAGTGGTATTCCAGTTAGGGCTGGGGGAGAGAGATCTCCAAAACTCGATATATTTTCAAAATGGATAGAAAAGGAGAATATCTTTAACAGAAATATATACGCCATTACATATATTAAAAAGAAATACATTTTTTGTGATTTGCATAGCTGTGTATTCTCAAACGGGAAGAGGAACCCTGTATTTGCACTTTATTTTGATCAGTCTTATAAATAAAAGCCGTTTCACATCATGCATGTAGTTGGTGGCTTACAATTGGGCATTTAACCCACAAATATATAAATTGTATGTCGCCATTCAGCCCAAAAATATCCATATATGACTTGGCACGTATTGCCCAGCCCCAAATCCAGGCAAGCTTTTTTGGCAGCGAGGGTAAGACTCAAAACGAGCCATGGAAGAAGCCCAACCAAAAAAAAAAAAAAACAAAGCATGACCTGACCGGGTTAGGGGGAAAAGATGACAATATGAAATAAAATTGCAGGTTGGGATGCTCCATCTCAGCATCTAATAGGTCAATTAACTACACAGAAACTTTGCAACTGAAAAATATTTGCACTTTAGAAAACGTATCTGATACAAACAAGAGATCCTCGGTTCGGGTGTTCTGCCCACAATGAGTTACTTCACTAGTGTCGTCCATAAGAAGAATGTCTGACCTTGAAGAGACATGAATAGCCAGTGTATACCACAGTACACACGAAAGGTAACAAACATCCTCATAATATTTCAGAACTGGACGAACACCAAATGTTTTGTCGAAATATATCTTCTGCACTTAAATCCACTTCCCTCAACTAGTGAGCTTTTGGCAAGAGTACAACCAACACCTCACAAAACGTCAAAATAGAAAAAAGGGAAAAATACTTTGCATTGCCACATAGTTACACACTGCAAATTGCTACTTGGGCTACATCAGCTTCTGTGGTGTAGGGGGACGTCAAAATAACAAGCCTGGTTAGGTATTAAATGACAGCAGGCTCACTATACGAGTGGCACACCTTCCTGCAGTAGGCAAAACTAGTTAGATGTTTTCCAAACAAAACAAATCTACAACTTTGTAAAGAGTAATTGTACAGTCCATTTTACTTGATTGAAAAAGCCTCTTCAAAAACAAATGGATTAATCTTTGCGCATACCATTTTGATGGAAATGATGAGAGAAAGGACATGTGAAACGCTACGTTTATTCAAACCAAGAGCTCTACAAACTGTCCAATTGAGAACAAAAAAAATTTCTGCAGAAGGTTGCAGCAACAGAACTTAGTAACAAAAACATTTCTCAATATGCTTTTATGCCCTTGTGTTTAAGCACAACAGAAATAAAGCTTCTGACAGCCACTCAGTGGGTTGTGCAACTTTCTGTCATCAACATATTGTGGCCTGCAAATCCCGTACTCGGATAGTCAAAGGTGCAGGATAACAGGATTTCATGCCAACACATCTGAGAAGCTACTAGTTGCTCGCCAATGTCACAATGCAGCGGCAAGGCAAATAAGATGTCAGCTTTTCCATTGATCACTGAAAACGCTCACTGAACCCATCCAAGTTAAAATTAGCACTGGTGAAGTAGAGTGACAGTCTTGCAGACGAGAGGAAGTGAGTAGAGCTTGATAGTGCAGTCGGTTTTCCCTGCTAGTACTGTCGAGGCAGTGTTTAAAACTCTAATCACCCACAGAGCAATGTAGAGTGATAATCTTCCAGTCTGTGTGGTCTGTGTCCCCTCTTCTCTGTTTGAACAACCAAGGATTCGGCTTACTTCCGACAGATAGATTGCATACAAAAGTACGATCCACAACCAGAAACTTAATTACTTGGTTGTCTTACTTGTAAAAAACACTAAATATCCAACGTTGAAATGCTGGTTGCAATAAACTTGCCTCTCCCCCATCCGAAATCTCCCATTTCTGTGTCGCAATTATTCTCAAACAGATCTGGCAATTTTATCGTACCACAGTCTTGCAACATTCTGGAGGACGGAACTCTTCAGTCAGCTCATAGTCTGATCCTTCTTCCGGGATAAGCAGTGGGGAAAAATTCCAACCAAAGCAATTATGGGGCTGTATGCAAAGACGGATATACAGGTGCGTTTTAACTATGACTGACTGCTCTTCCATACGAACCTTCCAGGGAGTTAGGCATGGATGCTTTCTCGCACCATGCCCATTTAATCCTATATGACTGACGTTGGTGAGCACTTATAAATAGCAACATTTGTGTCCCCCAAGTTGTTTAACTTGAGGCCAGATTGGTTATCTTAAACTGACGATTTTTCTCCCGTTTCATTGTACTGCTATAGGTCTGCAACACTTGCTCGATGCTTTTTCTTCTTTTGCTGATAAACAATCCTTAAAGATGAATCCGATAAAAACAGAAGTGCTTCAGTGTACCAAGGAGAGGAGAGAATCCAGGTTTTGTTGGCATATTGGAGACGAGGTTCTGGGGAAGGTTCATTCCTTAATCCATCTAGGTTCCCTGGTTACTGCAAAACCTTATACAGGAAAGCACCACACCTGGCTACATGAACGTGCTCTGGCCATGTCTAACCAGTTACATTTAGTACATTTTCCCTGAAACCAGTTATTTGGGGAAAATTGTACCTATATATAGAATGGATTGTTACGCCCATCGATACTGAGTATTTACCCTCCCTTGAAGCACTGATTTGGAGACAGACATAGTAACTGTCTGTTCCACTGGATGCAATTCGTTATGAATTAGTGATTGTTTCACTGAAGGCGAGAGCATTTTCAAAGATTTTATCCTTCTTACATAACATTCTATGCCCTATTGTGGATTCTCTTTACCCCGACCTCAAGGTTTTGCTGGACGGAAAAGGTAGCACTTGGGTTGAGGATATGTATAGGATCAATAAGTTGTTGGCTGAAATTGGTAGCTCGTCTGAGGAAATCGTGGAGAGAATTGATAATATGCATACCTACTCCTCCTTCAAGCATTTAGGTGGAGAGCATAAGAAGCTAGAAGTTCTTGCTCCCTTTCCAGCAATTTTTTCTGATAAGCGCACTCAATCCCTCCTCCTGCAATTTTCCTGGGGTCCCATCTACTAAGCAGATCCTGGTAAGATCTAGAATGCTTTCAGAGGAGCATGCCTTTTGTCAAATATTTAGCCATTATATGGGGCGATAAGAAATTATAGTAGTTTCATGCAAGGGCTGTTCTCGGTTTTGCCCAGATGACTTGATACTTCAGCTCACCCCCACACCCTAACCGCCTCAACTGATACAACTGAGCCTATACTATACATAGGACAGCGACAGTACACACAAAAACCAGACTTAGGGTAGGCATATTTTTGGTGTGGTTCAACAGCAAGAAGAGAATTAGAATATTTCCATTTTTGCTTAATATGGTTAAAGTAAAAAAGATTGGCAGAGAAAGGCTAACCCGATGTGGAAATTGTGGCACTTTGTGCTTCAATCCATCCAAAACAATCATTCTACACAAAAAAAAAAAAAAAAAAAAAAAAAAAAAAAAAAAATTGGAACAGAATTCTCGACAACTACTATTCCTGCAGCAATACAGGGGATAATGAAGCACTGGTTAGCAATATGCATGGTATTTACTTGTACATTTTTATTTTTTCCTCTCAGAGTACTTGCGCATCGAAGCGTTATATCTTTTATTGTGCTTCCATAAAAGTCTTTTAGTCATCACGCAGGGTGGTGCGTCGACGACAGTATCCATCAATGAGAACAGAGCAAAACAAAACGGCCAGCGATGAACCAATACAGCCGTATGTGGCCCAGTAAACAGAAGGAAAACATGCTTTCAACAAAGCACCAGGCAGAAAAGTTTGCTCGATTGGGCCTTACTTCAAAAAGTTAAAGCCACGTTTTAGTGCAGGAGTATGATGAACACGTGCCTGGCTATAGCTGCACAAAATCCTCCCCTCAGCGCATAAAGATGCCCATCCGTTCACGTGTTCGCTTTGCCGAGTGGTTGGTTATCCCACGAAAACAAAATGCACTAAGAAAATAAAATATTACCGTTTAACGCCGATGAGCGACCTTGGGTGGTGGGAAATACAAAGACGGAGCAGGACGTTTAGGCGCCACCGATTCGGCTGAGCTGTTTGGCAGCAAGGCCCATTTTGGCATGCCGTGTTGGACGCAGCCATCAGGGTGCGGGACCTCTCGCCGCATGGTTGTTTTGGCACCGGTAATGACACTGTGCCTATGTGCATGAGGACACCTCTCTTTGCCTAACACTCTACAACAAAATGACATTCTCCCATTGAATACGTGCACAAAGGGTTATAACCGCCACACAACGGGGATAGCTTAATGACTGTGCATATCAGGGTTCGTAATTGAGGGGAGCTATTTAGCGCCCGCTTGTAGCCCAGAAGAATCTGGTTACCTTGACATCGACTGCTACCACGAGCTACATTTGGCTCCCCAAACTGATGCTGAACTAACATCTATGGGAATTGAACGCTATGCATTTGGGGCACATGTATATGATATTTAAAGCATAAGGGGGGTCATACAAATAAGCAAAATTAACATTTGCATTTTATGTTGAAGTTAGATTTGGCGAAAGCAATGTACTAGCTCCTGGTCAATAATGGCAGTTAAGCAGGAGCTAAAAGCAGCGCTCGCCTATCTAACTTTAATTTCGATTCCTAACTAAATCCAGTTTTCTTTGCTTATAAATCTAATCAACGCATGCTACAAAGGAACAAATATCCACCACACAAAGAGCAAATCGATTTCCTCCAAAATATCACGTTCACAGGCTGTGTGCAGCCCAGTACCTGTGAATGTGGCACATTTGCAAGACACAATCTGTACCAAATAACGTGTTAATTTGGAAGTGTGTGTTCGGACGCAGCTGACATTGCAGCCGCTTCTAAATAACCTGTGCGCCAAACAACCAGCGGAATACCGATACAAAAAGATCGGCCCACTCCCAGGTGCCGATAGCAGCTCTTGCGCTAGGAGTCCCTGGGGAGAACTGCTGCCAAATCTGATCTAGCACTCAAGAGAAGGGCATGTCTTGCTCACAAAAGGACGCTACAACCGGGTGTTTTTGGGGGGTACGGGGGGCGCGAGAATGGATTGGCATTACAGAAACAGACCACCATATGGCTTCACATTTTTTAGGGTCTGGTTAATAACGCCAAAGCGCAATTACTCTTAAAATAGGCATCTCTTAAAGGAGGAATGGATGGAGTAGTTAACGCTGCAATCCCCAAGGATAATAGAATTTGGTTGTACAACAAGAACAATTTAGGTACTCACTGCAGGTTCCAAACGTGCAACCTTGTACATTTGCCATCAGGTTTCTCATTGTATAGGTGCACACCACCTGCGGTTGTAGAATTTCATTTGGTGAATGCAACCCTTTTCATAAAGGACTGCTCAGGGGGATGGTAGGTAGGCTGTCGAAAATATGAAGGAAGGCTCAGGGAGTATAAAGCGTGGTGGACCGTGGGTATAAGTTCTGTTTTTTGTGGTGGTAGAAATCGGGTTCTCCCAGTACAGCAAGACCAAACTAGCTATCTGCATGAGCTTCCATGCCAAACTACAGACAACGCCACCTGTCTAGAGCCGTTGCAATTGGTGAATTTAGGGATTTAAATGGTTTCTCTGAATTGAATTAAGTGAGCACGCTTAAACTAACACAAAGATTGTGCATTTAAGAATTTCCTGCAGAGAGCAATACAAATGAGTGACTTCGCAGACATCAAAATCGCCTCTTGACCTAGTCTTGTGGGCATTTTATCCCCTGGTCCCAACAACCCGAGTAGTGTCCCAGCTTCCATACTGTTTAAAACAGTCCTGAACACTGCTGGTGCAGTGTTCACTGGAGACATGTCTTGGTTTTTTCCCAGATCCAAGGTAGGGCAAAAAAGGTCTAGCTGGATCCTGAAAAATCCAGCCCATTTCCAGCAATGCTCTTTTTCTCTACTTACTACTGGATAATCTTTTCAAGACGCCATGAACAAAATATTAGAAGGTTTCAAATTGACAGCAATGGAAATTAGAAGTGAAAAGACTAGAATCAAATGTACGTACTACTGGGTTTTATACTAAGCACCACCAACATTTGCGTGACCTCTCAGATCAGGCAGATTTTAAAGGGGGGGTGTGGGTTAGTGGTAAAGGGGCAAATAAGACATCGAGGCATTTATGCCCAGAGGAGAGACCAATAAGCCCATGGCGCACTGGCCAGGACTAATGTTTAAGTTGGACTGTACAGTTTTCTGATGTTCAAGTCTATTGAAAGGGGCATTCTCCATCTATTGCCATGTGTGGTTGGCTTAGTCAGTATGGATGGTGGAGGTCCAATTGGGTGACTTGGAGCTGCCCTTTAGTTTAGCCATGGAGACATTTGTGGGTGTGCCACTAGGAAAACATGTCAGCATTTATGTACTTTTGAGTACGATAACACCAAGACACCCTGCAACACTGGTCGCCTGGAATGAGTCTTTGCATGTGGCTGTTATCACACTGGGCTAATAAAAGAAAGTTAATATTTTTCATTTTTTTATAATTACAGTATTACACTACATAAATATGTCCAAAAGACTGAAGATCGAAATCAGATTGGGCAGAACTCCAAAATTACCCCCACGCAGTCCTCTCCGATCCACACCTTGTTGTTTCCTGGCACTCTAGGAACTGCAGATATAATGTGCTATTGCATACACCACTAAGCAGAAAGCTCTACTTTAAAGGCCAGATCACAGCATCACTACAATGTCCGATATGTGCCTCCAAAATGGTTTCTGCCAATCCGACCTAATGGACTTCTACAGAGAGCAAAGAAACAGAAGACAGACGGTGGTCTCAACAGCACCATCATAATCAAACATTCTGAAGGATCCAAGTTCTTCCATCCCCCCTACACCAACACCAGGGCATTTACAAAAAAACAAATTTGGAACTCCATATAAAGAGAGCTCCTGACTGCATTATACATATCCAGATAATTCTCACAGCCCGTTCTGCCTTCAGATCAAGATATTCCGATTGCCTCATGCATAAAACTGCAAGTCTTCACCTGTCCATCGCCATTATCTGTCCTCCAAAAGCCTTCGGTCTGCTTTGGTCATCTCTTCCGTTAAGTAGGCCAGATCTAGCATCTGCATAAACTGCCACGTTGCCTTACACCATCCCAAGTCTTTATAAGCAGGTACAATTAGCACCTCTCTCAGATGATATTCACGAAGAACCTTAATCAACTTATAATCTGATCTAAACCTTAATTATCTAGTGGCTCTCACAGGAAACTGTCCACCGAGTCAAATGCACCTCTAAGATCTCAAAACCCTAGATAAAGGGGGCCCTTTTAAAAGGTGACATTTTTGCAACAATAAATTCAGTCTTGTGCTCTCAGAATAACTTCTGTTCCAATTCCATGCCATCTAAATTAGATGCAAGAAGAGAAGCCAAACCAATGTTGGCCCACTACACAGTTCCCCTGTTCAGTGTCATCTGGGTAGAAGCTCCGCCCAAATTACCAAGGAGCTTTTAGAGCCGAACCTAATGGGGCGCAGTGGGGCACTAAACTCTAGGCTCCACATCTATAACCTCTAGGCAGAGACCGCCAGAAAGCAATCTACCCTGGAGGATCTCTGGTGAGAAATGTATTGGATGCCCGGTTATGTTTCAGACACCTACCATTCAGCACTCCATCTCCATTCCCATTGATGCATCAGTCTCACCTTGTCCGCATCCGTTGTCTTGAAATCTCATGGCTGGAATTCCCTTCTTGGTGTCAATCAACTGAGATAGACGCGCCCTCTAGTTAACTGCACATCTTTCCACTGAAATTTCACATCACTATAGGCCCCTCTTTGACCCAGGGGGTTCTGAAAAGTTGGTCACTGGAGGGCAAAAACTGCATTGGGCTACCCAGGACCAGATCCAATAGGGCACAAATTACATTGGGACACAAAACACTATAAGGTATGAATTACAAGGAGACACCTGGGAGCTGGATCTTGATGGGGCATAAGATTAATGGGACACAATATCATGTCAGGCCTACCTAGCTGGAGTGGTTCGAGTCCGGACGGCAGGGTCAGGAATGGGCAACACAGATGAGGCAGACCGCCTTCACACTTTTCCCTTTACCGTGTGCAGTACTTGGTCATCAATTACAGTGGGAGCAGGCGGGAAAGAAAAGTGAGTGTATGCATGAGTGGGCAGCCATGGCCCAGAGACAATCAGGATATCTGCTGCAGGGCTTATCCCACAACCTTGACACCAGGATCATAATAGGTGGCCTATGCCCAAGACAATATTGCTCGAGTGCTTAACCACAGCCCTCTCCTGCACTGGTTCTGAGAAGGACCAAGACTCTTGTGAGGTTGCCCGGTAAGTGTTGCCATTCTCAATAATTGGGTTGCCCAAAAGATGGTACCCCAGTTGTTTGGGCCAGAGGTCAAAACTCTGGTCAAAAAGGGCCAACCTGGGTTGGGCTTGTGTCTGGCATCCCAAGTGGACTCAAAGTAGGGACTTAATAGTGATCCTGGTTAGGTAGAGGTGTTGAAAAGCAGAATCTTTAGTTTTTTTGGAAACGTCTGTCCCTAGGTGTTTGCTTTGACAGATGGCGTTTTGGCTGCCAGCTCCAACGGCTTTTGTAGCAATGTGGTGGGAGAAGCAGCAGCAGCTGTATTGAGTCCAATATTCACTGTAATCCAGGTAATCAATCAAAATTAAAACCAGCGCGCATAGATCAAAGGCAAAAATATTCTTGATTATTGGCTAGGACAAGGCCTATTAAATTAAAACCACAGCAACTGTAATACAGACTCCATGGCTAGGATATGCTAGCATTGATGGTCACAAATGTATGGAAATTATATATACACACACGCAGTTAGAATAGGCGTGCCCAGGTTACAAAAGAAAAAATCAAAAAAAAAAAATCAATAGAGCACTCCAGTGCCTATATACCAATTGTATATATTATTGCATTCAAAGAAAGTGTTTGCCAAAAAGCAGGAAAGGATTAAAGAAATAAGCAGTACCAGTGATCTAATCATGCTGCAAAAAAAAAAAAAAAAAAAAAAAAAAAAACACGTTCAAAGAAATCTTACAAACTAGCTTTAAAAAAATTGCTAAAAAAGCTCTGCGGAAAGGAGCAGGGCCCAGTATGACAGTTCGGAGAAAAGAAAGCCATGAGAGAAAAAGGAAAAATATTGAAACGACAGAAGGAGCAAGAAAAACAAAAAGGGAAAAAGGTGTAGAAGCGAACAGTGATGAGGTAGGTAGGGTGGGTTCAGGCCATGGAAGCACCTAAAGACAATGAAAAGGAAGCAAATATGTCCAAAGACGACTAGTGACAGAAGTACAAATATGGGCTTGAGGTGCAAGTTTGCAAAGAAGATAGATAGCAAGAAATACAGATCAAAGCAGTACACAAATAGGGAAGAAAAACTAGACAGGAAAACGGAAACAAAGGTGTAAGAAGGGTTTTGGATTAGGAGAGGGAACAGGGAACCACTATTTCACTGTTAACCAGGAGTCAAGTTCTAAAAAAATAAAAACAAAAAACCTTTTTAAAGAAGTGGGGGCCTGGTTAATATATTAACTGAAGTGGCGTCCCCAGAAATTAGCATATCAAGGTGTCCTCCCGTGGGGTGACTAACTTTTCATCGCCTTCAGCGTTTTCACTCAAACTTTGCCATTACCACAGTTAAACCTCCCAACATCAATCAGCCCGAAAAGGAGATCAGGTTGAACATCCTCCTTGCAAAATGTCAAGGTTCCAAAGCCCAGCCCAAGATAAAAACCAGACAAGACCAGAGAAACTACTTAACATTAATTCCCAGATATCAAACATCCCCCACATCATGACCCCCACCCCCCCAAAAGAAACATTTTAATTGTCACAAGAAACAAGTGGTCTCGTGGTTCACCCCGAACATGATCTCCTCTAAAGAAAACCACGTGCTCAAGAAACTTTGAAGAGAAAAATGACCTACGATATGGTAAATTGGCTTACCATTGGCAGCTTCATAGCCAGGGTGCAAATGTGCACTCACCATTGGCTAGTGATAATTTAATCTTGGTGAGTGGGAAATTATGTGGTCCCTGTATAAACAGGGAGGATTGTGGCGAGTAACTTTATGGTCGGCTAGTAGCATGCAACTTTCAACCCTGTATATCTACAGAGCATGAATTGAAAAAGCAGTAAAAGCTCATTACACAAAATTAAGAGTTGGCACAATACGGCCAGAAGTTATGCTCAAAATTATACAGAACAACAAAAAAACCTGCAGCCAGTAAAAGCACAACCTTTCTCAAGGGCTCTGCAACTCCATTGAGGCACACCTGGTAAGGAAATTATAAAGTGCCCATATAGACCACCACCAATGCTAGAAATTTAGGAGATTCTCCCCACAACATCTACAAGCAATAAAGCAACCTGACTTGTGCTCTCCTTCCAAACTCTAAGCAAAACACTTCCAAACAAGGAGTCATCCTTCACACTTTAAAGATGCTCTACATCAAGCCTCAAAGTGGGTGGCGGGGGAGCATAGAGAGAACAGCTGTACTAGTACCACACAGATGTGAAATTCGAGGATATGTTTAGGGATCAAAAGGGTAAACTGGTGAGTAATAAGGGAGACTGTAGAGGGCAAAAAAGAATCACTATTTCCTCAGTCTTGGACTGAATACAGGCCAAGACTGGTTGCTTTCTTTTGGTTTAAAAAAAATGGGTAATGAGGATGAAAATCCAATTGGTGAGAATTCAAGTATTTTAGATCCTACTGGGAACCGCTCAAGAACGAATTTGGTGATAACCTGACCCTACTAAAGGCTACACAGGACCTAGCTCTAAAGCTATACAGTACCATTTGCATTCAGATGAGGATTAAACATACTTTCCATGTTCAAAAGACAGGCCTTAAAATGTGCACTAGCCACGACACGTTGGTCAGTGATAGTTGACTGTTGACAAATTTCACTAACCAATGGACCATTGATTTTTTTTTTTTTTTTTTAACGGCTGGCTAGTAGCTTGCAACTTGAAATGAAGGGCGATTGAACATACGAGAGGGCTTAAAGTTACAGTAAATACTTGCATTATACAATAACATAAGTGTCCCAATACCTGTAAAAGCTTATTTTTTGTGGGTGCTTAAAAAAAGAACACAATATGTACAGTTCAGTAAAGAAATAAATTAGAATAAGAGAAAAACACAAATACTGACATGATCTTAAACTAAGTGTTCACAAAATCGCAATCAACTTAGTGAGGCTCACAGTCTCTATAAGAGATTAAACCCTCAAACATAGTCAACCAAATGGTATTAAATAGATGCAACTAAGAAATGGTGGATACAACTAGGCTCCACAGATAAACCGACCAAAGATGCGCTTCAAGAGGGACAAGGAAAATCGAACAAGAAGTCCACAAGTCGCACTCAAGGACGGGAGATTGCATAGATAAGTATTTACAACAGCAGATTCAAACGACTCAAGTTCTGGATAGGCAGACAACATATGGCAGCCCTAGAACCGAACCATGGAAGAAACCACCAGAAATTTACTGGATCACCAAATGGTGATTGCAGCAAAGACATCAGCTCAGAACAGCCGAGGTTTAGAGCCTAGAGATCTACAGTAGCCTCAAGAGCAAGAGGTTGCAGGTTTCCTTCTGATGGGTTGGGGTCAGTACTGACCCCTGGAGCATACACAGAGCAAACCTACCTCTTCTAACAGCATGGGAACTTGGAAAAAAGCTTTGATCAAGAAAAGTCTGAGCACTGGTGAGCCTTCACAGAAGGTTGCAGTAGCCAGCCACATAGTCAGCAAACGAAGACCCCGATCATGGGAAAGCCAACCATCAGGCACAGCTGGGGTCATCTGACAAATGCAGGGAAAGAAACAAAGGCTCTGCAACTTGACATTTCCTCAGCATTAGAGGAAGACAAGTAAAGTGAGGAATTGTTAGCAGGAGATGCAAGTGTGAAACCTGTGGTGTTGATGGGAGTAGGTCAGAAGTGGCCAGATCAGAAGCAGACAGAATAGTTGGCAGGGTAAGGAGAAGGTGGAAAACGAATATGAGAGAATCTGAAACAGCCATCGAGGTAGAGAAGAAAAGGAATCAAGAAGGTCAGAGTAGTATTGTTGTTTGGCAGAAACTAAAGCAGCATCAGTGGGAGATATTAGCCGGAAACAAGACCAATGTCGCTCAGCGTGGTGGAAAGTGCGACGCAGTGACTCAGTCAGCCAAGGTCGGGGGGGGGGGGGGGGCTTCATGAGGGAGCGAACAAAAGTGGGAAAAATAGAATCAAGCGTGTAAGCGATAACTAAAGAGAAAATGCAGAGACGAAAGATGAAGACATGAGGTCATGCAGCAGAGGAAGGGATGAAATTATGGCTGAGTTGAAGACAGACACTGAAGCTGCGAAGGTCCCAACTGAGAAAAAGGTGCGAGAGGAAAGTGAAATAGAGTGCTAGACAATGCCAATGCTGCTCCCATGACTCAAGGGATGTGGGTTATGGAAAAGAGAACTAGATAGAGGTCAGAACAGAATTAGAAGATAACCAGGTTTCAGTGATGCAGAGAGAGTGCAGATTTAGACAAAGAAAAGTGTCTAGTGCACAAAGCCTGTTCACAAATGGAATGCACACTCCAAACAGTAATGCTTATGGGAGAAGGATGCTCAGTAAGAAAATGGTATTTAAGACCTTGGTCAAACAGTACATTTAGAGTTTGTGCCACAGCGAGGAAAACAATCCCCACTGGTGGAGGGATTCCTTGTAGAGCATTCTGGTTATCTTTAGCAAACTAACGTTTGAGATCTGAAGAGGCCTGTAAATCTATCAGCAGTAGGAATTGGAGATATTCAATGCAGCTGCGGGATCTTGGGTAAACAGTCCAAGAGGCAAGGAGCCTAATCAGCATTGTGAGGATCGGGGATTCCTTAAAATGGAGCCTTGTGATCCAAGGGAATTGTGCAGACTGAGCTCTTGCATTTCAATCCCAGCGAAGAAAACCGCCAACACTGGCAGGCAGAGGGATTGATAAAAGTATAACATGATGATCTCGCGCTAGCCTATTAACTAATTCCTTCAATTTGGGAGGCTAGGCAACCACAGAGCATTGAGATGTCCAAGGATTTAATTCAATGCAGCATTGTGATTTTGACCCTTCTGTATATCATGCGATTCCCACCAAGGGGAGGAAAGTGATCCATGTTGCAGTCAATATTGGAGATGCAGGATTTATTACAGTGCAATAATGTGGTCTAGTGACATAGATCCCGTTTCTCATATCCCTGAACGGCAATGTGGGGAAGTAAATGATCCCCATGCAAGTTGCAGAGCAGGTAGGTGTGCATAGCAAGGTCTGCAGTTTTTACTCATGCACACAGACATGCTGAAACAAGCATTGACAAAGTCAACAGTTTCAGCTTTTGTATAAGCGAGGGATTGGAATTGGCCAGGCACAGATAAAGGTACTAAATAAGATCGCAACTGCTGCGATTACATTGACATGTGATCGCAGTAACTGGAAAATGCGAATACTTTAAGCCAAAATTGTGGGCTTTATTGCCGCTTGTTTTTAACAGGACCACAGTGCATGAAGATATATACAGGTGAAGGCACACTTGGTCAAGCCATTCTTATCACACCAGCAGTCATTTACAGCTGCAATTAAGCCATTAACTAACCCTCCACAGACTGCTTAGAACAAACACTGGCAGGCTAAAGTTTGATATTACTAAGATCTGAAAGAGATCGGAGGAGGATGCGTTTTGGTCGGGGAGGGGCAGGTAGTGGATGGGAACGTCCACAAGGATTAGCAGGTCCACAGGCTAACTCTGGGTGGCCAAATAGCCAAACGCCCACAAGATGTGTGTCCCTCACCACACGTCATCTCCCTCCTACCTGTGCTCCAATAGAAAAATGTCAGCTTATAGGTAGCGTTTTAGCCCAAACTAAACATCACGCGAGTGCACACATAAAACGGTCTACTAGCAACAAAAACCTTTACCAGCACAATAATGGGAACCCTTCCCACTGTTTGATATGACAAAAATAACTGGAACACGAGCCAACGCATGCAACAAGCACGCCTACTTTCCAATCCAACCAGATAGTGCTTGACAACACCTTCTCATGCACCAAAACCACAAACGTTTGTATGTACAGCCAAGCATCCATTGGGCAAATAGGGCTTTATGCAGACTGTTATATTGGGTCCCTGGCCATTCATGACTGACATCTTCGAAGTAACAGACAACTTCTTTACTTAGTTCCTGGTACATTAGATCAAGTTAATTATGTCAGGTAAGTATAAGGGACAAAGAACATCCACCAGCATCCTCTCTCAGTGATTACATCCTCTCCAACGGACATACATAGAACCCATTCATAGGACAACATTCTTTCACTCTGCATTCTACATCAGTCACAGCATTCCATTCACATACAACAGGTGTAGGTAAAGCTAGATATAACACCCCCAGCCCCTTTATCAACAACAGATCAATTGACACACCAGACACAAGCAACCAATATCATCTCTAACACCACTATAGACCATGAACCATACCTGCATATTATTCAATGATGCACTAACTGTGCATTTTACACTTAGTCCCACTTGTAAAACAAAACATTAATACACAACCTCAAAACATGCTAAAACAGTGAAACTCTTTAAATCCAGCTAACTCTAAAAGTCCATCTGAAAGGAAAAATGTTAATACATCTCTCTAAACATCTAAAACATCTCTAACCCCGCAACAATCAATTAAATACACGCTATACCAACTCACTCACTTCCTCAAACCTACAGGACCCACCCGGCCATCCTGCCACAACTGCTCCCACACAGGACCCACCCGGCCATTCTGATACAAACTGCACCTCACCACTCAATTCTCTCAACCAACACTCACCTACAACTCTCACCTCAATCAACCATACAGGATCCACCCGGCCATCCTGTTACGAACTGCACGACACTACCAACCTCGCTGCACCACCATACTAACCGCACTCAGGACCCACGCGGTCATCCTGACTCAAATTGCGCACACTCACTATCAACCTCACTGCAGCACTCATCTACACCACAACTCACTTCTCCTACCTGCCTCACATCACTAAAGTGTTGCTAAACAAAAATATCACATTAATATAATGTTGCTAACCAACATACTAACAACCGTATTTTTGTTAGCGCATAGCAGGGTTTTTTTCTTTTACTTGACTCCAACATTACATGGAAGCGAACGCTAATTGTAATGACGGCTTCACTACACCGAAGTCATCACCAACTCCCACAGCATTCCATACAACGGCATCACTAAAGGAGAGCCACGAAAGGGAACAGAGCTCCAAGCTCCAACGGTCTCCGCGTTCAGCTAGACCTCCAGCTGCAGCGCTAACGCTGGACTCCAGGATCCTCCATACAAACAGCAACGCTCTGGCTCCTACACTTCAGAATCCCTTCAAAATGCATCCCGCAACCTTCGTACCACTGCAAAAAGGTGCTGATACTACAACAGTGATCTAAGCTGCTCTGTGTGTGCCCAGTTACCCGCAGAACCAATGCATCATGCTGTAAATTTTCACTATTAATCATTTGCAATATCCATGGGCCCCAACCCTCCTCAATGCTCTGTGAGGGCTCCGAGACCCAGTTCCTCTGTGAGAGGCCCCCAGCCCCCGTTTAGACTCCCAAGCCCCAGCATTTGCCACTTGACAAAAACGCTAGTCCAAGGCCCAGGCACTCCTTTAATTCTTCTATGGATGCGCCTCTGTGCCTCCACTGCACCTCGCAGTGCCTCTAAATTAATGGGCCTCATTGACCTCACAGTGCCTCCTCAATGATTGTGAATCTATGTCACCACTGTCCTTGCAGCGCCAGTTCATTGGTTGGGCCTTACTGTCCCCACTGCACCTTGCAGCGCTCCTGGTTGGGCTTCCTGTCCCCACTGCACCTCTGAGAGGATCTTTCTCAGCCTTTGCGGGGCAATGGGTATCCCTTTCATGGTGCTGTGCCCCCAACACAACCAGCATCCTTGTCGCCAATGTTATGTTGGACTTACATCTTGGTTGTAACAGACAACTTCTTTACTTAGTTCCTGGTACATTAGATCAAGTCAGGTAAGTAGAAGGGACTGTACATCCACCGGCATTCTCTCTCTGTGATCACATCCTCTCTAACTGACATCCAGAGAACCCACCCATAAGACAACATTCTTTCACTCTGCATTCTACATCCATCAGTCACAGCCTTCCATTCATATGCAACAGGTGCAGGTAAAGCTAGATATAACACGGACTCTCTCCCCACTCCTCGCGAAATTTTGGGTCATGTTGACTTGACCTAGCTCGCCTACAGGGCTATCAGGACTCCTAAAATAAAAGGTGCTTGGGGCTGCACTGTTAACAACTGCCTGTCAATTGTCCGGACGTAAAGCACTTGATTAGTAACTTCATTCATCCATTTGTAGGCAGTTGAAACAGTGATGCAATGTTAAATGCTTTAAACTTCACCCAGTGGTGAAAATGGGAAAAAAAAAAAATAGGTGGCGGATCCCACAAGGGCCAGTGTGGGGGCAGAGTTTGGGGGGGTACAGTGCCCGAGGAGGCAGCTTTAAGGTGGCAGAGCTGGCAGTTGGCCAAAGGAAATGTCCAAAATAATAGTTTAAAATGGCAGTATTTCTTTCATGATGCTCCTTTTCCAAACTATACATCAATTCCAATTTAAAACACTTCCATGGCACTGGTGATGAGTTACTTAACTATGCGGATGATAGTTAAGACCAGTGTTGCTGAGTAAATATTCTTTAAAATGCACAATTTACATTCCATTTTATAAAAAACAACTTCCCCTTGGGTACTATTCAAACAGCGATTTCTGTTCGCCATTAGCAACGTTTTCCTTTACTTAAACCACACCGAGCCCAGCTCCTGCAGCTCCCCTCTGAAAGCAGTCGGGTGGCTGCATCGTGTGTGATGTTAATAGGGGTATTTATTTATGCAATTTTTGCCGGATACCGGTATATTTATGCAATGTTTGTGGGATACAGGTATCCGACAAACATTGCATAAATAAAATAAACCAGGTCGCGGTTGAGGACTAACTTCCTCTTGTGACCTCTTGCATGGGGTCACCAGAGGAAGTTACAGATTGCTCGCAGGCGCTTTTTTTTCTCCTTCTCCCCAGCAGCAAAGCAGGGGTTTGGGGCGGCTGACTGTCCGGATCCCAAGATCTGGCTACACATCTGGTGCCAGGTCTCGGATCCGACGAGATCCGGCCAATGACCAGCGATGGCTTCAGCAGAAGAGTCACTTTATAATGTATGAATAAGTTAGATGCCCTACACTAGCATGTTTGCCCCCCCCTCAGTCTCTGAAGTTAACCGCTCTGCCAACATTTGAAGGGTCCCCAGTCCACCTTCACCAGAGTAATGTTGGTCTAGTTGCCCCCGCCCTCTCCCCCCTATAAAGATGGATGGCCAGACAGATTAGAAGGTGGGCGGTACTCTACTTGCTTATTCTTTCACGTTCGCTACGCGCGTACCGTCTGGCTTTTTTCGACCAGCTCCACATCACACTTGCTATGTACATATGCACATTTACCCACTCACTATAAAACAGAACACATTGCATTATGACGTCGCCGCTTTTTCGGGATTTGGTGGATGTAGATCTAAAACAAGCGTGTGCCACGAGAGACTGGTTTTAAGAATCGTATTTCAAATGCAGAATTCTCTTTTTGAAAATATATGCGATTTCCCTGTCAATTACAAGAAGAGATTCAAATTCCTTTAAATTTAAACAGGGATTACCATTTAAATGCCATGTGTTACACCACAAACAATTCCCGAGCATGCATGTTTATTCTGCTATAGTTTTTCGTTTCATGTGCTGTAAGTGAATTGGGCCTGAAAGCAATCTGTCCTGGCAAACACCAGTCCAATGAGTGGCGCTTCGCTTCTAAAGTTACCCTTCGGCACGCTGCCTTCTAAGAGGTATTGCACCATGACCTACCGACGCTTAAAATAAGGAGCCCCAAGTATAGCGTTTTCACGAGGTGTGCCGTCGTCTTCCCAAGCGCATTTCCGAACACGCCCCTTCTCTTGGTTTTATTGTGCCGTTACCTGTGTGCAAGGCACTAGCTGAATGGATGACCTTTGAAACTGAAAACCAACAGAGCTGGGCGACCTTGTGGGAACAACTGCAGGTCGTTCGCCCAGCCCGGTGGCAGAACGCGTAATCTGTATCACAGAACTGTGAAGATGTCACACGCTCCCAACCCGCGCTAATTGAACACTCGTTAAAGTTTACACTACGAATGAGGCAAGTGGAATTTATTTACATTGGGAAACAAAAACGCAAACAACGTATGTAAACTGCGATTGGTAACCGTTGGAACTGTGGCAATGTCTTACACACGTGGGACAAAAACCAGCAGTGGGAATTGACATGTGCGAATCCAACAGGACAGCAAATACGTGCAAGCCCAAGATAACACTCAGAAATGACCACAGGGCCGCGTGGAAAGGGGGACGAATCTTCAGCAAGCACAGCAGAAGTGATTCATGTCCCACCACAGAGGCAGGCAGATACGATTGAAGTGTTACGGAACAGAACGATTCAGTTCATGAACATTAAATCTGGATCTATTTTGGCATTCCCTTCGGAGTGCTGTAACAGGCGGACAACTGCTTTGCATCCACCAGAAAACGCCGGGCCACTAAACTGGGCCATAAAACACAACTCGCCTTCCGATTACCAATAGCACCCACAATTTAACTCGTTAGTTGCGTGGTGCTGTGCCGGGACTCGCTCCTACTGTAACCCACACAGACAAAGCAACGCCCATCGTATTTATTTATAGCAGGGTGCACAACACCACATCCATGCGGGGCATGGGGTCTGTAGCCAGGAGCAGGAGTCTGAACGTGTATATAAGAGGAAAGGAAATAAAGGCTGGATTGGTGTGCATCAGCACCTTCCTAGAAAGGAAGTCAGTAGCCATCACAAGACGAAATCCTACTACTTATTACCCTGATCTGACCAGAGCGAATTAGGTTGACTTGCCATTTTCTCTGCCTCAAAGGACCCCCACCCCTCCCCCGATAGAGGGTAGCTTGAGTAGTTAGTCAGTGTATACCATAAAAATACATCCCATGGAGGGCAAGAGCCTCGAGAGATGGTCTGCATTGCGATTCGACCACAAACGCTAGCACTTCACCAAGAGTTAAAAAAGTTCTGTCTAAGTCAGCATGACGGAGTAATCGCTCTACTATTTGGAGAGTTTCGGGCTCGAATTGATGTAGTGTAATGCCGAATTTACATTAAACATTTGCTTTGAGGGACAACAAAAGCCATAAAACACATTAGGGCCGTAGTTTCATTCTTTCAGAAAAGAAAGAAAGTACGAGTCCCAGTAAAGTAAAGGTAACTAAATATGGCAAGGTGTCTCGGCCTTTGATAAACAAAAAAGTTGCTCTCTGTTACTCACCTGGATTCCCCCCTCCCCCCATTTGGGGCTTATTGGCGTTCGCTTTACAGCTGTACAAAATTAAGACGCAACATCAAAGCAAACAGTGTACAGTGGAGCCTGAAGGGGGCGACTCTGGCAAAGAGTGACAGTTCTAGGATAGGAAAGAGTGAAATACATCAATATTCAGAAACAGACAGGGACGCTGCCAGATAAAGTTGAGAGCCCCAGAAAGCGAGAGACCCCCACTGCGGGAAACAAGGAGTGGGGTCTGCATATCAACTGACCAGAAGGCGAGGATCAGATGCTGAAACTGAGAGTCCCAGCCTGGAGAAAAGACACCAGATCCTATTCGGTGAAACGCTAGACAACCACACAGGAAGACATGTACATAGAGATAACGCCCGTGGGGAGGCGGATACATAATTATACCAGGCATAAACACAGAGGAACGACACGCGCAAGTAGGCAGGCGTGCCTGTAGGACAAACACGCACAGGCAGGTGCCAGCCGTCACACACACACGGCTTCTCCTTCCGTGGTGCTGTAGGGCAAACGCCTCCCCGTTCTCCTTCCCGCATGCGGCGCCTCACTCACTGTATGTCCGTCCGTCCGTCCCCCGCCGTCTCTTCCCACGTGCAGCCCGCAGAACGCACACTGCCTGACCCAACACATTCAACACCACAAGCCGCGGCAGCTGTACAGCTCTGCGTCACTGCCGCCAGCCTCGCGAGATCAGGAGCCGCCCCAGAGCACACTGACTCGGACGGGAACACTGCGTCCTGCCAACATTATAGCGGAAGGAAGTAGCCATGATGAACTCGCTCGGAACCTTATGCATAAGATTGTAGTATAAAAAATAAGATCAGTTGCTGATGAAGAAAATAAATAAACCTTCTACATACGTTTTTCAAATTTAGATCTGGAATTTTGGTAAGTACGATTACATATATATGACGTATTATATATGTTTGTAATGGAGTGAAACCCTATTCTTTTTGTTTTGTAACTTTAATCGTTAAGGCACGCCTCTCTAACCGGTGTAAATCTGGAGTTTCTGGGCTTCACGTTGCTTGTCCTTCTTTAGTTTCTTTGCGTGGCACGAACCGTATTTAAGGATCTCCTCTCTTATAACCAAAGATTGAGGCAAGCAGGGTGTTTCAGGTTTTGTTGATTGTAAACATAGCAGGCCAGTTTGAATGTCATTCTGTTTTTGTTATCATATATAATATGATACAAACGTATGAGAACATGCATACTAAGGGGCGAACGGATGCGAACATACATACTAAGGTGCGGAACGAAAGCTGCATGGTGGTCGGCGGTCGCTAACCTGTCAAATGTTAGTAGAGTGCTAACTTCAGAGACGGTGGGCAGGGGCTGATATATTTGTGTGGGGGCATCTAACTTCTTTACACGTTCTAATTAGATTATTCTAGTGCAGCTTCAATCTTACAAGCAGTTAACTCTCTCCTTTAAGTGTGAAAGAACCCACTTAAGGACTGCTGGGAGAATGAGCGCTCTCCTGTCCCTTCTTCCCAATCACTCCCCTACAGTAGGGGGTTGGAGCCGAATATGGCATGCCATATGCCAGTGACAGGTGCCACTGCATATCACCACTACAAGTGACATGTGGCACTGGCAGGTGTCACATGCCATGCCCCAAAAAAAAGGTTTGCCACAGTAAAACAAATATCAGATGTTCCGTCTGTATTTTCGTATTTGAAATTATAAATCCTCCTTTTTAAAAATAAAAATGGGAAACTCCATTTATAATCCTTTTTTGTAAAAATAAAATTGAGAGACTCCACGACGACTCAACCTCGTAATATCGGGCCTAGCTCCTTACCCACTACACCACTAACTACACCAATACGTTTCACGACATGATGCATTCAAATTCTATGTCACGACCCGGAGGCTCAGATAATGCTCACTTCTCCTTACTTTTTCGAGCAGCACTTCAACCAAAAACAACATGAAAAACAAATAACAAGAAAAACTACAAATCCCAATAAAACCATCACATTTGTAGTCCGTTTTTCATAGGTTGTTTAAATCATGTGACTTCACAGTCCAATTACACCTCTCCTAGCCTGTATAACACCAAATGCCCTCATAGACCTTCCTCTTTCTTTGCTGCTCGAGCAGCCTAGAGATAAGTGGATTTACATTTCTATAATTGTGTTTATTGTGGAATTTATGGTGATTACTGTTAGTGTAAGAGCGCACACAAGCGCTAGGATAAAGCGCGAAGGGAGCGGCGCGTAGGACGGTGGCGGAGCATATCCGCTTGGGGACGCAACAGGATTGTAAATTCCGGCGTCGGGGGCCTCGATAGGAGGCACTGTGAGACGGAAATTCGTAAAGGCGCGACGGGACTCTGAGGTTTTGGCGCCATTGCGAATTTCCACTTCAGAGAGACCGGTAGCATAATTTAGTCAGCTTTGCACTCCGGTTTTGGAACTGAGATAATTTGTGTAAACAACACTCAAGGCTGCGAGCGGAGCACTGATCTGTGATACAGGCGCCACCTGGTGGCAGAACAAAGGCAGCATGTCAGGTTTGAAGCCTCTGCTGTCCAGGACACGAATAAAGGGCCCAGCCCAGGGAACTTTGTATGAACTCCTCATTACACTGCCTGATTAAGGAGGTGGAATTATGAAGGCTATTATTAAATATCTTCTTGACGGGCTCAGTCCCAAGAAAAACTGCTAACAGATCCTGAGACTCGCCTAGCTACATATAAACATATTTTGACGGGGCAGCCCAGGTAACCTTCATACATAAATTACACGGCACTGACACAAAATGAGTGATTACTCGGAAGGATCAGAAGGTCCTCACGTAAGTGGACTACGCATGAGTGAGGCAGTGCAAAGAATGGAGAGTACCGAGAGGCTCCATAGAGAGAGGGGCATTTTACGTGACCTGGCTGCTTTGTCACAAGGCAAGGCACACAAGAAAAAAGGGGAAGTAAGAGTAAGATCCAGAGCGGAGAAAAGGAAGGCGAGGTCTCGTGAGAGACGAGGCACAAGCTCGAGTGAGTCGGAGGATGATTACTGCAGGAGCAGTTCAAAATCTGAGGTATACAGTACATCAGAGCCTCAGTCCTCCCCAGATGAGGATGAATGATTGCCCAAAAGCAAAAAAGGCAGGAGGGAAGAAGAGGACCCACTTAAAGATGAGTTTGATCCAGATGACCTGGTGCATCCAAGGTCCAATGAGTGGGATCCTCCAGAAAAGATTGCCGAGTATATCAGGAGACGGTTGAGGGCATCGTTGAGCAGACAAGCAAGAAGCAAGCTAAAGGCGGAATGCCTGAGACCGAGGGTCCCGGACGGGGTATCTGAGACCCCAGAGATTGATGACAGGATCCTTACGTTCCTGGGCAGATATGGCACGGACATGAAGAGGGGCATTGATAGGTTCCGGAGGTCCTGTCAGGATAAATTGTTGGACATGTTGGGGCCGATTACAAAAATCTGGCAGCTGGCGGAGGAAGCAAAAGCTAAGAAGGAGCCTATGGATCCTAACATTGTGGCTGGTTGGACGCAGAGGACCCTCTGTCTGTTGGGTAACGCTAATACTGCGCTGGCCACTGAGAGGAGGAGGTCCATTTTAATGAAATTGGACACCAGACTGGGTGAAATGGCGACATCAGAACAGGCGATGGCAGAGAAGGGCAAGCTGTTTGGGGACCTGTTTATTAAAGTTATGGCAAAGTTTGCCAGCACATATGTTTCAATGGACATAGCCCAATCTTCATTGAAAAAGATTTTTGGTCGTAAGTTTTTTGACAGGGCTGGAGGAGGAAAGGGCCGCTTGTCCAGCCGTGGCCAATATAGAAGGCCCTATAGTGACAGATCCAATTGGAGGCAAGAATATAGAAGGTCGAACCCCTTCTTTCATTCCAGGGGAATGTTCTGACTTGAGTGTCGTGTAGACCGTTGAAACCTCCGTCCTCAAGTGACGCACAGGGGAACTAAAAGAAACCCGCTGTGTGACCTTTGGGGCCACAGGTGGGAGATGTTACTTCCCAGATCCACGGAACCTCTGGAACACCGATGCTGCTGTCAAAAAGAACGAGGTTAAGTACCAGGCAATTACAATATATCACAAGAACCAAAGGATCTGAATAGTCTTACCTATCCGGTGTTTGGAAAACCCAGGAAACCTAGGAGGGAGGTTCGAGACTCAGATGAGGCGGTCCCTAGAACAAGAGGACCGCAGACAAGCGTGGATGCAGGATAAACCACCTGTAGGACTGAAGGCGTGACTTGAATCCCAAAAGGGAAATGACGTTGAAGTTCAACAAGGTACCAAGGGATGATCCGAAGACAAGTTAGGGTCGTGTCAGAAATCCAGCAATAGGTAAGCAGTTCCAGGCAAAGGTACAAAAGGGTAATCCGAAGGAGTCCAAGAGAGAGTTCCAAGATCAAGGTATACCAGTAGTGTTATCCAAACTTAGCGCCAAACAGGGTCTGAAGACAGCTGAGAAGCAATGAGTGTTCCGTGCATCAAGCCTTAAATACTGTGCGTTTCGGGGTCATGTGACGTCCACCAAGGTCACGTGGGAAACGCCACTCTGGATCACGTGAGCAAATGAACGATCGGCGTGGAGGTGTAACGCCGCCCCTTCTGCTGTATGTTCTCCATGGCAACTGCCAGTGCAGGAAGGGCTGCAATCGAGCCCGTAAATCGTACCTGGTACGGAGCTTTCGGTCCTTTGGGTAAACTGAATCACATGAGCCTCGAACCCTGGAGGGAGGTGTTAGGGAAATGTGAGCAGTGTTCTGGTGTGCAGAGTGAGCAGTGTTCTGGTGTGCAGAGGATCGTCTAACATAGCCCCCCCCAACGGCCCACGACCCCGTGGGCAGGACGGGTGATCCTTATGGAACCGGGCTACCAACCGAGGAGCGTCAAGATCCAAAGCGGAAACCCAAGACCGCTCCTCCGGTCCATAACCCTTCTAATCCACTAAATACTGGAGCCTACCCCTAAACCAACGGGAACCCAAAATGGCCGACACCTCAAAAACATCAGGGGAGGCCAGGGACACCGGGGCGGCAGGGGCCCGAAGGCGGGAAGAATCAGGACAAGGCTTGAGGAGAGAGACATGAAAAACGGGATGGATTCGCCAAGAACTCGGGAGAACCAGACGAAAAGCCACTGGATTCACAACCTGAGAGATCACATACGGGCCAACGAAACGAGGCAGAAGTTTCCGACAACCCACCAGGCGAAGGTGACGGGAAGACAACCACACCCTAAAACCACCACAAGGGGAGGAGCAGCCAAGCGCTTGCCGTCAACACGAGCTTTCATAGAAGCCTTTGCTTCAGTAAGATGGACCAATGTACTAGCATGAACAGCAGACAGATCCCTAAAACAAGCCGTGGCCGCAGGATTCAAAGAGACAGAGGCGTCAGGGACAGGCAAGACCTTGGGGTGTTGGCCATAGAGGGCGTAGAAAGGAGAAAAACCTGTAGCAGAATGAGCCGCGTTATTGTATGCAAACTCGGCAAGCCGTAAAGCACTCAACCAGGAGGCCTGTTGCTGCAAGATAAGACACCGAAGATACTGCTCCATAGATTGATTCGTCCTTTCAGTCTGCCCATCAGTCTCAGGGTGATAGGCCGAAGAATACCTGGTATCGATGCCAAGTAATTTAGTCAATGATCTCCAAAAATGAGAGGTGAACTGTGACCCACGATCGGAAATGATGACCAAAGGAAGTCCAAATAACATGAACACATATTCAAAAAACAAGTCCGCCAAGACTGGGGCCGAAGGAATCCCCTTACAAGGAACAAAACGAGCCATTTTTGTGAACGAGTCTACCACAACCCAGATGGTGTCAAAACCTCGTACCTTGGGGAGATCGGTCACGAAATCCATCGTCAGTGTATGCCAAGGTCTTGGAGGTACCGGAAGCGGAAGCAGCAGCCCAACTGGACGTCCTCTTCGATGTTTGGCCTGAGCACAAACAGCGCATGAATTGACATAGCATTCCACATTGCGCTTCGTAGTGTCATGCCTGCGCCATGGGCGCATACATTGGCGATCAATATGGACAAATTGTTATTCATTTATCTACAGAATACTCTTGGATCAACCGCTATTCACTATTTGGACTTTATTTCCCATTTGCAAGACTTTGGTGCCTTTTTATTTTTCCCAGAAAACTACACTTACCATAATGCACTGGGCTATAACCATCTATTCCTGGCTATTCCTATTTTTCTTCATCAGAACTACAATCCCCAGAAGCCCTAGGGATTTGCTATGCTTCCACCAGCTCAGGAACAGAGAGGGAGGTGGCCGATTGTCTGCAGGTGTGCTGAGCCAGGTGCAACCAATTAGCCTGCCTCTGTGCTGGGCTGGGCAGTATAAAGGCTGCTGCCCGCGAGAGCTCAGTCTCTTGCATTGAGAGTCCTTCCGGCACCTTATTGCTTCGAGCTACAAACTTTGTATGCTGTTTCCTGATTTCACCTGCTCTTTGTTCCAGTGCCCTGGTGGGCTCCTGCCTTGCAGTCTGCTACACCCTGCTGCCTACAGCCCTAGCCTTTTGGGCTCCCTGCCTCAGCCCTGCTCCTCTGGGCGTCCTGCCTTGCAGCCTGCTACACCCTGCTGCCTACAGCCCTAGCCTTTTGGACTCCCTGCCTCAGCCCTGCTCTTCCAGGCTCCTGCCTTGCAGCTGATCACGCTCTGCTGCCTTCCAGCCTCTGCCCTTGCCCTGCCGGGCTCTCCACATTGCAGCCGATCACGCTCTGCTGCCTTCCAGCCTCCGCCCTTGCCCTGCCGGGCTATCCACATTACAGCCGATCGATCACGCTCTGCTGTCCTCCAGCCTCCGCCCTTGCCCTGCCGGGCTCTCTACATTGCAGCCGATCACGCTCTGCTGCCTTCCAGCCTCCGCCCTTGCCCTACCGGGCTCTCTACATTGCAGCTGATCACGCTCTGCTGCTTTCCAGCCTCAGCCCTTGTCCTCTGGGCTCCCTGCCCTGCAGCCTGCCTCACTCCGGCTGCCTTCAGCCCTTGTCCTCTGGGCTCCCTGCTCTGCAGCCTCCCTCACTTCGGCTGCCTACAGCCCTTGTCCTCTGGGCTTTCTACATTGCAGCTGATCACGCTCTGCTGCTTTCCAGTCTCAGCCCTTGTCCTCTGGGCTCCCTGCTCTGCAGCCTGCCTCACTCCGGCTGCCTACAGCCCTTGTCCTCTGGGCTTCCTACTTTGCAGCTTATCACGTTCCGCTGCCTACTACCTACCTTTTTTTCCGCTGGGTTCTCGGCCTAGCAGCCCCATACTGTCCTCTGTAACCTTCTACGGTCAGCGGCCCTGCCCCTCAGGGCCCACTCTTTGCTGCCCGGCCCTTCTGGGTTCCTTGCCGTGCAGCCTGCTTTACTCTGCTGCCCTAAACCCTTTTCCTCTGGGCTCTCTACCTTACAGCCCTGCTCCTGTGGGCTTGCTCATTGCTTTCCTGCTCCTCTGAGCTCTCAACCTTGTTCCTTACTGTCCTCTGCTATCCTATCCTGTTACACGACTTTCCCTTCATTTCCTTCTGCTAGTTTGCTATCAACCTCCTTTTCCTGGATTTGTCTGTATGTATCTTCTCTTGTACTGTTTGTAGACCCTTTTGTACAGAGCTTGTCTGTTGGTTCCCATCAGTCAACCTCTGCCCCTTCCCTTGTCTCGTTTCTACATTACAGACACCCATAGCTGCTGTTCCAAGCCATGAGCAAACAGCGTGGGCCTCTGTTATAGCAAACTGTGCAGAAGGCTAGAGTATTTCCTAAGGTTCGTGGAATACTCTTTTCCTATATCTGCATACACCCCAAGAGGGAATTCATTCTGTACCTTTTTCCTTGCTACTCTTGCCTACTCTTCGTTCTCTTTCCTTTCAGCTGTGGGTGTACTTATCTGTCCACTTTATTTTGGCACAACCACCCAAACCCTTTCTGGGTGTCCTGTGCCACTCTTAATAGAGTGCCATCCCTGACACATAGAGGGCCACCAGCACCAGCGCTTTAGGAGATCCATAGTGCGCTCTTGGCCGGGATGGGCATTAAAGGGAGCATCATGAGACCACTCAAGGGCCAGGTTACGAGTGTCAGGTGTGGGAAGAAACAGACGTTCATGCACGAAAGGCAAACCATCACAATAAACGGGATCCCAATCCCGCAGTTGGTCGGAATGATTGCTCGTCCAGGCTCGTACAGAATCCAACAATGACAGAGAGGGAGTGCAGAGGCAAATCACATGACTCTTACCAAGAACAGTATCGGGGAAGGTTGGCAACTCGACCCCACCCTGGGAACGTGACAAGGCGTCCGCTTTTCCATGAGAGTTTCCAGGACGATGCGTAATGTGGAAATCAAAAGCGGAAAAGAAAAGATGCCACCGGACCTGTCTGCTATTGATGCACTTTAAGGAGGCCAGATCCTGAAGATTTCGATGATCTGAGTATACAGTGATTGGATGCTTAGCCCCCAGAAGATGATGGCGCCAGACACGAAAGGCGTCCATGACAGCCAGAAGTTCCTTCTCCGTTACAGTATAATGGGTCTCATTATTGGAAAACTTACGGGAGTGGTATGCCACCGGGTGCAACTTGCCTGTTGTAGGACATGTCTGAGACAACACCGCACCGAGGGCAAAAGAAGAAGCATCCGCCTCAACTACGAATGGAAGATCGGGATTGGGGTGCTGGAGCACCGGTGCGGTGGTGAAAGCGGTTTTCAAAGCCTCAAAAGATTCTTGATGTTCCTTCTGCCACCGATAGGGTACCTGAGGGCTGGTCAGGGCCGTAAGTGGGGCTACAATCGTGGAAAAGGATGAAATAAAGCGTCTATAAAAGTTGGCAAAGCCCAAAAAAGCCTGCAAGGACTTGAGGGTCTGAGGAACTGGCCAGTCTAGGACTGCTTTAACCTTGGATTCGTTCATGGATAATGCCCCAGGGGTAATGTGGAAGCCCAGAAACTCAACAGACGTTTTATGGAATTGACATTTTTCGGGTTTGGCAAATAGGGAATGTTCCCTCAGACGGGATAAGACCCGGACATGTTTTACGTGGTCATCAAGATTCCGTGAAAAGATCAAAATGTCGTCCAAATAAACAACCATGTATACGTCCAGAATGTCCCTGAATATGTCATTCATAAAACGCTGGAATGTTGCCCGGGCATGACTAGGTATTCATACAAGCCGTAACGAGTGCAAAAGGCAGTTTTCCACTCATCGCCTTCGCGAACGCGCACTAGGTTGTATGCGCCGCGAAGATCCAACTTGGTGAAAACAGAGGCATGGGATAAGTGGTCCAGAAGAGGTGTGATAAAAGGAATTGGATACCTATCTTTTTTCGTGATAGCGTTAAGACGCCGATAATCCACACAAGGACGTAAGTCCCCCTCTTTCTTAGGTACAAAAAATATGGGACTTGCAGCTGGTGAAGTAGAGGGGCGGATATGTCCTAGTCGTAGGGCGTTCCGTACATACTGTTTCAATGCTTGTTCTTCCGAGGGGGACAGAGAATAAATCCTGCCCGAAGGAATGGTAGAATTCGGAATTAATTCAATCGGGCAGTCATATGGTCTGTGTGGAGGAAGTACCTCGGAAGAACCGCGATCGAAAACTGATTCGAATGCTTTATACTCAGATGGAATCCCGGAAACCACCCCTCCAACGGTGTGGGAATTCACAACTTCTGATCCATCATCATTCAGCGTGAGTTGAGCTAGAGCTCCCAAGGCCCGAGAAGGAGTATCTGTTGCTTGATGGGTTGGGAGACAATAGTTCTGACAAATATCAGACTCGAAGAGCACCGTGCCTGATTGCCAATTAATCAGAGGATTGTGTTCACGTAACCATGGTATTCCTAATATGATACCAAATTGAGGTGTGGTGATCAAGTCAAAACTTAGCGTCTCTGTGTGAATATCTTGTATGGTCAATAATAGAGGAGCAGTTTGGTGTCTAACGGGACCAGAGACTAGTGCAGTGCCATCTACGGCCTGAACAGGTTCAGGTCGGGTATTTACCACTAAAGGTAGATTGAGACTCAATGTCTATGTAGTTCCCAGTGGCACCTGAGTCAATGATGATCGTGACTGCATGAGAGATACCCGTAGAGGGACAAAGAGTGGCCTGTACAAAGATGGGCTGGACACGAGCAAAAGCAAGAGTGGTACCCGGAGATGAAGACTGGACACTCGACCTGGTCTCCGGATCTAAGGTCGAGCTGTCCGAAAAACCTGAGCCTTCTTGGGACGTCAAGGGCATTCCTTCACATAATGTCCCTTGGTGCCACAATAGAAGCATGCATTATCCACCCTCCTACGTTCTCTCTCAGATGTCGTGATGGGGCTACGTAAACCTCCTACTTGCATAGGTTCTTCAGTACTAGAAGCAGAGGTACTAACAACTGTAGGATGGGAAGAAACCCCCAACTCAGCTCTGCGCTCTGATCGACGTGCATCTACCTGCAGGGCAAGATCCACTAGTTCCTGATACTGAGTGGGCATGGAAGGAATCACTGCTAAGGCATCTTTCATTGCGTTATTCAACCCCCTATAAAATATAACCGCCCGCTTGCTTTCTGGCCATGATGTCTCGGCGACCAATTGGTTGAACCGGGTGATGTAATCTATCAAGGTCCCTCTGCCCTGGGTTAGTTCTAACAACTCCAAATCCCTAGAATGTGCCTTGTGTCGGGTATCGAAGACTCGAGACATCTCTAGAACTAACAAATCAAAATCATAGAGAACCGGGCTATTGTTCTCCAATACAGGGTTAGCCCAAGCGGCTGCTGTCCCGGCCAGATGGGAAAGGGCAAAGGCGGCTTTAGCAGTGGAATTAGGAAAGGCCAGATGTCTGCACAAGAAATGTAACTTGCACTAATTGATGAAGGTCCTGAACTTCTTGGGGTCACCTTGATAACGTTCAGGAGCGGCCAAAGGGGAAGGGGTTGGGAGGACCACCGAAGTTGGAGCTGGGGTACTTGCCAACGGAGGAGGTGTGGTTGAAGTGCTAGCATCCCCGAATTCAGGGTCTGCAGGAAGAGAATGCTGAACATTCTGTATGGAATCTAACCTTTGGTGAATCACCGTATTAGCGGCGGCCATATCTGCCCTTAATACTGTAATTGCCTGAACTAAAGCAGCTATGGGTTCTTCCGTGGATCCCTGCATTGTCTAACACGACTATACGGCTTCTCAGTCTGTTCTGACTTGAGTGTCTTGTAGACCGTTGAAACCTCCGTCCTCAAGTGACGCACAGGGGAACTAAAAGAAACCCGCTGTGCGACCTTTGGGGCCACAGGTGGGAGATGTTACTTCCCAGATCCACGGAACCTCTGGAACACCGATGCTGCTGTCAAAAAGAACGAGGTTAAGTACCAGGCAATTACAATATATCACAAGAACCAAAGGATCTGAATAGTCTTACCTATCGAGTGTTTGGAAAACCCAGGAAACCTAGGAGGGAGGTTCGAGACTCAGATGAGGCGGTCCCTAGAACAAGAGGACCGCAGACAAGCGTGGATGCAGGATAAACCACCTGTAGGACTGAAGGCGTGACTTGAATCCCAAAAGGGAAATGACGTAGAAGTTCAACAAGGTACCAAGGGATGATCCGAAGACAAGTTAGGGTCGTGTCAGAAATCCAGCAATAGGTAAGCAGTTCCAGGCAAAGGTACAAAAGGGTAATCCGAAGGAGTCCAAGAGAGAGTTCCAAGATCAAGGTATACCAGTAGTGTTATCCAAACGTAGCGCCAAACAGGGTCTGAAGACAGCTGAGAAGCAATGAGTGTTCCGTGCATCAAGCCTTATATACTGTGCGTTTCGGGGTCATGTGACGTCCACCAAGGTCACCTGGGAAACGCCACTCTGGATCATGTGAGCAAATGAACGATCGGTGTGGAGGTGTAACGCCGCCCCTTCTGCTGTATGTTCTCCATGGCAACTGCCAGTGCAGGAAGGGCTGCAATCGAGCCCGTAAATCGTACCTGCTACGGAGCTTTCGGTCCTTTGGGTAAACCGAATCACATGAGCCTCGAACCCTGGAGGGAGGTGTTAGGGAAATGTGAGCAGTGTTCTGGTGTGCAGAGTGAGCAGTGTTCTGGTGTGCAGAGGAACGTCTAACAGGGAAGAAGCAGGGGTAGAGGTTGGAGAAGTAATAATAGACAACAACACCAGAATAATTCAGGTGAGAGAAATAAAAGCAGTAGAAAAGGTGGATGTGAGTATTCCTCCAGTAGGAGGGAGAGTGGAGTTATATGTAGAAAAATGGGAGGAGTTATCCTCGGATGCGTGGGTGAGACAGACTGTGCAAGGTTTTCAGTTGGAGTTCTGGCGAGAACCGTATCAAGTAACGTTGCCAAAGCAGATAAGGTTCAGCAAACTGGACGAAGAGCTTTTAGACAGAGAGGTAGAGCTACTCAAGGTAAAAAACGCAATAGGTCCAGCTCAGAAGGCCTGGGAGGTTTCATAAGCAACCTGTTTTTAGTGAAAGGGAAAAACAAGGTAAGACCGGTGATAAATCTAAGAGGATTTAATTATTTCCTAGTGTACAGGCACTTCAAGAGGGAAGGTATTCATCTTTTGAGAAATGTCCTCCAGAAGGGAGATTGACTGGCAAGGATAGATCTCAGAGATGCATACCTAACGATCCCGATTCAAAGGGATCAGAGGAAGATATTACAGTTTATATGGAAAGGACAGAAATGGGAGTTCAAGTGTCTTCCGTTTGGTCTGGCGTCAGCTCCATGGTGCTTCACCAAGCTGTTGAAACCTGTAGTAAGATACCTGAGAGAGCAGGGGATCAGGATGATTATTTATCTGGACGATATCTGCCTGATGTGTTAGGACAGGGAGACTCTAGTAGAACAGGTTCGGATAACCACAGTTTTGGTGCAGCAACTGGGGTTTTTGATAAACTTGGAGAAGTTGGCTTTAGAACCAGTCAAGGAAATGGAATTCCTAGGCTTCAGCTTAGAGACAACTCAGGGTTCTCTCAAACTCCCATTAGAGAAGGTGAATTCGATAAAGAAGGAGATAAAGTGTATGATGGCAAAGAAGGAAATTTAATTGAGGGAAATAGCGAGGTTGGTAGGTCGTCTGTCATCATCAATTCTGGCAATATTTCCAGGACTTCTGCACTACAGAGCGTTGCAGAGGCTGAAGATAGATCATCTCAAAAGAGGTCTATCTTACGAACAGAAGGTGTTTATGTTGCAGGAGGCGAGTTGGAACTGGAATGGTAGTACTACCACATGGAGGCATGGAATGGCAGGGCGATATTTGGCTCATCCCCGGACCTGGTGATAGAGTCGGATGCCAGTCGATGGGGACGGGGAGTCAGATGTGGAGACCAATCGACAGGGGGGGGTGGTCGAGCGAGGAGCTGGGTCTGCACATCAACTGCCTGGGGCTTCTGGCGGGTTCCTTCGCAGTCCGGTGTTGGACTCGGGAAGGAGTGAATGGTGCCATTCTTTTAAAGATGGACAATGTTTCACCAGTCAGATATATAAATCGACTGGGCGGAACGAGATCAAAGATGCTGACAGAGATGGCCAAAGAGTTTTGGCAAATATGCCTCCAAAAAAGGGTCAGTGTAAGAGGGGAACACCTGCCAAGAGATCTCAATCTGGTAGCAGATTGGAATTCGAGATACTTGAGGGACTCCAGCGATTGGCAACTGGACAGCTCAGTATTTCAGGAGATAATGCATCAGAGAGGTCCATGTCAGACAGATCTGTTCGCATTGAGATTGAACAGGAAGATCTCCAGGTTTTACAGCTGGAGACCAGATCCGGAAGCAACAGCAACAGATGCATTTCTCCAGGTTTGGGGACCAGCAAAAGAATATGCCTTCCCTCCGTTCGCCATGATAGTGCGTACAGTGGCACAAGTCAGGCGACAAGAAGCTACGGTGGTTCTAGTGACACCAGACTGGAGGGGTCAGGCTTGGTTTCCGGACCTGCTGGAGTTGTCTTACGAGGCTCCAATTCTTTTGCCACGCAGAGAGGACATATTGTTAAATCCATCAGGAGAAACTCACCCATTGGTACGGTCAAGGAATTTGAACCTGATAGCATGGGTGATTTCAGGAAAAACTGATCTAAGCCAGGACCTTCGGGGACGGCTCAGGAGTTTATTAGGGTGTCATGGGCCCCAGCTACTGGGAAGGCCTATAGAGTGGCATGGAGTAAGTGGAGTGATTGGTGTATGGAGAGAACAGATGTAGTGCATATAGAGAATTTATTGGCAGCACAAGTGGCTCAGGCTAAGGCTTACAGGACCATTAACAATTATAGATCGGCGATATCGGCCGGTCATGCGTACATTGAAGGTAGCGCGGTAGGTGAACACCCTCCAGTTTGTAGGCTTCTGAAAGGAATCAGATGCATGAGACCACCCACACCCAGATATTCTCATTTGTGGGATGTGAGTGTGGTGTTGAAGATGTTTGAGACTTGGCCAGACAATGAGTATTTGTCTAGGAAAGCGCTGTGGGCTAAGTTAACTACTTTGTTATGTTTGATTTCATGCAAGAGAGAGTCTGATGTGAAGTCTTTAGAGGTAAATAGGAAATCCTTTTCACCTTCAGGAGTAGTATTTTATATAGAGAAGAGAACAAAGACAAACATTAAATCGGTTGAGTATATGGCTTTTCCGGGGAATCCTAAATTGTGTCCAGTTAGATTGAAAGTGTATGAGGACAGAGCGAATAGGGTGAGACCTCATGGGGACTATCAATTACTGATAGCTATTAGGAAACCTTTTAAAGTGGTAGCATCAGCCACCTTGTCTAGATGTGTAAGGTGGTGCATGGCAGAGGCAGGCATAGATGTAGGTCAGTTTGGAGCACATTCCACAAGGGGTGCTATGGCGTCATCTGCCTTTATGGCAGGAGCCCGCCTAGAAGAAATTTTGAAGGCGGCAGACTGGTCTAATGAGGAAACGTTTAAGAATTTTTATTTTAGACCAGTGGAACAAGTAGCATCGTTGGTGGTAAGTAAGCTTTAAACAAGCATAATCTGAGCCTCCGAGTCTTGACGTAGAATACAGTTTTTCCATACATTTGTTACAGAAAGTCATGATTCTATAAAAGACTCGGAAGCGAAAGATTATTCCACCCAATTTCAATCGCTACAATAAAAATGTGTACATATGGTATTTGAGGAAATGATGTGATGTTCTATTTGATATGGTAATGTTCTTCTTATGCGATTGCCCACCCGTTCATTATGAGATTGGTGATGGTTTATATTTGTTTCAGCAGGGACGGAGCAGAAGACACCGCCTTGAGAAGGGAACACAGTGAAGTTAAGTCGTCTACCGGTTGGGGCGCAAGTTTGGATGTCGTTCAGCAAAAGAAAGAGGAAGGACTATGAGGACAGTTGGTGTTATACAGGATAGGAGAGGTGTAATTGGACTGTGAAGTCACATGATTTAAACAACCTATGAAAAACTGACTACAAATGTGATGGTTTTATTGGGATTTGTAGTTTTTGTTGTTATTTGTTTTTCATGTTGTTTTTGGTTGAAGTGCTGCTCGAGTAAGTAAAGAGAAGTGAGCATAATCTTTCGCCTCAGATTCTTTAATAGAATCATGACTTTCTGTAACAAATGCATGGAAAATCTGTACTCTATCTCTAATGTGAACTGTCACATAGTTCAATTATGGTCCCTTTTTTATTTTAAGTTACATCTTAAAACAAACTGCTTGTGCGATTCTGAAAGTTTGCAGGATAGAATCAATTTACTGTAAGTATTTGCATCCTGTGCGTTTCTTGCATAATACTAAATTAAAAAAAACAGTTCAATCCAAAATCTGTAATTGTGTACATGTTTTCCAAAACCGTATGGTCGCAATATTAAAGTGTGTGTGTTTGTACATTAATTCATGAGTTCCACACTTGACTGTATGAACTGTGATAAAAACAGTACAACCATATCCTACTGATAATATTTATAATTTATATATCAGAGTATATGCATGATGATAAAACATCATTTACAAATGTTGCTAAATCTTCAGATTTAGGGCCCAATTCATAGAACCCAGCACAGAAGCAGCGCAAGTGCTGCGCACCGAGAAGGAGCGTGCCCCATAAAAACAGTACAACCATATCCTACTGATAATATTTATAACTTATATATCAGAGTATATGCACGATCATGAAAACATCATTTACAAATGTTGCTAAATCTTCAGATTTAGGGCCCAATTCATAGAATCCAGCGCAAGTGCCGCGCACCGAGAAGGAGCGTGCCCCACGCGTGCGGCAGCTGTGGCGCAAACCAGCAATTGTGCAGGACGCGTATTTATGGATTTTCCGAGGCATCAGTAGCCGTGGCGCAATGAACACCAAGCAGCACCAGTAACGCCCCAACACGCCCCCATGCGCAGGAAAAAGCCAGTGACATGCCCAATACGGCGCAAGGCCCTGCGCCATCCGTGGCCCAGCACACAGCCCCCCCCATTGTAATCGTGTGAAAAATCAGAGCGTACCCCACACGGACCAGCTAAATCGTGTGGGAAGACCTACGTATACCCCGTCCGCACCCCAGCAAAATCGCATACCCTGCTCGCACCAGCCAAATCATGTGGGAAGGCCTGTGCGTACCCCGTCCGCACCCCAGTGAAATCGCGTACCCCGCTCGCACCAGCCAAATCGCATGGGAAGGGCCGCGCGTACCCCGTCCGCCCCCCAGCGAAATCGTGTAGCCCGCTCGCACCAGCCAAATTGCATGGGAAGGCCTGTGTGTACCCTGTGCACGCCCAACCGAAATCGCGTACCCCGCTCGCACCAGCCAAATCACGTGGGAAGGCCCATGTATACACCACGATACATGCACAACTCCCCTGGAAGCACACGCCTCCTCACGGGACAGCCAGACCCCAGCAGTGGACCATATCCTGCATGCAGCCCACACCACATGGCACCCCATCACCCATGACCACACCCCGCAGGCAGACCACATCACATGAGACTCCCACTATCACCCGTTAAAATTACCCCGCAGGCAGCCCACACCACATGGCCACCTCATCACCCATGACCACACCCCGCAGGCAGCACACACCACATGAGACCCCCACCATCACCCATGAACATACCCCGCAGGCAGCCCACACCACATGGCCACCTCATCACCCATGACCACACCCCGCAGGCAGCACACACCACATGAGACCCCCACCATCACCCGTGAACATACCCCGCAGGCAGCCCACACCACATGGCCCCCCATCACCTGTGAACATACCCCGCAGGCAGCCCACACCGTACGCGAGTGCACAGTAACGCGAAGCACCGGCCTTAAGGATGGAGCAGCTTATATAGCTGAGCTTCTGAAGCCATGCCCACCAGGTTCAGCCTGCCTGCCACATCCTGCCACACCCGATGAGTCAGCACATGAAGACCAGGCCTAGGGAGCCACACCCGATGAGTCGGCACATGAGGTTGTTCTCTGGAATAAAGGCTTTCAGCTCCTGGAAAGTTCTTGTAAAATAAAAGCACTCCTGCACTGAAATAAAGTAAAAGCACTCCTGCACTGAACTAAAGTGTTCCTGCTCACATCTCTATATGAGCCTGCCACCAAAGGCGCCAGGACTGAGTCTAGCCAGGGGCCCTTTGTTTATAGGTCCCGAAGGGACATAAGTGAGTCAAGTGACCCATTGCCCCCATCACTAGATGGTGTGGTTTTTGTGTTCTGGGACCTGTGGCCATGACATCGCCACTGGCCTTATGTTCCTCCTGCCATTGTCTCTTGCAGGCTCTGGGCCTCACAGCTCTCAGCCCTTGCGAAAAGGTGACTCAGCCCAGGAGAAAGTCCAGCTTATGGGATAACTGCCCTAGGCCTGCCCATGCTGCTTTCTCCATCAGCTGTACCCGAGAGGGGTCCTGCAGAATGTTTGAAGTCCCTTCTCTGCTTTACTCACTGTCAGAGGATTCTACTTCTACCCAGGCCATATTGTGTAATGCACAGGAGGCAGACAGCTAGCAGCCACAAGGTGATGCACAGGCTTTTTATTATTAAATTTGATTTATAACATCTCACAATGGTTGTGAGCCTATTTCTTCACTTGTTTAATGTCTTTGAAGTCATTTAAACAGTACATTTTACATCAGCTAGTCCCGAGATTGGTGACATGCTGTGGCATGCTGGAGTTCCAAGTGCTTTCAACCATTCAATTGCTGCAATTGCTAAAAGTTATTAAACATAAGACAAGAGGCTAAGAGGTGAGATGCATGCAGTACTTTTGTGGCCCTGCTGTCTGAAAAGGTAATAAGAACTAGCTCCAGGGCATTTCCCACATGAAGCATTGTGTCATGATGCCTACCCCCGGGCATCAGGACCAAGGCCCTCAGCTCCAGGAGAAGGCATCCAGACATTTGTTTAAACCTCAGCAGCCCTGGCTAGGGGCTGTCTGGGTTCAGTCCTGGCGCCTTAGGCGCCAGGCTCATCATAGAAATCGGTCCTGGCGCCATAGGCGCCAGGCTCATAGGCTTTACTTACCTGATACAAACCATGCTGCAAAAGAGTCCAAGCCTACATGAGGCCTGGATGGGACTATTTTGTTACAGGGACTATTTTTTACTTGGGCGTGGCTCTAGGGAACTTCTTACCTGGAACTACTTTGGAGGCTATTTAAACCACACCCGAACAGCAGCACATGCTTTGCGTTATTCTGCATCCAGCAGCGTGACGCTCACCGTGCCTGAAGCCAGCATCCAGTCTTCTGCCACGCCTGCGTGCCTGCAGCCAGCATCCAGTCTTCTGCCACGCCCGCCTCGAATTTGGAGCTCCTAGAATAAAGAAGAAGAAAAGGACAAGGTTAGAAAACAAACTTATTTCAAATTCCTCACCTAATTCCGGAGCCATTTCATCTCCAGTCCTGGAAAGTACATCAGTCCTGCACGCGTCGCTTCGTCAGCTCCAGCACGGCGCCATACTCACCAGTTCTCACAGCATCTTTCGATCCGGCACTGTCTCCATCATTTCTTCGCCGTAATCTGGCACCTAGGGGACACAAGAAAAAAACAAGGTGAGCCAAGGGAATCAACAAATACAACCTCTTACCACCATAGACTTACCTGATTTACAACCGGCGGTATAATTCCATAACTCTCCACATTTTCATATGCCGCATCTGTAAAGAGGGAAAAAAACAACACGTTAACGCATGCAATAGTGACCGGACAGCGCTGGGTAACACAGACTCTTACCTGAACGCCAGCAGCAGCTACGAGACCCTCTTCTTACGAACTCAGTTGCAACTAAAGAAAGGAAGGGGTCAAGAGTGAACATCGGGCACATTGAACTCTTTCAACTTGATACTTACCAATCCCGCCAGGGACTTCAGAGTCAATACTTACCGGAACTCTCCCAACTCCTTCAAACCAGTGAAGTAACTGGTATCTACGCGCCCCTGCAAGACACGCAGGATGGAGAGCTCATCTTTTAGGAACATAAGGAAAATACTTCTTCGGGTCCAGCAGACAAGACTAGGCGGGCCAGTCCAGACAGTCATCTCTGCACTACGCATCACGTTGAAGGAGACCGCAGCTGTCCGGGTCCGATCGACACCCCTGTGGGGTCCAGGTGAGTGTAACAGAACGCAAAGCCTCTCTACAAATACCCACCCGGGTGTTATGGAAACCTCGGAAACCGACCAACTGGCCCAATTATTGGGGGAACTTAGGGCGGAAGTACATGCCGCTCGCCAAGAGACTAATGCCCTCAGGAGAGAACTGATTGTCTCAAAGGAGCACACGGATGATCTGGCTAGGCAACTACTGCAAAACCAAGCTGGGCAAACGCCCCTACCTGGATATGGGGGAAACCCAACCCCCGTTTCATCAAGCAATCCTGTGCAAGTGATTTTACCAGGAAATATTCCGTTAGCTCCACCCGAACGCTTTGCTGGAGACCCCAAAAGGTTCGCCGTGTTTATGAACCAATGCCGCTTGCACTTTTTTATGCAGACCGGGAGCCTTTCCAAATGACCAAGCCAAAGTAGCCTTAGTATTGTCATATCTTAGTGGCAGCGCAGCGGATTGGTACATTCCATTAGTCAACCAGGATGATCCTCTTCTCCGGGATTTTCAGGGTTTTCAAAGGAGCATGGAAAAACTATTCGCTAGACACTCACAGGGTCAAGCCCTGGACAATGAACTTTTATCCTTACGACAAGGTAACCAGGATCTGCTAAGCTATATTGCAACCTTCAATAGTTTGGTGGTGGAAACCGGGTGGCCGGAGGAAAAACAAATTACATTGTTTCATCGTGGACTTCGGGGAGAACTCAAAGATGTCTTGGCTCAAGTTGTGAACCCACCTCAGGATTGCACAGAATTTATAGACTTAGTGGTCCAGCTAGACCACCGACTTTAGAACCAAAAGACTGATCGAGCTAAGTTCGAGAACCGGGTATTGGTTAAACCCAACGTTGCCCCCAAAGGAACAGATGCATCTGAACCTATGCAGATCGGGGGGGTTAAAGGACCCTTAACTCAAAAGGAAAGAGAAAGAAGACGACAGATGCAATTGTGTCTGTACTGTGGAACCTCAGGACATTTTCTATGGGATTGCCCTACAAAACCACCCAAGAAGGTGGTAGGAGTAGCTGATAAAAGCCACATCGAGCCTGATTCGGGAAACGACCACGCCCGACAAGCGTAGAGGTCCGCTTGCCGAGCTTAAAGAAGGACACTCAGACCTCGAATCTGATCATCCCAATGGTCCTACTTGATCCCAGGCAGCCATCACGTATGCACGCAGTAAGGGCATACATAGATAGCGGGGCCGTAGGAAACTATATGGACCACGAATTGGTGTCAAGGATGAATCTACCTCTTTGCAAAAAGACCACTTCGGATGTCATCACCACAGTTGATGGAACTGAGATTGCCTCGGGGCCTGTAACTCATTCCACTACAGAGATGACACTGTTGAGTCAAGATGGGCATCGAGAGACTATTGTGTTTGATCTAATCAAAGCCCCACAGTTCCAGATAATACTGGGGATGCCATGGTTGGAAACACATAATCCTTGTATAGATTGGCGAGAGAAGAGAATAACCTTCCCGGATTGTGCACACACCTGTTACCCGGAGAAAACTTTGAACAAAGGCCTGGCTACAGTCGTTGACCCAATCATGCAGTTACCTCAGGAATACCAAGAATTTCAGGATGTTTTTAAAAAAAAACAGGCCAATACATTACCTCCTCACAGATCATACGATTGTCAAATCGACCTCCTACCCGGTGCACAACCCCCATGCAGTAGAATCTACACCCTCACGGAACCTGAAAATCGTCACCTACGGCAATACTTGGACCAATACCTCGCTAATGGCTTTATTCGTCCTTCCAAGTCTCCTGCAACCTCAGCTTTATTCTTCGTACCAAAAAAGGAAGGTGACCTTAGAACGTGCATAGATTACCGCGCATTAAATCAGATTACGGTAAAAAAAACGATACCCATTGCCTCTGATCCCCGAATTACTAGACCAAGTAAAGGATGCTTGTAGCTACACTAAGTTAGATCTCCGAGGGGCATATCATCTGGTACGTGTCAAGAAAGGCGACGAATGGAAGACTGCCTTTCGCACCAAGTACGGATTATTCGAATATCAGGTGATGCCCTTCGGGTTGTGCAATGCACCAGCAGCCTTCCAATATTTTATGAACGATGTCTTTCGTGAACTCATTGATGTCTGTGTCGTCGTATACATAGATGATATTCTAGTGTACTCCTCCTCAGAATCAGACCATGTTAAGCACGTGCGTGCAGTCCTTGAGAAACTACGCCAGCACAAGTTATATGCAAAATTCGAAAAATGTGTTTTTCATGCTACGGAAGTTGAATTTCTTGGATTTATCCTGACTCCAAAAGGAGTCCGAATGGACTCTCGAAAGGTGGATGCAATTCTCAAGTGGCCATCACCCAGTTCAGTCAAAGGGGTACAAAGCATGCTCGGATTTGCTAATTTCTACCGCAGATTCATTCCAGACTTCTCCCATGTTGTTCACCCCATCACAGCACTTTTGCGAAAAAACAAACACTTCTTGTGGCCCGAAGAGGCTGAAAAGGCCTTCCAAGAGCTGAAAGCGAAATTCACATCAGCACCTGTCTTAAAGCATCCACGCCCTGAGCTTCCATACATAGTAGAAACTGATGCTTCCAGTTTAGCCATGGGAGCTGTCCTGTCCCAGAAGGATCCTGAAACCGGTCAACTTCACCCAGTAGCGTTTTGGTCCAGAAAGTTCTCAGCACCTGAGTTAAACTATGCGGTTACCGATAAAGAGCTATTAGCCATCAAATCGGCCTTTAAGGCTTGGCGGCACTATCTTCTTGGTGCCAGGCATACTATTACCGTAATCACCGATCACCGGAACCTGCAGTATTTAAAAACAGCCAAAGCCCAATCATTGCGACAACTTCGATGGGCATTGTTCTTTGCCGAATTCAATTTCGTGCTCACTTATCAACCAGGCTGCAAAAATGGCAAAGCAGATGCCTTATCCCGAATAGGGATGGGAGAAGCATATGCAAACCCAGAACCGGTGGCAATAATTCCCGAGCAAAGAATTCTTGGCATAACTACTCTACAGACACTAGAAGATATTCATTCAAAAATCCAACAACTCTTCGATCCAGCAACCATGCTGGACTGGGTAAAGAAAGGCCCGGACTACTCAGTCGTCAATGACCTACCTTACTATCAAGGACGACTATTTCTACCACACAAGGAAATACAAGAACTAGTCATCTCCAATTACCATGACACCCTGATGGAAGGGCACCCAGGTATCGCAAAAACTGAAGCGAAAATTAAGAGACAGTTCTGGTGGCCCACTTGGCGAAAAGATGTAAAGTCATTTGTGATGTCTTGTGGCATTTGTGCCCAAAACAAAAGCCAGAAGAAAAAACCCGCTGGCCTTTTACAACCTTTGGATATTCCACCTACACCATGGCACACCTTGTCTTTATACTTTATTACAGATCTACCTTCATGTAATGGATTTAACACCATCCTAGTTATTGTGGATCTTTTTTCCAAGATGGCCCACTTTATTCCTTTAAAGGGGTTACCTTCTGCTTCGATTCTGGCCAAGGAGTTCCTCGAAAACATTCTTCGATTACACGGATTCCCTTCCGTATTGGTTTCTGACCGAGGTAGTCAATTTATCTCGCATTTTTGGAAGAAATGTTGTCAACTAGCACAAATCTACGTGAGGCTATCAACAAGTCATCATCCCCAGACCGATGGTCAGACGGAAAGGACCAACCAGACCCTTGAACAGTACCTACGCTGCATGCTACACCAGACCGAAAGCAATTGGAAAGATATTTTATGGATTTCTGAGTACGCATACAATAACTCTGTACATTCAAGAACCGGAGAAAGCCCTTTTTATACCATCTATGGACATCACCCTCGACCCTCAGAACTCGATTCGCCTCAGCACTTAGAAATGCCCGCAGTTAGTCATTTGCACTCTACTATTACACAAGCCTTTAAGGAATCCACAGAACATTTGAAACAAGCAAAAGAGAAATACAAGAAAAATGCTGATCAACATAGAAGTGAAACTTCACAATACCAGATTGGGGATCAAGTTTGGCTGGCTACAAAACATATACCTCTGAAGGGAACTCGGACTTTTAATCCTAGATATTTGGGACCTTACACCATTAAGGCCATTATCAACCCGGTGGCCGTCAAATTGGAATTACCCTCTAATATGCAAATTCATCCTGTCTTTCATGTTTCACTTCTAAAACCAGTTCAACCAGGGACAAGATTAACCAAACCACCTGACCCCATCTTGATAGATGGAGAACCTGAATTTGAGGTAAAAAATATCCTGGACTCCAAGATGATTAAATCAAAACTTTTTTATTTGATCGATTGGAAGGGCTACGGACCACAGGAAAGATCATGGGAGCCTAGCGACCACGTTCATGCACCTCGGTTGGTGAAAAGATTCCATCGAACTTCCCAGACAAACCGGGGCCACGGGGAAGAACAACTTTAGGAGGGGCCTTGGGGGGGAGTGCTGTCATGATGCCTACCCCCGGGCATCAGGACCAAGGCCCTCAGCTCTGGGAGCAGGCATCCAGACATTTGTTTAAACCTCAGCAGCCCCGGCTAGGGGCTGTCTGGGTTCAGTCCTGGCGCCTTAGGCGCCAGGCTCATCATAGAAATCAGTCCTGGCGCCATAGGCGCCAGGCTCATAGACTTTACTTATCTGAGGCAGACCATGCTGCAAAAGAGTCCAAGCCTACATGAGGCTTGGATGGGACTATTTTGTTACAGGGACTATTTTTTTACTCGGGCGTGGCTCTAGGGAACTTCTTACCTGGAACTACTTTGGAGGCTATTTAAACCACACCCGAACAGCAGCACATGCTTCGTGTTATTCTGCATCCAGCAGCGTGACGCTCACCGTGCCTGCAGCCAGCATCCAGTCTTCTGCCACGCCTGCGTGCCTGCAGCCAGCATCCAGTCTTCTGCCACGCCCGCCTCGAATCCGGAGCTCCTAGAATAAAGAAGATGAAAAGGACAAGGTTAGAAAACAAACTTATTTCAAATTCCTCACCTAATTCCGGAACCATTCATCTCCAGACCTGGAAAGTACATCAGTCCTGCACGCGTCGCTTCGCCAGCTCCAGCACGGCGCCATACTCACCAGTTCTCACAGCATCTTTCGATCCGGCACTGTCTCCATCATTTCTTCGCCGTAATCTGGCACCTAGGGGGGACACAAGAAAAAACAAGGTGAGCCAAGGGAATCAACAAATACAACCTCTTACCACCATAGACTTACCTGATTTACCACCGGCGGTATTATTCCATAAATCTCCAACACGTAAACGCATGCAATAGTTACCAGACAGCGTTGGGTAACACAGACTCTTACCTGAACACCAGCAGCAGCTATGAGAACTTCTTTGCACAAACTCAGTTGCAACTTAAGGAAGGAAGGGGACAAGAGTGAACATCGGGCACATTGAACTCTTTGAACTTGATCAGAGTCAATACTTACCGGAACTCTCCCAACTCCTTCAAACCAGTGAAGTAACTGGTATCTACGCGCCCCTGCAAGACACGCAGGATGGAGAGCTCATCTTTTACGAACATAAGGAAAATACTTCTTCGGGTCCAGCAGACAAGACTGGGCGGGCCAGTCCAGACAGTCATCTCTGCACTACGCATCACGTTGAAGGAGACCGCAGCTGTCCGGGTCCGATCGACACCCCTGTGGGGTCCAGGTGAGCGTAACACATTGGCACAATGGGCAATGGTAGAACTTCTGACTACAGTGCTTGAGGTTGTGAGCTCAAGAGAGCTGTCTGGAATTTAATTTCTTTTTTTAAAAATTTGGGTTATAACATCTCACAATGGTTGTGAGGCTTTTTATTCACTTATTTAATGTCTTTGAAGTCATTTAAAGAGTAAATTTGACATCAGCTAGTCTGGAGATTGGTGACATGCTGCAGCATGATAAGTGCTTTAAACTATGCATTTGCTGAAAGTGTTTTAATATAAAACAATCCCACAATGATTGAGAGGGTATTTTTCACTTGTTGAATGCGTTTGAAATCACTTAAACTGTACATTTTACATCAGCCAGTCCAGAGATTGGTGGCATGCTGTGGCATGCTGTGGCATGTGCCACATGTCACATTCGGCTCCTACCCCTTCTCCCCAGTCGGTTGCATGCACTGATCCATTCGAAAGGGCCAACCCAGCAGGTTGGTAACTGCACCCAATGCACAACAGGCCCCACCTAGCCTGTCACTGAATGTTGGAGCACATCCACAGGTTCAGTCCTCTTCTTCCGCAGCCATGGCCCAACATTTGCACCGGTCCCCTTCCAGGGGGCCCTCAATAGAATCAGGGGCCACTCCATGGACTAAACTGTGTCCCCCAAACCATGCATCACTTAGATGTGGGGTAATCGTAATCCAGCAATCCCCCCCACCAATGCGTGTAACCACAATGACAGCAGTGGGTGTTGTAGGTAACTAGCAGACCACCGGGCCCCTATGCGCAGGCGCATTCCAAATAATAAAACGATTCACACCCTCTCCTCTGGTCATACTGGGGGCCGTGGCCCAGGCTCCCCTCCGCTCCCCCTGCATGTCTGGGGTCTCAAGCTGCAGCACTCAAATTCTGAAGACTTTGCCCACTCCACAACTAGGGCCAGTGTTATGTAATATTTGGTATGCCAAACACTCCAGTATCCCCTGTCTTCGACTATCTTCATAGATTGCAGACCAAAGTAGGAGAGTTCCGAGCTTGCTCTGCTAAACTCTATTCATAAACAGGCTCCGTTGCGTTAATATAAAAGCTTGTATATGCATGCATTGGCAGGTCACATTGTAAAAATTACTTTGAGCACTGACTTCTTTCCAAATGAGCTTCCCAATGCGTGTATATACACGCTTTTATACTAATGCAATGGAGTCTTATATGAAGCATTTCACACTGCAGTATGTTTGTAAGACTTCACCAAAAGACGAGGCAAGTCTTATAAACACGGTGCAGTGTGGCAGGCTCATATGTTAATAAAAATTAGTTTGTCAAATGCTTCATAAGTCTCGTATTTGCTTTTTTTTCCACTGGAAAACACCAAACACTTTCCATGTGGACAATAAAGCGCTTTGTTTTCAAAACCTGCATGTGGACAATAAAGCGCTTTGTTTGGCGAAAACGATGGGTGGCGGGGGGGGGGGGTGTTTCTTTCCAGTAAGTATTGGGCTGCAGAAGATCCTGTTATGCCTCAGAGGAGGATCCAGGGGCTGAGTGCTACTGAGTGCGAACGTAGCGCTGGGGCTGAGTGCTGCTTTTTACAAGTGCTGTTCCTTCGGTGTCCTATCTCAGAGAGACTGATTTGTGCTGCTCTGTGTCTTAGTACTTCCGCGCCCCTCTCGCCCTTTGGGGTGTGTCTGTGTGAGTATTTACTGAGTGCTGCTCTTAAAGTTGTCTGACCCTTGCCCTTTGTGAATGCCGGCCAATGTCAGTGCAGTTGCTGCTTTCTGTTGCTGTGCAAGCTTCCCTTTGTAATGCTCTTCAGTGGGAGTGATTTCTCTGAATGAGATCTGTTCAGTTTTAGTGCTGCTAATTGGGGATGCTGTTTAGTGTGAGTGCTGTCTCTGGGTGCTGTTCAGTACTCAGTGTGAGTGCTCTGCTGCTCAGTGGTGAGAGTACAGCCCAGTGGGTGTATTGTCTATCAGTGTTGCTTAATGTGAGTGCTTCCTATTTTAGTGATGTTTCTGAGTGCTACTCAGTGTGTGTGCTGCCTCTACATGCTGCTCAGTGTGAGTTCTGTCAAATTCGATTGTTGTCTCTCTGAGAGCTACTCAGTTTGAGTGCTCTGCTGCTCAGTGGTGAAAGAAGAGCCCAGTGGGACTAGTCTGTGAGTGCTATTCAGTGTGTGTCCTCTGCTGCTCACTGGTGAGAGTACAGCCCAGTGGGAGTATTTGTGGTGTTTCCCTTTTCAGAACATGCATTGCCCCTTTAAGGAGGTGTCATGACAACGTCATGGCTGACTGGAAAAAGAAGGAGCCTCGGTACGCACATGCGATACAACGGTGGCAGACTCTGTGTAATGGCACTGTGTCTCATTGTGTTGGGCATGCAGGCCTACCCCATGTGTTTACAGGCCTGCAGCCCTACTGGTCTGGGTGACCCCAGACCAGCATGTGTAAAGTGGGTGCCGCCAGGCCACTGGCCCTCTGTCTGATCGCAGAGCCGCTGTTTGTCCGGGAGCCCCGGCAACTGAAGTCTTGTCGTGTGATGACGGCCATCAGGGCGATCCCTGCAACATTAATTGTGTGTTGGGTTCCCCGAGCACCCCTTCGGCTAGCCCAGAGTCACAGTGCACACAAATTATGTACTCCCCTTCCCAATACAAGGAATAGTTCAAGCAGTGTTTTGTTAAATGTTGACCCTCAAAATCAAGGGGATACCAAATATTCCAACACTATATCAGCTATTGTATTTGGTAGCCCCAGAAAAAACCACATGGAATGCAGTCTTGAACAACAAGGAAGGCCTCAATTCAGTATCGCAGTTACAAAAGCAATTGAATTAAACAGAATATATTTCAGCTAAGAAGTTGGACATGCCAAGAAAGCCAAGGTCTTATCAGAACTAGATTTGGCTGATTCGCGCACACGGAAAGTACAAGAAAGTACTGTTTGCTGGGACTGAATGCTGAATGCACCTGAAGTTCACTTGCATCAAGGATTGTGTTTGGAACACTGCCGTTTTAGTTAAGCAGCTGGGTCATCGCCGAGCAGACATCTTTCTCCGCTACACGGAAGCTGCCTGACTTTTCGCTTTTGAAACTATCCTCTGATTGGGCCGTGGCTTTCTCCTTTTTTTTCCTTCACTAACTGTGAGCCCGCCCCTTACCATTTAAATACAATGTGTGTAGCGCACTCGCGCGCGCATACGGAAAGTACAAGAAAGTACTGTTTGCTGGGACTGAATGCTGAATGCAACTGAAGTTCACTTGCATCAAGGATTGTGTTTGGAACACTGCCGTTTTAGTTAAGCAACTGGGTCATCGCCGAGCGGACGTCTATCTCCGCTACACAGAAGCTGCCTGACTCTTCGCTTTTGAAAGTAAATATCTAAAGTGATTCCATTGACTTTAGTGTTTTGAGTCCTGCAGTGCTGACTTAATCCCTCCCTTTCTTCTTGCTTACAGCTATCCTCTGATTGGGCCGTGGCTTTCTCCTTTTTTTTTCCTTCACTAACTGTGAGCCCGCCCCTTATCATTTAAATACAACGTGTGTAGCGCACTCGCGCGCGCACACAGAAAGTACAAGAAAGTACTGATTGCTGTTTACTGCTTTGATGTTTTGTTGTCTCTGAGTGTTTATACACATCTGCTGAGGAGTTAGTGGATGAAATTCTCACTGCTTGGTGAGTGTTTTAAATGTGATTTTATCTTGTGATTTTCTTTTTTTTCTCTTTAGTAATTAATTTAATTAATTTATTAGTTCATTTTTTTGCATCTTTTTTTTTGGTTATTATTAATTTGTTTTATTTGTGTATCAATTTTATTTAACTGTGTTGGGATTCGTGTGGCTCACTACGAAAGTAAAGTTATAATCTTCTTTTGCTTATTGCTGTCAGTCAATATTAGCATTAAGGCAAATATTTGTCGACAGGGAGGGGCAAGAAAACAAAAAGGAAAAAGAAAAAAGAAGGGGGGGAAATGATGGCTTTTAATTTGAAAACAGGAATGCCAAATGTAAACATGAACTTATTTAGAGAAGGGGGAATCCCTTGTTCGCCAAATGCGGCGCCTGGCATTGTTACTAATTCTGATTCTGCTCCCGTCATGCCGGCAATGCAGTGCAAAAAATATGCTCCGCCTCGCGTGGGGGATAGGGAAATTGTAAACAAATTGAGAAACCATTCCATAAGCAAAGGAAGCGATATTCGCAAATATTACAACTTGGGAGTGCCTCCAGGTGTAGGGAGTAATGATATTGTTTTGAACAAAGTTAACCATAACAAACTTGACAACCTTCATGTACTAAATACACGTCTTAACTTGGAGGTAGCTGCAATTGAAAATAACGTGCAGCCAATTGAGAGTGCCAATTGCAAAAGGATGATCTCATACACGACTATGGAAAATGAGATTAACCGTTGTGAGGCTGATATATTAACCTCAGGCAAAACACTTGGTACAATCAATGAAAGTCCTCCTAGACCATGCACGGTTGAAGCTCAACAAAGGCTGAGGGAAGCTTATAATAATATGTGTGTAACGGCTCAAGTGTACAGGGAAGCCTCTGGTTCCATGGATATGTCTGGGGTGCTAACAAATGAGGAAGAAGTGTTTGTTCATTCTAACACGGGTGACCTTATGCAGGTTGAAGATTTGTCACCAATCAGAATGCACAATAAAAGTAATCAGGTCTTGTCTGAAGTTCTAAATGAGACCAGTGAACCACTCATGCCAGTAAACAATGATCTTGAAATGACACCCAATATATCAGCGATGTCCGATAAAGATGGCTCGCAAAGCTCCCTGTCTTTTGTTCTTCCCACCCCAAGACCGGCAAAAAAATCTTGGACAGGTCTTGAATCCCCGAGGCTGGGGGACAATCAGGCAGAAGAATCAGACAAGCAGGAAGACCTGAGCTCAACCTTCCTTGCGATGAACTCTGCCTTATTGTCCCTGGCGAAGCTGTATGAAGCCATGGATCAGAAAATCAACCATCAAACAATACTGTTAACATCTCTATCGAGTAAAATTAATGAAGGAGGAAATATGAGGGAATCTAGGCAGCGTGATCCTCAGTACGAAATATTTAGACACTGTAACACAAATGATTCAGAGATGCAAACTGAATGCTGGCAAGGCAGTGGAAGCAAAGAGCTGTTACAACCCAGATACTTCACCTTTAGTGGTAATATTCATCCCGAAGTTGAGAGTAGAGAGAGAGAGCTTGATTCTCTGATTGAGGTAACTGAAAGGAGCACTGGAGAATTAATAACTGGCCCAGATATAGTGAGAAATTAACATATCACAATCAATGATGGATGCCATTCCAATATGGCTCCCTCTCTAGTAAAAAAATCTCTAGGCGAGATTACTGCCAATATAGGAGCAGAACGCCTCAAAAAACAAAAAAAGCCACTAAATCACGGGCAAAGCCAAGACGATTTTTGAAGATAATTAATGCCAAACTTAGTGAGGCTCCTATAATGAAAGAAAATAATGCTAATAAGGGCCAAGTAACTGGGCAACTGGGGAATAACAAGGGGAAATCCTCTTTTGAAATGAGTTACAAGCCTTTAGATGAGTTGGTGGCTGAAAGCCAGGCGGCAATGGAAAAGGAGAAGATAGAATCACAAGATCCTGTTGGCATTTCTCCGCCTGTCATACAAAAGGAGCCTGCCAGGAGTGGTTTGATTGACACACAATCTGAAGCTGCTGGAGTTGGGCAGATTGATGCACAATTGAGAGAAGAGATAAACAAGACAATCGAACAATATATTGTGGAAAGACAAATGGAAAAATCCAGAATGGATTATGAGCGGGTGCCTCAAAACACAGTGAAACTCATGTCTGATTCCTGTCCCCCTCTACCGTTCCCTATAAATATTGAAAGAGCATCGATAGCTCCTGGGAAGGGGAGGTGGGGGGTTCAGTGGAAGCCAATTGCAAGTGCAGGTGGAGAACAGGTACCAAAGGCTAGAATAATGGGGTCAAGTAATCTCCATTGTTTTATTCTAGAATGTAGAGAGCATCCTTATGCACAATATGATCTTAATTGCTCCTGTGTCCTTAACATACTTAAAGAGATACCAGAGCTAAGAAATTTAACATCCTCTGATATTGATAGGGTGGAGTTCTTGAGCGACAAAGATCTATCAAGGTCTAGAATTACGTTTCGTTCAACTGTTTTGGCGGATATGGTGTGGGAAGCAAGAAACACCCTTCAGAACATGGGCTTTAACATCTATAGAGAGGAGTGTCTGGAAATAGGAGAAAGAGTGGGGGGCAAAAAAATGGGCTCCTAGAATTTATGGTTCCAATAGTAGGGATCAAACAAATTTTGGGATAGAAAGACCTGCCCAAACATAACAACCCATAACAAAAGAAAAAATCAACCTTGTATGCTGGCACACCCGGGTCTTCAAACACTTTACCAACACGCATGGTTCTGAATTGAACAAATATGACATTGTAGTACTACAGGAAACATGGTTGACAGAAGCTCCTGTTTGGAATGATTATGAAATATTGCTAGAACCTGCCATTAGGTTGCCTATAGGGAGACCCATGGCCGGCCTTCTCATTGCGATTAAAAAATCGAAAGAGTTTAAAGTCACAAATCTGATCTCTGGTCCCCCCTTTATGCAATTCGTTAAACTAAGTAATGAAGCCCATACTATCATATTAGTTAATATCTATTGGGGGAAATCCCATTTATCTCTAGATTCCTTTTTTGCCTATTTAGAGCAAATTGGTATAAGAGTTGCATTAGAAAAGCATATAGACTACGTGTTGGTCATGGGTGACATTAATCTGCATTTGGCTCGTAAGAATCGAAGGAAACTAACACCTGAGGAACTAAGATGGAGTCAATGCATGGAAAATATGCAATTGGTTATGGTGAATGGTTCGGTGCAAGGAGACCTATCCATGGTGAGCACCTGGCATAATGGTTTCCTCGAGGCTACTATTGATTATATTTATGTAAATAAGGCAATGATGAACTTAGTCCAGTCCCTGAATATTAGACCTAGTGGTAACAGTGATCACCATCAACTCCGCCTAGAATGGGAGTGGGAGAAGAAAAAAAGCTTGATCAAAAAATTGGGGGAAAACAAATGGTAATATGAGTGTAAGTAATGCAAGAAATCGACTTAAATGGTCGAATGCCTCTCTAATAGGCTATGGTAAACAACTGTCTCACAATTCGGGGAGGGACTATGTATCATCTATGCTTAAATATGCAGCTGTCAAGGAATCTGTGCAAGGTCGTGGCTATAAACATACCCATATGTTTGACCTAGAGGTGAAAAATAAAAAAACTGAACTAAGATACCAGCTACGCTTGTTAAAGCAGTTGCCCATTGAAGAAATGATACAGAAGTCCAAACTACTTCGCACAATATACAAAAACTGGCAAAAGAGAAGGAAAGCCTTATGCTTTCAAAGAGATAGTGAACTTATGCTAAAAAAAATCGCACCTAAAAACTTGGCTGAAATTTGGACTCTGCTAAATGAGGCCACATTTAAAGACCAGAAGTCGGTTCAGGTCAATTCCATCTCGGCTGAATCATGGCGTGTATATTTCTTGCAGATATATGAATCTCCATTTTTGAATAGTCAATGTGCATTGGAAGTTCGAAACTGGGACCATCAAATTACATTTGACCAGGAAGATATATTGCAGTATATATCGAAACTTAGTAGCTCGAGGGCAGCAGGTCCGGATGGACTCACTAACAAAATGCTCAAATCAAATCCTGAGATCTGGTCAAGAATACTAATGCAGATATTTGGAGTGGTGATGCGCTCGGGGTGCCTCCCGGAGTCATGGAAGAAATCTATCCTCATTCCACTATATAAGAAAGGCCAAAGATCAGATCCGGCATCTTATAGGCTGATTGCACTCCTAGATTGTCCTGGTAAGATCTTTGCCCGCCTAGTGCTTCGAGAGTTTAATTCCTGGCTCGATAGGAAAGCGCTAAGAGTACCATGGCAAACTGGTTTTCTGAGGGGACTTGGCACAGGGATTAATTTGTTATGCATAAATGCAATCATAGCAAAACAAGCGAGCCTAAAATAACTCCTGTACGTCGCCTTCGTCGACTTCAAAACCGCCTTTGATTCAATTCCAAGGGAACTCTTGGTGATGAAGTTGATGAAAAGCGAATGCCCCTGGAATACATTAAAATGGATCATAGATCTTCACTCTAATACAACATTGCAAATCAGATTGAATAATGAAGGATTGCTATCAGACCCAATTTGTAGCTAAAGAGGTCTTAAACAAGGGTGTATACTGGCTTCCTCTATTTTTAATTTCTTTATTCTTGATATCGGCAAAGCATTCGTTGATATTGTCACTGACTCTCCGAAATTAGGCCCTATTGTGGTAAAATGGCTCTTGTATGCTGATGACCTGTTGTTGATGTCCAGAACACCAATGGGTCTACGTAACATGTTAGGGGCTTTGGAAAACTATGCAGTATCAAATAAAATGACCATAAATACTAAAAAAACGCAAGTGATTCAATTTGGTAATGGTAAGCACCGCTGCAAAAAGCTTAATTGGACGATGTATGGTGAAACAGTTGAAGCGGTTGATGAATATACATATTTGGGGATTAACATCAATAATAGTCCAAGTGGCACCCCATATGAATATAGTTTAGATATAAAATGGAAAAATATGATATCACAGTCGAAAATTGTCAAAGGCAAATACTGCAAATTTACTATTGCCCCTTTGATAGCTTATTATAAACAAAAAGCATTGCCAATCTTACTATATGGAGCCGAAACCAAACCGATTAAACCAAACAGTTTTTGGAACACGAAAGAAGGGTTGTTTTGGAGGACACTGTTAAATCTTCCAGTATCTACTCCGACAGCCATGATAAGACACAAACTAGGGTTGATATCCATTTATGCTTTATACAAGTGGAAAGTTTGTACACTGTATAGGAAATGTATTTTTGAAGATCATCAGAATGGCTTACTTATACATCTAGCCAATTACATACAAGCATCTAAAGATGAATTCATTTTGAAGTGGGGCAAGCAGGCAAAAAATTTCACGCATGAAGCAAATATATCAGTTAACCTGCTGTGTCAAAATCCAAATAAAGCCAAGCGCAAAATGTGGGAAATAGACTGGATAGAAACCAGTGAACTGTGTAATAAATATCAACATTTTAAACAGAACCCATTTGGTCTCAAGGCCTATGGTACTACTGAGGCGTATCTTTTGAAATAACCTAGTGTTTCGCATCGTACAGGGTTGTTGCGTCTGAGATTCAATTTATGGCATGTCAGATTAGTTACAGCAAAATGGGTCAAGGATCCCAATGCAAATGTTTTATGTCGTTTTTGTAATGTCGAAACTGAATCCCTAGTACATATCATAACAGAATGCCCCAAGCTAGTGGAAAGAAGAACTAAATATTTTAAAGCATTCTTTGGGCATAAGCAACACATGGAGGCTAAAGACCTCTGGAAATATATATTTCATGTATACTCAAAATCAATTGGTTATGCGACAATACATTTCTTGAATGAACTTAGACTTGATGATTCTAGCTTGGGAATCGAAATTTAAACCTGTTAAAGGGTAAATTGTATACTATAATTAATCGTCAATCATTATCTTGCTGAGACAATGTATTTTTATTGGTCTGTTTTGTTTGATACCTATTTTGATATCTATTTTAAATTTCAAATTTTAGAAATGTTGTGAGTTATCATTTAATTGTTTAATTTGTTTTATTTTTATTTGGTTTTATTTTGTTTACTAAGAATTGTTAATAAATTTGAATGTTCTTTGTTTTGTCTTTTATATTGAAAGGTTGATATTTTCAACCAAATCAATAAATAATAATAAAAGAAAGAACAGAAGCTCCTGTTCAAGAAGGTTAAGCGAAAACAAAAGACGTCAGAGGACTATTGGAGAATAAAATGAAATACACAAAAAGGCTCAAATCGTGGTGTCTAGTCACGTGATGGAAGGAAGTTGGACGCATGAGCAGATCACACCTATGCACGGAAGCCAGACAGTACCCATACGCCTTAAAAATTCTCAGAGAACAGTACAGACTCAAGTCCAACTTCAAAGTGCTAATTGACACTGAACCATTGAGGTGATGATGGATTAGAGTTTTAATTGGTGGGAAGCTGGTACCAAGGCAAGCTTACCCACACCTGGTTGTTCGGCCTGTGTGCTGCTCACGTAGGTGGAAAGTTATTAATGGGGGTTAGTAGCCAACCAATTGTAGGTAACCACACAGTTGGGGGTCCTATAGTTTGTGTAGCCAATGAGACGTTGTACATTTAGTGATGTTCATAGTGGCCATTTTCAAGGGAGGGCTTAGCTGCCCCACCTGATGTTAAGTATCCAATTATTTCTCTCCGTTACTCTATACAGATATAACACCTATGCTTAATTATTCACTTAGAACCAATCCCGCTTCCTGATAAGTTTTAGTATTTTGCCACGAAGGATGACGTTCGTAAGAACGCAGGTCAGCACGTCAGCCATGACCATTTTTGGGTTTAAGAACCCAGCTTTTTATGAAATGTAGAGAGAGTTGAGTATCGAGCGATTGCTGATGTTCGTTGTACTCCCTGTTTTAATTACTTGCATTAAAACAGACAAACTTTTGGCATGCTATTTGCCAAGCTATTTGTGTCATCTGAATTATTGATGTTTGATTAAAATCTGCATCCCCATCCATCTCCAGGGTGTTGCTACTTATCCTAAAGGGCTGGAAGCCTCCAGTTCACTCGATAGCAGAGATTGATGGTTAGATAAAGATACTATTGGCCGTCGACATAAGTAACTTTAGAGTCTCTGCAGTATCACATGCCCCTTGCCATTCGGCTGACAGGACATGAAGCTCCCCGTAGATCATGGTTAGAATAGGACAAAATCCTTGCAAGGAGCGTGTGACGGGACCCCTAGATTCAATAGTAACCCCTCCCACATTCAAGAGAAGCGGATCGGAAAGCGGCTCGAAGAGGCGGTAACGGAGGTGGTGATTCCTAGGGTCCGAAGACGATAAACGGTGAGTGAATAAGTCCAAAGAGTGTGAATGCATACATAGCAAATAACGGAGCGTAACGGAGGGAGGCGGGATAAAATATAATGCAAGAGTAAGAGCGTAATATATATGTATATGGGGAAAAAGATATTGGGCCTCATTACACGGTATGCGGTAACCATGGCGCTATTAGCGCCATGGTTGCTGCTGGTATTTTACCGTGTCCGCCTTGGTGGATAGTGGAATTACCACCCTACTTCAAGGTGAGCGGGGGCGGTAATTCCCCATTCACCAAGGCACTTCCCCATTCCCATTTTTGCCCCCATAGGGCTCAATGGGAATGGGGAAGGAGCTAATTACGGTACCGCAAATTGCGGTACCGTAATTAGCACCAAGGTCCCTTTGCGGGCCCGTTCCTTAACGGCTGGTAAAACCAGCCGTTGAGTTCGGGTCCCGCAAAGGGACCTCGTAGTAAGGTGGTAAGGGTTTACCGGTACCAGTGCCCTCACCGGTACCGGTAAACCCTTACCGCATTCCGTGTAATGAGGCCCATTGACTTGAGTGTTGCCAAGTAATATATGAGGAAAATAGTCGTGAGGTGCAGCCACGCTATGAGGATATGCCTTGTTCCTAGACTTTAAAGAGTGCTAACAAAAGCTTTAATTCAGAGCCCCTTATGCGGGACATATAGAAGACGAGATTAGTTTAAAGACTTTCTTAAAAGAATTGGCTTAAGTTCCAATCGGAGCAGAATTTACAGGGTAAAATGAGTCCTAAGAGAGGATTGTGAGGTCTGTCTGTTTTGTTTTATGTGGTTGGAAGGGGTGATGACGTCAGAGTTGAAAAAATAAATGGTTTAACTAATAGAGAAACATGAAGTTAAGACGCGAAAAGTGATTATTTTAAGATTAAACTTTGATGGTTGTTTTTTTGCAAGATTAAAGTAAAAAATTGCATTGTGACGGGATTGGAGCTTCCAACGATTGATGCTCGCTCATAAGTGTATGTGATTGAAACATAAAATTGAAAACTGTAACTAAAGCATAAGCAAAGTGGTAGGAAAAAGAGAAGTAAAAATTAGAACTGGAAGAAGTTTTGCCATTAGTGCATCTTTGCAAACAGCTACCAAAGCAAGCGCTTAAACTTAAACAGTACAGTGCAGAATGGGTTAAAGGGACCACAGACAAAATGTTTATGCCATGGCCACAAGGCGGATCATTATCAAGAGCAGCTCTACAGCATATGACGACATATTTGCATGCTGCGTATACAGGAAAAAAGTTGGAAAAGAGCCTAGCGAGTCTAAAGCTTTGGAAAATGTATGAACACGAGAAGGAGGATGAGCCTCCATTGGATTGGATACTCAATATATGCAAAGAGGGGGTTGAAGAGCCTTCTGTTCCGCCCGCCCCGTTTGAAATGAAAGACGAGATTAAGAAAGACGAAGGGTTATACCCATTAAGAGAACTTAAAGCAGCGACGGGATATAGCAATACGCCATATGAGTCACCTATGCAAAGTAGTGACGAGGACCCAGAGAAAGATGCCTAGAAAGATATAACCTCCAAAGTCCAGAGAGACACGGAGAGATGCGATAAGGAGAGAAGTGATCAAGCAAGTACATCTCTAGACATAAGGAGAGAAATAAAGAGATGGAAGGGAGATAAGGATAAAACTGATGAGATAGCGCTTCTACAGAACAAATGGTTGGGAGGTTAGACTTTACTTAAACTCGATGGTAAAGGCATCGAAGATGTAAGACAAAGGTGAGATCAAGACGAACAAGATAGAAAAGACAAAGAGAAGGAGGAACGATTGAGAGATGAAGGAGCGAGAAGAAAAGATAGACAAAGACAAGAACAGTTATATCAAGATGAAGAACAGAATTTTCAAGTCACCTTCTAGCGCACCTGAAGTTAACGCTAACTATAGGTTAAATGATGTTCCAAAAATCATGTTTGTTGTATCATGAGGCTTTTTCTTTCCAAAAATGATCCTCCAAAAATTGTTCTTAAACAGTAGTGCCCACTACACGTGTTTCACCAAATCTATTGGCTCATCAGGAGGGATTTATAACAGAACATTCAATTCAAATGAATTGATTAGATATAAACATGCCTTTAAAGTCTTTCGATTGAAGTTTGAGAGCTTCTGAAAATCGTCCTCTTTCCTTGTTTCATCAAGATGAGCAAGCTAAAAAACAAGAGAGAGCAGAAGAGCAAAGAAAGCGTGATAACAAAAGAAGAACAGCCGATGAAAAAGAAAGGCTGAAAGAGAAAAGAATAGAAGCCGATGAACAGGAGGGGTGTATGAACGAAGGGATATCGAAAAGAAAGAGGAAGATAGAATAAGAGAAGAGGCGAGAAAGCACAGAGAAGTCGATGACGACATGGAACGCAAAAGGAGACAGAGAGCATGCGATCTTGAGTATCTGGAAAGGGAAGTAAGAGATCCCAATCCACGTGTAGCATGGGAAGACATAGAGGAATTCTTTCTCGAGTCCGAGCCATTACCATGTACGTCTAGAATAAATCTAGAAGACAAGTTTGACTCGCAAAGCATTGGGGAAACGATCGATAAAGTATACCACGAAATGTAAACCCAGAAAGAAGCACAAAAGAAGGGAAAAAATTATCGTCTCGAGAGTACTCAGTTGTATGACACAGAGGAAGCCTCAGGTAGTATGAGACAGAAGGAGCTGTCTTTAGACAGATTAACATTAAATAGATATGATGATGAGAAGAGTTGTACGAGTTGAGCACAAGACGTATCAGACGAAGACATGGAAACCTACTTGAGGGAGGTTAGGCGTGATATATGTGATCTAGAAGAACATCCGCATTTGGAGAAGGAAGTAAGATGGTCAGATTTAAAGATACCTATGTCCAAGGCATCAGAGCCACTGACACAGTCAGACCGACATAAGGGGCAACCCCATGATCAGAGAGGGGAGTCCCCATCCTATGTAAGCAGGCTAAGGTAATTGCCAGGTAGACGGAGATGTGGAAATATTACCCCGGCGGTAGACAGACAAATGATGAGAGATGAGAATGAGTTTGGAGCATCACAGTTCCCATTGTTAGAAAAGGGAGGAGCCAGGCCACAGTATATACCATGGCCCCCGATGGACAGGGAAAACTTAAAATGTAAACTCCCAAATGTAACTTCCGGTGCTGGAAAATGGATACATGAGTTAGAAAAAATGACGGGAGGGAATACATTAGCTATAGGGGATATTAAAAGTCTTTTAATCGCCGTACTTGGTGAAAGAACTGATGACGTATGGACACGAGCAGGTTACCCTGGTGTGACTGCAGTCAACACAGCGCATGATGGAGCACCGTTTAACAATTGTAGAGCAGCAATTTGAAAAGCGCTTCGAGTACTATATCCGGATACTTCCGATATGGGAGCTATAATGACAAGAAAAAGGAAAGAGGGAGATTATCTGTTGCTTTATATTCAAAATCTTCAAGACGCATGGGCGCTTGAAACACGTGAGGCTTGGGGAGAAGTCTGTACCTGTATTTTATCATATATTATGCCAAGGGCTGCCAGAGCAGGTGCAGACACAGCTCAAGAAATTAGTGGGGATAGAAGCAAAACCATGGTCTGAAATTCAGTTAACCATTGCACATTATTGCAGACTCCTGCAGGATAAGAATCACAAAAAGGACGATGCACGTAAAGGTGAAGAAGCAAAGTTAGTTCAGAAAAAGTGATCCAAGTATGCCATTGAAGGGGCAATGTTAACTAACGTGGGTGGATCAAACCCACAGCAAGCAGTACACATGCTGCAAGAAAATAACCAAAGACAGTTTGATCAGACAAATAATGGATATGCTCTAAGAGGAAGGGGATATCGAGGAAGAGGTTGGCAAGGTAATCAAGGGTATTTGCAGAATAATCAGGGAAGTTTTCAGAATAGACAACAAGGGTTTCAGAATATGCAAAATGGTAATCAAAACATGTAATATGGGCAGATGGGAAGACAACCTCTTGTATGTTGGGCATGTGGAATGACAGGGCACATCGCTCGTATGTGTAGAAGCCAAGGGATGTTATAGAATGCTCAGTTTTCAAGACAGGGAATGCCAAATCCACCTGCATATTCGCAGCAGAGTGGAAATGGTGTGGCGCAAGATCAAACAGTGCAGCAGCAAGCGCCGAGAGTGCAACAAGGTTTGCAACCACAGCAAATGACAGGTAATCAACCACAAGGACATTCACAGCAATCTCCTATGCAGCTTCAGCAGAGCACAAACACAGAGCAACCCATGACGCGAAGAATAGGAGGCGTCACTGTTGATGGAGGAAATCCATTCACGAGTGATGGAGTGAGGCTGTACCCGTAATAGGACAGCTCACTGGGAGACCTGATGTGTTCAGTCCTATCTATTACACCAAATCCTCGTGAGGAGCCAAGGGTAGACGTGATTTTAGGCGGCAAAGCTTTTTTCTTCTTAGTGGACATGGGTGCAACATGCTTGTGTATACGTGAGGGCAAATTTTCAATGTCTGGCGATGAATACTCAGGGCTTTACAGGACCAACAAGTCGTGTTCCTTTTACAGAAGAATTACCAGTCTCCATAGGAGAGTGTGATATGAAGGTGCCACTGCTTTATTCGAGGCAAACACCTGTCAACATATTAGGACAAGATTTAATGACAAAAATGAATATGACCATTTCGTTTACAGACGATGGTATAGTATGCTCAACGCCGGGAATGCACTATTGAAAGGTGTGCGAAATGATCAGGGCATACGCAGGACAAATTGCGCCTAGAGCAATACCATTGGAACCCGAAGTGTTCCATTATGGGATATGCATTCTGTTAACATGGCTGCCAGGTCTAGTAGGCAGAACCATGAGAATACCAAATTAGTTTCTATTCAGACCACAGATACCTATGGATGAAGAAGAGGGGCACATTTTACCCTTAGCCTTAGAAGCAGCTATAGTCTGAGGAAATATGGCTTTGCTTGATGCAACTGATGATAAGAGTAGACGATGGAGCACAATAATTGCCACTGAGGAAGGCTGCAGAGTGACTGATGTCACTGATGAAGATTTGTTTGGAGATGACATCTGACAATTTTGTGATATTTGAAATATGCATTACTTATTGGGTCAAAGCGATTAAGAGAGAGGTCCTGCAGACAATGATGTTAGCAAAGAAGCATCCTAAATATTTTGATGAAGATATGGCAAAAGTGCAATTTCATTATGGACCACCGGCCCCTATGACATAGGCTTACTAAAAGGAGTTGAGGAAGTGAGGATTAAATTGAAACCAGGAGCGTTTTTACCTCGAGCACGACAGTATCCCATGTCTCGAGAGGCAGATGAAGGCATTTACAAGACAATTTCCACCATGATGGGTCACCGTATCTTAGTGATGTCAGAGTCACTATGTAATACTTCGATTTACCAAGTGAAAAAAGGGAAAGGGGGTCGTGGAGGCTAATCCAAGACCTTTGCCCAATAAACAAGATTGTAGAGGCCAAGTTCCCTCTAATCCCGAACCTGTCTATGATTCTATGTAATATACTTTCTGATGCACGATATTTCACGGTGATTGACTTGAAAAATGCATTTTTCTCAATCCCATTGCACAAAGACTCACAAGATTTAACATCATTCACTTTTAGACAAGTGAGATTAAAAAGCAAGAGGCTGCCTCAGGGGTTCTGTGAGTCCCCATCAATATTTAATAGAGTCCTCCACATTGACTTGAGCAATATTGCTTTAGAAAGCTTTGTGTTGCAATACGTAGATGACATTTTAGTTTGCAGCACCACAGAGGAATAGTGCAGACTCAAATCTGTTCAGCTAATGTTTATACTTGCTGATAAAGGAAATAAGGTTGACAAGGAAAAGTTACAATATTGTCAACAAGAAGTGTTGTACATAGGCCAATTGATTTCACATGAGGGAAAGAAAGTTACACCTGAAAGAGCTGGGGCCATTTTAAAAACAGCTAAGCCACACACGATAAAAAAGATGCAGTTTTCTAGGACTATGTAATTATGTCAGAGCATGGGTCTTTGACTACAGCTCCCATACTACTCCGCTCTTACAGGCCTTCAAGAAAGTACAGGCAACGCAAGAGAAAATCGTGTGGACTGAGGCAATGGAAGAAGGGTTTGCTGAATTGAAAAAAGCAATTTGCACGGCTCGTTTTAGGGTTTCCCAGTTATAGAGAACTACATTGGGGTACAAACCTCTTGCATATTACAGTGGAATCTTTGACCCAGTAATGAGAGGTCACTTTCCATGCGAACAAAGTTTAGCAGCCGCCGCGTATGCCATACAAAAGGCTTCAAACAAAGTGATGGGTTGCGCCATGATGTTATTTGTTGAATATGCATTATTTGCAATTTTAGAAAAACCAAAAGGCATGTTGACTACTCAAAGGGCTTCTGCCTATGAGATAATCATATTGACTCCAGCGATTAAAATAGTCTGATGTAAAACAGAGAATCCAGCTATGTTTATAGCTGAGCCTATTACCAAAGGAGAACCTACACACGATTGTGCGAACTATGAAGAGTTCTGTGATGAGCTCCCTAGAGTAAAAGAGAATGTGCACTCGCAAGGGGAGAGATTGTCTTCATTGACGGCTCTTCACAAATCGATCAAAATGATGGTCAAATATATACAGGTGCTGTGGTAGTGAAACATTTAGCAAATGGAGAATTTCGAGTGCTTGTTCATACTCGATTACCATCACAATATTCAGTGCAAGATGCAGAATTATTGGCGTTGATACTCGCAGTCTAGAATCACACAGACCAGGAAGTGACAGTGTACAGTTACTCCGCCTATGTGATGTCGACAGTGCACGCAGGATAAGCGCGCTGGAAAAGGAGGGGGCTACCTCCGAGCAGACGGCATGCCAGTGCAGTACTCAGCCTTATTGTACAGGCTCATTAAGGCACTACAACTCCCAGTGGGCAAAGAAGTCGTTAAATGCGCAGCTCACACGAAAGGGACAGATTTTATCTCACACGGAAATCAAGCAGCAGACGCTGAAGCCAAGCACATAGCAAATACAGATATAGAGATGATGAATATCCAAACCTTTGATGTGAACGAAAGAATGACTGTGATGACAAGTGTGGACGAGGGATATAATCATATGCCTAAAACACAACTAGTGAAGCTCCAAAGGGAGGCACTGAAAGAGGAAAAGAACTTGTGGAAGCAAAGAGAGTGTTCTTTAAAACCCTCTGAAGCATTATGGCGACAAGACAGCACTGGTAAACCGGTGATGCCTATGGCCTTATTACGGGTAGCGCTAGAACGGCTACACTGCCCAGCGCATACAACTAGGGAGAATCTTGCTGTAACCATTGCTGAGGATTGGTGCGTACCGAACCTAATGGAGCATGTCACATTTTTGATGGTAAATTGTGTTATTTGCCAGCAATTCACGGCTGGGCATACACTGCACATAGTGAGGGGGTCATCCCAAGACCCAATGGCCCTTTTCAGCACTTGCATATCGACTATGTCGACATGATACAAGCTTGTAATGGATATAGATACCTATTAGTTGTAGCATGTCCTTTTTCCAGATGGATAGAGGCGGGTCCATGTACGCACCCAGACTCTACCTGTGCAGCCAAGTTCTTGGTGCGTAAAGTATTTCCTAGATGGGGACCGTATGAAGTAATGAGATCGGACAATGGACCTCACTTTGTTAATCGAGCAGATCACCTCGCTGCTTGGTATAAAACACAAGTTTTCTTCGGCTTATCATCCGCAAGGAAAAGCTCAACAGCCTGTTAAAAGAAAGAATAGCTAAATTGAAGCTTACTTTGAAAAAAGGGTGGTTTCACTGCCTACTATTGGCATTGTATGCATTAAGGAACCAACCAGGTTCAGACCACCATCTTACGCTGCACGAGATTGTGACAGGCAGACAAATGAGAATTCTTTTAATGCCCCCATCCCGAGTTAGAAGTGATGCTCAGCCAACGTCAAAAATATTAGGACTTGAATTACAAAACTACTTGAACTGTTTAACATCTAGTTTTTCTGTGATTTCAGGACAGTTGCAGAGACGAGGGTGTAAGGCAGTACAGAACACAGAAGGAGGTGCTTCAACAATCCAAACTCATGAATTTCTACATCCAAGAATCTACCCAGGAGATAAAGTCTTGATTCGTAATCACACAAGGAAAAAGTGGGACGAGCCCAGATTCCACGTTCCACGGTCCTTTCGTTGTAGAGGAAGTGATGCCATCTGCTGTCAAAGTGCAGGGTAGGCAAGCTTGGATCTTCCTTGGAGACACTAAAATCTATGCCGGAGAGACGCCTCTGCTTACACCCCACCGCGAAGAAGCTACAAACATCGGGGAAGAACCACAGCACGTGCAGACAAGATCCATGACGAGGAAGAAGGACCATAACCCGACAAGTGGAAAGCGTGAAGAACTTTTTAGTTGGACTGTGGCTTAATTTGGACACTCCCTTTTCAGCATATAAATAAAAGGGTAAAAGGACATATTCGAACCCTCTGTGCATCCGAGTTGCAGAGCAACAGAAGATCTGCATTCTTGAAAGCCACAGTAAGTTATTGACTTTGGACTAAGGCATGCTTAAGCCTTGATAACAAGAAAAGTGAGAAAGGTTTATTAACTTTGGACTGAGGCACACTTAAGCCTTGATAAGAATAAGGATATGATATGCCAAATTTTGATCGTGGACACAGCAATTGGAAAAGGATACAGTACCCTGATTCCTTCTATACAGAGCTCTTGTTCAGTGTTACTCATAGTGATACCCAGTGATGACCTTTCTAGGCACATACTTACGTTTTTTGAGTTGGTGTTACATTTGTATCCGTCACTGGTCAGGAGAACTTGTCGCATTCCAGATTTTATTGATAATTCTGATAACGAAAAGCTCATTAGAAGATTGCTCATAATCATCACTGAAGAGTTTTTGAAGTTGCCTGAGGTCAGTGAAGAAAACACAAATGCCCCTATGACCTGACGCAACACATAGACTGGTCAGTGTGGTGTTCTTTCGTTTAATTGAAGACTACCCGCATCTCGTTGGAAGACACACGGATGTGGTGATGTTTCTTAGAGACCCAAGAAATACTGTAAATGTGAATGTGATCCTGGAAGGAATCGGCATCCAGGTGGCAATCTATTCTGAAAGCAATCACACAGCTGTGTAGAAACCTTCCTCCGAGGGACAGATCGAGGAAGTGATAAAACCTAAAACCTTGTTCATGCTGACAGGGGAGCTACAATGTCATCTGGACTGAAGCAGATTCGAGGCATTGATTGGGACTGGTTAACGAAGCAGAATTTATAGAAGCTAGCAGAAATTATCTTTTTTCACGATAAAGGAACATTTGCACCACGACTGGAGAAGGAATTGGCTCCAGAAAGCAGCTAGTTGATCGAGGACGAATGCTGAGGAAGACAACAAGCTTCCAGAAGCAATCTAAAAATACAGTGTCATTAAAAAAAAGTGTTTTTCCTTCCTTAGCATCAAATGATCGAGATGGGGAATCAAAGCAGCAACTTTGTGTTGCCCCAAGAGGACAGACGAGCAAATTGTCCCAGAAGCAGATGCTGTAGGATCACCTATCACTGCATTGTTTACACATGTATTGTATTCATACTCATATTGCTTTCACTGACAGTTAGAACTGCTTTTTATATAGGAGCACACGATGCAAAGATTCCTGTATATATTTATGAGCAGAAGGAAAAGGTAAACGTGGCAACTACAAGGCAACCCAGGCCATTCATAGTAATTCCCGTCCCTAGAAAAAATGGACAGATACCTGAGATCGAAATGGATGTTATTAGTAATACATCACACACAGCACTTGTTTCAAACGCCTTTTTTGAATGCTGGAGACAGGATCGGCAGAACAGAAAAAATAAGAGGTTGACAAAGGTTGGGCCCACACAGATAATGCATGCAGACACGCCTGGTCTGATGACACGAAGCCCAAGCACAAGTCCCACAGAATAATCATGTGCAGAGATGGTAGCAGAATATATATAGCCGATTTTAGATATTGCCAGAAAGAAACAGAGGGATAAAGAAAGACTTGCTGAACTTTATTTTACTCAGGGAACCCGGATGGATGTTCCTGCAAATCGACTAGCCAGAAGAAGTTATACCATTGTATTCAGAGATGTGGTTATAGAAAACTATATGAAGACTTTGAGAATTAAAAGAAGCACCCAAGAAGACAATTATGAACTGAATGATTATCTAGACAGCACAGCCCACTTGGGAAACAACATATGGTACCAACACATGAAAGAAGTTGGAAGAAGGACATTAGATGAAGACTGCTTCGTATGTGCACTCGTGCCATACAGCATGGGGAAGTCAAAGATCTTCACAGAAATTGAAATTGATGTCCAGACAGCTCATTGCCATTTGCACATAGCACTTTGCAAAACAAGAGGTCAATTTATGGGAAGTGATGCTTCTCTTAAATGGGCAACTGAAAAGACAGATCCTGATAAAGATGACTACTTACAAGATATAAAAACAAGAAACAGAGCAATACGAGAAATCATGTGATCACATTTGAGAAACCAGGAGTGAAAGGAGCTGGTATTGGATGGGAAATTAACAAAAAACTTGATGTCAGAGGAACATCTGGGGAACAGTACTGTCACCAGACGGATGTGAAAAAGGAGTGGTGATCTGCAGAGCATGGATGATCATTGGATACTACAAAGAAACACTTGAACATGCACAAATGTTATGCAAGCCATTGTGGCCAAGACTTGCTGAACTACTGACATGGGTCGAAGACAGAGGAGGACCCTTGCAGATAGTACCATTAGAAAGTTCTAAGTTATGCTTCAGGAACAATGGTACAAGAAACATGAGGGAAAATCAGAACTATGGACAAATATTCGATGCACCAGGAATGATGCATGCAACAGCAGTAATCATGGGTCACTATTGGGCTTGTGGCTCAAAAGCCTACATCAGACTGCCTAAAGATTGGGGAGGAATTTGCACATTGGTGAATGTCCATGTTCCTGCATTGGTGATTCCTAAAGGAGACCTGAACATTGATAGTTTGCCAAGAGCAGATGCTCATCTAAGAAAGAAGAGATCTGTAGAACTGATAAATTGAACAAAGAGAGAGAACTACCTCTCTGCTAAATCAATAGAAGCCTTTGATGCTATCCCATATGAACAAAAGCTGTTCAGCCAGACTTCATCAGTGTTCACGATGATTTTTATGCCAAGAATCCAGGTTGGAGCAAATACCAAGTGGTTACAAATCACCAGATGGGAATTGCTGCAGACAATTAAGACAACTATAAAATGATTCAGCAGGGTGTGGCTTGGAAGCCATGCTGTAGGCGGCATAACTCAAGAGCTCTGGCGAGATCCTGAGATGCAGTCGATAGTGCTGGCTTGCTGGAGCAGATATTACAGCCAAAATATAACGACAAGCATCGGAACACTGACAGAGCGACTGGAGCACCTCCCTGTCGAAAACCGGAGAGGGAGACGAAAACATTTGGCGTCCTCATATTTCACTGCCGAGGACCAAGATGGCGGATGCACTGACAAATGAAGGAACAGAAGGAGACCGCTGTCGAAGGGAGGAAAGCAGCGCCGCAGAAGGCGTGACAGCGGAGCTGCCAGTAAAGCTCTGGGGGCACACCGCACAAGGGGAGCAGCCCACAAATCCCCGGGGACCCAGTCCACATCGCAGAAGTGGCTTACAGCACAAATCCCCAGGGACCGTGGAGCATGCCACAACCAGCAAGCACGGAGTCCGAGAACCAAAAATCAAGGCTTCTGGTGCAGGCGCCGAGGACTGGCAGTCCCTGCATTTCAGTGGGAGCGGATCCAGTGTGGACTCGGGACATCAGCCCCACCAACTTCCTTTCAGTGAGCAAGGAAGACGCAGCATTGGAGGAAGAGATGCAACGGGCAGAACAAGTCTGGTTGCAGCACAGCAGGAGACCCCGGCCCGCTCTGTGCGCATTGGACTGCTAATGGGAGAGGAGGAGGACCTGAAACGCTGCAGAAACCTGTCGGTTCCAAGGAAGGTCAGGAGGAAAACTGAACAGATATTGGGGGGGGCAGGGTTCTGCTAATTTAACTAGAAGTGGAGCAGGTCACACCCCGCCACACTATTGTACCATGTACAGCGGCCCGGAGCGGAAACAACACCGGGGGAGCAGGTAGAGGACAGAGCAGTGGTGCCCCTCCCCCTGGAACGCACAGGCCCCAAGCAGCTCCAGGGGTTCAGAGGTAAACTAGCCCACTGGCCCCGGAGTAGGCAGGTGTATGAAGAGGGCGGCTGCTGCCATCTAATACTGGTAACAGCCCTGAAGAAGGAGAGTAGAAGGGCGAGGACACTGTACAAAGGAAATAAACTCCTGCATAAGCCCCAAAACACGGCATTCACGAGGGACAACTGGTTGGGGTCTAAACAGCTGCTATAGAGTGACAGAACCCCGGGAGACAGGCTTAGAAAGGACATGCTGTACCACCACGTTGCCCAGGGCGAACATGTCATAACAATACCAGGGGAGACCAACCACTGGGGCAGAACACAGGTGGCCTGCCTGAAATGCTTCCAGAAACAGCAGGGAGCTAACAGACCAGGGCGCCAGAGAATCGCCATTGGCCACGAGATCCAAGCAGGCACCCGGAACCACTTAAGGGACACCTCCCTGGCGGGACACATCAAGGGGAGGATGAGACCCCTGGCCTAGAACACCCAGGCCGCCGCCCTGCAGAGACAAGTGTACCAGAGACGGAACCCCGATACACACGGTGGTGATGACACAGTTGTGAACAAGAGACACTGGAGAGTGTGGGGGTATAAGACCCACCTGAAGTGCATCATGGGGGGAAAGGCCAGGTGGGAAAAGAACAATACCACTGGACCCACGCCCCACAAAGACAACGCTCTGCAACGAGAGGTGCGGCACCAACAAGGGTACGTGGGAGAGCGGAACCCACTCAAGGGCACCACAGGGACATCCCAGCAAGGGGTCATATTGGCAGAAGCATTCCACAGAGACTAGTGGGAAGGAGATAGCATCACGTCAGACAGCATAGAATGTCAAACAGGCAGAAAGGGCGAAAGGGCAGACAAGCCAACATTGAACCCATTGCTAAGAAGTCGGACAAGGGTGTGCCTACCCCATTAGACGCGGCCATGGCCTCATCCAGCTCTGCGTAGCAGGAAGAGACAGATGGCGGGAACCCAAAACTAGAAGATATAGCGGCGCTGAAGACGTCCATGGAAGAACAACTAGATACAGCTATAGCGGCCTTGAAGACGTCCCTAGAAAACAAGATGGATACAGTGATGGTGGACGTGGGCCTCTTCTGACAGGATGCGTGGAAACTTGCAGATCGCGTGGGCACGGCAGAACAACAAGTCCAGCAAAATACCACCCACGTGGCAGCCACCCTGACCCAAATGTGCTCCAACGGTGAAGATTCTGGAACAGAGGGCAGAGGACACAGAAGGGAGGGCTCGAAGTAATAACATTCGGATAGTTGGGCTGCCAGAAGGAGAAGAGGGCCAGGACCCCACAAACTACATTGAGAACCTTCTGTTACATGGAATTGGGGTGGGGGTGCTGTCCCAAGGCTTTGCAGTAGAGAGAGCCCACAGGGCCCTGACAAAGAGGCCCCAGCCAGGAGCTCCGCCGAGATTAATGATTGCGAGAATTATGAACTTTAAGGATAGAGAGAAGACATTGACATTCTCCAGAGAAGGGGGGTGATAACTAGAAATCACTCCAGAATAAGGATCTACCCAGTTTACACCATCATGGTTCAGAGGCAACGTGCTAGATATGGACCCACTAAGGACCGCCTCAAGGCAGTGGGACTACGTTATATGTTGCTGTATCCAGCAAAATTGAAGGTGATCCGAGAGGGGAGATCACACTTTTTCGAGACAACGGAAGATGCTCAGGTATGGATTGACCAGCAGGGAATCCCGCAGGGTAGTTCCAGAAACGCCAACAACAACGAGAACCTCCCGGAGGGCAGCGAGATTGAATTAACCATGGGAAGATGGGTCTCACACCATAGACACTATGCAAGTCAGCAGACATTTAACTGAAGGAGCAATGAGAATCGCTATTTCCTCAGAAGGCGACGAGACACGTAACCCCAAGACTTTTGTTAGTTAGGATGTCAGTTTGGAGACATCACGCTGCTGCTAGCCAGCCCCACCTCGGAGGGAAGTGCAAGAGACGCAGTGAGGCCCTAGCAGGGGGAGGGTGGCTGGACGTTTGGTTATTAGTTACGGTTAGTGAGTGGTTAGTTTGTTATTTGTTTGAGAGGATGGCAGGAAGCACCAATAGTGGAGGAAGCAACATATGCAGAAGTAAAAGAAGAGGAGTAAGAGGCGGTGGAAATGATGAAGAGCAGGAAGTCAAAACCTTGAGGAATATCCCCAGTCAGAGACCTATGAAGGCGGTGAGATGGGAATGCGCTGGAATGAGGAGACAGAGACTTGGTTTACAAAGAGTTAGGACGTCCCGAGTTGGTGCCGAGAGATGGAGACACAAGGTGGAGAGCAGATGGACGGCTATGGGACGATGGAGCCGTAGAGACACAGTGTATATGGTCCCAGATGAGATAATGATTGCAACTTGCAACTTTGAACGTTAGGGGGCTCAACGCCTATGCTTAAAGACAGAGTATATGCTTGGGTATGTAGGATGAAGATCAATATAGCGATGTTGCACGAGACTCACCTGACACGAGAGAAACAAACCAAGGTGGACAAGAAATGGGGAGGACAGGTGTACAGTTCCACATATTCCAACTATGCTAGGGGAGTACTAATCTGGGTGGCCCCAGGGGTTCCATTTCAACTAATAAAGCAAGAGCGTGGCTCAGAAGGAAGAATGATCCTAGTGCATGGAATGCTGGAAAATAAGGAGATTTGCTTAGTGAACATGTACACACGGAACCATGAAGCAAGCAAATTCTTTAGGGGACTCGCTCCCAGATTGGCGCAGTACAGAGAAGCAACATTCATCTGGGCGGGGGCTTCAGTTGCACTCTTGACCCACTTCTCGACAGATCGGATGACAAATACAGGAAGCCGGCCCCTCCAGCCAAAGCGTTGCAAATGACCCTGACCTGATTTCAGCTGACGGACATATGGAGGAGGGTACACAGTGAGGAAAGGGGATATATACATTATAGGGCCCCCCATGGGATATTTACAAGCATAGATGATCTATTCATGGGCACACAATCCCTGATAGAATTTCCAGGGATAAATATGAAAGCATGCACATTATCCAACCACGCACCAATAGTAGCAACATGGGTACACACCCATAGGAGGGCCCCTATACCTACTTGCTGGCTGAGTGTGGAGGGGTGAAAGGAAGGGGAGGTCGAGGAATTCTTGCGTGAGGTGATAGAAGACTTCTTCGAGCATAATATGGAAAGCGTTGAGAACAATGGCAAGCTCTGAGATGCGTTCAAAGTGGTGATGAGGGGGGCGGCAATAGGCAAAATGGGGGGTGGGGCTAAGAGTGTAAACGCTGGCAGTATTGGGCAACTTGGAAAGGGAGATAGAACGGGACAAAGGAAGAGCAGGTAGAATGGGAGAGGAACCGGGAGAGCTAATGGCGCTGAGACTAAGATGTGTAGAACTCTGGGAGAAACTGGGAAGGTTGAGCTATGGGCAAAATATACAGAGGCTACACGTGGAGGGGGACAAACCAGGCAGGCTCCTGGCATGGCTCACCAAGCAGGAAAGTAAAAAAATAACCGATTAATGCGATATACGATGAGGCGGGCAGGGAGGTCAGGAGTTAAGAGGGCATTAACATGCTATTTTCTCACTTTTATGAGCGATTGTATGCCCCCAACCCAGAGGTGGAGCCGGGGGATATTGCAGATGCAGTAGCAGATATAAGATTGCCGAAGCTAGCAGAAGACCTGGCCCAACTATTAGATGATCCCCTTACGGTGGAAGAAATAGAGACAGTAATCACTGAACTCCCATCAGGCAAGTCCCCGGGTCCCAACGGGCTCCCGGGGGAATTCTACAAAGTATATAAGAGCACTTTAGCATCGAGACTGCTCCAAACATTCCAAGAGGTGTATGAGAAGGAACAGTTGCCAGATAGAATGTCAGTCAGTAATCATACCGATCATTAAAGCCAGGAAATCACCTCTGGAGTGCTCCTCATAAAGGCCGATCTCCCTCATCAATCAAGATGCCAAAATCCTCACGGCTGTTCTAGCCAACTGCCTAAAACGAGTGATACCCATGCTGATCCACGTGGACCAGATGGGTTATGTCCCGGGGAGGAACACGTCGTGGAATCTCAGGAGGCTCCATCACGTGGTGGATCGCACAAATCCTAGATGGGGCGAATGCGCTGTAGCGTTGTTAGACATGGTGAAGGCCTTTGATTCTGTGAATTGGAGGTGGCTGCTGGAGGTCCTTGCCCACTTTGGAATAGGGGAGGGGTTCCTTAGGTGGATTAGGTTGCTATATAAGGATCCCAGGGCTAGAGTGAAAACTGGACGGCATATCTCTGAGGTCTGGAGGATGTACAGAGGGACGAAGTAGGGTTGCCCATTATCGCTGATGTTGTATATATTGGCTCTAGAACCGCTGGTGGTTTTCTTTAGAGCGGAGAATGGAGACACAGGGATAGACATAGATGGAGTGGTGCATCAAGTCTTGCTGTACGCGGATGACATGCTTCTATTTGTGGAGAACCCGTGAGAAAACCTGTCCTGTCTACTGGAGGCAATTGACGTGTACACCAGACTTTCAGGCATAGCCATTAATAATGAGAAGTCCCTACTATTTCCCCTGGCAGACTTGAGGTGGGTCCCTATGGAACAGCTCGGATCTAGGCCTCAGGTGGGCTCTGCGCTCCTTCCGCTATCTGGGGATAGAGATACACCATGACACCGCAGATTCACACAAAATCAATACGCAAGCAGCCATTCACAGAACGCATAAAGCTATGGGATACTGGGGAACACTTCCGCTGGGTATGATGGGAAGGGCGGCCTTCTTGAAGATGGTGGTACTCCCACGTCTGTTATACTTCTTTACGAACATCCCATACAACACACCCAGGACATTCTTCACAAAACTCAACACAATAGCACGACAGTTGGGGGAGGGAAGTGCAGGATCGCCATGATGGCACTGCAAAGAGACTATGCTGCAAGAGGCATTCGATTGCCAGACTTTGAAAAGTACTACCTGGCGGGGCAACTCCAATTTGTGGTCAAATGGCTGGGGGAGAACACAACAATAGACACTATGCTCTTCCAGCCGACGCAAAAAGCATACTTTTTGAGGGAACTGCCATGGATCGATAATTCCTTGATCACGACCCCACTAAACATAGTCAGACTTGCAATAAAACTGTGGGGTAGGGCCTGGAAACTCCAGGGGACGAAGGATCCCTGTTCAACACAGATCCCCCTAGCAGGATTCGTAGGCCCAGATACAGGAACTATAGCGACATACAGATCCCAGTGGGAGGCCAAAGGAGTGGCCCAGGTGGGAGACCTGAGGAAGGAGGGACAATGGGCAGAATTCCAGGACATTATAGAGGACCAAGATATACACGAAGGCCAGTTTATTCTACACGCTAGAATGGTAATGTCAATTAAGAAGAGATGGGCAGAATGGCCGGCGGAAGAGGATACGGAGGGGGGGCTGGATGAATGATATAACATTTCATAAGGGGGGCATACAGCCTCAAGATTTTATGAACAATTGCTACGACCCAGCAATGCGCAAGAGTTACAAATGAGAGGACGCTGGGAAGGAGAGCTTCAGAAATGTAGAGAGAGTTGAGAATCGAGTGATTGCTGATGTTCGTTGTTCTTCCTGTTTTAATTACTTGCATTAAAAACAGACAAACTTTTGCTAAGCTATTTGTGTCATCTCAATTATTGATGTTTGATTAAAATCTGCATCCCCATCCATCTCCAGGGTGTTGCTACTCATCTTAAAGGGCTGGAAGCCTCCAGTTCACCGTCTCATACCATTGTTTAAACGTCTCGGGATTCGGAACAGTGTTGCTGATCCCAGGGACCCAGAGATGACCAAGGGGAGAAGGTCACGTTGTGATGCCTCCCATTCCCGCTCCCTGGCGCCAGACACTCCAAATAATACCCAGGATGGGATGTTCTCGTGCACTCTTCAACAACTTTCCCCTGGGGACCCACAGCCATTCTCCGACCGTCGCCGGTCTTAAGTGAAGATTGTCTAGGCCCATCCATTGCAAATCGTCCCTTTGCCTAACCTGTGGAATCAGGATCCTAAGCTGGGAGGCCTTGTAGTATAGTTGTAAGTCTGGGAGACCCACTTCCCCCTGATCCTTGGAGAGGCTCAGTGTCACACTAGAGACCCTCGGTTGCTTTCCCTGCCAGAGGAATTGTTTAAGTGTACCCTTGATTGTTCTAAAGAAGGCATCCAGTATCTGTATAGGGAGCATTTGGAATAGATACAAGAACTTGGGGAGTACCACCATTTTAATAGCGTTCAGCCTACCCATCCATGATACGGTCAACTTATTCCATTTCGCGAGGTCTTTCTCCACTTCCAATGTCAGAGGGGTGAAGTTTGCCTCATATAGGCCCTTTAAGTCTCTTGTGATGTTAATGCCCAAATACCTCAGCGTTCCCAAGCTTACCTTCATGCCCAGGGGAGTGAACCGCCCCCCATCAACATCCCTGGTTTTATCTAAGGAAAAGAGGACCGACTTGCCTGTATTAATTTTGAACCCTGCCATTCGGCCGTATCCTTCAATCACGTCAACCGCCGCTGGGACTGAGGTAAGTGGGTTCACCACATGTACTAGCATGTCATCAGCATAGAGACCCAGCTTGTAGGTCAGACCTCCCACAGTGAACCACTCATTTCTCCGGTCTTGTCTTAGTCTCCGGGCCAGCGGCTCCAGCGAAAGCACAAAGAGAGCGGGGTAAGGCGGGCACCCCTGCCTTGTACCCCTTCCCAGATGAAACCACCTAGAGTATCCCCCATTCACCACTACACAGACCCAAGGGGAGGAGTATATTGCCATGATACCTTTAGGAAATCTCCTGCCCAACCTCATTCTAGTACGGACTGCCTCCAAGAAATCCCACTCAACACTGTCAAAGGTCTTTTCTGCGTCCACAGAAAGAAGTATGGGGTCACCCTGCGTTGCCCGGGGCTGATTGATCAAATTGAGTGGTTTCCTCATATTATACGCTCCCTGGTGCCCAATGAGAAACCCAACTTGGTCTGAGTGTACAAGACTCAGCAGATGGCCCTGCAACCTCGCAGCCAGGACCCTAGCGTAAATATTGGTGTCTATGTTAAGGAGTGAGTTTGGGGATCTGGGGGCCCTGCCTTCCTTTGGTATCACTAAGATGAGGGCCTGGACAAAAGAGTCTGGTGCTCTGCCTGTGTCCAGGATATCATTGAAGAGCAGCGTTAGAAAGTGAACCAGAGCCAATGAGAAGGTTTTATAAAAGCCTAGTGTGAAACCATCATCTCCAGGTGCTTTTCTAAGCCCAAGACGTCCGATGGCATTCTGAATTTGCTCACCCGTGATTAGGTGCGTCCATGATCTCTGAGTCAACCCCAGATAGGGACGCAGAGGGGTCCCTTCAAGATAAGCATTAATCTCTCCAATAGTGGCTATCCCTTTACTTGTGTATAATTTCTCATAGAATGAGGCAAACGCATCCTGGATCCCTCCTGCTGAGTTCTCATTAGCACCCCTCCTTCAACCTCTGTGACCCATCTGTCTGCCCGTTGTCCTCATAGCCTGGCAGCGAGAAGGGCATCCACCTTATCTTCCTTCTCGTAGAATTTTTGTTTTAGGAACTGCAGGTTATGAAGTACCTTCCTCTCTTCCAACAGTTTCAATTCTTCCCTCAGACCCCTCGCTTCCTGGATACAGTCCTCCCTCTCCGCAGGGGAGGACTGAGCACACCTCTCAAGAATGCCTATTTTCTCCCTGAGTCCTTTCTCCAGTAGTGCACGTTCCCTCTTCTTGTGGGCCCCCTCCCGGATCAGCAAACCCCTCCATGTGGCCTTAGTTACGTCCCATACCGTTCCCCATCACACTTCATCCATGTCATTGATGGAGAAGAATTCTTCAATGCAATTCTCAAAGCCTTCTCTAAAGACAGGATCCTTTAACAGTGAGTCATTACACCTCCACATTGAGTTCCTAGGGCACAGGCCTCCCCTGGTAATGTCTACAGAAACCATATCACGGTCGGACCACAAGATCGGGTGTTTCACTGAGTCCCTAGACACATCCCAAAGATCCCTAGTGACATACAAGTAGTCTATCCTTGTGAGAGTGCCATGCAGCGATGAATAAAAAGTGAATCCCCTCTCCTGTGGATGGAAGTGCCGTCATATGTCCCTTAACCTATATAATTCCATGGCCAGTCCCAACTCTACGTCCCCCATTTTGTGGGGTGCCTGTTCCCCTGCTTGACTGGTCTGTCTATCCAGACTGGTGTACATCCACACAATAAAGTCCCCCCGAGGATAAGGTGTCCTTAGGCCTGACTCATTATTTTCTCCAAGGCTCTGTGTCGGAATCTCTTCTGGCCTTGATTTCAGGCGTAAATCGTTGCAAAGGTGACCCTTATCTTTTTGATCAGGCCAGAAATCAGCACAGATCTCCCTTCAGCGTTAGACTATACCTTTGACACTTCCATCCGTAGCCCTTCCCGGACCAGTATCCCCACCCCCGCTTTCCTGGCAATACCAGATCCAGTATTCATTACCAATTTGCCCACACAGGATCCTCCGTTCGTCACCCTTCTGATATCTAGTTTCTTGGAGGAACAGAACATCAATTCCTGACCTTTTGAATTCCCTGGCGACCAAGGACCTCTTGGTAGGGGAATTAAGCCCTTAACATTTAATGTACACACCCGCAGGCTGTCTCCTCTCACTGCAGTACCTCTACCAGCCATATTCAAGTCATGTGTCCCGCCTAGACCTCAGAGAAACCCCCCCCGCCCCCCGAACAGGAGACTCCACTTCCCTGGCATACATTACATGATCCTTTAAGTGTAAACTTAATTCCCCAAGCGGCCGGTTCCCATCTCAAATCCCCCCTTGCCCCTCCCCTCCAGGCACTCGCCCCTCCCCTGGTTACCATCACCAAGTTGGTCCAAACCAACAAACAGGCCTGAAACCCGGACCCCTTCTAGAGACAACTCAAACTTGGGTGCCCGCACCCTGACCCCCGGACCGCACTGAACCCCCGGAAAATTCAACACTTTAAACATTTCTTAAACCTCACAGCTCAACCGCAAAGCACAACCAGAATCCCATTGACCCCACAGTGTCACCCACCAGATGCATTCCAATGGGGAAGCCCCAAACCACCCTCATAGTCGACCAGCTCTGTGCCAGCTCGAGGAGTACACTCAGGACATATTGGGAGGGGTCGTGTTCAATTTCATAAACTTCCTAGAGCCCAGGATCCTTTTAGTCCTCAAACCTTTAATACGTGAGCCTCTGTCTCTGCCGTTCTCTTTCTGTGGGCCTTGGGCTGTTCCCTCATCACCAATTAGTTCCTTTGTGACTCTATGTACTGTATGTATCTCTTCCTCCATGACAAGCCTGTGTCTCTGCCCATCAAGCTCAAAGGAGATAGAGAACGGAATCCCCATCTCTAGCGCACTCCTTTAGCATTCAGCCAATTTGTCAGAGACTGGCACAATCTCCTCTTTGTGAGGGTCATCTAGGACAGGTCATGGAAGATGGTGATCCTTGCCGCACCCAGCGTCACTGCTCCCCTGCTCTTCGCCTTGTCCAGAATTTTGAGCTGTTCAGGGTAGTTGTAGAATCGAGCCAGCACTGATTTCGGGCCTCCGGGAGGACCGTCGGCTCTGTGGACCCTCTCGATCTTAGTCTCATCAATCGAGTCATCCTGGAAGAGGCGTTTCGTAATCTTATGTATTGATCACCTGAGATCTCTTTCCGTCTCCCCCTCCTTTTCTGGGATCCCTAAGAACCAGAGGTTGTTTCTCCTCTCGCGGTTTTCAAACTCATCCATCTTTAGCACCATGTCAGCTTCTCCTCTCTTGAGTTCACTCATCCTTACATCTAGGTGGGTTTCCAGGGTATCCAAGGAGGACTGTTTATGCTCCACCTCCTGTAACCTCTCCTCCATATTGTCAAGTCTGACATTAATCTTGTCGACTTTGCCCTCTATATTGGCTCTCATGCCCCTGATTTCCTCCAACAGCGAGGCGACATCTTTCTTCGTCGCCATCGAATCCTCACCTCCAGCCGCCATCATCACTTCTTCCTCAATATGCTCTCCTACGATCTTGTGCTGGAACGCAAAACCTGCAAGGTGGGATCTGAAAGCCATTTAAAGTAGCACCACAACGGGGTGGTCCCCAGTGTAAGACTCCCCCTTTACCCCCAAGCATCACACTGCTCACTGAGGAAGAGACCTCGAGAGGGAGCGGGCAGCAGGGGCTCCCAGTAGGCCAGAGGCAAGGGATGTGGTCCTATATCGTGCCCCTTTCTGGCTCCCCAGCACCTTTCTAATTGTATTGTCCCAAGCGACACCCGGACAGCTTGTTTCAGATGTTGGGTCGTCCACACAACACCCTCTTGGGGATCAACCTCTGCGAATGAGGGTTGGCCAGTGAAGCGCACACCCCAGGGCCACGGTCCTCACCCTTCAGCTCAAGGCCCCGGCCGTGCCACAGTTACCTCTGCCAGGGGTTGCAGTTCTCAAACCTCCGGTTAGTGGCCCAGCCTACCTGAGGCACCAATCTGTTCCCCCTCCCCACCCCAGACTACCGGGATCACCGTGTTTAGAGTGGGCAAACCTGCCAAGCGGCCTTCCTCCTGCCTCTGGCTGCTCTCCATCTACGCCTGGGCCCTCTATCTGGGCCATTCACACCCCCATGCAGATCTCCTGTGGACTCCAGACTCCCCAGTAACTAGGCCCCTGGGCCCAGGTCAGAGAGGCAGGCAGATGCCCTAGAACTGGGCGCCCTCAGCTCTTTCTGCCTCCTCTGTGCGACGTGGAGTCAATGTCTCTGGAATTGCCGTGGCCTGGGCTGTCTGCTTGCAGCAGCCGCAGCTCAGAGTCTCAGAGGTTCCGGGGGGGACCAGACCCGCCGCTCAACTATCCTACCCAGTCTCCATCACGAGATAGAAGTCTCAGGGCCCCAGTGTCAGGGCAGGAAAGGCAGGCGCACGCCCCAGGACTGGGGACTCTCACCTCTCCTGCAGCTGCCATGGGCTCTGGGAACCACTCCACAGTCCTGCGCCACTCACAGTCTGCCTGAGGGAGCCGGAACAGGGCCCCAGGGAGGCCTTGCACCCGGGCCTCAGATCATTCCCTCCGCCCTTGGCTGCTTATCATTGGCCCTCTGGTCTGAGTACAGGAGGGGGGCACACGCCCCACGACTGGGGGCCCTCACTGCTACCATATCCCCAGGGCACCGGGGCTTGTGCCTCACTTTCACTGCAGTCCTGGCCTTCTCTCCGTCACTGGATGCCGCTTCGACTCTCCTTGGGTGGCGGGGGCACAGTTGACTCCAACCTCCTTGTGTCACCTCGATCACAGGACAAGCCTCCGCTTTGAGTCTCCTTGGGTGGCAGGGGCACAGTTGACTCCAACCTCCTTGTGTCAGCTTGATCGCGGGCCAAGCCTCCAGCTCTCCCCGCCTGCACCCGATCACTCTGACACGGTGTTGGGGAGGACACCCACTTCCTTCCTCAACTCCCACTGTGCCTCTCCGATGGGGAGTGGGCGACAGACCCACCCGGGGTCAAGTCAGCTGCAATCACTGCGTCTCCTTTACTCTGAGTACCGGCCCCTCCATCTTGGATCTTCCTCTCTGGGTGGTGATCTCCCCGTGGAGGACATATCTGTGCTTGGGGAGCACCGTTTTCCTTCGGGTTTTGGTCCTGCTGATGCCTGCGGGGTCTGTGGTCCATCTGCAGGGTCCTCAAGTCACAGCAGGGGCCTTTGGTGGGGGCAACCACACTGAAAGGAGGCCCGGGTGATGGAGGAGCGCTATCAGGTGACTTCCATCCCTGTGCACCCTGGGGGTTGTTGACCAAGCACTTTTTAAGAAAGCCGTTTAAATGTTCAAGTAATCCGTTGGCTTGAGTGTGGTGTACTAAGCATAATTGATGATTTATCCCTTGGAAGGTTGCAACCTCCTTAAACAGGTCATTGTCAAAGTGTTGTCCGTTGTCGGAACTCAATTCATAACATACTCCCACCTCACGAATACCTCTCGAACGAAAAATTTGGCCACAGATTTTGCATCACTTTGGACACAGAGGCCCGCCTCAAGCCAAGGTGAAAAGGGGCATGCCACCACTATCATGTACCTAATAAGAGGTACATCTATCTTGCATGTTGACATAGCCAATATGCAAGTGCCGGAAGGGCCCCTCTGGGTGCGGCAAGTTTGCCTTGACAGTTTGAAAGGTATGTCCTGCCAAAATCCTGTCATACACTTATTCCTGAGTTCAGCAACTAACGCGTAGAGCTTGGGAACAAACCATTCCTTATTAATGTCTTGTGCCCCTGTGTTTTTTTTCTGGGTGAGGACAGCCATCATCACTGTGCCATCGGAATGTGATGACCACATCCCATTTCCACTGCGCAGAGTGTCTGGGACCATTCCCTGCTCTCTTCCCTACCAGCCCCCTTTTCCCGATGTCACCGTCCCCTCTCATTTTCCTAATCCGCATCCCAGGGTTTGTTGTCCCACCTTTCTCTGGTATTCATGCCTGTCCCCTGTCCCCTCGTCCCTGTCCGAGGCAACAAAGTCCTCTTCAAGCCCGTCTGACCCATCCTCCCCCTCGTCAGAGAGTTCTTTGTCCAGTTTAAACATTATCTTCTCTGATGTCCACCCATCTTTACCCGCTACCACCCCTACCCCTTTTTCTGTCTCTGCACCTCCATTTCTATCACCCTCTCTGCTTCGTGTAACATGGTGTGCAACTGTTGCAGCGTGCCCTCTTTTATGTCATCCAAATACTTCCTGTTGTTCTTCCCTTTTTGCTCCCTAGTGCGGCCCCCCCTCCGGTTTTCGTTTCCCCGTCCTAGTGCCCCCCGTCCTAGTGCCTCCTCTACTTTGGGGCAGGCGCTGTGGGTTGGTGAACCCTCCGACAGCTTTCAGTGTTGGATAGAATTTGTAGGGAGGGGGCGGTGCATTAGGTGATACCAACACGTCACTGTCCTGCCTGTCCCCTTTTTTCAGGCCCCTCCTTTTTCTCTTTATAGAGCTTCCCAAGCCCTAGGATATTTTGCTCTTTCGTTAATTTAGATCCCTTATATGTTGCTAGTAACTGCAAAAACATGCTTTCTATTATTTCACTATCGAACTTTCCCTCTCCTGGCCATTCGCAGAAGCACTGTCCTGCATTCCTGTACGCACTGAAAGTGGTACTTGAGTATTTTATCACAATATTGGGGCAACTTATTACATAAATAAATGAACGAATGAAGATTTATAGTGTGCAAATCCAAGGATTCAAGCAAAAAATACATCTGGGCTTAGCTAGGATTTAAGGGAGCGTAATCAGCATTGAAAGCAGACATTACTGAAAGAGATGAGTTTTGAGCTTTTTCCTAACCTGCTCCAAAGATCCCATTCTCCTTAAGTGAAATGGAGGTTATTTCAGAGGTGTGGAGACATATATGAGAAGCATCTGTTCCCATAAGTGACTGATTTTGAGAATGGGACAATTAAAAGGCGTCCCTCTGGTGACCTGAGCAACCGGCCTGGTTGATAAGGGACGATTTTGGGTGAAAGATTGTCAGAAATCTCCTTCCAAAACTTGACCTTGTTGTGAAGAAGAATATTCTTCCTACTAATGTAACCCTCTGGATGTAAATAATAACATGCAGAAGGATCAATTAATTGAAAGATGGGATACCTGCGAGCCGTTGATGGCTGCAAAGAAAATACTCCAGGTTAGCGTTGAAGGATACCAATAGATTAAAACAAAGACTAAGTCAAGAATCCACTAACCTGTGCAATGATAGCTGTTAACCCCAATACTTCCTAATATCTGACAACTACACAGTCACCGTGTAAACACTCTGTAACAAAATACAGGAGGAGTTACTATTAGAATAGTAGCAAAAGTGTAGGTAAGCAAGGGTAAAAGATCTTAATCTTACCAGGAGTGACCCTTGCTTTCAAGGAAATCCATAGATTGATGTAAAGTTTGTGGTAAATAGCACAATCCCAAACAGACTATTCCCAACGGCACGCGTACGCCTAATGAGTCCCAAAAAAGGCTGCCCCGATGGAACGCGGACGCCTAACACACACACAAAAGGAAGTCTCTAGTTCGTGTGTGATATCCAAGGTAGTCTGATGTTGTTGAGGGAATTAGCAGTACAAAAGTTCATGGCCCTCATTATGATAATACGGTGCTAAACCATGGCACTATTAGCACCATGGTTGGTGCCGGTATCGTAACGTGTCCGCCATGGTGAAATGGGGAAATACTGCCCCATTCCAAGGTTGGCGGGGCGGTATTTCCCCATTTCCCCATGGCCCTTCCCCATTCCCATTTTTGCCCCTTAGGGCATAATGGGAATGGTGAAGGCGCTAAGTACAGTACCGCAAATTGCGGTACCATACTTACCGCAAAGGTCCCTTTGCTGGTCCCTACTTTAACGGCTGGTCTAGACCAGCCGTTAAGGTCGGGTCCCGCAAAGGGACCTCGTTATTAGGCGCTAATGGGTTAACGGCACCGCAGCATTTTACGGCGCCGTTAACCCATTAGTGCCAGGGTCGTAATGAGGCCCCATGAAGCAATGAGGCGCCCCAAAACAACGTGTGGGGTCATGAAGCTGAAGCGCGAGGTACAAAGCCGTGGAACTTCGCGGAGACGAGATCCGAAACAGTCCGGGTCTAGTCGTGGCAAGCAACTAACGTAGTTGTGGAAGAAACAAAAGCGGAATCCGATGTGCAGTCCGAGTCATTGCCGTGCAGTTCAAGGAGCATAGCCGTGGAAGAAACAAAAGCAGAATCCCATGTGCGGGCCGAGTAGTTGTCGTGCAGTTCAAGGAGCGTAGCCGTGGAAGACACAAAAGCAGAATCCGATTTGCGGTCCGAGTCGTTAACCTTGCAGTTCAAGGAGCGTAGCCGTGGAAGAAACAAAAGCAATCCAGTTAGCAGTCCGAGTCGAAGATCAGATAAACCATTGGAGGAGCAAACAATGAAAAAGCCAGGAATCAATTCATAGAGGGACAGGAAAAGCAGAGGCTGAAAGGAAACCAAGGTTAAATGCACTGATAAGGGTAATTCCAAAATAAGGGCAAGGTAGAACAGGAGTCAAGGAAGTTCGTAACTTCAGAAGCGAAAGCCAAAATGCTAATCAGAAGCAAAGAGCGTTAGCAGAGGCGGTACTAAGTAGGAGTGAACACATGACCCTGCCATAGACATGCTGAACGTCAGATCCTCCCCCTTAGCAACGGCCTATTGAGCTTCCATGGCAACCTCCAGTCACCAGGGAAAAACGTCCTCCGGAAACCCCTAGGCTGCAAAGCACGTCTAAACGTTGGCAATACCTTACGTGCACTTTGTTTGTAGCCTGATATAGATGGTTTTCTGCCAAAAGAAACATGCTTATATAAATGCACGGGACGTCCTGAATACCTAGCCATGACAAAGATAGACTGGCGCCAGGCCATGAATACATTTAAAAACAAGACACAGAGTTTTCAACAAGATTTGCTGCTACACTGGGAGCCAGTGAATACTCCTATGAAAATGGGAGATGGATGCCCTCTTGGGCATTGAGAAAATAAGTCTTACTGCAGAGTTTGAGTAAACTGCAGTCGCTGAACCTGGTATTTAGGAATACCAAGCAGAAGGGAGTTACAACAATCAAACCTTTGAATTTACAAGGGCTCCAACCACTGCACACCAATCCTTTCCCGAAAGGAGAGGCATTAAAGGCTTCAGCAATTTAAGTTGGTAAAGACTGTTTGAATAGTCTGGTTAATCTGTCCATTGCAGTTCATATTTGCTTGCCAGATGCAGCTGAGGTTCTTAACTTTTTGTGAATAGTTTTCTGGACATTGAAAAGAGAGGGACAGGGAATTGGCTTACGGTTTCCTAGTTGATTTTTAGAGCCAAATACAATGATCTCCATTTTAGATGAATTTAACTGCAACTTATTCTCCAACATCCAGGTTTTGATTGCCTCAGCACATCGTAAAACGTGGGCAGTTGCGTCCACAGTGCTTTTTATCCGCACATAGATTTGTCTGTCATCCGCATAAGAATTATATTGCAAATAAAATTGTGAGAAGAGATTCAGAAGTGGGCGGATGTACACATTAAAAAGTAAAGGGGGCAAAGATGAACCTTGGGGTACTCCACATTCAACTGTCAACAAGCCAGACAAAAATTGACCCAATTTGACCTGCTGGTTTTGATCGGTCAAGAAGGATGAGAACCATACCAGAGCCTCCTCAGAGACACAATCAACTGTAAAGAGTCTGGAAAGGAGGATCTTAAAGTCCACAGTATCAAAAGCTGCTGAGAGGTCCAACATAACAAGCGTGCTGATATCACCCTCATCGGCAGCCCTCAAAATGTCATCCCATATTTTAACAAGAGCTGACTCTGTCCCATATTCTGGTCTGAACCCTGGCTGATATACATCCAAGATGCCATGCTCTTCTACAAAACTCTGAAGCTACATTATCACTATCTTCTCCAAGCTTTTTGCAGGCCAAAGAAGGCCGGCAATTGGACAATCGTTCCATAGGATCTTGTGGTCCAAAGATGGGTTTTTAAAAAAAGTGGAGTAAGATATGAATTTTTTAAATCAGATGGGACACTTCCTTTCCTCAATGTGGTGCTAACTAGTGAATGGACAATCCCGCTTAGAGCTGGTACATGCCGTTTGACCCAATATGCAGGAATAGAGGCGTAAGTGAGATTTTCCATAAGTGATTAAATTGTCTGCAGCCTGGCAGGAGAGAAAGAAAATGTGAGGGACATAGTTTTTACATTCAATGGGATTTCTGCATTGTGTAAGGAACTCATATTGGCAACAGTAAAGACAGACACAAGTGATCACAGTTCCAGGGTGTTTATTAAACTGTAAATGCAGGGTGGAAAAATGCCTAATCTAAACCTAAACCTAAATCTAAGATGGGAGCAAGCATCGACCATCAAATGAAAAATAAGGCGGTCCTTGTGGCGTTGGTGGTACCTTCCTGGCACTATGGGCTCTGGGAATCAATATTTGTACAAATCTGATTGATGTTGTCTGAAAAATAGACATTAAATTCTTTAGCCAATTGAAGCGATGTAGAAATACTATGGGTAGCACAGCATGGAGAAGCAAGATTCCTAATGGTAGAAAACAGGGTCATTGCCAAAACAATTTGCTTCTGTATGTAGGCCGACTTGGTGACAAGAATGTCTTCCTTATGAGCTTTCAGAGCAGACTTGGCTACTAGCCAGCCTTTGAGGTCTCTAGTTTTAAGTCACAGCTTTTCTTTATTATGGTAATTGGTTTTAGATATTTTTAATGATTCATTATACCATGACTTATGCACTTTATTTAATGATTTAATGTTTTAGGATATTGAATAGGGGCAATTTCATTGCAATTCTTTTGTAAACTGGCCATTAGAGCCTAATAGAGTTGTCTACAATTTAGATCAGACTGTATGTAATTAAGGTTGGTCAATACATGTTCACTAGTAATAAGATCCAGCTTTTTCTTCTGACGTGATGGTTGTGGTTTAATGGGCAGATCCCTACCGGTGGATCAAGTAACTAATGCCATGGAGAAAATAACTAAACTATGGTCAGACCATGAGACCGGAACAGTTTCGGAATAAGAAAGGTGTACCCCTCTAAAGAAACTGAATCCAAACAATGTCCTCCAGAGTGCGTAGCATCTGTAGATAATACCTCATAGTCATATGAATATACTATGTCATTAGGTGTGTACAGTCAGGATTGTCAGAGCTGTTACTCCAAATATTAAGATCACTGAGAATAACAAGCTTTTTTTGGCAAAGTGCCTCTGTGCCGAGATAGGCATCCAAGCTGTTTAAAAAGCTGCTTGGGGACCCTGGTAGTCTGTAGCAGAGTATTATATGTTATATCAGTAACGGTAAACTCCCTCAATTTTTGTTCTCGGGGGGCCAGTATCTCGAAACGGGAGACATATTACAAGAGTACTATAAAGAAGTGAGAACTGGCTACCCCTCTCTGTGTTGCCACCTACAGCCGAAGTAAACTACAGTATTTTAATGAGCAGGATAAATCACTTCCCCATTAATACAATGTGTGCCCAAAGCACAAAGAAACAGAGTGACAGAGAAACAGGGAACCATCTTATATCATAGTTAAAATATATTCACAAAATGTCGTCTTGTGTATTAATTTATTCAAAGTCAAAAAAGTCACCAATCATTAAAACAAGTAGAAAAATACACCATTTACAAATTGTATTGCACAATCTTAACACTTATATAAAACGCTTATATAAAACAGACAAGAACAAACAAGGTCCATTTCATGTGGGGTTCAACAAATTAGTCGTGGCCACTCTATTAATTGGAGTGGTTTAACAGATATTAGACTATCTATTTGGGTTAGTCTATTGTCATGTGTCAACATGTTTCGGCCATCTATATATATGGGACACTATCCCTAGTGTCCCTACAGACTATCAAATACGTGCCTTCTTCAGGACAGACAAATTTCTTTTCAGAAGATGAACTTCTTTCCCAAATCCCCTTTGCCAGACCAGTACAATATCTTGGCAGCACTAGAGTTAGAGCTTTTAGTTGGGTCCCCCTAAGTGAAGACAGATCATTATTTCCAGGTGTTATCACAATAACCACTCAGCAAAAGAGAGGATCACATCCTAATGTGATCTGATACATCTGACGCTCGGCTAAAACATACCGGGACGCCATTACCACGCAACTTCGCGTCCAGTTTATAGTGCCCGTGTGCTGGCACGTACATTATCCATCCATGCTTTGGACAACGGACCAGGCGAGATCATAGCCTTTCAAAACCCTGAACCGGTTTTGCTGAGTGGTTATTGTGATAACACCTGGAAATAATGATCTGTCTTCACTTAGAATCAGCGTCCCATTTCAGGGTGTGGACATTAGATATGTCTATAAAAGATTTAATAAGAATGGCGGTGACTCCTCTCTTATACATCTCTAGGTTAACCCATTTAATTTGGAAGTTGTCTGGGACTAATAAGTGAAATTGTGATAAAGAGTGGTCAGTGAACCACATTTCTGTCACAAAAAGGATGTCCAGCTGGAAGGTATGAATCCATTCTTTCAGTGCAACAGCATTCTCCACAGCAGATAAATAAATGGTCTAGGGGCATGCCCACCCATTCCCACCCACTTCTGTACTTTGGCCATACTACTGTTTAATGCCCTCCCCTCCATAATCCCCAAAGTATCCCAATTACTCTTGATTCCTTCTCACACTCCCCCAATTCCCTTCCCTCACTCTTCCCTCCTACACAGACCCCCTTCGCTTCACACATCCATGCTTACCATTCCACCTATTCAAACCCTAACCACAATCACTGGCCCTCTCCAGAGGCCCACTCAATCACTCACTCCTATCACGCCCACTGACCTTCTACACAGGCCCACCCACTCACTCAATATTAGTACACTTATGGCCTTCTCCACAGGCCCACCTACTACCTAACGCCCTAACCCTTTACCGCATCCCCACAAAATGGATTGGAGGATGCCAAGAAAGAGAATGTAACGCAGGCACATACTCTACTGACCTATTCTTTACAAGACCAAATCAAGTGGTGTTTTGCAAAGTTTTAATCCTCGAAAATCTAAGGGCTACATAATAATACAGCTCTGAATAGGCTATTATAGTTGCCATTCCCACAAAAATGGATGGAAGGACCACTTGAAGGTGAATATCTTACTCACCTACCCTCTAAAAGAACAATTCATGTGGTGTTATGTGGTAAACCAGAAGAAGGCCTCGTGTGATTGGAAGTCATTTTCAAGGATGTTTATTTAGAAATGAGGACCACAACGCCTAACTAGCCCTATCGGATGCAGAAAGTTCCCTGCCTAGCTAAACAAAAAGGATGGATGTTAATATCCAAATTCTAGTTCTTGAGTCTGAATCCTTACCAACTAAGAGACTGTACCCACTTTAGAAAGCACCTAACTAAAAAGGAAAATGAGAGGCTTTACACAAAAGCCTCTTCAGGGCTTCTGCCTTGCTCAACCTATGTTTAACTGGTTCTCAGTCTTCAAGAGTTCTTTTAGCCCAGCAAGAGATTCTTTTCAGTCTTTGCTTCAGGTTTAGGGCTTCGACTCTCCCCCTTGCTAATAACGAAAACTGTCTCAGTTATCCTTTCATAGGATATTTGTACATACGGGTTTCTCAGGCTACCGTAACCTGTATAGCTTTTCCAGTGGGTTCCACCAATATTTTTCTTACTCTCACTCCTCTTTTCATAGGGTCTTTTTACATTCAAATTGTTCAGCCTCTTATTAGATGGATAGTTTCTGCAGCCAGTATTTACAATGTTCCTACTTTGTAGTAGTATGTTTGCCACCAGGTTTCTCAGGCTCCCGAAACCTTATCTTATTTCCCTTTGGCTCTGCATCTCTGCATGCAGCCAGTGTCTGGAGTGCGCAGAGCATGGGGCTCCGGGCTCCTTCAGTTTGTGTGGTCTCGGCACCCATTGTTGGCTTCCAGGCCACCACCGCTCCTTTGTGGTCATGCCACCAGAATGAATGGATGTTTCTCTGAGTTCCATGTCATTTCATCGCCTGCCTTTTCATCCCCAGGCTTTTTAAAGTGCACATTCCCTCGAATGTGCTCATGGTTTTTTCTTTTTTGGGGGGGGGGGCTACACCCAAAACCCCCCTCCCACACTTATTTTTTGCCATTGCCCACCCGCCCAAACCCTTATCTGCCCTTTCCTACTCCCCCTAAAAGAATTTGATGAGCACATTCGATGGAATGTGCACTTTGAAAAGCCTGGGGCTGAAAAGACAGGCGATGAAAGGACATCGTACCGTTTCTCTGCCCCAGCTTCTACTCCAACCTGGACTGCTCGGGCGGACGTTTGGTGAGCGTTCTCTTCGTGCTCCTCGCTGCCACTGGCTCTGTGGCCCAGCATGACTCTGCCCCTCCAGAACATCAATACAGTGGAGGCTCTTCTCTGCATAGCCGCTCTCCTGCTTCCTAGGGAGGATCTTGCGTAGTAGGCTTGCCTCCCTAGCCTCACAGTGGGTGGCTCTCTTCTTGGAAGAAGGGACGAATTGTCCAGATTTGTCACAATTGGCTCTCAGAATCGAAGGGATACCAAATACTACAGCATCTAATTAGCTTTTCAAGTTGTCATTCCCTATATAAACATGATGGAAGGACTCAAACAAGAATTTAATGCAGACTGATACACTACTCACCCACTCAATACCAGGCCAATTTACATGGCTTTGTTTAACCGCTAATCCTCGAAACCAAGAGGATATCAAATATAAGACGATAAGGATTCAATGAGACGGATAGGATAGGATTTAATTTAAGGATAGGATTCAAGTCAAACTAGTTTCTATCACCCATAAATGTCTAAATTATGCTGGCCACAGTACCTCCAAGACGAAATTATCAGAACATCTTCATCTGCCCCACGAGGGCTGCCCGATCCTGTTGCATTACAGTTCCCAGATTCAACCTGAAAAAGGCAGATGGGAATAGCTTCCCTATCTAAGCCGCCCAATACTGGAACGCCCTCCCGTTGCACCTCCAAAACAGACCAGACCTTCCTAAGCTTCAGGAAAAATACTAAAACTTGGCTAGCTACAAACAACATCTGAATGTCACCATGTTGTACACAACCCTAAACTAACTAGTCTTAGTCCCAACCTTTGTACTGTACCTGATGCTTTCTTGCACCTTCTGTTACCTGTGATAATGTTATACTCTGTTTGTAACCACTGTTATTTTACTCCCCTGCAACATGCTACCTCCATATTGTTATATTATGTTTGTAACTTATTCATGTATCTAAAAGTAACTATCTCAACCTTATTCAATGTGCGCCCAGAGACCTACAGGGTTGGTGCGCTTTACAAATCAATAAACAAACAAACAAACAAACCAAATATTACAGCACCATATGCGCTATTATAATTACAATCTCCACAAAAAAGGGTATGCAGTGATAAAATCGCTGCAAAAATGAAACATGTAAAAAAAAAGCAGAAAAACTGCTGTGGTTGGACCCATTAAAGGTGTACCCCATTACACCATTTAAGGGGAGCGGGGGTTGCGGGGGTGTCCCCCGCATCCTTTACATGGATTGCAGTGGGAAAACTGCAGGCTTTTTGCTGTGATATTTTGTATCCACAGGCATTTTTGCGATTTTAACACATGGAACCCAAAAAAGTAGGATGGAACCAAATAGCAGACCCTGGTGCATGCATACACTGGACTCGCCTCCCCAATATAAGGGCAGTTCAAGTATTTTGTTAAATGTTAAACCTCAAACTCAAGAGATACTAAACATTATAGCTCTGAATTGCCTGTTACAGTTATCATACAAAATCGGATGAATCCAAGAATAACATAGTTCAAATACATCCTCTTCTCATTCTTGGATATTCCAAACAATTGCACATATCGCACTTAAGGTGTGGTTCAACAGTTCTTCATCCATATCACAGATAGTCTCAAGATCACACCAACTCGCAGAGAAAGGTCAAGGGTTTTAATAAAGGATTCTGCAAAGGTGCTCACTAAGAGCTCCACTCACATTTTCTCCCATGGGCTTTTCCCTTCCCTGCCCATGCATCCCTTAATCCAAAGGTTGTCGCTAGAGATCATTAACCCCCATGTATAATCTGACTGGTAGGTTGTGAAGGTCTAAGGGCAAATGCCTTATGTGAGGTGGACAACTTTATGAAGATGCTATTTTATTAAACTCAAAAGGGTTTGATAAACGCCACAGTATCCATACCCTAACAAGGATTTCCCTACCTATTAAATAAGCTAAAGAAAACACCCTAACAAAAGGATTCTGTCCCTCACACATAACAAAATTAACAGTTGTCTTCAAGACCTGGTAACTGTCCTTCATTGTAATCTGGGTGAGTTCCTCTTCCCCAGATTCAAGCAGGATTTCAATCAACACTTCAAAAGAATAAGGAAATCCTGTCTTGTAACAAAGTCCAAATACAGTTCCTCTTCTGCCAGTAAGTCTCTCACTTACCCAAATTTAAGCAACAGTTGAAAATGTTCAGAAGGACTTTTGCCTCTCCACTGGGGGTAGAGCGTTCCACACACCTACTTCTTAGCAACAAAAAGGTGTATTTCCATAGTGCATTAATGTCAACAAAAATAGTTCTTTCAGGATGATTCTGCAACAGTTTGCAATGCACTCGCGTCAGCAATGTTGATTTGTGAAGATGATTCCACAAAAAATAATCATGAGCTTTTGTGGGTTTTAACTACATCATAGTACTTCAATGACTTTCGCCGCCTGGTCCACTCACCTGCCATGCCTATACTACAAGGTCCCTTCCACTGGTGAACTCTCCTGCCAGGACAAAAAGAAACTACTAACACTACTACAATGCTTCATAGAAATTATAAAGTCTTTTGACTTTCCACAACCTCAGTTTTGACTACTTCTTCCTGGCAGGGTCGGACAGGACCATAAAATTGTCTCGGGTACCAATGAAAACGTGTCCCACAGTTGCAAATGGCTATTCATTCTTTTTGTGACACTGTTTGAATAGTAGACAAGGGGGAGTTTTATGATTAAGTGTGATGCAAATTGTGCATTTTAAAGAATATTTATTTAGCAACACTGGTCAAAACTACTAGGCGCAGAGTGAATTTACTCATCAAACTGGCCCAAATTGGACATAAAATGGCCCACTTCCACCAATAAAAATGAGCCCACACCAACATTTTGTGTTTTTGGTTCAGCCATGGGCCCAGTGCCCTATAGGCTAGTCTGAGCCTACTTCTGGGAAAACATGAGACATATTGGTGCGGTTTGTTCTACACTTTTCATTGCCACATTCAGTGCAGGTTATGTTCCTTAACTCCTGAAGACCTTTTGTCAGAAGGACAGCCTTCCAGCCACTCTTGTTTTGGGTCTCTCATTGGGGATGGGGACTAAATTGTTCATGTCTCTTGCCACATATTACACAGGTTTGTTGTATTTGGTGCCAGCTCATTCACCTCTGCCCATTCTCTACCGGAGGTCGAGTTAATTGGACATTGAGTTCCTTTCTGGTTCACTAATGTTTAGATGCTCCTTTGGCACTTGCTTGTCAATGTGGATGTGCCCACACTTTATTCACTGGTATGGGTATTTTGCATTGTGGGTGTTGAAGAAGGATGTGGCCTCACGGTGGATCAGTGGGCTGCACTCATCACTTGTGCACTCAATGATAGATAGTTGTTCCCCCCCAAAGAACGGCCACCCACCTGCACACATATACATTCACCGTCTACCAGATCGCACATCACCTCTGCCACTATAATGCAGGTAAGTCCCATGATAAAATCTTTGGTCTAGCTGGACACATAATCTGTCTCCTTGACCCACGTACTCTCTGAGAGCTTTCACATCACCCAACCACAAGCCTGTTGTATTTGTGTTGCTAGCATGGACTTAGCCACCCCACCTACCTTCTTACAGGCTGAAATTTACACTTGCATTGTAAATCACTGGGACCAAGCTTTGATACCTCAGACTTAGGTTCTCCAAGGGCCTTCACCTATAGCGCTTTTAAGCTATACCAATGGCACAAAGGCGCTATACAAATGCCACATTACATTACTATGTCATGTGTACATCGAGTGGGCAAAGTGTAGCTGGTGAAACAGAACGGTGTCCTGTTAATGTGCAGCTGAGTGTGGTCCAACAGGGAGCCACGGAAGAGGCTACGATCCTAAATTCGATGGCAGTGCTCACAGATGCTCATGTTGAAGGAAGACATCTGGCATGTGTACTTCATGGTGGAGGCAGGCCAGAGGAGTTGAGGTAGGTTATGTTATGTTATGTTAATGACATTTCTAAAGCGTGAGCTTTCGCCCGAAGGCATCTTGGGTCTGAAAAGGGAGCAACCTTGCATGAAGGGGAACAAAAAAGGGGCCAGCCTTAATCAAAAAGGAATGTCTTTATCGCTTCCTTAAAGACAAAGTGATCAGATAGTTTCTTTGTAGGAAGTGGCAGCTCATTCCAAGCGACGGCAGCAGCCACAGAGAAAGCCCTGCCTCCTACCCGTGCATGTCGATAAAACGGCAAGATAAGTAAGTCTGCAGTTGCAGAACGCATCTGGCGGGTAGGAGAGTAGCGCACAAACTTGTCTTGGAGAAACTCTGCTCCGAGATTGTGTATAGCCCGGTGAACAATACATGTAGCCTTAAACCTGATGTGTTCATTCACAGGTAGCCAATGCAGAGACCGTAAAACAGGCGAGATGTGGGCTCCATAGGGGGAGCCAGTGGCTCCTCTAGCAGCCAGGTTTTTTAGACACTGCAGTCTCTGAATAAGCCCCTTTGGTTGAGCCCAGTATAAGAAATTACAATAGTCCAACCGGGATAGTATGACGGCTGCAACCACCGGAGGACAAAGAGGCTCAGAGATCAAAGGGAGCACTTTCTTCAAGACTTTCATCTGAAAGTGGCCTGTTTGACAAACAGTGGCGATCTGACTCTCCATAGATAAAGAAGCCGATAGTGTTACACCCAGATTTTTCACCTCCCAAACAGAAGTGGGAAGGGGACCAAAAGATAGAGGCCAGAAGGAAGACACCAAAAGTGAAGGATCAGGGGGACACCCCACCACCAAGACCTTCTTGTCACCGTTCAATTTGAGCCAGTTGTTGTTCATCCACTCACCAACAGCAGTCATGCATCTTCGCAGGTACAACGCCATCTCAGCCTGATCTAGATCGAAACGTATCAGGATCTGATTGTCGTCGGCATATGAATAACGGAGCGGATGAGGCAAACAAAAGCCCAAATATAGGTGTTAAAGAGAATCGGAGACAGGTTGGTGCTCCACATTGGACTAGTAGGAGGGTGGACTAGCGAGTGCTGCCTTGGGTTGGGGCAGTGGGAGGAGGGTGCACTAGCGGATGCTTCCTTGGTTTGGGAGAGTGGTAGGAGGGTGGAATAGCGGATGCTGGCTTGGGTTGGGTCAGTGGTCAGTGTGGTAGTGGGAGGTGGGTGGATTAGCGGGTACTGCATTGATTTAGGGGGATGAGGTTCAGATTTTCTTGGGTATGTGGGTGCTGCTTTGAGTTCGGGATTTGGGGCGCGGTTTCATCAGGGTACTGGGACGAGGACGTGTGAGTCGCAAGAGAGGAGTGGATGTAATGGTGATTGTTTGTAAATAATCCTGGTTTACTTTTTTACATGGGTCTGGCGCAAAGGTTGTTTGACACCACTAATTTTTGCTTGCCATGGAGGCGTGTTGTGGGCGTTCCAGGCGCAACTCATTCTTCTTTGCACTGCATGTTTCTTTGCGCGTTTGAATCTATGAATCTGCTCCCCACGCTATTCTTTTCGTCCATGCAATGATCTTTATCGCGTAAAGTAGTTAGCGCAGACTACTAGCACCATAGTCTAAATGTACAATGGTGAAATGCAATTTGCAGGAAACAAATATTATAAATATCGAAGGGTAATACTTTATGCCATTGTGTCAAGGATGTATATACTCCATTGCAAACCAAGCCACAACATGAATCCAAACTTTATTTTAGAAATAAATAAGATTTGACAAATACTTATTATTATGTACATGAAAACCGTGACTAGCATTCACTTTATTTTCTGTAGTTTACTCATAAACATGACAAGTATATAGTGTGTAAATTTAGGACCAAGTGGGAGCAGCTCATTTTGAAAGTGTTTCTTCCCCCAAAAAACATATGCAGCAAATCAATATTAATGTCAATCCCCCTGAGGATCGCCAGTCGAGAAAAGGCATGTGCATCATACACTCACTTTAAACCCAGTCACATACAGAGGCACCCTTGGTGGTACAGAGGCTTTCGCATAACCTATGGGTTGTCACTTCTTTGGCATCTCCTATAGCATCTGTAGCTCCGAAATGTTGAACACTCATCAGCTAGTCTATGTTCTTTGTCAGTACAAGCCAAGTGGAGCCATAGGTTGCAGGCATCACAGGCAATCTAAACAAAATATTAACAGTATTTTAGGATTCAAACAATTTTAAATGTGGTCAACATCACTATATATATCAATAATTATTAAAATACTATATTTATTAAATCAAGGTTAAAGAACATTATTAATTGAAATGAAAGAAAAATGTCACATTGCCAACTATGGGCCTGATTCACAGAAGCATTTTATAATGGTGCAATACCATTGGAAAACGCTTTATCAATCAAGCCCTAAGTATGTTAATGCCAGGGCATCATATCAACACACTAACAGTTTTATAGAGAATAATTTCCACATAGATATCTGTCAAATAGTAAATTATTGAAGTCTTGGTGTTCAATACATTGGGCCTCATTACGAGGCTTGCGCTTCCGTAATGAAGGGTGCCGGGACAGGACCGGCATCGTTCATTACGGGATGTGCAATTACGAGGTTCCCTCGCGGGACCCCAGAACAGACGTCTGGTAAAACCAGACGTCCATTCCGGGTCCCGCGAGGGGACCAAGGAGCTAATAGCGGGCCCTTTATAAACAGGCCCGTTATTAGCTCCAACCCCATTCCCATTGAGCCCTATAGGGGCTCAAATGGGTTTGGGGATCGGTTTCTTCAAGGAGGAATTACCGGGTTCTCCAATGTTGGAATGACCCAGTTATTCCTCATTGAAGGAACCCGGTATTGGAGCCCAGTATGGAGGTAGCTGTTGCCCGGGGTCGGGCCAGATAACGGAACATCCCTTTATTAACCGCTCCTAACTCGAACTGGCGCCAACGCGCCTTTCTCCCACAACCAACCTCCCTCGCCCATGTGTCAATGCTGTCCAGCCCCTTAGTGGGCGGGTCTTGCACTAACCCTGTAGTGGCGGGCAACACCACCCCCGGACAAATGTCCAAATGTCCCTTTAACATTCTTCGACCAGTCATGTTGGTCTCTTAATAACTTGTTGCGGTCTCTCGTGGCGGACCTCTGCTCCACTTCCATTCTGGGCCTCTTCACTTTGGTCTGTCCCGCTGCCGTCTTCTTTCAGCGGAAACCACAGGTCGTCTCGGGAAGCCCTTGGCTCTGGGGTTCTGGGTCTGGGGGGAGACTTGCACTCTTCTCTCTTGATGTAATGTTTGAACTGTTGGCAGTTCCTCGTGATGACCTTATCCTGGTCTTGTGCTGTCACCATTGTTCCTTTCACTGCCGTGACGCTCATGGGGCTCGGCGCATACCGAGGGTCTGTCTTGCGTACCATGGGTTGCTCTACCAGCACCTCATCTCCGATCTGAAAGTCTTTTGGCATTGCCTTGCGCCTTGTGTCAGTGTCCTGTTTCGCTATCCTTTTCTCTTCAGCATCTCGCTGCAGTACTTCTGTATCTGGGCTCTCTGTCCTTTCGGATGCGTGTGTGTACCTCGTACCGGACCATGAGTTCGGCAGGCGTCTTGTTTGTTGCGTCATGTGGCGTATTTCTGTAGTCTCTGAGAAGCCGGCATAATGCTTGATGGGGGTTGATTGCTTTAATTCGTGCTCTCTGGATTGTCTTCTTTATTGATGCCATGAATTGTTCCGCCATCCCGTTTGCTTGTGGGTGCCGGGGTGTAATCTTCATGTGTTTGAATCCTAGGTGGTTTGCCAGAGCTGCAAATTCATGTCCACAGAAAGGTGGCCCATTGTCCGACTTAATCACTCTGGGGATTCCCCATTCGCTAAGTACTTCCTCCAGTACTGCTGCTACTTGTGAAAACGCTGTGGTGGCTACTTTCTTTACTATGGGGAATCGCCAGTGTTCGTCTATCAAAAGTAGGAGGTATTCTCCTGACTCTGTGGGTTCGTAAAAGTCTATAGCCACTCTTTCCCATGGATATTCTGTTATTTGTGTATGTTGCAGAGGAGCCGGAGGGTCGGCTGGGGATGTGCACTGACAGGCATGGCAGTTCCTTACGCAATCGTCCACTGCAGCGTCTAGGAATGGGAACCAAACGTGACACCTCAGTTGTTTCTTTGTGTTTTCGGCTCCTCTGTATCCTTCATGTGCGGTGCAGACAACTTCCTTCCTCAGAGCAGCTGGGATTACAATGCGGCAACCCCTGACTAGGATGTTGTGGTTTTTTACCGCTAGTTCATTGTGTACCCTCGCTAGTCTCTCAATCACTTCTCTGCACACCCCCGGGTGGGCCAGAGTTGCTCGTCGGTGGTCTCTCCACTTGTTGGCTGATGTCAGGCTGATGGCAAGTGCGGTAGTGGGGTCTGCAGCAGACGCTGCAGCGACCGTGTCCATCGAGAGCGCGGGTGGTAGGGAGTTTTCTGCTAAATAGTTGACATATGCGACATCTCCTCTCCGTGTCAGTGGGGTCCCATTGGATGTCGTGACGGGTAGTCGGCAGGGTTTAAGTCGCCCCCAGGTCGATGGATGATATCGTAATCGTATTCTGAAGGAGGATGCCCCACCGTTCTATCCTCAGAGGCATCTTGGTGTGAGGGTTGCCGAAAAGTGATAATAGCACTTGATGATTAGTTAATAGGGTAAATCCTTTCCCTATTAGAAAGTTGTGAAAATGTTCATATGCCCAGACTGCGGCAAGACTTTCTTTTTCCGCTTGGGAGTAGGCTGTTTCCGGGGTGGATAATTCTCTGCAGGCATATGCTACCATGTGCCTAGGGTTGACGTCTGCTCCACTTGTCTGCGCGAAGATTGCACCCAGGCCAACTGGACTCACGTCCACAATCACTTCTGTGTGCCAATCCGGGTTGAAATAGGCTAGGCGGTGGGCCTCGGTGAGGGCTTGCTTGATGTCATTGAATGCTTGTTGGCATCGTGGGGTCCATATAAATGTCGCTTCTTTCTGTAAGAGTCTCCTGAGCGGTTCAGTGAGGGATGCGTAGTGTGGTATATACCTGGCCCAGTAACCATATACCAAGAAAGGAGTGGACATCGGCAGCCTGTTGCAGTTCCTTGAGGTTTGAGATGGTGGCCACTTTCTCAGGGTCAGGCATCATCCCTTCACTGGAGAAAATGTGTCCAAAAAATGTTAGCTTCGCCTTGCTGAACCTGCATTTTTCAATGTTGAGTGTGAGGCTGGCGGCTTGTATTGCCTCACATGTGGCGAACAAAGCAGCATCATAGGCTTCTTTGGACAAGCAAAAATTGAGGATGTCATCGCTGTAATTCAACGCTCCCCGTATTGGCCTAATGATCTGCTGCACCGTCTCCTGAAAGATTTCCACGGCTGAGGAAATGCCAAAATTTAGTCTGCGATATCTGAAAAGGCCATCATGAGTTGCAAAGGTTGTGATTGCTCTGGAGTCCGGGTGCAATTCCAGTTGGTGATAACCTTGTCTAAGATCGAGTTTGGAGAACATGTGTGCATTGTTCAATTGTACGATCATGTCTTCAATGCACGGGCCCGGGTGTCTCTCGCACTTAATGGCGGTGTTGGCCACCCTCATGTCGATACACAGTTGTAACTTGCCCCCTTCCTTGGGCACTATGACAAGGGGGGAAACCCACAGTGTTGGACCTGTCCCACTGCATAAAACCGGACCTCAATATCTTCAAGAAAACTAAAACCATATCACCCTGCACGTACTCTAAGATCAAGCTCAGCCGGCCTCCTAGTCATACCAAAAACAAACTCTGTCAGGTTCGGTGGATCATCATTCTCAGTCTTGGCCCCCACTCTGTGGAATGCACTCCCACCCCACATCCGACTCACTGAGGACTTCATGTCTTTCCGCAAATTACTGAAAACATGGCTCTTCCCATAAAACCGACCCCTACCTCAAACTGGATAACGGCAACCCAATGACATTAGCCCAAAACGCTAGATCATAAATAACGATCCAGCATCATGATCCGAGCAAGAAATCAAAACTAATAACCTCTAAGGTAAACTTAAAAGGACAAAAAAAATAGAATGAGTAAAAAGGATCAAAGCAATGAATAAAAAAGGAAATAAGTTGTATGAGAGCAGTAAAGTGGTTGAAATTAATGAATTAGATGAAATAAATGTAATGGACAAGAGGATCAAAGTGAACGAGAGGAATAAAGTGGATAACAGCAATTCAACTAGCCCAAACTACTAGATCATAAATAACAATAACATAAATAACAACCCAATGTCGTGTGTGTGTGTGAGAAATCGAAATCTGATAACCTCTAACGTAAACTAAACAGGCAAACAGAATAGAATGAGTAAAGTGGATCAAAGCAGTGAAGTAGATAAAAATAATATATTGGATAAAAGCAGTAAAGTGGTTGAAATTAATGAAATAGATGAAATGAATGTAACGGACAAAAGGAACAAGATGGACGAGGGGAATGTGGAGAGGATAGAAAGATGAATACATGATAAGAATGAGTGCACAGAGTACACAGAACTGGTAGTGTGCATGAAACAGATAGATAGTATGGAATGTAAGAATGCATGGTATAAATGGAACTAATAGAATAGACGATTCAAGTGCATGAGACGGGCTTAGTGCATGGGACAGATGGTGAACATGGGACAGATCGAGTGCGTGCGACAAGTGACATGAGTTGAACCGATAATGTATGATGAATGGATGAAGTGTGTGAAGCAGATGAAGTTGGGTAAGCAGATGAAGTCGGTGGAGCACATGAAGTCAGTGGAGAGGACTAAGTGCATAGAGCGGATGAGAGCGTAGATCAGATGAGAGCGTAGAGCGGACGAGAACGCAGAATGATTGAGAGCGTGGAGCAGATGAGAGCGTGGAACAGATGAGAGCATGGAGCGGATGTAGGGTGTGAGGCAGAAGTAGGGTGCGGACTAGACGACAGCGTGGAGCGGATGTAGGGTGTTGAGCAGACGTAGGGTGTTTAGCGGATGTAGGGTGTGAGGGTGTTGAGCGGATGTAAGGTGTGGAGCAGATATAGGGTCTGGAGCGGGTGTAGAGTGTGGAGCGGGTGTAGAGTGTGGAGCGGGTGTAGAGTGTGAAGCGAACGGGTGATGTATGTGATGGAACAGGTGATGTGTATGATGGAATGGGTGATGTGTATGACGGAACGGGTGATGTATATAACGGAATGGGTGATGTATGTAACGGAACGGATGATGTAGGTGGAAGGAATGGGTCAAGTATGTTGAATGAAACGGATGTAGAGTGTGGAGTGAACGGTTGATGTATGTGGATGGAATGGGCCAAGTATGTTGACTGGAACGTGTGTGATGTATCTGGAAGGAACGAGTCAAGTATGTGGATGAGTCAAGTGAAGTATGTGGTTGGAACGGACAAAGTATGGGGTCATAACGGGTGAGGTATGACAGTGGAACGGATGAACTAGGCGGAACGGATGAACTAGGCGGAATGGATGAACTGGATGGAACGGGTGAAGTATTTGGATGAAAAGGATGAAGTATGTGAATGGACCCGGCAAAATGGATGGATGGAAAGGGTGAAGCAGGTAGATGGAACGGGTGAAGCAGGTAGATGGAAACGGAGAAAGTGGGTGTATGGAATGGGTGAAGTATATGGTTGGAACGGGTGAAGTATGTGGATGGAACGGATGAAGTATGTAGATGGATAGAACGGGTGAAGTATGTGGAAGGAACGGGTGAAGTATGTGAAAGGAACAGATGAAACATGTGGAAGGAACGGGTGAAATATGTGGAAGGCAAGGGTCAAGTATGTGGATGAACGGGTCAAGTATGTGAATGGAACGGGTCAAGTATGTGGAAGGAATGGGTCAAGTATGTGGAAGGAACAGGTCAAGTATGTGGAAGAACGTGTGAAGTATGTGGATGGAACGGGTGAAGTATGTGGATGGAACGGACGAAGTATGGGGTTGGAACGAGGAAGTATGTGGTCGAACGGGTGGAGTGGGTTGAACGGGTGGAGTGGGTGGAATGGGTGGAAGGGATGGAACGGGTGAAATGGGTGAAACGAAAGAAGTATGTGGATGAAACGGGTGAAGTGGATAGAACGGATGAAGTAGGTGGATAAAACGGATAAAGCCTGTGGGTGGAACAGGTGAAGTGTGTGGAACGGGTTAAGTGCGTGGAACAGGTGAAGTGGGTGGAACTGGTGAAGTGGGTGGAACCGGTGAAGTGGGTGGAACGGGTAAAGTGGGTGGAACGAGTGAAGTTGATGGAACCGTAGAAGTGTGTGGATGAAACAGGTGAAGTGAGTGGAACGGATGAAGTGGGTGGAACGGATGAAGTGGGTGGAACGGATGAAGTAGGTGGATGAACGGATGACGTATGTGGATGGAACGAGTGAAACAGGATGTATGGAACGGGTCAAGTATGTGGATGGATGATGCATGGAGAACGTATAACGTGAAAATCAGCAGACCGGATGATGAAGGAATAACATGTATAGATGTATAGATCAGACGAAGTGCATTGATCAGAAGGAACACACAGAACTGATCGAACTGATAATGTGCATAGAATCTGAGCGAGTACATGCAACGGATGGAATGAACGGAACGGATAGAGGGCACGGAATGGACACTTACAAAAATGATTCGAGTGCATGGAATGATCTGAAGTGCATAAAACGATCGAAGTGCATAGAATGATTGGAATGCATAGAAGGGTTGGCGTGCATAGAATGGTTGGAGTGCATAGAATGGGTATAGCGCATAGAATGGTCGGAGTGCACAGAATGGTTGAAATGCATAGAATGGTAGAGTGCATAAAACAGAGTGTATAGAACGGTTTGGAGTGTATGAAACGGTTTGGAGTGTATGGAACGGTTTGAGTGTATAGAACGGTTTTGAGAACACGGAACGCTCCGGAGTGCATGGAACGGTCGGAGTGCATGGAACGGTCGGAGTGCATGGAACGGTTGGAGTGCCTGGAACCATTGGAGTGTGCTCGATCTCAAGCATCTAGGTAAACCACCATATCACATCTCCACGCTTACTCTCTTCTTTAACACCACAACTCAACTAGAACACGGCAATACTATGACACCATCCGGTATAGCTGTTCTCAAACCATCACTTGCCTCATACTGCCCCTCATCCTAACTAAACACAGCTGGTTACGCACCGTCCAGCCTAGGCGTTCTCCTCAGGCCTAACGTCGCCAGAATCGGTCTGGATAACAAACTGCCAGAACGAACACATACTCTTGATCTCGAAACCACCACACCTACCGCTAAGAAGCAGCTATCACACGAATACCTGCTGCACACATACCCGGTGCTCACACGCACCTTATGACTCTCTCTCTACTGACTTGAACTTCAGTTCCTGAGAGCGCTCAACCTACCAGCGCCCTGAGATCATACCAATGGTACATAAGGCGCTATATAAATGCAAAATAACATAACATAACATAACATCAGTGAGTAGTTGTTCAAGTTCTCGTGATACTGCCTCTTGAAGATGAAAACCAGCTCTCCTTGGGTATTGTGGCACCGGTCTCACATTGGGGTCTATGTGCAGTTTGATTGGGGGACCTTTGAGCTTTCCTAGGCCAGAGCATATGTTAGGGAACTTTTGTTCGACGTCCACCTTCGATATTAGGTTTTGGGATTGTTCTTGGAGTATTGCCCTGACCTGCTCTTTCGACTCCTGGCAAATTGTGGTGGAGGTGATTGTGTCTCCGCCACCTACGTGGATCTCGATCAGCCCTAGGCGAGAGGCGGTGTGATAGCTGAGCAGGCATCTTCCTTTGGTGAGAGATCTAATTATGTGGATGGTGGTGTCCACGTGGCATCCGTTTACGAGAAAACGGCACGTGAAACGTCCGATTGTTTGTAGTGGCTTGGCTGCACCCCACTGAAAGATTCTGGAGTGTGAGGGCTCGAGCACTGGTGGTTGTGGGATTCTCCTGTACTCTTGTTCGCACATTATGTTCACGGTGGCGCCCGAGGCCACCATGAAGTGAAAAAGACAGTTCTCCATTTTGATAGGTATTTTCGAGGCTTCTCTGGCCTCCTTATTGTCGAGCACGAGGTTGACATACTCGTCTTGGTTGTGTGAGTCGTATTGCATATAGTATGCGGTTGCTGGTGGATCTTAGTAGTGCGTGTCCTCGCCATACCCATCTGGAGGGTTGTCATATTGGTCTGTTAGATGTTGCGGCCGGTCTGTGTAATCAGGCGCCTGGGCGTATTCGTGGTCTTGATATTCATCAACCGCTCTTACATGGCTCCGTTGGTTCTGTTGGTAGTATCTTTGCGACCCATACTGTGGAGGCATCGGGCAGAGAGGCATTCTGACTGGTGCCTGGGGTGGCATCGTGGGGAAAGGCTTCCCTTCTTTACATACTGATTGAAAATGTCCTTCTCTGCCACAGTTTGTGCACCTTTGCGATAGTGCTCGGCAGGATCCTGAGTGCGGCTATGCCATGCCGCACCGGTAACATTGTCTCTGTTGACGTGGAATTTGTTGTATTTGTGGCCTGTAGGGATGTGGCCCTCTGTCATTTTGGCGATGTGATTGGACAGCGGCTATGTGTTCCGTTTTATCCTGTTTTATGTTGCTGGTGCCGGTCATGGACGCGGCTGCGCATCGACTCTTTCAAATATGCGAGCGAGCTCGCTGACATCGGGAATGGTGAGCGGTTTCTTTAACAGCTGCTTTTTGAGTGCGGGCGATAGGCAGCCTTCTATGGCTCTCAGGCTATTGCTTCTTCCAGAGAGAATTCATCAAATTTGCAGTGCGCTCCTTACACTCTTAGGCGGGTTAGGAATTTGTCTAGTTTCTTGTGGTTTTTGAGAACACTGGATGAAGAGGTATCTTTCATAATCCCGATTTGTTTCAATTATGAGTAGTTTGTCTAGGGCTCTGATCAATGTTGCAAAGTCATTTTGCTCAGCCGCTGGGATTGTCTTGACGATAGTCTTTATCTCCCCCCCACCAGGTTGAGAAAAATGTCTCTTATGTACTGAGAGTCTCCGTACCCTGACCCCCTCACAAAATGGTGGAAGTCTTCCATCCACTCAATCCACCTCGGCCCTTTGGTGGCTTGCAGTGTTGTGGTGAACGGTGGCGGCATCCTTAGCTGGATGGACTTGGCCGCACGTGTTTACTGGGGTGATGTTGGGTTACTCATTTTGCGAGCGGTCTGCCTTTATTGTTTTTGGAGTGCAGTGATGTGTGAAATACTTCTGGATGCGCTGATATACTTATGTAACTGGGCCTTCAAAATGGCGGCGTTGGAGTGTGGCGCTGGGACCAAGTGGGCCTGTTGGTTCCAGGCGAGTTGGGCCTAGTCCACCCTGCAGGCAACTGTTTCTTGGTGTCTTGGAGTGGGGTGTGGGCTTCCACTCACCGATTGCTGCCCCTGTGTCTCTGGAGGCCACGTGTCTCACATGTTCTGTGCTCGAGGCTCTATGGCCTTCTGGTGCACGGTGGTTGTCGCAGTGTCTCTGTGTGGGTGGCTGGGGGCCGCGCAGCGTGCTGCAGCCGGATTGGGGTGTGACCGTGTTTGCAATCAGCAGGATCCCCCTTCAGACGGGAGGCAGAGGAGTGTTGGGCGGACTGCCCGGCGCTGAGTGTGCCCAGCAGGATCGCCGGCACCCGTGGGAGAGGAGGCGGAGAATAGGGCGGACTGCCCGATGTCGACGTAGGGCGCCCAGCGGGAACGCTGGCGCACGCAGGAGGAGGCGGAGTGAGGGCGGATTGCCCAATGCCGTCTATGCGCCCAGCGGGATTGCTGGCGCGATGAAGGAGGAGGTGGAGGAATGGGCAGACTGCCCACCTACCGGCATGTGGAGGAGGGCCTGACTCCAGTGCGGCGGGATCGCCGCAACCAGTGGGAGGAGGAGGATGAGCGGCAAGGGAGTCCGGTGTGTGCTGGGACCGTCCTCGTCGCCAGCGTTGCCCAGGGTCGGGCCAGAAATAATAACGCGCACATGCGGAGGATCTTAACGGAACATCCCTTTATTAATCGCTCCTAACTCGAACTGGCGCCAACGTGCCTTTCTCCCACAACCAACCTCCCTCGCCCATACGTCAATGCTGTCCAGCCCCTTAGCAGGCGGTGCTTGCATTAACCCTGTAGTGGCGGGCAACAGCAGCCATGCCCTTATTTAGGGCATGGCTACCTCCATACTCGTAATGAGGCCCATTGTCTATACAGCCCTCACTGTTATCGATATGAATAGGCATGTGCATGCAGCACAATCTTCCCCTACATTCTGAAACAGCCGATTTCACCACTGAGCGCTAAAAAGATGCATCTTACCGTTCTATGGTATCGCTAGCCAGTGTGTTCACTTCACTGCCGCGAGTAAAGTGAATGCCTTTACTTCTCATTAATGCTCTGAACTGAGATTGTACTCTAAATATATTGCGCTCCGCGCTCCTATGTATGTCAAGAACATTTGCTTACTGTTTTGTGTTTTACGCGATAGTTTATTCTACTGAGATTCACAAAATGAATTGCCTGCCATACCGTGTTTACATATCACCCCTGACTTAGGCAGGGCCGGTTTTACACAAAATTGCACCCTAGGCAGGAAGCATCGTTGGCACCCCCCCCCCCCACCCCTGACCACTTAGTAAATGGACTGGCTAGTACTCCCAACATTTCCCTCACCAGGTGGGCATTAGTGGACCATCTTTAGATTATTAATTTTGGGCCATGGTAAGTCCGGCAAAGACTTAAACGATGACATCCAGTCTACACGCCTAGAATTTGCACCAAGTAAATATTAGGGCGCCTGGCGGGGTCCTGATATACCCAGGTAGTTACACATATAAATAGCAAAAAATCAGGATGAGAGATCCTACAAGCAGCTGTGTGATTCTGAACATATACATTTATTTCAAACACACAGAATTTTTTTGAATGAATTCTCAATTATTTTACAGAACCTTCGATAAGCACGAAAGTAAGTTGACAACGGACAGGTTGTGATTATATACAGTGGAAATACAAAATGAATATCAACCTCTATAGTGTAGAAGTAAAAAATCCATCCACACAAGGGCACAGTCACATATGATAGTAGGATGGACCTACAGTTGAAGCAAGGTGCACCCGGGACGAAAAGTAGTTCGGGGTATAATTAACACAAGGTATACACAACAAAATCTACAGAACATACACAAAGGGGAGTTTTTGCAGTTGTGTCACAGGAGATCGACACAAGTGTGTTTCGGCCATGTTGGGCTGGATTGGAGCCTGTCTGGGTGTTGGCCTTCATCAGGATTGACACCAGATTTGGTGCTGTCCGGAAAATCTGCTGCTGCAATAGCAGTTGGGTGCTGTGTTTAGACAATCCTCAATGGTTGTTGGATTGTAGGTGCGAAGTGCACTTCAGGTTAGCCGTGGGTTCCTGATGGCTAGGTTTGTCTCAGGATCCCAGGGGCTGGAAATGGGCCTGGATGGGTCCCAAATCGCGAATCGAATACCATACCAAATCGCGAATCGAATACCATAAGTGCACAGGTGCCCTGCTGAGACTGGGAAGGGGCAGAGCAGGGCACAGGGGGCAGGAGACATGAGGGAACAGCACCCTGCACCGAGGGCGGGAGACGTGAGTGAGTACCTTGCACCCAGGACAGGCGGCGACACACTTACCTGCTGCTGCACACCCACTCGCTTTCTGTAATGTCGGGGCCGACACAACAACGGCAGCCCCCAATCAATCCTACTCAGTGCGCCAGCGCCACCCGGGGCCCGGGATCAGGGGGGAAGTAATAGAGCAACAAATGTTGCTAATTGCCATTGCCCTGTCCTGCCTGAGGGCCGAGGCTGCAGCAGTGTGCTGACGTGTATTCTAGCACTGCTAGAATAAACGTTTGTTTCGTTTCACAATTCGTATTATAACATTATTAAAATGAATGTTGCAGGCTGCTGGTGCGGCGCCCCTAGAGGCTGACTGACGTCAGGCAGCTGCCTGAGCTGCCTGACACAAAGACCGGCCCTGGATTTAGGCCATTGCCATGCCTGCAAGCCATCACAATTAACTGATTAAGCACGGGCTCGCCTCACTCCACTTACGCAGCGTAAACATTTCAATGGTGTCCACATAATTGTTACTTTACTGTGTATTACATATCACAGCTGCTCAGCCTACCTGCCACATTATCTGCTTCAATACTATTATCCAGTATTATATATACTATAGTACTTCCACAGCCATTGCACCTAGATCAGCGTTGTGACTCTCCCCATCTGTGCGCTCTGATCTATGATGTTCATATTATCTACTCATGGTTATCTAATTATATGCTAACTTAAAATATCATCATTGCCATCCACTATCTAACAAAGTGCTCAGTTCCCTATTGCTGCTACAAACTGTTTCACCCACGTTTTAATGCAATCGAATTTACGCATGACTCTAACTTCAATGTGGATTGCATAATTCGTCTTATGTATATTATAGCTGCTAATACCTCAGTTAGACAAATGCTTCTCTCCAATCTATATAGCATACCAATCATTGCTTTATGTTACATTTTTTGCTAGACCCCATCGGCATACCATTTTATCCACTACCTTGCTCTATTAACTAAGCTCTTGCAAGTAACAGCGCCTCAATGCCCCTGGGCTGCTTGCACGCTATATAAATATAAATAAATAAATATTATACACACTATGCCAACTACCAGTCCTTATATGTATAACAACTAGCCGCAGATCCTATTACACGACACCACACCTAGCCTGACATCACCTCCTCAAGTCATGAACTTGCTCGCGCTAATTATCTTGTGCATTCTAAACATATTTACTCCCTTATTACTACCTACAATGGCATCATCTGCAACAGCCCCTCCTTCTAATGACAAATACAATGAAACTCAGGTACTCACCACAGCCTACTACAATTCATGTAGAACATCCAGCATATTCCTATCGTTGGCGTGAATTCTACCACCATCGGATAGTATTAGCCCCACCACCTTTCTACCCCACTCCACCTAAAGGTTAGCAAACATAATCGCACTGTCCTAACAGCGTTAAGCAATCCACTGCCACTCACCCCAACCCAATGGATGAAACTTTTCGCCACAAGACCTACTCCCAACCAACCCTGCCCAACTCAAATCAGGAATTCCGGACTTCGCTCCAGATTCATGACAACAAGCCATCACCCAATTGCTGACAATAGTATAACTAACAGCAATCCCACGCCTGCAAATTTGAAAGCAACCATCTCCCAAAACAGCAAAATCACCTATATTCTATCTTTGCAAGAAAACACCACCACTACTAGCGCTACCCTGTCTACCAAAGGAGCGCTTATAACCGCCAGATCCCTGCCAGCTCACACATGTGATATTGCAGACCTTATAACCAAGAACAACCTATATTTCCTAGCCTTAACGGAGACCTGGCTTCATGCTGCAGCAGGGCCATCATTCTCACTTGCTATACCAGACGAGTACACTATCATCAGACAAGACAGAGAATCCTGTAAAGGCGGCGGTGCCGTTATTGCCAAAGCCTTACTAGGCCTTAGACCCTTACCTAACCAAACATTCCCCACAGGGGAACTATTGTTAATTAAGCTACCCATCACAGCATCACGGACCATGACCATTCACCTCATGTATAGACAACCAGGTCCACTCCTCCTTCGAGAAAGAAGTTACCACACTTCTCACAGCAAACACCAAACCAGGGTCCCAATTTATGCTATTAGGAGACCTCAACCTAGGACTGCACAACCCTAAAGATGACAAGGCCCTAGCTGTCGCTAACTCCATATCTGAACTAGGCTTCACGCTTCACACATCGTATTTCTGACCCCACCCACAACAAAGGGAGAATACTAGATTGGATCACAGATATTAACTGCAACACCAACATCCTTTCCAACTCACCATGCGCCTGCTCCGATCACCATATTATCATATTCACTATAGAAGACAGCAACCGTCCTAAACATGGCAACCCACTCACACCTCCTACATTTACTAGTAACAACCATAACATAACAGTAGAGAAACTACTCCCTCTGTTACAGCCTATCCTCAATGACCCCATCTATTACAATGACCCATCCTCACCAGTAGATCTGTACAACAGCACACTACTCAATGCCATCAACAAAATAGCACCTTTGAAAATGTGGAAAGCTAAACCTTGCTCACACCTTAATACATGGTTCACCCCACACCTTAGAACCTTGCGCAAAAACAAAAGAACGGCCGAATCACTATGGAAAAGCCTTCCCTCATCAGCTAACAAAGACAAACTTACAGAAGCCTCCCTCACCTACAGAGCTGCCATGCACCAATCCAAAAGTGATTCTTACAATAATAGAATCATCAATGCAAAATCCAGCACTAAAGAACTATTCAACATCCTTAGAGAGCTGGAATCTCCTATACCTCCACCTGAGACCTGCAGCAAAGACATGGGATGGTGCACCAATATAGAGAAAGCACTGCTAGACAAAATTGAGCTTCTTCAAGCCAAAATTGAATTAAAGAAAATGTGCCTTACCACTTACTCTGCCCGACTCCCACTGTCCACATCGCCACCCGATCCACCCAATCTGTTCAAGTTCTCACCTCTCTCCGCTAAGGATGTCGAGGACATAATAATTCACTTGAAACCATCAAGATGTCAGGGGGACATCTGCCCAGCAAAGACCATTAAAGAGGCAGCGAGGGATCTCGCACCCTTTATTACCTCAATAATCAATGCCTCATTTGAAAATAGCGTAGTCCCTACTAATCTGAAAGACGCGTGGGTCCTTCCCCCTACTAAAGAAACCTAACCTCGACCCAAACATCCCTACAAACTATAGACCGATCACTACTGTTCTGTTACTTCTAAACATTCTTGACAGAACAGCCTGCCTTCAGATCCAGGAACATCTTGAAAGAAGTAATCTCTTGGGCCTCCGACAATCAGGCTTTAGACCTAGACATGGCACCGAGACAGCCTTGATAGATCTAAAAACACAAATGGATACAATAAAAGACAAAGGCAACTTAGCCCTCCTACTGTTACTAGACCTATCGGCTGCCTTTGACTTAGTAAATCATGAAATCTTATGCAACAACCTCTCATCTGCAGCCCATTTCTCCGATAAAGCAACTGCTTAGATCCAGTCATTCCTGAATAACAGAACTACGAGAGTATTCGCACCCACAGCATCGGCCAAGCCAGCACCGGTCACATATGGTGTACCGCTGGGTTCCTGCGTTTCCCTGATGTTTTCTAATATTTTTACAAAGCCCCTTTTCGACGACCTTGACCATTTGGATGTCTCCTATACCAACCATACGGATGACACCGACTATCACATTGACACTAAACTATTAAATGACATATATCTAAACACGGACTGTGTTTTAATGACGATAAGACAGAACTACTCCTGATAGACTCCCAAACGAGACTTAACAGATTAGACAAACACTACCATTCTTTTAATATTAACAGCAACAACATAATGGTTTCTAAGGAAGTGAAAATGCTGGGCACCTACCTTGACTCATCAACCAGACTGAAACACGTGTCTGGGGTTGCTGTTGGTACTCTTGTTCAGAGGAGAATTGCCTAGCATTTCGGTGCTGGACTGCCCCAGGGCAGGACAAAGACTGATATGTTTGGGATATTTCTTCTCTGTGAAAGATAGTGAGCTAAAGACTCTGGGTAAGGCTCTTGTAACCAGGACTCATGTCTGGCAGAGAGTCTCCCAGGACCCCCCTTGTTATCTGCATATTTCAAGTAACTTTGGGCTTCACCCTAAGTTACTAGGGGAATCCAGACGTGGACCCCTTGCTCACTATTCTTAGAGAGGCACAGCTACACCCTACTGATGAGGTTCAACCAGACCGAAACACGTGTCTGGGGTTGCTGTTGGTACTCTTGTTCAGAGTAGAATTGCCTAGCATTTCGGTGCTGAACTGCCCCAGGGCAGGACAAAGACTGATATGTTTGCGATATTTCTCTGTGAAAGATAGTGAGCTAAAGACTCTGGGTAAGGCTCTTGTAACCAGGACTCATGTCTGGCAGAGAGTCTCCCAGGACCCCCCTTGTTATCTGCATATTTCAAGTAACTTTGGGTTTCACCCTAAATTACTAGGGGAATCCAGACGTGGACCCCTTGCTCACTATTCTTAGAGAGGCACAGCTACACCCTACTGATGAGGTTCAACCAGACCGAAACACGTGTCTGGGGTTACTGTTGGTACTCTTGTTCAGAGGAGAATTGCCTAGCATTTCGGTGCTGGACTGCCCCAGGGCAGGACAAAGACTGATATGTTTGGGATATTTCTTCTCTGTGAAAGATAGTGAGCTAAAGACTCTGGGTAAGGCTCTTGTAACCAGGACTCATGTCTGGCAGAGAGTCTCCCAGGACCCCCCTTGTTATCTGCATATTTCAAGTAACTTTGGGTTTCACCCTAAGTTACTAGGGGAATCCAGACGTGGACCCCTTGCTCACTATTCTTAGAGAGGCACAGCTACACCCTACTGATGAGGTTCAACCAGACCGAAACACGTGTCTGGGGTTGCTGTTGGTACTCTTGTTCAGAGGAGAATTGCCTAGCATTTCGGTGCTGGACTGCCCCAGGGCAGGACAAAGACTGATATGTTTGGGATATTTCTTCTCTGTGAAAGATAGTGAGCTAAAGACTCTGGGTAAGGCTCTTGTAACCAGGACTCATGTCTGGCAGAGAGTCTCCCAGGACCCCCCTTGTTATCTGCATATTTCAAGTAACTTTGGGTTTCACCCTAAGTTACTAGGGGAATCCAGACGTGGACCCCTTGCTCACTATTCTTAGAGAGGCACAGCTACACCCTACTGATGAGGTTCAACCAGACCGAAACACGTGTCTGGGGTTGCAGTTGGTACTCTTGTTCAGAGGAGAATTGCCTAGCATTTCGGTGCTGGACTGCCCCAGGGCAGGGCAAAGACTGATATGTTTGGGATATTTCTTCTCTGTGAAAGATAGTGAGCTAAATACTCTGGGTAAGGCTCTTGTAACCAGGACTCATGTCTGGCAGAGAGTCTCCCAGGACCCCCCCTGTTATCTGCATATCATCACTAACACTGACAAGACAGGTTAATGCGATAGCCTCGGCCTCAGCCTACACCTGCACATTAATTAATGCTTGCCGACATTTCTTGTCCATATCCAACTGCATCACTATAGCCAGAGCTTTGATATTATCAAAACTTGACTATTGCAACACCTTATACCTCGGAACTAACCAACACAACCTAAAAAAGCTGCAAATACTCCAAAATAATGCGCTCAGATCCGCCATGAACATCCCCAGATCTCACCATATATCAGAGTTGAGACGCAATGCTCACTGGCTATCAATCCATCAAAGAATCACATTTCAAACACTATCACTCACACACAAATGCCTCTCTAACCTAGCACCAAAATACCTGAGTGACAAGTTTTCACGTCACCTTTCTGACCAACCAACTAGATCTACACAACTACACTGTCTTAAGCTCCCTAGGTTCAAGGTTCATAAGGCAGGGGGTAGCAGTTTCCCAGTTTTAGCAGCTAAAATGTGGAACGCACTGCCTGTAGCCCTTAGATCAGAACCATTTTACACTATGTTTAGAAAAAAATGCAAAACTGTGGCTGACCATTCAAGAAACTCAATAACTTGTACGTCCTATCACCATGCTCGTTTCTGTACCTCTCTACAATGCACTTTAGTCTATCTTATATTCAATTCCTGCATTCAATTCCTGCTTTGTCTCAACTGTATGTAAATATGTAATATATGTACTGTAAGAAATGGGCCCAGATACCTAAGGGTTTGGTGCGCTATACAAATAAACAAAATACAAATACATATATACCATGTGTAATGTGACGGATCGCGGAATTCAGTCACTTCTCCACAGTGGGGAGCCTTTCTCTGTGAGGCTAGAGAAGTGAGCCCGCTATGAGATACCCGCCCTAGGGATAGAGGCAAGCAGAACTTCACTGTAAGAAACCCCTCTACCCTTTGGGGAGAAGAACTCCTGTTTCAAAGATGAACTCCCTAAGTCACTGATCCACAACCCACCTCCAAAAATTTCTATTCAAAGAAATTAATGTGTGTAACTGTGGTGTAGAAACCTTATATCCATGTGAGAAAGAAAATGAGTACACTACTGTGAAGAAGAAGACAGCCCGAGTAATGCAGAGTACTCTGAAAATATCGAGAAGTTTGATGCTCTGCCGGGGAAGGCCCAGCTACGGAAGAGAAATCCTGTCAGGGAGAGAAGCCTGGGAGATTCTAATCAGCTGTGCAAGGAAAGCTGAACCAGACCGGGACACGCAGCCTCCAAGCATATAAACAAACTGGCGAGTGAAGGCAACATGGGAAAAGCCTGAAGTGAGAAAAACGGAGGCAAAGAGATGTCCAACAGATTACAAGGTCCAAGGTGGTGGCGTGACCAAGAGTCGGTGAACTGTGAAGTCCAACGAAGCCTCTGAGACCACACACTTGTTCACCGCACGGAGCAGGCATAGAGGAAGAGAGAATCAGAGAAGCCAGAAGCCAACCTGACAAACCAAATCAAGCATCCCATTCTGATCGCAAGAAAGTATACCAGGAGATAAACCATAAGAATTTATTGTGTGAAAGAGACACTTTGGTCATCCTTTAAAAGCTATCATGGAAAAGAGACACTTTTGATATTTTTTCCAAAAGACATTTTGCCATCTTGAAGAAGTTTTGTGTGAAAGAGCCATTTCTGCCACTCTTAAGGAATCATTGGTTCAAAAGGACACCTTTGCTGTTCTATCTGAAACAATCACAGGGAAGGGAACTCTCTCCTGGATTCAAGGATTATTTGTTGAATTTTCATATTTGATTTTTCACACACATTTTGCTAAATCAAAACAGAGACAATTATCTTACACATTTCATTCTTTATTTTAATTTGAGGGTCAGATACGTTTTGGACATAAGGACAGTTTGCATAATTTTGACAATCCTTAGTTTTAGTTTGTTAGGAAGGGACCTCTCTTTAGGTTAGGGACAGAAAGGACTTTCTCCAACCCCTTTTCTTTAATAAAGATGTATGTTGTTGAAAATGTTGTGACTTTGTGTCCTTCTCTCATTTCTGACCGCTCACAACTATCTGTCCCTTCCTCCTTTCATCAACATGACCAAGGTACTGGGACTCGTGGTAGTAAATACCTTGAGTGATTCTGGTGCTCCTTTGCCACCGGAGTGCTGTCTGCAGTGTTTGGGTGTTCACCCATACCGTTCGCCCAGGCCTAACACTTGTGCGCCCACAGGGAACCTTTCCCAAGTTTCCTCAAACCTCTTTAACCCCCAAAAGCATTTTACTTATTTGTAATAGAAGAATCCTCTGGAACTTTGGATTTTCTACATCTGTACATGATCTGCTTAAACTGCAATCTGACTTTAAAGAACTCATACCTATATAACTGTTAAAGCCTTAAGGCCTCCGAAAAGTAATACACGTCTTTTAAAGTACTGACCTGCTATTGTTAGTGTTGCTTAGCCTTTTGCTTTCTTACAACAGAAAATGTTAGGAGTTGCTATAACAAGTGATTTCACTTACCTTGAACTGTGTTCATTAACTGTACAAGTCATAACCTACGGTTTACTCACCTGAAGTATTGCATTGGTTTTATATTGTGTTTATTAGTTTGAAATAGTACTTACTCACCAGAGTATACCTTTTATCCTTGTGTATATAAAATAAATAACTACCTTCCTATAACTACAAGTGTATACAAGTTTCTTTGGGCCTATGTATTTACTGAGTTCATTGTACTTACCTACAACTTACATCTCTCTCCTAAAATAAGCCTGGCTGCTCTGCCCTACTAAAAGAAAACTTGAGCAGTACAGACTTATAAGAGAAGTTGGGGGTCTGTAAATCAAGGGATCGTTTCAAAGTCTTACCGAAGGTAGACTTTAGGAAAACTCCCATAACATTGACATAAGAGATTGTTAAATACTCTCAAGAATACTCAGGTGATAGTTTTGAGGCCAGAATTTTCAAATTTCATCATGTTTCTTAGATTAATTTACCATTGAATTGTTCCATTCATTTTTTTCCACAAGACCATTGGTTGGCGGGTGGTAAGGTGATTAAATACTTCTCTGTATATGGAGCAAGCTGCACAGAGCTGCATTCAGCTACAAAATAATGGAAACACAACAGAACATATCTGTAAAAAAGAAATGTCAGTTATGCTGACTTAAGCTTAACCATGTGACCATGTCCTAAATTTTGAAAAGTGTGTGTGTGTGTGTGTGTATGCTAGTCCATCAGTCCAGAACCAGAAACTGAGACGATGCTTGACCATCCACTAATTTTCTAATCCAAGAATGAACAAGTGCATGAAGAGATAAGCAACTTACTATATGTAACCGTGTGACTTCCTGGAGAAGTATAATAAAGCCTGCTGAGTGTTTGTATTCTGGTAACAGAGTCATCTTTGGGTGCAAGAGTGTATTGTAACAGTATGGCCGTTTAAATTATGTATTCAAGGGAAGCTAGTATTATGCTTTGTGACATGAGTTGCTTGAGAAAGGCTGGCATGGAAATTCAAAAGGGCTAAAATCCACATAACCGAAGGAAAAATTACAATTAACTCTTTTTACGGTGGATGAGTCCATGGCCTTATGCTGCACGTTTGTTAAAGATCACTATCTCTTGAATATTTTTGCAAACATAAACATACTGCCTGACACCTTTTGCTACATTCCTTCCTCCAATGTGAGTGGCCTAATTGTTTTTCGTCCAGCCATGTATGTCAAAGGGAGAGGCTGGAATGAGGGCTGAAATTCATTTTGCAATATATAGTCATGTGTCTTGCAACACCTGCAATTATTTTATTTTCAAAAAGAGGCTAAACTGTACGTAAAACTATAGTCCCTGCATGTTATAGTCACATGCATGACACAGGCTGACAAAGAATTGTAGAAAAAATAACATCAGAAAATGCAAAAGCATGAATTGGCACAGTCCGGTACAGGGTTGGGGTCATTGTTTAATTAGAGATGTGTATTTTTAACTTTAAGCAAGTCGCAAATGCTGATAACATTATTTATATTTGACCATATCCACCATTCTCGCAAGGAGTTCACTGCATATGAAGCAACACAAAAGGGAAGCAAAGCACTTTTTCAACAATTGACACATTGTGGGTCATTTTGTATGACCTGTAGAATATTTTAGAGGACTGCTAACATGCGCTCTTCATCTGTGCTATTTTCATTGTTTTAGAAAATATGCAAAAACATAGAGAATTCAAAGGTTGCAGAACCTCTACAGTTATGAAAATGTATTATGGACAGAGATGCATGTGAAATTGACTTTATACCTTGCTTCCACCTCTGTGTTGCAAACGGATTGTGGGTCCCTCTGCTACATAAAAAGGAGCTGAATTATAAAACAGGCTGGGGGAATGGGAGATTTGTTGGGATGCACGTGCAGTGTCCAAGCACGGCCAAACGATTCAGACTAAGGAAAATCTATTAGCACATGAGAAAGTGAACGTCCGCGGCAGCAGTGGCGTGGAGATTGCAGATTAGAGTTGGCCATATGATAGGTTTGCATACAAAAATATGGCATAGGCAACAAATGTATCTTTAAAGTAGTTATAGAGGCTAAGCGGGCCCATGTACAGGCCACAGGTGGTATTGTGCAGCGGTAGTGAAATTATAGTTGTTGTATGAAGTGATAATGGGTGACAATGGTGGTGTGGACTGGAAAATACTGAAGGACCACCATTTTACAAGTGAGGCCTACCAGTTTGTATTCCCTGTAGTAAGTGCAGTAGTGGGGCACAATGAAGATTCTGAATTATTTCCTTTTTCCAAACCCCAGCAGTGAAGCTGAAAATAGCAGCATTCATGTCGAATAGATGACCGTTTAATTGCATCCAGATGCAGGCCCTGGGCGGACTAAGCTTTGAATGCGAATGCCAGAGCGCGGGTAGGGCTGCGGCCTTCCCTAAGGACAAATCCATGCGAGTCAAGTTAGAGGTCTCGAGCTAACAATTTGCGGGTTGAGATTTAGGACACTAGTGCCCCTGAGAAAACAGCTGTCTCATTTGAACTACCAGGCGGCTGGGGAACAGAGTACATACATTCGTAAGAATTAGGCTGATCAATGTGGTCCTCAAGAAAGCGAGTCAGTGTACCACGAGTGGCCAACTGATAAGGGGGGAGCGAGAACCAGAGGATCCCGAGATTTATAGATATAAAGAGTAAGAGGTGATGCCAACAAATCTAGTTCCATGCTGGGGAGACATTGCTGTGGTGCCTGCATGTCTGCCATCAAGAGCAGTGTATTGTTATTTCAAAGGGCCAATTTGACCTCAGAGTTGTCCACTGAGCTCATGCTAATGACTAAATGGACACCATGTGACTAGGCCGCTGTGGTGGGTAGCATTCCAGATAACTCATCAATCCAGTAGCTGGAAACCCAGGTGACGGACTAGGAGGAACCACGTGTAAGAGAGTAGGGGTAGATCAGGATGTGGCCAATCGGTCAAGGGACTGTAGGGGACTGGTAGTTTGTATATAGGTGGTAGCCAATGAGTGTGGTGGGATAACACTATATATTGATTACATCATGAGTGACGATTTCTTTCCTTAAAAACCTTGTACCTGCTTTCAACTAACATAGTTTAGTTGTACAGGACCTTCTGATACTTTCCTTTTTGTATACAAATTAAATGTTGTTTTCCCTGCAAAGCAGTGCACCAAACCTTTTCTCCTAGAGGAGTGTTTTTATTGTCTGGTTGTCTGGAGGTCTTGCCTTACAGGTTCAAAGAGTCCAGAGAATAACATGAGAAATACAAGAGAAATACAGCTTACCTCATTATTGAACTCTCTTCCCAGGTCTGTTAGAATGCGCTTTGGTGCTCTAAAATTATATAAAAGAATACAGTCTGCTACATCTGCTGCTGATTTGCTTTTTAAAGGAAATGCTTCAGTCCACTTAGTGAAATAATCCACTATTGTGACTATGTACTCGTTATCCCTTGTGGTTTTGTTCAATTTGCCAAATCAATCGATGCCCACCCCCATGGTTCAGTAACCTAAAAGAAAGATTATACTAATAACGAATGATCTACAAAACAAATGCTCTAATCGTTTTTACCACGTTTATAAATAACTATGTGTATCTCCCTTTTCGAAGCAGCTACAAAACATGCTAGCTCATGAAATCAATGTGGAATTGGCATGTATGTAGTGAGAACAGTTTAATCAAATACAACCATTGCCTTCTGAATAATATAAGGCTTACCAGTATTGGGAAGTATTCAGTAGTTGCCTTGATTTCAATTGGCTTGGTTTGGCACTCTGTGCAATGTAATACCTAAGGAAAATAGTAAAAACATATGTATTTAAGTGTAAAAAAATCAAACATTTTCTACAATAAAATACACTGTAAAAACTAAACGTTACCAACGCCAGGTTAGTTAGGCAAGGCCTAAGGGCACACCTTTGAGGAATGTTAAAAGAATGACATTATGTATAATGGGCATGTTGAAAATTGCTGAATTTAAATCTGGGATATATAAATGCAGAGCACAGCATTTCCACTATCCATTTGCTAATGATCATGGACTCTTGCCGATTAAGAAATGGTGTGCTGTCTGTATGTATAGAATTGAGGTGGCAAGTAACCTTCAATGGCTGGCAAGTAGCTTGCAACACCTGATTGTTATGCTCACCTGGTCTGTGGGGGGATGTTGGGGCACAGTTGCAGCCCTCCCTGGACTAGGCTCCCCTGGATCAGACTTCTTCCTCTGCTCCTGTAGTGAGGACCGCACTGGTTGCTGGCACTGCCCCTGGGAGAATACGAGAGGCAGTGAGAATGCTGTGGTTGGACTGTGATTTCCCTCTAACCCTTCTTCCCAGAATGAGGTGAGCATGCGTTTCACCATATAGTCTCACCTGTTTATTTATGAGGATGAGCTCTCCATCCTGCATCTCAACTGCAGGGGCGCCTTTAATGGGACCTAGTTTCTTCACTGTTCCATGTGCGTGGTAGCCCAGACCGACTGTGTACGAACGTGATATAAATAAAATATCAATCAATCCACTTCAAAGGTAAGTGTTTCTCAACAATGATTATTGTCCGTATCCTTTTGGAATGTCTTTTGCCGTGATTATTGTCCGAAACCCCTGTAATGTCTTTCCTTCTTCCCCAATAGGTGGTGTAAGGCCCAGCGGAGTCACAGTGTTGGAAGTGTGTCCAAATGGGGCCCAAGGGGTTTACGATGTCCCAAATAGAAGGTAAATTTGATTCTAAGGTCAAGCGTGAGGAATGTGTTTCGCGCAACCTTCGCGTAAAGTCTCTATGGTGTTTATAACCTTTTTTGTTCTTTCTCCTGCAGGGATGGCCTGGTGATGTCTGACGAGGGGCAGCTATCCGAAGACCTGCCGGCGGATGGTGGAAGGATCCACAAGGATGTTGGATGAGATGAGATCCTGCGTAGCTTAGACGCCCGGAACAGGTGAGGATGCGCTCCGACTGTGGTGACTGCTGGAATCAGGTAAGAAGCACTTCAGGTGATGTTATGACTGGAATCAGGTAAGATGCGCTTCAGGCGATGGTATGGCTAGAGTCAGGTAAGATGCACGCTGGAGATAATGTTGCTGGAGTCAGGTTAGCTGCGCTTCAAGAGATGGTATTGCTGAAATCAGGTAAGAGCGCTTCAGGCGGCGGTGAGCGTTATGCTGCTATTAGCAGACTAGCGCAAAGCGCTTGCATGCGGGCTGGCTTAAATAGTGGTCCCAGCCACGCCTCCTTGGCTCTGCCTTGTGGCCCCACCTTGCCACTCCCAGAGGATGCTGCACATGCAGCCTAATGTCTTTCTATGGCCACGCCCGACCTGGATGCATGTGGGGACCCTGCAGAAGAGAAACCAACACATGCACTAGAAACAAAGTTTGTAGAGCACACTTTCTCATGAGCCTGGTGCCAAAGGCGACAGGACTGGGTCCACCTGGACCCTTTAGGTGATGTAAATAGTGGTCCTTTCCCAGTAGCCATGACAGCACTACCCCTCAAGGCCCCTCTCACGGGCGCTCTTCCCCCGGTCCTGGCTTGGTGGGATTATTACGATGGAATTGTCTGATTAGCTGTGGGGCATGGACAAATTCAACAGGTTCCCATGTGCGGTCTTGAGATCCATAACCTTCCCAGTCGATCAGGTAGTACAGTTTAGATCGCACTATCTTGGAATCCAGAATGGCTTTGACTTCGTATTCCAGTTCTCCTTCTAAGATACCAGGCTCAGGTGGTGCTTTAATCCGAGTATCTGGTTTCATTGGTTTCAGGAGAGAGAAGCATGGAATACCGTATAGATCTGCATATTGGCCAGTAAATCCAATTTCATGGCAGCAGGGTTGATGATGGCTGTGATGGGATAGGGTCCCAGGTACCTGGGACGGAAGGCTCGGGGTCCTTTCAATGGAATGTTCTTGGATGCCAATCATACCTTATCTCTGACTTGGTAATGCAGAGCCTCTCTTTGATGTCGGTCTGCAACCTTTTTCTGTTGATCTTTGGCTCTGGATAGGTTTTCTGCTGCCTCTTTAAGAGTTCGAGTAATGGTCTTATGCAATGTGGTAATTGCTGGCATTTCCAGTTCGTCAAGTGGATCAAAGGAGGATGTTCGAGGATGCCTACCGTGCATTGTGTTGAATGGGGTTTGTCCGGTGCTAGTGTGGATAGAGTTGTTGTAGGTAAATTCGGTTAACCAGAGGATACTTTTCCAGGACTCCTCAGTTTGTTGCAACATACATCTCAAGTATTGCTCCAGGGTCTGATTTGTACTTTCGGTTTGACCATCAGTTTGGGGATGGTGACTCGTGGATAACGGAAGGTCATTTTTGGCTATCTTACAGCACCTCCTCCAGAGAGCTGAGACAAATTGTGTTCCGCTATCTGAAATAAATACGGATGGGAAAGCATGTAGCTTGACAATTTGCTCCAAAAATACAGTGGCAAGAGTGGAAGCAGTGGGAAGGCCCTTTAACGGAATAAAATGCCCCATCTTGGAGAATAAGTCTACGATGACCAGGATTGTGTTGAACCCGTCGCAGGGAGGAAGATCAATGATAAAGTCCATAGACAGCGTATGCCATGGTGTTGGTGGTACAGTCAACGGGCATAGTAACCCTGTGGGACTTAGCTTCTGGGATTTGTGTTGCGCGCAGACACCACAAGTCACAATAAATTGGGCAACGTCTTTTCTCCAGGTTGGCCACCAATTTGAATTTTGGCCCGAGTCTTGGCAATCCCTGGGTGTCCTTCCACTACTGATTTGTGGTAGTTTGCTATTATTTGGTTTTGCATTTTCTTGTCCTGGATATATAGGGCCTCATTCCGACCCTGGCGGTAAGGGGTTAATGGCACCGGCAAGGGTGCCGGTGCCGTTAACCACTTAATGCCCTATTACAGACCCGCTCAGAACGTCTGGTCAGACCAGACATCCTTAGCGGGTCCTGCTAGGGGGACCAGGGAGCTAATAACGGGCCAGTTATTAATGGGCATGTTATTAGCTCCCTCCCCATTCCCATTGAGCCCTATGGGGGCTTGAATGGGGATGGCTTCCCTGAATGGGGAAATACTGGGTCCTCCAAGGTTGGAATGACCCGGTAAATCCCCATTTAGGGAACCCGGACCCGAGTTTGGAGGCAGCCATGTTGCTAATAGCACCAGGGCTGCCTCCAAACTCGGAATGGGGCCCATAGTCTTCCTTGAAAATAGGGTAAGTCATCTTTAATGGAGTATTGGTCTCCCTTAGCCAACCACTCCTGTTGGTCTGTTTGGTTCCTTTGAGATTGGAGATCGGTCTTTAAGTCCTCCCACCAGGCGGTTGCGGCGATCTGGTTTTGGATCCATTCTTCGGGAATAATGGGCACTGGCTCAGATGTTGTGAAAGCTTCTTTGTCCTCACCCATGCGTGACAGGGCATCTGCTTTCCCATTTCGTACTCCAGGTCTGTAAGTAATGACGAAATAGTATTCAACAAAGAAAAGAGCCCAGCGAAGCTGACGCGAAGATTGGGCCTTGGCAGTTTTCAAGTATTGCAGATTACGATGATCTGTGATAACTATGACCGTGTGTCTTGCCCCTAGAAGGTAGTGTCTCCAGGTTTTGAAGGCTCCTTTGATTGCTACTAGTTTCTTGTCAGTAATTGAATAGTTTAATTTTGGCACTGAAAATGTACGGGACCAAAATGCCATGGGATGTAATTGCCCCGTGTCCGGGGCCTTTTGTGATAATACTGCTCCCATGGATACGCTGGAGGTGTCTGTTTCGACCACATATGGCAGGTCGGGTCGGGGATGCCGAAGAACTGGTGCTGTGGTGAAGGCAAGTTTCAATTCCTGAAAGGCTTTTTCTGCTTCGGCGGACCAGAATAATTTCTTGTTTTTTCTCAGTAGGGAGGTGATTGGATGAACTATTTGTGAAAACCTTGGGATAAACCGTTGGTAAAAATTGGCAAATCCGAGCATACTTTGTACTCCTTTTGTGGTTGTTGGGGATGGCCACTGCAGGATAGCATCTACCTTACCTGGGTCCATGTGAACTCCTCGTGGGGTAAGCATGAAGCCCAAAAATTCTACTTCCGTGACATGGAAGAAGCATTTTTCCAATTTGGCAAAAAGCTGGAGCTGACAAAGCTTCTCCAGCACTGCCCTTACATGGCCAACATGATTCTTCTTGGACGTTGAGTAGATAAGAATGTCATCTATTTAAACGAGTACGCAAACGTCGAACAATTTGTGAAGCACGTTGTTCATGAAGAATTGGAACGCTGCCAGTGTGTTACATAACCCGAAGGGCATGACCTGATACTCGAAAAGTCCATATTTGGTTCGGAATTCCGTCTCCCACTCGTCTCCCTTTTTAACTCTCACAAGGTGGTAGGCTCCTCGTAGGTCCAAATTTGTGTAGATTTGAGCATGCTTCACCTGATCTAGCAACTCTGGGATGAGTGGCAGGGGATATCTGTTCTTTACTGTGATTTGGTTCAGTGCCCTATAGTCTATACAAGTTCTTAAATCACCCTCTTTCTTTGGTACGAAAAAGAGAGCTGAGGATACAGGAGACTTAGACGGGTGGATGAATCCGTTAGCAAAGTACTGATCCAGGTACAACTTCAGATGCTGATTTTCTTGCTCTGTTAGAGCGTAAATTCAACTGCAGGGGATTTGTGCTCCAGACAACAGATCGATTTGGCAGTCGTAAGGTCTATGTGGAGGCAGGGTATTAGCTTGCTCCTTTTGGAACACATCCAGGTAATCCAGGTATTCAGAGGGTAGGGAACCATAGAGCCCCAGGATAGATTTATCTTGAGTTCCTGGATCTTCACACCTTTGTGGTAGCAGCTATTGGTGCATTTTTGAGGAAAAGTCAGCACTCATGTTCGCCAGTCGCTCCTGGGGTTATGGGTTTCCAGCCAAGGCATTCCTAAGATCATCTAGAACTGAGGAGCCCCGATAAGTTCGAAAGAGATGTCTTCCCGATGACCATCCTGACACATCAGCATGGCTTTGTCGGTATGTTGCGTCATTGGGCCGGATGACAACTGAGAACCATCCACTGCTGTGACGTTTTCCGATTGTAGCCTTTGCTGGAGGAGAAGGACTCTTCGTGCAGCCAGATCTTGATCAATATAATTTCCCACCGCTCCACTATCAATATATGCCTCCAAGGCATGTACCTTTGACGGTTGTTGGCGGTTGACCAAGAGTATCGGGATGACCAGATGTGAGGGCTATACAGATTCCTTCTTTTCGCTTGACAAGTGGACCCCTACGCTTGTCGGGCGTTGGAGTTTTCCGGGCTTTGTTCTTTCTCTTCGTTGCCGTTATCTGTTGCACCTACCATTCTCTTGGGGGGGGTTTACCGGGCATTCCCGGAGAAAATGTCCTGCTCTTCCGCAATATAAACAGAGTTGTTGTTGTCTCCTCTTTTCTCTCTCCGCCTTGGAGATGGGAGCCCGTAATCCCCCGATCTGCATAGGCTCGGTTGGTACGTGGACTTTGATTTGATTGTCCTGGGGTCGCATATAGACCAACCTTCCTTCAGTTCTTCTGCGATCCATCTTTCGGTCCTGCAACCTGTGGTCCAGCTGTACCGTCAGATTGATGTACTCCGCACAGCATTCAAGAGGATTGACCACTTGGGCCAGAACATCCTTTAGTTCGCCCCGCAATCCCCGATAAAATAGTGTGGTCCTCTTCTCTTCTGGCCAATTTGTCTGTGCTACGAGACGATTAAAGGTAGCAATATCAATCAGCAAATCATGGTTTCCTTGCCTGAGGGACAATAGTTTGTTATCCAGGGCTTGTCCTTGGGTGTGTCTGGCAAACAATTTCTCCAATTCCCGTTGAAATTCCCCGAAGTTTCAGAGTAGAGGATCATCCTGATTTACTAATGGTATCGACCAGTCCGCTGCGCTGCCTCACAAGTATGAAAGTACAAAGGCGACTCTTGCGCTATTATTAGGGAAGGCCCCAGGACGGCACAAAAAGTGACGGCGACATTGGTTCATGAATATAGCATACTTGTTAGGATCGCCGGTTAAACGTGTGGGCGCGGACAGTTGCACTGCCCCTGGAAGCACCACTTGAATTGGTGGTGATGGCTGCGGCATAGGAGTCTGTGCAATTCCAGATAAAGGAACCTGCCCTGCATGAGTCTGAAGCATCTGTCTCGCCAAGTCATCAGTTCGTTCTCGGGCTACAATAAGGTCCCTTCTTAAGGCATTGGTTTCTTGTCTGGAGGCATGTACTTTGGCCCGCAGCTCCCCTAGCAATTGGGCCAACTGGTCTGTTTCTGAGGTATCCATAACACCCAGGCAGAGATTCAGAGAGGCTTCGCGTTCTGTTACGCTCACCTGGTCTCTGTGGGGAAGTTGGGGCACGGTTGCAGCCCCCCCTGGACTTGGCTCCCCTGGATAAGACTTCTTCCCCTGCTACTGTAGTGAGGACCGCACTGGTTGCTGACACTGCCCCTGAGAGAATACGAGAGGCAGTGAGAATGCTGTGGTTGACTGTGATTTCCATCGAACCCTTCTTCCCAGAATGAGGTGAGCATGCGTTTCCCCATATAGTCTCAACTGTTTATTTATAAGGATGAGCTCTCCGCCCTGCGTCTCAACTGCAGGGGCGCCTTTAATGGGACCTAGTTTCTTCATTGGTCCATGTGTGTGGCAGCCCAGACCGGCTGTGGCTGATCCACTTCAAAGGTAAGTGTTTCTCAACAATGATTATTGTCTGTATCCTTTTGGAATGTCTTTTGCCGTGATTATTGTCCATAACACCTGTAATGTCTTTCCGTCTTCCCCCAATAGGTGGTGTAAGGCCCAGCCGAGTCGCAGTGTCGAAAGCGAGTCCAAATGGGGCCCGAGGGGTTTACGATATCCGAAATAGAAGGTAGGTTTATTCTAACGTCAACCGCGAGGAATGTGTTGTGCGCGACCTTAGCGTAAAGTCTCTATATTGTTTCTAACCTTGTTTGTTCTTTTTCCTGTAGGGATGGCTTGGCGACGTCTGGCGAGGGGCAACTATCCGAAGACCTGCCGGCGGCTGGTGGAAGGATCAGCAAGGATGTTGGACGAGATGAGATCCCGCGTAGCTAATATGCCCAGAACAGGTGAGGATGCGCTCCGACTGCTGTGACTGCTGGAATCAGGTAAGATGCGCTTCAGGTGATGGTATAGATGGAATCAGGTAAGATGAGCTTCAGGCGATGGTATGGCTAGAATCAGGTAAGGTGCGCTCCAGGCAATGGCATGGCTAGAATCAGGTAAGGTGCGTGCTGGAGATGATGTTGCTGGAATCAGGTAAGCTGCGCTTCAAGTGATGGTATTGCTGAAATCAGGTAAGACCGCTTCAGGCGGTGGTGAGCGTTACGCTGCTATAAGTAGACTAACGCGAAGCACTTGCATACAGACGAGGCAGGCTTAAATCGCCTGGTTCCAGCCACGCTTCCTTGGCTCTGCCTTGTGGCCCCACCTTGTCACTCCCAGAAGATGCTGCACGTGCAGCCCAATGTCTTTCAATGGCCACGCCCAACCTGGATGCACATGGGGACCCTGCAGAAGAGGAAACAACACATGCACTAGAAATAAAGTGTGTAGAGCACACTTTCTCATGAGCCTGGCGCCAAAGGCACCAGGACTAGGTCCACCTGGACCTTTTAGATGATGTAACTAGTGCTCCTTGCCCAGTGGCCATGCCACTGATATATGAATTAAATGGTCAACACAAAGCAAAGGAATTATCATATAAATGTTGTGTTAGCTTACTTATTAGCCATTTAAGATCAAAAGAATGGTCAGAGAATGTTCTATGTATATGACCAATGAATACGATGGCCACAATGCTTCAAGGTGAAAAAAACACACCCTCCTGACCTCATCATCCCAGCCAATGATGGGCACGTCTCTTTCTTATCATTTGAATGATCTTGTAGAGACTAGATGAGCGGTCACACATTTTTCAAAAGATCTCTGTGACCGCTCATCTGTTTGTTGCAATATTAATACTGGTAGCCCAGAATCATTTAAGTGTGTAAATATTTGGAGACACTTAATTTAGTTATGGGCGGGTCTTGTAAAGGATGGTTGAATAAAGTGGCTGATAGAGGCAGGCTATTAGGCAGATATGAAATATTGTGTTCAATGAAAGATATGTACTAAGACAAATGTCATGGATGTGACTTTAAATTAGAATATGTATGAAAACATAAAAAAAGGGTTGAGGCGTAAAAAGGCCTGACTTCTCCACAAAAGAGAACACTCCTAGCAATGAAATTTAATAGAGAGTACCTTTCAGTGTTATTTGTAAACAACATTACCTTTCAGAAGAGAAGGTAATTCCGGATGAATGAAAGATGGTTGGAGCAAGCATATTGGTTCCGCAAATAACAAGCATGACGTAGTTGGCATTTTAATACAAAGAACACTTACGCTGGGAAGGGTGAGGCCCAAAAGAGCATTTAATGTTTGTTTGTTAATAGCAAAAGGATCCTGGATCCAGTGCACAGGCAGCAGAAAGGCCTTGGTCCACAAAGTAGTGTCACCCCATATGTGCCCATGGGATGGTTAAGAAGCAGATTTGGAAAAAAAATGAAGTGTTAGAAATGTCTGAGTGTGTGTAGCTATACTGAAAAACGACATTAGCAAGTAGTACAAACAAAAGAATGATTACCCATTTGGAAATGTCCATATTCATATTGGTCCAGTAGTAACACTGAGAAATGGAATGGCACGTTTTCTGAATTCCACAGTGTGCTCCTGTAGCGATAGACATATTTACAACAAGGCCGACTATGCCCAGTCCTAGGCCTGCAGATTGCCAGAGGAGCAGCATTTTATTGCAGTTTATTTTCAAATTACTCGTTATCATTTTTTAAATGTAAAGACAATTTTGTTTCTCTGCATCTTGATGATCCACAACACTGTGTGTAATTTTGACCTGTTAGCAGTCATTCCACTCTGACATCTAAAGTCTTTGATGGCCAAACTTGTATATATGTTTGATATTTGCAAAGGCTTTATTGTTAGGCTGTTTATATAAACAAAAAAATGTGTACCCAGCATGCTTTAGGTATTTAGTGATTTGGTCATACAACTCACACAGATATATATGACAGATATAAAGCTCTTTGGTCATTCTTATCTTCCCAAAATGCTCTTTAATATGCAAGACAGCCAAAACCTAATTGGTTTTATTGGTGCCGCTTCACATTATATTAAATCACTTTTATATTTAAATACATGACATGTATTTTTTCAAACCTTTGCAAAAATGAAGGTTAAAAATTATGCATCTTTTTACAATATTAAACGCATGCCTATGCTTAAGTCAAGCATAGAGTTTCCACAGGTGGCACTAAAATGATGTTCGTAAGCAAGCACTAATTTCCCTCCCCGGCCCCACATTTCAGAGGTCTGTGGCCGCCCAAAAGGTGCAAGCATGAAATAGATCATAGAGAAGCTAAAATGGCGAAGAGTAAACCTGAACGCGCAAGTGCATCAGGAAACCTTTGAAAGGACACCCAAAGCCATAGAAGGGTGAGAACAAAAACTGTGTGCCAAAGGTACACACTGTTTCACAGCTGTAAAGGAGTCCCATAAAGATATCCATTCAGCCATCTTTACAGAAGCTGCTCAGTGCTAAGCAGGCAAATGCCATCTCTGCTGGGTTTATCATGTGTCTGTGATGTCATAATTCTGCTACACGCTCAGTACTATTATGAGAACCAACTGCAAAGAATGCCACACAATGCATAAACGTGATGCTTATAAGTAATCTTTAGATTAATTATATTTAAAATACAAGGTAGGACGTTTATTGTGAAACACTACTTCAAATGACAGCAGGACATCTATATCTATACCCACACCTCTCAAAATGTTCCTATATATTGTACAGTCCAGCCAACTTTACAGAGTTAACAAACATTTTAAATTACCTTAAATGCAAGCTGCCAAGATCCATAGCCTAAACCACACCCACAAAGGAAATATTGTGCTGGAACGCCCGATCCATTGCTCAAATTTACTCTTGGAACGTTGGGTATTTTGAACAATTGCACAAACAGCAATGATGTACAATTGTATTTGTTATAAAAGTTGCCTCCATTGTGCTGTTGTTTCCCACACATGAATGTTCAGGGTCACCCTTATCCATTACTCCACTGTGAGAATGCACAGCCAAAGTTTCCAAGAACCTTCTCCATCTGTCCTTACTCTACTGAGGTGTTTATGCCCAGGCACAGTTTACAAATTTCACTTGTGATTTTGCCATATTTTAATGGTATTCCAGTTCAAGGGATTTGAGGTGCATCGACTGCAGCAAGTTACTTGCATTATTTCCATTTGGCCCCCTGCTAACACCAGAGCTGTAACCATGAGAAGGGGGTTGAGTTCTTTTTATTCAACATTTTTATAAAATGTGCCTGTACCACTTGCATTAATTTCATATGTAAACTTTACCATTTGACAAGACGGGTGATGAAATTTAGTTGTGTTGAATTAATATTACAGACCAGACTAGGTGCTTCTCATAGAGTGACAGCAGGCACTTTGTGAGAGAAACCAGATATTAGCTATGAAACCAAAGTTCCCCATTTCAACCATCTCTCACTTGTGTCCAATTGGCAGACGTCTTATGTTCTTATCACCTCCGCTAAAAGATTGTTTTCGGACCTAACCGAAAGTAGACAATTAGCTGTAACAATTACCTCTAGTGCACTCCATTGTAGAACACACTGCCTTCTCCAAATCTTGGGCAGCAGAGATCTGAAAACACTCTTCAACTAACAAAACATAGAAAATGAGAGGCTTGAATTAATAGAGAGGAAGCAATCACTTTCTAATCCCTGCAACTTTAAAAACGTCTTTATAATGTTATGGGGCCAGAAATGGGGACAAAATGGGGGTGAAGGGGCATAGTTTGGACGACACGGACAGAGTTTGTTGAAGGGGTGGAATCGGCTGAAGGTGCAGAGTCTGCCAGAAGTGGAGTAAAGTTGGGGAGGTGCATGCACTTATTTGGGCCTAGGGCAGTAGAAAGCCTAAATACGTCACTGCGTGTAGCACTAGCATGAAAATCTACAAAGCTTTCTCTTGCTTCCTCAGTGGTAGAAACCACTTTCACATTTCCTTTCTGCTATCTTTTCCAAAATATTCATAATACAGATCACCCCCTGTAAGAAATGAAAGATGTATGAGTTGTGCCAAAAATGGTGCCCTTTAAAAGTGAAGGAGGATAGCTCAGGGGCAACGTGTGCGCCTTGGAAGCAAGATGATGTGGAGCAACACAGGTTCGATCCCCGGGTTGGCGCGTGTTATTAATAATGAATTAAAATAAATAAAAAATAGAATTTGTAAAGCAATACTTTAAAAATGTTATATATTTAGTTAGGCCTCTGCTGCCATGTTCTATTGCATTAAAAGTTCAATGAAAGGGGATAGTCCAGCAAGATGGCAGCAGAACTTACACTTGCCTCAAATGATAGCTTTTCCGTAGTCACATGTGTTGCTGTTGCAACACACCCCTCTCAGAAGACCCCATCCCTCATTGGGACCTTCAGTGTTAGCCTCCCTTACAAATGATCCTTTGTATATAGTGTTAGGGGGTAAATAACAGTCTCAGCTGAACTTCTCGAAGATGTATTCAGAATAGGATTTAGGCATATTGCCGGTGCTGCTGATTCTTTAGTTCTTCACAGAACCAGAGTGCTTGGAAACTTCCAAAAACGAAAATGTAGGCATCTCCATTTTATTCCCTGACCCCCCCAGAGTTTTGCCGTCAGTCCAGGGAGTGTGACACACTTTGACAACTCTTAAATTCAATCAGACTGTGGCCTCGGGTATACTATAGTTACACATTTTACTAGGCATGTAATGGACCTTTCCATATACTTCTAGTGGTTACATTTTAGTTGGATGATCTCGTGGTCAGAGTAGACCACATAGACTTAGCTGTCACAGGCACCAGTGGTTGAAGTATACGAAAAGAAGTAGTGGAACTATGTTCCCTACTGGGCTGCACTGCTCCCGGACAAAGCCCATCGCCACGCCCCCTCCCATGCACAATACAAACCCCAAAACACATGTGCCTGCTGTTTAAGGGAACGTCCAATGCAGTGCACTGAAAGTGCAAGTTCCAACTTATTTGTACACTTTTATTTTAAAACGAAACCGTTCTGGAACGGTTTCGTTTTAAAATAAAAGTATAGGAACGGTAAAAGTTAATTAAAAGAAGTACAAGCGCACTGCTCCCGACCGCTCCCGCCCACTTCGACCACTGACTGGCACCCTCTAGTACTGGCACGCTTTACCAGTGGCCAGTCCTAATTTTCATCAAGCAATATGTTAACTTTTTTATTTGGACAAAGGCCAAGCAATATTAATACCGTGAGTATTATCAGCTCTCTAACATTAATAAAAGCTTGCAAGATGTTAACTTCTTTTGACAGGTTTGAGGCATGGCTCACAGCTGGGGTCCCAGAAATTGCACCATAACACATTCTGGAGTACATCTCCACTTTAAACTCCTCATTTCAAATGGTAGGAGCTTTCTCATTTGTCTTTCAGAATCATTAACCGCGTCACACACTACCACATGTTCCAATGCAAAGTGACAGTAGTTTTGTCAAGATTGAATTCTAGGCATAGCATTTACTATTGTCTCCCATTTTACGTTGTTCACAAGCCCATCTGCCTCTTGGCCTCAAAAAATATAACCCCATCACTACAGCCCTCTTCAGCCTCCATTGTCTTAAAGTTTAAGTATATTGTGTTCAAATGTTTCTGCATAGCACAAAAAGCCTTCAACATCCAGGTTGAACCTTTTTTTCAATTTGCACATACCTATCCACTGGCTGTCGTACACTAACTGTCATCTCCACAGACCTTCCAGTTTCCAACCAACCTTGACTCCCCCAATAGGAGCTACAGACATCCACAAAACCTGTTTTTCTCATTTCAGTATTGAAAACTCTTTCACACACAGTCTAATATCTTAACTTTTCACCAGTTTATATTTTATGACTTCTAGAATTTGTACCTCAAGACAGATAAAAGTGCTGTGCAATACAGAACATTTTTGAAGGTGTGCTAAAAGAATTGCAATACCATAATTAATAATATATTTGAACTTGCCTGTAAAATCCACTATAAAATAGGAGTTCCTAGTTGGATTATTGTAAGCCAAGATAATTTTAGAAACAATTCCTGATTATTAAAATGATGCTATCCCTTGTTCTTATGCCCACAGACTCAATACTTCTTTACCTACCGAAGTCTCCTGAGTTGTATCTACTTGCTTTGAAGTGTAGCAGGTTAACGCCATTATAATATGAATGCCATTGTGAATAACAATAACATATGAAGAAAATAGTGAGATTTTGTTGAGCTGCTGGCTCATTCAGTTTACTATTTTCCTTAAAGTCTTGAGCGGTGAGGGCATATATTTTCCTCATAATTTCCCATGATCTGATTGAAACCTCACCCCCCACCATACTTCCAAAGAACGAACATGTTCATTCCTGACCTCAAACAAGTTCCTTCATATACTGAAATAAAAAGTAAATACCTACCAGACACTTCTATTTTGGAAGCTCTTCTACGAATTACAGGTTTTTTTTGCTTTGAGGCACCCAAAGGATATGCGCTTGTGGTTTTATAGTTCATGATTTCCTGCATTTTAGCAGGATCCATCCTCTAAAGAAAAAAAACATAAGTAGGTGCAAAGCAGTCAATGGATAATTTTCTGTAGTCTGTGATTGTGTATGTAATAATTATAAGGAAATTAAGGGTGAGCAATGATAGTTCAATTAATTGGACAATGTTGAATCCATTTAAGAATAAAAAGAAGGGGCGCTGTTGAGCAGCCAAGGAAAATGGCTGCTTAGCCTGTGAGCTCCGTCGTGGCCCACCAGAATCCTTCCAACATCGGCGCTAATCCTGACTGCTTGCTACAGCCACTACCACGTTCTTGTTGCTGGCATCGCCCTCTACGCGTACCTGTAATCTGGGGCTGAATCGGTGCCTGGGGCCCGCACATCTGACATCTGCGTGCGGCCTCCCTGCGGGGCCTCGCCGCAGCCTTCCGCGGTTGCTCGCGGCCGCCGTCTCCGCCTGGAAGTACTGCGGCACCTGATCCTGCTACACCGCTGTCCGCGGCCCCCTGTGGTGCTTCTTCGCTGCAAGGACTGACTTCCTCTTTGGGGCCCGGGGGACTGTACCCCGAGGCTTTTTGCCGTCTGGATCGCTAACTTGCAGCGGGCGCCCCGGCGCTGCTGGGTCCTGGCTGCCGTGGCGGTGCGGCGCTCTGATCGGCCCTGTGCGCTGCGGGCTGGGCTGTAGCCCACTGCCTCCGCATATGGGCGCGGATCTCCCGCTCGACTTTTGGGGCTGTGCGGGCTGTGCTGGCTGGTTGTGCTTGCAACTGCTTGGGGGCCGGGTACCCGGACCGTCCGGCGGGCGGGCGGTCGCTCCCCCGCGGCAGGAGGTTGCCTGCGACACCATCCGAGAGGCACCTGTGCAGAGACTCTTACCACCTTCCCTCGTCCACGAGGATCACGCCGCTGGACTGCTGCCGACTGCGGACCTGCGCCCATTAGCCTCCAGAGGACACGCGGGTCTAGCCACCCTAAAGGCTGCAAGGTGGGTGCTGGGGGCTGCGCTGTATCCCCCCTGCTCCCTCCTGGTGCGGGCCCCCACTCCCACCGGCTGCTAGTATCACGTCCTGTGTTCCCTCATCGCCCACTGTGGGGCTGCCTGCACAGGAGCTCGGCTCCCGGCTGACTTTTCTGCCCGTGGAACGTGGCTCCTGCGTCTTAACTTGCCACTGGTGCTGCGGCCTACCTGGCAGTGGTGGTCGCGCGCCCACCTCCTCGCCCCCCGCCACCTCTTGCTCCACAAATCATCGTGCCGGGGCTCCTACAGCGAACTGACATACCTCGGGGTGCCATTGTAAGGGGAGGCGCCCCACTCACCTTATTGTGTGATTGATTGCGGTGTCATTCCCTTGGTTGTGTGTGGTCCCCGGGTCGACTGGCCGTCGGCTCGGCGCCCTGGGCCTAAGCCTACCCCAGAGAGTCAATACTCACACAGAATACGCTGGGGCCCCACAGTTCCTTCTATCAGCGAGGCCTGCACTCCCCACAAGACCCGCGCTGTTCTGGACCCACGTATACCCCCTGGCTGGCCTTGGCTCACGGCTACATCACCTCTGCTGCCTCGCCAAAATCTGCTTTCCCCACCCAGTCGGCATAAGATCAGCATCTCTGAACCTTCAATACCTACAGACTGCAGCTGCTGCTCTGCCACCATCTCCCCCGCGACGCCTCAGCCGCCGTCCACCTCCAACCCTGCCAGGTTGAGCGGGACTCCCCACCATAGTAATGTCCAACAGAGCGCGAGGTGCTAACAAGATGGGCGCTATGGACAAGTTTGCCAAGGTGGCGCCTCGGGCACACCTGGCGTCCTCCTCAGCAGCACAGGAGGATAGCGAGACACTGCCGGACCCCCCGCAACCGGACCTAACCACCATGATGGAGTCCATGGCAAACAACTTTGCATCCTTCCATGAAAAGCTGGACGACATCAATGCTAATGTAGCCTCCTTACGAGCTCAAATTGACCAACATGGGACCAGGCTCACGGAGACGGAGCAAAGGATAGGGACCAACAAGGATCACATTCATACTCTTCAAAATACAGTTACAGAGCTCGTCCGCGACATGAAACAGGTCAAAGCCAAGAATGATGACCTCGAATCGAGGTCACGGTGAAAGAACATTCGCATAGTGGGGGTTCCTGAATCTGCACTGAAGGGACGCATGGAACTCGCGGTCGAGCAACTCATCAAAGATCTCCTTGGCAACCCCGAGCTCTCACCATTCTTTACAGTTGAAAGAGCGCATCGCTCTCTGGCACCCCGGCCTAAACCAGGCGATTTCCCCAGGCCAATCATTGCGAAATTACTGAGCTACAAAGACAGGGATCACATACTCCGTTTGGCCAGAGAGAGAGGGGAGCTGAGGCTCGAGTCGCAAATCATCAGGATCTTCCCTGACTTTTCGGTGGGAGTCCAGATGGAGAGACGCCGATTTAGCGGGGTGAAGAAGATGCTGAGAGATAGAAAAATTGAGTATTCTATGCTTTTCCCTGCCCGACTGAAATTCATTCATCGCAATAAAAGCTATTTCTTTACGGTCCCTGATGAGGGTGTTAAGTTTATAGAAGCACAGATCCCACTGTTGAATCCTCCAGAGGAACCAATGGACGACGATTGATGCTGTAACCCCAGGTTCCTTCGCTGGCCTCTGGTGGACGGGGCGACCAGGAGACTGTTCACCTGGCGTACTGTTGCCCGCCCCCTGGACATCCCATTTGTTGGTCTGCCTTGGTCCTCTGGTGCCATATCTAGTACCTTATCTCCTGCGGGAGTTGTCTCCCTGTATCCCATGTATCTGTTGCCACATTCCGGGCATGCACTCTGGAAACTGGGCCACACTGTCCTGCACTGACTTGTGGTAGTTCCAATTTCGTCCTTGCTATCCTGAAAACTATGGTTATCCTTTTCTTGTAACCTCTAATTTACTACTCGAACAATGCTGAAAAATGTAAATGATGTTTTATCATGCAAAGCTTTAACATTGGTGGGCTAGACGGCAGCAGCAGCCCCCACTGCAGCTGCAATGCCGTTTACGGCGGTGGGTTTGTGTTCAAGCCCCGGTTGGGCTACTTCTCAGGCGCTGCCGAGTTGGGGATGGCACGCAGTTTGTTTTAAGGGTGGTTGTCAATGCACTGCTAGTCATTACTGGGCGGTGAGAGGGACAGTTGGGGTTTGTTTTACACAAAATGGCAGGATCGTCCTGACTGGTACTAAAAGGTGGCAGGTCTGCCTCAACACAGCGCTCCTGGTGATATTCGAAGTGAGATTCCACATCTGGGATGTTCCTTAACTCTTTAGTATGGCTATTAGAGTGTTGACGTGGAATGTATGGGGGCTGACCAATTTTACCAAATCTCGTAGGATAATGGCGTATGCAAAGAGGCATGGGGTCAAAGTTCTCCTATTGCAGGAGACACACGCTAAGGAACTCTTGTCATCAAACCTTGCACAGACCTGGGGCCCCAACAGATACTATACTCAGTACTCCACTCAGTCCAGGGGAGTCCTCACCCTCGTCCACAAATCGGTAGGGTTCACACTTCACACATCCCACATCGATCCAGAAGGCAGATATGTGATCCTACATTGTACCTTAGCTAACGAAGAATGCCTGCTTGTGAATTTGTACGCTCCCAACATTGATTCCCCCGAATTTATAGATACAGTATCTGCCATTCTCATGAAATATGTAGATGTCCCCATTATATGGGGCGGAGACATGAACCTTATACTCGATACGACCCTGGACAGAACAACCATTGCCCGCAGACCCATAACCCGAGCGGCCAAATGGCTTCTAACTCACATGGGCTCTTTGAATTTACACGATGCTTGGAGAACACTTCACCCCCAGGAGAGAGACTACACCTTTTACTCTACGGTACACGATAGTTCCTCAAGAATAGATCCATTCCTCCTGTCGATGTGGATGGGCAGGGTTTCTGATGTTAAGATCCTCGCGCGCACACTCTTCGACCACCCCCCCGTGCTGCTACAGATCCAACTTGGTAATGCCTCTGGGGCCCGTCCCGTCTGACATTTCAAATCCGACGCCCTATCAGATATCGACTTTAGGGCTGAGATACTAGCGGACATAAACTTGTTCTTCGAAAACAACAATGCCTCTGACACGCGCGAGGGGACCCGCTGGGAGGCATTCAAAGTTTACAACAGAGGATTGTACATGTCTAGGGAAGCAGGGGTCCTCAAAGCCATAAGGCAGGCTTTAAATCACTCTGAAACCAAGCTTAAAACCCTAGAACAAGAGTATGCTTCTAATCCAGCACCTGCTACCCTAGCGAAGATTAGGACAGAACTGGAACAATTTGAAGCACATGCCCTAAGTGAAGTGAGATACTATGCCTGCCCCGCGGCTGCCCGAAGGTATGGTGAGGGGGATAGGCCGGGCAGGACCTTGGCTAAACTGGTGCGGTCTGAGGGGGGTAGGACCCGGATAGATAGTATTATCGATGAGAAGGGGTTGAGACACTGGTCAGACCAGGCCATCCTTGACACTTTCACCAGCTTTTACGCCAACCTATACAGTCCCCAGCCTGAGCACACAGCCCGAGACCTTGACGACCTACTAGAGTCCATCCCTATGACCTTGCTCTCTCAAAGCACCAAAGAACTTCTTGATGCCCCGTTTTCCTTAGATGAGATAGTCCAGGTGATCTCGGATCTCCCTAAGGGCAAGGCCCCGGGTCCCGATGGGCTCACATGCAAGTTCTATCAAGAGCATATTGCCATATTAGCGCCCATACTACATGGGGTCTGGACTGAATCACTCTGTTCACATACCCTCCCCCCCTCTTTAAGAGAAGCATTAATCACCATCCTCCCTAAACCAGGGAAACCTCCAGACGAATGTGGTTCCTATAGGCCCCTGTCCCTCATCAATACTGACATGAAGATCTTTGCTAAGATAATTGCCAATAGGTTCCTTCCATTCATGCCCCACTTGGTCCATGCCGACCAAAGCGGATTCGTCCCTGGTCGCTCTACGGCACTTAACATCTGGCGTCTATTTAACGTGCTGTCTAGAATCGATCCGAATGCGGACCCAGTGGCAGTTACATTAGACGCCCAAAAGGGGTTCGACATAGTTTCATGGCAATATAAATGGGCTGTCTTGGAAAAATGGGAATAGGGCCGAATATGATCTCCTATATAAAGATGTTGTACACGGGACCGTCGGCAAGGGTGCTAGTCAACTCCGTCCCCTCCTCCCCCTTTGAATTAACAGGGGTACCCGACAGGGCTGCCCATTCTCCCCCATCCTGTTTGCGCTTGCCATTGAACCCATGGCCGATCATGTCAGGGATCGACATACTCGTAAGGGCGTTCGTTTGCAGGATACACCGGAAATCATCTCATTGTATGCGGATGACATACTCCTCTACGTCAGACAACCTTCCACATACTTGGACCCCATCATTCGAGACATAACAAAAATAGGCACATACTCGGGCTTCACCATAAACTAGTCTAAATTCGAAATCTTCCCTCTCACTAAAACAACCCAGCTGTCACGATGCCCGCTCCCGGGGAGCCCGCTCAGGCCCTGCGTCCCCGAAAGCGGACATCAAGTCCCCGGGGAAGGTCCCAGCAACCCCTTATAGGGGCCCTTTGGACAGCGTCCTGGCGCCTATGGCGCCAGGCTCATAGAAAACGTCAGTCCTGGCGCCATAGGCGCCAGGCTCATTATGAAAGTGTTTGGGTGCACTTACCTGATGCAGACCATGCTGCAGAACCCCGGCCTCCTTGAGGCCTGAAAGGAACTACTTTACCTGTGGGACTCATTTACCACCCGGGCGTGGTCGGGGAAGGATACATTCCTGATTGGAGGAAGGACACATTCTAGGAACTTCTTCCAAGGCTATTTAAACCACACCCGATCAGCCACACGTGCTTCGCGTTGTTCTGCATCTAGCAGCTGGACGCTCACCGTGTCTGCTCCTGCATCTTGACTTCTGCCACACCTGCCAGCATCCTGAATCACCTGCAAAGGAAGGGAACAAGAGAACAGAAGAAGGAAAAGGCCTCACCTGCTAAATCTGCATCGCAGAGACATTTCGCCGACAATCCTGAAAAGGAAGACATTTATTTTTAAAAGCACATCGCATCAATCGCTGCAGCGCCGCATTCTACTCACCTTTACAGGGCGCCTCCATGTTCTGCAGCGACCATCCGGATTCGCAGTCGCGCCCCCGCGCCTAGGGAGAAAAAGACAAGAACAAAGGTGAGAGAAAGAAGGGAAAAGGGAAGCTAAAACTCTATGTCAAGACTTACCTGTTGGGTCATTCCCTTTTCATTTCGGGTCCGCGCCGCATCCAGGCATTTTCGGACCCCGGCCCCTAAGGGGAAAAAGACATCAGCGTTAATGAGTGAATGAAAAGACATTACCAAAACACTCATTAATGACTTACCTGATTTCCACAAGGATTTCACCGCTCACCTCGGGTCGGTGCCTGTTCCCCGGCATTCCGTACCCCGGCCCCTATGGGGAAAAAGACACTAGCATTAGAACATTAATGCATGGACACAAGGGGAACCACTTATAGAAAACTTACCTGGAAGCCAAGCAAGTTTGGTTCTCACCCATCCGAAAATCCAGTGACGTAACTGGATACCAACGCGCCCCTGCATCAGAAGCAGGATGGAGAGCTCGTCCTTCCAGACCCTAAGGTGAGACGCTACGGGGAAGCACAGAAGGGTTTTGAGGAGGGTGAGAGGGGTAAGTGGGAGGCCGATTGTATTACCCCGCAGACAGTTAACCCCATATTCTCACCTACAGAAGGATACTTCTGCGAGTCAGACAGCCCGATCTGGGGCCCGGTCCAGTCCGTCTTCCGAACCCTGCGCATCACCTTAGACGAGGACACAGCAGCGCGAACCAGGCCAGCGCCCCCGTGGGAGTCAGGTGAGCGTTACACCAGCAAACGTCCTGCGAATTCCCCCTACGCTGGTCCCCGGGCGGAATCAAGTACCTCGGGGTGCAGGTGTCACTGGCTAAAGTTTCCTTGCTGGCAGACAATTACGAAGCAACGGCACAGCTCATCGAATCCAAGATGCTCAAGTGGCGCAATCTCCCCCAATCCCTTGCGGGCAGACTCTCCCTAATAAAAATGATCGCAGTCCCCAAGCTTCTCTATATATTTGCGAATGTGCCAGTGTGGCCAGCAAGCAGTATTTCAAGAGGCTGCACACAGCGTTTGCTCAATTTCTCTGGCACTCCGGGGCGGTCCGCAAGAAGTGGCAACATATGACCCTGCCTTATGAAAAAGGGGGCTTTAATGCCCCTGATCTAACTTTATACTGGAACGCTGTACAGGCCCAACCTGCTACCCATTGGTACACACACCCAAATCCGCCCCCACATGTTAAATTGGAGAAAATGGCGGGGGGCGGCACCCACATCATGACCTTACTACTACACTATGGATTTCGTGCGGATGCCCCATTAGACCCGGTGGCTACCACGATCAGGGCATGGAATAATATCCTTCCCTCCAGTCAAGAGCAGCGTCCATATTATAAGTGGCTCCCCTTATGGCAATTTCCCGGCCTCACCCCTACACACGATCCACATCTCTCCCAGCGTTGGGAAAGCCTGGGATATCGGGCCCTGGCTGACCTTTATCCTGATGGTTCATTTATTAACCCCCGAACATTGCGCCCCGGCCACCCCAGCTCTGCGCTTGACTTGTTGCAATGCTACAGGCTGAGAGCAGCGGTACGGGCAATGTGGCCCTCCTTCCCAGAGGAACCTCCGGACTCACCTGAACTCCAATACATAGCAAACTCGACAGGCTGCAGGGGCATAATATCCTCCCTGTACAAAATACAAATGGGCAAACTAGAGAATATGTCCCCAGAACCGCAGGAAGCATGGGCCAGGGAGCTCGAAATGGAGATCACTGAAGAAATGTGGGGCAAAATGTGTGCACACACGCACAAGGTCTCACTTAGCCCCAGGTTCCGCTGCATACAATACAAACTTCTCAATAGGCTTTACTACATGCCGTACAGAGTTGCAAAATTCACGCTCACCTCGGCATATACATGCCCGAAATGCAAATCGAACGAGGCAGATCATGTTCATATGTTTTGGTCCTGTGCTGCGTGGAACACGTTTTGGGTGGAGGTGACGGAGGCGCTCTCGGAGATAATTGGCTCCCCAGTGGAGATGGACCCATTAGCCTTGCTGTTTGGTATTTGGACTGGAGAAAATGTAAGGAAAAAGTCAAAATTCTTGAAGTAAGTGCTATTGTTGCCAAAAGATGTATATTACAATGCTGGAAGCGCCGCACCCCCCCCCCCCCACCCTCAGCATGTGGTTGAGGGCCCTCACGTGGGTACAAACATGCGAGGAGGAGTACATCGGATCCTTGCCCATGCCTTCCCACCCTAGAAATGTGTGGTCGGAATTTTGCAGTTATCTGAATAACAAAGACGAGGTCGAGTGGACCTCCGCCCCCTCACCAGCCCAGCCGGACTCACCCTGATGTACGACCCATACGTGCTATTCCATAATGTCCACCCCCTATAAGATGAGCTGTTGATAATAGCTGTGATGCAATGCGTATACGTGCTGTTATGTTGTTTGCTTGTTTACATGCTATCTGTGCTCTACCTGTCTTAACCTCCTGCCAATAAACAAAAGTTAAAAAAAAAAAAAAGAATAAAAAGAAAATAAATGGAATGAGAAAGGTGACAGGGCATTTGATCCATCTAACAACTCAAAATTGCAAATTGTCAGGAGAACTGTATGATTTTAGAAGCTTGGCAACAGAGCATGAGTTATGAAAACCGGCACATTTCTATGCAAAAGCCAAATGAAACGGGAAATGGTAGCATGCATGAAATTATCAAGATTTCATTATTGCCATGGACGTAGGCCAATGTTAATCTACCCACATACCTGGCTGTTTTTGTGGAAATGTTTTTGTTTTGGCCAAATTGAAAACTCACATGAAGCTGGTGTTACTGTTAGGAACCAGTATTTGTCTGTCACTGGTAAATGATGCTTTAGCTTCACATTTGCTTCTTGACTCAAAGCACTAGAATGTGGAGACTAAACTGTAATATTTGGGAATGTATGTACCTAGTTTGGTGGTGCCAGTGGACGATTGGTAAGGGTTATGTTTTACTTCTCAGAATTAATGTTAAGATACAGTAAAATGGCCTGAAATCATACTACTGTTTTAGGCCACATGTCCTAACTCACAGAATCTGGAAATGTCCTGCAGGGGTGGAGCTTAACCCAATAGGCCATATTTATCAAGGTCAAAAAGAACCAAAATTAAGGTGATGGGCTGCAAATTAAAACTTTCCTCATTGCTTTACTAGTAAAGAGGATACCCAGCCAGATGACAGGGAATTATTCAGAGCATGTGAGTCTAATAGTGGTCCAAAACTGGAGAAAAATTTGCTCCTGCAGGCAGCTGCTTAAATACTGACACACCGAGGGATGAATTATTTTCATTAGCAGCAACTTGAGCACTGCATCTGAAGGCAATCTGCCTCATCCCCCATTGGGCCTGCGAAAGTGAAAATAGTGCAGGTCTATACGATTTATGGGGTTCAGGTACTCAGACTGCTTCATAGGAATAGTGGCACTTTCATGACAAGCACTGACATCACTCAGTCCACAACGCACTGCCGAAGGGTAAATAATAATGGGGAGCGAGGGGAGGACTCCCTGCACACCAGCCATAGGGGCAGCAGTGGTGCTATATAGAAAGGTAAGATTAGATGAGTGTTTTAGACACTGGTTATTTATGTCCAAAGAAAATAAATGCAGTGGCAAGTGAAGGAAAACGACCACTTTATTTGCCAAAAAGGAGAAAACGAAATCAAATCAGCCAGAAAATGTGCTAGGGGCTCAAAGAAGGAGGATGTAAATGAAGGAAAAGGTAAATAATTCCTCGTAGTACCTCACTGTGGCCTCAGCAAAGCAACCTGGGTCCATTCTCAAAGGCAAAGTAGTAGAAACACAAAATGAAGCCCAACTTGATCCTAAATTCCACCCCTCAAAGAAGTCACATACATAATCAGATATATGTAGGGACACAAAAAGCATTTAAGTCAACACAAGGCTATATCAACAAAAGAGATGGCAGCAGACCAGGGAGGAAGATGATCACACCAAAGAAGTTGGTGACCTTGGAACTGTTTTGATTTTCCCATTTCCTCCCTATATAGGGAGATGGTGTTGCGTCCCTTTCCCCTGTGAATCCTGCCGCCTCCAGTACTCCTTACAGTGCAGCCTATGAGCCAAGTGTCTGGTGGGATGCCCTGGAGCTGGTACTTACTTGAGTGAAAGGAAATTAACGAGGGTGCACATTCACAGTTATTTGTCCTGGAACTTGCACCAGATTCATTGAGAGGCATATGCCCGACACTTCTCTAAACAGACAAATGTAAATCTCAGCACACCATCCACCAAGTTGAAAATCTTACACTACATATCTCACCTTAAATGTAGTATTAATGGGTTTGGTACTGAATTGTGGGTTAGTCAATGGAAATTGAAAGTATGACCATGAATGGTTATAGAGCAAGGAAACAGCCTCAACTATTGTCAAGACATTTAGGATTAGAAAGTTGAAAATGTCCTGAATACATTTTCTACACTGTTTCGTAATATGATAAAACACAGAAGTACTCATAGTACCTTTTAGGTGTTGTAAGAAGTCTAGAACATCACTAATGCTGAGCAACATAGGTGCCTTTCATATTATTCACCTCAGAATGATGAAATGCTTTGTCAGTGAGATTTAATACAAGCGTAACTCACATGATATTCGCCAACAATTAATAAAGATGCCCATTGCTTAACTCCTACCCAACAGTTCCTTGCAGTGGAGTAACTTTTCTGAAAATGTTGGGGGCGACAGGGGTGTGGTGGAGGGAGGACAGGTGGTGGCTCTTAGGGATCGTTTCAGCCAAATTGTTCGAAAAAATGTGGTCAAATGGTAGATTTGACTGAATTCGGTCACCACCATTAGTTCGAAGACGAAGATACCGAACATGAAGAGCTGGGGTTGCGGAGTGTCCCCCGCTCCCCATGTTCGGTATTTTTGGCTTCAGCGGTTGTGGGGGTGTCCCCCACTTCCTCAGCATTGGTGGCAGGGGACCCAGTAAAAAAAAAGAAAAAGGGACCCTGCAGTGTCAGATCCGACCCACGTTAGATGGATGGATCTGACTCTGCAGGGTACAGGAGAGGCAGTGGATGGAGAAAAAGTAAATAGGGTGGTTTGCGGATGTACTGGCCGTTTGTGGGGGACGTGGGGTTTGTTTTTTGTACTGCAGTAAAAACGTATTCGCAGCGAAAAGGACTACGGTCAATTTCGCCGTGATTTTGTACCTTGGTCAAACAACCCAAATTCCTGAGGGATAACAGTAGACTACTACACCACAAGAGTCAATTGCTGATGCTCTGTTATAACTTTCATAAGACTGGTGGCCTATCTTTAAAATTCAATTGGGCCCCCACACATCTTCAGCCGGCCTGCCATGCACCTAGTGACACAACATAACATTTCCAAACTTAATTCCAATAGAACATACAAACAATGCATTATTTATCATTCATTCAGACACAAAAGTCAACACGCATATGCTTGCATACACTCTCACAAACACACAAATGCACCCAGCACCTCCATTGACATACACTGGGCCTCATTACGACCCAGGCGGTGAGTTACCGCCTGGGTCGTACCCTTACCACCATGGTGTAAACTATGTTTACACCATGGTGGATGGCGGATTTACCGCCCCATTCCAAGGTGAGTGGGGCGGTAAATCCCCATTTCCCATTTTACCCTTCCCCATTCCCATTTTTGCCCCATAGGGCATAATGGGAGTGGGGAAGGCGCTAATTACGCCACCGTAAATTACGGTGGCGTAATTAGCACCATGGTCCCTTAGCGCCATGGATTTTAATGCCTGCAAAAAGCAGGCATTAAACTCACCATGGCGCAAAGGTACCTCGGAATCAGGCGTTAAGGGTCGGCACCGTTTACGGCGCCGTTAACCCCTTAACGCCTGATTCGTAATGAGGCCCACTGTGTGCACACAACATTTATATGTACATATACTATAACACATGGAAACAGTGGCGCAACGTCCATTGAGCAGACCAGACTTTATCAGCCCCTGGTCCCTGATATTTTTGGCTAAGTTGACTTGACCTAGCTGAACTATAAAGCCATGGCCAAAAGGAACAGATTCAATGGAATGTCAGCAATTCACTTGATTATTACTTTCATTCGAAGGCAGATGTCATCAGTGAATGCAGTGCAGTGGGTGACCTAGTATACTTGGTATCAAATTTTAAATGCCCTATATCTCTATTCTTGGGTTCTGCACAGTACCTTATATGTGTACGTGCAGATAGATTTTTTCTACAAGATCGGGACGGATTAAAATGAAGCTATGTTTTCATGTATTCAAATGGCTCCAAGCAGTGGAGTAACAAGCCGGGAGAGGAGATGGGGGGGGGGGGGCAAGCTGCCCCCGTGGCTCTTTTAAGAGCCAGACTGAGACATTTGTCATTGGGACACCTCTCCCGTTCGGCACATCAAAGAAGACGCCCAATGGCAAAGGTGTCCCGCTGGCAGCAGTAGACCATACCTGTTCCGAATGGTAGAGGTGTCCCGCTGCCAGGATAATGTCCCAAGGAGCTCAGGGTAGCAGAGGGTCCTCACGTTGCTCTGTATCAACAGAGCATTACAATGTGAGCCATTAGGCACTAATGGGAGGGATGGGGGTACTATTAGCAGGGACTTTTGTCCCTTTAGAAATGTGAATGGGAGGGAGTGATCAGAAGTGAGAAGGGTGCATAATGTTACATGCTTTATGAAATAATGGCTGTGGCTTTAAAGCCCAAGAGGGATTTGTGAGGCTCACATCAATCTACATGATGCTATTGTGACTTTGTATGCAGAATGGGGACTCTAAAACTAAAGCCATACTCCCATTGCTCAACATATTTCTATGACAATGTATATAGTGTGTGGTTAGTCTGCTATGAAAGGCTAGTTTATTATGTAATGTGGTTTGCTTCCAAGGCATTTCTATAAATAATTATTTAAGCACATGAAATGTAAAGCAAAATCTTAATAAATATCTATATCAACTAAACCTGTAAAGATGTGTGCGGTTGCTTAAATTGTCCACATCCCAGTTTCACCATTTAACCAAGTGTGTGATCCTGAGCAAATCATGTAATCATATTGTGCCTTATCAGCAGCTCTGCAAGTGACTCTGATTCCCTTCAAAGCTTATGTTAATGTATCATGGTATTATAATGGAAAAGCCTAATGACTATAGAGTTGCTCCACATATAATGATAGTGCAATTTGGGTATTTTGCACCGCAAAGTTATTTGTCACTTGACTTATTTATGGCAGCTTTTTCTAAAGTCACTTCCATGGTGCCTCCAAGTATCAAAGACTGATGATGCGCCTTGCAATGTCCTTTTCTATGAAGTCACTTCCATATAATAATCAGAAAATTTGCATGTATTTTGCCTCAGAGGGCTTGGACAGAGCTCTAATAAGTGAGTTTTCTGCATCTGAAATGAACCTGCAGTTTTAAATTTTTTTGTTGTGTGTTAAAATGCCATCTTCCACTAATGTTACCAAAAAAGTAGATTGAGGTAGGGGTGGGCGGTTTGGGGGCGCCAATGCGACCATGTGGAATTCCACACACTGCATTTCGTTGCTCCCCCTCCCACACTCTTACAATGCAGGATACTGCGCTGCTTAGTTTGGTAAGTGAAGCAGTTTTTGTTGGCCTGTAACCTGAACCATGACACCCATATACAAATTTGCACCAAACCGTCCTGAAAAAGTGTCTGCAAAACTTGAAATACTTTTTGTCAGTTTGGTGAAGATTATTTTTGGCGGCAGGGGGAAAAGTTATACAGGGCTCCTAAAAGTGTGCTTTTAACACAAAATCCCATACGGTTCCTTCTGCACCTAGAGCAAAAACCGCTTAACAAAAGTTCACCATGTTTGGAAGCCTTATAGAACTCAAATTCATTTAACACAATTTGCATAGTATGACAGTTTTGGGTCACAGGTTTTCTCAGCTTGACTCTTTCCACTCTATCTGGGTAGGGCGCACCTTCTGCCAGTTTCATTTTGAAATTAGGATGGTGGTGCTTTAGTAGCATCTGAAAAGTGGCAAGACTATTTTCAGAGGCGTTGCAGAGCTGTGGCTTGCAACAGAGAATGCACCATTTGTTATTGTTATTGTGTCTTGATACTTGGGTCCTTAATGTGTACTGTGAGCTCTGCTCACATTGTCCAAATGTGACACGCACCCTCACTAGAGTCAGCCCGCAGCCCAGCACCCCAACAAACATACACAAACACAATTAAAAATTATTTTTTAAAAAAGTACCTCTGCTCTGCTTTCAAATGCCGCCCGGGCCACGTTTCATGTTACACCGACCTAACCTCTTCGCACTCAAGCACCTCCAGACAGAAACCAGCAAGCTGAATGAGCTTCCTAGTTCCTGTCAGTGAGTGGCATGAACACAAAGCTGGAAGGTGATTCTCTGAGCCGCGGCCTCTGGAAGTGCTGCTGCTAGCGTGACAGCACATGCGCCAGTCCCTGCACACCCAGTCCCTGCACACCCAGTTCAGCACCCAGGGTGAGGGACTGAAGCATGCAGGGCATCCTGGCCCTGAATATGTTGCAGTGCGGCTCACAGGCATCTCAGCATTATGTAATGAGACAGTGCAAGCCTTGCTGGGCACCCCAGCTGGGCTCGTGCTGTCCAATTACATAATTGATGACTGCGGCCTCCCTGCCCTCCCTCCAAAAGATGAGGGGGGCAAACATGCATGCCACAGAAGTTGGGGGGGACAAAACCTCCTGTCCCCCCTATAATTACGCCCATGGTTCCTTGTGTGTGTGTCAAAGTGAAAATGTGTTCAAGGAAATGAGTGGGATGGATGGAGCAAGCGTATAAGTGTGTGAGAATATTTTTGGGCTCTTTCACTTGAAAACGTACCACTGCCAAAGCATTACACAGCATCATTTCCTCCAGCGTTTTAAAGGTGAAGGGTGCTTTCCTAGTGAATTTGGATAATGTTTTCTGTGTTATGTCAAAATACTAATGTTCCATGAGAGCAGTGAAAACTATATTCAGGGGCAGCTGCACCATAAGTAGGTAATACCTACACCACACATAACTAACACTAAAAACAGTTTGTTTGTTTGTTTTATTTATTTCCATAGCACACCGAACCCAGAGGTATCTGGGCGCATTGGATTGCATTGGATCAATAACAAGTGTTAAAGGATAGACATGCTCACAGGTTACAGATAAGTACATTGAAACCGCAAAGGGATCAGTAGGTTACAAGCGATAATCAGTAATAAGAACAACATAAGCAGTACAGAAAGAAATAATATGCAGTAAGTGAACCTGGGAGTGGTGAGATCAGATTCTCAACATTGGCCCTTCTCAGTTAGCCATGTTATGGATTTTATTCTGAAGTTAGAGAAAGACTAGGTAATCCTTAGGGAAGGTGGGAGTGTATTCCAAAGCTGGGCCCCCAAAATTGGGAAGCTACTCCCTCCTGACTTTTTTTGTTTGAACCTAGGGACTACCAGGCAGGAGGTATTAGTCGACCTGGTGACCCGTGCTCAGGATCTGATGGTGAATTTCTCAGTTAAGCATGGTGGGGCTGCATGGTTCAAGGATTTATACGTGAGAGCCATAGTTTTAAGATTAATCTTATCCTTGATAGATAGCCATTTGTGCTGTCTTCTTGTTTCCGAGATATGTTCTCTCCTTGAGATACTCAAAGCAGTCCTAAGTGCATTATTTCTCAAGATTTGTAATTTATTTACAACATACTTACTTAGATAGGATGAGGGCTCTAGCTAGGGTAAGACAACTCTCCTTATAGAGCAGGGGTTTGAAGGCCTTTATCAATTTACCGGTATAGGCTGTGGCTGAGGCCGTGGTGTTGACTTGTTTATGCATATTCAGTGTAGAATTAAGATAACAACCTAAAAGTTTTACCTCTTTAGCCACTAGGATATTGTTCCCATCTATATTGAAGGAAGCATAATCTGTGTTAAGTTTATTCAGGTTAGCTGGGGAGCCTAAAATCAGGAGCTCAGTTTTATCATCGTTCAGGCAGAGGCCATGGGTGGACATCCATGCCTGAATGATTAGATACATTTTGTTCACTAGCAGTACGTCAGTATCATAATTACCCATTAAAGGGAGGAGGATCTGGGTGTCATCTGCATAGTTAGTGTAGGTGACATCCAGATGGTCCAGATCATTGAATAGATGCTTTGTGAAGATATTGTACATGGTCGGTGACACGCAGGAGCCTTGGGGGACTCGATATGTGATAGGAATTGGGTCAGCTGCTGCAGATGGTGAGAAGACTCTCATGGTCCTGTTGTTTAGAAAAGATTGGATCCGTGTAATAGCATTCTGCAAGAAGTGAGCTGCTGTGGCGAGGTGATTGCATAGTACTCCATGGCGCCAGTTCACACAGATCAGTATCACCGCCGCAGCAGCAGCAGCTCCGCAGGTAGGGCAGGAGCCCTCACCTCTGCGCTGAAAAATGTCTGCATCTACGTTGCCTGCATCGCCCCGGCATCTGCCAAGCCTCTTGGGGTAAGAAGGGTAATTCCAGTATCACCTAAGAGACCCCTGGCCTCATTATTGCACCTTATGCCCGCATCGCCCATTTTTGCCATTTTCTCAGCCATTTTACACGAGGAGGGTGTGCAAAATGGCATCCGCAACATTGTGTATGTGTTGCTAAGAAACCATCTCAGCACGGAATGGCTGAGCGTCTGCATTTACTCCGTACCACGAAACCGGAAGGAGTTAGCTGGCCTCTCCAGCTACGGCCAACCATACAAGGCCGTAGCCTGTCCTTGCTTGTCCACAGATTAGCATCACCGCCACAGCATCAGCAGCTCTGCAGGTAAGGCAGGAGCCCTCACCTCCGCGCCAAGATATTTCTGCATCTACGTTGCCCACATCACCCCGGCATCTGCCAAACCTCTTGGGGTAAGAAGGGTAATTCCAGTATCACCTGAGGGACCCTTGTCCTCATTATTGCACCTTATGACCCCATAGACCATGTGATCGGCCAGTTTCGCCATTTCCTCCGCCGTTTTACATGAGGAGGGCGTGCAAAATGGCATCCGCAACATTGTGTATATGTTGCTAGGAAACCATCTCACCACGGATTGGCTGAGTGTCTGCATTTACTCCGTACTACGAGACCGGAAGGCGTTAGCCGGCCTCTCCAGCTACGGCCAACCATACAAGGCCGTCGCCTGTCCTTGCTTGTCCACAGATCAGCATCACTGCTACAGCATCAGCAGCTCTGCAGGTAAGGCAGGAGCCCTCACCTCCGCGCCAAGATATTTCTGCATCTACGTTGCCGACATCACCCCAGCATCTGCCAAGCCTCTTGAGGTAAGAAGGGTAATTCCAGTATCACCTGAGGGACCCTTGTCCTCATTATTGCACCTTATGACCCCATACACCCTGTGATCGGCCAGTTTCGCCATTTCCTCTGCCATTTTACATGAGGAGGGCGTGCAAAATGGCATCCGCAACATTGTGTATATGTTGCTAGGAAAGCATCTCACCACAGATTGGCTGTGTCTCTGCATTTACTCCGTACTACGAGACCGGAAGGCGTTAGCCGGCCTCTCCAGCTACGGCCAACCATACAAGGCTGTCGCCTGTCCTTGCTTGTCCACAGATCAGCATCACTGCCACAGCATCAGCAGCTCTGCAGGTAAGGCAGGAGCCCTCACCTCCGCGCCAAGATATTTCTGCATCTACGTTGCCCACATCACCCCGGCATCTGCCAAACCTCTTGGGGTAAGAAGGGTAATTCCAGTATCACCTGAGGGACCCTTGTCCTCATTATTGCACCTTATGACCCCATAGACCATGTGATCGGCCAGTTTCGCCATTTCCTCTGCCGTTTTACATGAGGAGGGCGTGCAAAATGGCATCCGCAACATTGTGTATATGTTGCTAGGAAACCATCTCACCACGGATTGGCTGAGTGTCTGCATTTACTCCGTACTACGAGACCGGAAGGCGTTAGCCGGCCTCTCCAGCTACGGCCAACCATACAAGGCCGTCGCCTGTCCTTGCTTGTCCACAGATCAGCATCACTGTGTCATGATCTCTGCTTCCAAAAGGTCAGGGTTTTCCCAACTCCCTTGGAAGCAGATCCATAACCCAGGTTCCGAGTGCCAACCAGTCCCAATTGGGACCTTTTGGACCCAGTCCTGGCGCCAGTGGCACCAGGCTCATAAATATGCCCAGTCCCAGCGCTGGAAGCGCCGGGCTCATAATGCTTGGGTGGACTTACCTGCAGCAGACCATGCTGCTTACTTGCCTGCCAGTTGAGCCTCTGATCCTCTTCTGTTTGGAACTACTTTTCCTGTTGGGTGGGGCAGGAGCCACTCCCTAGGTTCAGAACACTGGAACTCTTCTGGAAAGCAGGAACTCTTTTCTTACCTAGGCGTGGCTGTGGAAGGAGACACCTAAGCACTACAGGAGGCTATTTAAACCACACCAGATGGATGAATCTTGCTTTGCGTTATTCTGCATCCTCTGCAGCAGAACGCTCATTGTGTCTTCTGCATCTGATCCTGGGCCTAAGGAAAAAGGCTTACCATCCTGAATCCAGTCTTCAGCAACACCTATAAAGACAAGAAAGAACAGGTTAGCATTACGGTCTTCAGTGACAGCGCTTCACTTACCTGGTCCATCGGCTGTCACCAATGCCTCGCGCTGCATTCCGGCATCTGAAAGACAAAGGCTTACCTACTCTTCGTGCGCTCCGGAGGTCTTCGCACTGCATTCCGGCATCTGAAAGACAAAAGCTTACCAACTCTTCGCACGCTCCGGAGGCCTTCGGCGCTGCATCCCGCATCTGAAAGACAAAACAAGGTGCGTTTAAAGACATTGGGGAACTTTAATACTCACATGCCATTACTCCTTTCCACATCTAACCCAGTGGGTATTCCGGCACCCTGCAGCCGCTCCGAACTTGTACCTGCAAAATAAAAATACAGTTAGAGCGCATCGTGAAGCAAGCAACAAGCGCTTACTTACGTGCTTCCAGGCGCTTCTATTCATCACACGGGCTCCATCTTCAACTCACTTCAGCCCGTCATCCGCCATCGCCGGAACCCTGCAAAACAAGAGACATCATTACTAAAGACTTTTAAAGACATTAGAATTACTCGAAACTTACCGTTCGTGCAGTAAACGACGGACAGCAGTCCTCTGAAGTCAAGAGGCCTGCTCCCCTTATCCAGTGAAGAAACTGGTTACAGCACCCTGCCCCGAGGCAGATGGAGAGCACGGCGTTCACTTACCTAAGGTGAGAGCGTTAACCTATGGGGTTCTACAGGAGAAGAGAAAGGGAAGAAGAGAGAGACATTCAATAACCCAGTTCATTAATCCCATATTTTCTATCTGCAGACATCTTACCCTTCGAGTCAGACATACAGTGCACAGAGGTCCAACCCAAAGAGCCAGCCGTGTGTTACACATCACCTTTGAAGATACGGTATACGCCCAGTCAAGACCGGCGCCTCTACGGGAATCAGGTGAGCGTTACAGAACACAAAGCCTACCGCAAAACTCCCGTCCAGGCGCTATGGAAACCACGGATACCGACCAGCTAGCCCAGTTACTTGGGGAACTAAGGGCAGAAGTGCATGCAGCCCGTCAGGAAACGAACGCTCTAAGAAGGGAACTGATTATTTCCAAGGAGCGAACAGATGATCTCGCTAGACAATTGCTACAGTCACAAGCCGGACAGACCCCGTTACCCGCATCTGGGGGAAATCTTCCTTCTACATCCTCTATGAATCCAGTGCAGATCAACCTACCTGGGAATGTACCTCTGGCTCCACCCGAACGATTTTCTGGTGACCCAAAGAGGTTTGCAGTATTTATCAATCAGTGCCGGTTGCATTTCTTATGCCGGCCAGCAGCCTTTCCAACTGATCAAGCTAAAGTAGCTTTCGTGCTTTCGTACCTTAGTGGCAATGCGGCAGACTGGTCGATCCCTCTAGTAAATCAAAATGATCCGGTCCTCCATGATTTTCAAGCTTTTCAGCTCAGTATGGAAAAACTGTTCGCAAGACATTTACAGGGGCAGGCCTTGGACAATGAGCTTCTTTCGTTGCAACAAGGTAATCAAGACCTTTTGGCTTATATTGCGTCTTTCAACAGACTGATAGTGGAAACTCAATGGCCTGAGGACAAAAGGATTACGCTGTTTTATAGAGGTCTACATGGAGAGCTCAAAGATGTGTTAGCCCAAGTAGTGAATCCCCCACAAGATTGTTCGGACTATATAGACTTAGTCGTTCAAATAGATCACAGACTGCAGAACAGGAAGGCCGATCGTTCCAAGTTTGATGCTCGAGTATTTTCCAAACCGCCAACTCCTTCCAAAGGAGTAGACTCCGGGGAACCCATGCAAATAGGGGGCCTGAAAGGTCCTCTAACACAAAAGGAGCGGGAAAGGAGAAAACAGTTGCAATTATGCCTCTATTGCGGAGACTCAGGGCACTTTCTTCGAGACTGTCCGGTGAAACCTGCCAAGAAGGCAGTAGGAGCTGCAGTTACCAAAGTTACAAACTCTGAGCAGGGAAACGACCTCACCCGACAAGAATAGAGGTCCTCTTGCCGAGCGTGAAAACCAGTTCTGTGACCTCGCATTTCGTGATACCTATGGTCCTCATTAGCCCTGATAATCCGGATCGATTACATACAATTGAAGCTTACGTCGACAGCGGTGCCATCGGCAATTATGTGGATCATGAAATGGTTATGAGGATGAATCTAACTCTTTGTCCCAAGGCTGTAAAGGACGTCATTACTACGGTGGATGGAACGGAGATAGCCTCCGGACCAGTAACGCATACCACTCAAGAAGTGACGCTAGTAAGTCAAGATGGACACCATGAGAAGATCGTGTTCGATGTGATCAAGGCTCCTCAGTTTCAGATTATTCTAGGAATACCTTGGTTAGAGAAACACAATCCTCTGATCGATTGGCGAGCAAGAACGGTCCAGTTTCCAGAATGTGTCTCTATTTGTCACCCTCCACCTGGTGTTGCACTGGCAGCAATTTCTTCAGAGACTCCCCAGTTACCTCCCGAATACCTAGAATACCAAGATGTTTTCCGGAAGGATCAAGCTAACTCTCTACCTCCTCATAGGTCTTATGACTGCCAGATAGACCTGATACCTGGATCTACTCCTCCTTGTAGTAGAATTTATGCCCTCACCGAGCCTGAGAACCTTCACCTTCGACAATACCTGGATCAATACCTGGCAAATGGGTTTATTCGTCCTTCCAAGTCCCCTGCTTCTTCAGCTTTGTTCTTCGTTCCAAAAAAGGAAGGAGACCTTAGAACTTGTATAGATTATCGCTCCCTGAACCAGATCACCGTCAAGAATAGATATCCGTTACCTTTGATCCCTGAACTCCTGGACCAAGTCAGAAAAGCATGCATATATACAAAGCTGGATTTTAGAGGAGCCTACCACTTGGTACGAGTAAAAGAGGGCGATGAATGGAAGACGGCCTTCCGCACCAAATATGGGCTATTTGAATATCAGGTCATGCCCTTCGGACTTTGCAATGCCCCGGCCGCCTTTCAATATTTTATGAACGATGTCCTCAGAGAGCTCATAGATGTGTGTGTTGTTGTTTACATTGACGACATCCTCGTTTATTCTTCATCGGAATCTGAACATCGGAAACACGTGAAAATGGTCCTCGAAAGATTGCGTCAACACAAACTTTTCGCTAAGTTGGAAAAATGTGTTTTCAACGTGACTGAAGTTGAATTCTTGGGATTCATATTATCACCTAGCGGAGTGCGTATGGATTCAAAGAAGGTCGATGCAGTTCTCAAACGGCCATCACCATCCTCCGTAAAAGGTGTGCAAAGCATGTTAGGCTTCGCTAACTTTTACCGCAGGTTTATCCCCGAATTTTCTCGAATAGTCCAGCCCATCACTGCCTTGTTAAAGAAAAACAAACGTTTTGAATGGTCTACTGAGGCGGAACAAGCTTTCCAGGATTTGAAGACTAAATTTATCTCTGCACCAATCTTAAAACACCCTCGCCCCGAACTCCCCTACATCGTGGAAACTGATGCTTCAAGCATTGCCATGGGGGCAGTTCTATCACAAAAGGACCCGGTAACCAATCAGTTGCATCCCGTGGCATTTTGGTCCCGCAAATTCTCGCCTCCTGAAATCAATTACACGATTACTGACAAGGAACTTCTGGCTATCAAGTCTGCCTTTAAGGCTTGGCGGCATTATCTGCTGGGGGCCCGACACACCGTTACTGTGATTACGGATCACCGAAACCTGCAATATTTGAAAACCGCAAAAGCCCAATCCTCTAGACAACTCCGTTGGGCATTATTCTTTGCCGAGTTTGACTTCATAATTACCTATCGACCTGGTACAAAAAACGGTAAAGCTGATGCCCTTTCTCGGATGGGAGTGGAAGAACACTTGATCAACCCTAAACCTGTACCAATCATTCCCGAACAAAGAATTCTGGGTGTAATCACCACACAATCCATAGAGGAAGTTAAGGATAAAGCCAGGCAACTTGTAACTCCAGCAGACATACAGAATTGGCATCTGCAGGGAAAGGACTTTGCAGTAAAGGACAACTTATTGTATTTCCAAGAACGATTATACCTGCCCAGCACAGATTTACAGAAAAAAGTAATCTCTTGTTATCACGATTCTTTAATGGAAGGACATCCCGGTATGGCCAAGACCTCAGAAAAGATCAAGCGCTACTTCTGGTGGCCGTCTTGGAAAAAATATATCAGAGACTTTATAATGTCCTGTGGAGTATGCGCCCAAAACAAGAGTCAAAAGGAAAGACCAGCAGGCCTCTTACGCCCTATTGACATCCCACCTCGCCCTTGGCATACGCTTTCTATGGACTTCATCACCGATCTACCTCCATGCTCCGGATACAATACGATTCTAGTAATCGTGGACTTATTCTCCAAGATGGCGCATTTCATTCCGCTCAAAGGCTTGCCAACAGCAGCAACTCTGGCCCGAGAATTTCTCGAAAACATTGTCCGACTGCACGGTTTTCCTTCGGTTCTAATTTCGGATCGAGGTAGTCAATTTATTTCTCATTTTTGGCGAAGTTGCTGTCGGTCGGCTCAAATTGATGTGAGACTATCGACCAGTCACCACCCTCAGACCGACGGACAAACCGAGAGGACCAATCAAACTCTGGAACAGTATTTACGCTGCATGCTGCAACAAACTGAAAAAACTTGGAAAGACATCCTTTGGATAGCCGAATATGCCTACAATAACTCTGTCCGTTCGGGAACTGGGAAAACCCCGTTTTTTCTTTTATACGGCAGTCACCCTCGAACCTCGGAGTTGGATCCCCTCCAAGATCTTGAAACACCAGCAGTAGACTACCTGCATTCTACAATCACCCAAGCCTTTAAGGAAGCTGTTTCTCACCTTCAAAGGGCTAAAGAACAGTACAAGAAAGGAGCAGATCAACATCGGAAGGAAGCCCCTCAATAGCAAGTAGGGGATCAAGTCTGGTTATCCACCAAATATCTACCTCTAAAAGGGCCACCCACATTCAACCCAAGATACCTTGGTCCCTATTCCATCACTACCATAGTAAACCCAGTAGCGGTCAAGTTGGACTTGCCCCCGCACATGAAGATACATCCGGTCTTCCACGTCTCTCTATTAAAACCCGTGCAACCTCAAACCCGACTAACTAAATCTCCAAAACCCATCCTAGTTGATGGAGAACTCGAGATTGAAGTCAAAAGCATTCTGGACTCCAAGATCTCCAAATCTAAACTATTTTACCTAATTGACTGGAAAGGCTACGGCCCCCAAGAGAGATCCTGGGAACCTGCTGAATATGTCCACGCTACTCGCCTAATCAAAAGATTTCACCGAACATTTCCTGACAAGCCAAAACCCCCGGAGAAGCCCGGTTTGGGAGGGGCCTTGAGGGGGGGTACTGTCATGATCTCTGCTTCCAAAAGGTCAGGGTTTTCCCAACTCCCTTGGAAGCAGATCCATAACCCAGGTTCCGAGTGCCAACCAGTCCCAATTGGGACCTTTTGGACCCAGTCCTGGCGCCAGTGGCACCAGGCTCATAAATATGCCCAGTCCCAGCGCTGGAAGCGTCGGGCTCATAATGCTTGGGTGGACTTACCTGCAGCAGACCATGCTACTTACTTGCCTGCCAGTTGAGCCTCTGATCCTCTTCTGTTTGGAACTACTTTTCCTGTTGGGTGGGGCAGGAGCCACTCCCTAGGTTCAGAACACTGGAACTCTTCTGGAAAGCAGGAACTCTTTTCTTACCTAGGCGTGGCTGTGGAAGGAGACACCTAAGCACTACAGGAGGCTATTTAAACCACACCCGATGGATGAATCTTGCTTTGCGTTATTTTGCATCCTCTGCAGCAGAACGCTCATCGTGTCTTCTGCATCTGATCCTGGGCCTAAGGAAAAAGGCTTACCATCCTGAATACAGTCTTCAGCAACACCTATAAAGACAAGAAAGAACAGGTTAGCATTACGGTCTTCAGTGACAGCGCTTCACTTACCTGGTCCATCGGCTGTCACCAACGCCTCGCGCTGCATTCCGGCATCTGAAAGACAAAGGCTTACCTACACTGCGTGCGCTCCGGAGGTCTTCGCACTGCATTGCGGCATCTGAAAGACAAAAGCTTACCAACTCTTCGCACGCTCCGGAGGCCTTCGGCGCTGCATCCCGCATCTGAAAGACAAAACAAGGTGCGTTTAAAGACATTGGGGAACTTTAATACTCACGTGCCATTACTCCTTTCCACATCTAACCCAGTGGGTATTCCGGCACCCAGCAGCCGCTCCGAACTTGTACCTGCAAAATAAAAAGACAGTTAGAGCGCATCGTGAAGCAGGCAACAAGCGCTTACTTACGTGCTTCCAGGCGCTTCTATTCATCACACGGGCTCCATCTTCAACTCACTTCAGCCCGTCATCCGCCATCGCCGGAACCCTGCAAAACAAGAGACATCATTATTAAAGACTTTTAAAGACATTAGAATTACTCGAAACTTACCGTTCGTGCAGTAAACGACGGACAGCAGTCCTCTGAAGTCAAGAGGCCTGCTCCCCTTATCCAGTGAAGAAACTGGTTACAGCACCCTGCCCCGAGGCAGATGGAGAGCACGGCGTTCACTTACCTAAGGTGAGAGCGTTAACCTTTGGGGTTCTACAGGAGAAGAGAAAGGGAAGAAGAGAGAGACATTCAATAACCCAGTTCATTAATCCCATATTTTCTATCTGCAGACATCTTACCCTTCAAGTCAGACATACAGTGCACAGAGGTCCAACCCAAAGAGCCAGCCGTGTGTTACACATCACCTTTGAAGATACGGTATACGCCCAGTCAAGACCGGCGCCTCTACGGGAATCAGGTGAGCGTTACACACTGCTACAGCATCAGCAGCTCTGCAGGTAAGGCAGGAGCCCTCACCTCCGCGCCAAGATATTTCTGCATCTACGTTGCCCACATCACCCCGGCATCTGCCAAGCCTCTTGGGGTAAGAAGGGTAATTCCAATATCACCTGAGGGACCCTTGTCCTCATTATTGCACCTTATGACCCCATACACCCTGTGATCGGCCAGTTTCGCCATTTCCTCCGCCGTTTTACATGAGGAAAGCGTGCAAAATGGCATCCGCAACATTGTGTATATGTTGCTAGGAAACCATCTCACCACGGATTGGCTGAGTGTCTGCATTTACTCCGTACTACGAGACCGGAAGGCGTTAGCCGGCCTCTCCAGCTACGGCCAACCATACAAGGCCGTCGCCTGTACTTGCTTGTCCACAGATCAGCATCACTGCTACAGCATCAGCAGCTCTGCAGGTAAGGCAGGAGCCCTCACCTCCGCGCCAACATATTTCTGCATCTACGTTGCCGACATCACCCCGGCATCTGCCAAGCCTCTTGGGGTAAGAAGGGTAATTCCAGTATCACCTGAGGGACCCTTGTCCTCATTATTGCACCTTATGACCCCATACACCCTGTGATCGGCCAGTTTCGTCATTTCCTCCGCCTTTTTACATGAGGAGGGCATGCAAAATGGCATCCGCAACATTGTGTATATGTTGCTAGGAAACCATCTCACCACGGATTGGCTGAGTGTCTGCATTTACTCCGTACTACGAGACCGGAAGGCGTTAGCTGGCCTCTCCAGCTACGGCCAACCATATAAGGCTGTCGCCTGTCCTTGCCGAAGGAGCCGAGGGGCCAGCCCCTCTGCTCCCCACGCCTACCATATACAGGATAAGAAACTCCTTCAATGTGCCTGGTATACCGTCTGCACCATAAAATCGAAAACTTGAAAATCTGTTCTACTCTCTCGTAATCTCATGGCCATTTGCTCGCTGTTAGTCGGCTTGCTGAACGAGACAAAGAGCCTATCCCACAATTTATCGGTTGGTATTCCTTGTGCAGTCTTGCACGGACCTATCCCCTTCAGTCAAAAGGCCTCCAACTGTAACCGAACGATTGCACGCACGCTATATTGCATCACCATCTGTTCTCTGTTTTGCTACATGGTGTCTACTACCTTTGTCGTTGCAATCATTTACTTTTTACCCTATGTGCCGTCCCATATAACAGTAATGTTAGTAAATCTTGGTCACGGTTCTTTGAAACTTTCTCTGCTTACTTTCTTTCCACATCCTACGAGTTGGGACACTAGACGCTTCAGGCAAGCAGAATTATGACATGCCACACTCTACGTACACTGCCACCATAAAAGTGATTAGACGAGTGCGTCTCCCTTCTAAGGAACAATAACATTAAAGTCCTCTGTGCCTCACACATGAAGGGTAGGATTCCTTGGAATGATAGAAGCTTGCAGTACATCCAAAATATACCCTCCATGTTACTAATGATTACTGAGACCACTCCCGTGCTGCGTTCAACTTCTTTGAAAGCCCTCACCAAACAAACACCTTACCAGTTATTCTCTTTCCCCAGGTTGTAATTGTAATTGGTTATTTATAACGTGCTTAATAACCAGAGGTTTCTAAGCGTGGACCCGGTGATCAAACCTGTGTTGCTCCGTGTCGTCTTGCGTCCAAGGCAAGCACATTGCCCCTGAGCCATCCTCCCGAGGTTAATGCACTTAGTACAGTACAAACTAACTGTAAAGGAAACAGCACTCTATCCTCCGAAAACAGATGCACCTTGAAATGTTTCAGCACAAAGCACTGCTGTATCCGACCAGTGAGGGTACACACACACACACACACACACACACACACTTCTGCCAAGTAGAACTGACTATTCACTAACAATTACTCACATTGCCTGAGCCCTGTTGCTTAACGTACACCTGCTGTCTTTGGTATCAGGTTATATTATCCCCATCAATAATATCGCCATATATATGGTCGTGGGGTAAGGCCATAGGCGATATTATTAGTGGGGATAATTTATGCAGTTATTGGGACCGGAGGTTGCGGGGATGTCCCCCGCTCCATTAAAAAAAATTATGGGGGTTCCGGAGGTGTCCCCCGCAGGTTCCATGGCTTAATATCACTGCCAAAAATATGGCGATATTTTTGTATGGCAATATTGTTGCAGGGATATTAACACATGGAACCCTGTCTTTTGTGGAGTAAAAAGTGTAAGGGCCTATAATGGCAAAACCCCATTAAAAACTCTCTGTGAATTAGGCCCTAAATGTGAAAATGTGTGCATGGAAATGAGTGTGATAGAAGGACTAAGTAAACTGTGTGTAAAAACTGCACATTTTACCTTGAAAATGTACATGCACTTTACAGGGGATGTGTATTTTCCAAGAGAATCAAACACAGCTGGTATGGCAAAAAGCAAATGTTTTGATTGAATGGACTCAGGATTGTACCATTTTAAAGAAAAAATTACACCACAGCACTTAGACAAAACACACACCAGGTGTAACTGACTAGTGATTTGGAGGTGGGAGGGTTTATAGTTTTTCTTTTCTTCAATAATCCACTTATTTAGCAGATTAAAGACATGACAAATTATATCAGAAAAAGAGCTTCTTACACCCTCACCTGAACTGTAATGAGGGTTGTGACCCTCACAAACAAGCCTTGCAATGAAAGTCCCACTGTAAGAAGGATTTGACTCTTTTGAGTGGTAGAAACATACCCGCGTAACTTTAATAAAAGCAGACTTCTGTCCCCAGCTCGCCCCTCCCTCAAACACATCCAGCTATACTTTAATGATAACTGTGATGACAGTGCCTTCCAGAGAGAAGGAAAGGACCAGCAGCTCCCAGCATGTCTTTTTGCTGAGGTCTGTCACACTACTACAGCATGCACGTTCTTTGGCCCAATACAACTATAACATGAAGAAAGCTGCTTTTTACATCAATTACTACAGTGGTGTGCTTGTTAGCCAACAAGAGGGTTGATTTTTAAATGTTGCTATAACAGTGATTGAGGAACATGTAAATACATGCAACTACTGTCTGATTGGCTCATAAAGTCGTGGGCAGGCCTCACAAATTGCTGGGCAGGGCTTTATACTGCATGTATAAAAATAGGCTGTAGAGAGCCTCAACATTTAGTGGTAGGAGAAGGCCCCTTACGCAGCCATGCTGTCTAATCACCCACCATTTGCACCACCCGTTACCCACACACACGTATGCCTGCAGCAATCTAATGCTAATCATATTTAAATGCAGAAAGAAAATGCTTATCACAATGGGCAATATTCTGTGGAGTGGCTTGAAAATAAACAAAGAGTTTGAATCAGGCAATAGAATTAAACTGAAGGAAAACTGTCTGAGTAAGGTACAAGCTACAAACACCACTTAATTGCCTGCCAGACAAAAATGTTAATCCCCATACAGAGACAATACAAAACTTAAGAGGTCTTCTCCTACCATGAAAGGTCCATTAGTCCCCACCCAATGCTATTACAAATAAAATATGTGTGATGTGATAAGTAGTGTAATCAAGAGATATTAGGAAAGGAGTGAAACCAAAGGAGAGAGGCATGCTAATCACCACCCACATGTCTTTCCAGTCATTTACCTGTCTCACTCCTATTCACCAATTTCAGCCTCTTCCTCACACTAAATGCTCCACGAACGGACCTGACCATGGGAGCGATAAGACGCACTGAATCAAGGGATAGCCAGCCTAAAATAGTGCCAGAGTCACCGGCAGTAGTGGTTGCTGGGCAATCGAGACACTGAAGGCTGAAGAAAGGTATCACATGACCTGAGCCTTGAAGGCTGTGCCGTGACGTAGGCACGATGCAGTCTGGACCCCGGAAACATTTTGCAGGATGACAGAACAGTTGCAGGACACTCCACCAGTGCCTACCGTGATTGTAGGCAATGAAACAACCTCAGAAGCCGTGGCGCCCACCCGCACCACCTGGGATACAATCCCCAAGAGCTGACAGGTACGTGGAGCAGGTGGCACGGGTGGCAGACCTGGCTGAATGTAAGACTCTGCCCCCCTGGTTCTGGGGAGAGCTGGCTTCCAGGGAAATCAAAGATGAAACAACCAAACCAAGCGTGGTGCATGGACTTGGGATGAAGGTTCCCAGGTACGATCCACAGGGGCGTAAACTTCCCAGTCAATCAGATAATACAGACGACCCCTGTGGAAACGGGAATCACAAATGGACCACGTATTCAGGAGAACCATCAACGTCCACCGTAGCAGACCTGACAGGCAGGCACCCATAAGAAACAGGCATGAAATATTTCAACAGGGAGATGTGGAACAAGGGGTGTACACACCACATAACAGGCAGTTGAAGTTTGTGGGCCACTGACGATATCTTCTTCAGAACCATAAAAGGGCCCAAATACTTGGGAGCCAATTTGACAGGTAACTTCCGTAAGGGCAAGTTCCTTGATGCCAACCATACCAGGTCTCTTCTCTGGTATGATGTCTCCTGGCATCATCGTTTATCCACCTGCTGCTTAGCATAGGCCTTGGTGACCTGCAGTATGGAATCCGTGAGCAGATGTGTCTGCTGAGCGTGCCGTACCATAGAATCTGCTGAGGGCACCGAGCTATCCGTAATGGATTCCATGGGGGACGGACGGGGATCCTGACCAAAAGTGACAAAAAAGGGTGAATTACAGATTGATGAACGCCAAGACTTGTTGTAGGCGAATTCGTCCCGATGTAAACAAGAGGACCAATTATCCTGCGTTGCGTTGGTATTGGAACAGAGCTATTGCTCAAGCGTCTGATTGGTCCTCTCAGTCTGGCCATTAGTTTGGGGATGATAGCCAGAACTAAGCCCCCTTTGTATCTTCAGATGCTTGCAAAGCGGTGTTCAAAAACGAGCGATGAACTGTGACCCACGGTCTGAGATGATCTTGGAAGGTAAATCATGTAGACGGTAGATCTCGTGTAGGAACACATTGGCCATTTTTACTGCCATAAGCAGTCCCGTTAAGGGCACAAAGTGGGCTAATTTAGAGAAGCAATCGACTACCATTATGCAGGTATGGTTATCTGATTTTGGGAGTTCTACAATGAAATCTATAGCAATGGTGTGCCAGGGTCTGGGTGGTTTCTCGTGGGTTGCAGTCAGCAGATAGCTTTCTGGCGTGATGTTTTTGACTGAGCACACACTGGACAGGGCTCCACATATAGTGCAACCTGTCTGTTTAATACAGGCCACCAAAAGGTACGGGAGACCAATTCAATGGTGGTCTTGAGACCCTAGGTCCTGCCTGGGGTGTATTGTGGCACGCAAAAAGGATTTGTTTTCATAGTCCACGAGTGGGTATGTATAATCGCTTGAGGTAGAACACAGGTCATCATTGGAATGCACCTCCTGTTGGTTCAAAAAGGTTGGGTACTGCAGGGTCTATTGTAGTGGCAGAACGAACATGACCAAAAAAGGTTTGAACGATGCCCACAAAATGCTTATGGTGCAGAATGGTTGTGGGGTACTCTTCAGGAACCGCATTGGGGTCAAAAGATCTGGACAAGGCGTCAGCACGAATATTGGAGTAGCCAGGAATGTGAGTAAGGACAAAGTCATATTGCCAGCTGTTACAGCATGACAAGGATTGCAGATGTTGAAGGTTTTGGTGATCCGTACGGGTGGTCAAAGTGTGTTGTGCTCCTTTAATGTGTTGTGTCCATTGTTCAAAAGCCCCTCTGATGGCCAACAGCTCCTTCTTGATCACAGAATAGTTGACCCTTGGTAGGGGTTAATTTGCGAGAGAAGTAGGCAATGGGTTGTTCCACCAAGGACTGGACATCAGTTTGCAGTAATACGGCCCCAATCGCTCTGTCAGAAGTATCGGCTTCGATGAAGAAAGGGGCAGAATCATCAAGATGACCGAGTACAGGAGTAGACATAAAGGCTTTCTTCAATTTCTGGAAGGCCAGTTCGGCTGGCGGACCCTAGTGAAAAACTTGGCTGGTGCGTAGCACCTGAGTTATGTCCAAGGATAATTGAGCAAAGTCGGCTATGAAATCCCAGTAGCAGTTTGCAAAACCCAGAAAACGTTGTGCTGCCTTGCGGTTGTTAGGACTTTGCAAGTCCTTACTGGCTTGGATCTTGCTGTCATCCATCTGTATACCATGCTTATTTATGGTGTGTCCTAGGAGGTTGATTTTTAGCTGATGGAACATGCATTTGGAGGGTTTAGCATACAGACGATTGGACTCCAGGCGCTGTGGAACCTGAGCCACATGTTTCTGGTGTTCCTCGAGAGTGGGAGAAAAGATGAGATTATCATCGCGGTATATCCACATGGTTATTCCTATGAGGTCAGAGAAGATGTCCATAAACCTCTGGAAGTCCGAGGGCGCATTACAGAGCCCGAACAGTATCACTCAGTATTCAAAGTGGCTCTGGGGAGTTTTGAACGCTGTCTTTCATTTGTCCCCTCTCTTAATCCGGACCAGATGATAGGCACTCCGCAAATCCAGTTTTGTAAAGTAGCAGTCACACTTCATGGATTCTAGAATGTCTCAGATAAGAGGTAGGGAATACCGATCCTTCACAGTGATGCTGTTCAAATCTTGGTAGTCTACAGAGGGCCTCAAGTTCTCTTATTTCTTGGGTACGAAGAACAGGGATTGCCTTCCGCTGACCGAGAAGGCCCAATATACCCTTTTTGGAGAGAATCCTTCAAATATTGCTGGAGTTCCAGCCGTTCATGCAGCGATAAGGAGTACATTCTTCCATGAGGGATGTCCTTGTCGAGTAGGAGGGTAATGGTGCAGTCAAACGGCCGATGCGGAGGAAAGGGGATGTCTTTGGGTTCGGTGAAGACTCTCTTGGACCCTGAATATACCGCAGGGACTCAGTGAATGGGGCAAGTGTTGGGTATGGTTTTGGTAGAATCAAGGAACATGGAGAACAAACATGTATCTCCGGTCTGCTTAACACAACACTGGGTGGTGCACATATCAGATCCAAATATTATGGTTTGTTAGGCCCAGTTGATATATGGATTATGCTCAGTGGTTGAAGTGTATGAAAAGAAGTAGTGGAACTATGTTCCCTGCTGGCCTGCCCCGCTCCCCACAAACCCCATCGCAACGCCCCCTCCCACACACAATGCAAACCCCCAAACAAGTGCACCTGCTCTTTAAAGTAACATTCAGTGCAGTGCAAGCTTCAACTCCTTCCTACTCATTCTTACACTTTTATTTCAAAACAAAACCATTCCAGAATGGTTTCTTTTTTTTTAAATAAAAGTATGAACAGTAAAATAATGTAATTTAAAAAAAGTATAGGGGCACCGCTCCCAACCGCTCCCGCCCACTTCGACCACTGATTATGCTAAGCTAACCAGGGGAGACCAAGGACCAGTGGGTATCACCGGGTTTGCAGGACGTCAAAAGAGATCTGTCCCTGGTGCTGGTTATTCGTACATCAACGGGCACTGAGTGATGGGTAACCGGAACTGAGGAGATCAAGGACCCATCAATTAGGGCAACCGCCTATGGACATGCCTTCTCTATCAATGGCATATCATGCAGGGTTGCAAATGCCAGGTCAATGTAGTTACCGGTGGCTCCTGAGTCCAACAAGCTCGTGGTAGTGATCGTTTGGTGTGTCTCAGCATTGAACAGTTGGATTTCCAGAACTAGGAGACAAAATGTAGACATTAGCCCCTGGTTGACATCGGGAAGGGATGAGGAACTAGATGGGCTTGCTGTTGTCTTCCCTTCAGACAGCAAGCTGACTCCTTTTCTGCCGCCCTGGTAGGATGTATCGGACAGGATCCTAAAAAGTGCCTTGACCCACCACAGTATAAGCACAGTTGGTTTGTTCTTCTTTTCTTTTCCTCCTCAGTAAAGGGACCCGCGCATCCTGGATCAATGATCCTTTCCCTTTCTTCTTGGAGGCACCGGTTCGCAAGTCATCCAGGATGAATCGGGGTCTATGCAGGCAGGAGACCCAGCCCCCTTCTGTCCCAAGCTGTTTCCTCCACACCACAGGCTGAGCTGCTTCCGAGAATTAACGTAGGGCAAAGGCAGCGGAACCACAGGGGTCCGACTGGACCAGGAAGTGCTGTTGATGATGATGATCGGACAGAGGAGCCACACACTGACAGACAAGAAAGGCACTGAGAAGAAAAAGGAATAGGAACCAAACAGGAGGAAAGGCAGAAAGGAAGGAACAAAGAGGGATGAAGCAAACAGGGCAGGAAGAGAGCGTTTGATAGATAGCAGAAAGCTGAATCAGGACCAGGCTGGCTGACAACAGAGTGAGGAGAAAGATCTCAAGACCATGGAGAGACACAGGAGCGGACCTGACCATGGGAGCGATAAGACACACTGAATCGAGGGATAGCTAGCCTTAAATAGTGCCTGAGTCACCAGCAGCAGTGGTTGCCAGGCAACTGAGACGCTGCAGACTGGGAAAACGGTCACGTGACCAGAGCCTTGAAGGCTGTGCCGTGATGTAGGCACGACGTGGACCACAGAAACATCCGACAGGATGACAGAACACTTGTGGGACACTCCACTGTTGCCTTCCATGATTGTAGGCAAATTACCCCAGAAGCTGTGGCAGCCCGCCTGCACCACCTGGGATACAATCGGCAAGAGCTGACAGGTACGTGGTGCAGGCAGCGCGGGTGGCAGGTGCAGCGGTTGTAGCTGAATGTAATGAAGTGAGTTTCAGTCGCTGCTTTTGCCACCACCTTCATTCCCCCTCCTACCCCTGCAAATGACTCTCTCATTGACACAGCTCTCGCTAACCTTCACCTCTCCATCTCCAAAACCCTTGACACCTTTGCCCCTATTTTAGGATACGCATGAAGCCTGCCTCCAAGTGCAACAACTGGTATGATTCCAATCTAGCCTTACTGAAACGAAAGTGCAGAGCTGCAGAATGGAAGTGGCAGACTTAAAGCACATCCATTGACAAACTGGCCTGCCGCCTGCTCCAAAGGCAATACCATCTCTCCATCTGCCCCAAGAAGATGGCCCATATCCAAGCTTGCATCTCTAGGGCCACCAACAACACGGCTGAACTGTTCAAAATCTGTAAGGAACTTACCAATCCTACTGCAGTTACCAATTCTCTTCTTCCATCCCAGGCCCTCTGTCCTGCACTTGCCTCCCATTTCACAACTAAAACACAGGACATCCTGTCCTCACACTCCTCTATTGCCCTCCATGCTCCCCCACCTATTCTTAAGCCTCCCTGGGCCCCCTCTCTCCCTCCCCTATACTCTCATCCTTCTTGCCCATAGCACCAGATGAGGTCTCTAAAGTTGTCCTTTCTATGAAAGCCTCCTGCCAAAAAGGTGCTCCGATGCGCCTCTAGAACTCTCAAGGACAATATCTCATCTCTCGCACCTGCCTTGGCTGACATCTGTAATAATTCCTTTGCCAGTGGCTCCTTCCCACTACCCCTCAAGAACTCCCTTGTGCACCCTCCCTAAAAAAGCCATCTGCCGACCCTGTCTGCGTCGCTCACTATCTCCACTACCCACTTCCTGGGAAAACCCAGAAATTGGTCATCTCCAAATTGATCCACCAGACTGACTATGTTGGCTGCCTCCATGAACAACAGTCTGGATTCAAAGCATCCAGAGGCACAGAAACTGCTCTCCTGAACACCCGTGAAGACCTGCTTTCAAAACTTGATTCCAACTCTCCCACCGTTCTCATTCTCCTCGATCTTTTCTGTGTCTTTGACACAGTTATACATTCCATCCTCATTAAACGGCTTTGTGATACCCATGGCATCTCTGACCTGGCACTGGATTGGCTGACTTCCTTTGTATCTAATCGACCTTCCCAGGTACAACTGGGCCCTTTCCTCTCCTCAACCTCACTTTCTACCAGCAGCATTCACCCAGGCTCTATCCTATCGCTGTGGCTCTTCAACATCTACCTTGCCCCTCTGGCTCACTTGATCTCCTCCTTCTGTCTTCACTTCCAGTGTTATGTTGATGACACACAGCTCTCCTTCAAGCGTCTGTCCACTGTCTCCTCTTCTTCCATCTCATTCCTGACTGTCTGACTGCTATTCAGGCATGGTGCACGGCTAACAATCTCTGTGATAATGCCAGTAAGACTGAGATCCTTCTTGTGGGGACCCTTGCTCTGTGTTTCCCTCCCACTCTCAAGCCACCCTCTTTCTCCCCTCACATCAAGGGCCTTGCCAAGAAAGCCCACTTTCAGCTTCACCTCCTCAGAGGCATTCTTCCCTTCCTCACCTTCCACAGAAACTCAATGGGCCTCATTACGACCCAGGCGTTAAGGGTTAACGCCGTCGTTAACCCTTAACGCCTATTCTGATTTTAACGGCTGCTTTTAGCAGCCGTTAAAATCCATGGCGCTAACCTGCCATGATGCTAATTACGCCACCGTAATTTACGGTGGCGTAATTAGTGCCTTCCCCACTCCCATTATGCCCTATGGGGCAAAAATGGGAATGGGGAAGGGAAAATGGGAAATGGGGATTTACTGCCCCACTCACCTTGGAATGGGGTGGTAAATCCGCCATCCACCATGGTGTAAACATAGTTTACACCATGGTGGTAAAGTTGGCGCAATTAGCGCCTGGGTTGTAATGACCCCCAATGTCTCTAGAGCTCTGGTCCTCTCTAGGCTTGATTACTGCAACAGCCTCTTCCTCAATCTGCTTCATTCCTCCCTTCGCCCCCTTCAACTAATCCAGCATAGGACTGCAAGACTTATCATTGGCCTCAAGCCCAGGGGCCACATCTCTCCATCCCTAAAATCGCTCCACTGGCTCCCGGTGGTTGCAAGGATCAAATACAAGACCCTCTGCATCATCCACAGTGCTTTCTGGGGCCATGGACCCCACTATATCCAACACTCTCTCCCCAAATACCTCTCTTGTAGAGCCCTTTGTTCCTCTAGGTCCAACTCTCTGCAGATCCAATGCTTTTCCAAGCAGAGAGTGGGGGGATAGATATCTCTCTTTGGCAGCTGCTGTCTGCTGGAATGCCTCCCCGTCCCTCTCAGACTTGAGGTGAGCCTCCTCAAATTCCAGAAACTTCTCAAGACCCTGCTTTTCTCTACTTCATTCCCTTTTGACGTCCCTTGCTAATGTCCCCACCTGCCGTTGCAACTTGTGGCCTGACCCCTTATGAGTCTTACAAGTTCCAGGCTCTCCTTGACCAGTCTATACCAGCACTCTCCCAAACCAACACTGCTCTTCTGGGCCCCCTTCTCTGGCTAGCCTGGTGGGTTAGGTTTCCCGCTGGAGCCCACCCCGTCCCCGCACTTAGACAGTGGTCCACTCTAGGCATCCCCTGGCACTTACCCCCCTTGGGCTACCCTCGGCACTTGCCTAGCCCTTGCCTCCCCTGCATTGTATGCAGGTCCCCCCACCATACCTTTTGCACTTCTCGTTACTGCACACGGTCCGAATGTCACAAGGCCTAGTAGGACCATTATTGTTATTATTTCCCTTGGCACTCCCCCTTTTCTTGTGGCACCTGGAAATACCATTGGCTTTATAAGTGCCTTATAAATATTCAATACATTGATAAAAATAAAATTAGATACAGGAAGTAAGGGATTTGCTGTAAGGGCTGATTTACTTCCCCAATGGAGGAAATCTACTGAAAAAAAGAACAAAGGATGGATTCATGGCCATATAGAGGGACATCCATAAACTCAAATACCTGTTACAATTCTGGGAAAAGAAATACATTTAATAATGATAATGATGTATTATTTATATAGCGCCTTAATCCAAAGCGCTTTACAGAGCACATATTTACATACAATATCACCCAACCGAAATCGGTATTCATTTATTGACCTCGGAAGGATGAAAGGCTGAGTTGGCCTTGCTGGGATTCAAACCTGCGACCTGCAGGTCGCGCTCAGATCGCAGCAGAGAGCGCTCAACCCGCTGAGCTATCTTACCGCCTGTCACCAGGGGATGACAGCCGTTACCTTATCCTGACCCTGGGGGTGGTATTATGAGGGAGAATCACATGGGAGGAGATGGCTGTCGGGGAGATATGGTGACCTCATAAGGAGGGACGCAGTATTCAACCCTTCTAAATGAAGAAGACCCTATAATTCCTAAATTGCTGATGGCGTGTTATCACTTTACAAATCCCTCCAGTTGCAAAACCCTAAAACCCCTTCCTACCAGACATTCTAGACAGAATACCATTTTCACATCATATGTACATAACACACAGATAATACCTCTTATCTCTGATGGTTTTGTGCTAACCAAAAATTCCAAGCAAAATCACCATAAAAGTCATATAAATCCTAGGAACTCCAACTCCCATAAAGCCTCAAGTACTGGGAGGAGAAAGAGGAAGAAGGAGTTAATATGGATCCAAAGAAACACTAAACTGAATACACGGGCTAGTTGTTATGATGAGGCCCAACTCTGGGGGATATTTAAAAATGGTGTCTGCATTTGCAAAAGCGAGAGAAGCCGAACGGAGGCAGAAGGAAGCATAGCCATAGGAGAAGGCAGCAGCATGGGAATGGACCATGCTGGTGGGAGCAGGTGTTGCCAAGCTGCCGCTTGCGGGCAGTGCTTACCGGAGTGGTGATGGACCAAGAAGTATGCTGCAGGCCCTGTGAGAGGACTGCTTGTCACAAGTCTCTCCCCTTCTCACCTGTTTTTGTTGTTTGCTTGAGACCTTCTTTGGTGACTTCTTTCGCACGGTCCGGGATTTGTATAGACCTGTGCGCTGGTCTTCGGATTCCAGCGTGAGGATGACAATCCAACTCCAGGATACGTTCAGATGTCCAGGACGGAGACCAGGAAGGAGCAATGTCTGAGCTCGGAGACACGGAACGCCGTGACCCGAGCGCGGCCGAAAATCCAGGAAGTTCGAAGGTAAGTTTTGAGGAAAGGAAGGAAGGAAGGGTGATTCAAGGAACTGGGAAACTGATCTAGATTGTGGGCCTCATTACACGGAAGGCGGTAATCCAGGGTGCTATTAGCACCCTGGACCATGCCGGTAAATTACCGGCACCGCCTTGGTGGAAAGGAGAATTACCGCCCTATTCCAAGGTTGGCGGGGCGGTAATTCCCCCTTCCACCATTGCCCTTCCCCATTCCCATTTTTGCCCCATAGGGCATAATGGGAATGGGGAAGGAGCTAATTACGGCACCGCAATTTTGCGGTGCCGTAATTAGCACCAAGGTCCCTTAGCGGGTTGGTTTTTAACGTCTGCAAAAAGCAGGCGTTAAAGCACCAACCCGCTAAGGGACCTCGTAGTAAGGCGGTAATGGTTAACGGTCACCGTTACCATTAACGGTGACCGTTAACCATTACCGCCTTCCGTGTAATGAGGCCCTATGTCTTTGTTGAAGTGGAAAGAATTAGATTGTGACACTGTTATATTAGGACAAGCTTCAGTTAGTGACTGAAGTGCCAGGTAGTGCAAGCATTAAGTAGGGTAGATATTGTTTTTTATTAGCATAAGGGCCACCAGCCACAGTAGCCAGAGCCTTGCCATCTTGAACTAGGGCTAGTTAGAGTTTGCAGCTCTCTGTAATTAAGAAGTACTAAGCCGCATTTCTGAGCTTTTGTCCTGTCTGTTTAAGTAGACTTTATGTAGCATCCAGAGCAAAGAATAGATGGTGGGAGCCAGCTGGAGGCTTGTGCGAGGAACGCAGGAACGCGAGGCATGGAACACGGGGAGCGAGAGGAAGACGGTTGGGGAGGATGAGAAGACGGAGAGGCGGACAAAGGATGCGCCCATTACCCACTCCACATTACGCCCTTAAAAACTATTGAATCTATTTATGAATATAAATAGTTAAGAAGTTATATTTATGTTACCCCACCCTAAATATATAATTATTAAAGCACTTCCCAATCACTTACCTGTGTATGCCCCTGCTTCAGTGGCGACGAGGAAGTTCCCACGGCCGTGGAGAAAGATCTCCGGCCGACTGCAGATAGGGGCGTAACGACGAATGATGAAAGGCGCCACCTACATAAAATAAAAGAGGAAGTAAAAAAAAAAAAGATTGCGCGCATGCACAATTGACAGCTTTAAGAAGCAGCCTGTGCGTCAGCTGACTCGCCGGCCATCATAAGGTCAGGCTTCACATCAATACAGCAGAACTGAAAGTTGAATAAAAGCGATGTTGACCAAGGCAATGGTCAGCGCTGTACAACCAGATGTGGAAAACATAGTTGCGGCTGTTGAAAATGAGACTAAAGGAGCAAATACATACCGTCAAATGGATAGGAAGATAAGGTTTGAAAACAGATTCATATCTGAGAAGAGAGATCTCCAGGATGGAAAATACAGAAATAGAAGAAAAGAAGTAGAACACCATAATAGAGGTGGATATGCCCAAAGAGGGAGAGGGAGAACTCTGGCAAGAACGTGTTATAGATGTGGGAGTCTGTCACATTGGGCAAGCAGTGCGACATGTCCTGCTTTGAAGATTATTTGCAGAAACTGCAGAGGAAGGGGCCATTTTGCCAGGTGTTGTAGAGGCAAGCGAGGATCATCAAACACGAATTGGGTATGTGGTGACTATGATGATGAGAAAGAAGAATGTTACTTCATGGTTTCAGATGAAGGTGAAGAAATTGATAGCCCGAGAGCAACCATAGCAGTGAATGGTCATCCCATAGTGATGATGGTAGACTCAGGGGCCAGATATTCGTTGATCTCAGAGAAAGTATGGAAGAGTTGTGTGCCAGCATAACTTGATGAGCTAGATATCAAAGCAAGGGCGTATGGTGGAGCAAAAATTTAGTTGATTGTTTTGTTCAATGCAGTATTCATGTTTAAAGGAAGACAGGCGGAAGGTCGCATCTATGTTTCAAAGAATGGAACATCTTCATTATTGAGTTGGACTCATCAAAAACTTCTAAAAGTTCGTTTGGATCCTAATGCGAGGGATTCAGTGTTGTTAGTAGAAGGTACTGGAGCTAAAGCGAGTTTGGAGAGAATTCGAGATGAAATCTTCAGAGAAAATGTTATTGGACGTGTAAAAGGTGTAACTCATCGCATCTTGCTCAAAGCAGGCACTAGACCAGTTGCTCAGAAGCTATGCAATGTACAACTATCACTTAGAGAAGAAGTTAAAATTGAACTGAAAAAGTTGGAGGATCAAGGGATAATTGAACGCATAGATGCTTCTGAATGGGTGTCACCAATGGTAGTGGTCATGAAAAGTTCAGGAAAAATTACGTTGTGCATCAACATGAGAATGTTGAACAAGTGTATTATCCCGGAAAGGTATCCATTGCCAAATATTCAGGAATTAATTCCTTACAATAGGTCCAGCTAAAATATTTTCAACGTTGGATTTAACAGCTGCGTACCATCAAGTGAAATTGCATAAGGACTCCAAACAGTTAACAGCATTTATTACCCCGGAGGGGTTATATCGATTTCAGCGGATGCCTTTCGGATTGATATCAGCAGCCTCGGTTTTTCAGAAAGTCATGTACAGAATTCTAGATGGAGAAAATGGTGTAATCTTTTTCCAAGATGACATACTCTTCTATGCAAACGAGGAGGAAGAGCATAACAAAAGATTGGAGAGAGTTTTCAGAAAACTACATGAAGCAGGAATGATATTGAGTAAGGAGAAATCAAAAATCAAAAGGAAGGAGATTGAATACTTAGGACATGTGATATCTGGTGAAGGGATTGCACCAAAAAAAGAGTTGGCCAAATCAATAAAATTGATGGTAACCCCTGAGAGCAAAGAGCAACTCAGAACATTTCTAGGCATGGCGGAATACTATGCAAAGTTCATGAAAGGATTTTCAGATCATACAGTTAATTTGAGAAATATGCTAAAAACCATTAAGACATTTGAATGGGATGAAGTGTGTGAAAGTGAGTTCTCTTTCATTAAAGCAGCCTTAACAAAAGCTCCAACTGTCAATCTTCCCAATGCTTACTTCAGTCTCTTCAGACCCACTCCGACTCCTCACCTGAAGAACTGGTGTCCGAATGGTTGTGAACTGGGCTTTCTCTATAAGGTTGCCGTTATGATGTCTGAAACCTGCCTTGATTAGAAGCCACAGAGGCCACCTGTAAATGGTAGCGATGTGGCCTCCTCACCGACAGGTGAACTTCCGGGGAAAAAGCCGTTGGCAGAAAAGACCCTGTGGTCGGTCAATCGTCTTGATGGAAGCAAAGACAGTATTTTATTTTTTATTGTAATATCTAGTTTCTTACAAACTTTTATTACAATTTTAATATCAACTTTCCTTATCAGTCTCTCCATTTTACGTCTTATGGATTGTCAAAGTTCAGATTTCAGGAAACCTTTCAGTTTAGTGATTTCTCCAAAAAATGTATGACTGCACAAGTCAAGTGGACTGAGTTCTCACTTAGAATTCGCATCCACAATTCATCCATGCTGTCAGTTAGTGGAGCGAACTTGAACAAATGTAAAGTTCTTAGATCTTTAAGCAATTGACACTCGATCAGTATGTGTTTTATTGTTTCCGGATGATTCGCGCAAAACCTAGATAGAGGATCCTTTACATTGTCAATGTGCCGAACAAAACACAATTGCCTAGTTTTGTAAATGTTTGTTCTTAAGCGCAGAAAACCATCTCTATGATGTCGAGACGGAAATTTGCACAAGTATTTCGGCAGTTGATCCAATTTGTTCGTTGTCAGCCTCAAATCCAGGGCAGTCTTTAATTCATTATATTTTTCCAAATTAACAATACATAGCCATTGTCTCACTTTTTTCTTTGCATTTTGAGGCCATTCTAAAAGCATCTCCATGGTGACATTTGCAGCTTGCATGTTTGCTTTTACTTTTTCAGACCATATTTCCTGTAAGGTTTCCATGTTTGAGTTTTTCAGTGGACTAAACAGTTTAAATGCAGGTTCCGGCTTCTCCATTGACATCTTTCGTAGCAGAGCCATCGATTTCCAAATGACGGCTCCATACATAGGCTCCAGTCCTAATTCATGGCGTATTACTGTCACTGATAAATATTTAGGCAGTCTTAGCACACTTCGCCAAAACAGACCTTCAAATTTTGACCAGATCTTATAGTCAATATTCCAGCCTGTCTCGGCTCCAAACGTTATTGCTGATATCACCTTTTGTAGATAAAAGGTTCGTACTGGAATCAAAGAAAATTTCCCGTATTGTGAGTGAATTCTAGCTCCTTGAAGAGCTAAAATTTTGATTCTTTTTTCAAGATCAGTCACCCAATTCCTTTCTCTTATCGAAGTGCTAAAGGATATACCCAGGTAGCGGATCTCATTCACTGCCTCGATCGGGACGTTGTTTATTGTCCACTTGAAGTTCTTATTTCTGTGACCCTAAACAAGGTCGAACTTCAATATCTTTTTTTTTCCACGTTGATCATCAAATCATTTTCCACCATGTATATATTCAACATATTTAATAACCTCTGTAAACCAATTTGCGTTTTGTCAATCAATACTAGATCATCTGCATAAATCAGACAACTTACAGAATTGCCGTTGACTTTAGGGGGGAAGCAATGAGTTTTTGCTAACGTTCCTGACACATCAGCGATGTAAAGTTTGAATAGAACCGCTGCCAATGGGCAGCCTTGCTTCACTCCCTTATTTGTTGCAATTGGTTCAGAGAGGTCGCCATTTTCATTTAGCCTTATTCTTATCGAGGTTAAATCATGCAAGGCTTTTATGGGATTTAGTATGTTATCTGGGCAATTCCATTTCTTCAGCTTTCCCCAAAGCTTTGCCCGATTTATACCATCAAAAGCTTGTTGCATGTCAATAAATGCAAGGAACAGTTTTTCTTTTCTTTGCAAGGTTTCTAGTTTCAAAAGGTTCAATATGGAGAGATTGTTTTCGGTTCCAACTCCCTTAGTGAAGCCAGTTTGCCTTACATCGTTTAGTCCAAACTGAAGGGCCCAAGCTGAGATTTTTTTCTGTAAGAAAGTTGCGAATACCTTTCCGATGGTGTCCAATAAAGCAATTGGTCGATAATTGGCAGGGACATCCCTGCTGGCTTTTTTATGGATCGGGATGATTATTGCCTCAGACCAGGATGATGGAATTTTCCTAGATTTTGCTATTATTACGAACAGTTCGGCTATGAAGTTGGCCCATTCATGAGACTGTTGTTTTAGCATCATATTCGTGATGCCGTCCGGGCCAGCTGCTCTAGAATTTTTTAGCTTTGCTATGGCACAGACTATGTTGTCCACCGTCTCTATTGTGTACCAGAAAGAATCGGCAGAGTTATTTTCCTCCTCCATCGATCGAGCATGGGATGAGAATACTTTCTGGAAGTGACTCACCCATGTCGCCTCGGGTACTCCATTTGCCATTGCTACAGCTTGATTTAGATGACCTTGATTTAAGATTTTCCAAATGTCTCTAGTGTTATGTGTTCTTATCAAGGAGAGCATCACCTCACCGCGTTCTTGGTCCCACTGGTGTGCGCATGCTATTAACCAGTTTCGGTACCTTTGTTTGCGTTGTTTGATTATGCTTGCACTATTGGTGCCAAATCTGGATTGCAGATCTTTTAAATCTTTCCTCAATTTCTTCTTTTCATTGTTCAAGCTGGTACTCCACGTATGTTTGTGGTTAGGTGCTGGAAGTGGATTTCTAAGGGATGTGTGCTCAAGTTTAGAAGAATTGCTGGATAATTTGTAAAATCTGAGCTTTCTTTATTTTCTGACTGAAAAACAGAAGTTAGTTGCTGGATCTGTTTTGTATTCAGCCTAAGTCTATTGCGACCTAAGTTCACTTCTAATTGAGTGCAAGACGTGCCACTCAAGCGCCTGCACCGAGATTGCCAGGACATTTTCAATGGATAATGATCACTGTTATTCGTTGGTGTTATCTGCAGGTTGGTAATTTTGTGCATCACGTTGTTCGAGGCCCAAATATAATCCAATGTTTTCTTTAACCCCATATTTATCCACGTAATTTGTGGCGGAGAATCGCCAGGCACGTTTCCGTTTACCATGGTACAATCTCTAGATTCCATAGCCTCGGTCCATCGTGCTCTTCTAGAGAAATCCCTGAGATCTTCAGGGCAACGAAGATTGCTTTTCTGTTGGTTTCCATTAAACCAGGATGTATTTAGATCTCCACACACGATAATCCAGAGGTTTTGGAGACACCTGTGATTTTTGTCAATTATTGTAGTTATTGATAGAATAAATGCCCCTGCCGTAATCTTTGCTGGGTTCCAGTATATGTTAATTAACAATAGGTGTTGAGATGGATGTTGCACTTTTTCAGCTCCACTGTTTATTCTTTCGAGTAGGGTCGTTTGGACGTATCCATTTGGGTTTATTGATTCCACCACTTCCCAACTTGTTCCTATTTTTATCAGCGTCAGGACGCCAGAAAAAGGGCGGCCTCTTGTGTTTTTACTTGCAGGGTTTATCAGTATTTGATATCCATCTTTTACAGGAGGTTGACGCATCCAAGTTTCCTGCAGGCATATTATGAAGTTGTCTAATAGGTCCACTGGGAAGTTGTTATATAAGTGGCTGAAGCCTCTAGTATTCCACGAGATCAGGGTGTTAAGAGCGTCCAATCCATCGTTGTCTAGTTAATGTTTTTTTTCAAATTGCTGAACGGTCCTGTTGTTCATGGCAGAGGTCGAGTTTGAGTTCAAGTGCTTCCGAATCTGGTCGCGCCGGTGACTCAGAGAGCTCTTCGACTCTCGCCTGTCTATGTCTTCTGCTCCGTTCTGTCTTATCGGCTCGAGATATTCCGAGATATCGAAGCCAAGGCATAAGATGTCATCCTTTACGTCCATCAATGACCTTCTGACTGCATGCAAATTGGTATGTAGCAATACGCAGTCGACCCGTTCTTCTGAGATATATTCAACAATTTGAATATCATCAGAGGTGATTGTCCATAGTAGAGGCACTGAGTGCAACAGGCGCATTACATTGCCACGATTCAGATTTACATCGATATCATCTGCCAACACATTTGCCAATTTTATTTTTTTTGATGATATGCACTGTTGCCCAGAGATGGAGGTCTTCGGTGTTGGTTCTCCAATTTTTTGTTTTTGAGCGGCTGTACGCTTGGGATTTAATACAGTAACACATTTTTCCTTGCTGTTGCAAGGATTATCCAACTTTCCTCCATCCCTTTGTTTATCAAACTCCACAAAGGCTGAAGCACGATTCTCTCCCATTTTTGTAGGAGGACGTGATTGACTCTGTTTTGTTTTCGGTCTGTTTTGATGACTTTGAGTTTGTGCTTCCTGGAAGTTCATTCTGTCATTGGAAAGGTTATCGTAGAAAGCACTGCTACATTCTTCACTTACATCATGTGAGTAGGTAGACAAGTTGCAGAGTTCTTCAAGTCCATCGATTGTCGAGTCGCAGCTAGAATCCAAATCGACTCTCCTCCGCTTATTTGGATTTGATCTTACTGGCTTAGACGCTTGTCTTGCGTCATTGTCATCCAAAGTCCAGTCGGTGAGTGTTTTTTGCTTTTCTTTTCCATTGTCGTTCTCTTTTGTTGTCTCCAAAATGGGAATTAACAATTGTTTATTTGTCGATTTCCCTAAAGACTTTTCTCGGGCAAATACCTTAGATTTGGGGGGGGGTTGTTAAATTTCTAATGAATTTCATTGAGTTCGAAGTATGCTTCGTAACAACTGTATTTTTTGTCTTTTCTTTCCTTTTTTTGTGTTGAACACTACTTGTTGCCCCTCCTTGCCCTTCATCTTGAGTGGTGCCTGGGTTTTTTCCAATTTGGAGGTTTTTTGCTCCTCCATGAAAGATTCAGAAGGACGCCTTTGAATTGGAACTACTTGGTGCCACCAATGGCATCTCCCAGGTACTGGAGGGGACTGACCCTTTTATGCCATCGCATGCTTGCCTCCCATCGTTCAATTTTGGGGCCTCCACTACGTGTGATTGAGATTTCACATGATTGTCGATGTTTGTTTCGATTTAATTCGTTTTTGTGATAACATTTGCTGCGCTCACGTCAGAATGTGCCCGATGAGATGTACTGACTTGGGCGCTAGCTGGAACGTTATTATCAATTTGTGTTCTTTGTGGTGGAGCTGTCTCGCTAAGACTTATGTCAAAATGCCTACAGCTTCCTGGATACACCGGATTTGGAAATGCTGAGCTTAAGTTCAAGAAGGACTTTTTCATGAAGTCCAACAGCTCATCCATTTGAGTCCTGGCTTCATTTGAGTTTTTTCAATTAGCTGAAATATTTTTTTTAATCCATTTTTTATCTCAATATGTTCGTTTGCTCTTTGTTGTTGCTGAGAGTGGAAATTGAATTCCATCAATGATATTTTTTCTGCTAAATGTCCAACTATGGCTCCATCGTTATGTAACGTTTCATTCACACTTTCATATAATTTTATGAAAGGGATTAAGGCCTGCGATGTTGCAGCTAAAACGTTGTTATGTATCTGTATTGCCGCAGCAACGGATAGGTTAGATTTGACTTCTGTGATTGAGTCCATTGGACTTACCCTTGCAATGACATTTGATGTCGCCGCGTTCAGATTGTCGGGGCGAAAGTTGGTTCTCACATTGTGTCTCTGCAGATTCGACTGTGTGTACATTTAGGGGAGTGGAGCAGTTTGGGGCGTTATTTCCACCTTTTTTTCATCGAGGACTTAGCTCGCAGTACCGCCCCGCTCAGCTTTTCGGCCCGTCCGTCTCCAAAATCGTGAGACCGGTGTGATCCGAGGGCATCTCTCTCCCTTCTCGGCGAGCTGACAACTGCATTCTGCTTTTGCTCCTGATAGGTTGTTTTTTGTGGGAGGTTTACATTTCCTGTTTCCAGAACGCTGAGTTGCTCAAAAGTCGACATTGATCTGTTGCTGTGGCCATTTCCATATTTGTCCTTGGAGTAACTTTCTGCTAGCTTCGCCTTCATTAATTCGAAGTTGGCTTGCAGTCTCAGAGTGAGTCTGGCCTCCAGTCCAGGTAAGTCAATTTCGTTGTTATTCAATATCATCAAAGGAGTCAAATGTGCAGTACCGACTCGCATTTTCTCTTTATTATTGGACACTGATTTATCAATGTTTGTTGTGTCTAGATTCGACGTTATATCACTCACCAGCTGGTTAATGAGTGGATGACTCGTCTGGGTCAAAGGAAATACTTCTGTGTAAGCAACAGTTTGATCTGGAACCTGTTTCCGAAAATGAAATCTTAACGTTTTGGTGTTTTTTTGAATACGCACGGAAAGCTCGGCGTCCGTCACATCAAATGGGGAATAGAATGAATCTTCTCCTTCCTCATTGTTCCCATCTAGTGGGCCACATGTTTGTAAGATTTTGCTTGAGGTTTCAGAACTCATTTTGCAGGCAGGCTGGACGGCACTTTCAACCTTTAGAGTATCGACATGTTGTATATTTTGTTGAGTGTGATCTTGCTCGTTCAGAGTGTGTTTGGTGTTTTCCGCACTTCGCGGTTCACATGAGACGTCTGATCGAACTTTCCATTCACGCCCGTTAACCTCATTTTCGGGACGCTTCGCCTCGGCTTTTCCCGCTATTACGGGAGCGTCGGAAGCTGGGCTGGCCCCGTCATTAGACGCTGCTGGCTGAATGCAGTCCCCCGCTAGGAACCATCCTTTTGGTTCTTTGTCGGAGGTTATTGCTGAAAATGAGAGCACTACTGAGGGCGGAGGGGGGATTGGAGGGGGCTCAAGAGTGACACACATCGATGGAACTGCTGCCGCCGGCCCCTGTGGATCGGGGCTCAGCAAACCAGACTCGTTCCCCACATTCCCCGCTCCCAGATCACAAGTCTTATGAACAGCTCCTGAATCAACAGTCAAGAGGCTTTTATCCACTTCGGCGGTCACCGAGTTCAAAAGCATTTCACTCCCAACGCCAGAAAGTGTTTGTTTTACTTTTAGGCGAGTTAAAGGACGAGTGTCCATGATCAATAGTCTTACCTGGCAGCTGGCTTCCTGCCGCGGACTGCACCTGACTGAAACTCAGCGCGAAACTCCACGCGCGCTCTGAGCTGACCAGGCCTTTTTATGGAAAGTTGGCCTTTTTCCCTTAAAGGCACACTTCGTACTTCGTAGTCCAAGGAAGCAATTGAAACAGAGAACGCAGAAAGTCGCTGCAGCTCCTCTCACAGTGGTGACTGCAGCTGACTGAAACCAAGGAAGGTAAGTGAGATCCAGTTTGTATGTCCGCCAACACAGGAGGAAAATGGAGGAATGGTTCCTAAGAATCCTGATAACTGGAGGAGCAAATGGCAGAGGAGAAACGGAAAGGTAAGGAAGAGAGAGAATACCCAATATAACTACAGAAGGGAAACAGGGAAAATAGTGGGTGGCGAGAGAGAGTGCCAGCACGGGACAGGGGAAGCGAGAAAGGAAGGAGAAAGCAGAGAGGCGGGGGCCACGGGAAAACAGAACCCGTAAAGAGGAAGAACAACACCGAGCACTGGAACAAGAAGCAGAGAGAAAGCAAAAGCAAACTCTGACGTTGCAACACGCGGCTCGTCGGGAGGAAGGGTGTAAGGTACTTCCTAGCCAGCCGCGCACTAGCAACAGGGGAGGAGAAAGACTAGACCGTCACCATAGAACAGAGATAGCGTGAAGGAACATTCAATGGCCGCTCCAGCGGAAGCGATTCCACTGCTTCCAGGAACCGGAGCGTATGACAGTATGCCCCGTCTTCAAGCCGACCCCAGCGGGTTTCGCTGGGTGTGTCGATGGAACTTGCGCAGTAGCACGGGAGCATGACCATGAGAGGAAGGTTCTCAAGAATCCTCAGATCTGGGATAACCCTTCCAGCCAATCAGGTATTCTACTCGCCCTTTGCGAAATCTAGAGTCAAATATGTGAGAAACTTCATATTCCTCATTAGAGTCAGCTTGAAAATGTTTATAGTTAGACTGGGAGCGACCAAGTGAATGTGAAGTACGAGGTTTGAGCAGAGAGGAATGAAAAACAGAATTAATTCTTCTATGATTGGGTGGCAGTTTGAGCTTAAATGCTACGGGGTTAATCTGAGAAAGTATGGGGAAAGGACCTAAAAATCTAGGAGACATTTTAGATGGATGAACCCACCGGGGGAGAAATTTGGTGGAGAGCCAGACCCTAGAGCCAATATTCCATTCAGGACCCTTCTGGCAGTGTTTGTTAAGCAGCAGTTTGTATTTCTGGGCAGTAGATTCAAGACTCGAACGTGCGGTTAAATGAGCCTCCTTGATCTTGTCATGTAATTCATCTATCGCTGGAAGGTTGGACTGTCTTTGGGTTGTGGGATGGATGCTTCTGGGATGAAAACCATAGGAACAGTAGAATGGAGACATGTCTATGGCCATGTGTGTGGAGTTGTTGTATGCAAATTCAGCCATAGCTAATAGAGGCATCCAATTATCTTGCTGTTGGTTGCAATAACAGTGAAGATACTGCTCTAGACTAGCGTTGACCCTCTCAGTTTGTCCATTGGACAGCGGATGGAATCCAGACGAGAGAGCTCTTTCCATACCTAGAAGTTGAAATACAGCCTTCCAGAATCTTGAGGTGTATTGTGTTCCCCTATCTAATATTATTTTGTCAGGCAATCCATGGAGGCCAAATATATCTCATAGGAACACTCTGGCCATCTCTTCAGCAGACGGAACCTTTTGCAATGGGGAGAAATGTGCCATTTTGGTGTATGTGTCGATGGTAACCATAATACAAGTACAGGAGTTCGATTCCGGTAGGTCAACTATGAAATCGGTTGTGATGGTACCCCAGGGACGAATAGGAAGGGGAGCTTGTTCCAAAAGTCCAATGGGTTTACCTGTTAGATATTTGGCTTTAGCACAGACAGGACATTCTTTGACATAGGCCACTACTTCTTGTTTGAGATTCGGCAGGTAATATGTGCGCTGGATCACATCCAACGTTCCCGACCATCCTCGATGACCCGCAGCTGGATGATTATGACACCAGTAAAGGATCTTCTTCCGAAGACTGCCAGCTGGTATATATATCAGATTTCCCTTAAACCAGAAACCCTCTTTCTGGTTTAAGGGAAAGACTAGACTGTCACCATAGAACAGAGATAGCGTGAGGGAACATTCAATGGCCGCTCCAGCGGAAGCGATTCCACTGCTTCCAGGAACCCGGGCGTATGACACCAACACTCCAGAATTATGTGAGGGGAAGAAGAACAGTAATCACCACGGATGCCAGCAATGTGGGACTGGGTGCAACTCTAGTGCTAGTATCATGGAGGAAAGGAATTGGTGATAGCCTTCACTTCACGGTTGCTCAAAGATGCGGAGAAGGCATATACCACCATAGAGAAAGAGGCTCTTGCGATTAGGTGGGCCACGGAGAAATTCAGGAGTTTCATTTGGGGTGTCAAGTTTGAAATTCACACCGACCATAAACCTCTTGTTGAAGTGTTTGCCACAAAAGGGTTGGACAAAGTGTCCAGTAGGATTCACAGATGGGTATCTAGGCTGCAAGAATTTAATTTCAGTATGGTCTATATTCCCGGAGTGAAGAACTACACGGCGGATTGTTTATCAAGACTAACCAGCTAGGATGATATGAGTGAGGACGTAGATGAAGAAGAAATGATTTGTGAAATAGTTGATGCAGCAATATCCAAACAAGAATGAGATGAGGAAATGACTAGGGATAATGCCCTTCTGCAAGTAATGAAAAATGTGGAAGAAGCTAATTGGAATAAAAACAAAATAACAGAGGCTGGAGTGCTGTTATTCTGGAATGTCAGACATGAACTATATGCCCAAAGTGAATGTTTAATGAGAAGTGATAAGCTGGTACCACAGGAGGGCCTCAGAGACACAATCATCTAGTTAAGACATGAAGGCCATCAAGGAATGATGAAAACAAAGCAAAGGATAAGAAACATGTATTGGTGGCCAGGATGCGATCTACAAGTGGAAAGAAGAATAAGGAACTGTATCCTTTGCATGAAAAGTGACAAAGTGTGTGTGGGAGCGAGTTATCCAACGGTGTTGAGAGATATCCCTGAGAGGGTCTGGAAGACAGTTGCAATTGATATTTTGGGTCCAGTTTGGCGTAATGGAGGTGCTTCGTATTGTGTTGTTATGATTGATATATTGACGAGATGGGCGGAAGTAACCATAGTGCCTCATGGTACGACCCAAACTGTTTTTGAGCTTGTGGAGGAAGTCTGTGAGCGTGAGGGGTATCCCGAGGAGATACTATCCGATAATGGACCTCAGTTTAAATCCAAAGAGATAAAGAAATATTTTGATGAGAGGTCGATTGTTCACATAGTATGTGCTATTTATCATCCTCAGTCCAATGGAGTAGTTGAGAGGTATAATAGAGTGATAAAGGATGCCATAAAGTTAGCATGGTCTAATGGGAGAGATTGGAGAGTGGAGGTAAAGAAATCGGTGTTGGCTCATAGATTTACACCACATTGCACCACAGGGGTCTCCCCATTTGAGCTAAGCGGAAGAAGGAGAGCGAATACCAAGTTGTATCCGGGATGGATGAATGTGGTTGCTGGTACGGTTGTTGATTTGAGAAATGTGACAGAGAATATTCAGAAAAGACAGGTGATCAACAAGGAACAGTATGATAATTAGAGATACTAGAAAGGTGGTTTACCAATAGTGGGAAGGTGGGTCAGAATCAAACTTCCTGTAGTATTGAGAGAGAGTGGGTGTTGTTGGTCGAAACCTGTGGAAGTAGTGGAAGTGTTTAAACATGCATTGAGGACTAGTGATGGAAGAGTATGAAACAATGAGAGAGTGATGGTTTTGAAGGAAAGAGTAAGAGGAGGTGAGTTGTATGGAATGGATGGAGGGAATAAGTCTGGTGAGCACAAATCTGTTCGGGGTGTTGAAAGGAGTGATGAAGGTAAGACATTTTCCTTGGCACGAGATACAGATATGCAACGGATGCGGATGTCGTCCAGAGAAGGGATGAAGAATTCACCAAGAGCTGGCAGAACATATAATAGACCTAGACACTTATTAGATTATGAAGAATTTTAATTGTGGAGGTGTTCTTAATTAAAGAGAGGGGATGTGTAGCATCCAGAGCAAAGAATAGATTGTGGGAGCCAGCTGGAGGCTTGTGCAAGGAACACAGGAATGCGAGGCATGGAACACGGGGAGTGAGAGGAAGGCGGTTGGGGAGGATGAGAAGATGGAGAGGCGGACGAAGGATGCGCCCATTCCCCACTCCACATTACGCCCTTAACAACTATTTAATCTATGTATATTATTAATATAAATAGTTAAGAAGTTATATATATGTTACCCCATGCTAAATATATAATTATTAAAGAACTTCCCAATCACTTACCTGTGTATGCCTCTGCTTCACTTTATTCTTGCTTCCCTCCCCAGCGAGTGTTCAAATGACCAAGGCCTTGGAAGAAGGGGGAAGTACCACACGGTTATTGTTGCAAAACTTAGCTGTTCCCAGATGCTTCAGTAAGGAGATAGGTAATGCTATGCTCATAATATTAGAAAAATGTAATAACAGTTAAGGACATGTTTTGGTGCGAACAAGAGCCTGAGACGAGACCTAGCTAGGATTTTGAATGAGGTTGTGGTTATACGGCCACCATTGAGAAGTGGTAGGACCATTGGAAGTGCAGCTGACAAGCTAAATAGAGCAGACACATGTGAGAAATTAGTCCTCAAGAGTAGTACCTTGGCTGCATTATTATGATGCCACCTGGTTCCTGAGAGAGATCTAGGAGGATCTGTTCTAGGAAAGCTAAATATTTCAAGACACAAGTCGCATGAAGTGTTGCCAAATGTACAACTACAAGGTCTGAGAATCGTGGATGGGTGCCAAGTTGTCTGGTCTCACGAGAAAGTAGTATTGTATCCATTTTGTTGCCACAAGGCATTGACTTCACTGTTCACACTCGCTTCAGGATTGGGCCATCTCGGGCTGACCATTGGGAAGAGGCTATTGTAGCAACAGTAATATCAATAATGTTGTCCAATGAAAACTGAATATTTTTTTGCTAATTGCACAATTCGTTCATTGGTAGGGGGCGGCTTTCAAATGACCATGGGGAGGTTACTGACCAATGGGTTTGGGTTGCATAGGTTGTGTTTAGGTTTTTGTATAGGGACTAGCCAATGGGAAATTTGGGATTAACATGTTCTTGATATTTGTAACAAATGTTGTTTTGTGGTTTTCGTCTATAAAACTATAAACTGAGAAGGACGTGTCGAGAGCGTTTTCAGTTTTTCAGTTCTACGGAACTGACTGACACAACCTGGACGTATTTGCATGTAATAAATCCTGTTTTTCTTGCAAAGCGTGCACTCATTATTACTTCTGTGGATTACGTTTTATATCGATCAGTTTTTGGGCCTACCAAACATTTATGGTGACCCCAATGTGATTTCCAGGAGTGCCAATAGGCTGGCGGCTCCCCCACTGCACACCCTGGGTTGCAGCGCCTACCTGCAGTGACCAGTCTATGTACACACTATGAGGGGTTTGCAGGCATCGTTTTTTCCCTGAAGGCCTGTCTGATCCCTGGAGCGCGGTGCTGCGCCCAGTTGTGCAGGCAATTGAGGGGGACACGGCATCGGAGGACCATAGAGAACACCTAGAACCTGAGTGTACTATTGTGGGAAAAACAGGGGGGGGAGAATCTACAGTTTTATATGGTACATCGGTGAATAAGGAGAGAAGGGGAAGTCCCTGAAAGATGAGGGAAGACCACGTTGTGAGATAGGGTGTGAGTTTTGACTAGTAGAGAGATGAAACTCCGCCGCCGCGCAGACAGATGATGTCATAAATAGAAGTAAGAGTTAAAAATTGCTGTGGGTTAGCTCCTCTGAAAAACGATGAAAGGCAGCGTTGTATTTGAAGTGACTGTTCTATGTGGATAGGGCCCGGTATCCCTCCATCTTAGAGTGAAAGAGGCATGAGCAAGGTTGGGTGCCCTTGTCTCGAGAGGAGACAGAGAAAGGGTCTACACCATTGTGTATAAACATTTGCTTTCACTATGGATTTTGTTAATAGTTGTGTATATAGAAGCATTTTGGTGTGGGGCATTGGCAGCCCATTGTGTGGACAGGGTTATGTTATGGTGACTACATTAGTAGAAGTGTTTTAAGGAGAGGACATTTTTTGATTTTTTTGTTGTGTATGGGTGAACCAGTTTGATAGTGTATTGTGGTTTTGAGGTACGGCGATGTTGGATCGGTGTCTGGGAGATTCTTGTTTTAAATAAGGATGGAGTTGAAAAGGAGCATGGGTACTCCGTTGGAGCATATGTGTAAGACACTTCCACAGTATAGGGAAAAAATCCTGAAGGAGTGGGTTCAGGTAACAGAAGGCAGAATGTTCAAATCTTGCCCCGAGGAGGGCTGCATTATAAAACTATATTGGAACACATATATACACATTTGGTGTCGACATATAAAGGAAAAAAGTTGAAAAGTAGGTGGAGTATACTTGAATTATGGAAAATGTTCAAAGACGTGGAGAACACCCCTGATGATAGCACAGAGGGAGCCAATCAGGCACAACCCCCTGCTCGCCTCGTTATCAGTGCTTTCCTTTACAGCCCGCTGCAGGGTACATTAATTATTGAAATAGAAAGTTTGGCTTGCAGAGAACTAGAAGCAGCACTAAAGAAAGAAGAGCAGGAGCTAGCAGGAGCAGGGGAGAGGCCGGATGAGGGGCAAGGCAAGGCAATGGGTACAGATGAGTGGAAAGTGGGACAGATTATTTTCAAGATCAATAGTAAGGTTATCAAGGATGTCAAGGTAGACACAAGCGGGAAATCTCTCAATTCAGGGGGAACACCAGAGGTTCTACCGCATAGGCATGAATGCTGCAATAGTGTAGACTATGACATGATATATAAGGAAGGAGAAGCAGCAGGCGAAGATGAGGATTGGGAAGAAGATGAAGAACAGAGGGAAACCAAACTATGGGATCCTATGCTTAGATCACAGGCCGGACAAATGGCCCTAGTGAAGGAAGATATCTCAGAATAGCAAGGGGGAACCCTTGCTATAAAAAGGGGCAGGGAGAGCACACTGTGTCCTGGCCCCACATGGCCGAAACAACCTTATGAAGACACTGCCCACCCTTACAGCCAGTGGTCGAAAGTGTACAAAAATAAGTAGTGGAACTATGTTCCCTGCTGGCCCACCCACCTACATCCCCTCCCAAACCCAATACAAACCCCATAACATGGTCCCACCTTTCCTCAATTCTATCCCACCACTGTGTAAAGGAGGAAAGAAACACAGCAAAAGAAAATGCTAAATGCATTTTAAAATACCCAATTAACTTTATTCGTTGTCCCCCACAGCATGCTGCTTTACGCACCCTCCCCTTTCTAATCACCCACCATTCGCACCTCTTAAGGGACATGCTAAAGAATAAAGATACCCCTTCCACCTACCTCTGATGCAGTGCACTGAAGTGCGCGTTTTAACTTCTTCTTACACTTTTATGTTAAAATGAAACCGTTCCGGAACTGTTTCTTTTTAAAATAAACGTATAGGTACAGTGAAACTTAATTTAAAACAGTAGAGGAGCACCGCTCCCGCCCACTTCGACCATTGCTTAGAGCAGGAGCAGGCAAATGGATCTATGTCCTAGAAAACAAACAGTAGGAATCACATTAGCCGTAGGGAACACGAGCCGTTTGTTTTCCATGCTGCTAGCGGAGCAGGCGGATGAGATATGGAGGATGGCGGGGTTCCCAGGGGTATGGGTGAGCAGTGATACCCATGATGGTGCATCATTTAACAACTGCCGAACACATGTATGGAAAGCATTCAGGGACACATATCACAACACACCTGACATACATTCCATCATGGCCCGCACAATGAGGGCAGACCAAGACTCTGCATTTTACGTTCATCAGATTCAGGAGATGTGGAGATTAGAGAAAGGGGAAGGATCGGACAAGAATATAACCCTCTTTTATCACATGGTGCGCAGAGGTCTCACCGCATAAGTGCAAACTGATTTAGATAAAGTTGTTGGCATAGAGGAGAAAAGATGGCCTGGGATACAGGCACACATTGTGTATTTTTCTAGGAGATGGCAAGAAAAAGAGAAACAAATAGTGGAACAAGGACAGAAGGCAGAGGTTGAGTTGGCCCAGAACAAATTAGCTAAATTCTGCATGGAAGGGGCAGTGATTACCAACACAACAGAAGGGCAGCAGGTACAGAACGCTCAGCAGGGATGGACGGAAGGGCCAGGATAGTGCAGATGGGAAACAGGCAGTTTCCACAGGGGAAGAAGGAAAGGATGGGAAAAATGAGACCCAGGTTTGGAGGTGTAAAGGATCAAGAGTAAGACTTGAATACAGTGGCATCTTGTGTGTGGGTTACAGACTTTCATTTGGCATAAAAGAAAATGGGTTGGAGAAATCCTATCTGTCCCCAATTCTAAGAGGGGTTTCCCACCTCAACAAAACTAAGGAACGTCTGTGTCAGGATGTTAAATCATAAACCGCCTTCCGTCCTGTGTCCAAAATCCCAAAACAGACTCTTACACGCTAGCTTAATACATTGTGTTTTCTGTAACTAAACACTTGTAACTTTCCCAAGGTTACCAAGATAAAGTTCTAGGGTGTAGCAAAATAAAAAAATAGAGTTCTTCTATAAAAGCGGTCTTCCCTTCACCTATGTTTCCTCTGGTCTTCCAAAAACATTGGGAAGGTAAAAGTCAATAAAATTCCATTGTTTTCATAAGGAGACCACTCTCTCCCTTAGTCCTTCTTCTTCTCTAGTGTTTTATTTTACAGTTCCAAAAAAAGGGGAAAAGGAGATAACTCCACCTTTGGGCAGGTTTCACGTTTCTCTCATTCCGAAGATAGAAGTCTAGATCTTCTTTGCCTTCTCTTCAATTAATCAATTGTTACTTTATTAAAGTTCCAGTTGTGTTCCAGGGGGAAAGGCTCTTCCCATGAATGTCCTTAAAGTACACATTTCACTTGAAAGCACATTATTCTCTTGCATACACAGTTCTCCTTTATGATTTGTTCCAGCAGGAATGTCTTTCCCTTGAAGCTCCTTGAAGCACATAAAATGTTCTTGTTACTGTTTTCACAACTTCAGAGAGGGGTATTGACCCCTGGACTTTCTCGATCTTGTCCCTTTCCCTGGTGTACTTTCGTACCAGGGTATTGCCACTTTATTACTTCGCTTTAGAAAGGGGTATGGGTCCTCCCTTTTCCAATGTTTGACAATTTCAGATTGGGATTTCAGTTCAGTGTTTCTCTTACTCTTCTTCTTACCCCTGGTTTACTCACCTGCTAGGGTGTAACAACTTTCTTGTTGGGTGCGGCTCCCAGACTTACACATTGCCTGTTTCCCTATCATGCCAGGGCTTTTCCACATTGCTTGCTTCACTATGCTGCCAGGGCTATTCCACCTTTCATTCACTCTCTGTTGTATCCAGAAAACAATCCTTTTCATATGCTGGGTCACCAACCCGTTCTTAATAATGTCTGTTTCAGTTTTACTTCTCTTGCTTTGGCTCTTAATAATGTGGCTCTTAATAATGTTCATATTAGTTTCACCGTCCTTCCTTGGACTCTCAACAATATCCGTATTGGTGTCAACTATACCGTCTTTACTTAGACTTGTAAAAGTGTTGTATTGATATCAACTGTTTCACTTCCTTCTCTTGGACTCTCACGCACTGTGTATCGTATGTGGCATTCACCCTGAAGTGCCCCGATAACCCATTCACTCTCCCCGGGCTTACCCGTCTTCTGTGGCTGCTTTGGTGTTCCTTACATTTCACTCATAGCTTCACTTTAGGCCTGCTTGCAAAGAGTGAGTTCTGCAAGCCGCTATGCTTCTGCCTTCCTTCCATCGGCATGCAGCAGATCCAGCTGCCGTTGACAGAGACGTGGCAAACTTCTCCCGGTTTTGCTTCTCTGCACACTGTGGGCCTCATTACGACCCTGATGGTAAGTATCGGTCATTACCGGCATGGCGCAAATAACGTTTCTCTGCTGGCAAGAGACCGCTAAAAGCGGCACATTACGAGTTCTCGGGCACGAGCATTGCGCCATGCCGGTAATGAAATCACTGCCATTCCGCTAAAGGGCGAAAAATCCAAATCCCACTTAGCGGCATCGTATGCAGTGCAAATAGTACCTCCACCACCCTAGCTATCGACATTAGCGGTCACCGCTAATAGCGGTAACCGCAATTAGCGGGAACCGCTATTAGCGGTGACCGTAAATAAGCGGAACCGGAAGTAGCGTCAACGCACAGGAACGGGAAAGAGCACGGCAGCCTTCTTTAAAAACACAATCCATTGCCATCCTCTGTCACCAGGAGACATCTGACCCCCACAAATTCCACAAACCTCCAACACCACCCCTTTGACATCAGGATGCCAAATGTTGTAAAGAAGAGCAGAGATCGGCTGCGCCAGGAGCGCTTCTCAAGGGAGGAGCTGACAATGTTGGCCGAAACCCTCCAACAACATGCAGACGTCGTGTTCGCCACCGAGATGACCCGACCGGCGCTGCTGAGGAAAAAGGCGATTTGGGCTATGGTTGCCCAGAGGGTCAGTGCTGTCGGCACAACATCCCGCACTGCCAAACAATGCTGCAAGCGGTGGGACAATCTACGTCTCCGCGTGAGGAGCATACTTGCGGCAAACCGGAATATCGGCATGGCGACTGGTGGAGGTGCTGAGTCGCCCCTAAAACTACAACCGTGGGAGGAGATATGTGCCTCCACCATAGGCACGGAAAGCATACAGGGAGTTGGGGACATGGAGAGAGGAGCCCCGTCATCAGGCGATGCAGGTAGGTGTCTCAAGTTTAACTATGCCAATACCACCACGATGATGTCCAGATGAATGGGAAGTGCAATGATGCATACCAGGGTCCACCAGACACATTAGCACAAGAGTACCTACAGGCAGTGCTGAGCCTCACCTTGTACACATGCATAATGTACCCCGTTTCTGTAGCTACCCACATGCCTCCATGCATCACCCACCCAAGAGTGAGACTACCTGTATGTCACTGCCTCCAATGTGACTCATCCAGCAATCAAAATCAATGCAGCCATCACAATGCATGCTCAATGACCCATCACTAACCCTCTCCCTCCTTTGGTCCACCACAGGCTCACAATCAGACAGCGCCAATGATGACACAGGTGCAACCCCTGCTAAGAAGGCAAGGGCCGAAGAGGCACAACACCGGCCCTCCACTTCAGGGGGAACAAGGAAAACCCAAAGACAGGAAATGTCCCAGAGCACAGCACAGGCCATGCCACAGATGTCTTCCACGTCCACTACTTTGGCTCCACCAACATCCAGCATCTGCCCAGTGTTGCCCGCCGAAGGTACTGCATCGGCTGAAAGCAGCACCATCGGAGAAACAGCTGCAACCGCAGGAATCTCGGATGACGAGGAAGGGGATGTTGTGCATGTTGACACTCCCCCCACTGGCCCCCTGCATTCCCCCCACCTGTCCCCATGCAGCCAGTCCGACAACAGCATACACGGGCTATCTCCAGGAAACTCGTGGCCGGCTACTCCCAGCCCAACCACACATGTGCAGGAGGGTAACAGTATAATGGACACCCCTCAACCATCAGCCACAGCCCACACCACCCAAGAGGGGATGCAGGAAATGATTATTCGCCAACAACAACTAACTGGCCTGTTGACACAGTATATTACAGAATGTGCTAGTGCTAAGGAGGAAATGTGCGATTGTGCTGCTACCCTGAGGTCTGCCATTGAGTCCGGTTCAAAGGACATATGTGCTGAACTGGCCGCGGTGCGGCACCTACTGTCCGAGTTGGTTCAAACAATGCGGGACATGCGTCCATGTGAGCAACCCAGTTCTTCCTCGGCTGCCAGTTCCACCAGGACCAGCCCCGTGCGCAGGTTGGGCAGGAACCTGCAGCGATCGGACAGGGGTGCACCGGGTGCTGGGAGAGGGGGATGCCAATAGGCACAGCCTGTGTACTGGTGCCACATGATCCACTTGTGCATAGTCCTGCACACCATGTGTTGGGGAGTAGAGGGGGAGAGGGGAGTGGGTGTGTTGGGAGTAGAGGGGGGAGTGGGTGTGTTGGGGAGTAGAGGGGGGAGGGGGGAGTGGGTGTGTTAGGGAGTAGAGGGGGGAGAGGGGAGTGGGTGTGTTAGGGAGTAGAGGGGGAGGGGGAAGTGGGTGTGTGGGGTGGTGGGTATGTTCACTTAGTTTTCTCTATTCAATACACTTTTTGGTTAATCAGAAATCACATGTGTGGACATTGCTTATTGCGTACGTGTGCTTTATTGGTTAACAGTCTGCCCCGAGTGCCATCTCCATGTAACACCCCCCGTCCATGTGTGCTAGAAGATTTGGTTGATCAGAGTCTGACGCATGGCACGTCCCTCCTGTGCATCACCTCCTCCATGAGGTGCTGCCCCATCCCCACCCTCCTCATCCTCTTCATCAACTGGTTGCAGTTCAATGTCAGGGCGCAGGGGCACATTCCGTCTGATGCACATATTGTGTAGCATGACACATGCCATGATGATCTTTGCCACCTTCTCATGGCGGTACAGGAGTGCCCCACCAGACCTGCTGAGGCAGCGAAACCGTGCCTTCAAGAGGCCAAATGTCTGCTCAATCACCACACAGGTTCGTGTATGGGCACGATTATAGTCCTCCTCGTGCCTGTTCTGTGGGTTACGGACTGGGGTAAGGAGCCACCTCTTCAAGGGATAGCCTGCATCACCTGCATGTGGGCAACAATGTATGTGTAAGTTATCACATCATATTTGACCTCATTAAGTGACGCCATGGCATGCATTTATTTCTTCATCTCAACCCCATTTCCATGCATGAATGGAGTCACACGATGTGACTGCTATGTGTGTATTCCTCTTATGGACTGTTTTGCATGCCATCAACTAGTGTGCGCTGGGGGGTCAAGTTCCTTGTGAGTGCCCATGCACTGTGTTAGTCTACGGCGGTTGTTTCTGTGATCTGGCAGATGTCCAGTAATTTGTATGCTTTCATGCTGGCACCGTTGATGTCAGCCTCATGATGATCTCACTACGCACAACAAATGGTGTCATGCATTTTAGTTGGGCCTCTGTCTCAGTGTAGTGGTGTATTGATGTATTTGACCCTCATGTGACTCCTTTGTACGCAGTAATGGGGGACTGGCCTTTCAGTTGATGGTGTTTGGTGCTGTGTATTGGCTATAGTCATTGCTTGTAGCTGCATTTTGTTGAGGGGGATGCGGTTTGATTTGGTACAGTGCACATGCAGATGGCTGTAGAATGGTTGGGACACTGCTTCATTCACATGGTAGGGCTGCTTACATCTTGCATTATGTGGTCAGGTGTCAGCTCCAGTCTGGGCTGTTTTGGGGTATGAGCTTGCTCCATTCCCTCTGGCACTCGCAGCCAGGTGAAGTATGCATCTCTCCCCCACATCTCAGCCAGGTGAAGTATGCATCTCCCCCCCCCATCTCAGCCAGGTGAAGTATGCATCTCTCCCCCCATCTCAACCAGGTGGAGTATGCATCTCCCCCCCCCATCTCAGCCAGGTGAAGTATGCATCTTTCCCCCCCAACTCAGCCAGGTGAAGTATGCATCTCTCCCCCCATCTCAGCCAGGTGAAGTATGCATCCCCCCCATCTCAGCCAGGTGAAGTATGCATCTATACCTCAATCACCTACCCACGTCACATTTCCATGGGCATAATATGTGACTCACCGAGAAGCCAGGATCTCTGCCCTGCATGTCGCTCCATGTAGCGTGGTATCGTGGAGTTCCGCAGGACCATTGAATCATGGGTTGATCCGGGGAATCGGGCACAACAATGTGTGATGATCTTGTTTGAGTCACATACCATTTGCACGTTCATTGAGTGGTATAGTTTACTGTTGCGGTACACTACCTCCATGGCATGTGGGACCACCAATTCCACATGGGTGCAGTCGATGGCGCCAATGCAAACAGGTATGCCGGCCAGTGAATGGAAACCCACTTTGGTGTTTGAGATCTCCTGGGTAGACCGTGGTAAGGAAATGTGTTCATCTGTGTGCTTGAGGAGGGCATCAAGCACTTGTTTCAATGTACGTGAGAATAATGGTTGTGAAATGCCATGCAGCTGCCCCACTGTGTGCTGGTAGGTGCCTGTGGCCAGGAAGTGGAGTACAGACACTACCTTCAGTAGGGGTGGGATGGCGGTGCGTGTTTCAATCAGGCTGCCAATGTTGTCATGTATCATGTCCACAATGGTGGTGATGGTGTCCAGGTCCAGACGGTCCAGGGTGTGGATCTGCTCAGCGGTTAGGTTGAATGGACTGGCTCTGATGCGTGGGATTGGGGGCTGCCTGCGTGGTGGCACTGGCTGTGCTGGTGGGGCATGCTGGCCCTGCCTTGCCCTCCTTCTCCTCCTGCATCTCCTCTGTGCTGCCTGTTGTTGTTGTTGTTGTAGCACTTCCACTGCTATCAGGTCCTCCAGGCCCAGCATTGCTAGTAGTATTGGAATCATTATGGAGTGTGACTGGGTGTGGGAAGGGGTGGGGTTTGCTCCTTTTGTGCTTGCATAGTCTGTTTTGCCTCCACCTGTGCTGATTGTGTGCACCTGTGGCAGTTGGGAACACTGCACATGGCCATTTACGGTTGGTCCGCGATCGCGGTATTAGCACCATGGCGGTAAGGTACTTTACAGCCTTCACAAGGGCGTTAATTGCATGTCCGCGTAACTCGTAATGTTCCCCACTTTGCGCCATGCCGGTATTTACGGCATGGGAGGTCGCGTGCCCGCGCCCTTGGCACTTTTAACGGCACCGTTGATTACGTTGCCGCTAATAGCGCTTTCTCGGGTCATAATCGGGCGGAGCGGTAAGCGATGCCGGTAATCCTTTACCTGCATCGTTTTTCACTTACCGCCAGGGTCGTAATGAGGCCCTGCGTCTCTGCTCTGCACAGTGTTCACCAGTCCACGCCTTCCCATCCTTCCGAACAGCATCAGAACAAGTTAGCCACAGCTGCAGCGTCTGCCAGTCACGCTGCTTCTGGGCCTGCTTCTCTCTCTGCCTCGCTCTCTACTTCTCTCACTCTTGCTGTTCACCTGTGTCCATTTTAAATATCTGAGTCTTATTTTGCATTCTCCAACGACTAGAACGCCTCGTTGGTTTACTGCGTCTGGTCATCCACATTATTCCATCCCTCTTCCTCGTCTCAGTACTTGAAAGGCGGGAAGAGGCAAACAGTGTTGTTGGATAGAAGAACGCGGGAATTCACCATCCACATTACAATAAGTCATAATTGAGTGTTGTAAAGGAACATGGCTGTAATAAGAGGTATATCTGAAGGGTTATTTTTATTCAACATCTCTCTGCCTCCCTGTAGTTTGTTCTCCTCCATGTCATCCTCCTGCAGATAGCCACGCCCAGGGTCAGAGTTAGGTGGCTTCTGACTTTCCCTGGAATTTCTGTTCAGACCAGCTGTGACCTAGGAAAGGGCATCAGGTACCATCATCACATTACATCTAGAAGCACTGGTTATGAGGGCAAACAAGGTAATACTATCTGGTGTAGACAAAAATGAGGAAGAATGGCACACAGTCTTGTGCATAGATCCAAACCAGCCACTGAGAGATGTGTATGTTGAACAGTTAATCGAAGACGCTGACAACACAGGAGAGATGGTGTTTGAAATGTGCATACCTTGTCAGATAACCATAGAGCACAGAGAAGTACCATGATGCACCATGATCATTGCTAAGACATTACCATCACACTTGGAGAAATATCTGGAGAGGGTATCCAGTCACTTATGGACCAGCAACCACCACGACGTAGGCTTATTGAGGAACATAGGGGCAGTTTGCATCAGGCTGAAACCAGGAACAGTGTTACCCCGAGCGAGACAGTACCCCATGGTGAAGGAAGCAGATTGAAGAGGGAAAATCGAGATCAAACTCCTGTCCCTCACCCCAGGCACATCGACAGACAGGACAGCAGGAAGAATAAGGAGCACTCTTATCATTTGAACCAGGCCTCAGCGCACCCATGGGTGACAAATATGCTGAAAGACACCCACTTCACTAACATTTCAACTTCCATGCTAAATTAGCCAATGCAGCAATACCAGAATCTACAAAACACAAGAATCCCTGTTTAAAGGCTTGCAGATGCCTATATGAACTAACCTGATCTAATTGCACAGTGTAAAGCCATGTTTCAGGAAAATCAAAGCCAAGTGCATTTTTCTCACTGAACACCAGCCGCAGTGGGGATTCGTGCTGACTTCAGCAATTCTCCTCGCAAACCCAGGAGCATCCAAAGTCTCACAGTAAGATAAGATTACTTTCTTCGAACGACAGTGAACTCTGGCAGACAGAACCTCCAGAGCCCAGTGTTTTTTCCCTGGGAACGAAAGACATTTTCGCAAGACCCACACACCATTTGAAACATAATTGTAACAAGAATGGCTCAGCTCTGGCCAATGAACGCTGAGGGCCCAGGGGCGAAAAGCCTGTTTCAGCTAAAACTGATGGGAACAGATTCATACTGCAACAATTTTTGAATTAGGTAATGGGGGTGGCGCAGCTAAACCAACTCACTGACGCAAAAGTCCTAATGTCCAATGGTCAGGCTTCCTATAAGGGCTACATAGGTAACCTATCACTTAGCAGCCAATAGCAGGATGAGATAGGTTTCTGGGAGCTGGTCCAATTCTGTGAGGTCAGCCTGCAGTGTGTTACAAAGCTGGCTTGCAAGCCAGCCCCAGGGGAGACGGTGCCTGGGTTGTCGCTGTGCACGAAGCTCTCTGTGTGTTTTTTTTTGCTGCCCAGAAATAAACGCAGTTTGGAACATGTTGCTGCCTGCTTGGGACTCTGCTGCATTTCTTTGGGCAAAATGGAGGTGTTGGGGTCTCCCATAGCTCGGACCCCCAGAAGCCCTGGTGGGGGTCCAACTTCTCCCCAACAAGTTGGTGACCTCTGTGAGGCTCATTGCTCATTGTAAGAATGGGCACTGCCTGCACAAGCCCTGCATTAAACTGCCCTCCCTGCCGCTGACCCAAGAAGCTGTGGGACCCTCGCCTGCACCTGAAGACCACCGGAAGATGCATTCACTGGGTAAAGGCCTCGGGGGCCACTTGGAAATACCCCGCTTAAGGGCAGGTGAGAGCCCTGCAGAAGAAGGGGTCTGGTGAAGCACCTTGATGGGGAGTCCGGTAGCAGAGCAAGTGCCAGTCCAGCATAGGAAATGTAAGTACAAGTTCAAGCAACCAGCAACATGGGCTTTGAGGGGAGGGTGTGATTGTGTGGGGTAACAATGGGCAAATGTTTTAAGTATTAGGAAGTATTGTTAAACAGTATGTGGTAGAAATGTTAAATTGTATTGTCTGAATAAGGACTGGAGCTTTTATGTGTAGGGAATGTTCGGTCTTCGAGGTAAAAAGTGCTGGTGAATAACCAGTACTATAGACTTGACAGGCTTGGGCTGCAGAAGTATGTAAATAGAGGTTTACCTGTGAATCGAGCGTTGTAGTCTGGATCATGGATGATGTATTCCTGTAGTGGTTTGTTAGCTGGAGCTATCCTAGATTGCGGAAGGTGTTTGACTGGTTAAGTTTCCTGGAGAGCGGAGTTTCATCCGTGAGGCGACGCCACGGGTGCAGTTTAAAACAAACACAAGTTAAGACAGCTGTGGGGGGAGGTATTGTAAATAGGGTGGCGGGTAATTGTACATTGTCTCAAAATTCGGCACATTGGTGGTGATCGGCACGTGAATTGTAGTTGGGACTGGAGCGGTGGCAGTGGTCCCTTCTTGTGTTTATGAGGTTATTGGGTGGGGTAGTGACTCTCCACATACTGGACGGAGTGCCGCGCTGGTTGGTCTGGATGGCGATTACATGTACGGGGGTATGGCTTTCCTATGAATTGACGTGGTAGATCAATGAGTAGATGAGGTTCCCTGCTGATTGAGCATTGTAGTTCAGTGAGTGGATGATGTTTCCCCGCAGGAGGTAGCTAGATTGTTCCCGAGTGCGGAAGATAATTGGCTGGTTAAGCTCCCCAGGTGAGGGGCGTATCACATGCGAGGCGACTCAGCGTGCGCAGTCTGATTATAAGAGTTTATTGTGGATTACCTTGCTCCAGTTGTGGCGGGAAGACAGCTATGGGGATTGTGGGGTTTTATTTTGGGATGTTTGTGGGGTTGGAAGCAATGGGTTGCTGTCCTGTGTATGCACATTTGTCTGTTCATTTGTACTGTGTTTTTAGTTTGGTGACGTCACCTTTAGATTGATGCATAGGATACAGATTCTTGACGGTGAGCAGCTAGTGGTGTGGATTTGGAGAGGAAGAAGAAAAGGTGACCCAGAGGCGGTGTGTGGAAGGCACATGCGCAATATTGTGGGGGTGTGCCAGAGAAGGCAATGGTTTGGTGGAGATGGGCTGCACGTGGAGTGCACTGGCTAAGGCGCAGAGCCAAGAAGGCTGATAGAAATTTTTTTTTTTAAAAAGAGAAGAGAAATGTTACACTATTTTCTAACTTTTGCTCCCTGAACAGCGGACTATCGAAATGTTCAACTTGAGGTGAGGTAAAAGGTATCACACAATAGATAAATGACTTCTCTTCAACTTTTATGTAGGACACAGCCACATGCCAAGATAAATTAGTAAAAAACATAGTGTGCAAAGATTAAAAAGTACTGAAGGTAAATAAATAAGACCATGGCTGCCATAGGCGGCTTCTCCAGAGGCATGCAGCAATTGCTACTGACACACATACACAGCACTTACACAGGAAGAGGCTGAAAAGCACCTGGCTACAGTTGAACTGTGGCGCATGATGGAAAGGAAAGTAGTAAGGAGTCAGCAGATGCTGAACTAGCACGAGCAGAGCGAAGAGGGGTCTCACACTTCTGCACATCAGGGAGTGTAATATTTGATGACACAGATGGTAAGCAAGGAATGCATTCCATGAGAGAAATGAAAGCAGCAGCAAGGACAGATACAGGGATCATTTCAACAGAAACCACAAGCACCAACACGAGCACTGTCACCACTACATGTACAGACACAGACACAACAAATGACAGCACCACCACCCCAGGACTTACAAGCATCACAACCCAGGGGCACTGCACAGCAGTCAACGCCCATACAGAACACTGACACAATAGCAACAAAACCGCTTACATGACCGGGAGTGGTCATATTGGTGGGGAACAACCCTTTTAAAGGAAATTGATTGACATTATACTCCTAATAAGACAGCCCCAGACAAACTTGATTTGTATCACTCTGCCACACATTCTCACGCACACTCAATACTGCAGAGGACAATTGCATAGGGGTGGTGATAGCTAACAAAAGATTTTCCTTTGTGGGTGACAGTAGGGCGACTAGGCCATCCATTAGCGAAGGGGCATTTGTGACATCACGAGTAGACTGGATATGACCATTTTATTCACAGAAAAAGCCATACCTTGTTCAACCTCAGGCATACATATGCTGAATGTAAGGAAGATTGTTTAGGTATGTTGGGGGTGCACGGTACAGAGGGGGGTGCGTAAAGATAGTGTGTTGAAAGAGAGTAAATTGGGCTACATTATGAGCACACATCTTTCAGCGAGGAGACTGGGCTCATGCATAAACAAATAAAACAGAGGAATTAAATGAGACACACAAGGTGGAGGAAGGTGCACATGAGGGGGGAGGCGTACATTTCATTGACAGTTCACCACGGGAGGAGAGAAATAGGGGTAAAGGGTGGATGATCCATGTTCCCAACAGACACCATTTGGAGACAAAATAACACAGTGCAAGTAGTAATGCCACTAGCGCTTTTGAACACAGCACTGGCACAAATGCATTAGCCAACACACATAGGGAAAGAGGTCATTGCTGCACGAATTGGAGAATAATGGTTGTATTAAAATTTGGGAGTAGATAATGGGGGGAGAAATATATTGTTCAAATTTAACAGTAATGGAAGTAGTGGAGTAATACAATGGTAGGCTTAAATACATGAGTAGTTAATAGACTAGGGTTTAACAAGTGGAAATGTAGTGGGATACAGGACATGGGAGTAAATTGTGATGGTTGCGATTGAAAGAAAAAGAGGAAATAAATAAATAAATAAATAAATGAAGGAGGGGGGTGGCGAATACCTGGTAGCAAATTTCATTAGTACCAGCTTAAAGTGCCTGCATTTCATTGTGAGGCACGCCCTGAGAAGTTGTGAGAGGAGCCATAGAAAAAAGATTTTAAAACCTTGCGATTATCTTAACTAAGGAACATGATCCTTTTAATTTAGATACACAGCCACCCTATATGACAGATTTACCACCATGACGTTTCCCTGTTTAGCTTGTCAGTGCCTAATGCCCCCCCCCGGGACAAAGGCGAGCACCATAAATAGCTTAAAGTAAAGTACAGTAAATACAAGACTCAAAGGCCCATTTGTACACCACCACCTAAATTACGTGTATATGATCCAAGTGTGTCATGAGTATATTTACCTAAATTAAATGCAGATGATCCAGATGTGTTAAGGATACGGCTACGGGCTAGTGGTTGTCTACCCATTTTCCAGGTAAATTTCGAATTATGCAACAATTTACGGTCAGACCGCCACTGAACACCCACCAGGTGGTGACAGGATGGTGCATAAATGTAGCATTGGCTCCTCCCACTAGGACATTGAATAGTGCAAGAGTAGTGCAAAGAGGTTAGGTCAAGAAAATTAAGAATATGTAAATTCTCAGGTCTCAAGCGCTTCTTTTTCATTTCTCGCCAGATACAAAGGACCCAGGGCAGGCCTGAAGACAACGGACAAATAAAATTCCAACGGCTAGGGACTAGAGTGGGACATTTTACCCTCCTTACAGACTTTGTTAGATGTGTAAGGCGTCAAGCCCTACAAAGCGGTGGCCACCATGGCAACGAGGGAGCAACGATCAACAGGGCCAATGCAACAGATTTTCATGAACTGCAAAACAGCACGAACACTCCGAGTTAGGGAAACACATGGTCCAACGCACACTAGCAACTAGAATAGGGACCGACACACCCATGTCCAAAGTTTAATTGAGTTTCATATTATATTTTGTACACCTACAGCTGTAACACTGTTTTGTTCTTTCTCTTTTCCTCGCACATGCAGGTTGTTGCGTATGTATGCTGTTCGAATTGTGTAGGAAATTTCCTTAATGTTATCTCCCATTAGACACCGTGAGGACTACTCATTCAACCATTCTGAAGCTTTTTGCCACTCAATTTGCCCACTCTGTCAGAAAACTCAGACCCCTTAGAGCACGTTTCCCTTGAAGTATATTTCCTTGCTTCCATTGAATACAAAGCCCAAACTTTTTCCCAACTTGAATAGAGTGCATATACTGTCCGACCCACATTAAGAAACCCTCAAAAAGAAGTGTCCGGGGGGAGGTTTCATTTTTGCCCTTAGTGATTGTTTAGTTCGCGAAGCTTGAGGTTACTAACAAGTACTAACGTATTAACGCCTTTCTTGCGATTTTCAGGCGGGTAACTTTATCATCTCATCAGCTGCAAGGACCCAGCAGCGTAAGTGGTTATGGGCAAGCAAATAAGGACTTTTATCTTCACGATGGGACTGTTAATGATGTACGGAATAATGGGGGGTGGTCATTTAAAAATTATATGTAATAGTGAGCATTACCGCTGTATCCCCTACTAACATTCCCTAACCCAAGCAGGAAGACTTACGGTGTCAGTGGGTTAGGAAAAAGCTGCTGGGAAGTAAGGAGAGGTAAGCGCAGACACAAAGGGAGTAAACCATACACATCACACACATAGCAGAAGTAACAAACAACATGCACACATGTACAAAATTGGTAGGGACACCACTGGGGAGAGCTGTCCTGACTGCTCTTTAATAACTTATGGCTTGAGTGAATTCATTACAACAGAAATTACTACAGCAGAGCACGATGCCCATGTATCTCAAAGTGTTCCAAACGTGAAGAAGATTGCAAGGGAAGACAGCAACATTGAGATTGATGAAAAAATAATAATAAACTAGCAAATGCACGAGTGAGCAAGCTACAAGAAAAAAAAAAGAAGAAAGAAAAAACAAAAGAGAGAAGAAAAAATAAAAAGAGAAAAATATGATAAGTGCCTAATAGAGTGGGACAAGAGAGCGAAGATGGTGACTTGGGTGGAGAATGAAGAAGGACCTATACTGTGAAGGCACCAGCCTTAATATTACCAGCACAACAGTGAAAAGAAGTGGACGAAAATGCTGGATGCAAGAAGGTTGAGGAAAGTAGGGAGATGAGAGCAGGAACATCAGTGCTTATGGACAGAGAAAGGCAAGAACTGGCTAGTGTTTCCATGGTAATGGATGCCATCATGACTGGCTGGTCGATTGAAGGTGATAACGGAAGCACTAGTACCAAGCGCAGCATCATTCTGCAAGATCAAGATACATTGCAAGATGCGAGAGAACAGCAGAAGATGAGATCGGAAGCAAATAAGAGACATGGTGAAAGGAAGAGCCGGACTAAGGGAGAAGATAGCGGTGTGCGACATGGTTCCAGAAGTAATAAAGGTTCTCTGATGGGATTAATTCCACCATTGTAGCATTATAGCAACAAGGCATAATACTGCCATCAGAATCCCCATGCAATATGGCTATATACTGTGAAGAATCAGAGATGATTCTCCCCAGAACCCTGGTCTCAGACCCTCCTCATGTGGCGTGCAAAGGCAGACACTTCCTAATACTTTACATCTTTAAGGATGGAGTTAAGACATTTCCTTTCCAAGGTTGAACATTTTGATGAAGTGACTTTAAATCCTGGGGAACGGAAATCTCCCAGGACTTTAGAAGGTCATTTAGGAATTTATATATTTTTAATGTTCTGTTTAATTGCCATCCATTTTATTCATGTGTTTGTTGTTTAGTGTGAGGGCCAGTTATCCTGTGTTAGAGTGTGTTCCCTTAGCTTTTCGAATATGCAGGGAATTCCTCAACAGAGTAGGGAAGGTGAGGTATTTTGATACATTTTCTTTTCAAATGAAATGGCATATTTTGAAAGATCTTCAAACACTTGTCTGCCTCGCATTAATGACCCCTCACAATACCCTGTGAAAAAATCAAAGGGTTCAATCTGGAGGTTGGTGCAGGACTTATGCCCATTGAATAATACTGTAGAAGCAGAATTTCCAGTGGTGCCTAACACTGCCATCATCCGTTGCAACATCCCCGCCACTGTGACCCACTGCACAGTAATCGATCTCAAGAATGCATTTTTCTCCATCCCATTACACCCTGAATCTCAATTTCTCACAACATTCACCTACCCAGGGCAGAGATTTCAAAACACAAGGTTGCCACAGGGGTATTGTTTGTCCCCAAGCATCTTTAACAGAGTATTGCAAATGGATTTAGGAAACCTACAGGTACAGTGCACTGGAATTCAATATGTAGACAACCTTTTGGCCTGCAGCCCAACAGAAGAGCAATGTAGAGAAGACTCAGTAAAACTTTACTAGCAGAAAAGGGGTGCATGGTGGACGAAGACAAATTGCAGTATTGCCAGAAGGAGTTAGTGTACCTCGGGAAAATAATATAATCAGCAGGGCGAATGGAAACACCAGAAAGAGCAACAGCAGTTCAACACACACCATCGCCAACCACAGCAAAACAGATGCAGCCAGTTCTAGAGCTATGTAACTACTGTAGGGCATGGGTATTTGACTATTCCACCTACAGTAAACCCCTATTGCAAGGCCTAATAGAAGCACAGAAAATAAAGGGACCCCTTGTCTGGACAGGTGACATTACCAAGGCATTTCAGGAACTCAAAACTGCAGTAAGCAGTGCATCTGTTTTGGTCACACAAGATTGCAACAGGCAATTATTGCTTTTCTCACATTCAAATGGTCAGGTGATACGGCTGCCCTGCCTCACCATATATCAATGAGACACAAGCTTCTGGCTTACTACAATGGACTCTTAGATCCAGTAATGCAGGCTCACTTTCCATGCAAGCATTTTAGAGAAATCTAAGTCCACCCTCACCACACAGAGAGCGTCAGGTTATGAGGTAATACTATGAAACCCATCCATTCACATTGTCAGATGTCACACAATGGGCCTCATTACACGGTAGGAGGTAACCATGCCGCTATTAGTGGCATGGCCACTCGCTTACCGCATACCGGGTCCGGGTAGGCGGTATGGGAACTTACCAGGTCATTCCGACCCTGGAAGACCCGGTAAATCCCCATGCCAAATACCATTCCCCATTCCCATTCGAGCCCCCATAGGGCTCAATGGGAATGGGGAAGGAGCTAATAACGGTACCGCAATTTGCGGTACCTTTATTAGCTCTGAAGTCCCTTAGCGGGTCCCATCCTTAACACCTGGTCAGACCAGGCGTTAAGGACGGGACCCGCTGAGGGACCTCGTAGTAGGGTGCTAAGGGATTACCTGCACCAGTGCCCTTACCAGTGCCGGTAATCCCTTAGCGCCTACCGTGTAATGAGGCCCAATGAATCCTGCAACCTTCATTGCACAGCCCATTCGGCCAGATGACACAGTGCATGATTGCGCCACATACAAAGGGACTACAGATGAGGATACCAATGTCAGGCATGATGCACTTGAGGAGGGGGAAGTGCTCTTCACTGATGGGTCATCAATGATTGATCAGAGCACAGGCGAAAGGCACACGGGTACAGCAATAGTGAGCCTTGTAGATGGAGAATACGAGATAATGGTAAAGAAGAAATTACCCTCACACTATTCCATCCTAGCGGCAGTATGTATAGCACTCATAGAAGCATTAGAAATGTCCAAAGGGTGTCATGTCACAATTTATTCAGATTCAGCATATATCACTTCTACAGTACATTCTGGATTGTCAAGATGGCGCAGGAGAGGGTTCAAAAAATCAGATGGTGCAACCGTGCAGCACTCAGCACTACTATCTAGAATAATTGATGCATTAGCACTTCCTTCAATAGTTGCAGTAGTAAAATGCGCAGCCCATACTAAGAACACAGACCAAATTGCTGGTAATGATGCAGCAGACAAATCAGCAAAAGAGGCAGCATAGGTAGAAGTACCAGATCTCAAAGCATCCCCTGAAATAGCATTCCAGCAAGTGCAGCTGCCTGTTCCTTACAATGTAATCCTCCTGACCCAGATTATCGAACTGCAGGGACGAGCCCCATCACAAGAAAAGGATTCATGGATCAAAATAGGGTGTTCCCATAGATTTAATTTGGAGACAAAACATTACAGGAAAAGTAGTGATGCCCCAGGAATTTTTTACAGTTGCCCTCGAACAATTGCACTACCCTACACACACGTCCAAGAGTACATTGCAGCTGACTTGCAAGAAGAGTGGTTTGTTCCTAATCTCCAGGAAAACAGACAATTTCATGTCAACTTGCATTACATGCCACCTGTACAGCACAAGCCACACCCTCAAAATGCTGAAAGCAATGTTACCCACCCCACAGGGCGTTTTTGTCAGCTTCATATAGATTACATCGACATGGTGCAGTAACTATAATTATTTAAAGGGGTAGCTCACTGAAAAATGTTATTGTTTAAAATGATGGGCCATAATGAAAAATATATATAAGAAACATTTTTACAAAAAGTTCCTATGTAAAATTTGCTGGACATGAGGCACACCGTCTGGTTTTTTTAACACTAGCAGGCTGACATTTTGTGAAATTAATCAGCTTCCTCTGTTCATGTTAAGCTCTGCTCTTGCAAACCTATTCAAGCAAAAGCCCCCTACTGGGAGCTTTTGCTTATTACTGCTGGAGAGCAGATAATGCTTTCAGGCTCCTGCCCTGTGCTTCTGGTGAGTGCTGCCTCCCCTTCTTTTTTTTCCTGCTTCTCCCGGGCTCCCACGGCCCAGGGCAGCCCAGGAGACTTAAAGCGAAAGTGCCGTCAATTATAAGCATGCAGCGTTGTTTTTATAATTGCTGTGCCTTTCGTTTTAAGTCTGCCAGGCTTCCCCGGGCTGGCAGAACTTGGGAGACTTAAAGTGAAAGTCCCGGCTATCATAAGTACCAAGCCGCATGCCGCAATCTATTTATAATTTTTGTGCCTTTCATTTGATGTTTTCTGTGCTCCCCCGGACCTTGGGAGCACAGAAAACATAAAAAGAAAGTCATGGCAATTATGAATTTTGTGTGGCGGCCTCCTCTCTTCATGTTAAGATCTGCTCTCAAGCAGCAGTAAGCAAAAGCTCCCAGTACGGGGCTTTTGCTTGATTAGTGCCACAAGAGCTTAACAGGAACAGAAGAGGCTGCATAATTTCACAAAATGGATGCCCCATATCAAAACGTTGAGCCTCATTTCCCAAAAACTTTACATTGAAACCTTTTCAAACATATTTGTTATATATATTTTTGATTATGGCCCATCTTTTTAAACAATAACATTTTTGAGTGAACTACCCCTTTAATTGTTGTGATGTGTCCATTCTCTCGTTGGTTTGAATCGGGGCCATGTGTCCACTCTGATGCCAAATCAGTAACTACATTTTAGTACGAGACGCATTTCCTCATTGGGGAATATGTGATATCCTGAAATTTGACAATGGGACAAACTTTTTTTAATGAACTCTTCTAAGAAATTACCTCCCTATTAGGAATAATGAACTCTTCTAAGAAAATACCTCCCTATTAGGAATAATGCACAAACTGTGCCCTGTTTAACACCCATATGCCAACAGGGTTGTAAAATGTCTCAATGGTCTATTGAAGCAACGCTTAGCCAAAATCTGTAATTATTGAAGACGCGCTGGTTGTATTGCCTTCCCCTCGTACTGTTCACGCTTAAGAATCAGCCAGGAAAAAAACATAATTTAACTACTAACAAAATAATTACAGGTAGATGGCTGCATACCCCACTCCCACCTGCAGACACAGCCTCTGATACCCACAATTCTGCACAGATTTTAGGAGAAGAGTTTAGACTTTGAGGGATATCAAAGGGCTTTAACAAAGGCTGTCAGTCTTATCTCCTGTCACGTTGATCCACATCTAAGGGAGCTTACTCCGAATGAAACAGAAGAACAAGCACCACAGCAGGATGCAAAATCCCAACAACGACAGCAGCTTTTACCCCGGGGATACAATTTTCATCAGGACCTTCAGCAGAAAATTGAATGAACGACACTTTGAGGGGCCACTTACTGTCATCTACGCCACACCGACGGCAGTGAAGGTTGTCGGCATGAAGACCTGCATTCAGTTAAGATACACCCAGAAGGCCAACAGACTCACACCTCTCATTCAGCAGCAGGAGGGGTAAAGAGGACCACAAAAAGATGAGTGGCTCTGAACATTTTTGAACTTTTGTAGCTCAGTGTACCCCTTTGGCCGAATGGACAATAATATCGCTTTGCAGATTCCAAGGTCAACAGAGTAAAGAAGTTAATGTTTTGCATTATTATACTGTTCTTTTCTCTCTCTCTCTCTCTCTCTCTCTCTCTCTCTCTCTCTCTCTCTTTCTCTCTCTCTCTCTCTCTCTGTCTCTGTCTCTGTCTCTCTCTCTCTCTCTCTCTCTTTATGGTTAAAATTGTATAATGGTCTTTTAGGGGTAGGTTTAATAATGTTATCAACTTTGCCTCAATGCAAAATAATAGTATTGTATCAGTGACCAGTATCAAAAGGGACATGGTGGATCCAGAGGGCTTTCTTATGAGCAGTATAGATGTGCAGCACCCGAGACAGACAATCTATGATGGTACAACCACATGAGAAAGGCGGTGAGAGATAAGTCAAATGACTCCTGTTATATTTGGAAGGCGCCGCTTTTCACAACAATAAAGTGTTTTAAAAGACTTACGGGGTGCAAAGCAGGAGGATTGGTGGGATATTCAAAGGAAACAGTGGTGTATATCAATGAGACATGTTATGATGTGTGGGAAAGATATGTGAAACAACTGACATGGATAAAACAATGTGAGCAGCCCATTAAAGTACAGACATGTACACACTTCTCCTTATGTTTCAAGGACAATGGCAGTGTGCCTGTTGGTACTAATGGACAATGCAATAGGACATTCTATATTCCAGACTTCAATGGGGGAACTGCAGCACTCATGGATGTGTTTTGGACATGTGGGGGCCTCGTATATATCCAGCTCCCACCGTTCTGGAGGAGTGACTGTTCACTGGCCACTCTAAATTCCCCTGTCCTTCTTGTACCAGAGGCCCAACTCACTATATTAAATGTGCAACCCCCAGCCAAGTTCATGTACTCCACCCACCAGCAGGCCAGCCAGTCACTGAGCCTCCACCACCATAAACTCTCAAACTATTTTTCCCAAGACTCAGCAGAGGTGCTCAACGCCATTCCCAAGCAGTATCGGCTGTTCACAAAAATGTAGACATTCTTTGCCTCCTTGCTCACTCCAGGAGTACAGGCAGCAACAAACTCCGAATGGATACAAATAACACGCTGGGAAATGATACAGCTGGCACAAATGAAACACAGCATGGGCTTAATTCAATTAGGGAAGAATTGAGGGCCATTAGATTAATGACACTGCAGAATAGATATATTCTCGACTTTCACACCACCATAGAGGGTGGCGTGTGCATGAACATAGGCAGTTCCTGTTGTAATACATACTACCCCATAATTAAGATAACAGATCCCTGACAAGCACAATTGTGGACCTACATGATCTACGCCCTGTGAAGGAAAAAGAAGGTGGAGGTGGAGCAAGATTGGTTATCATCAATATTCGCATGCGTCCCATTGTGGCTGAGTACTGCATACAAAGTATTGACTCCTATCCTTGTCGTGATGCTTATAACTTTTTCCTCCTGCCAACTGATTGTAAGGTGCTGCTCGAAGATACTGTTCAGAGGTATGACTATGATGTCCTTAACTCGTAAAGCAGGTGAAGCCTCTCCCCTCTTGAAACATGTGCACACACAGACAGACACATGGAATGGTGAGATAGAGCACTGTATGGTGAGGATAGAGCGTCCAGTTGGTCCTCCAGGGACACTTTCTTATCTCTTATCCTCCATCCAACCCAGAGAACTATTTTGAACATTGGGTTAATTATCCAGGAGATGGAGACTGCTGTTTGATAACATGTACTGCAGAGGAATATGCCCAGAGTGGAGAGAGCTTGCGTAATGTGTGTAAAGTATGGATACCTAAGACAGATTTTGACAAGCAACAGGAAGCAAGGAGGTTAGTTAATGAATTAACTAAAGGGGGAGTGTTGGCATGCAGATCCAACATACCAAACGTGGAAGGAGGTTCATGCTGTGCAAATTCTATTAGCATGAACAGCTAGTTAGTTGATTTCTTTTAACACTTTCTTTATTAGCACACTTGGTAACACAGGTCACACTACAGCAAAATTACAGTAGTAGCAGAGGAGCCAGGATAGACAGGCTCTGGTTTGGGTAGTAACAAACATAGATGTAAGAGACATGGGTGGACGGTGATGTGGATATTGTAGCCAAGGCTTGGAGAGTTCAGTTACAGAGGGAGTAAATTACAAGGATTATATGGCTGAGATCTCGCCAGACATTGACATTGTTCGTAGAAGGTACAACTTGAGTGGGGCCGATGTATCTCTTGGACGAGATTCGGGTGGTTGGATATGTTCCCATGTTTTCTTCCATAACGTTAGCGCATACCACATCCCTTAGCCAATGGACCTTGTTGGAGGTGTGTGCACTCGTCCATCTCAGTAGAATACAGCATTTGGCCAAGAGGAGGCACAATCTTATAAATGTACTCATGTTATTCGAGGACGGGTCAGAGATATGGAACAAGCACAGTAATGGTAGTGGATCAACAGTCTTACAAGTCTTTTCAGATAATATTTCACAAACATCTTTCCAAAAGGGCGTGAGCTGGGGGCAGTCCCATATCATATGAAAGTACTTTGCGTTCGGAAACATACAGCGTGGGCATGCTGCAGTCCCCTCATAAGAGAACGGATGTAGTCGGCCTGGGGTATAGTGATAACGGTGCAACACCTTTAGTTATATCAATCTGAAAGGAGAATTATACAACACCTTGCATTTTTGAGTACACACATCAGCCCAGAGATCGTCCTTCAACTCCAGTTGGAGGTCTTTCTCCCACTTAGCCTGTGCATTGTAGTGTGGTGTAACAGAGTGGGTTTGAATCAGATTGTATAGAGACGACACTCGGCTACGGCTGTCGCATGCAGTCAAGGCAAACCCTAGCAGTGCATCGTTATTGGGCTCGACTAGGAAGCAGTTCCATAGTTTCTTACATGCTTTATGTAGACCAGCATATTGAAACCACTGTGAGGTAGTGCTGCATACCAGTCCTGGCATATCTGTGGTCTGAATGAAGTCAGCCCTAAGAACAATGATCCTAGTGTGTGGAATCTGTGTCTTAGCCAGACTCCTCAGGAGCCGGAATTCACCTGCGGTAGTGAGGGAATGCAATTCCAAAGGGGACGTTTTCATGATATGGAGCAGGAACACTCACCTCCCTCCATATTTTACACCAGGCCAGTGCCGTGACACTAGCAGGGTCAAATTCGCTGTCATCCGTGAATTTTGCCGGGGACAATTAGTTAACAGAGATCCCTATAACCTGCAGTATGTCTCTCGAGCTGTACATGAGGAGGGGAGGGGGATGAGTTGCCATCAAACCAGGAGGTCGCAAATTGTGCCTACGCAGCCATCCAGAATAACCAAAAATTAGAGGCCGCAAACCCTCCTCTATTGTATGGTTGTGTTAATGTATCCCATTTCAACCGTACTGCCCTGGAGTGCCAGACAAATTTACAAATTTCATTTTCCAATTCCTGAAACAATGATCTCCCAGGCCACAACAGTACATTGAGGAAAAGATATGGGAGCTTAGGAAGCACTATCATTTTCAAAAGCACTATTTTACCAGCGATTGTGATGGGTAGGTGGGACCAGCTTGTGAGTTTAGCTCGCAGTTCAGTCATGAATACAGTGTAATTGCAGTTGTGTAGGTAGGGCTGTGTTGTGATACTGTTACTCCCAAGTAGCGTATGGTCTCTCGGGTCCACCTAAAATCCTGTAGATCTGGAGGTGGGGTGGTTGCATCCGTGAGGGGGAAGAGTTCAGACTTGGTACAATTTAGTTGGAGGCCTGAAAGCTCTCCAAAGTCCAGCATGTCTTGCATAATGGGTTTTAAGTGTTCACTGAGGTTTCGCATATACCAAAACGCGTCATCTGCATAGAGGGAGATTATCTGCGGTTATGCTGCTATTCTGATAGCTCAGTGTTTATGTTTGAGTCGTATTTCATCTGCTAGTGTTTCAATAATGATAGCAAATATCAGGGGGGATAGATAAGGGGCTCGAACTGCGAGGAGAGTAACCCATTTGTACCGAACCTGACAACTGGTGACGTGTAAAGGAGGCGTAAAGCTTCAAGGAACCCCTGACCAAACCCGCATTTTGACATCACAGCATATATGAACTGCCAGGACACAGAGTTGAACGCCTTTTAATATCTAGTGCAGCAGCCACTGCCTGCAGATTCAGCGCTGTGGACCTTCCGGGGATGAAGCCTGACTGATCCAGGTGAATGACTTGTAGCATGACTGGGATCAGACGAGTGGGCAGTATTTTTCTGTATTGATTAGAGAGAGGGGGCAATAGGAGCTGCATTGGTCCGCTGGTTTCATTGGTTTCAACAGTACCGTGATAACTGCCTCACGCATGCTGTTCGGGAGTGATCGAGATACAAGGGATTCCTGCCATACCTGCAGCAAGTGGGGGGCGAGGACCTCCTTGCAGTGCTTGTATAATTCAGCTGTGAGACCGTCGGTGCCACAGGCTTTTTCAGAAGGTAGACAGTCGATTGCCTGGATAATGTCGGAAAGAGAGATCAGGAAGTCCAGGAGAGCCCTGGTATCTTGTGAGAGCTGACTGAGTGGCAAGGTGTTGAGAAATGTATTAATTTCTTCTAGTGTGTGTGTGTGTGTGTGTGTGTGTGTGCGTCTTTGTTGGAATAGAGGTCTGCATAGGATATTGTGAACACCTCATTTTTGGTCGTGGGTGTGTACGCTAATCTACCTGAGGTGTCAGTTATTAAAGGAGTGCCCCCCCCTGCTGTTTTTGCACTGCGCCATACGGGCAAGCAGTTTACCAGGCCTGTCTCCTTCCCTGTATTTCCTAGCAGATAGTGGGTCATCAAAGAATTTTATTTCTCACTCAGCGTGCATCTTAAAGGTGTCTATGGCTTCCTTGATCTGTGTCAATGTTGTCATAGGAGGATCAGTAGTAAGCCCTCATTCCAGTTCCTTCAGTTCGCTCACTGAACTCCGCAGACATCGCTATCCCTCTAATGTAGACCTTTAAGGTTTCCCATATTGTGCCGGGCGAGGGCACAGAACCCACATTTTTTTCGAAAAACAACTTTACATGGTCATCAATAATGGATGCAAATACAGCGTCTTGTAATGCTAGTGTTTTAAATCGCCAATTGTTGCGTGGTCTGGAAAGTGTTGGTAATGATAAAGAGATACTGACTGGAGAGTGGTCAGAGTAGGTGCGAGGGAGCATGTGTGTTTCTTTAACCCCTGCAAGCAGTGTATCAGAAATGAGTCACATGTCTATGCAGGAGGAGGAGTCATGAGCCAAAGAATAGAAGGAGTATGAGCGGTCATCGGCATGTAGTGTTCTCCAAGCATCTATCACTAGGACATATCTGCTTTCGTATGTTTGCACTTGAATGGTAGGGACTTATGTAGCAAAATCATGACTCCCCTGGATTGCGAGGAGTAGGAATTGTAGTAGCGGTTCCCACCCCAATTCTTAGCGAATCCCTCGCAAGTAGCTGATAGAGCATGGCACTCTTGCACCTGCGCTGCCTACCTCGGAGGATGGTGGGCAGCGCAGGTTGTCCCTCACTTTTCGCACCCTACAAGCCTGTCGACTTCAGCCGTTTGTCCCTCACCTTACAAGTCACTTTGCGGGTCGGAAGGGGATCACAGTGTATCTGACATCGTCAGGGACACATCGGTTAGCTTCTGGTATCCCGTGATCTGGTTAGGAAGTATGTTTCTGTCCTTAGACAGCGCCAGGTGCAGGAGATCTAGGATAGAGCCGCCATCTTGGTTGCTGTGCAACAGCGCCCTCTACTTAGTTTATTTTTATCATTTGTTTTAGCATCTGTGTTTTCGTGTGAATTGCACTTAGTTTTGACACATTCTAGAAAGCGTTACATGGTGGAATGAGGGGCAGCAAAAGCTACTGTTGCTTACATTTAGCAAGGATCACTGAATTAGATTATGTCTTTTTATCCCTGGAGTGGGCACTCAGAAGTAGAACCTACTGCACTTGTCAGAATAATAAACAGTACAAAACTACCATTGGCACAAGATAATCGGCTGCTGGTGATGATGCCAGTTGGGTCCTTGTACCCAGTCGGCACCCTGCAAACTATAGAATTGAATAAATGCACTATCACACGGCGCTGACTTACATTAACGTATTTACATATCAAAACACGCAGCCGACGCGTCTTTTTCTAGGTGTTAATTACAGTGGATTGGAGTGTTAGGCTGGAACCTTAGATTATTGCCACCTATACATAGTAGCCAAGTTGCAGCACGTTAATCCTGTTACCAAATATATCCCTGTCAATACGGATGAGTTGCACTGTTCTATGCCGGGCCTTTCGGTTTCTGATCCTTCTATAACCTGAGAATCGTGGATGGGTGCCAAGTTGTCTGTCTGGTCTCATGAAAAAGTAGTATTGTGTCCATTTTGTTGCCACAGGGTATTGACTTCACTGTTCACACTCGCCTCAGGATTGGGTCATCTCTGGGTGAATGCACATCATGGAATTGTCCTGGCCAATTGGAAGTGCCCATTGTAGCAACAGTAATATCAATAAGGTTATCCAATAAAAAGTGAGAATTGTTTGGCTAACTACACAATTAGGTAATTCGTAGGGGGCAGCATTCAAATGACCATGGGGAGGTTACTGACAAATGAGTTTGGGTTGCATGGGTTGTGGTTGGATTTTTGTATAGGGGTAAACCAATGGGAAGTGAGGGATTAACATGTACTTGATATTTGTAACAAATGTTGTTTTGGTTTTCAGCTATAAAAACTGTATACTGAGAAGGGCATGTCGAGAGAGTTTTCAGTTTTTCAGTTCTAGGAAGCTGACTACCCTTACGGACGTATTTACATGTAATGAATCCTATTTTTCTTGCGAAGCGTGCACTTCTTATTGCTACCCTATAAAAGCCAGTCTAGTTTGCATAGGGTGGGAGTGATTCAGTCAGATTTTCACACACATGTTGCAGCCTGGTGGTCTGCATTTAGGGGAGTCAGGTGAGCGGCCAGGAGCACCACCAGGATAGCATTTCCTCCATCGATGTGCAAGACCACAATGGCCTGCATTACGGTCCGGAATTCCTGCGGTGGGATGAAGGGTATGATTTTGCAAAGGGTGGAGATTTGGAGCTAGGCCGTTTTGGCATTCTTGGCTATGCATTTTTTGGAAGGACACGCTGCTATCACTGGTGAGGCCTAAGGATTTTGCTGAATCCGAGAGTTTCAGATCAACTCCTTCTAGGAGCATAGCACTGACCCATCCTTGGACGAATTGTTGTCTAACTGGGAGAGGGGGCCCATGAGGGCAAATTTGGTCTTGAATGGGTTAAGTTTTAGTTAGGTAGTCGTCATCCAGTAGGGAGACAACTGATGTCCTGTGGGCTTTTGACTCTCATGTACAAATGAGTATTGTCCACGTAATGGTAGATAGATATATCAGTATCTTTGAGCAGTGTGCCCAGTGGCTCCATCTAAACGTTAAAAAGTATTAGTGAGAGCATGGACCTTAGGGGACTCCGCAGGAGACATTGGGCCTCATTACGAACATGACAGTCCGGAAACGAGGGTGGCGGTAAGCTTACCGGCACCCTTGTTTCCGGACCGCCACACTACGTGTTTGTCTGCTGCAGCCATCGCGCCGGGCAGGTATGACCTGTCGGGAGCAGCGGCCCAGGTAGGCAGACTTGTCACGGAAGCACCAGAACCGTTAGTAACAGTGCTGGTGCTTCCGAGTCCCCATTCCCATGGAGTCCTATGGGACTCTATGGGAATCGGGACTTACAAAATCCGGCGCCTGACTTCCCGTGCCACTGGGATTTACAATGTCGTGGTGGCACCGGGAAGTCAGGCACTGGATTCGGTGTTACAGGGTTACCGCCAATCTCGTAATGAGGACCTGGGAGTCGGTTAGTTCGCAACGTTTCCATCTGGACAGCCTCTGGAGCATATATATTATACAACCCGCTCTGTTACGGTACAACGTTGTACACAAAATGAAAATGTTTTATGAGTAAAAGCGTACTGTGCCCTTTACAAGAGTTATTTGGAGGCCTTTGCATAAAGGTTCTGATTTTCTTTGTAAAAAAGGATTTTTTTGGTTGATGCAAGCCACATTTGGATAATCATTTAACAACTCATCAGGGCTGTGATAGACTTTGTGGAATCACCTGAACAGCATGATGACATGTGACGTCATCACGCGCACAAGCAAATAAAGAGTCCGGCTGTTTTGCGCTCTTTCAAGACAGAGCGAAGCGGGCCTGTGAAGTAAAGACAACTGCGCCTGTCATTATTTATACGCGAAGCTGCACCACATGAGGCCTTTGCTCAGAGCTCCACAACATTGGTGATGAGGAGTCCAAGGCGTGCACCTGCCAGTTGGGAAGATCAGCGGCGCCTGGGCTATCGATCCATACAGCATGCTGTTTCTCAGCCCACCACAGGCTCCGTGCATTCCGGTAAGGAATCCTGTGCTCATACGCTCCTCTTACAAGTAATAATTGGCGATTGCCAACATTTTGGGAAACCCCAGGTGCTGCCTGGCTACTCACCCCACAGAGGGTCACCACAGTCAGGGAAATGGTGCAGCTTTCTCCAGAGAGTGCTTGTGTGCCACCCCTCACCACCTACACGCAGCAAGGTGCGGCTCCCCTCACAGGGAGTGCTTGTGCGCCCGCTGTGCTTTCGTTGACAAACCCATCACCCAAAAGGGGTAGTGGATCCTCATAGAGTACCTGTGCACCCCCATCCTGCGCCCTTGTCGAACTCATAAGCCTGAGGGAAGATGTCAGCAGAAGATGCTGCCGCACCCGCACAACCATGTCCTCAAGAGGAGATGTCGCAACACCTTGGGTCGCTTGCACCGATGTGTGAGTTTGATATAGACCGGCCACAGCCACATTGAGCCGACAATGGGAACTGTGGCGAGAACGCCTAGACATGTACTTTAATGCCACGGGGGAAAAAGACAACCTAACAAAAAAGTGCACAATGATATATTCACAAGCTTTTCAAGACCTTGCACCCTCCTTGCAATGTAGGTGTCAACGGATTACTTCGCTCCCACTGTGAATACAGGCTACAAAAAGTTTGTCATGTGCACAGCCATGCAACAAAGCGAGTAGAGCCTGGACAAATATCACAGTCACCTGAGACAATTGGCTGCAAGGTGAGACTCAAAATCATTACTGGGTGCCACTCTGTCAAACTACGAAGGCAAATCCTTCGTAAACCAGGAATTACATGCCCCAGGATCCTTGAGCTGGGACGCTCCCACGAGCTGGCGAACCTCAGTGCTTCCAAGATGGAGTCAGCACTGAAGTCAGTGAAACTAGAGGAGGTGTGCTCAGTGGGGAAACAACCACCTAGAAACCAAGGAACAAGAAGCACCTGGTGACAGAAGAGACACTGAAACCCCTCAACCCCAACCCCCTGCCCACAGTGCGGGTATGATCTCCCCCACGAGAAAGACTGCCCAGCAAAAGGGTACCCCTGCACAAGGTGTGGAATTCCAAATCACTTCACCAGGGTATGCAGAGCCTCATCCCCTGCCAGTGTACCAAGTGGAAAGGAACATCCCAGAGGGTTCCCACAAGACAGGAAGTCCCAGTCCGCCAACACTACCTCTGCAGAGTCTCAGATGGAACCACCAGATGGTGGCATAGGGGATGAAGATGAAGATGTTTTCTTCATATCAGCCGTGCTCAAAGTCTGAGGCAGGGGAAAACGCAAACCCTGATGCTCAGTGACTATTCTGAACACCCCTGTGCTTGTATTTCTCGATACTGGTGCCTCGGTCAATGTTATGGCCGATGAGCAATACCGGACGCTACCTGGACTTCCGTCGCTCCAAGAGACCAAAGTGCGCATATTCACTTTTAGGGGCAAGACCCCACTGCCACTAGAAGGCACCTTCATTGCCGTTGTCCGGTGTCCAGTTAAAATGTCGAATGAATAATTTCGAATGCATTAATTTCGAAAAAAAAAAGTCTAAACAAATTTATTTTATATTTATTTTTTTATTTTATATTTTTTTTGGGGTTTGGCTAGTAAAAGGGTTATTAAAAAGGGGGGATTGGGGGGGAACCCCCCATTAAAAATAATAATAATAATTTTAAAAAATTGACATATTTTTTCGACATTTTTGATTTGAAATTAATGCATTCGAAATTATTAAATTCGAAAATGTCACTATAAACCCCGCTGTCCAACACCATGGTGTCTCCATACGAGCCCGATTCTATGTGATCAAAGTAGCGACCCAAACACTACTTGGCTGTGCCGCAGCTAAAGCCCAGGGACTCATTCAAATAGCCCATGGAGTGTTTGTCAAAGATGTACAGATGCTGCTACACAGGTTCCAAGGTATATTCACAGGAATAGGCCGGTTGGAGGGCAATCCAATCCGGCTCCAGATTGACGACACAGTCCAGCCAATGGCGTTGAAACACCGAAAAGTGCCTTTCCACCTTTGCGATAAAGTAGAGAAGGAAATACACAACTTAGTGGACCTCGATATCATCGAGCAAGTCGAAAGGCCCACCCCCTGGGTGTCCCCAATTGTTGTTGCCCACAAACTGAAACAGCCAGACAGTGTCCCTATTTGCGTGGATATGCGACTGCCCAACAAGGCAATTAGAAGAGAAAGACACTTAACTCCCACACTGGACGACTTTATCGCAGAATTGGAAGGCGCAACAGTTTTTTTCCAAGCTAGACCTCAGGGTACCACCAACTTCTGCTCTAACAGAACAGTTGATACATCACAACATTCACAACCCATGTCAGCCTCTATAGGAATAAAAGGTTGAACTTTGGCATCTCGTCAGCTGCCGAGGTGTTTCAGAAGGCCATATGCGGAGCACTGGTGGGACTACCGGGAACCCCGAATGTGAGCGATGACATCATTTTGGTACACGCCAAGTCAGAGAGTGAACACCTAGAGCAGCAAGAGACAGTACTGTTGAGTATCGAGTCACTGGGCCTACCTCTTTATCGTGAAAAATGCTACTTTCTCAACATCAAGATAGCGTTTTTTTTCGGTTTCATCTTTCAGGAAGGAGGGTTATCCGCCGATCCAGCGAAAGTCAGAGACATCTAGGAGGCCAAAGTCCCAGAATCCGCCTCAGAGGTCAGGAGTTTTCTACGAATGGTCACTTACTATGGCTGTTTTATTGAAAACCTGGCCACCGTATCCGAACCCCTCAGAAACCTCACAAAGCAATCCACAGTGTGGAGGTGGACAGCCCTGGAACAAAACGTCTTCTAAAGCATCAAGAAAGCACTATCAGATGAATACATCAAGTCTTTTTTTGACCCACAAAAAGATACTGAGATCATCGTTGACGCGAGCCCATTCGGCCTTGGTGCCATCCTCACACAGACTAACAAAGACGACACCCGTGCATCGTTGCATATGCCAGCCGAGCACTCTCCCCAACTGAGCAGAGGTATTCCCAGATTGAGCACACCCCCGTGCTGAGGGGATGTCGCCATTTCCATGTGTATATCTATGGGAAACCTGTGAAAGTAGTCACAGACCCCAAATCCCTTCTACCTATAATGATGGGTGGGTCAGCCAATCCCCCACCACGTATTGAAAAATGGTTGCTGGTACACCAAGAGTACGATGTTGACCTCAAATACAGGTCTGGAAAGAACAACGCTGCAGATTACTTATCTCGTCCCCTGAAAGAGACAAACAAAGCCCCCCCCCCTGGGGAGGTTGCTGAAGCAGAGGAATACCTACGGCTAATTGTAGGAAGCTCAGTTCCCAACTCAACGGACATTACAGAGCTCAAGGCAGCATCAAGACACAACAGATGTTTTCAAATCCTGCGAGATGCAATGGAGTCAGGACAGTGGAAATCCGCTCTCGAGAACCTGGGAACCAGAACACAAGAAGCGAAAACTACCCTGGAACAACTATGGAAAGCACAAGGTGAGCTAACGTTTAAGGACGACGGCCTCCTCCTGAGATGGCCCCACATAGTGATCCATAGTGAGTTGACGGACAGAGTGATTGCCCTTGCACATCACGGCCACCAGGGGATTGCAAAGAGGAAGAGTCACCTCATGCTCAAGGTCTGGTTCCCGGCGCTCGAATCAAAAGTGGAGGAATTCATTTGTGCCTGCATATGGTGCCAAGCAGCTGCTCTGAAAACAAAGCAGAGAACCGTCCACCCAGTGCATGTCTCGAAGCAAAGAGCCGTGGGAAACCATTCAAATGGACTTTAGTTCCACACAAAAGGACTCACGCTTCCTGGTCATGATAGACCAATGGTCTTGGTACCCTGAAGTAGAGTTTGTCCGGTCCAAAGCTCTACAAGAAGTAATACCAGTGATGGAGAAAACGTTCGCTACCCACGTATTCCCAAAGACAGTGTGCTCGGACAACGGCTCCCCGTTCCAAAGCCCTGGCCTCGAATAGTTTCTGGCCAAAAGAAGAATTAAACACAGAAAAATCACACCCATATGGCTACGCACAAATGGTGAGGAAGAGCGCTTCATGCGCACACTCAACAAATGTTTTCGCATAGCGGATGGACAGGCAGCATGTGAAAAAAGAGCCCTATTTCAGTTCCTACTTGAATATAGAACCACCTCACACAGGTCCACAGGAGTGGCCCCTGCAGAAGCCCTATTTCAGAGGTGCCCATGCACGTTTCTACCCAAACTGGGCGGGAGGACTTCAGGAACAATAGACAATGAAAGCATGTGTTCCCGGAGGGGAAACAGCGATCCACAAGGAGAACACCAGGCGAGGCCTACGAGAGCCTGACATAGCAGTAGGCAACACAGTTTTGGTGAGAGCTCACCACCCATCAGGAAAACTGTCTCTGCCACATGAGCCCTCAAATCTCAAAGTACTGCGAGTGCAAGGATCGCAAGTAACAATGGCAGATGATCACAGGCTAATGACACAGAACTTCAGTTTCTTTCAGAGACTTTCTGGCGCACCCCGACTGCAAGCGGACTGGTACGAGCAGAGAGTGGACAACGCATCCCAGCCCGCCGAAGTGAGTGACACGGCGGACGACAACCCATAGCTCTCAACCATTTGTGATGCAAAGGCGGGTGAAATCACCCGATTTTGTTTTTGGCGGGTGAGACGCCCATTGGAATGAATGGGCGTGCACGAGTCTTGGCGGGTGAGTCAGCCCTTTACAAGGCGGGTGACACCCGCCAAAAGCGTGTGAGTTGAGAGCTATGCGACAACCTAAGAGATACATACCCGGAAAGGATGACGGATCCATCCCATGGAACCTTCCCCAGCCGTTGAGCCCGAAAGACGATACCCAGCCCATAAACTAAGAGGGCCACCGGTGCGACCGATGGACTATGATATGAGCATCTGAACTTTGGAGGTTCAGGGAACCTAAATCCCAGTGAATTACCCCAGCCCGGGGCTAACCTTGAGTTCTTCAACACGTTGCATTTCTGATTTTGTTTTTTCAATATGTGCATTATGTTGTTTCATAGCTCTCAACCATTTCTGTTGCAAAGGCGGGTGAAATCACCCGATTTTGTTTTTGGCGGGTGAGACGCCCATTGAAATGAATGGGCGTGCAGGAGGCTTGGCGGGTGAGTCAGCCCTTTACAAGGCGGGTGACACCCGCCAAAAGCGTGTGAGTTGAGAGCTATGGTTGTTTATGACATGTTCTACAAGTCAAGGTTTGCTGTTATAAAAATGGGGAAAAGTGTGGTATCACGTGAACAGCATGATGACGTGTGACATCATCACGCGCACAAGCAAATAAAGAGGCCGGCTTTGCGTTCTTTCAAGACTGAGCGAAGCAGGGCCTGTGAAGTAAAGACAACTGCGTCTGTCACTATTTTTGTGCGATGCTTCGCCACATGAGGCCTTTGCAGAAAGCTCTATAGCATAACAGACTTTCCATAACATAACAGACTTCACAGACTGTGTATTAGGATATAAGGAAAAGTGCTGTGCCTATGACAAAGATGAATGTTCTCTTTTAAAACTGTAAATACCATCATTTTTCCGTGTGCTTTTATTATTTCTAGGAGTAAATGTGTCACTGAATCACTCTCAGGGAAGTGTAATTTGACATGTAGTTCGGTTTATTGCCCTTAGATGGCAGAGTTGTAAAAGGAATGTTTTAAACGACTTTAAAAATCGTACTGAAAAAATTCAGCGGGGACGAAATATGGAGAGACGCCCATGGTAGAAATCAGACGATGTGTGTAGCACCCCCTGTCGGTTTCTAAGTGTTGTAGTAAATCGTGCTGTTATTACCGAATTTAATGGTACTCAATGTACCGACGTTGGAACCACGCCTATGGGAAGGTTTACAATATGAACATTAAAATAGCTCAAGCTATTTTTACACTTTATAGGTTGGCAGCCAATTGTTGGGGGTCGGTCGGGGCCCCCATGCGGTCCTGTAAGCCCCCGCTCCTGACAGACAGACACACACACGTCTTGCCGGTTCGCGCTTCCCGGTCGCTCTGACGCGGTCGGGAACGCCCCGTTTATTTATACAGCATGCGGCGGCGTGCAACGTGACGCCGCCGCGTGCGAGTCACATCACGGGGCAGCGCCACACTCCTCCTTTTTCCAGGAGAACACAAAACTACGTTAAACACACTATAATCCACAGAAACACAAACTGCTTCACTCAATAACACAACTTGCCCAAAACCCCTTTATTGTCAACCACCCGGATCCCCTTACTCAGGTTAGTTAACCAACAGTCCCAAAATATAATCGCTGAGGTAAGCGGGTTTCCCTCGCCCAGCCCTCTGGGGGTACCTCCCGCTCACCTTCGGCACATGAAGTCTTTCAGCAGGCGTCTCCCTGACAGGGGATGCAGGGGTGCCGGAGGGACCTCCTCTGTCCTCCGGTATCTCCCCCACGTCCGGTTCCAGTGGCGGTTCAGTTCTTGAGTTACCCAGTTTCTTGAAAAACTGACATTGCGGGTTACAGCAGACCTTCCGTCGGATGCCGTTACCATGGACCCCTTTACGGCCACCACATCCAACGGCTCCGGCTCATAGGGGAGCGACAGCTTTCCATGGGGGTGTCGATTACGGATGAGGACTTCGTCCCCCGGTTCCAGCCGCTGGGGGCGGAGCGCTCTTCGCAGGTTTTCCTGCTCAGTCCTCAACCGCCGGTCTGCCTCGACCTGTTGATTGTCAATTACCCCCGGTTCCTTCTCTCCGACCTCGGGTAATAGTCCCCGGGGGCACCGCCTGAACAGGGCCTCTGCTGGAGCGACCCCTGCGGATGCATGGGGGTGTTGCGGTACACCCTAAGAAACTGATACAGGGCTCGCTGTAGTGACTGTCCTTGTCCCTGGGCAATTGAAAGTCTTGTTGAGCGTCTGCATCAGTCTCTCAGCATCTCCGTTGGCCCTGGGCCACAAAGGGGATACCTTCCGGTGCTGGACCCCGCAGGTCTCCATGAGTTCCGCAAAACGCTCACTTTGGAACGGCGATCCATTGTCCGAGCACAAGGTATGGGGAAACCCATGAGCTGCGAACACTTTCTCCACAGCCACGACCACATGCTCGAAGGCCACCGACTCGACAAACTCCACCTCTGGATATCTGGAATATTCGTCCACGATTGCCAGAAAGTGGGTACCCACAGACGTCGACCCGAAGTCCGCATGGATGACCTCCCACGGCCACGTGCCCCAGGGCATTGCTTCAATTGCTGGCTCTCGCTGTAAAGGAGACGCCGCCTGACACCATATGCAGGCCGCCAATAAGTCGTCGACCTTGCGCTCCAGTTCAGGAAACCAGACCGTCAGAGGCAGCCTGGCCTTGGTCTTGGCGGCGCCCTGGTGCCCATGGTGAGCCAGAGCGATCACGTCTTGCACCTTTGCCTGGGGGACCACGATCCGGTCGCCTCGCAGCAGCAGGCCAGACTCCGAGAACGAGAGCTCCTCCTTAACTTTCCACAGCTGCTCGAGTGCTGTCTTGGCCTCCTGGGTCCGCCCCGCCAGGGATTCTAGGACAGACTTCCAGGAGCCGTGCTGCATGGAGTGCTGGAGGATCTTGAAACACTCGTCTTCGGCAGCTGCCGCTTCCAGCACTGAGAGAGGCATTGCGTTAGGCGTGGCTGCCTCCACCACCATTCGGACGTGATCGTCGGTTTCCTCCTCGCAGGTGTCGTACTCCTCTCCCCCACGCACTCCCGGATGTCGTGAGAGTTAATCTGCTGCGTTGTTGGCGCCTGGCCTGTACACCAGTGTCACTCTGTATTCGAGAAGGGCGAGCATCCACCTCTCGATTCTGGCCAGTGGCTTGGAGGATGACCCTGCCAGAATGGGCAGCAGGGGCTTGTGGTCCGTCACCACCGTCACTGGACGCCCCATGACGTAGAGGTGAAAGTGTCTGCAGCCCCAGAGGACCGCCAGAGCCTCACGCTCGATCTGCGAGTATCTTTGTTCAGTTTCGGAAAGCGCTTTGCTGGTGTAGGCCACTGGCCAGACGCTCCTGTCCCGGTCCACCTGAGTTAAGACGGCCCCTAGACCAAATGGACTGGCGACCACAACGATTTCCGATGTTAGCGCCGGATCAAAAAACGCCATGGTGTCCTCCGCTGTCAGGGCGCTTTTGATGTCTTCAAAGGCTGCTTGCTCAAGCGGGCCCCAGTGCCAGGCTGACTCTTTTTTCGTCAGGGCCCTGAGCGGTTCTGATCTCGAGGCAAGGTTCTGGATGAAGCGCCCACAGTATGTCACCATGCCAAGGAAACGTCTAATGTCCGACGCCGACTCTGGAGGCTGTGCTTTCTTAATGTCCTGGACCTTCCTCGGGTCTGGTGACACACCCCCTTCTTTAAAGACAAAACCGAAGAATTCAATGGAAGGGCACAGGAACTCACACTTGTCCCTGTGAAGGGTGAGACCTAGCAATTGCAGTCTTTCAAAAGTCTTCGCCAGCTTCCTCAGATGGTCCAACTCGGTCTTTCCGAACACCAGAATATCATCGCTGATGTTTAAGACGCCCTCCAGGTCTGTGAGGGCACCTCGAATAATATTCTGAAAGACCTCCGCAGCCGATGATACTCCGAAGCTGAGTCTCTTGTATCGGGAGAGCCCCCGGTGAGTGGTAAAGGTGGTGATATACCGAGACTCCGGATGGAGAACGACCTGGTGATATCCTGCTCGGAGATATAATTTGGAGAAGAAACAAGCCCCTTGCACCTCCGCAATAATGTCATCGATGGTAGGGGTGAGATGCCGCTCCCTCTTGATGGCCTTGTTGGGGAGCCTCATATCTACACAAATGCGGACAGAGTCAGGTTGTTTGGGCTTCCTAGCCACAACGATCGGGGATACCCAAGGAGTGGGGCCCTCCACTTTTTCAATAATGTCCAAATTCACCAGGTTGTCCAGCTCCTTATCCACCTGCTCCCTGAGATGGAACGGTACCCTCCGGTGTTTCAGGTCAATGGGCTGCACAGACTCGTCGATGTGCAACCGCACCGGGTCACCAGTCGTCATTCCAATGCCCTTGAAGAGGGCGGCATATTTATCGAGTAAGTCATTGATGTCTTCGAGATACACCGAGTACGCGAAGCTGACAATTCCGAGGGCCTCCGCAGCTGCACAGCTTAGCAGAGTGTTGTTGCTCACGGGCGTCACGTAGAACCGGGCTTTGATCTGCGAGCCCTCATGCTCCACCTTCGCTACGAAGGCACCATCCAGTGGTATCGGTTCCAGTCCTCCAAACGCAAATATACGGGCCCTCGGTGTGAGCAGCTTCGGGGGGATTCAAGGGTATCATAGTGTCCCCTGGCCATCACATTGACTGAGGCTCCCGTGTCCACCAGCACCGGGACAGGCGAATGATTGATCTCAACCACACACCTCGGCTGCCTTCTGTTCTTTCCTTTTAGGATCTCCACACGGGAGACAAAGAAAATGTTCTCTTCATCCTCCTCTGCCTCCTCCTCCTGGGCATCCTCCCCACCCTGGTCCACCTGGGCCACATTCGGTGGGTGGTTCTGCCGTGGGACCCAAACTCGAGCCTGTCCTCTTGGTACCAACACAGGCAGGGCAGCCCTGCATACCCTCGAAAAATGGTCAGGCAGGCCACACCTTCCACATGTCTTTCCAGGTGCCGAACACTCTGTCGGGTGAGGGAGGTCGTATCCGCACTTCTGGCATGATTCCCCCGCTCTTCCGGCTCTGTCCCGGGGTCCCACCCCAGGTCTTCTCACTCCTCTTCCACCACGCCACATGGCACACACCTCCTCAGACTTTACTGAGCGGGATCCCGCCTCCATCTTAGTTGCTCGAGCTTCTGCCACCTCATGGCAGCGGTCCAGTTCCAGTATGCGGGGCAGAGTGATACCTGGCTCTCTCAGGACCTGCCTCCTGAGTTTGCCTGAGGAGCACGCCTGAATTAGCATTGTGCAAATCATGTCTTCCGCGTCTCCCCACGCACAGCCCTGGGAGAGGCGACGCAGCCGTCCATAAAAAGTGTCCAATGTTTCATTGTCCTTTTGCTTGGCCGAGAGCATGACAAACCTTTCATAGTCCACGTTGGCAAGGGGCAGGAAATGGGCCAGGAGTACCGCCTTGGCTGCGTCATAGCTGCCATCCCCCGCAGGAAGCGACTCGAAAATTTTCTGGACCGTCGGCCCAGCGGAGTACAGCATATGGCCACCCTGCTGTCGTCATCCGTCACCTGGGCGGCCCGGAAGTACATGTCGAGACGACCAACCCATCTCCTCCACCTAGGCCACATGCTGGGCCCGAGGCATCAAATGCTGGGATGGGCTGCAGGGCTGCATGGGCTCGCGCTTGGGCCATGATGGGAGGTCCTGGCTGTGCAACTGGCTGCACGATCAGTGGCCCTTGAGGCGCAGGAGCTTGACCGCCTACTTGAGGTTGAGGGGGTGGCTGTGGAGCGGCCACTGGCTGTATAGCTGGAATCACTGGAGCCTGAGGAGCTTGTTGTTGACCTCCCGCTTGGCCACCGTCCTGGGGAGGTGGTGCGGCTGCAAGGTGTCCACCGTCTTGCCCACCAGCGCCACTCATGGGCCTGAGCACACAGGCACCTCCACACTGGGACCTGGGGGCCACAACTCAGTCACCCACCACCACCACGCACCTGGGTGCCCCTTCCACAGGCACAGCGACAGTCCAACCTGGGAAAGGTATCGTGGAATCTTGCCTTCGGCTTTAATGAATAGAAGAGATGACTGCCCACTGCAGTACTCCGTCCTGATGATGAAGAGGACGAAGAGGAGGCAACAGCAGCCTGATGATGAAGAGGATGAAGAAGCACAGTGCCCCTCCACTGCAGCAACACCAGTGGTGTAAATTTTCCAATAATTGGTTGAAGCACTGAAGAAGAAAAACTGGGCTAGGCAGTCCCTGCCATGTTAGCCCTTCTCCTTGCTCTTACTCGACGTAGGAGGCCCATATGTGAAGGAAAAATCTAAAATTGGGAAAGTATGTGCAGGTTAGACTGCCTGCAAGCAGTTTGTCCAAAAATTAGACCTGGATCACCTTCCCCATCCAAACCGGAGCTTGGAGAAGTTCCACGAACGGTTTGACAAAATGGCCGCCAGCCGCGTGTGCGATCCGCAGCCACGGCGTGAAAAGAAATGTCATCCGTTCCGTTTTAGAAAAATTGTTACATCAATCACCGCCGGACCCGGGCATCCGCATCCACCCGTCGCCACTGTTGGGGGTCGGCCGGGGCCCCCATGCGGTCCCGTAATCCCCTGCTCCCAACAGACAAACACACATGTCTTGCCGGTTCGGGCTTCCCGGTCGCTCTGACGCGGCTGGGAACGCCCCGTTTATTTATACAGCACGCGGCGGTGTGCAACGTCACGCCGCCGCGTGCGAGTCACATCACAGGGCAGCGCCACACGAATTTAGCCAGGAATCCAGCAGTTCTGAAAGCAGACTATTAATTTGGGCAAATGAAGCGCACGTATTTCGTTACTCACCCGCCAAGCCTCCTGCATGCCCATTCATTCCAATGGGTGTCTCACCCGCCGAAAACAGAATCGGGTGATTTCACCCGCCTTTGCATCACAAATGGTTGAGAGCTATGATAATACTTAATGGTCAGGATGAGGAGGCTGTTTCGATGCACGTGTACATTTGGCAGTAACTAGTTACCTAATGGTTTCATCCCGTTTTCCTCCTTTTTCTGTTTTATGTACGTATGTATTGCTTCGCGCCCCTATGTCCATGGGCTCTCATCTTTTGCGCTATATAAATAAACGAAATAAATACAAGTAGAAGGTGTAGTGGTTGACCCATGGTCTGACACCATTCGGGACCAGAAGACTACGCTTCTTAATGCCCATGACGGTCCAGTCTACTGGTGCAGCATAGCCATCTCCACTCACAGCAATGGCTCAGCGTCCGTGCCTCCCAAGTAAAACAACGTAATCCCTGTTATGTTTCAGACCAGATAAGAGACCACCGTGTAATAGAGACTCAGAGGCGAGGCGGCAGGTCTTATCGCTTTTAATCACAGCAGTATACTGAAGAACACCCACGCAGCCTTTTTTTTCTTTTTTCTTTTGAGCAGGTCAGCTGCAGGGGTGTCCCTGTAACCCCCCACTCACTATACTGTATAGTATAGTGAGTGAGGTGTTGCGTGGGATACCCGTGCAGCCTTTTTTTTTCTTTTTTCTTTTGAGCGGGTCAGCTGCAGGGGTGTCCCCGCGACCCCGGCGCACTATACTGCATAGTATACTCTATAGTATAGTGAGCGGGGTGTTGCAGGGCACATCCCCGCAGCCTTTGTGTTTCTTTTTTTTACCTACCCCACCAAAAGACCTAATATACATACCACAAGAAGTTCAAACTTTTGGTAGTTCAAACTTTTTGTGGCATGCATATTAGGTCTTTTGGTGGGGTAGGTAAATTGGATTCAGTCATTTTGGCCGAATCCGAATTTTCACCCGTAAAGGAACAAGTGGTAGTGCTCACATGCCCAAACCACTGATAGGCTCTCTTTTTAGGTTACGAATACTCACACTCTGCAGGAGACAGGCTGAGGCTTGTGTAGGGGAGCCTGGTTTGCATTGGGCTCAAATCTACAGTTAGCTCAGTTTCAAGATCTGGATCATAGTATGCCATGCATGAGGCTGATGTCATTCGTCGTTTGATTTCCTGGAAAGTCTCCTCATAATCGTTTGACCATACAAGCTCTGTATATGCCGTAGTGGTGTGCTGACGGACGCAAAGTCCTGTATGTACCGTGTACAATAGCTGGCCATGCCTAAGAATGACTGTTGATGTTGTTCAGTGCGTGGGCGCCTCGACAAACGCTTGAACTTTGTCAGGATCTGGCTGTAGTCCTTTGTGCGAAAAAATATGTACAAAAAACATAAGCGTTGTTTTGCCCAGTTGGCTTTTTCTAGTGCCATGCATACTCAACGCAGTGTGTCACCATGAGCTTCTTGAGTCACACCAAATGCTAGAATGTCGTTGCTGTAACTGAGACATTGCGGCATGTGCTTGATTATCTGATGTATTTCATGTTGGAAAATCTCCACTACGGAGGACACACCAAAGCTGAGCTGCTTGTAGCGAAGTAGACCTAGGTGTGTGGAAAATGTGATTATATAGCAGGAGACTGGGTGTAATTCAAGCTGGTGGTAGCCTTTGTTGAGGTCTAATTTTGAAAAGACTTTCGCTCCATGCAACAGGTGCATCATGTCAGTCATTCTCGTGGACACGTGCCTCTCTCTTTCAATGGCTGTGTTGGGTGCCCGCATATCTACGCAGAAGCGGATGCTTTTCCCGTTCTCCTTCTGAGGACTGGGACAATGGGTGACACCCAGGGTGTGGCCCCAGTGGCGTGTTCTATAATGTCTTGATTTAGGGGTGACTGTATCCCCTCCGCTACTTGCTTTTGGATATTTAGCGGAATTCCTCTATATTGTTGTGCGACAGGAAAATGTCTAGGTTGTTATGTAATTTGATTTGTTTTCTTTTAAGTCAGCCTAGACCTTTGAAAAGGGTTGGAAACATTTTGATCATCATGTCTTTTGGGCTTGTGGTGTAAGTCGTCATGATTTGGTACATGATGTGCACCAGTCCCATCTGTATGGCAGACTGGAAGCTGAGGATGCTGCCACCTGGCACCTCATCTTTGACTACATATATTATCATTTGTGCTGTTTTGTATTTGTATGTGCATGTGGTTTTGAACATGCCTTTACATTGTAGGGGCATATTTGTGCTGTATGGTATATGTCAATGTCAGCCGGTTTCAGTTCTTTCTTGCATTTGAGGCCTTGATATGTTTCTTCATTGACCACGTTCACAGTTGGCGAATTCCCAGGGGCTGCCATTCAATTGTAATGATAATGTCGGGCTGTATTCTGTTGCGTTCTTGTTGCCTATCGCATGTACGTACCCTCGCTTGCGATCGCCACTCGATGACGATGAGTCAGAAGCATTATGACGTCTTGGTGAGGCTTCTATGCATCGCACCTTGTGTCTTGTCAATCTTCTTTTTGTGTCCTCAGGTGAGCGCCTTCATCGAGAGTCCTCTTTTCTGTCCTCCTGATGCTTGGATCGATGTGGGATTTCTCTCCTTCTGCTGGTTGACCGGTGACTTCTGCCTGAGGGAGATCTTGTCTGTGTCGAGCGAGAGCTATCTCTTTTCCTACTTTGTTTGCTGTAGTTGGTGGGCCTTTGGAAGTATTTTACATTCTTGCTTACCGACTGAAAATGATTCTCGCCTCCGCATTTGTCGCAATTGTGACCAACCGCTGGGGATGGGCCAACATGGGGAAAGTTGTAGCCACACCTGTAGCACTTCTTCGGCTCTTTGCTCTGTTCTCTCTCAGACACACAGACATGGCATAGAGGTGCAGTATATGATGGCTGGGTAATTTTGATATTTTCCAGGGATTCTGTCTGCATGGAGAGTGCCATGTCTGCCCTGGTTAGTCGTAATATTTCCTTTAGAGATCTGGGTCTCTGCAATAGCTTCTTGCGAAATTCGGCTGATTCAATTGTTTGTGATTTGAGTGCCTCGTCTGTTGAGTAGTGCTCAAAGTCACAATATTTTGCCCTTTTGTGGAGTCTCATGACAAAATTGTCTAGCGTTTCCCCTTATTGTTGCGTCGAAGTGTGAAAAATAATCCACATTTCGTAGTGGCGCAAAATAGTTGTTCAGAGAGTCAATGATGCCCTGAAACGTTGTGGTGTTATTTACTGGCATTTTGAAAATGATGTGGCCCACTACAGGGCTTAGTGAGTGCATTAAGATTCCTCTGAGGCAGCATTCCTCCTTCATCCCTATTGCATCAATGTATATGTGCAGTTCTAGGAGCCATCTGTTCCACCTTGGCGCCAGACTACTGGTGTCTGGGATGTCAAAAGGCGGGACCGGCTGAAGTACCAAGGATTCATGACCCCTGTCTGCTCCGTTATGTGGTGGAGAGACGGAGGGGGCGCTTGTGTGGACAAGCGACTGATAGCCTCATCCTCCGACATGATAATGGCTTGTAGAAAACGAAATTATAGGCTCAAAAAGGGGCATCTACCCTCTTGTCTCACAGTCTGGGGCAGTTGTTGCAGTGTAGGATGTAGCTGCACTGTGGCATGTGCAGCAAATCAAGGACGCTGGAGTGAGGGCCACTAACTGTATAGTCAAAATGCAGGCTGGCCTTCTTTGGCAATGTGAGCACTGGAGCCTGGGGCACACGTGTTCTTCACAGGACATCCGACATGGGCCAAAACCGCCTCTTGCATCCCAGGCAGGCTGTCATCCATGTGGGAGCGCCGGCAGGCACTGCGCTGCAGGGTGTCAGGAGCTGGACGAACGACTGCACGCGGGCCTATACGGGGGCTCAGGGTCAGGAATCCTTGTCTCAGTGCTAGATGGCAGTTCTGAAGCACTGGCCCAGATGTCTTTAAGTGACTGCGATATAACAATAGTCCGAGTTGCTGTCGGTTGCAGCACGAGGAACTCGATTGATTCAAAAATGTCCTTTAAGGCAGACATCGGAAGATGCTCATCGAGGCACTTCTCCCAGCTTCTTCAGTGCGCTTGTGTCATCCTTTAAGGCTGACAGCCCAAAGCTGAGGAGTGTGTTGCAGGCAGCCGCCTTTTCCTTGTTTATAGGTTCAGAGACCTTCCGGCACCTGCAACATAGGAAGCCTGCTGCAGAGCCTAGTAGGGAACGCTGTGTGCTGGCTGGGTACCGGTTGTGGAGCGACTGGGGGGTCCTCTGGATTCGGAATCTCCCTCTGTTACCTGGGAGATGTTTAGGGGAGGGATCTTGCTTCCCTCTTTGGAGGTCCTGCCCTTCCTTCATTGGCAGAAGATCTAAGGCAGACTGTACCTTCAGCCAGGGTCCAATGATGAGTTGTTCTTGCTACTCCTTGTGAAGCCTTCAGATAATCTGCCAAAAGAGGTTCTCTGCCCTCTTTGAAAGTCAAATAGGCCACAGGGATTGGTGTAGGCAAAGCCTACCTTAATGAACCAACCTGGGGTCTTGTCAAGGCATTATGAAGCAGACACAGACAACTGAATTCAAGTTTTCTCTTTGTACTTTTCATTATATCAAAAGAGAGATTGAGAAAGGCCTAACTTGCCCTAAACTAAGGTGGGATTTCCCTACCTAAAGGAAACTAAGGATAGTCTATGTCAGGACGTCCAAAGTAAAAGTCTGTCTGTGTCAAAATCTATTCTTGCCCTCACTACTTTTTGTATACAATGGGCCTCATTCTAAGTCTGGTGGTCCGGAAATAAGGGTGCTGGTAGCAACGTACCGGCACCCTTTCCGGACCGCCAGGTTATAGCAATGCCTGCAGGGGCCGGATCTCCCAGCTGGTCTGACCTGCAGGGAGTACCAGCCCCTGCAGGCATGTTTCTCATGGAAGCACAGGCACCATTAGCAACGGTGACGGTGCTTCCATGTCCCCATTACCGACGCCACAGGAATGGGCACTTACAGTTTCCGCCACCTGATATCCTGGGCTGCCGCGACTTGTAATGACCCGGTGACACCGGGATATCAGATTGGGGAAACAGTATTAGGAGGTCTGCGGCAACCCGCCAGTAGCACAAGCGGCTTACAGCCAACCTCATAATAAGGCCCAAAATCATAAGTGTTCAAATAATCGTTCCAAGTTGCTTTCAGGTCTGGGTTGGAAAGGATGTCCCTTCGTCACGATTCAAGATAATTCACAAGACACCAGAGGCTTTCTCTTCCCCAAGGCTTCAGGATAGTTCACAAAGCTAAAGGGGGTCGACGTTCCCTAAGGCTTCAAGTCTTTCAACAATTTCACAAAGATCAAATCCTCAATTCCAGTTCACACTGGGTTTCGTTCAGATTCACACAAAAGCTCTGTTGCATGTATTACCATTGGCTTTCCATTGGTCAGTGTCCTCGGTCTAGGCGCAGTTTTTTTGTTGGTCCAACCATTACAGGTCATGCAACCAATACACCAAACTGGTTTCTCCTATACTTGCACGTTGCCACTGTTTCAGCCTCACAGTGGTATTTAGATCAGGCTCATTTGGTATCACTACATATTATCTCCACCAAAAATATTGCAGTATATATGGTCGTCTGGAACTGCCATAGGTGATATTTTGGGGGGGATCATTTGTGGGGTTTTTGGGATTGGGGGTTGCGGGGGTGTCCCCCGCTCCTTTAAAAATAATGCTGCGGTTGCAGGGGTGTCCACCGCAGGTTCCATGCCTTAATATTGCAGCAGAAATATGGCAATATTTTTGTATGGCGATATTTTTGCAGGGATACTAACACATGGAACCGCTCATTTTACGTCCTCTTGATGCTTTACTTTTAGTTGTTGGCCAATATGCAAATGGTACACTTTCCCATTCTCTTGTGGCTGTTGCCAATACTTGTTTCTCTCACAACACACACGTTTGCCACTAATCATATGTTGCACTTTCCAAGATTCTTGTGGCTCTTGCCAATACTTGTTTCTCTCAAAGTTACACAATTCCGTGATATTGTTCATATGCCTCTGGCCAATGTGTATTTTTTCAAAACATACAACTTCTTGATATAGTTCATATAACTCTGGCCAATGCATTTTATCTCAAAGATCACAGTTCTTGAAGTTTCACAAGTTTTCACACAAAACTGCTTTCATTCCAATCAGTATTCAAAATGCTTACTTTCATTCAGTTCGGTATTCAAAAGTGCTTATATTTACATGAAATGTCAAATGCATCTTTGCTTTAGCTTATCGGGATATGGCTTCTTCCACGTCAACCGGGTTGCTTTGCCTGCTAGGTTAAGCAAGTGCCCCAGTGTCCCTTTTCCATCACACAGGACTCACCGGTCTCCTTGGGCACCTTTGGTTTCTCTCACCGTGAACTGTAGCTTCTGCTATGTTGAAGTATGCTCTGCTTTTGTTTCCTTCGGCTCCGTCTGGCTTCTGCAGTCGCCACTTCTCTCAGCGTCTCAGATAAGTGCTCCGGTAAGCCTCGTCGGGCTTGCCTGCACCTGCAAATGACCCAGAGCTTCTCCTTTGCTCTCGGCGTCCTTGCAGCCTGTTGCTTTCTTGCCGCAGCTCTCGTCGGGGGGCCTCCTTGTTCCACCACACCGGCATTCGCTCTTCCTTCTGTACGGCTTCCCAGGGAGATTGGATCTGTTTGCATCCACAGCCATAGCAGACACTGTCCTCTTCCTTCTTCCTGTATTGCGGGTATTTAAACTTCCCGCTGAGATGATTGGTTCTTTGATGACTAGACCACACATTGTGGGTTCTATAGTCTTTTGTCTCTTTCAGTTGCTTCTTCCTTGTCCCAGTACTAAGGTGGTGTGAGTACGAATGAATGCCAATGGGAATGTAAGGATATGACCTATAGTAACCCACAAAGGTCTAGGGGATTGAGGGGATATTTTAAAGGGAAAAAGGGGGATACCATGTCTCATCTAAGGGTACCTCATCTCCTCTCTCCAAGTCTCCTCCACCAAGGTGATCCTCCCTTGCTTATCCACCTCAAGGTCAGGATCCGATAATAATAACCTTTGCCTGGCCACTTGGGGGAAGAAGTTAGGACACCCTCAGATTCTTCACAGTCCAACAATCTCCTGTATGCATGAGGTGATGACCAGAGTGCTTTGCAATAGAAAAGGTAAACATGTGATAATATGCCCCACCCATCATCCTGTCTGTTGCGGATCAAAGGGTCTCTCTGGTTAATGGAGCTGTCTGTGGTTCCTGATTAAAGCGACAGGTCTCTCTTGAAGCTGCCGCAAGACCAGACTCTCTGGTTCCTGCAAACCGCATTCTCATACCGCATTAATGAGGTCTCCCTGCAGGGTGGACTTTGGTAAACATGCAGTCCCAGACATGGCCGTTCACTGTCATTGATACTGTGGGCAGGAGCTGGCTTCAAGTTGACACAGTTGGCTTAGCTCCACACATTTTCCTAAATTTGGTCTACCATCATTCATTTTAATAAAAAATTACAAAAAAGCCGAGGCGAGCACACACCCACCGTGTGGATGGTCGAAATCCTCACACACATACCCTAAAGGAAGACTATAGGTAGGCAGAAGGAAAACACTGTGCAAGGAAGGTGGGGAAGTACATGAGGTGGGGAAGTGGTAGGGGGGCAAACAACACAAGACGGGGGGACATAAGGGCATGGAGAGATCACGGGAGGCAACAGAAGGTACACAGAAGATAGAGGTGCACAGCAAATAGCCCAAGAAACCACACCCAGGAAGTACCACGTTGGTGAAATGTCACGGGAGGGGGCACATTGGAAGGAGAGAAGTGGCCCAAAAAGGGAAGAGGTGCAAAGAGAAGGTGCACACAAACCGTGAATAAAAGCCTGTTGCCCAGTTACTGTTTCATAAGCCAGGTCTGGCCTCATATGACCATGTACTTCCATAAAGGTCCGTTTGCGGCCTCATTTTGCCATATGTGTCATGAACCGTCGTCTACGTCCTTTCTGGACCTCCTGGTCCCTGACTCGCAGGGGTTTGCATGCAGTTATCCTTCCAACATGGCCGCCCGGAACGGAATGCTCCGGATCAGTCTATGCGTTCCACGCTGCTCATCCTACAAAAGAGACACGCCCCCATGGTTCTGCGCATCTCAACGCTACCACTACCTGTAGTCGGACGTGCTTAGCCGGAGTTTGATCGGGGCTCTCGCTTGATTCCTTGTTCCCAGTTCCTTGAATCCCCTCCTGTTCCCTTCCCTCTCCAATCTCCTGGAAAACCTACCGCGCTCGAGTCACGGTCCTCCGTGCCTCCGAGCGTACCTTATTTACTTCCTGGAATTACCCTGGACTTTGTGAACGCTCCTGGAAACTGAACCGCTACTCTCACGCTGGACGCCGAAGAGCGGCGTTCGGGTCTATACAAATCCTGGACCGTAAAGAAGAAGAAATCCCAGAAGGTCGCAAGTACACAATAGAAACAGGTGAGAAGGGGAGAGACTTGTGACAGATTGAGACGCCTTAAAAACGATACAGATTCAGAGATGGAAGCCGCCGTTCAAGACCTCATGCGAGGCATGCAGGAATTAACAACGGAGGTACAGAACCTCAAGGCAGAGAACACAGCATTAAAACAGCTAGTTCTATCACGTGATTCCGCAACCAAAGAAAATGTAATATTGGGAGGAATAGTGGACAAATATGACGGTTCTTCCAAGTCTCTCCGCGCCTTCCTTGATTCGTGTTTAGTTCATTTCACTTTCAAGCCCTACTACTTCTCCACTCCTAGAGCAAAGGTGGGTTTTATGATCTCACACCTCACTGGAAATGCATTGACTTGGGCAACCCCCCTAGTCAATACAAGCGACACACTCCTGGATGACTATGATGGCTTTGTGAGAGCCCTTAAGGAAATGTTTGATCGCCCAGAGCAGGTGTATAGTGTTCAAGAGAGAGTACTCGAGTTTCAACAAGGGTCCCAGGATATGCTCACCTATGTTTCACGTTTCAAACAACTTGTGAAAGAAGCAGACTGGTCTCCAGAAGCTAGTTTTACACTCTTCCGAAGGGGGCTGAACGAAGAAATAAAAGATGAGCTTGCTATGGTGGCCTGCCCAAGCTCCTTCCAGGCTCTTATGGATCTATCCTTACAGATAGATTTCCGAATCCAAGAAAGAAGAGCAGAGAAGAGGAAGTCTAAGGCAAGTTTCCAAAAGACCATCACGGAACATGCCCCTAGAGCAGAGTCTACTGTTCCTTCTACCCCGGACCCAGAACATATGCAACTAGGAGCCTTTTGTGGACCCATTACCCCTCAAGAAAGGATGCGACGAATCCATACTGGTCTGTGCATGTATTGCGCCTCCGATAAACATCTTGTGAGAGAATGTCCCATTGCTCCTCCACGGCGTTCGGGAAACGCCAGCTCCCGATCCTAGATGGAGCACAGTGTTGGGAGAGAGATGATTGCTCCACATCAATTCCATCTTTGAACTCTCCTGGACAAAATAACCTTGTGGTTCTTCAGGCCCCACTATCGCCTTCCAAGACAGAATCCTACCCCATCCTGGCATTGGTTGACTGCGGAGCTATGGGCGTATTTCTAGATCAAGATTGGGTCACTGCTCATAACATTCCACATGAAAGCCGAGTTACAATGCAACCAGTAGAGGCAATTGATGGAAGGCCTCTTTCCTCAGGACCCATTACCCTTCAGACTAAAGAGATTCTACTTTCTATCAATCACCATCAAGAGAGAATCAAATTTGACCTCATTAAATCAGCCCATTATCCGATGGTTCTTGGAATGCCCTGGCTGCAGAGGCACAATCCTTACATCAGCTGGGCAGCCGGCTCACTGTTTCTTGGATCTGAATATTGTATGGCTCACTGCCTATCCCTGGATACCTTAACAAAGCCTTCTAAAGACTTTCAAGAGAACCAACAAAGTCCACTCACCGTTTCTAACATCATCCAGATTCCCAGGGCCTACCAAGCCTTTTCTGGTGTTTATTCGACCGCGATAGTTCAAGCTCTCCCTCCTCACAGGCCAGAGGATTGTGCCATTGATACCGAACCCAGAGCTGTGATTCCTTTCGGTAGAATGTTTATATGATCTGAACCTGCAAAGAAGGCTCTTTGAGAATACCTGGATACTAACCTGGAAAATGGCACCATACGCCCGTCCAAATCTCCAGCGGGTGCTTCATTGTTCTTCGTTCCAAAGAAAGATACCGAAGAACTCAGACCATGTCTGGACTACCGTGGTCTAAATCAGTGCACTCTCAAGGACCGTTATCCTCTACTCCTCATCTCGGATATCCTGGAAACAGTCAGAGGTGCAGTAATCTTCACAAAATTAGACCTAAGGGGTGCTTACCATCTCATTCGTATAAAGGAAGGTGACAAATGGAAACAGCCTTTAGAACTCCCTTCGGCCATCATTTTGAATATCTGGTCATGCCTTTTGGACTTGCTGATGCCCCAGCAGTTTTTCAATGTTTCATGGATAGGGTGTTCTCGGACATGCTGTTTGTCTTTGTTATCGTCTACCTGGATGACATCTTGATCTACTCCAAGGACCTTCTAAGGCATGAAGAGCATGTTAAGGCAGTTTTACAACGATTGCGTGAACACAAACTCCTAGCTAAACCCGAGAAATGCCTGTTTCATGTCACTTCTGTTCATTACCTAGGATTTGTCCTTAGTCCAAAAGGAATTGGAAGGGATCCTTCAAAGGTAAAGGCCATACTATCTTGGCTCCCACATCCGTGAAACAGATTCAATCTTTTCTGGGACGTGCCAATTTTTACCGAAAGTTCATACCGTCCTTCTCTGAAATTGTTCAACTGATCATTGCTCTCTTGAAGAAAGATGCTCCATTTCTCTGGTCTATAGATCAAAACAAGGCATTCCAACGATTAAAGACAGAGTTTACTCAAGCTCCCATCCTGGCTCAACCCGATATTAACCGGCCATTCCTAGTGGAGACGGATGCATCCAATTGAGCCATAAGAGCAGTACTAAAACAGGAATTTGAGGACAAATTGGAACACCCCATTGCTTACCTTTCACAAACCCTGACGCCCAGTGAGACTCATTATTCCGTCTTGGAAAAGGAACTGCTGGCCATCCGCCAAGCCTTCACAGAATGGCGACATCTACTCCTGGGAGCTAGACATCCAGTCCACGTCCGTACGGACCATCGAAATCTTCAAGTTCTACAATCTTTGGAGTGTAGGAACAGTCGTCAGGCCCGTTGGGCCTTCTTCTTTGCCCAGTATCAGTTCCACATCCATCATGTCCCTGGATCACAAAACATAATTGCCGATGCCCTTTCCAGACGTCCTGACTATGAAACCTCTGAGGATCGGACCTTTCCAAAGATGTTTCCTCACACGATCTTTGTTGCCCAAGCACTCACCCTCCTGGAGAATATCCAAGGCCAAACTCGACTTTCGGACCTTTGGAAGGCGCACAAGCGAAATAACAATTGGAATCTCACAGCTAAGGACGGGTATCTATTCAAAGATAATCGCTTAGTCATTCCCACTCCTGGACTGAGACAAAGGACCACAAGTCTATGTCATGATACCTTACATTCGGGACATTGTGGGATAACCATCACCCTCCATCTAGTACAAAGACAGTTTTGGTGGCCCAAGATGTAGGATGATATTAGGATCCATGTCCAAACATGCACAGTTTGCAATCGGAACAAACACGATAATAAGAAGCCAGCCGGACTCCTACTCCAACCAGCAATACCAACAAGACCCTGGGAATTCATTGCCACTGATTTTATCATGGAATTACCACCCTCTAGAGGCTACACAACAATCATGGTCACTATTGATTTGTTTACTCACATGGCTCATTTTACACCCTTATACAAACTACCTTCCTCATCACACCTTGACGGAATTTTCCTGGAACACATATTCCGACTTCATGGGTTGCCTTCCAAGATCATTTCAGACCGAGGACCTCAGTACATATCTCAGTTTTGAAAGCAAGTATGTTGAATTCTGGGAATCCAACGTGCCTTATCCTCTGGCTACCATCCACAAACCAATGGAGCCACGGAGCGTGTGAACCAGACTCTCGAACAATATCTACGATGTTTTGCCACCAAAGTTCAGGACGATTGGTCACTCCTAATACCTATGGCTGAATTCGCCTATAACAATTCAGATCATTCAGCTATCAAGACCAGTCCCTTCTTCTGTAGTCAAGGATTCCATCCATCTGTCCTACCCTCCGTACTCCCACATCCTACTCCAGTACCTGCAGTAGACTCCTGGATCGAAAACCTCATCACAGTACATAAGGAGGTTAAGGAACATCTAGAACAGGCCTGAGAAGATGTCAAACGTTATGCTGACTCTAAAAGAAGACCTGGACCTTCCTATTCAGTAGGAGATAAAGTTTGGTTATCCTCGAAGCTCTTTCCTCGACACCTGCGCCCCAATAAACTGGCTCCCAGATACTATGGTCCCTTTTCCATACAAGAAATCATCAACTCAGTGGCCTTTCGACTTCGGTTACCTGAATCTTGGAAAAGAATCCATCCAGTCTTTCACACTTCTCTGTTAAAACCATACATTCAGTCATCCCGAACAGCTCCTAGATCTACCCCTGTTATTGTAAATGATCAACTAGAATACGAGGTTTCCAGGATTTGTGACTCTAGATATCGACGTGGTCAACTACAATATCTGGTTGAGTGGAATGGGTACCCTTCCAGTGAGTGTACCTGGGAACCCGTGTCAAACATGAATGCTCCCAGATTGGTTCGACGATTTCATCTGATCTATCCGGGCAAACCCGGAGGAGCTGGTTTCCAGAGGAGGCATACTGTCATGAACCGTCGTCTACGTCCTTTCTGGACCTCCTGGTCCCAGACTTGCAGGGGTTTGCATGCAGTTATCCTTCCAACATGGCCGCCCGGAACGGAATGCTCCAGATCAGTCTATGCGTTCCATGCTGCTCATCCTACAAAAGAGACACGCCCCTGCGGCTCTGCACATCTCAACGCTACCGCTACCTGTAGTCGGACGTGCTTAGCCGGAGTTCGATCGGGGCTCTCGCTTGATTCCTTGTTCCCAGTTCTTTGAATCTCCTCCTGTTCGCTTCCCTCTCCAATCTCCTGGAAAACCTTCCGCGCTCGAGTCACGGTCCTCCGTGCCTCCGAGCGTACCTTATTTACTTCCTGGAATTACCTTGGATTTTGTGAACGCTCCAGGAAACTGAACTGCTACTCTCACGCTGGACGCCGAAGAGCGGCGTTCGGGTCTATACAAATCCCAGACCGTAAAGAAGAAGAAATCCCTGAAGGTCGCAAGTACACAACAGAAACAGGTGAGATGGGGAGAGACTTGTGACAATATGATGCTTAAAATGGAGGACGTTGTGCCCAGTTAGAGCCTCCACCGACCCAGAATTTACCTCATATTTTAGTAATGGAAGGCTGTTGAGGTCGCGTTAAGGATCACACGAAGGCAGGAAAGTGTAGTTATTGGTATTTATTTGCTACACACACAGCACTAGCTTTTGGCTTAACAGATACTCTATCAGCATTATTGTTCTAGGTATAAGGCACCCTCTTAGTTACAGCACCAGTCAAATGGGTTAAGTAGAGTCTAATCTCTTAGTAGCCTCTAAAACATGGTTAGGTGTGGACCATTCTTCGGGGTAGTTTGCGCAACTAAGAGAGGCTACTAAGTGATTAGACTCTACTTAAGCCATTTGACTGGCTGTAACGAAGAGGATGCCTGAAGCACTCCCAAGGAACGAGATACTTATTGACAACACCAGATGGACGCCTGAGCCAGTCTGGAACAGTGACCATTAGATTTTGACTGTAGCAGGGCTAATCTTAACCAGATATAGCTGCCTTGAGGACGACTAAGTGTCGAAAAACGCGTCGGCTGTGATTTACAAGCAAAATAAACCACAACTACAATATATAGACTTTATAATCAACTGAGTGACATAAGAGAATTAATTTCTTTAAGGCTAAGCGCAGCTCGCCAGCATAAGTTTAACAGTTGTATACATTTATAAATCCAATGCTGTTGCCTGACCTACCCATCGCTCCCCCAATCCCCCCCTTCACCCCCCTCCCCCTCCCTGTTGATTAAACACAGGCTTTTACATGAGGAAGTTCTTTCATTTACGCCTGGGGTTTAACAACGCTGGGCCTGTAGACATCGCATGTCTGAAACTGGCAATGATTTGTTTTTCAGACTAATAAAATGGAAATGTCAAATTGGTCAATCTCTGTCTTTTTAGCAGCCTTTGATGAATGTTGCGACATATTTCGACATTCAAATATTTGCATTTTTTGTTGCGATTGTATATCGCTATAAGCTGCACATTCTGAACCATCGCTCAGCGAGTGGCGAGGCTGCTGCGCAGTGGAAACCCTTTGTGTAAAGTTGACATTCTCACAGGGACAAATACAGCACAATCTTAATTAAGAAGTCTGCCGTGGTATTGACTCGCGCCTCTGTTTGTAGCTGAGAAATAAAAATCAAAACAAACTGCACCTTTATATTTGGATAAACGATAAAGCACAGATGGATGGATGCAGCACAGGGATGTGGATAAAGCAGAGGGATGGATAAAGCACAGGGAGATGGATAGAGCACAGGGAGATGGATAGAGCACAGGGAGATGGATACAGCACAGAGGGATGGATAAAGCACAGAGGATGGATACAGCACAGAGGGATAAATAAAGCACAGAGGGATGGATAAAGGCGTTGGATAGAGCACAGGGAGATGGATAGAGCACATGGAGATGGATAGAGCACAGGGAGATGGATACAGCACAGAGGGATGGATAAAGCACAGAGGATGGATACAGCACAGAGGGATAAATAAAGCACAGAGGGGTGGATAAAGGCGTTGGATAAAGCACAGGGAGATGGATAGAGCACAGGGAGATGGATAGAGCCCAGGGAGATGGATACAGCATAGAGGGATGGATAAAGCACAGAGGATGGATACAGCACAGAGGGATAAATAAAGCACAGAGGGATGGATAAAGGCGTTGGATAGAGCACAGGGAGATGGATAGAGCACAGGGAGATGGATAGAGCACAGGGATATAGATAAAGGACAGAGGGATGGATAAAGCACAGGGAGATGGATATAGTACAGGGAGATGGATACAGTACGAAGGGAGGAATAAAGCACAGAAGGATGGATAATGCACAGGGAGATGGATACAGCACAGAGGGATGGCTAAAGCACAGGGAGATGGATAGAGCACAGTGAGATGGATAGAGCACAGGGGGGTGGATACAGCACAGAGGGATGAATAAAGCACAGAGGGATGGATAAAGTCGTTGGATAGAGCACATGGAGATGGATAGATCACGGGGATACAGATCAAGGACAGGGATATAAAGGACAGAGGGATGGATCTAGTACAGGGAGATGGATACAGCACAGAGAGATGGATACAGCACAGAGAAAAAGCACATAGAGTCGGACACAACATAGGGATGGATAAAGCACAGGGTGATGGATACAGCCAAGAGGGATGGATACAGCACAGAGGGATGGAAAAGGCACAGAGGGATGGATAAGGGAGATGGATAGAGCACAGGGAGATGGATAGAGAACAGGGAGATGAATAAAGGACAGAGGGATGGATAAAGCACAGGGAGATGGATATAGTACAGGGAGTTGAATAAAGCACGGGGAGATGGCTAAAGCAGAGGGAGATGGATAGAACAGAAGGAGATGGACACAGCACAGAGAGATGGATAAACAACACGGATGGATAAAGCACAGGGAGGTGGATAAAGCAGAGAAAGATGGATAAAGCACTGATAGATGGATAAAGCAGAGAGATATGTATAAAGCAGATGGAGATGGATACAGCACAGAGATATGGATAAAGCACAGAGAGACGGATAAAACATAGGGATGGATAAAGCACAGGGAGATGGCTAAAGTAGAGGGAAATGGATAGAACAGAGGGAGATCGATACAACACAGAGAGATGGATAAAACACAGGGATGGATAACGCCCAGGGAGATTGATAAAGCAGAGAAAGATGGATACAGCACAGGGAGATGGATACATCACAGGCAGATGGATAAAGCACTGATAGATGGATAAAGCACAGGGAGATGGATACAGCACAGGGAGATGGATAAAGCAGTGAAAGATGGATAAAGCACAGGGAGATGGATACATCACAGGCAGATGGATAAAGCACTGATGGATGGATAAAGCACAGGGAGATGGATAAAGCACAGGGAGATGGATAAAGCACAGGAAGATGGATAAAGCAGAGAAAGATGGATACAGCACAGGCAGATGGATAAAGCAGAGAAAGATGGATACAGCACAGGCAGATGGATACAGCACTGATAGATGGATAAAGCACAGGGAGATGGATAAAGCAGAGAGAGATGGGTAAAACATAGGGACGGAAAAAGCACAGGGAGATGGATAAAGCAGAAAAATATGGATAAAGCACAGGGAGATGGATAAATCACAGGCAGTGGCTAAAGCACAGGGAGATGGATAGAGCACAGGGAAATGGGCCACTAAGACACAATAACACCCACCAAGAGAAAGTAGTAGATATTTCCCTGCACTAGGAATGTTTTTTTTTTTTTAAAGCGTGGAAACAGTTTTTAAAAAAAATGCAAATGTAGTGCTGTGAAGTGCAGCTACTGCCATACATATGGTATCCAGTCATAGATGCTTGCATATTATTGTATAGCAGCCCTAATACAAAATGCTGGTTCTGTCCCTTGGAAGCATTGACGCCACACAGAAAAATGCTAATACAGAACTGTTAAAAGTACAGCAGCCCTATGGCGATGGACTGGTACTGCCGTGTTCAATGTAGAACATCCTTAATATGACCGTGTTCAATGTAGAACATCCTTAATATGACTGGTACTGACTGTATCACATGGTGGCAATCTTCATTACTCCAAGCCCTGCTCTTCCTCGTCAAAGTACTAACTTTTGATGCAGCCGCTTCCATCTCAGGATCCCATCTCCTCATTTCCTTTGTCCCAGTCTTCCCTTTTTTTGTCCCTCCCCTCCCTTATTTAAGCAATGAGCCCTGAACGGGGGGTGGGGAGGGGCATTATCACTTGAGGTAGTATTCCGGTGCGTAAAACCGGAGTACTAATAGTCTTTTTTTCAGTTGCAAGACGCCATCAGCATTTCGGAACTGATTTTTTTTTAAATGGCCACCATGGAAAGGGAGAAGGGACTACATGTAATCCCTTCTCCCTTTCCATGGAAGCCATTGGAAAAACGAGAAAAAAATCAAAGCAAAGAAAATAGCTGCCATGGAAAGGAGAGAAAGGACTATGGTTCTATGTATTTTTTTCGATTTTTGTAGGACGCCTAACAAAAAGGCTGATTATTTTTCGTCTGATTTTAGGTGGCCTACAAAAATTGAAAAAATGACATTCCTTGGCACCCAACCTCCAACACCCACCCTCTCTTGCAGGATTTCTGCAAAATTGGTGTTTTTCACCCCCGCAACCTCTGCCCTCAGCTCCTGCTACCTCCCTCCCCCACAAGACTCCCCCGCACAAAAACTCACACATACACGCAACACATACACACACTTACCCGTTCTCCCCCGACAGTGCTTCCGGATCCTGGCGTGCTGTCAGTACCTGGGCACACTTGTGTGCGTCGCAGGGGCCGACAGTTCGATTTAGAAAGACCGCTCTGTGCGGTCACAGAGCGGTCTTTCTAAATCAGGTTTTTTTCATTTGTTTTTTTATAGAAAGGTCTTTTGACCTTTTCCCTATCCATGATGACCGCTCCCGTAAGGAACTCCGGGTCGCGGCAGTGAGCAGAGCCTTGTCGGACAAGTAAGGACCGACAAGGGCCAATCAGATTGTTTGAAACAATCTGATCGTCCCTCGCTGGGTACTAATTGTAGATATAATACCCCCACTGTACCACAATACCCAGTTTCTTTTTCCCCAAGTAGGATAACGGACCTTTCTATTTACTGAGCTGCTGCTGAGAGACATCAGCTTATGCTGCTGCCAAAAGCCAGACATCCCTGTGTAGGACTTTCGGCACTAGCTGTTTTGGCACAACACCTTAGCCGCATGTACCTTTTCGGCACGTCCTGGCAGCGACAAGTATGGCGCAAGGACCTGATATTGATGTTTGTTTAAATATCTGCCAAAGCACAGAAAATGAAGCGTTCACTTACAGTACAGCTCCATGGACTGTGCTAGTGCATACATGCCAACCCTACCGATTCAGGGGTAGGCTACCGCTATTTAATCAGTCCTACCACCTACCAATTTGCCTGTCAAAACCTACTGATTAATGATGGCTCCACTAGGCCTGGCTGCCAGGCACAGAGCAGCATCCTCCAGTCAGTGTATTGAAGGTGGGCGTAATGGGCCATTCATTTTGATTGATGATGACATGCTCACTGCCTGGAGTGAAACAGACACTCTCTGCCCTGCGCTCCCTGAGGTCAGTGTCGGAGCGTCAGCGTGACGCGCCATGTGTGCCTCTGAGCTGCCTGCCTCACCGCTGTGTTTCTTCAGAGCTGCCAGCTGGTGTCGCACTAGAAATTCTTCTGAATTCATGGAGGCTGCCTACTGGCGCTTGCGCATGCAGTACAGCCGCGTCGTGAACGTGTACATTTTTTCGTAGATGTGTAGACTTTTCTTGTTATGAACAATAACAGAAAGTGCTTCAAAGATATGCCAATAAGAGGGTCACACTAGGGTCGGAAGCTGAGTGTGTGGTGTGGGGGTGTGAGGAAGCTGTATGCAGAAGGAACTCTCCAGAAAAGTTCTGCATTTATTTTTGGTAACGTGTTACAAGTAACTTCTGTCTTTTGTGCAATCAAAAATCCCTCAACTTGTGTCACAAAACGACTACTGCAGAGTCTAGCGTGGGAAGGGGGAGCCGGGACAATACCAGAGAGCGGCCTCTGCTTTAATCGTAGGCTTCCGAAAGAAAAATGACAGGGGGAAAAAGTGAATGCATACATTGCGATAGAATGAGTTAGAGATACTGCTCTGTTTTCATTGTCGGAAATGTTGGGCTAAAACATCATCGTTTCTCAATGCACGTGAATCCTCCGCTGGTCGGTTTATGTGTGGGCTTGTTGAAAAGACCCAAAAGTCGTGCGCACTGAGGTCCTCTGTCCATGGGAAAAGGCACACTTTTGAACTGTGCTTTCCAGCGAGGACAGTCAGGCAGTACATCGGCGGAAAAAATAAGAGCGTTCGTGTTTATATTGTAAACTGTCAATCAATGCCAAACATTCCCCCATAAATACGTCATGGGCACACACTACCCACTTCTTCTTACTAAGGGTTATTTTTCTTTGCCAAACGTGATGTATTTCACAGTTATTTACTTTCCAAACGCCAAAAAGAGCACTGAATTTGGTGTACATCGACGTACGTTTTGTTGTCTAGTCCATCATGTCCGCGTTGTGCATTCCTAGACAGCGTCATCTATGTGTAGGCATTAAGTAGCATTTTAAAAGTGTACCTCCTTTCAGGGAGACATTGTGCACCGATGGGAAATACTTGGCAGGCAGTGGTGAGGAGAGGCAGAGGCTGGCACAGCTGGCTGTTCAATGAAAGCGGTAGAGTCACCCTTCCGAATTGAAAGTGCTGGGATACATAGTGGTGCGTGCGCTCGCGCTACCCTGCCTTCAGGCTTGTGCCTGTCACTGTCTGTGCTGTTCTGTAAATACATATAGCTGCTAGATGCAAACGTAGTCTGAGTCTGCAATCAGAGTCTCTGATGCAGGTTGGTAAATTAGTCACTTTTAAATTTCTTTAATGAAATCAGGGCAGGGATGGCATTAGGGCCTTTCCGCCTTTTCAGTTAAAAAGGGGCCATCCAAGAGCCTCAAGGGGGCCCCCAGCAACTGCCCCATGGGATCCAAGAACATGTGTAGTTCCTTTTTGAAAGGATCACAGATATGTCCACAAAGGAGTTCTGGCCCTCTCCCTTGCTGTACTCGCACTTTCTTTCCCAAATCTTAATGCACACTCAGCCTCATCCTAAACCGTGCGTGGGCAGGTGGCAAGATGGATTGACCCCGAGCAGCCAGGAAGTCCATGCATGTATCCAAAACCAGATATCCATCGCCGAGCTGGTTTTCCCCAACTTTGATCTCTGCAGCTAGCAACCAGCAAGCAAACCACCGCGAATAGGCTTTCGGCTATAGTCATCTCTCTTTCCCTGAGAAACAGCCAATACGCGGTTCGAGGTCCGGTGGCAGTTTGTTGTAGTGCTGGGTTTCAGGTTTACAGAGCATAGGGAGCTAGAGTTAAATCACAAATCGGTTGGATTATTCTGAACATGTTCCTCCCCCTCCCGTTATTAACTCGAGGCGCACTTGCAAATGTCATTCACAGCAAATTAGCTTCAGCAATATTGCCCTTGTGTCACGTCTAGAAACATTTATTAAATTACCTCAAGTGGTGTGGTTTCGAATCCCCAGTCAATTCTCACGCATAACAGACAGTGCTTGGGTTGCACGTGGGGCTGAATTTGACATTAAAGCTTCCATTTGAGTATTGCATTCCTTCTGCCGGAACAGTGCTTGTAAAATCCATGATGCAGCAGCAGGCGGATACTCAGTCAGAGCCAGGCAGAACCTGCTCCCATAAAGCACTGAGAGTGACTGTCAGATCTGGGTAAGGCTAGATTAACGTGCTAGGGACGGCATCAGGGCCTTGCCCCATGTTGCTAGTCAGTACTCTTAAACACAGCAAAATATTTCTCTTTATAGTTCTGGGCCTTTAAATGTGCACTTTGCGTGCTCGCCTTGCAAGCTGCATTTGTAGGAGCCCATGCCACTTCCCTTGGAGTATATCACCTCATTGCCTTTTCACACCAACGTACTTTTTCAAAATATTTCACAATTGATGTGTCAAGGGCAGGGATTGGGGCCTTTCCACTTTTTTAGTTGAAAGGGTCCATGCATGAACCTCAGTGGTGGAGGGGGTGGGTGCCCAGTAACTACCTCATGCTGCCAGTCAGCAGTCTTATAACACAATATATGTATCTCTTTATTACTTTTGTTCTGGGGTTTGTCTTACACGCTGTATTTGTAGGAGCCCTTGCGGCAGTCACTTCCCTTGGGGTATAAAGAAGTTCTATCACCTTGTTGCCTTTTCACACGGGTTCCTCCAAAGCAGGCACCTGCTGACATAGAAGGATTTATAGCTTTTCACTGGGTATTTCTTGTTTCAGCTCCCTGCTGCCTGGCCATCTCGTGATAATCGGCAGATGTTAACACCAGATGTATTTCCTTGGATAAAATGGATGTGACATAAATTATGTAATCATTATGATAGTTACTATTATTGAAACGTTAAGATTTTTGGTCACAGAATGTTGGCATGTATGCTAGTGTTTAATTAAACATACTGTCATCCAAAGCACTGCATTATTTGCTGCTTTGGGTGACGATATATTTCAACAAACAGCAATATCCTCGCTCTGCTGGCCCTGGCTAAGAGGGCGTGCCTAAAAAGGACCTGCGTCCAAGGCTGCACACCAAAACGGCTGGCGCCGAAAGCGCTGTGTCGAAACACGGCGTCCCCTATGGATGCATCCCCCTTTGAATTTTTATTCTCCAATCAGATTGCTGGGCTATTTCAGATGAAAATAATTTTCAAATCATAAAACAAAGCAAATAAATATATACATACCACATTTGAAAACTGTAAAAAACCTAATTCTTAGGAGAAATAAAATAAAAGTAGAAACACGCCCCTCATTTCAAGGCATCGTCTCTAAGTGATTTCTACATAACAGCGCCATACTAAGAAATGTTGCCCTACTATAGAGTCTGTGCCTGTTCTCCAATGTCCTAAGGGAGATGGAAACCATCTCTGACCCATTGATCTCAGGACTGGAACCAGCCATTTTCTTCTCGTTGACCGATCGATCAAAGGCAATGGTCTGATTGATACTGGTCAGGCCACCACTTCACTAGGCTTGTTAAGGTGCAACAAGTCCAATCTTGCTCTAGTCAAGATGCATGCATGGACTGGACTATTGACCATCTCAAGGTATTTTGGGAAGCATTCACTGATTGTAAGGCTCATGGACTGGACTATTGACCATCCCAAGGTATTTTGGGAAGCCTTCACTGCTTGTAAGGCTCATGGACTGGACTATTGACCATCTCAAGGTATTTTGGGAAGCATTCACTGATTGTAAGGCTCATGGACTGGACTATTGACCATCCCAAGGTATTTTGGGAAGCCTTCACTGCTTGTGAGGCTGATAAAGCTCTGCATGTTAGGTAATGAAAGTGAGTTCCACCCTATTCTATCTTTTCCTATCCTGTACTGCCAGTTTTTTACAGCAATTGCTTTCACCAGCGTTTTGTCGCCGGTTCACAAAACCAAGCATCCAGTCCTAGCTGGTAAAGTACTTTTGTCATATCCGAGAACTAGGCTATGTTATTCCTGTTATGAGACTAGAAGAGTGCTTTAATTATTGACCCACATAATGAAGACCCTTGTCTGTGCCACAACTTCACCCAGGCACTGGCCCTGCTATGGAGTAGCCCTTCCCTACCCGAGTGACAGTAACTTCTCTATAAACAAACAATTGCATTAGCCGTGGACCTTCGGATGCCTGATAATGACTTTAGGAACTCATTCTCTACATCAGAGAAGCAACAATCCCCTCAAAGGCCCTAAACTTCAGCGCCATAAATGAATTGTGAGTTGTAAACATCGTTATCTAACCTTATCGATGCCCCCAATCCTAAAGCGTAAAGACTCAATAGCGTCAGAAGATTGCTTGAACCCCTTTCTTACAAAGGTGGCGTGTGGGATCTTTGCTAAATTAGATGTAAAGCTACCTGGCAGTCAAATGACTTCACCTCCTTCAGACGATTGTCCTTTAATATAAAATTCAATGTTTTCCCCTCCCTGCTGTCCATCACCATCACCTTGGAATTAGTTGGATTCACTACTAGGCCCTGGCTGTCGCACTAGGAAGCAAAGCTGTTCAGCAACCACCTAAGGTCAATCCCGGTCTTAGCCAATAAGGCTGCATCACCGGCAGAAAGAAATTGTGCAATCGGTCTCCCTGCAATTTTTCGGAGCATCACCAGTTACTTTTAGCAAATATTCTTCCAGAACATTCAAGAATAAGAGACATGATAAGGGGGGCCAGTACACACCCCTAATGAACACTGCAGGATACTGGAAACGAGGCTGTTGCATTGCCTCGCCTACCAAATGTCACATGCACAATGCCTTCTATATATAAAGTGATTATGCAGTTTAGAAACCCAGGGGGAATACCCATATTACAAAGCACATCCCAGAGATTTGTTCTGGATACCAAGTCTAGTACAGTACTAAAGTCCAAAAATCAGAGGTATAATTTGGCACCTCGCAGGGAGAAATGGTGCAATTGATCACAGCCCATTAGCACAGCCAATGATGTGTATAAGGTCTAGTGAATGGATTAGATTGGCTCACGTTTCTGCGCACCAAATTTCTTGAAATTAAACTCTGTATAGATTTGCCTATGACGTCCCCATCCCCTGTGCTTAATGGCCTTGTACAGTATCTGGAAACTGATGTCCTCCTTACAGTTTAATCCCGAAGAGGACTGGCTGGTCACTATCGATATAGAGTCACTATACACAAAATTTCCCCAGTCAGAGATCCTCTCCATAGTACAGAGACTTTTAGAATCCGGGATTGATCTCCATGGAGTACTTTCTGGTTTCATTGGCAAACTAACTGAGATTGCCCTTACCAGGAACTTCTTCCTGTTTAATAACACTCATTACCAACAGGTCTCAGGTATGGCCATGGGAGCGACATTTGCTCCCAGTCTGGCCAACCTGTTTGTAGACCATTTTGAACACAGCCACATTTATCCATCTACTAATCTTTATTTAGCCCAATTGATGCTGTGGTGCCAATACATTGATGATATCTTTGTGATATTCAAAGGCTCTAAGGATGAATTAATGGCGTTCCATCAGTGGCTTAATAATCAAAATCTCCATTTGAAATTCACCCTAGACATGGACATAAAAGATACACACTTTCTAGATCTCACGATTACAGCAAAGAATGGAGGTCTGATCTCAAGAGTATACAAAAAGACGACCAATCGGAATTCACTCTTGTGCTACTCTAGTTAGCACCCACAAGCCCTAAAGGACAACCTGCCATTCGGGCAGTTTTTGAGATACCTGAGACTATGTACAACAACCACAGATTAGACGACACAGGCCAAAACACTCAGAAAACAACTGAGCCGACGAGGGTATCCCACTAGGATAATCAACAATACGTACAAGAGAGCTAGGAATATTCTGCGATCGGTTGCTCTTGAACAATAGAACAAACCATCCCATGAAAGTGATGTAATAACAGCAGAATTCAGTTACTCGCCATTGCTCAATAAGATCAAGAAAGAAATCCAGAAGCTTTGGCCCATTCTAATACAGGAAAAGGTTCATTATCAGTACCACGGTTTGCCCTAAAAAGGAAACAAAACATTAGGGACAAATTGGTCAAGTCCCTGCCCCACACAGATCAAACTGTTGAATTGACCAAGTCTACCTTATGGAATATGGGCCCTCCTATGGGTCATTCCCCATGTGGCCAGTGCACAGTATGTGCCCAAACCACAAGAAGTGTACAAATAGACATCGGATGGAAGATTCCATGGTTCCAAAAAACTTTACCAACTATAAGACCAGAGGCAAAGTCTATATGATTACTTGTCCGTATCAGTTAAAATACATAGGGATGACTACAAGGCAAGTAAGTAAACGTATGATTGAACACAGGTCATGAATTAGGAGAGGGAAACTGTCGCCACCTCTAGTGCTGTAGAAAAAGGAGAGAGACAAACACCCGTTGAGTCTTAGATTGCTACGAGATTGAAAAAAATTTTCGTCGTGATGTCATAAACGTCTTGTGACTGGCATGAAGATATTTCAGAGATATTGGGATTTCCTGTTGACCTTTATTAACCCAAAAAAACCAAAAAGAATCTATTTCATGCGGGTGATTGTCTACATAAAAGAATTGTTAAAATACCAAGTGATGAGAATCATCACTTCGATAGTGATTTTTTGGAAGCTATGCAATGCTCCTTATGCACTTGAGGTGCTAAAAAACCCATAAGTAACTGGGTTGTGATCTTTCGTATTAGGATCCCTCCTCTTTGTTCAGGAGTTATCTTGTGAAGTTGTGGAGAAGCCACAACTGTCAGGTCGACCGGTTTCGATGGTTAAAAGATGTTGTGAACCATCTTCTTCAGGACAAAAAGTAGTTTAGATGGTGGACTAATCAAATACCACCGTCGGGTGTAGGGCAGTTTGTGCACGCCACGGCAGGCTCTATCGTAAAAACCTGCAGAGGGGGACAAAAAGGGTAGGGGAAAAAACATTGCAGAGTGAAGTCATCAGATATCTCTTCTAGCAATGTAGTATCATACATAATGACATACCATGCTAGATCCAGTCTATATAGTTATTATTACTCAATCTAAATGCTCATTGCATAAAAGAGCATAGCCCCATCTTTGGGGGGCTGAAATGTACCGCTAGAACCCTAAATCCCAAGTTGGGAGAAGTGGATGGTGTTAAGGGAAAAACAACCACATCACCAATGAATGTGGCGTGAAAGTGAAAACCACAAGGAGAATACTGTCCTGGGGGCTGTGTGTAGGGTGCCAACTCAGTCTATTGCTAGACAAGCGCTACCGATGCTTGGGGGGTAACGGCAATGGCCTGATGGACAGACATGCCCTGCCTATGGTCAAACAATCCCCAGCATATGGCCGGAAAAACATAAAGGCAAACCGCCGTTGTGAGTTACTACGGCAGCTGGACGAACGTTTCAGGATGAAACAGAAAGTAAAGAGGGGGTCGCTCAAAACCATGCACATGGGACTGGTGTATAATATGTCCATGGAGTGCCTTTGTGTGGCCTAAAGTTAGCGGTCCTCTGAGGGAGGAAAGAAAACTGCTTACCGGGTATTCAGTATCAGAAACGGCTGTCTGCTGGCGCGGTGTTCGCCGTCTCTATAAATCGGAGGGAGTGCAAGCCGCTTCCGTGTATCTAACTGAGGGCGTGGTGTATAGACGCCAAAGTTAGAATCACATCTATCGCGCCGGGATCCGTGCGTGCGTCACCATTGGCCACATCCAATGTCTATGGGTGTGGTCATGGGTGTGCGCAAGTCACGTGATCCTGCGGAGGCGTGCCCGGTTGTAAAGATAAACAAGCCACGTAGTCGGGCTGTGTGGTGCCAATTAGTCTAAAAAAATGGCATTTGGAAAGGCAAAGTCATAGTGACTTATTGCGTGAGCTGGGGATAGATCACAATGGTGGATATCTGGTGGAGAAAGAAGGGTGGGCCCTGTCTGTGTGAGTGAGCATCACTGTATAGAACTGCTCAAATTTGGTGAGGGCAAATGAAGCTCGGGGGCTAATGAGAGTAAGAAAACGGGGGCTAATGAAAGTAAGAAAACGAGGGAGCAGGTGCCTGACTGGTCTATGCGCTCAATGAAAACAGGCCCTCTCACGTGGAGAAAACTCTTCACCCAGGTTTGCACAATTGTAGCAGGATTGCACAGGTCGTGTTGGAATGGGAAAGGAAAAACCTCGTCGTGGAAGCACCATAAGGGAAGGCAAGGGCCTTGTGGCCTTTAAGGCATGCATGAGCCCTGGGGGATAGATCGCAGTGGTTAGTGTCCTATTGGAAAAGAAATGCCCTATCAGGGTGAATGGACAACACTGTATTGAGCTGCCCAAAATGGAGAAGGAAATAAAAACTGCGGGGCACAGTGAAAAGTACATGGAAGTGAAGGGGGGGGCAGAGTCCTGACTAGTCTGCACGCTAAACGGGAGCAAGGCCCTCTCCAATGGAGATGACTCTCCACCCAAGACGTGCGTTCATAATAAAGTTGCACAGGATGTTTAAATTTAAAAAAAGGGCGGAGGGAGAGAAAACCCGGGGATGTTGGCAACAAAATCCTGTCGTGCCTTTTGAAACTGTATATTGAGCTATATATTGAATTAAAAGAGAATTTTGAAAATTGCTAAAGGGGGGCCACAAGGGTGTGAACAACAAGTTCAAGTCACACATGTTCTAGTGTATAGATGTGGAATACAAACTGAGGTGGATTTAGAGTTGAAGTACTGCAAGTTCTTGCCATTGCATGGCTTCATTTAAACCTCGACTGCATGTATTCAGGCGAAAAATCCACTTCTGTTCTTGTTTGAACAACATTGCATGATAGTTCCCTCCCCTCTTCGGTCGTTTAATCTTCTCAAGGATGGTCCATTGGAATGACTCTGATGTATGGCCCTCTGCCATGAAGTGAGGAACCATTGGTGCTGTCATTTTTTTGGTCCTAATACATGATTTATGTTCAATCATTCTTTTCTTCACTTCCCGAATTGTCATGCCAATGTACCTTAGCTTACATGGGCATGTGATCATGTATATCACCCCTTTAGTGTTGCAATTTGTAAAGTATCTCTGAACCCATGGGGTAGTCCAGCCAATGTCGATTGTAGTGCTACGAACAGTTTGGGTGCACATAGAGCATTGTCCACACGGGCTATGTCCCACTGGTTGTGCTTGGTTCCACAGGACATTTTGCATAGTCCGGGCTGTATTGATCTCCGGACGGATTGTATTTACAAGAACGTCTCTCAAATTACGTCTCCTTTTGAGCGCAAAACGTGGGAGTGCCATGTCTGAGGTACCTGTGTTCAATATTGGCCATATAGATTTTATCCCTCTCTTGAGTTTGTTGATAGCAGGCGAGTAACTGAATACTGCTGTAATGACATGACCTGCTTCTGATGGCTTGTGATGTTGCTCAAGAGTACATGAACGAGGGATATGTTTGGCCCTTTTATAGGTGTCTCGTATGATCTTCTTAGGATACCCACGTTGTGTTAGTTGATTCTTGAGAGTTTTGGCCTGGTGAGTATATTCGTCTGTTCTGCTACATAGACGCCTATATCTTAGGAATTGTCCAAAAGGAAGGTTGTTTTTCAGAGATTGCGGATGATAGCTGGAATATGCTAATAAAGCATTCTTGTCTGTTTCTTTTCGGTACACTTTGGAAATTAATCCTCCCTCTGAAGCTTCAATGGATATATCGAGAAAGTGAGTCTGTGCTCTATTCTTCTCCATTGTAAACCGTAGATGCAAATTCTGTCTGTTAATCCAGTCATGAAAAGCCATGACATCCTCCTCCGTCCCTCTGAAGATGATGAAAATGTCGTCTATGTAGCGACGCCAAATGAGAAGTTTTTCTTGAAAAGGGTTGGTGGCCGGGTAGATGTACCTGTTTTCAAAATAGTCAACATATAGGTTTGCCAGACTTGGTGCAAATGTCGCTCCCATTGCCGTGCCAGTTGTTTGTTGAAAAAATGAATCATTAAACAAAAAGAAGTTCTTTGTTAATGCTATCTCTGCCAATGCTAATATGAAGTTAGATGGTATACCATGCAGGTTAATTCCTGAATCTTAAAGGGCTTTTTTTCAATCTCGTAGCAATCTAAGACTCAACAGGTGTTTGTCTCTCTCCTTTTTCTACAGGATATACCTACTATCCAGCGTCCTTTGGTTAGGACTTTTGCAATCAAATGAAATAAAAAGGGTAATCAAACCCAATGTAGAATTGTTCCCCGGAGTAACCGTCTTTTGTGAACTACTATAACCCTACGGTTAGGGATGGTACGAATGCTTTACGGTCGGAAGAGACCGCAATTTGCCCTGATGTATTTTTGCCACCTCTAGTGCCCCATTATTTTGCAGAAGGCCATTCTGCAGATTACTTTAAATGGACCATCATAGAGAAAATAAAACCTCCCAAGCGAGGTGGCAATAATCATGACATCTTCCTAAGGAGGGAACAGATGTGGATTTTTCGTTTGAATACATGCAACCAGGATCTCAACGAAGCCATTCAGTGGCAGGGACTAGCCGTGATGCCCTGCTAATAGCTGACTTGTTACCAGTTATTTTTTGTTCATATGGCATGACTTCCACAAGCAGCTTGGCAGTGTGTCAGCACAACAGGCCAGGGCACTTTTCAGGCCATTTGGTGCACCATTAAACCCCTTTTTGCACCTGCTTTAGGAATTTAGTAGTTTGCACATATGGACCATGCAAAACAATGGAAGAACAGCATACGCTATTGAACATCTACATAGTCCATCCTGTGTCTTTACTGTACTAGGCACTTATGCATGCCAGTCATCCTTTGCCCATCGGGCATGAGAGGTAACATGGCCGCGCACTATCAGCACAATAGGTCAGAGCATTTCTGTAGGTACCTTGGTGCATTAACACACTTTTTTGCAGTGCTCTATGAGACTTACAGATTGCACATATGGACCATGGAATTCAACGGAAGAACAACAGTAACCATTGAACAGCCATATAGTCCATCATTTGTTGTTTTTTACACCAGTACGCCAAAACCTCAAAAGTTCCTACACTCGGACCATTCAGTCCAATGTGACACTAAAAAGCATTATGGCACCCATGCTTTTTAAATTTGAATCTAGTTAAAATTAAAATGGAACCAATTTAAATACAAATTTAATTCACACTCTGCATCATGCACGCCATTACACCACCCGATCGGGCTCCATTTGAATGTATTTGCCCATCTTACAATGGCCGCCATGCACTACCGAGGCCGTGGTCATGTGATACAGAGACCACGCCTCCCGTGACAAACGTGGATCTTATTCCGTGGCCACACGAGAGTCGTTAGTTTCCAGTTGACCGAGCGCACAGCGACTGATGCACGCAGATTCAAGCGGCTCAGCAAGGTACGCGCTCACGACTCGGTGAGCGATAGATTACAGTTATGTTTGTTTGTTTGTTTGTTTATTCATTTGTATTGCGCTTCAGACCCGTAGGTATCAGGGCACAGGGTTACAAGGAGATTCACAGCTTAGTTACAAAATAGAGCGGCATATATACATTACATTCTTTACATTGCATTACATAATTACACAGTAGATCAGCAGATATACAATTTGCAAATATATCCATAAAATAGGCGGAGAAGAGCAGTTATTGTTGCAGATTATACATTGTGGAGGTTTTACATGTAATGGACAATTTTAGTGATCAGTAGATTTGAGCCAATTAATGCAGTTAGATCTAAAACTCAGATAAGATTGTTTTTCGCGGATAGAGGGTGACATGGTGTTCCAAAACTGGGCTGCTTTAATCAGAAAACTGACACCTCCTCCCTATTACAAACATTTCCTGTGCACTTGACAGCTGGTGATTAATGACAAAGGCTGGCACGTTTAACAACCACGCTGTACTTCTCTCCATATAGACCACCATTCAACACCAGGTGGGCGGATATATATGGTTTTTATACAGCAACATTGCTGATACAACGAGAACTATTGATAGAAAGGCACTTTCTATATAGCTAGAATCATGTAGAGGCTGATGTGACATAACTCAGCACATATAGCCTTGAGTTCTTCCCCCCGGGCCCGTTGCCTAGAGAATGGGCACCGCTACGCAACGATGTGGCAATTACAAGTTTCCTTTGAGATAAGACAGAGAGCAACACATGATTATTAAAACAATGCGGCTGTTATCCTGCAATAATGCAGATAGTATTAAGCTTATGGGGCATTTACACCCTGCTTCTTTCTATCTTTTGTCTCCCTACAGGAGACGGAGGCGCCCTCCTATTATGTATAATACAGTGGCAGGCTGGAACGCGAATTACCACAAGATTAGCAACAGTCCTGAAGAAGATGGTTTAATTTTGTACGCCATCGAAAACCGGTCGACCAATGGGGTCATGAGCCGTCTCATGACCACTGTGACATCCTAGTTAATAGGGAGGGATGCGCCACACAAAAATTATGACTGCACTTTTCGTGCAGTGAGCTTTTTATGAAGTCCAAAATATATGAGCACTAGCTCTTAACATGTTCTTCAAGCAAAACCAATTGTGTTTGGTACCGTTGATACCTGTGGGTAAATAAATTAACTCATAAAAATCCCAGGGTTACAAATGTATATTGTTTCCACTAGTCAGTTAGCTATTATTGACAGGATCTAATATCCAGTCCTGTCTGATCAATAATAGCCGATTGGTTGCATCTCGGGTTATTTTAATCCTAACATAAGCTGTCATCATTCAATTGGTAGAGATCAGAGACAACTATTCCTGTTAGAGAGGCGGCGCACCATTCACCACCTAGGTACAGGCACTCCTGTCAGGGACAGGGTGTTCTTTGAGTAGGGACAGCTAGGACATTGTTTACATCTGTCCTTTTTAAACCTTGTGACAGTTTAGTCTATTCCTATTCATGTGTTCTCCTGAAGAACAAGAAGCTGTGCTCGGAGTTGCTGGCACCGCGCTCCCATTGGTCCATGCCCCATTCTAAAGGGCCAATGAGAAGCCGGCAGAGTTGGCCGGCCCTTCCTCCGAAGCCCTGATCCTGGCCCCGCACAATGTTCCACCCTCATCTTTATCCTGCGCATTGGCAGGGCTGCAGATGTTGGAGAGACACTGCGCCCATCCCTGTACATTGGATGCTGCCTGATGCAGCTTGAATAAAAAGGTAAGGCCCCGCTGGGCCTCATAGACACGAGCAGTTCGGCGCTCCAATTGACTCTTAATTATGTCCTTGCACTGAAGATCATGGCCCTCATTACGACCCTGGCGCAAAGCAAAAAACGATGGCGGTAAACGATTACCGCCATCGTCTTCCGCTAGGGCCGATTACGACCCGTGACCGTAAACTACGATGTCATTAGCGGCATCGTAGCTAACGCTGCCGCTGACTGCGCCAAGGGCGCGCGCACGCGAACATCCACACCGTACTTAGCGCCATGGCGGAAAGGTACGCGAATGCCGACCTAAGCCGACATGCCCCTAACGCCATCACCCAGCCCGTTAAGTACCTTACCGCCATGGTGCTAATTACGCCACCGCGAACCAACCGTAAAGGGCCATGTAAAGTGAATGCAGCTGCCACAGGTGCACAGAAACAGCACAGGTGAAGGCAATACAGACTCAGGAAGTACAAAAAGAGCACACCCCACCCTTTCCCACACCCAGTCACACTCCACAATGATACCAATAGGACTAGCAATGTTGGGGCTGGAGGACCTGATAGCAATGCGAGTGCTACAACAGCAACTACAACAACAACAACAACAACAACAACAACAACAACAACAACAGGCTGCACAGAGGAGACGCTGGAGGAGAAGGAGGGCAAGGCAGGCCCAGCAAGCCCCACCAGCACAGCCAGTGCCACCACGCAGGCAGCCCCCAATCCCACGCATCAGAGCCAGCCCATTCAACCTCACCGCTGAGCAGATCCACACCCTGTACCGACTGGACCGGGACACCATCACCACCATTGTGGACATGATACACAACAACATCGTCAGCATGATTGAAACACCCACTGCCACCCCCCCCCCCTACTGAAGGTAGTGTCCGTGCTCCACTTCCTGGCCACAGGCACCTACCAGCACACAGTGGGGCACTTGCATGGCATATCACAACCATTATTCTTGCGTACACTGATGCAAGTGCTCGATGCCCTCCTCAAGCACACAGATGACCACATCTCATTACCACGGTCTGCCCAGGAGATTGCCAACACCAAAGTGGGTTTCCATGCACTGGCCGGCATACCTGGTTGCATTGGTGCCATTGACTGCACCCATGTTGAATTGGTAGTCCCACATGCCATGGAGGTACCGTACCGCAACCGTAAACATTTCCACTCAATCAACGTGCAAATGGTCTGTGACTCCAACAGGATCATCACACATTGTTGTGCCAGATTCCCCGGATCAACCCATGATTCTATGGTCCTTCGGAACTCCACAATACCACGCTACATGGAGCGACATGCAGGCCCAAGATCCTACCTACTCGGTGAGTCTAATGTCATGAGCATGGAAATGCAAAGTGGGTGTTGAATGACGTACCAATGCATATTTCATCTGGCAGATACAGGGGGGTGATGCATACGTCACATGGGTGCAACTAGCAGTAGCCAGATCATTCCCTGTGGCAGCACTGACGTCAACAGAGTAGTGTACACATCATGCATGCCTGACCTAATCATCCCAACATGTGAATGAAAGCGCATCCCAAAAACGACACAACCATCTGCAAGTGCATTGTGCAAATTGTGACCGCATTGACCCTAAAGAAAACCACAAACATGCACGTCACCATGCACCAACTACTGAAAGGCCTGTCCCCCACAACTGCGCACAAAGGAGGCACATGACAGACAGGAACATCAATGCACCACTACAAGACCCACAAACTGTCCCCATTGACACCAGTAATGCTCACTGGGGTCATAATGAGCCAGACATCAATGTTGCTATCATGTGAGCTTCAAGCTCACAGGACACGTGCAAGGTCACATGAATGACGGCCTGAACGGACACAGTGGATGGCCACTCACAAGGCAATCGTCCCCCCTGCATTGTGTTTTTGCATGCAAAACAGTACATGAGAGCCATGAACACATACTGGTTGCACAGTGTAAATCCATAACCACAACTCCAATTGGTGCACAGTAACAGTCAGAATCAAGGCATGGTTGTGCGTCATGTTCACATATCAATCTCGTTCCTGACACATTCTTTTCTCACATTTTACAGGTGATGCGGGCTATCCCCTGAAGAGGTGGCTCCTCACACCAGTGCGGAACACATCGAACCAGCATGAGGAGGACTACAACCATGCCCATGCACGTACCCGTGTGGTCATAGAGCATGCTTTTGGCCTACTGAAGGCACGTTTCCGCTGCCTCAGCAGGTCTGGCGGGGCACTCCTGTACCGCCATGAGAAGGTTGCAAAGATCGTCATGGCATGTGTCATGCTACACAATATGTGCATCAGACGAAACGTGCCTCTGCCCCCTGACGCAGAACCACAACCACCTGATGATGGGGATGATGATGATGGGGATGGGGCAGCACCTCAGGGAGGCAGCGATGCACAGGAGGGGCATATAATGCGTCAGAATGTCATTGACCGATACTTCTAGCACACACAGCGAGTGTGTAACATATGGATGGCACTTGGGGCACTGTGTGTGTCTGGTATGTCAACACTGTGGACTGTAAAACAATAAAGCACACATACGCAATGAGCAATGTCGACACATTTCGTTTGTGAGAAAAGAAAAAGTGTATTGTTCTTCTGAATAGGTATAACAGAACCCCTCCCCCACCCCCCTGAACACTCCAACACACCCAATTCCCCCCTCCCCCTCCCCCCTGAACACTCCAACACACCCAATTCCCCCCTGAACACTCCAACACACCCAATTCCCCCCTCCCCCTCCCCCCTGAACACCCTGCAAACATGTGACAGTGCCCGTGGTGAAGTGTGTATAGTTTAGCACACTATTGACTGCCCCCTCTCCCGGAACCTGGGGCCCCCCTGCCTGTGCTCCTCAGGGTCCTGGATGACCTGCGGACGGGAGAGGCTTGTGCTGAACTTGCAGCTGAGGATGTACCGGGCTGCTCAGTACGGCATGTGTCCACAATTGTCTGGATGAGCTGGCTCATCATCTGCCGTACTGCAGCAAGTTCGGTGCATATGTCCCTGCTGGCAGTTTGGATGGCAGCCCTGATGCCATCAGCACTCCTCTCCATGGCTGCACTGGCACTTCCACATTCTGCAACATGCTGCGTGAGGAGTGTGCCCAGTGCATCCTGCCTGTTGGCAATCTGCTCCAGCGACAGCTGGAATTCTGGCCCAATGGAGGGTGCCAATGGGGGACCAATGGGACTACTCCCATCTTCCACAACTCCCACTGGGCTTGGAGTTGCTGGCCATGAATTAGCTGGCGATGGGCCCTGGGTGTCATCTCCATGATGGCTGATTGGGGATAGGTGTGGTGAGTGCAGTTGCGTGTTGTGGTCAAGTCCAGTGTCATCCTCCACATCACTGTCGGAGCAGGCAGCGATGGCTGCAGTCTCCCCAACAGTACTGCTCCCTGCTGACACATTGCCCTCAGTGGGCAACAGTGGGTGTTGTTGGGCTGCAGGCGCTGTCACGACCCCTTCCTCGGGGGACTTTGCTGCCCTGGCCTCTTCAGCCTGGCGTGGTTTCTGCCTGGGTCCAGCAGAGGTGGATGCATGGTTCCCTTCTCCCACTTTCCTGGCCTTCTTGGCTGGGGTGCTGATGCTGTCGTCCCTGCCAGTGTCCGATTGCGAGCCTGTGGTGGAGCAGAGGAGGGTGACTGTTATTGATGGTTCAGCGGACATTGAGCAGGCATTGTGAAGAGTGTAATGGATAGATGGTGGAGTTAGTAGCCCGTGACATACAGGTTGCCTCCCTTTAGGTTCGGTTTTGCATGCAGGTGTGTGTCTGCCTACTGTACAGTGTACATGCTGCATGTGCGCTGGGTGTGGCTCATCTGCTGATGTGTTGCGTCTGCCACATTGTGATTGTCACGTGCAAGTGTATCAGGGTGTCTTGCAAGGCTGGATATGAGGCACCTACCTGTGTCTCCAGATGTCGGGGCCCCTCTCTCCATCTCGCCGACACCTTCGATGCACTCAATGCCAATCAGAGAGGCACATGTCTCCTCCCATGGCTGCATCTTCAGTGGGGAGTGTGCTCCCCCGCCAGTTCCCAGGGCCAGGTTACGGTTGGCAGACATAATGCCCCGGACCCTGATCCGCAGGTCGTCCCATCTCTTGCGGCACTGTTTGGAGGTGCGTGGGGTGGTTCCAACAGCACTGACACGTTGTGCCACAAGTTCCCACACCTCCTTTTTGCGGCCTATGGCTGTCCGGGTCATCTCAGTGGAGAAGACAACATCGGCCTTCTCCTGGAGCGTGTCTGCAAGCATTTGCAGTTCCTCACGACTGAAGCGCTCCTGCCGCTGCCTGTCACATGCCTTCTTGACAACTTTCGGCATGGTTGGCTGAGGAAATGGGTGGGTTATGGGAATGTCAGGGTTTGAGGGTTGGTTGTGGTGTGGTTGGGTAGGATGGCAATGGATTGAGTTTTTTAAGATGGCCGCTGTGCTGTTTCCCGTTCTGCCGCGATTACGCTATTTCCGGTTCCGCCTAATTGCGGTCACCGCTAATTACGGTGACCGCTGACTACGGTCGGCGCAATGATGGGTGGCGGTAGGTCACCCTGCGCTGTTAACGAGGTCGGTAAGGGCTGTTTACGGCATGGCGTAGTTTACGTTACCGCCATGGCGTAATGCTCGTGCGCGATGGGTCGTAATATGGCGCTCTTATCGCCATCGGACCATGGCGTTAACGCTCATTACGCCATGGCGGTAATTTCGATCACTTACCGCCTGGGTCGTAATGAGGGCCCATGTCTGCAAAGAATTGTGTGATGGACTACGTTCGTCTTTGCACTTGTGTGTGCTTTTTCTGACTGCAACCGTATTATCAGCATGATATGAACTGCGAGCCACCATTCCAAGAAGGTGGCCCGCACACTTTGTTGTGCTGTGCTCGGAGTTGCTAGCACCATGCTCCCATTGGTTCATGCCCCATTCTAAAGGGCCAATGAGAAGCCGGCAGGCTTGGCCGGCCCTTCCTCTGAAGGCCCGATCCTGGCCCCGCACAACGTTCCACCCTCCTCTTTATCCTGCGCATTGGCAGGGCTGCAGATGTTGGAGAGACACTGTGCCCATCCCTCTACATCAGATGCTGCTTGATGCAGCTTGAACACAAAGGTAAGGCCCCTCTGGGCCTCATAGATACGCGCAGTTCGGCGCTCCAATTGATACTTAATTATGTCTTTGCACTGAAGATCATATCTGCAAAGAATTGTGTGATGGACTACGTTCGTCTTTGCACTTGTGTGTGCTTTTTCCGACTGCAAACGTATTATCAGTATGATATTAACTGCGAGCCACCATTCCAAGATGGCGGCCCGCACACTTTGTTGTGCTGTGTTTGGAGTTGCTGGCACCATGCTCCCATTGGTCGGTGCCCCATTCTATAGGGCCAATGAGAAGCCGGCAGGCTTGGCCGGCCCTTTCTCCGAAGGCCTGAAACCTGGCCTGCACAACGTTCCACCCTCATCTTTATCCTGCGCATCGGCAGGGCTGCAGCTGTTGGAGAGACACTGCGCCCATCCTTCTACATCAGATGCTGCCTGATGCAACTTGAACACAAAGTTAAGGCCCCTCTGGGCCTCAAAGACACGCGCAGTTCGGCGCTCCAATTGAATCTTAATTATGTCCTTGCACTGAAGATCATGTCTGCAAAGAATTGTGTGATGGACTACGTTTGTCTTTGCACTTGTGTGTGCTTTTTCTGACTCCAACCGTATTATCAGCATATGAACTGCGAGCCACCATTCCAAGATGGGGGCCCGCACACTTTGTTGTGCTGTGCTTGGTGTTTTCTAGCTCCACTCTTCCATTGGCTCATGCCCCATTCTATATAGCCAATGAGAAACCGTCAGGCTTGGCCAGGCCTTCCTCCGAAGGCCCAATCCTAAGGCCCCTGTCTGCTACCTGTCTGCTACAGGTATGCAATGGTCACCCCTATGTCTGTGTTCTGTCTCCCCCACCCCCTGGTCGCCCTTATGCCTGTGTGCTGTCTCCCCATCACCTGGTCGCCTGTATGCCTGTGTGCTGTCTCCCCCACCTCCTGGTTGCCCGTATGCCTGTGTGCTGTCTCCCCCCACCCTTGGTCACCCGTATGCCTGTGTGCTGTCTCCCCCAACCCCCTGGTCACCCGTATGCTTGTGTGCTGTTCCCCCAGCCCCCTGGTCGCCCATATGCCTGTGTGCTGTCTCCCCCCCTCCTGGTCGCCTGTATGCCTGTGTGCTGTCTCCCCCACCCCCTGGTCGCCCTTATGCCTGTGTGCTGTCTCCCCATCACCTGGTCCCCTGTATGCCTGTGTGCTGTCTCCCCCACCTCCTGGTTGCCCGTATGCCTGTGTGCTGTCTCCCCCCACCCCCTGGTCACCCGTATGCCTGTGTGCTGTCTCCCCCCACCCCCTGGTCACCCGTATGCTTGTGTGTTGTCCCCCCAACCCCCTGGTCGCCCATATGCCTGTGTGCTGTCTCCCCCCCTCCTGGTCGCCTGTATGCCTGTGTGCTGTCTCCCCCACCTCCTGGTCGCCTGTATGCTTGTGTGCTGTCTCCACCCACCCCCTTGGTTGCCCTTAGGCTGCACCAGTTCACCATCCACACCCCGCCTTCCCACCTCTACTCCCCCCACCATCCCTTCCCCTTCCTAGTCTAAAATGTCTAAACGCATCAGCACACTGCTACCTCCCTCCAACATGGGGCTGGGCAACATGTCGGTACCACCTGATCTGACCTCTGCATTTACATGCTCCTGCCACCCTACAACAGCGGGTTGGGCAACATGTCTATGCCACCTGATCTGACCTCTGCATTTATGTGCTGCTGTCACCCTACAAGAAGGGGTTGGGCAACATGTCTGTGCCACCTATCTTGACCTTGCATCTGCATGCTGCTGTCGTCCAGCAACATGGGGGTGGGCAACATGTCTATGCCAGTGCCACCTGATCTGACCTCTGCATTTATGTGCTGCTGTCACCCTACAAGAAGGGGTTGGGCAACATGTCTGTGGCACCTATCTTGACCTTGCATCTGCATGCTGCTGTGGGCCTGCAACATGGGGCTGGGCCACATGTCTATGCCACCTGCCACCTGATCTGACCTCTGCATTTATGTGCTGCTGCCACCCTACAAGAAGGGGTTGGGCAACATGTCTGTGCCACATATCTTGACCTTGCACATGCATGCTGCTGTCGCCCTGCAACATGGGTCTGGGCAACATGTCTATGCCACCTGCTACCTGATCTGACCTCTGCATTTATGTGCTGCTGCCACCCTACAAGGAGAGGTTGGGCAACATGTCTGTGCTACCTATCTTGACTTTGCATTTGCATGCTGCTGTAGCCCTGCAAAATGGGGCTGGGCAACATGTCTATGCCACCTTACTTATGCATTAGTATGCTGCTGCTGACCTACAAGGAGGGTCACGCAAACTGTATATTTTTGCAAATACTATGTAACCAAATAAGCCACACCCTTCTACATGGGGCTATGTAACATGTATGTATGGATGTCTTCACAAGCACTTATGTAACCAAGTAAGCATTCTTGTACAGCGCTGCGATGCCTGAGGGCAGTTGTGCGCTTTATAAATGCAAATAAATAAATAAATAAATAAGAACCCTTTGTGTGTGCTATAAGACTGTTCGATTAATGGTTATGGAAGGCAATCTTCCTATTATGTTCACAAACTTTACCCTGTTGTTGTAGTACAACGGCTGCATTGGCCATCCCAATCACCAATCTGATCCAATGGCTAATGAGGACCACAGATGCCTTTCTCCCTGCTCCCAAATCCCCAAACATTACCAACAAGTTGTTGTTCTGCCAGGTTGTCTCTTTCGAAGACACTTAAGGACAGTTATTTTACCTGGCAAACCTTGAGATTTATAAAACACTAGCTGGGGTAACCGGCGTTGCCCGTGTCCTGATCGCGTGGGGTCTCATGTGCCCTGGATGATGTTGCTCTTGTCGGCAAGTCTAGCTTCAGTCTGCTCTGGTGTCTCGTGTGCCCTGGAGAATGGTGCTCTTGTCCTCATGTCAGCAAGTCTTGCTGCAATTTTCTCTGGCTTCTCATTGGCCCTGGAGAAAGTTGCTCTTGTCCTCTAGTTGGCAAGTCATGCTGCTGTTTTTTTGTTGTGTTTCAGAAGCTCTTGATATTGATTTCCACTTTGCATCAGATGAAACTTTTCCAAGTGATGTTCATTTTTTGTGCGGCATGTTTCAGTCACTCAGTGGCTTCAGCACAATTGAGAAAATGTCAAAGAAAGATTCATTGATTGTGCTCTCTTCTCGTGAATGAACTTGAGTAAACTGTAACCTTGACATTTCCCATTTTTGGAGTAGCGTGATAAAAAAAAGTACATTTTATTTTATTCCCTTTAAAAATGCTTTAATAAACCCTTTCGAACTGTATAGAGTAGTAATACATTTCAAAGGAATAACTAGCACATCAAACCTTTTGCTTCAGACACTCTTCCTCTCAGACGGCCTCTTCCTTCATCTGTTGCCGCGCCGCCACTTCCATTTACTCTCCCCCAGGCGGGCAATATGCAAGCCAATGCGGCAGAAGCCATGCTTCTTTCCTTGGCCCTCGAGGTGGGAGATTACTTTAAGTGGCATCCAAGAGTTGGGAAACTTTTTCTGTGGACTCCATCGACGCTGGGGCTGTCCCCTGGTGGTGGGCTGATTGCGGTCCTTGTGGGCACCATGCTGGGGAGACCAGCAGATCCTTGTGGCCACCATTTCGGCCTGGAACGGCTCCCCCTTTTTTGGATCAGATTCCTTATGGGCATCTGGGGAGGGTTCACTGGCCCTCATAGCCGCTCTAGCTCCTCCAGGGGCGAGCTTGAGCAGGTCTGGGGAGACCAGCATCCTGGCAGGGCCTAGGCTCTGTCCCCTTGAACATGCGTGAACACCCTCGCCCCCATGGGGAGCGAGCTTGGCCATGCTGGCTGCATGTCAGGGACAGGTTGCTATTTGAGATCGGAGGGTGCCACATCCCATCCTCGATGCCAGTTATAGGGGACGGGGGTGCCGGCCCACTCTTATACTAGGCCCTGCTGGCAGGCCCTCTGCCCCTGGCATGGTGCTGGTGCAGCTCTGCAATTAGGCACACAGAGGCAGAGTCAGATGGTACTTGACTGGCAAGAGGGTGTGTGTGCTACGTGTCCATAACACGTGTCCGGTGCACGAGACCAGGAGGGGCTTAAGTTACAACAGTCTCCAGCCTTGTTATACAGTCAACTTGTGTTCTGGGCGCAAGGGAATTCCCTGACCCGGCACCAGATTTGCAAATGGCCTTGCATACATCACTCAGGCCTTGGCGTCCTTCTTTCCTGAGCCAGACTCCAACACCCTAAAGAGGGCTCTGGAGGATGCCAACTCTGGCTGCCAGTTGTGCCCTGCACAATCGAGGCCTGGGGTAGAAACTGCCACATGGTGCACCCCAAAAGCCTAGCAGTGGGGTATTTCTTCTGACGATGTGGCACAGCCACTCAGGTCCCTTCCTGTAGGTCAGGGAATGGTTTGTAACTGAGGGATTGTGGAACAATGGGGATTCATAAGCCCACATGGGGGAGGGCTAGGGGGATACAAGAACATTATGATATGGGTCAGTGGCATTGAGGCAAGTGCCTCAAAGGTAAGAGAAAGAGGGACATGGAGGTAATGTCCCAAAAAGGTTTAGCACCACTTCTGGTAAGTGAATGTATTGTCCTATTGAAGAACACCAGCTTTCATGGGGCTGGCACTGATTCATTAATACATTTTCAGTGCTACTGTAGTGTACATATTGTTCTATGCAAAACCCAATGATTTCACTTAAACTGAGCGATCACTACTGTTTTTGGACGGGCATATGTCAGCTGGCTGGTGTAGCATAAGGGCTAGACTCACATGGTACCAGTGCATGACAATTCAAGCCTACCTAAACCTTAACCACGAACAGAGGGACACAGCCCTCAACTAGGGAACCAGCCACATTTCTTCCTGGTCCATTGGCGGATCTTGCTTTTTAATGCAAACATCAGAGGCAGTATATCATTGAGCATAAAGAGAGTGTGTTATGGCCTCGCAACAGGCAGGGCGCACTGCGCAGTAATAATTAGGCAGACACGGGGAGCTGCGTTCTACCTTCTCTTTATTCAACTTCCAACTGAACTTCCCTTGTCCCCACCCTCCCACGTCATTTCCCGTTCCTTCCTGCCCCCGTTGTCCTGGATACGTCAACGTGACATCTCCCCACTTTTTAAACAGTTACCAAACTCTTCGCAACAGGCGGCGGTCTGTGAGCCTCTAGTCCATTTCCTCAATCCATCGTCGAGGTTTGTTCCGGGCTCGCTGCGGCCGTGACGGTGCGGGCCTCTGTGACGTTCCACTCTCGCCATTTCCTGGCCCTTCATTGACTCCCGATTCATCCGAGTCCCAGTGGTCACCTAAGTAAGGGTCGTCAGACTCATGGTCTGGGGAACCTTCACTCGCCCACTCAGTCGTCGGGTTCCAGCCTGCGGCAGTTCCTTAAAGTGGGACGAGTTTCTGGTGACAGCTCCTGTTGACCCTTGGGTGGTTATCATCGACCCTTTCTTTTGTGTGATGAGGAGGGGCTCTTCTCGGAAAGCTGCTGTGTGCTTGTGGGTCGAAGGTTGACGAACTGCCACCACGTCTCCTACCTCTATTTGGGATGTCTGTGCTCACCGGCAGGTGTCGGCATATTCTTTCATCCGGGCCTTGGCGGCTTCATCTCGCTCCCTGACCTCCAGGTCCGCAGCCGGCCGTGGGCTGCTTGCTTCCGCCTGTGGGATGCGTGTCTGCGTGTTTCGCCCAAACATTAGCTCGGCAGGTGTCTTTCCTGTCGTGCTTTGAGGTGTTCAGCAGTAGTCCCTCAGCAGCTGGTTCAGCACCTGTTCATACGGCTGTCCTGTCAGGCGTGCGACTTGCAGGGCTCGCTTGAGGTTGGCCATGAACCGTTCGATCATCCCATTGGCTTGGGGCCATAGCGGAGTAATCTTCCTATGATGGAATCCAAGGTATTCTGCGAATCGGGTGAACTGATGTCCGCAGAAGGGGGCCCCATTATCAGTCTTGAGCACCTTCGGTACCCCATACGCCGAGAACATGTGGTCTAGTGCCGGGACAACGTGATGGGCGACCGTGGAGGATATTAGCCGCACGTCTGGATACCGTGAATATTCGTCCATCACAGCCAGAACGTATTTTCCCCCTTCGATGGGTCCAAAGAAGTCGGCTGCTACTGCCTCCCATATTTTCTGCGGGAGTTCTGACATGAGCAGGTGTTCTGGGTGCCTGTTCGGTGTAATGAGGCAGCAGGTGGGACACGCTTTCAGGGCGGCTTCCACCAGGGTGTCCATGTGAGTAAACCAAACCTTTTGGCGGAGCATGCGTTTGGTGGAGACCATGCCCCTGTGTGTCTCGTGCGCTAGATTGATGACTTTTGCTCTCACTGCCTCAGGGATGACGAGTTTGCAGTCCTTGAGCAGCAGATGGTCTTCCGACACCGCCAACTCATCTTTTACTAACAAGAGCCGGTCCACGTCTTCTCTTATTTGACTTCCCGCTGCTTTCCCTTTTTCCTTGGCTCTTCGCCATTGTCCAGATTCCAGGCCTTTGCATATGATGCGGCATGCCGGGTCATTCTCCGTCTCTCTGGCAAGTTCTTCCATATTGACACCCTCCGGTGTGGTCTGATGGACGAGGTATCTTAAGTATCGGTCGGCCACTGATGGCTCTGGTAGGCTTTCTCCCCGTGGTCTTCTTGACAAGAAGTCGGCTGGGTTCTCACCTTTCCCTGGCCTGTGGACAATGTCAAACGCATAGTCCTAAAGTCTTAATCCCCATCCAGCAATCCGCGGAGGCATCTTGGCTTGTGGGTTGCTGTATAGAAATAGTAAGGCTTGATGATCCGTGACGACTTGGAATGGCTTCCCGTACAGAAACAGATGGAAGTGCTTGCACGCCCATACGACGGCTAGCCCTTCCTTCTCAGCCTGAGAGTATGCCTGTCCAGTGGTAGACAGGCTGCGGCTGGCATAGGCTACAATGTGCTTCAGTGAGGGATCTTGTGGGTCAAATTGCGCCAGGATGGCTCCCAGGCCCACGGGGCTGACGTCAACTGTCAGCTCCGTCTTCCTATTAGGGTCGTAGTATGACATGTTCTCCGCCTTCGCGACTCTCTCCCTTATTGTTTCGAAGGCTGTCTGACAGTCGCTGGTCCACTCAAACTTTTCACCTTGATGGGTCAGTCTCCTCAGTGGCTCACTGACTGACGCGAAGTCTTGAATGTATCGGTTACAGTAGCTGGCAAGACCCAGAAAGGAGCGCAGTTCAAACAAGTTGGTTGGGGCAGAGGTGTCATTTGGAGCTGAGACCCTGTCCGGGTCTGAGGTCATTCCAGATTACGAAAAGACATGACCAAAGAATTTAAGCATGTTTTTCCGGAACTCACATTTGTCCTTATTTACTGTGAGGTTGGCATCATGCAGGGCCTTGCAGACTTTCATTACTGTCTCGTCATGTTTGTTCACGTCGGTGCCAAACACTAGAATGTCATCTGAATAGTTGAGACAGTTCGGGATGTGCTTAATAATGTTGTGGACCTCTGCCTGAAATGTTTCCGCTGCCGAGGACACCCCGAAACTTAGTCTCTTGTATCTGAAGAGGCCGACATGAGTGACAAAAGTTGTTATGTTGTGGCTCTCAGGATGCAATACCAGCTGGTGGTATCCCTTTTGTAAGTCCAGTTTTGTGAAGACTTTTGCCCCATTCAATAGGTGAATCATGTCGGTGATCCGAGGCGCAGGGTACCTTTCCCTTTTGATGGCTTGGTTCAGGCGTCGCATGTCGACGCACATCTGATGGCCTCGTATCCCTTCTTGGGGACTGGGACAAATGGAGATACCCACGTGGTGGGTCCGGTGGCCTTCTCAATTAAGTCTTGCTCCAGCAGTTTATGGAGCTCGTCCTCCACTTTTTTTTTAATGTTGACTGGGATTACTGTCCACGTGGGTTTTTATTTGCCTGTTCCTGAGTCTTCCTTTTCCTTTGAATATTTTTGGGTATAAGTTGTTTATCATTTCCACAGGGTCTATGTACTTGTGGACCATTATATTGTAGAGTATGTGTATTAGGTCCATGTCAGCTGCCGCCTTGAAGCTCAAAACACAGCCGCTGTCTGTCTCTGTGGCCAGAACGTGCATTGGGACCCTCATCTCCTGTCCTTTGTATCTGCAGAGCCCACTGAACTGTCCCAGGCATTTCAAGGGAGTCTTGGCTCCGTATGCGTAGATGTCAACCGTGGCCGGATGGAGCTCAGGTTTTTGGGTCAGCTCGGAGTATATCTTTTCACTCACTACATTGACGGTGGTGCCAGTGTCTATGAGGAACTCCGTTGGTCTTCCCTGTAGCTTAATGATGAGTGTCGGGCTGTGGGCAGTCGCCGTGGGGTTCCCAGGGCATAAACGTATGCCTTCTTTTTCTGGTCACTCCCTGATGAACTGGGATCCGACTCGGTAGGGGATTGTTCTACCAAGTAGCGTACGTGTCATCTCGATCTTCGTTCAGGTTGTGCGCGCATCACAAACCTCTGTCTCTCCTTTTCTGTCGGTCTTCTCCCAAGTCTCTGTCTCTCTGGTCACCCGGAGACTGATGCTGGATGGCGGTGGCGCTTGGGGCCGGGTTGGTGTTTGACGGCCCCCTGTATCGACTTCTTGGGCGAGAAGTGCTTTCCTTGGAGCGGTCTCTCCCACGGTCCCGGAATAGACTACACACTGCCTTGAAGTGTGCTTCCTCGCCACACGACGTGCAGCGCTGTCCGACAGCAGGGCATGTTCCTTCATGTGGATATTCGAATCCGCACTTGTAACAGAAGAGTTCCTCTGATTTCTTCTCTAGCTGCAGTCTGTTGATGTTCTCTCTGGCATTGGTGCTCTCAAAGCTTTCAACTTGGGAGTCGATGGCCTTTTCGACCCTTGCCAGCGCTAGGATTTCTTCAACTGTGCGGGAATTCTGGAGTAGCTTCCTGCGAAAAGCTTGCGACTCGCACCCTAATATGACTTGTGACCTTAGGGCCTGGATGTTCGAATAATTTGCGAAGTCGCAGTGCTTCAGCTTGGTGCGTAATCGCATCACATAGGCATCCATGGTCTCCCCTTTTGTCTGTTTTGTGCTGTGAAACAGGTGCCTTTCATAGTCGACATTGGTGTGCGGTGCAAAATAGGCTGCCAGCGCGTCTTTGAGATCTTGGATTGAGTCTATGGAATCTTGGGGCATCTCGTCAATTATGTCGTGGGTGGCAGAGCCTACGGCTAGTTTCAGAAGACACACTTGCCTTGCATCCGCGACTGGTCCTGTGGCTCCCATGTAGAGATCAAAGTCCCTGATCCATTTGGTCCATCTGGGACCCATGTTGCTGGTGTCTGTTACGTCAAATGATCCTGGCATCTGGGCTGCCAGTGTCTCTGGTAGCTGGTATGGCACGTGATCAGCCATTGGGGCTATTGGCGCTGGGGGCCCATTTCCCTGAGCTTGTGCTCCTTGTCCGTTGTCTTGGCCTAACATTTTTTCGGATGTGCGCCCACTTGCTGGCTCCTAGTTATCAGTGGTGAGTACCTTCACTGGTGGTGGATGGCCGCCTGGTAGGGCACGAGCACCATCCACTTGTCCTCCCTTTGTCAGGGTGTTCACAGCACTTCCTGCTGTGGTTCTTGCTCCTGGGCACCTGTGTAAGCCCTTGTCCCGTGGGTGCACACAGGTTAGCTGCCTCCCCTGCCTTGGCCTGGGCTTGGAGTCCCACTCTTCGTGTGCCCACGTGCTGATTGCACTCGATTTCAATCCCTTCGCGAGTCTGGAGCAGCGGCGGTGCTTCTTTTGTAATAGCAAGTTCCCTGCGAGTGAGCCGTACCTCATGCTTGACTGCAGAGTGCGGGTGGGGCTCCTGACTCCTCCGCGTGTGATCACCACTGCGGCCCGGGCTTCCTGGTCTCTCGCGGGCGGGGCTACTGGCTCCTCCGTATGCTTTTCTCCTCCGTGAGGGACTGCGTGGTGGGGCCCTGCTGCGTAGGTCCGCGCCTCCGAGCGCTCTGCCTTCTGTTCCGGGTTTGGGGCGGGCGGACCGCGTTGAGGAGCACCGCTCCTACGCCCATCCCCTCCTCATCGCCATTGTTATGGCCGCGCAACAGGCAGGGCGCGCTGCGCAGTAATAATTAGGCAGACACGGGGAGCTGCTTTCTACCTTCTCTTTATTCAACTTCCAACTGAACTTCCCTTGTCCACACCCTCCCACGTCATTTCCCGTTCCTTCCCGCTCCCGCTCCCTCCCGCCCCCGTTGTCCTGGATAGGTCAACGTGACAGAGTGGGAATTCCTTCATCAATTTGAAACCGTAACAGAAGAACAGATAATGGAAATAAAAAAAAAGGATTAGAAGAGAAAGACATTGTGGTGATTGAGGTCAGCGAGGCAGACCCCTTTAAATTGAGTTATTTTTCAATTGCTATGTAGGCTAGCATCCTATACACAATTCTCTAAGGACGCCTGTGCATGCCTTACCTTTTGAGCTCCTCTTCTAACACTTTAGGAGGCTCCTATTTTTGGGGAGAGGAAACATTATTTCCAGAAATGAGACTCTAGCCAGCCCTTGGAACCCAAGGGAGTGATATATGTTGCAGCCATTTTATCCTCGCATCCAAAACCTATGGCTGTCTGAATACATATATACAGACACTTTAATGTTGGGGTTGGTGTAAAAAAGGAAATGAGCACCAAGCTGAAGGTACATTATTTACTTAGTGATTCAAGCATACCAAGGACGGCTCATCCATAATGGACAAGGGGGTCCTGACCTGCAAGAACCCTCACCCATTATGGAGGAGCCTCGCCAGCCCAGGAGTGCTGCATCAGCTACCTGTTGCAGCTGAGAGAGCACTTCTGGTTGGCTTGAACTGTCAAGGGAAAATGTGTTTTCCTTTGGACAGTTTGTAACCTAGCCGCGCATCTCCAATGGGCCAAACAAGGCCTAGGGCATTTCGCTTCCTGAGCCTTGCATGGCCCACCCCAGATAGTGGCTGGGGGTACTGAACATTTGTATGTGCGAGCGAGGGGGTGCTCCTGCACCGCCCCAGACACACAAACAGCACGGGCACCATGTCAGTAGTACTCCGGTTCCTGTGCCCATGAGCAGGAACCTGGAAGCGCTCCAATTCCCATTCGTGCTGCATGGGAGTCAGAAGGGATTGAGGCAACGCGCAGGTAAGAATGATTTTTTTTAGGTATTAAGTGTGTGTGAATCAGTGAGCACAGGTGTGAATGAGTGAGTGAATTCTGTATGTGAATGGAATAAATGAGTGAATGTGTTCTGTGAGTATGTTTGCACTACGCTAGGAAGCGGGAGGCGGGCAGGAACAACATATTTTTTGGGGCATCTGTCATACATGCCCAGTAAAAAAATCGTCATCCTTTCTTTTATCAACCGCTGACTGATAAAAAAAAAAAAAAGAATGATGTGTTATTACTTGGCTAGACTGCCATATTGGGGTAGCCAGTCGAGCCCTTTCTTACTGTGGCATCAAGTTTTTTACTGGGCATCTGTGATAAACAAAGCATGATATGTCTTACTCCGTGGCTAGACTGGCATTTTGGCGTAGCCAGTCTAACCCTTTTTTTTACTGTGGAATGGAATTTTATTCTGGCATCTATGATAAAGCAAGCATGTTAAGTGTTATTACTTGTCTAGACTGGACTACATTGTGCAGCCACTTTGGATATTTTCTTATTGTGGCATGGCATGATAAAAGGCAAAGAATTTTCTGGCAGAGTCCTGTCAGACACTGGAATGAACCCTTGCGTAGCAGACACAATTGCTGATTGAATATGCCGTCCAATGTATTTCGGATGTTGTATCCGTCGCCAGGGACAAATCTGAAAGTGATAATATCCAAAATTCAAAGTTCATAATGTCTTATTGAGGAATTCAATGTTATGATATCAAGCAATTGTTGGGAGGAGTATTAACACTTGTGTTGTTTGTATTTAATATAATGGATTAAAGGAACAATAAAAACCAGTGGCTGTCAGGAAAATAGAGAAAAGAAGAAGAAACCCACTTTTCAATAAGGTACAGTGAGTTCAATCTTGTAAAAATGTCTTGACATAGAATCACACCGATTGTTTTCTTTTCAGGGTATTTTATTTTTCAGGGTCATATTACCCCGATGTTTATGAAATACCTGTGAAGAAAAAAGCTTAAAAACCAGTTGGAAAATGTCCCAGTGTTAACATGTGCTATGTTGTGTCATTAGTAAAAGGCTAGCCTAATATGTACATCTGTGAATCTGGTACATCTCTGGGCAAGCATCCAGACCATCGTGCTTTAGCCTGCCAAGCCATTACAAAATCAGGTTTGGTGCCACCCCAAAAAGGGCAGTCCAGCCCGAAACCTCTAGGTCACATTCCTTCTGCAAGAAACCACAAACACCCCCAGATATGTTTCGGCCTCATTGGGCATCATCAGTGAGCAGTGGCTTGTGTGTCTCAGCAGGCTCGGGACCCATGTCTGGGCACACATGTCCCACTCTGGGTGATTTATGCAAAACAAAAGAGGTGATGGCTAGAAGGTTTGGAAAGAATCCTAACCTTTGTCATTGCTCTGGGCAACCCTCCGCACCATTGTTCTTCAGCCTGCCAAGCCATTACAGAAGGAGAAAGACCATATGTAAATGAGGCTTGGTCCCACCCCCAAAAGGGGCAGTCCAGCCCGAACTGCTAAGTCACATCCCTTTTTGCACAAGACCACAAGCATCCCCAGACGTGTTTCAGCCTCATTTGGTGTCATCAGTGAGGAGTAGATTGGGTCTCTAGGCCCAGCAGGCACGGGACCCACGTCTGGGCATAACCATCCCACTCGGGGTGACATATATTGGTGAAGCCAGCATGGAAGTGTATGGGCACAGCTAGTGTGAAAATGTTTTTATAATGGCATATATTGTGGGCAGAGGCATCATGAAAATGTGTTGGGAAATGCTCCTGTGCACTGTTGGTGACTTGTGTCTATTGCATTTTTGGACTGGAGTTACCCTACAAAACCAATTGTACCAAATACCCAGTTTTTCACAGAAGACTGTATAATGCACTGTTTTAACCCAATATTAATAAAGAATTTCCCCATGGTTGGTTTCTGGTCCCTCACTATGCTCGGTCATTCTGGCACATTTGTGGGAAATATTTACGCCCCTGCAATTATAAAATACACCAGCCACCACTGAATCACACAACCCTTTTATCAAAGTTATTTGTCAGATATAAAGATATGTGATTGTTATGGCACCAAAATGTTATTTTATTTCAATTAAAGCAGCCAGGAACCTGCAGTGTTTGCCTCCTTGCCGTTCCTTAATAGGGGTATTTCAAAAGAGTGCAATAGGAGTGTACCAGACTGTGCATCTTGGAATAATATCCTACAATAAACAATATATGATTATTGTACATTTTGATAATGTGCTTTGTTTAGTAGGACAAGTATAAGATTATTTTTTATAACTACATTGTTTGCTGGAAGTGATCAGTAGACATTAACATAGAGCAATTTTACAACATTAGGACATATGCATTATTTTCTTTTATAAAAGCTTATTTTGCAAGCGAATAGAAGGCATTTTGTTCCTCAAAATTATCTTCCTTCTTGGAAGGTTTGCGCTCAAAACCATTGATTTGTTTCTTCTGTGAACATGCAGATATGCATGATTTTGCATACTGGCCACTGATTGGTTGGCAGTGCTTTGAATCCATGCATATATTACTGTATGTACAAACAATAATTAGCACAAAATAGAAAGTAACAAATGCAGTTGTAAAGCCTGGACCCTTACAAGTGTCTGTCTGAACCACAGTACCCTCTGCAGAGCGTATGTGTTTCCCCCTCAACCTAACGACAGTGCACCACAAGTGTTATGATGAGACGCTACTCCTTCAAGGCACACGCAATAACCATGTACGTCTCCAAAAACTAGCTCAGAAGATGACCCTATCCAAGATATGTGTGTTTTTTACTCCTCTGGTCACACAGCTGTCAGCAACATTTGAAGTGGCTCTTGCACATATGTTCGTGACAACACAACTCTTTCCCACAAAGAGAGTGATAGAATGAGCTAGATAGGGAATGCCAGATGCGCATCTGATATGCAGGCTGCTGTTAACTTGTTTAAACACATTAATCTATTTTGGTGTGAGCAATGATCATAGTTCCGTTGCAAGATGGATAACTACATTTTCTTATTTGTATGCTATTTCCAATTTGCTGTCATAGGAAACCAATGTGTTCAACAACCATCACAACATATTTCTAAAATTAAATTGTAATTAGTGTGTCTCTATTAAACCCCATCCAAGTCTCTGTGAACAGTTAATATGTCTTGCGCTGTTTTGCTTTTTCTAAGAGGAAAATGCCATTCATTCATCTTTTCACTATCTAATGGGTGTCCTGGAAACAGTGGAGCGGGCAGAGCTGGTGTCATCATCACTCTCGAACAATACATGGGTTAATATCATTTTTATTAAGATATTCAAAAAGAAATGCACACGCCATACTTTCCCGAACAGCAACTGATTGTTCTTGGTTTCTTCTCCAATTTTCACATTCTCCAAATTCCTCCTCCAAACCACTTTTAATGATACCAGGATTTTAATGGTAAAGGATTGTTAATATTAAAGACCTTTCAAGTTTTCCAAGGTCAGGTGTGATTAGGACATCAGGTCCTGGTTGTGTATGTTGTATTATTGCAATAGTTGATTTTAAATGCCCATTATTACTGTGGGACTAAATCTCAGAATACAAAGGAAAAGAACAAGGTTAGATGAGCAGCGCCTACCTGGCACGAGAAGCGCTCTGGAATGAAATTGTGTTATGCATGTAAGATTTTCTGGGGAGCAGAAATGGAACAGTTCTTTCAATACATTACTAATTGTAATGAGGAGGCAAGTATACAGTTTATTTTATTATCAAAACCAGTTGAGCGGTGGGATGTTTTTCTTCTGCCTGCAGCAGGGTTCTGCAACTTGCGCAACCCCCAGATGTTTTAGACAGTGACTTCTAGGAGCCCTAACCATTAACTAAGCTGAAAGTGCTGATGCAAGTTGTAGTTGAAAATATAAGGAGAGACAAGAATTTCAGCCTCCTGACTGGACCAAAAAAAGGAATTAAGATAATAGTAATCAAATGCATTGTGTATAGCATCAGTGAGGCATAGAAATGGGATGGAAATGCATGATGTATAGCATCAGTGAGACATGTAAATAGGACTGTAAGTTAGAGAATAATGCTGCAGTATGACCACAGCATTTCTTCCTGTGAAGGGAGGGCAATGCGCTTGTCACTGGCAAGTGAGCACTATTTCACCATACCTCTCAATCCTTTGTTTCTCCAGGGCAGGTGAAACATCCGATTTTGTTTTTGACAGGTGGGAGCTATGACGAATAGCAGGGATTTGTCACTTCCACCCCAAGGTGGAGCCTGCCCATGTGAGGCTAGGGAGGTGAGCTTGCTCCGCAATACTCTCCCTACAGGTAGAAGCAAGTGGAACTTCACCTGGTGAGACTCCCCCTTTGGGGACAAGGACTCATTCGCAGGAGGAACTCCCTAGAAGACCTTCCCATAAAACATCTTTTAAGTTTTCTGAGGACAATGTCTGTGAAGAAAAAGCCGCTATGTGTTATTTGCAACATGAATTAGAAAACACTCCTCTAAGGTCCCGTTTAACTGGGACAAAGAAGAGGACATATGAAGGAGAAGGGAAGCTACAAGAGAAAGAGAAAAAGGGCCAAAGACATATGCATAGGAAGCCCCATGCACCCCAAGAAGGGGTGGAGCCTGGGGAAGTGAAGGAAGAGCCTGCACATTTCAAAAGGGCACAGCCACCTACTTCAGGGGGAAGTAGAGGCAAGATGGTCAGCTTCATGTAGTCGTGAGAGACTGAGTGGTGACCAGCGTGCTACAGTCAGTAGCAAGGAAGCCGGGGGAAGTCAAGCTGGATGCATGACATCCCGAAGCCGATTGTGTCTAATATAATCTAAAGGCCGAAACATGTCAACAATCTTGAAAGACTAGAGAATAACGAGAGTCTTTTTGTTAATACCCAGATTAACAAGGGGGGTCCTGGGAGTCCCTCTGCCAGACATTAGTCCTGGTTACGAGAGACTTACCCAGAGTCTTTAGCTCACTATCTTTCACAAAGAAGAAATATCCCAGACATATCAGCCTTTGTCCTGCCCTGGGGCAGTCCAGCACTGAAATGCTAGGCAATTCTCCTCTGAACAAGAGTACCAACAGAAACCCCAGACACGTGTTTCGGTCTGGTTGGACCTCATCAGTAGGGTGGATCTGTGCCTCTCTAAGAATAGTGAGCAAGGGGTCCACGTCTGGATTCCCCTAGTAACTTAGGGTGAGACCCAAAGTTACTTAAATATGCAGATTAACAAGGGGGGTCCTGGGAGTCCCTCTGCCAGACATTAGTCCTGGTTACGAGAGACTTACCCAGAGTCTTTAGCTCACTATCTTTCACAAAGAAGAAATATCCCAGACATATCAGCCTTTGTCCTGCCCTGGGGCAGTCCAGCACTGAAATGCTAGGCAATTCTCCTCTGAACAAGAGTACCAACAGAAACCCCAGACACGTGTTTCGGTCTGGTTGGACCTCATCAGTAGGGTGGATCTGTGCCTCTCTAAGAATAGTGAGCAAAGGGTCCACGTCTGGATTCCCCTAGTAACTTAGGGTGAGACCCAAAGTTACTTAAATATGCAGATTAACAAGGGGGGTCCTGGGAGTCCCTCTGCCAGACATTAGTCCTGGTTACGAGAGACTTACCCAGAGTCTTTAGCTCACTATCTTTCACAAAGAAGAAATATCCCAGACATATCAGCCTTTGTCCTGCCCTGGGGCAGTCCAGCACTGAAATGCTAGGCAATTCTCCTCTGAACAAGAGTACCAACAGAAACCCCAGACACGTGTTTCGGTCTGGTTGGACCTCATCAGTAGGGTGGATCTGTGCCTCTCTAAGAATAGTGAGCAAGGGGTCCACGTCTGGATTCCCCTAGTAACTTAGGGTGAGACCCAAAGTTACTTAAATATGCAGATTAACAAGGGGGGTCCTGGGAGTCCCTCTGCCAGACATTAGTCCTGGTTACGAGAGACTTACCCAGAGTCTTTAGCTCACTATCTTTCACAAAGAAGAAATATCCCAGACATATCAGCCTTTGTCCTGCCCTGGGGCAGTCCAGCACTGAAATGCTAGGCAATTCTCCTCTGAACAAGAGTACCAACAGAAACCCCAGACACGTGTTTCGGTCTGGTTGGACCTCATCAGTAGGGTGGATCTGTGCCTCTCTAAGAATAGTGAGCAAGGGGTCCACGTCAACTCTTTTGTTTTGCTATTGTCACCCCGAGTGGGAAGGGTATGCCCAGACGTGGGTCCCTTGCCTGCTGGGCCTAGAGACCCAAGCTACTCCTCACTGATGACGCCCAACAAGGCTGAAACATGTCTGGGGATGCTTGTGGTCTCGTGCAAAAGGGATGTGACCTAGCAGTTCGGGCTGGACTACCCCTTTGGGGGTGGGACCAAGCCTGATTTGCATATGGTTTTTCCCCTTTTGTAATGGCTTGGCAGGCGAAGAACGATGGTCTGGAGGGTTGCCCAGAGCAATGCCAGAGGTCAAGATTTATTCTAAACCTTCCAGCCATCAACTCTTTTGTTTTGCTATTGTCACCCCGAGTGGGAAGGGTATGCCCAGACGTGGGTCCCTTGCCTGCTGGGCCTAGAGACCCAAGCTACTCCTCACTGATGACGCCCAACAAGGCTGAAACATGTCTGGGGATGCTTGTGGTCTCATGCAAAATGGATGTGACCTAGCAGTTCGGGCTGGACCACCCCTTTGGGGGTGGGACCAAGCCTGATTTGCATATGGTTTTTCCCCTTTTGTAATGGCTTGGCAGGCGAAGAACGATGGTCTGGAGGGTTGCCCAGAGCAATGCCAGAGGTCAAGATTTATTCTAAACCTTCCAGCCATCAACTCTTTTGTTTTGCTATTGTCACCCCGAGTGGGAAGGGTATGCCCAGACGTGGGTCCCTTGCCTGCTGGGCCTAGAGACCCAAGCTACTCCTCACTGATGACGCCCAACAAGGCTGAAACATGTCTGGGGATGCTTGTGGTCTCGTGCAAAAGGGATGTGACCTAGCAGTTCGGGCTGGACTACCCCTTTGGGGGTGGGACCAAGCTTGATTTGCATATGGTTTTTCCCCTTTTGTAATGGCTTGGCAGGCGAAGAACGATGGTCTGGAGGGTTGCCCAGAGCAATGCCAGAGGTCAAGATTTATTCTAAACCTTCCAGCCATCAACTCTTTTGTTTTGCTATTGTCACCCCGAGTGGGAAGGGTATGCCCAGACGTGGGTCCCTTGCCTGCTGGGCCTAGAGACCCAAGCTACTCCTCACTGATGACGCCCAACAAGGCTGAAACATGTCTGGGGATGCTTGTGGTCTCGTGCAAAAGGGATGTGACCTAGCAGTTCGGGCTGGACTACCCCTTTGGGGGTGGGACCAAGCCTGATTTGCATATGGTTTTTTCCCTTTTGTAATGGCTTGGCAGGCGAAGAACGATGGTCTGGAGGGTTGCCCAGAGCAATGCCAGAGGTCAAGATTTATTCTAAACCTTCCAGCCATCAACTCTTTTGTTTTGCTATTGTCACCCCGAGTGGGAAGGGTATGCCCAGACGTGGGTCCCTTGCCTGCTGGGCCTAGAGACCCAAGCTACTCCTCACTGATGACGCCCAACAAGGCTGAAACATGTCTGGGGATGCTTGTGGTCTCGTGCAAAAGGGATGTGACCTAGCAGTTCGGGCTGGACTACCCCTTTGCGGGTGGGACCAAGCCTGATTTGCATATGGTTTTTCCCCTTTTGTAATGGCTTGGCAGGCGAAGAACGATGGTCTGGAGGGTTGCCCAGAGCAATGCCAGAGGTCAAGATTTATTCTAAACCTTCCAGCCATCAACTCTTTTGTTTTGCTATTGTCACCCCGAGTGGGAAGGGTATGCCCAGACGTGGGTCCCTTGCCTGCTGGGCCTAGAGACCCAAGCTACTCCTCACTGATGACGCCCAACAAGGCTGAAACATGTCTGGGGATGCTTGTGGTCTCGTGCAAAAGGGATGTGACCTAGCAGTTCGGGCTGGACTACCCCTTTGGGGGTGGGACCAAGCCTGATTTGCATATGGTTTTTCCCCTTTTGTAATGGCTTGGCAGGCGAAGAACGATGGTCTGGAGGGTTGCCCAGAGCAATGCCAGAGGTCAAGATTTATTCTAAACCTTCCAGCCATCAACTCTTTTGTTTTGCTATTGTCACCCCGAGTGGGAAGGGTATGCCCAGACGTGGGTCCCTTGCCTGCTGGGCCTAGAGACCCAAGCTACTCCTCACTGATGACGCCCAACAAGGCTGAAACATGTCTGGGGATGCTTGTGGTCTCGTGCAAAAGGGATGTGACCTAGCAGTTCTGGCTGGACTACCCCTTTGGGGGTGGGACCAAGCCTGATTTGCATATGGTTTTTCCCCTTTTGTAATGGCTTGGCAGGCGAAGAACGATGGTCTGGAGGGTTGCCCAGAGCAATGCCAGAGGTCAAGATTTATTCTAAACCTTCCAGCCATCAACTCTTTTGTTTTGCTATTGTCACCCCGAGTGGGAAGGGTATGCCCAGACGTGGGTCCCTTGCCTGCTGGGCCTAGAGACCCAAGCTACTCCTCACTGATGACGCCCAACAAGGCTGAAACATGTCTGGGGATGCTTGTGGTCTCGTGCAAAAGGGATGTGACCTAGCAGTTCGGGCTGGACTACCCCTTTGGGGGTGGGACCAAGCCTGATTTGCATATGGTTTTTCCCCTTTTGTAATGGCTTGGCAGGCGAAGAACGATGGTCTGGAGGGTTGCCCAGAGCAATGCCAGAGGTCAAGATTTATTCTAAACCTTCCAGCCATCAACTCTTTTGTTTTGTTTTTGTTAATACCTACAACTTCGCTGTAGAGTTACTGATTCATTAAAATCGACCCGTGATTAACTATGTTGTTTTAATATTGTGTGTACTAATATCATGTATATTTTTATCTAAATATGTAGTATCCATTTAATAGAACATCTTTTTAAGTCAAACATAAGAGTGGTTCTAAGATATGTGGCAAGACAATTATCTAATGTATTGGTGGATCTATATACGTATGCTAATATGTTAACAGTGTAAAAACATTACCAATCCTGATCCTAACTGGCACAGAGAGGGGAAATCTTTTTCTCACCTGTGTTTAGACAGTCTATTATTTGTTCTCTCATTTTGAGAAATTGATCCCCCTTAAGAAATACATTTGGGAGATTACCTAAGTGTTAAATCCCGAAGCCGAGAAAGAAAAGGAACCTGAGACTGGTGATGTGACCACGCAAGGTTTGTGCTGGACCAAGGGTCCTCACAATAATGTTGAAACTATTCTGCCATGGCACACTTGGGACACACTGGTACACAAGCTACCAGATAGCCATCCAAAACGAACAGAGGGAAAAGAAGCTGGCGAAAGGACGCAAGACCCCAGATTAGAAGGAGAGGCAGTCTATCCTCAATGGACGAGAACCCTGGTGACATTAACCCTAAGGACAGAAGGTAATAGGGATAATGGGAGACCTGGGGAAGTGATTGAGAACCATTATTAGAACACTCATACTCGTCACAGCCAAGAGGGGGAAACAAGAGTGAATGATGATCACTACTGGAATGCCCATACTCGTCTCAGTAAAGAGAAAGATAATATAACAATACCAGAAAGGAGAGTGAATGAGAATAATAATTAGAATTCTCATCCACATCTCAGTCAAGAGGAAGATCTTAACTCTTATAGAGAAAGCAAACCTCTTGTTGACAAGATAATTAGTAATACTGAAGCCTCCTCTCTTACCAATTTTTCTCTATCTAATGATTATTCTAAAGTATTATCTCCAAACTCCAGTATGCCCCAAAAATCTAGGGCAGACGCTCAGCAGGAAATTACAACATGTTTTAGCGATCTAGATTATTCAGGAATTAATATCTCCCTGGATTTAGACTGTTCACGATGTGAGAGCCCTGTACATCCCCTGTATACGTGAGAAAAATCAAGAGATGCCTGACGAAAGTTTACCATCTACTCATCATTCTAAAGATAGAGGTGTAAAATGTCCTGATGTGATGCTTTGCACTGGGGAAAAAAGTAATTATAGCATCCCTGTAATATTTCAAAGTAAGACCATATGGGAACAGCTGGATACGGGTAGTAAAGGTTCTGCTATACAAACCAGCTTGCTTCCATCCAGTAGGAAACCCATAGGACAGAAAGAAATAAGCTGTGTCAATGGTCAAAAAGGAGGGCATTTCCGAACAACACTCAATATTACCATTTTAGGGGGAAAACTATCAGTACTGGTGGCAGTAATACCTAATCTTCCTACATCTATTATTTTGGGTAGTGAAGTTTCCTACTTTGATGAATGGATTTGTATAGTGTCCCAGATGTAATTGAAAGCTATGGCATCTCTAACAAATTCATTAAAAAGGAAAAGTGCTTTAAACCTTCCCATTATGAAGAAATGTTTCCAGGTCAACCCATTGGTAACTAGGAAACTGGTGAACCTACTAAGAATGTGAGGGAGGCTAAAAGAGAAAGGGAGGGATTGAAATCTGTACTGGGAGCTCAGGTCTTTAGGGGAAGGGTTTGTGATGAATCCTATGTATCCCCCACTGTACCCCTGCCTAAAGATTCCTCCAAGGTGGCCAAGGAAAGGCAGACGCTTCTTGACCTTGGAGGTGGTGTACTGCGAGAGTATCACCTGGGGGGTGTTATGCTTGATTTATGCTTGATCCAAAATGGCGTGGGTGCGCAATGCATTCTGGGAGCGCTCGGAGCCATGTTGGATATTTACTTCATACCGCAGTGAAACGCTGCACACATTTTGCTGAGTGTTAGATTCACAGTGCTGAGACAAACATGCTTTCCAAACCTGGTATGCGGTCAAGGCCATTTCTGCTGGGAAAGCTAACGTTGTTATGGCTTGCTACTGTTCTCCGAGGAGCGTGTTTTTAGAGAAGGGAGGCACTGCGCTTCTTTGGGGAAAGCTCTCGATTGACTCAGCTGGCAACCGACGGCTGTTCCTCAACTGCGCAAGTGCAATTTCCAGAATGTTCAAGAATTAACTCCCCTTTGTGGAGCGTGTATATATGCGGAAACCCGGAGGTGGTCAGGTGAGACTTCAGCCGGAGAAAGGACGCTTACGTCTGGCCTTCCGGTGAGCTGTGGTGCTCTCGGACTGGCTGTTCCCGGGGTCTTCCAGCTGCTTCTGGACGAGATGAGGAATCCTGTTACGCTCACGGTGACGTATTTCTTTTTGACTTCTTTACTTCTTCTGTGATCTATGTCCTTATTATTTTTATGAGTTATTTCTATGTACGTGTAATCTTTGAATAAATAGCCATAAAGAGCTGATTATCTTCTAAAGAGTGCGTGGCTGTGAGTTATTGTGTCTGTCTGTTTATGGTTCAAAGTATTTGCTCTATAATTGCATTGGTGATTTATGGTTGTTCCGTGCACTTTTCGGGGAAGAGCAATACAGGGGGACACAGAGCCCAGGGCGATCAAGGGATCCCATGGGATGAGACGCGATATTCTCCTTTGAAAGGGAGTAACCTTCCGTATATACCAAATCATACAATGGCTTATTGCCATTATAATGTGTCGGATTCCCATATTAAGTTTAGAGATATGGGAAGAGGGGGGTTTAAAGGCCTTAAATCCCCCACTTAAGGAGGAACCCGTTAAACATGATGTGGTCAAACATCACCCTTACTCCGAGAGGTATGGAGAAAGGAAAACTGTAAATGGTGGCATGAGTAAACTGCCTTTCCCTTCTGTGACAAAACATGGAGTATTTGTAAAAGTGTATAAACAAAATAGTTCTAAAGTTAAGAATAATAAATTGCTAGTTAGAACTAAATGTTGTTATATGGGACTCCAAGTCCCATAATCCCATGAGTACTGGGACGAAGAAGAGGGCTGAAACGTGGTGCAAGCCTGAAGGTTAGGGTATTAGGCTTAACAGCCCACACTTGAGGAAGGCTGAGAGGCTTAAAGAGCTCCCTCGGGTGCAGGAAAGTAGATGCAGTCATAACTGGAGAGGTAGTAGCAGTTGTAGCAGCAGAAGTACTTGCTGGGGCAGGAGGAGGTGGCAGAATTAACGACAATGCTTGCAGAATCCACAGAAGTGGGTGGAAAGAAATGATGCCGGGAGTTACCATCCTGTTATCTCAGTTTCCAATCCTGAGTTGGTCCTTTTCCCCCAAAGTCTGGATTGCAGAGGTTGTGCAGCGGGAAGCGGGAAGTCTGAAAGCTTTCCCTCATGTGAACCTTGTTATGTGGCCCCAGGACCCCACACACGCATGCATTCATGCAGGCACACAGGAAGGACACGGGACGCGATGTTATCTCGTCCGCGTCCCGGCGGGAACTGCCGCACGGGGGCACTTTATTGCAACCGCGCATGCGCGGGCCACAACGAGGCTCGCGCATGCGCGCTATCCGTAACTCGGGACGTCACATCCCTTTTCAACTTTAACAAAAATGGAACACAAACTTGCGGGGTACATGGACCCCAAAACAAATGGTGGCCTTGAACACAGCCGTTAGCAGTTACACTTACGTCCCATCAGGTCTTCTCGGCTTAGTCGCCCGAGTCTAGTACATAGTCCTTGAGATAGCCTGGCAACCTCCGCTCTCGGCGGACGGGATATCTTGGTGGGGTCCCGGCCCGCATGGAACAGCCGGGTTCGGCTCCAGCTGGGGCGTGTTGCCCGTTCTCGCCTTGGTCGGCGGGTGGTTCCTCCGTGCTTGTGGCTTCCTCCGGTGCTTCGTTCTCGACTGGATTTTCCATTCTCTTGAAGAACGACCGGTTGCGTGTGACGGTCCCTCGATCGCAGGCCGCCGTTACCATCGTGCCCTTCACATGGGTTACCTTCCACGGGCGTGGCTCAAATGGGAGGGACAGTTTGCCTTCCGGGTGTCGATTCCTGACCAACACCGTGTCCCCTACCCGCATTTCCTTTTCCTGCAACCCTCGTCGTTCACTTTCCTTTTCGTTGCGCCTGACTCGCTCCTCCCGAATCTTCTCATTGTCGATAATTCCGGGTGTTCGGCCTTCTTCCTCCGGTAGCAGTCCTCTTGGGCATCGTCCGAATAGTGCTTCCGCGGGTGCCACTCCCGTGGACTGGTGAGGCGTCGTGCGGTATTCCCTTAGAAATTCCACGAGTTTTCTCTCCAAGTCTGCCCCGCTGCTGGCGGATATTCTTAGGACTTTGTTGAGGGTCCGCATCATCCTTTCGGCTTCCCCATTGGCCCGTGGCCAGAGTGGGGACACCCTGCGATGTTGGATTCCTCTTTCCTTGAGGTAGGTGGCGAACTGGTAGCCGGTGAACGGCGGGCCGTTGTCCGAGCATATAAGGTCTGGGAACCCATGTGTGGCAAACATCTTGTCTAGTGCCTTCGTTGAGAATTCAGTCGCCGTTGATTCAACTATCTCTACTTCGGGGTATCGTGACCATTGGTCCACCGCTACCAGAAAGTACATGCCCCGTCCTGTTGACCCGAAGTCTACATGTATTGTCCCCCATGGTTTTTGGCTGCGCTCCATAGATCGGATCGGCGGAGCTCTGTCCCCTGGGGTCGCGGCCTGGCACGCTAGACATCTTTTTACAAAGTTCTCTACCATTTTCTCCAAGTCCGGGAACCATACTTTTGCTCTTAACCGTGCCTTTGTTTTGACCACTCCCTGGTGACCAACGTGTGCCAGTTCTAGTATCCGGGACCTCAGCGTCCTTGGCACGACAATTTGGCGTCCTCTCAGTATGAGCCCGTCGTCTGAGATGGACAGCTCCTCTCGCACCTTCCAGAGCGCTTGGAGGGCCCTCCGGGCCACTTCTTGTCGGCGCGAGTTGTCCCGCAGCACCTCTCTCCAGTCGCCGCTTCTGATTGCAGTCCGGACAATGCCGAAGACCTCGTCGTTGGCTGATTCCGTCGATATGGCTGCTCTTGATATCGCCGTTGGAAGGGAACCTTCCACCACTTGACATAGTAGTCCGTGACAGTCACTCGCACCAATGTCTGTATCTGGACCCTTTTTGTTGGGATGGCGTGATAGGTAGTCTGCCGGATTGTTGGTGCCTGGCCTGTACATCAGTCGTACCCCATACTCCATCAGGGCCAGCATCCACCTTTCAATCCTGGGTGGTGGTTTCGATGACACGCCGGCTAGTATTGGTAACAAAGGCTTGTGGTCCGTCACCACCACAACAGGTTTGCCCAGGATGTATAGGCGGAAGTGGCGGCAGCCCCACAGGATGGCTAGTGCTTCCCTTTCAATCTGTGAGTATTTCATTTCGGTAGTGGAGAGGGCTTTACTCGCGTATGCGATAGGGCGCATATCCCCACGTTCGTCAGGTTGCAGCAGAACAGCCCCAACCCCTACCGGGCTCGCGTCTACCACCACTTCGGACTCCACTCCAGGGTTGAAATACGCCATGGTGTCGCCATCGGACAGGGTGGTCTTCAGGGTCTGGAATGCCTCTTGCTCCCTGGCGCCCCACTTCCATGCGGTGTCGTTCCTCGTCAGCGCCCTGAGCGGCTCTGCCGTCGACGCTAGCCCTTTGATGAACCGCCCACAGTATGTTACCATCCCCAGGAAGCTTCTCACCTCGGTGGGGGATTGCGGGGCAGCAGCGTTCCTGATGTCCATGATTTTGGCCGGGTCAGGGGACACGCCTGCTGCATGAAAGATGAAGCCAAAGAAGCCTATGCGGTCCTTGAAGAACTCGCATTTTTGTCGATGTAACGTGAGGCCTAGATTTTTCAGCCTTTGGAGGGTGCTTTCCAGCCTCTTCAAGTGTTCCGATTCCGAGGCTGCGAACACCAGGATGTCGTCACTCATGTTCAACACGCCTTTGAGGCCTGCTAGGGCTCCCCGGATGGTGTTTTGGAATACTTCGGCGGCTGACGAGACCCCGAAGCTTAGGCGTTTGAATTGGTAGAGACCATCGTGCGTCGTGAATGTTGTTATATACCTCGAGTCAGGGTGGAGTTCCAGCTGATGATACCCTGCTCTTAGGTCTAATTTGGAAAAGACCTTGGCGCCTTGTAGTTCTCCAATGATGTCGTCAAGGGTCGGTGTTATGTGTCTTTCCCTCTTAATCGCTGCGTTGGGCAGCCGCATGTCCACGCATATTCTAACCGCCCGGGTTGTTTTGGTTTGGGCGTCACCACGATCGGGGAGACCCATGGCGTCGGCCCCTCTACTCTCTCGATGATGTCCATGCTGACAAGGGATCGGAGTTCTTCCTCTACCTTTTCCCTGAGGTGGAAAGGTATCCGCCTGTGTTTCAGGGCCATGGGCCTGATTGAGTCGTCTATGTGGAGTCGCACTGGGGGCACTTTCAATTTCCCAATCCCCTCGAAGATGCTTGAGAATTTGTTTAGCAGTGTCTCAATGTCTATCTGATATACTTCGTATGCGAAGTGGACGAGGTTTAGTGCCTCGGATGCGGCACAACTGAGTAGGGAGTGTGGGCTAACCTCTGTGACGAAGAATCTGGCCTTAATTGATACTTCCCTCTTAGACACGGGTGCCATGAATACACCTTTGAGAGGCAACGGAGTATCTCCCTCAAACGTGAACATTTTCGCCATGGATTTGTCTAGTGTTGGAGGGCCTGGGAGTCTCAGGTAGTGCTCCTCCGCTAGAACGCACACCGATGCACCTGTGTCGATGAGGATTTGTGTTGGCACCCCCAATATATTCACTTCGCACTTGGGTTGTCTTTTCCGTTTGTTCCCCGATGCGATGTTAGAGATGAAAAAGACTTCATCTTCCTCTTCTTCTTCTTCTTCCTCCGCGAGCTGTAGCTTTTGGATTTCTAGTTCAAGCGCTGCGATGCTCCGCTGTCTTCTGAAACCACTACCCCGTGCCCTCGCGGGTCCTCTCTGCACCGGCACCGGAGCAGGGGCGCGGCACATGCGGGCATAGTGTCCTGGTTCATTGCACCGTCCGCAGGACCTACCCTTGGCTGGGCACTCCTCCGTGTGTGGCAGGTCATATCCACAGTAGTTGCAGGAAGGGCCAGAGGTGGCAGGGGTGTTATTCTCAGAAGACTTTGGGGTCCATTTGTCTCTCGGCCTGGACCGTTTATTTATGGCATACGCCACATCCCGTGTGCTGGGGTGGACCGCTGCGTCCATGTTTGCACCTCTGGACTCTGCCAGCTCATATGTCCGGCCACTGTCTTGTATTTGTTGCAGTGACCATCCTGGCTCCCTCAGTATTTGCCGTCTCAGTTTGCCTGAGCTGCATCCCTGGATCACTTGGTGTCGTATCATCGACTCTTCGTTGTCCCAGCGACACGTGCTAGCCATTAATGTCAGTCTGGCACAGAATTGGTCAAGGGATTCCTCCTCCCGCTGTTTCTCCTTGGAAAAGAGGAACCTTTCATAGTCTACATTTGACTGGGGTATGAAGTGGTTTTCCAATGCAGTCTTTGCCGTGGCGTATGTGACTATCTGCAAGTTGAGTGATTCGTATATACGCATCACCTCTAGCCCAGCCGAATATAGGAGCGTCGCTCTTTTTGAGTCATCATCAGTGGTTCCTGTGGCTGTGAAGTACATTTCTAGTTTCTTCACCCATAGTAGCCACCTGGAGCCTAGCTTGGACGGGGGGCCAGAAGGATCAAATTCCTGCATGGGCAGTAGCGACCCTTGTTGAGTCCTTATCACTCTTGTCGCAGCTTCTGTTTCGCCATCACTTCCCGCCATCCTCACAGGTCGCACAGGCACCGCTCGGTGATTTGGAGGCCGCAAACCTGACTGGGGTGGGGTTCCACGTACCTCAGACTACGGTATACCAGGTCGTTTTCACTCCTTGGTCTCTGCCCAGCCGTTTTTGCACTCTCTGTGTTGTTGTGATCGTCCCCAGATTGTTGGGGGCGGTCAGGGTTCCAAAAATTTGTCGCGTCTTCTTGGAACGGCAGCGCACGAGCACCTTCTCAGGCCGCTACTGCCACTCCACGTGGAGTGTTGCCGCTGGGTCCGCTCCGTGTCACCGCGTAGCAACGCAGATTTATTGTTCCTCTGCACCCACGTGTTGGGCCCACGTTGCGGCGGTGGTCCCGCCTCGTCGCCAGTTGTTATGTGGCCCCAGGACCCCACACACGCATGCATTCATGCAGGCACACAGGAAGGACACGGGACGCAATGTTATCTCGTCCGCGTCCCGGCGGGAACTGCCGCACGGGCGCACTTTATTGCAACAGCGCATGCGCGGGCCACAACGAGGCTCGCGCATGCGCGCTATCCGTAACTCGGGACGTCACAAACCTGATTGCAGAGCGTTCACAGCAAGAAGCGTGCAGCAGACCGTGTCTGGAGGTGGGCGTGCTCCAGGGGGGGTCATGGTGAGCCGAACTCTGTGTCTGTGTGGTGTAACCGAAGGCAACTTAAATAGAGAAGTGTGCCCAGTCGAGAAAACACCTGTGGTAGAAGCCCTGCAGTCTGTGATAGAAGCCAAGAAGCTGGTGAGTGTGTCCGCGTGTTGCCAAGCCCTCAAGCAGTGCATGTGCGCAAATGTAACCAGTTGCTTTTCACTTGTCAAGGAGTGAAATCGACTAAAGCTGACTGGAGCGTGTCAGACAATGGAGTGCGCTGTTGAAGGAAGTTTTAAACCTTGTAGAATGTGAAAACTGTTTTAACGTTTGTAATTGTTGTGTGTTCTTAAAAGTGAGATTAACACAAAGACCAAGCCTTGGTAAAATCCTAACAACATTGTGTCTTGTAAAACCAAGCGTTAAACTTCAGCAAAGTGAACAAATGAGAACAAACAAGCATTACCTTGAGCCAAGAGGTGAACAAGCAATGCCCTCAGCCAAACGAGACTAAAATAAAGGTTCCATTGGGAATAACTGTTGCTACCAGAAGAAAAGGGGCTGGCATAACATCTTTAAAGGTAGAGCTTGTAAATTAATGACTATCGTGTGAAGGAAACAGCTATTGGCCATTAACTGAGATTGCCAAAGTCAATAGAGGTTGAATTGAAAATACTTGGTTGGGGGTTTGACAAAAGACAAGAGTGGTTGAAAAGCAGCCCTAGAAGAGAGTTGGTCTTAAAGGAAGACAAAGATATTGCTTATATAGGAGAGCTAAAAGGGCCTTGGTCTGAATCTTGTCTTTGCCCTAACATTGTGAAGAAATGTTTAAAGCAGTTTAAAGTAGAAGTCTTAACCTTTGGAAGTGTCAGTGGGACTGAAACGTCAAAAGCAGAGAAGTGAAAACTGCATGGCGTACATCTGAAGGAGTTAGGTCTGGCAGGAGAGTGGGCCAGACAGAAGAAGGGGTCGAAGACCGGGAGTGGGTCACCCCGGTAGAAGTTGAAGTTTTGGTGTTTCATGGTGCCAGTAGAAAAAGCACTGCGAAGAGAAATCTGTGTTTCATGTTGCCAAGAGAAGAGCACTGTGAGGAGCATTTTGTGGGGAACCTTGTGTTTCATGGTGCCAAGAGGAAAGCACTGTGAAGGGAGCCGTAGCGGAAGTTGTGGTGCTTCATGGTGGCAAGAAGGAAGAATTGTGATATTTTCTGAGTCAAGAAGTTATTGTGTTACGGGGTATTTCGAGAGAAGCACTGCAAAACATTTAAATAACGTTTTGAACTGTAATTCCTGGAGGAGAAGGATCTTTTCTGGGTTGAACTGTGAAGTGTTAGAAGCTTGCTTCAACTAAACAGACTGTATCAAGAACTGTTTTGGAACTCTATTTCAACCCTGGGTTTCCTTGTTGTTTTGCATGGGACAAGACTTTGACTTAAAACCTGGTGAAGGGGAATTCACTCAGGTTACGAATATAGAATTTGAACTTGTTACACATCTAAAAATTTTCATCTTCTGAACTGCCATATACTTTCTTGTTTAAGTGTGTGTAAACTGTAAGGGCCAGAAATGTTGTGTTTAGAGTGTTTTTCCTTAGTTTAATTAGCCAGAAAAATCCTAATTAGAGTAGGGCAAGTAAGGTGTTGGATTTACATTTTTTGTTTAATAAAATGTCCCTGTTAGGAAAACCCTCTACATTTTTTGTTTAATGCGTCTGCCTCATATTTCTGACCCCTCACACATTATAAGTAGAGGTGAATGAGAAATATTGTGGTAATGACCCAATTCGTAGCAACACATACCAAGAAGGCCTAAGTCAGATAGAAGGTCAAAGTAAGAGAAATCTGAGAACAAGCTGGACATTGTAGATCTATCTCCAGACACGTAACAAAGGGAAATCAAAGACGATGAACTATTCATGAAACTAGGAAATAGTCCAGAAGGAAAAGGTAGTTGTTGGATAAGTTTACCAGAGAAGGAGAAAAGGATCACTTATTATAGAGGAAAGAAAGACAAGAAACGAAAGTCCAAGACAATAGTGAATGAACTGTACGCACTGATAGAAATGGTCACTAGAAACTACACAAAGATCATTTATTTAAAAGTGTTTGCGAGATAAGCCAACAAACCTCAGGGAAAGAGACATTCTCCTGACTTTGAGTTGGTAAAACAGTGGTATGGTCAGATAGGTTACAGTTGGACGGTGAGCGGTTTCATTTATAGACATTCACTGACAACTGACAAGCATCTTAGCTAGTTTCATTAGGTAGGAACGACTTATAGAACAGAGAAATATAGGCTTTATTCATATCCTTGAATAGAAACAACAGTGAAATGTCTGACCAGAGTCTGTGTCCTTCTTCTGACCTACCACTGAGCCCATTGAAGGGAATGGGCAAGTAGGGCACATAGTTGCCAGGTTTCCCTGTTCCATGTGGAACCTTTGAACCAGTCCTGTTTTTATTCTGGCACAGCATGCTGGGACTTGTAGGCAGTGGTATAAGTGTACCAAAAAAAGTAGTGGAACTGTGGTCTCAACAGGGAAGAGGGTAGGCGGACGCATAGTGCAACATGTGACAAATTGTTGCCGCCGGAACATTGCAATAGTCTACGTGACTAGTAACTAAGGCTCATATTACAACTTTGCACTTGCACAGGGACATGAATGGACAAATCCTCCATATAGAATGGTGAATATGGTCATAAAAAGCAGAGGAGTGGTAAACAGAAAAAAATAAAACTAGTGGAACACCGCTCCCGACCGTTCCCGCTCACTTCGATAGCTGCTTGTAGGTCCATCCCTGACATGGGAAACAAAACTACAAGTTCCAGCATGCAATTGGAAGCAAAAACCAGCACTGGCTCGAGGTGTCACGCATGGAATTGTGAAACTTGGCAGGCAGGGGCTTGGTGGGTGAGTAAACTGATTACAGGGTGGATGACACCTGCAAAAAGCATGTGAGTTGAGAGGCATGATTTCACTGCAGCTTTTCGGCTCAGTGTCCTACCCAAGGCCCCCCTGCCCCCGCAGCTGCACCAATAAGAGCCACATGTAGAGTGTAATCAGCAGGTTAGCTCAACTTGGAAACTGCTGAAATGAATAGCATTTGCTGTTCCGCTCCCTGGCTCCACTCCCTCTGAGGCTGGAAGTGAGTGCTGACTTTTCAGGGAGTTGAGGGCTCTGCCACCAGAAATCTGTCAACCTGATTGCATGCAGTGTGTTCATCTTCTAGAGGGTGTTTTGGGGTGTGGGGGTGACTCCCCGGGCTCATGTTGAGTGTCATTCCAACTAGGTGCAGCCTGGTGTTGCTGGCCCACACAAACACCTGCTTGGATGACTGCTCGATAGAAAGGAAACTGTAAAGCCAAACATCTGCTGTAGCCTTCGATGAATCCACAGCCTTGCACCCAAGGCTTACTCTTCCTTATGGCACAAACTGGTAAAAAATGTGGCCAGTCACTTTCCAGCACAATAGTCTAAAAGATGCGCAATGCATGTATTGTGCAAAACAACATTTAGAATGATTGAAATTAGCACAAACGAATAAGTGGCTTGTGTTCTGTAATGCCACGTTGAGGTTACAAGCCTTGCTGTGTTGAAGCACATAACCCACTTATTCGTTTGTGCTAATTTTAACGATCATTTGCAAAATATTCCAAAGAAATGGTTGCAATTCCAGAATTTGTTTAGTACTTTGATGACCTGCACAGTCCCGAAATGTATGATGGCAACAACATTCTTCTGGCAACCTTTGTGGTGCCCCACCTGACCAGTGACCAAAGCGACATGCTGCGCTCCGCTATTACCTAGCATCAGTGATTTCCTCGCTGCCCGAGGGAAAAGTGCAGGGGTCGGACTGCCACCCAAAAGGTGGGTATCCAGTCATTGCATCGAATACAAAGCATTGAATGCCAAAAGCATCGAAAAAAAGCATTCAATGCTTTTCTTTCAAAGGTGAAGGTTTTAAGTATAATGGGTTTTAAGGGCTGAAAAAACAGGGGTTGGGGGGACGATGCTTTTATTTTTTAGATGCCAAGGCATTCAATGCTTCCTTCAGGCGTTCGGTTAGGAAGCTACTCCAGCGCTCACCCGCATCTGCACCAAACATTTCAGATAGACGTTCTTTCCCAGGTCCATGGAGAGATCTACAATGGTCGTTTTGCATAAGTCGGCCGGGGCCCTGCGCAATGCTCCAGCTAGCATCCAATCAGCCTGATAAACAAGATTATGCGAAGAAGTGGTCCACCAGGCTGGATGAGCAGATGCACGAGGGAGCAGCCAGGCTTTATAAAGGACAGACAATGATGGGGCCACTCACGCCTGTTACTAAGGTTCACTTAAAGCTGTAAACACGCTAATAGGCCTAAGAACCTGTACAAGGCGTTTAATTGTAGGCAACAGGCCTACCTATTCCAGCTGCTCTGTAATATGAGGTTTTAAGAGAACCTCTCCTGAACCCGTACACGCACTAGACAAAGGCACTGCTGTAAGGGCCCCCATGGAGGTCAGGCGGTCAGCCACAAGTCAGGTAAAGAGGGTCATGCTGACCACATCCCCCACTGTTTTTATATCCGGTTCTGGAGATTTTGGTGATTGTACTTTGGTCTGAGCCTAACGTTTAAGGGACTGTAGTGGGGGAAAGTGATGCGGTATGAGGATGAAATGCTCCTAACTCTGTTGCAGCTCAAGCACTCAACCCTCGTTCGTGGTCCATAAGCAGTTAAAAAACGTCAGAAATGTCTTCAGCTACAAAAGTAACTGGGAAAAATCACTATTGATGCCACGTTTGAGACCTTGCAAAATGAACCATCGAGGTGTTGGCCGGACAAGTGAGGTATAATCTTCATCTCTCGCATCATCTCAGATTTACAGATGGAGGTCGAAAGATGGTCCAAAATGCAGATGAGCACGGAGGCCAACATTGGCAAAAGGTAAATGTTCATGTTTCCACCAGCTGTGAAAACGGTTCTATTGAGGCCTAGTCATAAAACTCAGTCATCACTGTGCAGGCTGAGGGTTCCTGTGTGTAGAGGTGGCCTGAGTTACTCAGCCTGCTAAAATATCAGACATCCTTCCTACTAAACTAATACAGTCTGGATGGAGGGCGTGTGTGGCCACCACTCTGAAGTGGGCCAAGATGAAGCAGGCTATGCTATCAGCAGTAAACCTGCAGGGCGTTACTGGGGTTCCTAGTGATAGCCTCGCCACCCAAAGCATAGAATGCAAAAGCCTCCCAAAAAATGCATCGAAAAAAATTCATTTTTTTTTCAATGGGGGTTCCCCCCATTCCCTGTTTTTCTACCCCTTAAAACCCATTTTAATTAAAAAAAACCTTTACCTACAAAAAAAATGCATTTTTTCGAGGCTTTTGCATTCGGTATTTCCCATTGAAGGGACCTCTGGCCAATATTGTAAAAAAACCATGCTCAGGAGATCTGGTGAAGAGGAGTTAGGCATAGGCACACCTGCTAAGCGGGATGAGTGCATGGCTGAACCAAAACATTTGAAAAAATGACAAGACCCTAGTTGACTTCAGAATCAAGGACACCGCTCTAGCATGATATGCCGCTTATCACAAATTGGTCCTCTATCTTCTCTAAAGCACTGTTCTGGGCCCCCTATTATTCATCCTTTACACCTCAGGCCTCGGGCAACTAATCGCTTTCTTTGGGATCTCCAATTACCTCTTTGTAGACGACACACACATATTTTTCTCCTTGACCAATTTTGCTCCTGACCTTTCTGCCTGCTTATCTGCTTGTCTCTATGATATTTCCCACTGGTTGGCAATTCAAAGTGTTATGCTCAACTCCACTGCCCCTCCTCCGTCTGTCTCCCATCTCCTTTCCACCTGACCTACTCTACCTCTCCCTCAAGACTGATACCATTGGGGTCCTTTTTGTCTGCAACCTCAACCTTCACCACTTTATTACCGCTACCTCAACTGCAGCTAGGATTAATCGACTTAACAGAAGGAATATCCACCCACTCATCACCTAAAACTCCACCAAAACCCTCATACTGACCATAGTGCTCAGCCTCCTCCATGAACTCCTTTTGTAGTCCATCTACCTGCTTGTCTAAGTACTCAACTTCGCCACTATTACTTTCTCCATTCTTCTCCCACCTTCAAACACAACCTCCATGCAGGTTGGCACTCCATGAAAAAGTGGCCAGTCCTTAAATTCCTGCTGCTGGCTTACAAATCCTCCATGATTTTGCACCCCCTACTTACCTAACACTGCCTCCCACTTCTCTCGCCTGTGCACCATCTCCTGTAGGTCACTCTGTGTCCACCCTGTACCTCCTCTCACTTCTGTTCCTTCTCCCTTCGGCCCTTCATACCTGGAACTCCCTTCTGTCCCATGTCTACACCGCTTCTACTGTTCATGCCTATATATTTTTACTAAAATTTCACTTCTTCAAGCAGGAAAACTACCCATTATCTATCTATTCCCACATTACCACCCCTTGCTGATAAACCTGAACCTAGCCTCATGGTGCTGTGAAACCTATATTAAGCCAGTCCTTTCACACTGTTTGTAATGGCCTTTCTGTTACAGGTACATGAATCATTCATTCACGATCATCCAAAAATTCAAGGCAAGGAGAGAATCAAATAGTTGTTATGAAGAATAAAATCTAACCAAATACATCATCCAAAGAGGGCAGATCTAACAGATTCTTGACAAATGCGGGACCTGTTTTTAAAGACTTACTAAAAGCTATCAGATTGCTACCCTGAGATAATGAGGATTGCAGGGCATACCAGCATATAACTGCAGCACACAACAGATTTTCTCAAGGTGGAGGTCTGATGGAAACTTGGGACTTCAAGACAGGCTACCACCCGGTTCCTCAGGCTTTACGCCTCCTGGAATTATCATTTTGGAGTCAAAGTCAAAGTTCAGAGCATGGCTGCATTATTCGCCAATCAGGCAACCTTGAGCAAACTCCTGGCCCTGAGAGGAGCTGCTGGAGTATTAACATAAAGGACATGAATGAGTACCCAATGGATGACTGTGTTGAAGGGCATAGAGTAAGGAAGCAACGCTACCAGGAAAGATCCTCCAGCATCAAGCACATAGAACAATGTGCCCAGTGCCCACAGAGTAGCTGTCCCTGTGCTGCAGCCACGACAGAAGCCAAATTGTCAAAGGGCCAAGACGTTCTTAATCAGCAGATTCAGCACAAAGAGGTTCAGTTGGATGACAGCAATGTGTTCCAAAACACGTGCCCAGGAAGGGCTGTAACGGGGGGATAATTGGACAAACAGTCTAGGAATTCATCAAGGTGGTTTCATGGCCAATTTTGAATGAATCATGGAAAGAGACATGGCGTGGAGACTGGTTAACAATCTGAAACCAGAAAGAGAACAACGTGAAACATTTGTCTGCTTCAAAGTCAGGGCATAAGTCCTCGGCCTACAAAATAGGTTTTTATAGAGCTCATTAACAATTTGCTCAAGCATAAAAGAATATCAAATGACCCCCAATTTGAGAAGCACTTCACTGGCAAGGTGGAATGCTGCCCCGTATTGTGAACGTCCTGTTGGCAAAAACACTTCTGGAATATGAATACTAAATGAACCTTCTAAGCATTAAACAGATAATGACCAGATTAATAATCGTACCCACCAGAAATGGAGTATAAAATTGACAGGACAGCTCAAATAAGTATGAACGAGCTGCGAAAACCTTGCAAACAACACTACTTTATCAATAGAACAAGCAGGAATTGATCTCCTGCAGGCAACAGCAAATCTTTTCAGAATTTTCTTATATGCCCTAGCATCATCTACTATTATAGTTCAAGAATTGTGCAACTTGCACACATTTTTTTCAAAAGCTGCCACCAAGTTGGGAAGGAAATATTAAGAAAGGAACAGCAGATGAATGTCATAAAAACAACCGAAAGACGACATCAGAGCAGAAGAATGCACAGATGTATTATATGCAAACTCTGCCCTGACTAAAGAGACCTTACAATTGGTCAGAGTGGCTTTTACAGAACAGTGCAGACACAGCTCCAATGTCCATCTTTTCATTTATATATCTGAATGGCCCATACCTAGCATGGGAGCAACAGAGTGCTGTGCAGGTAATAAAGCAGAACATTGGTAATGAGAATTTAATAAGTCATCAAGTAAATATTAGTAATAAATATCACAGTATACAATATGCATCGGGGAGTGGGCAAGATAGCAGGAATCTAGATTTGAGCCATGGTGTTGTTGGAAGAGCCAGGTCTTCAGTTCTTTCTTTCTTAAACTGAAGGAGAATTGGAGCAGATTGCCACCGGGATGGAGTTCTCCAGAGCACCGGAATGTAGCGCGAGGACTGATCCCAGTTTTCTCCTTGCAAGCCAGTTCAGTTTCTAGTCTGGATATGGTCTTACTGGGAGACGACCATGTGCTGCCTGAGATTTTAGACCGCCATCCCAGAGGTGGTTAAATGTAGGTGAGGGAATGAGGTTTTGAACAAGATCCTAGCCGAAAGCGGTAAAAATACCTCTCATTCACCCTTTGCATCTGAACATTTGAGACGGCCATAGAAGAAAGAGCACACAGCTTTCAACAAGTAAATATATACTGCTCCCAACCATCAGAAACACTCTTTAGGGTAAAACCCCCTTTTCTTTGGTCCAACTCTGATCCACATGTATGACTCATGTGCCAGAATCGTACAAGGAAGTCATCACCACGCCTCCAGAGACCAGCTTCTGACCTAAATTAGCCATCAATTAATCGACAAATATCTAATCTCCCTTGTCACAGAAAGATTTTGGAAGGGGAATCTGCAAGCTCAGAAAAGGGACTGAAACTCCTCTTTAGAGGACCTGCTTATGGCTGTAGACGAGACCTGATCCTGCTGTACCTGTCTGCAGCATACAACAAAGCCAATGATACAATTCTACTAGAGAGAATGGAGACATGCATGGGGATGCCTGGTATGTCACTGAAGTTGGTCCAAGCCTTCCTTGCTGGCAGATGGCAACACACCAGGATTGGCGCAACCTGCTCTACATTGTGAAAGGTCTCCTACAGAGCGCCGACTGTAACCACACTAATTTTCTCCATACATACATGGCTGCTGGCAGAGATAAATAACTTGCATCAAATTACATTTCAAATATACACTCATGATACACAGACCACCTTTTCAAATAGAGGTTGGCGGCAGAACAATCACAGAAGCCCTAGAACACACCAGTCTATGAATATAGAACATTTTCTATACCTGGATTTCTCTAAACCAGAAATCCTGGTACTACTCACGGCTCTCAACTGGGAAGTCCATACTAGTTGAATTTCCAAATTCCCTGGCCATCACTAGTAAACAGAGAGTCAAGCCTCAGTCTCATGTTTACTGATCTTGTCTGCAACCCACTTAGCAACAACATTGTCAGGAATAGGAACCTACAGTTAATAATGCTTACGAAAATGAAAACCACACTTTCAAACAAACCATCGAGTGGAAATTATCAGTGTAATCTTGCTCTGCATTGATTACCGCAACAGGGTCTAAGTGGAAGAACCCAAGAAGAAATCCCAAAATTGCACAGACTTCAGTACCGAACGGCCCGGCTCTGCTTATACCTTAAAGAAAATATAACATATAGCCCTTGCTCTGAAATTGCTCCATCAGCTCACGGAAGAGCAAAGAAGCCAATTCAGGATCCTGTTCTTTATGTACAAAATGTATGCAGGCAATTTTCCAGAGGACCTATAACCCGCTGACTACTACCTCACTCTCCCTCAGCTTTTGTTCAGCCCCTACATTCCAGCGGGCCAAACTTAATCATAAAAAGCATGGATGAAAATCAACCAAAACTCAAGATGATCGACTTCGGAACTCCTTCAACCCCAACCGCAGGACAATGCTTTGTCTAATAGCTTTCCATACAAATAAAAAAACACAGCCTTCTTTACGGAGGTGTCCACCAGAGAGCCAAATTGATCAAGCAATTACACACCCTCCCCCAGAGTCTGGCAGTCTATCAGATTAACAATACAGGAAAACACCACCTCTACCCAAAGAACTATGCCAGAAGACAGGCAATATGCCTTGAGCATTATATTATACACTAGAACACCATGGAACAAACAACTCCTGAGAGCTCATGCTGTCCACAAACACACATCTCTAGCTCACCTCTACCCCAGTAATATTCAGACCCAGTGCTGACATGCTGGTGTTGTACAAAACAGAAATAAAATAAGGCTTGCCACAAAAAGGCAAAATAATTGTTTCTAGAAGCAAGGATCCAGGACTACGCGCGGATTGCTGAACAACAGTAGTTAAATATGTCAATGATGAATGGCATTCCCAATAATTATGGTACAAAAGTTACGAATGCCTAAATCCAGAATTGAATGTGAAAGAAATGTCTTCAGGATAATACCTCAAAATAATTATAATGAAGTAAAAACACAGGTTGGAATAACATATTTTTTAGACACAGAATGAATTGGTAGAGCAGCAAGCTTTGAAGACAAAAATACCCCACAAGTATTTATGAAGACTGAGGGACTAAGATCTTCGATAAAGCTCAGATTCTGAAACTTCTATAAGGAAATCGGAATAGCTAGTGACTCCATTTATGCAAGGATACTGGGGAAAAGTTACACCATTAAGTGAAAAGAATAATACTAAAAGCCTTGATGAAGCCCAGAGGGATGAAACACGTGTTGGCTGCAGTAGGTCGTATTATGAGGCAGTAGCAGACTTTTGGAAAGCTTGGTTAGCAGTATGGATTTTTTTATAAGCTTCAATACATTTTCAGATGACAGTTTTTAGGTGTTACCTTATTTATTGGGCCTGATGATAAAAATATTATTGATTTTAGGTATTAAATAAAAATATATGGGTCTATAAGAGTCTGATTATTGAAAGAATTGGTGCAAGACAGTATTGAGAAACCTTTCACGTCCTTTTCACGGATCCAGAACTGGCAGTACTGGCAAACTGTTTTGGCGAGCCAAATCAGAAAATGAAACGGATAGACTCAAACCTGCCTTCCTTATACAGAGTGGTTGATCTTGTTTCCTGATAGACGTCTGAGATAAGTTTCAAAATCCCTTATCATATGTCCCTGGAAGCCGCAAGGCACACATAATCCAGGGTGTCCACTTTTGAGCAAAATGTGACCCATGAATAGCACTCATCTTCATTGGCTTTTCTGGTCCACAAGCCCGATCTGACACATAAAACAGCATGTAAAACGGTATAATATCACCTCTCTTATGGAAACCTCTTCTTCAAGGAGAAAAGGCGGCTCTAGATATCCCCCTGTGAGGAGCCAGGAATGAGACGTGGACACAGAGGACTCGTGTTTGTGGTTACAAACCTTTATTAACAAAAATGAGGATTGGAAAATACCTCACTATCCCTAATCTACGAGGAATTTCCCTACCTCAATCAAAACTAATGAATCTATCCAGTGGCAGATGTCCAAACAAAAGGTGTGTCCTGTGTCTGTAATCCTATTCTGGCCCTCATGCACTAAATAAACTCCATGATGTAGGGGTATTGGCTATTGAGTTTTCCAAGTGTTCACATGTTCAAGTTCAACACAAATGTTCCAATCTAACAAAAGGTTTCCAATGAACAATGTTGACAGTTCTAGGGATCAGCTTCCTTCCCCAGATTCCTTGTATCAAGTTTCACCAACTCAAAAGACTGTGGGCTACATTGACCCACTGAACAGCATTTCGACAAAACCAAGCTGCATTTGCGCAGAAACAGCAGAATGGTTGCGCTGGATCCTGTGAGCACCATGGCCTTAATACTGCATTTTGCAGCAACAAAAAGATGCCAGCACTGTTTTGCCAAGCATACATTGGGCAGGATGGAACAAGGGGGCACATTGAGGGAGTGTGCCACTGTGTTCTGACATATACAGATAGAATAAAGTGAAAAGGCAGCACTGCTTTGCTGAAAGCCCAAAATCACCATTAAAAAGGAAACTTTTTCACCTTTAAAAATGCTGCTCTGATGCTATTTCCATCTGTTTTGTCCTTAAACCACTGTGATTAATAAGGCCCTGCCATGCCCAGTATATCTCATTGTGCTTCAGCAAAACCAGGCATGATTTCTGAATGACAGGTCCTGTCAAATCAACTCTGAGGAAAATCAATAAAGAGCTTCACTTTTCAGTAGTTCAAAGAAACTCCAGCTATCTGTGCCATGTCAATTTCAATACATCGGAGCTTCAAACAAAACTCCTGCATACAAGGAAACAACTATAGCTGCAAGACAGTGTGGGAATCCAGAGGGAGATGCAAAACCGAATTCACAAAAAAGAAATGCCAGCTTTTCACCACACATGTAAAATGGACTTTGAAAACTCAAGGAGGGTGAGAAAGGCCCATTTTAAAAATAAACTGTTGAATAAAAGCCTGCCATTGTCTAGCAATGTGAAGGAGTTTGTTGCTGGGGAAAAATACACACATGGGTTATTTTATTCAACTGGCTTATTCAGGACTAAATATAAGAAAGTAAAACTGTTAAACCATATTGGCTGGATTTTGCAAGTTCCAAAAGAAAAATAGGTTTCTGCTTGGGGATGCTACCAAACAGGAGGGACTCTCTTGGCAGATACTAACACCCCAGTGATAATTATTAGGTTGGACAGAATCTAGTCTAGGCTGAACCCACTGACAATGGGATTTCCAGGACAAGGAAGTGTGAAGTGGGGAAGGGGCAGTAAACCTTCAATCCAGATGGGAAACCCCCACCTTGAGCAAATTACAGTTGATGGCAGCTGAAGAAAGAACAAAATGGCAAAGTGACAGACAAAGGACTGCCATTTGCTTCCTAAGACTATTTATGAATAAAAATGTAAAGACTTTTATGTCTGCAACAAGACTTGGTAAAAATGTAAAAATTGCACAGTTTAAAATTGATTTTTTTGGGCTTTCATTTAAGACATGGTAGAATTCACGGCCCCTTTGGGAATGGAAAGGGCAAAGAATCAGGGATTACAAGAAAAGTATCGATGATTCCAATGCACATTTTTATACTTACATCCCTTATTTTAATCCACACATGTGTATAAAGTTTTGGAATTTTAGGCTGAATCGGTCATACTCAAAATTACCAAAAAGTCTTAGAAGGGCGAAACAATGTCTTACGGATTGCAGAGTTGGAGTGCTATGCTCCACACAAAATATGTAACCTGTGTATATAATTTGCTAAGAGATTTCAACTTTATAAATGTACTGTGTGTGGCAAAATCGGATTTTGGCTAAAATAAGGGTGGGAGGTTTTTTGGACATTGTAAACTCACACCATAAATCTGCCCTCTGGTTTTGAAATCTGACCAGTTGAGAGCGAGGCAGAGCCTAGTACCCTTGACCAATCCCATCAGTTAGAGGTGTGCTTAGCTAAGCCTGCCCAATCATATACTTCGATGATGCCACTGTGCATTATAAATAAGAGTCCCTGACAAGACTCTACACACACTCTGCCTGATTTTCCTGCGCCAGCGTTTCTGTTTCATTCATCCTGCTGAGTCCAGATTCCAACTACAAGGCCAAAGCATTGATGACCCTACTCCAGGGCCCACTGCAAAACCCAAGCAGTGCTGATCCTATTCCCAGCAAGGCCATTGATCCAGAATCAACCCACTCATCTCCCATTAAAAAAGGGAAAACTGTGGTGTTTTTTGGGAAGCATCCTGAACCAGCCTGGCTTGCTTCCCACTAACTGCTTGCCCACCAACTGCATCCAGATGTACCTGTGCCATCCAGTGACCAGAATAACCATCCGATGACCCGACCTGCCCAGCTGTCCTTTGCCAGGCGTGCTGCTGTGTAGTGACCAGAACCATTGACGGTCCAAAAATCCCAAACTAAAGTGTACTGTAAGTATAATCCCTACCCCATAGAAATCCCTAGTCTAATTTGTCTTGCAGTTGTCATTATCCCACTCTCAAAGCCATCCTATCCTTATAACTTGTTAAAACTGTCAGAATTCTTTGTGTTATTTCCCTGTATCTCCATGCATTAGCGCCACTTTTCTCTTCATTCCTGTCTTCCATAAATCATAAATCATTTGCGATATTGTGTTTAAATAAATTAGTTTTCCATAAAGAAAAGGGGAACACTGCGTGAAGGGTTACAACTGCAGCGTAACTTTTATATTCACAGGTGGCGTTCCTCTTTTCTTAGCCATTAAATCTAGTTTGAGTAAACTTTGCCTTTAACTTTTAAAAACCGATTCTCTTCTTCACTGCTATATTTTCCTAAAAACGAACCTCACTCTACCTTCCAAATCTCTAGCAATTCACTAGGTAGAGACCTATTTTCACCTCTATATTGTACCTGTGATATATATCTATCCCCCAGCCAAAAAACCGCACTCCAAATCGGAGTATGTTATTAAAAACCGTTTGCGTGAATTTACACAACAATTGAAAGGAAATGCAACTTTTACACGTGTCACTTTGCTGCAACATGTTTTAAACTTTCCGCTCAGTTTTCAATTGTATGCTCTTGGTAATCCATTGCTTGTGATTTTTAGTGTCTATGCATTGTTGCTTTAGTGAGAAATTGTATTTACCTTAGAGTTTTAACCACACATTCATTAATTATTTGTCCATTTCTGAGTGTCATTTCATAACATTGCAAGGGGTTTAAAATCTGTTTTCCACTCTTATTTGGTGAGGGAAGGTAAGATTTTGATTCCGTTTTCTGCCTCTTATTCCTGATTACCTGCTATGTCTTTCTATCAATTCAGAATCGATTATTCATGGGTTGAGGGAACATTGCAGGGGGAAATCCTAACTTGGTTGCTATCTTTCCTGAATCAAAAAGTGCTCCTATTCCCTGGTGTTTTGTATATGTTCCACTAGAAGGTTAAACCAAGTGTATTGCTTACATCCTCATTGTAATTATCACCCCATTGGTGATTGCTGCCCCATATTAAAAATTCTATGATTTCGTTTGTATTTTAAAATAAATAAATAAATAAATAAATATTGCATTTTACCAACCAGCCTTGTTCATGGTCCATTGTGACCCGGGGTATTTGAAAAGGGGGTGTGATACGAGTTGTGTACCATCTCAAATTGAATCTGCATAAAATAAGGAGAAAAGCATCTCAGTTGTGCGCTACATACTAGGCCGAGACCAAGGTGTGTGTCGCCTGATTGAAATCCTTAACAAGACTATTCAGGCCCCAAGAGGATTACTCTCTCCCTTTGGTCTCTTTACTTCTCTTTGTGGGTCCACTCCCTTCACCAAGTTTTCTCTTCCCCTTTTACACGTGGCAAATCCCAAGTTTATGTCTCTTCCTAAGGACTCTCTATCGCTCTGTACAATTTCACAATAGTTCATTAATTCAAGGGCGTGGCCTCCTTAAAGTTAATTAGAATAGGTATTTAGTTGTCACCTGGGACACTCCCGCCAGGCCTTGTCACACAAATGCCTAATTTTCACTTCACCTGGTGCATTACCCTACTAGGACTTTATTATATAAACATCATTCTTCACCTGGACTTTGTTACACAAATACTAAGCTTCACCTGGTAGACTTTCCTGCCAGGATTTTTGTTCCACAGACAAGGAGTGGCCCGGGCTAGGTATAGAACCTCACTCTACCCTGCAAACCTTTCTATATTGCAGACTCTCAAACTTAGGTGTGTTTTTCTCCTGTTTTAAAATTGCACTGTGAAAGTATTTAAAATTGCATTGTGAAACCTAGGCCTTTTCCCCACTATTCTAGACTCTCAAACTTTGGTGTGATTTCTGCTGTTTTAAATTTGCATCATGTAAGTAGTGCTGTCTTGTAGCTTGTCTCCTAGCAAAGCACTCATTTAGCAAACGTTTCTACTACTAAGTGCCTGTCGTCTTGTCCAATTGTCAACTTGTCTCGTCTCTCTCTGTCTTGTCTGCTTGCTCCCTGCCCTGTGACCTTCCCTAGTGTTTGCCCCCTACCCCTTCCCACTCCCTTCCTCTTCTCTCCTCTCCTCTCCCTTCCTACTCTATGGTGCTCTCTCTCTCTCCCCTATCTTTTCTAACTGCTTCGCTATTGACTATCCTGGTCTCCTCACTAAATCTTGGAGGAAGAAGTTTAAAAAGGACATCCTGGTCTCTCCAACCCAACCCTCCCTATCACTGACACCTATAACAGTGCCTCCTCCGGGCAAACTTTCACCGACATCCTCTTTGTCGTTCCCTCGCCAGACCTATGTACTCTACAGATGGTCTGTGCTCTCTCCCTTCTCTTTCCCTCCCATTAATGGTGGCACCCGGTGGGAGGCCCTTCTATCCTCATTCCACTCCTCTAAGGTCATCATTAATGTTTACCTGAATGGTACCGTCTTGGTTCAAGGCCCTCAAGCCAACCTTCTCCTCTTTGACAGACGCTTCCCTCATCAATTCCCTTTCTTCCCCTGCTGTTCCCTCTCTCCCCCTCCACGATTCCGCGCCTTCCCCTGCTGTCTCCTCCTTGGCTACCTTGCCCTCTCCTCCTTCCTCTTCTGCCACCCCCTCAGGCTTCTTCTACACCACTGCAGGGCATACCTCAGATTTTTACCCCTCCCCGGAAGACTTTCAAGGATCTCGCTCAGCTGTCAAACACTCCTCTGACATCTGCCACCTCCTGGAGGATCTTGACCTTGATGTCCTCGGTTTCACCGAGACATGGTTCACGGCCAGCTCTGTCACAAGCTTTGACACTCTCCTCCCTGATGTCTACAAGATCCTCTCCGTGCCAAGATCCAATTGTACCAGAGGGGGTGTAGCCTTGATCTTCCGTGAGTGGATTCCTGCCTCTGTCATCCCTACGCAGGCCTACTGCTCGTTCAAATGCCTCGTCTGCAGGCTCTCTCGCTCTCCTGGTCATTCCCTTACTCTGGCTACTGTCTATCAGCCACCTGGTCAGATCTCCTCCTTCCTCTGAGTGGGCGGACCTTTCCTCTTCCATACTGGTTTCAACCACTCAACTCCTCCTTGGTGACTTCTACATCCACCTGGATGCTTCCTGTCCTGCCACTGGACTCTTTTGCGACTCTCTCTCTCACTCACTCTGCAGGGCACACTCTGGATGTTCTGATCTCTTCAGACCTTCCCCTTACAATCCCTCTCACCACTCCTCTCTCCTGGAGTGATCACTTTCTCCTCTCCTCGCATCTCACCCTCTCTACCCCTCAGGCCAAGCCAACTCCAGCACTGCCCCCTACCTTCTCGGTTATCCGATCCATGAAGCGTGTGTCAGTTGAGGCTTTCCCCGCCACTTTCTCACACCCACCTGCCCTCTTGGCTGACTTACACCATGACACAGCCCTTTCCATGCTCCACTCTGCTATATCTGATACTCTCTATGTTTTTGCCCCTGTCATGAGGATCCGCTTGAAGCCCAAAGCCAATTGAATCTCTTGGTACGACTCAGACCTTGTCACCCTTAAACGCAAGTGCAGGGTGGCTGAAGGGAAATGGCGTGCTTCCCGTACAATCTCTGACAAACTGGCCTGCCGCCTGCTCCAAAGCGAATACCGGCTCCTTGTCCGCACTAAGAAGAGAGACCACAACCAAGCCTGCATCTCTGTGGCATCGAACAACTCGGCCAAACTCTTTAAAATCGGCAAGGAGGTGGCCAATCCTGCTGCAGTCTATACCTCTCCTGTCCCTTCCCAAGCCCTCTGCACGGCCCTGGCTTCTCATTTCATCTCTAAAACTCTGGACATCCTGTCCTCTCTCTCCTCCTCTTCCCCCTCTCACTCTACTCCCTGCTCTTCCTGTGGCCCTTCTGCGGCCACCTCTCCTCCCTCCTTCTCTGCCTTTCCCCTGTTCTCCTCAGACAAGGTTTCTAGACAAGTCTGATCTATGAAAGTCTTGTCAAAACAGGTTCATCCCTGTTCCTCCAAAACCATCAAGGACCACATTGACACCCTGGCTCCTGCTCTGGCGGATTTCTGCAACCATTCCTTCGCCACTGGAGTCTCCCATACCCTGTGAAGCACTCCCTTGTGCACAATATTCTTAAGAAACACTCTGCCGAACCTTCCTGCCCTGCTAACTATTGTCCAATCTCCATCACCCCCTTCCTGGGCAAACTCCTGGAAAAGCTGGCCATCTCCCTAATTAATCTTCACTCTGAATCTATTAGTTTTCTCCATGACCATTAGTCTGGCTTCAGAGATGCCAGAAACACGGAAACTGGTCTCCTGAACATCCGTGAAGACCTGCTCTCCAACCTCTATATAAACACCCTGTGTGTCCTCATCTTACTTGATCTCTCTTTTGCCTTTTACAAGGTCAACCATGACATCCTGCTCAACCGTCTCCGTGATAACCTGGGAATCACCGATCAGGCCCTGTCTTGGCTAACCTCCTTCCTCTCTGATCGACTCTCCCAGGTCCAACTTGGGTCCTTCCTCTCCTCCATCTCTATCTCTACCTGTGGTGTTCCCCAGGGGTCTAACCTCTCTCCCTGGCTGTTCAACCAATACCTGGCACTTCTTGCCCACCGCATTGCCGCTCTCTGCCCCAACTTTCAGTGCTATGCAGATGACAACTCATTTTCAGGCTCCCTTCTACCACCTCTTCTCCTTCTCTCATCTCGAACTTCCTGCCCGCCATCCAGGAGTGGTGTGCAGCCAATGATCTCTGCCTTAATGCCAGTAAGACAGAGATCATCCTCATCGTCACACGTGCTTCTTCCTTTCTTGTCACTCTTTGGCCTGCCTCTCTTGGCCCTCCTCCTGCTCCCACCTGTGAGGCTAAAAAGCTCAGGGTCATCTTCAACTCCACACTTTCCTTCTCTCATACCTCTGACGTCTCTAAGAAGTCACACTACCAGCTGCACCTCCTCAGCGGTATTCTTCCCTTCCTCTCCTTCCCCCAGAAGCTCTCTGTCTCCAGAGCTCTGGTTCTCTCTAGGCTGGACTACGGCCTCTACGCTTCACCCTCTGCAACTCATCCAAAACAGGACGGCAAGACTTATCCTTGGCTTCAAGCCCAGGGATTATATCTCTCCAGGACTGAAATCTCTGCACTGGCGGCGAGGATCAAGTTCAAAGTCCTCTGCATTGTCCACAAGGCCTTCTGGGGCCTGGGACCTCAATACCTTCAACTCTCTCTTCCTAAATATCATCCTTCTTGAGCTCTTCGCTCATCCGCCTCCAACTACCTCAGGGTTAGTTGCTTCTCCAAGCAGCGAGTTGGTGTTAGACCTCTTTCCTCTGCTGGGGCCTCCCTCTAGGACAGCCTCCCTGCCTCTCTGAAACTTGAGGAGAACCATCTACGGTTCTGGAAGCACCTCAAGACCTTCCTCTTTGCTTCTGCTTTCTTCTGCTTTCTTCTCTCCTCTCCCCTGCTGATCTCCTGGCTGAATCTGAAATTGCACTGGTTACCTGGCTACCCTCTGATCTTTGGCCCAGGCCCCATGCCTGCCAGTTGCACACCTGCACTGCCCCCTTGGTAACCCTTGCACTCGGGGACTGTTTCTGTATCCTTACAGCCACTTCTAGCAGTTGACACCTGATGTCAGCACTTACCCTTGCATTTGTCACCAGCTGGCCGTACTTTTATTTATTGTCTTTATTTATTTACTGTTATCCTATGTACTGCACTGCCCCTTTCCCTGTGCACTTTTTCCCTTGCCCCCTCCCCTGCACTTGCGCGATCTCAATGTCACCTGGCCTAGTAGGATTGTTGTGTCTGTCTTCCCTCTGTTTCCCCTCCCTTGCCTCGTCACACTTTGAAACACTTGTGTACAGGTGCGTTATTAATGCAATATCATACCTGGTACACTTGCCAAGCACCATACTCTCGTTGTGTTGTCTTTTTCGGTGCACGGTTCCCGCTGCTCTCTCTTTCAGCAGCGTACCGCCCGCACCCTGGTTTCTCCGTTGAGCGTATCGGATTCACCTTCCAGTCACCTGCCGCGGTTCGCTTGCCTTCAGCGAGTGCTCAGCGATATTACGGGTTGCGAGTCAGCTCGGCATCTTCAGCTCTCCTCTCTCTTTCTCATAAGCAGCTGCAGCTGGGCTGTATTTGAACTTCCTGGCTTGCTTAGTCATTCGCCAACAACTAGACTGCTGCATTGGTCATCCAGTCTTCACGATCCTCATTACTCCGTCGTTCTTTCTCATGTCAGTCATTGTGGAGTTACTTTCTGAATGACTTGAAGGACGTGGTTATTGAGCTTCCTGGTAAGTGATGTTCACTATTTCCTGTCTCTTCCTCGTTCTAGCTGTCAACATATTCTCCCTAATGGAAGTTTGAGGATTAATCACAATCGATCTATTAATAGGTGGGGAATGAGTGTAACAATATGCCATTAAGGCATGGGGGATTTAGGAAACATCCCTGAAAGGGAATGGAGAGCATGTGGTTTTCTTCAACAATATCATCTGGTCTCCCCGAGTCACCTCCTCCCAGGTGGTCCTCCCTCATATAGCTACTCCCAGGGTCAGGATCGGGTAGCAGCTGCCATCCCTTGGCCAGATAGGGGAGTTCATCTAAGGGAAAGGAGTGATACTATCGTCAGATTCAAAACACCTCCTTCTACCTTTTCTTTTTCCCTTTCATGCAGGTAAAAGTTAAACCTGCATAACCAGCTCAACCCAGAGCCAGGGTAGCAAATCCCACATAACCTAAAACACAGTAGAAAGACAAATAGGTCAATATGACCAATTCATCCATAATTTTCTCATTGATACCACTCACAAAATATATAAACTGTGTCCTCCCATGTCCCCAAGTCTCTGCAGCAAGATTTCTAATCTAAATGACGTACGAGGGCACACAGAGTGACTTGTTAAGAACACCAGTCTCAGAAAAAGTCATATTAGGACACCCAAACATTTAGCAAAAAGATATATTGATGGCAGAATTCAAGTGTTAAGTGTCTAAAGCCAGATCTACTGCTGTCACAGAGGTATAATACCTTAAGACAAAGCAATTTCAGTAAGGTTTCTAATGACAAAATCAATCTTCAAATGGAAAGAACTGAACATATGAGGCTTAATTAAGTCATTGCTTGGGGTTTCTGGTTTGCTGTTGTACATGGCTCTAGAAAATATATTGTTAGCCTAATTTATCCCTGCAGCTCTTAAACAGGCACTCTTATTCTTCACGGTTCATAAATCAGTACTTAAATTATTTAGTGCACCAAGGCGATGCTCAAGATGATTTTTGCTCAGATTCGTGTGCTTTGAGCATCACAGCTGGTTGAATTTGAATTGCCCTAAAACTCATAATTCTATGGGCTTGTCTACCCTTACTCTACTGCACAATATTTGCATTGAACACAGATCAATGATTAGAGGCACAAGGGCGGAGATCCTTTTTGCAGGAAAAAGTTCCAGGCAAAAAATCCACCATGTGCTTATTGTAGTAGTGTGCCTTTAAGAACCCTTGTTGCGCCACACCAGCACATGAGGAGAACGGCAACTGATGCCAGTTAGACCAGCACCCTGTGTCCATGTATTCTTTATGCCACGTGGGCATGTGTGATCATGGGTGGCCCCCATCCAACAATGGCAATGAGGTGGGTGTGAAGGCCCCCACCACGTTGAACCGCCATCCCCAACAGCATACATATGTTTTCCCTGTTGATCGGGGGATCGAATAGCGCCTTCGCTGGAGTGACCTCGTGCAGTGCCCGCATGGCCGTTGTTCGCTCAGTGGATTGAAGAGCACCCTCACTCGAGCTACCTCCTGCAGCGCCCAATGAGCAATTTTTTCACTCCACTGCTGCCGCTTGTAGCACACTGCTACTCCCCACAAGTATGCAGCGTGTGATCCCTGCATTTGCAGCCAAGACCACATAGCTGATATTTGGACACATGCAACGTATGAGGGGCTCATCCCTAGCCAGCGGATGCAGTGCCATCTAAAAGACATGTATGCCATACTAAATAAAAGGTTGCAGCTCCACAAGGGAGTGCTTGTGCGCCTTGGCCCTCATTATTCCACCACCAGAAAAGGGACAAGACTGCTGACTGCCCATCAGGAAAGACAAGGCAGCTAAGCCTACAAGGCCCAGATTATAATCACAGGCAGACATCAACAGACCATGCAGTGCGTGTCTAGTGCCTGGCCAAAGGCAGCCGCATGTGTGTTAATTTCACAGAACTCAATTTACCCCATAAGGGTGATTTTGGTGTACAGGCCCCCATTGGAACCTCACCCGTACATCGCCTCAAATGGCTGAAGAGGATGGACATGAACCGGTCGGTGGCGGAAAGCCTCGCCAGCAGGGTTTGCTAGCCAAGTTAGTTGAATTTGACATCTCTCAATAGGTTTTGAGCCTAGGCCCAAACTGAAGCCTCTGAGTTGAAAGACTTGAAATGTACTTCGCTGTGGGCGAAACACATGACCACGCCAAGAAGTCCATGATTCTATATTCCGCAGGCCCAGCTGTACATGAACTGTTCAAGACTCCCCGCCCCATGGACAATTCCTACGCTGCTGCTGCTGCTGCTGCTGCTGTTGTTGCAGTGTTAAATGAAAACTTTACACCCATGGTGAGTGTCGATTATGAAAGATGTGTTATGCGGTCGGAGAAGCAGAAGGAGGGCGAGTCGCTGGACGAGTTCCCTGGGAGACTAAGACACCTAGCGATGCCGTTTTCACTGAGGGACCAAGATGAGGAAGTCTGGCAACAAATCATCCAAGGGTGCAGTTCGGTCAAAGGCAAATCTTGGAAAAAACGTCAATAACATTGGCCAGGATTCTGGAATTTTTCCGATCCCACAAATTTGCCGACAGGAGGGCATCAGCCATGGACGCCACCATGAAAACAATCAACATGGAAGATGTCTGCATGGTAGGAAGACAACAGGCAAAGAAGTTTGGAAAAAGAAACCTATGACCAAAGAAGTAATACCGGGCAGAACGAACGCCAAGTTGCTCCCAATGTGGGTACGACATGCCATACGTGGGCAAAGGCCTACCGGCAAAAGGAAGATGCAGAATTGTAAATAATTTTGAGAGAGTATTCAGAGCAGCAGTACCCGTTACCCAATTAAGACAGCAGATGAAACCAAAGTCATATGGATAGCGGCCCAAACAAGCAGTCGCCCAGGTGGAACCTGCCAGTCAAGATAGCTTGTTGCTGGATGAACTAGCAGAAGAAAGTGAAGAAGTTGTCTTCTTCATATCTTGCATTTTGAATTTGAGAAAAATGTAAAAACCAGCCAAAGTACAGTGCAGGCATTTTGGATTGTGACATTTGTGGGAAACCAGAAGGTGTCTCACCCGCTAGTCCCCAGGGATCTGTCATCCAGGTGGCCAGGACACAGCCATCGCTTTTGGATCCAGTTCCTGGGGGTGGACCAGTACAGGAGGATCACCTGGATGAGGGGTCTTCGGGGAGTGGGGCACCACATGGTGAGATGCAGTATCAACTTCCCTATAACACCTTTTCCCCATCCTACCATGAGGGATACCTAGGAATTCAACCCTCACCCCATTTTCTGACACAAACACTGTCGCAGTAACAGTTCACGGTGAGCAACAACAGACTAACACCAGAGCTGTAAACCTGAGATGTCCCAACATCATGGACAGGCAAGGTTAGGCAATTACGGATTATTACACACACCTGACTTCATCACACTTCACCACACGGATAAAAGGCGGAGCACGAAAGCACACTCTGAGCGAGGCAAACCACACGAGGAAACAGCAGTTCCAAGGTGGCAGTTTAATGCAAGGAGACAGGCAGCAAGACCAGAGAGAGCCTCATGGAGGGATGTACCCATGACCTCTAAGGACTGTTACTTTTGTGAGCCTTGGAAAAGAAACTGAGGCTGATCAAACCTGCACAGTGTGTCGGAGTTACCCGGGGCTCGTACGCGTTGATAACCAAGGCAGGGAGGAGCGATTGCTGCCACAGTACTGTCTTTGGCTCCTACGACAAAGCGGCATCAGAAAAGACAGCAAAGCCAGTGAGTCAGAAAGACTGAGACCAAACCAGCTTGTGTTTTGAACCAAGATTACAAGCGGCAACATTGTACAAAGAGAATAGTGTGTGATGCATTTGCAAAGAGCGACACAGATATAATTGGAAACCAAAAGGAGTAGTTGAACTTTATAAATGAATTTTGGGAGGGCAAGAAAAGATACCATACACAGAGTGGCCCGGTACCACGTGGGTGCTCATTCGAAAGTCTGTTAGGTATCCGACCGATGCTGAGTGTGAGGAAAAGGAATATTGAGATCGAAGTGGTCATGCAATGGGTCAAGCTAAACCCTGTGCATATTTGAAAGTACATCACTATTGGTCCCAGCCCGGCTGAGGGAGACTAATTGAGTGGAAGAAAGGGATCTGAGCCCTACTGAGGGGGATCCGGGGTGAACCGTGAGTCACCCGAAAATTATCTGAACATAGTTTGAAAGGGGTCTGAGCCCGGAAGATGGAGATCCAACGTTGAAAATGTTGTTTTGAAAATGATCTGAGCCCGACGGAACACCCAAATTGAGTGCTGGAAAAGGAAAATAACGTTTTTGTGTTGTTTTTTATACCAGGCCCTCTGAGTCAAGATACTTGCAAGAAGAGGCTTGGACACAGAAGGTCTTGAACTGTGAAATTGAACTGTATCCTTGTGCCACAGAAGCCAGAATATGTGCTTTGCTCGAGTGAACACCTTACCCCGTGCTGAAAAAGTGGGGAAGGAAGGCCAACGGCCTGAAACTCCTGACTTATCATTCTATGAATGATAATGACAATTGCTTCTTGAACATTTTCACAACTTATTTGAGGGTATTGGCAAGACAAAAGGAAAATCAGTACGCCTCCACCACAACAACAATGTCCAACCGACTGTGCTAAAACATGGAGGCATCCCGTTCCACATCAGAAGTCAAGTGGAGTGCGAATTGTACAAATTTATGGAGTTCGACATCATAGAACCCGTGGAAGGACCCACCCCTTGGGTTTCACCCATTATAGGGGCTCAGAAGCCACAGCAATCGGACACTGTGCGCATCTGCACCGATATAAGCCTCCCAGATAAGGCCATCAGGCGTGAACGCCATTTAACGTCAACAATAGATGACACTGTGGTGGACCTGCACGGCTCCCTGTAGCTCGACCGGAGGGCAGGCTACCACCAGCTTGTCCTAGCACCCGGACTCCCTGTACATAACATTTACCACACAAGGAGGCTTGTATTGCTACAAGCGCCTGCATTTTGGCATCTCATCCGCTGCTGAGGTGTTTCAAAATGCGGTTAGGGGTGCACTGGCCGGAATCCAGGGTGCGATTAATATCAGTGATGACATTTTAATCTTTGCATGATCAGAAACAGAGCACATGGAGAAGTTGGAAAAAGTACTCAAGAGGATAAAGATATCAGGTCTCACACTTCACAAGGAAAATTGCAGTTTTCTGCAAAGGAAGATGGAGTTCTTCGTTTACATCTTACAGGCTGGCAGAGTGTCGGCAGTCCCCGCTAACGTAAAAGGCATCAAATCGGCTAAGCTCCGAAGAACTTGTTGGAAGTCTGCAGCTTCCTAGGCATGGTAACGTACCACGGACGATTCATCAAAAGGTTGGGCACTCTTTCTGGACCCCTGAGTAACTTAACTAAAAAGGAGATGGTTTGGCAGTGGACGCCTTTGGAGCAGGCCGACTTCTACAACTTGAAAGACACACTGACAACTGAAGAGACAATGGCATTTTTCGACCCCCAGGAACCGTCAGAGCTCGTTGTTGATGCCAGCCCGTTTGGGCTACGCACTGTACTGACCCAACGCAACCGCCAAGGGTAAATTAGACCTATTGCCTATGCCAGCCGGGCGCTGCTGGCTACTGAACAGAGGTATTCCCAGATTGAGAGTGAGGCACTGGCCATGTTGTGGAGCTGCTGCCACTTACATTTGTACATCTATGGGAAGGACGTGACAGTTGTGACAGACCACAAGCCCTTATTCCCGATCTTGGCGTGGTCCTCTGCAAAAACCCCAGAACACAGTGAAAGGTGGATTCTGGCATTGTAAGAGTACAACGTCTCGCTGACCTACAGGTCCGGCAGTGACAACGCAGCTGATGATCTCTCTCGGCATCCCACCATGTTGCCAGAACAGGATGCGGCTAAGGATCTCCCGACAGAGGACTATGTCAGGACGGTTCTGGAAGGGAACATCCCCAACTCCAAGTCCATGGAAGAGATCAGAACAGCCTCGACAGATGATGACTGCTTCTGCATCATGCAGGAGACAATCACCCAAGGTGAATGGAGGTGGGTGCTGGCTAAATTGGGCCAAAGCACTGACTCTGTGAAGACATCATTGGAACAACTGTGGCAGTTAAGAGGCAAATTGTCATTCACTGAAGGACTGCTACTGAGAGGGTCCTGGAGGGTCATCCCGCTGAAACTGGTCTGGTCTCGAAAGTCATTAAGCTAGCACACCACAGTCATCAAGGATCGGCAAATACAAAAGCTCGCCCACGTTTGAAAGTATGGTTCCCCGGACTAGAGGAAAAGGTGGACGAGTTCATCAAGGCGTGCAAGTGATGCCAAAGAGCTAGCCATGATGTTAGGGAGAATTCTCAGAAATGTGCCAATTCATCTCTACCTTAGAGACCCCCAGAACTTTGGCTGGACTCTAAGACTTTTTAATTTTTAACTTGGAGAGAGTGAGACCTTTTTCCCACTCTCTCGTGTATTTTACTTTGATTGAAACATTGTGTTTCTTTTGGTTTTTGGAGTCTGACAAACTCCATGGGCATCATCTTTGCATCGTGACACACAGCACCTTCAGTGCAGTGGCACAGAGATGTCTCTTAGATTTCCAAAAGGTTTAAATACCTTCTCTTGGATAAACTACTGTTTCCAAGACCAGTAAAGTGAAATTAAAATGCAAATATAAAATAAACTTGTTTTATTGTCTTAAACATACATTTTGTGGGGCTTTAGTGTTTTGGTCAATTATTTTATATTCTAAACTACAATGATAATAAAAGAAAAGGAAGTAAAATACAGTTTAGATTCCCCTGTATCTCATCCCATTAGTGTAATGGGCCAGCATCACTGTCGAGTTCAGAGGACAAAATAACTTTCTTTTTCTATACAGCATCCAATTTTGGTGGCTGTAGGCACCACAGTCCTTTAGGATTAAGACAGTTCAGATATTAGCATTATAATAAAAAAGCAATCCTTGAAGAACCGTTGCGCTAAGATTCAAAGTAAAATATATTTATTGAAATGTTTTTTATGAGACCATTAGGTGGCACAGACCAAGCTGGCAGTGTGAAGCACAGCTCTACATGGTCCCCTGTGGATATGTTCTTGGATTGAGAGGTTGAACCCAGATTGCTGATACTGGTGAATAGTGGTTCACCCCCTGAATGATCTGGAGTGGAGTGTACCTAGGGGCCTAGGAGAAGAGACGGGGCAGAAGACAAATCGACTCCGGATCGGAGCTGTGGCTGGAGGTGACGTCACGGCTGCCCTCGGGACCCGATCATAGGGGCTGAGGCTGATACATGGGCCGGCAGGGAGAGAGGTGGGGAGGGACCAGATGAGTGGACGGATCCGCATGGGAGACTACAGTGTTACGGTTGGTGTGGCCATGTGAGGTGGGGCACCCGTAATGTGGATGGGCTCCTGTGATGCAGGTGTGACTTCAGGTGAGCCCTTGGCCTGCTTGCCAGGTTGTTCCGATCAAGGAGAAAAGAGCGCAGTGTGATTGTCTCGGCACAGAGGAATCCCCAATCGAGCCAAGAGCAGACCGTGTGGGGCGCACACAGTCTCTGTACCGACCAGGAGGTCGTATCGAGGTGAGTTGGTGAGATTTTATGGTGAAGGGGAGGTCGGAAGCCTGGCATCTCATCGCCCCCCTGGATCTGTGAATGGTGAAGCAGCATGTGGTGAAGGGGGTGTTGTAGGCTTAAGTGCGTGGTGCACACCGATGACAAAGAGCCCTTTACACTGTCAACCTCCTTTAATCCTTTACAAGCTTGACTACCCTTACCTTTTCCCCAGCCCTCCCCTTCCTCCCCACTCTGTGCCCACCCCTCATCCCGTGACTCCCCTCTTAAAGGGTTCGCTGCCTTCTTCTGCCGCAACACCTCCCCCTTGCTTATCATGAAATGTCCTTGACCTCACATCTTTTCTATGAGCCGCGGCAGCTTCTTTACTACTCAGTGTGGTCGTCCTCCTGGCTCGTAGGTTCGTCGGATCTTTCATCTACCTTGCAGCGGTTGGTCTCCGGCTGATCTTCAGCCCTTGCTGCTTCCTTCCTCTCTATCATTTCCTTGTTTCTCCTCTACGTGTACTTTCCCTCATGCTTCTGGTGTGTGTTGTCAGCGGAAGAACGAGGCGTTCCGAGTTATCTCACACCCGTCTCGTGTTGCTGTGATCATTGAACCTTTTGCTTCGGTCAATAGGAATGGTCCCGGGTAATTTCGCAAATCCATCTTCCTCTGCTCTCTCTGGCGTACCAACATTAATTGGCCCACAGGCATCTATGGTTCCTTGGCTTTCCTTCGCCAGTCTGCCCATTCCTTTGCCTTTCTTTTCGGCGTCTCGTTCCCGTATCTCTGCCTCTCTCTCTGTGGTGTAGTCTTCTAGCTATAACAGCCGTGTTCGGGATTTGTACTTTAGTATGATGTCCATCAGTGTCTTACCGGTGGCTTCATGTGGTGTGTTTCTGTAGCTTCTCAGCATTTGACACATTGCTTGGGGAAATGATGCATGATCAAGGTGGGCTTTCTGCCTTGTTCACTTCATGGTGGACATGAATCACTTCACCATTCTGTCGGCCTTTGGCCCGGGGGGGGGGGGGGGGGGGTTATCTTCTGGTGTTGAAACCCCAGGAGCGCTGCCAGTTTCCAGAATTCTTGTCATTGGAATGGGGGCCCATTGTCCGTCTTTACGACCTTTGGTATTCCCCACTCACTGAACATGTCGTTAATGGTTCCTACTACATCATGGAATGCTGTGGACTCTACTGACTTCACCAGTGGGAATCTCGAGTACTCGCCCATTGCGACCAGCAGGTAGCCCCCTTCTTCTAGGGGCCCATAGAGGTCTAGTGCTTCTCGTTGTCAGGGCCCTTTGGGTAGTGGTACTATCCTTAGGGGCAGGTGCTGTGGTCGCTGCAGCTCTCTGGCAGGTCTGGCAGTATGTTTAGACATCTTCTACTATGGTTTCCATATACGGGAACCATACTTGGTTGCGGAGTATCTTTGTTGTGTTTGCCAGCCCTCGGTGGCTCTTGTGTGCTAGGTTTATCATTGTTTTCCTCAGACACTTGGTGACTACTAGTCGACTTCCCCTTCGAAGGATCCTATTTTCTGTGGTGGCTAGTTCTCCTTGTATCCTGGCCATTCTTTCCATCTCCTTCATGTCCACCTCTATGTTATTTGTCAACTCTTTCCAGGAGTTTCTCTACCTGTTTGTGTTGGTTAGTTGTACAGCTGCTGTAATGGTGCGGTCTGATTTGCTTTTGTCCTCGAACAAGGCGAGAGTGTTGGCCGACGTGCATTTTTTGAGAGGTAATGGATGTAATGCTCCGCCTCTTCTTCTAGAAATTAATTTGTGTACCCATCCGGGTGCCTTCATAAATAGTCGGCTGGGTTTGCATCTCCTCCCGGCTTTTGGATGACACGAAAGTCATATTCTTGAAGTCTGATACCCCATCATTCAATTTGTGGGGGCATTCTTGTCTTCGGGTTCCCAAAGATGGAGGTGAATGCGTGGTGGTCCATTATGAGGGTGAATCTCCTCCGGATGACAACGTGGTGAAACTTCTTGCATGCCCAGACAGCCGCATAGCTCTCCCTCTCAGCTTGGGAGTAAGTGCATTCCGTGTGCAACAGGGCTCTGCTTGAGTAGGCAACAATGTTGCAGCTTTGTTGTTCATTGGGTTAAGACTGGGCCAGGATGGCTCATCAGCCCATGGGCAGGCATTCGCTGTAAATTCAGTGTCCCACTCCAGATTGAAGTATGCTAGTGTTCTGTTGTTGGTTAGTTCCTTCTTGATGCCTTCAAAGGCAGCCTTGCATGCTGCGTCCCAGTTGAAGGAGACGTCCTTTTTGCGTAACAGTCTGAGAGGGTCTGTGAGTGTGGTGTAATCCGAGAGGTAGTGGGCGCAATATCCCGCCATGCCCAGAAATGAGTGGAGCTCGGCAACCTCGGTCGGGGGAATTAGACTGATGATGGCACGTATCTTTTCAGGGTCGACTGTGATACCTTGATCTGAGAATATGTGTCTAAAGAATGTAAGACTGCGTTGATTTATGGCACAATTGTCTCCATTGAGGGTGAGGCCTCCTGAATGTAGGATGTCACACACTTTCATCAAGGCTTCATCATGCTGATCGTCCGACATGCCGAAGACTAGGATGTCGTTGCTGTAGTTTAGCGCGCAGGGCAAGGGTGATATTAACCTTCGGATTGTTTCCTGGAATATCTCCGCCATGGACAATATCCCGAAGTTGAGCCGCTTGTAGCAGTAGAGTCCTTTGTGTGTCGCAAATGTGGTGATTGGTCTCGAGTCTGGGTGTATGACTAGCTCGGAGAACCAAGAGGCTTGATTCAGCCTGACCATCACGCCCTCTATGTTGGGGTCAGGGTGTTTCTCCCTCTGGATGGCGGCATTGGGAATGCGCATGTCAATGCACAGGTGCAGTTGCCCATTCTCCTTTGGGACAACCACTAGTGGGGATACCCATGGCGTTGGGCCAGTCACTCTTTCAATTATGTTATCATCTATAAGGAGTTGTAGTTCTTGTGCGACTCGTGCTTGCAAATGGAAGCTGACCGTGCGTGGGTGCTGGGGTACTGGAGTCACTTTTGGGTCAATGTAGAGGGGGATTACTGCATCTTTGAGTCTGCCAACTCCTTCAAATAGTGCCGGGAATAGGGTCTTGACCTTTTGAAGGGTCTTTTCATGGCAGGTCATGGTATACAGTTAATGAGATTGCACAGGAAGCCCTTGGACAACCTCGGATTGGTTATAGTGTAGGTCTACGAGTTCCAGTGCACAAGCTGTGCAATAGCTTAAGAGGCACTGTCCTGCCGTGGGGCTTCTATGACATGGATGATGGTGGCTACCTTCTTGCCCTTGTGGTGTAGATCGCAGTGGAACAGACCTTTTGACTGTCGCACCCATGTCCATGATGAAGTGGTGGCTGAGTCCTATCTGTACTGTAACTTTTGGGGCCGCGCTGTCATCCGTTTCTTCTCTGATCCGTCATACATACTCTCTGCTGTATCTGTCGTATTGTTCGTATCGTCGTTGATCCTGTGGTTTCTCAGTGAGGACTGTGGGCAGGTTCTCATACAGGTCTCTGGTGTAATTGGTGGGTGATTCTGCATATGAGTCAGTCCCATACTGGGAGCTGTATTGCTTGTGGCGTCACATTTGGAAGTCCTATGCATTCAGCTGGTAGTTGTATTCCTCATGGTGTGGCAATGGTGATTGAAATGCCAATAACCCGACAACCATGGACAGTAAGGTATCCATTGAGACAACCCTACCAGCAAATGACACGAAATGAAGATTGCTTAAATACAGTTCCAGAGGAAACTCAAAAGGCCTTAATTGAAGATGTATGGTGACGTCACGGGGGCCCGGACAGACTCACAAATGAAAGAAGCGACAATCAATGAATGGCACACAGAGACGAAATAACATGAATAAGGACAGCATGAACTTAGAAGGAGAAACAATGTTGAAATATAAGGAAACTTAAACCGTAAGGAGGATGAAGATATTCAACCAGCTAACGCTTGTACATATGCTTGTAACGCAAGAAGCTAAGAAAACAGCAAGGCTTGCTAGGCTTAGTAGAAGTATAGAACAGCAAGCGCCACTTATATATATATATATCTACCTCAACGAAGCACGCTATATAAGTGCGAGTCCACTTTTATACAAAAGCAGAATTAACCCAGGTTACAAAGGGTCAAACAGGACAGGATTCATATTCCAGCTAAAACAAGAAGAGACGGCGGAATCAAAACTCAGCAAAGAGCAGGCCGTGCCTGGGAAGTCGAGGTCAAACCAAGAAAGGGAGGCGGATAGCAGCTCCGGAGAATCGAAACTTAGGAGCAGAGCAGCCTACCCCATGAAGGTGGACATAAGGAGGTCCCGGCAGGTGGCAGACCAAAATGAGAATTAAATGCACAAATAGAAGGAAAAAGAAGCAGATTTACGGTGTGCCAAAACATGACAAGCCAAGCACGAAGAGGTACCAACGTTTGATGTCACCCAAAACAGGAGATACCATAACTTTTCCTGACAAGAAGATACAGTTTCGAGGCCGACCATAGCCGACTAATTGACACATAGCCATTCGAGTACTGATTGATGGAAGGGAGGCTGGGTAAATCTTGGGGCATCCGGCATTTGGGTGACCATTCTGCATGCTGCTAATTAAAGTGGAGATTTATGCTTGGGGGTGTAGCCGACCCAATCACAATGGACCAAATAATCTAGGGTCCTATAGATAGTTGAACCAATGGGACATGGTACTTTTAGTGACGTCTACATGAGTAATGTTAGAGGGAAGGGCGGAGACGCCCTCCTGATAAGGGTTAACCAATCCTCACACTCCATTACCATATACAGATATAGCACCTAGACCTAAGTTACCTTTTCCAACCAATAGAATTGCATGACAAATTTATAAGTATTACACGTCAATGATGACTAATTTAGGGTATAACTGTTACTGTTTGAATGAAGATTGTTGGGAGTTGAAGCGAGACGGGCGATCGTACCACTGCTGATTTCCAATGTTTCCCTGTTTTTTTTACTTGTCATTAAACGGATTCCCCTTTGCCAAACCATTGAGTTGTCCTTATTGATTGGTGTCGGAGTAAGAAATCCTGCACCCCTTCCACCGCAAGGTGCAGCTATCTTGTCTTAAAGGTACTCGAGGGTGGGGGGCGCTGTTGTGCGCCTAACAAGTTGGCCGCTTGATCTGTGAGCTCCACGGCTGGCAGATTACTTGCTCTTTCATCCTGTGCCTCTGCGTTTTCTAAAGTGAACCTAACTGCTATGATTCGGTAGTAGCTGGCTCGGCGACCACCCGGTCTAAATCCTGCCCAGAAACGGTGCCGGGAACCCGGGGATCGAGTACTCCTACAGCCGCGGCCATCTGCCAATGGCTTCGAAGTTGCACGCCAAATCCGGTGCTGGAGGGGAAGCGAGCTGACTTGCCTCATATCTTCGGGACACCCCACTAGCCTCGAGGGAACCGTTGGGGGACGGTCGTTCTCGCCGTGCTGCCTGGGAGCGGAGACTCAAGGGAGATAACGCGGGTGCTGGTGCCCCATCCCGCTGGTGAGATCCGATGCCGCCAACAGAGCTACGTGACCCGAGGCGGACTGGGATCCCCACGGCCTGTGCCGACGTCCGCTCTGGGAGGCGGGCTGACTCCTGCCTTGGCGGTGGACTGTTCCTCCCGCAGCATCCACGGTGGAGCACGAGGGCGGCTCAGCAGCGGGCTCCCCCCCTCCTCCCAGCGAGATTTCAACACCCCGGGTTGAGCCACGGCGCACCAACGGATTCCAGATGCCGCGCTCCCCCGACAGCGAAAGGTAAAATACATGGACCTCGGCGGCCATAAGGTACGTGGGGGATAAATACCTCAAGCACCCCCATTGATACATACAAAATTACACAAACTATAGTGTAATCTACGGAGTGACTACCATCAGATTCTTGATAGGGAACCCACATTGCTAAGATATAACAAGAGACTGCACTACCCTGGGGGGGGGGGGCACTGACCAGACGTCCACGCTAGCAGATGCCCTGGGGCTCGACGGCCTGTGCCTGGAGGGCGTGCTGCGCCTGGACCCTGTCCCGGCTCTGATCCTCCTCCCCTCATTGTACCTCCCGCAGCGTGGGCGCGGCCAGTCTCTCCCACTCTCCCTGTGAACATCTACACATGGCTTTGATCACCCTGGATCCCTGAGTCGTGCCTGGGGAGACACAAGATCCTGGTTACTTTGGCGTGGCCCCCTGGCCATTCTGGCTGTGTGCCCCACACACTGTTTGGTGTCTTCCTTGGGTCACACCAATTATCCCTGAGACAGCCGCGTGGAGTTTGTTGGCAATGGGGTGTGCATCCTGACCTCCCTATATTAATATTGGTCATCCAGAAGCAGGCTGCGCACAATTCGCCCCCCCCCAAAAACTGGACTACTGATACTTGAGCTGGCTGCCTCCTGGGTGGAGGAACTGGGGCGCTGTGACCGAAACATCAGCGACCAACAACAATTGCACCAGATCACTCACGCACGGGGGGACTTGAGACTCCACTCCCCCGTTGTGGCCCGGGATCCCACTGTCTACGTTGGCAACCACATCTACTGTGAAGGCGTGAGGGCGGCCGTAGGGTCCCTTTGGTCGCCTGCTTAACCCTCTGGGCCCCCCCTCCGGGGGTACACCACGCAAATAGTGTCATCTGCCGAAGCACGCCAGTTCAACCTCCTGCAATACTCGGATGCCCCCGATTCAACGGAGAGGCGGATATAATATCCTACCGGTGCCCCGGGCGATCACCTCCTACTAGTGTACGCAGCACGGCCTTCCCACGCGCTGTACCCTACCGGGCCTCTTCCCAAACTGCCTGGGGTGCCATAAATCTTCCTTTATTCCTCTCAAGTCTTGTTATCGACACAATGACCAAAGGAGCCTGGAAAAAGCAGTGCTCCATTAACATGTTTGCAAAGACTCCGTCGAGATCGACTGAGGAGGTGCCGGAGCAGGCCCCAACTAACTCAACATCATCTGTCCCTCCAGACTCTCAGAACATGATGGAATTCATCCGCGAGGGCTTCACCACACTCCATTCCAAACTTAAAGACATGAATGGCACCATATCTTCCATCAAGGCCCACATCGAGAGGACTGACGGTCGGGTGGCGGAGATCGAGACAAGAGAGTTCCACCGAGGATAACTCGGGCTCCCTGCGTGCGGAGGTCTCCACGCTTTCCAACCGAGTCCTCGAGGTTGACAAGAAGAATGAGGTCCTTGAGTCCCGATCGAGGCGAAATAACCTCTGCATTATCGGTGTTCCCGAGGATGGTGTCAATGAGCCGATGGAGGACTATATCGAACATACACTACTGACGCTCCTCGATTCTCCGAAACTCTCCCCACGGTTCGCGATAGAGAGAGCACACCGAGCCCTACAGCTAAACCCAAACCGGGCGCGCCTCCACGCCCCATCATAGCTAGGGTTCTGAACTTCCGAGACAGCGATGCCCTCCTCAGGGCCGCAAGAATTAAGGGCGAACTTCTGTTGGGAGGAGCAAGAATACACCTATACCTCGATTTCTCAGTAGCTGTCCAGCGGGAGCGTAAGACCTTCCTGGCGGTAAAGAAGAGGCTAAGAGACCACGGAGTTAAATACTCCATGCTGTATCCCGCTAAGCTGCGTATTGAACACTCTAACCACGTGTATTTTTTTACAATTCCAGAGGAGGCCTCCAAATTCATTGACGAACACTTCCCTGGCTAAGCCTCTCCCTAAACCACATTTCTACCCCTGTCACGCCACTCTGTCGAGAGGTCTCCAGCACCAACTACCTCTACGCCAGAAATATATGAGCCTACTACTCTTCAACAAGATCAGATTGGTTCACCATTGCACGACCGTGCCACACTCATGCGTACAAAACCCTCTTCAAGTTACGTACGATGTTACTGTTAGGCACCATGTTTATCCTGAACTGCCTACGGCCCGGAGCGTCACCACCAGGCCGGCCCATAGGCCCCCCGGCGTTGATGCCACTGGTTTGGATTTGGTTAATGGGCTTCGGGGTTATCATTCCTCTGTTTGGGGAGGGATGTGGGTGGGGGAGGGATATGTTGGGTGTTATGTTATAAAAAAGCTTGGCGATGGCAGCGAGGGCTGAGCACCTGGTAACATTGAACGGATGGTGCTACAGAGCTGCTAAATTGATCCATCAGACATCAACATTGATCTGATACAAACATTTCTACACTGGCAACCGAAGATAACCTAACCTTCATGAGTTGGAATGTGCAGGGTTTGGGTAATTATAAGAAAATGAGACAACTCCAGCTACAGGCCGAACGACATGGGGCCAAAATACTTTGTTTGCAAGAGACGCATGCCTGTGCTGAACAATGTAAAATTTGCCAAAATGTGGGGCTCCCAAAGATACTTTACTAACTACTCTACCCAAAGTCGCGGGGTCATGACCCTTATCCACAAGAGCCTTAAGTTTGCTCTTACATCCTCACAGATAGACCCCCATGGCAGATATGTGCTACTTCATGCCACTCTTCAGAACAGGGAGGTGGTCCTACTGAATATTTATGGTCCTAACATTGATGACCCTGAATTTTATACACATCTCACGTCCCTTCTTGATGGCTTCCCCCTAGTCCCAATTCTCTGGGGGGGTGACTTTAATACGATCTTTGATGTGAACCTCGACAGATCCGGGTCCAGGCCCCGCCAACTCACCAAAGCAGCCTATACTACGCTGTCATCTCTCCCCCGACTCACACTGGTCGATGCATGGAGACTCCTCTATCCTGACTCCCGCTCCTACTCCTCAGTGAATGACTCCTACTCCCGAATTGATAGATGAGTAATCTCTGATATACTGATAAAGAATGTGACACAACTAATGATTCTTCCTAGAACCCTATCTGACCATTCACCAGTGACCATTACCATGTGCTGGGGCCCGGATCGTGACCGAACTAGACATTGGAGGATGAAACCCCACTCTCTCCTTGATCCTTTATTTAGCTCTGAGCTGGAGATAGCCATCGAGGAGTTCTTTGAAATAAACACAGATTTGGTATTTTCGCAGGCCACTCTATGGGAATCTTTTAAGGCTTACATTAGGGGCATAGCGTTGTCTAAGGAAAGTGGTATCCTTAGAACAATCCGGAGGTATATTGCTGAAAGCGAATCCAGACTATTGACTCTGGAAGCCCAATGTTCACTACGCCAACCCCCTAAGGCCCTGGCATCCATAGGAGCGGAACTCAACACATTCCGGTCCCTGGCGACCGTGAGCTAAAATTCTTGGACAACCCTGGCCTGGCCAGGAAATATGGTGAGGGTGAATGCCCTGGCCACTTCCTGGCTAGGCTTATCCGCTGCGAGCTTGGTGCCCCGCATATTCCCAGGGTTGAGACCCCTGATGGCTCTCTAGCTGTCTCATCACAGGACATCAACTCGGAATTTTTCACCTTTTATGAAGCACTGTATGCCAATGCAGATGAAGCCTCGACGGCGGAGAATGATTCCTACCTCGACGCCCTCCCCCTCTCGGTTCTCTCTTCTGAGACCATCGGATTCCTTGACTCCCCATTTTCCCCTGCGGAGTTTTCAGACGCTGTGGACTCCCTTTCCTCGGGAAGGCCCCGGGCTCTGATGGCATCCCAATTGAATTTTATAAACACTACAAATCACTGGTAAACCCCCCACACAATGCGGCTCATACCCAGTCTCGCTCATAAATTGCGATTCCAAAATATATGCCAAATTGTTAGTGCTACATCTTGCCCCCTGCATGCCACACGTTATTCACTCTGATCAAGCAGGCTTTATTCCAGGACGCTCCACCTCTTTGAACCTGAGACGCCTCTTTAATATAATTAGCAGAATAAATCCAAATGTGCATGCAGTAGCCGCCACTCCTGACATGCAAAAAGCGTTTGATTCTGTCTCGTGGAGGTACATCTGGCGTGTCCCTGAAAAATGCAAATTCAGCCCTCCTTTCTCTCCTGGGTTTGGCTACTTTACTCCGATCCGGTGTCCAGGGTCCGCACTGAGGACCGATGTTCCCCCCCTCTTCAAGATCGCTAGGGGGTCGAGACAGGGTTGCCCATTCTCTCCCCTGGTCTTCGCCATAGCAATAGAACCATTTGCCGATATGCTACGCCAATTCCTTGCACATAGAGGGTTGCAAACTGCGGGCCAGGCTGATATCGTGTCCCTGTATGCCGACGACATGCTTCTCTTTATTCGTTCTCCCAACATCAATTTGCCCCCGATATTAGAGGACGTTATCCGCTTCGGTCACATTTCAGGCCTTCACATCTACCCTCTTCCTGCTCACAGATTGCACTCTTCCCCCTCCTGATACCCTGGGGTTCATGTGGGCTCAGTCAAAATTCACCTATGTCGGGATAGAAATAACTCGACAGTTCGAGTTGACCTTCGAGGAAAACTATCAAAATTATCTTGTGGACCTTGCAGCCAGGATACTAGGTTGGAGTAGGCTACTGATCGCCCTTGCAGGCAGAATAGGGATACTGAAGATGATAGTACTGCCCCAACTTCTTTATAGGTTCACCAACATCCCCTTACGGCCAGGCGAGGGTTTTTTCGAACGCTGACTCGCACAATTAACTCCTTTTTGTGGCACTTGGGTGCGGTCCGTCATAAACTTGGAACCTTGTCTGCCCCGATGGATGGTGGTGGCTTTGGGGCCCCTGATTTCTTCAAATACTGGCTGGTTGCTCAAATCCAATTCACGTCACACTGGTTCAACACATTAGACCTCCCTCCACATGTCAGACTCGAAACACTAGCGGTTAGCGACCGGGACATCCGGTCTCTAGCGGTTCAACCCATCCCATCAGGGCCGGACTCACTTGACCCGGTGGCCTGCACGTCCCTGGCATTAACAAAGACATGGAAACTGATTGGCACTGCCCACCCGTTTCACGGTAACCTCCCGCTCTGGAACTTTCTCCCAGGGGTCCCACAGGTACCGCCGCCCATGGTGCGCCGTTGGGCCGAGGTGGGATATGAGTTGATCCGTGACATCTTCGTACAGGGCAACTTCATCGAATGGCCAGACTCCCATTATCCCTGAGACGGAGACCGTCTATATGGCTTCAGTACTCGTCCCTCCAGAAAACCCTTAAACACAAATACCCCATGTTCCCAGCGATACCGCCAGATAATTCCGCTATTGAAGAACTGACTTCTCCGACGCCCACTAGGGGTAAAGTATCTAGACTTTAGAACATGGTTCAAACCAGGTCCACCCCAGTATTCACTAAACTGAGGCGCGTGACCTCGGGGTGGAGGTGACTGACGAACGCTGGGCTCATATGTGCGCACGCATACACAGGGTATCCTCCAACTCCCGCTTCAAACGAATTCAACTTAAGGTACTTCATAGGTACCATTATACCCCGAGCAGACTTCATCGCATGCTTAATGACCACTCCCCAAGATGCCCCAGATGTGGCCATGATACCGCTGACTATATTCACATGATCTGGTCCTGTCCCCGCCTTAACCAATTTTGGAGTATGGTGTGCTCTACCATGTCGACTATCCTTGAGCACCCCATCAGCCCTTCCCCAATGAGATGTCTTTTGCACGACTTCCCTGAACTTCGTCGAGACTCCAAAAAAACTGGCTGGCCTTTGCATGCTACTCGCAGTGCGATCTGTTCTACTCTGCTGGCTTCGACCCACACCCCCACTAATGCGCAGTGGCTCAAGGCAGTCACTTGGGCCTCAGACACCGAGGAAACCTGGTCCCTATTGCAACCCACTCACTCAAGACCCAGAGATGTTTGGTTCAAATTTCAATCCTATATGTCCGATATGAGTGTGGCATCGGATGCATCATCCCCAGCCATTACCCTCTCTCGCCCCGGTTCCCCCTCCTGAGCTGCGGTTTCTCCAGCCTCGCACCCACTCTGCATATGCGTTTCAAGTGTACAACCAAATTGTAAGCAGTCTCTGTATGCCTGTATCACCTAAATCGTTATTGCACTGTGCCTACCTTGTATGTTGCTCCCCTATGTTGTGCTGGCAAGCTAAATAAATAAAAGTAAAAAAAATAAAAAGGTACTCGAGGGCGAGCTCTGACTCTATGGGCCGGTCAGGGGTCACTCTCCCTCCAGTACACTTGGTAGCAGAGGATGGTTGGAAACCATCGATTATTGATTAAGATAAGACACCTATTGACCGCCGACACGAAGTAACTCTGGGTCTTCGGCAATATCACGAGTCCTTCGCCATTCGGCTGAGTAGACTGTGAGGTTCCCGTGGACAATGGTAGTGTAACTGACCGAATACTGCAGTCGGGCCTGAAGGGACCCGTTTTAAAAACACATCCCTTCCCATTCCTACATGAAGCTAATCGGATGAAAAACCTGAAGGAGGCGGTAACGGAGGCGGTGATCCCAAGAGCCTAGAGACGAACGGTGAGTGAAACAAAAAATGGAGTGCTTTGGCAAACGACGTGCGCCTTAGAACAAGTAAAGGGAAAAGGTAATGGAGGGAGGAGGAAAAACAAAATAGTCAGAATTAGAGAAGACTGTATATATATATAAGGGGATAATGACCCGAAAATAATTAAGAAGATAGAGAATACTAGGGCGGACACCTGAGGAAATAGAGGATACCGGGATAGACACCCGAGAAAATAGAGGATACCGGGGCGGACACCCGAGAAAATAGAGGATACCAGGGCGGACACCTGAGAAGTGAGAGGATACCGGGGCGGACACCCGAGAAAATAGAGGATACCAGGGCGGACACCTGAGAAGTGAGAGGATACGCCTTATTCCTGCGCTTTAATATAGTGGTCAGAAGAAACGTGAACCCAGAGTCCCACATAATGGGGAACAACTAGGCTACCACCATGGTTAAAGACGTTGTGAACAGGGTTCGTTTAAACTCCATGTAGGGGTAACGATTAGAGGCAGATATATTTGTGTCCAGCTGGTGTCTGTCTAGTATGTTAAGTGTCTGTCCTACATGTTTTATGTGGCATCATTTGTGAAATTGTTATTATGAAAAACCTGGTTGAAAGGTATTGAGCAATGCAATAATTAAGATTGAATCGTACCTGAACTAATTGTTTTTGAGCAAAGTGGCGTTATATGAGATTTTGCTTGGCAGAAAATTTGGTTTGGAGCGTGCGGTGTTTGGTGCTCGCTCATATTGTATGAGGTGTTGACAAGTGTTGTATAAGGAAAGAAAACAAGTATTAACATGAAGACGTAACTCCATTAGCACACTTATGCAAACAGTTGCCGAAACACACACCCAAGCTAAAGAAGTATAGCACCGAGTGGGTTAAAGGAACTGCCCACAAGATGTTTATGCCATGGCAACAAAATAGGTCTTTATCCAAAGCCGTCTTACAACACATGACGACATATTTGCACGCCACATATACAGGCAAAAGGCTAGAGAAACGTCTTGCTGTTCTAGAACCGTGGAAGATGTTTGAACAAGCAAAGGAGGAAGAGCCACCAGCAGATTGGATGCTTAATGTATGCACAGAGGGGGGTAAGACGCCCACCACGCCACCTGCCCCATCTGAAATAGAAACCGAAGAGAGTAAGACTGAGGGACTCTACCCATTAAGAGAGATTAAAGCAGCCACAGGGTACAGCAACCCCGCATATGAGACACCTACATATAGTAGTGGCGAAAATCAAGGGAAGGATAAGGACAAGAATCTTACCTCTGCAGTCCCAAGGGACAAGGGGAGACGCGATGATGAAAGAAAGGATCAGGCACAGACAAGTGCATCTTTCGACATAGAGGAAGGGTAAGAAGCGGAAGGAAAGTGAAGACAGAACTGATGAGATAGCATTAGCAAGGGATGAATGGATGGGAGGACACATCTTATTGAAACTTGATGGGAAAGGAAGTGATGACGTGTGACCTAGAGAGAAGTTAGATGAGGCACAGAGGAAGGAGAAGGAGTTAAGGGACAAAAGGACAAGAAGGAAAGATAGGCTAAGGCGAGAACAGTTATATCGCGAAGAGCAAGAAAAACAGCTTGATTACAAAACAAGAGCAGCCTATGATCAAGACAAACAGGAACAGCAAAGGTTGGAAGAAGAGCAAAGGGCACATGAAAAAAGGATAAGGAGACGAAGAGATGAGATAATTCGAAGGGCAGATGAATGTAGAAATGAAAAGAGAAAGGAAGACGATAGGTTCAGAGAAGAGGCGAGGAAGCGCAAAGAATTTAAATGATGATATTGAACGTAAGCGGAGACAGAGGGCACGCGATCTTGAATATTTGGAAAGGGAAGTTAAAAAAACCCAATCCAGTTGTAGACTGGGAAGACTTTGAAGAAGTCTTTCCTGCGTATGATTCAGTACCAGGCACATCTAGGGCAAATATTGAAGATGTCTTTCGACACCAGAAGCATCGGGGAAAAAGATCGATAAAATATATGACGAAATGGGGCTAGAACGATTACCCCAAGGGGAGGGGGAGGATGAGCGCCTAGAGAGCACTCAGCTGTCTGACACGGAGGATGTCACCCGAAGTAGTGGGAGTAGGAAACTGTCCCTGGATAGGTTAGAAATCAGTAGAAACGATGAGGACACAAGGAGTTGCATGAATTGGGAACAACCAATTTCCGACTCCGAAGAGGAGGAGCGTGAGGCAAATGCAGAAGGGAGACGGTGTGAAAACTGACACCCAAGGGAAAGAGGGGTTCGATGGTCAGACGCTAGCGAGTCCGCACCGAAGACATCAGAATCTGACCAGCATGAAGGAACACCCCATGGTCAGAGCGGGGTGTCGTCACCAGCCTATGTATAGAGATTGAGGACATTGCCAGGTAGACGGTGATGCAGGAATATGGCCCCTGCAATAGACAGGAGAGCTATGAGGGAAGAAAAAGAGGACTGTGCATTCCAATTTCCGCTACTAGAGAAAGGGGGAGCAAGACCACAATATATTCCATGGCCACACATCGATCGAGAAACCTAAAGAACAAGCTTCCAATGCTGACATCGGAAGCCGGAAAATGGATACATGAGTTTGAAAAAATGACGGGAGGAAACATGTTAGCAATAGGGGACATTAAGGGTCTCCTGATTGCCATACTTGGTGAAAGAGCTACCCTGGTGTGACCACAATTAATACTGCGCATGACGGAGCACCATTTAACAACTGTAGAGCGGCAGTATGGAAAGCGGTGCGAGTGCTTTACCCAGACACTTCCGATATGGGAGCTATAATGAAGGAGTCGGAAGATTCGTTAATTTATATTGAGAATTTCCAAGACGAGTGGGTGCTGGAAACATATGAATCTTGAATGAAATCAATACCTGTGTTTTACCACATATTGTGCCAAGGGCTGCCAGAACCAGTGCAGAAAACAGCTCAAGAAATTGGTAGGAGTTGAGGCTAAACCTTGGGCTGAAATACAGTTGACCATTGCACATTACTGTTGCAAGAAAACAATCGGAAAAAAGAGGCGACTCGAAAGGGTGAGAAAGCGAAGCTGGTGCAAAAGAAATTATCAAAGTATGCTCTTGAAGGAGCCATGTTAACTAACACAGCTGAACAGAACATGCAGCAGGTGATTAACCCGCAACAGAATAACCAGAGTAACATAGGATTTTTTCCAAAGGGAAGAGGTTTCAGAGAAAGAGGATGACAGAGCAATCGGGGAGGTTTCCAAAATAATCAAGGAGGTTTTCAAAATGTGCAGAATGGTAGTCCAGATATGTCAAATGGACAGATAATCCGACCACCACCAGTATGTTGGTTGTGTGGAATGACAGGGCATTTGGCGCGCACGTGCAGAGGTATAGGCATGTTGCAGAATGGCCAAGGAATGGGGGCAGGCACGACAGATTCACCTGCAGCCTCACAACAGGGCATTGCACAGAATCACACAGTGCAACAGCAAGTACCACAAGTGCAGCAAGGTGCGCAACAAGGGGTGCGACCACAGAACATGGGGAATTTTTCACAAGGACAATCCCAAAAGTTACCGTTGCACGTGCCACACACGAGCGCAGGGCAGGTCCAGAGTTTTGGAAGGGGAAGCAACACTGGAAATGGGGAAAATCTGCAAGTGTACAGTGGGCCAAATTTATATATAAACTAGGAAAACTCACTGGGAACCCTGATGTGCTCTATCCTATCAGTGACACCAGACCCTCATAGGGAACCTAGGGTGGATGTTGTTTTAGGGGGTAAAGAATATTCCTTCCTAGTGGACACGGGTGCAAACACGCTCGTGCATACGTGAAGGCAAATTTTCCTTGTCCGGCGAGGCCATAGATACTTACAGGAGCTCACAGTCAAGTTCCCTTTACAGACGCTCTCCCAGTCTCCATAGGAGAGTGCAAAATGAATGTACCCTTATTGTATTCACGTCAGACCCCAGTAAACATTTTGGGTCGAGACTTAATGACAAAATTTGAACATGATGATTTCATTCACGGAGGAAGGCATAGTATGCTCCAATCCAGGAATGCATTATTCTAATGTATGCAAAATGATTAGAGCATAGTCAGGACATATAGCCATGAGGGCCATACCATTGGAGCCAGAAATTTTCGCATATGGCATGCGTGTGCTTTATGGCAGGATTGCCAGGCCTTGCAGACAGAACCATGAGAACCCCTGATGAGTTTTTATTTAGACTATGGATACCTATGCATGAGGAGGAGGGATAAGTATTTCCCTTGATGATACACGCAACAGCCGTGCGAGGGAAAGTAGTATTGGTTGACGGATACGATGATGAAGGCAGACAATGATGCTCGATCATCGCCATCGAAGAAGGGTATCAAGTGACTGACATCACTGATGAGGATCTGTTTGAAGAACAATCAGACACGGGAGAGACAATGGTGGAAGTGAGTCTCGAATTTTGGGTTAAAATGATCAAAAGAGAAGTGCCCCAGAGAATGATGTTGGCACCAAAACGCCTAGAATATTTTGATGAGGATATAGCTAAAGTACCTGTCTCAGTGTGGACTACAGGACCCTATGACGTAGGCCTCTTGAAGGGGGTAGGGAAGTGAACATTAAACTAATGCCAGGAGCAATTCTGCTGAGAGTCTGACAATATCCCATGTCCAAAGAAACAGACGAAGGGATTTTTAAGACAATCTCTGCGATGATGGACCAGGGCATCTTAGTGACGAGTCGCCATGTAATACACCGGTTTAACCTGTCAAGAAATTAAAGGGGTAGTCGTGGCGTTTAATCCAGGATTTATGAGCATTAAATGATATTGTTGAAGCCGAGTTCCCTTTGGTCCCTAATCCATCTACAATTCTATGTAATATACCCGTCAAGGCAAAATATTTCACAGTGATTGACTTGAAAAATGCCTTTTTCTCAATCCCGTTGCACCGTGACTCACAAGATCTAACGTCATTCACATTCAGACAAATGCGTCTGAAAAGCACTAGGCTGCCACAGGGATACTGTGAGTCCCCATCCATTTTTAACAGAGTCCTGCAGATGGACCTAAGCAAAATTGCATTAGAAAGTGTCGTCTTGCAGTACGTGGATGACATTCTAATCTGCAGTACTACAGAAGAGCAATGCAGGCACGACTCTGTTCAGCTATTGACTATACTGGCTGAAAAAGGTTATAACGTTGACAAGGAAAAGTTACAATATTGTCAACAGGAAGTGCTGTACATAGGCCAGCTAATCTCTCATGAAGGGTAGAAGGTGACCCCAGAAAGGGCTGAAGCCATATTGAACACGGCTAAGCCACACACGATAAAACAAATGCAGAGCTTTCTAGGCCTGTGCAACTATGTTAGGGCATGGGTTTTCGATTACAGCTCGTATGCTAAGCCTTTACTTCAGGCTCTAAAGAAGGCCCAGGTGACAAAGGAAAAGATTGAATGGTCTGAGGCGATGAAGAAAGGGTTTGCTGAACTCAAGAGAGCGATTTGTACGGCTCCAGTTCTCGGAATTCCCAATTATGCAGAGGAATTTTACCTGTTTTCACATACAGATGGCAGCGTTTTGACGGCAGTGCTTGCCCAAAGAACGTCGCTGGGGTACAAGCCCTTAGCATATTACAGCGGGAACCTGGACCCAGTCATGAAAGGTCACTTCCCATGCGAACAAAGTTTAGCTGGCACAGCGTTCGCCATAGAGAAAGCGACAACCATTGTAATGGGATGTTCCATGACGTTATACGTCTAGCACTCATTATTTGCCATCTTAGAAAAACCAAAGGCCACATTGACATCTCAGAGATCTTCTGCCTATGAAGTGATCATATCTAACCGATCAATTAAAATAATCCGATGTAAGATAGTAAACCCAGCTATGTTTATAGCAGAACCAGCCACTGAAGGAGAGCCGATACATGACTGCACAAATTATGAAGCATTCTATGATGAAATCCCCAGGGTGAAAGAAAATGCCTTGGCAGGAGGAGAGATCGTCTTTATTGACGGGTCTTCGAGAATCGAACAAAGTGATGGGCAAAGATACACAGGCGTTGCTGTGATAAAACACACAGCAAATGGAGAGTTTTGAGTACTTCTTAGCGCACGAATACCATCTCATTACTCAGCAAAGGCCACAGAATTATTGGCGTTGTTACTCACCGTTGAGAATCACGCAGACCAGGAAGTAACGGTGTACAGTGACTCCGCCTATGTGACGTCAACAGTGCACGCAGGATTAGCGCACTGGAAAAGGAGGGGCTATCTCCGAGCTGACGGCACGCCAGTGCAGCATGCAGCCTTATTGGACAGGCTGATAAAAGCACTACAGCTCCCAGTGGGCATAGCAGTCGTGAAATGCGCCGCCCACTCCAAGGGGAGGCACCACAGGAAGAGAAAAACCTGTGGAGACATCGATGGTGTTCTTTAAACAGGGGATTCCTCCGATGTATGGCTTGACATCATCCAGGAAGTTCCAGCTCTTCTCCCTTGTAACTTGACTGCGGATGGAGTAACGTCCTCAACTGTGAATGGTCCGTTGAATCTTGGCTCATCCCACCTTTTCCTTGTGAAGTTTATCAGAACATTATCTCCAGGGAAGACGAGTGGAACACGTAATCAGAAACAGATACATTGCCAGTACATTACTGAATGTATTATACACCTAATGTTACCATACCATTTGATTGGAATTGACAAAATCCTTGTGTTTTTTAATGTTGATCTTAACAGAGATTATATATAGGAATTATTGATGATTGTTATTAGTTGTGTGAATCATACATTCTTTATGTGTATTTAATTAAAGTTTATATACGGCCCTTTAGGAACCCAAGAGTTTTGTGCAACCTGTATTATTGAGCTCTGTCTCCTATATATATTGAAGTGCACCCCACCGTGAAGAAACTACAGACAACAGGGAAGAACCACAGCACAAGCAGACGAGATCCATGACTAAGAAGGACGACGCATGACCAGCAAAGCAAACACAAGGAGCCCTTTTGCAAGTTGTGGCTTAATTTGGACACTTCCTCTAAGCAAAAAAGGGGATAAGGACATAAAAAACAGACACTCTGTGCATCCTAGTTGCAGGGTGAAGAAGATAATTGCACATATAAGCCACAACACGTCAGTTGACACAAACTTTTTAACCGAGTCTCACCTAAGCCTGGATCTAGTATAAAATAAAAAAAAACAACTAAGCAAACTTTGATCAAAGACATTTACATTGGAAACAAACACAGAAGCCAGATTGATCCAGTACAGAGACTTTGTTTGCAGCAACTATGGTGTCCCACAGTAGAGATATCACAAAGGACGTGGTCACGTATTTCCACTTAGTGTTAATATCCTACCCGTCACTGGTAGGGAGGCTCACAAGTGTCACAGACTTTCTTCAATGTCCTGACAACGAAAAAGTGATCAGACACCTGCTTACTGTCATTGTAGAAGCATTCATTGTACTCACGGAGTACAGTGAGAAGGACACAAATGCTTCCACCGCAGGCGATACTAGATGAACTCATCAATACACTTTTCGTTCGCATAATCGAAGAGTGCGCATCAACTGTCGGAAGAACAACGGATACAGTGACCTTTCTTCCAGATCCAGCAAACACCGAACATTTGAGTCATCTGTTCAATAAAATTTGTATTTTGGTCGCACTCCACGTGCAGACAGTGCAAACAATGTTCACGGCAAGGAAAGAACATATAATCTTGAATCCCAACAAAGACTGGGCGAATGTCTCTATCAGCACAAGACAGCAGATTATCGCATAACGTCCTCTTTTGCTTAGTAACTGACATTCCAGAACTGGTGGGGAGACCCATCGATGTTGACGTCCTCACCTTCATCAGAGATCCAGCTAATGTCGCACAGATGGGAATGCTCCTTCACGGAATCATTCTCCAAGTGGAACTTTCCAACCTACAGAGAAATTATCTGAGGAGATCTTGAAGAAACCTTCTGCCAAGGGACAGATCGAGGGAGCAGAGTCAAGAACTTTATTTGTTATATTTGTTGTTATTTGTTTCCTATATTTCTTCACACTGACCAGCGTCCAATGTGTCCCTCGGACTGAAGCAGACTAAAGGAGTGAACTGGGGACCCGCACGTTTCGAACATACACAGTGAAGGTTTCTCATCGATGTGTTATTTTAATATATTTTTCCCATAGTTTAGCAAAGGAACTGTATCCTGTATTAAAAGACAATTACCTCCCGCAAGAGGGGTTACACTTGTGAAGCACTTGATACTTTCGACACAAAACTGTTCAAAGAATGATAGTGGGTGGGGGAACAATAACACAGACATTTGGTGGATGATCAAGATGGGAGCACAGAGCAATAACCTGGTCCTCCCACAAGCAGAGAGGCACCCCCGCTTCTCTGGAAGAAAATGCTGTCACCTTACATATCGAACTATAATGTACTTATGCATTGTATTTATCATTATTTTACTGTCATTAATGATCAGAACTGCATTTTTCATTGGTGCATGAAGGGTTCCTATTTCAATGCACCCACCTGATGGTGTACGCATTAAACCCACAAAGGCACCCAGACCTTATGTAGTCATTCCAGTCCCTAGGAGATCTGATGGTAAAGTAAATGAACTCGAAATGAATGTGATTAGCAGTGATACACACACACTTGTGGTAACGAATGAGCAGGAAAGCCGGAGACAGGGTTGGCATGAAATGAATGAAGAAAAAACACTGACAACTACACACACACACTGAGTGCACACGAACCAGGCCAGATGGCAAGAACCACAGAACCTCAAACGAAAGCAGCAGAAAAGACGAGACTGCCTACCGAAAGAATGCTCACAAGAGATAGTGAGAAGAAACGAAAAGAATTAAGAGGATAGCCAACAGAAGCAGTCCTATCAGAAGCCCTAAAGAAAACAGAAGTGGCCGCAGAAGGACAGAAGCATTTCAGGCAATCCCATACGAATACAGGCTGTTCAGCCTCACCTCATCAGTGTTGGCGACAATCCTCATGCCAAGATTCCAAGTTGGAGCAAAGACTAAATGGTTGCAGATAACCAGATGGGAGTTACTGCAAATCATCAACTCAACAATAAAAAGGATTCAACACAATCAAGGAAGAGATAAGAGCAATCCGACTGATGACCCTTCAGAACAGATCTGTACTTGACATGATCACAGCTATGGATGGAGGCGTTTGTGCAAAAATTGGAGAATCATGTTGCACATTTATACCTTCTCACGACAAAGAAAACAGAACTTTAACAGAAGCCATAGGTATGCTGACAAACCTACAGAACCAGATGATCATTGAGACGGACGAAGTTGATGATGACAGCTGGTTTGGATCGCTGTTTTCATGGGTTCCACAATGGATGGCAAATGCATTCAAGTTCCTAGGAACCCTGCTAGTAATGATATTACTAGTATTTTGTGTCAAGATAATAATTTCACAATGTCAGAAAACTGCAAAGGAAGCCACAGGGATGAAGATCATGATTGATGTCAAACCAGGATGGAAGCCCAGAGATCTAACTGATGATGAAATAAGAGACTTTGTGAAGGCAAGCAAGCATGCGCCAGAAGGTACAAAGTACTTGTACGCCAGGAAACGGCTGAAAATATGAAGGAAAATGGATCTATTGCAGCCCAAATGGACAATGCCAGCTAACGACATGGAACAAGGACGGACATGTAAAGACAACGGGAAGCCTGAAACGAGTGATAAAAATATGGACTCAAAAAAGACACTCCTTCATGCCATCATGTACAAACCTGGAAGCTGAAGAAGAAATGGACACAGAAGAACCAAGTAAGAAAATCCAAAAGAGGAAGCGGAAGTGGTCGATAAACAGACTAGAGGGGGGAGTGTAGAGGAGGTCCCAAATATGGCCTGCACTCCAGCCACCCATTTTGAAGTACCAGGAACGCTCACACCAAGATATATGACGTATGACAAACAAATAAACCAGCAGAGAGCCGCGTTAGGACTCTGTCCAGTGCCCATCAGAAGAGCAACACCCATTGAAATGCCACTAACCCGACAACCATGGACAGTAAGATATCCATTGAGACAACCCTACCAGCAAATGACACAAAATGAAGATTTCTTGAATACAGTTCCAGAGGAAACTCAAAAGGCCTTAATTGAAGATGTATGGTGACGTCACGAGGGCCCGGACAGACTCACAAATGAAAGGAACAACAATACATGAATGGCACACAGAGACAAAATATCATGAATAAGGACAGCATGAACTTAGGAGAGACAATGTTGAAATATAAGGAAACTTAAACCGTAAGCAGGATGAAGATATTCAACCAGCTAACGCCTGTACATATGCTTGTAACGCAAGAACATAATAAGCTAAGAAAACAGCAAGGCTTGCTAGGCTTAGTAGAAGAATAGATGGGCAAGTGCCACATATATATATCTACCTCAACGAAGCATGCTATATAAGTTTTTTTTTTTTTTTTTTTTATTGATTTGGCTGAATAATTCAACCTTTCAAACAGAGAAGTTTACATCAACAATAGTTTCATACAATGTAAATCTGAATAAAATTGATTTGATACAAAAAGATAAAATTGAAATATACAAATATATAGTTTTACAAAGTCTTGCATTCTTAGCTTGATTGATCATTGATCACATGATTAACAAATTGTACTAACGCAATTTGAACAGAGGGATTCGTACTAGTCAGTAAGTAATTCCAAAGTTTTTCAATAGAATATTCTATGTAGAAATTACATTTTGCATGAAAAAATTTGTACCTCACATATTTCAGAGCCGGGCACTCAACCACTAAGTGACATAAAGTCTCAATTGTTTTGTAGTTAAGGCAATATCTACAAAATGTTTGATCTTGGGGCACCAGATGTCTCCTTCCCAAGATCTGTCTTGTTAAACACAAATTTAGCCGAATGCGCATCAACTGGGTTCTCATATAGCTTGAAGGACATTTAATTAGATATGACTCTGGACTACGCATTTTTTTATGCGAATACTTTACCAAGTCGCAATCTACATATTCTAAGCATTGTTGGCGCGTGTATATCCAGTCATGGTGGTGCAGTTTTAATTTTGCCTTAGTTGGATTCAACAACAATAATTCTATTGAGATGTCAGCCTTAACTAGTATGTCTAATACACATTCAGACCATTTCTCCGGGAATTTCAATTTGGAGGTTATCAAATGGTTAGCCAACACACCCAGAATATTGTGAGACGATGCACCAATTAAACATTTCCGGTAAAGTGAGCAAAATTTCCATAAAACTTGACAAAATATGGAGATTAGTCCCAGTTCATAACGAATCATTGGGATTGGGGTCGATTGCGGCAATCTCAACAAACCTTTCCAAAATTGAGATTCAAGACGGTCCCAAAAAGTTCTTGGCTTTGGAGCTACAGTCTCTGCTCCATAGATTAGAATGGGAGTTACTTTTTGCTGGAAAAAGGCAATTACGTGAGTTAGCGTGAATTTGCCGTATTTAAACAATAATATTTTGGCTTGGGATATTAGCGAGCGATTTTTTGCATCAAGTGTGACACGATATATATCATCGTTCAGTACTTCTGAAAATGGAAGACCTAGGTACTTGTAGTAAGGCACTACGAGTAACTCTTGATTATGCAAGGACCAGGTAAATCTACAAGTTTTTTTAATTGCTGATTTGTGACACACAACAATTTGAGTTTTTTCAAGGTTAATAGTTAAATTGTTCTCAAGAACATACTCCTGCAATTTATTTAGAAGGTTTTGAAGGCCATAGGGTGAACATGACAGTAATACCAGGTCATCGGCGTAAAGCAGCCATGTCAATTTCTGGATGCCTAGCTTAGGTGAATCGGAAATTGTATTCTCAAGTTTCATACCAATGTCTAACAGAAAGAAATTGAATAATGTAGCCGCAAGGATACACCCTTGCTTTAAGCCTCGCTCAGTTGGAATAATAGCTGTAAGGAGCCCCTCTAAAGATAATCTCACCTGCAAGGAGGTGTTAGAATGCAAGAGTTTTATTAATGTGAGAATTGAGGAGGGACACCCATGTTGATGGAGTTTTTGAAATAGTAGATGCCGATCAATTGAGTCGAATGCAATACTGAAGTCAACAAAGGCAACATAAAGATTGCGATTTTCATTAACATATTTTTGTTTGATCAGATTAAGTGCAAGCATGTTTGGAGCAGTGCCAATTCCTTTAATGAACCCAGACTGGAAAGGGTCCCTTTTGGATTTCTGCTGCGTCTAATCATTGAACTCTCGCAAAATAATCCGACAAAACAATTTGCCTGGAGCATCGAGTATAGCAATCGGACGGTAACTTTGAGGCTGCTGACAATCACCTTTCTTAAACAATGGTATAATTATAGAATGTCTCCAGGTAGCAGGAATAGTTTGTGTAACAATAATATTTTGAAAGATCTGAAATAAGGCCTCTGCCCATAAATTCGGATTACTCTTGAATGTTTTATTCGAAAGCCCATCTAATCCTGGAGCCTTGGATTCACTCAGTGTTGAAATAATATGCAATATATCACCTATAGTGAAATTGAGGTGAAATGGCATAATCTTACCAAAGTGAGGCCCCGCAGGGGATGTTATAGGTCGCGCATATATTCTGGTAAAATGTGCAATCCAACTTTTTTCGGAAACATTATGCGACTGTATCAGTGTTTGAGAGTGAGAAGAAACTGAATTTAGTGTGGACCACATCTGAGCTGTATTTTGATTCCGAGTCATGGATAACATGTTCTCTCCATCTTTTTGATAGAGGTTTGCTCGGTATTGGCGCATCCAGTTTCGATATTTTGTTTTAATACTGGTCAAAACTGGGATTCTATATTTGAGAGGAAGAAGGTTAGCTTTCCGCTTTTGCGTACGAAACTCAGTTTTTTTCTTTTTTACCAATATATCAAATACATGATTTCTCAAAGTTGTTTGTCGTTTGGGTTCTTGACTCCTTGGGACAAAGTCCTGCATAAGGTCATAATAGCAGACGTTTGGATGAGAGCTGCTTAGTCATGAGTGGGTAAATGCTGCCACTAGTGAGTTAGTGTAACGTTGTATTGTTGTGTCATGCCATTTAATTCGATTTAGCTGGGAGTTTGCACTAAGCCCTTCAGAGTAAGTAGCTGCATGCTTCAGTGTGTTGCCAAGGGAGTTTTCCAGTGACTAGTTAGAAGCAAATGATCACTGTCACTTCGAGGCAAGACCTTAAAAGTTATTCCACTCATGAACAACTTTGAGTTGACATATATGTAATCAATAGTAGCTCTTCGCACACCCCTTTGCCACGTGTGACTTGGTGGAACATCTCCTTCACAAGCTCCATTTAACATGCAAAAACCCCGTGCGGACATCAAGTCTTCCCATTGGATTAGTCTAGAATTTTCCGACGGGACTCGTGCGGAGAAAAGATGCACATTTAGGTCTCCAGCAATTATAGTATGTACAATTTCTGGAGACATCACAATAAAGTCCAACATACAAATCATTTCCTTAAAAAAGAGTTCATCAGTAATGTTAGCATGGTTCCAATAGATGTTAATTAAAGCATATGACATTGAGCAAACAGAAATGATGGTTAGTTGCATGAATGCTATATAAGTGCGAGTCCACTTTTATACAAAAGCAGAATTAACCCAGGTTACAAAGGGCCAAACAGGACAGGATTCATATTCCAGCTAAAACAAGAAGAGACGGCGGAATCGAAACTCAGCAAAGAGCAGGCCTGCCCTATGAAGGTCGAGATAAGGAGGCCCACGCAGGTGGCAGACCAAAATGAGATTTAAATGCACAAATAGAAGGAAAAAGAAGCAGATTCACGCTGTGCTAACATTACCAGCCAAGCACGAAGAGGTACCAACGTCTGATGTCACCCAAAACAGGAGATACCATAACTTTTCCTGACAAGAAGATACCGTTTCGAGGCCGACCACAGCCGACTAATTGACACATAGCCATTCGAGTACTGATTGATGGAAGGGAGGCTGGGTGAATCTTGGGGCATCTGGCATTTGGGTGACCATTCTGCATGCTGCTAATTAAAGTGGAGATTTATGCTTGGGGGTGTAGCCGACCCAATCACAATGGACCAAATAATCTAGGGTCCTATAGATAGTTGAACCAATGGGACATCATACTTTTAGTGACGTCTACATGAGTAATGTTAGAGGGAATGGCGTAGACGCCCTCCTGATACGGGTTAACCAATCCTCACACTCCATTACCATATACAGATATAGCACCTATACTTAAGTTACCTTTTCCAACCAATAGAATTACATGACAAATTTATGAGTGTTACACGTCAATGATGACTAATTTAGGGTATAACTGTTATTGTTTGAATGAAGATTGTTGGGAGTTGAAGCGAGATGGGCGATCACACCACTGCTGATTTCCAATGTTTCCCCGTTTTTTGTACTTGTCATTAAATGGATTCCCCTTTGCCAAACCATTGAGTTGTCCTTATTGATTGGTGTCGGAGTAAGAAATCCTGCACCCCTTCCACCTCAAAGTGCAGCTATCTTGTCTTAAAGGTACTCGAGGGCGAGCTCCGACTATGGGTCGGTCAGGGATCACTCTCCCTCCCGTACACCGAGACCTGTCCCTTGTAAGGGAATTCACACCCGCATCTGAAACACAGTTTTTATACTGGGTGTCTTGGGTATGGGCTTCTGGGCATCTGTCTCAGTGGTGTCCCTTGCCCTCGGTCGTTCATGTATCATCCCTGCTGAATAGCTGCAACGTGATCCCCTCTCTTTGGAATCTCTATGGCTGTGGCTTGCACATCTCCTCTTTCATAGACCCTGGTTGGATCTATTAATCTCTTGTAGAGAGAGTGATTTCTTCACAAGATGTTTTCTAAATACTGAGGATGTGCATCCCTCAATTAGTCGCAGTGGCTTATTTTCCTTTGTAGTCTAATAACAAATTCACCTATGGTTTCATGCAGTAGTTGGGTGCATTGGTTAAATGCATATCTTTCGTAGTTTCTGTTCGGCGGTAGTATGACTAGTTTCTGGTTGATTGCTGTGGTCAGTAGTGCGCATGTGGACTTCACATGGGGCGGAATGGTTTTTCAGGATGCCTTTTATTTGTTTCCCCGCCAGGTTTACAAGTATGTCTGCTTTGTTGGGGGAGTTTTGGTCTCCTACTGCCCTCATGAAGTCCTCAAACTCCTCCATCCATTCCTCCCATCTTTGCCCTTGGTCCTGATATGGTTGTAAGGTGAATGGGCTGGGTTGTCTCACGAATGTTGCCCTGGAATATGATCGTATTGTGGGGTATGCCGGTCCTCCTTCAACCCCACCCACGGCTGGCAGGGCCTCATTTTCCATGGTGCCTTGTATCTTTGCCTGCTGCTATGTGGTTTCTTTGTGTTGGGTGAGCATATATCAAGGCATCACCCTACGCCTGGTGACTGTGGGCTACTTCGCTTGTAGTTGTGATGGTCTTAGGCTCCCTCTCTTCCTCCTGCCTGGTGTCACCCTCCTTGCTGTGGCTGGTATAAGTTGTGCCTTTCCTCTGTTTTTTTTTCTCTTTTATTTGTTCCTCGTTGCTGTCTTACGCGCTTAGCATTACCCGTATTAATGTGGTGGTCTCTGGCTCCTCCTCCACTCTCTGCGTGGTGCTGTTTCCCTTCTGTTGCCGGCTTTGGTCGGGTCTACCACCCCCTTTCCTCCTTACAGCGGTTAAACGGCTTGTCAGGGCCTTCCCGCCTTTCTCCCTCCACCATCCTCCTCACGATGGTTGCGTAGCCGCACCTCCAACAGGCTTTGTGTACGCTGCGTGCACTACCATCTTGCCACCCAGCCTCTCCCTATTGGCGCTGTGCCCCCTGGCATCAGGTAGGCCCAGCTCCACAACATTCTCCCACCCGTCCTTCAGGTCATGCTCCGTGTTCCTGGTCATCATGGTGCAGGTGACCTCAATGGTCCCCCTGTACTCAGGTTCGACTCATCACCAGTTGTTGTAGGCTTACATGTGTGGTGCACACAGATTACAAGGAGGCCTTCACGCTGTCAACCTCCTTCATTAATTTACAAGCGTGACTGCCCTTCCCTCTTCCCTGGCCCTCCCCGCTCCTGCGTCCAACCCTGGTCCCATGACTGCCCTCTTAAAGGGGTATGGAACAAGTTACTTACCTGCAACTGTTGTTCTCCAGCATGGGTCTGGCATGGATTCACATGCTCATGAATATTCCCCGTCGTCAGGCTGGGAATCCTCGGTAAAGAAAAAATCAGTATCAGTTTCGTTTCTGATCTGTCTTTCGTAGTAGTAACCAATCACTGATCTCTGAGTCATACTGACCACAGCCAATGACTGCCCTCTACCTAAGCCCCGCCTCTGGCAGCCATCTTCAGATTTGGTAGCATGTGAAGTGGCATATGACCAAGTGAAGAGCCGCAGAGGGGTAGGCGGGAGGGTTCGCATGTGAATCCATGCCAGACCCATGCTGGAGAAGAATACATAGCAGTACACACATGCACAACCACGGGAGGTGGCAAAGGCTCAACAATAAGCATTACATCAAACTCAACATTAAGCAATTCTTACCTCCTCACCAGGCTCACCTTAGGCGAACAGATTGCGCAGCACTGCTTGGCTGACCCTGGACTCCTCCCTGGAATCCCGATCGACGACGTAGAATTTCGTGAAGGTGTGCGTCGACCTCCACGTAGCAGCCCTGCAGATGTCCAGCAGGGGCACACCAGATAAGAACGCCGTAGTAGCAGCGATCGCTCTGGTCGAATGGGCTCTCGGACGGCCTGGCAGCGGTCGGTTAGCCAACCGGTGACAGTGCATGATGCAGCCGGAGAGCCATCTGGAAATAGAAGACTTTGAGAGAGCCTTCCCTTGATTCACAGGTCCAAAGTTCACGAACAGCTGTGATGTCCTCCGGAAACTCTTCGTGCGGTCCACGTAGAACTTCAGCGCTCTAGCCACATCCAGCGAGTGCAAAGTCCTCTCGGCCGGCGACGAAGGAGACGGGAAGAAAACAGGTAACACCAAGGGCTCGTTAAGATGGAAGTCCGACGGCACCTTGGGCATAAAGGAGGGGTGCGTCCTAAGCACCACCCTCGAATCATGGAAAGTCAAGTACGGTGGTTTGCAGGATAGGGCCTGGATCTCTCCCACTCGTCGTGCAGAGGTAATGGCCACCAGGAACGCAGTCTTCCACGACACAAACTTCATCGGTGCGGAGTGCATCGGCTCGAAGGGGGGCCCCATGAGCCTGGTCAGCACCATGTTAAGTTCCCACGCCGGGGCCGGGGCCTTCACCGGCGGGAACGACCGGAACAGTCCCTTCATAAACTCTTTTACCAATCGATGGGACCACAGGGACATCCGTCCTGTGATTCTGGTATATCTGGAGATCGCCGCCAGATGAATCTTAATGGAGGCATGGGCTAGCCCAACCTTTGCCAGCGATAGCAGGTACGGCAGCACTTGAGGGGCCGTAATCCGTAGGGGGTTGATCTTCTGTGCTCGGCACCAGACAGAGAACCTCTTCCACTTATGACCGTAGCATTTGAGAGTCGAGGACGCCCTGGCCTTTGCAAGAACCTCTCTGCAATCGGCCGGTATATCGTAGCCTCCAAACTCTAGCGCTGCAGGAGCCAAGCCTGCAGGTTCAGCGACGCCGGGTCGTGGTCAAAGATGGCGCCTCCTTCTCTGGAGAGAAGGTCCGCGTCCGCCGACAGCTTGATGGGAGGGGACGTTGACAAGTCCAGAAGGTCCGGGAACCAGATCTGCCTCGGCCACGCCGGTGCGACGAGGATCATCCTGCACCTGGACCTCTTGAGCTGGCTGATGAGTCGAAGCAGCAACGGCAACGGAGGGAACGCATACAGGTATAGGCCGTCCCAGGGGAACGAGAACGCGTCGCCCATGCTTCTCGGCTGGGGAAACCTGCTGGCGAACCTCTTGCACTTCGAGTTCGTCGCTGTTGCAAACAGGTCGATTTGGGGTTTGCCCCATCGTCGGAAGAGTTGGTCCACCTGATCCTGTCGCAGTTCCCACTCGTGACACGCGCGCAGCTCCCTGCTGAGCGAGTCGGCGAATGTGTTGCTTTCTCCTGCCAGGTGTAAGGGAACCAGGAACATCCCCTGGGCGACCGCCCAGTGCCACAGATCCTGTGCCTCCTTGGATAGGGCTGGGGATCTGGTGCCTCCCTGCTTCCGTATGTAGAACATTGTCGTGGTGTTGTCCGTGAAGATCCGCACCACCTTGCCCTTGAGCGACGGGAGCAACGATTTGAGAGCCCAGAACACGGCTCGGAGTTCCAGGACGTTGATGTGCAGGAGCCTCTCCTCCGGGAGCCAGAGGCCTCTTGCGTGGAGATCTCCGGTGTGGGCGCCCCAACCTTCCAGGGAGGCGTCCGTCGTCACCGTCTCCTGGTACGCTGGTGTCTGAAAGTCCTTGCCCGCCGTGAGGTGCGCTCGAACGCCCCACCACTGAATCGCCCGCCGGAACACCTCGTTGAGGGGGACCCTGTCTTCGAAGGTGCCCGTCGCCTGCATCCAATGGGCGTCGAGAAATTCTTGAAGAGGGCCCATCCGTAGTCTGCAGAGGCGCACCAGGTAGATGCAAGAGGACATCATCCCCAGGAGGGACTTGATGGACCTCACCCTGGCCACGTCCGTGGCAAGCAGGCACTGGACTTTGCCTAGAATGGTGTTCGTCCGCTCTTCCAACGGGGCCGCCAGGCGCCTCACTGTATCGAGCTTCGCTCCCAGAAACAGGGCCACCTGCGATAGCACCAGGTGGGACTTTGGGTAGTTTATGGCGAATCCCAGGTCTGTGAGTAGCTGGACGGTCCTCGCAGTGTGTTCGACGGCGAGTTCCTTCGTTCTTGAGCGGAAGAGCCAGTCGTCCAGGTAGGGGTAGACGTGAATCCCCTGCAGGCGCAGCCGCGCCGCCACTGGTGCTAGGCACTTGGTAAAGACCCTGGGGGCCGACTTCAGTCCGAACGTCAGTGCTCTGAATTGGTAGTGCCATCCCTGGACGACGAACCTGAGGAACTTTCGGTGACTTTTGAGGATGGGAACGTGGAAGTAAGCATCCTCCAGGTCCAACGACGATAGAAAGTCGCCTTCATCCATCTGTCCCAGTACGTGCTGGAGGGTGACCATCCTGAACTTCTGTGATCTGATGTATTTGTTCAGACGACGAAGGTCCAGGATGGGGCGCCAGCTGCCCGTCTTTTTCCTGACGAGGAAGTACCTTGAGTATACCCCGGAGCCCCGGAGCCTCCTCGGGACAAGCTCTATGGCGCCTTTCCTGAGCATCGCGGGACGTGATTCTCCTTCCTGGCCACAGGTGGAACGTGAGGGCACTTCTTCAGGAATTTGATAGAGTGTCCTCTTGCCAGGGTATCCAGCACCCAATGGTCGGTGGAGATGGACTTCCACGCGCCGACGAAGTTCGTCAGCCGGCCTCCCACCGGGGTGTTTCGGTGGGGGCCCGAGACCATGGCCGGTTCAGTCCTGCTTGGAGGTGGTGGTCTTGCCGCCCTGGCCACCTTGCCGATGGCGGCGAGGCGCTCCGTGCTTACCGCGACCCCTGTAGGCCTCCTGAGACGAGGAGCATGCCGTCTGGCGGTAGGACGACGAGCCACCGCTGGATCCCTTGGAGGCACCCTGTCTGCCTCCGGAGCTCCGAAAGGGCTGTCATTGTTGAAGGGCTCCTAGGGCGCGGGCCGTCTCCGTGTCCGTTTTTATGGCTTGGAGGGATTCGTCCACCGCCTTCCCGAACAAGTTGCTGCCGTCGAACGGCATGTCCAACACCCTGGTCTGGACGTCCTAACGGAAGTCGGTCGCCCGGAGCCAACCCCGTCTTCGTAGGCAAACACCGTTGCCCAGCTGGCGGAACCCGGTAACAGCAATATCAGTTGCCACCGTTATGGCGTGGTCCGACGCCACCTCGCCCTCTTGCAGTATTTCCAGGGCCTCGGACCTCTTGTCGTCCGGCAGGAAGTCCAATATGGGGCCCAGCTTAAACCAGAGCTCCCTGTCGTAACGGGCCACGATCGCCAGGGCGTTGGCCGCTTTGATCGTCGTCGCCGCCGACGAAATGACCCGCCGCCCCATGGCGTCCAACTTCTTTCCCTCGCCGTCCGGCGGGGAATTCGACGTTGAGGCTCCTGACCCCGCCGCTTTCTTCTTCGCCGCCGCCGAGACGACCGAGTCTGGCGTTGGCTGGGCCCTGAGGCACAGGGGAGCGGTTTCGGGGACCCGGTACTTCTTCTCGTACCGGTCCCATTTGGCTGGTGCCGTGGAGGGGTTCTTGAGAACCGACAGGCCCTCCTCCCAGATGTCATCGATTAGGGGCACCGCGATGACCGTCTTCCTCTTGGCCTCCCGGCGCTGATAGAGGAAACCTTCCTTTCTCTGCTCCTCCGGACAGAGCTGGAACAATTCGGACGCCCTGGCGATCATGGCGTGGAATGAGCCAATCTCGTCGGGCGGCGAGGCCCGTGCGACGGGAGACGGGAGTCCCGTTCCGTCGTCGTCGCCGTCGCCCTCAGAACCGGTCGTCGAGCCCAATGCACCGTCATCTCCCGACTCGTGGGAGGATGAGGAGGGAACTGCAGGCCTTACGGGGGCGAGCGGAGGAGAGGGTTGGGTCCTCCGTCGTTTGTTCTGAGGACTTCCCGACGGGCCCGGTTGCGTCCTTATCTCAGAGCATAAGGACTGGATGGCCGACAAAATGGCCGCCGAGCCATCCTGAGGCCTAGGATCCGGCTGAGCCGGAAAGGAAGGTCGCTCTTCCTCACCATCGTCGTCTTCCTCGGTTATCTCCTGAGGAACTTCCTGACGGGATCGAACCTTCTCGAATTGTTCGAGGTTCCTCACGGCCTCGGTCAGTTCCTCCTCCGAGGCTGACTCCGAGCTCGAGGAGGGCACAGTGCCCCCCCCTCGCTTCTTCCACCATGGCGGCCACGACGATGGGTTGAAAAGAGGATTCCCTCCTTGGCGGCAGGGAAACTCTAGTCCCGGAGGCGGTCTCTGCTGGCGGTGTCTCTGCCGGCTTGGCCAGAGTCGCCGCGATAGCCTCGATAGAGGCCTTCGCCTGCTGGGTAGGGGCCTTGACCACCTTAGGTGCGTCCCGGGCCCTCTCCTTCGGGGAAGGGGCGACGCCTCGCTCCCCCTCTGCCGAGATTGGACGGGGCTTCTCCCGAAGCTTACCCAGGGTCTCGGACTTTCTCTTCCCCGAACCGGAGCGTTGGCTCGTGGTTGACAGTGCCGGGGAAGGTGCGCCCTGCCTGGCGACCGAAGAGCCCGACCTTTCGGCGCTCCTGGAGCCAGCGGACTCGTGGCGCTTGGCCTGGTGTTGGGCCCCCGTCGCCGGGGCGCCCGCCCAGGACTTAGAAGCCCGCTCGGACCATTTCTTCTTCTTCTTCTCACCCGTCGAGCCCTTCTCCAACCAGCTTGCGAGACGGGATCGACGGTCCCTCATGGTCCGCTCCGACAAGTTCTTGCAGAACTGGCAGTCCTTCTCTACATGAGTCTTGTCCCCATGAAGACAGTAGAGGCATCGCGAATGTTCGTCTTCCTTAAACACATTCTGCAGCCCGCATCCAGGGCAGCTGCGAAACAGCTTGGGACCGGGTGACGAACTCGCGTCCTGGGCCATCTCGAAGTAGGCCGCAAATCTTCTGGAATCCTCCAAGAAGTTGATTCGACGAAATCTTCACCCTTGAGGGGCGTAGGAAAATCCCGCAACGGATTGCCGTTAACGGGAGTAGAAACGGTGGAGCTTGAGGCTCGATTAACCGAAAAAAAGTGAAAATTCACCTGAAAAAAGCGCAAAATACGCAGTAAAGCTCGAGAGCTAAGCACGAGGACTCCCAACACTTGAACGTGCGGTAAAAATCTGAAGATGGCTGCCAGAGGCGGGGCTTAGGTAGAGGTCAGTCATTGGCTGTGGTCAGTATGATTCAGAGATCAGTGATTGGTTACTACTACGAAAGACAGATCAGAAACGAAACTGATACTGATTTTTTCTTTATCGAGGATTCCCAGCCTGACGACGGGGAATATTCATGAGCATGTGAATCCATGCCAGACCCCATGCTGGAGAACTGCCTTGTTCTGCCGTAAAACGGTGGAACTCATACTCTGTGGTGATGCCGCATTGAGGGGAACAGGATCCTCAGAGGACTCAGAGTGGCCCAGTATTACCTGTGGGCCCGCGACACGGCAGGGCGAAGTGGTGTTTCATGGACACAGGATCAGACATTAGGCTTGAGGGGATGTATCATGGGGTGCTCTGTGGCCGGTGGCCTGACCTTAGGACTGTGCACCTCCTGTTGTGATTGGTTGTCCAATGGTGATCTGTAGGAGGGGGACAGAGTGAGGACACAAGAAACTGAGTGGGCTTTACTCTTCATGCTGAAAGAGATTGGCATGAGGAATCCATTGCAAGATATTCGGTCCCTGGTGTGGGTTCAAAGGGGCCACATGATGGATATTGGTGATTCTTTGCGAGTGTCGGAGGGTGGCACACAGTCGCATCTGGCCATAAAGGAAGGCATTTTGGGAATACTCCAGGAGATCAAGGCCCTGAGGAGTTATATCCAGTCCTCCCTAATGGACCTGCGTGGTAGGGTGGATGTTCTGGAGAATAAAATGAAGGGCATGGAAAATAATCAGATTAGCAACGACCTGTTGGAAATATATGACATGACGCCTGGCTACTGGACTCGAGACCAGAGAAGACAGCGCTCTCCTGAAGATGGATGATTTGGTGAACAGGGCAAGGAGGAATGACCTGAGGGTCTTGTGCCTATGGGAGCAGAAGGGGGAAACACAGAGACGTGGAGATCAAGGTTCAGGCTATAATGTTTGCTGGCTGATGAAGATGGTAAGGACGTCATGATCGAGAGAGCACACATGGGGGGTTCAAGGGCCTGAGGTCAGTGGTGGTCAGGGGTGTTGCTAGGTCACAAAAAGATCAGGGGCTAAGCTAATGTCGGGACTGGCAGGACTCGGGGCTAGCTATAGCCTTTTGGTTGTATTCCCTGAGCTTCTATCCGGGGCTACAACCAAAAGACCCGGGGCTATAGCCCCCTCAGACATCCCTTAGCAACGCCTCTGGTGGTGGTGGTGCATTTCCATTACTACAGGGAGAAGGCCAATGCTCTGGCCAAAGCAAAGCATATGAATGAGGTGCCCTATGAAGGGTATAAACTTTAGATATACCGGGACTTGTCTAGCCTCACGCTTTCCAGGAGATGGGCCTGTCGACAGCTTATGACATGGGTGAAGGAAAAGGCAACCCGTTACAGATGGCCATTTCTGTTTGTGCTGGTTTTTTAACATACAAATTATGATTTTAGAATAATGAAGGGGGAGAAGGGAGAGCGTGCCCTGCGGCACCTTTCGACAGATAGGCAAGAAGAGGAAGACCGGCAAGCTGGAGCCAGACTGGTGAAGAGAACACCCTCTGAAAGGTCCTATCTAGCGAAAGAGAGTGCCGGCGGTAGGAAATTCCAGAGATTGGGAACTCCCTCCCTGATGAAATGAAGTAATTGTACACAGACTGGATACTTGTTTTGGACTGTTACTGTTATGGGGAACTCCAGGAGAAGGGATTGTTCATGCAGTTCATGAGTGCTTAAGCGAGTTGCATCGTGGAGCCCATTTTTGGATGGTGATTTTGCGTTGTGGGGTGGTAGGGCTTTGGGGGGAATTGGATGGGCGTGAGGGTCATGCAGAATGGGCTTGGAGAAGGCATGGGGTGATGTTTGACTGTGTTGGCACAAACGTCCAGGATGTCTTTACTTGGAAAATATATTTCTGTATGTCTAGGTCTGTGGGAATGACGCAGGGGGCAGGAGGAGCTGCCTGAAAGTGGGGACACTGACTGTGAAGGGTCTGAATTCTCCCACCACTAGGGCATTCTGGAGATTGAGCCTGTATGTTTTAATATTGCAGGAAACAAGGCTCCTAACAGGGGAAGAGTGGTGCATCTCGAGTACACTGGTTGGGCAATCTTACTGGGCCTATGGGACATCTAAGCGGGGTAGAGAGGGTATTCTTTTTCATAAGAGGCTATGGGTTACAGAACCCCAGGTGCATAGACTCATGAAGGGTCAACTATTGATGGTGAGTGTGGAGATGGGGGATCTGTATGGCAGTGATATACTGCCCCAAACAGGGACAGGTGGCTTTCTGTAGGGACACCCTGGATTTTGTTCTGAGGGTGGCAAAGGATCCAGTTGTAATAGGCAGGGGCTTTCACGTGTGGGCAGATTTGGAACTGGATAGGCAGCTCCGATTGAGAGGGCTCGAAGAACAGCGTTCCAGGACCAGGAAGGCTCATAAATGTACATGCGTGAATAGATTACGAAGCAGCGGTAGCATCCATAAGGCCTCAGTGCCATCCACAAGGATGATAAATAGGGATCTGCATATTAAACAAATACATGCACGAAAGCACAGTGCAAGATGGGGAAACACCGAATGCCCCTCCTTCAACAAAGAGATGATGAATCACCACCTGGCCAACTACTGACTCGGTCTTGGATTTCCCAAGGCAGTAGTGCCTGACAAAGGTGTGGAGAGTCTTCCATGTCGCAGCTCTGCAGATGTCCTGCAAGGAGACCCCAGAAAGGAAAGCGACAGGAGCAACATTGCGCCTGGTTGAGTGCGCTTTTATCGAACTTACAGCAGTAGATCCCAGCATGGTATGAAAATGGGAAACACATGTGACACGCAACTGGCCAGTACTTGCTTCAATAAGGCTTGGCCCTTTTGAGGATCCCCAAAGGAAGGGTGCATTGCATATACAAATTCAGCATGCATAACAAGTTTAGAGAGCTCAAGGATAACTGTTTCCATGGAACTCTCTATAAGGCTGATTGACTCAAAGAGCGTGCAGCACTCCAATTCTCCTGGCCAACGTGATGGCCACAAAGAAGGATGTTTTCCAAGTTAGGAACCTTATGCCAAAACTTGCAAATCACCTTGTATGGTGGCTTAATTAATGCGGTCAGGACTGGACAGAGCTCCCAAGCAGGTACAGAGCGTTGCACTCGTGGAACTGCTGTCCTTTTATCAGCCAGTCATCAAGGTATGGGAATGTTTCTACTCTTGCTCTCCAAAGACAGTGGCAACTCGCACTAAGCATTTGCTCAAATTTCAAGAGCAGATTGCAGCCAGAAGGATAGAATGTGAGATGAATGTTGCTTCCTACCATGAACCTGAGGTAGTGCATATGCATCCAGTGGATTGTGATATGAAAGTAGGTGACCGCCAGGACAGAGGACGAGAATTCACCCTTTTCTATCCATGGGGTGATCTGCTGCAATGGGGTCATTTTGAACTTGAAACACTTAATAGATTTGTGAGACATGCAAATCCAATATAGGCCGCTACTCCCCATTCTTTTTCTTTATCTGAAAGTATTGCAAACAATAACCGTGTCCTATGTGCAAATTATTTCCTGAGGACCTTCAGAACTTCCTGCTGTAGTTGAGCTAATTGCTGATTGTCAACACCACGAGTGGAGAGTGTGGATGACTTGCTGTAAACTCTAGTTTATGACCCTTTGAAACTACGTCCAGCATTCAGTTGTCCAAAGTAATGGCATGGCCTAGATTTACATGCTCCATGATCTGATCTCCATAGAGGTGCTGTGCGGGTGGTGGACCGGAAAGGAGTCAAGCTTGCTTGAATGTTGAAGGGCAGGGATGACTTGTTTCCTTCTGGCCTCTGTTGGCGGAATATTTGATGGAGCTCTGCTGATATCTAGTAGAGGCAATGTGTGATCACATGGGGAGGCCAGTGCTGTAGTTGGTGGAAGAGGTTGACCTAAATCTGGTGTGGCCTTCTCTGAAGGAGTGAAAGGGTAGCCTGCCTCGGTCTCGCAAGGAGTTTATGGCCTTAGCTGTGTCTGTGAATACCTTAATGCCCGTCGAGTGATCCTCAATCCTTTTGCCAAAGAGATCATGCCCATCGAAGGACATGCCAATAATGTGTGCCTACTCTTCTAATCATAAGTTGTTAGCCTTCAACCAATGCTTTCATCACAGGATGGCTACGGTGGCAATCTGGCAAAAAAACAAGTCTTCAGCGTCCACCAACAAGTCTATAGTGTGATCTGAGCATATCTTGTTTGTTTGTTTATTTAATATAGCGCAAAACCAAACCCGCAGATAGCCGGGCGCAAACATTACAAGGATACTTGAGACCTTGGTTACAGTGACACACACAAAATAAGCAGTAGGACAGTTCGGCGACATTATAGTCTGAATATGCTTATACAGTTAATGCCAGCTGTTGGAAGCATAAAGAAATAAGCCGTAGGACAGTTCAACAACGTTACAGTCTGAATATGCTTATACAGTTAATGCCAGGTGTTGGAAGCATAAAGAAATAAGCCGTAGGACAGTTCAACAACGTTACAGTCTGAATATACTTGTACAGTTGAGTGGCAGGGGTCTGAAGCATGGAAGAGCTGAGTAACAATCAACCACAGTTTTGTAGTCCCAGTGGGATCCAGTGAGGTAGCTGGATACTAGCAGTGGAAGTCGGGGTCCCTAGGGGACAGGTTAGCAAGGGCATAGTCAGGAAGTGTTACTCAGGACGAGTGGTTCTATTGAGGAGGGGGAACACATTAGATGTCATTGGATCGTATCCAGGAAAGAACCTTATGCCTGGAGCTTGGGTAAGGTTGGTCCTTTCTGAGTTCTAAGGGGAGTTTGTTCCAGGTTTGGGCAGCTATGACTGGAAAGCTGGTGCCGCCAGCTGTGCTCTTTTTGTATTTAGGCACCATCAAGGTAAAAGCGTTAGTCATTCTTGTGGGGCGGTTTGAGATTCTCTTGTTGATTCTGTTTGCTAGATAGGGAGGAGCTATATTGTTGAGGCATTTGGACGTGAGCGAGAGAGTTTTGAGGGCGATCCTGTCTTTAATTTTTTGCCAGTGGATATTCCTTTTGGCGGTAGAGATATGGGCTCTGTTAGGAATGTTTAAGGCTACTCTAAGAGCGTTATTGTGGAGTGTTTGGAGTTTGTTAAGGATATATTTGTTAGATCCGCATATAGGGCATTACAATAGTCCAATCTGGATATGATAAGTGCATTAGCTAAAGTAATACAGCTGGCCTCTGTTAGGAATGGCCTATATGCTCGGATCAGTTTATAAGTATAGGCTGTGGAGGAGGCTAGGGAGTTCATTTGTTTCTTAAATGTGAGTGCTGAGTCCAGATAGACCCCAAGGGTTTTGACTGCAGCCCTCACTTTGATGATATTGTTGTCAATGTTAAACGAGGCATAGTTAGGGTCAAGTTTTTTAATCGCTGTCTCTGTGCCGAGCATCAGAATCTCAGTTTTGTCGTCATTCAGACAGAAGCCATGGGATGCCATCCATGCCTGAATGAGGAGATATATCTTGTTTACCAAAGCTGAGTCTTCCAAGAAGTTGCCCGAAAGGGGATGAGGATCTGAGTGTCGTCTGCATAGTTAGTGTAGATGACACCCAGTCTATCCAACTTGTCAAACAAGGGTTTGGTAAAGATATTATACATAATAGGAGAGACACATGATCCCTGGGGGACACCGCAGGAGACTTGTATGGGATCAGCAGCTGCTAGAGGGGAGAAGACTCTCATAGTCCGGTTAGCAAGGAAGGATTGAACCCAGGTTATGGCATCGCTTGAAAAATGGGCAGCGGAGCCGAGGTGATTGCATAAAACTGCGTGATCTATCAAGTCAAAGGCTGCCGAAAGGTCAAGGAGGAGTAGCATAGCTGATTTTCCATTATCCTTTAACTCGTCAATTTGAGTCTTAAGATCAATCAGGGCTGTTTCAGTGCCGTGAAGGGGGCGGAAGCCAGATTGTCATGAGCCTAGAAAGTTATTGGTTTCAAATGTAAAAATAAGAATGAAACATTAAAAAATGAATCGCAAACTTAAGTCATTTATTGAATTTACATGTAAATCCAGCATTGTTCTGCTATTTCAAATAAGAATTCCGATGGTTTACAGTGTTTTCTTTCCACTTTATAGAATTGTAAAACTGCATAATAAAATTAATTGGTCTGTGTGCGAGCTCAACTGATTATATATTTGCAGACATTTGTGTTAATTATTGTTAATGCAATGCATATTTGAAACCATTATGTCCACAATTGAAAATCAGTGTCTTAAAAAATGCAGTGTGTGGGTGGATGTAAGCCTTTGTAGTTTGCATTATTAACATAACTTACGGGAGAAATAGCAAAACAATTATTTTGTAGGGGGGAGGGATTAGCAACATTTCATGAAGTGAGCCAAACATTTTCATCATCTCCCTCTCACAACAGGACGCTTGTGGTGGTCAATTGAGATAGTGTCTAGTAAGAGGTAGAAAACCCATTGAAATAACCACTAACTATTTGAAGCTTGAAGACTGTGAGAAGCTAGATGGATGTGATTTTTCTCCACTTTTGAGTGATATTTGCTCCTGGAGGACGGAACGCTTAAAGCTGAAGCATTGTCCAAACAAACCTACTCCTTTGTCATAAGTGGACTCATTGTCTATTATTCAATTGCAGATGGTTATTTGGAAGGGTGGAATGACAATCAAGCCAAAGACAAGTAGATCAGAAGATAGCCCACTGTCTTTAGAAAACTCTTGAAAACTAGGTTATTTGTGTAATGTTTTAGAATACTGGAATGTTTCCCTGCTCCTTCTGTAGTGATCAGCGCGCGGACGCCCTCGGGCTTTGGCGCCTTATAAATCGTGTAACATAACATCAAGAACCCCATTGATATGAGACTAAAAGAAATCCTTTGTCGACATGTAGATGCAAATCAAACACAAGGAAAGAACTTTAAAAAAAAGACATCTGTATCCAATCGCAGCATGGCCTCCAGGAAGGCAGAACACACGTGGAAGGATTTATACATTAATCTTTTGTCTAGGAATAAGGAAGAAAATTCAGAATTGTGTAAATAAATGCAGTATTTTGGGAGCAAGAAAATATTACCAAAAGGCTAAGTGGCATGCTGTTGCTGTGTACCTTTTTTCATGATTCGTTCTTGTATCCAGACAACTCGGTATCCCTTTACCTTAAAGATCAGACTTACTCAGCCTTATGGATAATGTCATGGAAATTGTACAGTTTGGCATGCCAGGTTACAAACACAATGACTGCATAGCTAATACCTGTAGTCATTCAAAAGTATGACACTGATACAATAGATACAATTTCAAAACCTTTATCCAATTTTCGGGGTTTGGATGAACTCTTACCCTATAACTGGATGGGAGCAGTCTCTACCATCAAATAATAAAGAAACACTGTCTTAGTATCTGTCAAATCAAAGATGCATATACTAACTGAACCTAATGCCTGCCCTATCTCTTATACAAAACGTTTGTGAAGGGGACTATGTATGTAAAGGAAAGTCAGTGGCAAACATAGAATCAATGTGGCCGAGTCAGCTCTCCTTCCCCATGTTGGAAAGCACGGAGTCAGGCGGTCAATGTAAACAGGACGAAATACCCTGGCCCAGGTTCTCAAAACAAAGGCAGTTCAAAACGTGGATTGAGGCTCACCTGGGCTTCCACATTAAAGTCGCTTATTCCAGCTTTCAAAAGTTATTTTACAGTTCAACAAAGATTCACACAGGTCTCCCTCAATCAGGCTCGGACCCGTCAAAGCAAACAGTTCACATAGGTCTCCCTCAGTCGGGTTCTGACCGTTCAATCACAGCATTTGCAGCGGTTACCTCCCCCAAACTTAATTTACACTCTGTAGGGGTTCCCATCCCCTAAGTTATCCCACTTTTGGTCTCCCTCAGTCGGGCTCAGACCTTTTTATTGATGTCGAAGACTTTCGATTGTGTAACGTTTTTACTATAGACCTCGCAGGACCACTTCGACTTTCCCTTCAGATCAGACTCTTGTGTTGTTTGTCCGAGTGTCTCTTGGTCCGGGTAGTTCAGTATGACAAGCACGAAAGTTAAAAATTCACCTTTTTCAGCTCCCCTTTTCTCAGGTTAATCTTGATCATTACGCATTTTAAAGTTCATTCACTTTGTCGCTTTATGACAACACATTTCACCTTTCGCTGAGACTTTCGAGTGGACTTCCTTTTGCCGGACCACTCCACTAGTCTGTATCACTGGCGTCACAGTGATCGCTAATTAAACGTTCCCCACAGGTCTGCCTTCCTTAGCGTCTAACCCACACGCGTGCAGCCTTCAATTGTGAGATATGCTGTTGCACTTTCAATATTTCCTTAACACTCACCGGCTGTGTGCATTCCATTCTTGTCTTTTCTGTTTAAACCTCTTAATTTCGAAGGACAAGGTATCTCGTCCTTGACATTACTTCCGTAGTGCCAAGGACGAGATAGCTTGTCCTTTTTGGCAATCTGTTTTGTGCAATCTCTGCAAAGCAGGGATCGCACAAAACTGTAATCCAACCCCCGGGCTATGTGAGGGGGAGTTTCCTCCTTACGGCCCGGGGGTTGGATTACCTTCAGTTTCATGTCAGCGGTCGTAAAGCACGCCGACATGAAACAAAGTAATTTCACTGCGGCAGGCATTTTCGGCTGACACGGTGAAGAGAGAAGGTAAGAGCCCTTCTCCCTCGATCTCTGGCTGTATTGAAAGCCAGAGATTGAGGGAGGTGTCGTTGGAAAAGGGAGACTCTCCCCTTTCCAACAACACCTGTTTTGGAAGCATTGCTGGTCGCGGATTGGGCCCATAGCGCTCGATCCGTGGCCAGCAATGCCACTGGACCACCAGGGATCTGTTTGTGACGTGGGGGCAGGGGAGGCTGCTTACTAGGTAAGCTGCCCCCTCCCCCGAGGCCCCAAAGCATGGGGCCACACCTATGGAGACCCCTGGGGCAGATGGGTGATCATCTGCCCCCAGGGAAGGGGTTACCAAAAAAAAAATGAAATAGAAACATAGATTTGGGTGGGGGACCACCAGGTATTTTTTTTTCCATGAAAGAGGTTGGCCCTCTCCCCCCTACCCTAAGCGGAAGGGGGGCACGCCTTTTAGCCCTCCATGGGGCCAGATTTTGGCCCCTATCTGCCCCCAGGGAGGACAACATCAGGTGCTTCCATCCATTTGGGGGCGGGACCACCAGGAAAGTGTGGGTAGGCCCCCCCAAAGGATGGGGCCTGCACATTAGGGCCCTCCTGGGGCAGATGGGTAACACAGGCCAGCAAGAACTCCTGGGTGGTAGGGTGTCATAACTCTGGCCTTCGGTGGCTGACTCCCAGTGTGGGTTGAACATCCCCAAGCCCAGCAGTGGTTCCCGCATTGCCCGGGACATTCCCCGTCCTTTCCAGGAGGGAGAAGCTGTAACGCAGGCCAGCCACAATTCCAGGATGGTTGGAGATCACGTACCTGGCCTTGGGCACCCGTCTCCCATGGGGGTTGACCATCCCCAAGTGCAGCGGCAATCACAGGGAGCTTTGGCAGGGTCCCGTCCTTTAAAAGAGGGGAGAAGTTGTAACGCAACCCAGCCAGAGCTCCAGGGTGGTAGAGGGTGATATCCCTTGACTTGGGCAGCTGTCTTTGCCAGGGCTTGTGGGTAATAAATTCTAGGGCGATTTGCGCAAGTCTGACATCTGTGGATTCCCACGGGTGTCTTCTTTTAAGAAATGCATGAGGTTCCCCGTTTTCCTTGGTGGCTTTCACACCCTAGGCCCATACTGCTTTCGTCTGGACACCTGTGGGAATGCGGGATGGTAGGAAATGTGGTCCTAGCAGCGGGTTTCGGTGGGTGAGCAGAGTGGAATGTGTGAAAATGGTGTCTTTTTTGCCACATTTCAGACTTTGCCGGGGATGTGGGCAATACATTCTGGGCCGATTGGTGCAAGTCAGACTTCTGTGTATTCCCACGGGTGTCCTTTTCGGAAATACATGGGGTTCCCTGTTTTCCTTGGTGGCTTTGACACCCTAGGCCCAAATCTGTAGGTTGTCCGCGTGATAAAATTCCGGAAAATCTGCTGTGCCGAAAGGCCTGGGGTTACCCGTGTTTTAGGCTTCTCACTTTGCAGCCAGGTAGGTGCACCCAAACATGTGGGGTACTGTGTTTTCATGGTTTTCCTAACGTTTCCACCCATTTGCTGCTACCCTTTGTCACACAACCCTATCATTTCCCATATGTGACCTACATTTAGTCACTGCTTTAGGCAGTATACACTTTTATAACCTGCACAAGTCACCTACCATTCAAATGATCTGCCATCAGCTCTTTCAAAAAATGTATGCTTGCCCTTCCTCACCACATTTGTTTTCCTTATTTACACATGCTAGGTATGTCTGTTTAGGCCATAAGCATAAAACTCCTGTGTACCGTGGCTCAGTTTTTGGCTTGTGTTATTGCTTGTTTTGTGAACCATTACACAGAATGTGTGATTTCCTAACTGGAAGAGTTGGGGGAATGTAACAGAGGATTGTTTTTCTCAAAATTCACAGAAGCCATTGTCGTACCGGGCCAACCATGTCCGCCACATACATTTTTTTCTGTCATTTTCCTGATTTTTCCCCAAACTATGGAATTTTTCCCTACATAGTTGTTGCCTGACCTGCGCAAATCACCCCTTCCTAAACTTGGAATTTTGTCTACTTTTCAGAAATGTATACCTCTCGGTCCTCCAATTCAGCTTTCCTACCCTTTTCTTCCATTCCGTCCACACATGTCCTATTGGAAAAAAAGGCCAAAATCGCCTCTCACAAAACAGTTGATAACCATATCAAAATACGTTCTTTTCGTTTCCACTCAACCTGTTCTTGAAATCCTGGAAAATGGCTAATTCAGCACAGCAAACATTTTGTTCTTAGCACTTAAAAGGAAAAGACCATAGGCTTCTTTGTACTTCATTTTATTTGCATTGTTTAAAAAAAAAACAAGAAGTTCTGCCTTTTTGGTTATTTTCTCTCACCCCCCTACAGCAAACTAGGATTCCACGTTGAAAAAGAAATAGGCCACATTTGGCAGATATCTCTCATGTAAACAAAAAGTTACAAGGCATTGAATGGCGACATACCGAAATCACCAAAAAAGGCCCTGGCACTGGGGCGAAACCCATGGCAGTTAAGGGGTTAATTCACGAGTCAAGGTTAATACCACGGGCTTGGCCTCGCCTCCACAACTCCGCTGTTCACCTGGGAGGGTCACTGGTGCCCTATAAACACAATGCAGTCTTCTTGTCTGGGATTTGTCCTTCTCTGCGCATCTTTCACAGGTCTTTAGAGGCAACAACCTCCTGCAGGGATCTCCTGGTTTTTTCTACCCTTTGCTCTTGTTCTTCTGTCGGTCGCTCTGGGGTGCCTTTGCCCTGGAAGTTCTGCTCTCTGCTCCTTCTCGTGTTCCACCTTGCTCAAAGTGTGTCTCTATGTACCACCTTTTATCCGTTTGGGGAGAGCTAATGGACATCAGATGCATTTAATTGAGGTCAAGTGCCTGACTTTGCCTAACCTGATTAGCGTGACATTTCCAATGAGATGTGTAAGGGTTAGCCTCTTTACTCTCAATTGTCCTCTTCCTTGGCCCAGTGTGTGTGGAAAGGGAGGGGTTTTTGGAACGCTGGAGGATATTATAAAATAGAATGGGTCATGGGTCTGGATCCAAAGATGATGGCCATGCCCTGACCACCTGAGAGAGAGATCCCCAGGGACTAGCAGGTGAGACACCCTTTGGTTTCTCACATACCCTTCCCCAATGCAATATAGCCACATCTGTTTGACAGGGAAACCAGGAAATTAAATCAACGTTCCTCTATTCCTTACCAGTTCAGGGGTTCCACAATGAAACAGTAGGGTTGCAGGTCTAACCATTGCGTGACTCAAGGGTTAGAGTCCTTTCGATGACTTATCAATTCCAAAGGTGAGTGGTCAATGATGAGTGTGAATTTTCTCCTTAGAAGGTAGTACCTAAAATGAAAAATTGCCCATTTGATGGCAAGGGCTTCCAGTTCCAACACATAGTAGTTCGTATCACGGGGGAAGAGTTTAAGACTAGTGAATAGGTTGCGGTGTTGTAATCCATCGAGTATTTGCGATAATACGGCTCCTTTCCATGTGAGGGAGGAATCAGTCTGTAATACAAATTCCTGTGAGAAGGCTACTATTTTTAGTATTGGATTTTGGCAAAGGGTCTGTTTCAGGTTATTGTAACACATCAGTCCACCAAACTTTCTGGGTTCCACATTTCTTAGTTTGTCTGTCAGTCTGGTTGTTGTATCTGAAAAATGTGGGATGAACCTACGATAATATCCAATCAATCTGAGGAATGCCCTGAGATCTCTCTTGGTCTTGGATGTGAGAGCATCTAGGAGGACTTTCACTTTTTCTTGCTGGGGCTGGACACTGCCATTCCCTACAAAGAAGCCTAGATATTTCACTGTTGACTGAGCCAGCTTGCAGTTTGATGGATTGACAGTTAGGCCGGCTTCTTGGAGGGTTCTCATAATAGTCAAAAGATGGAAAAGATGGTCTTCCCAAGTCTTACTATAAATGATTATGTAGTCAATATAGGCCCCACAGAAATCAGAATAAGTCTGTAATATCCTGTCCATGAGTCATTGGAAACTTGCTGGGGCCCCATCCAATCCAAAAGTGAGGACTTTGAATTGAAATAGTCCTATTGGCATTGAGAAAGCCGTCTTTTCCTTATCAGTTCCATGCACCGTGATCTGGCAATATCCCTTGGTTAAATCTAGGGTTGACAAGAATGTGGCATTTCCAAATGTATCTATTAAATCATTGATGCATGGCATAGGATAGGCATAGAAGGCAGAGATGGCATTGACCTGCCTAAAGACTATGCAAAACCTACAGGAGTGATCGGGTTTAGTTACTAACACAATAGGGGAGGATCATGGACTCAAAGAGGGCTCGGTGATGTTTGTCTTTACCATTTTTTACCTCATCAATCACTACACCTGTTTTCGTATTTCTGAGAGTCTGTATGACTTCAAACAGACCACTGTACACTTTGAAGTTCTAATATAGTGGTAAGTACCATGTACTCTCTTACTGGTTTCTCACAAAATACATCGGGGTATGCGGTAATAAGGTTGATCAAATCGTTCTGCTTCGGTTTAGATAGTTCTTGGGGAATACGTTCAGAATTGTCCATTTCCTCGAGTACCAAACAAGACAATATAGAGGAGGTATTTATTTATTTATTTGGATTTATTTAAAGCGCATGTCAGCCCGGGGGCATCGTGGCGCTGTTACATGAAGGCATACATAATCTGGTTACCGTGGAAGGAAGATGGTTACAAAGCAAATTTTCATTACAAGACACATTTCGTATCAGACACATTTCGTATCAAATGTATGCGAGCTGGTGTGGGTGAAGGAAGGATGAAGTTAGTTGAATAGAGCGGTTTTGAGAGATTTGCAAAAGGAATACAGAGAAGGTTCTGCTCTGAGTGAGTTGGGGAGGGCATTCCACAGCTTAGATGCTATGTGTGGGAAGCCAATGCCGCCGGCTTTGGCTCTTTTTACAGTGGGTACTCGGAGTTGGTTGGCGTGATGGCTTCTTCTGGGACGGATGGAAGAGTTCTTTGTTATAGTTTCAGATAGGTAGGGGGGTGCTGTGTGATTGATGCACTTGTGTGTGAGAGTGAGGATTTTAAAGTTGATTCTTTCCTTGACTGGGAGCCAGTGGACAAGTCTTCTGGCCTGTGAAATATGGTCAGTTTTGGGGATGTGTAGTGCAGCGCGGAGGGCATTGTTTTGCACTATTTGGAGCCTGCTTAGGTTTTTTTGACGATGTGCCTGCCAGGAGGGTGTTGCAGTAGTCCAATCTGGCTCCTATAGTAGCTCTGGCTATGGAGAGGCAGTTAGGCGTGGTGAGGTAGGGTTTTATGGCGTAAATGAGTTTGGTGGTCAGAGCAGAAGCTGAGGCGATGGCGCTGGTTTGTCTAGTCATTGAGAGTGTGGCGTCAATGTAGACTCCTAAGGTCTTGACGGCAGAGGAGACAGGTATGCTAATACTGTCGATGATCATGTGAGAATAATCGGGGCTGAGTTTGGTTAGTGTTTCGTTGGGGGCTAGGATGATGATTTCGGTTTTGTCTCCGTTTAGGCAGAGACCATTGATAGCCATCCAGGTTTGGACAGTCGAGTAGATTTTGAGGAGGGCTTCTGAGACTAGGTCATAGTCTCCGGAGAGGGGGAGGAGAACTTGCGTGTCATCTGCGTAGTTTGTGTACGCTATGTTGAGGGAGTCCAGTAAGTCAAAGAGTGGTTTGGTGAATAGGTTGTAAAGGGTCGGTGCAGTGCAGGACCCTTGTGGGACTCCACAATTTATAGTGGTGAGGGGGGCGCTGTCCTGGTCAGAGTACACTTTCATGGCCCTACCTTCACGGAAGGATGTGATCCAAGTGGTAGCCTTGTGAGAGAAGTGTGCAGCATTGAAGAGGTGAGATGTGAGAATGCTGTGGTCGACCAGGTCAAATGCTGCAGAGAGGTCGAGCAGAAGGAGGAGAGCAGGTTTGCCTGTGTCCATTATTTAGGTAATTTGATTTTTTAAATCTAGAAGGGCAGTTTCAGTCCCATGGCCTTTGCGGAAACCCGATTGTCTTTTGCCTAGGATGGTGTTGGTTTCCAGGTAGTGTTGGATTTGATTGTGTGCGGCTTTGTCTAGGATTTTGAGGAGAAAGGGGACGGTGGTGATGGGGCGATAGTTGTTAGGGGAGGAAGGATCGAGAGAGGGTTTTTTCAGGAGCGGGCGGACCCAGGCTTCTTTTAGGCATTGTGGTACAGTTCCAGATGTGAAGGAGGCATTGATGAAAGCCGTAATGATGGGGGTGAGGGATTCTGAGCACTCTTTGATTAAGGAGGGTGGGCAGATATCCCCTTTGCAGGTGGAATGTTTGATTTTTTTGAGGAGGTCCTTGACTTCCGGCTCTGAGACTTCTCTAAAAGCAAAAAGGGGTGTTTGTGAGAGAGAGTTGTTGGTGGAAGGTGTGGGCGAACAGGTGGGGGTGTTGAAAGCTTTGCGTTGGGAGGCTATTTTGTCTTGGAGCGTTTTAACTTTATTGAGGAGGGCAGCCTGGATGCCTGTGCACCATGCTTCATCCTTGATGACTTCATCTGGGCCGGAGGCAGGTGTGGTGAGTTCTTTGAATATGGAGAATATTTCTCTTGATTTGGAGCTGGCATTAGTAATTCTTTGGTTGTAGGATTCGGATTTAGCGTGGAATATGGCTTTTTTGTAGGTCAAAGAGATCTCTTTAAAATCTTTAAGCAAGGATTGGTTAGGCGCTGCTTGCCATCTGGATAGGGCTTTGCGTTTCTTGGTGCGAAGGTCAGATAGTTCTTCAGTGAACCAAGAGTTGCAGTGCATTGATGATTTTTTCCCTTTTTTTTCTTCTAGAGAGGCAATGAGATCGATGGCTTGAGTGAGTGTGCTGGAGTAGATGTTGGCTAGAGAGGTAGGGTCATGGATGAATGGAGGCTTGAGTTCAGGGATATCGAGGAGAGGGGCGAGGTTGGAAGCAGTGAGTTTTTTGGAGCTTCTTACTTTAGCGGGTGGGGCATGAGTTAAGGTTTTATGAGTGGGCGTGGTAGGAATGGAGAATTGAATGAGGTAATGGTCCGTCCATGGGAGGGCCGAGATGGAGGTAATTGCAGATGAGCAGTTGTGATCAGCTAGACAGTCAATGGATCTGCCTTTGTTATGAGTGGGGGCAGTAATTTTGTGTTCGAACCGCATGTTTGATAGTTCTTTGGCTAAATTTGCGGCTGCTTTGTCCTTCGGGTCAGCTAAACCAAGGTTAATGTCCCCTAGAAGGATGCTTTTGGTGGTGCTTTTGAGGTTGTTGCCTATGTTTTGGAGGAGTTGCTTTTGGTAGTCAAAGGGTGATCCTGGTGGTCTGTAGGTGATAAAGAAGTTTATGGTGCAGTTAGGTGAGAGGGCTAGTTTAGCGGTGAGGAGATCAGCGTTGTTGTCCCATTGTTGATTACACATTCTTATGGAGAGGGTGTCTTTAAAGATGAGGGCGACGCCGCCACCACCTTTGGAGTTTTTCTGGTCCTGTCTGAAATGGTATAGTTTTGAGGGAGAGCGAGGTGGATGGATGGACTGGAAGCTTCATGGAGCCAGGTTTCGGATATGGCAAGTAGGTCAAGATTGTGGGTGTTGATAAGGTCATTGATTTCAATGGCATGGGCATGGACAGAGCGCGCATTGATGAGAGCGCATCTTAAGTCTGGTCGTAGAGTGTGTGTGTTGCGTTGGTGGTGGGCGGTGCGTATTTGGGTGAGTGAGGCTGGGGCGTGATAGATGCAGCGTGATGGGTGCTAGGGTAGTGAGCGTGGTCAGAGAGGTAAGTCTGGGCGGCTGATGTATGGGTGCGAGAGCGGAGTCTGTTGTTCCTAAGGAGTGTGGAGTGTGGAGTGCTGCGGAGAGTTAGGAGGTGTTTGGTGCGTGTTCTTAGTCTACAGAGCCTGAGGTGGAGTGGGTGATGTCCGATCGGATTGGTATGGTAGTTGAGTGTGGAATGGAGTGCAGACGACAGTGTGGTGTGTATGAGGTCAGAAGGTGGGGTAAGGCATGGGTGGGCATGCTCGTCTGGGTGCGCATGCGGCATGCTGCAGATGGCCAGAAAGGAGAGGGATGTGAAGAAGATGGATAAAGAGGAAGGGAGGTGTGTAGGCGCTTTGGGGTGTGTGCCAACGGGCTGCATTTGTAGACAAGAGATGTACAGCTAGGTTGTAAGGGTGTTGGTAAGGGTGGGCAGTTAACACAGTAGATCAGGGCCGCTAGGGGCATGCAGTAACACAATTGAGCAGGGCCGCTAGGGGCAGGCAGTACAGGGCCGCTAGGGCAGGCAGTTAACACAGTAGATCAAGGCCGCTAGGGGCAGGCAGTTACCACAGTAGATCAGGGCCGCTAGGGGCATGCAATAACACAAACGAGCAGGGCCACTAGGGGCAGGCAATAACACAATTGAGCAGGGCCGCTAGGGGCATGCAATAACACAAATGAGCAGGGCCGCTAGGGGCAGGCAATAACACAATTGAGCAGGGCCGCTAGGGGCAGGCAGTTACCACAGTAGATCAGGGCCACTGGGGGCAGGCAATAACACAATTGAGCAGGGCCGCTAGGGGCAGGCAGTTACCACAGTAGATCAGGGCCACTGGGGGCAGGCAATAACACAATTGAGCAGGGCAGCTAGGGGCAGGCAGTTACCACAGTAGATCAGGGCCACTGGGGGCAGGTAATAACACAATTGAGCAGGGCCAAGTAGCAAGGTAGTCAATTATGGTAGTCAGGCTGTTGAAAGTTAGACTTGAGCTTGCGGTAGTAGCGGAAGGATATTCTTTCCACTCTTTCATGAGATTTACGTGGCAGAGATGGGTCTTTTGCCTTCTATCAGGTTGGGCTATATTACAGGTACAGGTTTCTGTTTTCTCTAGCACCTCATAGAGCCTGTGCCACTTTGAAAGAAGCTTATTTTCAGAGGTAGTTGAAAGGATTAACACTCTCTGTCCTACTGAAAATTACCTTAGATTTACCTTCTTGTCACAGGTACATTTTTGTTGGGCTTGAGCTTTCTCCATTTGGGTGTCGACTAGACTCTGGAGGAGTTTCATGTGCTCTCGCATTCGGGTAGCTCTCTGATGGGGGGTTTGGCGCCTCTTCCCTTTCTTCCCAGGTGTCTCGGAGCATGTCTAAGACATGTCTTTTTTCTCTACTGTAGAGTTACTCGAAAGGGGAGAAATCGGTGGATGCCTGAGGGGTCTTTCTTACTGCAAATAGGGCCCACAGGATCATACGATCCCAGTCCTTCCCATCCTCGCCTACTAACTTTCTCAGAATAATTGTGAGGGTCTTGTTAAATTTCTCTACCAATTTGTCCATTTGGGGATGGTAAACTGAGGGTCTTAAGGTAGTAATGTGTAGTAGTTCCCTACCTTCACCCATGAGCTTACTCATGAAATTGGATGCCTGATCTGTTAGAATTTCCTTGGGGAAATCAACCCTAGAAAAGAATGGCAACAGGTATTTAAAATGTGCTGGGTTGTGTTTTTCCACGTGGGGAAGGCAACTGGGTACTGTGAGAAACCAGAGGGTGTCTCACCCGCTAGTCCCCGGCGATCTCTCTCTCTCAGGTGGCCAGGCACGGCCATCGCCTTTGGATCCAGACCATGGGGCATGCTCGTCTGGGTGCGCATGCGGCATGCTGCAGATGGCCAGAAAGGAGAGGGATGTGAAGAAGATGGATAAAGAGGAAGGGAGGTGTGTAGGCGCTTTGGGGTGTGTGCCAACGGGCTGCATTTGTAGACAAGAGATGTACAGCTAGGTTGTAAGGGTGTTGGTAGGGGTGGGCAGTTAACACAGTAGATCAGGGCCGCTAGGGGCATGCAGTAACACAATTGAGCAGGGCCGCTAGGGGCAGGCAGTACAGGGCCGCTAGGGCAGGCAGTTAACACAGTAGATCAAGGCCGCTAGGGGCAGGCAGTTACCACAGTAGATCAGGGCCGCTAGGGGCATGCAATAACACAAACGAGCAGGGCCGCTAGGGGCAGGCAATAACACAATTGAGCAGGGCCGCTAGGGGCATGCAATAACACAAATGAGCAGGGCCGCTAGGGGCAGGCAATAACACAATTGAGCAGGGCCGCTAGGGGCAGGCAGTTACCACAGTAGATCAGGGCCACTGGGGGCAGGCAATAACACAATTGAGCAGGGCCGCTAGGGGCAGGCAGTTACCACAGTAGATCAGGGCCACTGGGGGCAGGCAATAACACAATTGAGCAGGGCAGCTAGGGGCAGGCAGTTACCACAGTAGATCAGGGCCACTGGGGGCAGGTAATAACACAATTGAGCAGGGCCAAGTAGCAAGGTAGTCAATTATGGTAGTCAGGCTGTTAAAAGTTAGACTTGAGCTTGCGGTAGTATCGGAAGGATATTCTTTCCACTCTTTCATGAGATTTACGTGGCAGAGATGGGTCTTTTGCCTTCTATCAGGTTGGGCTATATTACAGGTACAGGTTTCTGTTTTCTCTAGCACCTCATAGAGCCTGTGCCACTTTGAAAGAAGTTTATTTTCAGAGGTAGTTGAAAGGATTAACACTCTCTGTCCTACTGAAAATTACCTTAGATTTACCTTCTTGTCACAGGTACATTTTTGTTGGGCTTGAGCTTTCTCCATTTGGGTGTCGACTAGACTCTGGAGGAGTTTCATGTGCTCTCGCATTCGGGTAGCTCTCTGATGGGGGGTTTGGCGCCTCTTCCCTTTCTTCCCAGGTGTCTCGGAGCATGTCTAAGACATGTCTTTTTTCTCTACTGTAGAGTTACTCGAAAGGGGAGAAATCGGTGGATGCCTGAGGGGTCTTTCTTACTGCAAATAGGGCCCACAGGATCATACGATCCCAGTCCTTCCCATCCTCGCCTACTAACTTTCTCAGAATAATTGTGAGGGTCTTGTTAAATTTCTCTACCAATTTGTCCATTTGGGGATGGTAAACTGAGGTTCTTAAGGTAGTAATGTGTAGTAGTTCCCTACCTTCACCCATGAGCTTACTCATGAAATTGGATGCCTGATCTGTTAGAATTTCCTTGGGGAAATCAACCCTAGAAAAGAATGGCAACAGGTATTTAAAATGTGCTGGGTTGTGTTTTTCCACGTGGGGAAGGCAACTGGGTACTGTGAGAAACCAGAGGGTGTCTCACCCGCTAGTCCCCGGCGATCTCTCTCTCTCAGGTGGCCAGGGCACGGCCATCGCCTTTGGATCCAGACCATGGGGGTGGACTAGTGCGGGAGGTTATCCTGGGTGAGGGGTCTTCAGGAAGTGTGGGTGAGGCAGCCGATGATGAGAAGCGGTATTACCCCCCATTTTGTTTATCAAACCCATCCTATGTTTTAGGATGTGCTGAGGTCCCAACTACCCCCTTTTTACACTAACACTGGGCCGAGGAAGAGGGTGGGTAACAGAGTAACAACATTAACCTTCACAGATCATTCTGGACTTGTCCCGCTAATCGGGTGAGGGAAAGACAGGCACTTGATTCTAAGTGCATACACCTGATATCAATTAGTCTCCTCACACAAATAAAAGGCAGAACCCAAAGAGACACTCTGAGCAAGGCGGAACACGAGTACGTGCAGGGCTTCCATGAAGAAGGCAACCCTAATGGAGCAGAGCGACAGACCAAGGGACAAGAGCAGCGGGTTGAAAACCCCAAGAGTTCCCTACTGCAGATCGTTGCCTCAGACAGGCCACACAAGACACGTGGCGAAGACTGCATTGTGTGTCAAGGACGCCAGCGATCCTCCCGGGTGAAAAGCAGAGTTGGGCAGGTGAGGCCAAGTCTGTGGTACCAACCTTGACTAGTGAATTGGGAATCGCAAAACCAAGAAAAAGTCGCACAAAGCCGGCGAGTTGGCAAGCGACCTGAAAGACCAGTGTGTGTTAAAGTTTGAAATAGCAACAATATATTGCAAGTGAAGGCTGCACGCGTGTGAATGAGACACAAGGAAAGGCATACCTGCAAATGAATTTTGAAGTAAAAGACAGCTGCAAAATCAGCAATACTAAGTAAAGGAGTGGTCCGGAGAAAGGAAGTATGAAAAGATGTGTTCGGTTATTTATAACACGCTTAAAACCCAGAGGTTTCTAAGAGCAGACCCGGGGATCAAACTTGTGTTGCTCTGCGTCGTCTTGCTTCCAAGGCGATCACGTTGCCGCTGAGCTATCCTCCCAAGACTAATGCAAAAGGGAGGGGTTGACCACTCGAAAGTCACTGTGAAAAGTACATTGAAGTGATAAAGCAAATGAACAGCGAAAGTGAAGAGGAGAGTAAAAGTTGATCTATAAACTGAGTCGAATGGGTCCTGCAGTGGTCTGTGAAGAAAGCCACGCACATTCAAAAGTCTTCAATATCTGAAGCTTGGGGAAGGAAGCTGGCTTTTAAGTTTGTGTTGAACTTTATCGTGAGAGTCTGAGCCCTACAGAGGGAGACCTGAAGTGAAAAAAGCTTGGGGAAGGTAGCCCCCCCTTTGCAAGTTTGTGTTGAACTTTATCGTGAGAGGTCTGAGCCCGGCAGAGGGGGACCTATGAGAATTGTGTGGTGAAAGGTCTGAGTCCGACAAAGGGGGACTTTGTGAACTTTTTGGTTGAAACATTATTTTGGAAGTCAAGAAAAGAGACCATTTTGATTTCATGGACTCCAATACGACTGCGTTATTTATTATTTGACGGTCGAGACTACTCCCATCTTATAGGACAAAACAGGAGTTTCTCCAACCCAAACCATTTCAATAAAGGTTTTAAAAATTGTAACCATTGTGTCAATGTCATACTTGTGATACCATGCCTACCCTACAGTACCGGGTAGAGTAATTAACAATTACGAGAACTTATTTATTGCCCAGTTTAGAAGTTTCCAACGGTCCAATGATATCCATCCCGATTCTAGAGAAAGGGACTTCTATTATCGCTAATGGATTTAGAAGGGCAGGTAGGGGAATATGTGACCTGGTTTCCTGGCATATCTCAAGTGTCTGAATGAAGTTCTTTATGTCAGTATGGATACCCGGCCAATAGAATTTACCACTGATATGAGCTTGGGTTTTAGATTGTCAAGTGTCCGCTTGTCAAATGAGAGCATGCAATCTCTAGCACGATCTTGCAATGGGTTTTGGGAATTACTAATTTAGTCTTATTTAGGCCTTCCCTGGAGGTTTCCCTTCTATATAGTAATCCCTGTTTCAGGAAGAAAAAGGGCCTTCCCCTTTTCTTGACCTTCTCCCTTGGGAATCACTTGTTAGAAAGCTTCTGCAAGTACTGGATCATTTCGCTGGGGGAAGGCTAGGTCGGGAAGGATGGTAGGCTACTCTTCCCTTTTTGCTTCAGTGGTACATATCTCATCGGCCTCCCCAAAGCCTAACTTACCTCTCTCAGTTTCCTCTGGTTCAATTTCTTCCGCAAAACTGCGAAATAGAGCTTTCTCAAGACTTCTCTGTGCAATGTTGTCCCCAGAACGTATTTCAAATGGGGTTTCGCCATGGTTCTGTAAGAGAACATTTATGTCTCCCCGAAAGTCTGAATCTATAACATCTGCTAGGACATCTAGACCAAATGTTCAGGCTAGGCCAGATTTTGGGGCCAATCTTATATAACAACCCGCAGGGGGTATTAGAAGGAAGTCAGTGGGAATCATCCCTCTTTTCCGAGGAGGGATAGTGGCTTCTCTGCTGCTACAAATATCAAGCCTATGGATTTGTTTGTGGCGGTATAGAGGTTTGAGGCTCTATGAGTATGTTTCGGGAATTTTAGGGTCACCCAATTTGTCTCAATTGAATTGTATCCCACTACCATATGTAAGGCAGGCATGGTATCACAAGTATGACACTGACACAATAGATTCAATTTCAAAACCTTTATTCAATTTGCACGGACTGGAAACACTTCTACTTTGCCCTATAGGTAGGATGGGAGTAGTCTCTACCATCAAATAATAACGAAACACCGTCCAAATCAGTCTCTGTCAAATCAAAGATGGCCTATACTAACAAAACATAACCCCTGCCCAATCTCTTATACAAAACCTGTGTCAAGGGGAATATGTATGTAAAGGAAAGTCAGTGTAAAACAAAGAATCAATGTGGCTGAGTCAGCTCTCCTTCCCCACGTTGGACAGCACGGAGTAAGGAGTTCCCCGTAAACAGGGTGACACACTCTGGCTCAGGTTCCCAAAAGAAAGGCAGTTCAAAACGTGGATCGAGGCCCGCTTGGCCTTCCACGTTAAAGTCACTTATTCCAGCTATCAAAAGTTCTTTCACAGTTCACCAAAGATTCAAGCAGGTCTCCCTCAGTCAGGCTCAGATCCTTCAAAGCAAACAGTTCATGTAGGTCTCCCTCAGTCGGGCTCAGACCTTTCAATCACAGCACTTGCAGGGGTTCCCTTCCCCAACCTTAATTCACATTTTGTAGGGGTTCCCTTCCCCTAATTTATCACACTTTTGGTCTCCCTCAGTCAGGCTTGGACCTTTTCCTGATGTTGAAGACTTTCGATTGTGGAAGGATTTTACTAAAGACCACCACAGGATCACTTTGACTTTCCCTTCAGCTCCAACTCTTGTGTTGTTTGACCCAGTGTCTCTTAGTCTGGGTAGTTCAGCATCACAAGCACAAAAGTTCAACAGTCAACTTTTCACCTCCCCTTTTCTCAGGGTTAATCTTGATCATTACGCATTTTAAATTTCATTCACTTTTTTGCTTTATGATAACACATTTCGCGAAGACTTTCGAGTGGGCTACTTCCTTTCGCCAGACCACTCCACTAGTATTTATCACTGGCTTCACAGTAATTGGTAATTAAGAAATGCCCACACGTCTGCCTTCCTTCGAGTCACATCCACACACCTGCAGCCTTCAATTGTGAGATATGCTGTTGCAGTTTCAATCTTTCCTTAACACACACTGGCCTTTCATGTTGCTCGCCAACTCACCTGCTGTGTGCATTCCTGTCATGATGCCTACCCCCGGAGCACCAGGCCAGGCCCAGCACCCCCGAGAGCAGGCATCATGCCCCCGGGTAAAAGCCCAGCGGCCCCTTATAGGGGCTCTTTGGACTCTGTCCTGGCGCCTTTGGCGCCAGGCTCATTTTGGACATCAGTCCTGGCGCCATAGGTGCCAGGCTCATAAAGGAAAGTGTTTAGTGCACTTACCTGATGCAGACCATGCTGCATACTCACCTGATGCAGACCATGCTGCATGAAGACCCAAGCCAAATGAGGCTTAGGAGGGACTATTTTACTGAAGGGACTATTTTGTTACTTGGATGGGGCTGTGGAAGAATACTTACCTAGGACTTCTTCCAAGGCTATTTAAGCCACGCCCGGACAGCCACACGTGCTTCGCGTTGTTCTGCATCCCAGCAGCTAAACGCTCACCGTGTCTGCTCTTGCACCTGGACTCCAGCCACGCCCGCCTCGAACCTGGAACATCTGTAAGGAAAGAAGAGAAGAGAAAGGTGAAAACCAAGAACTTATTCAAACTTCTTATCTGCATCTGGAATCTTCACGCCAGCATTCTTGAAGAAAGACTTCCATTTAAAAGCATTGCGTTGCTCGCTGCAGCGCCGCGCTTCACTCACCTGTCCTCGGCACCGGTCGCCACATCTCTGCACCTAGGGGAGAGAAGAAGAGACAAAAGGTGAGCAGAGGGAACACAGGAGGAAAGCCGAATTTTCAGCCATAATACTTACCGGCTTTTCTTGGTGAACCATTCCACATTTCGGGTCGGCGCCGCTTCGTTGGCAGGTACCGCACCCCGGCCCCTATGGGGAAAGGACAAAAGACATTACTGGGGAATTATAAAGACATTTAGAGGGGTCGCCCTCATCACTAACTCACCTGATTTTACCATCGGCAATTTAACCCCTCAACGCATCGCCTTCGTTCTGCACCTGAAATAAAGGACAGATCACAGGTTAGGAAGACAACATAAAAAGAGGCTCACACTTGAACTTTTCAATCTTCATACTTACGGCGTATCGCTCAGAAAAGTCAAGTGGATTTTGCCAGCGCCATTCTGAAAACCAGTGAAGTAACTGGACGAACGCGCGCCCCTGCACCAGAAGCAGGATGGAGAGTTCATCCTTCCAAACCATAAGGTGAGCTTAAACCGGGGGTTTTGGAGGAAGTCAGAGAAGAACGAAGGGGGAAAGGGGGGAGCAAGCACACTATTCTGCAGACAGTTAATCCCCTTTCTCATCTGCAGAAGGATATTCCAACGGGCAAGACAAGCAAGATTTGGGGGTCCTGTTCAATCGGTGGTCCGAGTTCTGCACATAACGCTTGAAGAGGCCACAGCAACCCAGACTAGACCAGCGCCTCCGTGGGAGCCAGGTGAGCGTTACAATTCCTTTCTTGTATTGTCTGTTTTAATTCACAAGTTAAGGTTAATGCACCGGGCTTGGCCTTACCTCCACAACTCTGCCATTCACCCGGGAGGGTCGCTGGCACCCTTCAGACACAATGCAGACTTGTCTGGGATTTGGCTTTCTCTGCATATCTTTCACGGGTCTTTGGAGGCTACAACCTCCTGCAGAGATCTCCTGGGTTTTCCTACCCTTTGCTCTCGTCTCTCTGTTGGTCGTTTTGCTCCAGTAGGTTCGACATCGCCCCAGAAGTTCTGCTCCTTCTCGTGTTCCACCTTGCTCAGAGTGTGCCTCTATGTTACGCCTTTTATCTGTGTGTGCTTAGATGATGGGTATCAGATGTACGTAATTGAAGTCAAGTGCCTGACTTTTCCTGACCCGATTAGCGGGATATGTCCAATGGGAAGTGTAAGGGTTAGCCTCTTTACTCTCAATCACCCTCTTCCCCAGCCCTGTGTTTATGTAGAAAAGGGGGGAGGGAGTTGGGACGTTGGAGGATCCTATAAAATAGGATGGGTCATGGGTACAGGAAAAGGGGGAATACTGGGTCTCACTATCCGTTGTCTCACCCTCGTTCCCTGAAGACCTCTCACCCAGGTGATCCTCCCGCACTGGTCCACCCCCAGGGTCTGGATACAAAGGCGATGGCTGTGCCCTGGCCACCTGAGAGAGAGACCTCATGGGACTGGCAGGTAAGACACCTTTTGGTTTCTCACAGCACTCAATTCTTTATCCTTAAATCCCTTTGCTCAGTGATCAGAGGTATTATATCACATTTATGAAAGATGAGTACAACCTTGAGTTTACCAGCAGGAACCATAACCACAATAGACTTTTGCATCAAGAACTTGGATACAGAATTGCTGGTTGACCCATACCCCTGTAAAATGCTGTACGAGCAGTGCTGGATTAATGCGGGAAAGTTTGGCTTTCGGGTTTCCCCCATTTTGTTCTCTGGACGAAGGACTTTGCCCAACCCTGGAATTAGACCAACACCTATCTTGGACACAGATGAAGAACCTGGTTGCACTGAACATTGTTGGACATCTAGAAATACATCTAGATTTGACTCTATGGTGTATTCATACCTTATGGTTCCCCAATGGCCCAATGTCTTTATTTTCCTATTTTTTGCATTTCAATGAAATGATCAGTCCACAACTGGAATGGCAACCACATTTAGACCTGCTCCCGTGGAAACATTTGTGCCATTATTCTCCGATGGTTTAAACTGGTTTAGATGCCGCCCTGGAGTTGTATTAAGCACCAAGAGTTCCCATGGATCTTTGAACAATAGCCTCTTTGTAGTCTAGATGTCTGGAACTCTGCACCTCTAGAGCTTTGAAATCACAGTACTCAAACTCTGGACCTCTGGAATTTCCATCTAATCCTTCAGCTTCAATGGACAATAAAGACTGATATATACCATATCAATGTACTTTTCAAAAATACCAGATGGGCTGCATTTGCATGAGAAATCGGGATGTTAGAATTGTTTATTTTAGAGATTTTGTTTAGTAAACTCTCAACGGCTTTTAGTATACTTTGTGAAAATAACAAATTGTGCTTACTCTTAATGCTTAGTGCTTTATTTCAGTGAGTTAAAATAAATCTACTTAAAAATGCTTGCCACAGGGCTTTTTGCAGAAGACTCCATTATTTGAGGGGAAAACGGTTCCCGATATGTCCTGTTATAAAAACAGAAATCCACCATTTTGGTGATGGTCAATTTAGGTTACAAAATGGCTACTGTTATATTTTAAAGATCTGCGATCATTCGAGGAGAAATGTGCACACATAATTTTGAAAGAAGCTTATTTTCTTCATTGAAACTGCTGTTATTGTGAGCGATGAAAGACTGAAGGCCTAACGGCCGACAGTTGAGAACAATTTACACTTTTTTTATACGATGCAAAGTGTTGGACTATACTCCAAGAGTCATCCCACAAAAGAAAAGGAGTTCCGAGAGCGTTGCCAACAAGACAATTTCATAGCAGGTTAGGCTGGGAGGGTGAAGAATCAGCGGGAGAAGAAATCATGGCAAAAACATTACTGCTAAGTCTCTCCTTCAATGAATTGCATTCTCCAGCAGACTCCCAAATCAGTGTAGCACTAGGCGGCAGAATGAAAGCTTAGACCAAAAAGCTCTGCAACACTGCTCTCCCAAACCGGGCAACTGCCCCACAGGCCACATGCAGGTTGGAATGTTTTGTAAATGTGTGGAGAGATGGCCAGTCACGGCCTTGAGCAGAGGAAGTCACCACACCACTAGCAGAGAGCACACTAATGTCTGAAGGCACTCCCTTACCCACTTTCCCGTAGCATTCAGTAATACCAAAAATCTATCCAGCCGGATACTGTTTGTTTAGTAACTGCTAGCCCCATTCTAGACTACGAAAAACAACAAATAACTGATCGTTCCATCTGAAAGCTGCTGTACTAGCCACGTAGAAACTCAGTGCTTTCGTAAAGGTCGAGCCTGTGGAGTATCTTCTCCCATTTGGATGGATGAGGTGGGGGATAAACTACTGACAACTACAGGCTCTCAGATATGTGGACTTCTGAGACCACTTTAGGCAAGAACTTCGGATGGACCTTCATAGTGACTTTTCTCTGAAGTATTTAAAGAACGGCTGTTAACAGGAAAGCGCTGTGAGTTCGCTCACACACCTCGCCAATGTAATGGTCAGCAAGAGGGTCATTTTCAGAGTGAGCAGCCTAATGGACGTAGAATATAAGGGTTCAAATAGAGACGCCATAAAAAATGTAAGAATCAAATACAGGTCCCTAGCCGGAACCACAAAGGGCTTAGAGGAAGGCCCTTATTTCCAAGGCCCTTCAAAAATGAGGCCATCACCGGAATCGAAAAGAAATAACCTTGATCTGGTGACCTCTTAAACAGAGACTAGGCCACCAAACAGCCCTTGACTGTACCTATTTGTAGACCAGACAAGGCCATGACAGAAGGAAATCCAACACAGTGGAAGTAGGACACGAGACAGGGTTCACCCCTCGGTCCCTCCACCACGCCTCACATTGTCTCCACTTGAATGCATAAAGAGACCTAGTGGAAGGCATACATGCAGCCAGGCACCACCTCAAGCACCTGCTCCCACAGATCCCAGTACTCGTATCTCAGCCTCTCAAAAATACGCATGCAGATTGAGACACTCCGGGTTTGGGTGGAGCAGCGGACGTTCTGACTGGGACAGGAGGACAGAGGAAGCCAGCGAGGTGAGCAGACGGCCAATTTCAGAAGGTCTGTGTAACACGATCTCCTCAACCAATCCATGGCGATCAAGATCATGGCAGCCCGAAACCTCATGAGAACCCATGGGATGACAGCAATCCTGGGAAACATGTAATGGAGATTGAAGACCTACTCCATCACAAATGCAACTACCAATGCCCTCCTCTGTGGGAATTCCCTCGAGCAATACTGCTTGCACTTTGCATTGGCCCTCGTAGCAAATACACCCATAGTTTGGCTTCTCCACCGGGAGAAGATCGGCACATTGATTTCTAGGCATATCTTCCACTCGTGAAAGACCATACTCTGTATGCTTAGATCATCCACCAACGAGTTTTCCAACCCTGCCATATGGACTCCAGAAGCCGAGATCCAGTTCTCATTAAGCCAGAACCATAGCTCAATGGCCTCCCTGTTCAGGGGCAGTGATTGTACACCCCTTGCTTGTTGAGGTAATGCACAGTCACTGTGTTGTCTGTCAAAATCCAAAGCCTTAAAGGCTAGCCTGATTGCTTGCAGCTGCAGCCTGTTGATGTACCAGCAGCGTTCTGCCAGGGACTAAAGACCGCTTACCAGCAGATCTCCACAGTGAGCGCCCAGCCTTTCAGAGATGCATCTGTGACCACCTCCGCGTGCGGCCAAGGTGGCCAAATAAACTCCCCCCGCCATCATGCTCTCCCGTGTTGGCCAAACGATAGAGGTCGCTGACCACCATCTTCGAAACTATGAGGACATCCTACTTGTTGCCAAAGAACTGGGACACTGGCCCCTCAACAGCCGTTGAGATTGCATTCCTAGCCTGGCCCCTGGTACCAAAAATATGCAGGAGGCCATGAGACCCAAAAGTTGGAGGAAGGAAGCCACTGGAAAACTGCAGGAGTTCTGGAAGAGTGTGACTGAGGCTGGTGATTCTTTCCCTCTAGGCGTGGTGGGAGCCTTCCCCGCCCGAGTGTCCAGGACTGCGCCTATGAATTGGAGTTTCTGCGTTGGTGTAATGTGCGACTTCTGGAAGTTCAAAGATAAGCCCAAACTGTGTAGCAGGAAATGGGTGTACTCAAGCTGCCTTGATGCCTGCTGTAAACACTTTCATCAGATCAACCAGTCAACAAGGTACCCATCAGCTTGGTAAAAACTCTGAGGACATAGGTTATGCCAAAAGTGAGCACTTTGTACGGATAATGAATGTCCCCAAAGCCAAACATCAGGAACCGCCTGTGCTTCAGATGGATCGGCGCGTGAAAATAGGCACTTTGAAGGCCCAGTAACACTAACCAGCCCTGTAGTTGCAGAACCTGGAGAATTTCTCTCAGTGTCACCATCCCGAATATTGTCTTTCCTCAGCATCTTGTTCAAGGCCCTGAGGTCCAACATGAAACAGAGCCCTCCCTACTTTCTTTGGCACCAGCAAATAGTGATACCAGCAAATAGTGATAGTAGCAGCCTGACCCTTTCTCCTCGACTGGTACTTCCTCCACTGCATCCTTTTAAAGTAGGGCCTTCAGTTCTTCCTGGAACTGTGGCTCCAGCTGTTGAGGGAGGAGTGGTGCTCTGTCCGGTGGTCCCTTGAGGAAGGGGGGAGGCAATACCCCCACTTGACTAGCTGCAGGGCAGAGGCGTCATTGGTGATCTCCTTCCACTGGTCCCAGCGCTTGGAGGCCCTCTCTCCAACTAGAGAAACATGTGGAGAACAAAGCGGTTTACGGGTGCCACCACTGCCCTGACGCCATAGCTGAAGTTGATTGGCTCTTAAGGGCACCTCTACAGGAATGCAAGAAACGTCTTTGGCCCTGCTTGACCTGTGGAAGTGAAGTCTTTCTCCTGAAATGGACAGAGCCCTTGTAACCACCTGCCTCTGGATCTAAATTAGAAGGATTGTTTGGAAGGCTGCAGAACCGCAAGGCTTATCAACTTCGCTTCAAGCTTTGGCTCCTGAAACGCTCCAAGGATTCATCAGCCTTCAGCCTCAATAGGTGCTCACCATTGAAGGCCATGTCTAGCAATTTTCCTTTCATGTTCAGGGAAAACCCCAACCTGTGGAGGTACGTCGCCATCCAGAGCACCGTCAATGTCTCCATCAAATGGTTGACAAAGTCTGCAGCGTCAAGACCCGCTAGGAGGGCTTGGGTTGCCACTTCCTTTCCATCATTGACCATGTCGATGAACCCATCTCTCACCTCGCCAGCATGGAGATTGTCCACCCCCTCTGCAATCGTCTCCAAAGCACATGAGAGTACTTGTCAAAGGCAAAAGTGCCATTGATGGCCTTCAGTGCCATACTCACTGACGCAAAGACCTTCTTTGCCAGAGCGTCTGCCTTTTTCAACTCCCTGTCCATCAGCAGATTTGATGTGGACGATGCAGGCCGTGAACCAACTGTGGTGGCCTGGATGTGTTGTTAGGAAGGGCAAGTTATAGCTGGCGTATATTTTTTTGGTCAGTTTGCCATTGATCACCAGTGTCGAGCCTGGTCGCTGCCATAACACCATATTGGCGTCTGAGATGACTGCATTAAAAGGCAGAGCTTTGTCGGAATAAGGATCCCTGTCTAAGATGTCTGTCAGGTCATAGGACTGCAATAGTTTGGCTGGGGCACAGACGCCAAGAGCCACTACTACCCTCTCAACCATCTTCCTGTACTGTTGATTGGGATGGGCTGTAAGGAAAGCATGGTATCAAACAGTAAGCTAGATACAATTGACCACAGTTCAATGGTGTTTATTGAACTTCAATTGGGTTTGAAAAACACCTATCTAATCCTAAATCTAAAGATGGGAGCAAGCTACGACCATCAAACGGCTACGACCATCAAACGATAATGCAGTCCTAGTGGTGTCCTGTCAAAATAAAAGAGGCCTACACTAATAAACCTATTGCCAATCCTTACCTCTAAATACAATACGGTGGGAAACAATGTTATGCAAAAAGAAAAGTTTTCAAGAAATGATGTCAGGATAGTTAAGCAGTTGGCTTCCCTTCCCCACATTTTCAGCACGGACAAGTGGCACACTCGAGCTTAGCACAAACTCTGGCTTCTCCAGTACGAGGATGCAGTTTACGATTCCAATATCAGGACCTTCTGTGCCAAAGTCTTTGCCATTCAAGGTCTCTTATTTCAGAGGGCCTGATGCAATAAACAAACATTAAAAGTTCAATTCTTGTCAGGATTTTCATATGAGTAATTCACTCTTCTCCCTGGGTCCCCCTCTGCCGGGCTCAGACCCACTTCAACACAATGTTCAACTTTATGGGTGACTCTCTGTTCACTCCGGACCCTACTCTACCAGGCTCAGACCCTGCGACAAACACAATGCTCGCAAAATATTCCTTTTTCTTTAAACACAAAGATGTGCGAATGTCTATCCAAATAAATGAGCAAGAGTTCTTCCTCTTAAACTTAATTACTTTTCACCTTTTAACTCTGGTGCCCTTCCCCAAGCTTTCCTGGTCAAAGACCTTCGAAACGGCACAGATTTTACTTCAGACCATGCCTGACAACTTCGACCATCTCCAAATAACACTTTCTCTTTCAATGCACTGTGGTCTTCGCAGTTCGTACTTTGTCATTAATTCAATATCATATGCATTTCTCACACTTTGGGCCTCATCACGAGTTTGGCGGTAGCCCTTAAATGCGACGGTAGCGCTATTACCGCCACATTTAAGGGTCTGCCAAATCACGGCTTCGGCTGATTTCCCCCCAGCTGTCAGCTGGGGGGAAATCCACTGAGAATTTGCCGATTTTCGGCGCGTTTACCGCCGGCGGGAAATCCGCCAGCAGTAAAAGCACAAAATTTCCCCATTGAGCCCAATGGGGAATTCCCTAATGGGCTCAATGGGGAATGGGCAATACCTGTTACGCCAAACCCGTGATCCGGCGCCAATAGCGCCAGTGGGTTTGGCGGTAGGGCTAATAACGCCAGCGCTTTTAGTGCCAGTGTTACTGCCCAACTCGTGATGAGGCCCTTTGTCTTTCTGCCTCTGCTCGTTTGGGCGCAAGCCTTTCTTGTGACATTTTGACCACTTTCAAACAACCAGACTTTTTTTCTTTTCGCAGATAACTCACCGGCTGTATTTTTCAAGACTTTCTCTTCTGTTTTTAGCAAACCTCCTCGATTTAGTCATTCACCAGGAGGTAGATCAATAGTTTCTTGAGGGCTCGAGAAAGGAAAACTCCTTCTTTGTACTTCCAGCTGCTCCTGCAGAATGTAACCGCATAGCCTCTTGGCTCCACTTCTGAGTCTGCTGCAGCCTTGGAAGAACTATTCCTTCTCGCCCCCAGTCTTGGCGTCTGAGTGCTTGGGATTTTGGTAGGGAACATCTGCCAGACTCAGCCTTGCAGCCTCCCTCCTGTCTTCCCAAGAGAAACTGTGCTCCCTCTGTCAGTAGCCTCCCTTTATACACCTGGGAGTGGTGTATTGGCTGAAGGTGCTTGGTTAGGGTTGGGTCTGCCTGACTTTGTCTGCCCTCATTAGTGGGACAATATGGAGGAATCCCATAGGAAGTCATGGCCCTGTTATTTCTATGAGAGATCTTCCTCAGCTCAGTAGAGTGAGAAGAGTGAGAATTATGGGAGTTGTCTCTTTTCAATTTGAAGGGCATGGTGTGTTGGGATGTGTCAAGAAAAGGAGGATTTTTCCTTAAAGGTTTAGAACAGACGTCGATTTTCTCATTACTAGCAATATGAACAGAAAAGGGGAAAGGAGGATTGTGGGACTGGTAGTTTTGCATGTCATGTGTGGGAATAAGGCTCTGGAAGGTGTCTGATGACAAAGGGCCTTTCTTTAACTGTGTTCCTAAAGGTAAGACCTGCTTTTTCTTTAAGGGTATCCTCGCTTGATTTTCTTGAGAGGGACGAGGCTGAGGTGGAAGAGAATTAATACAACAGCAGCCTATGAAGGCTGACGGAATATCGGGTAAGAAAGTTGGAACAGGGGAGGGGGAATACCATGTCTCACCATCAGGTGTCCCACTTTCACTCCCCGAAGGCCCCTCGCCCAGGTGATCGTCCCGCACTGGTATACCCCCAGGGTCTGGATCCAAAGGTGATGGCCGTGCCCTGGCCAACAGAGAGAGATCTGCGGGGACTAGCGGGTGAGACACCTTCTGGTTTCTCGCAGGGTCTAAGGAGCCACTAGCTGTATGTCGAGGTTGGGCAAACCATCTAGCCCATTCGCGTCGTGCAGCCCTTTGGCTAGGTCAAGAGATCAGCGTGGTCCATGAGAAAGTCAGGTATATGTTGATCTCCTACTCCTCCCAGGAACTCCATTCCGAAATGGACCATGTCTCCCTCGTCATCGAAAAAGGTCCTTGTGGAATCAAAGAATCCCAACCTGGATTCTGGCAAAATGATCCAGTCCTTTGTCGATGTTGCTGCCCCGGCAAGGGTTTTAGATGCCTCAAGGGCCATTGACGGCTTCGAGAACGTGGAGGGCGTTAGACCTGATTCAGGTTCCTTAGCGCATGAACCTTTGGGCACGCCGGTGCCTGACCTGCCTGTGGCGTCTAGGCCATAGCCGTACCTGCCGCGGCCCTCTCAAACAGTAGGGGAGCAACTGATGTTTGAATGCCTCCCACTCTTCTCTCTGGGCCCCGTTACTCAGGTAAGACTTACCCTTTCCTCTGACAAATTGGAGTCATACCTATGCTTCCTTTTTTCTTGTGGGAGGTTAATGACGAATGGTAGGACTTTGGGAAAGAGACCTTTTCTTGCTTTTTGTGTTGTCCGCCCTCCTTCTTGGGTGTAGGCCCTTTGATGTTGGGGCCCGAAGATTCGGCGAGTGTTTGGGCCAGGGAAATCGAAGGGGGGGGCATTGGTCTCTCCAGCGTTGTTGGAGAGCGTTGGCATGGTAACCACACTTTCCTCCAAGATGGCGCCATGCATTGCTGGCCGCACTCCAGTCTATTCGATTCTCCCGGCCGTGGCTTTGCCCATCCTGCACAATGGAGGAAGTTATCTGGGAGCCTGGCGAGTGCTCCATAAGCTCGATTCCTAGGCGGAACACCATTTTTATACTCCTGTTTGTCTACATCTAACAGCTCTCTTACCTTCTAGCACTCGGGATCCTCCCGGCTTTCTGTTCCTGTCTGTGCTATTACAGTCTCTTCCTGGATTCCCCCCAACGCGAGTTGGGTGCCTAGCAACAATGCGTTATACAGCTTTCATTCCTTGTAGCTGTCTGCTTCCCCTTTTCTCTCTCTTTACTAATCAGCCTGACTTCTCGATTAATCATAGCATTGTCATCTTACCACGGTCGCAGTTTCTCCCAAAGCTCCTGCTACACGGAGATCAGCGGCTATACACACAAGAGCAACCGGCTGTCCCGAAACTCTCGCTTCAGCAGCGCAGAGGTAGGTCTCTCCTTTCTTCCTAAATCTCGCAGTTATCTTTCTACTGCTATCTCCAACTTACTGCGTCCCTGGACCCTCAGATCTGTGGCTCTGGTCCACCCGCCTCAGGTCTCCCGCAATCCGGAAAGGGACACACCGCCCTGGGAAACTAGCCACACCAGATTAAGGGTAACGTCTCGACTCACACATTACCGACTAGTCTAAGTCTGAGCACTTACTCATTGTCCTTTTTTACTTAAGGGTGTGGACCAGGCCAGACCGTGCAACGGAAGGAGACTATACGGACCCCTTCACCTTTCGAGAACAAGACATCAGCCTGACAACAACTAAGACATCCTGTGTCAGGGTTTTCTTCCCCCGAAGGTTTCCCTGGGGGTTCTATGCTCTCCACTCTGTGGAACGGAGTGGGGGCGCAGGGCAATTGGGGATTTCTCTCGTTACCACAAGCATCTCATCTGGTGCCGGTCAGTTCAAAGATTCTTTCTGGGAATAGTCACGTATAATGGTAATGATAATGATGTGGTATTTATATAGCGCCTTAATCCAAAGCGCTTATATAAGGAATCAATGTTAAAGCGCCAACTTCACAGAGCGTTCCCCAAGTACCTTCAGATTCACATGCTGACAGATGCGTACTGCTCAACGTCATGCTCCACCGCAAGGCACCACACAGAAATGCTGTGTGGATCTGTGATGGCCATTTTCAATCTACAGTACTTGCAGCACTGAAAACCTGATGGCTTAGGGCCCAACATGTCAGCATTGCATACAATTCTTCTCACAAAATGTTTGAGCTGTCCCAAACAGCGTGCCAAGCATGTGGAAAAAAGGAACCCTTTTATCGGGGCTTAGTGACAAGGTATATATACTGCCGACGCCACGTCCGGAGTCGAGCAGTGGTGAGGTCAAGGCATGCAGAAGTCGAGAGAATGCTGTGCAGCACTGCACCCCATGTTAAAATTATATGAGCAGCTGATGCTGGATGGGATATCTATCATGATGAGAAATCTGTGGGAGAATGCAAACCATTGAAATATATTTTCCACTGAGTGTGGAGACTTTGTATTTTTTTTGCACACACACTCCAGCATAACAACACTCAACAACAGGCTCGGACTGGCCTATTGGGTAATGCCCAAGTCAAAAATGCAAAATGCTGGCGTGGGCAAGTTTTTTGTCGTAAAAGTGAGCTAATCTTTGGGCCAATATGGGCCAATTTGAAGAGTGCTTCATCATGCGGCTAATAGTGCTTCACCATGCGGCTAATAGTTTTGACCAGTGTTGCTAAAAAAAAAATCTTTCAAAAGCTTACTTTGCATCGCATTTTATCAAAAAACCTCCCCTTTATTACTATTCAAACAGCCTGATGAAAATGAATGAATGGCAATTTGCAACTGTGTGCCACTTTTTCATTGGTGCCTGAGACAAGTTTATGGCCCAGTCCGACACTGCTCAACAAACTATTATACTGCTTCCCCGCTGGAAGGGCCTTCATTTATGTTTGGTCGTTTTTTCTGTTACAAATCCAAATAATAAACAACCATAGATTCTGCTTTTTATTTTAAGAGCAGAATGATGCTAATAATCATAAAACTGTCTTTCAATTGACTTTCAAAACACATTCTGCATGCCACTATATGTGCACACACTTACACAGACTACTAGCAGTTTTTTAGTTAAATAATGATAGGTAGTATTTAAGTTGTGTTCACATTCTCCAGAAAATGCAAACTTTGGCCCTCTTTACGAGGTTGGTGTGGGAGAATTGGCAGAAATGCAGCAGGAATCAAATTCCCGCTGCACTGTTGCAAAGATGAACTGCAGGCTTGGAGGTGGGGTGGAGGATTTACTTTCAGCACATAGCTGGAGGTGAATCTGCAACCGTACTGCCAATTTGCAGCAGAATTACTGCGGTGGAAATACTGCCGGGGTTAGGTCTGCCAAAAAGCTCATGGAGTCCTATGGACTCCAAAATTGGGGATTTACAACGTCATGCCGCTGCTTGTAATCCCATGGTAAACCCACGAACCTAGTGGTGGTAATGGTAATCAATGTTGTCAGTAGTACAGTGGAAATACAGCCAAACTACTGTCAAACTCATAATGTGGCCCTATATCTGGCAACCTAAAATGACACAATACATGTAATTTTATTGTTTCAATAGAGGAATAGCTCGAGTTCCAAATCAAAGTGTAACATTTTAACAGTTTCTTTCCTAGATGGACCTTGCCTCTTATTTCCCATGTGTGAACTGCAGATAACATTACCAAAGTTAAGTCTACTTCAATATTTTATAAGGCAGCAACCTAATAGTAGTCTGGCAATACATCTATAATGAAGCACATTTGATAAGGTACATTATAGTGTGGATCAATGATGTTAGGAAGACTACTGCCTAAGGGGAGGCATCAAACCTCTTGGCATCATGTAGACTATGAACAAGCACTAATGAGCAAAGCAAAAACTCTCTAGGTTAAACCCTAATGGACCTTTAAACAACACATTTCTTCAAATCAACTTGATATGTGTGCATAAAGATGATCAGGGTTTGATACTGTAATACCCAAGTCTGCAGCAGACAGTCTATAACCAATATGTGTACCTTTTTGTTGACGGTAAGAAGGCATTCAACTTCAGCGTCAGAAAAATGCAACAGGACCTAGATGAGGTCTGGTTTTGCAAGAACACCAACGCCAACACAAACACATTGCCTATTCAGAATGGCATTAGAAACATTTGAGGCTTTCCACTGATGCATGCACTGCATTTCATTTTTGTCATTTAGCTAAATGTTTTAGTTGATATAATAACAATCAACTTGTAGGTCAGTCATTGGACATTTCAATTTCTTTTGATAAAAAGAAAGGAATGATGAAAACAAATTTGGTTACACCAAACTGTGTCTTACGTCAGAGATGATTGAAATTCAAAACAGTAAGCAGGTTGAATTTACAGTTTTACTTCAAAAAAGGGAAATACATACATGAGGGGAGAATGGGTCGAGAACATCAATTATCTGAAACCATGATTTCTACAGTTTTACCAACAATCACAGTTTCTCTTTGCAGTGGCAGTATTGTCTCCTGCTGGCTTATGCTAGCTTACAATAGTAACCAGATTGTAGGGTTAGGAAAACATTTGAAAAATGTTAGGCCAAAATGGAAATAGCAAGTTATCATGTACAGTGTAGGTTTGGAGTACACATCATTGTCTTAATGACAAAACGCAACAGCAGTAAGGAGAGAGAAGTTGACAATACTAACACTAGAATAATCAAATTTGTATGTTATACATGTACAGCAACTAACTGCTTTACAAAAAAGCAAAATAATACAATATATTGTCACATGTATTTACAGTGTAGTAAATATACTTTTCTGTCAAATTTTACACAAATCTATTTACAGGTGAATGTACTGCATTAAAAAATGGTGTGACCAACACTGAAAGTTACTTTCTGTGGTAAAGTCTGTTGCATAACATTGAGTAGGACATGCTTCATTACATCTGGAGAAAAATAAAAATAAATCAAAACAAAAACATATTAGCCCTAAAACCTACAAACCAATTAGGAATAGAGCACTGGCAGTTTTTCAAATGCTCAGTCCACAATACTTATTGATTACTTCCCCTTCACTGAAAAGAATAGCATGCATATTGGAGCAGAACCAGTGCTATAATCAACGGGTAGGTAATGCACAATTAAAATACTACCAAATTACTTTTCTAGTGAGGGAAAATACAAACAAACACAAACAAAAACATGTCAGTCTTCTTTACAGTACTGAACCGGAATAATGCAGAATGGACTACATGCTCCGATGGTTAGAACCATAGGGTAAATTTGTTTCAAAGAAACCTTTCATTAGCCAATAAAGTGTAGGTTTAATTAACTTTCACGGGCTGTTTACTCCCAAGTAATTAGTTCATTGGACCTAATTTAGCTACTATAAAGTGCTATTTGATGGGCTTAATAATTACAAAGATAATTAAGTTTCTTCAAATTGTCTTAATTACATGAAATGGCTGGCCATTAAATGTTGTGTAACATATAGGTTCAGATCAAACATACAAATTACGGTGGAAAAATACAAATGATGACATGGAACATTAAATACATGCACCCAAAGATGCATGAAAATGATATCATTTAGATACTCTAGTACTGTTTAACAGTTTCAAGGTTTTCAAACTTTGCTGAAAGCTTACGTAAAAAAAATAAAGCCCATCACTTGAAACAGCCCCTTTCACCTTAAACAATGTATGACTTTTCCCTTTTAGATTCTGGGAATTTAAATAAAGTAGCTAACATGGAACCAAGGATAAACAAAGTCAAGAGAATCAATTTGGTATGCGGTTGTGTACTTATACATATCAATATTTAAATGAAAAAGAACTATACAGTACTTCATATTTTATTCAAGATTCAATTAATGGAATCCCAGACGGTAAAAATAAAACAAATATAAGACACGGTTCAACCACACAATCCAGCTTTGATTTGAGGCATGATTGAAAATAAAAAAAACATTGTTAACTACAATTTTCTGCCTATGTTACAAGGTATAAAGTGGCCATATTAAGTGAGTTAGACAATATGTGAAGTGCAGCAATATTTTCCTTCATATATACAAACCCAGTGGTCTGGGAGTACAAACAAAAAACAAAATCTTTAAAAGTCTTTTGTAAGTTAAAAGTACTTTGGAAACACAAGTTGGGGAAACAATGATACCACTAAAGTATGTGCCAACAAAAATCTTGTTGCAAGATCTCTAGCACATCCAACCAGGCATTCCCCAATGAAGAGTGCAAGTCTACCAACGCTTGGCACTGGTCTCTGCTCTGCGAAAGCAGATTTCTACTCTCATTAAGCCTTCATGACGTTTTGTACCTAGAAAGTGAATGACTTCTAAATTACCAACAATAATCATTACAAAGTTGTTCAGTTAACTGCACAACTATTTCCTTCCAACGTGATAACTATTCAAAGTTAGCAAGATAATAGTAGGCTTTAATGTTATTTTGGCAAACTATTTGCATATCAGTTTTATGTTTATAGTTTTCTGTAGAATGTAAACAAATGAAAACGTTATTTTCCTAATCACTAAAATAAAGACATTTGTATTTAAATAAACATCTCATCTGATTAACTATGTTACAGTAAATGTAGATTATGTGCTATAGTCTTCAAATCTGAATACTTAAGTACCATGATCTGTTATATTAACTGTGGATTGGAATTGAAACAATAGAAAAATGCAGTCTCTTCAAATAAAGTGGCAGCGAGCAAAGCAAAGAAATATAGAAAAAAGTGGTCAATGTACCACCAGGAGGGAGTCACAAAGCCCTTTCCCTTTACGCATCTCTGGATTAATATCCCCTTCCCTTACACATCTCTGGATTAATCTGCTATATGTACTACTAGTGCACATTTGTTCATGTGAACTACGTGGATATTTAAAATGCTGAGGCAATATTGATCTTAGGGAAATCTATGTTTCGATGTAAATGCACACACATTTTGTGTGCATCAAGATACAGAAATATATTTTTAAATTTACTATAGGGGTAAATTATGAATGGTGTGTTTTATCTACCGCTGTTCATATTAAGTGAAATGAAAAACAACTGGGCCCTTGCATTTGGTATTTACTTAATAACTTAGCTAACACACTACTAAACATGATTTTAAAATCTGGTCGCCAAACGTTTATTGTGATAGTTTTTGTCTTAGGTCATTAAGGCAAAATCTACACTACATCAAATTTTAAAATAATCTTGATATGGCATCTTAGATCACTGTTTTCTCTATTTATGTAATTTAAGGTTTGGCTTGTAACTGATGAATCCATAAAGCTTTTTGTAACAAAATGTGCAACTGCATTGATAGAAGGACTTTGTCATCGCAAAAGCATACAATAAAATAGTTCCATTTGGAGCAAAAACTATTTTAAATGTGTATTACACTGTACCATTTATCAGGTGAACAAAGTGCTTACATTGATTTTGTCATATTTGTTGACAGCAAATCAATAACAGGTACTGGGTCCTGCTAAACATAATACAATTAACGCTTCAGAAACTCACTACAAAATGGAAGCAATAATCACAGATAACGAGAACTCCGATATTAAGAAAAACAGGATGCTGAAAGCATTTTACCTTAGCTTAAAATGCAAAATATATCAGGCCAGTCTCAGACGGTGTGTTGCTTCAAGCAGTTTAAAGGCATTTTAAAACAAACATGGAAACAAAGGTTTGAGCTCGGTATGAACAACTTCCAGTGAATTTCATCTAACACACTGCTATGTGCAACTGCTAGTCAAACAAAAAGAAAATGCCTCAGAACCTTTTCTCCGCTTAGTAAAAAAATGGCTTGCAAACAACAATATGTTATACATTGACAACTAACATGAAATGAAAAAGTTATGCACGTTGGTTGGAACAAGTACCACCTCAGTTTAGGCCCATTTTTGGGATCCTGCTACTTTTGCTGAATTCTTATAGTTTGTAGGTAAAAAAAATCCACAGCTAAAAATCTAAAAGGGATTTCTTTTAACAACTTGAATAAATCATTTGCTTCCCCTATAAAATTACTAAATTGAAAAGCTTGCGCACAGGATTTAGCATTAATACTTTCCTTAAAAAAATAATAAGGCAAATAAACAATGTAGAACTACCAATGAAAAAATGGCTTTCATAACTGGACAGTTTCTACAATGTTAAATAGTTCAGTGCTTTCTTCAGATACAAAGCTACAAATTCCTTCATTCTGGAAATTCATCGATCTACAAACGTTTTTCTACACTCGTTTGGAAACAGTGGCTTGAAAGAACACAAACAAAAGGCATTAAATTCAGGCAATGCTTCAAAGAATTGTTCCTCTGGCAACATGGCTCACTGTATGGGATCGATCAAAAAACAAAGTGCAGCATCATGACTGGCTGAGATCACTGGTAATACGCTCACATAAGAGTCATTGTACCAAACTTCTTCACTCATCTTTTCCTCCTGCCAAAAATAAGATTCACACAATCTTTTTAATGCTGTGACGTTTGAAACTGCCAGCACTTCGCTGTTTTTGTACTTGGCTTGCAGAGCCATGCCGTGTTCGCCCGCTGGTGGTATGTCCAGAAGTAGGGGAGAGTTCCAAGTTCTCTTTGTCAATTCCTGAAGGGATGAAAATAAAAGGTGTGCCCACAATTACATTCAACATTTAATGTGCACTAAGGGTTTCAGTACTTGTTGAGCTAAAATCTCTAAGATGCCATTACAATAACAAGTCTCATAAATAAAGAACAAGGTACTTACCTTTGTTAGTGTTCTTCCTGATGGATATAGTATTCCTCCCACAAATCCCTGATCTTTTGAAATGTGACGCTCAGACACAGACTGGTTTGGAACTTTTTCTCACAGCCACCGGGAGGCATCATGTGGCTCTGAACAGACAGTCCAGTGGCATCAGTGTGATCATTTTGAATTGATCTTTCTGGAAATATTGGTTGTAGAGCGTCTCCAGTCCAGACTGGGAAAGAACCCGTTGGGGGCGAGTAAGTGATAGAAATACCCGTCTTTTCAAACTTCCGAAGTGGGTACAAGCTCCACCATTCGATTCAACAAAAGCGGAATAATCTCCTGCAGTATAACTTGTTCTGGAGGTTTTGTGGGCAGAAGTGGTATAAAGTATAGGAACTAATTACCTTCCACCACACCTTGCTGAATAAGAGAAGAAGCTGTGAAGCTTTGAAGCTGTAGTACTCACTGGCACTTTGGAGGATGGCCTACCTGGGTGGCTCCTCCAACTCTGAAGTGGTGAAAGCACTTTGTTGATGCAGTAATTGCTGCGCCTGGTTTGAGCTCCTGCCCCTTTGATGAAGGAAGACCCTGCCAGAGACGCTGAACGTCTCCAAACTCTGAGCTGTTATCAGCACTGCTGTCAAAGAGACTTGTACTTTAAATGATGTATCAAAGTTTAGCTTGAACATCCTCAGCAAACCCCAAAGTCTACATCTAAGAATGCCACCTAATCACAGCCCTAGTTAACATGGGCCTCGCCACACAATCGGTTGAGTCCAGGTCAGAAAATAGGATCTACTTAGCCATATCCTTCCCATCACAAATCATCGGATGGCAAAAAAAATGCATGGCCAGCTGGAGATGCCTTGTTACTTCACTAGCCACAATGCACAAAGTGTTGGAAGAAAAGGCCAACATGCAGGTGGCATGCAGAATGTGTTAATAGGTTTACAGAGGAAACATATTAAATTCCTCAGACATCCAATTTTGTAGCTTCTGTCATGTGGAATGGCCAGGGAAGCCATAAATGTAAACCCTGAGGTAGATGCCTGAACCACCATGCTTTCCGCTGTGGGCTGCAGGCCAGAAATGGTAACCTTTAAGACTTTTGGCTCTAGGATACACCTTGAAAGCATGTCCGAGCTCTACTGCCAAATTCAGCACAGCTGGTTAAAATATATTCTCTATCGAACTACATTGAACTCCTCAGGGAGACCAAAATCCCATCAATGTCCTGAAGTCCCCAAGCCAAAGGGGATGTCATTCCCCTCCTCCTCTGCAAAAATGGATTCCAATGGAGCCAATGAGTTGAGTCTTGAGGCTGTCTACCAGAATACAATGATGGTCCTGGCCTACAGAGCCAGAGATGAACGGCAGCGTCCCAGCATCAGCTCTGCTGCAGCTGGCAGCACTCCGGAGGCAACTATCGAGGCTGGCACCAGAACTGCAGCGCTGAATTTGTTGCCATATTTGGGAGCAATTCATTAAGAAAGCTGTGGTGAGAGTGGCCAGGCCCGGCGCTGTCCCGTGAAGGAGCAGCAGGCTCAACTACTGCCAAGTCTGAGGCAGGAGATAGGGACTGCCTGCTCCAACATATTTAGCATTGCTACTCAGAAAGTTTCCCACCCTCCAGAAGAGGTAGAACTGGGGAAGGCAGGCCTGCCATTCACAAGTGTTGGTAATCCTCAAAACAGGACGCCATGGCCTTGGATTGGTGGTGCTGCTTCTAAGACTATCGGGAGGTATGGAAGGATTTTGAACATTGCTGCTGCTTTGTTTTCTTCCTTCCTCTCCTTTGAAATTAGTGGAAGCTCTGAAGCTTAATGCTATAGGTGGGCCTTGGATGAGTGCACTTCTAAGGAGTTGATTGGTCCTGTGTCTTGGCCACAGAGTTCAGCAAAGCCATTCAGTCAACTATACCAACAGTAACCACAATCCTCTGTAGTGTGTTTCCATCCTAGGCAGCAAACAGAGCTAAGGTGGGGGTTGGAGATAGATACATGCATCTCATAACCCTTAAGGGGCCTGAAGCCCGAGTTATGAGGCAACATGACAGAGCAAAAAGATTTTACCGAATGTTCGAAAAACTCTACTGCAGATAAAAGGTTTTGAGTTCAGAGGGCTCAAGCGGCTCTGTATGTGTACTGCGATCACGACAAACAAGTTTGTGAGATGTTGTACAAAGCACATAGTGGCTGCGAGAAAGATTTCCAAACTAATCTGGACATGGATGAAATTTCAAAAGAAAGCATGGCGTCCTTTAGAACAAATCTTTAGCATTCGTTAAAATTGTCATGTAGGTAAAAAATACAGTAGCACTCAGACGAGTTATCACAACTATTATAAGTAAAGACAGTATTGAATAAGATTTGAGCAAAGGTGGCATAACAAATGCATCATATCCAAACCGGTGTCCAGTCAATTCGTCAAAAAAAAACTGGTCGACTGCAATTTGGTCGACGCAATTTGGTCGAAAACCAAATGGTCGAATTTTTTTTTATTTATATATTTATTTTTCGGGTTTTCGTTTAGTTAAAAAAGGGGTTTTTAGAGAAAAAAAGGGGGTTGGGGGGGGACCCCCCCAAAAAAATAAAAAAAAGGGTTAAAATAATAAAAATATTTCGACCATTTGGTTTTCGACCAAATTGGTTTGACCATTTGTCTGGTCGACCAATTTTTTTCGACCAAATGTCTGGCAACCATCCAAACCTTGTTCAGAGGCTGTCAGCAAAGGTCATATTTACATTATCTACAATTACGCTTCTCTTGCTAAGGCATGCAAGCACTGCACAACAGGACAGCAAAACAAGCTAGCACAAGTTGAAGAAAATGTTGCTAAGAAATGAATATTCCACTAACTGGCCAATTGACAGTTAAACCCATCAACATGGGTGATTCATTATTGCCATGAAGAGTACAACACAGGTTGTGAGTAATTCTAATATTCCATTGCATAGAAGGGAATGAATTGAAGGTGGATGGGGGAGGATATGAGTTATCTACAAGAGAAATATTGCATGCATCAGAAAGAACATTACTGTCTGAAACTACTACGGTTGTGATTTTGCGCAATATAAAACACTATTAACATCATGAAGAATAACTTTTTTCCTCATTGGTCTCATCTTTTGACAGACTTCCAAAGCAGTGCCATATTTCAGGATTTGGAGCAACAGATTGCTAGTGACTTCTACCAAGAGGAAAAACTGATGCAAGACAAAACAAACACATTTTTTTAAAAAGAGGTCCACCCCAGCCAAACAATCCAGGCAGCAAAACCTGGCAAAAATATGCAGCGATGAGCAAGGTGCTGCCCAATATATGTCCAGTAAAGGGACAGCCCTTTGCAAGGGAGAAGTAGCCTCTTGGCCCACTGTTTGAACTGGATCCAATGCATTCAGGATCTCCTTTTTCATCAGCACTTGTAAGTCTTCATGCACATAACTGTGTTTGACAATGCTATTGGCTCTTCAGAGGGCTACCAAAATAAAATAACAGGTGATTGTGAATCAATTACTCCTGGGACAAAGGCACTTAGAAGCAAAGTACCCGCTTTGAATCAATGTGTCACGCTGTCCTCTCATTCTGTCCCTTTTTCGCAAACATCTAGGTCAGACAATAGGACAGGCAACACTCACAATACACCAGTTACCCCAGTCAGGTTTCCACTCCATGTCCACCACACTGGAAGGTTGTCACATGAGCGGGTTTACCCCAAGGGCCACACATGCAGACTCGGGGGTTCTCCGTTCTTTCATTGGCGTCTGCCATGGCGTCTGCAAGAGGGAGCTCGCAGACGCCGGCTACAGGACGCTGCTCGCAGAAAGTCCAGTCCGCGATCATGGAGACCACGCTCACGTGTCGCGTCCGCGAGTCACGTGACGCGTCGCGGATCAGGTGACGCTGAAACTTCCGCGCTTTACAGCTGTTCTTTGGAGGACTCTGTACAGCGTTTGGATATCTTGTGTTTCACGGCTTCTTGACTCTTGGATTGCTTTTGGATTTGCTTTTGCTCACGTCTTTGGCTCTGTTTGCCGGATCATCTCGAACTCGGAACGCCTTTGGACTGTCTTGGATTACCCTGAACTCGACATTGGTCTCTTCACTGTTTTACGTTATCAAGCACTTTGGATTTTGGTCCTTTGCTTCATTAGGAGGGCAAGTTGGGTTTTAACCCAGCCTACAGTTCTTCTCCCTACTGTCATCGAGGAAACCAGCTCACGTGCCCATCCACGGAATTACCAACTATCTTAGGTTCTGGGCTGTCTCACCCATCAGTTTAGGTAAACCCTGTTCTTTATTCTGCCTGTTTGCTTGTACTGTGCTCAGTTGATTGCTAATAAAGATTTTCTTTACAGCTGCCTTGAGTTTCAACATTTCCCGTGGGTCCGAGCTGCAAGAACTACCTACCTGTGGCCTCAATGATCGCATAGGGAGTAATCTTGTATTCTCTCTCTGTGGTACTTGGGGACGGAGGTTTAAATACTCTTCACGACAATCAAGAAACCTGACACAATGTATGAAAACAGCTGCTCTAAAATGTGGCAGGGCGGAGCTCATCATACAATCCATCTTCAGAGAAGAATGAACCCCAGATTTCACTTTCAGAAGAAACAAGGAGCTCACCCTCAGAGTTACCTCCTCTGAAAACACATGAAAAAGAAAGTACCATACAGCGTGCCTGCAGCTCGCTCACAGTGTGAAGTGACAGCTGTAAGGAAAATGTATTTGTGTATTCCAAAAGGAACAAGAATGCAGTGTCTCAAAACCACCCACCATCAAAAATGTCCAGACCTTATTTAAGTCCTACAGATGGATGAAAAAGGGCTTCTAGTTAAAGCCATTAAGCAACCCCATCAGAAGCTGCATTATAGTAGCAATTTCAAAATAACAACTGCGGACAAGAGTCCCCTTGAACTACAGTGTTGTGGCCAAATACTTGAAACAGTGTTTTTTTTTTTTAATTTTAAGGCTACTGTTGATCAGTGATAAACTAAACTTCAGAAATGCAGCCATTGAGTACCATTTCACTTTACACGGTCCAAATGGGAAAACCTTCCCTACCTGGAGGCATAAACAGCTTTATTGATGGGCCTATCCTTCTGTCTCAGCCTCCCAATAGGCAAGCATAAATGTTCACGCTGACAGGTTGGATGAATCACATTCCCACCAACCTATGAAAGAAGATCCCTCCTTAACAGGAAGGTTCAAGGAGGACAAACGTACAGGTCAAGGACCTTCAGATGCCACAACCCCTTCACCCACTCAAAAGGATTAAGGTAAACCCTTGCCATCTCATTTGCATGACAAGAGAAATTACTGTTATATGAGGACAGGCATGCACAAGATCAAAATACCAATCCACAAACAGCATCCCCCAGAGATCATCGGAAGAAACACCCTGGAGAACAAGGGGAAAGAGTTGAGTAAGTAAAAAGAACACAAATAGACAATCATTTAGTTTCAATCCCTCTTCTCTTATTTTTACCCTTGGAGAGTTACAGAGTCAGAAAGTGCTTTGATGCTTTAGGGCTGTTAGCACTCTACAAATGCAATACATACAAATATCCTGGGAATGGCTTGACTTAGTAAATAAGGTCTCTCATCGCCTTTTACAATTCGCATACATGGGAAGTCCCCTTATGCCAGATTTCGAAACGTGAACATTCTGCTACCATCACTAAGACCTTTGTGAAGACCTTGTAGGTGAATGTGAGGCTGAAAGGAAGTGTAGTATACTTGAGGTGTACTCCTCCCACAATGAACAGCGGGCCCCTCAGGTAGCTGACATGAATGCTTATGGGGGTATAAATATCCAGGAGGTACAGAGACACCAATCAGTCCCATCCTGAAAGGGCTAAGGACACCATTGTGAACCTTTCCTTTCCTGGGAGTTTAGCAGGCAAAAGTCTAGTATTGGTCACCAGACTAAGCCCATTTATAGGGATGAGAAGCTATCCCGAATACCTCAGCTCCCGAGGATGGCTCACTTTGAAGATGCCATTGCAGAAAAGAGTTGCCACCTTCTGGACTAGAATATGGTCCCGAGTCTATGTAGATTGTATTCAAAGGGAGGTGTTCCTGAGTAATGCCCAGACTTTGCTGTACACTTCTAGGAGTCTTACATTTACCAGAGAGTTGAAAGCCTTGGCCTCAAGCAAATGTTCCCCATCAAACAGCATAGCAGCCTTATTAGTCCATTTTATTTTACCACTCATAAATTAAAAGCTTTGAGTTGAGCATGACAAAGATGTGACAATATTAAGTAATTATACATAGGGCTGATCAGAAAATTAGACTGGTGCATCGAAATATAGCTGCACACTAATAAAGAGGTTATTACATTATGCCAAAGAAACTGAACCATGTTTCCACAGTTGGAAAGAATAGAGCAGTCCACACCTTGCCGAACAGTGGCTGTCCTATTATGCAGGCAATAAATACCAACGGACTGAATTATCACTTACTGGCGGCCAACAAGTATTGTTACCACGGTTGATTGCATTTCATTTTTAGGAATCATAGATACTTAAATATTTTTGACAACTGACCTATTCTGGAAATCCATACAGTACATTCATATGAGCAATCCCAGAGTGGTGCTGGATTACCATCCCAGTGCTCACAGCTCTGCCTAGTCAATCTTCTCTAGGACTGACTGGAGTATATGTTAAGAAGAACAAGTTACTTCTTACCTTGTAACGTTCTTTCGATGGGATGTTCCTCCGACGTATTCCTTATCTTTGATAATATGTTTCGAGCTTGCTGGCCTTGGAAATTTTTTCTGTAGAGGGCGCTGCGCGTCGACGTCCGCCGAGTCGATGTCCCTCAACGGCCACCGTATCGGCGCCGACGTCACCATGCCCATAAATAGCCACGCGCGGCGTCCGTTGCTCAGTTACGTTTAGTAGCATAAGAAAAGTCATGCCTGAATTGGTTATTGACCTTGAAGGAGCCTAAGCTGCAACCACAAGGGAAGTATTACTGCGGGGATGGACGGGAGGGGCGATAAGGAATACGTCGGAGGAACGTCCCATCGAAAGAACATTACAAGGTAAGAAGTAACTTGTTCTTCGATGGGATTGTGTCCTCCGACGTATTCCTTATCTTTGATAGACTCCCATAGCAGTGGCATGTAATTAAGGTGGGAGTAAGAATGTCATGTATCCCTTTAGGGATAGACCAAATGTAATACGGCTTTGCCAAATCTGGTCTCTTGACTAGTGGAGGAATCCAGGTTGTAAAATTTTGTGAATGTATGTGCGGACGACCATGTGGCAGCCGCACATATGTCTCTGACCGGTACCCCTCTTTGGAGGGCTGAAAAGGCTGCGATACCCCTGGTTGAATGAGCCCTAAGATTTTGGGGTGGCTCTTTCCCTGCCAGTTTGTAACATTCCAGAATGGCCAAAATAATCCACCTGGAAATGGTTTGTTTTGTTATGGGTAATCCCAACTTGTGACCTGAGTATCCTACAAACAGTTGGTCTGCTTGCCTGATCCTAGCCATTCTGCTGATGTAAAAGCTTAGAGCTCGCCTTGGGTCCAGCCTATGTAGCCTTTCTTCCTCTTTCCCCGGATGGGGTGGAGGGTAGAACGAAGGTACGGTAATTTTCTGAGTAATATGAAATTCAGAAACCACCTTTGGGAGGAAATTAGGCTTCACCTGTAGGACAACTTTGTCCTTTTGGAAAATTGTATGTGGGGGTTTATAGGAGAGAGCTTGTAGCTCGCTCACCCTCCTAGCAGATGTTAGTGCTACCAATAGAACAGTTTTAAGCGTGAGAAATCTCCGCGAACAAGAGTGAAGTGGTTCGAATGGAGTGCCCATTAGGAAGTTTAAGACTAAATTTAAGTCCCATAAGGGAACTTGGAATGGTTTTGGATGATAAACATTAGTTAATCCCTTGAGAAATTGTATCACTAGAGGTAGTTTGAAATACGATGGTTCCTCCGCAGTGCGCTTGAAGATTGAAAGCGCTGCGAGATAGCCTTTTACAGTGCCAACTTGAAGGCCTGAGTTTGCCAAGTAGAGTAGAAACGATAACACCGTTGGTGTACCACATGAAAAAGGGTCGATATTCTCTTCTCTACCCCAGCTGCAAAATTTGTTCCAACGGCAGCGGTATAAAGACTTTGTTGTTGGCCTTCTGGCCGAAAGCAACACCTCCATGATGTCATCAGGGAGATCCCAATCCTTGTACCTTACCCTTTCAGAAGCCAAGCGTGAAGGTTGAGGGTTCTGATGTCTGGATGGAGAACCTGACCTCCCTTCTGCGAGAGAAGATTCTCTTTGAGTGGAAGACGGATTGGAGGGCAGATGGACAGATCTAGAAGGTCCGGGTACCACGTTCTCCTGGCCCAGTCCGGGGCAATTAGGATCATGGTTTTCCGGAATCTTCTCAACCTCCTGATCATTTGAGGAATAACAGGGACTGGTGGAAACGCGTAAAGGAGTGGAAACTCCCAGTCCACTACGAACGCGTCTCCTAGAGCTCCTCTCGGGGGAAATTCCCTTGAACAGAACAGATCGCACTTCCTGTTGGTGCTTGTGGCGAACAGATCCACCTGAGGGGTTCCCCAAAGGGCGAAGATCTCTTGAAGGACTTCCTGAGCTGCCTGCTCAGAGCGTCCGCTGTCAAGTTCTTCTCTCTGGCTAGGTGGACTGCTGATAGAGAGATTCCTTCCTGAATTGCCCAAAACCAGAGCTGCATTGCCTCTCGCTTCCTCTTTTGTTGAGGTAGTGCATGGCCACCGTGTTGTCCGTCATTATTAGGACATTTCTCCCCTGTACTGATGGCAGGAAAGCTTTCATCGCTAGTCTGATCGCTCTCAGCTCCAATAGGTTGATGTGTAGTCTGGACTCCAATGGAGACCAACGACCGCTGATGGTCAAGTCGTTGGCATGGGCTCCCCACCCCGTGAGTGAGGCGTCTGTGACTACTGTTATCTCCGGCCATGGTTGCCAAAACAGTTCTCCTTTCAAGATGTTCTCTGGATAGGCCCACCATTGAAGGTCGCGGGCTACCTTGTCCGGAATCCGGAGGAGATCTGTCATTCTCCCTGAGAATTGCGACCACTGAGTTCTCAGTGCCCACTGAAGAGATCTCATTCTCAGGCGAGCCTCTGGCACAAGGAAGATGCAGGATGCCATGAGGCCTAGCAACCTCAAAAAGTCAAAGGCTGGGAGACGTTGGGCATTTTGAAACCTGGTGACCATCTGCAGAATATCTTGAACCCTCACCTCTGGTGGCGAGGCTTTTCCCAGGGAAGTGTCCAAGACCGCTCCAATGAACTGGAGTCTCTGTGATGGTATCATCTGTGACTTCTTTAAATTGAGGGAGAAGCCCAGTTTGTGAAGGAAGTGGCAGACATAATCTAGCTGGGTCTGAGCTTGTTCCGAAGATAAAGCCCTGATCAGCCAATCGTCCAGGTAGGGGTAGACGTGGATCCCTTCCCTCCTTAGACTCGCAGCCACTACCGACATTAGCTTGGTGAAGACCCTTGGGGCGGAGGTCAGCCCAAATGGCAGAACTCGAAATTGATAATGAGGGTCGCCAATTGCGAACCTCAGGTATTTCCGGTATTTGAGATGAATTGGCACATGTAAATAAGCATCCTGAAGGTCCAGAGATGCCAGCCAGTCCTGGAGCTGGAGGGCCTGAAGGATCTGAGAGAGAGTTACCATCTTGAACTTGTCCTTCCTGAGGAACTTGTTCAATTCTCGTAAGTCCAGGAAGGTTCTCAGTCCTCCGTCCTTCTTTGGTATGAGAAAGTAGGGGGAGTACCAGACCTTGTTCCTGTCCGCTACAGGTACAGGTTCTATGGCACCTTTCTCTAGCAGGTCTATAGTTTCCTGCAAGAGGAGCGGATCTGGAACTTTTAGAGAGCTGTTCCCCGGTGGATGACTCTGAGCGATGTGTAGAAAGGGTAGGCAGTAACCCTGGGCAACTGTCTCCAATGCCCAAGCATCTGACGTAATAGCCTGCCATTCCGTCAGATGGTGAGTTAAAATGCGCCCTACAGGTGTCTTGTATGGAAAGACCTCAGAGTGGTTTGGGGCGGCTGATGCAGATGCCGAGGGTAAAGAGGCACCTGCTGCTGCTGCGGCCTTAGTACTTTTGACCAGTACACCTCGGGTGGATCTCCTTTGGCCTCTGAGCCGGCTGGCCTCTGCCTTTCCCGAATGCAGAATAATAGCGAAAGGACTTTCCTCTCCCAGAGGTTCCTGAGGGGCGAAAAGGAGTTTGGCGGATAGCAGCTCCTAAAGATTTTGCTGCTGCTTTAGATGTCTGCAACTTTTCCAACTGTCATCAGCCTTTTTTCCGAATAATGAAGAGCCATCAAAGGGCATATTCTAAAGTCTGGCCTGTACATCTGGAGCAAAGCCAGACTTTCTCAACCACGCATGCCTGCGGATTGTTGTACTTGCTGCCATGGCCCTGCTGATAGTGTCAGCGGAATCGATGCCAGTTTGAAGTGACTCGCACATGGCATCTTTGCCATCTTTAATAATGTTAAGGAAGGCTTCCTTTTCCTCTCCTTCGGGTATGCAGTCAGCCGCTGATGAAGCACACTCCCACAGTGTGTGACTGAACCTGGTGAGGTGTCCAGCCCACTTGCCTCATGCAATGACTCCTGTAGGTCTTTCAACCTTCTTTCCTCAGAGGTGAAATCCTCTGAAACAGGTAGTGTGGTCCTTTGCAACCCGAAGGTTTCCTGGTCAGAATCTTCCCCTTCTTCATATATTGAAGATAATCCAGGGTACTCTGACCTCTGAAATGGTATAAAACCCATTTCTAAGGCAGAAGGAGCCAAACTCGTCATTATTGGGCGAGAAAACGTCGATGTCGTCGACGCCGATGTGACAGGCTTCGAAGGCGCCGAGAATGGCGTCGAGAAAACCGGAAGAGGCCTCGAAGAACTCGACAGGATCGGGATCCTACTCGAGGATATCGACGACAGTCTCGGCGTCGTGCCGGAGGGTCTTGGAATCACCGTTGGCTGTTGAATAGCCATGGTCTTCTCTTTCATCGGCGACGACAATGGCGTTGAGTCGATCGACCGATGCGTCGAAGAACCCTTCGACAACGGCGTTGATGGCGCCGATCCATGCGTCGAAGGGATCTTCGACGACGGGGTCGAAGACGGTGCCTTCTTACCCAATGGCCCGTGGCGCTCTCGGGTGGAATGTTTCGCCGGGTGCTGCGACTCGCGGCGTTTTGATTTTTTGGGTTTTTCACCCGGGGTATCACCCTCAGCTGTCTTCGAGGGGGTCGAGGCCGCTTTTTCGAAGACGCTTAACATTTTCTTCCTGAATTCCTCCCACTCAGCCTGAGAGCTGTGTTTTGTGGGGCAGGAGACTCTTTCTGGGGAACAGAAGACGACGAGGAAGGTGATCTTCGACGTCTCTTTTTTGAGTGTCTTGATCTCGACGAATGGTGGGAGCTACTTCGAGATCTAGAATGGGGATGTTTTGGACGGCGAGGAGACGAATGCCTCGACTCGGCCGAAGAAACTTTCAAGGAGGTTTTGACTGACTTACCTCTCTCGAGCTTCCCCTTGCGCTCCTTCAAGGCTTTCGCCGTCATGGACATGCAGTCCTCACACTCCGAACAATGGTGCTCGGCTCCCAAGCACCACAAGCAGATCCTGTGTGGATCAGTTATCAACATTTCTTTACCGCAGTCTCGACATTTCTTGAAGCCGGATCGCGGCGTTGTCGGTTCCCATGAAGATGCCATCGAGAAACGAGTTGGGTTATTCGAGAAGATGTAGATTAGATTATCTGACTGAACTGAGCAACGATGTTCCGAGGCCCCACGAAGCGCGGAAAAACAGAACTGAGCAACGGACGCCGTGCATGGCTATTTATGGGCATGGTGACGTCGGCGCCGATACGGTGGCAGTCAAGGGACATCGACTCGGCGGACGTCGACGCGCAGCGCCCTCTACAGAAAATAATTCCGAGGCCAGCAAGCTGGAAACGTATTATCAAAGATAAGGAATACATCGGAGGACACAATCCCTTCAAAATATCTTTACTGCTGGATACCATGTCCAAAATTGTTCCATGTCCTGAGCAGACTCGCTAATCACACCTTAAAAGTGTGTGAGTTCTGTGCTTAAGTGCACAAAGCATTCCCATCATAAAGGACTAGACAGCCAGAAGAAAACATGTGTCTACCTAATAAGTCCAACTGACTAGATTCCCTTTTTAGCGAAAAATTGAGAAAAAACGATGGGCTTAGACATGTAGAGAAAGTGAGGCTCCACATTTTGGATGGGGCAGAATTGTATCAAAAACTCTTGACTCCGACAGCAAGAGGTGTGAGACTGAGGTGCATCTGGTGGGAGTCAGTACAGTGAATTCATACAAAACAAAGCAAAAGGAGGGTGGTTTAAGCCATCTTTGCATGGTAGCCATACCATAGCATAGTGCCACACCATGTTATAGCATGGACTGTGTTGCAATGAAGCATAAGACTAATAATCACTCACCATTAATACTATAACTTACTAATCTTGAATTCCTTACTAATACTGAAGATCGCTCAGTCCATAGCTCATTGGTGCAGATCATTGGGACGAATTGGCCCACCCAATGAGATTACGGGCTGAAAGGCTCCTTATAGAGCAAACAGCAGAATTAAAGCGGTCTTCGCAATGAAGATGAGAGAAGTTAAGGGACAAGGAATGTGCTGAAAACTAAAGTCCATTGTTTAAGGCTTTCAGCTTCTAACAGAGGAATGGGAAAATGTAACTCTTTGGCATCCGTTTGCTGCCCTGAATCTCTGTGCAAAGGTGGCAGGAAAAACACATGTTCTCTCGGAAATCCGAGAGGTTTGGTCAGAGCAGGTGATGTCGGATTAGCTTGTGACATCACAGTCGGGGACAGGCAGTTCTTATCCATAGGAGAATATATGTGAAGGGGCAGATTAAAGGGAGAGCCCTTAAAAGGGAGCGCAGAGAGAGAAGGATGGTCAGGGGGCTCTCGAAGGATATGGCTGCCTTTGCTGACTACAGCTGGTTGGCAGTTTGGCTGGGTTTTCCTGCCGAAAGGGAGAGAAGCAGATGAGAAGGGATTTCCGTGTGCTAGCCTGTGGAGAGAGAAAATCCCAGCAGCAGAGGAAGGTGGGGCAACCCGTTCCAGCAGACCAATGCAGACAGAACCTACCCTTTTCTGAATTACTGCCGAGTGTATTTCAAACATTCTTTAGGTGAGAACCTGTACTAAGTTAGGTGTGTGTCTGTATGATTGCATATTGTGGGCAGCTGCAGGCTGGTAAACCTTTTCCCTTACAAATGTCAATAGCTATTTGTATGTGTTCTCTGCTCCGTCCAAGAAGCAAATTTCACATATATAAATTGAAATCTCAAAGCTCTGCTAAAGTGAATGATATGTTTCAAGGCCATTAGACAGCAGTGTTTTGGACTGCAACGCTAGAAGTGTAATTTAAGTTAATTGTGGGAGAGAGGTCTTTACTGCGATACTGTGAAGAGTGCCCATAGTTCTGTTTTGGCCTGAAGAGTGGAATCTGCCATCACTGCAAGGGGTATTTTTTGAGATAGTAATGTGCGCTTTCATTTCTGTATTACAAAAAATGTCATGTTGAACTCATTACATTGCATATGCTGTTGTGTTACTCATGAATTTCAATTGCTTATAAAGTGTGTGAAAGAAGTAGACCAGTTTGGTCTATTTATTCTGTGCCCTAATCCCTCGTGATAAAGCATAGGCAGGTACAAAGCTAAGGTGGTATGTTCTATTATCGCCTGCAGTAAAAAGCAAGGTATAAAAAAATACTATGAGCTGGGTCAAATCATATGGAGCTTATTCTCCATATTGCAGTTTCAGGTGACCTGGTAAGTCTATCCTGAACCTCTACACTAATGAAATACCACCAATGAAATACCACTAAGGTGGAGAAATTGTGCCCTAGTGCGCACCAGGTCCGGTTTTTTGGCTTTCCGCTCATGATCCCAATAAAAGAATAACACCAGGTAGTCCTGCGTTTCTGGGGCTCACAAAATACCCCAACAGGCATCACACTAGAGGCATGGGCCAATGGACTCCAGGAGTGGGGTGATCCCCAGGAGTAGACATGTATTTCTTCACCACCGTCGGGCATTCTGGCATATAACAGGTATAAAGATGTTGAAAAACACTACTGAAAGGAAGGAGGACGGGACATCTAACTTGGTGTCTGTTTGCAAGATATCAAAGTTTGTGAATGGTTCTGGGTAGCTAAAGGAGCAGACAGCGCAAATCAGCTTTGTGGATGACCATATCAACGCAGGACACCTGGTCGGAGAAAACACTTAATTACTCCGGGAACTGCAGCTGATGGGGTTTCATCCATCTCAGTGTCCTTCTTAAGCTAAAGGCAAAGTCTTCCATATCAGTAACTTAAAAGTAAAGCCAGGAGAGAACCCTGCCAGGCCATTTCAAAAGAAGTAAATTGTTGAGCTCTGTAGTTTGTTTTTTGTGAGATATAAGCACATCTCCTTTATTAGCTTCAGTAACAAGACAATCCAAATACCTCTCTATAATACTTGTACTTTAAAAGTATCAATAAGGATTGCTTGCATGCTGTTTAATGTATTTTTTCTTTATTCAGCAAATCTGGTTCTTGGTACTGTGACAACGTTTCAAGAAATCTGTGTGCTTTTTCTAGGATAACTATTTAGAACTGCTCCACTGTTCATTTACACTTTTTAGTAAAGGGTAAATCCTATCAGATGGACTTAGGTTCCTTGTGTTTTCCACCTCCGCATTAGGGCCTGCTTCACAATTGCTGTGACAAAGTCACCTGCCCTGTTTTAGGAACAACGTTTGGAGTGATCCAGGGACCTGGACTCTCTGGAGTAGTGGATGAGCCAGAAGGAAGTATGGGGAGGATCCCTTAGACACACCGCTCCATCCTTGTCAGTTGGCAGATGACTGCCAAATGGATAAACAAAATGCCACTGGCCCTTTAAGAGCTAAATATTTGTATTAGAAGGATCAAGGCTTCTCCAATGTAGCTTGCCAATGCCCCACAAAGTGACATCTGCGGGTGAAGACAGAAAGTTTACGAGTGCAAACACTCACTGCTCTGAACAAAGCAGAAACAGCTCTGCTCCAGGAACAGATAATGTGTGTGCCTGTGAGAGAACACACTTTGTCCTAGTCCAAGATGGCAGAGGCTGTTTTTAAAGCCGTGGCCCGCCCAGCAATCCAGAAAACCACTACATGCCAGGTGGATAAGTGTCTTTTAGGTAAAGACCAATCTGCTACAGATAACCTTGCAAAACAGGAGAGAGCTGGACAAGAGTTGCAGAGGGTACAAATCAGCCTCCTAGTAAGAGAAGTGGATACACACCTCAAAAGCATCTCTGTGGAAGCTGGGGAAAGAATGGCCTTGGTGATTCTACCTAGCCCTTCAGGAGGGTATCTTAGCAATTTTCCGACTCTAACCTTCTTATAGTGGACTTTCTCCATTGTTAGGGAGAATTCTCATTTATGGCTAACTTCCCTCACCTATTGAGTCCCCCAGCAACTTTGCTGGACTTCTGGATTTTTTTTTTCCACTTGGTAAGAGTGTAAGCTTTTCCCCCACTCTTACCTGTTTTGCTATGTGTTCCTACCTTTGTGATTGTGGGCTCTGGAGTACACCACTTCAGTAGCCCACTTCTTTGTCTGTGTCACCCAGCACCTTCTGTGCAGTGGCACAGGGTTGTTCTTCAGACTCCCCTGACTCCATTTCTGAGAAAAGGGTAAAGTTACCATTAATTTTACTTAGTCAATCTACCAGAGATCCAGTACACCCCATCTTCCATGGAGTACTGGAAAGGGTTAATTCGTATCCCTTTTTATCTGTACCTCCTAGAGCATTGTTTCGCTCTTTAGACTTGGCTGGTGGCAGTGGTATCTACCCTAACTTTTCTACTGCGATTATATTAGATAAACGTGGTATTGTTCTTGGCTATTATATTAGCCTCGAACATAAACCCGCTTGACCAAATTGTCTTTCTTTTGGCTCCGGTTGGGTTTATTTGCCATTTCTTTTTATTAAAGTACTTCTTGTGTTTTACTTTGCGCGGCAAACTAGGTTTGCCTTCTTTGTTCACCGTCTTTTGGCGGGCTTCTGCTCAGAACCCCTCCACCAGGAGCCTGGGTGTCTAGGTGGGCTGAATGTGAGGGAGGGGTGTAGTCACCCCCTGCACAGGGTATCCTAGGAAACCCAAGTCGCACTTTGCCATGATTGGCTGAGGTGGTTGTCCAGGCTGGACAACCCCCCTGCCGGGTGATTGACAGCCAGGCTGTGTGAATGGGGGTTTTGCGCATAAAAGGCAGGTCTCTTGGGCTAGAAGTCAGAGTCGCCACTGGAACTACAAGAAACCGAAGAGAAGCAGAGAGAACAACGGCTGCTGCAACTACCCCATCCCGGTGAAGCCCTGCTGCAGTCCTGAGCTATTTACCCTTCAACGACTAAGAGAAGATCCAGTCCGGAGTCTTCTTCCTTTGAGCTTGGTGGGGATAACCAGCTCATCTTCTACAGCCAGAGGATCCTGTTCCTTGGTCAAAATCGCTGCACGCCGCTGTAGTGGTCCGGATAGCCATCTGAAGAGCCTCTCCTGTTTTTTAGGAGCACACCTTTTATTCGTTGTCGCTGCTGCCGGCCTCATCCCTGTGTGGTGCAGACCCCCCTTCAGACGTCCTCCTTCACAACAAAGCTTCAGGAACCGTGGGTCTGCGGGAAACCAACAGGAACAACTGCCAGGGCACCAGCTGCACCATTGGAATAAGGTACTGTGTTCTGCTTGAGGAAACTGGGTGAACCCCTTTTCTACATCTCCAAGGCTTGCCCTTGTCTTCCCTCCTTCTTATAACTTTTGCTTCCGAACATAGACAATATCGAAGTACTTTTGGCTACGTTGAATCGTGAACTGTCTAACTGTGTGATCTTCGGCAACAGGCCCCCGGTGTCACTTGACCCTGGCTCCGGCCCTTTGACTTTCGAACTCCCGTCTCCGAGTGTTTCTCGATTCTGTCTACCTAACCAAAATATTGTCTTTGATTTTTGCCTCCAACTCCCTCTGGGTATCTCAGGTGCTAAGTGTGTTTTTGCCCCGGAAGCATTTCATGTCACGGATACGCGTTTATTTAATAGACCGAACTGTCAAAAAGTGATCACAATCGTATTCGCGGTAACGTGTTTTGTTCGCAACACCGGTTCATTCAAACACAGGGTACTTACCTTGAGACTTACTGTACAAAGTGAATTGGTTAGTTGTAGTATATTTAACGTGTTGTTTTTGTTTAACTTTAATAGAAGTGTTGTGTTTATAATGAATGGTTTAAAAATAAATGTACTTATATTTTTCTACCTGTAACCTTGAGTCAGTGTTTGCTTGAGTCACAGTAATTGTGGTCCCTTTGTGTAATCTCTGCTACTGCTCATATACTTTTGAGATAAGCCTGGCTGCTCCGCCACTGCTACCGCTGACATAGCGGTAAAGGCTTGTACCAAAGGTAAAACCTGTATTGCAACCTGTAGTCTTAATTGTGTGTATTGGTCCCTAAGGGCACTGCACAGGATTCTGCCTAACATCCATCTATGGACTCGTTTTTTGATCTCCTTCGCACATAAAATGCCAACCATGGGATCATGTAGTTCAGTAACACAGTAAAAATCTTCTGCTTCTCTCCCCTCCTGGTATTCTCCATCTGTAGCTCCCCAAATCATTTTTTCCCCTTATCTTTTTTACTTTGATGACCCGTCCCCTACTGTCCTTTTCTATAGACTTTTGTGAGCTTGTTCTCATGGTTGCTCAGGAGGCAATTTAGTATTCAGTAAGCACAATATAAATGAACGTAAACAGGCCAGATAGGGCAGGGATGCCAAAGACAGCAGAAGTTTCAATAGATACCCAAGGGGATCAGAGGAAGCAGTGAATGCCTAGGATGCTAGAAATATGTAAATGGAGGAATCTTGCCCAGGAAGGTGCCCTGCACAGAGAGTGGGAATATCTGTAATTGCACCTGACACTACATGACTGGCACAGTAAACATGGCACAACATTCCTAGTGGCACAATGGGCATGGCACCATATGCCTCAGGTCTGAGGCAAAGCTAGCAAGGTGCTATCAGGGCCAGATATGCCTGGAAATGAGTTCTGCACAATATAACGAAGTTTACAATCAGCGAGCTGGATGTTACAACTCAGACTATGTTCAGCTTGTGAAGAAAAGGCACTGTACCCCTGAGAGGAGTGTGATGATTCTATGATATCGTCCCTTCTCCCCAAGGGGGAGACCCTTTCCATGAGGCCAGGGAGGTGAGGCCACTATACGATAGTTCCCCTGGGGGTGGTACTCAGCGGGTGGATCACACAGGGAAGGATTCCCCTCTGGGATACAGAGAGAACATAACAGAATAATGCAGTATAATTCACCCTCCCTCACCTTTCTTCCCTCACCTTCTTTTCCTTCCTCAGATCACTTAAGTGTTACCACGTATTTATGCTAGTACTAGTATGATGAAGATCAGGACTGACTTCACTGAATTGTCACATCAATATACGGAGACAAAGAGGTTCTGCACCATAAAGACCTCACAAGACCATCTCATTGAGAAGTCTAGCTTTTGTGTTCCGTGGGATTTAAAAAGAGATGAAGGGCTAACAGCCTTGTCAGGCTCTCCAAAAGGCACCGCGAGTAAGGCAAACACTGTGCAGACAGACGAGCTGAACCTGTAGCTACTGACCGGGACAAGGCAGATGCAGAGACGGTGTCCCTACCTGCTTGGAAAAGGACGGAAGGCTGGAAGAGGCTGGGGCTTCCGACACGGAAGAGCGCAGAGGAAGATGGTCCAGCAGGTACACACAGCCGGGCTCCCAGGATAGTGCTGGGTAGCCGTGCATGGCAATGTGTAAACAGGAAACAAGGCAGAAGAACCATCGGAAGATGTCTGAAACGGAGATGAGAGACCGGGAGCCCATACAGAAAGTACGAGTCAGCCCAGGGAACGCAAGGGTATTCGAAAAGCCAATACAAAGGGGTCTGGGACCTGAGAAAGCGAAACACAGAGACAGTGGTCAGGGACCCGAAAAGACAATATAAAGGGGCCTGGGACCAGAGAAGGAGAAACACAGATACAGGGGTCTGGGACCCGAGAGGCCAATACCAAGGGGTATGGGACCCGAGAAAATGCTGACGCAGAGGGACAGTATTCCTGGAAGGGGAGTGTACCGTGGATACTGTGAAGAATCAGTCAAGCCTACACAGAGAGTCAAGGACCCAACCGTATATGAGGACAAGGTCATCCAACAAGCCCCCTTCTTCGTCCCAGTATCTGGTAGGGTCAAATACCAGGTCTGTCCAAGTGAGTCACTGAAGGGGCTAATCAGGGGTGAGAGAAAGGCCAGGGTAAACAAGACATTCCCCCTACTTTGTTGAACTACCAATTATACAGAATTGTGCGTGTCCAGAGGAAGGGAGTCATTCTTCTGTACCAAGATGACAGTTCACCACTTTAGTTTATTTTCAAGAGTAAGATATAGAAGTAGGATTTTGACACTGGACGGTGGACTATTTCCAGACATACTGACATTTTCCTTAGTGTTTTATTTGAGACAGAGAAACCCCTCTTAGAGCTAGTGACAGACTGGGTTTTCTCTTTGCTTTCTTTAAAGAATAGAAGTCATTGCCCAAAACCATGCCACAAGTGTGTCAGTCTCTTCCTTCCACACCCTTACAGTGGGCACTGAGCTTCAAGAAGTGGTCTAGGTGCTATATCCCCGAGACTTAAATGAGTGTGCAGGGTGCCACAATTCAGAAAAGGGGGGGTAACTAAAAGAGAGCAAGAGAGACCAGTATCCATGCCAGACAAAAGAATCTGGTGCACCACAGTTGACTACCCTTTCTGTGCAGAGAAACATATGAGTTTATCTGATTATCCACTTTGACAATGATGATGTATTTTTGAAAGATAATGCCTGTTGTGTGTTCAATTGATCTACCACAGCCCCCAATCACAAAAGGGGCCTTCCACATAAGGACTTTGAACCAAAGCTGTTTGCAGGTTCACACGTTAGTCTCATTACATCTATCAGAACTATATTTACATCCCATGCTGGAGGCGAGCATCTAAGAGATGAAAAAAACCTAAATCCCTAATTAATTATAAGTTACTCATCGTAGTGACTAACATACTCCTAGTCCCCTTTCCTCCATAATGTATGGGCGTCCCTCGCTAGGGATGGGAAACAATCTTTTTCACCAGAAAAAAACTTTTTCTCCTTTAAATTTAGAGGCGAGCGTTCCCCGACTCCGCCCAGCAGCGCCACTCCTCAGTCCCCATGGGTGCGTCAACAACATTACCATTGCCTAATGAAACCAGTTTTATTAAGAGTGAGGATGGTGGGAGGAAAGGGGACTATGGACCGGGAGTACGTTAGTCACTACGGTGAGTAACTTGTGATTACTCCTACGTCCCGTCCCCATTCCTCCATACTGTATGGGCGATTACAACTGAATGTAGCCTCAGAGTGGAGAGGTGACCCTCCTTAAGAAAACAAGTTCCTTAATATTGCCTGCCCAAATGCTGCGTCTGACCTGGAGCCGGCATCCAAACAGTAGTGTTTGCAGAATGCCGAATGTGTCGCCCACGTGGCTGCTCTGCTCATGACCTGCCACGGAACATGCCTCTGGAACGCACCTGCGTGGCGGCCTTGGCTCTAACAGTGTGGGCATGGGCATGCATGTTCCCTGGAAGTGGTTTGCGCTGACCCTCAAAGGCCTCATAGGCCCGATATCCAGACAGTACAAGACCCTTTGAGCATCGTCAATATGATCTGCAAAGAAAGTAGGTAACACCATCTCCTCATTTAGATGAAAAGAAAAGACCACTTTAGGCAAGAACACAGGATGCGTTCTCGGGAACACCTTATCTCTGTGAAAAGTAGTCTACGGTTCTGACGCCACCAGTGCCTGAACTTCGCCAACTCTACGTGCGGATGTAAGACCCACCAAGAGAGCTGTTTTAATGGTGACCAGCCAGATGTCCGCGGACGCCATTGGTTTGAAAGGTTTGTGCACCCGGGTGTTTAACACTACGTTGAGGTCCCACACCGGGTGTGGCTTCCTGATAGGCGGGTAAAGCCTGGTGAGGCCCGCCAGATGTCGCTTAACCACCGGGCTGGAGGGAGAGAACACTTCCTCCTCTGAGTTCCGGTAGGCTCCTATGGCTGCCAGGTAGGTACGGCATGTGTCTATTTGAACCCCTGACTGTGCGAGTTGTGCAGAGAAGGATAGCACATGGTCCAACGTGCAAGTAGGCAGGTCAATCTCCTTTGATTCCACCCACTGGTAAAACCTAGTCCATTTGCTTTTGTACTGGCTCCTAGTAGCATTGCTCCTGGCGCCCTGAATGATGTCTATGTTAGCCTGTGACAGCCCTAAAAGCTTTAGTGTGACCTGCTCAGGAACCATGCTGCACGGGCTACCTTCTGTGGGGTGGGATGGATGACCCTGCCCTCCTGCTGCAATAAAAGGTGAGCTGGGCCCACTGACAGGTGAATGGGATGCTTGTCCGAGAGACTGCGCAGCTCTGAGAACCATGGTCCCGCTGGCCACCGTGGAGCTTGTTAGGCAGAATTCTGTGCAGTTCCCTTAGGGAACACTGCAAAAAGATTAAGACTACAGGAGTAAGCATTAAACCCAATTGGTAGCAGTCTGCACCACCCAGATTTACCTGGTAGCTTTGGCTGAGCAGTCAGACTTCTCTCAAGAAGAGTAGGGCAGTATTTAGAGTATACACAATAGGGCTAAAAACACAGTAGGGGAAACAAACACTGACCAGAGCTTTGTACAAAAAGTATATAATTATTTATTTAAAACAAACTTTAGGCAATATACTAGCACTCTAAATCAAAAGCAAGTTAAAACACAGTCAGGTAAAGTATACACACCTCCCTTGATAACTATTAGACAAGTCAGAGTTAAAACACCACGAGTTGTTAAACAGATGTGAGCGCGTAACCTGATGGCACTCCAATAGTTCAGTTAAAGGGAGAGAAAAAGGCAGAGCATAGAAATAAAACAGGTCCCAACACTTTTAGGATTTCTCAGCAAAGGAATAAAGGCAGTATATACTGTAGAGCCAAAGTTCATAGGCCAGGCCCACTTTAAATGGAGCAAAGCGAAATGTGCCCAGGATCACATGGTTTAAAATGCACTAAAAGTCTTTGCAGAATGTTCAAAAGAGGTTGGGGTGATTCAAGAAGGTAAAGTTAGAAGGTCTGGGGCCAACCAAGTTGGAAAGCCAAGGATTTAAGCGTCACCTTGGGCAAACCGAAGAAAGGGAGGCCAGGCAGGACACAGTACCTTAAAGAGAGAGGAAGCTCCAGCGGTGGCAGTTGTTCCTGGCAGTGGTTGCAGTTCGTTGTTTCGACCAGGGGAAGAGAGGATCTCGTCCAGGAGGAAACGTGGAGTTGTTGCACTGCACAGGGATGAAACCAGCTGCAGAGTTTGTCGATAAAAGGTGCGTTCCATTTATTTGCGGTCAAAGTGGTGAAGCTTGGCTATCTGGCCGCCGGGGTGCTTGGCATGTCGATTCGACCAAGAGACGTATTTGGAAGGCGAAAGGGGTGAACTGGTTGGTCCCACCAACTCAGAGGAAGAAGACTCGTCCAGCAGAAGATCTTCTCTTGTCGTCGGGAAAGTGGTGAGGTAGTTGCAGCAGGGCTTCACCGGTGGTGTCGTCGTTGCAGAAGGCTTAGCTTCTTCCCTCTTCGGATTCTTAGGTCCTGTGGCGACTTCTGAAGTACCAGTCCCAAAGGCCCTGCTTTTATGCAGAAAAACCCCCATTAAACAGCCTAGCTGTCACTCAAACATGCTAAGTGGTGAGCCGGGCAGCTCACCACTGGCCCAATCAGAACAGAGTGTGACTTGAGTTGCTAAGGCACGCAGTTCAGGGTGCCAATTCCCCTCCCCACCCATCCTGTGGAACCCAGACAGAGTGGCACCATTAGGAGGGCTTCTGTGGAGAAGCCCGCCTAAAAGGGGAACAAAGGGCTCGACCTTGGTCAGAGTTACAGAGACGGACACGAACGCCATTTTAGAAAAGAGTTCTGGCAAAAAGACCCAACCATTAATTTAATATTAAATAAATAACCGGCGGTATCTTTAACATTGCACCAAAAAGTGGTGTGTTTAAAATCAATGGGAAAATCCCATAGAGAATATTCAGGTGGTAACCACTGCCACCAGCCAAAAAACTCGACAAGGGGGGACTGGACAGTGCCCCCTTGAAAACAGACCCAGGGGCAATATAATTAACCCCTTCCAATACTTCCACAATATGATGGTTTGTACTGGTTCTGTTCACAATTTAGGACTAGTAAAGTCAATGGTGACTTTACATGCCCTGGGAGACAGTAGTCAGTCCCAGGGAATGGAGTCTGTGTTTGGGGGTCACTATGACAACCCTGTGTTAGTGCACTGAGGGTGCTGTGTAACACATACACAAAACAGATGATACCCTATGGAGTAAAAAGAAAACCACATAACCCATAAGCACACAAAGAGTCAAAGACATACCTCAAATCATGCCTAAGAGTGGGAGGAAAAAAGTCTCACTCTTAGCAGGAGAAAAAAAACAAACCCCAAAAATCCAACAAAGCTGCTGGGGGACTCCCTAGGATTGGGAAATTAGCCTTATAAGAGAATTCTCCCTAACACTCGCCCCCCAGCCTAAGGGACAGGAGGATTGAATCCACTCCTGGATGAATCTCATACCTCTAGTCGGTTATAAACATCCTAGAGAGACCATCAGCATTTTGGTGGCGACACCCTGACCTGTGCTCAATGGTGAAATTAAACCCCTGGAGGCAGATTGACCATCTCAATAGTTTTGGGTTTTCCCCTTTCATTTGCATTAACCATCTTAAGGGTTGGTGGTCAGTCTGAATAACAAAAGTGGCCTAAACTTCTTCAGAGCCCACACAATGGCAAAACACTCTCTTTCAATAGTTGCCCACCTTGTCTCAGGATCCTTCAGTTTTCTACTGATGAAGCAAATGGGGTGTTCCCTACCTTTCCCATCCAGTTGACTAAGGACTGCACCTATACCTGCATTAGAAGCATCTGTCTGTACAATGAAAGTTTGGTGGTAGTCAGGAGCTCTTAGCACTGGAGCTTGACAAAAGGCTTTCTTCAGGTTTTCAAAAGCCTGATTGCACTCCTCATTCCATCTGACCTTTTTAGGGAATTTAGGAGAGGAGATCACATTCAGTGGAGAAGCTATGTCCCATAGTTCTCTATGAAATTCCTGTAGTTCCCAGTGAGGCCTAGGAAGGCTCTCACCTGGGTCTGAGTAGTAGGTGTTGTCCAATTTTGCACAGCTTCAATCTTGCTGGGCAAATGCCTTATTTCTCCACCTCCTACCTCATGTCCAAGGTAGACCACTTTACTCTGTCCAATCTGGCATTTACTTGCCTTTATGGTCAGATTGGCCTGCTTTAGAGCCTGCAAAACATGTCCTAGGTGGTCAACATGCTCTTCCCAGGATTGGCTGAACACTGCAATGTCATCCAAGTATGCCATGCAGAAGTCCTCCATCCCAGCCAGAACCTGATTTACCATCCCTTGGAATGTTGTGTTAGTACCAAAGGCAGGATCCAAAGAATTGAGATTCTGTGTGGACTATAGAGCTCTTAATGCAGTCACCAAGACTGATGCCCATCCTTTGCCAAGGACATCTAACACAACTGGGCTAGACCATGGACTAGTAGAGGGCTCTATTACCCGAGGACAAGCATCTTGCTGACCTCTCCTTTGATGTGGGTTCTTACATTCTCTGACATTCTGTATCCTCCGCTTTTTACTGGCAGACAGTCACCAGTGAGTATATCATGCTGGCCCCAAGGGGCCAAGCCTGGAGAAAGTGAGAACAGGGAGGCAAACTGATTTAACATAGATTTGCACTCCTCTTGTTGCTCAGATGTCAGATTTGAAGAGAGATTAACTCCTTCAATCTTTTCGTCCAAAGGTAAGCCTCTCAGGAGATCAGGGAGAGGTTCACTCTCTTCTTCCTCTTCTGCTGAAGCTAGAAGCAAGGCTCCTACTTCAGGTCTAGAGACATACGCATTTAGTCTGTTGGTGTGGAAGACTCTGGGAGCCTCCTTAGGATTGCCCAAGTCCACCAGATAGTTCACCTCTCCAAGTTTTCCCACAACCTTGAAGGGTCCCATCCATTTGTCTTGCAAGGCCCTCTGCCTTGTTGGAATCATAACAACTAACTGGTCTTGAGTGAACTCAACCATGGCAGCCTTTTGATCATGTCAATGCTTGACCAGCCTTCAAGTTATCACTAGCTTGGGCCATCATCTGTGACATTCTCCTCCGGAGTCCTATCACGTAGTCAGTCACTCTGACTGGCTTGGGGGTAGGAGCACTCTCCAACCCCTCCTTAATCAGGGCCAATGGACCTCTGACTGGATGGCCATAAAGAGGTTCAAAGGGACTAAAACCTACTCCCTCCTGAGGGACTTCTCTATAAGCAAATAGAAGGCATGGCAGTAGAAGGTCCCACTTTCTTTTAAGGGGTTCCTCTAAAGCACCTATCATGCTCTTCATTGTTCTATTAAACCTTTCAACCAATCCATTTGTCTGTGGGTGGTAGGCGGTAGAGAACTTGTAGTTAACTCCACAGTTTTTCCACATGCTTTCATGTAGTGGCTTTCACATAAAATGTGACCCCCTGTCAGAGATTACCTCCTTAGGAAACCCAACCCTGGTAAAAATACCAAGGAGGGCCTTAGCCACAGCCTGAGCTGTAACAGTCCTCATAGGAATTGCCTCAGGGTACCTAGTAGCATGGTCTACTACAACAAGGATAAACCGGTTGCCTGAGGAGGTTGGGGGATCAAGGGGACCAACAATGTCAATCCCTACCCTCTCAAATGGGACTCCCACTACCGGGAGGGGCACTAAAGGTGCCACATTCTTGGAACCACTCTTACCAGAAGTTTGGCAAGTGTGACAGCTCTTGCAGAACTTATCTACCTCAGCCCCCATCTTTGGCCAATAAAAGAAGAGTGAGAGCCTTTCCTTGGTCTTCTTGAAACTCAAGTGACCAGCCAAAGGAATCTGATGGGCTAGCTGCAAGAACTGGAGTCTGTTTTCTTGAGGGACTACAAGTCGTTTGTAGTCTCCAGGTGCAGACTCAGTTGGTTAACTGTAGAAGAGGCCATCTTCCCAGTGCAAACTATACTTCCCAGGCTCTTGCCCATCAGCCTGAGAAGCTGCCTGGTGGCGGAGACCTTCCAGAGTTGGACATTCTCTTTGCCCCTTACGAAAAGCTGACCTGCTGGGTCCACCTTCTGCCAGCAGAAAAGACTGCAGCTCAGGATGGTCAGCAGCGTCTAGATCTCCAATAAGTTCTTGGCCTCCAACTAGCTCTTCTTCAGAGTCTAGTTCAACCACACAGGGTTGTACCTCCCTCTCAGCCTCATCTGGAGGTGGAGTTACAGGTGTAACTTTGGACAACCTAGGGGAAGTCCTTGTTAGAAGCACTGGAGTGCTTGCTGCTGGTTTCCTTCTAAAAGTCTTGGGTTTCCCCTTTGCTTCTGGTTGTTCAGCTATAGCAGTAAGTAGCTCCAGTGGAGTAGGAGTGATTTCTTCTTCCATCATCTCCTTAGGAGAACCTCTCAAGGTTTTCTCCCTTGCAGGTCTGGTTAGTTCCTGTAACCTTTTACTAGGAGGACTTGGGGTATGTGACAGAACTCCAAAAGTTTTCAAGTCATTTCCCAACAGAACCCTTCCTGGCATCTCACATTGTACACTGACAGGTATCTTCACAGTCATATCATTGCACTGGATGAGAACTGGTAACTGGGGACACATCTGCACAGGCCCTCCAGCTAACTTGGTGAGGCATTTGGGTGCCCTAGCAACCTCCTCTGCCTTGAAAAAAGATTCATCCACCACAGTTATGCTGGCCCCAGTGTCCCTAATGGCAGGTGTCTCCTGACCAATCACTTGGACACTGTCCTTATAATACTCTTTAGTATTATCTGGGATAGAATTATATACATCTAAATACTGTTGTTCCCACAACCCCAGGGACACTAAAGAAACACTGGCCGAGACTCCAATGGGATCATCAGCTAGCAGTAGAAAGTTTCCACTTGTCATTGGTACTTCCTCCACTGGAGCGAAGGCTAGGGAGACAATGTGGACCCCTGAAGGTTTACCCTTACATCTGGGATCCCCTTTCACATGGTCAGTAGCCTTACAAACATAGTATGTTTCAAATGCTTTCTGGAATGGTGGCTTGTTCTGACCTCCTTTTGGTCTGGGACCAGAAGGTACACTAGCCTGATTTGGTTTCCCCTGTGGCTTACCGTTATGGTGCTGTTTGGGGCCCTCTTTAGAATTGGAATTATTTGAATTCTCTTTGGAGTCCTTTTTAGGCTGTTTTCCCCTCATCCTTTATCTGAATTACCCCAGAATCCTTGTCAGTAGCCCTGTTGGCAACCCACATGTCAGCAGCCTTAGCTAGCTTCTTGGAATCCATTTCCTTTGAATCAGCCAAGTGCTGTCTGAGCTCAGGAGAGCAGGCATCATAAATTGACTCCAAGATTTCTCATTCCCTCATAAGTGTTCACTCTGTAACCCTTAATCCCTCCCTCTAAGTTTTTCAAACTTTCACTCACACAGGTAGTCCAAGGGGTACCATCATGCTTTTTGAGGGTCCTAAACCTCTTAAGGTACTGGGAAGGGGTCTTCCCAAATCTAGCTATTAAAGCTAGCTTCACACATTCATAGTCCATCTTATCCACCTCCCCCAACTCCATTACCACATCAGATGCAACAAGGGGGAGCCTAGAGAACAACCAAGGAAGCAACTGATTCCATGTGATGTCCTGGAGCCCATGATTATATTCAAACATAGCCAACCAATCCAACACATCCAACTTAGGTTCATACATACCCACAATCTCTTTAGGCATCCGGGGTCTTTTGGGACTGGAACTCCTAGAGGATCCGGGGAGGGAAGTATTTTCAACAGACAATTTATTCATCTCTAGCTCATGCTTGAGCTCCATTTCTCTGAGCCTTAGTTCTTGGTGCTTTTGTTCAGATCGGGCACTAATTCTTTTGAACTCTAATTCCAGTCTCATTTTTTCTAGTTCAATGAATGCAGGACTTAGTGTGGGACCTGTCAAAGGTCCAGTAGACATGCTTGAGGTGCTAGAGCAGGCAGAGGGCCAATAGGGGCAGTTATATTGACCTCACTGTCCTCATCTGACTCTACAACAATATTATCAACACTTTGATCCATATTAACTTCATCACTGTTGTCTACATTTGCTGGGGAGGTAGGTTCCTCTGAACCACTACCCAGACTTTGGTTTTCTAACAATCTTTCAATAAGTTCCATTGTCTTGCCTTTTTCAGGGAGATCCTTATGTCTACAAATAACTCTTAAACAATCAGCAGTTTTTGAAGAAAGGGACTCCTGGCTGTAACTTTCCATAGTTGACTTTAGTTAAAAAATAGCTTTTATAGTCCTAAGCTTTGTGGTTAGTTGCACTAAAGTATCAGAAGCACTCTAAAATGTATACTCAATACAAATCCCACCGCTGTACACCAGTGTTAGGCAGAATCCTGTGCAGTTCCCTTAGGGAACACTGCAAAAAGATTAAGACTACAGGAGTAAGCAGTAAACCCAATCGGTAGCAGTCTGCACCACCCAGATTTACCTGGTAGCTGTGGCTGAGCAGTCAGACTTCTCTCAAGAAGAGTAGGGCAGTATATAGAGTAGTTTTACAAAGGTAGCGGGCGCCCCTCTCTCGCAAGAACAGACATGATAACCTGTTCAGTGGTTATTAACCACTTGAGAGTTCGCAGCCACTGCTTTTACTCACTGTGCCTTTCACAGATGGGAAATATCCATTTGCATATCAGTCTTTGTCCTGCCCAGGGGCAGTCCAGCACCGAAATACAATGGCAATTCCAATCTGAACGAGAGTACCACCAGCAACCCCATACACGTGTTTCACCCTTGTTGGGGATCATCAGTGAGGTGAAGCTGATGCCTCTCTAAGCGTAGGGCAGTATATAGAGTATACACAATAGGGCTAAAAACACAGTAGGGCAAACAAACACTGACCAGAGCTTTGTATAAAAAGTATATAATTATTTATTTAAAACAAACTTTAGGCAATATACTAGCACTCTAAATCAAAAGCAAGTTAAAACACAGTCAGGTAAAGTATACACACCTCCCTTGATAACTATTAGACAAGTCAGAGTTAAAACACCACGAGTTGTTAAACAGATGCGAGCGCGTTACCTGATGGCACTCCAATAGTTCAGTTAAAGGGAGAGAAAAAGGCAGAGCATAGAAATAAAACAGGTCCCAACACTTTTAGGAGTTCTCACCAAGGGAATAAAGGCAGTATATATACTGTAGAGCCAAAGTTCATAGGCCAGGCCTACTTTAAATGGAGCAAAGCAAAATGTGCCCAGGATCACATGGTTTTTGCAGAATGTTCAAAAGAGGTTGGGGCGATTCAAGAAGGTAAAGTAAGAAGGTCTGGGGCCAACCCAGTTGGAAAGCCAAGGATTTAAGGGTCACCTTGGGCAAACCGAAGAAAGGGAGGTCAGGCAGGACACAGTACCTTAAATAGAGAGGAAGCTTCAGCGGTGGCAGTTGTACCTGGCAGTGGTTGCAGGGATGAAACCAGCCGCAGAGTTAGTCGATAAAAGGTGCGTTCCTTTTATTCGCGTCAAAGTGGTGAAGCTTGGCTATCCGGCCGCCGGGGGGCTTGGCACGGGCGATTCGACCAAGAGACGTCTTTCGAAGGAGAAAGGGGTGAACTGGTTGGTCCCACCAACTCAGAGGAAGAAGAGTCGTCCAGCAGAAGATCTTTTCTTGTCGTCGGGAAAGTGGTGAGGTAGTTGCAGCAGGGCTTCACCGGTGGTGTCGTCGTTGCAGATGACTCAGCTTCTTCCCTCTTCGGATTCTTAGGTCCTGTGGCGACTTCTGAAGTTCCAGTCCCAAAGGCCCTGCTTTTATGCAGAAAAACCCCCATTCAACAGCCTAGCTGTCACTCAAACATGCTAAGTGGTGAGCCGGGCGGCTCACCACTGGCCCAATCAGAACAGAGTGCGACTTGAGTTGCTAAGGCGATGCAGTCCAGGGTGCCAATTCCCCTTCCCACCCATCCTGTGGAACCAAGACAGAGTGGCACAAAGGGCTCGACCTTGGTCAGAGTTACAGAGACGGACACAAACGCTATTTTAGAAAAGAGTTCTGGCAAAAAGACCCAACCGTTAATTTAATATTAAATAAATAAACCTGCGGTATCTTTAACATTGCACCAAAAAGTGGTGTGTTTAAAATCAATGGGAAAATCCCATAGAGAATATTCCAGTGGAATATTTTGTGTGGTAACCACTGCCACCAGCCAGAAACTCAACAAGGGGGGGGGCTGGACAGTGCCCCCTTGAAAACAGACCCAGGGGCAATATAATTAACCTCTTCCAGTACTTCCACAATATGATGGTTTGTACTGGTTCTGTTCACAATTTAGGACTAGTAAAGTCAATGGTGTCTTTACATGCCCTGGGAGACAGTAGTCAGCCCCAGGGTATGGAGTCTATGTTTGGGGGTCACTATGACACCCCTGTGTTACTGCACTGAGGGTGCTGTGTAACACATACACAAAACAGATGATACCCTATGGAGTAAAAGGAAAACCCCATAGCCCATAAGCACACAAAGAGTCAAAGACAAACCTCAAATCATGCCCAAGAGCGGGAGGAAAAGAGTCTCACTCTTAGCAGGAGAACAAAAACACCCAAAAATCCAGCAAAGCTGCTGGGGGACTCACTAGGTTTGGGAAATTAGCCTTATAAGAGAATTCTCCCTAACAGAGCTATCAGAATGATGCTGAGGTGACATGATTCTCTTATCTTGCAGATCACCCTGTGCACGAGGGGAGTGGGAGGAAACACATATGCTGTCATGCTGTTCCACTGTATCTGGAAGGCGTCGCTCAGGGAGCCGGGGCCCTGCCCCTGCCAAGACGCAAACTGAGGGCACTTCTTGTTGTACCAGGTGGCAACAAGATTCACCTGAGGAGGCCCCCATCTGCTGAAGATCCCCAGCAGGACCTGATCATTCAATTGCCATTCCTAATTGTCTGCTCCCAGTCTGCTGAGCCTGTCTGCCTCCAGTTTGGACTCCCCATGGAGGTGGATTGCACTCAAGTAGATGTCCTCCAGGGCCCACTCCCACATGCTGACCGCTAGGCTGCACTGAGGGAGGGACCTGGTGCCACCCTGCTTGTTGATGTAATACATGCTGGTGGAATTGTCTATGCGAATGAAGATCGTCTTGCCCCTGGTAAGCAGCAGAAAGGCTGTGAGAGCGTGCCAGATCGCTTTCAGCTCCAGCCAACTGATATGGGCCTCCTGCTCCTGTAGGGACCAGACTCCATGGATACTGTGGTTGTCCAGCATAGCACCCATCCTTCCAGGGAGGAATCTGTGGTGATGATGACTTGCAGTGCTGCTTGCCGGAATGGCCTGCCTGTCTGAAGGTTGCAGTCCGTGGACCACCAGACGAGATCCTGGTGGAAAAAGGGAGGAATGCTGACAAGCTCAGCTTGGGAGCCCTGCTCCGGATTCTATGAGGCTGCAAAGTGCAGCTGCAATCTCCTCATCTTGAGCCTCGTGTGAGGTACTGCCAGTAGGAAAGCCGCCATGATACCCAGTAGATGTTGGTAACACCAGGCTGAGGTCACCTGTCTGCTGAGAAAATGACCTGTGGCCCTCTTGATGGCCGTGATCTTGTCTTCTGAGTGGAAAGCTCTCACGGAGCTTGTGTCCCAGATGAGGCCCTGAAAAGTCAGGCTCTGCGTAGGCTGCAGCAGAGACCTCTTGAGATTGAGGGGAAAATCCAAGTTAGTGGAGGGTGTTCATAAGAGTAGGGGAAGTGTGGAGAACCGCCTCCGGTGATCTTGCCCTGTCGAGCCAGTCGTCAAGGTACGGGTAGACCTAGTGACCTTGGGCCCTGAGAAGGGCTGCCACTGCATTCATAAGTCTGGTAAATACCCTGAGGGCTGAGTTGAGGCCGAAGGGTAGAACCTTGTATTGGAAGTGGAAGCCCATGATCCTGAACCGTAGAAAGGACTGATGAGGCAGCCAAATTGGGATGTATAGATACGCATTCCTTCAGATCCAGGGAGCACATCCAGTCTCCCCTGCAGAGCGTCTCCGCAATCAGCGCTGGTGTAACCATCTTGAATTTTTGAAGAGGAAGGGAGAGGTGCAGGGTGTAAAGGTCCAACACAACTCTCAAGCCAGCCTGGTTCTTCTAGCTAAAATCCTGGAGTAGAAGCCCAAGCCTCGCTGGGAGGCTGGGACTTCTTCCACTGCCTGGCTCTTGACGAGCAAACGAATTTCCGCCAGCAGAGTTGTTGTCCCAATCTGTGGGAGAGGAGATGAATTGGTAGACGGTAACCCGTGGACACTACTGATAGGATCCAGGGGTCTGCAAAACTTGTATGCCAAGACTGTGCGTGAAGAGCAAGCCTGCCCCCCCACCGGAGACATGTGGATCCGAAGGGGCACGCCATGCCTTATTTCCCTCTGAGGCAGGGGCAGAGAAGGGTGACTGAAAGAAGCCCTTGCCCCCCCCTCCTTCTGCTGTTAGCGCCGGTACTGACTCTGAGAACGGTCAGGCTGTCTCAACCTCCATTCCTGGAAGCCCCGGAACCCGCCAAAGGCCCGCCCCTTGTCAGAGCGTTGATGAGACTGGGTGTAGGCCTTGGCTGTGGCCTTCGTGAGGATAGATACAAAGTTTGGAAGCTGTTCTTCTTCTCTAGCTCCTCATCGGTGGTCGAATGAAATAGGTCGCCACCCTCGAATGGAAGGACCAATATGCGTTCCTGAACGTCCGGGTTAAACTTGGTAGCCTGTAGCCAAGCAGTCCTTCCCATGTCCACCGTGATGCAGATGGCACGGCCGGAGGTGTCAATGTGCGCCAGAGTGGACTCCATGATGTCCTGGGCCACCATTTTAGCTATTGCCAGCCCGCCTTGAAATTTGCCTGGCTCTGCACCGGAAGTTCTGGAAGGAAGTCAGCTATTTCCCGCCAAAGCCTCTAGTGAACGGCTGCCAGCATGGGGTCTGCGTTGGATTGATGCAGGTGCAGTGAGGCGTTGGAATAAACCTTCTTACCATAAGCTTCCAAGATCTTCTCCTCCTTGCCTAGGAGCACCGACGACAAGGTGGGCGAGGACGACTGAGGCTTGGAGTAGAATGACGCCGCAGCAATCACCAAAGAGTGCGGTTGAGGGGGGTGCCAACAGCAAGAGCAGAACCGCCTCCAGTTGTCTTTTTGGCCAAGGCATCAATGTCCTTCTGCATCGGAATCCCTGTTCTAGCTGTGGGGCGTAGAATGAGGACCTCGGCCATGACCCCAGCCTCCGGTTGTTCCACCTCAGGTTGTGGAAGCCCCAAGTACTTTGCCAAACCTAAGAGCGGTTCATGAAAGGCCTCGGCTGAGGATGGCGTGTCGGGGTCTTCCTCCTCACCAGTGCCTGGCTGGTCCGGTGCGGGTGGAGGAGTGCTGGGAGCCGGGGGCTGCAGTGTAGAAACCGGAGCAGGTGGCTGGTGTGGATCTACCTGGACTGTGGGAGGCAGGGAAGCTGGAATCAAAGGACCCGGCGTGGGCAGCAGGGGCTGCGCTGGGGCCTGAAGCACTGGAGCCAAGGGAGGAATGACTATAGGCGCCGGTGGTAGGACCGGCGGAAGCATGTCCCTGATCACATCTCGAACCATTGACCCCATCTGAGGAGGCTTCATGAGCATGACGATTTATTTTGAAAATCTTGTTCTCACAGGCTCGTATTGACGGAGCAGCAGGCGGCTGCTGGTTCCTGTACGTACTCTGCCGTGCTGGTTGTGGGGTAAATCTGTCCTGCGATGCTGAAGGATAAGTTGTAGGCCACATACCTGGTTGAGACCAGTTCCACCTTGAAACTCGTTCTCCCACCTGCTCCACACCAGGCGGCGGTGTTGGATGAGTGGCCATCTTGCCTGGCGCGGTGGCCATTTTGTCGAGCTGCATACCACGTGCCGAGGTTGTGGTGCGTGCCACTCTGGGTCCGGCCTCCTCTAGGTGGAGCATGAGACCTACCCTGCACCTCAGGACGGGGCCTGGTAGGCGTGTTTTCCTCAGCTGAATTGCTGGTAGTGCTGCGTACAGGCACCCCCTCAGATATCTGTCCGGTACTAGGGCGTAGCCCCTTGGGTAGACACCTGGTAAAAAAATCTTGCGGTGCCTCAGCACTGTCCCGGAAGGATCTAATGACCCCTCGACCTGGCGGCCAGAAGCTGAAGTAGCCTCAGTAACTGTGCTGGTGCGAGAACCTTACTGGTTCCTCCTGCTCGGGGGCTTCCTTGGGAAGGAGTCGCCCTTGCTGGGTGTGATGGAAAAAAGCAGCCCTAGCTCGAGCCTTGACTTGTGTCTGACGAAGTTCTTCAAGTCCGCTGGAGGCAACTTCTCGAAGAGCTCGCTCCACCAAGTTAAGCTGTTCTTCAGAGCGTGCGTTGTAAGAGCATAACACGTGGTACAACCCACCCAGCCGTGATCGGGGCCAAAGCAGCTGTAGCAAAGAGCGTAAGGGTTGGACGTAAGGACGTTGACATGCGCCGGGGAGGGCGTGGCACCAGAGGACAGAGTACCTCATTAAGACCAAAAGATAGAAGATAAAAGAAAGAATCCGGGGAGGAGCGCGTGGTATTACAAGACCGAAGCCAAACCCAGCAGCGTCGATGCGGAAAAGGGGACTGGTGCCAATGGGAAGAGTCAAGGGAGCGCATGCTCCCAGGGTCGCACCCCGCGCGCCTCTAAATTTAAAGGGGAAGAAGGTTTTTTTCTGGTGAAAAAGGTTCTGTCTCTGTAAGATTGGATAAACAACGAAAAATTCTTCTTCCATGTGGTCAGAATAGGGAAACAGACAGTTGCAGATGACACCTTAACTCAGTGGTATCCATATTTTTAATGCCGAGCCACCTCCCCTCGCTCTCAACTTGGAGTAAATGTTTTCCCATTAAAAGCAATCACAGTATTGACTCTGTGCCCCCTTGGACATTGGCTGCCCACCGCTTAGGGATCCAGCCCCGCAGTTTGAAGACAACTACCATAAGACGATGTGGCGTGCAACAGTGCTTAAGATGGATCTGGAAGTATGGCAATTAATAAGAGCAAGCTGGTTTGCAGATTTTCAAAAATAAACCACCTCCACTTTTGTTAACTGCCTCTAATTGACTGGGCTCTTCCATCTCTACAATTCAGTAAACTGGTAAATTAAAATATCTTAATTTAGAGCGGAGCTACTGGTCCATGGTGTTCTATTCTCCTGCACCCTTGGTAAAAAGGTACGCTTCCCCCGGAAACGTGCATGGGGAAGGATGGAAACCTGCAGAGGTAACTAACCAGGTCTGCCACAGCAGGTGTGATGAGAATCATACAGGAGCATATCATCAGACACAAGTTGAGGAATGAGGAGTGGCAGAAAAGCATACACTATTTTTGGTGAAGAAATTAATCAAAAGCACTTGCCAGTCAAATGTATGTAGCTCATGTTACTACTTCTGTTAAATAGGTTTACTTTGTGTATTCCTATCGCTGCAAGAGCTTCTTTGCTTAAATCGGATTTAATTTCTTCTTTTAAAATTTGTGTTACATTTTGTTCAGATCATCGGCTACAATAGTTATTTTCATTTCTTGGAATTAATCTGATTTTAGAAGTATACCATACTGCTTGTTTTGCAGATTCCTCTGCCACTTGCGCTTCGTTGGATGTTCCTAAACTCATACCTCCTAGTTTCCAATGGTTGTGTTGTCATCTATTAGCAGTGTAATACCTCGCTCTTTGGGGGGTGGTCGTAGGGGGGAATGACTTGGGGCAAAAGCAGTAACTGCAACTCAAATATTTAGGGGCATTGAGCACCCATTGTCGGTCCAAAAGCCTTTGACTGCCAATTCCTCCAAACGTGCAACCCAGCTAAACAATGAAGAATTAGTAAAAACTGCTGCTGGTATGTGTTCCAGTCATGCTGGAAACACCTTGGTGTTTGTATTGGGAAAATTAAAGTTGAACAGGAGAAAGTTAGAGATATAGAGTTACTTTAAGGGAAGTTTGGGATCTGTTTGTGTTTTTTTTTACTGAGGCATCAAGTATGCTTTTTATTTCTCTTCATAAACGCTATTGGAAAATGAAGTTGCCATGCGCTCAGGAAGGGATGCTTTTTTTGGGCAGACCATAGGGTAGGGTATTAGGATACTGCAGTTGGACGTCTTCCCTATAATAAAAGCAATTGTCAATTTTAGTGGACATCTCTTCGTGAGGCTATGCAGGTTTCTCTTGATGTCCACCGACTTGGTTTGCAACTGGAATCTGGGTCTCTATGGCCCTTCTGTCAGTTTCTCCAGTGATGCCCTTTTTAGTAGTGGTGCAATTCCCATGGCAACCGTGCCCTATGTATTAATTTATTGCGATTTATATGAGTGCCATGTGCAATGTGAATTACTTCCGAGTGCATACATAGGAACAAAAGGAGTGGAAAGACAACAACAGGCAAGGCACACCATTACACTATATTTTTGCAACACGGGCAACATTATAAAAACAAATATGACAAGGTACAAGCAGTCTTGAGTACACCAAGGGTGCTATTCTGGGTGCTTTGAAGTGCTAAGGGGGTAATAGGTTTCCTGTAAGAGAATAAATGGAAGGCTGGCAGAACCAGCTCTTAGATTTCAAAGAGCAAATCTCTTTTCTTCGATCTCTTGAACATTTTGGGGTGTTATTCTGGTGTTAAACTGTTTCAGAGGATTTACCCCTAGGCTAAGATGGATCTGTTGATGTAACATAGTTTCCTAAATGAGACAATCAATTTTCATGGCTCTAGAGGATCTCAGGAATCCATATTTTCTGTAATGTTTAAATGTATTAGAAAGGAATCAAGGGCATCTCCAGAACATTTCTGGGGTTGTGCAAATAGTTCTGAGTTTAATGTGTTTCTCTATGGGCAGCCATTTTAACGTTTTAATTGATCATGTTTGTTTAGACAATAGCTAACTCTGGCAGCTGTACACTGCACCAGTTGCAGTTGTTTCATGAGGTGTTTCGGACAGCTCATGTAGAGTGTATTTTAATTGACTAGTTTACCATGTTAAGGCCTGATCTAGTTGGATCTTGAAATTTGTGGTTAGTAGATGTGGGATTTTCTTGCTAGTGTGGAAGAGTTTGTGTGCATTCCTGGTTATTGTTTTAATTTGATGTTTGCGATTGCAATATCAAATATGATCCCCAGATGTTTTTTTGCTCTTTAGGAGAGGGTGGGAGTGGGGCCTAGGCTGTTTGACCATTTGAAGGGTATTTCTTCTCTGGGACTATTGCCCAAATTGAGGATGATCAGTTTTCCAGCATTGCAGAGTTTACTGCCACTCACTCAATGTTTGACTGCAGACAGACAAATCCTTGATTCCCAAGAATAGGAAGAGCAGGTAAAGCATTGCAGGACGGAGCAGGAAAGAGGAAGGGGGAATATCAAAGGTGAAGGACAGAGGAGGTGAAATAGGAAAAGAAAGAGGAGGTGGTCAATCAAGGAAAAAGGGAGGTGAGGACAAAGGATAGAGGAAGGAAAGGAGGCAAATGAGGAACACCCGGAGGAATAACTACATAGTAAGGTGGGCGAAACACTGATGTCATCAGAGGAAAGGGGGAAATGGGCCAACAACCCACAAAGTCTGCTGTCAATATCCTCAAATATTCTGTAGCAAACAGAATGACAAAGACTGAGACGGGAAAGAGGACTGCCCAAATGAAGATTATTAGACTGAACCAAAATGAGCAGTCTAGTGTTTGGGAGAAGCTGATTGGCTCTGAACATCTCCCTTCCTTGGAGCGGGAGTTTAAACATGGAAAAGCTGAAAGCAAAAGGAGACCCTCCCCCCCAAAAGGAGACCTTCCCGACTGGAAAGCTGGAGGCAGGCGTGATAAGCAGTGCGTGAGCGGCGGACTGGAAGACAACGGCATCCCAACCAGAGACGGTATCCCGAGAGCTCTGGGGTGGTGTTGTCGAAAGAGGAAGCCAACCAGGACACACTGACCGAACCGGTGAGCTGGGGAGCAGAAGGGACTTGAGGCTGTGACTGGAGAAAAATGCCAGCAAGGAGAAGAGAAGCAGACAAGCAGGCTCTGTACCGGCCGCTCTGGAGAGCATGGCCAGTAGCCAGAGGAGCTGCCAGAGAGAGAGAAACAGGGCGGGAACATAAAGCCGAGTTAAGCTTTGTTTGCAGCATGGAGAACAAGGATGCGTTGTGCAGCTGTCAGGGAAAAGTGTCTCTAAACTCTGCAGAAGCGATAGACACGCGGTGGGAATGAAAAGCCTAGTCAGGTTTCGCTCCAGCGTGGAGAGCGAGGACGCACAGTGCCGCTGTCGGGGAAAAGCCTCCTGAGCTCTGCAGAAGCAGCAAGGAGAACCCTAATGAGAGCGGCAGCGAAAAGAGGAAGAAGCCAATACCGGTGAGCCCATGGTGGAGGGATGGGAAGCCGGGGCTGAAATACAGAGACTGAAAATGGTGAACTAATTGACCAGAATGGGGAGCAAGCGGCTGCTAGTCGAATTAGTTGAATTTTCACAGTCACAGTACTTGAGGAGAGTTGAAAGCAAATAGCATTGTGAAGTCTGACAAAGAAAGGAATTTGGGGAAGACCATGCCCCTTTGTCCTTAACATTGATGAACAATGAAATACTTTTTTTTTAATTGTATTTGGTTCACAAAAAGAAAGAAATGTACATTTCATTAGAACCTTTACAATTATTAATCAACCAATACCATTTAACATTCCCAGAAATATAAAGTCCTGGTAGGTGTTTTGCGAGTCTGGGAGACACTCAAAGTTGTGTTGTTTTGAAAGAAGAATCCCAAGGAAGAATCATGCCCTTAGGATTTTAAATTGCACTGAATGTGGAAAAGACGGGTGGAAAGGAGTTAATTCCCTTGGAGTGGATTACAACACAGCGAGGAGGGGGTTATCCTCTTGATCTATAAAGAACTTGAATATATGTTTGAACTTCCTGGAACTGTGAACATTATCCATTTTGAACTTTGGTTGGATTTGTATCTTTTTGTTGAACTTGAACATTTGTGCACCGTCAAAGCCAAAAACATTACCCTTAGCACTTTAGAGTTACTTTTAGAATATGAGGGCTAGGATAGGATTTCGGACACAGGACATTTTTGATTGGGACATCTTGACACAGGACAGACCCTTAGTTTTGGTTGAGGTAGGGAAATACCTCCTAGAAGGGAGAGTGAGGCATTTTCCAACCCCTTTATTATTTAATACATGTTTATAGCAATCACAATGAGTCCTCTGTGTCTGCGTCTCATTCCTGGTTCATCACAGGGGATATCAAGAGAAGAACCAGCATAGGGAGGCAGTGACCAGCAGGAGGAGGTAAGTGGAGCCAGAGTTATGTGAAAGGGACGAGCAATAGAGTTCTTCAACACCTTGGGCAGTAAGTCACATCTAGGCTGGCAGAAAGGAGTCTGGTCCAGTATGCATGCTAAGACTAAGACAAGGTCCTCCCTGCTTTGACCCGAAGTTGAGGGTACAACCTCTGAGACCAACAGTGGGGGGAATATGCCTGCAGTACTCTGCTGTCAATCTCTTGTTGCAGCTTCAGATTGCAGACCACGGAGAACCAAAGAGTGCAGAGTGGTGACACCTGGTAGTAGAGTCCAGGGTGTCCAATTAGAGACTCTGACAACTTGGCACTTGCCAAGAAAGAAATCTTTGGGATCTTATACAATCCCAGAGGTTGAGTGACTGATCCATCCAAAGCCATCCTTGCAGTAAGTGGGAGTGGGAGTGGGAGTGGGACGGACAACGGAGCACAATCCTAAAGTAAGAGAAAGAATTGGTGGGATACCACAATGCTTGTAGTGGTGGATTTAGGTACTGTACTTTTTGTACGGCCGACCTTAATCTCTTCCATAACCAAAAGAAGGTAAATAGTGAACAGCAAATTGATTTTGAGTCCTCCGTTGATCATTTGGTCGTGCCATCCTCCATCGCGACATTGTAAAGTGTAAACTGAGGCTCCTCCTTAGTTTTGTGTTAGTTTCCCAACTATTTCAGGCATTCCTCTAACCCCTGCCTGCACAAAACAAACCAAGGTGTTGAAGTATTATTGTGTGTCACATTTATCTTTCTGTGCATCGAAGGTATCTTATTGTGATGCACATATGATTCACATGGCTCTCATTGTGTCACTTGAATCTTTTTGTGTCACGTGCATACAACTCATGACAGTACAAAATGTCTTTTCCTTTTCATTTGTATACACTATTTGCACTGTCTATGCTGCTAAACTGCACCATTACTACATAGCCACGTCTCTATACGGTTACAAGGTGCATCATGGGAAGAAAATAAAAGGGCAGATGTCCCAATGGGACACAGCGGATGACACAATGCACCAATCACTTAATTGTCCACTTTATACAATAGAAGGCAAAAACTAGAGAAGAGTAAAGGCACAAATAGGAAAGGTGGACTTGGCTAATTCTCACCTGCACACAGTCATGGCACAGAGTCCTTTATCAAAAGCAGTTTCCACCAACTCTAGAAACGTTCAGACCATTTTTTGTTGGCACTTGATTTGTACAACCATTTCTTTCTTGTTAATGAGGTAAGGGCACAAACACAAGCTTATCTCTCTCACCGCTTTATTCCGCTCAGAGAGACTGCTCAGCCTAGAGAAAGGCTTGTGCTTAAAACCTATTAGTAAATGTTTCCTCATGCAAAAGTCTCAATCTAGCCCAGAGCAAGCAGTAACTTGTGCAAATAGGATGAAAATAAATGGTACCTTGATGAGAAAGTGGATGCATGAAAACTGAGGGTTTATAGCAAGGTAGAGAAGCTTCACAGAATGAAAGAAAGAAAAGAATTTGAATAATGGCAATGGAAATATATATGAAACAAACAGCTACTCTGGAACACATTTGTATAATGACGCCCGAGTGCCTCTAGGGATGACATCCTATGAAAAGGTTGCTGATGATTCTGTTGTCTGGACTTTGCAATTATTCAAACGTTTTTATAGTTGTAATATGCAAGTCAAATTTTCACCTAAACGATTGTTCAGTTATGCAAAGAAATCTAATACAGGAGCAATACACAAGAACAATACTTATTAATATATTTACAGGGTATACATATGAATGTATCCGTTCCCTATTTCAAACTGCTGTGAATAAATGTAGCCCAATAAATGCAATTACTTTGACAAAGCCATTGAAATCAATCAGGTTGCCCGATTTATAATTTGATGAAATATAGCATAAGTGATGCATAAGCTAGAAATTGCGAGATAATTTACTGTTCAGACGGCAGAAAGGCTGCATTACTCCTTTGAGGATATGACTAAGACACTCCCCCCCCCCCCCCCCAAGTATGCCATCTAGTGTGATTTCATTGTATTTTGCTGCAGGCAGTTTTTTACCTAGACTTTGCCTGAAGGATCGAAACCTAATTCATTTAACTGCTTTCACTGCTCAGCAAACGGTTGACCACAAGTCACCCAAGCTAAACGCCTACTGGCATGTATATGTGGTTGCCTCCAGGTGTAGAAACAAGTCTGAAAACTGAAAGCGCACATGTATTTCCACCAATATGGCATAATTGCTACATTAGGTATTGAAGATAAAATCAAACATCAGGAAGTCGCTCCTGATATCAGCCTTAAGACAGAAATTGGTAAATTATATATATGATACATTACTCACCATACTCGTATTTCTGATGCTTGTATCTGCTTAGATTAACATGCTCTGCATAGTCTGACATCTACTGGTAATCGCAGAGTATTACAAGATTTGTTTTCAAAACTTGGAAACAGACTTCAACAGGGCATTTTAGTAATACTATCCCTAGTGTGACATGTACTGCACCCATGGCCATCAGATTGATCGTTTCATTGAGGTTGCATGAAGTGTAGCTCAAGTACAGATGTGATAAAGTAGAAACAGTGATAGACCAGAAAACATCTATGCGCCTTCGATTCCAGAATGGGAGGAAGGGTGGGAGCATGTGAATCAAAGCAGATACAAGCAGCAGAAGAACAAGTTACTTACGAACTGGTAACATTCTTTCAACTGGATGTTTTTCCAACGTATTCCACATCTTTGACATGTAATGTCCACAGCTGTGCACTTCGGAATTTTTTCGGCAGAGGGTGTCCTGCATCGATGACGCCGGGTCGATGTCCCTCAAAGGCCTCCGTCGAGGGCGACATCACCGGATGTTATAAATAGGACGCACAGCGCCTGTAGCCTCAGTTTATGTTTTTTTCCCCCCAGAATGTGTGGCACCAATCCAATGCCTGCTTTACTGCACATAGCCTTGCGGAAACATAAGCTGCAATCGCATAGGAAATTCTCCAGAGGGGCAGTTCGGGAGGGCGATGTGGCGTTGGAGGAACATCCAGTCGAAAGAACGTTAACAGTTGGTAAGTAACTTGTTCTTCGAATGGATTGTGTCCTCCAACGTATTCCACATCTTTGACAGACTCCCAAAGCAGTACCAGAAAATGGAGGGAGAAAATAATTTAAGTACCCAATCAGATGGCGGAATAAAGAACCGCCTTACCAAAGGCCATATATCTTGACCATGGATCATATCCAGGGAGTAATGTTTAACAAAAGTGGGGATAGAAGCCCATGTGGCTGCTTCACAAATATTCCTAATAGGAACTCGCCGTTGGAGGGTGCTGGAAGTAGTCACAACCCTAGTGGAATGAGCTCGCAACCCTTCAGGAGGGTCCTTACCCGCCAATCGGTAACACTCAGTAATGGTGAGGATAATCCACCTGGACAAGGTCTGTTTGGTAACAGCCTGGCCCAATCGTTGTCCAGCATATCCCACAAAGAGTTGATCGTCCACTCGGACCCTGGACATCCTAGAAATATAAAAGCTCACAGCTCTCCTAGGATCCAACCTATGGAGTCGCTCCTCTTCCTTACCAGGATGAGGAGGAGGATAGAAAGGAGAAAGAACCACATTCTGACTCAAATGAAATTCAGATACTACCTTAGGTAGAAAGGAAGGACGTACCCATAGTACAACCCTGTCCTTTTGGAACACAGTAAAGGGCGGCTTAGATGAAAGTGCCTGCAATTCACTCACTCTGCGAGCGGAAGTAACCGCAACCAAGAACACTGTCTTGAAGGACAACAATCTCAAAGGACAAAAGTGCAAATGTTCAAATTGAGCACCCATTAGAAATTTCAAAATCAAATTCAAATCCCAAACCCACACCTGGAAAGGGGACGGTGGGAATACATTAGTCAGTCCTTTAAGAAATTGAGAAATCAAAGGAATCATTCTTCAGGCGGGCGCTTAAATATAGACAGCGCCGCCAGGTAACCTTTAATGGTACCTACTCGAAGGCCCCTGTGGGACAAAGAAAGTAAGAAAGACAAAAGCATAGGAATGGAACACTGCAAAGGATCAACATTTTGTCCTCTGTACCAGTCACAAAACTTACGCCAACGGTACAGGGATTTTGTTGCTGGCCTTCTGGCCAAAAGCAACACCTCCATCACATCATCCGGGAGGTCGCAATTCTTATATCTCAACCTTTCAGATACCAAGAGTGAAGGTTGATAGTCCGGACCTCTGGATGGAGAACCTGACCCCCCTCTCGCGAGAGCAGATCCTCACCAGTAGGGAAGACGGCGTGGAGGGCAGATGGACATTTCTAGAAGGTCCAGGTACCACGCTCTCCTGGCCCAATCTGGAGCAATGAGGATCATGTGAGACCCGAACCTCCATAACCTCCATAACACTTGAGGAATGACGGGGACTGGAGGAAATGCGTACAGCAGTGGGAATGACCAATCCTTTACGAACGCGTCTCCTAAGGCTCCTCTCAGAGGAAATTCCCTTGAGCAGAATCTCTCGCACTTCCGGTTGGCACTGGTGGCGAAAAGATCCACTTGTGGGGTTCCCGAAAGGGCGAAGATCTCCTGAAGGACTTCCCGAGCCAACTCCCACTCGTGAGAGACCGTGCTCTGCCTGCTCAGAGCGTCCGCCGCTGCATTTTCGTCTCCGGCCAGATGAACTGCCGAAATCGAAATTCCCTGCTGGATGGCCCAGAACCAGAGCTGCATTGCCTCTCTGCACAACGGGAGTGACCATACCCACCCTTTTCTGTTGAGGTAATGCATGGCCACGGTGTTGTCCGTCATGATCAGGACACTCTTCCCCTGCAGAGACGGCAGAAAAGCCTTCAGGGCAAGCCTGATGGCTCTCAGATCTAACAGGTTGATGTGGAGTTTGGACTCCGACGGAGACCAACGACCGTTGGCGGTCATGGCGTTGGCATGAGCGCCCCATCCTGTGAGGAAAGCATCCGTCACTACAGTCACCTCCGGCCATGGTTGCCAAAACGGCTCCCCCTTCATCAGGTTCCCTTTGTTGGCCCACCACAGAAGATCCTGGGAGACCGAGAGTGGAATCTGAATGGGATCCGACATCTTGCCTGAGAACTGCAACCACTGCATCTTGAGGACCCATTGCAGGGATCTCATCCTCAGCCTGGCCTCTGGCTGTCATGGCCATCGGGCCAAGAACACAGACTGGGCCCGGTTGGACACAGCCTGGCGTCTTTGGTGCAAGGCTCATAAATAACAGACAACAAGAAACATTTATTGGGGACAAAATGCTTTTATTGTATTCAGGGTGCAAGGTGCATTTAACATGGATAGAGCTATAGGTACAGGTAGTGCCCAACAAAATCTAAAAGGGGACCAACCACACTTAAAATCTACAAAACATTTTTAATGACAATTCAATGTAGTTAAAAACTCAATTAAATCATGAGGTCCACAACACATAAATAACAATACTTGCCATAAAACATAGGAATCCATATTTAGGCAACCAATGCTTAATAATACAAACTCAGAAAACTGTGTACACTTTGGACAACCTATTTTGTACCTTAATCTATTTGAATCAATGTCACATATTATTATGTCTCTGTTTTGAATCCAGAGAGATGTCTCGACATGTTTCTGTTCACAAACCACAAATAACGAACATTCATCAGGAGAAAACAATTATCACGAAAATCCTAGTTCCTACAGAATCATAGGCTCAGTCTGGGCTAGTTTTGTACCAACTTACCTGGTGCTCGTGGGGGCTCGCAACTTCTGTAATTCAGTTGGTGTAGGATGGTGAATAAGTCCTACCTAGTCTGCCGATGGAAAAAGTATGCACAAAAAAGTGCTCTATCTGAGGACACGGCTGCCTAGAATCAGGGATGTAGGTCAACTCTTTCTTTCGCTCAACGTGTAGCGAAGGTAATATAATGAGGAACCAAGCTACCTCAAAAAGACATGCTTATTAGATGACGCTCCTAGGGTGTGTCACCGTTCTTATACGTCTGTCGGTATGTAACCATATACTGGACATCGGTGGCTGTTGCTGGAGATTCGAAAAATAACACAGCTAAGATGACCTCTACAACCGCTTCACTCCTTATGTTGCTAGATGCGGTGGAGTACCGGCAGAAAAAGCTTTCTGTCAAAATCAGGAACTAGTATGTGTCTCGAACCGCTGTGCACAGTTGTTCAAGACACATACTAGTGAGGAAAGGAAGAATACCTCTGAAAAGGTGAAGTGGGCCTTCTTGGCAACGTCTGATTTGGGGAGAGAAGGAGAGAGTGCAGTCTAAGATGACACCAAGGTTTTTAGCCTCACAGGAAGGCGAAGGAAGAGTAAGAAAGGGACAGCGGGAGCAGGGGTCCCAATGAGAAGGATCTCAGTCCTACTGGCATTAAGGCAGAAAGCGTTGGAGGCACACCCCTCCTGAATCACGGACAGTTCGGAATGAGCGAGAGAGAGGAGAGGAGGCTGAGGGTAGCCTGAAAGAGAGCCGAGTGTCATCTGGATAACACAAAGTTAGGGGAGAAGGTAGATATAAAGTGGGCCTAAGGGGCCAAGTAGACATTGAAGAGCCAGGGTGTGAGGTTAAAGCCCTGGGGAACACCACCACATGTGGAGAGAGAGGTGGTGGAGAGAAAGGACCCAAGTTGGACCTGGGAGGGTCGGTCCATCAGGAAGGAGATTAACCAAGCCAGGGCCTGATTCGAGATGCCCAGGTTCTCACGGAGACGACTGATTAGGATGGCATGACTGACTGTGTCGAAAGCAGAGGAAAGATCCAGGAGGATGTGGAAAGATGGAATGCTAGAACCGAGATTAGTGAGCAGATCTTCACTGGTGTTCAGGAGAGCAGTTTCCATGCCTCCTGCTGCTCTGAAGCCAGATTAATGGTTATTGAGACAACTAACAGATTCAGTCTGGAGAGTAAGCTGGGAGATTGGGAGATGGCCAGCATTTCCCAGAATTCGCCCAGGAAAGGGGTGATAGAGATGGGGCAACAGTTTGCTGGACAGGAAGGATTGGCAGAAAGCTTTTTCAGGAAGGGGTGCACATGGGAATGCTTGAGGGGGGAGGGGAAGTTCCAGTGGCAAAAGAGTGCAGAAATCGGCCAAGGCTGGAGTGAGGGTGGCAATGCGGTCCTTGATGGTTTTGGAAGAGCAGGGAAGCACCTGCTTGGACGACACTTTCATAGATAAGACTTGTCTAGAAACCTCATTAGGAGTGGTCGAAGAGAAAGAGGAGAAAGGAGGAGGAGAGGGAGAGGGAAAGGCGGCCATAGGGGGGGCCAAGAGAGGTAGAGGAAAAGGACGATATGTCGTGAGTTTTTGTGGTGAATTGAGAAGCCAGAGCCGTACAGAGGGCCTGGGAGGGAACCAGAGAGGTGGAGACTGCAGAAGGATTGGCCAGCTCCTTGCAGATTTTAGTTCAGCCATGTTATTAGAGGCCGCAGAGATGCAGGCTTGAATTTAGGCGCTCTTCTTGGTCAGGACAGAGAGTCGGTATTGCCTTTGGAGCAGGCAGCAGGCCAGTTTTTCAGAGAATGCATCTGATGCCCTCCACTTCTTTTCAGCCACCTTACACTTGCGTTTCAGGGTGGCAAGATCGGATTCATACCAAGAGTTGCACTAGGAGGTAGGCTTCAGACGGATTCTCATTGCAGGGGCAAGGACATCCAGAGTGTTGGAGATAGAAAGATGAAGGTTAGAGAGGGCTGTGTCAGGGTGCGAGTAAGCCGCAGATGTAGGCGGAGAAGAGAAAGTAGTGGCAAAGGCCTCCACGGACACACGCTTCATGGGCCAAATGACCGAGAAGGTAGGTGGCAGTGCCGGGGTCGGTTTTGCCTAGCGGACAGAGCTTCTGGAGAGAGGAGAGCAGAAAGTGGTCAGTCCAAGAGAGAGGAGTGGTGAGAGGGTTAGAAAGGGAGATGTCTAAGGAGATGAGAACATCCAAAGTGTGCCCGGCAGAGTGTGTCGGACCCGAGGGTAGAATGGAAAGAGAGAGAGTATCGCAGAGGTTGCAGAAGAGCCCCGGGGAGGGATTAGAAGCATCCAGATGGATGTTGAGGTCTCAGAGGACGAGAACTTGAGAGGTAGAGGCAAGGAGAGAAGAAGAGAGGTCAGCCCACTCCAAGAGGAAGAGGGCGTCCTGGCCAGGTGGTCTGTAGATGGTGGCACAGTCAGAGAGAGGCTAGGAGAGATGGAGAGCATTCAAAAGAAGGAGTGGGCCTGCATAGGAATGACAGAAGCAGGAATCCACTCTGGAAAGATGAGGGGTACTCCACCTCCAGCCTGTTTGGGTTCAGAGAAGATCTTGTAGCCTTCCAGGAGGAGTGTGTCAAAAGTCGTGATAGAGCTGGCCGTAAACCATATCTCTGTGAGAGCCAGGACATCCAGGTAAAGTTCTTCAAGGAGGTGGCAGATGTCAGGAGTGTTTGACTGCAGAGCGAGAATCGATAAGCAGCGATGTGGAGCAGGTTGCTACATTTGAAATACTTTCGTGGAGGGGTACAAGCTTGAGGTACAACCTGCGGAGGTGGTAGGGGGAGTGGGCAGTGGAGGTAGAAGGAGATGGCAAGGTAGCCAGTGAGGAAGCAGAGGGTGCCAGTGAAGTGACGGAAGCAGGAGATGGCAGAGGAGACAGAGAGGTGCTAATAGGAGTAGCAAGAGAAGGAAGGGAGTTGATAAGACTCAGGAGACGCCTATTGAAAAGGAGGAGATTGGGCTGAGGACCCTGGACCAAGACGGTGCCATTCAAAAATATATTAATGAGGATCTTGGAGGAGTGAAAGGCGGCCAAGAGGACCTCCCACAGAGTGGCACCATTAATGGGAGAGGAGTAAAAAGGAGAGGGACTCAAGACCATATGAGGGGTCCATAGGTCTGGAGAGGTAACGACAAAGAGGATGTCGGTAAGAGTCTGTCTGGAGGAAGCACTGATGTATGTATCAGCGATAGGGAGGCCTGGGTTGGGGACCAGGATGTCCCTCTTGAACTTCTTCCTACCCGACATAGTGAGAGAGATAGGATAGGAGAAAGAGAACCAGTTAGAGAATATAGGGGAGATGGAAAGCACTATAAAAGGAGCGCAGAGTGGGTGGGAGGAGGAGGGAGAAAAAGTAGAGGAGGGGTACACAGCCCAATGCTGCACAGCACAGGGTGCACAGAGGCTGATAGGTACACTCAGCAGTATAAGGAGCTCCCTTTGGAGGGGTCTAGAGAGTGGGAAAGAGCCTAATGGGACACAGTAAGCAGTGCTGCAGTTACCACAATGCAAACATAAGTTACTCACCATAGTGGCTAACGTACTCCTAGTTCATTGTCCCCTTTCCTCCATACTATATGGGCATCCCTCACAAGGGACGGGAGACGGAACCTTTTTCACCAGAAAACAAAATACCTGTCCCCTTTAAATATAGAGGCGCGGATGCGCTCCCCTGACTCAGCCCACCGGCGCCACTCCTCAGCCCCCATTGACGTGTCGACAATATTAGCATTGCCTAACGACACCAGTTTTATTAGGGGGGATGATGGTGGAACGTATGGAGGAAAGGGGACTATGGACTAGGAGTACTTTAGTCACTATGGTGAGTAACTTATAATTACTCCTATATCCTGTCCCCTTTGCTCTATGCTGTATGGGCGATTCCCTCTGAATGTAGCCCCAGGGTGGAGAGTTGATCCTCCTTAAGAAAACAAGTTCCTTAATACTGCCTGCCTGATTGCCACGTCTGACCTAGAGCCGGTATCCAGACAGTAGTGCTTGCAGAAGGCCAAAGGAGGGGCCCACTTGGCCGCCCTGCTGATGACGTGCCACAGGACGTGTCTTTGGAATGTGACCGACATGGCCTTGGCTCTGATGGCGTGGGCATGCATGTCAGCTGGAAGCGATTTGTGCTGCCCCTCATAGGTCTCCTTGATGGCCGAGACCATCTACCTTGCTATAGAGGACTTGGAAGCCTGATAACCCGGCCTTGACCCACCCCCGAAGATGACAAAGAGCATCCGACTTGTGGAAGCTCTTAGTCCTGGCCAGATAGAATTTTAGCGCGTGCCTGACATCCAGACAGTGCAGGACCCTCTGAGCATCGTCCTTAGGATCTGCAAAGAAAGTAGGTAAGACTATCTCCTCGTTCAGATGAAAAGAAGCGCCTACTTTAGGCAAGAATGCTGGATGTGTTCTCAGGACCACCTTATCTCTGTGAAAGGTAGTGTACGGTTCTAAAGCCACTAGTGCTTAGATTTCGCTAACTCTACATGTATAAGTAAGACCCACCAATAGAGCTGTCTTAATGGTGACCAGCCTGATGTCCGGGGACGCCATAGGTTCGAAAGGTTTGTGCGCCAGGGCGCCCAACACTACATTGAGGTCCCAGACAGGGTGTGGTTTCTTGGTAGGCGAGTAGAGCCTGGTGAGGCCTGCCAGATGTCGCTTAACCACTGGGTTGGAGAAAGAGAAGACTTCCTCCTCCAAGCTCCTGTAGACTCCTATGGCTGCCAGGAAGGTGCAGCATGTGCCTATTTGCACCCCTGAGTGTGCGACGTGTGCAGAGAAGGGCAGCACATCGTCCAACGTGCAAGTAAGCGGGTCAATCTCCTTAAAGGCCGCACAGTGGCAGAACCTAGTCCATTAACTGTTGTACAGGCTCCTAGTAGCATCGCTCATAGCGCACTGAATGATGTCTAGGTTAGTCTGTGACAGCCCCAGATGCCCTAGAGTGACCTGCTCAGGAACCACGCTGCAAGGGCTAACTTCTGCGGGGCAGGGTGGAGAACTCTGCCCCCCTGCTGTGAGAGAAGATGAGCCGGGCCCAATGGCAGGTGAATGGGAGGCCTGTCCAAGAGACTGAGCAGCTCCGAGAGCCATGGTCTCGCCGGCCACAACGGAACTATCGGAATGATGCTGAGGTGACACGATTCTCTTATCTTGCAGAGCACCCTGTGGACCAGGGGCGTGGGAGGGAATGCATATGCTGTCATGTTGTTCCACTGCATCAGGAAAGCGTCACCCAGGGGAGCCGGGGCCCTTCCGAGACGAGAACTGCAGGCACTTCCTGTTGAACCAGGTGGCAAAGAGATCCACCTGTGGATGCCGCCATCTGCTGAAAACCCCCAGCAGGACCTGATTGTTCAATTGTCATTCTTAATTGCCTGCTCCCAGTTTGCTGAGCCTGCCTGCCTCCAGGTTGGACTCCCCAGGGAGGTGGATTGCACTCAAGTAGATGTTGTTCTCCAGGGCTCACTCCCACATGCTGACAGCTAGACTGCACAGATGGGGGACCTGGTACCACCTTGCTTGTTGATGTAATGCATGCTGGTGGAGTTGTCCGTTTGAATGAGGACCTCCTTGCCACAGATAAGCGTCAGGAAAGCTTGAGAGTGAGCCAGATAGTTTTCAGCTCCAGCCAGTTGATACAGGCCTCCTTCTCCTGGAGGGACCAGACTCCATGGACGCTGTGGTTGTCCAGGGTAGCAACCCAGCCTTCCAGGGAGGAATCCGTGGTGATGGTGACTTGCCATGCTGCCTGCTGGAAGGGCCTGCCCGTCCACAGAATGCCGTCTGTGGACCACCAAACAAGGTCCTGGTGGAGAAAAGGAGGAATGCTGACAAGCTGCGCTTTGGAGCCCCACTGCTGATTCCATGAGGCTGCGAAATGCAGCTGTAATCTCCTAATCTTGAGTCTCGTGAGAGGTACAGCCAGTAGGAAAGCTGCCATGATACACAAAAGATGCTGGTACCACCAGGCTGCGGTCACCTCTCTGCTAAGAAAATGACATGTGGCCCTCTTGATGGCCGTGATCTTGTCGTCCGAAGGGAAAACTCTTTCGAAGCTTGTGTGCCAGATGAGGCCCAGAAAAGTCAGGCTCTGTGTAGCCTGCAGCTCAGACTTCTACAGTTTGATAGAAAATCCCAGTTTGTGGAGGGTGATCATAGGGGCAGAGGAGGTGTGGTGAAGCGCCTCCGGGGATCTTGCCCTGACGAGCCAGTCATCCAGGTACGGGTAGACATGGTGACCTTGGGCCCTAAGAAGGGCTGCCACTGCATTCATAAATCGGATAAAGACCCTGGGGGCTGAGTTGAGGCTGGAGGGTAGAAGCTTGTATTGGAAGTGGAAGCCCATTATCCTTAACGGTAGAAAGGCCCGATGAGGCTGCCAAATTGGGATGTGTACATACGGGTCCTTCAGATCCAGGGAGCACATCCAGTCTCCCCTGCAGAGTGTCTCCGCAATCAGTGCTGGCGTAAACATTGTGAATTTTTGAAGAGGGAGGGAAAGGTTCAGGGTGGAAAGGTCCAACACAACTCTCAGGCCAGCCTGCTGCTTCTTTTTTACGGCGGAAATCCTGGAGTAGAAGCCCAAGCCTCGCTGGGAGGCTTGGACATCTTCCATTGCCTGGCTCTCTACGAGCGAACAAATTTCCGCCAACAGAGTTGTCGTCCAAATCTGTGGGAGTGGAGGGGAGGAGAGAGGAGAGGAGAGGAATCGATAGACAGTGACCCGTGGACAATACGGATAGGATACAGGGGTCCGCGAACCTTTGACGCCAAGACTGTGCATGAAGGGCAAGCCCCCCCTCCACCAGAGACACATGGATCCGAAGGGTCGTGTCATGCCTTCTTTCCCTCTGAGGCTGGTGCAGAGGAGGGGGAATGAAAGAAGCCCTTGCTCCCCCCATTCTGCTGTTTGCACCGGTGCTGACTCGGAGAACGGTCAGGCTGTCTTGACCTCTGCTCCTGGAAGCCCCTCAACCCGCCGAAGGCCGCCCCTTGTCGGAGCGTTGATGCGACTGGGTGTATTCCTTGGGCATGGCCTTCGTGAGGATAAAGACTTTGCAGTTTGGGAACTGTTTTTCTTCTTATCTAGCTACTCATCGGTGGTGGAATGAAAGCGGTCGCCACCCTCAAATGGAAGGTCCAATATGCATTCCTGGACGGCCGGGTTGAACTTCGTAGCCCATAGCCAAGCAGTCCTTCTCATGTCCGTGGCGATGCAGAAAGTACAGCCTGAGGTGTTAATGTGCATCAAAGTGGACTCCATGATGTCCTGCGCCACCAATTTAGCTTCTGCCAGCCCCGCCTTGAAATGTGCCTGGCTCTGCACCGGAGGTTCTGGAAGGAAGTTGGCTGATTACCGCCAAAGTCTCCGGTTAATGGCTGCCAGCATGGCGTCTGCGTTGGATTGACGAAGGTGCAGAGAGGCGTTGGAGTAAACCTTCTTTCCGTAAGCCTCCAAGATCTTGTCCTCCTTACCTAGAAGTGTCGAAGACGAGGTGGCCGTGGACGAATGAGGGTTGGAGTAGAGTGACGCTGCAGTGATCACCAAAGACTGCAGTTGACGGTGTGCTGACAGCAAGAGTGGATCCCCCTCCAATTGCCTATACTTGACGTCGAGGTGCTGATTGTCAGGCTGGGCCGAATGGGGTTTCAGCTATCCTTTTTTGGCCAAGGCAACAACATCCTTCTGCATCGGGATTCCTGTTTTAACCGCTGGGTGTAGAGAGAGGACGTCTGCCAAGACCCCCCGGCCTCCTGTTGTTCGAACTCGGGTTGAGGAAGCCACAAGTATTCGGCCAAACCTGAGAGCCGTTAATGAAAGCTCTTGGCAGAGGATGGCGTGTCGGGGTCCTCCTCCGCGTCTGTGTCCACTAGGGTGTCCAGCTGCTCCGGTGCGGGTGGAGGAGTGCTGGGCACCGAGGGGTGACGTGTAAGAAGCAGAGCCGGAGGTTGGTGTGGAAACGTCTGAACTGTGGGAGGCAGGTAAGCCAGAATCGAAGGACCCGGCATGGGCAGCACAAGCTGTGCAGGGGCCTGAGGCACTGGAGACATGGGAGGAATGACTATGGGCACCGGCGGTGGGACCGGTAGGAGCATGTCCCTTATCACATCCCGAAGGATGGACCCCATCTGAGATGACCTCATGAGCACGAGAAACTTTTAAAAAAACCTGTCCTCACAGGCTGGTGGGTGGCAGGTGGTATTGACGGAGTAGCGGGCAGCTGCTGGGGCCTGTGCGTACTCTGCCTTGCTGGTTGTGGGGTAAATCTGCCCTGCGACGCTGATGGATAAGCTGTAGGCCACGTACCTGGTTGAGACCAGTCCCACCTTGAAACTCGTTCTCCTACCTGCTCCACACCAGGGGGCGGTAACGGACGAGCGGCCATCCTGTCTGGCACAGCGGCCATTTTGTCAGGCTGCATGCCATGTGCCGAGGTCGTAGTGCTTGCCTCGCTCGGCTCGGTCTTCTCCAGGGCTCTTGGCCGTGGAGCATGGGACCTACCAGCACCTCAGGACGGGGCCTGGTAGGCGTGTTGCCCTCGGATGAATTGCTAGTAGCACTGTGTACAGGCGTCCCCTCAGACATCTGTCTGGTACTAGGGCATAACTTTCTTGGGTGGACACCCGGTAGAAGAAACTGGTGGTCCCTCAACACTGTCCCCGGAAGGATCTAATGACCCCTCGGCCTGGCGGTCGGTAGCTGAATTAGCCTCGGTACCTGTGGTGGTGCGAGAACCCGACTGGTTCCTCCCGCTTGGGCGTTTCCTTGGGAAGGAGTCACCCTTGCGGGGTGCGATGGAGAAAGTAGCCCTACCTTGGGCCTTGACTTGTGTCTGATGAAGTCCTTCGAGTTCTCTGGAGGCGACTTCTCAAAGAGCATCCTCCACCAAGCTAACCTGTTCTTCAGAGTGCGCGGTGTAAGACAGAAGAAAGTATCCAGGGAAGAGCTTGTGGTATTACAAGGCTGAAGCCAAACCCAGGAGTGCTGGTGAAAGTGGTCCGTTCCCGTTGACGCGGAAAAGGGGACTGGGGAGTGGCACTCGTGGGTGGGGTCAGGGGAGCACATGCTCCCAGGGCCGCGTGCCTCTAAATTTAAAGGGGAGGACTGGTGAAAAAGGTTCCGTCTCCCTAGCGAGGGACGCCCATACAGTATGGAGGAAAGGGGACGGGACGTAGGAGTACACCCAGATTCAACTTTCTTAAAAAGAGGGGGAAATGCCTACTTTTTTTTTTTTTAACACAGCAGCAATGCAAAACACCAGATTCAACTTTCCTAAAGAGAAGGGGAAAGGCCTAGTTTAACACATCAGCAATGCAAAACACCAGATTTAACTTTCCTAAAAAGAGGGAGAAAGGCCTAGTTTTATAACACATCAGCAATGCAAAACACCCAGATTCAACTTTCCTGGTCAGTCGCAGCAGGTGGACGGCTGCAGACTTCTTGCTTCCCCGGCCGACACCATCTGGAGTTGCTTCAGTGGAACAGTCCTATGCCTCTGGTCCTTTGCCAAAGAGGGCTGCACGGGCAGAGGGGCTGCCCTGGTAGTAATAGTTAAAAGGGGGCGCTTGCCCAATCAGGAGCCAGGGGAGGGAGGGAAGGGAACAGGAAGCACCAAGCCAGCAGGCCGCAAGGAGAATTCAAACAAAATAATCTAATAAAAGCAGAGCGGGAGCTATGGTAGTTACTGCTCAGCTGCTCTTCCTAGTGGAATGATTGCCAAGGGCAGGAGCCAATGCAGGCTTATGCCACATGGCTATAAAAGGGTCAGAAACTGCATATATACACCAGGGTGTTTCCCTGCCAATACATAGTGCTGGTTTCCCTTCCAATACATAGTGCTGGAAAGTGTTGAGCAAGTGGTGTTGGCTGGTGGCTGGAGCGACTTCTGGCCCTTTAATTTTCCTGAGGAGTAGCTGCAGGTGTGGCCTTGTGACCTGGGCTTCACCAAACAGCCAACCAATTATAACCAGCAATCCCTGCGAAAGCGGAAGTGGTGAGCAACTGGTGTTGGCTGGTGTTAGCTGGGGTTCGCGGGTTGAAAAGAGGAGCTGCACAACGATGCAGAGGTCGAGGACTGAGTTGGCCCAGACTGTCGGGGAGCCGACTGGCACCAAGACTAGACTTCAGGTGAGGCAACGTACAACGATAATGCTGTCTCCCCCAAAGGCCTGTGTTAATGGGGAACTAAGACCGCCGAGACTCGTGTGCAGGCCACGCGAGTTCGCATTTGCGACGGTGAAATTATCTTCTAAGGCGCTTAGCAGTAAAGGCGTGAATGACCAGAGGGATAGAAATCTATCTCTAGCAGAGAACGGGGAAGAATTGACTAAAAGTCGCCTGCTGCGGTGCCGGATGTTCAATACAGGAGATGGTGTGGACGGGGAGGGGGAGGCACATTCATCTGAGAGTGTACTTTCCCTGCAGATAAAGACTGCTTTAACAAACCCCGCTCCTACGGCCGTAACATGCATGCCTCTGCGAAAAAAGTGGGAGGAGCCTCGAAAGGCAGACTCGTCTAACACAAAGGCTAGTAAGGAGGCAAAAAAAGCCCTATAGCGTGCATAGAAAAGCGAAACCTAGCTCTGGAGGGGCATGGTGAATTGGAGGACGATAGAGGGAGCAGGGGAAAACCCCCCTGACTCGCTTACACAGGGAAAAACAGTGATAGACGGGAATCACTGGGAACGAATTGAAGCTGTGGATGAGAGAAAGGGGAGTGAGCAATGCGTACAGGGACATGCATAGTCAGGAAGCTGGGATTTGTAGGAGATGGAAGAAATGGCGGAATTAACGTGGCAATCGGGGAGACATGATACCCCGAAGATAATATGATATTCCAATATCCGGAATTGGAGTAGTTCTCGGAGGTCAATACCTCTCGTGATCGATGTGCTTCTGTCTCCGGGTCCAGCTACCCGCAGACAACCCAACTACCCAGTATTTAACTGACGTACCTGCACCAAGCAGGACCCAAGACAATCCCTCCTGAAATATCCACCAGCCTAGAAAAAGACCTGTTAGGTCGAAACACGTGTCGGCACCACTTACTATACCATCAATTGATGAATTCAAGAGAATAAAAGTTTGGAAGAAATGAAAACGACAAGCTTTGTGGAACTGCATTTGTCATGCGCCGAAAAAGCAATGGAGTAAATCCTAGCATATCAAACAGCACACGCGCTGAATGAGTGGAAACTATAACAATTCTCGCTTGATACACACAACAGGCACCACGAGCACAGGCCTTTTTACAAGTTTCCACCAACTGGCTGCTAGTGCGCCGCTAACAGAGATGGAGGGAGCAGCAACCCATGGTCCCTGGTGCTCCCAACACAATTGTTAACCTGTCCTAAGAATAATGACCCTCTGACCATCTAAATCATAACATACTCTGGTCCGACCCGGGAATCTACTTCAAAGTACTGCTACCGCAAAACATGAGGACGATCATTGCCAGCTCATCCAGAACGAGAAAGTAACATGGAACAGTAGGCTGCAAAGAGTACATCATCCACTCCAAACACTCACCTCTCCTACCACTATGCTCACTCTCCACTTTACACCAACAAACAATAGAGCGCAGCTATACCCCTCGATCTATTTCGGCCTAGCTGCACATATACAAGCAATTCTCCATGAACACCTCAACAACCTATTAGAATGCAGTTATAACCCATGAAAAAAAATCAGCCTAGCTGCACACAAACGTGCTACACAGGCCTAATGCTGCCAGAATGCAGTCTCGGAGACCAACCACCTGACTGCACACATTCGACTCATCTCTCACTACCACCACACCTAATGTTAGGATGCAGCCACCAACACGCAAATCACACTGGCTGCTAACATAATGAGTGCACCCAAGCACTGTATTCTATCCCACTCGATTGACCTGGACTGCAGTACCTAAGGGTGTTCAACCCCCAAGCGCTACCAATGATCTATAGGGCACGTTATATAAATGCCAAATAACAATGGAAAGGGGACCGTGGGAATCAAGATAGAGGAGAAAAACGCAGGCCCAATTCAGCTAGAGTTTCTGGAAGTTACTAATGCTATCCAATGCCAATAGCGAGACAAAGTACCCAGACCGGATGTAATCACGATTGATTTAATTAAGGACGAACCGGTTTTATGGGCACCGGTTTTGTGGAAATTGTTTAACGTGATCCTCAGGCTTAATAAGTTGCCTCCCTCCTTGCAAAATGCCACTATTATTTCAATTTACAAAAAAGGAGCGAGAGAGGATGCAGGGAATTTTAGGCCAATATCATTGTTGGATGGTGTGGGGAAAGTATTCACCGGAATTATATATGAGCATCTTCAGACATGGGTTGTGCAGGAAGAAATAGTAGATCATCTTAAAGCAGGTTTTCGGCCAAAAATAAGTACTATGGACTACGTGTTTCGCCTATAACTAGTCATACAGAAATACACAGTCTTGAGAAATATGAACTTATACTCCTGTGCTCATTGATTTTAAGACCTCTTTTGACTGTGTTGCAGGGAATACTGTGGTCTGTTTTGGCCAGAAGGGGGGTACCTGCTAATCTCCTGCAAATCAACAAACAACTTTACTCGCCCAATAAGCGATGGGATCTGGGCGGTGAACTGACAGATTTGTTTATGGTGACCAGAGGGGTGCGGCAGGGATGAGTGCTTGCCCCTTGTGGTTTTTAATTTATATTGATGAAGTCACACGTTATGCCAAATTCAAATGCCTAGACCAACCAAAACTTGGGCCATAAGCAATTCGAATGCTTCTTTTTGCAGATGAGGCTGTGCTCCTATCAACATCACCAAAGGGGTTGGAAACCACACTCGAAGCCTTCGTTGAAAAATGTACTGAGCTCCAACTTGAGGTAAACACAGGGAAAACAAAATCCCAAATTTTCCAGCAAAAATTTAAAAAGCTCACCAAATTTAAATTGAATATCAAAAACTCCCCTAGAACAAGTCCAATGTTATGATTACCAGGAGGTAAGACTTAATGATCAAAGTAATTGGACATCCCAACTGGTTAAATCTAGCTCCTTGCTAGAAAAATATGGAGGGGCAATTGGGAGTTTTTTCGTGCCCATGGCCGGAGGGCCATCAAGCCAGCCCTCACAACGTATTCTGCTCAGGCAAAATCTGCAGCACTGAATGGCGAGGAAACCTGGGGAGACACAGAGCCAGTAGCAAATTGGACCTGGCTGAAAGATGTTTTCTTAAACGTCTGCTTGGTATGCCATCTGCGTGCCCGGGCAAACCTGTCTATTTAGAGCTGGGCCTCAGGGCGATTAATGGCGATGTTGCCCTTAGGCCGGTACTCTATTGGTTTAGAGTGTGGACAAGCCCTGAGCTTAAAAATGTAGTGAGGCAGTTATATATATGTTGGAATCCGAGGTTGGTAGATCGTTGCCTTCGTTTGTTCACATCAAAAAATATTTGACGATACTCAACTTGGACGAACATTGGCATAACCCGTTGGGTATCACGAAAGGCCTTGCAGAAAAGGTAAAGAGTTTCAAAGGAGACAGCCAAAGTGGAATTGGTTAATGCATGTAGTGGGCTGGAAATGGGAGACTCTTACCTGGCTAGCAAACTGTCCCTGGGGTCTGAGAAATATCTAGATGTGGTTAATCCCACCCATGCATGTAATTTGTAGGGATGGCTGCTGAGGGACATCGACACGATGAAGCACAGTGCCCTCTGCAGTCAAAAGGTTTCCATAACTTCAAGCAGGTTATCAGTATTTCGAAGATGAGGAATCCGTGGAAGGACACAATCCATTAGAAAGAATGTATCACTCCAGCTCTGGCCCTCCACAAAATACCTTCTGGGTGATATAGGCATGGTCTCCATGGTGACATGCAGATTCTTTAACCTGAAATACTTGATTGCAAAAAAATGTATCCTAAAGTACAGGAAAGTCAAGTAAGACTCCCACCAGGGCGGAGTGGCTGCACAATCTTGCCTTTGCCAATGACCGAGAGGAGGCGTACGCAGGACAATTGCGTACCAACCAGTGCCCTACATGCGCAATGGGGAAGACACGAGGGACGCAGGGAGGTGATAAGGGGGAAATTTCTGGGGGGGGCGGCAATTATAAAGTCAACTAGGCTCGTGTTGGTGGCTGAAGTAATAACAGTGTGTGCCAAAAGGGCAGAATAAATGTAAACTGGTTGTGACAACACGCTGTCTATTGTGGTAACAGATTTAATAAGTGAGCTGTCTATTATATACATGTCTTGGCGAATGAAAAAATTAAGAGAAAAAACAAAAAAAGAATATTACGCAAGGCAAGTGATTTGTTCTTCTAATGGAAACATTCCTCCAACAGATTCCTCATCTTTTGAGACACTCCAATGATGTTTTGTAGCCAAAGAACATGTGTCTGGAAGGACCTAACCAGAGTGAAAGGTTTTGAAGGACTGATTTTCTCACTGAGGCATCATTCATAAACATCGAATCCCGTCAATAGTCCTTCAAGAAGCAATGCAATGAAGCCTAAGTTGCTGATTTTCACATGTCTGTGACTAGTTCAATGCTTTGAAGAGCGGATGTCACATGTCCCTCCCAACATCCTTAGAGTGAGCTTTATTGTCCTCAGACACTTCCTTATTAGCTAAACCGTAGCACAAGTTAATGCAGAGAATCACCAAGCAGAGGTTTGTTCTTTTTGATATGGCCGTTCCTTTTTTTGCCCCATAATAACTTACTAACAGATAATCATCTAGTCTGAAATCCTTTGTTCTATATAAATAACATTGTAATGCCCATATGGGTTCCTGCCTGTGTAGCCTCTTGAAGGGCGAGGAGACAAAAAGAAGACTGGCAATTGAATTATTTGGGATAAGTGAAACTCTTACCACCTTCGGCATTAATTACTGTTTTATTGTGATAAATATTTTGTCTTTGGTAAAGTGAATACATTCTCGGGAACTAGAAAAGTTGTAAAGTTCTGACACTGCCCTCACTGATGTTGACGCCCACCAAGGCAGGTCTTTGGGGGCATGTGGATAATGTCCCTGTTGAACTGTGATCACCGGCTTCTCAGGGACAGTGGTAGAGACCACATACAGAGTATTGTTTCAGTGACTAGGAAGGTGCAGAATGCAGTTAGTCCGGGCATCCGCAAGAAAACCCCTGCTGGGATTTCCCCTTTCAGCTCGACGAGCGCTACTGTGGTATGAATGCTTGTCCCTCGCTCTGTGTTGGGAAGGCCTTGCCTTGCTACATATCCAGAAATGCCCCAATAATCTGCAACTGTTTGGAGGGAGTCAAAAAGGATTTATTTAGGTTGATGGAGAAACCCAAGCTGTGAATATTGCACAGTGACCCTACATTCTGTAAGGCAGCCTCTTCTGAGCTGGCTTGCAGGAGCTAATCGTTGAGAGAAGGAAAAACGTGCACCTTCTTCCTAAGCAGATGAGCTACTACCACCGCCACAGCCTTTGTGAATACTCTTGGGGCCGAAAGGGAGCATTGCAAACTAGTTGTGAGTGCTCCCCACTGCAAAACAAGGGAACTTTCTGATGTTTAGCATGGATAGGGACGTGGAAGTAAGCGTCCTGTATGTGCAAATTATCCAGCCAGTCCTGATATTCCAAGGCATGCAGGAGCTGTCCCAGAGTAATCATCTCAAATGTGTCCTTTTGGAGGAATTTGTTGAGTCGTCTCAGGTCTAAGTTGGGTCTGAGACATTCATCTTTTTTTGGAATCAAGAAGGAATGGGGACACCAGCTTTTTCTGGCTACTTCTGCTGGACAAGCTCCACTGATCCTTTCAGCATAAGCAGAGTTGGTTTTCCAAGAAGAGCACACCCAGAGGAAGCAAAGGCAAGATAAGGGGTTTTTGGAGGGGTTATTGCAAAAAAGGTTGGCAATATCCTCATATTCTACCAACTGCATACACATCTTTCAATGGGAGCAGCAAGATGAATCATTAACTAAAGAATGTTGCTTGGAGGCTTGCTCTTTACACAAAAAAAGCTAAAGGGTTGAGGAGGTTCCAAGTCTACTGGAGGACGACAGAAAAGGGAAGTATTTGACCCTGTGCAGACACTGGGAATTAGTTAGTGAATGTCAAATATGTGCCCTTGTATATATTTTGCTCTGGTTTGTTCAGAACAACTACAGGTGAAGGATGCAATGTTTAGTCAGCAACAGTCTAATACTTTTGGGCATTAAGGCCCTTTTGATGGACCAAGTGACATTTAAACCTAATTATTCATGTGTTTTGGAGAGGGTTGCATAAGTAACCTTGCACCTACTTCAAAGCACTTGCCCTACTCATGGTCAGTGTCAAGTGGAACTCCAGGTCTCATGAGCAGTCGTGGAAGGATAGTTTAGGGGCAACGTGCTTGCCTTGGAAGCAAGACATAACAGAGCAACGCAGGTGCGATCCCTTGGATCCGCGCTTAGAAACCTCTGCGTATTAAGCGTGTTATAAATAACCAATTACAATTACAATGTTGATTATTCAAGATTGTCTGATCTGCCAATGAGTTATTTCATCTCCAGTTGAATGGCACCATTGAAGTGTTCTTGATTCAAAGGGATTACATTTCTGTTGACGGGCTTTTAGTTGAGAATTTCTTATTTCATTCTTCCCAGTCCCGACCGAATACCTGGCATGGGAATGAAACTACCATTTTGTGCTGCTCTTAATCCTGGACAAGGACTGTACCATTTGTAATGCATTTCCTTTTCTGCAGGGAATTACTTATGTGGTATAGATTTTCCAAATGCTACCTACCAGCTTGCCTTTTTGGAGGATGGCATGCACAGTCAAATCTGCTAAAGGAATACCTCAGGCCACAAGTACCTAGATCCTGCAGCATAGCTTGCAGATCAAACGACATGTACAACTGCACTGCATTCCTAACATGCATGTGAAGGCTCTTATCACATTCATAGAGATTCACTATAAAGTTTCATGTAAACAATACAGAATGATTTACTTTTCTGTATTGTTTAACGAAAATGTTTTACAAAAAAGAAAGTTCATAAAGATATTTAGCTCATGTAAAGTCTATGGAGTTATTTTTAATACATTGATGTATAAAAGAGTGAAGTGAGTTCCAATGTATTTATGATGTTATATTCAAGAGGGAAGTGCATTATTAAAATCCATGTGTGGTAGATCATATCACATGGCGTAGTGTGTGTGTACCATCCAGAGGCTGCTTTGTCATGGTCCGATTTTCAGTTGGTAAATTCTACTTCTGGTTCCCCACACTGCAGTTGCTTGTTCACTTTTGTTTTACATATTAGGTTTCCTTTTCTCTCCATGTTATTTTTGTGTGTTTGAATCTGACATTGCATAACAGTTGGTGGAAACTGAAAGGCAGTCCTTCTCATAATTTAGCATTCCTCTTATAGTTATCGTGAAAATAGTAAAAAAGGTCGCAAATTTTTACCCATAATTTCAAAATCTTTTTTTAAAGACCTTAACCCAAAAAGTCTGAATTGCAGGATATCCACCAATTATGTTCCTTATGTGTCTCATTGTCACTACATCCATAATTGAGTGAGTGTTTCTGGATTTGTAAATTTGACCATCTTTGTCTGGTGTGTAAAATGGATTGACCAGTTTACAATATTGTATTTTGGTGGCATTTATAGATAGCTCCATTGGATGCGTTACTCTAGTATCCACTTAACAGGCAACTTTACTGGTGTCTAATGTTGGCCTAAGCACATGGTGCTAACTCCCAATATATGCTTCAAGGCGCTGGTTACAAAATCTGAACAGGGTTGGCAACAAGCCAGTCTTGTATAGTAATGGAGGTCCATGTGAAAAGAACAAAGTCTTGAGGTGTTTCCTGAATGTCCAGTAGGAATGTTCTGATTTTAAGAGTAGGGGGCAGCGTTTTCCAGTATTTGAAAGTGATGACTGGGGAAACTTGATCCTCCCGCTCTCTTTAGATTGTATCTTGGGGTGGTCAGCCGGTAAGCGCTAGCAGAGCGGGTGGGTCTTGAGGACTGCATTTTTAGTAAAAATGTGTGCGACTGGTAGGCAGGGCCAGCGTTGGAGAGGCATTTATGTGTAACAGCTAATGTTTTAAAGATGATGTGCTCTCGAACAGGGAGCTGTTGAGCCTTTTTTCTGGCAGCAGATATATGCTCTGCTTTGGGATGTTTAGTGCAGCTCTGAGGACATTGTTCTGTAGGACTTGTAACTTGTTAATTTTATGGGTGGAGGCGCCTGCAAATAAGGCATTGCAATAGTCAAGCCTCGAGCCAATTAGTGCCTGGCCGATATGAAGGCAACTGTCAGGGGAAAAACGGTCTGCTGCTGTTTATTAGTTTTGCGGTGTAGGCCGCTGAGGAGGCAATGGCATGACCTGCCACGTTAGCAAAAGGGTGGCATCGAGGTGGACGCTCCGACAGATGCATTTCTAGGTGTTTTTCAGATATGTGACTTTTGATCAATAGTCGGCTGTGTTATGAGACAAATGTTCCAGCAATCAGTGTTTCAATGTTCAAGACTATCCTCACCACGCTATGGGCTTTTATACTATATTACCCAACATGCAACACTCATGCTTCTGGGATCTTGCCTAGGTTCCACGGACCATACTAGTCAGCATTCTGATCAGGCTTACTCTGTAGTTGTTCCTAAATTCAACTTCCCACTGCTCGCTTTGTGACACATGCCATGGTGCTTTGGCCCAGCCCCTATAGCCTCCTGCTTGATGGTACTCTGTGATAAGGTTCCTGTTCCGCCTCCTCCGGCTCTGCTCACTCTCTGATCACCAAGAGGCAGTTGCAGTTCAGCATGGTGCTCGCCTTTCAGTGAGCATCTGCCAGCCTGTTTTTTCATTCCCAGCTTGTGTAGGGAATTGTGTTTCAGTGGCACGGTTCTCCTGGTGATTGTTCCCCATCTGTTGGCCATGTTTGCTCTTCTGATCTTCTCATGGTAGAAGGCGTTAGAAATATCATTATCCTCGATTCTGATGGTTCTGTTCTCAGATATGCCCTCAAGACTTAGGTCTCCTTCAGGGCTCTGAAGACAGAAACCGCTGGTATGGGATGTCCAGTGTCTTTATTTAAATCACAATATTGGGCAATCAACCTTATCAAATGCAGATTTAGAGTCACAATAGCAAGCATTACATATTTCTCTTATATACTTGAGCTGTTGATGTGCCAAAATTTCTAGTGTAAAAAAATAATAGTTTCCCCCCCGGCCCCCACCAGAAATAAGCGCTGCTTTATAGATTGGAATGCAACAATGTGCTTCAGTCCACAGGGGCAGCTTGTTTAAGAAGCACTTAGCATGTTTACAAATAAACTGATTAATCTAGAAGAATAAAAATCTGTTCAGTCCGGGTATCAAAAATATTTAGTAAAAAATATTTGCCATTTAAGGCATGTTTATTATGATATAAAAAAGCGTTTCTTTTCAAACGAATTAGCATGTTTAGAAAGTATTTTTATATATTCTCCTAATTTCCACACATATCTTTTCTTTACGTATGACATGCATTATTAAAAAGCTTTTACACTGCACACATTACCATCAGAGTACTAATACTCTGCAAAGGCAATTGCACATTATCTTGTTTCGCTAAGGGGCTCTTTTTTGAAGTCCCCAAAGTGCAAAAGAGGTGGTAAAACTAGGCGTAAAAGTGTTATATCTTTTTTAACACCTCTTTTCATACTTTTGGAAGGCAGAGTGGGTGCACAGAACAGTATTATCATTTCTGACTCACTTTATGCTTACGTTTATTGAGTTTATATAGCACTTTACTCCAAAGTGCTTTACATTATAACAACAGTACAAAAAAAGACAGAAGCAGATATACAAACTTGAAACAAACCAGTGGTACAGTATACAGAACAATTTGCTCGGGGGGGGGGGCAAAAGCGGGAGGGGGGGAGAAGAACTCAGGGGTCTTAACGCCTTTGGGTAGTTACAGCATCCAATATGGTTGTCGGGGGGAGGGGACGGGGGCAGGGTATGGGGGGAGGACAGAAGGAGAGTCGGGGGAGTGGGGAAGAAGGGCTTTCAGGGAGGAGCGGAAAGATGGGTAGGCGGGGGGAGCGGATAGGGAGAGGAAGGGAGTTCCAGTCGAGGGGGGCCAAGAGTTGGAAGGAGCGGAAGCACGAGGAGGCACAAGGGGCAGGGAGCGAAAAGGGCGGGAAGGAGAGTACAGTGAGAGGAGGGAGGAAAGATAGGGGGGCGAGGTCAGGGAGAGATTTGTAGACAAGGCAGAGGAATTGAAATTTCAGTTGTGAGTGGAATGGGAGCCAGCCGAGTTGAGAGAGTGAAGTAGAAATAGAGTCTCGAGGGCCGAGGAAACAGAGTGCGGATAGAGGACTGGTAGATGGATTTCAGGGGATTCAGGTGAGAGATAGGAAGAGAAGAGAGGAGCAGTAGAAGAGACGGGAGAAAATAAGGGAGATTAGGAGTTTAGAAGCGTGAAAGGTGAGGGAGGAGCGGATCTTGCGATGTTGAAAAGGTGATGGCGACAGGAATGAGAGGTTAGAGAGATGTGGGTGGAGAAGGAGAGAGAGGAGTCAATATGAAGGCCTAGGATGTGGGCATGGGTCGAGACAGCAAGATTGGAGGGAGAAGGAGGAGGGGAGGGTGAGAGAGTGTTAGGAGGGAAGAAAATCACTTCAGTCTTGTCAGGATTGAGGGAAAGAAAGTGGGATGACATCCAGTTTTTTATGGCCGTGAGGCAGGAAGAGAGAGTGTGGTGGAGGTCGGAAGTGAAGGAGGAGAAGGAGAGAGAGTTGGGTATCGTCTGCGTAGAAGTGGTGGGAGATGCCAAAAGAAGAGATGACCGAAGCGAGGGGGGAGGTATATAGAGAGAGAAGAGAAAAGGTCTGAATACAGATCCCTGGGGAACGCCGTAGTTCAGGGGAAGTTGGAGGAGGTGCAGCCACCCCAGGAGACAGTAAAGGATTGGTTGGAGAGGTAAGAGGAGAGCCAGGAGAGGACAGAGCCTTTGAAGCCAAAGGAGAACAGGGTGCTAAGAAGCAGGGGGTGATCTACAGTGTCAAAGGCTTCAGAGAGGTCGAGTAGGGTGAGAAATGAGGATTGCTTAGCGTGGCGAGCAGTGAGGAGAGAGTGGAGTACATATGTGAGAGCAGTCTGTGGAATGTTTAGGGCGGAAACCAGATTGAGAGGAGGGGAGGAGGGAATGAGAGGAGATGAAAGCTGAGAGTTGAGAATAGGCTAAGCGCTCGAGGAGCTTTGAGATGAAGGGGAGTAGGGAGATTGGTCTGAAGTTGGAGGTGAGAAGAGGACTAGCAGAAGGTTTCTTCAAGATAGGGATGATGGTGGCGTGTTTGAAAGCTGAAGGAAAGGTAGCAGAGGAGAGACAAGTGTTAAAGAAAGAGGGTAGGGTAGGGGATGTGGAGAGGGTAGACTTTGGAGATGAGGGAGGTGGGGGTGGGATCGGAGGGGGGGCGGTAGGAGGAGTTTTGGACAGGAGACACAAGCTGAGGTGATAGGAGAGAAGCTGGACATGTTAGCAGAGCTGGGAGAGGAGGAGGGGGGAGGGGAGAAGGAAGGAGAGGAGAGGATGTCTTGGCGAAGAGAGAATTTGGATGAGAAATAGTTGGCGAAAGCAGGGGAAGAAAGGAGAGAGTTTGTGAAAGGGTCAGGAGTGGGAGGGGAAAGAAGGCGAGAGAGGGTTTGGAAGATACGGCTGGGGTGAGAAGCTTGTGAGTGTAGAAGGTTAGAGTAGTAGGAGCACTTGGCAGTTGTGAGGCAGGAGTCATAAAGAGAGTGATATGAGAAGAGGATTGATTTGCCAGAGTGGGGGATTTGAGCCAGCGTCGTTCAAGGCGACGGAGGAGGTGACGCATGGACAAACGGTGAAAGGAGAGCCAAGGTTGGGAAGGTTTGTGAGAAGGGAGTAAGAGGATAGAGAAGCTCAAGACTGGAGGATAAGGAGGAGTGTGTGTGAAGAGAGGGCGTCGTCAGGCGAGAGTGATGAGAAGGCAGGGAGAGGGGGGAAGGGAGGAAGAACAGGAGGCGAGGAAGAGAGAAGGGTTGAAGTTGCGTAGATCATGACGAAAGAAGGAGGGAGATGAGGGAGAAGGGGGGAACAATGAGGAAGAGGGAGGAGTAAGGGAGAAGGAGAGTAAGGCGTGGTCTGAGAGATTGTTGGGGAGGGACGAGATGGTGAAGGAAGAGTGAGATGAGAGAAAGATGAGATCAAGAGTGGAGCCATAGGAGAGGGTGGGGGGTAGGAAGGGGAGAGAGGGGAAGGATGAGGTGGAGATGGGGAGGTTAAAATCACTGAGGACAGAGAGAGGAGTTGGGGAGGGAGAAATAAGAGAGAGAAGGTGGTCTAGGTCTTCATAGAAGGAAGAGAGGGGGTCTGTAAATGATTAAGAATGATATCGTGTGAGGGTAAGTGAAGGATTTGAAAAGATATTCAAAGGAGGAGAAGGTAGGGAGAGATGAGGGAGGAGATGAGGAAAGACATTTAGGGTGAAAAATGAGACCAACGCCGCCTCCGCGACCTGAAGGGCGTGGGACGTGAAAGAAGGAGGAAGAGGGGGTGGAGAGAGATGCAGGAACAGTGGAATTAAAGGGGGAATCTATGTCTCTGTGATGCAAAGGAAGTGAAGATTGAGACGTAAGAACAGGTCGAGGGCCGCAGTGGCTTTGTTGCAGATGGAGCAGACATTCCAAAGGGCAATGTTGATGTTTCTGGAGGGATTGGCAGTGGGGAGGTGGGCGAGATTAGAACGAGAAGGGATTGTGCGAGAGAGAGGAGGTGGGCAGGGGGTAAGAAAGAGGGGGGGCATGATGGTGAGTGGAAGGTAAAGGGAGAGGAGGAGGAGGAGGGAGAGGGAGAATGGGAGGAACAAGGAGGGGGGGCCGTTGGAGTGAAAGGTAGGAAGAGGGCATGACAGGAAAGGGATGACAAAGTGCTGAATGCCACATGGTGGGGTGCCCACGTTTGGTGTGGGCATCGGGCTGTTGCAGGTTCAGTGAAGGGAGGGGGGAGAGGTTAAAGTTTTAGAGAGGAGGGAAGGGGGGTTGGGACCGCAAGGAGGGGTCCAGGCAGTGGAGTGAAGGTTGCAGCGGCGGGGTGACAGAGGGCTAGTTGGAGAGGGGTTGGGTCCTTAGAAGATCAGCTGAAAGCAGGGAGTCAGATGTTGGAGGGAGGCGCTGCACCTGACGATGTATAGGTGGTGGAGGCAGGCACAGCGGGTGGGTCGGGCAGCAAGTTGATGAAGGGAGGGGCTGATCCTGATAGTGGGTAGATGGTGGAGGCGGGCACAGCAGGTGGGCCGGGGCAGCAAGGTGTTGGAAGAGGGGTGCTGCTCCTGGCAGAGGGTAGGTTGAGGAGGCAGGCACGCAAGGCGCTCCAGGATGTAAGGCGCAGTTCAAGAAGGGAGGTGCAGTTGTGGAAGTGGCAGTGCAGGAGCAGCTCACAGTGCAGTGCGGTGGAAGGGGAACGTGCACAGCACTCGGTGGCACAGCACACAATGGCGAAGGTGTGCGCAGAGGGTGGGATGGCTGTGGAGTCTGTGACAGTAGGTCCGTAAGTAGCCTCTGGCCCATGGCAGTGCTGTAAGCAGATAACTGAGCTGTAGAAGGAAGCGGGCACTGTACTCAGTGGTACACAGTGACACAGGACCCAGCGGCAATGGTGTGCACGGTAGGCGAGATAGCAGTGGAGGCAGAAGCAGAAGGTCAGTCTGTGGCCTCCATCCCCAAGGCAGTGCTGAGAGCGGCTCACGGTGCGGTGAAAGAAGATTGGCACAGTACTTGGTGGCCGCCTCCAGAAGATCTCAAGAACACTGCAGTGGTGGCGAGGGTGAGCACAGCAAGCGCACCGACAGCCAGGGTTACGGCTGCGGGCTTCAGAAGCCGGCCACCTCACACAAGAGGGTTCAGGCGCGGAACCCCTGGAGGAGACCGCAGGAGTCACCGGAAGAGCAGCAGCATAGGCCTCGACTATGGCGCCCGTGATCTCGATCTGTTAGGCGGCTGGTGGTATGGCTGCTGGTGTGATGTCAGAGCAGGAGATGCACAGAGCACCACCCGACAAAATGGCGGGGGATGCAGCACCAGGCAGTTGCCTCCAGCCAATCGTGGGAAGCTCCGTGCAGGGTCTGCCTTCCCCACGCTCAGAGCTCCCGATCACAGGAGGGCGGGAGGGACCTACTGCAGGGGCCGCTGGAGAGGTGAGTGGAGGGTCCGAAGGTACGGTTATCAGTGCCGGGGTCACGCAGAGACTCACCGAGTGATAGTTGTGGATGTAGCACCAGGATGGCGCCCCCAACCTAGCCGTTGGAAGTCCCGTGCGATGCCAGTCACCCTCGCCTCCAGAGTTCCCACTTGCAGGAGAGCGGGAAGGGGCCCACGGCAGAGGCCGCTGAAGAAATAAGGTTAATAGAGGGTCCGTTCCAAGCTGAAATTTGGACCGATTGTGCTCCAAGGGTTCTAGGTGACAGTCGTGGAAGTTTATTTGAGAAAATTGTTGTATATAAAGCAAACACTTGGAATGTTTCAGCCTTAGATGAGGAGACTACGGGTCAGGCACCCGAGCTTCATGCGCCCCCTGGTGGAATTGTACTTTCTTACTAAGACAGATTTGTTTTTCACCAGGATGGAATTTTCATACAGGGGATGCCTCCCACTAGGCATTACATGCATGTCCTGCACTTAGAAGTCCAAATCACGAAATGTTGAATACACTGGAATGCAGTTCCCCATATTTCACATGTTGCCGGTTACCTCCCTGCAATTTAGACTTTTAAAAAAATGACCTCAAACCTACTTTTCACCTGGAAAATCTTGATAAAGATTTGCTTAAGAGCTGTGCCAGCGGACAACCTCACAACTTGTAGATTTAAACAGGACTTCATAGTTCTGATTATCTTAGATAAATAACTTGGTCTCTCCCATGTCAAGTCAGATGACTTCTCTGGCTGAAGATGATGGGACATCCAGAGCCTGGATAAGTTTCTCCACAGTGCGGGTTGTCAGATGCAGAGTTAAATCTGTTCCATGAAGGAAGGTTTTCTGGCATTGCAAAAAGCAACATGATTACTCTCCCAAGTGGATTTTCACAGCGAGTCAGGTGCTTTTCCTTTTGATGCTTTTATGGCATTCCCTGCACTCTCAAGGTTTTTCTCCTGTGTCAATTCTCTCATATATAGTTAGTAATTTGATGGCTTATGGTTTTCTGTCACTGGAAGTATTTCTTCTCTGTGGGTTCTTTGATGGAGAAAAATATCAATTTAGAAAAGCAGTGTTTTTTATTCATTTTTTAAAAACCTTTATTTTTGATTTTTACAATACAACAACTCAATCAAACCCAATGCACAGGTTACATCCCCCCACCCTCATGGCTTCCTCCCCCCACCCTCCATCCCCGGCACTTCCTCTCAGTCGCATAGCTTTTGTTTCCATTCGGAAGCGGTTCAGCTCTTTTTCCTCCGACCACAAATGCAGGGATTTAGAGTCTTTAAGGGGGGGGATTTGGGGACAGGCTACTTGATGAATTTGAATCAGCGGTTGACATTAGATATGCAATATATGGGGCCCAGGTGTCTGGTGGTCTCGCGTGAAGTGGCAGGGTCTTTATGAAGTTTGTCTCCACATCTTGACCATAGGTCACGTCTTTGAGCCAGTCTTGAAGGTTTGGAGGTGGCCCTCTACCCCAGTGCATCGCAATTCTCCTTCTTGCTAGGAATAGTAGTAGATCTGTAAGTTTACGGCCGAGGGGCGGGAGGTGTTTAGTTAGACCCAGAAGTGCTAGGACCGGGTCCACCTCCAATTGGGTTCCAGTGATTGCAGAGATTTACTACAGCACAAGTTCCCAGAAAAGCGCTATGCTGGGGCACGTCCATGCCAGATGAAGGTAGTCTGCCTCTGGGGCTTTACATCTGTCGCATAATGCTGGAGTCGCTGACCATTGTCTGAAGTTTCGAAGGTGTACAATATAATTGGTGGATAAAATTGAAGTGAATTTGTTTATATCGTGTATTCAATGAGACTTTCTGTGTTTGATGGGCGATGTACGACCAGTCTTTATCTGTTATTGTGTTTGTAGGGTTCTTTCCCATCTCTCTTTTGGAGCTTGGGGGGTAGACACCGTGTCATTCAGTAGCGACTTGTAGATTTCCAAGACCAGCCTTCCATTACCTTGTGATTGGATTACACCGTGGAGAAGTTGCCATGTCGGGGGCTGTTGCGGGAACGTGGGCAGGGTGTTTTGTAGTGTGTGGCGGAGTCTAAAGTATGTGAATAAGTCCAGGGCGTTGTCGTCTCCCCTCTCTCTGGCTTGTTGTGGGGTAATGAAGGTGCCCTCGACAAAGAGATCTTCGAGTATTTTATTTGCAATTTATCTGTCCAGTTCAGATATGACCTCTCTGTGGTTAGGGGTAGCCCTGCTATGAATCTCGCTGGAATTAATGGAGAGAACCTCGTTTGGATGTCGCTCTTTCTTGCGATCGTTTCCCAGATAAGAGTGCGTGACCTGGACTATGTTAAGCATTTTGTGGGGCACATGCAGATTACCCAGATTTAGTGTTCTGAGGAGAAAGGGCGTCACCAGTGCCCGTTCAATTTGAACGTGAGGTCTAACAAAGTCTGTAGCGTACCAGTGCCCTAGGAAGTGGGCTTGGGCGGCCTAGTAGTATCGTTCCGGATCGGGCAATGCAAGGCCGCCCTTCCTCACAGGTTTTATGAGTGTGGAGTATGCTACTCTCTCCACCTTGCCCGCCCACACCAAGTCAAGTATTACACTCCGGATACGTTTTAGGAATTGCTGTGATAATAAAATAGGGAATTTTATGAAGCGGTATAGAAGCTTGGGGAGGAACACCATTTTCACTAGTGAAACACGTCCCCACAGGGTGAGTGGGAGAAGCTTCCATCTATTCACCTTACTGTGTAGTGCAAGCGGCATCAGATCTAGAGCCGGCATCCAAACAGTAATGCTTGCAGAATGCCGAGGGAGGGAGAGGCCCAAGTGGCCGCCCTGCTTATGACTTGAAAAGGGACATGGTGCTGGAATGCAATAGCTGTTGCCTTGGCTCTGACTGCGTCGGCATGCATGATGGCCGGGAGTGGCTTGTGCTGACCTTCGTACGCTTCCTTGATGGCAGAGAGTATGCTGCGGGATATGGAAGCCTTGGAGGCCTGATAGCCTGGCCTCGAGCCGCCGAATGTGACAAACAGGGCATCCGACTTGCGGAAGCCCTTGCTCGTGTTCAAGTAGAATTTTAGGGCACGCCTGACATCCAGGCGGTGCAGCACTCCCTGTGCTTCATCCTTGGGATCGGGAAAGAACGTTGGAAGGACTATCTCCTCGTTCAGGTGAAATGCAGATGGAACCTTGTGCAGAAATGCCGGGTGCGTCCGCATGACTACCTTGTCCTTGTGAAAGGTGTTATATGTTTCAGAGGCGACCAGTGCCTGAATCTCGCTGACTCTGTGCGCCGAGGTAAGACCGACTAGTAAGGCCGTCTTGATGGTGACCAGCCTAATAGCCACGGACGCCGTTGGCTCGAATGGTTTGTGCGCCAGGGCGCCAAAGACTATATTAAGGTCCCACACAGGGTGCGGTCTCTTGACAGGCGGGTAGAGCCTAGCGAGACACGTCAGATGTTTCTTGACGATAGGGTGGAGGAGGAAAAAATGCCTTCCTCCGAGTTCTTGTATGCCCCAATGGCTGCAAGGTATGTAGGCAGGTGTCGACCTGTACTCCCGAATGAGCGAGGTGTGCTGAAAAGGAGAGCATGTCGTCCAACTTGCAGGCCAAGGGGTCGATTCCCTTGGAGTCTGCCCAGTGGCAGAACCTAGTCCATTTGCTCTTGTACTGGGCCCTGGTGACCTTGCTCCTGGTGCCCTGTATGATCTCCAGATTGGCCTGTGAGAGGCTAAGGTGCCGGAGCATTACCTGCTCAGGTACTACGCTGTGAGGGCTAGTTTCCCTGGTGCAGGGTGGATGATTTTGCCCCCCTGCTGTACCAGAAGATGTGCTAGGCCTGTCGGGAGGTGTATAGGTGGCACATCCGAGAGGCTGAGGAGCTCCGAAAACCATGTCCTGGCCAGCCACCATGGAGCTATCAGAATGATGCGGAGTCTTTGAGACTCCTTGATCTTGCAAGTTACTCTGTGTGTCAGGGGAGTGGGCGGAAAGGCGTAGGCTTTCATGCTGGTCCACTGTAGGTGAAATGCGTCGCCCAGCGAGCCGGGGTCCTGTCCTTGCCAGGATGCGAACCGGGGGCACTTCTTGTTATGCCAGGTGGCAAAGAGCTCCACGTGGGGATGACCCCACCTGCTGAAGATCTCCTGAGTAACAAGGTTGTTTAGCTGCCACTCGTAATTGTCTGCTCCCAGCCTGCTGAGCCTGTCCACCTCCAGGTTGGATTCCCCCGGGAGGTGGACTGCTGAGAGGTAAATTTCATTTTCCAAGGCCCATTCCCACATGCTGATCGCCAGTCTGCACACAGGAGCGAATCTGGTGCCTCCCTGCTTGTTGACGTAGTACATGCTGGTCGAGTTGTCTGTCTGAATGAGGACAACCTTGCCCCTGAGGAGTGGGAGGAATGCTCCGAGTGCTAGCCAGATGGCGTTCAGCTACAACCAATTAATTTGGTATTCCTGCTCCTGTCAAGTCCAGGTGCAGTGGACCTAGAGCTCGTCCAGGGTGGCTCCCCAGCCCTCGAGCGAGGAGTCTGTGGTGATGGTGGCCTGCAGAGGGGGCGGCCGAAAGGGCTTGCCCGTCTGTAGGTTGCAGTCCATGGCCCACCAAGTTAGGTCCAGGTGGAGCGATGGGGGAACGTTGATCCTCTCGGATTGTGCGCCCCGCTCCCGATTCCATGAGGCTGCAAAGTGCAGCTGAATCCTTCTCATCCTTAGTCTTGTGTGCGAGACGGCCAACAGAACAGCTCCTAGTAGACCGAGGAGATGTTGGTACCACCATGCCGAGGTCACTTCTCTGCTGAGGAAGTGGGCGGTGGCCCTCTTGATGGACGAGATCTTGTCTTCTGACGGGAAAACCCTCGGAGCACGTGTCCCAAATGAGTCCCAGGAATGTAAGTCTGCGTAGGGAGCAGCTGTGACTTCTTGAGGTTGAGCGAGAAGCACAGGTTGTGCAGTGTGTTCATAAGGGCATGAGACGAATGGAGAACGGCCTCCGGAGATGTAGCCCTGACGAGCCAGTCGTCGAGGTATGGGTAGCTGTGGAGGCCCTGCGCTCTGAGGAGGGCCGCTACAGCGTTCATGAGCCTGGTAAAGACCCTGGGGGCCGAGTTGAGGCCAAACGGAAGGATCTTGTATTGGAAATGGTAGCCCATGATTCTGAACCGTAGGAAAGAATGATGGAGCTGCCAAATTGGGACATGTAAGTACGTGTCCTTCAGGTCTAGGGAGCACATCCAGTCTCCCTTGTCCAATGTCTCTGCTATAAAAGCTGACGTAACCATCTTGAATTTTTGCAGGGGTAAGGAGAGGTTGAGGGTGGAAAGGTCCAGCACAACTCTCAGGCCTGCCTGGTTCTTCTTATGAATGGCGAAAATCCTGGAGTAGGCGCGAAAACCTCGCTGGGAGGCTGGGACGACCTCCACTGCCTGGCTCTCTACGAGCGACCGGATCGCCACCAAAAAAGTTGCTGTCCCGACCTGTGGGAGTGGAGGGCAGGATGAAGGAGAGGCTTGGATGGTTAGGCGGTACCCTGTGGATACTATGGAGAGGATCCAGAGGTGCGCTAAATTCTGGCGCCAGAAATGTGCATCGAGGGCAAGCCTGCCCCCCACCGGAGATACGTGGACCCGAAGGGGCGTGTCATGCCTTCTTTTCCTCAGATGCAGAGGTAGAGGAGGGGGACTGGAAACCCCCCCCCCCCTTTTTGTTGTTTGCACCGGCTCTGAGACGGCGAGCAGTACGGCTGCCTGGATCTGCGTTCCTGGAAGCCGCGGACCCCTCCATATGTACGATCTTTCTCTGAGCCCTGCTGAGATTGGGTGTAAGATTTGGCTGTGGTATTTGTAAGAATGGACAAGGACTTTGCCGTTTGTGAGCTGTTCTTTTTATTCGGCTCTTCATCCGTAGAGGACTGGAAGAGGTCTCTCCCTCGAACGGTAGATCTAAGATGCGCTCCTGGACATCCGGGTTGAATTTCATCGCCCGGAGCCATGCTGTGCGCCTCATGTCCGTGGCAATGCAGATGGCACGGACCCAGGTATCGATATGCGCTACTGTGGATTCCATGAGGTCATGGGCCATGAGCTTGGCCTCCGCTCGCCCCGCCTTAAAGCGTGCTTGGCATTGGGAGGGGCGTTCCGGGAGGAAGTACGCAATTTCCCACTATAACCGTTGGTTGGCGGCAGCCAGCATGGCATCTGCGTTGGCCTGACGCAGATGCAAGGAGGCACTGGAGTAGATCTTCTTGCCGTAAACCTCCACGATATACTCCTCCTTGCCTAGCAGCGCCGCAGAGGAGGCGGCTGAGGACCACTAGACTTGGAGTAAAGTGACGCCGCAGCGATCACTGAGGAGTGTGGCTGAGGATGGGTCGAGAGCAAGAGTGTGTTGCCCTCCATCTGACAGTACTTGGTGTCCAGGCATCGGTTGACCGGCTGGACTGAGTGGGGCTTGAGCCAACCCTTCTTGGCCAGGGAGACTACATCGGTTTGCAGTGGAATCCCCGTGAGGGCAGAGGGGCGCCTTGTGAGGACTTCAGCCAGAACCCCCTCTTGCGGCTGTTCGATCTCGGGCTGAGGGAGGCCCAGGTACTCCGCCAGGCCAGCAAGACTTTCATGGAAGGCTCTAGCTGAGGATGGCATGTCCGGATCCTCCTCCTCGTCCGTGTCCTACGAATCCGGAGGATCTTGTGGAGGAGGAGGGGTAGATGGAACCGGAGGCTGGGGTACAGAGACCACAGCCGGAGGCTGAGGAGGCAGCGGAGGTTGCAGAGTTGGCTGTGGAGCCAGAGGAGGCGGCTGCACCGGGGTCAGCGAGCCTGATGGAGGCGCCTGTGGTGCTGTTAGCATGGCGGGGAGAACTTCCCTGACTGCGTCCTTGATGATAGACCCCATCTGCGGAGACAACATGAGGCTGAGCAATTTGTCGAAGAGCACCTCCTCACTGGCCGTAGCGAAGAGGTGGTGGGGGTACCGACAGGGTAGCGGGGGACTACCGGAGCCGCTGCGTACCCAGTCCATATGGACGCATGGGAAAGTTGCCCTGCGCATATGAAGGGTAGACTGTAGGCCACACGTACCTGGTTGCAACCACTCCCACCTTGACACTCGTTCTTTGCCTAATTCGTGGAATGGCGTCGGACGGGTGTTCCTGTTTGGCACGGCGACCATTTTGTTGAGCTGCCTGCCATGTGCCTGCGACGTGATGTCCAGCCCGCTCGTTCTGGCCTCGTCCAAGACTCTTGCGTTTGGATCACTGGGCCTACCTTGCTCCTCGGGTCTCGGCCTGGTAGGTGTGACAGCCTCGACCAGCTGGTCGGTAGAGCTACGTTTAGGGTGCCCCTCAGACATATTGCCGGTGTTAGAGCGTAGCCCCTCGGCCATTGCACCGTTAAAAGGGCGGAGGCCCCTTGGGTGTAAACCAGGTACAAGAACCTTCCGGTCCCTCTGCACTGTGTCCGGGAGGATCCAAGGACCCCTCGACCCGAGGGCCGGTAGCTGTAGCAGCCTCGGTGCCCGTTCCGGTAGAAGGACCTGACCGGTCCCTCCCGCACAGGAGAGTCCCTGTGAAGGAGTCTCCCTTGCGGAGTGCGCTGGAAAATATCGGCCCTACCTTGGACCTGGCACGATGCTTCACGAAATTCTTGAGATCCTCTGGAGGAGACTTCTCGAAGAGCTCCCTCCACCTAGCTAGTCTGTTCTTCAGTGCCTTCGAGGACAGCGAGCCACACCCCGAACATGATTGCCAACCGTGGTCTGGGCCAAGGCAACGTAAGCAGAGGGCGTGGGGGTCTGAAGTTGGGAAGAGCCTGTTGCAGGATGGACACCTGCTGAACCCTGTAGAAGTCGACATGCGCCGGCGAGGAGCGGGACGCCTGAGGACCGAGTACCTGAATGATAGAAAAGACAAAAAAGACAAAGAGGAGAAGTATCCGCGTGTGGAATTACATGGCCGAAGAAAAACTCAGGAGCGATGGTGAATTCAGCCCATTCCCGTCAAAGCGGAAAAGGGGACTGAGGTGTGGCGCCGGAGGGCGGAGTCAGGGGAGCGCATGCTCCCTGGGCCACGCCCCTCTAAATTTAAGGGGGAAGAAGGTTTTTCTGGTGAAAAAGGTTCCGTCTCCCGTCCCTTGGAAGGGACGCCCAAACATTATGGAGGAAAGGGGATGGGAAGTAAGAGTACATGGTCAGCCTTACAATCGATTATCTTTTGGAGGAACAGAGAGTACATGTCAGGGTTCCAGAAATCAAGCCCCATGAGACCAATTTTGAAGTTCTCAATCTCTGACTGAAGCCTACAAAAGTTTGCATTATGCAAGACAAGGTTGTACTAGGGATCTGCTTAACGAACATCCACAAATTGTGGGCCAACCTAGCCAAGCTCCTATGCGAAATCTCTTCTAACCTGTTGCATTGGCACAGCATGTTAATCTCCTGACTAGGTAAGGTGGCAGAAGTAAAGATTACATTTGTCCTGTTCCTGTCTTTATTACACACACTTTTGTTGCCCAAATATCCTCTCGTTTCACTAAACTAAATAAAGAGCTCAAAATGCACCTGCCATGCTAAAAACACAGCGTGAAAGCTGATTAACAAAAGTATCTAATTGTCCTGGATTCCAGGATTGCTCCAGAACAGGGTAGTACCGAGGAAGAGGCAATATGCACTGATAGATGTGGAGCAGTCTTTCCAAGCACTGATTGCCAAAGTTACCATAGAGTACTGCTCAACATAAACCACCGTTCAGTGGATAGCAATGATGCCAAGCTGAAGGGCTTTCCACAAGTCTCTTAGTCTCTTAGCAATTCTGGGTAATTATCTCCACATTTCTTTATCCAGTCATGAATATCTTGCGAAGCAAGAGTTTTGCAATTAACCATAAAGTTAGTCTACCAACCCTGTTTCGCTCTTTTACATTCTCCATGGGAAGTATCTCAACACTTGACTTGAGGTAGTTAAGAGCAGCAGTAACACTCTAAATTGATGCAGTATTTTGGGCACAATCAGCATGTTTATAGTTTCACGTTTGCCCCACAATGACAAGTGCAATTGTTTCCACTTGAAAACACTATATTTCTTTAGGTCTGCCAGTAATATATATAAGTTAATACCGTAGATAAAATGTAACTCTTGTCCCACATGCACACCCAAGTTTTAAAGACCTGTAGTTGGCCACCTAAGAATACGCATCTTAGAATGCACCCCGAAACCAATTTTTTCATAAAGACATTACCTCATATTTCAACCAATTAACTTTATGTTCTAGCAGAGGCCCATATTCCCATTACAAGAAAAAAGAGGGGGGGTTTGCGGTCTCTGGATCTATGACAATAAACAAGTCATCCTACCCAACTCCACTGATAATTTGGTTCTAGTGGACTGCCATCAATAGTGCCTCTATTGGCAGGTCAAAAAACGCTTAAAGTTTTTTTTTTTTAAATGTGTTTATTTATAACACAGCACAGAGGAAACAATAAATGAACAGTAATTGAGTCTCACAGGTAGGTCAAGCAAAGAAAAAAAAAGAAAAGAAAATATATATACTCAAACCCCCCCCTCCCCAAAGTTCCTGCGGCAGTAGCAGAGGATATCTCATTCGGCCTGAGCAAGCTGGGAGCCCCGCTCCGACGGGGAGAGGGCCCGGGCGATCAAACGCGGTTTGAAAGTCAGGGCCGGGTAGTTCCGGTCGTAGTCCAAAATTGGAGCCCAAGTGTCAGTGAATCGGTGGAGCAGTCCCGCTTTGGCTGCCGTAACTTTTTCGGCTATTAGAATGTCCCACAGTTTAAGCCACCAGAGAGTTATCAGAGGGCCATCCGGAGACTTCCAAGTGCGAGCCACTGTAATTTTGGCAGCTAGTAAGAGATGGGAGATCAGTGCTGCTCTTCTCCCCGTTCTTGGGTACGAGTCCGGAAGTGGGATCCCCAAAAGAACCTGCTCAGGCGTTAGGGGGATCTCAACCTGGGTGATCTCTCGAATGATGGCCAGGCATTGGGTCCAGAATTCCTTCACTCTGAGGCAAGTCCACCACATGTGGAAGTAGGAACCTGGAGAGCCACATTGGCACCAGCAGTGGGGATCTAGGGCCCGCTGGAAGTGATGGAGGCGAAGGGGGGGGGGGAGAGGAGTAGTACCAGCGCAACAAGAGCTTATGGGCGCATTCCCGATTGGTAATGCACCGGGACGCCGTACGCGTTCTCGTCCAAATGTCTATCCATGTGTGGTCTTCGATTGCTTGACCCCGGTCCGATTCCCATTGGGTCATATAGGAGGGCCTGAAGAGGAGGGGGTCATCCTGCAAAAGTTTGTATAAGGCCGAGATTTTGCCCCGGGCCGGCAAGTCCTTAATCATGAGCTCTAGGGGGGGACAGGGGCCTCGCTGCGGCAACTCGAGTTTGGGGGTGAGTGCACCAGTGCCTCAGTTGGGCGTAGGAGAATCTGTCTGCCTCTGTAAGCTGGAAAGTCGTTTTGCATCGTTCAAAAGTGAGAGGGGCATCCATCTCAAAGAGCTGTCCCAAAGTTTCAAGGCCTCCCACCACCCAGTTCCTGAAGTTTTGCGGGTGGGCTCCCGGGGTGAAAGCGGGGTTAAGCAAAACTGGGGAGGCTGCGCTAAGGGTTCCAGGTACGCCTCCACATCTGCGGGCCCACTCCCATGCTTTCAACATCTGCCTGGTGGCAGTCAGTACCCCTGGCCAGTTGCGTCGGAGAGTGGTGGGGATAAACGGGAGGAAGCGGAGGGGAAGAGGAAGGCGAGATTGTTTCATTTCCACCCACTTCGGGCGATTAGAGACAAGATCCCAAGCTTGAAATTGGGCCAACTGTGCTGCAATGTGATATTTCTGAAAGTCCGGGACTCCCAACCCTCCCAGTTTCGTGCTAGACATCATTGTTCTCCGAGGGATCCGAGCTTTCTTGCCTTTCCATATAAAGCCAATGATTTTCCTCTGGAGCCGTTGCAGAGGGGGAAGAGGAATTGTGGTTGGGAGGGCAGCACATAAGTATAGGAAGCGGGGAAGGAGGTTCATTTTGCTTGCCATAATGCGCCCCAGAAGCGAGATCTCCTGGGTCTGCCAACGGGCCAAGTCCTTCTCAAGTTCCGCAAAGAGTGGGCGGAAGTTGGCCAGGTAGATCTTCGCAGGGTCAGCGGGGATCTGGACTCCCAGTTAAGGGATCACCTGAGTATTCCATTGGAGTGGGCTAAGGTTCTGCAGGGCTTCTCTTTCGCCTGGGGACAGGCCCACGCCAAGGGCCACTGACTTGTGGAAATTGATAGCGAAACCCGAGACCTTGCCAAAAGTCTAGATCTCCGCCAGGGCCGCCTTCATAGAGTCTTTGATGTTCGTGACGGTCAGAAGCACATCGTCCGCGTAGAGGGCAATCTTGTGTTGGGTGGCGCTGATCTTCGGGCCTGAGATGAGGGGGTTCTGGCGAACTCGCTGGGCCAGCGGCTCCATGGCCAGCGCAAAGAGCCAGGGGGATAACGGACATCCCTGTTGCGTGCCGCATGTGAGCGGGATCGGATCCGATAGGCGGCCGTTGACTCTCAGCCGGGTCCTCGGGGCCTGGTAATTTGCCAGGGTCATCCGCATAAACGTTGGTCCAAAGCCAAAGGCCGTCAAGGCGAGGGAGAGGAACGGCCAGTCTATTTTATCGAAGGCTTTAGTTGCGTCCAGGGAAATCAGGGCCAGTAGCTGGGAGCTCTGAGCAGAGACCTCTATTAGGTCTAGAGCCCTGCGGATGTTGTCCTTCGTTGATCTGTGGAGGACGAACCCGGTCTGGTCTGGATCTATAATGCTCGGAAGGACTGGGGCAAGGCGGTTGGCCAGGACTTTGGAGTAGATGTTGGCGTCCAAGTTTAACAAGGAGACTGGTCTATATGAGCTATTTTCCAGGGGGTCTTTTCCAGGCTTGAGAATTAAAACGGTGATGGATTCCTGCACTGATGGGGTGACGGTACCAGAGGTCGCAAACGAATTGAAGAGGCGGGTCATGGGGGCCACCAGTTGAGAGCGGAAGAGTTTATAGAAGCGTGTGGAGAACCCGTCAGGGCCAGGAGCCCTCGGCTTTAGGCTTTTGATGGCTTCCTCCACTTCCTCGGTAGTGATCGGGGACTCCAGTCCCTCTCTCGCCTCTGGTTCGAGGGGCAGAAGCGAGGCCTCCCGAATGTAGGCGCGCTGTTCATCTGGGTCCCGCGGGATTGCAGTCATTGTCTCCAACTGGTGGGCAGTTGCCAACCGTAATTTCTCGTCTTCCGAGTGATAGGTTCTCCCTTGTGCATCACGCTCTCTTGTGCGTCACGCAGGCCCAGGATAAAATTCCTGCTTAAGTTTTTTTTTTTTTTTTAAATCAAAGCACAAAGTAACTAAATGCGAGTGGGCCAGATTTCATTTGCTGGAAATTATAATTACCTCAGGCTCAGTCCAGCTGGCTGCACATGTACCAGTGTGGAAGACATGCTTGCTGTCACTACCTCAAATTCACCCAACAGCATCGACCCTTTCGATGGGATGGTCCGACGACGTATTCCATATCTATGACAGGTAATGTCCACAGCTGTGCTGCTTCGGAAAATCTTGGGCGTCTGCGTCCTGCGTCGATGACGTCGATGCGCCGTCCCCGAGGACGTCCTCCGATGGCCGACGTCACCCGATGTGATAAGTAGGACGCACAACGCCCATAGCCTCAGTTATAGTTTTTTCCCAGAACGTGTGCCACCAGTTTTCTGCCAGTCAGACACACACGGCCTTGCGGAACGCAAGCTGCAATCGCAAAAGAAATTCTGCAGCGGGGAAGGCAGGGAGGGAGCGATATGGAATATGTCGTCAGACCAGCCCATCGAAAGAACGTTACCAGGTAAGAAAGTAACTTGTTCTTCGAGGGGAATGGGTCCTCCGATGTATTCCATATCTATGACAGACTCCCAAAGCAGTACCAAGCAAGGAGGTGGGAAAGAATTTAGAATACAAATTTAGCATTCCCAATTAAATTGCGGAATAGAGAACTGCCTTGCCAAAGGCCAGATCTTGCCCTCTGATGGAATCGAGGGAATAGTGACGTACAAAAGTATGTACTGAAGCCCAGGTGGCTGCATCACAGATGTGACGAATAGGAACTCCCCTCTGGAGGGCAGTAGACGCAGCCACTCCTCTGGTAGAATGGGCCCGCAAGCCAGGCGGAGGGTCCTTAACCGCCAAGCGGTAACACTCGGAGATAGCTAAAATAATCCAACAAGACAGTCTGTTTCGTCACAGCTTGTCCCAAACGCTTTCCAGCGTAACCAATGAAAAGTTGATTGTCCACTCTGACCCGGGACATGCGCGAGATATAAAAGCTCAACGCTCTCCTAGGATCAAGCCTATGGAGCCTCTCCTCTTCCTTACCAGGATGTGGAGGAGGATAGAACGCCGGAAGAACAACCTTCTGGCTCAAATAAAATTCCGAAACCACCTTCGGAAGAAAAGAAGGACGAACTCCAAGGACAACCCTGTCTTTGTGAAACACAGTGAAGGGTGGCTTAACTGAAAGTGCCTGTAACTCACTCACTCTGCGAGCGGAAGTAACCGCAACTAAAAACACAGTTTTCATAGTCAACAGCCTCAAAGGGCAAGAATGTAAAGGCTCAAACGGAGCACCCATAAGAAACTTAAGAACAAGGTTCAAATCCCAACCTGGCACCAAAAAAGGAGACGGAGGGAACCCATTAGTGAGCCCTTTCAAAAACTGCGAAATTAAAGGAATCTTAAAATAGGAGCACTCTTCAGACGAGCGCTTAAATATGGACAGCGCCGCCAGGTAACCTTTAATGGTCCCCACTTGCAAGCCCCTGGGGGCCAAAGAAAGCAAAAAAGACAAAACCATGGGAATGTCGCATTCAAAAGGATCCACATTCTGAACTCTGCACCAGTCGCAGAACTTTCTCCAACGGCAACGGTACAGAGACTTTGTTGCCGGCCGCCTGGCCAAGAGCAACACCTCCATCAAGTCTTGAGGGAGGTCCCAATCCTTATACTCAACCTTTCAGAAGCCAAGCGTGAAGATTGAGGGATCTGACCTCTGGATGGAGAACCTGACCCCCTTCCCGTGAGAGCAGTTCGTCTCGGTAGGGAAGACGACGTGGAGGGCAGATGGACAAGTCGAGAAGGTCCGGGTACCACGTCCTCCGGGCCCACGCCGGAGCAATGAGGATCATCCGGGAACCGAACCTTCGTAACCTCCGCAGCACTTGCGGGATGACGGGGACTGGAGGAAACACGTACAGCAGCGGGAATGACCACTCCACCATGAACGCGTCTCCTAAGGCTCCTTTTGGAGGAAATTCCCGCGAGCAAAACCTTTCGCACTTCCGGTTGACACTGGAGGCGAAGAGATCCACTTGAGGGGTCCCCAAAAGGGCGAAGATCTCCAGGAGAATCTCCTGAGCCAGCTCCCACTCGTGAGAGATCGAACTCTGCCTGCTCAGAGCGTCCGCCGTCTCGTTGTCGTCTCCGGCCAGATGAACAGCCGAGATCGAAACTTCCTGCTGGAGGGCCCAGAATTCGAGCTGCATCGCCTCCCTGCACAGCGGAAGCGACCCAGCCCCCCCCTTTTTGTTGAGGTAGTACATGGCCACCGTGTTGTCCGTTAGGATCAGGACACTCTTTCTGCCGCATTGTCGGCAGAAAAGCCTTCAGGGCTAGCCTGACGGCCCTCAGCTCCAACAGATTGATATGGAGTCTAGACTCCGACGGAGACCAACGACCGCTGACTGTCAACTGGTTGGCATGAGCTCCCCATCCCGTGAGGGATGCGTCCGTCACGATCGTCACCTCCGGCCAGGACAGCCAAAATGGGGCACCGTTCATCAGATTGCCCACCACAGAAGGTCCCGGGCTACCGAGGGCGGCACCTGAACAGGGTCCGACAGCCTGCTGGAGGACTGAGACCACTGGAGCTTGAGTGCCCACTGCAAAGATCTCATCTGCAGACGAGCCTCTGGCACCAGAAGAATGCAGGATGCCATGAGGCCGAGCAGTCTCAAGAACTCGGACGCTGGGAGAGTCTGGGCAAACTGAAACTTGTGCACCATCTGCTGAACGTGAAGAGCCCTCACCTGAGGAGGAAAACACTGCCCCAGGGACGTGTCGAGCACTGCTCCGATGTACTGGAGCTGCTGCGTTGGTGTCAAATGGGACTTCTTTAAATTGAGGGAGAAGCCCAGCCTGTGAATGGAGTGGCAGGTGACGGACAGATGATCCAGGACTTGCTCGGGAGAGCTCCCCCTGATCAACCAATCGTCCAGGTAGGGGTAGACGTGAATCCCCCCTTTCCTGAGATGCGCTGCCACCACCACCATGAGCTTGGTGAAAACCCTCGGGGCGGAGGTCAATCCGAACGGCAGGACCCGAAACTGAAAGTGCGAGTCGCCAACCGCGAACCTCAGGTACTTCTTGTGCTTGGGATGGATCGGCACATGGAAGTAAGCATCCTTGAGGTCGAGAGACACCAACCAGTCCTGAAGTTGAAGGGCCTGGAGGACTTGAGAAAGAGTCACCATCTTGAACTTGTCCTTCCCGAGGAGTTTGTTCAAACCGCGCAAGTTCATGATGGGTCTCAATCCCCCGTCTTTCTTTGAAATCAAAAAATAAGGGGAATACCATCCCTTGTTCCTCTCCGCTACAAGCACCAGTTCTATGGCGCCTTTCTCCAGCAGGGCTTGAATTTCCTGCGCAAGGAGTGGATCCGTACTCTTCAAAGAGAGGTTCCCTGGTGGATTGTCGTGAGGCCTCTGCCGAACAGGAAGACAGTAGCCGTGGGTTATGATCTCCAGAACCCACACATCCGAAGTAATGGCTTGCCACTCTACTCTTGCGCCAGCCTTCCCCCAACCGGCAAACGATGGGACCTGGCCTCATGACTGAGTGGTAGCGGCTGCGGCGTTGCCTGAGGGCAAAGAGGCAACTGCCCGAGCAGCCTTGGCACCTCGAGTACCTTTGTTTCCACCTCTGGCACTCTTACGATGGCCTCTTTGACTGCTAGCTCCTCTCGCTTTACTGAAGGACGAGTAATAGCGAAAGGAACCTCCCCTCCATTGCTGTCCCCTAGGAAGAAAAGGCGGAGGTTGGCGAACTGCAGCGCCCAACGACTTTGCTGCAGCTTTGGAGGTCTGCAACCTCTCAAGGCTCTCGTCAGCCTTGCTGCCAAAAAAGGTGTTCACCTTCAAAGGGCATGTTGAGGAGCCGGGACTGCACATCAGGAGCGAACCCAGACTTCCGCAACCACGCAAACCTGCGCATTACAGTGCTCGCTGCCATGGACCGGCTGACGCAATCCGCCAAGTCCAAACCCGACTGAACGGCCTCACACATGGCATCCTTGCCATCCTGAACCATAGCAAGGAAACCATCCCGTTCGTCCCCTTCGGGAATATGATCAGCCACTAATGCAACACAGTTCCACAGAGTGTGTGTGAAACGAGACAAGGCACATATGGAGTTGGCCGCCTGAAGCGCCATACCCCCAGAAGAAAACACTTTCTTCGCCCAACCGTCAAAACGTTTGTTGTCCCTATCCGGAGGGATGGTAGGATACGACGCCTGCTTTGCCGGGGCCGTAGCTGCCTGCACCACCAAACTCTCCGGGGTGGGGTGTCTAGACAAGTAGCAGGGGTCGCTACTGGCTGGACGGTATTTTCACGACAAAGACTTGCCCACTGCCGGGAGACTCTCCGGAGCAGTCCAAGCCGCCGCCACCCTTCTCTGCAAAGCCATATGAAAAGGCAAAACCGGGTCAGTGGGTGGACCGAGATCAAGGATGTCCGCGAGATCATCCTGAACGAACTCCCCTGGGGGAGCTGACCAACCCAAGTACTCGGTAACCCGAGACATAAGGCGCTGATATGACGAATCGGCATGAGTGCCAGGCTCCGGCCTACAAAACTCCACCTACGGAGAGGTGTCCAGTCCACTGGCATCATGCAGTGACTGCCTCAGGTCATCAAACTGACTATGGCCCGAGATAAGGTCATCTGGAACTGTAACCGGAACCAGGCCGCCATCAGAGCCTTCATCACCCTCTGAAACGTACTCCAGGCAGGGAGAGAAAGGCCTCTGCGGACCAAAGCAGTGCCGGACCTTAGCCATAGCCTTTTTAGTGGCAAACCCCGTGCCACGGGGCCCCTCCGACACCACCGCCTCGAAAGGCGTCGAGGGTGCTGTGCGAGTCGGCGCCGGCGTCGACAGAAAAGGCGTCGACGTCAGCTGCAACGCCTCCAGCATCTGCGGTGTCGACACAGTCCTCGAAGCCGGAGCTCCGAGCGTGTCTCTCGACAACCTGGGCGCAGACGGCGTCGACGACCCCCTTGAAGACGGAACCTCGAGAGAAATCATCGACGACCTCGGCACCATAGGCGTCGACGTCTTCTTCGAAGACGGCACAAGATCACGCGGTCTCGAGCGCGTCGAGGACCGGGACCTGGAACGGGCATGGCGAGAACGGCTACCCTTGTCCGAGCGGGACCTCTCCCGCGAGCCGTGCCGACCACCCGAGCCCGAAGGCTTACGGGCGGTGTCTCTCAACCGGTGCCGACCGACCCCACTCGGAGGCGCAGACGGACCGGTGCCCTGCGATTCCAGAATCGCTAGCATCTGCTTCCCGAAGGAAGCCCATTCCTCCGGTGTCGCTTGCATGGAGGGATAAGCGACCCGCCGATGGGCGGAGTCCTCGGAAGAGGACGGGGAAGGCGACCTATGCCAGCGCTTCCTGGAATGCCTAGAAGAGGCGGAGGAGTGGCGAGACCGACTCCTGGAAGGAGACCCACCGGACTTCTGACGACGACGCGGAGAGTCACCCCTCGAGTCATCGGTCGAAAGCCCCGCAGACCTCGACTTCCGGGGCTTAGACACCCGACCTACCGACAGTTTCTTCTTGCGTTCTCGCAAGGCCTTTGCAGTGAGCGATTGGCAGTCGACAGTCGTCCGTATCGTGGGCCTCCTCGAGGCACCAGAGGCAGGCGTCGGGCGAGTCTGTGAACGACATCTTGGACCCACAGTCCCCGCAGTTCTTGAAGCCCGGACGCAGGGTCGAAGATGAGAAAGACATCGCCATGAACAGGTCTTCACACCAACCGAACAGGTTCAACGAACCGAGAAAGAAAACAGCAACTCCAACGAGTCGAGGCGTACCGAGATTCACGAAGCGAACACGTTCGCGGAAAAAACAGAACTAAGGCTATGGGCGTTGTGTGTCCTACTTATCACATCGGGTGACGTCGGCCGTCGGAGGAGGTCCTCGGGGACGGCGCATCGACGTCATCAACGCAGGACGCAGACGCCAAAGATTTTCCGAAGCAGCACAGCTGTGGAGATTACCTGTCATAGATATGGAATACGTCGGAGGACCCAATCCCCTCGAAAGGGCAATACTATCTGGGACTTACTATATCCAATAGGTGGTGGAAAGAATGGAGAATTGTGATCAAAGTGAGTAAAGCGGACTTAGACATCACGTGATGCAGAGGGTTTGTTTTAGAATATATTTGCCTCCAACAAGGATGAATATATAAGGTTTAAAAGATGAACATTGTTGTTTATCTTTTAGTAGTTTTGGGGTTCTTTGGGCCATATGTTTTGGCCTTCACGAAAGTAGGAAACTTGACGGTAGGTAGTTCAACATAATTAATTTGTTACATGTTACTGTCCACACAGAGCTCTGACGTGGCTATCTTGATCTGTGACGTGCAAATAAGAGGGTCTGACTCCCTCATACAAGCACTGGACTTACAGAGCAGAAGTTTGTGTAAAGATGAAGTCTCATTTCTAAACCTACTGTGGTGGGCAGGAAAAGTACGAAAGCACGTGGTCCAGCTTCACAGAACTTTGAGAGAGTGCTTTCCTTACCCCCTCATGTTTCTGTGTTTAGCATTTCCTCCCAAGGCAAAACCCTGGTTGTTTAATCAAGATTATCCAAGTAAACTCGTGTATAAGTAAACATCCATTACTTGACATTCGTAATGATGGCAGGAAAATATTGTAGTTGTTCAATTGTATGTGAGCATATCGTCTTTAGTGCTGATCTGTTACCCGATAATTAGAAAGTATCTGAGTGTGTCACGCCTCGGGTTCCTGTGCAGCGGCCCATGGTTATGCCTAGCAACACCTGGAGGCTGCCCTGGCATTTTTCTCAGTGCCAAACGGTCTGTGGGCATAATTGGACCACACCTCCCAGCAAACCTCGGCTACAGCAATCAAGTGACACGCACGCAACATGCTTTTCGCGTCCTCACACTGGGTAGCTATTTATATCCTTTCCAGCTGCGACCCGGGTGCTCCTTAACTGAGTTGTTTGCTACCTTGGTGAGTGCGTTTTTCCATTCTGTATAACCAATTACCTGACCTTGGCTCGCTCATTCAGACTTACATTTTGGATTGTTCTTTGATCTTCCGAGCCTCTGCACCCTTCGTTGCTTTCCCCCTGGTTACCGGTCCCCTGGCTTTGCTTCTACGGTATTCTATTTTTCTTGCCCTCCTGGATTGACGTTACTGGAGTATTCCTGCTCCGTTCCACGTATCAACGCCCGTTTACGAGTGTTGGACACCAATCTGATAAGCACTCCGATCCCGTGCTGTTTTTATAACACTCACCGCTTCCCTTTTATTTGTTGTTTTTCCCTGCTTCATGAACACGCTCTGCTACACTTCATAACGGTACCTTGCTGCACGCTCCATAAAGGTACCTTGCTGCAGGGCTCAAAGACGCTCTCCTGTGCTCATAAGGAACCCAACCCTGGAACACAAGAAACCTCCTGGACGCTCTCCTGTCTTCATCTTCATTGGTCACTCTCTGGATTGTTTTGTACGATTATTCTTAGACACTCTGCTGATTATCCCAGGACTTGCTCAGGACTTTTGTTTAGTGTGCACCCTCGTGCCGTCCGGGTTAGGTGGCTCTACACAGACATTCTTTTGGATACTGGGATTTCCTGCATTCACCAACCGCATCACTTACACTTCTCTGGACATCAAGTATGTTTCCGGTCTTCTCACCTTACACAGCAGGTAAGAATGGGATTATTGAGGGTGGTTGTGGTTCAGATCCGGCATATTTGGCTGCCTATTCTGAACATGTTGTATTGTTCTTTGTTCCCTTAGCCCTGTTGCTGCTCCAGCCTTTTTACTCAAGCCCCTGGCCTGTCAGGTGACTTATAGTCCTGCAGGCTGCACTCTTGGCAGGAAAAGTACATTTTTCATCAGTTCCTGGACTTTGTTCGAGTGACGTGTCCCCTTGAGGGTGTGACATAATTATAGCACCCAAGGGTTGTGACAGAGTGGGCAAGAAGGGACTCTGACAAACACTGGGCATATATCAAGATGATTATCATGAAGAGGTATCTATAGGATATTCCCTGACTGGTGAAGTGAAAAGGACCACAAAATGCATTCATATAAACTCAAACCACGACAATTTGTGACCTTTGGGTGGCACTGAAGAGGGGACCGTCATTGTTCCCTTCTCCCACATAATTGTACTTTATTCCTCAATCATCCCCTGCGGCAAATCACAGACCCTTTGATGCATGGATCAAACGGAATTGTAGGTTACAGAGACATTTTCTAGGATTCCAAGAATTAATCGCTTACTCAATGTAAACTGGATTTTGGAGTAAAGAAAAGCAAGGGGCTATATCACTTGCTTATGAAACTTTGGCTTCTTTACCCCAGTATTAGGAAAGTAGCCACTAGACTTCCCATTCATTTTAAAATGATCCTTCTACCGGAACCACGTTCATTATGGGCTTAGTCATCAATATTTACCAACTTTATTTTCACAGGGTCTCAACTGGGTTTCATGAAACACTGGAAGACACCTATGGGAAAATACTTTTCCTAGACACATTGCAGACATCACTGTCAGTCATGGAAAAAAGCCCTAGGTGTGTCCCAAATAAAGGAACAAAACGTAAAGATGGTACAGCACACCAATATGGTTGTATCAAATGTTTTCCAATACATCAAAGGAATGCTGGAGAGACTGTGTGAGGGACTAGATGTGTCACAAATAAAGGAACACAATATAAGATCATACCTAAAGGGTAGAACTTCTTGTTATGATCTTTTTAAGAAAATAACATTCTACCAAGTAAAATTGTCAAGTGAACTGTGATGAATCTAGGGAATTTGTTCCCTCTTCCCAAGGGGGAACCACCCTTTGGGATTAGGGAGGTGAGCCTGCCAAGCTTAACACCCCCTAGGGGACAGGTCCAGCGGTGATCCCAATGAGGGTGAACCCCCGCCACTACCCCCTGCCCTTAGAGGATAGGCAATCCCCAAATATGGATGTGTGTTATCCTCTCTTGTCTCAGGAATGTAATCGTTTTCTTGGTTACATGGGAGTTAACTTGCATAAGGACATACAACTTCCTACACCAATGGCTATTATGGTGTCAGACCGGACGCCAGGGGAGGGCCGGACGACCAGGGGAGGGGCGAGAGCAAACTATTCTCCAGGGTGGGGCGAGAGCAAACTATTCTCAAGGGCAGGGCCAGAGCAACTGATTCTCAAGGGCGGGGCCAGAGCAACTGATTCTCCAGGGCGGGGCGAGAGCAACCAGACCTCCAGGGCAGGGCGAGAGCAACCAGACCTCCAGGGCGGGGCGAGAGCAACCAGACCTCCAGGGCGGGGCGAGAGCAACCAGACCTCCACGGCGGGGCGAGAGCAACCAGACCTCCACGGCGGGGCGAGAGCAACCAGACCTCCACGGCGGGGCGAGAGCAACCAGACCTCCAGGGCGAGAGCAACCAGACCTCCAGGGCGGGGCGAGAGCAACCAGACCTCCAGGGCGGGGCGAGAGCAACCAGACCTCCAGGGCGGGGTGATCTCCAGGGCAGGGTGAGAGCAACCACCGGACCTCCGGGGTGGGGCAAGAGCAACCAGACTTCCAGGGTCGGGAGAGAGCAACCAGACCCCCCCTCCCACCCAGGAAGGGGGCAGGAGGAACCAGACCCCCCCACAGGACGGGGGCGAGAGGAACCAGATGCCCCCCAGGACGGGGCAAGAGGAACCAGACCCTCTCCCCAGGACGGGGGCGAGAAGAACCAGACCCCCCCAGGACAGGGATGAGAAGAATCAGACCTCCCCAGGGTGGGATGAGAGGAAGCAGACCCTCCCAGGGTGGGATGAGAGGAAGCAGGCCCCCCTAGGGCAGAGTGAGAGGAAGCAGACCCCCAAGGGGTCTGCTTCCCACTTTCGTTCCCTCAACACTGACAAGACCGAGGTGCTTTTCTTCCCTCCTAATACTCTCTCCCTTCATCCACTTTCCAACCTCCCCATATCTTCCCATGCCCGCAATCTCGGCCTCCAACTCGACTCCTCTCTCCTTCTCCAACCACATCTCTCTAACCTCTCGAGCTTGTCGGTACCACCTCTATAACATCTGCAAGATCCGCACCTCTCTCACATTCCATGCTTCCAACCACTAACTCATCACTGTACCCCCAGCCCCATGTGCCTCCTCACGCTTCCGCTCCTTCCAACTCTTGGCCCCCCTACACTGGAACTCCCTCCGGCTCTCCATCCGCTCTACCCCTACCTACTCATCCTTCCGTCACTCCCTGAAAGCTCATCTTCTACACCCCCCCCCTGACTTCCCTTCCCTACCCCTCCTCTCCTCTCCTACCCTTGCCCCCTGCTCTTCCCCCATCCCCTCCCCTTAAACCTTAAATTAGTAACAAGTACTACTTAAAGGCAACGAGGACACCAGAACATTCCCCCTTCCGTTCCCCTCCACCTCAAATCCTACACCGTCACACCTTCACCTACCCCCTCCTCTATCCTATCCCCCCCTTGTAAATAGTTTTACTTATTGTTCTACGACCTGTTCATGTTTGTAAATATGCTCTCTCACTTTGTATCTATTGTTATATTGTAAAGCGCTATATAAATTCAATAAACAAACATAAGAGGAAGCAGACCCCCACCCTCCCAGGACAGGGTGAGAGGGACCAGACCCCTAGGGCAGGGGCAAGTGCAACCAGACCCCCTAGGGCAGGGACAAGTGCAACCAGACCGCCAAGGCGAGGCAAGAGCAACCAGACCTTCAAGGAGAGAAATCTGTGTGAAAGAAACCAGGCACCAAAGAAGGCTGAGAGAAACCAAACCGCAAGGCGGGTTGCGAGACGCAAAACCCCTAAGGGGTAAAAACCAGGAGGTAGCCGAGTGGTGAAAATACCATGAGATTCCTTAGTGGGTAGCTTATTGTGGACTTACGAACCAGGGGGTTTCCAAGGTGGAAGAGGACCTGAGACTGAGACAAAGTAACTGGCAATCCAGGGAGAGAGACCAACCAAAGATGGATAAACAACCAGAGGAGAAGAGGGTGAAAGAGACATTTTGTGCCTTTACTTGAACTGTGTAAGGGGGCAAGAAACCCCTTTATGATAAAAAAGACATAACAGTGGGGTCAGAAACCAGAAACCATTCTATTGTTTGGGCAAAAGGCCCTTTATTGTACCTTATTTTTTTTCTTTTTAGTTTACAGTGGTAGGGACAGTAATTGGGCTAGAATAAGTTTCTGGATGGTGGACTGGGATTATTTTGTACAACTTCCCGACAAGCACTCTTTTAGACTCCCTTCTTTTCTTTAAAAGTGGGGCCGAGAAACAAAGGGGCTGAAACAGAAACATGACTAGAGGGGAGTTATTTCTATTACTTAAACCCTGAAGGCCCTGCTGCCCACTCCTAACGCAGGTTTCCTTTCTGCTCTTGAACAGCCCTACAGTAGTTATGAATTTAGTTTCTGATTTATAAATTCATATTCAAAATTGCAGCGGAATGGCAACTCTCAGCAACCACCAGACTCTCCTACATACTTCCAAACCTACACTGAAACATGGCTTAAAAAAGTGGGGCAGCTTCTCATCAGGTCAGCAGGGTCATTTTGACTGCAAACTAACTCCAGCCCCTCCTCAGCCAAAGAGTAAGTAGGTAAGCTTTGTGATAAATTGGCTTAAAAATCCTTTTTGGACAGAAACTGCTACTTAAGTGTGAGGAAGACGAATACATGATGTATCTTTTGGAAATGTTCCTTCTGATGGATTAGTCCTTTGTCTCACAGATTGCTCATCTTCGGTATATCCTTTGCAGCACTGCTGTTTTAAGAAACCTGTTCAGCCACCAGTGGGTGCAATGCAGCTCCGCTAGGTACGATAGGACACCCATGATAACTGACATGACATCAGGGGCAGTATGTATGCAGCCAGCATCATTGAATGACATCAGGTCCACCTTTTTCTCCTAGCCGTCGGCAGCTGAAAGATCTCAGAACAGCACAAAGTGACATCAGTCATGAGGGGACAGCTGGGAGAGCACTGTGGAATCTGTGGGAGGAAGTACTACTCCATCACAAAGAACATTACTCAAATATAAGTAATTTGTCCTTCTAATGGATTCTTTCCTACCACAGTTGCCTAATCTTAGAAATATTACCAACATAAGTACCTAACCAAGGAGCAGAGTGGGAAAACATCACCTACAGCAGCTTGTGAAACGTGTACAGATAAGTCTACATAGCCGCCAAGCCTGTGGTACAAAGGGGGCCTGAGCCTTTCAGGCACTTGTTTCCCAGCCAGATCGCAGCACTAAAAATGCAGACAAAGCTTGACCACAATAGGGTTTGCTTACTAACAGATCTGCCTGGTTTGACCCCAGCGTAACAAACACAGATCTGGTTATGCTTCCTGATATCCTTTATCTAAGATTAGATGGATGAGGTGAAGGGTAGAAGACAGGAAGATGAACTTTCAGCGAAAGGTGGAAATCCAACATGGCCATGGGAAGGAAGGTCGGTCTCCTCCTGTAAATCACTTTCTCCTTAGGGAAAAAAGGAAAGCAGGTTTCATAGACACAGCTTGGAGTACATGTAGAACAGTCACCTGCCTATTGGAAGTGACAGTGATCAGGAAAATCATTTTAACGGCTCAAACTGAGCAGCCATGAGAAACATCAAAACAAGTTTCAGATCACAATGCAGAAACAAAATGGCATTGCGTAAACTGGTTTGATGCTTGTAAAAACTGCATGGCCATGGGGATTGAAAAGAACATGGCCTGGCTCCTCGTAAAAGCTGCAAAAGTGGCCCGGTATCCTTTCACAGTGCTAATCTGAAGGCCCTGCCTTGCCAAGGAGAGCAGGGAAGAAAGAACAGTAGAGGTCAGGCAGATCAAGGGCTCTGGACCTCCTCCTTCGGCACCAAGCTGAAAATCTAAGCCACCTGCAGGCATATGATATGACATTTATAACGCGCCTATACACAAGTGTTACAAGGCGCAACAAGGCAAGGGAGGGGAAACAAAGGGAGGACAAAGACAATGATCTTACTAGGCCAAGTGACATTGAGATTGCGCAAGTGCAGGGGAGAGGGGAGAGGAAACGTGCAAGGGGAAGGAGAGAAGGGCAAGTGCAGAACACAGGATAAAAAAAAGTAGTGCGGCCAGCAAGTGGCAGTGCAAGGGTTAAGTACAGATAAGTGTCCGGTAAGGGCAGGTAAGGGGACTGTAGGGTTTCAGATACAGACCCAAGTGCAAGGGTTGCCAGGTGGCAGTGCAAATGTGCAACTTGGCGGGCAAGGACCTGAGCCTGAAGTTCAGCGGTAGCCAGGTGACCCGTGCAGTATCAAAATGAGATCGGCAGGGAAGAGGAATAGAGAAGGCAGAAGCAAAGTAGAAAGTCTTGGGGTGCTCCTTGAACCGAAGATGGTTCTGCTAAAGTTTCAGAAAGGAAGGGAGGCTGTTCCAGAGGGTGGCGCCGCCAGAAGAGAGAGATCTGCCCCCGACTCGTTGCTTGGAGAAGTGCCTGACCCTCCAGGAGGTGGAAGTGGAGGAGCGAACAGCTCGAGTAGGAAGATATTTTCGAAGAAAGAGTTGGAGGTATTGCGGTCCCCCACCCCAAAAGGCCTTGTGGACAATGCAGAGGGTCTTGAACTTGATCCTTGCAGTCACCGGGAGCCAATGGAAAGATTTCAGGGCTGTAGAGATGCTATCCCTGGGCTTGAGGCCAAGGAAGAGTCTCTCAGTCCTGTTCTGGATGAGATGTAGAGGACGGAGAGTAGAGGAAGGCAGATTTAAAAAGAGGCTGTTACAGTAAGTCAAGCCTAGAGAGAACCGAAGCTCTGGAGACAGAGCTTCTGAGGAAGGAGAGGAAAGGAAGAATACCTCCGAGGAGGTCCAGTTGGTAATTTGACTTCTTAGAGATGTCAGAGATGTGAGGAGAGTGTGGAGTCGACGATGACCATGAGATTCTTAGCTTCACAGGTGGGGGCAGGAGGAGGGTCAAGTGAGGCAAGTCAGAGAGTAACAGGGAAAGAGGGTGCAGGTGTGCAGATGAGGAGGATCTCCATCTTACTAGAATTCAGGCAAAGATCATTGACGGCACACCACTACTGGATTGCAGACAGAATCTGGGATGAGAGAAGGAGAAGAGCCGGCAGAGGGGAGCCTGAAAACGAGCTGAGTGTCATCCGCATAGCACTGTAAATTGGAGCAGAGCGCAGCAATGCGGTGGGCGATGGGTGCCAGGTATTGGTTGAACAACCAGGGAGAAAGGTTAGACCCCCGGGGAACACCACAGTTAGAGCGAGAGATAGAGGAAGGACCCAAGTTGGACCTGGGAGGGTCGGCACGAGAGGAAAGTGGTCAGCCAGGCCAGAGCCTGATCAGTGATACCCAGGTTATCAGGGAGCTGGATGAGCAGGATGGCACAGTTGACCGTGCCAAAGGCAGAAGTGAGATCACGTAAAATGAGGACAGAGGGGAGATTAGCATTGAGGTTAGAGCTCAGGTCTTCACGGATGTTCAGGAGAGCAGTTTCCGTGCTTCTGGATGCTCTGAAGCCAGACTGATGGTCATGGAGACAACCAACAGATGAACTGTGAAGATTAAACAGGGAGATGGCCAGATTTTTCTGCATGAGTTTGCCCAGGAAAGGAGTGATGAGATTGGACGATAGTTAGCCAAACAGGAGGGTTCGGCTGAGGGTTTCTTGAGAAGAGGGTGCAGAAGAGAGTGTTTCGGGGTGAAGGGAAGGTTTCAGTGGCGAAAGAGTGGTTGCAGAAGTCGGCCATAGCTGGAGCGAGGGTATCAATGGATGGACTTGATAGCGGACCTCCTAGCAGAAAGGAATACATCACACTACTTGCAACTCAGCCTGTCGGCAACAAGGCATGAAGGGTGAGGCTGTTGAGGCTTGGTTGGAGGACTTTATCCACCAACTAGGAGAGCAGATTCACTGCGTCACTGGGAGGTGCAAATGTGGGCAGATGCTCATTTCCAGAGGTTTTGCATACAGCTTTCTCCTGGAACAGTCCAAGTCAATCAAGGTCATGGTAGACCCGAACCACCAAAGTCTCCACAGACCCAGTTCAATGACAGGAATTGCACCAAACACAGAGGAGGGCAAAGATTCACTCTACAATCAAAGCATCCTACAGAATTGCCCACGGGGCAAATTCATTGGAGCAGAACAATTTCCACTTTCTGTTGACTCTGAAGCCAAAGAGGTCTAACCTTGAGGTCCCTTAAAGGGAGAAGCCCTGGTCTGCAACTTCCTGGCAGAGCTCACACTCATGGAGATATCAGCTTCTCAAGGCATCTGCAACCACGTTCTCTGTCTCAGGAAGATGGGCAGCCAACACAGACGTCATTCTCCAGAGACCAGAATATCAGTCAAATCCTTTCCCTGCACAGAGGCAGTGGCCCCCACCACTTTGCTTGTTGAGGTAATGTCTTGTGTGAAAAACCAGCGGGCTTTTCACTACCCGGACCCGGGGATCCCTTAGTCAGGTAGCTAGGGCACGGTCATCGCCTTTGGATCCAGACCCTGGGGGTGGACAACTGCTGGAGGATCACCTGTTTGAGGAGTCCTCGGTGTGTGGGGGAGAGACACCTGATGGCGAGACGCGGTATAGCCCTATCCAATCCTATCTTTTAGGATATTCCAACTTGAAAAATCCCGCCGCCCCGATTTTCCTACACATACACTGAGTCGAGGAAAAGGGTCTAAGGCGGAAATGATGACCACCCATGCAATACACTGGACATGTCCCTCTAATAAGATCAGGCAGGGTCAGGAGCTTTACTTTAATCACGCACACCTAAAACCTATTAACTCTCCCCACATGGTTAAAAGGTGGAACACTGAGACCCACTTTGAGCAGGGCGGTGCACGAGAAGGAGCAGCTCCAGCAGGCCGATGGCGAACCAGGCGCAGGAGAATGACAAATCGAGGGGTTGAACTGAAGGGGCAGGAAGCCAGCAACCCCCCTGACGAGAGAGCGTCATTTTCGAAAGGCTGTGAGGATTGCGCACGACAGCCCAGCTGGAAGGGAGAAAGAGTCTTCCGAGTGCTACAAGGTTACCAGCCACCCTCCCGGGTGAACGGCAGAGTTGGGGAGGCGCAGAAGCGCCAGTGGTTACAACCTTGACTCCTACATCAAAGGCGTGAAAGACAGAAAGCATCTAAACACGAACGGTGAGTTAAAGGAAGCAAAGAAAGCCTGGTCTGTATTTAATTGAAATGCTTGCGACAGTATCCGAGGGATGAAGGTTACGCGAGCGCTGATAAGCTGCGAGACAAAGTGAATCCGTTGTTAAGAACTGTGAATATGAAATACAAAGTAGCAGAGTGGTCCGGCGCAGTGAGATTGCCCAATCTAAAGTCTCTGTGAAATGTTTTAAAGCTGCAGAGGGAGCAGGAAGCAAGAGAAAAAGTAACCACAAAACCGCATGAAAGAAAGGTTTGAAAGACTTGGATCTAGGAGCAATTGATATGACAGCAAGTCATACGTGGAATTGTACGATCGAACCAAAAAAAAAAGGTCAGACTGTACAAAAAGTCTGAAAAAGTAAGTAGTTAAGTAAATAAATAAAAACGGGTGCTTTGGGGGTGTCCCCTGCAACACCCTGCTCACTATACTTTATAGTATAGTGAGCGGGGGAAACCCCTGCAGCTACCCGCAATAAATAAATAAATAAATAATAAATGAAAAGGACCCTGCGGAGCCGGTTCCCGATCATGGAAGTGAAAGGGAACTGGCGCCGCAGGGACACAGTGTGAAGAAAAGATAAGTAGGGTTTGTTTATGTTAGGGGTGTTGGTGTGGTGTGGGTGGTGGGTGTGTTGGGGGAGTGGGTATGTAGTGATTTGCAGTGCTTGTTCGCATGGAAAATGTACAAAGCTTTGATGGTGCGTACATTTCCCATGCAAACTTTTCCATCACTGACTTTTCTGTGACGGAAAAATCACGTAGATCCTCATACATAGCAAGTACATTTTCCAAGAGATATTGGAACTGAAGGAAAATATGTAAAGTGTAATTAAAGAAAGAAAGGGGGGTCAATGTGGTCATGTGGAGGTGAGGGCAAGAATCCTCCTAGTTTCGAAAGGTGGCTCGAACCCGACAGAGGGAAGCCCATGTGTGGAATGTGAATAAAGCTTGGGGAAGGGAATTAACCCACCAAGGAGAAAACGTTTGAGCTCGATTGAGGGGAACTTGGAGAATAGGTTTGAGCCTGATTAAGGGAAACTAAAGTGAACTGCGACCAAATACAGTACAGTGCGTTCGAAAGCCAAAGTGTGTTCATCCATCAAGTACTCCATCTAACCGTGTGCTATATAACGTGGGGACGAGAATTAATACAGATTAATATTGCCATTCTGACATTTGATTTCACCACTGATTTTTCCCTTTTTTACATACATATACCTAAGTCACATTAGTTTGTATAAGAGTGAGGGCAGGCATTAGGATTTTATTAGTATAGGCCTTTATTGTTTGAATGAAACTGACTATCACTGTTTCTTTATTATTTGATGGTCGAGATTACTCCCATCTTAGTTGGACAGCCAGACAGGAGTTTTTCCAACCCCCTTGAATTAAACAAAGGTTTTGAAACTTGCAACTCGTGCACCATGCCTCCCTTACAGTTGCCACTGTCTTGTCCTTCAGAATCAGGACAATTGCCTGGTGGCCTACTGTTCCAGATAATTGACATGATCCCTTTGTCTCGGCATTGGACCGAAGTTCACACACCATCAGATCGCTTCGGTGATCACCCCAATCTTTCAGACAGAGATGTATGCGACAACCTTCAAGTGAGACTATGGTTACTTGAAACGTCTTTCACTTTAGCACACTGTCCCGAAGGACCCTGGTCAATGGTTAAGTCCTTGGGGTCTAGACCAAGGGGCCCACTCCAGAGAAAAAAGATAACAGGGAAGTCAGGTGATAAAGATCTAAATTGAGGTCTCAAACCTAGGCATCGGCAAGACAATTCCAGTGCGTCTGAAGAAAGGGGCAAGTCTTATCCCTCAAAGGGCGCAGTGGAAAGAGTTCAAACAGCAAATGCTGCAATTGTTTAAGAAGGCCGCAACTGTTATGGCTTCGGCCTCATCAGTGATGATGCTGATGACTGCAACCGGAGAGACCCCAGAACGAAGATGTTAAAAAAAAAAAAGTTCACACGCCCTCGAGCTCTACCATTTTGAAACCTGAGAAGGCATGGAAGGCTTGTCGGTCTCGTCAATTGAGACCCTTCCCCTCAGTGCTGCCTCTATTGAAGGATTGCAGCAATACCCATGAGATCAGGGCAAGCCTTTTCAAGTCCATGCAGCCCATCTTCGATGACACAGGAGAATCCGCCTCCTTCTGGGTGGAACCCTTAACTGGAGCGAGACTTGATATAGGGGCAGACTTTATGGCAGAACAAGCAGACCTCATGGAGCTGCCTGGGTTCTCCAACTGGTCAAATAGGGACCCTGCCTGCTCCTCCTAAGAAACCCCCCAGACAGACCACCAGCTACACTTTATCGATAACCAGAGCCAGAGCTTCAAGAGGAGTTAAAATCTCTGTTGCAAAGGGGAGCAGTAGAGGAAGTGCGACTGGGGGAAAAGGGGACGGTTTGGTGTCCTGCTACTATTTGGTTGCCAAGAAAAGAGGACTCTGCCATCAAATACTGGTCCTCCGGGCCTTGAAAAAGATCCTGAGGAGGAACAAGTTAATTATGGTGAGATTGTGAGGGATTCTCCAGGCTCTTCAATCACAGGACTGGCTGGTGTCGTTGGACCTACAGGACGCCTATTTTCATGTGCCGATTGACCGGAAGCAAAGACGTTTCCCGAGATTTCACATTGGGGACACTCGTTACCTTTTCAGAGTGCTCCCCCTTTGACCTGACCTCCGCACCAAGGGTGTTCACCAAAAAGATGGCAGTGGTGGCGACTTACCTCAGGAGAACCGCAGTCTTTGTCTTCCCACATATGGATGATTGGCGCATCAGAGGTCAGTCCCCAGAGCAGGTTTCAAAATATCTCAAGGCCACTTGCTCACTGCTGCACACTTTGGGCTCCTCCCTGAATTTGGAGAATGTGCGCATGTCACCAGCGCAGAGGCTCCAGTTCATCAGAGTGATCCTGGACACTTGGATGGGACCCCCTCACCCCTCCCTACGAGGAGAGAGTCACCATAATCGGTCAAATGGTCTCATTGCTCCGGAACTCGAACAGTCCACTAGTTTCAGTCTTCCTTCGCGTCCTGGGCCTCATGGCTTCCTGCATTTTCCTGGTTTCAGATGCCAGGTTGCGGATGCCATCCCTTCAGTGGTTTCCTTGGGGTCAGCGGTCACAGTACTCCAGCAAGATGCCGATGTCCTCAGAATAGGAAGGTAGATGGTCAACTACCTGGCTTGGTGGACCAGCAGGGGGAACATGATGGGGGGGGGGCATTCTGGAACCTCAGCCGGAGGCCCAAGTGGTCACAGATGTATGAAAGGCAGGGATGCTCATTGCAGGGATCTGCAGGAGAGTGGGCTTCGGTCCCAGGTGGAATTCTGGTGCTGTTGCTGCAAGCTGTCTGACTAGCACTGACTGGTTTTGCACCGTCCCTCTGGGAGAAAATTATACTGGTTTTGACGGACAATTCAGTGCCCATGCACTAGCTCAATAAGCAGGGGGGTGTATGATCGTTGTCCCTGTGCAGGGAGGCTATGCAGAATTGGTTCTGGTTTCTGGAGAATAAGATCTCGATCGCCATGTTCATCTCGAACGGGATGGTCGATGCTCCGAGCAGGCTGGGTTCAATTTCTCATGATCGGGAGATCTGGCTGGAAGTCATTTCGGTTATCTTCTCCTTCTTGGGAAACCCCATCAGTGGACCTGTTTGCGATGAAGGTCAACTTAAGTGCAAACAGTTCTGCTTGTGGGAATTTCATCCTCTCCCACCCATGGGGGGGGGGGGATTTGGGGATGCTGTTCTGCTGGAGCAGGTACTAAACCTTTACTATGCATTCCCTCGGATTGCAGTCATCCTGTTGGTCCTTGGAGGTTGAGGAGATTTCAGGCTCACCTGATCCTAATCGCCCCAGATTTGAGGATGTGGTACCCAGATCTTCTGGAGTTGGGGAAACAGCAACCAGAAGCAAAGCCACATGCCGCCCCTGCCCAGGTCATTTGCCCACCTGGCCTGCTTCCTCAGTGGCCAAACCTCTTGCCGCAGTCGGAAGGACGGGTGCTTCACCCAAATCCGAAGGGTATCAACCTACATGTGTGACTCTTAAGAAACTGAGGTATGGAGACTGGAATCTGATGGATTAGGTTTTGGAGGTGTTTCTGGCTGCACGCAGGCCTTCTATTAAGCCTATTTATGCATGCAGATGGAGAAGGTTCATAGCATGGTGCAGAGAGAGAAGTACAGATCCGTTGTTCTGTTCCACTACACTGGCTTTGGAGTTCTTACTGTCCTTTGCCAAGCAAGGCTTATAGGTGGTCACGGTTAAGGGGCATCTAGCTTCTTTGTCATTGTTCAAGAGACTGCTTGAGGAAGACTCCTTTTCTGTCCCAGTTGTGTCCCAACTTTTGAAAGGGTTGCAGAATAGGTTTCCTCCAACCCGTTTTATGGTCCCAGTGAGGAACCTTAATCTGGTCCTCATTCCCGATGGCAGCTCCTTAGAGCCTTTGCACTCAGTGTCTGTTAAGATTCCTCACTCTGAAAACAGTGTTTTAGTGGTCACCACTTCAGCCAGACATGTAAGCAAGTTGCATGCTTTAATCGAGCAAGCCTCCATTCCTTGAAAGTTCGGCTAAAGTGTCTCCCTAAAGCCATCTCTGACTTCCATGTCTACCAGAGTATCTATTTACATGTGTTTTTTCCACCACTTCACACATTTAAGGAGGAAGAGAGGCTACATAGACTAGACCCGAAGAGATTACTCATTTTTTCGAAGAGAAAACATTCCATTCATGGCTTTTTCACAATAGAGTATGGGTCGGGCAGTGACTAAACAAACAATTTCCTGTTGTATTGTGCTTCGTAAAGTAGAATTCTATAGAAAGGCCAGGAAGTAGGTGCCAGCGGGCAATGGGCACATTGCACTAGAGAGGTAGTTTCTTCTTTAGCCTTGCAGACAGGGGTGGGAAGTGAAAGACACTGTCAGGCTGTCATATGGACCTCCTTACATAGTCTTGATTCGCAAGGTTTTCGGGTTCTGTGTTACAGAAATGTTCACTCTGCTGCATAGCATGGGGGAAAGATGGGGAACTGAAGTGTAGGGGGCATAGTGGATGCTAAAAGTAGGGGTGCCAACGTCACATCCGGAATCAAGGAGTGCTGGAGTCGGGGCACGATGGTGCACTATGCCGCCCTGTCAAAATGTTCTTAGCAGCTGGCACTGATGGGAGTATCTATCAAGATGAAGAATCTCTGGGAAAACAATCCATAGAAAGAATATTACAAGTATGTATTTTTTTCTTTTTTAAGATCAAGGATCTGAGGCATAACCTTTGCCCACTACCTGGAGCCAGGCCAGGGATTACCTCCCCCCAACGCTTCAGCAGAGCGATCAGGCAATGCTAATCAGAGATCACTACACCAGTGGCTTCAGCCAATCATGTCAATAAAGACGACTCTTCGATATAATGGCTGAACATCAGTCTTGACACACTGCCTTGTGTTCAAGCACATTGAATTGGCTGCAAGGAACAAGTTACCTACCTGCAACTCATTTTCTCTAGCAGGGGTCTTGCATGGATTCACATGCTGATGAATATTCCCCGTCGTCAGGCTGGGAATTGTTGGTAAAAAGAAAGCAGTTTTGCTTTAGATTGAAAACTGCTCCTCTCCTCTATAGTCGATCATTGTCCTGTGGGTCATACTGCCCCTAGCCAATAACACTCGTCCCCCTAAAATCCACCCCTGGTCATTATCTTCAGATTTGATAGCGCACGTAAAGTGGTATTATGAACCAAGAAGAGCTATAGAAGGGAAGTAGGGAGGGTTTGCATGTGAATTCATGCTGCAAAACCCATGCTGGAGAACAAGAGTTATAGGTAAGTAAAGTGTTCCTTCTCCAGCATGGGGTCTTACATGGATTCACATGATCATGAATAGGATTACACAGCAGTACATATACCCAACCACAGGAGGTGGCAAGGCTCAACAGAAGCAATACACTTAACCCTGGAACAGACTCACCTCAAACAAACAGTGTCGTAGCACTGCTTGGTTGATCTGGGACTCCTCCCTGGAATCCCTGTCGACACATAGAATCTCAGGAATGTTTGGGGAGACCTCCACGTAGCAGCCCTGCAGATGGTGAGCAGGGAAAAACCAGAGAGAAACACTGTTGTTTCTGCAATGGCTCTGGTGGAATGGACTCCCGGCCGGCCTGGAAGAGCTCTGTTGGCCAGACGATGAGAGTGCATGATACAGCCGGAGAGCCACCTGCATATGAAAGCTTTAGATAGGGCCTTCCAGTGGTCCCATAGGTCCAAAACTGAAACAGCTGAGACATCTTCTGAAAATCCTTCCTGCGTGCCACATAAAACTTCAAGCCACGAGCAACATCCAGCAAACACAACACCCTTTCAGCAGGCGTAGAAGGGTTTGGATAGAAAATTGGCATAACCAAAGGCTCTGTGAGATGAAACCCTGAAGGAACACTTTGGCATAAAGGTGGGATAAGTTCGCAGCACCACCTTTTTATCGTGCAAGGTGGTGCTGGTGGAAGCTGGTAGTGGGTGATCCTAGGACACCCGCTACCAGCCTCCCACACCCCTGCTAGATTCCAGATCCGGCTAGCATCCAAGGCACTACCTGTACCAGCCCAGCACACAGTAATGGCTCTTCTTGCTACTGGCCCTCTCCACGGCCAATGCCTGCCTGCCCATCTTTCACTATGGGCGCAACTCAGCATGCCTTTAGTTAGACACTGCACACAAGGCCCTGACCAATAACTACTCCTCTACCCCCTCAACCAACCTCCTCCCTCCTCCCTCATTCTTGCCTGCACTAAAATGGATTGGTGTGGGTCCACACCACCAAGCCCCACTGGGCGCAGATATGAGATCCATACTGGCCCAATCCACACTTGTCCAACCCCAGATTACACTGCATGGGAATCCATGCCACACTACTAGCCACCGTCCACCTCTGGGACTTAAACCCACGCTACTGCCGCATCTCTGCAAAGCCGACCACACCCGGCAGCCGAACCAACTTCCACTCCTTCATCGCCTCCCACCACAGCCCTGTCTACGCCGACCACCCCAACACAACTCCAAGCACTTTCCACTTGTGCTGGGATCTCAGCCCACTCAGCTCCCTGCCTTGGCGAACTCTGTCGACACAGACTTTGCTCCAGAACATGCCCTGATAATACCACCTCCGGTCCCAATCCTAGGCCGATTACCTCCACTAACCCCACTACACCCCTTACCAAGACTCAGCAGCCACCTAATAACACTCCAACAAGGTCCTCTCTCTTCAAGCAACCCACCAACTCACTCAAATGTGCTGTCATCAATGTAAGGTCCCTAGGTGCCTATGCAGTGAAAATCCACGACCTCATCATTGAGCTGCAGATAGACATCCTAGCCACCAGAGAGTCCTGGCCACATGATGCTTCTGGACCACTTCTCTCTATGGCCATCCCGCCCAACTATGCCATCTATAGATCTGATCGCTTAGGTGCACTAGGAGGGGGAGCCGCCCCTATATCAAAGTCCTCACTACAAATCAGAACATGCACTCTGCCCCCACATCAGGGTACAACATGTTACTCCTTAAACTGACCACAGGCTCCCAAACCACGATTAACATTCTTTTTATATATAGACAACCCAAAGGCCCTAACCAACCTGATCTTGATATTCCGCTCCTTATCACGCCTTTCGTGAAACCAGCATCTAAATGCATCATACTAGGAGATATTAACCCAGGTTTCATTGACCTCTCTGACCCCAAAGCAACCGCATTGTCAACTGCCCTTAGTGACATGTGCTTCACCCAATTTATCTCTTCCAACCCATTGCAAATGACGCATCTTGGATTGGTTTCTTAAGGCCAACATCCACATCAACACCGATTCCATCGATCCGGTACTTTGGTCCAATCACTTCATCATTCACTTTACCATTTTCATCATGAAGCTCCACAAAATCGCACCTGCGCCACTTAGGCCCATTCTGGTTCGTAATACTCGCAAGCTGAAGCACAAGGACCTATCACCATCCCTCCTCAGCGCTCTTAGCTCGCAAGCACAAATCAACAGCCACTCGGCTCCGGATTTTGCATCTCAATTTCATGCATGCCTGCTCCAGGGCCTGAACATACATACACTCATAAAACAAATAACTACTGGTTCTCCAAGGATCCAGGTACGCAGAGAAAAAAGATCCCTGAACACGTCTGCAAAAAAGATCCCTCGCTCAAGAAATGTCAGGCCCTCACTACTTTGAGCCTCAACTATAAGAAAGCAGTTTCCAACTGTAAATCGAATAGTTATATCAACAAAATTGCCAATGCCAGTTCCAATAGTAAGGATCATCTAGGAATTACAACACCCACTCCTCCCTTGGTCTATACACGAATCGACAAAACCTGGTGCACCACAGTTCAAGGTGCCCTTGCCCACAAAATTGAGATTTTACTCGCTAAAATCAACACAAAAAAGCCCTGCTCGCCAGTAAGCCTCAGATGCCCAACCTGGCTACCCCTACCACTGGAGCACATACCACTAATATCCCCCCTTTTTCATTCAGCCAATTCACACCTGAGCAAGTAGCAGCCACCATTAGAACTCTCAAACCATCCAACTGTAAAGGTGACTCGTGTCCAGCTCACATTGTGAAGCTTTGCATGTCCACGCTCACGCCTATCATCACAGACTTTGCTAATGTATCCTTTGCATTGAGCACAGTTCCTTCTTGCTTGGGTTACACCTTTACTAAAAAACCCTGCTATTCCTATCAACTACATCCCCATCACCACCGTCCCCTTTTTTATTAAACATCCTGGACCGCCTAGCCTATGCTCAAGTTCAGCAATTCCTAGAAATGTAACTTATGCTAGGCAAAAGGCATCTTCCCCCCCCGAAGCACAGCACTGAATCAGCCCTTCTGTACTTAAAAATACAAATGGATTCAATTCAGGACTCGGGCAACATAGCAATTCTGCTCCTACTCGACCTCTCTGCAGCATTGGATTAGGTCATAATTTCCTTTGCAACACCTCAACCAGCATTTCCACTTTTCATAGGAAGCCCCTATGTGGATCAATTCCTTCCTCAGGTGTCGGACCACGCGGGTGTTCATAGAGGAAACAGCTGCGGATGCCATGCCAGCCCCACTGGGTGTACCACAAGGATCCTTTCTCTCATCTACCCTTCATAATACCTATGCAACCCCCCCCTTTGACATCCTCGACTCCAGAGGCATCATCTACACCAATTTTGCGGACTATACTCAGATTCTCGTCCTGCTCTCTGGTAATTATGCCACTGAAACTGTCCAAATTAACGGTTGCTACCCACAAATCACGTCTGAACGATGAAAAAACAGAGATCCTCGTCATCAGGTAACCTCATCGGATCAGACACCTGGACTCCACCTACTGATCTTTCAGCATAGACTGCAACTCCATCCCGGTCTCTAAGCATATAAAAACCCTAGGGGTCTACCTCGAAGCAGACCTTAGTATGACTAGACAGATCAATGCCCTTGCGTCTTCTACTGCATATACCGCCAGAATCATCAGGCAGCTCCACTCGCAGAGTAACTACATCACACTGGCCCGAGCCCTTATCCTCTCCAAACTCGATTACTGTAATGTCCTCCTTATGGGCACCTCCAGGACTAATTTGTCTAAATTGCAACTACTCTAAAACAAAGCACTCTGTTCTGCCCTCGGCCACGATCGGACCCTATCTCCGCCCACTGGCTCCCTGTCAAAGCTCGGGTAAAATTTAAAACACTATCCATCACGCACCACTGTGTCCTTAATGTCGCTCCCAGAACATTATCAACTCCATCACCCAAATCTCCCCAGTATGCAAACTTCGATCTAAAGCTAGCATTTCACTGGCCACACCTCACTTCAAGAGAAAAAGGGCTGGTGGAATCCGCTTCTGTGCAACGGCTCGCACACTCGCAATGAATAATTGTTCCCTTTTTTTAAAAAACGGACCAAAACCTGCCTATTCGACAAATATGAGTGAAACCTTGTCCTATATACTTTTTTAAGTCTTGACATGCCTGTAACTGCTTTCTTAACTTGATGCTCTACTAACGCTGTGATACCCACTTGTCTGGACGTGGTCATAAATTCTAAAAATAAAAAAGTACGGCTACTTACAGGAGGGGACCTGGATCTCCCTTACTCGCCTGGCTGGTGTGATGGCCACCAGGAAAAAGCAGTCCTTCCACGAAAGAAACTTTAGAAGGGCCCGATGCATCAGTTCAAATGGGGGCCACATGAGCTTAGTGAAAACCATGTTCTGTTCCCAAGTCGGGGCAGGAGCCATCACTGGCAGAAAAGTCCTGAAGAGGCCCTTGAGGAACTCCTTGATGAGACCTTGCGACCACAGGGAGAGCTTGCCTGCCGCCTGTGTGTACTGGGATACAGCAGACAGATGCACCTTGATGGAGGCGTGAGCTAGCCCATCGTTAGCCAGCGAAAGCAGGCACAGGAGGAGCTGCAGAGGCGTTATCCGCAGAGGTATAAGCTTCCGAGTCCTGCACCACACTGTGAAGCGCTTCCATTTGTGACAAACAAGTCAACGCAGAGGAAGCTCTGGTCTTGGCCAGGATCTTCTCATACTCCAGCAGCAGGGAATAGTGTCCAAACTCTAGGGAGCCAGGCCGTGAGGCTCAGCAATGTAGGTCGTGGTGCATATTCCTCCATTTTCTCTGGAGAGACGGTCAGGAAGTGGAGGCAGCCGCATGGACGGAGCCACTGACAGATGGAGAAGGTCCGGGCCAGATCTGCCACAGCAATGCCGGCTCAATGAGGATCATCCTGCAATGGCAACGTTTGATGGTGTTGTTCACACGTAACAGGAGAGCAATCGGGGGGGAAACTGTACAGGAAGAGCCCGTCTCACAGGAATGAGAAGGCATTCCACAGACTCCTTGGCTGAGGATATCTGCTGGCAAACTTCTGGCACTTGGAGTTCGCAGCTGTCGCAAAGAGGTAAATCTGGGGAGGACCCCACCTGCTGAACAGATGAGACACTTGCCTCTGCTGAGGTTCCCACTTATGGCAGGACCACAGCTCCCTCTTGAGTGAGTCTGTGATGGTGTTCTTGGTGCCTGCCAGGCGAAAAGGGATGAGGAACATGTCCTGAAAAATGGCCCAGTGCCACAGGGGTTAGGCTTCCAGGAAGAGAGCAGGGGAGCGTGTCCTGCCCCCCTGCTTCTGTATGTAGAACATGGTGGTGGGTCTGTCTGTGAAGATCCACACCACCATTGCCCATACCAGAGGCTGGTACGACTTGAGGGCCGAGAAGAACGCCCAGAGCTCCAGGACACTAATGTGCAAGTCCTCCTCCGGCAAGGCCTCTGGCGTGGGACTCTCCTTTGTAGGCTCCCAAGCCCTCCCGGAAGGCGTCTATGGTGACCGTGGCCTGCTAAGGGCAGGATCCGAAAGGGAGCTCTGTGATTGAGATGCGGACGCACCGACCACCATTGCAGAGCCTACAGGAATGCCCGATTGAGGGCATTCTTGTCTGTCCAAGTGTCTGCGACCTTCAGCTACCTGGGTTCTAGGAATTCCTGGAAGGGCTGCATTTGTAGCCAGCAAAAGGGGACCAGATGGATGCAGAAAGACATCATGCACAACATAGGTTTGATGGACCGGACTCTTGCGATGGATGCTGCCCACAGCCGCTGAACCTTCTCTAGAATGGCCTTCACCCTCTCCTCCAAGGTTGCCAGACATGCGACCGTGTTGAGATGGGCACCCGGAAACAGAGCGTTCTGTGATGGCACCACGCAGGATTTTGGATAATTATTGCAGAATCTGCGCAAAATCAGATGGTTTCCGCTGGATTGCCAGCGCATGAGAGCGGGAGCGAAGGAGCCAGTCACCCAGATATGGGCAGACGTGTGTGCCCCTTCGGTGTAGGTGCACTGCTACCAGGGCCAAGCATTTTGTGAATACTGTGAGACGGCATGTTATCAAGAGAGACACAGACTCAAAAACTTTTCATTTACTAAGGATCCTGGGTTGGTGGAATGCCTAACTGGCCCTAAGTCTAAAGGGATGGTTCCCTTAACTGATGTTTCTAATGGTCGTCATTGTCTAATAGTACAAAATAATAGTCTGGCTGTGGCTAAACCTATGCTTGCCCTCACGCTGTCCAAAAATGTGACAGGAAGGAAAAATGGTGGTTCAACAAAAATAGCAAAACATAGTTGGTTTCGGGTGGTCTTCTCACCAGGTTCAATTTGGTCCATGTCGCAAAGAGGATTCCTCAATAGGCTTCTCAGGGTTCCCTTTCCCAAGCTCAGGCCTCTTCCAGCTTTCAAAACAAAATACCATATATCACAGTTCCTTTTTGGCTTCACAGGCTGTCTTTACTCAAGCTTAGGCCCCTTCAGTTCCAAACACTGATTCATCTAGTCACATCATTCTTCAATGGGGTAGAATCGGAGGCTTTCGAAAACACCAGGCTCTTTACTTTTCCTCAGTGCTACCACTCTGACCCTTTTGCCCCTCCCTTTCTTACTTCCAACACCTTTTTATCTTCCGGTGGTTCCTGCACCACCTTCATGGGCTTCTTGCCCATCTTCATACTTTCGTGCCACTTGCACTTTCTCCGCGGTCTTCTTGCCCCCTTTTACACTTTCGTGCCTCTTGCACTTATCAGTTCAATGTCAGACTTGATTTCCTTGGTTATTTCACACATGCGCGTCTCTCTTGCCTCGCGCTGACATTGTAACTTTCACATCTTACAAGTCTACCATTTAACTTCACGTATTCTTTTAACAAACGCAGTCCTCTTTCTTATGCGTTTCAACAAGCCACTTTGTATCGCGCTCTTCACAACCCGGTTCTGCAATGCTTTCAGACTCACCGGACTGACTACTGTGCTTCGGCTTCTTTCAGGTCTTCGTTCCGAGGTCAGGGTCTCACCGTCTGCCCCTCAGACACTCTGGGGTCGTTTCGCTGGCTCAGGGGAACAATCACTTTCATCGGCAGTTGCTGCAGGAGACCAGCACGCCACTCAGCTCCCATATGCAAACTTTTCTGGGCTCCCTGGAGACACTGCTCCCTCGCCACGCTGCTGCCCTGCGACAGCAGCTCCTCAGCGTCTCTGTCTCTGGCCTCTGTTGCTGGGAAGCTTTGGCATTTTGGCTCTCCACCCAAATCGCTCTTCTGCTTTTTCTCCTACTCTCTCCCCATATTGTGTGAGACCCCACTTTTTATAGCAAAAAGATCAGTCAAGGGGAGTCAGGTGCGAATAGTTATTCGTGAAAGTCTGACCCTGCCTATTAGTGGGACAGTTTAGATTCTTTCTAGGGTAGGTTACCCTTATTTTCCCCCCATGTTTTTCCAATGGATAATCTTAACTGCCTCTTCCTCGTCTCAGTATTGGTTGGAAATGGGGAGGGGGAGTTTGAGTTGGATCAAAAATAATGCATAAAAGGCTGAGGGAGAGGAGGTTGGGGTCGTTTTGGGATTGGGGAAATACCCTGTCTTGCCCTTTGGTATCCTCCCTCCAATCCCTCGAGACCGTCTACTCAGGTGCTCCTCCCTTGCTTGTCCACCCCCAGGGTCGGGATCCAAAAGCAATGGCCGTGCCCGACCACCTGAATGGAAAATCCCTGAGGGAGTGGGTGGGAGAATACCGTCAGGTTTCTCACAATACCCTTGCAGCCGATTTCGGGCCAGAGGGTAGGGCTTGAACTGGTAGTGCAGTCCCTGGATGACATAACGCAGCCAGTTCCACATGAATGGGGATGTGGAAGTATGTTTCCTCCAGGTCGAGCACTGCCAGAAAATCACCTTCGTCCAGCTGGTCAAGCACGTGCTGCAACGTAACCATCCTGAACTTTTGGCACTTCAGGTAACTGTGTAGGCGTTGTAAGTCTAGGATCGGTCGCCACCCTCCTGACTTTTTCATCACAAGAAAATATCTGGAGTACACTCCTGAGCCCCAGAGACGCTGAGGTACCAGTTCCAGTGACACTTTTTGCAGCATGACCTGAACCTCCTGCAGCAGTTGGGCCATGTGAAATTCTTGACACGCTGCAGGAGTAATGCAGGGGCACCCGCTTTGAAACTCCAAAGCGTGCCCTTGCTGAAGAACATCCACCACCCATTTGTCCATGGTAATCTTTCACCAGTGCTCGACAAAGTTCGATAACCGGCCTTCCACTGTGATATGAAAGTTGTGGCCCGGGTCCCCGGCCAGTTCAGGGCTACCTGGGCGTATGTGTCCTGGACTGGGGGCCACGACGTGGCCTCCACTGGTTTAGGCCTGGGAGCGGCCCCCCCTTAGGCTTCCTGGGTGGTGGAGTGGAAGGGTGGACGATAGGGGGTAGTGTACGGCTTGGAGGACCTGGAAACTCTGCCCCTTGGGGAACTAAAGGGCCACCTCCTTTGCTAGAGCGTCCCCAGAGAGTGTGCAGTATCCATGCCCTTCTTGATGGCCTGGAGAGTCTCATCTATTGTGTTCCCAAACAGGTAGTTACAGTCAGATGGCATGCCCACAACCTTTGTCTCCACGTTAGCTCGGAAATATGTGGCCTTCAGCAAACCCTGGCGCCGGAGGGCCACACCATTCCCCATTTGGCGGAATCCTGAGTCTGCTATATTGAGCGCCACTGATGGCGTGATCCGATGCCACTTCCCCTTCCTGGAATAGGGCCAAGTCCTCTGTCTTCTTGTCATCAGTGAGGAAGTCCAGAATGGGACTGAGCTTGCACCAAAGATCCCTGTTGTAACGAGACAGGATGGTGAGGGTGTTGGCAACCTTGCTGGTGAATGCTGCTGTAAAAATGAAGCGCTTGCCAGTTGCATCCAGCTTCTTGCCTTCTTGGTACGGAGGCACCATGGACGATGATGAGGGATTGGATGACTGCTTCCTGGCGGCAGCTGACACCAGTCGAGAGAAGGCCGAGACCTGAGACACTTAGGTACGTATTCTGGGACCCGGTACTACTACTTCAGCAGGTCATGCTTCAAAGGCATGGTACTCCATCTTCATAATGGCAAACAGCCTTCCCAAAGGTCGTCCAATAACGGGGCCGTCACAAGTGTCTTCCTCGAAGACTCCCTGCGTAGAAAAAGGAAGTCGTCCTTTTTCTCCTCAGGCACCAGATTGAAAAGCTTAGATGCCTTCGAGATGATGGAGTGGAAGGTGGCAATTGTGTCCGGTGGTGAAGCCCTGGCAGGCTCATCAATATCTGGTGGTTCCCCGTCCGCAGGAACATAATCCTCAAACTCATCAATGAGTCGTGGTGTTATCACTCCTTTCCTGGGTCTGTGCAAACTGGTTTTTCAGCCACCAGAAGCAAGTCCCCCCCCCCCGCTTGCCCCCAAGGCCCGACCCCAGGGTGATGGGCGCCCTACAAGGCGATGACTGCCCATGCCTAGATGGCCTGGGCGGACTCCTGACTAGACCAGGCACACGAGCGAGCGGGCAACCGCTGATGAATTTCCGCCACCAAGTATTCAGGGTGGTCAGGATGCCCAGTAACATATCCCTCAAAGCAGCCAGGGCTGGAGCCGGGCTGAAACCCCTTGGACGGCCAAACTACTGGAATGGATCAAGCAGTGATCCTTCCCGAGACATAGGTCCCTGGCCTCCCTCATCATCTGAATGGAGAAATTACTTACTGTAATGTTCCTACTACGGATTCTTCTCCCGCAGATTCCTCATCTGATAGATATGCTCATCCTGCTCTGCTTCTTGGAAAAACTTAATCAGGGGGTGTAGCGGACCTCAACTCGCCTGTCGAACCGTCTTGCTTGGTGCTCGATCGTCTGCTCCGGACGTGACATCAGGTGTCGTGTATATATACCACATCACTATGCCCCATACCTCAGCTTCCCCATTTTTTTCCCTGAGCTCGACCGATGTATAGGAAAACCGAGAGAGAAAAAAGGGGCAAAATAGCCCATAAGAGGTTAACAACAATAATAACTTCCCAAGGGAAGAAAGACTTGTGGAGGATACCACAATATGTGGAGTCCTAAACAAGATTTTTGTTTGAATCATTGGAGAAAACATGCAGCATGAAAGACAGAAAAAAGTAATCCTAAAATCATCACCAGGTGTCAACCCACTAACAAATGAGATACGCACCAACCGCCAAACTTTCTGAGCGGGGATGGATGGGCGGGGAGATTAGGAATATGCGGAAGAAGAATCTATAGAAAGAACATTACTGTAAGTAATTTCTCCTTCAATGGATTGCCTTTCTCCTGCAGATTACTCATCTGATAGACTCTCCAAGCAGTGAGGCAAAGGAAGTGGGCAGAAAGTTACAACAGATTTTGAAGCACCGCCCTGGCAAAACGCGCATCAGCGTAGTGCCTAGCAAATGTGTGAAGCGAGGACCATGTTGCCATCCAACATATATCCCTAATTGGGCCCCCCCTCTGAAAGGCAATCTAGTGCACCCTGATGCCAGAAGGCAGCTCCCTGCCTGTAGATTGGTAACACTCCGTAATGCACAGAATGATCCACCGGGATAGCGGTTGCTTTGTTACTGCCAGAACTTTTATGGGTTACAGAATATGCCACGAAAATTTCATGGGTAGAAGCTCAGGGCCCTTCTAAGATCCACTCGATGGAAATGCTCCTCTTCTTTAGAAGGGTGCAGAGGTGGGTAAAAGACTGGCAGGTCTATAGCCTGTGACAGGTGAAACTCAGATACTACCTTCGGCAGGATTCCCGGCCTTACTTTAAGTGAGACCTTCTTTCGAAAGAATCACAAGAATGGCTGCTTACAGCAAAGGCCTGCAATTCACTAACCCGCATAGCGGATATTATTTCAACCAAGAAAGCGGACTTCAAAGAGAGCAGGTGCAAAGAACAGGTATGCATGGTCTCAAAAGGAGCTGCCATTAGGAGAATCAGAATAAGATCCCAATCCGGGACAACAAAGGGGGTTGGCATAAAAGTATTCACAGGGCCCTTCAGGAGTTGGGCAATAACCATGATCGTAAAGCAAGAACCTTGATACGGGGACCTGTTGAACAGACAAGGCCACCAAATATCCTTTGACTTTGGTGACCTGAAGGCCTGCACTGTAGTGCTGGGGCAAGAGACTGGGTCAATCTCGCGTTCCCTACACCACTGCTAAAATCTTCTCCACCTGCACGTGTACAGAGATCTTGTAGATGGTCTGTATGCTGCCAGCAACACCTTAAGTACCTCCTTGGAGAGGTCCCATCATATCTCATCCTCTCAAGAGCCACGCATGTAGGTTGAGGGACTCCTGGTTCGGGTGGGGCACCAGACCTTCCGACTGAGTTAGGAGATGCGGGCACATAGGCAACCGTAGAGGTGGGCAGATGGTCAGATCCAGGAGGTCCGAGTAACACGTCCTCCTCGCCCAATCCGGGGGCGATGAAGATCATGGTTGCTGGAAACCTCTTGAGCCTCCTAAGAACCAACGGAATGACAGGAATCTGAGGGAAGGCATAGTGGAGAGGGAAGGTCCAATCCACCAGAAACGCATCCCCTAGTGCACTATTTGTTGGGAATTCCCTCAAGCAAAACTGTCTGGACTTCCTGTTGGACTCTGTGACAAACAGGTCCACTGTTGGGGTACCCCAGCGAGAGAAGACCTCCTCTAGGACTTCTTGGCACACTTCCCACTCGTGTGAGACCTTGCTCTGCCTGCTCAGACTATCCCCCAAACTGTTCTCTGTCCCTGCCAGATGAACTGCTGAGACAGAGATCCGGTTCTCCAATAGCTAGTACCACAGCTGCATCGCCTCATTGCAGAGGGGGAGGGAGCACATGCCACCTTGTTTTTTCAGATAGTGCATGGCCACTATATTGTCAGTCAGAATCAGGACATGCTTCCCCATCAGAGACAGAGCGAACACTCTCACGTCTAGCCCGATGGCTCGCAACTCCAGCCCGTTCATGTGCCACCTGTGTCCCATTGCTGACCAAAGGCCGTTCACCTGCAAGTCCTCGCAGTGAGTGTCCCAATCCTTCATAGACGCATCTTTGACAACTAGGGCTTGAGGCCACGGAGGCTAGAAGGGTTCCCCAGTCATGGAGCTGCTGCTGTCGGCGCACCAGCCAAGGTCGTCAACCATTGACCTGGACACCCTGAGGGAAGTCGTAAGGGTTCTGAGGTAATGGGACCACTGGCCTGGTAGGTACCATTGAAGAGATCTCATGCACAGCCTGGACTCTGGCACTAGAAAGATACAGGAAGCCATGAGGCCTAAAAGGCAGAGGAAAGAAGCTGCTTGTAAGGCGGCATGGTTCCAGAACTGGTTCACTATCTGGGCCAAGTGGTTCATCACAGCCGGTGAGCCGAGGGGAGAATCGATAAGAACCGAGCTGTGTTGAGTGAGAGAATCGCAAAGTGGCAAGTTTGAACCAAGTTCAAGGAACTGTGAATGAACCGTAAAAGTGTTAAGGGGAGACCAGCTGCAGAGGGAAACCGGCACCACGTGGGTGCTAACTCAAGAGACACTGGTGGATCCCCATCTGAGAGAAACTCCAATTACCAGAAGGCCGTAGAATGGGCAGCAAAATAGATCAAGGGTCAAGCAAAATCCCTTTACAATTGAAAGACTTTGCTCTACAAGCACCGTGAAAGAAAGGAAAGTGAATCCCGAAACCATTGAATTGTGTAAAAGAAAACATTAAAAGTAAAGGGGGCGGGGTCAGCGCCCAGAGGAGGGTGACCCAGGGGTGAGACACTATCACCCAGATCGAAAGCCACAGTAAACTCTGTGAAAGGAGGCTAAGAATCGAGAGGGGCTGGAGCCTGGCAGAGGGGGATCCAAGGGTGAAAAGCTGTCCCCCCAAGATTGACAAAAGTGGAAGCAAAAGTTAAGTGAACCCAAAGGAGGGATGGCAGAGAAAAAAGGTTTGAGCCCAGCAGATGCTGATCCAGAGATGAAGCTATCACCAAAATACTGGTAGTCAAGAGAGGTCCGAGCCCGGCATAGGGCGATCCAAGGGTGAAGCTATCATCCAAACTTCAGGTGTGAAAAAAACTGACATATAAATTGAAGCATACGATACGTGAAGGGTCAGCGCCTAGAAGAGAGGCACAGAGAGGTGAAACCATCACCTATTTGAACTGTGGATTACAATTGGGACGGGTCAGCGCCCAGAAGGGGGGGGGGACCCAAGAGGTGAATCTGGAGTTGAATAATTATCACCCTAACAAACTTTCATTTGGTTAAAGGAACTTTTGTTTTTGTTATTTAAACAAGTCGGGCCCCCAAGGCAAGAGACTTTCAAAGGAAACGAGACTTGACCATGGAGTGCCATTGGAACTGTCGTCTCATGCTGGAGAATTCTGAGACTGTACTGTGCTCCAAGCTCCCATTTTACCCTGTGTTCGAATTGTGGGGATGGGAGACCCAAGTTACTGCATCCTGACATATTATTTGAGAACACTTCTTTCTATTCTGGAGAACTATCCCCCACCCTTTTTTGTATTAGTTGTGAGGTTTGACAATAGGTTTCTTAGTATAGGCCCTTTTATTTTGACACAACGCCACTAGGACTGCCTTATTTTCAGTTGATGGTAGACGCTTGCTCCGATCTTAGATTTAGGGTTAGATTAGGTGTTTTTCCAACCTGCATACATATTTCATTGTTCAAATAAACACTCTTGAACTGTGATCACTTGCGTCTGTTTTACTTGTCTTACTTGTTGCCACCATGAGTTTCTCACAGGTGTGGTTAACAGTATTGAAGCAGTTGAATACAGAGAACCGTTGTTGTCCAATCCTGGTAAATGAGTGGACCAGGCTTCCTGACAAGTTGCTGATATTGAAACAAAAGTTGTATGAACTGCTGCAGAAGTGTTTAACCGTGTCAACCAAGTGGTTTGTGTACTATGGATGAAAAATGATAGAAAACCTTTTTCTTATTGAAACCAATGAAGCAAGGCATTATAAACTGAAGAGAAGATGTTGGTTAAAGGTTTATGCTACAAAGAAAAGTGTTTGTTGAACACTTGTGAACTGTTGGTTGAATACCATCTTGGAACCTTTACTATCAAAGTCGGACAAAGAGACTTGAACTAGAACTGTGTAAATAGAGAGGATTTCCTGGACTTGTGTTTGGAACATTTGAACCAAATCCTGCTTAAATCTGGGGAAGGGGAATTCGCCCAGATTAGAAGGAGAATATATTGTCTGTGGTCTGAAGATAACTATTGCATTGGTTATTATTTAATTGCCATATATTGTATTCTTAAGTTGTGTATGTTTAAGTGTGAGGGACAGACTCCTTTTGTAAGAGTGTTTCCTTTGAGGCAGGGAAATCCTCATCAGGGTAGGGATAGTGAGGCATTTATCCAATCTTTTTAGTTAATAAAATGGCTTCCTTTGAAAAACGTTTACAAACTTGTCTGTCTCAAATTTCTGACTCCTCACATTTTCCTCTGCTTGTTGGCACAGATCATCGTAGCGGTTGTGAGAAACCTAAGGTTATTCTCTCTCCTAGCCCCCTTGGATCCTCTGCGCAGGTGGCCAGGGAAAGGCCATTGCCATTGGATCCTGACCTTGGGGTGGAGAGGCGAGGGACAGGGTCGGACTGGGACATAAAATTGTGTTGGGCACCAATTAAAAAGTGGCCCACAGTTGCAAAAACCTATTCATTGTTTTGTGGCACTGTTTGAATAGTACCCAAAGGGGAGTTTTTTTTGATTAAATGTAATGTGTATTTTAAAGAATATCTATTCAGCAACAGTGGTCAAAAATATTAGCCACATAGTGAAGTAACTCATCAAACTGGCTCATATTGGCCAACAAATGGCACACTTGGACCAAAAAAACTGCCCCACACCAGCACTTTTTGTTTTTGGTTCAGGCATTGGCCTAATGCACTATAGGCTAGTCCGAGCCTGGCGAAAGAGTATCACCTGGGTGGAGGGTCTTTGAGGACTGGGAGTGGGGTACACTTGGGCGAGAAATGGTACCCCCCTTTTCCTGTTGATGACCAATCTAACCCTCCACAAACCTTTATGGGCTATTATAAACTAGTTTTCCTCAATCTCCCACATATAATGCTTGACAGTACTGGGACGAACAAGCAACCACTAAAAGCAGTACAGATTACACCTTTTGACCACTTTGGTAATGGGATGAAGATGCCTGCCAGGAGTTGTGAGGGTCAGGCATGTCCCTTTAATTGTGGTCAGGCAGGGTTAAGTGGACAATCACACCCGCAGCCTGTCAAGGGGCTGCAGGTGTATAAAAGGAAATCAGCAAGACAGAACATAGGGCAAGAGGGGAAGCAGCAGGCAACCCTTATGTGGAGACAGCCGTGGTGGGACCAGAGACAGAGCCAGGACGCCAGCAATCATCCCAAAGGACTTGTGGGACCCGAAGAAAGTGGGCTGTATGCTTTTCCCAGGCCTCAGAACCTCCCTCTCCATGTGCGAGCAGCAGGAGCTGCTACTGAGTAGCCGGTTTTCTGAGGACGCCACCCACATTGAGAAAACAGCCTGGGAGCTGCCGTGCAGATAGAAGAGCACACAGCAGGCAAGCAGGACCTGCGCCGACTGGTTAACCAACTTAAGGAAGCCAGGTGAAGTCACAGGAACTGCGGGGAGGAGTGAGTGTCAGGAGGGCAGCTAATCACTGGGGCACTCCTGAAAGATCACGAGTGAATAGCGGTCCGTGTATTGAATACCAAACTAAAGGAAAACGTACCTTTTTTTTTAAACTTTTATTTTTAGCGGCACAAGGTTACATGGTGCAGGCATCAAGGGCACGAGTCCAGCACGTGGAAAAGACGTAACAATACAATACATTTAACATGGTACATTGGTCACAGCAATACAAGGCAGTGGTCGCATGAGATGTATACAAATAAGTGTGCACATAGTAGGGGTAATTACAGAGGGGTGGGAGACAAGCCAGAGCTGGAGGCACTTGAACTTCTATTGTTAAGGTATGTGTTGAATTCCGTCCAGATGTTACGGGGGCGAGATGTAACAGGGAGCATGGATATGAATTCCTCCTCGCAATTGCGTGACCAGGTAAGCATATGGAGCCATTTCCGGTGAGCCGGAGGGGAGGGATTTTTCCAATTCTGAAGGATGCATTTCTTGGCAACCATACATGCAATATTCAGAAATCTAGCTGAACATCTAGTGTCATCGGTCGTCCAGGCGCCAAACAGGACGGCCAGAGGATCTGGGTCAATAACAACTCCAATGATAGCAGAGAGAGTTTCTAGGATACCTTCCCAGAAACCAAGCAGTTTGCTACAAGACCAGAACATGTGTAGGTGATCGGCCTCTGTCGCCCCGCAGCGGGGGCAGGGGCGTGTCGCAGTGTGAGCGAACCTAGAGGTTCTGTACGGAGTATAATAAAGTCTATTTAGGAGTTTGTACTGCATGGCACGAAAACGGAAGTTGAGGGAGACTCGTTGGGTGTGCAGGCACATGTTCTCCCAGGCCCCATCTGATATTTCCAGGCCCAGGTCGTCGGCCCAGTCATCGCGTGCCTTGAGGGTGGGAGTAGGGGAAGCAGCCTGAAATATCTTGTAGAGTGAGGAGACCACGCCGCGGGCGCCCCCTGAGTTGGCAATGTATGCGATGGCTGGGTTGTCTGGGGGCTCGTCCGGGAATGTGGGCCATTTGGACCTGAACGCGGCCCGCAGTCTATAATATTGGAGGGTTTCCAAAGCGGTCCCGGTGTGACCCGGTTTCCAAGATCGGGGGTCGATAAAGCTGCCTTCAGGGTAGAAGTCCGTCAGTGCATGGTATCCCAGCTCCCCCCAGTGTCGGGCCAGCGCTGCGTCGTGTGTGGGTTCCAGGCCAGGAAAGGCCCACACGGGAAGCCACTTGTAGTACGGGGAGGCTCCAGGCGTCTGGGAAAGCATGCGAGACCAGGCCAAGAGAGTTGTATAGAGAGGGTCAATAGGAGAGTCGGGTATGTATTGGTAATGCAGTAGCGCGGACATTAGGTCGATGCCGGTGGTCGCCAATCTCTCCAGTTTGACATGGGGACGCGTTGGTGCACCAGGATACCAGTGGGTGGCATGTTGGGCCTGAGCTGCGTGCCAGTAAAGTGATATATTCGGGGCTGTGAGTCCCCCTAGTTTGTATGGAAGTGTCATGTCCGTCCACTTTTTGCGTACTGCGCCCGCGTGCCAAAGGAACTGAGCAAACAGTGTGTGCAGTCTGGCAAAGTAGTTATTCCCAGGCCACACGGGTAGGTTGCCAAATGTGTAGAGGAGTTTGGGGAGCAGAATCATTTTAATGAGGGAGAGCCGTCCAGCAATGGAGAGTTTTAGTTTCGGCCATGCGTGTTACCGCAGAGTAATTGTCAGCGAGAAGGGAGGACTTGGCCAAGGATATGTGCACGCCCAAATATCTAAAACCATTCGGTGACCAACGGAGGGGGTGTTCAGAGGCAGGTTGCTGGGTGGCCTTAGTGAGCGGGAAGATCTCCGACTTAGAATAATTGATATTGAAGCCGGAGTGAGTGCCTATGCGAGTAATGTCCCTTAGTATTGAGTCAAGGTGTGTTGCAGGGTCTCTGATGTATAAGAGAACATCGTCCGCATATAGGGATATAATTTCAGGGCTGTCTTTCAGTCTTATACCCTTGCGGGCGTGGTGAGCACGAACATAGTCTGCCATTGGTTCAATTGCTAAAGCGAACAGTATTGGAGAGAAGGGGCTTCCCTGTCGGGTACCTCTGTACAGTGTGAAGAGATCAGAAGTTAATGTATTGATCCTAACCCGTGCCACAGGAGAAGTGTAGAGCAATTTTATAAACTTAATCATGTTCGGGCCAATACCCATATTCTCAAGAACCAGCCAAGTGTATCTCCAGGAGACCATATCGAAGGCCTTCTGGGCGTCCAGTGTGACCGCCACTGCTTGTGCCTCTTGATCAATGCGGGACATTACGTTAAACAGTCTCCTGATGTTGTGGGAGGTGGACCTACCCGGTACAAAGCCGGCCTGGTCATCATGGACCAGATATGTCATAATGGGCAGAAATCGGTTCGCTATAATTTTCGCAAAGATCTTGGTGTCGAGGTTCATTAGGGAGAGGGGTCTATAGGACCCACATTCGTCGTCGGGCTTATCGGGCTTGAGCAGCACCGTAATGACTGCCTCGCGCATAGAGAGGGGAAGAGTAGAGACTCGGAGCGATTCATCCCAGACCTCGAGTAGCTTGGGGGCGAGTATAGCGACGTGTTCTTGATAGAAATCGGCAGTCAGACCGTCGGGCCCCGGGGCTTTGCCTTTGGGTAGGTCAGAGATGGCTGTTACTATCTCGTCAAGCGTGACTGGAGAGTCCAGTTCGTCACGGGTAGCGGAGGAGATCTCAGTGGTGGGGATCGAGTCAAGGAGTTCCCGCATGTGCTGTTCAGTGTGCTCAGCAGGCTGGGAGTAGAGAGATCTGTAGAACTCGGTAAATGTGTTCAGGATTTGTAGATCAGCCCATTGGGTATTACCCTGTTCATCTTTAAGTGAGGTGATTTGCGTTCGGCCGGATTCCCATTTAGTTAGTGTCGCTAACGTTCTCCCGGGCCTCTCTCCCTCACCATATTTCCTGGCCGCTTGAGGGCGACCAAGGAAATGTATCTCGCTGACGGCGAGTTTGTTGAAAGCTTGGAGTTCCTCAGAGATCTGGGCAAGAGTGGCGGGGTCGGCACCAGAGGCGCCTTGCAGTTCCAGTTGTTTCAGTTTGCTTTCTGAACGGCTCAGCGCTGTTCTGATTGATTTCAGCACCCCAGCTTCCCGGGAGATAGACATTCCCCTGATGTACACCTTAAAGGCGTCCCACCTCACGGCGGCAGAGGTATCTCGGAGAGTATTCAGTTCGAAGAAAGATAGAATATCGTCGAGTATTTCAGCCTTAAATACCACATCTCGCAGGGCGTCGGATTTAAAACGCCAGGTGCTGAATGTCGGGACGGGTACTCCTAGTCTGGCTGTGAGTGTGATCGGGGCATGATCAGAAAGCGTGCGGGGTAAGATCTGGGAGCCCAACACCCCTCCCATGACACCTTTCGAGACAAGAAACCAGTCTATCCTAGAAGAGCTCCCATGCACTGATGAGTAGTAAGTGTAGTCTCTAAGATGTGGGTGTAGCGACCTCCAGGCATCGCAAATGTCGAGGGTCTTAATGTGAGAGTGCAACCTGCGTGCGGCACTGGACAGAGGCCGCGGGTTGGATCCAGTCCTATCCAGGGCCGCATCAAGGATAAGATTCAAATCTCCCCCCCAAATGACCAGAGTTCCCACGTATCCCAGCAGTATAGTGGCGATCTTGTCAAAAAAATCAGGAGAATCGATATTGGGGCAATAGGTGTTGACGAGTAGATATTCTTTGTTGGCCAAAGTGCAATGTAGTATGACATAGCGTCCTTCAGGGTCAGTGTAATTTTTATGCAGTGTGAACTTGATGGATTTATGGATCATGGTTAGAACCCCCCTGGATTGAGTGGAGTAGGAGGTAAAAAATCTAGTAGGTCCCCATGCCGGGGCCATTGTTCTGGGGATGTGGCCTTGGAGTGTGTCTCCTGCAGGAACAGTATCTTGCAGTTATGTCTGTTGGCATATGCCATGATTTTGCGCGCCTTAGTGTGATTGCTTACCCCTCGGACATTCCATGACATTAAGACGGTTGCCATACCTGTGCCAGGTATCTCATTATATAACACGTGTTCTCAATGAACGTCTCGGACCCAACAATAGTGTGCGCCCCAAGGGTGGGGGCAAAATTTACGAACGTGGCCCGTTAGTGCCGGCCACATGCAACCTCGTGTGCCTTTTGTAGATAACACCCAGTTCCCCCCCCCACCCTCACCACCAACCCATGATCAGCAGTGTACATCCCACCCATCTCCAACAGTGCACAGTCGGACCGACCCCAACATGATTCAGCCTGTGCAAGAGCCCAACAGGGGCAAACCGAAAACAAAGAAATAGGAAGCAGTGCAATCGCAATGGGGTGCGCTACTGCCGTGTGTTAGCACGCTTGGGACACTAAGGCGTCCGTGAGAAAATAAACAGTGTTTGCGGTTTAGTGATGCATGTCACAGCCATTACCCGTGGCCAAGCCGGCCTGGATGTGAAATGGGGAGATATTGCATTTGATGAAGACAGGAATCAACATGATCACTATGAGTGGACCAACAACATGCAAAATAGAAAGTGCGTATCTGAGGGCTAAGGATCTGTGAGTACAGCCCGGAGGGCATGAAAAGTAGGAATACAACAGCAGGGTGGTAGTGTGGGCGGTCCATGGATGATGAAGCCCTCAGACCGCTCGAGTAGGCGGCGATCCGGGAGAGCAAGTTTCAAATTAAGTTCAGTCATTTTCCATATCATCTCCGGCAGGTGGATGCAGAGGGATGTGTGCCTCTATGAATTTCACCGCTTCTGAGGGCACCGTGAAGAAATAAAGTTTGTTGTTAAATGTGAACTTTAGACGGGCCGGGAACAGGATGGCGTATGGAATGCTTCTCTCCCTGAGCAGGTTCTTGACCCCGAGAAATTGGCGACGCTCCTGCTGTACTGCAATCGAGAAGTCGGGGAAGATTCGGATCACCTGCGAGTCCAATCTGAGTTCACCCTTCTCCCGCGCAAGGCGGAGGATTTGGTCTCGATCTCTAAAACTCAGAATTTTGGCGATGATGGGCCGCGGGAAGTCTCCTGGTTTGGGACGTGGGGCTAACGCCCTGTGGGCCCTTTCGATTGTGAAGAAGGGGGACAATTCCGGATTGCCCAATAGGTCTTTCAGGAGGTTCTCGACTGCGGATTCAAGTCGACCCTTCAGTGCATTTTCCGGGACTCCAATGATGCGTATGTTATTCCTCCTTGATCTAGATTCGAGGTCGTCGCATTTAGCGCGCACTAGTTTCATGTCCGTGACAAGGGTGGACACCGTGCTTTGCAGTGTGTTAATATTGTCCTCGTTGGAGCTGATCCTGTTTTCGGTTTCGGTGATACGCGACCCTTGTTGGTCCAGTTTGGTTCGTAAAGATGCCACATTTGCATTAATGTCATCTAGCTTCTCGTGAAAAGCTGCGAAGTTTCTGGCCATGGATTCCATAACGACCGTCAGGTCTGCGGGGGGGGCCTCTGCAGGGAGCGGTGCTTCGATTTGATCGCATGATGTATGGGCCGAGTCGGGTCTCGGGGTGGCCTTAGCAAACTTGTCCATGGCGCCAGATTTACCGGTGTTCCTGGACCTGTTGGACATCGTGACGTGTTCCAGGGAGTCAGACTCGTGTGGTTATCGTGAGACGGGGCAATGCACCGGCAGGGCGTGGAGGACCTTAAAACCGAGTGCCGGGGGTAGTGGGCGAGAGGCTCGTTCTGACGGAGCCCCGCACGGCTCTCCGGGCGGCAGACAGATTGAACCAAGGGGTTGTGGAGAAATGCCGCACATACAGGGCCCACCAGCTCCTCACCTCAGGCTCAGTTCGCACTCGTTAGTTGGTTCAGGCCAGGAGCGTCTTCAGCGGAGTCTTCAGCGGAGCCTTCCGCGGCGCCGCACCGAGTCGGCCCACGCGTATCAGCGTAGGCCGCACAGGCGGCCCCCGCGCCCGGCCCCGGCCCCAGTCACAAGGCAGGTGGGCGCGGTGGCGATAGATAGGGAGGCGGCCCGCCGGGTCGCCAGCCGCGACGGAAGGAAGTCTGCGACACCGTCCGCGGCGTCGACCGGCAGCGCACGGGCCTGGTTCGAAACACTGCGAACACAGGGTCAGAAGGTCCGATTCAGGGCCAGATTTCACAGGCGGGTGGCCCCGAGTGTCAGCTATGCGTGGGCCGAGTCCGGAGACGGGGCAGAGTAGCAAACCGCAGATGGAAGCAGATGTAAAGCGGCAGCACACGGAGCTGAAAGGCTAGGCAGCCATCTTGTCGGCTGCTCAACAGCGCCCCCCAAGGAAAACGTACCTTTGACACAAATCAATTTATATTGAATATCCAACTAACGGAAAACTTAATCACAAAGCAAAGGAGTGTATACAAAAAAAATTGAATAGCAAACCAAATTAAAACTTAACCTTGAAGCAAATAAGCACATATTAGGAACCAAACTGAATGAGATCTTACAAATTAAGCAACACCAATGAACAATGAACTGAATAGAAACAATACCAAAAGTATGTTACACGAGGATTTAACCCAAAACATGAAGCTAAAGACATCAAGGCTAAAAGGGGCCATACAGTGAACTTTAAGGTGTAATTACAGCGTGACAAGGTCACAGCGTGGCAGAAGGTGTGTGACCCATGGTCGCAGGACCCCAAGGCTAACATGAAGGAGCCAACAGAGGGCAAGACTTTACATACTGCCAGGAGGCCGATCTAAGGAACTAAGTGAAGATGACTTGGTGCACAGGAGCAAGTGCCAAGAACCTGCGCCTGTGCTGCAGAGTCCCAAGGGCCTGGTTGCACAACCTGTAATGGGAGGGCGGGGGGGATTGTGTGGTCTAACAACTGCGCCTAGACCAGAGGGCCCTGAACGGCGAACTATAAGGACACCGAGCAGCAACCTAATAAACCCACTGCACATGAACTGACGAAATGAGCCAGAATGGTCAGGTTGACCAAGTGTTTCTTTTTGAGACTTTTTAGAAAGACTGATCCAAATATACATGGCAGAGTTGAAGTCTTGGGGAAGGGAACCCTGATACTTAAAGAAGAGACACTTATTGTCTTGAGAACGGAGTCTCAAGACCCCTTTTGTTTTGAACTGTGTTGCTTGAAGCTTGGGGAAAGAAACCTCTGACTACAACACCTTGAACTGGAGAAAGGTAATCGTGAGCCTTTTTCATGGAACTTTCTTATGTTTGGGGAAGAAGAAGCTGAAAGTAAGCTGTGAGCTGGAAGAAGCTCAGAAATTTGAGTTGAACACTATTTCCTTTGACATCCCCGTACATTTGTTAGTTGTAATTGTGAGGGCAAGGATAGGTCTTGGACACAGACAGACTTTTCCGTTGAACACTTTGACTCAGACTTTCCTTTGTTTTGTTGAGGTAGGGAATTTCCACCTTCGTATAGGGCAAGTTAGGCCTTTAGCCAAACTGACATTTAAGTTAATAAATGTCTTTTGTTTGAATTTTAAGTCTGTTGCCTGTATCTTACTTCGCAATGCTTTCACACAGTACCGCCCGACCAATTAAGGGCTCTTTTTATCCCCACATTAAAGATGGAAATACAGTTTTCAGAGCCAAAGATATGTCAATCACATCAGTATATTATTTTCCATATCCCTATACTATAGGCACCACAAATTTCTAATTATTTAATTAAAATTAAAAGTGACTTGTTAGGAAGCACTGTGGAAAGGCGATATTGACGGCTAGCACAGTCCTATTGCTGTGTGCTTCATACTCATGATATAGTAGTTGGTGTATACACATGCGTGGTGGGGGCAGCAGAAAACAGTAAATGGAGACAGTGCAAGACAAACATTAAATTAATCTTACATAATTAAAGTGTTTACAAATCTACACAGCTATGCAAGTGTGCAAAATATGCCCCAAAGAACAGTTTGATTGGAAATTTCACACATTGCATAAGTACATTTCACATAATTATTCCATGCTCGTCAACATTTAAAACACTGGCTTCAAATGAGTACAGCCAGGTGGAATCAAAATCACATATGGCATGAGTTAAACCACAGACAATGTAGCTGGCACAATCACTGGAATCACTCTGCATGTGTTCACCCCTTATCAAAGGGCAAAGGTAGGATACTTACATCAAAAAACTTTAAAAAAGGTAGAAGTTACAATTGCCCGTTAATGTGCACGGAACACATTTTTCGTTTTATGTCAGGGAAATACATTGGCAGATATGGGCATGCAAGGACAGGGAGGTCGTGATCTGCACAAGATGACATCCTTTTGGTCAAGTAGGTAAGCCGAGATTAGGACCCAGATATTCAAGCTGCTAATACTGCAATTTAGCACTTGACCTTCCTCTTTCGTCAGTCTTTTTAATGTCAAAAAGCTCTTAATGTTGGAGTTAATTTCTTAGCTAAAAGATATAAAGTAGACCAGGAAGGTATTTGTCCAGATGTGTGGTGGTGAGATTGGACAGTCCTTAAACCCCTCAAAACCATCACAGACATAGACAAACAGATATTGTCACCAAGATGGTAGGCCAATGTAAGATCTTTTGCATAAATTATTGGAAACACAAGGCTGCAGCATGTCAATATACATGGATTGTTAAATATGCAGCAATGCCCAACTATATCAAAACATAAAGGTATATGAACAAAGGGGTAGATCTTCTTCCACAGTTTGCAATTTTCCCACTAATACCTTTCCTTAGCTAACCTATTTCATTTAATAGGGAGCTTTATATTGATGTTCGCTTAATTTCACACACTCACATTTGGTAGATTTTCAAACATCTACACAAGGATTCAAAGTGATATGCACAAGATCACAGGAGATGGGATAAAAAGCCAAATCATCTTGTTCCAAAGTTGGCAATTTTTCCACAAGAACTTCTTTAACTCTCCTTCTAGTGTGTTCCTTCCATTCCCCTGTTTTTAACACCTCTATTTTCTCAGCTCGCATGTTCCTTAGGCCGGTTTGGGAGCTTGGAGTGGACGTGCATATGTGCCTGTGAGGGTATGTATGGAAGGATATGTTTTTGAATGAATTTGAAGAGTGTATGACGTGCAGGGATGTGGCTCTAAGGGGCAGGTGAGGCACTGAATGTGTGTGCTACTGCTGGGGGATGAGTGGAGGGTGGTGCTGAGGTGAATCGAGAGTGGGGAACTACCTGTGAAGGAATGGGCGTAGATGGGCATGTGGGGATGTTAATGGAGAGTTGGAAAGTGCCTATTAAAATGAGCCTATATTTGTTAAGGGGTGGGGGTAGACGGAGTACCCTATCAATATGTCTGTGCTCTCCTGCATAAGAGTAATAAAACTAATTCAGTTTGGTGGATTACAAAAGCTAAACCAGATTGGTGCCCAGTCTTAATAAAGTAAATCCAATATTTAAAACACTGTCTGTTTTCATTATTGTTAATCATCTGCCAGTTAATTATTCAAGCAAATCCCTCACCAGCATTTTAGTATTGCCAACCCTACCCGATGATCGTTACTGCTTATACCCCCGCCTGCTAGTCAATATTGCAAATTGTCCTAGATTGCCTTTATTTCTAATTGTGTCCAATGGCCTTTTTTGAGATTTGTGTCTAAAGTCGTTGTTACTCTGTGTGGGCCACCAATAAGTGTTTATTGGTCAATGCACTTGAGAAATACCTGCCCAAAATACAGGAGTAAACAACCTTCAACTGAGTTCAAAGGGTTATGCTTGATCCCTCTTTGATCCTATACTTTGTTTAAAAGTGGAAAACAGTGCAAGCTGCACAATGGTTTGTGGGAAATTGTATTTGGTGGAAGACTTTGCTAGGCTGCAGATATGCAAACCAGTGGGAATGGTTGTTGAGGGATCATTAAGATCAAGAGCCCCTCAGAAGAGGTGGCTTCCCATTCATACTACAAGGAGATGTTGGTAACCCTGACCGGAGGATCCAGAGGAAGAGAGGGGGTTTCGACTAGTTGGAACCATGGCACCAGCAGTGTGGGTCTTCTAGGATACTATCTGATGTATGAATATGAACAGAATGCAATCTCTTTTCTGGATTTAAAAGAAGGCAAAAAAGCAGTGGAATTTAGCACATTCTCAAAAATGACAAAGGAGCCATTCCTTGAGTAGTCAATACTTCTGCAACCAATAACATCATGGTGGATGCACAACCCTTGAAATGCAGATAGATTTCCTTAAGAGACCTTTTTTTTGGTGTAGGAAGAAAACCCACTGGTGTTTGTATGGCTGTACAAAGGAGAACCTCTGTATGGGGAATAAATAGGGAAGTCTTCAGAACACTGACTGACAACCCAAAGTTAAGTGTTGAAAGAGATCTCAATGGTCTCCAGAGGCGATATCTCTTTCAATACGTTAGAGGAACATCCAGTCGAAAGAACGTTACCAGTTGGTAAGTAACTCGTTCTTCGAATGGATTGTGTCCTCCAACCTATTCCACATATTTGACAGACTCCCAAAGCAGTATCAGTGAGAGGAGGAGGGAGAAGAATTTGGATATACCCAATCAGATGGAAGAATAGATCACTTCTTTACCAAAGGCCATATCTTGACCATGGACAGTATCCAGGGAGTAATGATTGACAAGGGTATGGATGGACGACCACGTCACAGCATCACAAGTGTTTTTGACAGGAGCTCCCTGTTCCAGGGCTGTGGATGTAGCCACGCCCCTGGTGGAGTGAGCTCGCAAACCCTCAGGCGGGTCCTTGCCAGCCAATCTGTAGCATTCAGCAATGGTGAGGATAATCCACCTGGACAAGGTCTGTTTGGTAACAGCCTGGCCCAATCGGTGTCCAGTGTATCCCACAAACAGTTGGTCGTCCACTCTGACCCTGAACATCCTAGAAATATAAAAGCTCAAAGCTCTCCTAGGGTCCAACCTATGGAGCCTCTCCTCTTCCTTATCAGGATGAGGAAGAGGATAGAAAGCAGGAAGAACCAACTTCCTGCTCAAATGAAGCTCAGATACTACCTTAGGTAGGAAGGAAGGACGTACCCTCAGTACAACCCTATCCCTGTGGAACAAATTAAAGGGTGGCTTAGACGAAAGTGCCTGCAACTCGCTCACTCTGCGAGCAGATGTAACTGCAACCTAGAAAACTGTCTTGAAGGTCAACAGTCTCAAAAGACAAGAGTGCAAAGGTTCAAACGAAGCACCCATCAAGAATTTCAAGACTAGATTCAGATCCCAAACCGGCACCTGAAAAGGGGACGGCGGGAACACATTTGTGAGTCCTTTTAGAAACTGGGTAATCAAAGGAATCTTAAAATGAGAACATTCTTCAGACAAGCGCTTGAAAATAGACAGCGCTGCCAGGTAACTTTTAATGGTACCCACTTGAAGCCCCTTGTGGGCCAAAGAAAGCAAGAAAGAAAGAACCATCGGAATGGAACACTGAAAAGGATTGACATTGTGTCCTCTGCACCAGTCGCAAAACTTATGCTATCAGCAATGGTAGAGGGATTTGGTTGCCGGCCGCCTGGTCGAAAGCAACACCTCCATCACGTCATCCGGGAGGTCCCAATCCCTATATCTCAACCTTTCAGAAACCAAGCGTGAAGGTTGAGAGTCTTGACCACTGGATGGAGAACCCAACCCCCTTCTCGCGAGAGAATATACTCTCTGTGGGGAAGACGGCATGGAGGACAGATGGACATTTCGAGAAGGTCTGGGTACCATGCTCTCCTGGCCCAATCCGGAGCAATTAGGATTATGTGCGACCCGAACCTCTGCAGCCTCCTTAGAACTTGAGGAATGACGGGGACCGGAGGGAACGTGTACAGAAGTGGGAATGACCAATCTGCGATGAAGGCGTCCCCTAAAGCTCCTCTCGGAGGAAATTCCCTTGAATAATATGTCTCGCACATCCGGTTGGCACCAGTCGCAAACAGATCTACTTGAGGGGTTCCCCAAAGGGCGAAGATCTCCTGAAGGACTTCCTGAGCGAACTCCCAATCGTGGGAGACCATGCTCTGCCTGCTCAGAGCGTCCGCTGCCATATTCTCCTCTCCCGCCAGATGAACCGCCGAGAGTGAGATTCCTTGCTGTATTGCCCAGAACCAGAGCTGCATCGTCTCTACGCATAGCGGGAGTGACCCTACACTCCCCTTTTTGTTGAGGTAATGCATGGCCACTGTGTTGTCTGTCATGATCAGGACACTCTTCCCACGTACAGACCGCAGAAAAGCCTTCAGGGTTAGCCTGATGGCCCTCAGCTCCAAAAGATTTATGTGAAGTCTAGATTCCTATGGAGACCAACGACCGCTGGCGTTCAGCTTGTTGGCCTGAGCCCCCCATCCTGTGAGGGAAGCATCTGTCACTACCGTCCTCCTCTGGCCATGGTTGCCAAAACGGCTTTTCCTTCATCAGATTCTCTTCGCTGGCCCACCACAGAAGATCCTGTGAGACCATAATCGGAATCTGAAGGAGATCCGTCATCTAGCCTGAGAATTGAGACAACTGCGTCCTGAGAGCCCATTGAAGGGATCTCATCCGCAGTATGGCTTCTGACACCAGAAAAATGCAGGATGCCATGAGGCCGAGCAATCTTAAGAATTCGAAAGCTGGGAGACTCTGGGCATGTTGAAACTTGTCGCCCATCTGGACAATGTGATGAGCCCTCACCTTGAGTGGCGAGCACTTCCCCAAGGATGTGTCCAACACAGCCCCGATGTACTGGAGCTGTTGGAAAGGTGTCATGTGCAACTTCTTGAAATTGAGGGAGAAGCACAGCTTGTGAAGGGAGTGGCAGGTGAGGCTGAGATGATCCAAGGCCTGTTCGGGAGAGCTCGGATCAGCCAGTTGTCCAGCTAGGGGAAGATGTGAACAGCCCCTCTCCTGAGATAAGCCGCCTCTACCACCATGAGCTTGGTGAAGACCCTTGGGCAGAGGTCAACCTGAATGGCAGGACCCGAAACAAAGTGCGAGCTGCCAACGGCGAACCTCTGGTATTTCCTGTGCATTGGATGGATCAGCACATGAAAATAAGCCTCCTGTAGGTCCAATGACACCAACCAATCCTGAAGTTGAAGGGCCTGAAGGACCTGAGAAAGAGTGACCATCTTTTGAACTTGTCCTTTCTGAGGAACTTGTTCAAGTGACGCAAGTCCAAGATGGGTCTCAGTCCTCCGTCTTTCTTGGGAATCAAAAAATATTGGGAGTACCAGCCCTTGTTCCTCTCCGCCACAGGCACTAGTTCTATAGCGCCTTTCTCTAGCAGGGTCAAGATTTCCTGCACAAGAAGCGGATCTGGAATCTTCAAAGAGTTTCCCCGGTGGATTGTCATGAGGCCGATTTAGGAAGGGTAGGCAGTAGCCGTGGGCTGTTTCCAGAACCCACACATCTGAAGTAATTGCTTGCCACTCTTCTAGATGCTGAGACAGTCTGCCCCCAACGGGCGAACAATGAGACCAGGCCTCATAGCTGTTTTGGAGTGGCTGTGGCAGTGCCTGAAGGCAAAGAAGCATTGGTACCTAGTCCCCTTCCACCTTGAGGACCCTTACAGCGGCCCCCTTGACTGACTGCTTCTCTCGCTCTACCAAAAGAGGAGTAGTAACAAAAGGAACCCCTGACGTACAGCTGCACCCTAAGATTTAGTAGCTGCTTTGGAGGTCTGCAACCTCTCAAGGCTCTCGTCAGCCTTGCTGCCAAACAAATGAGAGGCGTCAAAGGGCAAGAGAAGACGGGCCTGCACATCCGGTGCAAACCCCGACTTCCGCAACCACGCAAACCCACCCCTTTCTTCCCCTTCGGGAATATGCTCAGCCGCCAGAGAGAGACAATTCCACAGAGTGTGCAAAAATTTGGCCAAGGCACAGGTGGAGTTGGCCAACTTAAGGGCCATACTCTCAGCCGAAAAAAACCTTGCGTGCCCAACCATCGAATCGCTTGTCGTCCCTATCCGAAGGGATGGGAGGGTACGCCACCTGCCTTAAGGTGGCCGTGGCAGCCTGAACCACCAAACTCTCAGGAGTGGGGCGAGTGGATAGGCAGCTGGGGTCGTTACTGGATGGGCGGTATTTGTCAGTCAACGACTTGCTGACCGCCGGAAGAGATCCTGGGGTGTTCCACGCAGCAGCCACCCTTTTCTGTAACACCATGTGAAAAGTCAATACTGTGTCAGTGGACAGACCCTGATCTAAAATGTTAGTCAGGTCATCCTGATCGAATTCAACTGGAGTGCTGGACCACCCCAGGTACTCTGTAACCCTCGACATCAACCTCCTATAGGAGGACTCAGCATGAGCCCCAGGCTCTGGCCTGCCAAACTCCATCTCAGCATATGTGTCCAGGCCACTGGCATCATGTAAAGATTGACGCAGATCCTCCAATTGACTGTCCTCAGAGAAATCCATGTCAGGAGCTTTAGGAGCATCAAAAGGCTCCAACTCCACATTAGACATCGCCTCATCCTCAAAGATATCCTGTAGAGAGTTAAATAACTCCCTCCTAGGTATAGGAGTAGACCTGGAGTCAACAGGGGGCCTCACAGTCTTAGACAGAGCCTTTCTTGGAGGATCCACAGCTCTAAGGGCCTCCGATGGCAAATTCAGACCTGTAGGCCCCGATGGAGTCGAGGGCACCGATGGCTTTGGCGTCAACAATGGGGCTAAGGGCCTGGTCGAGGGCAAGGCTCCGACAGTCGCTCTCGATTGGCACGGCGCTGACAATGTCGACACCTTCCTCGAAACCTTCCCAGACTTAGACGGTCTCACCGGGGATGAGGATCTCGACCTTGCACGTCTCCGGCCATATACTGGTGCCTTGTCCGAACGGGACCTCAACGGTTCCCGATGTTTATCGCGCCGACCGCCCGGGACCGAAGGTGTGCGAACATCGCACCAAGACCGTTGCCTGCCGGCTTCAACCCAAGGCGCCGACGGGGCACTCCCCCGAGATTGAAAAATCTCCAACAATTTCTCCCTGAATGCCTCCCACTCCTCCAGAGTAGAGGATTTAGTGGGGCAAGCCATTTTCCTTGCGGAGCCATCATCCGACGAGGAAGGGGAAGGCGATCGGAGATGTCGCTTCCGGGAGTGCCTTGATGAGGAGGAGTGATGAGAACCACTCCGGGGCCGAGATTCCCTGGACTCCCTCCGATGGGGCGAGTCGCCCCTCGAGTCGTTGGTGGAAAGACCAGTAAACTTCTTGGATTTACAGGGTTTGGATACCCGACCTACCTGCAACTTCCCCTTACGCTCTTGCAAGGCCTTGGCAGTCAACGACTGGCACTTCGAGCAGTCGTCGGTGTCGTGGCTCTCAACCAGACACCACAAGCAGATACGGTGCAGGTCCCTGATGGACATCTTGGACTTACAGTCCCTGCACTTTCTTAAGTCTGACCGCGGTGTCGGTGGGGTAGAAGAAGAAGACATTATTGAAGTAGATAACACGAAGCGTGCCGTGTTCTCGAAGCAAACACGTTTGCGGAAAAAACAGAACTGAGGCTACGGGTGCCATGTGTCCTACTTATAACACCGATGACGTCACCCTCGACAGAGGCCCTCGAGGGACATCGACCCGACGCTATCAACGCAGGACGCCCTCTGCCAAAAAAATTCCGAAGCAGCACAGCTGTGGACATTACATGTCAAAGATGTGGAATACGTTGGAGGACACAATCCATTCGAAGCGTCATATATGACGCAAAGTTTTCTAGCTGAAGAAGAGTAGGTGAAGAGCGTCAGGTGGGAACTGGATAGGTAGAGGAAGAGATGAGAGCTTTTGGCATGGAAGAAGAGTACCTTGGTTTCGGTAGAGTTTAACATCAGAGAGTGCAAAGCCATCCAATATTTAATGGCAAAGAGACAGTTGGAAATAGGGAGATCAGAGGAGAGTTCAGGAAAAGAGAATATGATTTGGGTGCCGTCCGCGAACATTTGGTACGAGAACCCAAAGGAGGAGATTAGTGCCCCAAGAGCAGAAGTGGAGAGTGTAAAGAGGAGTGGACCCAAGACAGCACCCTGTGGAACACTAATAGTTAGTGGAGTGAGTTGAGAGGTGTTGTTGCTCCAGGAGACAGAATTGACAAGGTACAAGGTAGGATTCAATCCAGGCAAGTGGTTGATCGCGAATCCCAAGAACAAAGAGCATTAAGGTGATAAAAGTGATCAACAGTGTCAAAGGCAGCAGACTGGTCAAGGAGAATTAGGATAGAGGATACGTTTCAGTGCTTAGCAGAGGTGATGAAGTTGGACACATACATGCAAGCAGTTTCCGTGGAATGTCAGCAGAGGAAACCTGCTTGTAGCGGGTCGGGGGGTTTCGAAGGTTGTGGATGTCTAAGAAATTGGTAAGACGGTGTCATGATGCCTACCTCCAAGGAGCCAGGTCCGACCCGGCAACCCCAGAGGCAGGCATCATTTCCCCCAGGGGAGTGCCAGCGGGCCCAAGCTGGGGCCCTTTGGACGCAGTCCTGGCGCCTTAGGCGCCAGGCTCATGTTGGACCCCTGTCCTGGCGCCTTAGGCGCCAGGCTTATAAAGCTAGACATGTGTTTAAGAGTTTTAATGTGCACTTACCTGATGCAGACCATGCTGCCACATCCAGGCCCTCTTGAGGCCTGAATGGAACTACTTTACCTGTGGGATTACTTTCCACCCGGGTGTGGTCGGGGAAGGATACATACCTGATCGGAGGAAGGATACACTTTTGGAACTTCTTCCAAAGCTATTTAAACCACACCCGATCAGCAACTCGCGCTTCGCGTTGTTCTGCTCCTCGCAGCTGGACGCTCACCGTGTCAGCTCCTGCATCTGGACTTCAGCCACGCCTGTCAGCATCCTGGGTCACCTGCAAAGGGAGACAAGAGACCTTACCAGCTAAATCTGCACCACAGAGACATCACCGACGATCCTGAAAGGGAAGACATTATTTTTAAAAGCATTTCGTTACGATCGCTGCAGCGCTGCATTTCACTCACCTTTCCTGGGTTCCTCCATCTTCAGCAGCGATCATCCGGATACACAGCCACTTCCCAGAGCCTAGAGAAAAAGACAAGAATAAGAGGTGAGAGAAGGAAGGGAATAAGACTTACCAGTTGGGTCATTCCCATTTCATTTCGGGTCTTGCCGCTTCCAGGCATTTTCCGGACCCCGGCCCCTATGGGGAAAAAAGACAAAGACATTGAATGAGCATATGCAAAGACAGTTCCTGAGCGCTCATCCAGAACTAACCTGCCATTTACTGGAACAGGAACTGCACATTTCACTTCGGGTCGGCGCCATATCTCCGGCATTCCGAACCCCGGCCCCTAAGGGGAAAAAAGACATAAGCATTAGCGCTTGCTGCAAAAAGACAATGAACATTATTATTAAGCTTGGACTTTTGATCTTGCAACTGAACTTTTACAGAGCCTTACCTGAATAGTCAAGCTTACCTGAACTCCCATCAATCCTCAATCCAGTGAAGTAACTGGGTTTCAACGCGCCCCTGCATCAGAAGCAGGATGGAGAGCTCATCCTTCCTGACCCTAAGGTGAGACTTCACGGGGAATCGTGGAAGGGTATCGTGGAGGGTTGGAAGAGAGTGGGAGGCTTGTGCATAACTCAGTCAGTAGGTAATACTCCCTTTTCACGCACAGGGGAATATTCCTGCAAGCCGGAGAAGCCAGAGTAGAGGGCCCTTCCTGTCCATCTTCAGAGTCCTGCGCTTCACCATTGAAGAAGCATCAGCACTCAAAGCCAGACCTGCGCCTCCGTGGGAATCAGGTGAGCGTTACAGACGGTTGAACACAACCCTTTCTAGCACTTTAAAGTAGTGTGGAATGAGAGACACAGGGCGAATGTGAGCCGGTAGGTTTGGGTCAGCCCCTTTGCTTTTTTGGGAAAGGGATGGCTGCCTGTTGTGAAAAAGAGGCAAAGCAAGCAGAGTTGAATGGACACATTGAATAGGAAGAGAGGCGAGGTGAATAGGTGTTAGAGAAGTTATGGTTAGCACGTCAGCTTTGTTTGTTGAAAGGAGGTGGAAGAGAAATGGAGTAGTGGGAGTTTCGCGTTGTGAGTTCTATACTAGAGATAGGAAAGAAGGAAGTTGTAGTGTAATTGGAGAAAGCGTAGGGATCAGCGAGTAGGAATAGGAGCAGGAGTGAATGTATTATAGTTTAGTAGCACAGTGTGGAGAGACAGCACAGTAATTAGGAAGCTTTGGGTACTCACAGGTGCAACAGGGATAGGAATGAAAGCTCTCTATGCCCCTGCTAAAACATAGGCACAAGAAGCATTTGATGAAGGATCATCCACAGTCATCATACCAAAAAAGGTGGCATAAAAAATAGGGGCTTATGTAAGTGAAAAACAAATTGCTGGCAGCAATGAGACAACCATTTTGTTCATAAGAAAGTTTACTGATAGGAGGGGGTGGCGCCTAACCCAGCATATATCCGGGCAGAATCCTGTTTCAGCTGCACTGGATAAACCCGAGAAACACCCTGCTAAAGCATAACCACCCTGAGCATGCCTGGGTGAAATCTGGGCAGCCGGGGTGATCGAGGAGTGAAAATCGGATGTAAGAAAAAGAACTTGTGCAGAGTGCCGGCTGGCACTGATGATCCGGACGTGCCATGCAAGCCAGAGATGCAGTGGATGAGGAGCACTCATGGCCCTAAACAACATCTGAGGTGAGGCCAGGTGTGCGGAGACCAAAACCTCTGAAAGCCAGAACAAGATAGCGCTGACAAAGCCTACCGTGCCCAGTGGTACCAGCCGAAGGAGTAGAGGGAGGAGCGGACCGGGACCGGTAGAGAGCTCCTGTGCAGCCCGGCGAATATGTGAGGCACAGATGTAGAGTGAGTGAGGTGCATGGCTCTGGGTGCACTGTCATGTGAGACTTCGTCACTGAGCTCACGCAGGACAAGGGAGCGCAGCGCCCCTCTCCTCCCCAAACAAAAGGATCGAAAAGCCACTGGAGTAACGGCTCAGGCTGGGTGCCCCCTCTGGTGGAGCGGGTCCTGAGAGGCAGTACAGGGACAAGCTGGAAGCAGCAACAACGCGAGTGACCCTGACCCATATGATCCTGGGCCAGTAGCGGGACACGATGTACACCGTTGAAGACTGGGTGGCTCATTAGGAGCAGAACCCTCACTGGATTGCCAGAGCCCAGGAGTAATTAAACTGCCCACAACACATGGGCAGGAGCAGGACACTGGAGTCAGCCAGCAGTATACCCGGAACACAGGGTACACTGCCAACTTGGAAGGAACGGGTGGACCAGTGGTAAGACCCCAGCACTCCGCACGCTCCGTGACGACAAGTGAATTGCCTGGCCATCGGGGTGGGTGCGGATCTCCCCTCAAATCATAGCACCGACCGCTGGCTTGGGGAACTCATCAAGGCTGCAATATTGCCTACCAGCAACTTCCGGACCAGCAAGAGGGGCGTCCCTATGCCGACAAAGACCCGGCAGCGCCCCAACTACCGGCTGCTCATGCTAGAGGTACAGATTATCATAACTGGCACATACCATCACTCTGAAAAGGACTTATCCTGCTATTTTCAGTACTTGGGAATACCTCAGCAACTTCGCTCTGTGTCAGTCCCAGCGAGACCCCAAGGTGACCACGCCCCCCTAAAATACTCGACTGGGTGTGGGGAAATACCTGCATCATCCACTGAACAACTCGGAGCTGAGAAATTAGCACTTTATACAGACGTGTCCACCGGCTAGCAGCAGTATCATGTCGAAAGCACAAAAGTCAAATAAACAGCAATCCAAACTGCATTTTGAGACCGCCACAAATCCCAGACCATCCGGGAGTGATAAGGGACCCCGGGAGGGGTCCTCACAGATCTCAATACCAGATCCTGGCGATATACTCTGACATTAAAGCTAGGTTAGGCCAGGTGCAGGCTAGCATCCAATCACTTGACGGCAAAAGGGATACATTAATGTGCAAGGCCGACCATATGCAGGTACGCCTGGACAGAAATGGTGAGTGGTTGGATGAGGCTGAGTGCAGGATATCCACGGTTGAGGATGGGACTAATACAACAGTAAGAGACTTAGGAGAGCTCAGGCGCACGATGAAAGAAATACTGGATAAACAGGACGACTTGGAATCCCAATCCCGGCAAAATAACCCAAGGATAATAGGAGTACCGGAGGTGGCAGACCAACGCAACATGGAGGCAATGGTGAAGGACCTACTGAAAGAGGTTCCTGGCAATGAGGACTTCTCGGCTGTATTTATCATGGAGAGAGCCCACTGCATACCTAGTGGTAGGAAACTTTGACCAGGGACACCTGTGGTGCTACCTCCTTAAGGGACGCACATGCGGCGCGTGACGTTGCACGCCGCCGCATGCATTATAAATAAAGGGGGCGTTCCCGGCCGCGAAAGTGTGACCGGGGAGCCCGAGATGAACAGACGTGTTTGCCTGAGTCTGTGGGGTTGGGAGCTCACGGGAACTGCCGTATGGGTCAAGGGGAGACCCCCAACAGTGGCGACGAGGTTGGTGCATTGCCCGGGCCCGGCGGTGAAGAATTTCTTCAATCTTGACGCGGAGCGGATAACTTTGGAGATTCGTTCCATGCCGTAGGCCGTGCAAAAGCCATGTGGCAGGTGGCCATTTTGGATTCCTGGCAGGGGATACTCACAGAGCTCCGGTAGGGCCCGTGTGGGGCATACATGCCTAATTTTTGGAAACATTGATGGCGGGCAGCTGTACCTGCCCACATATGCCCGAATTTTGATTTTTTAAAAAACATTTGGGCGAGTTACATCGAGTGAAGGCGAGGAAAGAGGGGAAAGATGCTAAGGCCTGCTTAACTCTCAGACCTCCCTAGCTCAATTTTTGGGACTTTCTGTCATGATGCCTACCTCCAAGGAGCCAGGTTCGACCCAGCAACCCCAGAGGCAGGCATCATTTCCCCCAGGGGAGTGCCAGCGGGCCCAAGCTGGGGCCCTTTGGACGCAGTCCTGGCGCCTTAGGCGCCAGGCTCATAAAGCTAGACATGTGTTCAACTGTTTTAATGTGCACTTACCCGATACAGACCATGCTGCCACATCCAGGCCCTCTTGAGGCCTGAATAGGAACTACTTTACCTGTGGGACTACTTTCCACCCGGGTGTGGTCGGGGAAGGATACATACCTGATCGGAGGAAGGATACACACTTGGAACTTCTTCCAAAGCTATTTAAACCACACCCGATCAGCAACTCACGCTTCGCGTTGTTCTGCTCCTCGCAGCTGGACGCTCACCGTGTCAGCTCCTGCATCTGGACTTCAGCCACGCCTGTCAGCATCCTGGGTCACCTGCAAAGGGAGACAAGAGACCTACCAGCTAATCTGCACCACAGAGACATCACCGACGATCCTGAAAGGGAAGACATCATTTTTAAAAGCATTTCGTTACGATCGCTGCAGCGCTGCATTTAACTCACCTTTCCTGGGTTCCTCCATCTTCAGCAGCGATCATCCGGATACACAGCCACTTCCCAGAGCCTAGAGAAAAAGACAAGAATAAGAGGTGAGAGAAGGAAGGGAATAGGAAAAGCTCAGTTTCCTTCTAAGACTTGGGTCATTCCCATTCCATTTCGGGTCTTGCTGCTTCCAAGCAGGACCCCGGCCCCTGTGGGGAAAAAAGACAAAGACATTAGATGAGCGAATGCAAAAACATTACCTGAGCGCTCATCTAGGACTTACCAGATCTTTACTGGAACTGCACGTTTCACTTCGGGTCGGCGCCATATCTCCGGCATTCCGAACCCCGGCCCCTATGGGGAAAAGACATCAACATCAGCGCTTTATTGCAAGGAGTTTCCAAAGGAATCTTCATTCATCACCTGAAAAAAGACAATGAACATTATTATTTAAAGCTTGAACTTTTGAACTTGCAACAGAACTTTTACAGCGCCTTACCAGTATAATCAAGCTTACCTGAACTCCTATCCAACCTCAATCCAGTGAAGTAACTGGGTTCAACGCGCCCCTGCGTCAGAAGCAGGATGGAGAGCTCGTCCTTTCAGACCCTAAGGTGAGACTTCACGGGGAATCGTGGAAGGGTATCATGGAGGGTTGGAAGAGAGTGGGAGGCTTGAGCATAACTCAGTCAGTAGGTAATACTCCCTTTTCACGCACAGGGGAATATTCCTGCGAGCCAGAGAAGCCAGAGTAGAGGGCCCTTCCTGTCCATCTTCAGAGTCCCGAAGCCAGACCTGCGCCTCCGTGGGAATCAGGTGAGCGTTACACTTTCATGGTGGATTACTGCTGTACACGATTTCCTGCAGCTGAGGATCTCCATCTTCATTGTCAACTTCATCATCATGCCCAGCTCCTGTGTGTAAAAGGCACAATTTTGGTCTGGCAACTCCCTGCTACCCATCATCATGAGAATCAGGTTTGGACTTGTGACTCCGGTGTGTGTATGGACTGGTGCACTCCACGGCCCCTGGTGGGACTGTGCTGGTTGGGTGAGTTGCGGCCCCCCGTTCATGGTGGGGGTGCCTGTGCGCTCTAGCTCATGAGTGCGCCTGGCAACCAGGACGGTGGGCAGCCCGCGGACCAACAGCAGCCGCAGGCCCTGCCCCAGCCTGTGGCACAACCCTTTGTGCAGCCGGTTCCTCAAGTCATGGCATAAATGCGGGCCCCTGCGGCACTACAGCCCATTCCAGAGTTTGATGTCACAGGCCCCCCATCCAGCATGGGGCCCACGTGGAAACGGTGGGTGGACCGTCTGGACATGAACTTCAGGGCCACCATGGAGATAAATGAGGACAGCAAGCTGGCGACCCTACTCTATGTGGCTGGGCCTGCAGTGCAAGAAATCTTCGAGTCCCTCCAGACCGCTGATGCCTCGTATGGGGCGGCAAAGACTGCCCTTCAAAACCATTTCTTGCCACTCGCCAATGCAGATTATGAGAGATTCGTAATGCTGTCGGCCCGGCAGAAGGAAGACGAGACGCTGGACAATTTTTATGGCCGTCTCAGACGCCTCTCCTTGGCATGTGCCTGGGGTGTTTCAGAGGACATGATCAGAACTATGCTAATTTAGGCCTGTTTGTCGGGAAAAACTGAGACGGCAGGTGCTGAGGGAACCAAGCACTACGCTCGCCCGCATCCTTGAACTCTGGCGCTGCCAAGAGGTGTCGGAGGCCAGGGCATCTAAGATGGAAGCTGGGTCGCGCCTGGCAAAGACGGAAGAGGTATGCGCCATGTGGCGGGGTGGCAGAGGTATCAGGAGGCCATGTACCAGCTTCCGCGACAGGGGCAGGAGAGCTGGAGAGTCGCGCCAGAAATGCGGCTATGACTTCCCCCACCCTGCTGAGTGCCCAGCGGCGGGAAGAACGTGCGGGAGGAGTGGACTTGCGGATCACTATTCCTGTGTGTGTAAGGCGGCCCTGCCTGTGATGGTGCCCAGAGGCCCAGGGTTCCCGTGTCAAAATCGCCCCCCCCCGAACGTGGCTCAGGTTCATCATGATGAAGATGGTGCCCCAGCGGAAGAGGAGGAGGAGGAAGAAGAGGAGGAGGAAAACATCTTCTTCGTGTCTAGCGTGGGGGCTCTAAAATCAAAGAGCAGACGTCAACCGAGGTGTGTGGTAGCAGTGAACAAGTCGCCCGTCCCGGTACTCGTAGACACGGGGGCGTCAGTCAAAGTGATGGCCCGGGGACACTACGATGCAATGGACACACCACCAAAGCTGGTCAGTCTGAAGGCCCGCATCTTCGCTTTCGGTGGGTTGGAACCAATTCCCCCTGGACGGTGCTTTCATGGCAAAGGTGGAGCATGACGGATCGAGGATCATGGCCGGATTCTACGTTACACAACGGTGAGCACAAATACCCTCCTGAGTTGTGCTGCGGCGGAGGCTTTAGGCATCGTCAGTTTTGCCTACTCTGTATATCTTGACGACATACATGACTTGCTGGACAAATACTCCGCCCTATTCCAAGGAATTGGTCAGATGGCTGGTGACCCAGTGAGGCTGCACATTGATGAATCTGTGCAGCCCATAGCCCTGAAACATCCAAGGGTGCCGTTCCATCTCCGGGAGCAGGTAGACAAGGAACTGGACAATCTAGTAAATCTAGATATCATTGAGACGGTCGAGTGTCCCACACCATGGGTGTCACCAATCGTGGTGGCAAGGAAACCGAAGCAACCTGACTCTGTCCGAATATGCGTCGACATGAGGCTACCCAACAAGGCCGTCAGAAGGGAGACACATTTGACCCTGACCATCGACGACATCATCGCGGAGGTACAAGGGGCTCGCTTCTTTTTCAAGTTGGACCTTCGGGCCGGCTACCACCAGGTCGTGCTGCACCCGGAGTCAAGGTATATAACCACCTTCACAACTCACCATGGGCTCTATAGGTATAAGAGACTCCGTTTTGGCATGTCATTGGAGGTGTTTCAAAACATCATTAGAGGTGCCCTCGCTGACCTGGATGGAGTCCTAAACATCAGTGACGACATCCTGGTGTTTGCCAAGACTGAGGTGGACCATTTGCGCAAGCTGGCCAAGACTTTTGAGAGGCTGCAATCACTGGGCCTTACGCTTCACAGGGATAAGTGTGATTTCTTGCGACCGACCATCAAATTCTTTGGATTTGTGTTCAAGGAAGGGGGTGTGTCGCCAGACCCGAGGAAAGTGCAAGACATCAAGAGGGCCTAACCGCCTGAATCGGTGTCGGACGTGCAGAGTTTTCTCGGCATGGTGACATACTGTGGTCGGTTCATCCAGAACCTAGCGTCCAGGTCGGAGCCCCTGAGGGCCCTCACAAAAAAAGAAACAACATGGCACTGGGGCCTTCTCGAACAGGCGGCGTTCGAAGATATCAAGAGCGCTCTCACAGCCGAGGACACCGCGGTGTTCTTCGACCTCACCCTCACGTCAGAGATCATTGTTGACGCCAGCCCGTTCGGCCTGGGGGCCGTAATGACACAAATTGGTCAGGATGGTGGTGTGCGCCCTGTAGCCTACGCCAGTAAGGCACTGTCTGACACCGAGCAGCGCTACTCCCAGATCGAGCGGGAGTCTTTGGCAGTACTGTGGGGGTGCAGGCATTTCAGACTCTACGTCCTGGGCAGTCCGGTGACGGTCGTGACGGACCACAAACCCCTACTGCCCATAATGGCGGGATCCTCGTCCAAACCACCGGTGAGGATTGAACGGTGGATGCTTGCTCTCCTAGAGTATGGCGTCACCCTAGTATACAGGCCTGGTGTGAACAATGCGGCGGACTACCTGTCCAGGCATCCCAGTGAGGGTAGTAAGGAGGAGCTAGACACTTGTGCTGAGGAAGCGGATGACCATGTTCGGATGGTGGTTGAGGCGGCCACCCCTAAAGCCATGCCCCTCGAGGACCTGGAGGCGGCAGCAGCCCAGGACGAATGCTTTCAAATCCTGAAGACCGCAATGCAGCAGGGGTCATGGAAGACCGCACTCGAATCATTGGCCGGACGCACGGAAGAAGCCAAAGTGGGGCTGGAACAACTACGGAGGGTGAGGGAGGAACTATCATTCTCGGCGACAGGCCTCCTGTTAAGGGGTGACCGGATAGTCGTGCCCAAAGCCAAAATCAAGGATGTGATAAGTCTGGCCCACCATGGACACCAAGGAGCCGCCAAGACTAAGGCTCGGCTACGCCTCAAAGTGTGGTTCCCTGAGCTGGAACGGAGGGTCGATTTTGTTGCTGCATGCGTCTGGTGCCAGGCGACGTCCCCGCTGCAACGAGAGCCGGCGATTGAAACGATGCCCAGGGGGACGCGGCCATGGGAGGTGGTGCATGCAGACTTTGGGTCCACCACAGTAGGCACACATTTCCTGGTGGTGGTGGACGAGTACTCCCGCTATCCGGAGGTAGAGTTTGTTGACTCAGTGGCTTTTGAGCATGTGGTAGTTGCCATAGAGAAAGTATTTGCCTCCCATGGTTTCCCCCATACCCTGTGCTCGGACAATGGGGTGCCGTTTCAGAGCGAGCGCTTCTCAGAACTGATGGAGGGGGTAGAGGTTCAACATCGAAAGATCACTCCGCTCTGGCCTCGGGCCAACGGGGAGGCGGAGAGGCTGATGAGAACTCTGAATATTACTTTCCGGATAGCGCAAGGCCAGGGGCAATGTCTGCAGAGGGCGCTATACCAATTCCTGCGAGTATACCACACCACCCCCCACGCTTCCACGGGCGTCGCCCCGGCCGAGGCCCTGTTTAAGCTGCTGCCCGATGTTGGGGAGAAGGAGCCCGCAGTGATCAACGATCAGCAGGTGGATCTGGATTACAGATTGCGGACGGAGCAAGAGAACGCGAGAAGAGGACTCCGCCCGCAACGCCTAGAACCTGGAGATGAGGTGCTCATAAGGAACAGACACCCCCATGGAAAGCTCTCTCTCCCATATGAACCTGAACCACTTGATGTGGTGGCTGTCAAGGGGTCCATGGTGACGGCCTCGGACGGGAGGTCGGCTGTCACCAGGAACGTGAGTTTCTTTAAGAAACTAGGAGAGCCAAGAACTGAACCTCCCCATGAACCAGACAGGATGGAAGTACCGGACGAGGGTGGAGGCAACCCCCCCTGCACGCATCCCCGGCCCGGGGAGTGCCGCCGGATGGACTGCCCGTGCCGGAGGTAAGCTGGAGGTACCCCCAGAGGGATGGACGAGGGAAACCCGCTTACCTCGACGATTACGTGCTGGGACAAGTTTCCTAACTGGCCCGTGGGCCATGTGTAAGTGTCACAGGGATCCAGGGCGGTTGTGAATAAAGGGGAGTTGTGGGGAATTTTGGAAATTGCACTGTTTGTTGTTGTTTCCTGGCCCCCCCGATAGCTCGATTGCTGAATTATCCTGACAGAGATGCAGGACTCTGTAAAGCCAGAGGAACAGGTACCCTGAGATTTCAAGGCACACAGATCGGTTTGTTTTAAGACTTTTCGGATAAGGTACAATCATCCAGGAAAACCTTTATAGACGTGAAAAGAAGGCTAAGGGAGAAAGGCATTAAATAGGTGATGCTGTTTCCATCAAAACTGAGAATTGAACACAATGGCAGGGCGCAATTGAGTTGAGGTTGCTGATGGGGCTGAGGGGGTTATAGTTGGGGCTTTAGGAGGGATTTACTGGCGAGATCTGAAAGTCTGTTGCACTATGGTGCAGGTCACACTGGTAAACAAGCAATACGTGGTGGAAATGTCATTGAGGTTGTGCAATGGCCGGGCCACTTAGAAATATCACATGAAATGTCAGGGGCCTGAACTGTCCACCAAAGGGGCGTAGGGTACTACTATACATGCAAAGACATTGTGTGGGAGTAGCGTTCCTACAGGAGCCACACTTGACATCGGACACAATCGAAATTTGGGAAAAGCTGGGCATGTCACTGCTACTTCTCTTCATATTCATCATACTCTAGAGAGGGGTGTATTCTCATTCATAACTCAGTAGGGTTCCGCCTAAATACAATAGTCAAAGACCAGGCAGGGAGGTGCCTGGGGGTGCAAGGAACCATACAGGGCCAATTGTATACACTGATTAACTATTATGGCCCAAACCAAGATATGACGGAAACACTGGGGTGGATTGATCGCCAACTAGGGGCAATGTCACATTGGGAAATAATTTGAGCTGGGGACTTAACACTGCCATGCAACAGGGCCAAGATCACACAGGAGGTGTACACCATCAGACCCCCAGGATGACTGGGAAACTCAGGGACATATGCTCAATGTGGGAGATCGCAGATATCTGTAGGGTCAGAAATCAAGCTTCTATACACAACCAGGCATCTCGACTGAACTACTTTTGGATCGCCCACAAGTTGATGGGTGAGGTTTCAGAGGTGTCTATACTGGCACGTACGTTATCAGATCACACCCCGGTACTAATGGCTATTGAACTGAAGGGTCGGGGAACAGGAAGAGCACCCTCAGTATTTAAAAGCGAAGGGATGACAGATGTGGTGTTCCGGGAACCCCTCTCCGGGGCGATAGACACGTTCTTTGAGGTTAATGAGGGATCGTGGACTCGGCTGCAACCCTATGGGAGATTTTCAAATGTGTAATTGGAGGAGAATGCATATCGAAAGAATCTGGGAAATAATTAACAGATAAGGAAGCCCATATACGGGAATTGCAAATGGGAGCATCTACACCAACACTCTCGGAACAAGCAGAGATCAAGAGGCAAGTACAGTTGTTCAGTGACCTTGCTCATAGAGAAGTCAAATATATCCGGGGGATGGCCACGGTGTGACAATACGGGGAGGGACAGAGACCGGGCAGGCTGCTGACCAGGGCTGCTAAAATGGACTATCCCTGAGACTGAGGGCTGTCCATAACAGATACGCAGGGAGAAGAAAAGTTTGCAGACCTAGAGATAGTCCGGGGGTTTATGGTCAGCTATATTCATCTCATGTTCAGGTCTCTCGAGACGCGGTGCAGAATGATCTGAAACGAGCGGCTTTGTATTGGTGTACAGACAAAGAACGGGAACAACTGGGACGCCCGTTATCACTGGAGGAGGTGCTTGGAGCTATCCGTTCACTCCCATCTGTGAAATCTCCTGGGCCAGATGGGTTCACAGCAGAGTTTTATAAGCAATATGCAGGAGAACAAGCCTCCCTACCAGCTACAGATGTTCCACCAGAGTTTGAAAGACGGCCGGCTGCCGCAGTCTCTGTGGGACATGGTGGTGGTGTTGGTTCTACTTAAACCAGACAAGTTACCGAATGAGTGCTCCTCCTACTGGCCCATATCCCTCATTAAACTGGACAATAAAATGATAGTTAAAATCCTGGCAACTAGGCTAGCACCCATGATGCAGAGACTGGTCCGAGCCGACCAGTATGGGTTCATACCGGGACACTCCACATCCCCTGTCCTCTGCAGGATGTTCGGCTTGCTGTCGGCGGTGCACCAAGATGAACCCATAATAGCAGCACTTTTGGATGCTACAAAGGCACTCTGTAGAATGGTCCTTTCTATTTGCGGTACTGCGTAAGATGGGGTGGGGAGCAGTTTTGTTACTATAGACGATGCCCAGGGGCAGGGTGAATTTAAATTGATATTGATAATTGATTTGTATGCCGCTCGTACACACGTGTTTCAGAGCGCGACGAGGCAAGGGAGGGGAACAAGGGTGAAACAAAAACTACAATCTTACTAGGCCCAGTGACATTGAGAACGTGCAAGTGCATGGGAGAGGGAAAGCGGTAAATGCATAGGAGGGGGGAGAAGTGGAAAGTGCTCAGCAAAGGAATACATAAAAATAGATAATAAATAAGTAAATAAATAATAAAAGCAACAAACAGTGGTAGTGCAGCCAGCGAGTGGCAAGTGCTAGTTTTAAGGCAACAGACAGGGTGTGTCTGTTAATGCAGAAAGAAAAAAAAGGGGGCGGGGGAACGGTAGGGTTACAGGTACAGAACCCAGTGCAAGGGATTGCCCAGAGGCATTGCGGTTGGGTGGCAGGGTGAGCAGGTACCTGGGCCCGAAAGTCAGAGGGTGACCAGGTGCACAATGCTGAGAAAGAACAAATCAGCAGGGGAGAGAAGGATCAAAGGCCGAAGCAAAGAGCAAGGTCTTGAGGTGCTTCCGGAACCAGAGATGGTTCGCCTCGTGTTTCAGAGTGGCAGGGAGGCTGTTCCAGAGAGAGGCCCCAGCCGAAGACAGATCTACCCCCAGCTCATTTCTTAGAAAAACGACTGACCCTGAGGGGATTAGATGTGGAGGAGCGAAGAGCTCAGGAGGGAAGGTATTTACAAAGAGAAGGTTAAAGGTATTTTGGACCCAAGCCCCAGAAAGCCTTGTGGACAAAGCAAAGGGTCTTGAATATTATCCTTGCAGCCACTGGGAGTCAATGGAGAGTTTTCAGGGCTGGAGAGATATAATCCCAGGGCTTGAGGCCAAGGACAAGTCTTGCAGTCCTGTTCTGGATAAGTTGCAAAGGGCGGAGAGTAGAAGCAGGTAGATTTAGAAGGAGGCTGTTGAGAGAACCAGGGCTCGAGAGACAGTGAGCTTCTGGGGGAAGGAGAGGAAAGGCAGAATACCTCTGAGAAGGTGCAGTAGGAAGTTTGACTTTTTGGAGAGTCAGAGATGTGGGCGTGGAAGGAAAGTGTGGAGTCAAAGATGACCCCGAGGTTCTTAGCCTCGCAGGTGGGGGTAGGAAGAGGGCCAACGGAGGCCGGCCAGAGAGTGACAGGAAAGGAGGGTGAAGGTGTGCCGATGAGGAGGATCTCCATCTTGCTGCCATTCAGGCAGAGATCGTTGGCAGCACACCAATCCTGAATGGCAGATGGGCAAACAGAGATGAGAGAAGGAGAGGAGGTGGCTGAGGGAAGCCTGAAAATCAGTTGAGTGTCATCAGCATTGCACTAAAAATTGGAGCAGGAAATGGCAATGCAGTGGGCGAGAGTTGCCATGAATTGGTTGAAAAGCCAGGTTGAGAGGTTAGACCCCTGGGGAACACCGCAGGTAGAAAGGGAGATAGATGAAAGGAAGGACCCAAGTTGGACCTGGGAGGGTCGATCGGAGAGGAAAGAAGTCAGCCAGGCCAGAGCCTGATCTGTGATACCCAGGTTGTGAATGGTCAACTTACACCCAGCATAATGCTGGAAAGAGGCACCAGACAGAGGTGTCCCTTGTCACCGTTGCTATTCACCTTGGTGATAGGACCATTAGCGGAGGCGATCAGGGAGAGGCACCTGCAGAGAGGTCCAACTGTGCAAATACAGGATAGTGATCTCTCTTTATGCGGATGACATGGTGCTCTGTGTGTCGGACCCCAAACATAACCTTGATCCTATTATGCGGGATGTACTGGAGTTTGGTGATTCTTCTGGGCTCAAGAGAAACCCAACAAAATTAGTCCTCTTTCCAATGACAGATAGTGTGAGGATTGGTGGGGGTTCCACTTACTATAAAGTAGCTCAGCAGGGTACCTCTTACATTGGTACGGAGACGGGCGACAAAGAACATGTAGAGGTGGAAAAGCAATAGCCTCGCCATATCTATTAAGGTGCATAATCCTAACGGCGCCTGATATAGGACTAGAGTAAACAATATGGTGGAACTGTAGGGCATGGGCACGCACAGATCAGAGATCCAAAGGCGAGACCATCTATATCCCAGACCTACTGATCATATACATCCCTGGGATTCCCATCACAAGCGAGAGGAGCTATGTTACCCTGACGAAATGTTTGTATTTGACCTACTTTCGGGACCTGTTCCCAAATGGGCAATTCATAACATTGGAGGAAGGGGGAGCTTTCAGCCCTGGATTTGTTTCTATATTTTCGGTTGTGAAACTCAATGAGGCAGTTGTTCCCGACTTTCCCCAGACAACCTTACGTGGCTCCCATATTCGAAAATATGCTGTGGAGGGCGGGGGGTTATACTAGAAGAATGGTCTCATTCTTATATGGTATATGCATGGACACAAGGCGAGGGACAGGCAATGGGAGAGCTAGGAGGCCTCATAAGTTCATGCAATATTAGAGGAAACCTGGAGATATTGTTATGAGCGAACGAGGAAAATAGCCCTCAACGCCAGATATAAACGGATTTTAAATACCTGCACCAATTTTATTATACACCAACATCTGTGCATCGTTTATTTCCCAACGCTCCAGACAGTTGTGCAAGATGCCACGACACACCGGCCGACTTCCTGCACCTGGTGTGGGGTTGCCGACAGATCTTTGGCTTTTACGGGCGGGTGTTTGAAATACTCAGCGAGATTGTGGGAGAAACATTAGACCCAAAGCCATTAATGGCGCTAATGTGTTATACAAAATCAATCCCGGAGGGCATAAGGAAACTAGTTGGACGGCTCCTGCTTCTGGCCAAGAGACGAGTGTCAATGACGTGGGGGAGAATGCAGACCCCAACATACAACTAATGGCAGGCCGACATTCTATATTGCAATGATATGGACACAGAATATAGTAATTTATCTTAACGTCAAACCAGACCCAGTGATATATGGGGCCCATATATACACTACGTCATAACACAATCGAGAGAGCCAGAGGTGGATATCTAGCTATTACCCGCAAGCTGCAAGCATATGATCACCGAATCAACCAGTGTAGTACAATTCCCGGAGGATGCATGTAGAACATAATATGGGCTCATTACCGGCATGTTGAAATAACTGTAATTATACTGCCAATTCTACAGAGTAGGAGCGATATTCTGATGGACCACTAGGTACTCAATCACTGTGTAATTGAAGAAGAGCCACTGTTTGAGGGGAGCGGAGGGGATATTGCTATAGGCAGATGTGCGGGTGTTGTGGTCAAGTGTTAATAAAAATAATTTAAAAAAAAGAAAGTTTACTGATAAATGCAGGAAGTGGCTTAAGCAGGCCAATTAGTTTAACCTGAAAATATGGGAGGACACCTAACAAAACTCACCCATGTTAGTCTGGTGACAGATCGGGAGTCCATTACCTATTGATCAAGTGATTAAACACACAGTTTCAAGGCCCATGAAAATGTGTTTAATGCTTTAAAATATCTAGCATCAACTCAGAAAAGAACTTTTCTTTCTCTTCCAGGAAATGTTAGGAACATGCTTTGGTGCCACCTACAATGAATGGAAAGGCCAGAAAGGCTGCATGCAGGGTTGTTGTATCAAAGGGCCAGGGTCCCAGAGGCAGAAATTCATATTTACTAATGCAGCAACCTGTTTCAGTACCAAACAAATGGAATGGTGCTGGAGAGTGTTAGGCAGAAACCTGTGCAGTTCCCTTAGGGACCACTGCAAAAAGTTTAAGACTACAGGAGTAAGCAGTAACCCCAATTGGTAGCAGTCTGCACCACCCAGATTTACCTGGTAGCTGTGGCTGAGCAGTCAGACTTCTCTCAAGAAGAGTTAGGCAGTATATAGAGTATACACAATAGAGCTAAAAACACAGTAGCACAAGCAAACACTGACCAGAGCTTTGGTATAAAAGTATAATTATTCATTTAAAAACACACTTGTAAAAAATACACTGGCACTAATATGTCAAGCAAGTTCAAACACAGTCACTATAAGTATATACACCTCCCTAGTTAATTATTCGACAAGTCTAGGTTAAGACACCACTTATTTAGCAAAACAGAGGTGAGCGTGTAACCGTAGATAGCACTCCAATAATTTGTTTTAAAAGGGAGAGAAAAGGCAGAATAGGAAAATAACACAGTATCAACACTTTTAAGAAACCACAGCAAGTCAAGAAAGGCAGGGTCTACTGTATGGCAAAAAGTTCATAGGGCAGGCCCACTCTTGGAGAGAGCAAGGCGGAATGTGCCCAAGATCACACAGTGGAAATGCACTCAAAGTCTTTGCAGAAAAGTCAAAAGAGATTGGATCAGTTGAGAAAGGTAAAGTTAACAGGTCCGAGGTCACCCCAGGATAGAGAGTCAAGGATTTACGGGACACCTTGGACAATCTGTTGCAAGGGAGACCAGGTGGGACAAAGTACCTGAAATGGTGAGAAAGCTCCAGCGGGGGCAGTTGTTCCTGCAGCGGTTGCAAGTCAGGGCTTCGTCCAGGGGAAGAGAAGATCTCGACGTGGAGGAAAGCTGGAGGTCGTTGCACTGCCAGGGAAGAAAACAGCCGCAGAGTTTCCTGGTTAAAATGTACGACCCTTTTATTCGTGGTAGTGGTGAAGCGTGGCTATCCGGCCACCGGGGTGCTTGGCACGGGCGATTCGACCACGAGACGATCCAGGAAGGCGAAAAAGGTGAACTGGTTGGTCTCACCAGCTCAAAGGGAAGAAGACTCTCCTGGAAGAAGATCTACTCTGTCGTCGGGTAAGTGGTGAGTCTGTACAGCAGGGCTCCACCGGTGGTGTCGTCGTTGTAGAAGGCTCAGCTTCTACCCTCTTCGGATTTTTTAGGTCCTGTTGCGACTTCTGAATTTCCAGTCCCCAAAGTCCTGCTTTTTTGAAGCAAAACCCCCATTCATCAGCCTAGCTGTCACTCAAACATGCTAAGTGGTGAGCCGGGCGGCTCACCAATGGGCCAATCACGTCCAGGGTGCCTAATCCCCCTCCCACACATCCCGTTGACCCCAGACAGAGTGGCACCATTTAGAGGGCTTCTGTGGAGAAGCCCGCCAGAAAGTGGAACAAAGGACTCGACTTGGGTTAGAGTTTCAGAGGCGAACACAAATGCCATTTTAAAACCGAGTCCTGGCAAAAAGACCAAACCGGGGAATAAATATTAAATAAATAACACAGCGGTATCTTTAACATTGCACCAAAAAGTGGTGCGTTTAAAATGAATGAGAAAATCCCATAGGAAATATTCCGGTGGAATATTTCGCATGGTATCCACTGCCACCAGCCAGAAACTCGACAAGGGGGGACTGGACAGTGCCCCCTTGGAAAACAGACCCAGGGGCAATCGAATTACCCCTACCAGTACTTCCACAATATGATGGTTTGTACTGGTTCTGTTCACACTTTGAGACTAGTAAAGCCAATGGTGACTTTACATGCCCTGGGAGACAGTAGTCAGTCCCAGGGTATGGAGTCTATGTTTGGGGGTCACTATGACACCCCTGTGTTACTGCACTGAGGATGCTGTGTAACACACCTACCAAAAACACATGTAGCCCTATGGAGTAAAAGACACCATAGCCCATAAAACACATTACATAGTCAAAGGACATTATCAAATCATGCCTAAGAGAGTGGGAGAAAAATAGTCTCACTCTTAGCAGGAGAAAAAAAATAAACCCCACAAATCCAGCAAAGCTGCTGGGGGACTCACTAGGTTTGGGAAATTATCCCAAACAGAGAATTCTCCCAAACAGAGAATTCTCCCTAACAGAGAGAGGTAGTAGGAATGCGCTTGAATAGCAACATTATAGTTCCTCTACAGTCAAGCATAGTTTTCATGATGCTTTTTGAGCAGTTGATGACGCCTGAATGAATTTCTCTGAAAGTATCAGAACTGTCTTCTCTAATGTGTTGCTAAACCGCAGGTATTTAAACAAACAAGTTACTCTGATTTGTAATGAGCCGTTGGTTAGCAGGCAGCAAAGTGGAGGAGGAAAACATTCACAACCCAACAGATACAACTGAACCCCAAAATCATTCATATGCTAAAGGTTGAAGCCAGACAGCTTCACCAGGGAAATGCCCTCTTCCATCTCTTTACATTACTAGTCACTATAATACATGTTTTTTCAGACTACTCCATGTCTGGTTAATATAGGAAAGAAGAGTTTTATCTGCCACACCTTTTACTGCAGAAGAAGAGAATCACTACAGTGTAATAATTCATGAAGATTTCCTGAAGGACCTTTTACTGCAGAAGAAGAGAATCACTACAGTGTAATAATTCATGAAGATTTCCTGAAGGAGGAATTAGCTCTGAAGCACACTCCTGATACAAAGCATGTGTCCTTCTTAACACTTACAACATTCTGGAGTCTAAACTTCCAACACTTGTGCTGCTGACAGTGTCATGTATGCAGAAGACACCCTTGTGGGGGACCAGTGACATGGTGTGGACGCCCAGGAGTACACCTTGTTGGATGGTACCACAGCAGTTTTGGGATTTAATCCTACAGTGTCATCAAATGTTCATTGCTAAAACATGTAACAGAAAGCAGGAGAACCAAAGTAACTGCACATTTCATGGAGGGCTTTAACGTCTTACTATTAAATGCCTCAACTAGTCAGTGGCTACAGAGGCATGAAAAGATCAAAGAATAAATATTGCAGTAGATGCTGTCATGTGCAAGTGATCAATCCCTGAAAATGGCTTTTGTTCCTCAGACAGACTAGTCCACAGATCAGACCAACACCATCTTAGAAGCATGACGACATTTACTTATGATGGATGGGAATGCCATTATATGGAGAGTGGCCTCATGAGATTGGGGTAGGTTGAGAGGATGTTAAGTTTCCCTTTCTTTTGGTGGTAACGGACATTAATAGAAATCCGAACCTGGGAGTTAAGATTCAGAGGAGGTCAATGCGGTCTACTGGCATTAAAGAAGTTGGAATTATTTAAGAATGGGGAAGCTTCCTTTCTGGATCCACAGCAAGTTGCCTAACATAAAATGCAGCAGGCACCACAGTGAGAGACATTGTACTACAGGCACTGGTACCGCAAGCTACAGAGATGACCAACATTCCCCTTTTGCTTATAGTAGAAATGGTAAATAAATTCCCTTCCCCCTCAATGTTCCCTCCTTTCTCCTCCCATGTGGTTATAAGTAGTCAACATGCTTTAGGTGTGATTTATAGTTTTGATTAACTTTAGGGAGACTAGAGGTGTAGATTTAAGAATTTCAAGATCACATCTATGTATTTGTTTTATGTAAACGTTTGTAACTGAAAATCTTAGAAAAATAATAATTTAAAAAAAGAAATGGTCCAGAAATGTGCTACCAAACATTCTGTTCAGAGGAATAAGAACTTCTGGAAAAGGGCGCATGTGGCTCAGTATAATCATGGAGATTACTACTTGGAGTGGTGTCTACAGATTCAGTTGCACTTTTGGGCATCTCTGGTGCATAATCTAGTTGATACATTTAAATGACTTATGACACATGGGAATAGATCAAAGATGACATCAGGAAGGAAAGATGGAACAATTTGAAATGGTTTTTACAACACATTGATTGCCAAAATGATATGTTGCAATTGACTGGCATAAAGAAAAATCTCTCCAAGGTTTGCACACTGACATGTGAGATGCTTCTTCTATAAACATTTTTTAAGTTTGAGCAACTTTATCATCAAGTTGTGGATCAAAGGGCCAGGGACCCAGAGGCAGAAAGATAGATTTTCAGATGTGCCAATACTATTTTTATGATAAAACACTAAACATTATATTTCAATTCAGTCAACAGAACACTGAATTTTCCGTTTAATGCTTTATATTCCAGTTACAAACATTTTAAAGAAATATACGTGATGGTGATAAGGGGGATGTTTTTCATGCATACTGCTCATGAGTAAAGACATAAGTAATAAATCAAACTTAACTTAATTGATTTATTCGGCTTCAAACTTCACGATTGAGCAGTAGGAATAAAATGTTTCTCATATTGCCTCACCATCGCGTGTATTTTTTATACAAATCTGCGGTAACGGAGCACATTAAGTTTCAGGATGCAATGTCAGGGAGCAGTGTTTTCTTTAGATTTCTTACCAGGTCAGTCCGTTGTGCAGGAAGAAACGGGGAGAGCTTCGAGAGCCACAGGAGCCGGCAGCTTTTTGGAAAACACGATACAAGGTACAATAATGAGGGCCAATACTGGGGCCACATGCAAGTCTACTATTATGACATCAGAACTCAATAGGACCACTTACAGGTACATTGGTTCTCTCTAGTGCCTATAATTGCTTGTGATTACCAACTTGGTTTGACAATTCAATGCCATTTTAGGAATTCAGAACCAGATATTTAAAGCAACAAAAAGTAATACAAAAAAGTGATACACGAGCCAGCAATAAAAGGCCAACCATTGCAAATCCTAACAGACTCAATGTCACCTTTCTAATGAAGTCCTAGTTAGCCAGGTGGACAAAGGGACACTACAATCTACAATATATGTTTTCTCTACTGGAGTAACGTTTAATGCATGCCTAACTGTTTTGTCAATCTTTTCGACATCAGGGGCACCATCAATGAACCAAGTGTTCATTTGGTAGAGCTGAACAATCTGCCCGTACTTAGTTAAACCCACAGAGCACTATTCATAGAAAAAACCTTCAGAGGTTTCTCTGAAGGAGAACATTCCCCTTGTTCAGATAATATATCTTGGACTGATGAATCACTGGCCCTCATTCTAGGATTTCAATATGTGGAACATTGGGATAGGAAATGAAAGTTGAAAACTAAAGCAAAATGGAACACTTTCTGACTTTGAAAACCAGGGGGTCAGGCAACTCTTTGGCTCATTCATTGATTATATGCAAAATGACTGATCGTCTAGAGAAGCATTCGTAAATATTCAGATTTAGCAGCTTGCCCGTTGGTTGCGTCAACTGGATACAACAGTTTACATCTCCGGTAACTGTTCCAAACACTTTCTGTCCTAAAGGCGATTGCTTACCAATGACCCTGTCTAACGAAAACATATTTTATGAATCAAAGATACTCCAGTCAACCTGGTAGAACTACGACTTAATTAGATCACTTGGAAACTGTCCACTGGATGGGCAAGCTATACATTTTGTAAATCATCACTGTATAAAACATTTCTAATATCTTACTATAGTATACATTCAGTGAAAACACAATATTATTTCTGCTTTAGAAGAGCACTAACATGCATTAATCATCTTGGTCTTCACGAATGGCAGGTTGTGTGATGATCCCAAATAGCCGTGACTATGAAAATGTAAATGTTTTTACCTATTTCACTCTTTATTCTTTGTAATTGTTTACAAATGTATTTGCAGTAAAGTGCATAAACGTGTATAATGTGGTTGAAAACCCAACCTACACATGAACACTTCCAACTGAAGAAATGCCATTAGACAAAGAGCCTCCAAGCACCCTGAACAATTAAAGTTATAGATATACATTTAAATGAACGCACCAAAAATAAGACTATTTATTACAGACTCATGGTTTAATGCAGCACTCCATGAGTGCAACATTTTATTGTAGACTACACAATGGACCGCAGGCTAACAGCATACTGTAGGTGGAGGGAGTTCCGAGCTGGACAAAATTGAGTAAACACAAGCTTAAGGAAAAACAAGTTATCACTAAGGAAGAGGTCCTTCACTGACCAGTGCCAAGAAACTTGGGTGACAGAAAAATTCAGAATACTATCATGGACGCAACAACAACAAAAATGAAACAGTAACCTCTTGAGTTTCCATCAGCGATGTGCAAAACTGGCCCTCCAAACTATCAAGGATTTTCTCAAATTGTGCCCAACATTCCATGAAATATCCAATATGCATTTATGGTATATGAAAGGTAAGAAATGGCAATATGTTTTACGGGACAAACATTTCCAAGTTACATATTGAGAAGAGTTTTGTAATTTTCTTTTACAAGAACATTTGAAAAAGGGTGGCACAATAACATATGCTATCAATCACTTTTTTGTTTTAATAACAGTAGTGGATCTGTCAGTTTTCTTTAAAGTTTCCCAAAAAAATCCTCACTTTTTATAAATTAATAGCAACTTTTTTTTTATTAAAACACAATTCTTTCTACAACTTTGATACAAAGTGTCACTGCATGGTAACAACGTTGATAGAGTAATTCATAATCTTTTGCAAATACAACTTTTTCAAACTCCAATAAAATGTATGTTTTTTAGTTGACAATGAATGATATTGAAATGTAAACACATTTTTTAAAACAATTTGAACAATTTGTAAAGGTAAACATGTTTATTCAGCAACTAATAATGATAAATATATTTCATTGCAATTAAATAGCTACTTTTTTAATGGTGTAACTACAAAACAATATTAGATGACGGAGTACTATTTTGTATTTATTTTTTGTTTCGTTAACAATTTATTTTCTTATTTCACTACATTTCTATGATAAATGATGTTTTACTAGGAGACACATTTGGGATTTTCTATATACGTTGTTCACTCATGCTGCTGTTAAAAATCTAAAGCAAACTAACTTTTTGTGACATTTTACCCAAACAACTGCATTTGAGTAAAATGGCTCTAAAGATGTAGTTGAACACAAACAGTGTGGGTTTATTTTATAGTTGTTAGTGGAGAAATACTGTTTGTGAAAAAATGGCCGAGAGGTGGAACATTCTTGCCTCCCAAGCACCTTCAAACAAAGCATTTATTTTCACAGTGTGGGTGCATACTTACATAGTGGCATGGCTCATAGAACTCTATACTCAAGTAATTACGCCCTCAGATTAGCTGGTTACCTGAAGTTTGTTTTTTAAAGTATAGTCTGGAAGATTATGTTGTGTCTATGAAGGGCTTTTAACCAGCTCAAAAGAAAAAAAAGATTACTATATGCTGTGCCTGAGAGAAGATGTGATGGCAAAAAGAAAAAGTTCATAGGATTGGAGTAAACGTTGTATAAAAACTCTTAAGGCTGGGTAATGTGATCAAGAGATCAAACAATTTTATGGAAGGAAAGATGTGCTCCAATTCGGTTAACACATATCATACTTGTCTAGGAAATCACATTAATAAAGAAGAATGCTTTTGCTGTCCACAAAATAATTTAATAAAGACAGAGAAGACAAACAATTAGCCTCATTCCAGACTGTGACCAAAAGGTACAGAAATCGGACCACGGGACGTAAAGGAGTCACTGATCTTAGTTGGTTAACAAATCATGCTATTTTGCTTCGTTTCCTGATAGCATACATTACCTTGAGTGTGGTTTCGAGAGACTGAGTTACCCATAATGCAGTTTATCAAGAACTATACTACTGCAAGTCTCAATGTATGCTGGAACAGTCATAACAAGTCAAGCATGTCATGTATTCCATGTTCCCTCCCTGTTGCTCTGCCTAAATAAATACATGTGAAAACTACCTCAGGTAAAGACAACCTGCATGCAACAGGGCTTTGGCCACAAGGTACAGATATCTTTCCTAGCACATCTTTGTTAGTGTATCATAATTCAACATAGATGCCATCAGAAAGAAGGTGCAGTTCCAGACTTAAATAATTTGCACCAGATAAGGGTCTATTAGTAGAGAAACTGGAATGAGGGAATGTCTTTATCTCGTAGAAAAGTGAAGATGAAATTAGAGCCTGGTGGCTCTTTCCACACTAGCCTTGTGAGCAAAACATAGTCCCATCCTATTCCTTCAACCAAAATGTACAGACATCGCAATGCAACAATTTTAGTTTCTGCAAGAAATATTTACCTAAGGAGGTGTGCTGCTCATCTAAGAGAAAAGGGATCATAGCCATATATAGTATGCACTCTAAACTATACAAAGGTACTGTTATTGGTCTACTTAAACAGCATTTTATTCTGCAACACTTTGAAAACAACATTTGAGGTCAAGGATTACTACGTATCTAAAACTATTATAGTGAACATCCACCCTCTATAGCATAATTCATAGAAGGTGACCACTATGTTGTGCTGGGAGTTTCTACCCATCTTCAAGCAAAAATTGAAAATACAGCTGCACCAAGCGTCAAAGTCCCATGACGTTTCCAGCTGTGTCATATGTGGTCAGTGGCTAAGCATTGGCATTTTGGTTTGTGACTTAGTCCCTTCTGGTCAGGCCAGAGCTATCTGTGCTGCCAATCTACAGAATAAACAAGTTGTGCTGCACAGGTGAGCGTGGGGCGGATGGGGGGGGGCGGGGGGGGGTCGGTGGAGTATTGGTCATTTGTTACCAATCTTGGATTGGGAATTTTGCTTTCAGGCAGGCAAAGGTTATGACAACGTGGGCACTGCATCAGCGCTCATGGGAGTATTCGGCTCACCTGGGCTCCTTGAGGTTTGGGAGACACACAGAACAGCTTGGACCACTGGATGTGGTGTCTGCCAAATCACTATGACAGTCGGCACCCGCCTTTAACACAGACCTGCCAGGCTCTGCTAGCTAGCCTTTTGCCAAATGCAAGATGGTATTTTAGCCTTTTTTGGCTCTAATCCTCTGGAGCATGTGAAAGGATTGTCTGCACCAATTCTATATTCAACCAGCAAATAATAAAACCTATGTGCTCTAATAGGCGCTGTTTAACCCAACTTAAGGGCATTCAAATGACAGGACAAAATGCAAAGTTGATAGAGCAGAGGGCTTCAAAGAGACTGTTAAAATGTCCACGTATTTAACAGATCCTTTCTCTACTCCACGATTATACAAACAATTGAACAAGGCATTTAGAAAATGTCAATGGGAAGAGTTCAATACAGCATGCAATGATGCAGTTGACGATCATTTGCAAACAGAAAACTGATGCTGGTCTCTCAAGTGTGCACAAAGGGCAGCAATTTCAGAGAAGTGATTTTCTTGAGTTGTATAAAGTACCACTTCAACAAATAATCAAGTGGAGGAGATTTTGGGAAATAAATGCTGTGCAATTGCCAAACTGCTGGACGTCAACATTTCTACTCTGTCACTTTTTAAATAGGCCAGTAATTCAAGCAATTGCAAGATATGGATATATATTTTCTATAGAACTAAACATATGACCCATTAAAATATTGTATTGTCTAAGTATACTTGGACTAAAGGAATCGGCAACGGAAACACTGAGGCAGGTTGAGGAAAAGGTCCAGGCACTAGTGCATAAACTTTTCTAAGCAGAAGGGGGTAAGACGGTGCAAAGTGAAAGGGCGGACAGAGTTGGCCGGCCCTATGGAAATGGCCCCCGGTCCATAGTGGCCAAGTTTCTAAGATATACGGACAGGCCAAACAGCCAGGAGAAGTGGAATTCGAGGGCTCAAGGGTCGCAATATACCAGGACCTCTTGAACCTCACATTGGCCAGACGTGGCTACGTGAGAAAGGAATTAGATACCGATGGGGCTCCCCTTTCTCACTGCAATTTGAAGTGGAGGAGATGGAATACCGCATAACCTCAGCAGGGGAAGCCAAGCAGGCCCTGAGCCACCTGACAGCGGATCATGAGGTTGAGCCGAGGAGTCCATGGGGCCCGTCCACAAGTGGGAAGGGGTCGAAACCCACACCAGGCCCACAAAGTAGGAGAAGGGGGCAGACTGGAAGGAAGTATATGCGGCTCAATGGACCTTCTCCACGCAAGTTGCCCACCATGCCGGACCAAAGGCCTGAGCAGTAACCTGGAGATGGGAATACATGGACGGAACGGAATCACAAGAGATTGGGCGATCACTCAAAGGAATGTAGAAGGATTGCTGGAGGGAGGCAGACAGCTTTGCTCCAAAGTGGCCCTCTGTGGGAGAGAGGGTGTCTTCAAGACTTTGAATGAACTTAAGTTACAGTTGCTAATGGTTAAAAAACTGTTACAGGGTTTACACACAAGACACGGCTCTAAGGACAGAGACCGCATTAGTGAGGAGCTTAACTTCCAGGATATTGAGATTGATGAGAGAACGGGGTCACATGTTAAGGTGGTAATAAACATCCGCAGCGGGGAGAGGTGATGCAGGGAGGGGTGTGGTGGTCGGGACTCTGAATATGAAAGGTCCGAATTCACAGACCAAAAGATCATTAGTAGCAAGAGAATTTCGCAAAGCTGCTCTTGATCTGCTCTTCCTGCAGGAGACGCACTTAATACATGCAGAGGAGCGAACGATGCGAGGGGAAGGGATTGTCAGGTCCACTGGGCAAAGGTAACTACTAAAAAGGGGGAGTTGGTATATTGATACACAAGCAATGCAAGCTATGAGACTGTACATCCACCTGTCTGCTGGAAGGGAGATTACAGATACTAAAAGGGGGTCTAGACGGTGCAAGGGTGCTCCTGGCAGCACTGAATGCACCCAACCAGGAACAAGCACAGTTGTTATCGAGTGCACTTGCTGCGATACAGGAACAGGAAGCTGACCTGTACATAATAGGGGGTGATTTTAACTCCTGGGCAGACGAAGTAGGGGACCGAAGGGCAGTGGGAAGCAGGGGTCAAGGGGTAGCCAGACCTGGACACCTGGGACACACAATATTGGCCTGTGGCCTACTCGATGTGTAGAGAGAGCAATATCCGGGGGAGAAGGGCTACACATTTTACTGGTTCCCGCATAACACTTACACAAGGATTGACTACCTCCTAATGAACAGGGATGAGGGTGACCCACAGTGAATTAAGGCCGGTGGGCTGGACCGACCATGACATGGTACTCGTGTCCCTAGATGTTACCGGGCTTTACAGACCAGACAGTAGCTGGCGTTGTAACGAAACACTCTTTGCGACCCAATTGGGGGAGGCAATCACAAAATACTTCGAGTTGAATGATACCAGAGAGGTAAATAATGGGGTGGTATGGGATGCGGGAAAGGCAACTTGGAGGGGGCTGCTCATTAGGGAGGGGGTAAGACGCAAGAGGGAGAACAACATAAGAGAAGAGAGGCTGAGGAGAGAGATAGTGGAGGGGGAGAAGAGGATCGTTGGAATGAAGAGGGAAACAGAGGAGATCAGGGAAGTGGTACTGGCCAAAAGAGCAGAATTTAAGGCTCTGGGGACGGGGGAAACTATGTGGAAACTGAGATACCTTAAACAGAAATATTATGAGAAAGGGGCCAAGGCAGACGCACTACTGGTAACAAGGCTTCGAGCACAGAGGGCGGAGAGGTGGATATCTTACCTCCAAGTGGTAGAAAAGTATGGCCGCCAATCTGGCTTAAAGGTAAATGTGAACAAATTAATCCTCCTCCTACTGGGGGAGACAACGAAAGTGCGCAAAGCGGACTGGACGGAGTTGGGGATACAGGTGGATGAACATAGCTTGAAATACCTGGGGGTGAGGATCCCGAGAGAACTCAACAGACTAAACAAGATAAACTCCCTCCCTTCCCTCCCCTCTACTGCACTGGCTCTTTGGGGAACTAGACACCTGGTCGAAACTCACCATCTCACGGCTAGGGCGCCTAAACACGCTCAAAATGGTCCTCCTCCCTAGATTATTATACCTCTACCAGGCGCTCCCGATAGGACTGCCAGAGAAACACTTTGGAGAACTTAAAAGAAGAATGGAGAGATTTCTATGGGTGGGAAAAAACAGAGTGGGCCATAGACTACTAGTACAACCTAAAGGAAAAGGAGGGGTCGGGCTACTGGGAATACGTACACATTATAGGGTAGCCCAGTTCAGAGCTCTGGTACCCCACCTAAGGGGTGATAAACAGAAGCAATGTGTGGGCATTGAGAACTACCTATTCAGCCCAGTCACCCTCGGAGAATGGCTGTGGGCACCGCGAGAGGCTGCCCCGAGAAAAGTACAGAAGCACAGGGTCCTGGGCTCGTTCTGGTCCCTCTGGAGAATTAAAAAGGAAATGGCGGGATTACAACCTGGCCCTCAATGTGGAGTCATAGTTGGGCACCACCCATAAGGGACCGTATCCTCTGGCACGACTGTTTCGAGGGAGGAGTGGAAAGAGTGGGGCAGGTCCTGAAAAAAAAGATTGGTTCATAGAGTTAAATAAACTGAAAGAAACCTTGGGAGGGGGAAATATCTCAGTGTTTAAATACCCACAACTCAAAGGGGTACTGATGTTGGAGGACTGGAAAGAGGACCTGCAAAGGGAACTGACAAATACAGAGAGGGTGTTGGAGACAGCAAACGGGACATCTCCGGATTATACCAGGCCCTGCTAGAAGCACAGGGTAGGCATATAGGGATGCACGGGAGGAAATGGGAGAGGGAGATGGAGATGGAGGATGAGCTGTGGCAAAGGCTATGTGAGACCACTCACCACACGTCAGTGGCCTGCCAGTACAAACTTCATGGGTTGAAACCTTTGTATATGTGGCAGTGGGAGCCGGTGAGGCTGTCGCTGATGTACCCAGGTGCAGATCCCGGCTGTTGGAGGAAATGTGGGTCAAGGGCAGACTTCTGGCATATGTGGTGGGCATGTTAAAGGGTGCAGAGGTACTGGAAGGAAATCCTGTGGTGGATAAGGAACCTAGATGGGGTGGACAGACAACTGCACCCCCTCCTGGTATTCTTTGCGATAGAGGTGACAGAAGGGAACTGGGTCAAACTCCCACACATGCCACACTTGTTGCTGTTGGCGGCCAGAGCCTGCATTGCAGGAGGCTGGAAAAAGGCGGAGCTTCCCGCCGAAAAGCAATGGGCCACCAAGGCCCTTGAGATAGATATATAGTTATATATAGAATGGAACAGCTCACTAGACAATTACATGGCCAAACCCCCTCAAGGGAAATGGAATGCGCCCCCTTCTCAGAGAGATATGACCCAGAGAGGCCCCAGTTAGGAGGAAATTATGGTACCCCCAAGACCTAGAAGGGAATGTGAAACCCTAAGTGGAAGGTGCACAGAAGGGGCACTAGAAGACAGAGGCGTCATGGGGAGGAGAGAGGGAACAAGAGATGAATATAAGATGGCAGACTACCCGGCGGTCCCCGGAGAGTGAATACATGGTAATGTTAGAGAATGTTGGGAATTGACTCCAAATGGAAAAGGTGAAGCAACAAAACGAGAGTCTGACTTTGGCAGGCTCAGGCGAACTAGATGCATGTCACACCTGAGAACATGGTTATTCAAATTGGTGGGGGGGTTGGGGTGTTCCCAAGGGGTACAAATAAAGGGGGGGTAGTTGGGGCGATTAACTTTCCCTTTTCTCCCGTTCCATGTTTGTTCTTTTGGTAAAGTGGGGGAGGGGGATGAAAAATCAAAACCTTTGTCATGGTGAGCAATGTAATCAGCAAATGTAATTGTAAGTTGTTTTATTCAACCATGATCGTTTGCCAATAAAACAAATTTGAAATAAAAAAATATATATATTGTCTCAAGCTTTCGACAAGATCATCCACATAATGTCAGATACCCTTTTCTCAAAACCACTGTGTAATTTACAAAAAACAAAATTAAAGAACAACATTGAATCAGAAATAAATCAAACCAAATGCACAAATCTTGGACTTTAATTACAGGTTTGCTGTACTGTTCACATCACAAACTACATTGCATCTCTAGAACAAGAAAAGAACAAATAATTTAACTATAGTGATACCCTTTCTAACGGATAAAATGATTTCTCCCGTAGATTACTCATATCAATCTCCTTCAGATACAGTCTGGTCTGGTCGGTTTTCTAGCTCGCCACCATGCAGCACTGTGCAGCTAAAATACTTCTATATAATATCCACTTGTAGACCTAGAGCCCATTTGCCCAGTAAGTGATGTCATTCATTATTTGTACAGAAAGAAGCTCTACTCACCCTCAAAAATGACAACACCATCGTCATACGACCAGCTGACAAGGTTGGTGGGGTGGTCATTTGGGACAAGAATCTCTATATAACTGAAGTTATGAGACAGCTGTGTGATTCTAATTGTTATTCTGAGGTGCATGCTTCAATTTTGGTAGACACTCAAACAGAATATCATGCACAACTTCAAATATGGTTGAACAACAATCTTATTGACAGAGAAGAGTATTATTTTCAGAAAACTGATTATTCTGTGACTCCCATTCTTTATTTGTTACCTAAGGTACATAAGGATATTATAAATCCACTTGGACAATCTATTGTGTCGTTTATTTTGAGCCTTCTGGAATCCACTTCTAAATTTCTAGACTGTCATCTACAACCCTTTGTTCACAGTCTCAACTCATACATACGAGACATATGAACAAAGTGCAAAATATATGTTGGGATCACACTTACATTCTGCTATCATTGGATGTGGTTTCCCTTTAATATCAATCGAACATTCATTTGGTATACAAGCCTGTCAATATTTTTTTGCTAATCTATACATGGGCTGATGGGAACAAACTGTAGTCTGGAGTGAGGAATTTGATGATTTTGATACACATGTGGTTATATGTATAGGTTAAAATGTCACCTGTTTAAATAACAATGCCATTAATGTACAGCAGACTATGGTTACCAGTATGACTGCATTAACCTTCCTTGACATTAACTTTAAAATAGTTAAGGACCAACTAACCTCGGATCTACAAAGAAAACCCACAAGTGGCAACTCTATTCTCCTGCCGCCAGCCATCATTCGGCTCCGTTGATTAAATCTATACCCTATGGGGGAATTCTTAAGACCACACTGCAATTGCTCCATGGAAGGCAATTTTCTGAAAGAATCTGTTAATATCCGTGAACTATTTTTACAACGCGGCTACCCTTCCCAGGAAGTCACGAATGCCTTTGTAAAGGCTATATCTAAAAACACAAGAGAGCTCTTGAATAACCCACGCCTAAGAAATCCACCAATTCTGGAGCTATAAGGTTTATCACTACCTTTAACCAACAATCAGGTAATATTACATCTATCCTTAAAAAACATTGGTCGGTTCTATTGTCAGTCAGAAATCTCAAACAGGCCCTTTCAAATGACCCCATGCTTACTTTTTCTAAGGCACCCTCTCTGACATCCATACTAGCACCCAATCAGATCTATAGATGTGATGCTCAGAATAGTTGGTTGCAAGCTACGAACAATCCCAATGGCTTTTACACTTGCAGGAAATGCAAAATGTGTAACTTTGCATTTAAATAAATGAATGTCAAGTTTCTGGGGGTAAGGCATGGATTTTTAGGCATAAGATCACCTGCTTATCTAAATTCATTGTCTACCTTAGAGAATGCACTTGCAGCTTAAGATACATGGGTTCCACTATTGGCCCCCCTCAAGCTCAGAATCTTACAGCACTACTCAGCTATCAACAACAGCGATTTGAACTATTCCATGGCAGTTCACTTTTTCGAACATCAGAATAAAGATGTGGGTTGCATGAAGTTTATAGGACCAGCACACATCCCCAAACATCTACAAGGTGGCAATAGACAATTAAAATGAAGACAATTAGAGGCCAAACTTATTATTCGTTTCAGTTCACTTAAACCTCTAGGCCTCAATAAGGATGGAGAACATTATGTATTCCTTAACTAATGCTGCTATTACTTCATTGGTTTTAACATCGTTTGTCTGCCTGATGAATTTTGTGAACCTTTTAATGGATTTTTGTCTTTAATTTTCTGATGAAACGTTAATGTATTTGATGAAGTGATGTCATTTTTGATGTTTGTTATTATATGTTGATCGAGTGACTTTTCCAGGAATATTGCTATACCATAGCTGTAGTTTATTATTTTTTGACTTGTTCACATACAAGCATTTTTTTCAGTAATGTTGTCCATTATTTGCGATATTTTGATATATATTAATGCTGAAAGCGGAATTCTTGTTCACAATGGTCGTTTGAGACTTCTCAAACCTATTTTACAGCACTTGCCGTTTATATATTTATATTTATGTTTGTAAATCTACCTCCGGCTTTATTTAGGGTTGGACACCGGCTTACAATGGCCGACCTGAAAACCTCTTGGCCATTCCATCTACACACTGGTATCATGTGACCTGGTGTTGAACAGGATGTTAGTATGTTCAAACTTTATTTAAACATGCAAATTGACATAAACCTTGTAACATAGCCTGAAGAAGCCCGAGTCACGGGTGGAAAGTGTGGCGCTCTCTCTTTTTGCTACCCTTGGGTAGTAATATGCACTTGCCATGATCCTAAATAACGGTCCCAATACAAGGGGTCTGCTTATTTTTATGCCTTAATAAATTGTTTTTTCAACCTTACCACACGTGTGCACAAGTCACGTTTTTGGTGCTGTAGGCTGTTTTCCAACCCTTCATCCCAGGTGGCAGCTCGGCATGGTCTGTATATATATGACAAATATTACATACCTGTAATCATCATTCTGATGCTTGTATCTGCTTAAATTCACATGATTTGCATAGGCCAACATCTAGTGGTTGGAGTGGAGTATTGCATGACTTGTTTTCGAACTTTGAAAAGTAACATCGATAGGGCGTGTTTATAACACTATCCCTAGTTTGACGTGTACTGAACCCATGGTCCTTCACACGTTGAAGTCTTCAGATTGTTTTTTTCCGCCATCAGAGTTGGTCGTATTTCGCAGAGTTCATAGTAGTTTACTATTTTGATTTCTTTATATTATATTCTTTATCAACAATATTGCCAGCATTCAACCCTCTCTACCAACGCATCATACAAGCAGCAGTTTTCGACAGATGAGTCGAGTTTCGACGACCCTTCTCAATGGATCTAATCAGGCTTCGGCCTATACCAAGCTTTGGCCTATACAGTAGGGACAGCGGGGGAGGAACATATTTGCTCACACTTACAGAATGTCTCTATTTAGTTTTCCCTATTGAACTCTCTGTCTTGCTGTCTTCTCTTATCATCATGGAAAAAAACACCACGAGGGAGCATCAAGTGTGTATGAGAGTACAGTAAGGTAAAGAAAGGTGCAAGTTGTCTATGTACCTTCTACTCCAACGAGGGGAGGAAAGGTGGGCGCATGTGCATCCAAGCAATACAAGCATCAGAAAGACTATTACAGGTATGTAATATTTGTCTTCAGAGGCTTGTGGATCTGCTTAGAATCACATGCTTTGCATAGACTAGCGAGCAGTACGTGGAGAAGGAGGTGGGATGTTAGAAGGGACATAGACAAAGATATGTCTTAACACTGCTTGTCCCACCTAAGAATCAGTCTTTGTATGCGTATCCACACAGTAATACTGAGTGTAGGTGTGAACTGAACTCCATGTTGCTGCCTTACAAATAGCTTCTAATGGCACATCTGCAATGAATGCTAAAGTAGCACCAGTACCTTGAGTAAAGGTGTGCTCTGGGTTTGAAAGGTAATGTTTTATTAGACAATGTGTAGCATTGTTGAATACAGCTTACAATCCATCTTGAAATTGCTGCTTTAGAGACAAAGGTCTCCTTCTCTCCCGCAGCTAAAGGAATTAAGAACTGATCAGTTTCACTTATTGGTTTAATATAATTTAAATAGTACATTACCACTCTCCTAATGTCTAGCGTGTGGATGGCTCCATCTTCAGAATTCTGTAGGATTTGAAAGAACACTGGAAGTTCTACTGATTGATTTACATGAAATTTAGAAATATATTTAGGTGAGAAGCGTGGATGTGTTTGTAAGACCAATGTCATTATATATGGTTACAAAGGGGTTCGCAACTGATAGCACTTGGAGTTCACTGACTCTTCTATAGAGGTGACAGCTTTAAGAAAATCAGTCTTATAGGTAAGCTCTTTGGGATTATCTTAATGCATGGGTTCAAATGGAGGCCCTATAGGTTTGGTTAGAACAATATTTAAATTCCACCCTGGAGGTGGTGTTGAAATGAAATGTGGGGATATAGTCTTTTAATCCCTTCCATGAACGCTTAAATTAAAGGAACCTTCCACCAAGACACCTTGTTGTGGGAGGCAGTGTACGCTGAAAGTGCTACTACATGGACTTTAAGTTAATTTAACACTAGACCGGAGACTAACAAGTATAGCATGTAGTGTAATATATCAGAAGGTGAACAGTAAATGGGATTGACATTATTCCTTCTACACCAAAAGACAAATTACCTCAGTTTCTTGAAGTAACAGTGTCTTGGCCATGCATCGTTTAGGTAAGTTAAGGTGTCCAAACTATAAGACTTCAGGAGCCAAGCTGCTAAGCTGAGTGTATGTGGATGCAGGGTTGTCCCTTGACGTTGAGACAGCATGTTGTAAGGGCTTGGCAGTTTGACTGGTTGGGAAAACTGACATTTTGAGTAGATGTGAGAACAAGGTCTGTCACGCCCACATTGGAGCTTTTCGGATCATTTTAAGATGTTCCTGATGCATCTTGTGAATTATCTTGTTGAGTAGTGGTGGTGGGGGAAATGGGTATGCAAATTCCATGACCAACTGATCCACAGTGCATTCCATTTCGACTTTAGGGAAATCTGGATATGCAAGCGAAGCACTTTTTTTGTGTTGCAAAGAAATCTATGTCTGGATGCCCCCACTGCTTGAAGATATTGTTTAGAATGTCTGTGTGCAATACCCATTCGTGCTCTGAAGGGAACTCGATGCTTCTGCTCAGTGCATCTGCCAGACAGTTGTGTTCCCCTGTAACGTGCTGTGACACGAGGATTATGTTCGTCTGGAGAAACCAATTCCATATTTTCTCTGCTAGTTTGGACAGATTCAGAGAATGTGTTCCAGTCTGCTGATGTAAAACGTCGCCGTTGGGCCGTTTGTGAGGACTAGAACGGTCTTCCCAGTTAGTTGGTGCAGAAAGGCTTGTAACACTTTCCACAGCACTGGCAACTCCAGGATGTTGATATGCTGTTTTGACAGAGACTGTGTCCATATGCTGTGCGCTGTTTGGTAGAGCTAATGGGCTCCCCACCCTGAAAGTGATGAGTGTGTTGTTACAGTGGCTTATAATGTGGGGGTGCGAAAGGGTTTTCCCTTTAACAGGTTTTCTCTTGTCCTCCACCGCAGTACTTCCACCACAGCCTTGCGAAACAACCACTAGGTCCGTCCCAGTGACCGTCTGCTTGAGACTATTGTTTCGCCAACCACTCTTGCATAGGGTGCATGTGCAACCTTCCTTGTGGCACTAGAAAGATGCAGGAATCATCATACCGAGATGGCGCATTACCTTTCAAACAGTTATTTGACGACCAGCTACGTAACAAGGAACTTGACTCAGCATATTTTGTACCCTCTCATTTGAGGGGAAGACAAGAGCCTCTTCTGTTTGAATCACTTCGCCTAAGAATTGCTTGATTTGGCTGGGAATGCGACTTGACTTTCTCTTGCTGATAAAAAAAACCCAATAACTTCTGTTTCACTTGATTGTGTCTTGAGTATTCTGGCGACACATTTGTGATGTTTCTCCTGTTATGAGCTAGTCGTTCAGTCTGTTGTGCTACTACCACTAGAAACTCTGAATACTTGAGAGGCTGATGGAATGCCAAACACCTTGAACTGGTAGTGAGTGGACCCTACATTGAACCTGAGGTACTTCTGGTGAGCTGGCAACATTTAAATATGAAAGAATGCATCTTTTATGTCCAGTGTTGCCATGTAGTCGCACTCTCTTAGCAGAGGAATGACTTGCTGTAGGATTGTCATCCTGAACTTTTGAGGCTTGACATACGTGTCTGCAGGTTCTAAGACTAACACAGGGTGCATTGTCTCGTCTTTCTTTGGAATAAGGAAATACACCAAATAAATACCCTTATTTACCTCTAGTTGAGGGACGAGTTCTATTGCTCCTTTGTTGAGCAATGATTGCACCTCTGCTTCCAGTATTTGCTGGTGCTCTTTGGACATCCTTGTTGATCTGGGCGGATGATCGCGCAGTAACTCAAGGAACTCTATGCAATAGCCTTTTGATACTGTTGACACAACCCACTTGTCGATAGTGATTCCCTCCCATGTGTGTGTGAATTGAGAAATGCAACCTACCTACACGGGAGGTATGGAAGGGTACCTGAAGGTGAGAGTCATTGTTTTGCTAGGGTGACCGCACCTTTACTGGCTCGGTCTCTGCTCCGACCTTGTCCCCTTCGAAATAGTCTTTGAAAGCTGGACTGAAATTGCTGGCTGCCTTTGTCCTGAGAACCAAGATGAATGAGTGATCTTAAAATGCTCATTCTGCTTCTTGTTTTGACCTAGATGATTTTGCACCCGATTGTCTGTGTATTACTGAAACTTGGCTGTCTGCAGCATCAGGCTGTTAGTTGTACAATCCCTCCCTGATGGCTATGCCATACTCTGTTTGGATCACATGTCTAATCATCCAGGAGGAGGTGTTGCCCTAATTTTTAAAACCACATTTTGGGCCTCTATTGTTCTGTTGTCATTTTCAGGTAAAGCTGAGCTACTTTTAGTATGGGTTCTGCTTACATCTTCATTCATCAATTTTCATTTTGATTGTTTATCGCCCTTCTGGTTATGACTCTACTTTTGCCAAATTTAGGAGCGAGTCTCCAACTTCAATACAACAATCTTATAGTGATAGGTGATTTTAATTTTAAGACTTATGATCCGGCAGATCGGTTAGATGTCCAATTTACGTCTGCAATGATGGACTTAAACCTTCTTCAGCTAGTGTCTGACCCTAAACACCAGCTTTTCGATATGTTATACGTAATTTTCTCTCAGGCCACTACTACATCTATTTTTCCTGCATTTCAGATAACTTGGTCAGACTATTTTGTTGTCCCGTTTAGTATGACCTTTGAATGTGAACGTCCTAAATCGCATAGTCAAAATGTTATCAAGCAGACTTGGCGTTCCATTGTTCCATCTGTGAGTGCTTCTTCTATTTTATGATCTTGTGGTTCATTGCATATTCCTGATCTTGCTCTTCTATCACAAATATTTACATCTACAGCTGATAGGTTAGCCCTGATGAAAACAGCAAAGTTCGAGGAAGACCTTCTGAGCCTTGGTTCAGTCAAGATCTAAGGTTACTGCAGCTGAATCACTGCCAGGCAGTGCTTAAATGGTGCATCTCCTATTACTTGTCTGATAAGGGGTGATTGCGCTAAGTGACGAGGGTTTATCAAAGCTATTTTTGACACTAAAAGCACCTTTATACTCATCTTATTCAAACAGCACTGAATCAGCCAAAATAATGTTTTCAGCTTGTTAAAACCCTGTCCTCTAAGTCTGCTGCACAAACATCTGTACTTCCATCTCAGATACTATGTGTTTCTTTGGCTAACTTCTTTATCCAGAAAATTGCTGATATTCGGGATAAGATTTGTCAGTTAGGTCTGAAAACCGGAAAGCATGTGACATATACTGTTACCCCCCCCCCCCCCCCCCCAACCCCTACTGACTATTGTGAAGGCATCATGGAGCAAGACAGACAACAGATTCAAAATTCAAACAAAAGTGTTTTATTAACTTATGTCAGGATGGTTGAAGGCCTAAATTTCCCTATGCTAAGGTGGGATTTCCCTACCTAAAGAAACTAAGGAAAGTCAGAGTCAGTAAGTTCAACTTAAAAGTCTGTCTGTCCAAAACCTATACTTGGCCTCACAGCTAAAGCTAAACAATTTGTAGAGATGTCAGCAACAAAAGAAATAGTGTTCCAAATAAACTTCAGAGCTTCTTCCAGCTCCTGGCCTATTTTCCAGCACCCCTTCCCCAAGTTCAAGACAGTTCCAAACACTCTTGGGGTTCCCTTCCCCAAGTAGACAACACAGTTCCATAGGAAATCTCGGGTGTTCCTTTCCCCAAGAAGACAATACAGTTCCAAACAGGAGCCTTGAGTTTCCCTTTCTTAAGACAGCACCTAAGTTCATAAAGTCTCAAGTTCCCTTCCCCAAGGCTCCAGCTTGTCAACTTGTACTTAATCTCAAAACTAGCTCCAGATCAACTTTACATTTCTTCTGCTTTCTTGAAAATCATACAGATTGCTTTCCTTTGCTTCACTTCAGCAATCTCTTTCCTCCACTTGCATGTGCTATCGGATACAGTTCTCTGGTTTTCACAAGTAGGGTATCCCCGGTCTAGGTGCAGTCATCGGACCACACAGTCAACCCGTTAGAGGTCACACAACCAGGAACCCTAAGCCTTCTAGCCCACACAGGTTCTTCTGTGTCTGTGTGCCAGTTCACACTCACTTGGTTTTTCCTCGTTAGCCTCTTGGCTTCGTCACAATTGTTTTCCCACACAGCTCACTTTGTAATGCTCTCATTCCATCACCACATTCATTTGCTTTCATACCTTTCTGAAATGTTCCATACTTGCTTTTCACTTCGAATCATTCTTGGCTTTTAATATAATGTGCGTGCATTTTACACAAACTTACCATCGATTCATAGCTGTGTCAACAGCTTTCTTTTTTAGTTTGGTATTCAAAGAGATGGATTTTTCATTCTGTGGTTCATAGTTCATATTATTCCCCCTAACCCGTTGCTTTTGGTTCACCGTATCGAACACATACTCTTTCATTTATTCAGCATTTACTTTGGTGTTCCAACAGCCGCAGGAGTGCCCCAGTTCGAATGCCCTCTCCTTTTCACTCATCGGCCCCTGGTGTCTCCTCTGGGTGGCTGTTTCCTCTGTTTCTGCTCCGCCAAAAGTTTCTTCAGTTGGCGAACCCTGCTCCCACTTTGCCTTCTCTCTGTGGGCTGCCAGTAGCACGATGCCGGTGACTCGCAGGTTGCAAATATCTTCCTTTCCCTGCAGCTTTTGCCGCTGGCACCCAACCAATGAGGATCCCACCTCTGTGGCCCTCTCGAGGCCCGACCCTGGCCTCAGCTCCACAGCTTCTTGGGGGTACTTGCGGGCGTCCTGACAGTTTTGCCAGACCCAACTCAGCCGCCTCCTTTTACACAGGATTCTTCCATCTGATCCACGGCGCTCCACCCGGCTTCTCTCCTGCTGGTTTATCCCACCTTTTATGCACCTACAACCATTTGACAGGTTGCAGGTGCAAGTCCTTAGACCCAATTGCCTGACCATAATTATTGGAGCCATATGGATATGCCTGACCCGTACAACAGTCGTCAGGCCTCTTTGTTAGGGAGAATTCTCTTATAAGGCTAATTTCCCAAACCTAGTGAGTCCCCCAGCAGCTTTGCTGGATTTTTGGGGTTTGTTTTTTTCTCCTGCTAAGAGTGAGACTCTTTTCCTCCCACTCTTAGGCATTATTTGAGGTATGTCTTTGACTTTGTATGTGCTTATGGGCTATGGGGTTTCTTTCTCCATAGGCTATCATCTATTTTTGTGATGTGTGTTACACAGCACCCTCAGTGCAGTAACACAGGGGTGTCATAGTGACCCCCAAACATAGACTCCATACCCTGGAACTGACTACTGTCTCCCAGGGCATGTAAAGTCACCATTGACTTTACTAGTCCTAAATTGTGAACAGAACCAGTACAAACCATCATATTGTGGAAGTACTGGAAGGGGTTAATTATATTGCCCCTGGGTCTGTTTTCAAGGGGGCACTGTCCAGTCACCCCTTGTCGAGTTTCTGGCTGGTGGCAGTGGTTACCACGCAAAATATTCTCTATGGGATTTTCCCATTGATTTTAAACGCACCACTTTTTGGTGCAATGTTAAAGATACCGCTGGTTTATTTATTTAATATTAAATCAACGGTTGGGTCTTTTTGCCAGAACTCTTTTCTAAAATGGCGTTCGTGTCCGTCTCTGTAACTCTGACCAAGGTCGAGCCCTTTGTTCCACTTTTTGGCGGGCTTCTCCACAGAAGCCCTCCAAATGGTGCCACTCTGTCTGGGTTCCACAGGATGTTTGGGGAGGGGAATTGGCACCCTGGACTGCATTGCCTTAGCAACTCAAGTCGTACTCTGTTCTGATTGGGCCAGTGGTGAGCCGCCCGGCTCACCACTTAGCATGTTTGAATGACAGATAGGCTGTTGAATGGGGGGTTTTCTGCATAAAAGCAGGGCCTTTGGGACTGGAACTTCAGAAGTCGACACAGGACCTAAGAATCCGAAGAGGGAAGAAGCTGAGCCATCTGCAACGACGACACCACCGGTGAAGCCCTGGTGCAACTACCTCACCACTTTCCCAACGACAAGAGAAGATCTTCCGCTGGACGAGTCTTCTTCCTCTGAGCTGGTGGGACCAACCAGTCACCCCTTTCGCCTTCCAAAGACGTCTTTTGGTCGAATCGCCCGTGCCAAGCACCCCGGCGGCCAGATAACCAAGCTTCACCACTTTGACCGTGAAAAAAAGGAACGCACCTTTTATCGACGAACTCTGCGGCTGGTTTCATCCCTGTGCAGTGCAACGACTCCACGTTTCCTCCTCGACGAGATCCTCTCTTCCCCTGGTCGAAACAACGAACTGCAACCACTGCCAGGAATAACTGCTACCGCTGGAGCTTCCTCTCTCTTTAAGGTACAGTGTCCTGCCTGGCCTCCCTTTCTTCGGTTTGCCCAAGGTGACCCTTAAATCCTTGACTTTCCAACTGGGTTGGCCCCAGACTTTCTAACTTTACCTTCTTGAATCACCCCAACCTCTTTTTAACATTCTGCAAAGACTTTTAGTGCATTTTAAACCGTGTGATCCTAGGCACATTTCGCTTTGCTCCATTTAAAGTGGGCCTGGACTATGAACTTTGGCTCTACAGTATATACTGCCTTTATTCCCTTGTTGAGAACTCCTAAAAGTGTTGGGACCTGTTTTATTTCTATGCTCTGCCTTTTTCTCTCCCTTTAACTGAACTATTGGAGTGCCATCAGGTTACGCGCTCACATCTGTTTTAACAAATCGTGGTGTTTTAACTCTGACTTGCCTGATAGTTAGCAAGGGAGGTGTGTATACTTTACCTGACTGTGTTTTAACTTGCTTTTGATTTAGAGTGCTAGTATATTGCCTAAAGTGTGTTTTAAATAAATATATACTTTTTATACAAAGCTCTGGTCAGTGTTTGTTTGCTCTACTGTGTTTTTAGCCCTATTGTGTATACTCTATATACTTCCCTACTCTTCTTGAGAGAAGTCTGACTGCTCAGCCACAGCTACCAGGTAAATCTGGGTGGTGCAGACTGCTACCAATTGGCTTTACTGCTTACTCCTGTAGTCGTAAGCTTTTTGCAGTGTTCCCTAAGGGAACTGCACAGGATTCTGCCTAACACTCTTCCTAGTCTCAGTACTAGAGTTTGGAAATGACAAGTTAGTGTGCACTACTCTTAGTCGCCTCTTCCTCGTACCAGTACTATAATGGTCTGAATGGGGGGAAATTAGAAAAGATGCTTTGCAACAGCCTATAAAAAGGCAGGGGGAGGGTGAAGCTGGTTCTCACAAGGAAAAGGGGGATACCATGTCTTACCTGAGGACCTCCTCTTCTTCACCCTCTCCCTAGTGTTCCTATGATGATGTATTCTGTTATCCCAGGAATAGGAAAGAGTCGCAATATCCCATAACTGCGTCTGGGACTGAGGGCTCCTCATGGAATGGAAATGTGTAATACAGTGTCTCACACAAGGACATCCCGTCCCATTCCCCAAGTCTCCCCTACGCAGGTGATCCTCCCTCACATATCCACCCCTAGAGCCGGGATCTAAGAGTAATGGACTTTCCCTGGCCACCTGAGTAGAGGATGTTGGGGAGAAGAAAGTGAGGACGCCCTCAGGTTCTCCACACTATTCCTGGGCCTGCTCTGCCACGTTTTCAGCTGCTGAAATAGCAGATGCCGCCAACAAAATGTAGTCAGCCTTGCCTCCTGACGCAATTTCTTTGGCTATCTTCAAGGAGATCATGCCTGCCATTTCCACCGAAGTGGCTTGTGTTGCTAATCTACAATGTTCTACGGGAGAGATTCCTCTTAGTCTGAAACATGCTCTTGTCATCTCTCTTTTAAAGAAACTTTCGCTTGATCCACTATTCTTGCTAATTACCCCCAACCCCACCCAGATCCCTTTTATCTTTCCCGATGAAACTCCTCGAATCACTGATTTCTCCTCTGCTTAGCACATTTCTGGAAGAGGTTCATTTTTTTGACCCCTTTCAGTCCGGCTTTCATCCTGGGTGGGGTACCGAGAGTGTGCTCATCTCAGCTGTAGATGACTTGGTTCATCTCTCTGATCAGGGTGGTGCTGGTGCATTGGTACCGGTAGATCTATCCGCGGCATTCAATACTATCGACCACAACACCCTGCTTAAACCATCTCTCTGGAGCCGACCTTGGGGGGACAGTTCTGACCTGGTTTCAGTCCTTTCTCACCCATCACCCAGTCTCTCTCTGGTGCCTTTTCGTTCCGGACCCTCCCCCTTTACTTGTGGGTCCCTCCGGGGTCAGCCTTGTCCCTTGTTCTGTTTAACATCTATATCCAGCCACTTGTTGCCCTCATCCACTCCCACGGCTTCCGGTGTTACTCCTATGCTGATGAGAAGTAAATTATTGTCCAGCTTAATCTTGTCAATCAGGATATTGCATCTCAGCTAAGGGGGGTGCCTGAAGGCAGTGGGTGGTGTGAGAAACCTGAAGGTGTCTCCGTGTCTAGTCCTCGGGAAACAGTCATCCAAATGGCCAGGACACAGCCATCACTTTTGGATCCAGTTCCTGGGGGTGGACCAGTGCGGGACGATCACCTGGATTGGGGTGGCCGGGGGCCTTGGGGAGTGGGAGACCGATGGGTGAGACTCAGTAAACCCCCTTCTTTAAACATCTTTTCCCCATCCTACCTAGGATCCTACCTAGGATATTCCAAAACACTGCCCCCCCCTTTTCTGACATGAACTTTTTCGCACAACACGAAAGTCAACGGACTAACAAAAGAGCCATTTACCTGACATGTCCCCAATACAAGGGTCAGGCAAAGTCGGGCAATTCAACAGAATCACACTCACCCAACGGCCATTTCCCTTCCCCAAAGGAATAAAGCGAGGAGCACGAGCGCACAGGAAGAGCAAGGCAGACCGCACTACATAAGAGCTAACTCAGCATGGCAGTTTTAAGTCAGCACAGCAGTTCAAGAGGAGGAGAAAGATGAAGCGAGCTGAGAGGATACCTCGACTCGCCCTCTCTACCCATTTTTGCTCAGGCAGACATCAACGCTGGGAAGGTTGTGATCTTTAGATGGCTCCTCTGTAACCATGGAACCCCTGCAAACTCCATTTTCGTGTTAACAAGGTCATGTTCTAACTACCAACTGTCTGGTATTGCGTTCACTGTAACCAAGAACCACAGACAGCAGGTCTTACTGTAACACGTAACCAAATAAGCCTTGCCGTCTTTCATGTAATTAAGTAAGCCTTTCTGTAACAGGGTCACGATCCCACAGGGCCGCTTTGTGCGCTTTATAAATGTAAAAAATAAAACAAATAAATACCAAGGGGAGAAGTGGCCTTGCCCTTATCGACAGAGACCTGTGAAACCTCAAGAGATGGAATTGTAAGACCGCAGACAATAACCAGCGTGTGCTGCAGCAGATGTCAACGGAACTGGGCGCCTCCTCCGCTGACAGCCAAGCCGAAGAGAGACGCACGGCCCAATGGTACCGGACTTGACTCTACAGACAAGAAAGCAAAGCAGTCCATCACAGCCGGAGAGTCGAGGGGAGAGCCGCTAAAGAAACCGAACTGTGTTGAACGAAAGTAGCAAGCGGCTAATTGAATTTTGAATAAACAAAAAACTGTTGATAAACGAAAAGGGGAAAGCCAGCATAGCAGAATCAAAAACACGAGAAATTACCCTGCTATTGTACTACAGTAACCAGAAGGCCTTAGGAAAAGGTGGAAAGGCGTCAAAGTGGTCATCCGGGGGTGTTGTCAAATCCTCCGTACCGTCAAAAGTCTTTGACCGACAGATGATTGAGAAATTAAGGGAAACAAATCCAGCATGGTAAAAGTAATACACGAACAGTGCATTGTAAAGGTTGACACGAGTGAACCCACAGTGAATTGTTTGAAAAGACATTAAGATTGGTTAAGTATTGCAAGACAAGGGGAAGGGACGTGTCCCCCTTGTCATCTGGGGTCCGAGCCCGGTCGAGGGAGACCCAGGGGTGGAAAGTTATCACCCAAAGTTCACTGAGAAAGGAACTGTCATGATTAATTTGTTGAATACGATTTGTGAGGGGTCTCCGCTCAGAAGAGGGGGTCAGCCATCACCCAAAGTGTTCGTAGAACAGAACTTTGTGTTTGTTTGTTTGTTGAGAGCATCAGGCCTCGAAGGCAAGTGACTTTTAGTGGAAAGAGACTTAACCATTGAAGAATCCCATAGCCGATACAGAACTGTTGGCTCATACTGGGAAAGCTCAAGTGTGGGCTGTGCTCAGGAGACCCACCTTATCCCGTGCTGAAAATGTGGGGAAGGGTGACCCCTGGCAATCACATTCTGACTTATTATTTGTGAACACGTCTTTCTTTAGTGAAAACCCTATACCACACCCTTTCTGTAATTATTAGTTATTTTTTTAGTATAGGCCTTTTACTTTGCCAAGACGCGACAAGGACTGTCTTCATTTTCATTTGATGGTCAATGCTTTCTTCCATCTCAGATTTAGGTTAAGCGTTTTCCCCCCTGCACTTACAGTTTAACCCCCTTGAACTGTGATCAACTGTGTCTGACTTTACTGTTGCCACCATGAGTTCCTTACAGGGGTTGGATGGGCGACTATTGGCTCAAGCTGAACGGGGACAAAACTGAGGTGATGGTAGTCGGCCGCTTATGGTCCTCTGCTTTTTGGCATTCTGCTATTGGCCACCTGGTCAAGGACCTGCGTGTGAAGCTATCATCATCTCTGTCATTTGCACATCTAGTTAGTTAAGTTTGTCAGTTTGGTCATTTTCAGATGAAGATCCTGCCAAAGGTAATCGGTTTCCTTCCTGTATATTTACGTGCTCTGGTAGTAGCAGCGCTAGTGCTCTGCATTGTGGACTATTGTAACTACTTGTACCTAGCTCAGCCAGACTACTTAATCAACCGTCTCCAACTTTTGCAGAACTCAGTGGTTCGACTTGCTACAGGTACTCCCTTCGGGGCTCATATCTCTCCAGTCCTGCAGTCCTTACATTGGCTTCCAGTCGCTAAATGGGTTCAGTTTAAATCTCTTGTGTGCATCAAGTCTTTTATGGAGTTGGTGCAGAATATTTACAGCATAAATTCGGTCTTTATTTTCCAACTCGATCCCTGCACTAGCAAAAAGCCGCTCTCATCCAGGTTTTTGATCCAAGGCATTTGGGGTGGCAGGACATAAGACCTTTTGAAGTTTTGAGAAAGACCCAAGCTGTGCTGCAGATGTGTAATGTAGTTGGGCCGCTGCTTGCTGAGAAGAGCACGTTTTTTGAGATAGTTGTCCAAGTAGGGAAAGGCATGCATTTGTTCCCCCCAAGAGCAAAGGAGCTACCACAACCAACAGCTTAGTGAAAAGCATGGGTGTCAAAGATGGGATGAAGGGGAGGGCAACGTACTTGACATTGCTAACCACAACCTCACCAGATTTCCCATTTGACTATGCAATTTCCAACTCCCCAGAAATAGGAAAAGCATTTCGGCAGATTTTCACAAAGTATTCTTTGGATCTGGAATGCCTCTAGCCAAGTCAGATGGTGCCAGGGGTCTTGCCTAAAGTGCTTGAACAAAAATCCTGACATGTACGTAGAATTGTAAATAAACACCTGAAATTGATCTCTTCTTACATCTACCTATTTCTGGTAAAACAAGTGATGAGCCCACACCCACACAAGGGTTATTGTTAGGCAGAAACCTGGCAGTTCTCTCTGGGACCACTGCAAAAGATTTAAGACTACAGGTGTTTGGCAGTAAACCCACTTGGTAGCAGTCTGTACCACACAGATTCACTTGATAGCTGTGGCTGAGCAGTCAGCCTTCCCTCAAGAAGAGTTAGGCAGTATGCAAAGTATACACAATAGACACTCAGATACAATAGCACAAGCAAACACTGACCAGAGCTTTGGTATCAAGGTATATAATTTTTTTATTTAAAAACACACTTATTGAAACACTCCAGCACTATTATGGTAAATCACTCTAAACACAGTTACTATTATTATATATACATCCCTTATTCCTTATCAGACAAGTCTTAGTTAACACCACTTATTTCCAGACAGAGGTGAGCGCTTAACTATAGATGGCACTCCAATAAGTTAACGAAAAAGGGAGCGAAAAAGGCAGAATGTAGGAAAATACACCACACTAATACTTAGGAACTCTTAAGCAAGGTAGGAAAGTCAAAAGTTACTTGTGAGCCAAAGTCTATCGGTCGGGCCCACTCTTGGAGAGAGCAGGGCACAAATGCACCCAAGATCACACAATGATAACAGGCTTAAAAAGTCTTGCAGGGAGATCAGAAAGGTTTTAGTTGGGTTTCAGAAAAGTTTAGCCAGGGTGTCCCAGGCTAACCCAGGGTTGAAAGCCGGGGGCTAAATCTACCCCGTACAGTCGGTTGCAAGGGAAGCCAGGCGGAACACGGTACCTTATGTGGAAAGGATCCTCCAGCGGGGGCAGTTGTTCCTGGCAGCGGGTGCAAGTCGTGGTGTCGTCCAGAGGAAGAGAAGATCTCGACGTGGAGGAAAGATGAAGGTCGTTGCACTGCCAGGGAAGAAACCAGCTGCAGAGTTTTCCGGTTAAAGGTACTACCCTTTGATTCGCGGTAGTGGTAAAACGTGGTATCCCGGTTGCCGGGGTGCTTGGCACAGGCAAGGCAGCCACGAGATGCTCCAGGAAGCGAAAAAGGAAGCAGAGTGGTTATCCCCACCAGTCGAAGGAAGAAGACTCTCTGGGCTGGAGATCTCCTCTGTCGTTGGGAAAAGTGGTGAGACGGCTCAGCAGGGCTCCACTGGTGGTGTCGTCGTAGCAGGTCAGCTCAGCTTCTCCCTCGTCGGATTCTTAGGTCCTGTGGCGACTTCTAAAGTTCCAGTCCCCCAAAGCCCTGCTTTTATGCAGAAAACCCCCATTCATCAGCCTAGCTGTCACTCAAACATGCTAAGTGGTGAGCCGGCCGGCTCACCACTTGGGCCAATCAGGACGGAGTGCGACTTGAGTTGCCTAGGCAACTCAGTCCAGGGTGCCTAAATCCCCCTCCAAAGTACCCCAGACAGAGTGGCACCACTTTGGAGGGCTTCTGTGGAGAAGCCCGCCAAAAAGTGGAACAAAGGGCTCAACTTGGGTTGGAGTCACAGAAGCGAACACAAACGCCATTTTAGAACCGAGTTCTGGCAAAAAATACCAACCGGAGAATTAATATTAAATAAATAAACCGGCGGTATGTTCGAGGCTATAGGAATTAAATAATTAAAGTTGGTAGCCTCGAACAATGGGAAATCCCATAGGGATATATTCGTGGTCGAATATAAAAAGTAGCATCCACTGCCACCAGCCAAAACTCGATCAGGGGGGACGGAGACGTGCCCCCTCGAATAACAGACCCCGGGGCAATCGAATTGCCCCGGCCAGTACGTCCACAATATGATGGTTTGTACTGGTTCTGGTCAGAATTTGAGACTAGTAAAGTCAATGGTGACTTTACATGCCCTGGAAGACAGTAGTCAGTCCCAGGGTATGGAGTCTATACTGGGGGGGTCACTATGACACCCCTGTGTTACTGCACTGAGGGTGCTGTGTAACACACATCACAAAAACACATGAAGCCCTATGGAGTAAAAGACCCCATAGCCCATTAAACACATCTAGAGTCAAAGAGACACACTCAAATCATGTCCAAGAGTGAGGGTAAAAGAGTCTCACTCTTGACAGGAGAAAAAAATGAACCCCAAAAATCCAACAAAGCTGCTGGGGGACTCACTAGGTAAGGAAATTCAGCCTAAACAGAGAATTCTCCCTAACAGTTATATAGTGCTCAGCTTGCTTCTTGCCCATCAGAAAGTACTTCCACCTCTTCCCCTTGTTTACGAGTACAGATCTGGTTCAGATATTAGATGCAGGCCACCTCAATGGGCTGCTGATAAGATTCTTTTACAGACTCCAATCAGCAAATATTTCCCATCCCTCCCCAATCAACCTACTAAGGGTACATGTCAGGAATAGGTATCCTCTATCTAAGGATCATCCACCTCGGCCAGTACCAATACTTTTCACATACACCTAGCAGCAAGTACTTCTACCCCCTTTCTAAGGTTTTTATCGGGCTGTGATATTTTAAAAACCACCAACCAAGGGTTGCTTCAAGGGCCAAAGTCTCCTTGTGTTTCATATCGACCCCAATATTTGACATATAGCCCAGAATGGTCTCTGCTTTCTTTTGTGACTTAGATTTACTCTCAGATTCAAAATCATTAGGAATATACGAGAGCAAACAAGCAAAAAAGATGGGACATTACATAAAAGGTAGATGTGTAGTGTCGTCCATTAGAACCCTCAGGATAGTCATTAAGCATTCTCATTGGACAATCTGCAGGACCTTTGGCCTGGTAGAGCCTGAATATTCTTGAAAATGCTACAGTTTAAGGCTAGAAGCAGCACATCGGGTACCCACAGCCAATTACCCAATACTATCCAAGCTGGTCATTTTATGATCAACAGGCCTGTTCCAATCACACTAAACCTAACCTATGGGTACAGATACCCATGATACTTCATGTCTCAACATCCTCAGATTGTTCATTTTTCTGACATGATGTGAGCAAAGGAATTAGTGTTTGCACTTCAGCTCACATGTGTGGAGGAAGAGTGGATGAATGTGACTCTAAAGAGATACATGCCAGATAGACACTATTTCTGTGTAATTAACCTCTTCCTTCTGAGGAATGTAACTGTTCAGAATCGCATGCATTGCATAGTCTACCGAACATGCCTACTGGACTCCAACTGGAAGCTTTGCAAATGGATGCTAATGGCAGGTTTTACCTCTGGTATCTTGGCCCCCCATGGTGAATCAAGGTCATCCTTCTGAAGAAGCCACTCTGATGGTTGGTAAAAACTACGACCAAGGTGACCCCTAAAGATGAAGCCAACTGGGGGGGAAAAAAAACAAGGGGGGAAACCCCTCCACTTCTCTTGACAAGGTCGAAGTCGGTAGGAATCTTGATGGAAGCAGTTGGGAAGCGTGTAGGTTGGTCCAGGGTACTGTCTATGTCAAGAGAATCAAAGAAGGGCCCACCATGGGAAAGAAGGACCAGGTGAAGACGAGGCAACAAGGCGGGGGTGTGGGGTGTAGGGAAGGATCCAGACAAGATAAGGAAGCCAGGAAGAGACAAATTCCCTCCAGGACAAGGACCAATTAGGGTAGAATGAAGGTACAGTCAGGAATAATGCAGCAAGTAGAATCAGAAATGCACTTAATAAGGGGCAAGGAACCTAACAAGGCCGATCCTTTTATACCGTAGCCGCTACTTCACTGCCTTATATGATCTGGAAGTAGACATCCCCCATCATGTTAAGTGCAGAAAGCAACGTGGCGGGCCGTTATCTTGGGATTGGCCGTTATGCCGCGTAACAACAACATCCAAGCGGAGAGGGCAGGAATAAAGTGATGTGTCGGTAATCTGCCGGGGAGCCTCAAACGTTGCTGCAACAGGTAGAGCATAATAATTGCGCCTAAAGGGACGATCAAAATGAAAGCTAATGGTAGTTTCATTCCCTCCTCATTGAGTGCACTTTAGGAGCGTAAGAAAGCGGTTTGTGTGCTAGGATGTAATAAACTAGAATGCAGTGTACAATCCACTTTCATACGTACAATTTAGGACTCAGAACTACCTCATGTCTGTTCCAAATGAATCCAAGAACTGACTGGACTTGCGCAGAGACTTTTTTTTTGTCCATCCAAAAACACGACAACCCTACACACATCAATTGTATGAACCGCTCACTCTCCTCCAGTACGAGGATAAGGGAACAAAGCTGATAACTCAATTGACTAATTAACATGAAAAAAATACTTTTTGGAGAAAAACGATTGCAACAAAGGGCTTCACTGGGAGTGCCTGGAGTTCACATACTCTTCTTCGAATACATGTAATCGCTATGAGGAAAGACACTCTACAAGTATGTTTTTTTAGGGATGCTTTATATATGGGCTCACAATGGGGGGACTCATAAGCCTATACTGGACTGCGCTTTAAACTCCAGCCTGGTGGCAGATATGCAAAATGTAGGTGGATGCATGTTTTTCACTTCTACCATGGATGCTTTAACCACAGGTAATTTTCACCAAGAAACTTCATGTTGAGAGATGGCGTATAGAGCCAGAGCAGCTAAATGTACCCTGAGTGAATTCTAAACTATCCCAGAGTCTAAAAGGTAACGGAGGAAGGTGACAAAGTTGCAGGAGAGCAATTTGTAGGATTGATGCGCTTCTTTTTGCAAGAGGTAATACATCTTTTCATTTATTAAAAATTGCAGTTTCTTTTATTTGGTTTTCCTGCCCCCGCAAAGTATGTCCGTGCAACGCTGAGGCAGGTTTAATTGAACAAACTATGACTTCAGGGACTAGGCTGCCATGTTCACAGCGTGAGGATTGGGGTGCACTATCTGTTGATTGTGTCGAGTTAACAGTTTGTCTAATGGGTGCATAGAAGGATATCCAAAATCAACCCTTGAGAGGGATGGAAGGGGGGGATTTTAGGAGGCTAACCTATTATGATGAAGCCGGAAGACACTGAAGACTAGTCAAACCCTATCAAGGAATGGTAGCAGAATGGTAAAGGCTTAGACTGAGGAGGGGGGTGAGTGGTCTAGGGCTACAATGAGTATACACAGAACACCACCAATAAATCCAGTCAGACAGGCACGTACACAAATATTACATGACTTATTATGCCTTTAAAATACACACTAGGAAAATGAAACCATCAGGCAAACATTCTCACACCATTTACTATAAAACAGACATACATTCACCCTTAGGAAAAGATAGAAAACATTTGATTCATTACCCAGTGTAATACAGGTAAATCATCAGATGCATAAAGTTCAGCAGAATCAATTTAGAATAACCATAAAACAGTTCTCGAATATTTAGTAAGTCCACCCCTAAGATGGTTTAGGGACTTGTGCCCAAAAGTCATCAGTTACAAAATTACAATTTTCAGTAAGGTTTAACTTTGTGATTGGATGATACCAGTGGTTATGTTTCAAAGTTCAAAAAGAGAAGCAAAGTTCAGGTAAGTGACTCTCTCAATCCCAATACACTAGGATAGGCCTAGGAAGGGATCCTTGACACTGTCAACACCAACCAAAGTCAGGAAAGAGTGAGAGAGGGACAAGACATTAAGCTCATGTAACCCTACGGAGGACAGGGGTAGAAGAAACAGGTCTGTCTGATTTTTCCAGAAGCTACAGCTGGGGTTCTAGATTTAGATTCCGTTGGGGGATGCAATCTTCTATGCTTGGTCCAGTCGACGGAGGCCCAGGAGTTACATGTGCAGAGGTCACTTTTGGACGCAGGATTCAGTTTCAGTGGGTCGTGCGGTACTTAGATCTCGGTTTCAGGCACCTACAAGCTGATTACCGTTGCAAATAAAAGTTTAAGACATCTGCAGAGCTGGCGACCTCAGGACACTTCCAGGGAGGGAGGAAGACTTACTGCAGGTGATCTTCAAGAGAAGAACAAAGGAGCAGGCCATGCACTGCTTCTGTTGATGCAAGAAGGCTGAAAATGCAGGAACAAGCATCTTGTAGTACAAGCTGAAGATCCTCCAAATTCCAAGTATACACTTGGAACAGTGACAGCTGCAACAAGATAGTTATGGAGAGAGCTGGTTAGTCCACTGGTTGGTTCAGGAACACTGCTGAAGACTCAGAAGGCACAGATCTTCGTGCAAAGTGTTGGGTAGAATTCTCCAAATGTGCTAATTTCCCTTTCAACTTTGCTGGATTTCTAGGATTTGATTTTACCTGGGAAGAGTGCGAGCATTTTTTTCCCACTCTTCCATGTATTTTTTGTGTGTTTTACTTTTGTGTTCTTTGGTAATGGAGTTTTTAAAGCAAGCTCCATGGCATCACCTTTTACTGTGCGTCACACAGCACCTTCAGTGCAGTAGCACAGGGGTGTCTTTCAGACTCCCCAAGGTTTAAATACCTTCCATGAGACTGAGATGGAGACTGACTCAGAGTGTGTAAAGTTAAATTGACTTTACTAGGCTCTTTAAATTTACTGACCCAGCACACCCTATCTTACTATAGAGTGCTGGAGGGGTTGCTTAGCTTCCCCCGAGTCAAAACACTCATGTAACAGTAAAATGTTACCTTTTCCTATTTTAAATGGCTGGTGGCAGTGGTTTAGATCAACTACCGTGATTTTTCGCAACTGCTATCAACGGTAGCTCAAAATCAGGGGTAGCCATGTTTTTCAATATGGCACCCCAGACCTATCTCCGGTCATCTTTAAGTCCTTCTTGTGTTTGTCTCTGCGTGCCAAACCAGATTTTGTCCCCTTGTTTGTGCCCTTTGGCAGGCTTCTGAACTGGAACCCTCCTCTGGTGCCAGAGTGTCTGGGGTGGACAGGATGTGAGGGAGGTACCCAAAACTCCCTGTGCTTAGTCTCCTAGGAGACGTGAATGCACTCTGTGTGATTGGCCGGCTGACTGACTGGCAAGGAAACCCACCCTGCTGGGTGAGTGACAGCCATACTGAATGAATGGGGGGAAAACTGTTTAAAGGCAGGTCTTTGGGACTTGGAAAGCAGAGTCGACCACTGGAACGAAAGAACCGAAGAGTAGAGGAAGGAAGAGGACTGCTGCAACTCCGGGACGACCGGTGAAGCCCTGCTGCAGGTCCGAATTGCATGAAACTCTGACGACAGAGAAGCCCTTCAAGGTTAACTTCTTCCCTTGAGTTTGGTGGGAACAACCAACTCGCAAGCCACCAGGCCACCGTCCTATTCTGGTCGAATTTTCTTCAGAGTGCTGTTGAAAACCGGATAGCCAGAGGGAAGGAAACCAGGGGGACTTTAAGACACTCGCACCTTAAACCGACGTCTAGCTACAGCTTTTGGCCTCTTCCCTGCGCAGTGCAGGAACCTCCCGACGTCGTCCTTTTTGTCCCCACGAGTGAAGCTCAGGAGCAGCGAGATGTGCTCGAACTGCCAGGAACACTGCCTCAGCTACAGCTTTCTTCATTTAAAAGGTACTATGCAAACGAGGTCCGGAAATCTTTTCGGCCATTGAGAAAGTGCGTGAAACTTTCCTCAACTACGAAGGCTTGTACTTCTCTTAACATTCGTCAAACTTTTCACCTAGCCAAATCCTTTAAAAATCTGTGGCAAAGACTTAAAGGGATAGTCCAGTAAAAAATGTTATTTTAAAACATTTTTAAAAAAAGCTGCAGCTTTCCTGCTCTGGTCTCCGGTCCCCGTCCTCCGCGTACAGCACCAATGAAGGAAAAGCCACCCAGCGGTAGCTTTGTTTACTACAGCTGGCTGGCTTTTCCTTCATTAGTGCCGCAAAAGCAAAAGCCAGCACAGGCGGGCATCCATTTCACAAAATGGATGTGCCCATGTGCTTGCTTTTGAGAATTTTGAGCTTGAATAGCTCAAAATTTTACATAGGAATTTTTTTTTTAAAAAGTGCTAGTATTTTTTTCATGTTGCCTATCTATTTTTAAAATATTTTCTTTTACTGGACTATCCCTTTAACCATTACATACCAGAACTTTGCTATCCTATACAAGAGACTTTGACTTTGGCCCAGGTCTATTGAGAAGAATTGCTGGTTGTATTTAACTGAAACCCTTTGCCCTGCCTATGAATGTATTTGGGCTGTCTATTCTTATAACCTTGTGTTTTCCCTTCCTTCTTAAGTATCTGAAGTGCCGTTTTTCTCACACTTCATTTTTGAGCTAAACTTGTTCAATTACTTACTGGTTGGATTTTTGTGGTGTATTAGTGTGTGATATTGAGCTGCTTGTGCTAGTGTAATGTTTTATAAATGATTGAGAAAATAAATGTATATTCTTTTACTAAGAAACCTTGAGTAAGTGTTTGCTTGAATCACTGCATTGGTTGGTCCTTTGTGTAACTAGTTCTACTGCTCACTTAAACTCTTCAGATAAGTCTGACTGCTCAGCCATCGCTACCACTTTACTGTGTAGTACAGGCTTGTACCAAAGGTGACATTGTGCTTACACTTGTAGTCCTAATTACCTGTAGTGTTCCAAAGGGTACTGGCAGGTGATTCTGCCTAACACAAGGGTCGAGACCGGTTGTTCCCACAGTTCCAGGAGTCGAAGCATCATGAGGGTCTTCTTGAGATCAGACAGAGGAACTGTGCTTTACCAGGATTTCACTAGTGTGGGTTCTGGTCAGCTGCAAGAGTCATCCTCAGGTCATCAACAGGTAGCTCTTTTTCATTGGTGGCTTGATATATATTATGAAATGTATAACGCGCCTGTTTCAAGGCGTGACCAGGCAAGGGGGGACAGAGGGAAGACAGAGACAACGATCTTACTAGGCCGGTGACAATGAGATCGAGCAAGGGAAGGGGGAGAATGGAAAAGTGCAAGGGGAAAGGGGAGGGGGCAGTGCAATACATAGATATAAGTAAAATAAATAAAAAATATAAATAAATACAATGCATAAGAAGTGCAGTCAAGAGGTGGAAAGTGCAGGGGTAAGTGCAGACATCAGGAGCCAGGAGCTGGTAGGGGGCATTAGGAATACAGCCTCCGAGTGCAGGGGGTACCCAGGAGGGCAGTGCAGGTGTGAAACTGGCGGGGAGGGTAGATGGGCCAGATAGCAGAGGGTAGCCAGGTGACCAGTGCAATTACAGTTTCAGCCAGGAGTTCGGGAGAGGAGAGAAAGCAGAAGCAAAGAGGAAGGTCTTGATATGCTTCCGGAACTGGAGATGGTAATCCTCAAGTTTCAGGGAGGCAAGGAGGCTGTTCCAGAGGTAAGCCCCAGCAGAAGAAAGAGATCTACCACCAACTTGTAGGCCTTGTTGTAAATACGTCTATATGTCTCGGTCAGATCAATGAGGATTAGTGTCAGTTTCTTCTTGAGTAATTAGCGAACCACTGGGGGCTGGGTGTAGCCGTGGCTGTGGGAGCTCTAAGAAAATATCCCTGACCAATCTAGTAATAGAGTGTTACCCATAGATCCTGTTTGTAGGTATCTGGATGCGAATATTGGGCAGCCCACAAATATAAACTTAAGGCAGCAAAGATACTCTGTGTGTTATTTAATGTTGAGTCCTCACCCTGCAGTGTCCGAATTGCAACTTTGAGCAGCAGTCAAAGTCCAGTGAGACAAGACTCAGCAATTGATGGAAATACATGGTGCCATCTGGCATCATAGAATTCCTAAAGTTGATTTTGTGTGCTCCACAGCCTGAAGTGACCAACCAATGATAAGGGAAAAAAAAGTGAGGACCTTGAAGTGTGAACCATCATGGGTACCTCCGTACATGTAGGGTAGGGATCATCTGGGGCAGGATCGACCCCATCAATGTCCTTTTACTTGGAAGTACAAAACTTCAACTTATCCAGGCCAACCACTAGGTGGCGGAAAACGCAAACCATGCAAATCTGAACAGATTGATAAGGCCCAGAAATGATTGCACAGACATCGTTGTACTACCAATCTGATGAGGGTAGTACTTAAATTCAGCCATAAGAACAATGCAATAATTGCAGTGAAGTTTACAGTTACTGTATGAAACCTTAATGTGAAGATGTCTGCTAGGGTTCATGTCCAAGCCTTATGTTTAGGGTATGGGGTTACCATCCCGAACCTAGGAAAACAGGCAATCCGTACGTTTTCATTGGCTCCCATAGAGTTAGTCATGGTTGTGAGAAACCTTAAGGTCTCTCACTTACTAGTCCCCGGGGATCTGTCATCCAGGTGGCCAGGACACAGCCATCGCTATTGGATCCAGTTCCTAGGGGTGGACCAGTGGGGGAGGATCACCTGGGTGAGGGGGTTTCGGGGAGTGAAAGTGGGACACTGAGTGTTGAGATGCGGTATCCCCTTCCTTGTAAAACCTTGCCCCATCCTTCCCTGTAGGATATTTAGAAGCTTTACCCCAACCCCCTTTTCCAACACGAAAACTTTCTTATACTGTACCAGACAACACCAAAGCCGTTTACCTAACAAGTCACGCAAAGTCAGGCAATTGACACCAACCAAGCACACCTGAAGGCCCTTTACCTTTCCCACAGGGATAAAAGGTGGAGCACGAAAGCACTCTTCAAGCAAGGCGGAAAGCACGAGGAAACCGCTACACCGAACCAGCAGTTCAAATGGATGAGAAAGGCGGTGAGAACTGGAAGGACAACAAAGGGGTATCTGCCCTTGCCCTTTTCAACTCAGACCGGCAAAGCCTCCGAAAGGGAAATCATAAGACCGGGAGTTACAGCTGGCGTGTGGAGCAGCAGATGTCAACAGTACACGGGGGCCTCCCACATTGATAGTGCAGGCGGGGAAGCAAGCTGGCTACCGTGGTACTGTTCATGACTCCAGAGACCAGAGAAACCAACGGGTTCAGCACAGCCGGTGGTTCGGAAGAAACTGATAGCAAACCGAACGGTGCTTAGTCCAAGGTTGCAAGTAGCAACATTATGAATGCAAGGAATTAGAAGAGAAGGGACTAATATGTGTGCTTGAACTTTTAAGAAAACCCAAACAAGGGCCAGCTGCAGAGTGGTCAGGCGCCGTACGAGTGGTCATTCGAAGGATTATCGCTGGCCCCTTTGGTTTCGTGTTAAGACTGCGAAGACCAGAAGACCCTAGGAAGGTGTGGCATGAGGGTCAGAGTGGATCTACAAGGGTCACGTTAAATCCCTTAAAAGTCTATTGTCAAGAGAAAGCTAGAGGATGGGAACCCCGCTTTCCGACAAGGTTGTGAAGTGTGGAATGAGGCAAGTGTGAACCCAACAAAGGGATGCCAAATGAAAGCTGTGAGAAAGAAAACCCCGCTTTCTGATGGAAATGAGCAAAATATGAACTGTGTTAAAGGTACATGAACTGCTTATTTTATTTGTTAGTAGCGCCCAGAGCTGGAGGTATCTCAGCGCTAAAGGTACAAAGTTAGGATTCGATGGCCACAGTATGGTAAAAGCATACATCATAGTACTTGAGTCACACAGGATATGGTAGTTGCATTACATCATAGATCGAGTCAGGTTCAGAGAACGTAGGGAAGTCTGTCTTAATTACAGATATTTGTTGAACAGTGACGTTTTTACGTTCTTATGGAAGAGTGCATAAGCTCGTCTTGGATCTGCTGAGATGTGATTGGAGCCCTTCAGGCCAGATACTGCTTTGAGGGCATTGTTTTGGAGTAGTTGAAGTTTATTGATGTTTTTGGTGGAGGTCCCAGCTGGGATAGCATTGTAGTAGTCTAATTTGCTACCTATGATGGCTCTCGCTATGGTGAGACAGTGGTTAGTGGTGAGGAATTTCCTGGAAAGGTTTATAAGTTTGGTATAATAGGCTGCAGAGGAATCGATAGCTTTGACATGTTTAGTTCAGCATCCAGGTAAACGCCGAATGTTTTTACATGGGCGGAGACGGGGATGGGGTTGCCATCTATGCAAAACGAAAGGAAGGCGGGGCTGAGGAGTTTCAGACGGTGTGGGGAGCCCAAAATGAGGCGCTCTATTTTTCTATCATTCGGGAAGAGATGATGGGTAGCTATCCAGGCTGGTATGATGCTGAAGACGTGATTGATGTTGGTGGAGTCTAGGTCATGGATGCCAGTGATTTTGAGGAGTAACTGTGCATCATCGGCAAAGTTGTTATATTGGATATTGAGGCTGTCAAAGTGGTCAAAGAGGGGTTTGGTATTCATGTTATAGAGGGTGGGGGAGAGGCAGGAGCCCTGTGGCACACCGTACGAAACTGTTGGGGTCAGCAGATTCGTGGCCCACAAAGACCCTTGTGGATCGGCCAGATAGAAAGGATTGGATCCATAGGGTGGCCTCAGGGGCGAGGTGGAAAGTGGTGGTGAGGTGTTTACAGAGGATTTCATGATCAACAAGGTCGAAAGCTGCAGAGAGGTCTAGCACTGAGAGGATAGCGAGCTCGCCATTATCCCTAATGTGGTCCAGCTGGATCTTGAGGTCAAGGAGGGCAGATTTGGTGCCGTGTCTAGATCTGAAGCCTGATTGGCGGGTACCTGGTAAATTGTGGCTTTCTAGACGTAACTGCAGTTACAAGTAGGCAGTGCGGTCCAGGATTTTGAGGAGGTATGGAACAGTGGTGATGGGGCGGTAGTTGGTCGGGATGGTAGGGTCTAGAGTGGGTTTCTTCAGGAGAAGTGTGACCCATGCATCTTTGATGGCATTGGGAATTGAATTGAACTTGAAAGATGCGTTGATACAGCTTGCTATGGTAGGGGTCAGGGGTTCTGCACACATTTTGACAATGTGGGCTGGGCAAATGTCGTCTGCACAATTGGAAGCTTTAGGTGCTGAATGGTGGAGAAGACTTCAGGGGAGGAGAATGACAAGCAGGGCGGTAGCACGGAGCATGAACCCACAAGTGCAAATTATCCATCTGATGTTGGAGATCAAGGGCAGCAGCGAGAGTTAAATGATAGTTTGAATTCTATTGGGCCCTGTCCAAGGGCATGGTGAATCCCATAATGGTGTGTCGCCTGCACAACTGGAAGCTTTAGGTGCTGAATGGTGGAGAAAACTTCAGAGGAGGAGAATGACAAGCAGGGCGGTAGCACAGAGCATGAACCCACAAGTGCAAATTATCCATCTGGTGTTGGAGATCAAGGGCAGCAGCGAGAGTTAAATGATAGTTCGAATTCTATTGGGCCCTGTCCAAGGGCATGGTGAATCCCATAACTTGAAAAACTTGTGTATAGGCGTGTTATAAATGCCATATCATATCATAAGAACAGCAGTGCCTGCAAGCACAGCAGGTAATGAGGTGTAGAGAGGCAGCAGGAGCTGGGCCAAAAGACTGATTCATGGCAGACCCAGCACTCCCAATGTGTGCCAAACTATAGATATAAGCACATGGCAGACAAGAGTGCCCCTGTTGGGGCACTACATCATTTTCTTCCTTGCCACTCCTGGATGCTGCATTGACTCGCTCAGCTGGAGAGTGAGTATGCTTACAAAATCAATGTTGGGATGCATTGTCATAACGTAGAATCGCAGGAAGATATGGCATGCCTGGCGGCACAGCCATTAATGCTCCACCAAGTTTTATGCCGTTTGTTCGGCCGCGGTCTAGTCTTCCTTTCCAACATGGCGCCGCCCGACAGAAAAACTAATGTCCACACTTGCTCACTGGCGCGTTGCAACCCTGTTATTCTCTATCGGTAAGACACTAGTGGTTTCTTGTCTATCCTCCTCCTTCTGCCTGCCTGCTAGACTCCTCTCACTTTCCTCGCATTCACCCGCTTGTCGGTTCTAGCTGACTTTTTGCTGGCTTCCCTCTCCATGCTTGTCTCCCTCGCAGCCGATCCATCACTTGCTACTTACATACCTCTGCAAAACTTCCTGAGAGCTCGCCCTTTGGAGAGTGTCAGCTTATATCCTTGCCTTGTGCACACCGGAGAACAAACTACAGTGTCTAAAGTTTTTAATTATGCCGACTGGCTTTTCCCCCATTTAGGGCTGCACCAGGGGAGCCACTTGGTCTTGCTTGGTTATCTAAGTGGAGAGAGCTTGGCTTCCTCCAAGGGCAGACCTTACCTCTTCGAGGGTCGGTGCTCAGAAGAAGAAGCAGCCTACTACTCATCCAACAAGGAGCTCTTTGGGCACAGAATCAGAGACATCAGGTGAGGAAGAGAAGAACAAGTTACTTCTTACCTGGTAACGTTCTTTCGATGGGATGTTCCTCTGACGTATTCCTTATCTATGATATTTGTATCTCCAGTTTGCTGGCCTCGGAAAACATTTTTTCCCAGTAGAGGGCGCTGTGCGTTGACGTCCGTCGAGTAGGTGTTCGACAGCCACCGTATCGATGCCGACGTCATCATGCCTATAAATGGCCACGCGCAGCGTCCGTTGCTCAGTTCCGTTTTGTAGAGTAAGGTAGTTATTGCATGAATGGTTACTACCCTTGAAGGAGCGTAAGCTGCAACCACAAGGGAAATGTTACTGCGGGGATGGATGGGAGGGGCGATAAGGAATACGTCGGAGGAACATCCCATCAAAAGAACGTTACCAGGTAAGGAGTAACTTGTTCTTCGAAGGGATTGTGTCCTCCGACGTATTCCTTATCTATGATAGACTCCCATAGCAGTGGTATGTGATTGAAGGCGGGAGTAAGAGATGCCATATTACTCTTTAAGAATGAACAGAGTGTAACACAGCTTTGCCAAATCTAGTCTCTCGACTAGAGGAAGAATCCAGGCTATAAAATTTGGTAAAGGTATGTACGGACAACCATGTGGCAGCCACACATATGTCTCGAATCGGTACCCCTCTCTGAAGAGCTGAGGAGGCTGCGATACCCCTGGTCGAATGAGCCCTTAGATTTTGAGGGGGCTCTTTCCCTGCCAGTTTGTAGCATTCCAGAATGGCTAAAATAATCCATCTGGAGATGGTTTGTTTGGTTATTGGTAATCCCAACTTATGTCCTGCGTAACCTACAAAGAGTTGGTCTGCTTGTCTAATTTTAGCAAGTCTACTGATATAAAAACTCAAGGCTCGCTTAGGGTCCAGCCTGTGTAGTCTCTCTTCCTCTTTCCCCGGATGGGGAGGAGGATAGAATGAAGGTAAAGTAATCTTCTCAGTAATGTGAAATTCAGAAACTACCTTTGGGAGGAAGTTAGGCTTCACCTGTAGAACGACTTTGTCCTTGTGAAAAATTGTATGAGGAGGTTTACAAGATAGGGGTTGTGTCTCGCTAACCCTTCTAGCAGATGTTAATGCTACCAATAAAACAGTTTTGAGAGTGAGAAACTTCAATGAACAAGAGTGGAGTGGTTCAAATGAAGGACCCATTAGGAAGTTTAAAACTAGATTTAAGTCCCATAAGGGAACTTGGAATGGTCTTGGAGGGTAAACATTAGTTAGACCTTTCAGGTATTGTATTACCAATGGAATTTTGAAATATGAAGGCTCCTCTGCAGTGCGCTTAAAGATCGATAGCGCTGCGAGATAGCCCTTCATAGTGCCAACTTGAAGGCCTGAATTTGCCAAATAAAGTAAGGAGGATAACACCGCAGGTGTACCACATGAAAAGAGTTCGATATTCTTTTCTCTGCACCAGCTGCAAAATTTATTCCAACGGCAGCGGTATAGAGTTTTAGTTGCTGGCCTTCTGGCCGAAAGCAACACCTCCATGACGTCATCTGGAAGGTCCCAATCCTTGTACCTCAACCTTTCAGATACCAAGCGTGAAGGTTGAGGGTCTTGATGGCTGGATGGAGAACTTGACCTCCCTTCTGCGAGAGAAGATCCTCTCTGTACGGTAGAGGAATTGGAGGGTGGATGGACATGTCCAGAAGGTCCGGGTACCACGTTCTCCTGGCCCAATCCGGGGCAATTAGGATCATAGTCTTCCGAAACCTTCTCAACCTCCTGATCATTTGAGGAATGACAGGGACCGGAGGAAACGCGTACAGAAGTGGGAACTCCCAGTCCACTACGAACACGTCTCCTAGAGCTCCTCTCGGGGGAAATTCCCTTGAGCAAAATCTGTCGCACTTCCTGTTGATACTGGTGGCGAACAGATCCACTTGAGGGGTTCCCCAAAGGGCGAAGATCTCTTGAAGGACTTCCTGAGCTATCTCCCATTCATGGGAGACTGTGTTCTGCCTGCTCAGAGCGTCTGCTGTCAAGTTCTTCTCTCCGGCTAGGTGAATTGCCGATAGAGCGATTCCTTCCTGAATTGCCCAAAACTAGAGCTGCATCGCCTCTCTGCACAGTGGCAGTGACCCTACGCCTCCTCTTTTGTTGAGGTAGTGCATGGCCACTGTATTGTCCATCATTATCAGGACGTTTCTCCCCCGTACAGACGGCAGAACAGCCTTCAGTGCCAGTTTGATGGCTCTCAGCTCCAACAGGTTGATGTGTAGTCTGGACTCCGATGGAGACCAACGACCGCTGATGGTCAAGTCGTTGGCATGGGCTCCCCACCCCGTGAGTGAGGCGTCTGTGACTACTGTTATCTCCGGCCATGGTTGCCAAAATAGTTCTCCTTTCAAGATGTTCTCTGGATAGGTCCACCATTGAAGGTCGTGGGCTACCTTGTCCGGAATCCGGAGGAGATCCGTCATCCTCCCTGAGAATTGTGACCACTGAGTCCTCAGTGCCCACTGAAGGGATCTCATTCTCAGGCGAGCCTCTGGCACAAAGGATATGCAGGATGCCATGAGGCCTAGCAACCTCAAAAAGTCGTAGGCTGGGAGACGTTGGGCATTTTGAAACCTGGTGACCATCTGCAGAATATCTTAAGCCCTCACCTCTGGTGGCGAGGCTTTTCCCAGGGACGTGTCCAGGACTGCTCCAATGAACTGGAGTCTCTGTGATGGTATCATCTGTGACTTCTTTAAATTGAGGGAGAAGCCCAGCATGTGAAGGAAGTGGCAGACATAATCTAGTTGGATCCAAGCTTGTTCCGAAGAAACTGCTCTGATCAACCCATCGTCCAGGTAGGGGTAGACGTGAATCCCTTCCCTCCTTAGACTTGCAGCCACAACCGACATTAGCTTGGTGAAGACCCTTGGGCGGAGGTCAGCCCAAATGGCAGAACTCGAAATTGATAATGAGAGTTGCCAATTGCGAACCTCAGGTACTTCCTGTGCTTGGGATGGATTGGCACATGGAAATAAGCCTCCTGAAGGTCCAGAGATACCAACCAGTCCTGAAGCTGGAGGGCCTGAAGGATCTGAGAGAGAGTTACCATCTTGAACTTCTCCTTCCTGAGGAACTTGTTCAATTCTCGTAAGTCCAGGAAGGGTCTCAGTCCTCCGTCTTTCTTTGGTATGAGAAAGTAGGGGGAGTACCAGCCCTTGTTCCTGTCCGCTACAGGTACCGGTTCTATGGCACCTTTCTCTAGCAGGTCTACAATTTCCTGCAAGAGGAACGGATCTGGCACTTTCAGAGAGCTGTTCCCCGGTGGATGGCTCTGAGGGATGCGTAGAAAAGGCAGGCAGTAACCTTGGGCAACTGTCTCCAATGCCCAAGCATCTGACTTAATAGCCTGCCATTCCGTCAGATGGTGAGTTAACCTGCCCCCTACAGGTGTCTTGTGATGGGAGACATCAGAGTGGTTTGGGAGCGGCTGATGCAGTTGCCGAAGGTAAAGCGGCTCCTGCTGATGCGGCTTTCTTTCCTCTACCCCGTCCACCACGGGTACATTTTCCTTGGCCTCTTTGAGCCGGCCGTCCTCTGCCTCTTCCATATGAGGAATAATAGCGAAAGGACCTTCCTCTCCAAGAGGATCCTGAGGGACGAAAATTAGTTTGGCGGATTGCAGCTCCTAGTGACTTGGCTGCTGCTTTAGATGTTTGCAGTTTTTCCAAACTGTCTTCCGCCTTTTTACCAAACAGGGAAGAGCCGTCAAAGGGCATATTTAAAAGTCTGGCCTGTACGTCAGAAGCAAAGCCGGACTTTCTCAACCACGCATGCCTGCGGATTGTGGTGCTTGCCGCCATGGCCCTGCTGATACTGTCAGCAGAATCAATGCCAGTTTGAAGGGACTCACACATTGCATCTTTACCATCTCTGTTGATATTTAAAAATGCGTCCCTTTCTTCTCCTTCCTGGAGGCAGTCAGCCGCTGATGAAGCACGCTCCCAAAGAGTGTGGCTGGACCTAGTGAGCGTACAAGTCGCATTAATAGATTTTAAAGCCATGCTACAGGCCGAGAAGACTTTCTTAGCCATGGCATCATATTTTTTATCATCCCTATCCTGTGGAGCAGTGGGGTATACAGATGTACTGCCTGATGAAGTTGCAGCCTGGACCACCAGACTCTCTGGAGTAGGGTGTTTAGATAGGTATTCAGGGTCAGAAGCAGATACCCTATATTTCGCTGACAACTTCTTGTTAACCGCAGGGATAACTTCAGGAGTTTCCCAGTTAGTTAAAATTTTTCTCTGTAAGGCAGAGTGAAATGGAACCACAGGATCCTCCTGTGGACCTTTATCCAAAATGTCAGTGAGGTCATCCTGCTGAAAAACAGGTGAAGGTGCAGACCAACCCATGAATTCTATGATTCTTGACATTAGGGTTCTATAAGGGGTTTCGGCATGTTCCCCTGGGTCTAATTTGACAAATTCCACTTCAGGGGAAGTGTCTAAACCACTTGCTTCCTTTAATACATCCTGAAGGTCTTTCAACCTTCTTTCCTCAGGGTCAAAAGTCTCTGGTTAAGGTGATGTGGTCCTCTGCAGGTTAAAAGGCCTTTCTTGATCCGAGTCTTCCCTTTCCTCATAAATTGAGGTTAAAGGGGGGTGTTCTGAGTGAAAAGGGACAAAACTAATTTCTAAAGCAGAAGGAGCCACCATCACTGGCCTTGAAAAGGTCGATGTCGTCGACACCGATGTAAAAATCCTCGAAGGCGTCGTCAAAGGCGTCGAGAAAACTGAAGAGTCCCCGTAGAACTCGAAAGGATTGAAACCCTGCTCGAGGATGTCGACGACGCTCTTGGCGTCGTGTCGGAGGCTCTTGGCCTAACCGTTGGCTTTGGAATAGCTGTGGTTTTTTTCTTTTATCGACGTCGGCGTCGACTCAATCGACGGATGCGTCGAAGAACCCTTCGATAACAGCGTTGATGGCGCTGATCTATGCTTCGAAGGGGCTTTTGACGATGGCGTCGAAGATACTTTACTTCCCGATGGCTCATGGCGCTTTCGGGTCGACTCTTTCGCCGGGTGCTTTGACTCGCAGCGTTTAGATTTTTTTGGGCTTTTCACCCAGGGTATCACCCTCAGCTGACTTTGAGGGGGTCGAGGCCGCTTTCTCGAAGACGCTTAGCATCTTTTTTCGACGAAGGAGATCTTCTACGTCTCTTTTTCGAGTGTCTAGATCTCGACGAGTGGTGGGAGCCACTTCGAGACCTAGACCGAGAATGCTTTCGACGGTGAGGAGACGAATGTCTCGACTCTACCGCGGAAACTTTCAAGGAATTTAAAACTGACCTACCTCTCTCGAGCTTCCCCTTACGCTCCTTCAAGGCTTTCGCCGTCATGGATAGGCATTCCTCACACTCCGAACACTGGTGTTCGATTCCCAGACACCACAAACAGATCCTGTGAGGATCCGTCAACGACATTTTCTTCCCACAGTCTCAGCATTTTTTTTAAACCGGACCGAGGAGTCGTCGGGTCGGAGGAGGAAGCCATCGAGTACGAGTCGGTTTTCTCGAGGAAATATGAATATATTTCGACTGACGAACTGAGCAACGGTATTCCGAGGCACACGAAGCGTGGAAAAACGGAACTGAGCAACGGACCTTGTGGTTGCAGCTTACGCTCCTTCAAGGGTAGTAACCATTCATGCAATAACTACCTTACTCTACAAAACGGAACTGAGCAACGGACGCTGCGCGTGGCCATTTATAGGCATGATGACGTGGGCGTTGATACGGTGGCTGTCGAGGAACACCTACTCGACGGACGTCGACGCACAGCGCCCTCTACTGGGAAAAAAAAAATTCGGAGGCCAGCAAGCTGGAGATACAAATATCATAGATAAGGAATACGTCGGAGGACACAATCCCTTCGAAGGGGTTTTTTGAGACGCACTTGAAGCATAGCCCATCACGGATAAGGGTGCCGATGTTGGGGCACGGGTGGGGTGTTCAGAGTAGAAAGCTTTTAGTCCCCTTTAGACCATGTGACTGAGAGCAGCTTAATCATCCATCAATTATCAAAGGGGTTGACTGTGAACCATCAACAATACTGCAGAAGAACCAAGAGGTATTTTAAACTTTTTTTAAATTACTTCCTACATTGGTCACTCATGGGGAAGGAGTCACACCAAGCCAGTCAGGCATTCCTCCCAGTGATCACAGCTTGGCGTCCAGGAATCTCCACTGATCAGACCCCTTCAGATTTTTTATTCCAGGTTGTGTGTTTTTAGGGAACTTGGCAAAAACGAAAGACACACTGAACCCCCATAGGATGTACATTTCTGGAGCTACTTAAATAGGAAACAAGACAAAATGGTGGGTCCATTGCCGAAGGGAAGAGTAGCATCTGGCTCTATGTTATGATGCTGGAATTTTTGAGAAACCACTGAAATGTTTGCTCTTCTTGTTCCCTTCTCTGCAGCTACACTAATGGCGACTACAATGAAATTCTACCCTGGTTCTCCTTTCCAGGAATAGAAAAAGATACCTAATCCTGCGCTGTTACCTATCAAAGATGCCAGTGAACTATTGAACGACAGAAATCCTGTTAAAGGATTTAGATCCAAACCATAAAGGCACGGATAAAGGGAAAGGAAAGTCTCGACATCAGATTAATCTGGAGATTGCACAAAGCAGCACTAAACTAGAACCAAGAAGGACAGAAAAGACACACCAATACCACTACCCGTTGATGTTGAGAACTTATCACAATATGAAATCCCAGTGGCTCTAACACAAGAAGGTGTCCAAAGCTACTGACCACTGAGATCCATGCCCCTGCTTTGAATTGCAATTCCGTAAAGAGTGTGCAGTTTCGAGTGACCTAGGTGGCTGCAGACATTAGACTCTTTAATAGGTTGACAATTTTAGAGGACTCAATAATAGCTGCAATTTACATGGACACAGCCGCAATTAACATGGACATAGCTTATGTTATGAGTTTGAGACAACCAGGAAAGTGTTCCAGTCAAACATGGCACACAAACATTCTTTTTGTTATACATCTAAGCGGTATGATTGTAAATGCTGTTGAGCCAGGGAAGGCTCATTTACTATGCTAGATAAAGAGCTCCTTACTCTCCATAACGCAATCAATGTAAAAATTGGAATATGAGATCTTGCTAAGGATCTACCTAGAAATGAAGACGATACAAAGAGGCCTACCAGCTCTTTTCATATTGTGCCTGCGAGTAGTCACAGCCCTTGTGAAGAGAGCTCAAAATAATGACCTACAACAGAATTATCCAAGGGTAGGTGATCCTGATCCCAGACAAAGAGGGTTGCAAGTCACGTATTTCAATGAAAACGCTGAACTCACTTTCTCTCCCCTCAAGGCAATGCGATCTGTGATAAACCTGAAAGTGTCACTGTCTAGTCCCCAGAAGTCTGTCATCCAGGTGGCCAGGACAGAGCCATTGCTTTTGGATCCAGTTCCTGGGGGTGGACCAGTGCGGGAGGATCACCTGGATGGGGGTCCTTGGGCAGTGGGAGTTGGACATTGACGTTGAGACACGGCATCCCCCTTCTTTAAACACCTTTTCCCCAACCTACCATGTAGGATATTCCAAAACACTGTGCCCCCTTTTCTTACACGAACATATTCACACAAGACAACGGACTAACAAGAGAGATGTTTACCTGACATGTCCCAATACAGGAGGGTCAGGCAGTTGATCAGAATCGCACACACCCGACAGCCCTTTACCTTCCCCAAAGGGATAAAAGTTGGAGCACGACAGCACACTACGAGCAAGGTAGACCGCACGATGTGAGAGCGAACTCAGCACAGCAGTTCAAGAGGAGGCGAAAGATAGCGCAAGTTGAGAGGATACCAAGGGGAGAAGTGACCTTTCCCTTACTGACAGAGACCAGCGAAACCTAAGAAAAGGAATTGTAAGACCGCGGACAACAGCCAGCGTGTGTTGCAGCAGATATCAATGATACCCGGCCGCTTCCTCCTCTGACAGCCAAACCAAGGAGAGCCGCATGGCCCAATGGTACCAGCCTTGACTCTACAGAGAAGAAAGCAACGCAGTTTATCGCAGCCGGTGAGTTGAGGGGAGAGCCAATAAAGAAGCCGAACTGTGTTGAACGAAAGTAGCAAGTGGCTAATTGAACTTTGAATGAACAAAGAACTATTGATGTAAGGAAAGGGGAAAGCCAGCATAATGGAGTCAAACACTGCGTGGGTGTTTACTTGAGAAACGCTAGGCGATTACCCTGCTGTTGAACTACCGTAACCAGAAGGCTTTGGGGAAAAGGTGGAAGGGGGGGTCCAATCCTCCATACAGTCGAAAGTCTTTAACCGACAGAAAATTGGAAAACAAAGTGGAACGAGTCCTGCATAGTATAAAAAGTACACAAACAGTAAACAGGCGTTGTAAAAGTTGGCAAGAATGAACCCGGCAGAGGGAAGCTAACAAGAGGGGACGAAATCTCAAGTTCCTTGAACATTGTGTTGACAGGAGTGAAACCGGCGGAGGGATGTCCATAGTGATATGTGTTAAAAGGACATTGTGATTTGCAAGTGCAAGGAACGCCATTGTGAACCCAAAGGAGGGAGGGCTGATGATTGAAAAGGGGTCCAAGCCCGAAGGAGGGAGTTCCGGCTGGAAAAGTCACCACCCAAAAGTTTGTTGAGAAAGGAACTTTGTGTTTGGGGTGTGCACCTGGAAGAGGGGGACCCAGGGGTGAAGTCATCACCCAAAGCTATACATGAAACAGATCTTTGTTTTTGTTGGTTGAAATTATCAGGCACGTTAAGGCAAGAGACTTTTTATTACAAAGACTTAACCATCGAAGAACCTGATAGCTCGCACTGAACTGTTGGCTTGTGCTGAGAAAGCTCAAGCATGTGCTGTGCTCCAAGGTCCCACCTTGTCCCGTGCTGAAAACAAGGGGAAGGGAGACCCCTGGCAATCACATCCTGACTTATTATTTATGAACACTTCTTTCTTTATTGAAGCCTTAATCCCACACACTGTGTATTTAGTAGTAAGGAATTGGCAATAGGTTTTTTCTTAGTATAGGCCCTTTTATTTTGACACAACACCACAAGGACTGCCTTATTTTTCATTTGATGGTCGACGCATTCTCCCATCTTAGATTTAAGTTTAGATTAGGCGCTTTTCCCCCCTGTATTTTCATTTCAATAAACACCTTTGAACTGTGATCACTTGCATCTGTATTTACTGTTGCCACCATGAGTTCCTTACATATGGTGTAAGGAGTAGGATGTGACTCAATTGAAACAAATTGGGGAACCCTACAATTTCAAAAACATAGTCAGTAACCCTTCCATCGCCACGAAGGAATAAATAGGGTTCGATATCTGTAGCAGTAGGGAAGATATTATTCCCCCTGGTTAAAGAGGAATTCCTCCTACAGATTTAGTCTTGATACTCCCTCCAGAGTGCTACATCTGACTTGTCCCAAAATCTGGCTTAGCATGGAAGTTCGGGATAGATGTCTTAGCAGGCGTTATTGATCCCGACTTCAGGGGAGACGTGAAGGTTCTGTTAAAGAATCAAGGAGAAGTCCCTTTCAGATTGCTCAGGGAATTTCGGAAAGAGCTCTATTCCCTCAATTTAAAGAAAGTGAACCAGATAAAAACAGAGAGGTAACTTGGGCTTTGGGTAAGCTAATAAATGTTGTGACATCGAAGAAAGGAAAGGAGACAAACCTACCATCTATCCTGACCTGGCCTTTGCCCAGCAAAATATTCCAGCCCTCACTTAAGCTTTTTTTACAAGCAATTCCGGAAGAGGCAGACAAAGAAAAGGGCAGTCCTTTTTTTCTTCTTAAAACAAGGGTTACTTTACAGGAGAGAAACCTCAACCGAAGGTTTGGTAAAAACCCAACTGGAAATAGCCCAAGTGTCATCGAAAGGTGGTGCTAGAGAACGCGCATTCCCATCTTCCTGGAGGCCATTTAGGACAATTTAAAACAAAGGCGCACAATAGTGGGAAATTGTATTGGCCGAGTATCCATGCCAATACACAACATTTCATCCAGACATGTGAAATATGCCAAAGAACCAGCACGTACATCCCATTACCTACCCCTCTGAACTCGTTACCAATCTAGAAGGCCCCTTTTCTAGAATTGGCATGGACATAATAGGACCTCTAGAGACATCTAAATTGGGCAATAAATATGTCCTAGTGATCGTAGACTATGCAACCAGATATCCCGAGACATTGCCAATGCAAAATAACACAACCCAACAGATCCTTACGCATCTTCTACCGTATTTCTCCAAAGTTGGCTCTCCCAAAGAAATACTTACAGACCAAGGTTCAAATTTTATGAGTAAGCTTATGGCTGAAGTGAAAGAGCAACTCCACATCAAACTTCTTTGTACCATCCACAAACCGATAGCCTGGTAAAAAGATTCAATAAGACCATAAAAATAATTTTTACAGAAATTAGTAAACAAGGATGGGAAGGACTGGGACTGGGTGATCCCATGGGAATTATTCGCCATAAGGACAACCCCCCCAAGCTTGTACAGGGTTCTCTCCCTTTGAATTACTGTGCGAAAGAGAACCCAGAGATGTCTTGGACATGCTCTGGGAAACTTGGCAACACCGAGAGGTGGCCCCATTCCAATCTCACAAACCGCCACTTGAATGCAACAACACATGAAAATGGTCCGAGACTTGGTTTGTACTCATATGGGAAGGCTCAGTCTACAAAAGGCCACTTATGATAACAAAAAGTAGACTCAAGATCATTCCCCATAGGACAGAAAGCACTGGTCCTCTTGCCCACCCCAGAAAACAAACTTGTCTCCAAGTGGCACAGACCTTATGAGATAATAGAACAGACGGGAACCTGTACTTACAAAATAGCCCAACCAGACAGAAAAAAGAAGGTTCACTTATACCATATAAACCTCTTGAAAGAATGGAAGGAGAACCCATCAGTCTCCCATACCAAGCTACTAGCCTGTCTGGTTCCTGAGGACATAGACAATTTGACTTAATCCCCTCTGAGTTATCAGTCCAACAACAAGAAGATCTACAAGATGTAGTAATCTCATTTCCTGATGTATTCTCTAAGAAACCAGGAAGAGTAAAAGGTACACAATTATAACAGAACACCTAAAGGTAAAATGGTTCATCTAAAGCCATATTGACTACCAGAAGACCATAAGCCTGTAAACAGATAGTGGTCGAGGAAGTCAACAACATTTTTAAAGCATATATCATTGAGCCGTGCTGAAGAGCATGGTCCTCACCTGACCGTTCCTGGAGATTCTGCATAGACTTCCGTCAAGTCAATACCATCTCAGACTTTGATGCCTATCAGATGCCACGCATCGATGACCTAATTAATAAACTCGGAACAGCCTCCTATTTATCCACCCTAGATTTAACCAAAGGATACTGGCAAGTTCCTGTATACGGGCCAGATAAAGAAAAAAACGTGTTCTCAAAGCCTTTAGGACTATTCCAGTTTAAAGTCCTCCCCTTCGGCCTACACGGTGCATTGGCCACTTTCCAAAGCCTCATGGATAGAATCTTACAGCCCTACTCTGATTTCTCTGGAGCCTATATTGACGATATTGTCATTTATAGTAAGGCTTAGGAGGACCACCTCTTCCACCTTTATCCATCATGAAAGTCCTCAGAAACCCTGGCCGAACTACTAACCCAGCTAAGTGCAGATTAGCCCAATCAGCCGTAAAATATCTTGCTTCTTCGTAGGGACTGTACAACCCCTACATGAAAATGTAAAAGCCATCTTAGATACACCAACACCTAAAACCAAAAGAGACCTTTGAGCTTTGCTCGATTAACAGGGTATTACCGCAGGACGAACGTTCACACTTGTTACCAACCACTCACCCCTAGTTTGGATTAGCCAACGTAAAGATTGCAACCCTCGGGTCATGCAATGGTCGCTAGACCTACAATCCTATTGTTTCACGGTGGAACACCGAAAAGGAAATGACCAGGGAAATGCCGATTTTCTTTCCCGGTTCCCCTGTGAAACAAATGTAGCTACATCGCATGGAGGAAGGATATTTGGGAAACCTGCAGGTGTCTCGCGGTCTAGTCCCTGGGGATCTGTCATCCAGATACACCAACCCCTATGACCAAAAGAGACCTTCAAGCTTTCCTCGAATAGGGTATTACTGTAGATTTATCGCCAACTTTTCGGACAAAACCGCTCAGCTGATCGATGAACGTAAAAATGCTGAACCCCAGAAACTTAATTGGAATGACGAAGACAAGATAGGCTACAACATCCTGAAACAAACTTTTTGTCAGAATCCAATCCTGGAGGTAGTGGACTTCTCAAAGGAGTTTGTGATGCATACGGATGCCTCCCTTACAGGGTTAGGCACCGTCCTGCCCCAAATTTGCGACAGACTAGAACATCTCATATTAAATACCAGTTGCAAGTTATTCCCATGTGAAAAAAAATACTCCATGATAGAACTAGAGGCCCCAGCCATCCAATGGGCTATTATCCATCTCAAGTACTACCTATTAGGACAAATGTTCACACTTGTCACCGACCACTCACCCCTAGTTTGGATTAGCCAACATAAAGATTCCAACCCTTGTGTCATGCGGTGGTTTCTAGACCTACAACCCTATTGTTTAACGGTAGAACACCGAAAAGGAAAAGAACAGGGAAATTTAGATTTTCTTTCCTGGTTCCCCTCTGAAACAAATGTGGCTACATCGCAAGGAGGAAGGGTATGTGGGAAACTTGAAGGTGTCTCCCTGTGTAGTCCCCGGGAATCTGTCATCCAGGTGGCCAGGACATGGCCATCGCTTTTGGATCAAGTTCATGGTGGGTGGACCAGTACAGCAGGATCATCTGGATGGGGGGTCCTTGGGGAATGGGACACCGACAGGTGAGACGGGGTATCCCCCTTCTTTAAACACCTTTTCCCCATCCAAACATGTAGGATATTCCAAAACACTGCCCCCCCTTTTCTTACATGAACACTTTTTCACAACACGAAACACAACTGACTAACACCACAGCCGTTTACCTAATATGTCTCAACAGAGGGGTCAGGCAAAGTCGGGCAATTGATCAGAATCACACACCCCGACGGCCATTTCCCTTCCCCACAGGGATAAAAGGTGGAGCACAACAGCACTCTACGAGCAAGGCTGACCGCACAACGTGAGAGCTAACTCAGCACGTCAGTTCAAGAGGAGGCAAAAGACGTAGCAAGTCGAGAGGATACCAAGGCGAGAAGTGACCTTGCCCTTATTGACAGAGACCCGTGAAGCTTCAAGTGAGGGAATTGGAAGACTGCGGATAATAGCCAGCGTGTGTTGAAGCAGATGACAATGGTACCCGGGCCCCTCCTCTGCTGACAGCCAACCCGAGGAGAGGCACATGACCTAATTGTGCCGCCCTTGACTCTACAGACAAGAAAGCAAAACAGTTCATTGCAGCCCGTGAGTCGAGGGGAGAGCCAATAAAGAAGTTGAACTGTGTTGAACGAAAGTAGAAAGTGGCTAATTGCACTTTGAATGAACAAACTACTGATGTAAGAAAAGGCGAAAGCCAGCAAAACAGAGTCAAACACTGCGTGGGTGTTCACTTGAGAAACGCTAGGCGATTACCCTGCTGTTGAACTACTGTAACCAGAAGGACTTGGGGGAAAAGGCAGAAGGCAGTCAAAGTGGTCATACGCAGGTCTTGTCAAATCCTCCTTACAGTTGAAAGTCATTGACAGACAGCGAATTGGAAAACAAAGGGCAACGAGTCCCACACGGTATAAAAAGTACAGAGGCGTTGTAAAGGTTGGCAAGAGTGAAGCCGGCAGAGGGAAGCTAGCCAGAGGGGACGAAATCTGAAGTCCCATGAACATTGTGTTGACAGGCGATAACCCGGCAGAGGGATGTCCACAGTGATGTGTTAAAAGGACATTGTGATTTGTGAATACAAGGAAAGCCATAGTGAACCCAAAGGAGGGAGGCTGACGATTGAAAAGGGGTCCGAGCCAGAAGGAGGGAGATCTGAGTGGAACGTCTCCACCCAAAAGTTTGTTGAGAAAGGAACTTTGTGTTTGGGGTTTGCATCCGAAACAGAGGGACCCAGGGGTGAAGTCATCACCCAAAGCTATATGTGAAACAGAACTTTGTATTTGTTTGTGAAATTATCAGGCCCTCAAAAGCAAGAGACTTTTGATTAGAAAGAAACTTGACAATTGAAGAACCTGATAGCTGGAACTGAACTGTCGGCTTGTGCTGAGAAAGCTTGAGCGTGTGGTGTGTTCCCAGGTCCCACCTTGTCCCGTGCTGAAAATGTGGGAAAAGGAGAGGGAGACCCTTGGCAATAACATCCTGATTTATTATTTGTGAACACTTCTTTATTTATTTAACCCTTATCCCACACTCTTTGTGTAATTAGTTGTAAGGAATTGGCAATAGGTTTTTTTCTTAGTATAGGTACTTCATACTCTTACGTCCAGTCCCCTTTGCTCCATACTGCATGAGTCGTCCCATCCTAGGGACGGGATATAGAACCTTTTTCACTAAAAAAAACCTTCTTCCCCTTTAAATTTAGAGGCGTGCGGCCCAGGGAGCATGCGCTACCCTGTCTACGTCCACCGGCGCCACATCTCAGTCCCCTTTTCCACGTCGATGGGAATGGGCTGATTTCACCAATGCTCCTGGGTTTTGCCCTGCCATGTAACACCACGCGCCCTTCCCCGGATTCTTCTTCTATCTTTTTGTCATTCAGGTACTTGGTCCTCCAGCATCATGTGTAACGCTCACCTTGTATCCACAGGGACCCACCAGACTTGGCTGGATCGCTTCTGAGTTGGATTCACCTCCCCCGGGGACTTGCGCTGCCGTGGGTCTATTCTGGAAGACAGTTCAGTTTTAGCCACAATCACCTTCTCTCGGGGCCCGCCTCCCAAGTGCCCCCCTAGCGATCCCCTTAGAGCCTTCCTCACCTTGTATTTTGATAAGGTGCGCTCTCCGTCATGCTGTTCTGTGCAGGGGCGCGTCGTGGCTGGGCACCTTACGGCCAAGTTACTTCACTGGCGTGGGCCCGGGAGTCCAGTCCTGCTGCGACTCCGCTCTTGAGGTAAGTCTTTAGTTCTTAAAGAGTAAGTGTCCGTATTAGTAGTTGGCCTGGTAACCTTCTCCTTCTATCGTAGATGCAGAAGGGATGATGAAGACGTCGAGCTGATGGAGAGGGGGGTGCTCAAGAAGGTAAGGAATGCGCGAAGTGAGGCGCTATGAGCGTCTTTTGAATCGGGCTAACCGGTGCTATTCTTCCTTACAGGTCGACGGGAAGTTCCTGGAAGAAATGCGGCCAGACGGAAACGGAACGTAGCGTGGAAGATGTCCGGACAGTTGTCGAATTCCAGGAGAGCCTTGGTAAGTAAGCGTGAGTCTGAAAGGCGACGGAATCGGAAGACGAACGCTTGCTAATTGTCCTCATCTTTTTTCTCCTCTCTATGATGCTGCTTGCGGCTGAGGACGAGCTCCTGAGAAGACTCCGGAGCGGTTGAGGAGCTGGTTGCTGAACAGGTAAGGAGGAATAATGGTGGTGTTCTTCTTCTCCCCTTGTAGATGGAGGCCAAGGATGCTGCGAACAGGTCTCGGTGAACGTCACGCTGCGAGTGCAGAACAACGCAAAGCGCGTGCCTCAGCTCCGGCGTGGCTTAAATAGCCAGCAGGTATTCCAGGTGCCTCCAGGGCGGACAATGCCTTAGATGCTAGACTGCATGGTGCAGTTCCACGCCGAACCTTATGGGGGCAGCCATGTTGGTCCATTCCCCAATGGAAACTCCACCTGCCATATGAGCCTGGTGCCAAAGGCGCCAGGACTAGCTCCAGGACAGCCGAGAGGGGCATGATTGGGCCCTTGGGGCCTTGCAGGAACAATGTGGCGAGGGCCAGAGACCCCGAGTTTCAAGGCCAGGGGCTATGGTCGTGACACACGCTCCTCCCCGGCGCATGCCGACAGCAGGTCTCCAGCCTGCGAGGGGCTCTTTCCTACGTCTGACCCCCACGCTCTTTGCCTACACTGCCTTGGCCCCGACCACAGCTGGGAAGGTTGTTTCGCAAGCAATGCTCTGACTCCACGCGCACTGAAGAACAGGCTAGCTAGATGGAGGGAGCTCTTCGAAAGTTCGCCTCCAGAGGACTTGAACTTCGTCAGACAGAGATCGAGGCCCAATGGAGGGCCGCTATTTTCCATCACACCTCCTAAGGGCAACTCCTTCTAGAGGAAATGCTCGAGTGGGAGGAACCTATCAGGTTCTTGTGCCAGAACAAGCACCAAGGCTAGTCCAGCTACCGGCCTCACGGCCAAGGGGTCATTAGATCCTTCCGGACACAGTGCTGAGGGACCACTAGGTTCTTTTACCAGGTGTACACCCAAGGGGCAACGCCCTAGTACCGGCTCAATGTCCGAGGGGGCACCTGCACGCAGCACTACCAGTGAAAATGCCGAGGGCAATATGCCTTCCAGGCCTACATCTGAGGCGCAGGGTAGGTCTCATGCTCCATCACCAAGAGTCTTTGAGGAGGCTGGTCCCAGGGAACAATGCACCAGGACTTTAGCACGTGGCACACAGTTTAACAAAAGGGCTGCCATGCCAGACAACATGGCCGCTCGTCCGATGACACTCCTAGGAACAGAGCAGGCGGGTGAACGAGTTTCAAGGTGGGACTGGTGTCAACCAGGTACGTGGCCTACAGTTTATCCATCAGCGGCACAGGGCAGGTTTTCCCTGCTACCTAGACAGAGTGCGCTCAGGTCCCAGCAGCCCCCAGCCACTCCGTCAATATCTCCTGCCACCTCTTCAGCCTCCGAAGACAGGTTCTTCGAAAGGTTCCTGGCACTGATGCGAACCCCTCAGATAGGGGCCATCCGCAATCCTGTGGGATGCAGTCAGGGACTTGCTCCCCCCGGTCACTCCATCAGCACCCATAGTCATTCCTCCCATGGCTCCAGCGCCGCAGTCCCTGCTGCCCCTGTCGGCTCCTTCAATTCTGGCTCCTCTGCCTCCCATAGTACAGACGGTTCCACACGAGCCACTGCAGCAGCTTCCAGCTCCGGTCTCCACACCGCAGCCCACAGCACCCAGCACTCCTCCACCCGCTCCGGACCAGCCTGACACCAGGGTGGACACAGACGAGGAGGAGGAGGAGGAGGACCCTGACAAGCCGTCAGCAAAGGCCTTCCACAACCTTCTTGCAGGTTTGGCTGAATATCCGGGCCTTCCTCAACCTGAGGTCAAGCAGCCTGAGGAGTTGGTCTTAGCAGAGGTCCTCACCCTACGACCCCTTACCAAAACGGGTATCCAGATGCAGAAGGATGTCGTCGCCTTGGCCAAGAAGGGATGGCTCAAGCCACACTCGGCCCAACTTGTCAATTGGTGCCTCGATGGCAAATATAGACAGATGGAGGGCGATCTACTCTTGCTGTCGGCGCAACCTCAAACGCGCTCTTCGGTGATCGCTGCAGCGTCACTTTACTCCAAGCCTCAGTCGTCTGCAGCCACCTCGTCACTGACGCTGATAGGCAACGAGGAGAAGATCTTGGGGGCGTACGGGAAGAAGCTGTACTCCAATGCATCCTTGCACCAGTGTCAATCCAACACCGATGCCATGCTGGCAGCCGCTAACCAGAGGCTTTGACAGGAAATAGACTTCCTTCCAGAACTTCCTGTGCAGAGCCAGACACGCTTCAAAGCAAAGCGGGTCTAGGAGAAGACAAGCTGGTAGCGCAGGACATCATGGAGTCCACTGTGGCCCACATCGATACCTCTAGCCGGGCCATCTACATCGCCACGGACATGAGACGGTTGGCCTGGCTTCGGGCTACTAAATTTAACCCTGATGTCCAGGAATGCATATTGGGCCTTCAGTTCGAGGGTAGTGACCTCTTTCACTCTACCACCGACGAGTAACTAGATGAAAAGACGAACAGCTCACAAACTGTGAAGTCTTTAGTTGTCCTAACGAAAGCCACACCCAAGGCATACACCCAGTCGCATCAACGCTCCGACAGGGGGTGGTCGTTCGGCGGGTCCCGGGGCTTCCAGGAACTGAGGTCGAGCCAACCTGACTGCTCACCCAGTGAAACAACAAAAGGTGGCTCGGGGTTACGAGGGCTTCTTCCAGTCCCCCTCCTCAGCAGCAGCCTCAGAACGGAAAAAAGCAGGACGCGTCCCTTCGGGTCCACGTGTCTCCAGTGGGGGGCAGGCTTGCCTTTCATGTGCAATTTTGGCGCTACAACTTTGTGGACTTGTGGATCCTCTCTGTATCATCCTCAGGCTACTGCCTACCGGTCCCTTCTCCTCCTTCCTCCACTCCACTCCACTCCACTCCACTCCCACAGATTGGGATGGAAACTCTGTTGGCGGAGATCCGGTCGCTCGTCGAGAGCCAGGCAGTGGAAGAAGTCCCAGCCTCCCAGAGAGGATTGGGCTTCTATTCCAGGATTTCTACCATACAAAAGAAGAACCAGGCTGGCCTGAGAGTTGTGTCGGACCTATCCACCCTCAACCTCTCCCTCCCTCTTCAGAAATTCAAGATGGTTACGCCAGCACTCATATTGCAGAGACACTAGCTAAGGGAGAATGGATGTGCTCCATGGATCTGAAGGATGCCTATCTACACGTCCCGATTTGGCAACCACATTGCTCCTTCCTGCGCTTCAGGATCATGGGCTGCCATTTCCAGTACAAGGTGCTACCCTTTGGCTTCAACTCAGCCCCCAGGGTATTTACCAGACTCATGAATGCAGTGGCAGCCCTCCTCAGGGCCCAGGACCACCATGTCTACCTTTACCTGGAAGACTGGCTCGTTAGGGAGAGATCGCAGGACTTATGAACACGTTCCACGACCTGGGGTTTACTATCAACCTCAAGAAGTCTCAGCTGAAGCCCATGCAGAACCTCACCTTCCAGGGCCTCATCTGGGATTCGAGCTCTGAGAGGCTCTTTCCCTCAGAGGACAAGATTACGGCTCTCAAGAGAGCCACTACGCACTACCTTACCAGAGCAGTGACCTCGGCCTGGTGGTACCAACACCTACTGGGTATCATGGCAGTGGTCCTCCTGGCCGTCCCAAACACGAGACTCAGGATGAGGAGGTTACAGCTGCACTTCGCAGCCTCATGGAATCAGGAGAAGGGCTCCCAAGCAGAGCTTATCAGCATACCTCCTTCTCTCCACCGGACCTCTCATGGTGGTCCAAGGACTACAACCTGCGGACGGGCAAGCACTTCCGGCAACCAGCCCCACAGATCACCATCACTACGGACTCCTCCCTGGAAGGCTGGGGGGCCACCCTGGGCAGCCACACCGTCCACAGAGTGTCTACCCGACAGGAGAAGGAATATCATATTAACTGGCTGGATATCAGGGCTTTTCTTCCTCTCATTGCAGGCAAGTCGGTTCTTAGCTAGACCGACAACTCCACCAGCCTGTACTATGTCAACAAGCAGGGAGGTAGCAGGCCCCTCCACTGTGCAGCCTAGCGGTCAGCATTTGGGAATGGGCCCTGGAGAACAACTTCTACCTCACGGCCTTCCACCTCCCGGGGGAGGCCAACTTGGAAGCGGACAGGCTCAGCAGACTGGGAGCGGATAATTACGAATGACAATTGAACAACCAGGTACTGCAGGTGATCTTAAACAAATGGGGCCACCCTCAGGTGGATCGGTTTGCCTCCTGGAACAACAGAAAGTGCCATAAGTTAGCGTCTTGGTAGAGGCAGGGCACCGGCTCCCTGGGTGTCGCATTACAAATTCAGTGGGAAGGCATGACAGCCTATGCTTTTCCTCCCACACCCCTGGTCCACAGGGTAATCCGCAAGATAAAGGAAGCCTGTCACATCAGCATCATTCCGATAGCTCCATGGTGGCCGGCGAGACCGTGGTTCTCCGAACTGCGCAGCCTCATGGACAGACCAGCCATTCACCTTCCGCTGGGTCCAGCCCATCGCTTGTCCCAGCAGGGTCATCCACCCCACACCACAGAAGTTAGCCCTCGCAGCGTGGGTCCTGAGCAGGTCACCCTCAGGCATCCGAGCCCCTCTCAGGCTAACTTACAGATCATTCAGGGCGCCAGGAGCAAGGCTACCAGGAGCCAATACAAGAGTAAATGGACTAGGTTCTGTCATTGGGCACACTCCAAGGAGATCCACCCGCTTACGTGCACACTGGATGATGTACTCTCCTTCTTGGCGCACCTCACACACTCAGGCGTACAGGTGGACACATGTCACACCTATCTGGCAGCCCTAGAGGCCTACAGAAATTTAGAGGAGGAAGTCTTTTCGTCTTCCAACCCAATAGTCAAGAAACATCTGGTGGGCTTGTCCAGGCTCTACCCGCCCATCAAGAGGCCACACCCCATGTGGGACCTCGATGAGGTGTTGGGCATCTTGGCGCACAAACACTTCAATCAAATGGCGTCCGCTGACATCAGGCTGGTCACCATTAAGACAGCTTTTTTGGTGGGCCTCACCGCTGCTCGCAGAGTCAGTGAGATCCACGCTCTGGTGGCCTCAGAACCCTATACCACTTTCCACAGGGATAAGGTGGTCCTGCGGGCTCACCCTGCGTTCCTACCTAAGGTATCATCCGCTTTTCATCTTAACAAGGAAATAGTCTTGCCTACAATTTTTTGCTGACCCCAAAGGCGAGGCTCAGAGTCTTGCACTGTCTGGATGTCAGGCATGCCCTGAAATTCTATCTGGACAGAACCAAGGGCTTCCGCAAGTTGAATGCACCTTTTGTCACCTTTGGGGGATCCAGGCCTGGGTATTAAGCATCCAAGGCTTCTATTGCACGGTGGAAGGTTGCGCCGATCAAAGAGGCCTACGAGGAGCAGCACAAGCCACTGCCAGCTAACATGCATGCTCACGCTGCCAGAGCCAAGGCCACGGCCATCGCTTTCCAGAGGCAGGTTCCGAGGCAAGCCATAAGCAGGGCGGCCACCTGGGCAACCCCTTAGCTTTCTGTAAGCATTACTGTTTGGACGCTGGCTCTAAGTCAGACGCGGCCTTCGGACAGGCGGTTCTAAGGAACGTATTTGCTTAAAGAGGGTCTCCTCTCCACCCTGGGGCTAAACTCAGTTGTAATCGCCCATGCAGGGGACGGGACATAAGAGTAATTATAAGTTACTCACTCTCAGTCCTTAGTCCCCTTTCCTCCATACTGCTTGGGGCGTCCCTTCTTAGGGATCGGAGACACAACCTTTTTCACCAGAAAAAACCTTCTTCCCCTTAAATTTAGAGACTTGCAGAGGTGCGACCCTGTGAGCATGTGCTACCTTGACTCCGCCCACCAGCGCCACACCTCAGTCCCCATTGATACTTTGACAATATTTAACATTGCCTAATGACATCAGTATTATTAGGGGGAGGTTGGTGGGATGTATGGATGAAAGGGGACCAAGAGTACGTTAGTCACTACGGTGAGTAACTTATAATTTTTGACACTATGGCACAACGACTGCCTTATATTTAATTTGATGGTCGATGATTGCGTCCATCTTAGATTTAGGTTTAGATTAGGCATTTTTCCACCCTGCATTTACAGTTTAATAAACACCCTTGAACTGTGATCACTTGCATCTGTCTTTACTGTTGCCACCATGGGTTCCTTACATACCACTGCTGAAATGAAAGAGGTATACCTACATGCCCAATCCCAAAGGGAAATTATGTTTACAGCACAGACTCTATTGGACCCTTAGAAATCAAGGGTAGGATATCTGCGAGTTCACCACAACTGGGACAAGCAGACATACTAAACCCACCTTTGACAATTGTTTAAGTTAGGACAAATGTACCAAGGCTTGAGAGGGGATGACAGAAAATAAGGACTCCCTATATAATAACGTTATACACTGGTTCAGGCACAAAAAGGGCTGACCGATTCATTCAGGATGGTATCATTGAGATAAAAAGACTGCAGGACCCTCATGTCTTGGTTGAGAGATGCAATAGAAATTGAATTAAGAAGCAAAAACTTGCAAAAGGGCTACTACCTATTGAGCAGGGACTCCCTCCCACCCCCAGGTGGACTTCAGGGGGGCCTTAGATTAAACTATAATGCCCGCCCTTTTTGAGAAGAGAAAAAAACCTACAAGCCTGATTAACAATGGTATAAATAAAAGACCAGATTGTTTACCTAGGGAAATACCAGCAATCACCCCTGCAATTAGTATACCTAACACTCACAATACATGTCGACTCTTAGCAACACCTACTTTTATCAAATGCGGCGCCATCCCCAATTGAAAAATAATATTGTGGAATATTGAAAGTTTGAGTGGCACTCTTTTGTTGAAGACATCCCAGGTTATTCGCCTGCAAGAAACATGGCTGATTGACTGACCTCAAAGTACGATATATTCGTTTTTTATTTCACCTATAGCGAGCTGGAGAGGCTGACCAAATGGGAGATCGTTGACATGGGTTATTAAATTAAACACCAATGTTGAAATGGTAAAGATCAATTACAGAGATTTGATGTGTCCGAAGATAGGTTAACCTTCTGGGACGATGTTATATTGTTATTACCTCTGGTTAAGAACTTTAAACTCTGGCAATGATATTTCCACATTATGCAAACTGAAGAACTAGTGAGTCACTATGACATAACAAATAATGACATAACGGACTACATTTTCCTATGGGTAACAAATTGGCATCATCGTAAATCACTAGCAGTGATGTGTGGGTAGAGTGCACCATGAGCCTGTTTGTCTCACATTTGCAGCTGAGACATTTGCACATGATGCATTGGTTAAAAACTGTTCGACCACAGATGATGTCTTTGCAAACAATAGAAGACTCATGTAAGGGTGCAGAAGGAGAAGACTGACACACAGTTAGCATAGTAATTGCTATAGACTTTTATTCAATATAAAAATAAAGAAATAACCTATCTTTCCCTATATCTATGATGGGTTTCCCTGCCTCAACTAAAGTGCTAATTGGTTTGTCAAGATGTCTTTGTAATTCAAAAAGTCCACCGTCCTGTGTGAAACGTCCCCATCTCTGTCCCTTGCACTTAACAAACTAACAGTTGCACCAATGTTCTTGGTCCAGGAGAATGGCTTCTCCCTCCTTGACTGGATGGCACAGTTCTGGTTACAAGTTCTTCACCAGGGGGAATGATTCCCTTACCCTGGTTTTGGATACTTCACACACAAAGGATTGTTGATCCTTTAACACTCTACATCAGAAAGGTCATTATTTCTTCACTACAGGGGGAATGTCTCCCTTCCCCTGGCCTTCCTTGACTTTGTTCTCACAGTCCACAACACCAGGGGGATTAACTTGCTTCTCCTGACCTTTCTCATGCTTATCCCACAGTTTACAACACCAGGTGGAATGTCTTCCTTCCCCTGGCCTTTCTCAACATATTCGGCATTGCAAACCTAGTTCACTCCCCTGCCAGTTACTGCCACGAAGATGCAAACCTTTGTTTCTTCTGTTCTTGCACTCTCTCTGTAGTCCCTACCAACTGTCCCGATGGTTACATGTTTTTACAACGAACACTTTTATATTGAATGATTTTATACCAAAATGTTTATAATGAAAAAACAATTTTTTTTGGGGAGGGGGGGGGTGTCCCCCTGCCATACCCCTGTTTCCCACCCCTAAAATCGCACCGCCACAGTTTTTGAAAAGTTTTAACCCCTTACGCCACCCACACATATATTCTCAATATTTGTTTTTGTTATAAAGGTTTAGATATAAAAGTAAGTCTACATAAAGATTAGTTAAAGACTGCATATGCGTCTCAACCACTTATGTAGCCTTCTGGCCTCCGCGGCACTTGCTTCTTCACTGTCCTTTCTTGTCAGCATGATCCAAGTACTCTGCTTGTCCGAACCTCTGCTGTTCCAGCTTTCCTGCTGGTCCACCCAAGTTGAAGATGCATGAACCTCCATGTTGCATCCCGGTCAGCAGCGTTCCCTCATTTCCACGCCAGGTAATCCTCTCGCTCGCGGGTCCTCATGTGAAGATCAGACAAAAAGGTAAGTTATTCCGCTCTCTTCATGTTGAATGAGCGATGACAGCTAGAATTGCTCATTCAAATTCATAGGGGGACTCTTCATTGTTCTGCACCTCCTCGTCTCAGTACCTGTTGAGGAGATCTTCATTAAGTCATCCCTACTCTTTTTCATCTCAGTAACTGTATGGTATTCAGTCTTGCATATATAGATGGAAGTGTGTTGTAGTGAAGTGAGGAGCGTGGAGGTGGACCTCATGGACGGAGGGGAGGCAAAGGAAGTGGATGGAGGGTGAGGGGTGTTGTACCATGTTCTTCCTAGATGGTCGTCCTCATCCCCAAGGGGGAAGTCTGTCCCCATTAGATCCTCCCGCTCTGTACCACCCCCAGGGGGACTATCAGGTAGCAGCCTCACCTCCCTGGCATCATGGGAAAGGGTTACCCCTCTGGGAGAAGTGACGACATCTAAGGATTTGTCACACTCATAAAACAGACCTCTACTTTCATTCTAAATAAAAAAAATTTAAAATTGCGGAGAGGAATTTGCTGGCCTTTGGACATGTGAACAAGGTCGGAGTACCAGGTTTGATTCGGGCAGTTCGGGGTGATTAGCACCAACGTGCACAGCTATGTTTGAATCATTTGGATCTTTGTGGATAATTGTAAAAAGGTGGGAAGGCATAAAAAGAAGTTGGGTCCACGGGAAGGAAAAGGTGTTCCCTGTCGACCCATGTTGTGTTCTGTTTACAAAGTGTTAACAAAGTGTGCATAGTTGGTGTTCAGCTTTGTCGCAAATAGGTTGATTTCATTATAGTGCCCTTTGCTATATTCGGGAGACCTAGCCGATTTGTATACCGATATTTTAAAGAAGTGAATTACTTTGTGGTAATTCAATCCAACAAAATAACTTTGTGGGGAAGTATGAATATATATATATATATATATTAAGGGGTAGGGGGCAGGGTTGGGAGGGTGGAAGGAGGAATATGGGTGTCCCCAACAAAACAAAAAAAAAAGAGAAAAACAAAACGGGTATGACAGACCAGACTTTTGCCTTTTCCTGATTTGAAGTACATTTGTGATTCTTAGAAATGAATCCATATATTAGGTCTTCACCTATTTAAAAAAAAAAAAACACACTTGATACCTTGGACCGCAGTATATTATGAAAGATTTTTATTGATTTTAAAATTCCTCTTGATAGTCTGAGCCCACCCAATGATAAAAACTGAGCAGTTGTGAGATTTGGTCAGGATGGTGAGAGAAGAGATGTTTTAATGATGGCAATTAGCGTGTGGCAGTGGTGCATTACTTCATTTATATTAATCAGTTGACATTAAGAATATCAAAAGTAAATGCCAATGCTCTGTTTATGATAAACCAAAAGTTGGTATATTACTATATCCGGACGACACAGTGATTATTTCAAAGACAAAGATGGGCTTGCAAAAGCAGTTGAAAATGGTCTCTGGGTGGCCACTAGGGGGTGCACGGATGAGGAACACCTCCGTGTGAGCTCTCGCCCCTCGGATCTGAAAAGTGAGTTGAGCCTCCACTTACGACCCCCCCCCGTACATAACAAATGGTGGATGGCTGTGTGAAGTGGCCCCCCTCCACTGAGCGAAAACCTGATCCAAAACAGATAAGCATTCCCTGAAAAGAGATCGACTTTCTGTACCCCCCCACCCCCTCAGCGACGCACGCTGTAACTGGACACGAGCCGCGCACCAAAGGAGCACCAAGGAGCCTGGTCCCTGGTCATGAGCTCTCGCTGACGGTACGAGCCGCTGAGCAACTTTACCAGCGGGTGAATCGCCACTATTTGCCCCGCAGCCCTCCAGGACAGGCCAACAGAGCGGGAGGCTGCATAGGAGTGAGCCCCTGCGTTCCGCCCGAACGCAAGTGAAATAAGGTGAGTCTGCGAGCCCCCCGCCCGGGTGCGCACGGGGGTGCCGCGCTCAACACCAGAGCCCCATCAACCACTGGTGGGCACCCAACCCGTGGGTCAGGTGCAAAAACCCACATCCGAGCCGTGTGTGGCGAGTGCCCACCCCCCCCTGTGAGGGACCAGACCAGCGCCTTGCCCCCTTCACTGATCAACTGCACACAGGCCCGCGGGGGATGTCCTGCCATACGCACCACCCTCCCGATGAGGCGGAGCACTTGGGGCCCTGAGACAGGGCAGCCGTGCTCTGGGTCCGGCCCCGGTCCCCGAGTGGAAAGTGCTCACAGATCCCACGGACAACATGAAGGTGATCCGACACCCCTAATAAACCCTGCGCCCCAGTCTACACTCCCGCTCCCTGCAGCCCACAGGAACGTGCCTCTGATAAGGGCCCACAGGACTCTGTGCCCTCCAGAAAGGCCCCAAATCCCAAGAGGCCCTTTCAAACAAAACAAGCCTGCGCAGAACGTGGGGATGTGATGGATCACTAAGCACCCTAAACTCCGAAAGCCATAAGGGGACAGGACCTTACCCATTGACGCCCGTTCGCCCGGCACCTACAACAAAGTCGCTGCCCCCCCCAGGCCCCAGCATAAAGCGCTTGCAGCCGATTGGCACCTGCGCAACTCTCGGGGTGCACCGGAACATTCGAGCCCATAGAAACTCCCTCCCCACCTCCCGGATTGGGCACCTCATCACGGGAGCACGCCACAGCGACGCCAGTCTTCGCCCACCCAGCCTAAAGACTACAACTGGCAGCCCTGAACCTGACACACGTAACCAGCGGGCCATCTATACAGCCCCTGCAAAGTACACTACCGAGGTCCACGGGGAACAAGACAAAGAGATCTATGCCGCATTTAAGGCCGTTCAGACGGTTGGGCCCCCAAACACGGGGCGTGTGCCCTCCTTCGAGTGAACGACAGTGTCAGAATCTCTCTGGGGTCGAAAGGTAGCTCATTAGCCCCTGGCTGAATCAGGAAGGGCACCAGTGGCCCGCAGCGACAAAGAATATCAGAGCAACCACGTGCCCCCCGCGAAATTGAGACCACGCCGAAAGCCAAAAAAGATATCGGTCACACGTGAACCCGCCAGTTGCCCTGCACAAGACATCCTGAACATCGGGGCACTCCTGGAATCACATTGGACTCATTAACAGACGACTGGTCAATAGGAGGGTATGGCCCCTGGACCCAGGGCGAGTGCCTCCTCCTACCACGCAGAAGTTACAAGTACATTATCAAGCAGAGAGACACCACCACTACCCCCGCAGAGTGCACCAGACTCAACGCCTTGGCACGCTGCCTAAGCCTGCCCCCGCCCCTGGGGGGAAAAAAGTGTCAGTCCACGGTGCAAATCCCTCTCAACGCAGGACCTTTCATCGACGTACCAATAGGAAATGTTAAGCCCCACCTGGTCCCGCTGCCGAAATTGCACACACAAGACCACTCAGCACCAGGACCCACGCCCCATTCCCACAGGAGTCCCGCACCTCATCTTCGCCTGAAACGGGCAGCCCGCCATAAACACCTTGACCAGGGATCGACCAAACGGCGCTAGACGCTGCTTAGAGAAGCCCGACACAGGTCCCACACCCACATGATGTGCAGCACCGCGGCTCAACGGCCTGGAATTACTCTGAAGACATCTGACCACACAGGGGTACAGAGGGTAAGGCCCCCACAATAGGGGCGTGTGCCTCCTCTGACACAACAACTGCTTCATGAACACTAAAAGCAAGTTCGCAGATACGCATACACCTCACTCCCCTCGAGCTCTGACCCCGGCACCACAATGTCGATGGAAGCCTAAGAGACGGGAGCGGCAGCACCAAGGGCGACATCGCTGCCCTCCAGAGTGAAATTGAAAACATGGGGGCCAGCCTTGTTGGCAAAATTGATAGGATGACACAGAGAGTGGACCGCATCGAAGAGAGACTAGAAGGCATTGAGAACAATCAAGCCTCAATAGATACCCTGGAAACCCAAATGGACCTCAGGATACATAACAGAGAAGCGGGAAGAAGAAATTCGCCTCGAGATGGATGATCTAGAAAACAGAGAAAGAAGGAACAACCTCTGGTTTTCTGGGATTCCTGAGCACGAGGGGGAAACGGAAGAAGACCTCAAAAAAACAATACACAACATCATTAAAAACCTGACAGCAGATGAGGACATCGACGAGCCTAAAACCGAGAGAATACATAGAGCCGGAGGCCCACCAGGCAGCCCAAGGCCAGTCCTCGCTAGATTCCATTGATACCAGGACAGAGCGAGGATACTCACGAAAGCCAGGTCCGGGGGCCCCCTCAAACTGGGGGGGGGAGGGGCACAGATCACCATATTCCAGGACCTATCCTCACTCACCCTGGCCCTGAGATGCATCTGTAGTCCCCTAACGAGATGGCTCAAAGAACAAGGCACGAGATACAGTTGGGGATACCCCTTCTCCCTCACTTTTGAGCACAGAAGCAGAACGATACAGCTGAGATCTGAAGAAGAGATCCGAGACTGTATTGCAGACCTCCTCGGAACAGGCCCAAAAGAAGGAGCTTGACAGGAGCCTGAGCAGGAAAGAGCGCAATGGGAGCTTCAGGGTCTGAGGAGGAAAAGAGTGAAGGGGTCAAGAAGTATAGGCGGCCCAACGACACACCAGACAGCAACAAATGATAACACACCCCAGTGTTTCAAATCCTGGAAACAGCTATCCGGACAATGCTACATAGATATTTGTCAATATCCCGGCAACCCACGCACCTCCGATACGGGGCCAGACCCACAGAAGGGCCTCCTCCTGGAGGGCGGGGTGGAATGGTCGGCTGACGAAGAATCGTGAAACCGCATTTATCATTATATTTTCCACTTATAACAGTTCTAGTTAATTATTCAAGTGGTGGGGGGTAGGGGGCTCAAAATGTTACATCGATACTAATTGCAACAGGGACCGTGAGATAACGGTCCCCACAGGTGGTCCAATATTGGACCGGCTGCATTCACTCAGTCCAATCCGGGTGCCACTGAATCAAGACGCAGACCCTCGTTGAAAAGGGGAAAGACGAAGAAAGCAAATAAGAGGGCAAGGGGTATCACGTTGATTACCTCTAGGGGAAGGGAGGGGGAGGACAGACCAAACCATCACAGCTCCAGATAGCTATGGGCACTTACCAGGCTACTTCCACGGCAGCGGCACCCAGCGACAGAGGACGGGACCCGACGAGCAAACCAAGAAGACATACAAGTGATCGATGGACATGACACAGCAAGTGACAGGCATGGCACAATCAAAATTGGCACATTGAACGTCAAGGGACTCCACTCCCCACCAAAAGGTCACTAGTGTCCCGAGAGTTAAAGAGGGTGAAGCTTGATATACTTTTCTTACAGGAAACCAGATACAGCAGGGGAGAGGAGAGGAAGGTCCTGTACACTAAGACAGGCGCCGAATACTGGGGCTCCGGCCCACTCAAGAAAGCCGGCGTTGGCATCTTAATCAGCAAGGAGCTCCGGTTCAAAACCTTGAAAACCTGGACGGACGTAAGCGGCAGAGCACTCGTACTGGTCAGCAAAATACACGGCCCACCATCACACTTGCATCCATATACAGCCCCAACTCTGGGACAGTCCAGGTTCCTACAACATATAGTCCCGAAAGTCATGACCGAAGCAGAAGGCGAAGTGATCTTGGGAGGAGACCTTAACACGTGGACAGACCCAGAATGGGACAGACAAGCAGGTAACCCACTAGCGGCCACTCCACCAGAATCCGGTCGCTCACGGGTTGCAGACATGATGGACGCCTACAAACTCAAAGACGCATGGCGACACATAAACCCACGCCAACAGGCTTCATGTTCTAATCCACGCCGCACGCCACGTACACCAGAATTGATTACATATATCTCACCCCAGAACTCACCGAGGCGATGTCCGAATCCAGTATATCCCCAGTAACATATTCCGACCACGACATGGTAACCGCCACCATCAGTCGGATGGCACTCACCTACAGAAGCTCTAAATGGCGCTGCAACAAGACACTCTTGAAGGACCCGATATTCCGAGACCAACTCAGGCAAGACATTGACCAGTATTTCGAACAAAACAACACGGGTGAAATTCCTCTAAATACAGTGTGGGAATCAGGCAAAGCCACATGGAGAGGGATACTCAAAGAAGGAGCAGCAAAGAAAAGAGCGCCAACTCATAGAAAACAACCTCCAAAACTAAATAACCCAACTGGATCACAGCGCCCAATCAGCCGGCCCTGATAGAACCCAAAAAATAGAGGAAGCTAACGACAAGAGGGAGGAACTGCGGCGATTAGAAACCAATCCATCGTGCTTAAACTTCAATACCTAAAGCAAAAACAATACGAAAAAGGGGATAAGGCAGACGCCCTACTCGCCGCAAGACTCAGAGGGCAACGCAGAGAAAGATGGGTGCCAACAATACAAAGTGATGAGGCTTCCCACGGAAACCACCCTCCCAACATCCCAGCGACCTTTGCCAGCTTCTATGAGAAACTATACACCTCGGACGCGACCCCGCACCCAGAGGTGATTACAGAATACATGAACAAGTTATCTCTTCCGAGCCTACCCCCGGACATAGCACAAGCCATAGACGCCCCCATCACAGGTGAGGAGATAGAAGAAGCGATAAAAAGGCTCCAAACAGGGAAAGCCCCTGGAAATGACGGCTATACAGCGGGTTCTACAAGACCTTCATGGACACCCTCCTCCAATTCAAGGTCGAGCTCTTCAATAAAATCCTCCAATCGGGCTCTGCCCCAGAATCTTTCTCGGAGGTGCTCATAACAGTTATCCCAAAGGAAGGCAAGGACCCTGAACTGTGTGCATCCTACCACCCGATTTCTCGGCAGACAGGAGCGGACTCTACCCGGAAGACCCTTCACCTCATACACGAAGCCAAGAAAATGCTGAACATACCCGCACTATTCTCAATCGACGCGGAGAAGGTGTTCGATAGAGTTGAATGGCACTTCCTGGAAGCCACAATACAGAAAATGGGCTTAGGCCCTGCTCCCCGACAAGGAATTAAGGCTGTCTACACGGCGCCTCGTGCGTCCGTGGTAGTGAACTCCTACTACTCACGCTGGTTCCCCTGAGTAGAGGGACAAGACAGGGTTGCCCCCTCTCAGCAATACTTTTTGCGCTGTCGCTGGAACCGCTGGCGCAAACGCTTATAACAAACGACGGCGTGGAGGGGATGCAGGTGACCAGTAGAGAATATAAGCTAGCCTTATACGCTGATGACCTCCTGCTTCACGTGCAGAACACAATGACATTGATTCCCCAAGCAATCCATCTAATAGAAGAATACGGCGCACTGTCAGGCTTCAAAATGAACAAAACCAAATCCATCCTCTTCCCACTCCACGAACCCACTCCGGAACAACGAATAGACCTTAAGCGCCTGGGTCTAATCATCAGAGGACCAACACTAAGATACCTAGGGGTCAACCTAACGAGAGATATCGCAGACCTGTATGAGGCAAACTTTCCTCAACTCCTTGCCGCCCTCAAAACATGGCAACCCCTCACGATTTCCTGGATGGGCGGTCTGAACGTCATCAAGATGGTGAGCCTCCCACGCTTCCTATACCCCTTTCAAGTCCTGCCCGTGACAGTTCCGGAACAATTCTTTAAACAAGTGAAGAGGGCAATAACCAAATTCCTATGGGAGGGAAACAAAACCGAGAATACCGTATGAAACCCTGATACTACGCAAAGAGCAAGGAAGGGTAGGCCTTCCCGATATCGAGCGATATTACCAGGCTGCACAACTAAGAGTCCTTATCCCACATCTATGAGACAGAAAGGACATGCAATGAGTCCAATTGGACAACGACAATCTAACCCCCGCAACTCTTGCAGAATGGCTATGGGTCCCCAGGCCAAAGCTTACGAGAAGATTACGCAATCACCCAATATTGGGGACAATATGGAACATCTGGAAGGAAGGGAAAGGAATGACCGGTGTCACCAGGGTATCAGAGAGGAAATCCCCGAACACTCCAGATACCAAGCTTGGTTCGATGCCGGAACTCGAAAGCGTCGGCCAGCTGTGGAGAGACGACAAATTCATACCAATCACAGAGATAGAAGAAGCCCTCCAATTGCATCCGATTCCGATCTTCCTGTACTTACGTTTGAAAGGCATCCTATCCAAAAGGGAATGGAAAGCGAAGACACGAAGAGAACTCACACCCTTTGAAAAAAATCCTAGATACAACCACCACAAACAAAGGCTTGATAGCGCGCATGTACAGCGCCTTGAACTGCAAAGAGCGAGCCCCAAGCCTCCGCCTCTAAGAAAAATGGGAAAAGGACTTCGACAGTGAATTCAACCAGCAGGCATGGGACATCATTTGCGAAACACCACCCCGAATATCAATAGCAGCACAATATAAGCTGCATGCAATGTTAGGGAGAATTCTCTGTAAAGGCTAATTTCCCAAACCTAGTGAGTCCCACAGCAGCTTTGCTGGATTTTTGGGGTTTATTTTTTTCTCCTGCTAAGAGTGAGACTCTTTTTCTCCCGCTCTTAGACATGATTTGAGAATGTCCTTTGACTATGTAATGTGTTTTATGGGCTATGGGGTATTTTACTCCATAGGGCCTCATGTGTTTTTTGTATGTGTGTTACACAGCACCCTCAGTGCAGTAACACAGGGGTGTCATAGTGACCCCCAAACAGACTCCATACCCTGGGACTGACTACTGTCTCCCAGGGCATGTAAAGTCACCATTGACTTTACTAGTCTCAAATTGTGAACAGAACCAGTACAAACCATCATATTGTGGAAGTACTGGTAGGGGTAATTCGATTGCCCCTGGGTCTGTTTTCCAATGGGGCACTGTCCAGTACCCCCTTGTCGAGTTTCTGGCTGGTGGCAGTGGATACCACGCAAAATATTCCACCGGAATATTTCCAATGGGATTTTCCCATTCATTTTAAACGCACCTTTTTGGTGCAATGTTAAAGATACCGCCGGGTTATTTATTTAATATTTATTCCCCGGTTGGGTCTTTTTGCCAGGACTCTGTTTTAAAATGGCGTTTGTGTTCGCCTCTGAAACCCTAACCCAAGTCGAGCCCTTTGTTCCACTTTTGGCGGGCTTCTACACAGAAGCCTCCAAAAGTGGTGCCACTCTGTCTGAGTCTACAGGCTGTGTGAGAGGGGGGAATAGGCACCTTGGACTCAGTTGCCTTGGCAACAAGTCACACTCTTGTATGATTGGCCCAGTGGTGAGCCACCAGGCTCACCACTTCGCATTTTTGATTGACAGCTAGGCTGATGAATTGGGGTTTTCTGCATAAAAGCAGGGCTTTGGGGTCTGGAACTTCAGAAGTCGCCACAGGACCTAAAGAATCCGAAGAGGGGAGAAGCTGAGCCATCTACGACGACACCACCAGTGGAGCCCTGCTGTACGAAACTCACCTCTTTCCCCGACGACAGAGAAGAGCTTCTTCCAGGAGAGTCTTCTTCCCTTTTAGCTGGTGGGACCAACCAGTTCGCCTTTTTCGCCTTCCTGGATCGTCTCGTGGTCGAATCGCCCGTGCCAAGCACCCCGGTGGCCGGATAGCCACGCTTCACCACTACCGCGAATAAAAGGGTAGTACCTTTTAACCAGGAAACTCCGCGGCTGGTTTCTTCCCTGGCAGTGCAACGACCTCCAACTTTCCTCCATGTCGAGATCTTCTCTTCCCCTGGACGAAGCCCAGACTTGCACCCGCTGCCAGGAACAACTGCCCCTGCTGGAGCTTTCTCACCATTTCAGGTACTGGTCTCCCTTGCAACAGACTGTCCAAGGTGTCCCGTAAATCCTTGACTCTCTATCCTGGGGTGACCTTGGACCTGTTAACATTACCTTTCTAACTTGATCCAACCTCTTTTGACTTTGCTGCAAAGACTTTGAGTGCATTTCCACTGTGTGATCTTGGGCACATTCCGCCTTGCTCTCTCCAAGAGTGGGCCTGGCCTATGAACTTTTTGCTCTACAGTAGACCCGGCCTTTCTTGACTTGCTGTGGGTTCTTAAAAGTGCTGTTACTGTGCGATTTTCCTATTCTGCCTTTTCTCTCCCTTTTTTTTTTTTAACAATTATTGGAGTGTCATCTATGGTTACTCCCTCACCTCTGTTTTGCTAAATAAGTGGTGTCTTAACCTAGACTTGTCAAATAATTAATTAGGGAGGTGTATATATTTCTAGTGACTGTTTGAACTTGCTTGACATATTAGTGCCAGTGTATATTTACAAGTGTGTTTTTAAATAAATAATTATATACTTTTATACCCAAGCTCTGGTCAGTGTTTGCTTGTGCTACTGTATTTCTAGCCCTATTGTGTATACTCTATATACTGCCTAACTCTTCTTGAGAGAACTCTGACTGCTCAGCCACAGATACCAGGTAAATCTGGGTGGTGCAGACTGCTACCAATTGGGTTTACTGCTAACACCTGTAGTCTTAAACTTTTTGCAGTGGTCCCTAAGGGAACTGCACAGGTGTCTGCCTAACATGCAATAAAGCTACTTCACAGATGGCAGTAGACCCATACAGGCTTTCAAAAATGTACCAGACCAACAGCCCGAGATGCTGGCGACAATGCGGTATGGACGCCAACTACTGGCAGATGTGGTGGGGTTGCCCCAAAGTCTGCACATACTGGTACAATGTCCTAGGATGGATCAAACAGATAGACGGCATCGAACGGAAGCCATCCCCCCTCCTGACTCTCTTTGGCTTGGAAGAAGAGGATGAGGAACTAATCAGGATAAAGGGACTGGCATCCTCACTGCTATTGGCTACAAGAGCTGGCCTGGTCATTAAATGGAAATCCCCCCTCCTTCCAGTTAAAAAAGAATGGATTAAGATTGCAATCAATGAACATTTATAGAATGGAGAAAATTACGGCATCCCACCACGACAGGGCCGCACGTCACGAGTAAACTTGGTGCGACTTCGCTAATCAGCATATCACAAGCACAGAAGAGAACAATCCAAAGCATCAAGGACCCTAGAAAGCAACATGCCCCAATACGAACCACACACCACTTGACTCGTTACAAGCCAACCAAGCCTGTCACAAACTCTGTCACAACGCTAGAAGCTAAACAGAACAACAGAGATAAACGCCCTGTCCTGCACTAAGAGCCAAACTTTCGCCAACAAACTGGAAGATTCAGGAGCATTGCCCTGGGGAGGGAGCAGGGAGGGAGAGGGATTGAGATAACACCATCAAATTGGGGGAGGGGGGTGAGTTAATCTATATGAAAGTGTTATTTTTGTTTAATGAGCATGTACCATTGATGCAACGATGTGGACATAACACGCATATATCTGTATGTACTGCCCTCATGTTTAAAAACCAATAAAACTCAAATAAAAAAAATAAAAATAGTATCTGAATTTTATAAAGAAAGGAAACAATTTCTCCAAAACAATGTTCATGGACTGCCTCCCTCCCATAAGACCAAGGCAAACATTTACCTACAAGGAAAACCTCTGAAGAAGAACAAGTTACTTACCAATTGCAACGTTCTTTCGACTGGATGTTCCTCCCACGTATTCCTCATCTTGTGATATATTCTTTATCGCCAGCTTTGCTGCATCAGAATTTTTTTTTGGGCAGAGAGCGCTTTGCTCGAGGTCTTGCCACCGATTGTCCCTCGACGGGCTCTGTTCCGTGTCAACGTCACTAATGGTATAAATAGCTTGAGCCGCGCCCGTTGGCTTCAGTTCTGTTTTTTCGAGGAAATACTCGTGGAACATCCAGGCGTGTCCTGTGACTGATAGGCCCATCGTGAGAGGAAAGTGTAAGAAAACGTAAACTGTACTGCGGGGTAGGCTGGGAGGGTCGATGAGGAATACGTGGGAGGAACATCCAGTCGAAAGAACGTTACAGTTGGTAAGTAACTTCGATTGTGTCCTCCCACGTATTCCTCATCTTGTGATAGACTCTCATAGCAGTGATCAATTTGGAGGTGGGAGTGCTAGTTATTATTTTCATGGATGGAATGAAGTACCGCCCTGGCAAATAAACCCTCATTAGAGGAGGAGGCATCTAAGCAGTAATGCTTGATGAAGGTATGCATTGATGCCCATGTTGCAGCCGAGCAAATGTCTTTTGCAGGGACTCCCCTCTTCAAATCCGCAGAAGTAGCCATTCCCCCAGTGGAATGGGCACGTAGCCCATCCGGTGGGTCTTTTCCTGCTAATCTGTAGCATTCCAAAATAGCTAGAATGATCCAGCGGGATATAGTTTGTTTTGTCACTGCGAACCCCAATTTACGACCTGTATAACCCACAAAGAGTTGGTTATCTTGACGTAATTTTGACATTCTTGAAATGTAAAAACTGAGGGCCATTTTAGGGTCCAGTCTATGCAGTCTCTCCTCTTCTTTACCCAAATGAGGAGGAGGAGGAGGATAGAATGTTGGTAAAATAATGTTTTATGACAAATGGAAGTCAGAAACTACTTTCGGTAAGAAAGATGGTTTAAACTTAAGAACTACCTTGTTCTTGTAAAATGTGGTATATGGAGGTTTGCATGAGAGAGCCTGTAGTTCACTAACCCTGCGGGCTGATGTTAATGCTACAAGAAGGACAGTTTTTAGTGTTAGAAGCCTCAATGGACAGGAGTGCAGAGGCTCAAATGGTATACAAGTTAGAAATGTAAGGACTAGGTTTAAATCCCAAATTGGGACATGAAACGGTACTGGTGGATATACATTGGTAAGTCCTTTCAGGAACTGAATGATTAATGGAATTTTGAAGTAAGACAGCTCATCCGAGGAGCGCTGGGAAAATGGACAGCGCAGCAAGATATCCTTTAATTGTTCCGATCTCGAGCCCCAGATTGGCTAGATGCAATAGGAAACAAAGCACCATTGGGGTGCCACATTGAAAAGGGTCCACATCCTTATCTTTGCACCAGTTACTGAATTTGTTCCAACGACACCGATACAAGGATTTTGTTGCTGGCCTTCTGACCGAAAGCAAAATATCCACTACGTCGTCCGGAAGGTCCAAATCCCTGCATCTCAACCTCTCAGAAACCATGCGTGAAGGTTGAGTGTGCTGACCTCTAGATGGAGAACCCGACCTTCCTCTTGCGAGAGAAGATCCTCTCTTTGCAGAAGACGTATTGGAGGGCAGATGGACATGTCCAGAAGGTCTGGGTACCACGTCCTCAAGGCCCAATCCGGGGCAATTAGGATCATGTTTTTCCTGAACTTTCTCAACCTCCTGATTACTTGAGGAATCACGGGGACTGGAGGAAACGCGTACAGTAGGGGGAAATCCCAGTCCACCATGAATGCGTCTCCTAGAGCTCCTCTCGAGGGAAATTCCCTTGAGCAATACTGTTCGCACTTACGGTTTACCTCGGTCACAAACAGATCCACTTGAGGGGTTCTCCAAAGGGTGAAGATCTCCAAAAGGACTTCCTGAGCTAATTCCCGCTCGTGGGAGACTGTGCTCTGCCTGCTCAGAGTGCCTGCCGCTGTGTTCTTCTCTCCGGCTAGGTGAATTGCTGATAGAGAGATTCCTTCCCGTATTGCCCAGAACCTGAGCTCCGTTGCTTCTCTGCACAGTGGTAGTGATCCTACGCATCCTCTTTTGTTGAGGTAGTACATGGCCACTGTGTTGCCCGTCATTATCAGGACATTCTTTCCTTGTACAGAGGGCAGGAACGCCTTCAGCGCTAGTCTGATTGCCCTCAGCTCCAAAAGGTTGATGTGTAGTTTGGATTCCGATGGAGACCAACGACCGCTGATTGTCAGATCGTTGGTATGAGCTCCCCACCCTGTGAGTGAAGTGTCCGTTACTACTGTCATCTCCGGCCATGGTTGCCAAAAAGATTCCCCTTTGAGGATGTTGTTGTTGCAAGACCACCATAGTAGATACTGAGCAACTGCGCTCGGAACTTGTAGAAGATCCGACATACTCCCCGAGAATTGGGACCACTGAGTCCTGAGGGCCCATTGAAGGGATCTCATTCTCAATCTGGCCTCTGGCACCAGAAAAATGCAGGATGCCATGAGGCCGAGCAACTTCAGATAATCGAAGGCCGGCAGATGCTGGGCTTTCTGTAATTTTGTTACCATCTGCAGAATGTGGAGAGTTCTTATCTCTGGAGGCAAGGCTTTGCCCGAGGAAGTGTCCAAGACTGCTCCGATAAACTGGAGTTTTTGGGATGGTATCATGTGGGACTTCTTGAAATTGAGGGAGAAGCCCAGATTGTGAAGAAAGTGACAGGTGATCGACAGATGTTTTTGAGCTTGTTCGGGAGAACGTGCTCTGATCAACCAGTCGTCTAGGTAGGGGTAGACGTGAATCCTCCCTCTGCTGAGACTCGCTGCCACTACCGCCATCAACTTGGTGAAAACCCTCAGGGCGGAAGTCAGCCTGAATGGCAAAACTCGAAACTGATAGTGAGAACCGTCAACTGCGAACCTCAGGTACTTTCTGTGTTGGGATGGATTGCCACATTAAAGTAAGCATCCTGAAGGTCCAATGATACCAACCAGTCTTGGAGTTGAAGAGCCTGAAGGATCTGAGAAAGGGTTACCATCTTGAACTTGTCCTTCCTGAGGAACTTGTTCAAGTTTCTTAAGTCCAAGATGGGTCTCAATCCTCCGTTCTTTTTTGTGATGAGAAAATAAGGGGAGTACCAACCCTTGTTCCTCTCCGCCACAGGTACATGTTCTATTGCACCTTTCTCTAGCAGGGTTAAAATTTCCTGCAAAAGGAGTGGGTCTGGAGTTTTGGTCGAGTTGGTTCCCGGTGGATGATCGTGAGGCCTTTTTAGGAAGGGAAGGCAGAAACCTTGAGCTACTGTTTCCAGTGCCCAAGCATCTGAAGTAATGCCTCGCCATTCTTTCAGATGCTGAGAGATTCTGCCTCCCACTGGTGTTTTGTATGATAAAGCCTCAGAGAGATTTGGAGGCGGCTGCAGAAGCGGCTGAGGGTAAAGATGTCGTTCCTGAAGATGGCTTTGTAGTAGTTCCTCGTCCACCATGAGTGACATTTATTTTGCCCCTTTGAAAAGCCTGTCCTCTTCTTCTACCAAAAGAAGAGTAATACCGAAAAGGACGACCCCTCCAGGAAGATGAACCTGAATAGGGTTTCTGAGGTTGTCGCATGGAGGCACTAAGGGATTTAGCTGCCGCTTTTGAGGTCTGTGGTTTTTCTAGGCTCTCATCAGCCTTACTACCAAACAGCCTCGAGCCATCAAAAGGCATGTTGAGAAGTCTGGCTTGCACATCTGGTGCAAAACCCGACTTTCTCAACCACGCAAATCTGCGTAGCACTGTGCTTGATGCCATGGATCAGCTAATCCTTTCAGCAGTATCCAGTCCAGACTGCAGACATTTCCCCATTGCCTGCTTCCCGTCTTTGACAATATTCAGGAAGCCTTCCCTTTCCTCGCCTTCCGGAATATGTTCAGCCGCCGCCGAAATGCATTCCCATAGGGTATGTGTGAACCTGGCTAGGGTACAGGTCACATTGGTTGACTTTAAGGCCATGCTACCCAAAGTAAAAACTTTACGGGCCCAAGCATCAACCTTCTTATCCGGAGATATGGTTGGATATGCAGTTTGTTTAGAAGTAGTTGCAGCCTGAATAACCAGGCTTTCTGGAGTGGGATGTCTATTCAGATACTTGAGATCAGAAGTAGAAGTTCTATACTTCTTCGGAAAATTGCTGTTTACTGCAGCAATGTTGTCAGGGGTTTCCCAGTTCTTTTCCACTGTTCTCTGAAGTGCCCTATGGAAGGGGAGAACTGGATCGTTCTGGAGGCCCCGAACAATTAGGTCCGTCATATCGTCCTGTTCAAAAGTGGGTGAGGCTCTACCCCAGCCCATATATTATACCAATCTGTTCATTAAACTCTTGTACCCTGAATCTGCATGTTCTGCAGGGTCAGGTCTTGCAAACTCCAATTCAGGTGATGTGTCAATGCCACTAGCAGAATGCAGAGTCTCGCACAGGTGTCTCATTTTAGATTCTGGATCTATAAGTTCCTCTGGAACTTGTCTAGTGCCATATTGAACTCCAAAAGGAGAGATTTCCTCATCCTCAGAGCCAGTTTCTTCAAAAATTGAAGACATCGAGGATATAGACAAAGTCTGATTTTGGTAATGGCGTAAATCTCCTCTCTTCCTCCTGAGTTTTCGTCGAAGGAATGGAAGGATTATTCGAAGGTGTCGAAGGAATGTTTGACACCCCCGATGAAGTCTTCTACAAAGGCGTCGAAGACGCTTTCGGCATCGATGTCGAAGCTGTCGGCGCCAATGGCGTCGACGAAGTTGCGGATGTTTTCGACAACTTCTGTTTTTTGTGAGGTGTCGGTGAAACACTCTACTCTCGAGGATTCCTCGACGATTTGTCGACTCGAGTTTTATGGGTTTCAGCCATACTACTGAGTCTTCCCGCAGTAGTTCCCGACTTCCCTGTGTCGTCCAATGGAGCGACCAGGGTCTGGCTCTTTTGGGGTTTCTTTGAGGGGGTCGAGGCCGCATTCTCAAAGACCGCCATCATTTTTCTTCTAAAATCCTCCTATTTTCTTGGGGAATCCGATTTAGTAGATCATCGAACCAATTCGGTCGATGTATCGGATGACGATGAAGGAGATCTATGTCTCCTTTCAACTTTTTTAGAAGATGAATATTAAGATCGCCTCGATCTACTATGAGATTGGGATCTCTGAGTGTTTTTTGTGACGTTCCGCTTCTTTTGAATCAGACGATTTTTATGTCTTTTTTCGACGAGGCCTTCGAAGTGGCCTTCGAAGCCTCCCGCCCCACCGCTAGTTTACCCTTCCTCTCACAGAGGGCCTTCTCCATCATTGACTGGCAGGAGTCACAGTCGCCGGTTTGATGATCTGAACCCAGGCACCAAAGACAGATGCGGGGAGGATCGGCGATTGACATCTTCGAACCGCAGTCGATACACTTCTTAAACCCAGTCTTGGGTGTAGAAGCAGTAGATGATGATGATGATGATGCCATTTTCTGACAGAAAATCGCGGAGCGCGCCGTTCTCGAGAGCGAAGCAATCGGAAAACGGAACTGAAACCAACGGGCGCGGCTCGAGCTATTTATACCAGCAGTGATGTCGACACGGAACAGAGCCCGTCGAGGAACAATCGACGCCACGACCTCGAGCACAGCACCCTCTGCTGAAATTTTTTTTCCCAAGCAGCAAAGCTGGCGATAACGAATATATCACTAGATGAAGAATACGTGGGAGGACACAATCCATTCGAATGTGAGCTTTCATGATTCTCTGAGTGATGCAAAGTGGGCCCTTCAATTTGATAAAAACAAATGCATATTAAAAAGACATTCTCTTGCTTTATGCTCACTGAGCTGTCGGCTTGGAAGTAGACTACATTGAACATTCTTAAAAGTTAATAAAACTCCGACATTATCCGCAGCCTTGCATAGCAGCAAACTTTGGGGGTTTGAAGGAGACAAAATTTAACTCGTTAAATATAAACGTGTTAAGCTAATTTTAGGCTGACTCACGAGCATGCCCACAATCTCACTGTTCATGGAAGCGGGGGTAATATAAATCAACTTTGAAGTTCGGTATAAACCTCTCTTTTACTGGCTGCATCTGCATACATTCAACAACCTGAAGCAATTTAAAGAGATGTTATGAGACGTGTTTTTTTTTTACCACGGGAGGCAACTCATGGAAATGCTTCAAGCACATTGGCACTTTATTATACAAGCTAGGACTTACTCAATTGTAAACAAAGATGCAGAAATCACAGATGTGACAGTTAGGGAGGGACATTAAGAGCAAACTTGAAACACTGTATGTGCAGACTTTAATATCAGATTCTGAGAATCGGCCAAGCGCCCCAGACTAAATTGAGTTTCAAAATGATTTTGTGCCCAGAATCTTATCTTAATGCAATATGTCCAACCAGCAATATCATTTTATATATAAAATTCAGGCTAAATATATTTCCACCGGCAGAGTATACCTGCAGATGGTCATCTCTTACTGCAAAATTCTGTTCTTTCCGCCCTTCAGTGATAGAAGAAGCTTCCCATTTCCCCTTAAGCTGTCTGAAATATCTATGTTTAAAGAGGAGATGGTTGTTTCTAATTTTTTTCTCAACCAGACACAGCAGTCTGTGTTTGTTGACGCGCACTATTTGCCGAGGGTGCTGTCCGATCACTCTCCCCTGTTGGTCACCTGGGAGGTGTTCCCGCCTAGACCCCCCCATTCCCACGTGGAGATTGAGAGCCAAAGCTCTACTTGATACAGCATTCAGAGAGTGCATAAGAGACGAGACCGAAGAATATTGGGAGAACAACCTACATAGTGTTAAATACATAAGCACCGCCAGGGAGGCATATAAGGTGGTCATGCGGGGTGAGATGATCGCAGCAGTTGGGGGTGCCCAGAGATCCATCACAACCCTGTTGGAACGAGCCAAGGGAGACCTGCGCGCCCTTGAGGGCAGGGCTGACTCATCTCCCGATCATTTACTTAAAATTACCGAACTCAGACAAACCTGCCTAAAGCACTGTGAAGCCCTAGGTAAACTAAGCTACGCCAAACACACGGAGAGAGTCCATGCCCTGGGGGACAAACCCGGGAAACTCTTAGCCTGGGTCTACAAAAGGGAAACCCCCAGGCCACCCATATGCCACATACTCGCACCGGACGGCACTACCGTGCATACCCAACAGGAAATTAACTCGGTTTTCTCTAGCGAATACCATAATTTATACTCTGAGGACCCCCCCCCCCTTGACACGGGGATCGAGGACGCCCTCGACGTCATCGACTTGCCAAAACTAGACTCGCATATGGCCGAGACCCTCGACGAGCCCATCACCCCCGACGAGGTCAAGGTGGTAATTAGAACGCTACCAGCTGGGAAGACCCCAGGCTCGGATGGCCTCCCAGGGGAGTTCTATAAAACCTATGAAGAAACACTCGCCCCTATATTAGCCCAGGTCTATAATGAGGCCTTCGAACGTGGCACCCTCCCAGATTCTCTGAGCGAGGCCGTGATAATACCCCTACTCAAACCTGGGAAGGGCGGGGCAGATTGTGCCTCATACAGGCCCCTCTCCATGCTAAATGTAGACTGCAAGATCCTCACCGCATTGCTCGCCAACAGACTACGCAGAGTGATCCCACTGTTGATCCACCAAGACCAAACTGGATACGTCCCCGGTCGATCCATCACTGAGAACCTGCGTAGGTTACATCACGTCATTTATAGTACCGAGGGAAGACCACAGAAACTCACGGTGGCGTCACTGGATGCCACCAAAGCTTTTGATTCCGTGAGGTGGGAATGGCTATATGCCACTATGGCAAAGATGGGAATAGGCCCCGTATTTCTGAAATGGACCCAGCTGGTTTATGCCAACCCCACTGCAAGGGTACGAACCAATAGAACCTTTTCCACGAAATGGTCCCTACACAGAGGCACCCGTCAGGGTTGCCCCCTAACCCCCATGCTGTACATCATCGCCGCTGAGCCTGTAGCAGCCTACCTGAGACAGGAATATGGAGATGGGGGCATCACTATAGATGGGACAACTCATCTCGTCTCTATGTACGCGGACGACACCCTCTTATATTTACAGGACCCTGAACACCTCCTATCCTACATTCTTGAAACCCTGGACAGCTTTCACAAGCACACCGGGATCCAGATTAATAAGAGTAAATCTTGCCTCTACCCCCTAGCCGCACTACACAGTGATTATTATGGGTCCCTCCCTCCCCTAGATCTCGAATGGCAGGCGACATCGTTTAAATATTTGGGGATAACTATACATCGAAACCCCGGCACGGAACATATACTTAACATCGTAAAGGCCAAAGACTCTCTCTTGAAGTCCATGGAGTTTTGGGGGCGGCTCCCGCTCTCGGTGGCCGGGAGGGCGGACCTTCTTAAGATGGTCGCCCTGCCCCGGCTATTGCATAACTTCACTAACATTCCCTTCTATATCTCCCCCGCGTTCTTTAAAGAGCTCAACAAACTCTGTAGGGGCTTCCTCTGGCAGGGAGGCAGGCATAGGGTGGCATTGGAGACCCTACAGAGACCATACGAGAGGGGTGGGCTGAAGATCCCCAATTTTGAACTCTATTTCCTAGCCAGCCAGTTGAGACACATTGTGCGGTGGATGGCTGACGAAAGCACAACCGACACCCGCCTCCTCCAGCCGGCCCTCCCCCAGCTATTACTTAGGGATTTGCTGTGGACCAAGAAGAGTGCCCTCGAACACTGCCCTTACCTCGTTAAGCTGGGACTTCGACTCTGGAAAAGGGCCTGCAAACTGGTCGGGTCATTGCAGCACTCATGTCCAATCATTCCTGGGGGCGACTTGAGACCCGTACACAATGGGAGCCCTTCGGAGTGGCCACACTTGGGGACCTAATCCAAGAACAGACGGTTTTGGCCTTCCCGGACCTTTGCGACGCCACGGGCCTCACGGCCGGGCAATTCCTACTGCACAGAGCGGTCATACAGGCCCTGACTAGCAGATGGCCTGTCGCTATCGACCTGAATGATGAAAACGAATGTATTGAAACGATACTTAATGCCGCCGAGGGGGGCCACGAAACCTCACGTATTTACGAGGCCCTACTATGGGGCTCCACCAAAGATGACCTCAAATGCCGTGACAAATGGGAAACCGAATTGAACTTGGTTTTTGAAGACAAAGCCTGGGGCGATATAACCCACTACCACAAAAAAGTCTCCCGAAACGCCCGCTTACAGCTCATCCAATTGTATGTTACGAACAGAGCGTACCTCACCCCGGAAGCCATATCCAGATTTACCGGTGCGACCACCCAATCATGCCCCAAATGCAGTGAGCCCAAGGTTGGCATGACCCACATGTTCTGGGGATGCCCAGTGATCAGAGAATTCTGGACTCAAGTGAAGGAAAGGGTGGCCGGTGCAGACATTGACATTGAAGTGGACAAACCCTCGGCATGCATCCTGGGCAGGTATGGGCGCAGCAGGGAGAACAAACCCCTCAACAGGCTCAGAGACCTTATTTATATAACGGCCAAGAGGCGTATAGCCATGGGGTGGAAGAGCCCCAGAGGCCCGCCTATGCCCCTATGGTGGGGAGATCTTACAAAGTGGATCACAGCGGAAACTGCAGCATGGGAGACAGCGATCCAAGTGCAGAGACTTGATTCTAGCGAAGAGTTACACCGTTGGGTGGCCTTAACAGTACCCCTGCTATATCCAGAATCACAGGAGGGTGAGATAACCGTGGAAGGCGTCCCGGGCCCGGGCATGGACTCATGACGAACATAGAACTTACCGTGGTCTTGGAGGGTGAAGGGAGGGAGGGGTGGGGGGGAGTTGGGAATTTACCTTCTGATATGCTCGACCATTACCATTGATGCCTGTTTTCTTCTTGTTATCGTATGTTATGAAACTAATAAAATATATTTAAAAAAAAAAATGGTTGTTTCTAATTTATTTTAAGTATCAGACCTGTTCTTTCACCAATGCATTTGTTTTAAACTAGCTGGGGTACCGGGCGTTGCCCGTGTCCTGATCAAGTGGTGTCTCATGTGCCCTGGAGGATGTTGCTCTTGTCAGCAAGTCTTGCTTCAGTTTGCTCTGGTGTCTCATTTGCCCTGGTGAAAGTTGCTGTTGTCCTCTGGTCGGCAAGTCATGCTGCTGTTTGTGTTTCAGAAGCTCTTGATATTGATTTTCGCTTTTCATCAGATCGAGCTGTTACAAGTGATTTTCGTTTTTTATGCGACATGTTTCAGTCACTTAATGGCTTCAACACATTTGAGAAAATGTACAACAAAGATTGATTGATTGTGCTCTTGTCTGGTGAATGAACTTGAGTAAACTGTATCCTTGCCATTTCCCATATTTGGAGTGGCGTGATAAAAATAAATACAATAGTAATACATTTTAAAGGAATAACCAACACATTGAAAATTTAGCTTCAGACACTTTTCCACTTTTGCCTCCTAGTACCTACTTGTAGTGAAACGATGTGAGCATCAGTAAATGAGGGTGTCTACGGAGTACATTTTCTGCATCCAAACAGAGTTCAATCTTGCCCCAGACAAATGAGGAATCCATGCAAAATTTGGTAGCAGTGGGTTCAACAGTGTGGATTTGTATATCTGGACAAACATACACACACACATGCATACATTCAGCTTTATATATAAAAGATGACCAGCAATGAGGATGTTGTATTTGCAGTCTCAAGTTTATTTTTGTAAGGCTTGGCGGATTAGATCAAAATCAGGATATATGTGAGCTGCTGCTTGACAAGAGCCCATTTTAAATGTAGACTGTCATTTTTCATATTGTATAATTCTTTTTTAACAGTCATGTCTTCATATTTATTATGTTAAATGGGAATATGCTTACGTATAATGATTTTTACTGGTTTGTATCATATGATCTGTGATGAATTGTATGTTAGTTTTATGGTATACGCATGAGCTAGCTTGTTTTAACTTCGACTACAAAGATAATCATGCCCTTCTGCATGTGAACACAAGCAAATTCAGACAGGTTTGGAACTTGTTGAGCCTAATCAATGATTTGCAGCTGAATTATCTGGGCCCATCAATCAATGATCCAATCTCTAGTCACGTCAACCACAAATACATGTCTGGGTTGCATGTGTGCTTGAACCTGCCTAGAGTTACATGTATTCTTGGGCCAATGAGATGCAGCCTGGCAGTTTGGGCAGAATTACTTGTGAAGGATTGTTAAGACTGATTTGCACAATACAATGACAAGCTGTAGTGTTGCAGATGTGCTAGAAACTATGGAATGCAATGCTGGCCACAAACATGTCCATTGTTTTTAAAATGATTGTAATCATGCTAAACATTTTTTGGTGAACAAGACCACAGGTTTTAACTTAAAAAGCTAGGACAGTGGTAACCAACAAGATGGATTAACACATAAAAACTCTAACCTGCGGGTCACAGGCCAGGGTTAACTATCACCACAAATGTTGTGCTCTTTGGCAAGTTACTTTTCCCACTTGGCCGAACAAAATCTCTATATATCTCTCTATATATCTCTCTATATATCTCTCTATATATCTCTCTATATATCTCTCTATATATCTCTCTATATCTCTCTCTATATCTCTCTCTATATCTCTCTCTCTCTCTCTCTATATCTCTCTCTCTCTCTCTCTCTCTCTCTCTCTCTCTCTCTCTCTCTCTCTCTCTCTCTCTCTCTCTCTCTCTCTCTCTCTCTCTCTCTCTCTCTCTCTCTCTCTCTCTCTCTCTCTCTCTCTCTCTCTCTCTCTCTCTCTCTCTCTCTCTCTCTCTCTCTCTCTCTCTCTCTCTCTCTCTCTCTCTCTCTCTCTCTCTCTCTCTCTCTCTCTCTCTCTCTCTCTCTCTCTCTCTCTCTCTCTCTCTCCTGGAGTGCTTACAAACAGCCTATAACGTTGGCAGTAAGCTGTATCAAACAATTAAAAAGGCCCTCCGATACAGGGTCTAACCATTACTTTTCTGTAACCGTCTACTGATCACTACAGGTGAACTTTAGACTAGATGTTTTAATGCTTAAGTCCATGTTGGCAATTAAAATAGCTACACCTCGATTAACAAAAACTCAAATTATTTTTTAATGGCAAAGTTTAAAATATAAATTACAGTTCTGGCTGCAAAGATATTGATAATTTGACCAAAAAGACAGATGCAGAAAGCCAGGAAGTACATCCACACTAAAGAAAACACAGCTGTCTCAACATAAAACTCCTAACTGTAGGATTTAACAATTAACTTTTTGCCCACTGTCAACACTTGCTCTAAATATTAAAGAGGAAACCAAACTAAAGCGATAAGAAGGAAGAAAGGATGGAGATGACAGAAAGAAAGGCCGGCAGGAACCATGGAAGATAAGGAGAGGAAAGAAGAAAGAAGATGGTAAAAGAAAAACGACAGGAAGGGGATTGGAATAAGAATTAAAAGGGTTAGGATGGGAAGTGGGATAGGATGGTGGGGGTCTGGTTTCTTATTCTGACATTTTTACATGAGCAAAATTGTGTGACCTTAAGAAAATCACTATTTCCAGGTGCCTGGGATTATTGAATATAAAAGTGATGTAGAAAAACCATCACATGAAAACAAATGCAATTTCAGAGAAAGGGAACACAAAGAGGCACAAAACATAACTTTTACTTTTAATGTGTTGCTGTTCTTTGATCCTTTTAAATTCCGTCTATCTCATTGTAAAGGCATCGTTATTGAAAACCTTTCATGTTTGCAGTTCATCTGGTATTTCTATCACCACTGGACTGATCAGGGAACAGCAGTCATTTAAAGCAAAGAGTTATGAAGGGTTTGAAGGATTTGCAGTAAAGGAAAAGGATAACTAACAAGAGCAAGACATGACAATAAGATGATACAAGGCTTACATGGGTACAACATAGAATAATATGCAATGTACAATAGACATCTATAAATCACACATAATTACAAAATATGCAGTATACAAGGTATAGTTTACCAGATATAGCACATGTGTAGTTTGCAGATATAGCGCTGAGTGGTTACAGCACGCATGGTTATAGATATACGATATACAGGTATAATTTGCCGGATGTGCCGCAAGTAGTTACAGCCAGTGGTAGGCGACACGAATCGACTAAAGGTCAGTGGAAGTGAAGTGTTGAGTTACATTTTCCTGAAGTGTAGGTATGGTTGATCTACTCTCAAGTCTTGTGGCAGTAGGTTCCAGATTTTAGCAGCCTTTACTGGGAAACTATTTCCACTGATCATAGTAAGTCTGTAATTGGGTATTAGCAGGCAGTTGGAATTAGCAGCTCTGGTCGGTCTGAGAGAGATTCTCCTGTGAAGTTTGTCTATCAGGTATCTAGGGGCGGAGTTATTGAGGGCTTTATGGGTCAGAAATAGCATCTTTAGTTGTATTTTGTTATCAGTAGACAGCCATTTGTGTTGGCGTCTGATCAAGGAGATATGGGTTCTTTTATTTATGCCAAGTGCTGCTCTCAAAGCATTATTTTGTAGTGTTTGTAGTCTTTGAATGATTGTTTTATTGGCTTGGGAGTATAGTGCATTGCAGTAATCAATTCTGGAGAGTATTAAAGCTCTGGCCAGGATTAAACAACTGTCATTAGAGAGGAAAGGCTTACCGGCTCTTATCAACTTGCAAGTGTAAGCCGTAGTGGAGGCTAAGGATTTTACCTGTTTATCAAGTGATAAGGTGGAATCAAGGTAGAATCCAAGGGTTTTTACTTCCTTGGAAACTTGGATGATATTCTTATCTATGATAAAGGAGGAGAATTCCGGGCCTTGTTTTTTAATGTTAGCGTGGGTGCCCAGGATTATCAACTCAGTCTTATCATCGTTCAGGCAGAGACCATGAGTGGCCATCCATGCCTGGATGATAAGATATACCTTGTTCACCAATTCCGTGTCCTTAATATGATCCCCAGAAAGCGGGAGGAGGATCGGTGTATCATCTGCATAATTAGTGTAGGTGATACCTAGATGGTTCAGATCATCGAACAGGGGCTTGGTGAAGATGTTATATAGAGTCGGGGAGACACAAGAGCCCTAGGGGACACCACACGAGATAGGGATGGGATCTGCAGCTGCTGAGGGAGAGAAGACTCTCATAGTCCTTTCGCTCAGGAATGACTCAATCCATCTGATGGCCTCAGAGGAGAAATGGGCGGCAGAGTCCAAATGTCTGTAGAGGACTTTGTGATCCACTAAATCAAAGGCCGCTGAGAGGTCCAGAAGTAGCAGAAATACTGTCCTCCCTTTATCTCTCAGCTCGTCGATTTGGGACTTCAAATCAATTAAGGCAGTTTCCGTTCCATGTAAAGGGCGGAAGCCAGATTATCTCTCTCCTAAGAGTTTATGTGATTCTAGATGCTTTTGAATCTGGTTGTACGCAGCTTTGTCCAGTAACTTGAGTAGAAACTGTACCGTAGTAATGGGACGGTAATTGGTAAGGATGAGGGGATCTAAAGTCTGCTTCTTGAGGAGAGGGAGCATCCATGACTGTTTAAGGTTGGCAGGGATAGTGCCTGAGGCAAAGGAGGCGTTAATCAATTTAGTGATAAAGGGAGATAGTTCTCTGGCAGCATCATTTATTAGTTGTGCAGGGCAGATGTCACCTTTGCAATTGGAGGGTTTAAGCGAAAGGATATTTTTTTCTACTTCCAGGGTAGACATTTTGATGAAGTGAAAAGTATTGTTATGCGCCAAAGGAGGATTATTAGTCTGAGGGATTATGAGCGGATCCTGAATCTTCAGTTTCTTTTTTTAGCTGAATTTTATTTTGGAGTGTCATAATTTTATTTGCTAGGGCATGTTGGATATCTGTGTACCAGGACTTGTCCTTGGTGCACGTGTCCTGTAAGGCTATTGGAGACTCAAGTTCTTTTAGTATGGAGAAGAGCTCTTTCATACTGGAATTAGATTTAGCTATGCGCTCGTCATACGAATTGCGTTTTTGCCTGGCAAACTTCTCTTTTGTATAGCGCAGAGAGAGAGGTTAATTTAGCTTTATTATCGTTTGAAGGGCAGAGCCTCCAAGTGGTTTCGCTTTTTCTTTTCAGGATACGTAGGGCTCTTAGCTGTGGTGTAAACCATTTGCTTAGATGAGCTTTGGGTTTACTCGATCTAAATTTGAGAGGTGCCAATTTATCTAGTGTAGTGCGCATGATATTATTGAATTCATGCACTAAGGTACTAGGATTTAGATTTTCTGGCAGTGCGTTGAGGGTGGGTAAGATAGCTGGGATAACTTTCTTTGCAGTAATACACTTTTTGTTTCTAGTTAAGCATGGTGGCGCTAGTAAAGGGGCGATATGAGTAGGTCTGGAGGTGGCTAAGTTGAAGGACACCAGTGAGTGGTCTGTCCAAGGTAGGGGCATTATGGAAGAGATAGTGGCTAAGCAGTTGTAGTCTGCAATCCAGTCTAGCGTTCTCCCCTTCAAATGAGTAGGATTGTTAACTTTTTGAGTCAGGCCTAGCGCGTTAATCATATTGGCTACCACTGAGGCATTATTATCCGTAAGGTCTTGGAAACCTATTTTGAAGTCCCCAAGTAGGAGTAATTGAGAACATGGTTTGAGGTTGTTGGTGAGTAGGTTATGGAGATCCTCCTCGAAGGTGCCTAAAGGACCTGGAGGTCTGTATAATAAGTGAATGGTAAGTGATTGTGAATTATTTATCTGGAATTTGGCAGATAGGGTTTTGCATGATTGAAACGATTGAGAAGGAGCTAGTCTGAGGGAGTGGCTTATTTTGGAAATAATGGCGATACCGCCACCTCTTGCGCCCTCTCTGTCTTGTCTGACTATCGTGTAGCCGGCTGGGATGGCTAGCATAAGCAAAGGTCCTGCGGCATTATGTAGCCATGTCTCTGTGATTGCGAGAAAGTCAAGGTTGCCTTCTGTGATTAGGTCGGCTATGTCAAGGGCATGGGCGACGAGCAATCTCGCATTAAGGAGTGCTCCTTTGATGGATGCGGTCTTCATTACAACTTTAGCTTGGAGGGATCTAGTTGTAGATGTATTAGGTGACTTTGGCTTATTATTAATTGTTAAGGAGGCATCTGAATTGGGTGTGGAGGGTGGCAATGGCAGTTTAGTATGGCTCGGTTTCCTATTCTGCTGATAGTTGGTTTTGAGGTTGGTGGGTGGTAGAGACCTAGGGAGAGGTTCATGCAGTTTAGTTAATCTAGCACAGAGTCTAAGGTTTCTGTTAAGTGTAGCACATGGTAGAGATACAAAGGTAACGCTCTCTAAGGAACTAGGATGTATGGGTCGGCCAGAGGTAGCGTTATGCATATCTGTCTTGGTCAGGCTGGCGTCAAGTATGGGTCCTAGTGGGAGCTTAGGCAAATGAACCTGGCTTCTGGGACCTGTGGGTGAGGGGTATGCCATCAAGTAGAGCAAGGTTATTAAGCTTAGCATTTTCCCTATAGAGCGGTCAGAGTAAGGCAGTGCATGTGAGGACATCAATATCAGACAGTTAAACAATTAGGTGGGCCAGGCATCAGAAGCACCTGAGCGATAAATTAAAGTGCTACAATGATAATAGGTAAACAAGACAAACTGAACTTATGTTTACATCTTTTTAATACACTTTCAAGTATGCAATAGGTGATGCCATTGGTGTTGTGTGGAGTAATCAGTAGCGCTACATGGAAGCATGAGTGTGTTTAGGAATTTTGGCCTTAATCTTCAAATTTCCAAACTGAAGTTTGAACAATGCCAATAACATCACAAACTACATTTATAACTAATGTGAATTTTCATGCATTTTTCAAAAAAGCTACACTTGCATACGTTTGTATATATGATTATTCATTGAGAAATATGAACACAAAAAAGTAAAGTACATCAAGTTATTTTTAATTGACAAAGTTAGTGAAAACTAGAACCACACTGAAAAGCACCATCTCCCCTTGAGATTTTCAGGGTACAAATGAACTATTATATATTCTTTGGATGCATTGCAAACATATAACTTATCTCAAATTGCTTTGAAAAGGGACTTCAGCAAGCACACTAAAAAAACTACCATTTATTAGTAGCCATCGGGAGATATATTATAAGTTACTCACCGCAGTGACTAAGTCCAAAGTCCCCTTTCCTCCATACTGTATTGGCGTCCCTTCCAAGGGACGGGAGACGGAACCTTTTTCACCAGAAAAACCTTCTTCCCATTTAAATGTAGAGGCGCGTGGAGGGGGGGGAGGGTGGCCCAGGGAGCATGCACTGCCCTGACTCCGCCCTCGGCACCACACCTCAGTCCCCACTGACGTGTCGACAATAGATTGAACATTGCCTAATGACACCAGTATTATTAGGCGGGAGGTTGGTTGGACGTGTGAAGGAAAGGGGACTATGGACTAAGAGTACATTAGTCACTACGGTGAGTAACTTACAATTACTCTTACGTCCCGTCCCCTTGCCTCCATACTGTATAGGCGGTTACAACCGAGTGTAGCCCCAGGGTGGAGAGGAGAGCAAATAGGTTCCTGAGAACCACCTGTCCGAAAGCCGCATCAGATCTAGAGCCAGCATTGAAACAGTAATGCTGTCACGACCCTCGCCCAAAACCCCCTCTGGCAAACCCATTGGCCAGGTGGAGTCAGGCCTCGGGCCTCTAGAGCCTGGCATCCTCTTCAAAAGCCCTCATGGGGCCAGTCCTGGCGCCTATGGCGCCAGGCTCATACACCATTAAAAACAATGTGCTTGGGAACTACTTTATTGTATTGTCAGCCAACATGGAGGCATCCACATAGCTTGGTCCCTAAGAACCAAGCTATGTGGTCTAGTGTTTTGGGGCGTGGTAGCCTAGGGACTACTTTACCTGGACTATTTTGTTGGGGCTATTTAAACCACACCCGAGCAAGACAACACGCTTCGCGTACTTTGCAGCTTGCAACGTGACGCTCACCGTGTCCAGCTATTTCCTCGAACCTCGGAGAAGCAGAACCTGCAAGGAGACAAAAGGAACATCATTAGCAGCAGCATCCTACCTGCAGTCTTCATCTTTAAACACTTGCAGCTACTAAGAACAGCTTACTCGAATCTGCACGCCTCCCGGACAGAACAGCCTGAAAGAGGAAGATGGAGACAACATTAAACAAAGCAGTAGAGACATTTACAAATTACGAACTGCTCAAAAGGCTTACCTGGCTGGTCGCCTCTCGGCAGGCACCACTCCGGACATTCCACTCGCGCTGAAGAACACAGCGACCTACAAGGAAGGAAAACACAGGTTGGCAAAGGCAAGACTTTGCAGCGCTGCGGATAGCGCTTACTTACTGCATCATAGCGCTCTTAATGCACCATCATTTACCAGCGGGGCTCAACCAAGCCAGTTCGCATACCCAAGGGAGAAAAAAAGAGACATTTTAAACAAAGAAAGGCATGCAGGATAGCAACAAAACTAAAGAACAGCAATAAGACCTACCTGAACAACATCAAACGGGCCAGCGTCTGAAGTAACTGGACCGCACTCGCCCATGAAAGACAACGCGCCCCTGCAAAGAAGGCAGGATGGAGAGCATGCCCAACTCTACCACAAGGTGAGGAGAGGGCGCCAGAGGGACTGAAATCATACAGGGGTGGAGGGAGGATACTTACACCAGTCGGTCAGTCTTGAACACAGTCCTCCTGTATTTTCAGGCAGAACCTTCCCCGCAGACCACATCAGGGTAAAGCTGAGAAGCATACCAGCGAGTAACCCGGCTGGGTGGCGTCACTGTGGATACCAGGTGAGCGTAACAAATGCTTGCAGAAAGCCGAGGGAGAGCCGCCCTGCTTTTGACTTTCCAAGGGACATGGCACTGGAATGAGATGGCTGTTGCCTTGGCCCTGATTGCGTGGGCATGCAAGTTGGCCGGGAGTGACTTTTGCTGGCCTTCATACGCTTCTTTGATGGCAGAGACATCCAGCGGGATATGGAAGCCTTAGAGGCCTGAGAGCCTGGCCTCGAGCCACCGAAAGTGATAAACAGGGCGTCCGACTTGCAAAAGCCCTTGGTCCTGTCCAAGTAGAATTTTAGGGCACGCCGGACATCCAGGCAGTGCAGCACTCTGTGCTTCGTCCTTGGGATCGGGAAAGAACGTAGGAAGGACCATTTCCTCGTTCAAGTGAAATGCAGATACAACCTTAGGCAGAAATGCAGGGAGCGTCCGCATGACTACCTTGTCCCTGTGAAAGGTGGTATATGGTACAGAGGCGACCAGCACCTGAATCTCGCTAACTAATGTCCACGGACACCATTGGCTCGAATGGCTTGTGCGCCAGGGCCGTCCGTAGGTTGCAGCCCATGGACCACCAAGTTAGGTCTGGGTGGAGAGATGGAGGAACGCGGACATCCAGTCTCCCTTGTCCAATGTCTCCGCTATAAAAGCTGGCGTAACCATCTTGAATTTTTGAATGGGTAAGGAGAGGTTGAGGGTGGAAAGGTCCAGCAAAACTCGCAGGCCCGCCTGGTTCTTCTTCTGAATGGCAGAAATCCTGGAGTATAAGCCAAAGCCTCGCTGGGAGGCTGGAACTTCCTCCACTGCATGGCTCTCTACGAGCGACCAGATCTACGCCAAAAGAGTTGCTGTCCCAACCTGTGGGAGTGGAGGGGAGGGGGGGAGGAGAGGCTGGGATGGGAAGGCGGTACCCTGTGGATACTATGGAGAGGATCCAAGGGTCAGTGAAATTCTGGTGCCAGAAATGTGCATGGAGCGCGATCCTGCCCCCACCGTAGAGACGTGCACCCTGAAGGGGCGTGTCTTGCCTTCTTTCCCTCAGAGGCTAAGGAGGGGGACTTGAAAAAGCCCTTACTTCCCCCCCTTGCCCCTTTTTGTTGTTTGCGCCAGTTCTGAGACGGCGAGCGGTCCGGCTGCCTGGATCTGCGTTCCTAGAAGCCGCGGAACCCTCCATATGTACGACCCTTCTCCGAGCGCTGCTGAGATTGGGTGAACAATTTGGGTTTGGTCTTTGTAAGGATGGATAAAGACTTTGCCGTTTGAGAGCAGCTGTTCTTTTTGTCCAGCTCCTCGTCCGTAGAGGAGTGGAAGAGGTCCCCCCCCACCCCCTCGAACGGTAGATCTAGAATGCACTCCTGGACATCCGGGTTGAATTTTGTTACCCGGAGCCAGGCTGTTCTCCTCATGTCCATGGCAATACAGATGGCACGGCCTGAGGTATCGCTATGAGCCACTGTGGATTCCATGAGGTCATGTGCCACAAGCTTGGCTTCTGCTAGCCCCGCTTAAAGGGTGATTGGCATTGGGTGGGGAGTTCCGGGAGGAAGTCTGCAATTTCCCGCCATAACCGTTGGTTGGCGGCAGACGGCATGGCATCTGCGTTGGCCCGACGCAGGTGCAAGGAGGCGTTGGAGTAGATCTTCTTGCCGTATGCCTCCAAGATCTTCTCCTCCTTGCCTAGCAGCGCCGCATAGGAGGAGGCGGAGGACGACTGAGGCTTGAGTATAGTGATGCCGCAGCGATCACCGAGGAGTGTGGCTGAGGATGGGTCAAGAGCAAGAGTGTATCCCCCTCCATCTGCCTGTACTTGGCGTCCAGGCGTCGATTGACCGGCTGGACCAAGTGGGGCTTAAGCCAACCCTTCTTGGCCAGGGAGACTACATAGGTTTGCAGTGGAATCCCGTGTTGGCAGAGGGGCGTCTTGTGAGGACTTCAGCCAGAACCCCATCTGCCGGTTGTTCGACTTCGGGTTGGGGGAGGCCAAGGTACTCCGCCAGGCCAGCAAGACGTTCATGGAAGGCCCTGGCTGAGGATGGCATGTCTGGCTCCGCCTTATCGTCTGTATCCTGCGGATCTGGAGGATCTTGTGGAGTAGGAGGGTTAGATGGCGCCAGAGGATGGGGTACAGGGACCGCAGCCGGAGGCTGAGGCGGAATCGGCTGTGGAGCCGGAGGAGGCGGCTGCACTGGGGTCTGGGGACCCGATGAAGGCATCTGTGGTGCCTCTAGAATGGCGGGGAGTACTTCCCTGACTGCATCTTTGATGATAACCCCCATCTGAGGAGACCTCATGAGGCCGAGAAACCTTTTCGAAGAGCACTTCCTCACTGGCCAAAGAGGATGCAGGGGTTTACCGACAGGGTAGCGCGGGGCTACTGGAGCCGCTGCGTACCCTGTCCATATGGACGCAAAGGAAAGTTGCCCTGCTCAAATGAAGGATAGACTGTAGGCTACATACCTGGTTGAGGCCAGTTCCACCTTGACACTTGTTCTTTGCCGTATTTGTGGAATGGCGTCGGACGGGTGCCCCTTTCTGGCACGGCAGCCATTTTGTCGAGCTACCTGCCACGTGCCTGCGGACGTATTGTCGGTATTAGGGCGTAGCCGCTCGGCCATGGTGCCAGTAAAAGGGCGTAGCCCCTCGGGTGTAGACCCGGTAAAAGAACCATCCGGTCCCTCGACACTACGCCCAAGATGATCCAAGGACCCCTCGACCCGAAAGCCGGTAGCTATGGCAGCCTCGGGGCGCGTGCCGGTATTAGGACCTGGCCGGTTCTTCCCGCGCGGCAGAGTCCCTGTGAAGGAGTCTCCCTTGCGGGGTGCGCTGGAAAATATCGGCCCTACCTTGGGCCTAGTTCGATGCTTCACGAAGTTCTTGAGATCCTCTGGAGGCGACCTCTGGAAGAGCTCCCTCCACCTGGCGAGTCTGTTCTTCAGCGCCTTCGAGGACAGCGAGTCACACACCGAACATGACTGGCAACAGCGGTCTGGGCCAAGGCAACGTAGGCAGAGTGCGTGGGGGTCTCAAGTTGGAAAGAGCCTGTTGCAGGATGGACACCTGCTGAACCCTGTAGAAGTCGACATGCGCCAGGGAGGAGCAGGACACTCGAGGACCGAGTACCTGAATGACAAAAAAAGACAAAAAAGACAAAGAGAAGAAGTATCCGCGCGTGGAATTACATGGCCGAAGCCAAACCCAGGAGTGCTGGTGAATTCGGCTCATTCCAGTCGACGCGGAAAAGGAGACAGAGGTGCGGCGCCGCAGGGCAGCGTCAGGGCAGCGCATGATCCCTCGGCCGCGCCTATAAATTTAAAGGGGTAGAAGGTTTTTCTGGTGAAAAAGGTTCCATCTCCCGTCCCTTGGAAGGCACGCCCATACAGTATGGAGGAACGGGGACAGGACGTAAGAGTACTATGCATTAATTTTTATACTTTTCTCACTGCACACTTTCGGTTGTAATAAAGATTTCTGTATATTTCAACATTTTAAGATGTTGGGTTATGGAATGTGCTGAATGAAATAGAAAAGTCAGTGGCATCTGCTATAGCCATGATTTGCACCTTTTTAAAAAACAGTACATTGCTCGATTCATGCTCCTCTTTTAAATTTCAAATTGACAAACTTGTTGCATACATCTTGTGCTTTCCCGCTCCGTTGTTCTATCTGGAAAATATAATTTCAAAAACTGCAACACTGAAATGTCAATCATACTATGAATTCTTTTGAAGTTCTGCAGTGGTAGCACTGTTGCACCAGGTCTGTCAGCTTCAACTATCCAGCTGTTCAAAGTTACATTCCTGCATGCCAACTTTATTGTTCTGAGAGCTTGAATATTTGATCAAATCAGTCCCATTAGCGAAGACATTTGCCCTTTTAGATCCCCAATAACTTCTAGACAACCTGTATATCTTTGAAGGTTCTTTCGATACAAGTTGAAACTATCTTCAAAGGGTGGCTATTCTTAAGTTTAACCAAACAAAAAGTCTCCAATCACCTGATGCTGAAATGCTTTAAGTACAAATTTGTTTGGGTCATTTCTTCTTAAAATGTATGCAAGTAATCAAGTTAGCAAATTTTATTTGAGTTCCTACCAGTTTTTTGTTTTAAATTATATTTTCTATTAAGTAGTGCTTTAAAATCTTTTTAAGGTATATTTAAGGCACATTATTGCCATCAGGCCAAGCAGAACATAAACTAATAGAAAAAAAACGCCTAGGCAAGAAGTTGTTTAAATAGTATGTATCTCAACTGTGAACCTTCTCATCTTAAAATCTCTTCTTATTTGACATAGGCAGGGTGTCAATGAACATCGCTTGCCAATAAGGTTTTTTGCCCCTCATAGTACTAAGATTAGGAATCTGGATAATGAATAACATATATTATGGATTGGTTGTAGCTACTAAAAGGTTAGTAAACAAACATCATCACATATTAGCTTGTGCAATTAAACATTTTAAAAGATTGGTCTGGACTTGAACGCTTTGCTTGTAACATCAACAAAACCCATTGCAAATGCATGCTACGAATGACACGTCCCTACTATAATCAGATCAAAGTCCTGGATTATTTTCAGCAATCTGAATTAATTTGTTATAAATTGAATACAAACATTAGCGTTCACTGTAATTTTAGACAGGCCTCAATTTAGCTTGCCCTAATTTATTTTGGTTCTCGTAGATACGACTTCCATCTGGAACATTCTGAGCAAGTAAAATAGAGTATTGGGATTCCAACAGGCATTATTGGGCATGCAGAGTACATAAAACGACCAGAATACACACATGCAAAAATACAGATAATATGGACTGCAGTGGAAGTAAGTAATCTATGTCACAAGACAGACAATAGAAAATAGCTGGAGACCGCAGACTTGCCCAGTGGCCGGCAACTGTGCCTAAACTACTGCAACAGGTTTTCCAGAAATCATAATGTGCGCACTTTAAATGCTTGTGCACAATTCATGTAGGATTTGACAGCCTAAAGCAGGGTAAACACCTATGTCTCGGAACATCTGAAAGATACAAATGACACTATCGGTTGGTAGGCAGCCACAAACAAGTGTTTTTCGTTGTCGCCTTAACAGCCAAGGAAGCATTGGAAAGCATCTACTTGGATTGTTCACTCTTGCGAAATCAAGTCAAGGTATTTTTCTTAATTTTCTTTGCATTTATGAACATTGGCAGACTGCAAATAAGAATCCACTTGAAATAATCCCAAATCAGTGGATATGCATTAATTTCTCAAGCAAGCAGCCTGTTGTACCCTTTATTTTTTTATTAGATGGTGCTGTGAATACGCCGGCACTAATTCCTTATGTACAATATCGCATATTTGAACGTATGAGAAAAAAGGTAGGTGTGCTATCTTTAGCAATGGACCATAATGTTAAGTCATCTTGTGCATTGCACTTCTGCCATTTTGCCAGCCTCATTGTGCATGGCTCTTCAAAAAAAGGGGAGGGGATTGTGTGGTTAGTGGGATACAGGAGGTGCCAGACATGAAGCCTTTAGTGTTGATGAGTGCAGGCCTGAGGTACCAAAGTCCCGGTACGAGTCTGTGTTTGAGGCAGTGGCACTTGGGTATGTATTTCATTCGGATTTGAGAGCCCAAATGATCAGATGAAAGACAGCACTGTGAGTAGGGCTCAGTCAATGTTAGGCTGGTATTAGTAGGAAGACTGTTGTCATGTACGAAGAAGATGTGTGTAAGGTAGTAAGATATGGAGAGGAGGGTCAGTTGTTTGGGGTAGGAGAGCGTATATGGGAATTATGAGGACTACAGTCATTGGAGTTTAATGCTAGACTAAACCTTTTGAGTTCCAGGCGAGGGAGGCAGTTCTTTGCTGCTGTTATCCATCAGGATGTGGCAAGTTGCGTTTGACGAGAAGGGCAAGGTAAACTTGTCCCTTCGGAGTCACAGCTCTAGATTTTAAACCTCTAGCGAGAGGCAAAGCCAGAGAGAACATCTCAACAGATTGTACAGAAACCCAGATGATCAAGAAGATTAACCATAGATTGCACTCAATGTTGGGTCTGCTGTAAGCAATCTTGATGTTCAGGCAAAATGCGAGGCCTGGAAAGGCTGAAGTTCTGTTTTTTGTTGGTGTACATCAATCACTGACATTTGGCGAACACTACTAGTGAATATTTCAGGCCAAATGGAAGAACATGAAATTGTTGCTTTTAATTTAAACTCTAAAAATCTGCTATGTGTTTGAGATGACCCAAAGGTTTCTATTTGCCAGAATAGCATAATGTTCTAGGCCGTCAACATAATTATATTTTAAGATCTGGTTGAAGTATCTTGGATCACAGTGTCCAGTCCCATTTTCTTAATAAAAAGTAGAAGACTAACCAGCTCAGTCTCGATCCTCCTAGGGTACAGTTTTCAACTGCAATTCTGTGCAGTGATGCCTGAACGGCATCCTGCAGCAGCTGAAGCGGTTACGCTGAACACGTGCTATACAGCGGAGGAGAATAGACTCAAGGGAGGTTTCCATAACAGTAGCCCAATGTCCCAACATAGCTCTTTAGACTTATAAATAATCGTCTGAGGTCTCAGATTATAATGTATGCACCTCAGAGGGACCCCAAGCCAGGCAGGGTTATGGTACCACATGTAACCAGTTTTCCATTTGCAAGCCACCTTGCACAGATGGCAGTATGGGTTCCACTGGTTAGCAAGACACATTTGTGGGGTAATGACTGCTGTTCTGTGTGTGTGTGTTGATAATGGGAAACACCACGCAAACCCAGCACTTATTCGAATTGCCACTGTCTCCAAGTCAGAGCAAACAAGATCTACTGTGATCATACATGGTCTTGGCTACTTCCTACCTCAATGAGGGCTAAAGCCACCAAGAAATGATATGACACGTTTAGTAAGGATGTCTAGATTTAATCCTAGGAAGAGGCCTGCAAAATATAAATGGTGTACTCCCCATTAATTGGGTGACTACATAACTGTTTGAATGGATGCACCCATCCGAAAGTGGCTTGGGGACCATCCACTAGCTCACTAACCCTTAAAACAGGGCCAGCTCCCTTACTTTCCAATATCTGGGAATTAATCCTGAAGCACTAAGGGTGCCAATCGAATATGGGGCCCTTCCTAAACATGGAACCTGCCAAGATCCTTCCTGACAGCAAAACTTTGCCCATTACTGATAGTACCACATATCAGTTTAATCAAATAAAGATCATGCATGGTGTGGTCTTCTCCTGACATGTAGGGAGAGCAGAGTCTCAAGCCCTTCAGAACAACTCATGTGAAAGGACCGGACAAGACCAGACAACAATTAATAGCACCGGACACCAAGGGGACTAGCAAACTATAGCATCCGAGTCATGCAGCTGTTTAAGAATTGAATAATTAGTCTTAACTTACCTATCCAAATACAAAAGTGAACAATGCCACTCTTAGTAGTACATCTGCTGCTGAGCTGCCTATGGCTGCTGAACCCTTCCTGTACTTTCTGCATTGGAGAAATGCTTTAGCTGAAACAGAGAACTGTACCACAGTCTAAGTGGCTCAACAGCTGTCTTGCTTTAATGGAGAATCTTAACTAGCTGAAGAATAGGAACACATGAACTGCTGCTGTTTACCCTTCGCCTTCATAGAACCACAGCAGTGCTTAGCCATGGTCAGAAATTGCCAAAGAGAACAGACTGAAATGTTCCCATTACTTGGCTTAAAGTGCTGGGTTAGATCGAAGGACCAGTACACAGTCAGCCATTCAGAAGGCCATATGTCTGTCTTTTCTTTCTAATCTGCAGTTAGAATAAAAGTCTTGCTCTACCCAATAGGATTTAGGTTACCCGAGCCCTGAAGCCCTGGGTGACCTTGAAGCTTGCATTTGATGCTACATTACAGTTTAACGAATGAAGAACTCGCCCCTCAAAGACTTGAGACTTTCTAAACGTGAATTACTTCCCTGTAAACCACACTGACATGATTGCCTACCTTTTAAGAGACATAAAGCATATTATCCATATACCTCTTTGTAGACATTCCTTTGGCCAATGCAATACTGTGTTACTCTGTATTCCTGTCAATCCTGCAGCAATTCTTAGAGCCAGCCTTGAACACCACAGCTACCTCTAAGGCAGCCAATGAAAATGAACGATAGTCTTATTGCCTAGATTTTGTAAAGGGAAACCAGCTTCCTATGCCTGAGAAATTCCTCCCAGCACAGCCATCACCTGTCTATGGTTTACCACATTTGATCATGCATTGCGGTTCCATCTATCTAATCAAAGTTTCATGAGAGGAGGGAATGCAATAAGATCCATTATTTTATCATTTGGGCTACTTCTACTTCTGGCATGCCTGCAAGAGAAGGCACCTTTCCCATGACCTGCACATCTACCCCGAGGCTGCAGCCTACATGTCCATTGTGATCCCTGTTGCATGACAAGTTGTCTTTGGCTGCATCTACCTGTGAAATATCCTCTAAATATATTCCTCTGCTCCAAAACTACAAACCTGGCCGTGTCTCACACCTACTTCCTTTTCCAGATCTCATTTGCATGAGCAAATGGAGAAAATACACAAAAAGGAAAATCAACAATGCTCTTTTACACAGAAAATGATCTAATAGACTCACCCAGGACATAGTTTCGGGAGAACTGTTAAAAACAAAGTCTCTGATTGGTAAGTCAACCATGCCTGTGGAGGCGATTACCCGACCAACTTCTTATATGTACCATAACCTAAGCCTGCAAACATCACTGATAAGGTGGGTGTTGGACTAGATTGGCCACCTTCTCCCCGAAGAACAAATAACTTACCTCTGGGTAATGTTCTTTCTGATGGATGTTCCTCACACAGATTCCTCTTCACCCTTCCAACTTGCCCCGATAGCTAGTACATCTTCATATGTTCTGCAGCACTACCGAGAAAGGATCTACGAGATCACTTCGAAAATAAAAGTTTGAAGCCTAAATACAGATGTTTATTTTCTTCTACCCCATTTCACCACATATATATGCGGAGGGGAGCCCCGCCCTTCGCAGCCCGCCCAATACACATCCAGCTTTTTTATTCACTTAACACCCCCCCACCCACATATATATATTTTTTTGTTAAATGTTTATTAATTTTTCATAGCCACAACCAACAAAAATTAAACGGTCATTACATCATCATGTGATTAACAATTGTTTCATACCGTTCTTTATGTAGCTCCCGAACCCCCCCGTCCCCTTGCCTGTTCATCCCCTAACTTATTATTCTACCACACTTTCCCCGACTTCCTCTTGTGTGCCTTGGGAGGCCCCATCCGTTGCCTGTTGTTCAAACAATGTCCCATAGAAGCCAATCCATAGAAGGCAATCCATTGGAGAATGTCTGTACCAAGCGGCCCTGTGGCAGCTTTCCATCGCATGGCTATGCTGCATTTTGCTAGTATGTATGTAGTATGTAGGTCCTTCATCTTTGCTATGGATTTATGTTTTGCATTTCTCTTGAACAGGCCCAACATGCAGGCCTCCAGGGATTGAATATCCAAAAAGATAGCACCTTGAGCTACTTTACTCACCACTCTCCCCAAGAAAGCCTGTATCACTCGATACCCCAAAAAACGTATGAATCAGATCTGCATTCTCTTCGTTACATCTTGGACACTCCTGGCTCTTGGCCCCTTTAAATTTCGCTATTGCTGCGGGTGTGAGGTATGCCCTTTGTTTAATATACAATTGAATTGTATGAGCTGTAGCTTGGCATTCCTAGAATTATTTTATGGTATATAGCGATCTGTTTCCATTCATTATCTTCAAACGTTCTCCCCAAGTCTTCCTCCCACCTGCCCTACATTGCATTTGTGTTCTCGAAGAACCATCAATTAATACTTCATAGATTCTCGAAATAGCGTGTCCACCCTCAGAGATATTTATCAGCGTTTCCACTTCTTCACTTCCAGGAATCTCCTCTGTAACGGTTGCCCACCTGTCCTTTATTGTAGCAAGTATTGTCCTGTGTAGCAAGAATTGACCCTCATGTATATTCGTGCTCTCCCTCATCTCTGCAAAATCTAACCATCCCTCATCCTTCCTCAAATCTCCTATGGTCGCTACCCCATACGCATCCCAATGTGACCGCACTCCCCTTCTATGTCCATGCATTTCCAACACCACCGCTGCCAAGGGCGTCTGTGGCGATATCGGATCCCCATTCTGATGAATCTGCATGTCCTCCTCCATACCTGTAACCCCCAACTTAACCAAACAAGGGTGGCTAGCTTGCTCTTTCGGTGAAATCCAAATCAGGTCCCTGAGGAATCTAGTACCACATTCTACAATGTGTTAGGTACTTTGCAAGGGCGCAGGTGTCATTGGCATTGCACAAGCCAAGACAAAATGCCCAAAAGCATGCTACCTCTTATGTGCTGTGTATGGAAGATGATATCTGCATTTCAATGAAATCTTGAATGTCTGGACCAGTAGACCTTCAGGGGTGGAGTGAGTAATATAAATTGCGGGTTATAGGATGATGGTTTGTGCTTTTTTTTAAAATCAATTTCTTAAACGCAGGCAATGCAGAGGAACTGGCACACACAAAGACAGCACCTGTTTCGGCGGAACCCACTGAACAGCATCTGAACCTATAATTTCACATCAGATTCAACAATGTAAATTGGCATATAAATCTTTCTAGTAAGTACGTACAATATTTATTAAGTGCAAAAACCTATCACCAACAAGCTAGTATCAAAGCGATAAAGCAAACATTATGGAGAAAACACAGGACAATTACGTGACAATACATATATTACATTATAATAAAGACTCCAGACTAAAACACTTAAAAATGATACTGTGCACTACAACTTTATCAGTGTCTTGTTAAAAAAAAGAAAAAAAAAGAAAAAATATTAACACACATCAGAGGCCAGTAAGAGTTGTTTAATTCTAGATTTAAAGGCCAGCAATGAAGAACTGTTTTTAATGAAAGCTAGAAGCCATAATCCACCCCCTATGGCACCCAGCATCCTGCCTCGATAGTGGACTGTGTTAAATTTACCCACTACCAGTAGATCCTTCGTATTTGACCCAAGAGTGTGGGTTGGGGTGTACCACTGAACAAAGAAGAAACATTTACAGGGCGATAATCCATTTATGACTTGCCAAATTTGGGTAAGAGCCTGCATTTCAATTTGCTTCTCCATGGGTAACCCGTTCAATGGCCTGTGGACGTGAGAGATATGTTCAAACTTTTTCAAGCCAAAGATCACGTGTACTGCACGGTTTTGCACAGTCTCAAGTAGAGAAAGTAGTTTCTTGGATAGCCGAAGGTAAATAGATGGGCAAAATTGCATTCGAAATAACCTACTCCTTGGACTAACACTTTTAGATGTTCCTAAGCAAGCAGACAATTGCATCTACCAATGGAGTAGAGGTGGAAATGAGCACTTTTGGTTACCGCATCAACTCATCTGAAAAATGTCAGTTGTTTATGAAATAAGACACCTAAACTCCGGGCTAAATCCTTGGTTGGGAACCAAGGCAAGACGGCCATGCAAATGGCAAAGTGGACTGAGCCGGAAAACCAAACAAGACTATTTCTGTCCTGTCCTCATTTAGCCATAGGTAATTGTACTGCATTCAATGATGTACCTTAGCCAGAAATTCTCCCACCACTCTATCTTCCTCAGAGTTACCATGGAGATCAACTAATAGTTGAGTGTCGACTGTAAATAGCTGGCATACAAGACCCATCTTCTCCATCAATTGTACCGCTGGGTACATATATACATTGAAAAGAAAGGGCGACAAGGCTGAGCCTTGCAGAACCATGCAAGATGACTGAACATTCAATGAAATAAAGCTCCCCACTTGTACCCTCTCTGCTTCCTGTCCTTTAAGTGTGTGCTAAACCAAGCCAAATCTGAGCTCGTAAAATGCATGGATGTTTCTAAGAATTGCAATAAGACACTGTGCGCAACAGTGTCAAAAGCCGCAGACATGTCTAAGAGAAGACGTGCCATAAGGCATTGATTATCCCATAGTGGAAGACATGTTTCACACATACCCATTACTGTAGTAGTTATGAAGGTCAACAATACTAAGGTTGGCTCATTATTAGACATCATCACATTGAACATGTTCAACTCAAGCAACAGCCAAGAGGAATAATCTGAAAAATCAAAACTATGGAGAATCTTCCAGACTACCTTCATCCTGCAACCCACTAGTGTTATCTTCAACCGAAGGATGAGGGGCCAAGTATCCTAAGCCTGACAGCTAAAGGTCATCCTTTACATATGACTAAGCTCTAACAGCCTCAAACGCTGTAAAATCGGAAAAAAAGAGACAAAGTCAGCATCTATTATCTGTGTCCCTCAGGCAGGCTTAGACACTTCATTCTCCTCACGTTCCCTGCACCACGCCTCAAATCTTCTCCATCAGCATGCGTACAAAGATCTTGTAGATTGTCTGCGTGCAGCCAGCAATACCTCAAGTACTTCCCAGTCCGGGGCAATCAAGATCACGGTCGCTCGAAACCTCTTCAAACTCTGCAGAACCCATGGAATGACGGGAATCAGAGGGAATGCGTAAAGGAGAGGGAAGATCCAATCCACCAGAAACGCTTACCCCAGTGCACCTTTGGCTGGGAATTCCCTCAAGCAAAACTGTTCGCATTTCCTGATGGACTCCGTTGCGAACACATCCACTGCTGGGGTACCCCAGAAATCGTAGACCTCCGGTAGGACTTCCTGGCACACTTTCCACTCATAAGAGACCGTGTTCACCCTGCTCAGAGCATCCGCCAAGTTGTTCTCTGTACCCGCCAGATGAAATGCTGAGACAGAGATCCTGTTCTCCAGCAACCAGAACCAAAGCATCATCACCTGCATGCAGAGGGCGGGAGCGCACACCACCTTGCTTGTTGAGAAAGTGCATTGCCAATGTGTTGTCCGTCAGAATGAGGACATATTTCCCCTGCAGAGACGGAGCAAATGCTTTCAGGGCAAGCCTCATAGCTCGCAACTCCAGCATGTTGATGTGCCACCTGGCTTCAGTCGCTGACCAGAGGCCGCTCACCTGCAAATTCTTGCAGTGAGCGCCCCAACCCTTAAGAGGCGCATCCGTGACCACTCGGGTCCGAGACCAGAAGGGTTCCCCAGTCAAGAGACTGTTGAGGTCCGCCCACCGGGACAGGTCATTGACCACTGATGCGGACACCCTGAGGAGATCCGAGAGAGCCGAGGTACTGAGACCACCGATTCCCTCAGGAGCCATTGTAGGGATCTCATGCGCAACCTGGCCTCTGGCACAAGAAAAATGGAGGAGACCATGAGGTCTAGGAGGCGGAGGAAGGAAGCCGCTGGTAGAGTGGCATGGTTCCGGAACAAGTACTGACGACGAGCTGGACTTGTGTTGATGGCGATGGTGCCTCTTTCTCATGCGATGAAGACGAGGAAGAGTGGCTCCCCAAGTGTGACCCGTTTTGGCATTCCGCCGATGCTTTTCCTTTTTCGGGGCGTGGGCATTTCCATCTCGGCCTTGGAGGGCTGGGTGAGCGACCGCGCCAGGGATTTCGGGGATCGTCGGCCCGAAGCAAGTATGGTGGCCATCTCACGAATGGATTTCGAATGCATCTTGGAACACGATGAACATCCCTCTGTGTCTTGCTCTGTACTCAGACACCACAGACAAATGTCATGCGGGTCGGTAACTGACTTTTGGAATGGCAGTCGGTCCACCTTTCAAAGCCCGAAATCCAGTGAGTGGACATCGAGGTCAAGGTTTTATGAAAATGTTTTAGTCAAAACATTGAGTCAAAGACTCAATATCGTGTTCCGGAAGCAGCGTGCAAACGCTGGGAAAAAAGGAACTGAGGTATGGGGCGTAGTGACGTCGTTTACATACAATGCCTGACATCACATCCGGAGCCGACGATCGACGGCAGAGGCCCACTATACCCCCTGTCGAAACGTTTCCGAGCAGCAGAGCTGGATGAGGATATCTTTCAGATGAGGAATCTGCAGGAGAAAAGCAATCCATTGAAATAGCCATTTGTGTCATTTAAAATGACTTATCAATATCCAGTGACTACAACATCACAAGGAATTCACTCGCCAACACCATCATGAGGTTAAATAAAGTCATTGTAAGATTCATAGAAAGTGGTCACAAGTAAGGACATCCCAGCACACCTCCACTACCCAGTTCCATGTCTAAGGCTGAGCCTATTTAGTGTGTGGCACAGATCTCGTGTTAGTTCAAACTTTGCATAATCAAATACAAGACTACAAGGAGGCTTTATCCTTCCAGACACAAACATGAAGGTAATAACGGAAAGAACAGAGAGGTGACCTGAGGAACATATGTTTTTATTATGTCACAAAAGTGCAAACAGAAAGGCATCATCTCGCCTGTACACTCAATACATAACCTCGGTACAAGTAGTCCGCAAAGAAAGTATTAAAGCATTAACACTTTAGATAGAATCACAAATATATTTCTTTGTACACAAGTCAAAAGTAATTATAAAAACTAAATTTCTATATGCAAATGTTACAATTTTCATAATTTACAGCACATATAGCTTAGAAAAGATAACAAATGGAGCTGATGCAGGTAATTTTTCTTTGGCTCAAACCACTCAATGGTTTTAACATTACAACACACATACAGACATGTCAATTTATATTGAAATGAAAGCACTAAAACATGCACTTTGGTACGTGCACATCAGTTATATTTATTGTGTGTGTTATTAAATGTGTAAACACTGAGCAAATTGCTTGCTCACGCAAATTACCAAAAATCGAAAGCAATCCACATATAGCAAGATTCCCAAACTTGTATCCCAATAGATTGTTTTACGCACCTAAGACTTTTCTGGTCATTCGCAATGTATACATGAGATTACTGTATGGCACCCAAACCTTTCAGAAGAAAATAAAGTGATGTACTACCCATAAGTATCCTTCACCCTGCACCTGCTCCCAAAATAGGAAAACAATGTATAAGGGCATTAAGGATGCTTTCAAAAGTTACTAATAATTCTGTAAACAAAGTTAGAAATTTGGGTGGCTAGAGAATATTATGAGAGCATTACCGACTTGGCATTCTAGCCAATACATTCTAGAGAAAATATTACGATAGATAAAGCTTCCCTTGTGCTCTTATTTAGTGTTCAAATATTTTGGAACAAATGGCTCTTTTTGGCAAGAAACATTGTTTTCACAAAATTCTTCTTGGAAAAATGAACATACACAGCTGTCAAAATATTGATACTCATTACCCAAAGTATTGAAATATTCCATACATTTGGCAACAAAAAGCACAAACGTCGATGTACACCTGGGAACTTGACATCATAGCTATTGGAGTATAGTCAACGCAATGGACTGGTATTAACCAAAATGAAAGCAACAACTATCACAGTCTTAATTGTGCTGCATGACTTTCGAAGTAAAATGCAATTGATCAAGAGGTTTCAACTCACAGCAAAGAGTCATGTCATTTTACTGGATGCACTGAACCATCTTTGTGTAAAGAAAAAGTACATTCTTAGAATCTTTACTTATTTTAAGTGTTTTTTCTTTCACCTGCTACAGACATTCTTCCTCCTAAATAATAATCTGTTGTCATGACTGTAGGATACATCAACTATAGTTTGGTAAAGAAGCATGTTTTCTATGCATTCTCAGCTTTGGATGTGAACAAATAATGGATTGCATCCATATTCTTGTACATTCAAAAATATTGTGTGGCACCAGTGTGCCAACCAGTTCTAAAGGCTTACAACACTGATTTGTAAAACAGCTGTTTGAGTGCTTGCATGCTTACAACAATGGAGATCATCTGCATGGCAAAGAAAGGACTGAAAAATACTTTTTTGTGTGTAATCTGGGTTAATCACACAGGAGTTGCCACTTATTAAGGAGGGCCCCGGACCACTCAGCACAAAAAGTACATTCTGCTCATTTTTATTTATGTAGAGAAACCTGGCCTAAAGCCTCATTGTATTAGGCGCAGTATGGAATTTTCGTTGAGCCAGTCAAGATTGTACAATTAATATCAATCAAGCTAATTGGTCTATTCAATGAAGGAGTGTTATTAAGACCTTTATACAAAGGTACAATATCACTCATGTGCCATGAGCCAGGGAACATGCAGGTTTCTTCTGAACAAATTACTTAATGGTATGACAGTCTGAGGCTTGCTGGGGTTGCAAACAGGGTGGGTTCATTAGAACACATGCTCTGGCAATGTAGTAAAGTTAGGAATTTCTGGGGGGAAATAAAGATAATGAACAAAGTATTTATAATTAATTGGAGTTTGATTTTGAAACACTGATTCTGGGGGAGGATGCAATTCTGGATGATCTGTCTTTTCATCAGAAATGTTGGCTATTAAGATCTGCACAGATAGCCAACAAAATGATCTTAAAGGTGGAAATTGGATAAACATCCATCTTTAGAGGAATGGTTTTAGGAGCTTTGAAAAATGTTATTGAAGCAAAGGGTTATTTTCCAACGTGAAAAGAAAAACAAACTTTATGAGGAGATTTAGGGAAGGTTTGTGGACTTGATTTGAACCTGTTTTGGAATGAGTCTGAAGAAGGGTGGGAGGATATAGTCTGGAGGTGGGAGGGGATACTATGTTATATATTTGTTTTATCATACTGCTAGTAAAAGAAATTGATATAAAAAAAAAACAATGGAACCAAGCATAGTCCGACTTAAAAATGTGGGGAGGGTTGCCATTCTGAACAGGAGCTTTTCCACTCACTAATTTATTAATGGCAGTCTCCATTTTCTCATGTGAGAGGTAAAATAACACATTTGGTTGCAAGATGTTTCTTTTACTATAAGGAAAGATGATCTCGTGAGAAGAGAAGCCTGTAGATTGTTTCTGGACTAATGGTTGAGCAGGATCATCATTAAACATTTCCTCAAAATAGGATACCCACCCAAATGTAGCTATCCTGGCATCTACAAAAGATCTCATGGTTCTTATGCCATGTGCAATATTGAGCCACAAAGATTTCCAAGTCAATGGCACTGTGTGAACTGAAATAGAAAATCTGTGAGGATGAAATGCCTACATGTTAATGCACTACATAACAGGAATTCTCTTCCTTGGGCAGTAGTCTACTTGGGCCTTGTTGGTATGTAAACCGACATGCAGTTGTTAAGCAGACTGCAGGAAAAACACCTGTTTGCTTTGACTCAATGAGGCAAGCTGCCTTTACAATTTCAACAAAAGCATGGAAGATGAGCAATACGATACCAGTTATTATAGATACAATCTGGGGATGATTAAGAATGAGGAATAAAAGTTATGCCAGAGTCTTGCAGCGTACACCATACAGTCTACTGAAGATGCTATGGCCTTTGTCCTAGGAGATTGTAATGACAAGGAAATTATAAATTACTCACCGTACTCCTAGTCCATAGCCCCCTTTCCTCCATACTGTATGGGATTCCCTCGCTAGGGACGGGAGACGGAACCTTTTTCACCAGAAAAAAAACACCTTCTCCTTTAAATTAAGAGGCGTGCTGGGCACGGCCCTGGGATCATGTGCTCTCCTGACTCCGCCCACCAGCGCCACGCCTCAGTCCCCATTGACACGTCGACAATATTACCATTGCCTAATTACACCATTTTTATTAGGGGGGAGGATTGTGGGACGTATGGAGGAAAGGGGACTAGGAGTACATTAGTCACTACGATATTACTCCTGAGTCCCGTCCCCTTTCCTCCATACTGTATGGGCGATTACAAATTAATGTAGCCCCAGGGCGGAGAGGTGTCCCTCCTTAAGAAAACAAGTTCCTTAATACTGCCTGCCCGAATGCCGCGTCTGACCTAGAGCCGGCATCCAGACAGTAGTACTTGCAGAAGGCCGAAGGAGTTGCCCACGTGGCCACCCTGTTAATGACCTGCCACGGGACGTGCCTTTGGCATGTTAGCTGGAAGCGATTTGTGCTGCCCCACATAGACCTCCTTGATGGCCGAGACCATCCACCTTGCTATAGAGGCTTTGGAAGCCTGATAACCCGGCCTTGATTCTCCCCCCCCCCCCCCAAGGGTGACAGAGAGCATCCGAATTGTAGAAGCTCTTGGTCCTGTCCAGATAAAATTTCAGAGCGCGCCTAACGTCCAGACAGTGCAGGACCCTCTGAGCACCATCCTTAGGATCTGCAAAGAAAGTAGGTAAGACTATCTCCTCATTCAGATGAAAAGAAGAGACTACTTTAGGAAAGAACGCTAGATGTGTTCTCAGGACCACCTTATCTCTGTGAAAGTTAGTATACGGTTCTCAAGCCACTAGTGCTTGGATTTCACTAACTCTACATGCAGAAGTAAGACCCACCAACAGAGCTGTTTTAATGGTGACCAGCCTGATGTTCGCGGACACCTGCTTGCTCCTCCGAGTTCCGGTAGGCTCCTATGGCCGCCAAGAAGGTGCGGCATGCATCTATCTGCACCCCTGAGTGTGCGATATGTGCAGAGAAGGACAGCACGTCGTCCAACGTGCAAGTAAGCGGGTCAGTCTCCTTAAAGTCTGCTCGGTGGCGGAACCTAGTCCATTTACTTTTGTGCTAGCATCGCTCCTAGCGCCCTGAATGTCTAGGTTACCCTGTGACAGCCTCAGATGCCTTAGAGTGACCTGCACAGGACCCACGATGCAAGGGCTAACTTCTGTAGGGCGTGGTGGATGACACTGCCCCCCTGCTACGAGAGAAGGTGAGCCGGTCTCAATGGCAGGTGAATGAATGGGGGCCTGTCCTAGTGGATGAGCAGTTCTGAGAACCATGGTCACGCCGTCCACCACAGAGCTATCAGAATGATGCTGAGGTGACACGATTCTCTTATCTTGCAGAGCACCCTGTCGACCAGTGGCGTTGGGGGGAATGTATATGCTGTCATGCTATTCCACTGTATCTGGAACACGAAGCCCAGAGAGCTGGGGCCCTGCCCCTGCAAAGACGTGAACTGCGGCCACTTCCTGTTGAACCAGGTGGCAAAGCATCTGCTGAAGATGCCCAGCAGGACCTGATAGTTCAATAGCCATTTTTAACTGTCCGCGTTCCCAGTCTGCTGAGCCTGTCTGCTTCCAGGTTGGACTCCTTCGGGAGGTGGATTGCACTCAAGTGGATGTTGTTCTTAAGGGCCCACGCCCACATACTGAAAGCAAGACTGCACAGAGGATGGGTACCTGGTGCCACACTGCTTGTTGATGTAATACATGCTGGTGGAGTTGTCCGTTTGAATGAGGACCACCTTGCCACAGATAAGCGGCAGGAAAGCCTTCAGAGCGAGCCAGATAGCATTCAGCTCCAGCCAGTTGTTATGGGCCTCCTGCTCATGGAGGGACCAGACTCCATGGACACTGCGGTTGTCCAGGGAAGCGCCCCAGCGCTCCTGGGTCCTCAACACCTTCAACTTTCTAATCCTAAATATCTTCCTTCTCGAGCTCTTTGCTCATCCGACTCCAACTCCCTCAGGGTCAGTCGCTTCTCCAAGTAACAAGTTGGTGGTAGATCTTTCTTTGGCTGGGGCCTCCCTCTGGAACAGCCTCACTGCCTCCCTGAAACTTGAGGAGAATTATCTCTGGTTCCAGAAGCACCTCAAAACCTTTCTCTTTGCTTCTGCCTTTTCTCCTCCTCTCCCATGCTGACTTCCTGGCTGACACAAACTGCACTGGTTACCTGGCAACCCTCTGTTCTCTGGCCCAGGTCCACTCCCCTGCCAATCGCACACCTGCACTCCTTCCTGGCAGCACTCACACTTGGAGACTGTTTTCTGTACCCCTACAGTCCCACTGTCAGCACTTGACACCCGATGTCTGCACTTAACCTTGCACTTGCCACCTGCTGGCTGTACTTTCACTTATTGTTTATTTATTCCATTATCCCATGTACTGTAGCCTCCCTCTCCCCCTGCCCTTTCCTCCTTCCCCCCTTCCCCCCTTCCCATGCTCTGGCGCGATCTGAATGTCACCTGACCTAGTAGGATCGTTGTTTGTCTTCCCTCTGTTCCCTCTCCCTTGCCTCGTCGCTCCTTGAAACACTTGTGTATAGGCGCATTATAAATGTCATGTCATATAACGGTAGAAAGGACCAATGAGGCAGCCAAATTGAGACGTGTAGATACGCGCCCTTCAGATCCAGGGAGCAAATCCAGATTCCCCTGCAGAGTGTCTCCGCAATCAGTGCTGGCGTAACCATCTTGAATTTTTGAAGAGGGAGGGAGAGGTTCAGGGTGGAAAGGTCCAACACAACTCTCAGGCCAGCCAGGTTCTTCTTTTGTATGTCGAAAATCCTGGAGTAGAAGCCCAAGCCTCACTGGGAGGCTCGGACTTCTTCCACTGCCTGGCTCTCTATGAGCGAACAAATTTCCGCCAACAGAGTCGTTGTCCTAATCTGTGGGAGTGAAGGGGAGGAGAGGAAGGAATCGGTAGGCGGTAACCCGTGGACACTACGGATAAGATCCAGGGGTCTGTGAACTTCTGACACCAAGACTGTGCGTGATGGGCAAGCCTGCCCCCCACCGAAGACACGTGGATCCGAAGGGGCGCGTCATGCCTTCTTTTGCTCCGAGGCTGGTGCGGAGGAAGGGGGCTGAAAGAAGCCCTTGCTCCCCCTTCTGCTGTTTGCGCTGATGCTGATTCGGAGAATGGTCAGGCTGTCTCGACCTCCGCTCCTGGAAGCCCCTGAACCCACTGAAGGCCCGCCCCTTGTCGGAGCGTTGATGCGACTGGGTGTATGCCTTGGCCGTGGCCTTCGTGAGGATAAAGACTTCGCAGTTTGGGAATTGTTTTTCTTCTCATCTAGCTCCTCATCAGTGGTGGAATGGAAGAGGACAGCACCCTCGAATTGAAGGTCCAATATGCATTCGTGGACACCCGGGTAGAATTTGGTAGTCCGTAGCCAAGCAGTCCTTCTCATGTCCATGGCAATGCAGATGGCACAGCTTGAGGTGTCAATGTGCGCCACAGTGGACTCCATAATGTCCTGTGCCACAATGTTGCTTCCGCCAGCCCATGCTTGAAACGTGACTGGCTCTGCACCGGAGGTTCTGGAAGAAGTTCGCTATTGCCCACCAAAGCCACTGATTAACGGCTGCCAGCATGGCATCTGCGTTGGATTGACGAAGGGGCGGAGAGGCGTTGTCATAAGCCTTCTTTCCATAAGCCTCCAAGATCTTCTCCTTGCCTAGAAGTGCCGAAGACGAGGTGGCCGAGGACTGAGGCTTGGAGTAGAGTGACGCTGCAGCGATCACCAAAAAGTGCAGTTGAGGGTGTGCCGATAGCAAGAGTGGATCCCCCTCCAATTGTCTATACTTGGCGTTGAGGCCCCGATTGACAGACGGGGCCGAATGGGGTTTAAGCCATCCATTTTTGTCCAAGCTGACGACGTCATTCTGCATCGGGATCCCCGTTATAGCCGCAGGGCATAGAGTGAGGACCTCGTCCAGGACCCCCGCCTCCGTTTGTTCGACCTTGGGTTGAGGAAGCCCCAAGTATTCGGCAAAACCTGAGAGCCGTTCATGAAAACTCTTGACTGAGGATGGTGTGTCGGGGTCCTCCTTGTCGGTGTGCACCATGGTGTCCAGCTGGGCTGGTGTGGGTGGAGCAGTGCTGGGCGATGAGGGCTGCGGTGTAAGAACCGGAACCTGTGGCTGGTGTGGAGGCTGGTGTGGAAGCCAGGGAAGCCGGAATCGAAGGACCCGGCATGGGTAGCAGGGGCTGCGTGGAGGCCGGAGGTGCTGGAGTCATCAGAGCAATGACTATGGGCGCCAGCGGTGGGACCGGCAGGAGCATGTCCCTTATCACATCCCGGACCTCATGAGAAACTTTTCAAAAAACCTGTCTTCACAGGCTGATGGGGGCGGGGTAGGTAGTATTGACGGAGTAGCAGGCAGCTGCTGGGGCCTGTGCGTACTCTGCCTTGCTGGTTGCGGGGTAAATCTGCATTGCGCCGCTGATGGATAAGCTGTAAGCCACGTACCTGGTTGAGACCAGTCCCACCTTGAAACTCGTTCTCCCACCTGCTCCGCACCAGGGGGCGGTGTCAGACAAGCGGCTATCTTGACTGGCGCAGCAGCCATTTTGTCAGGCTGCATGCCACATGCTGAGGTCGTGGTGCTTGCCTCGCTCGGCTCAGCCTCCTTCAGGACTCTTGGTGGTGGAGTATGAGACCTACCCTACAACTCAGGACAGGGGTTGGTAGGCGTTTTGCCCTCGGCTAAATCATCGCTAGTTCTGCATACAGGCGCCCCCTCAGATATCTGTCCGGTATTAGGGCGTAGCCCCTTGGGCGGACACCCGATAGAAGAACCTTGCAGTCCCTCAGCACTGTCACCGGAAGGATCTAATGATCCCTCAGCATGGCGGTCAGAAGCTGAATTAGCCTCGATACCTGTGCTGGTGCGAGAACCTGACTGGTTCCTCCCACTCGGGCGTTTCCTTGGGAAGGAGTCGCCCTTGTGGGGTGTGATGGAAAAAAGTGGCCCTACCTTGGGCCTCGACTTGTGTCTGACTAAGTCCTTCAAGTCCTCTGGAGGCAACTTCTCGAAGAACCCCCTCCACTGAGCTAACCTGTTCTTCAAAGCACGTGGTGTAAGCGCGTCACACGCGGTACAACCCTCCCAGCTGTGATCGGGGCCAAGACAGCGGAGGCAAAGAGCGTGGGGGTTGGACGTAGGGAAGAGCCCTTCACATGCTGGACACCTGCTGAAGTCTGCTAACGTCGACATGCACTGGGGAGGAGCGTGGCGCCAGAGGACCGAGTACCTGATTAGGACCAAAAGACAGAAGACAAAAGAAAGTATCCGGGGAAGAGCGCTTGGTATTACAAGGCCGAAGCCAAACCCAGGAGCGCTGGCAAAAGCGGTCTGTGCCAGTCGATGCGGAAAAGGGGACTGGGAAGTGGCAACGGTGGGCGGAGTCAGGGGAGTGCATGCTCCCAGGGCCGTGCCCCTGCGCGCCTCTAAATTTAAAGGGGAAGACGTTTTTTTTCTGGTGAAAAAGGCTCTGCCTCCCATCCCTAGCGAGGAACGCCCATACAGTATGGAGGAAAAGGGATAGGACACAGGAGTATGCAGGTGCTTTTTTAGCTACAGCTTGGAAAGTGAGACAGCACATGGGTTATTTTGCCTTTAGTGCAGGATATTTTTTTATGTGATTGCTGTGAGGCCTTACACATGATATGTGATTTGTTCCTCCTGTTTCGATTGGAGCTTTTTAGCATATATTATAGAACCTTATCCGTTTTATTGATTGAATTTGATAGTGTGTTTTTATGGTTTTATATGTGCTTTGTATTACTGTTTTATTTATACAAAAGTCTTTGGGGTGAAAGTATTAATGCATCTAATCTAATCATTGATGTAGAGACTGCCATGGTAGAATCATTCTAACTTTTATTTTAGCTTTGTTAAACATAGAGCAACACAGATAGCACAGTCCAAACAACCACTTTCTTAGTTGGATAAACATGAAAAGGAAATTGCATTTTTAGCTTGAAAGGATAAACTGAATCATGCCCATGTGCTAAAATGTTGCCCATGTGTATGAAAAGTAAAGCTAAGTCAGCTCTGCAGATAAGTGGCTTACCAGCCACACATTATGCTCAACAAAAAGAGAAAAACACAGAGTAAAAATACGCCAAACAAAAAATAGGAAACAATAGACGTTTCCTCCCCTGACTCCTATCAGACATTTCCTAATACATTTTTATCAGCTATCAGTGGTACCAGCAAGGCAGTGCCACATGAAAATGCCATATTACTGTTTGATTGGAAGAGAATCTTGAAAGTAAACATGAATTTTAAATGTTCATGAATTATTAGGTGCATCACACCTAGTTGTTACTCCTTAAGTAACAAGTTACTTACCTGTAACTCCTGTTTTCCAGCATGATTCTTGCACCGATTCCCATTCTCATGAATATTCCCCATCCTTAGGCTGGGATTTCTTGGTAAAAAGTAAACAGTGTCACTTCAGATTGAAAACTGCATTTTTCCTCTACACAAATCACTGTTCTCTGGGTCATATTGCCCCTCCACCCCCACATCCAATGACGGTCCTTTCCCTAAGATCCACCCGTGGTGGCAATCTTCAGATTTGGTAGAGCAAGAGCATGCAAAATGGCAGTATGAACCATGAAGAGCCACAGAGGGGAACGAGGGAGGATTTGCTTGTGAATCCATTCCAGACCCATGCTGGAGAACAAGAGTTACAGGTAAATAACTTGTTCCTTCTCCAGCATGGGGTCTGGCATGGATTCACATTATCATGAATATAGATTACACAGCAGTACTTATATACAACCACAGGAGGTGGCAAGGCTCAACAGAAGTAAAAATACTCACTCCTGGAACAGACTCGCCTCAATTGAATAGAATAGTTTGTGCAGCACCGCTTGGCTGACCCAGGACTCCTCCCTGGAATCCCTGTCAACGCAGTAGAACCTTGTGAAAGTATGCATGGACCGCCACGTAGCCGCCCTTCAGATGTTGAGCAGGGGCACATCATAGAGAAACGCTGTTGTTTCATGCGATGGCTCTGGTAAAATGGTCTCTAGGCCGGCATGGAAGAGGTCTGTTAGCCAGCCGATGACAGTTCATGATGCAGCCAGAAAGCCATATGGAGATGGAATCCTTCGACAAGGCCTTCCGTGATTCACAGGTTAAAAATTGACTAACAACTTAGAAGTCTTCACGAAAACCCTTTGTGCATGCCACGTAAAACTTTAAGGCACAAGCAACGTCTAGCGAATGCAAAGACCTGTCTGAATCGCCCCACCTTAAGTAGAGGCAGACAGATGGATGCGGCCACCGACAGAAGTGGCAGGTCTGGATCCCAAATATGTTGTGGCCACGCCAGAGCAATGAATATCATCCTGCAGTGACACTCAGTTTGTTGATCACTCGTAGCAGGAGTGGAAAAGGAGGAAAGGCATAAAGGAAGAGTCCCTGCCACGGGAACGAGTAAGCATTCCCCATGCTCCTTGGTGACAGGAACCTGCTGGCGAACCTCGGACGCTTGGAGTTCGCCGCCGTCTTAAGAGGTCGATCTGGGGATGACCACACTCTCAGAACAGAAGAGCCCCTTAATCCTGACGAAGATCCCATTTGTGGCAAGAACGCAGCTCCCTGCTGAGAGATTCTGCAATGGTGTTCTGTGTGCCCGCCAGGTGAAAAGGGATGAGGAACAGGTCCTGAAGAATGGCCCAGCGAAATAGGGCCTGAGCTTTCAGGGAAAGAGCCGTAGAGCGTGTCCCGCCCTGCTTCCGGATGTAGAACATGGTGGTGATGTTGTCTGTGAAGATCCTCACCACCTTCCCCTTCAGTGAAGTCAGGAACGACCTCAGGGCCCAGAAGACCACCACAAGTGCCAGGGCATTGATGTGAAGGGTCTTGTACGGATGGACCTGAAATGGAGCTCCTTGCGTGAGATGAGGGTGCATGCTGCACCACTGGATCGCCTGCCAGAACTCTTCATTGAGGGTGATCTTGTCTGTCCAAGAGCATGAGACCTGCAAGCACCTTGCGCTCAGAAACTCCTGGAAAGGTCTCATATGTAGTCTGCAAAGAGGGAAGAGGTTGATGCAGGAGGACATCATGCCCAACAGTGACTTGACGGCTTGCAATGTAGCTTCCCCAGGATGGCTATCACCCTCTTTTCAAAGGTGGGCACCCAGAAAGAGAGCGTTCTGCGATGCCTCCAAGCAGGAATTCTGATAATTTATGGAAAACCCCAGATCGTCAGCAGACGCACGGTCCTCGGCGTGTGTTGACTCGCCAGTGCGTGGGAGCAGGATCGGATGAGACAATCGTCCAGGTAAGGGGAGATGTGGTTACCCTTGAGATGAAGATGCGCTGCCACAGGAGCCAAGCACTTTGTAAAAACCCTTAAAGCCGATTTCAGGGCCAAGGGCCGCTTGGGAGGCGCAGTGCTCAGAGTCTTCATCAGGGCCAAGCTCTCCTACCAGACATCATCCAGCACAGGAACGGACATGATGGTCTTCCGTCTGGACGCACAGCACTGGAAGAGGAACCATCATGGAATGAAAGGAACCAACCTCATCAGGTGGAGGGGCGCTGGGGGGCTCAGCCGTGCCCAACGGTTACCTGTCTGCCGGCATGAAGTCATCTGCCTCGTCGGCATCCATCGCTGTATTAGCCATATCTGTGCCTGTGTGCGGTGCCATCTCCTCAGCTGGATTCAAACCAAGATGCAGGGGTGGTGGTGGTGTCGGTTGGCGCCTCGGGCCAGCTGGGTCCTTTAACTTATGCTTGGGCTAGGGTATGCTCCCAGCCGGAAGCCTTGGGGGGCAGTCTGCTATGTGCAGCGTTGTCAGTATATCCAATGAGATGTACCTTGGCTGAGGATTGAAAGGAGCGAGAAGCGTATGTCTGGGCTGATGTGCCTCCTCAGGCATGGGGAGGACTGGGCTCACCCAATCGGGACCCCCCCCCCCCCCAACAGACACTGCTCCACGACCCCCTGCATGGTCAGAATAATAGTCCTTGGGCAGATTATCGTCACCTTCGTCAGAGCTTGTATAGATCGGCACCAGTTTCTATGGAGCAGCTTGTGGCCCTGCAACCTTCTCTGGAGCGGAGTGGCAAGGGGAGTTGTCTGCATCCCTTGGGTGCCAGTGGCTTGCTTTATTTATTTTTGGCATTTGTAGAGCTCACCTTGCTGAGAGGCATCTGGGCACTGATTTTTGAGAATACATAACAGTTCAGTTCAGGGTGAAGCATACAGTTAAGCGGTGCTAGGGAGAGTGGATATATAGGGTGGGTTGAGAGAGGATTCATTTAGCCGCTCTCCTCTTTAGTTGGTGCGGCTGCAGCCGCTATACGCCGTGGTGGCAGGGAAACTTGCAGATTGGCCTACCACTGTGGACCTAACCTTCGTGGCAAGGCCCCCCTTTGACTAAGAAGCCTTCATCGACAATTAAATGGACGTTACTGCAGCTGTCCTGGGCGGCTGAGCAGCCGATGGAGTCGCAGACTTGGACGATGGCGTCGCCAATGGGGGCAAAGAAGGGCCACCCGAAGGTCTCTCCTTCGTCGGTTTGTCTGCAGATGGTAAGCAAAGCTTTGAAAGAGTCAGGGACTTTCTCTTAAAGGGGGCACCCCTCACAGGTAGGCTCGCTGTGGAAGTAGTCGGTGACAGGGACTGTGTCCTGCCCGAGCTGGGACCCGCAGCTGCAGTGAACCCAGGGGGATCAGTGCCATGGAGCCTGGCCGCCTTTTGGATCCCCGAGGGTGGGGCGTCTTCAAAGGAACTCAACCTCTTATCTGAGGGATTTCGCTCGTGGGACCGGCCGGTCCTTGGTGAGGCTTGACCATGCTCGGAAGAAGAGTCAGAGGCCTTCCCCGACTTGAGCCACGCTGCCAGCCTGCTGTATCGATCCCTCTTAGTTTTCTTCGAAAACCAATGGCAGACGTTGCATCCCTCCTCATCATGGTTCGGATGCAGTCAATATAAACATTTATGGTGTTGATCCTCGACATACACAATTCTCAATCCACATTTTGCGCAGAGTTTGAAGAGTAACCTCATCCCCTCAGACATGGTGGAAGGCGCGAAGTAGACCCAAGCCCAGGCCTTCTCGAAACTTTGACGGAAGATCCGCAATGTAAGATGATCTTTGCCAACAGCAGGTCCCTGCTGCCGGTAATCGACCTTCGGTCGAACGATGAAGCAAAATCGTTCAAAGAAGGTTGTCAAAATGTGGCAAAAAAACTTGAAACACAAAAAAATTGCTTGGAGAGCAAGAAGAGGACTCCCAACACTTAAGCGTGTGGTAAGTAAAAATCTGAAGATGGCCACCAGGTGTGGATCTTAGGGAGGGGCCTGTCATTGGTTGGGGCAGTATGACCAAGAGTACAGTGATTGGTTTAGTGGAGAAATGCAATTTCCAAGCTAAAGCAAAACTGTTTTCTTTTTACAGAGGATTCCCAGCCTGACGACAGAGAATATTCATGAGCATGTGGATCCATGCCAAACCCCATGCTGGAGAAAAATCATTTCATTCTAAACATCACAAAATTAGGAGTAAAATACCCCCAACTTTAAAATCATATCTGGAGTCTTGCTAAGCCTCAATCCTCCTGTTTTTTTGTATTTATTGAATTTATAAAGCGCCTTTCGCCAAAGGTGCTGAACAATAAAAGAATACCCAAAAAACAGTACAATCAAGATGATACAAATGAGTAAGAAGTCAAAAGAGAAAGGAAGAAAATATTTTAAAGGGCTAAAGACGCAAGAAGGAAGAGTTTAAGATTAGTTTACAATCCAGTGTTTAGGAGCCAAAACAGAGAAAGAGCGGAAACGAGACGAGCCACAAGGGGGCTTAGGAACAGTCAAAAGAAATAGATTCTGAAATCACAAGCGGCGTGAGGGTACAGAACGAGAGTAGAGAGGAGAGATAGGGAAGGGCCAAGCCATGGGTACATTTAAAGACAATCGAAAGAAAGTGATACAAAAGACGGGATTCAAAAGGAAGTAGTAAGATTGAAAGTAAGGATGATGTAATAGAGCACCGAGGGGTTAGAGAAAAAAGGAGGCGAACCTCCTTGGGATGGACTCAAAGGAATCTGTTCTGCAAGGCTCATTCAGCTTGCACAGCACCCAACTGATGACATTAAATACAAAAAAAAGAAGGGCAATGCTTTTTTGAGACATGCGCCATTAAACTGAAGAGACAAAATAGCAAACTAATTTGTGTATCTAATGGAATAAAGGAGCTATTGAATCAAAAATGCTACGGTCTGGTCTGAATTCAGATTGATCATCAAAAGATCACTGAGGAGCAGAGTCTGCCAATTTAAGTTATGGGCAATAAATATGTGGCATCTTATTTTGGGAGAATGATTTCTACTAGGATACATTGTTTTGCGATCATTATCAACTTAAATGAACACATTGCTTATATTCAGCAAGGTTCTTTTTTATTAGTACAATCAGTCTGTGGCAGTCTTTTAATCTGTGACATGGCTGGAGGCTCAGTTTGGATCCAGAAATATGCATTCTGTAGGGCACTTGATACCAAACAGTCTCCTTCTGAAAAGGCTTGGAGAATCTGAGCTCCAGTTAACATTTCGAACTATACATTTTTTTTTTTTTTACTTTATTGTATTGAAATGTTCATACATCAACAAATGTCAACAGTGGACATGGGGCGTTTAACCCATGAATGAAAAGGAACAAAAACACAACCTCTATAGACCTATATATAAACTCCAGGTGCATCTGGATATAGAGTCATTATCGCCAGTTTTCAATCATTGACTTAGGTCGCCTCTTGAGAGGTCTGCCTCATGTTGGGAGGTCGTCCTATTGAAAGTGCCCCTTTAGGGGGTGGGTCAAATCAAATTCTCCTTATATGTCTCTTCTTTCTATCTCTTTTCCCCCTATCCGTTTATCCCCTCTCATGTCTGAACTATGCATGTATTTGGCCATGAAATTACCCGAAATCAACTCATATGCCCCTGCCTTCCCATGAAGCGCTGCGGTTATCCTTCGCATAATGCAAATATTCATGGCAATATTAGTCCATTCCTTCTTACTTGGGGTTGTAACTCCCTTCAATTTCATGATCAGACAGGCCTGAGCTGCAAGCTGAAGGGGCGCTGCCACTCCCATCAGCCTTCTGAGTTCCCCCTTCACTTCATCCAGCCCAAATAATATCAAGAACAGTGTTTTGGTATGATGGATCTCTTTAATCCACCCCAGCACTTCAGCCCAGAATACCTTTATACGAGAGCATCCCCACCACATGTGCCAGTAATCGGCTTATTCTTCACATCTGTGGCAGCACATGGGAATGGCCGACAAACATCTTCGAAAGCCCTACTGGGTTGCATTGCTACCTATGTAGAAGCTTGATAGCATGTCGTTTATACTGACTGGAGATCGATGCATGTGGTGCTCATTTACACAGTTTCAGCCAGAGATCTTCATCTATCTCCCTCCCCATATCACTTTCCCACTTCCTCCTCAGATGCTCCATGGACCCTTTTCCTGCAACCAGCAGTACACTATACATAGCCGAAATCAAACCCCTTGTTTCCCTTCTTTTATCCAGGGGATTTTCAAATGGGGTAAGATCCCTCTATCGCCTCCCTCCATTTTCTCCTTGTGAGTACTCCCTTTAATTGGAGATAAGAGAAGACAGAGAGCCCCTATGCCTAAATCCCCTTCCAGGTCCTTAATAGCTATATAGGAGCCCGCTTTCCAGTTAGCCCACCCGCTCCAGTCCCGCCTCAAACCAAGCTTGAAATCTCTCTGGGTTTGGTATCGCATCCCGGACACCGGGTGCCCAGATGTGGCACAGGGGTGAGGGCCATACAGTTACCTTGTGCATATCCACCTTGTCTCGCCAGACCTCCCAGATGGTTCCTAGAATCGGGTGGTCCCTGACCCTACGCTGGATCTTACTTCGCGTTACACACAGCTATTCCTAGACCGTGGTAGGGGCCAAGTTGCAGTTGTCCAGCTCAACCTATTGGAGTTCCCTCTGCATCCTAAGGTGAGGTATAAGGACCCACAATTGTACCGCTGTATAATAAACTTTCAAGTTTGGGAATCCCACCCCCCGCACCTCCCTCTGTCCTTAGACAAGGTAAGAACCTTGTATGCTACTCTTGCTCTCTTCCCCTGCCACAAAAATGTAAGCGTTTGATTTCCTGTAAAAAAAAAAGACTCAGGAACCCGGATCAGCAGAATCTGGAATACATATAAAAACCGGGGGTGGCACACCATCTTCAGGGCATTCAGGCACCCAAGCCAAGATATAGTCAGTCTCCCCATCGTTCAAGCTCCGTACGAAAGGCAGTGATGAGTGAAGGGAAATTAGCTTCGAACAAAGCACCCACCTCCCATGTCGGATTAATCCCAGGTATCTCAATGTGTCCCAATTGACCATTACTCCCAGAGTAACAAATCTATTCATGTCTTCCACCCCTTTGCCCTTCAAAGGAAATAGGACAGATTTGGCCCTATTAACCTTAAAGCCAGATAACTCTCCATATTCTTCAATCAGCTGAATCGTCCTTGGTATGGAGGTTGTGGGATCCCTTAATTGCAAGAGCATGTCACCCGTGTAGAATGTCTACTTTGTACTCTGTTCCCTCCCACCATGATTCCTTCCACTCAGGGGTCCTTCCTAATTCTTTGCGCCAAGGGTTCCAGGGAAAGGGCTAACAAAATCAGTGATAGGGGGCAACCCTATCTCGTACCCTTACTCAAGGCGAACCAGCGGGAATAGTCGCCATTGATGGCCACAGATCCCTCCTTCCCTCCCTCCTACCCCCCCCCTCGGATCAGGGCCTAACCCGCTTAAACTACACATGGCCCCCTCGGGATTCGCCCAGCCCCTCAACCTATTGCGATAGCCCAAGCCAACAAGGGCTCTCCACTGCCCCTTCCCCATCTTGGAACCTCTTCCAACCACCTCCTGTACATTTAACAGCGGCGTGGCCCCAGTGGACCTCAACTGTCCACCACGGGCGATGGGTTCAGCTTCCTGTACTTCCTAGAGCCCAGGATTCTCCTCCTCCTCGGCCCTTTGTTACTCCATTGTCTATCATCATCAAGTTTATTCCCCTGATTCCTTTCGCCGTCAGACCCGCCTAGCAGCTCATTCATGACCCTGCGAATGTCTTCCTCTCTCGTCAGTCTGTGTTTGTGTACATCCAGTTCACACGTGAGGGGAAACTCCATTTGTACCGCACGCCCTTATCTTTTAGACACCGCGCCAGGGGCCCACACATTCTTCTCCTGCCCAGGGTTACAGAGGATAAATCTTGAAAATTTTAATTCTGGCTGAGGCATAGGTGATTGGTCCCTTTTGTTTTGCTTTCTCAAGGATCTTCATTTTATCTGCGTAGTTATGGAACCAAGTTAGGACTGACCTGGGGCCCACCGCAGCCCCTCCTGCCCGGTGTATCCTCTCGATCTTTGCCTCGTCAATCGTGTCATCGTCAAAAACCCACTTTGTGATCTCATGAAGTGTTCTTTTCAGGTCTTGCTCTGACTCCCCATCTCTGTCCAATATTCCGAAGAGCCTAAGGTTATTACGCCTTTCGCAATTTTCCAAATCACCCATCTTCATCTGAAATTCTTCCTCCCGGCGTTCAATTTCTGACATCAGCATGTCCATGTGTGTCTCTAGGGTTTTCAGGGAGGTTTGGTTGTTTTCAACCTCTTCCAGCCGCTCCTCCATCTTATCTATCCTCTGGGTAATCATGTGAAACCGGCTTCCAATGTCCTCCCTCATATTCCTTATTTCTTCCAGCAGGGCCTCCATGTCCTTTTTGGTAACTGCTGATTCCTCCGATGTTGCCGCCATTTCCCACTGCCCCGGCAGCTCGATATGTAGATGCATGTGGCTAACCTCTCTTGCCTCCATGTACCACCGCGTGTTGCCTGGTGCAAACCCTTCCTTGACTTTGGCCGCCTAACCAATCCTCCGGGTGGCAGGTGACGTAGATGTCCCTACCAGGACACGTGCTCCTCTTGGGCCGTTGCCCTCCAAATACACTTCCATGTGGCGGGCACACGCCCCAGTCTCAGGGGCCCACACCACAAAGTTCCAATACTGGGAGGGGGATGGGGGCACCACTCTACTCCTCTCTCCAGTCCCCAGTAACAGCTCGGGAGGGGGGAAGCACTCAACCCTGTACCAACCCCAATGTAGTGCTTAGAGTGATGTCTAGCCAGTCTCACATGCTCAAAGTCACATCCATGCCGTGTTGTCTTCTCAGCCTGTGCCTTGTGCCACAGTGAGTCTCTCCTCCTCTCATGTGGGGCACTGGGTCAACTTGCAGATCCCCTCCTCCGGTTCGGTCCCCTCTTCAATGTGGTGATCACTGTTTCAGAAGGGGTTCCTATGTGGAGCCTGGGGACCGATGCTCCATCCGGAAACGCCCCATATTCTCTTCTGGCGGTGACCGCCAATTTCACCTCTGCACCAAGGGGGGGGGACGGGACGTGTACACATGCCGCAGAACTGGGGGCACACACGCCGCAGAACTGGGGGCACACACGCCGCAGAACTGGGGGCCCACACCCCGCCTCTTCTGCCACGAGCGGGGAAGTATTCACTAGGGATACAGAGATCCCGACTGCCGCCTTCCCAGTAGTAGTCCGTGGGACAGGGGGCATACTGAAACAAGCCCTGATCCTGCTCTCGCCCCAAAGCTGACCCCTTCGATACGGCGTGGGCGTTGCATTCGACTCCCCACCAGCTTCCGTGTCCCTCCGTCACTCCTGTGGTCCAATGCACAGGATGCCCAGTCCCCCGCCAACCGGGGCAGACCTTGTCCCCTCAGATGGTCTCGGGCTGGGCCTCGATGGACGTATAGTGCACGCTCCGAGGGCCCTCCTCCCCACCTTCCTCTCACATTACCCGGCCGACAGGCCTCTGGTTGGTGAACCGCCAGGTGAGGGACCAGGATACCCACAGAGCACAGCTCCCGTATGGGTCTCAGGAGGGGGTGCGCCCCCGAACTCCTCCACACACTGTCCGACTGACCCTCCTCCTTTCTGGCAGTGCCGGTCCCCTCCGAGGGACTACAGGCGCCCCAAGCCACCCCTTCAAACTGGCATAGTCGGTAATCTGTGCCACCAAGTTTACCGGGCCCATTCTTCACTTTCCCTGGGCCGATTCTTTCCCAGTTTCGGAACCGTTGTGCTGCATGAATTCACCTCTGCAGACTTCAATTTTCAAGCGGGGGGAGGGACATCAAATGGGGGCTCACGCCACTTCAAGGTCCTGGGTAGAGAGAGGAGAACACGTTCAGGGAACTTCCATGAGTGTGTCCCCTGGTGGCCTCGAACTTATGATTTTTCAGGCATTTCTTGAGCAGGTGAAGAAGCCAGATAGGTTGCAGACCAACCATCGACTAATACAGCCATTTACTAGCAGCTGAGAATCAACTGCCTCAACAGTCTTTGTTCAGACATTCTGCAACCTCTGAGGCCATAATATGCACAAGAGACACTAGCATGGGTGGAGGGGGTTAATTGCTGTAATGACAGTACGTAGCCAGCCCAAACGACTCAGAATGCACTGGCCTGACGTAATCCACCCCCAAAAAAAACATTTTTGAAAAACTGCTCTGCAAAGCTAACAGACAAATAAAGCCCTCATTCTATTTTGGAGGAAAAGACACAGGGCTGGGAGCACCCATAGAGGACAGTCCAGTGTTAAACCCTTGCATGGTGAAGGGTTGGTTCTTGCTGCCTGGCACAAAACGAAGAGCGGACTTTAGAATAGAAAAGGCTTTTGTGTGGTAGGTCTCGCCTGTAGTGCTCAATGTCTAACTTCAAGAGAATCATTTGCTTATGTCCCCAATAGAGGTTACACATCGAATAGCATGTCGGTAAAGTTATTTTAAAAACCTGAAGACAATCCAGAGCATCTAGGAGTGGTGATGCAGGACCATATCTGTGCCCATTCAGTCAATAGCACAGAGACCTGACATCAAACTGTGTTTTGCAGTCTCTATACAGTCAGACACAATCTTTAGTAAGTGTTTTAATTTGCCAAGCATTTGCTGGGCAGACTCCCAAACTACATACCATTAAGTGTTGAAGTATTGAGCTGGCATGAGAAAGACACAATCGCACAGATGGCCTGGATGCACAAGGCAAACATCTTCTTACCTAAGGAGTATACTTCTTTGGTTCTCTGTGATGTACGTAATTACTTCCCAAAACAGGATTCCTGAAAATATTAAACCAAGGTGGTTGTATTTTAGGAAATCATTTACTATTGCATTAATGGGGGTTTGGAGGGCTGCATCTCCATGACCCAGGCAAGACTTATTTCCCGAACCCTCTCAACTATAACGTTCCCAGTAATCCATCTGTGCTAGCATGGTTAAAAAAACGAAAACATTTATTTATAGTTTGAGGTAGTTATGCTTTTTATTTCCGGTTCCTCTGAGTAAATACACAGGGCAAACAAATGGGTCTCTGTCTATGGGCATACTGGCAAAAGCATTAGGCCTTGATCTAAAACTTTAGACATGGACCATCAGCAGTTGGATGACTTCCGCGGAACATGGGATGCAGAGAAGCAGGTCTGTTTCACTGCAAACTTTTTGTGCACCATGAGCATAGGTGGTGGCTTCTGCTAGAGGAAAAACCATTCCAGCAGCAACAGGGCAAGAGAACAGACTAACCCAATCAGCAGCCATATGCATCCCAAATTAAGAGTCAGACTCCTCACCATGGGGTCTCATGCATACCTATGAAAAGTCTAGCTCATCGGAATGTATCCTAGGTGTAGACAAGCTGAAGTCGCAAGGCCAAATATTCCACCTCAGTGGCATAAGGGCTCATGGTCACATCAAGATCATCATCTGCACCTGTAGTATTCCCAAACAATGTACAGAGTGTCAGATTCCACCAGGCCATCATCAATAATGCATTGAAGATGAGAAAGACCCTGCTGTTTAAATACTTTCAGGGAAGGTCAAGAAGGGTCAACCAAAAGGCAGTACTGGTGTGGACATCCGCTAAGCCAGAGACAGTCTCATATCCAGGGAGCCTCTGTTGCAGTTCCAACTTCCGCTCTATAAACTGTGGTAGCCCAAATACTCCACTCAATCAGGTTTGATGCTGATTGGGTCATCAAGGTAGACGCAGAGGCAACTTCTCAAGTCGATGAATTGCCAATGGCAGTAGACTGTGTCAACACTACCAGAGGTCTCTGCCTGCTTTATTAGGCACAGTAGGCTCCGACTGTTTCACAGGTTGCGTTGCCAAAGCTACTGGGGCTGCTTCATTAGAAATGTCCACCGCTAAATTATTTCCATTGTTCTGCTAAGGCAGACTTAGATGAGAAGCATACCTGTTCTCTGTTGGGCAAGAATGCAGATGATGGATGTGTGATATCGCTTTCTTTTTCGATGAAGAGTGGCGGGACTCACTCCTCAAGTGCAACCTCTTTCAGTGCTTTGTGGCTCTCTTTTTACGCCTCTGTGGGGACTTTGACAGTTTTAAACCTACTGCCCTCTGATGATTTTATGTTTGAGGGAGTGGTACTCTGATACGACTGACATGACTTGCAATGCGCGTGTTCGGTGCCAAGAACCAAAGACGCACACTGTCTGGATTGGTTAGAGTCATTTCAGTGTCAGGGTCCTCACACTGCTTGAATCCCGACGGCTTTGGAGGCAACAATTTAATGAAAAAACATCAACTTTGTTCTGGGGTGTTATGTTTTCTGTGAAGGGCATCTAACATGCATAAAAAAGGCAACTAAGGTCTGAGGGCGCAGCACAAGCTATGTATACCGACACTGATGTGAAATCCGGCATCAAAGGGGCAGTGTGTCGACGGATATTGCATGTGCACATCACACAGCGCCCCCTGCTGGAAAAAGGTTTCTGAGATCAGCGGACGCAGAAAAATACATCAAAGATGAGGAGTCGGTGGGAGGACGCAATCTATTAGAAATGCTTGTATTTGAGTGGATGCACGTAATGCCACCAATGACTCAATTACTCTACATCCCATACCGATCACTTAGCCTGCAAACGAACACTCATTAAAATGCTTGTCAACCACTTCTTTCTGCCTTTTAGTGTAACATTCCGACCCTGATGTTATCGTTTAAATTGCTTCTCATCTCATAAACATGCTTATATATGATTTAGAATGCATCTGTGTATACTGCACCAAAATGTTTCCTCTCAAAACTTGCCCGCTACTGCTACCGTCGAATGGATCTACATAGCTTTCATTATCAATTACTCTGAAAGGACCCCCACTTTTTTGCTCTATTTTTCCTTCTGTATCCCACACCGAAAACCTGTGCATCCTCAGAAATCCTGCGGGGTTACAAATATATATATCTTCAATTGCTTAATTAGCTGGTCACTAAGCCTTCAAATTGTCTAAACATTCATATTTTCATATCTGCCTCTGCCAATCTCCCTCCTCCGCAAAAATCCAAAACCACGAATTAGCGTACTTCATCACACCATATATATTACTGTGGATGCTTGCTTTGCACAAACCTTTGGTAAACTGCTATAAATATAAAATGAATAGCAGCTTACTGGTGCAAGATATGGGATTGTTTTGCACATGGAACTTGTCCACCATGATTTGTGCCATCTTTGAAACAGTGATTTACAAAACAATCTAAGCAGTCATTGAGAGAGGAATTGGCAGGCACTCAGTGTAGGGAATGAGTTCCTCCCAGTTAATAGATGTACCTTATGCATAATCTTTGTATGGTTACTATACCCTCAGGAAAGCATAGGTTCTCATCGTCTCATTCCGAGCAGATGTTTTGACAGAGAAACATGCCAGCATTTCATCAAGCCCGACCTGAATATTTCAACTGAGAAGCAGTTTGTGATGTTTCTATAGACTGTTTTCCGGTAAATAAGTTAAACAGGAGGACAAGTTCTCAAGCCTACATTGGGTTAAGTGGAAACAAACAACGGCAATAAAAGCTACAAATATGGTTTTAACCATCGGGTGGCTTTGCTAAAACACACTCTGGGGCCTTGGACAAGAGTCCAAATAGTTTCAGGTATTTCTGTAAAAACTATCCTGGTCCAAAGAGACCACCAACAGCCTAATTACAGCTACGTTTTCATTCTTGTATTATTCAAGACGCACAACTAAACACAAAAGGTGAATTACTGGAAGCATTTGAGAACAAACAGCGCTTCATTGAGAGTCAAAAAACAACATAGTTCTATAAGAGCATCTGTTTACCACTGATAGGTCAACAACATAAGGAATTAAAACAATATGGCAGTCTGACGAACAGCAAAGCCCTGGAAAGCTCCATCTCTCAATTGTGATAATCCAAGAACCCCTCAGAACAGGTATAACCGGTGATCAAAAGCTGCTAATAAATTAACCACATACCAGAATTCTCAGTCGAGATCTAGGAAAGATCGTCCTAGAGGAGAGTCTCTGCCTCACCGCACCCTTTTATTTCCAGGAAATACACACTTTTGTACACGATCAAACATTTTTCCGATTAATAAAGTCCATTAAAATACAATAACCAGAAAAATAATAAAACCACATTCCCAAAGTCAAGTATATAAAACAAATACAAAGCCCCTTAGTTTGGCCTTGTTAAACGATTGTACATAAAGGAAGGGTGATTTTGTTAGTGAAGTTGGTATTTTGTTTTAACCAGCAAAGGAACTTTGGTTCATTATGAATTGATAACTCTTATATTTTGGGTTGTATTTCTGATGATGAAAGAATCAAATGCACTAGAATGTGATGAACTGTACTATGTGTTATGCATTGGATAAAACGGATAATGTATTTTTGAATGTTTTTAAATGTTGATATATGAGGTTTTATTTATACGGACACCATAAATGAAATTTAAAAAAAATCAAAAAAATGAAATACGACACACTAAAGGAAACGTCAAGTGTAAATCTAGCAATTATAGTTGAAAAAGTAGTGTTCTCTTTATTTACAAGGAGCTGAGAAAAAGTTGACCAATGTAAAACAAGATAAATAAGCATACATAATAGAGCTGGTCTCCATTGTCTCATGCTGCACTTCCTCCAAATTGTGATAGAGGCACAATCGCTTCATCTTACACAGAGGGCAAAACATTAAGAAATGCATAACAGATTAGAGTGTCGTTTACAACAAGGATTTAATATTTCTGTAGGATCCTTTCCCCTTCAGCGCTTAATGAGAGCATTCAGAGGCGTAAACTTAACCGAAACCAAAAGGCTTCTATGAGGGGACAGATGAGATTAAGTCACCATATCCACCACTGGTCCCAGAGGGTAAAAATCCCTAATTGTTTTCTTTCTACCCTTCTCATTCTCATGTTTTCTCCTTAAATTTTGCTGACGCTGTGATCATCTCTGCATTCGTAGAGACCGCTTCTGGGTCCATGAATCAATCTTCCATTCTTAACAGCATGAAGTTCTCACTAATACAATTCAGCCAAGGGGTTTTAGTACCTCAAAATGATCAATTAATGATCACACCAGCAATCTTGTCAAGATGGCCACCGCCTTACATCAGACCGATTGGCCAAAAAAATCCGCATGCAAAAAGAATTGTCATCAACATACCTTATACCAGCTTCCATATATACACACTATACATCGGCGTAGTGCAAGGGACCACCAGCAGTTGACAGCACTTTTTACTTTATAAATAGTGAGGATGTGTTTTCATTGTGAAGCTATGGATAGTGGTATTAACCTGTGTCATTCTGTCCCTTTGTCTGGCTATATGATCTTTGAATAAGAGCATCCTATTAAAGTGAATCCCAAGATAATCATAATAACCACACACAGACACTTCGCACCATTGGGAAATATAGGTTTGAACTTTTGCTTGGTTTTAGAGACGCACATTACACTAGACAAATGTGCACGGGCCTTAAGCCCATGCTCTTCATATAAGAGGTATAATGCCTTTGGAGTCCTGGCCAATGATAGTTTCATCTGCTTAAACTACAGGTATTCCCTTAAACTCAATTTGTGGCACATGAGGACTACATTTCTTTGTAGGACTATTCAAGGAATGAGCATCTACATTAAACAGGTGCACTAGGATACACCAATGGTTTTTCCCTTTATTGACATTAATTTATTCAGTCATCCCTCTGTCCTGAATGTCACTCAGGCCTCGGAACCCTTATGGCGTTTAATCAAGATTGCCTACAAATAATTGGAATCCACATTTTTTCAAGTGTTCAGTCTTCCATGTCATTCTTAAGGTTTTGTTAACTGTTAATAGAAAAATTACTTCATGTTAGACATAGAAACAGTTTTGAGAGATTTTCTAAAAGGACTGTTAGGGGGGAATCTTTCAAATCCATACCTTATTGCAACCGTTATTCTGTTTAAACATACAATATACATTACTCACTTCTTTAACTTTTCCACTACCAAGGGATTCATTAAAATATTCTCCTGATGTTGCAGGGGACCACAGCAGATGTCAATCCCAACCAATCGGGACATGCAGTCCCAAGAGCAGAAAATCCCAGTATCATACAGGCATTAAGACGTTTAATGATAAAATTAAGTCATTGGCTCTACAGTGCATTGCCACCATCTATGAAGACAGGTAATCGTCAAGACTTTTAAAATAATGAATGGTGCCACTACTTGCTTCAACAATTCACTTTTAATCCTCTGGTGCAGAGGGTGAAACCAACTGTTATGGAACAGACTTGGCATGAAAAGGAAAACATCATGCTTTGACTGTTTGTTACTTTCATGCAACAGGTCATTAGTAAGGCGTGAAAATGATGGAGTTGATGTTTAAATTAAAAGCTTTATGAAAATAATTGTTCAAAATAAATGGAGCCTTTCTAAGAGCCCTAGCCCTATCCCTGCAATGCTCTCAGAATAACATCTTGAACAAATGAACAAAAATAAATAATACAGGCTAAATGCGGACATGCACAAGCTGTGGATATATAGAAGCTATGATGTCAAATACCAGCACATACATCGACAAATGGACCTCCGGCCTGAATGCCTTGGAAAGTGATCTTCCCCAATGCAAGGAGAGTTTAATACAGGAATTTGTTCGATTGGAGATTCCTTCCACGGTAACAGATTGCACCACTACATAGCTATTCATTAGAGAGCTTTACACAGAGGGCAGAAGACAACATACTATACAGACAGAAACAAAATAACCACAGAGTACTTTGACACAAAACAAGGGTACACTTTGTATTTTCCCTGAACTTTATCGATGTATTTGCAAAATTACATAATCCAGCTACAAAGGAAGAATCTTAAGCCGCATAGTTTGAATCTATGGTAATTCTCCCTCCCCAACAAGGATATGAAAATATTAAACATTTGCACTTTCGCTGACCTGGGGAATGCTGAGATGTTGCGAGCGACGTCATGGAATTAGAAAGGTTAAGATTAGCAGTAATACTAAGTTGGCTCTGCACTGCAGGAGGATATGGCGAAGTTGGTGTCAGTAGGCATTCCTCGCTCGCTTCCTCGTCAAGAGGCGGCAGATACTGGTTTATCAAGGCATCAAGAAACTTCACAATGAGCTCTGCGTAATCTGGAATTTGGGTTTGCTGAAAAACAAAAACACAGTTCTTTCTAACTGTTTTCAAATAGAGAACATTAATGACTTGCTTTTCGTTATCTGACCTTTTTTGCAGTCATGCGTACAGTCTTCATTGCTCATGTTTCAGGAAGATAGCTCAGGGACAACGTGCTCGCCTTGGAAGCAAGACACTGAGCAGCACAGGTTCGATCCCCGGGTACGCGCTTAGAAACCTCTGGGTATTAAGCACGTTTTAAATAACCTATTATATCATGAAATGGTTGTTCAGCGAAAACTTTCACTGTTTCTTTATCTCACCATAAAACCATATAAAATAACCATGTACAATTGACACATAAATCAACAATTATCCCAAAGTCAACTTGTGTTTGTAAAAATTCCAGCCACATTAGCATAAGAAACTTAAGACCAAATGCTATCATCATCACAGGTAAGAAAGATTAATATAGTTATGACAGTCAAGTAGCTAAACTACAAAATGTGCTAAATACAAAAGCTAAAATAAGTTACAAAAGTTGATTCACAATAAAAGGCAATGCAATCTGCAGAATGTGGCATAAAGGTGTACTGCGTGTCCCCTGAATACATTTATTTGAGCCACAGTCTTATAACAGAATGATTAATCATACAAATGTCACTTATTTCAGATATAATACATGACAGCTATGCTACAGTCTCTCGAAGTTCCTGAAAATCCTAAACAATCAAACATGCAGTGTAATATTGGCATTTATTGCAACCAGAGATACAACCATACATTTTCCTTTTTGACCACACTGTTCAAAAATAGGTATAATGTATGTGATAAAGCCACATCAGAAGAATACATTACTTACCACCAGTTAATGTTCCTTGATGGATTAGTTCTTTATCCTAAAGCGCTTTTGCATACAATGCTAGGTATTCTCTTTTCAGTGCCAGCTGTCTTTAGTTAGTAGTTTTTTCATGGCAAGGGGGTGCATCATTGCTCTCCCAGGTGCCCATGCGCACCTCTACATTAGGCAGGAAGTCTGGACCAGTATATACGGAGCAGCCGTGTGCCCTGAATTCAGTTCTACCCTTTCCCAACCATGCAGCAGGTGAGGGATTGCAGAACAGATTAGGTGTACAAGCTAACTGCAAAAGATGGTAAATTTGAGAGGGTGATGAGAAAGGTGGGAGGATGGACGAATCCACCAGAAAGCACATTGTACAGAGATAAGACATGTTTTTTTAATGAATTTATTCCTCCCATAGATTCCTCATCTTTTAGAAGATGTCCCTTAGGCTGGGAGGATAGCTCAGGGACAATGCATGTGTCTTGGCAGCAAGACAACGCAGAGCAACACAGGTTTGAATCCCAGTCCCATGCTAAGAGACTGGGCTCCAGTATTAAGCATGTTATAAAAGACTAATAGTGGTACATGCATCTGGAGGAGGGAGGCCAGCGAGAAATCACCACCTACACCAGAAAAATATGGAAGATTGCCCAGCCAAAGTGAGGGTCATGCCCTTACAGAGAATTCCTGCAGTGTTTTTGGCAGACGTGTGTCACAAATCCCACATGGCCACGTGACAAATGTCCAAGGTAAGGATGCCCCCCCAACCCATCTCTGCAGGGAGGTGGCAACAAAGCGTCTAGTAGAATGAGCCCAGAAACCTTCAGGAAACTTTGCCAGCTAGACTCAGGAATTCTGAGATGCAGAGGATGATCATCTGGACAGTGTCTGTTTAGTTACTGCCCTGTCCGCACGAGCAACAACATAACCGGCAAAGAGCAGGTCCCCCTTCCAGATGTCCTCGTCTGAGACATAGTAGCTGGTGCACTGCGCAGGCACCAGCTGATGAACCTCAGCTCTATATTAGAGGAGTGAGGTGGAGGGAAGAAAAACACGGGAAGATGAATTGTCTGAGAAAGATGAAATTCTAACAACCTTGCACAGGAAGGCGATATCACTCGCAAAGTCGCCTTCTCCTTGGAAAACACAAAATAGAGAGGTTTAGCAGGCAGAGCCTGGAGCTCAACCACCCGTCTCCCCATAAGCACTGGCTACCAGGAAAATCACAGTAAGGGTGAGCAGTCGACATGAACAGGAATGCAGGGGGTCCCAATAGGATATTAAAATCAAATTAAAATTTCATGCACGGACAACAAACTGGCATGGGGGAAAACTAGTTACACAAACCCCCACAAATAGAGCGGAGTGTGTACTGAGTGTTCGGTGTTGGGTGGCTGGGGACTGCTGAACACCCAGCCACTCCTGAACCTTCCCTTGCACCGCTTGCAGCTGAGGAGGAAAGACTGCTTACGGAGGAGGAGCCCGCTCAGACGCTGCAACGTGCCTTTCGCGAGCTTCTTGGGTGCCCAGTCTATGGGTATTAAAAACACAGGCACAGCGGCAGCGAACATTGACCAGAAAAACTATAATTCTGTAAAAAGATTTGATCCAAGCGGTTTCAAACTATTTGGAAGTAATCAAAATTCCATTACCACTGTGCCATTACCGCTGTGCCTCTGTGTCTCAATATATAAGTGACTCTAGTGAGGGGGGAAACAAAATGTGTTGGCTTTCATGACCATCACTACTATGATAAAGTTTGCCTGTGGAAGTGAAATAGGCAGTCCCCTGCACGAGGAACCAAGTCCGTCTTTTGGTAGATATCTCAAATGAACCCATGCTTCTGAAAGTCTTCAGCTCTCTCTGCATGAGTTAACCCTACAGGAAAGGGATCTACAAGATGGAGGGGTATCTGGGAAAGGGCACAGAATGCGAGGATTTACGCAAAATTATAAAAAAGTTTAAAAAACTTACTTTGAAAAAAAGGAACCAGGACTACCCACAGCCCATTAAAGCGAAAGGGACTGCACAGAACTTTGAGTCTGTCACAAGTGTTTTGTTATGATCCCTCAAATGAGAAAACACTTCTTGAGAGAAATGATTTGACAGACGCGGAAATCCTGAATATTGATTCTGCAATGATGGAAGAGCCAGCATACCAAGCAGAGATAAATCCTACTAGTAACACAGAGGACCTAAACAGCTTCAAAGAGTGGATTGGCACAGAGGCGTGCGGCAAAGATAAGCTACTGGACATGCAAACTCATTCTAGGAGAGCTGATGATAACATGAAAGATAGAACACAGCCACCAAAACAAATCCAAAACTCCCAGAATTAAATGACAGCCTTTCCGAAGACAAACAAGGAACATATGAGAAGAGCAGGAAATAAAGAATTGGCAACAGCAACACTTTCCCTGTTGAAATTGACTGAGTGCTACGATTCACTCATTCATTGCAAGGAATACAAGGAAATATAAGCCCAAAAAAATGTGGCAAAGGGAAAAACTCAAGTCCAAGTAACATCAAAGGCCCTGTTGGACCGCACAGGAATATCTGGAAAAGAAGGGGGGGGAAACAAAAGGCATAAATAAGAACAATGGGGAAAAGGAAAGTAGTAACAAACAAGCAATGACAACCATGTTCTTTCTGCCCCGATCCAAGCACGATCAGAAGAAGCATCTAACCAGGGAAAAAGCTAAAAATATACAGACTCAATTTCATCAACATCTTGTCTGGATGACTCAGTTTTTTCCCCTCGAAATGAAAACTACACCAGAAACCCAATAAACTAAACTCCATTCCAGGTGCACTGCAACATGATGGCGGCACTAAACATCTCTCTAGCCCCTTTCCTAAAGCTGTAAGAAGTGATCAATGAGAATTATAAATATCAGGCCACTTTATTGGCAAAGATTCACTATTTAATTTATGTGGAATCATCTATCTCTTCACTCACATCAAGAGTTGATCAGGAAGCAGTTACCGCAGTCACACTACAAAACAAGCTGCAGCAAACTTTAATTGCAGAAAGAGCCAACAAGAAACTTATACTAGGTACACTACTGGAATTTGTGAAGGATTGTGAAAAAATAAATCATCAAAAAGGGAAAGGAGTGAAGCAACAGTCAACCACTTTTTCCTTGAATATTGTGCCCCAAAAAGGGGATCAGTCAGAATGTGATATCTTAACACAATACTAAGCTAAACCTGCGCAATCCTCTTCGATCAGCACCACTCAAAAGGAATTGGTGGTTAGAGAGAATCCTGTGGACTTGGATAGTTCAATCACAACAAACCGTGTGGCGCCCCGAGCAAGATCGGGGGGGGGCCTGAAAATGTGACTAAGATAAATGGAACAGCTCCAGAATTGAATCAGAAAACTTCAACTTCAAACGACCAGGAAAACTACTTCCAATATTAACAGTAAAAGAGGGTCATTCCTATTCAGTGTTTCAGAAAGTGGAAAAAAAAGAATTCCAAACAGGGAACAAAGTATTTCAAACAAATAGATAAAAACTGAAATCCCACACATCTTAGAAAGCCAAAATCCAAAGCAGGACCTGTTTTTTTTCCAAAAGATCTCATATCCTCTGAACCACCAAGAAGATGGAACCCACCAGAAATGTTGGATTTGGGGAGCATGTGGTCTCGGGAAATGCCCCAACTGAGAGCGCGAGAGCCCAGGAAATACACAGGAAGGTCAAGTCACCAATGAGGAGAGTGACTTGATCAACTTGTCAACATACTCGACTGAAGATATCGAGGATGTGATGGGGAAAAAATCTAATATTAATAGATAGCATGTTTGACGAGAAATCTCCTGAGATCAGGGACCAGATGTACTAAGAGGTCGAAACCAGAGAGGATGCATCAACAATGGAGGAAAAGCAGAATAAAATTAATAATTCAAGGAAGCAGCGGGTGAACGGGGCAAAGCAAAGAAAAATACAAGAATTGGTGCACTCCTAATCTGGTAAAGTTTTTATGAAAATAGTCAAAAACAAATGTCAATTTAAATTAAGGTGCGGGGGAGGAAATGAGATCCTGGCACAAGACCTGCACACATAATAAAACACAAGAAAGAGAAGGCTCAAGCTTTGAACCCTCCCGTCCCCTGCACACTGTTGTGTGTTGGCTAAACCAACTACTGTAAACTCAAAATTATTAATTCTGTTTGTAGGTAATAATAATAGACCAAAAGCAAATTTTTTAAAAACACAAAAATGTGTATATTTTGTTTTAGTGTTACAAAAAAGGTTTTTGAAGGCAAAAACAGTCTTGAAGGCAAAAGCAGTCACAATATACTTGCAAAAGAAGGAACAATTTGAAGAAGTGTTGCTAGTAGTCTGTTTTTCATTTGGTGACGTGTTTCGAGGTTGAAAACCCCTTCTTCTCAGGCCTAAACAGACTATAAACAAATGGTGTATAACACATTGTATTTGTACATTCATGATAGAAGGATTGTAAAGTTAACAGGTTAGAGAAAACAGTTAAATCATAGCACTATTTACAAAATATGAATAATAAACATGTTAGTGTATTTATATTCACATTAGTTTGTGTCACCTATAGTTCAAGTGAACAAAGTCAATCTTGTAATGATTGGATTTATAAACAGCCAATAGTGGCTCATCGGATGGGCCCAAGGCCTGTGTGGATGGAGGTCGCAAAAGCAAGCCAGAAGAGATACTAGCCAAATTATTGAAAGGAAAGAAGAAGCAGTTGGGAAGCTCAAAAAAACAAAGACATTCTCTTTAATACCAAATCAAACATGTGGTGAGAAACGAGAGGCACGGAGGAGCACCAGCAAAAAGCAAGCCATTCACTCATCAATGTGGGATGGAGAACCGTCAAATGTCAGGGACACGATTTGACACACCATAGAGAGCAGGGAAATAACTTACCATTTCTGAGATATGATAAAATGGAAAAAGGAAATATGAAAAAAAGGTAACTCGGAACCCATTGCCTTATCTAAATCGTCTTTTTAAAGTGGACGTTGGTTTGATATTGAACCGCCATAACGTGCTCAGACTGTTTCATCATATCCCGGCATATCGGTTTAAGAAAACACAAGACATTAAAACGGTGAAATTCCCAGAAGAGGAATCCACAGATAAAATGATTCTCCATTTGCACTCCAATTGAGTAAAAACACCATTATTGGAAACAGCCAACTCCCTCCTGCCCTTAGGATTTGAGCTGTTAGAGGAAACCGAATGGAGCACAACTGTTGCAAGCACCTGCCTAAAAAGAAACCCCCTCACTGGAGGCGACATAATAAAGGACCGGAAAGTTACACAATCATCGGTGAACTACCCTGTCACTGACGTCCTGGAATACAAGAGGCTTTAATCATTTATATAATGTTAGCAAAACAAATTTTAAAAAATATGCAATCACCTGTCTACAAGAGACATGGAAGGTTTCCTCCAACCATGGATGGCTGTAGCATGCATTTAAACCCCCGTCTCTAGGGGGGCCAAGGGTAGACCAGTATCGGGCCTCTTAACTCTCATCAAACAAGGAATCGGCCTGGGGATTATAGCATCATGGAACGTAAATCCCTTCTTACAGGTAGTTCCTTTATCCACTGAAAATCCAAAAGAGACCATGCGAAGGATCTTAATACTGAATGTTTACTGGAACCCGGTGGCTATACAAGAAATAAACGTTATGGATAGCATTGTAGGCATGGTGGATAAATACCTACCTGAGCGAAATCCCCCCCAAATTCTAATATGCAGAGATCTCAATTCTGCTGTTTGGATAGAAGGGGCAATCCCATTATACACTTTGACAGTATGAGCAACAAAGATGAGGCAAGAGCAGCTGCCTGGTTAATGGTCATGGACTCCATGAGCTTGGAAATGTTAAATGGGTAAACAAAAGGGAACCTTCCGGGAAAAACTACTTGGACAAATGGATCTAAATTCAAGACCCTAAACTACATATTTGCCTGTCAAGAGGCCAGAAACCACGTAAATAAATTGGAAGTGGTAGCCGTGACAAAAACCACTCCATCTTGAAGCCGACAATGGACATAAAAAGTTGATGTCCAAAGTAAATGAATAGATACATGGGGCCTTAATTATATTGGAAGGCAGAAACCTTATCCGTATCCTTCGGAACGATATATTGAAAAACTGTTGGCGAGGTACATGCGGCAAAGCGAGGAAGGGGGTGGCGTAAACTACATCCCTCTATTGCAAGACTATAAGATGCAATCCAATAAATATGGCAAGATTAAAACAGTATATAAAAATAAAACTGATGCCTTGATTGCTGAAAGAAAGGCGATATTAAGATCTGATCTGCAAAAAATTGGCTCCTCAAATATTATAGCAAACATGGAGGCTAGGAAACACAAAAAACTAAAATATAAGACTTGGCGAATTGCCCATAAAGTTCAACAAAATCGAACGTAAAGCAGAGGGCATGCTCAGAAAAATGGCCTTGAAAAACATAAGGGGCATGTGGCAACTGATAAATGAGAAACAAACCACAAGGCCCGAAATTGCCAACAGGGAGTCCTCTTGCACTACTATCGAGCCAAAGCTTTCTATTAAATGTACATAAATTCAACATCCTCGGGGAAATCATCCAAATTAGACTCAGAATTCACCGTGTAAATTTTCAAAAAGAAACCGTTTTAGTCCTACTGGAGTGTTTGGTACACCCATAAACCTTCAATGAGAACATGTAGAAAATATTTAGCAACAAAACATTTGGAGAGAAAGAATCCCCCACAAAACAATAATTTCATAATGTGTCATTCAATACAACTCCTGTTTCAGAAAGATTCATGTTTAAAAAAAAAATAATGAAACGATGATGAGATAACATACTATACAATAGTAAATACCAATCACATATCGGTGTTCTGGTTACACAGAGAACCCTATTCAACACTCCTAAGGTCAGCGTGATCCAGACCTATGTGTGTATATCTTAATTTCTACTGTGTTCACAATGTCCAAATGTGCTCCAATTGTTGTTTTTAGTAAAACAATTTGTGGCCAACGCGTTTCGGAATCTGTATCCTTCTGCAGGGCATTTGGAGCAAAATGTTCCCAGTGTATTTTAGGTACTTTATAACCTGTAAACACACAGGTATAAATACTTAACATATTCCGCACTGATAAATGAGACAATAACACCTCAGGATGCAATTCTGACTAATGCAGTAACTGAAGAAAAATTGATCCGCTACTATCAGGATTTATCTGGACCAAGCGAATCACAGAATCCGGCTGTTATGCCTAAAAAAGGGGGAAGTGGTACATAGCCATGGACGAACTAGTTCGGGAGGAGATAATTAAAAAATAGCAAAAAGCGAGACTGTCCCAGGCCCTGATGGTGTGACTTATAGAGTAATTAAATCTGATAAAGTGGCATAGACCCTGTTTATCTTGAGATTGTTCAAGGATGTCTTGGAAAGGGGCGAGATTCCAGAATCATGGTAAAAGGCAATTGTTGTACCAATCTACAAAAAAGGAATCAGAACTGACCCAAACAATTATCGCACGATTGCTCTGCTGGATGTTCTGGGGAAACCTTTGGCAGCAATATTATTAAAACATCTGCAGGCATGGGCGATGTAGACAAAAAGACAGGACCACTGGCAAGCGGTTTTTATCAAGAGTGTAGGAATTTACCTTAATTTATTTCTGGTCAACCCTTTGAAATTGAAGGCAAAGAACAAAATTAAACTATACGTGGCCTCCATAGATCCTCAAAAAGGCTTTCAACAGTGTGGAGAGACAACTGCTCTGGAAAAAACTCTCAAAGTGGAACTGCCCGACAGATCTACTGGAAGCAATAAAAGCACTCTACAAAGACACGAAAGTCCAGATAGACCGAGTTCAGATGCATGCTTTCAAGAGAAATTCTGACACAGAGAGGGCTAAAACAAGGCTGCCTTCTGTCGCCAACACTCTTTAATCTTTTCGTCTCCGACCTGCATGAAGGCCTAAACGAGGCCAGAGCCTTGCAGACAAAAAATGAACAGCTCCTCTTTAGGGTGGTCTCGATATGCTGACGATATTATCCTTAAAGAACTTACTGGACTACAGCAGAGATAGGCCTCAATGCAGAGCAATGTAAAAAAAACGACATGCAAATCAATGAATGGAAATCAGCCATTAGGATCAAAAGAGAGGAAGACAAATATTCCTTTGCATGGACTCTGAATAATGTTGAACTTCCCAGGGTGAAAGAGATGGTTTATCTGGGAGTATCGAATGGTTTGAATATGGAAGACAAGCCGAGACAACTGGCCTTGTGGATACGAGTGAAAATGCTAGCGGCTCAAGCTATAGCAATCATTAAGAAATATGGCAAGTTTTCATTCAGACCAATTTTGGACTTTTATAAAAAACGAATGTAGTCCCAATCCTTACATATGGAGCTGAGGAAATGCTGTCATTTCCATGGCGACTGTTGAATACACTAGAAGGTCTCTTTTGGAGATGTGTCTTACATTTGGCCAAGAACAGTTTCATCTGCGAAAATAAGACATGAAATGGCCCTAATCTCCATTCATGGAATAGCAGTCTGGAAAACTCATGCCAAATACTCCAGATCAGTACTTGATATTAAAAATAAGAATGCAACTGAATACTTCCTGTTGATGGCTTGGAATCAAATGTGCAAGGAGATCATGGCACAAATCGGGATCACTGAAGAAACCTTGATTAGAAACCCAGACTTGGTGAAGAAGAAGTTGTGGCAGGCAGAATGGATACTGACAGAACAAGCCAGACGCCAACATAAGCTGCAAAAAAGAGATTTGGCTGCAGCAAAGAGTACAATGTCCCACCAAAATATTTCATAAAGTTTCTGAGCTTACGACACCATAATGCTTTCTTGAAGCTCCATTTAAATATTTGTCCTACATTGGACTTGTTGAAAGTATTTGAGACTCCACCGCAGAATGTCATGTGCAGATTTTGCCAAGAGAAGGAACAGCAGGATACCCTAAGACACTTAGTCCTAAGTTGTACGGGTCTCACAGCGTTAAGGACAAATCATGTGGGGAGGATCATAATGACAAAGAATTAAATCTCTAACAACGACTGGTGGAGAACAATCTGTGTAGGATAAGATTTCAGACTAACATGAGCAACACTGGACTTCTTGAAGGAGATTTTTTCTTCTCTTCCTGCAACCTAACTATACCATGAAGGAACGAACCGTGCAGCAGAAAATTCTGTTTTCCTAACGTGAACGATTTGAGCTCAGATAAAGGTTTTCTTTTAAAAAACCAAATATCTTAATAAAAAATAAAAATTAAAAAGAATACTACTTTTCTTACTTTAATGAGAAAAATAGAAGCCATTTATCGCTTCACAGGTGCCCATCTGGAGGACCATCTGGGTCAAAGAAAGCAGGATCTCCAGAACAGAGGAAGGAGGACAGATGAAAGGCTCCAGAACTCTCTCCCGGAACCAAGCAAACATTCAGAGCCACATATAAATGAACACAGTGCCTGGCCTCTGAGCAGAAAGGAGCACATCCTGGACATCATCTGGAAAGGCCCAATCCTTAGATCTTAGCCTTTGAGTAGACACGCATGATGGTTTAGACTGGTGATGCTCATATGGAGGTCTTGCCCATTCGTCCTCCCCGAGGGGTGGAGCAGTTCCACCACTGCCAGGAAGCACTGGGGAGGGCAGACATGTCGAGAAGCTCCAGGAAGGAGGTCTTCCCGGCCAGCCCGCAATGATCATAATCAACATGGAACCAAACTCCCATAGTCTCCGCACTCGGAGCAAGTACTGGTCAAGTACTGCTTGGCTGCCTTGGTGTCTCTCTGCCCGTTGGCTCCTTCGTGCGATTTGAATTGGAGAAGCCTGAGCCCTTTGAGAAGAGCTCCACCTCTTGGGCGACCAGATTGGTCTATTCAATATAAACAACGCGCACGCACACCTCGGAGCAAATACTGGTCAAGTACTGCTTGGCTGCCTTGGCGTCTCTCTGCCCGTTGGCTCCTTTGTGCGATTTGAATTGGAGAAGCCTGAGCCCTTTGAGAAGAGCTCCACCTCCTTCGCGACCAGATTGGCCTATTCAATATAAACATTGCGCTCGCGCACTTGGAGCAAGTACTGGTCAAGTACTGCTTGGCTGCCTTGGCGTCTCTCTGCCCGTTGGCTCCTTCGTGCGATTTGAATTGGAGAAGCCTGAGCCCTTTAAGAAGGTGACGCATCTGGACTCTGTTATACAGTGTATCTGGACTGTGTTTGGACCTTTGTCCTTTTCCTTGGACTTTATTTGGATTTTACTATGATTTATGACCATTTCCACTCTCTTTGCAGAGCTCCACCTCCTTCGCAACCAGATTGGCCTATTCAACATAAACAACGCGCACTTGAAGCAAGTACTGGTGAAGTATTGCTTGGCTGCTTAGCTGCGCAGCCAGCAGTTGTGGTGACCAATTATAGTCCTTTACTGCCTCACTGCCTGAGCGATTGGCAAACCATCATTTTAAGTTCTGACTGTCCTGTGCAGTAAGTGCTCTTTTCCTTCAGGTCCATTTAGACACGCTTCCATGGCGTACTCCTTAAAAACTGGTATGCCTGTAACTATGAATGCTCTGCAAAATGATATGGTCACCCCGCTTTCGCGCACTTTATGCGCGTCTCACAAATCTATTACATTGACTCCAGTCAATTTGGTGTCTGCCATGAAGGGGTTTTCTATGCCAGCTCCGTCTTTTCTGAGTGACAGTATACCAAGCACATCAAGGCTGTCTGTTCCCTCTGCCCCAACAGATGTACCACAACCCATGCGCAGCTCAAACTTCTCTTCCCATCCTCTGTCAGATCACACTATGCTTCACACCCCTCTTCCCCGTTTCTCCCTTCTGACGAGAGGGCCAGTGAATTTTACAGCGCCCTAAACCTCTTCCCCCTGCTCTGACTCAGACCTTTCTTTATACGCGAACCAATGCGAGTCACCAACTTCTATGTTTGTTAAATCGCCGGGTTCCTAGACAATTGCACCAGGTTCCGCGTCCACTTCAGATTCCCCAACAGTGTCTTTTGTGTACCCCACTCCCCGGAGAGCTTGTGCACCAGCACCTCATGCATCAGCCCTTCCCACCCTGCCCATTCCCCAGTCCTCTCCCATGCTCGATGTTACATTGTGTCATAAATCACCAATGTATCAACTGAAAAGGATACGGTAACCAATAAAGGATACAATTTGGTAGGGCTCTTCCGGATCCTACTTTCACACGACTTGATTGTAGGCAGGTCAAATTAGACCTTCCAAATGATACAACTCTCTGACTGGATGAAACAGGCAGAGAGATGGATCACTGGAAATGGCTTGGGAATTGTGTAGGAAGTATGCCTAGGATAGATAAAGTATCATAAGAAACTGTCCCAATCGAATTACTAAGATAACACAGTTTTAGCATTAATTCAGACACTGACCTTATGGCAAAAACTGAAGTAATCCACGAAAGTTCCTTGAAGAAAACCAGGAGTTGAACAACGACAAAGGAAGGGAATATTAGAGTAAGGGAGACTTATCCCGAACGGCACGAGGCTCTCGCTAGATACCGGGTTGGTGCACCACAGGATAGCGTCCAAAGTACTGTGCACAATAACTTTCCAATAGTTCATGAAATACTTCCTTTCCCACGATGAACAGAAATTAGAATTTCACCTGTTAACTGTCACAGGTACCAAAGGTTAAAAAATAGTTCAGAAAACCATGTGCAGGATAGCACGCGATAGAATACACGCAGCCAGGCCAGCCGCGCGTGAAAACAGCGTCCGCGTGTAGATATTAGCACGCAAACAGGATACACGCAGCTCAGGACAGCCGTGCTTGCAGACAGCGTCCGCGTGGAGATTTGACACGCGAACAGGATTCACGCAGCTCAGGACAGCCGCGCTTGCATACAGCGTCCGCGTGGAGATTTGGCACGCGAACAGGATTCACGCAGCTCAGGACAGCCGCGCTTGCAGACAGCGTCCGCGTGGAGATTTGGCACGCGAACAGGATTCACGCAGCTCAGGACAACCGCGCTTGCAGACAGCGTCCGCGTGGAGATTTGGCACACGAACAGGATTCACGCAGCTCAGGACAGCCGCGCTTGCAGACAGCATCCGCATGGAGATTTGGCACGCGAACAGGATTCACGCAGCTCAGAACAGCAGCGCTTGCAGACAGCGTCCGCGTGGGGACTTGGCACGCAAACAGGATTCACGCAGCTCAGAACAGCCGCGCTTGCAGACAGCGTCCGCGTGGAGATTTGGCACGCAAACAGGATTCACGCAGCTCAGAACAGCCACGCTTGCAGACAGCGTCCGTGTGGAGATTTGGCACGCGAACAGGATTCACGCAGCTCAGAGCAGCCGTGCTTGCAGACAGCGTCCGCGTGGAGACTTGGCACGCGAACTGGATATACGCAGCTCCGGAATTAGCGGGTGTAGGAAAACACGCTCAAAAATAGGCCAAAGAAGTTGCTGAAGGGAATGCGAGAACGCAGGTCCGGAGTTCAGCTACCAAAACGCCAAAATTGACTTAATCAGAAGCAGCGATCAGAGTTTCCACGCTGCTTATGTACGCACTGCCGTGATACACGTGACGGACCTAAGTCACATGAATTTTAACAACGTGAAAAATGCAGATGTCGTTTTCCGGGCAATGCATCGAACAACCTCCATTTTGAGTAGAATGGTCTAATGGTTCTTTGGGCGTAACTCATTTTGTATGGAGAGGTCGTTCCTGGTCCAGAGGTATGTCCAGTAGGCATGACACATTGGTCGCTATGCACCTTAACTTACAGAGCCTCTTCAAGTTATATGAAGGGCTAAATGCAAAAATGTGTGATCAATCCACTCAAATGCAACACGCGTTGTCTTTACTCGAAATTCTGATTCGACACTCTGAGCCCACCCCTCAAGATGATACAAATACAGATTGTGTACCTATCGATCATGTTTCAATTATCACCATAGGTTCCCCTGTACCCCAGCACTCTTCCCATGCTCCTGCTCTACCTCTGTTCAAAGATGTAATCACCTCAGACGTGGAGGTTGAGGATGCTGCCCGTGTTCTACCTTCTCATGATTTTTGGATCAGTCTCCCGCCCACGCCGGTTACTAGTAAACCCCCTTCATCTACACCCCCCTCTGCAAGCAGCGAGTTCCATCGAGGCTGTGGCTACAATTTCATTTCCAACTGCCCTAGCCAAAAAAAGTTCCAAGGTGTCTCACCCTTTAAACAAAAAGAACAAAAATCATATAACTTTGAGACTCCCTAAACAAACTATGAAATCCTTTTTTCATATGCTAAAACCAAGGCTAGACAAAAACAAGTCTACTGAAGAAATAGCCCAGGTGCCTCAAGTACCAAATAAAGAAATTTTGACTACTTTTCCACTCAAGAGTCTACTCCTTTGCTGCAGGGCCTAGTGGTTCCTCCGATAGCTGCTTCCATCCTGCCCACACCCTATCCACCGCTAGACGCCCTAATTCGAGAGTTGGACCACACAGACTCGCTGCAAGCAGCTAAACATGTCAAAAAAACAACTGTGCTTATAGGTGTAAATAACAATCCTGCTGCCACTGCTAAAACGAGCCCAAATGAGGTTCATGATCAACTGACCAAATACGTAAGGCAGAAGATTCTTACTTAGCGCTACGCGAGCAGGCTACTGCAGTTGTACCTTCCCAAGTGCCCAATGGGCCGGACTCTCAATTGCTCCAATGGCTTCTTCCAAGTGCTGCCCGCCTGAATATATGTGGCTCACAACGTCTACCTCATCCTAGTAGCATCGATCACCCAGTTCCCCTCCGGTCCTTGGGTGCTACTCACCCTTCTCGGAATCCTGATGTTCAGACGACCAATTTCAACCCACAAGATGCCCCTGCGATGGTATCTAGATATCATGCCTCAAACACTCTGAAATGCCATTCTCTAATTTTAAAATGCCGAGAAGGTAGTTTCGGCACCTATGATCTCAACAGACGCAGTGTGCTGAACATCTTCTCAGAGCTTGTTGAGTTAGAAGATATTTCTTCCAGCGACATCAAAACAGATTGAGTTCATTTCTGACTCTACTTGTCCGGTGGTGCGTCTGTGGATTCCCTCGGGGATTGTTTTAAATACTATTTGGAAGTCAAAAATGCAGCTTTTCAATATGGGTTTTCTGTTGGCTCAAGACCCAGCTTGTAAGCTTCTGACACATCTAAGAATGAAGTAATTACGAGAACACCTAATCCTGAATATCCCTACATGTCGTAACCATTATTAGTATCCCGGCGAGAGTCAAGCAGAATGCAACAGCATTCTGATTGGCTCTCGCCGGGTCCTTACCCGGCCGAAAATCCTTCAATTCTCAGCCGGGATTCCAGCCGCCTTTGTCCTCGGCGGGGGGCGTGGCAGCCTTCAGCCAATGAGGAGGCTCGAAGCGGGGCTAGCCCCGCTCCGAGCCTCCCCACGTCTGAGAGGCTGCCTTCGTCCCCCGCCGGGGACTCAGGTAAGCTTTTTTTTTTTTTTCTTCCCTTACCTCCCTGCCCTCCCCACCCCACTTACCTGCTTGCTCCTGCGTCCCCGGTGGGGGACGATAGCAGCCTCCAGCAGTGTGGAGACTCGGAGCGGGGCCCTCCCTGCTCCGCGCCTCCACACAGCTGGAGGCTTCCATCGTCCCCCGCCTGGGACGCAGGTCCGTTTATTTTTTTTTTTCCCCCTCTTTCTCTCCCCCTCCCTCCCAGCCCCACTTACCTTCTGCTTCTTTTTCTTTCTCGGGAGCGGACGCGCTGGGAACACTTGTGTTCCCAGCGCGTCCGCTCCCGATGGCCGCTTTGCATGGCGGCCATTTTCGTGGTCGTTTTTTTTTTTCTGTCCCGAAACGCCGCAGCTTTTAGTGCCCCGGTCACGCACATAATGCAGGCCGGGGTACTAATAGCTAAATGACCCTCGTGGCGGAGGCATTACCGACTCTGGTAATGCCCCAGGGCCTTCATTAAGGCCCTCGCTTCGCTCAGGCCTATAACTAAGGGCCCCGGGGCATTACCTGAGTCGGTAATGCCCCCGCCGCTCGGGTCATATTGCTTAAGTAAAACCTACAGAATGCTCCTTTACGATTGCAAGCTGGAATACACGAGGCCATTCACATCTGCAAGTTTCCATTTCCAAATTTCCGATAGAATATGATGTGATAGCATTACAGGAAACTTGGCTCATACAACCCCCTGCGTGGAACAATTATGAGATTGCATTGCTGCCAGCCATTGCAGGAATCAAGGGTCGTCCTTCCTCGGGCCTCCTAGTGGGGGGCAATATGTCGAAGGGTATTGCTGTTATGCCGTGGGATTCTGCTACTGTTGATATACAGCTTGTAAAAATGTCATATCCACCTCATATGTTAGTACTGATCAACATCTACCGTAACCCTCTCGGGCTGAAAGATGCTGCCTTTTATGCCAGTATGATTAGACTTCTTGACCTTGTTATTATTACCCCTGAAGTCACAGACACAATCATTGTTGGGACCTTAATCTTAACTGTTTGCATCCCAAAGGCAAAAATAATCTTGCCAAAGTTAATTGCTTGTCTTCGTTCATGTTGGAACGCAATTTCCACATGGTTAATGGCTCTATACAAGGTGACATCCGGGCCCGACCAATGTGGCGAAGCGAAACTATGTGTAGCATTATTGACTATATGTATATTCATACCAACCAGAGTGGCCGCGTTCAATCTTTTTGAAGTTACTCCCCAACTGCATAGCGACCACAACCTGCTAGCATTAAAAATCAATTGGATTTGTGAACCATCTAATAAGACCATGCTTCCTCAGAATCTAATAGTCAATAATGCTAAAACTCATTTTCACTGGTCTCATACTAATTTAACAGCTTTCTCTAATTTGGTCACCTGTAATAACAAGTCTTTGACCCCGACCGAATATACAAACCTTCTGATCTTATTTAAGAATCCAACAAAAACCACTAGAGCACCGAGGCCTGTTCATAGTCACTCCTTCAACCGTGTAGTCAAAGCCAGAAAGAATGAATATCAACGTGAAAAGAAATTAATTTGTAAATTAAATCAGCCTTCTCAGAATCAACAGTTGAGAACTGCAAAATGTAGATGCCGTATCTGGATGCAACAGCATCAAGCCCAAATCCTGCAGCACGACAGTGCTTAGATTAATAGCAAACAAAAATATTGCTGAAACTTGGGCCGTATTTAATCAGTGTGCCCAGCAGACTCAACCTCTAATGCAAGCCCACAATGTCACTGAGGCGCAATGGATACAGCACTTTACAACTCTATATGTGGATCCCAGTTTTTCTGATCATGCTCATAGACAAGAGTAGCAGAGAAAATGGATATTGGAATGTTCTTCTAGCATCCTAGAAGAACATATTAAGCATATTAGTTCCTCTAGAGCCATGGGTCCCGATGGCCTTAGCAACTTTATGTTTAAATCCAACCCCCCTATGTGGGAAAAAATCTTGAATGATCTATTTCAACAGATTATAGCATCACGTTGCTTCCCTCTTTCATGGAAAACCTCCATAATAGTGCCCATCCACAAAAAAGGTGATCGGACTCTGCCACACAATTATAGGCCCATTGCGCTTCTAGACGCTCCTGGGAAACTTTTTGCCAAATTAATCCTTCATGATTTAAACATCTGGACAAAAGCTACTACCAGAAGAGATCCATTCCAAACAGGTTTGTTAGCAGGCATGGGCACGAACATCAATCTGCTCTGCCTCAATGCAGTTAAATTTCAAGCACAGGCATCCAAACAGGCAATTTATTTTGCCTTTGTCGATCTTCATTCGGCATTTGATGCCATTTCTCGTCTCCTCCTGTTCTCTAAACGCAAAAGAGACAACTGCCCTCACACATTGTTCCAAATCATTCAATCTTTACATTGTGAAACATCCATCGCATCAGATTAACCTTAGACGGGTTGTCTACGGAAATTCCAACTGCCTGCGGCCTTAAACAAGGTTGTCTTCTCGCCTCTGCGATTTTCAATTATTTCATGCATGATGTACGGCAGGTCTTTGAGGCAATACCATCAGTTTCACCCAAACTAGACAATATTCAGATCCAGACCCTCATGTACACCGATGACCTGGTGCGGATCTCAAAAACCCCAAGTGGTCTGCAAAAACGACTTGATGCATTCAACATCTATATAGAGAAGAATGAACTGCGAATTAACACCATCAAAACTCAAATTGTCATTTACAGACCGAATAACCGGTCTAGAAATAAATCTATATGGACAATTAATCAAACCAATTTGGTGATAGTACCGAATTACACATATCTGGGAATGATATTTGATGGTGATGCCTCAGCATCTGGCCATTTTGATGTTGTGAAGCATATATTGGACGCAGCCATCTCACAGACTAGGGTTATACCACATCGTTTTGGCGCTTTCCCCATGAAGCCAGCTGTCATTTATTGGAAACAAAAAGCATCCTTGTGAATTTTATATGGTCTGAATCTCAACCACCTTGGTCTTCAAAAGTCTTAGACAAACTTGAGGCCAAGTTTTGGAAAGCAATACTCCATTTCCCCCAATATATTCCAGGGGTTTGGATACACTACAAATTAGGCTTAAACTCCTTACATGCGCAATATCACTGGAAGGTTTGCTCCTTATTTCGCAAATGTTTAATGGCAACCAACGAGAGCAATATTTTGAAATTTCTATCGGACTATGTATTTAAAACCAGTCATAATTTTGTCAAATGTTGGCTGCCTGCCATATATACCATCTTAGTACAAGCAGAAGTAACCATTGATGTTTTACTTAATAACCCTGACAAAGCTAAAAACCTAACCTATCGTCATGATTGGATTAACACCAGATATGAATGCCTACAATACAAAACTGCCTTTCCTGACAAATTTAAACATAAAAGTCTCGACTCAATGGAACCGTACCTGCTTAAGTTTCCCTCTAAAAAAACACGTTCAGGAATTATACAGATGTGCCTTAATTTGTGGCACACCCGTGAGCTGCTTTCCAAACGTAATCTTATTGAGTCGGATTTGGCCTTTTGTCGATTCTGTTTAAACATCAAAGTTATGGAAACTTTGGAACATGTGATATCTTTATGCCCAGCTTTAATTTGTGAACGCTTGAAAAAATGTTCTCATCATTGCAATCATTTAGGAATCTTGGATCCTACACAAAGATGGTCCATACTGTTGTGCACCACTAATGTCTCTTTACAAATAGCAATAGCAAATTTTCTTTGTGAAAGTAAACTATTAAGCAATATCTCATATTATGCTTGTTTTATGAATCTTATTTTATTTTTCAATTTTCTAGATTGTTTTAGTTGTAAAGTTTTGTATTTTGAAAAGTTGATTCAATTCAACTATATCAATAATACAAAATTAAAAAATAGTCTCCTGAGTACTAGTGGGATGACTGGGATTGGTGGGAAGGCATAGAGGTGATCGGAATTCAGTTAGAAAGTCAAAGCACTTCCCAGAGGTCCATGCAGTGGAAATTCCCTGGCGCAGAACATCTTGTACTTCCTGTTCACAGTAGAAGCAACAAGGTGCACTTGAAGAGTACCCAAAAAGGTGAGGATCTCCTCCAGAACTTCCAGGAAGAGCACCCACTCATGGGCGTCTGATGTTTGTCTGCTCAGAGAATGTACTAGGGCGTTCACCATCCTGCAAGATGGACCGCCGTGAGAGACACGTCCTCCATCAGGGCCCAGAACTACAGTCTCATTGCTTCTCAGCACAGAAACAACAACCCAACACTACCCAGTCTGTTGAAACAGTGCATGGCCACGTTGTCGTCCATCAAAACTAGCACAGTCCTACATCGCAGAGTGGAGAACGGCAAATGGAGACAGCCTTACTGCTGCAGCAAATTAATGTGTTCTTAAGATTCTGTTGGAGAGCAGAGTCTGCTCACCGCAAAATCTAAAATAATTGGCGGCAGCATTGCTGAAGCAAGAGCCCTCACAGAAGAACAAGTTACTTACCCCTGGTAACGTTCTTTCGATTGGATGTTCCTCCCACATCTTTGATATTTCCCAATATCCAGCTTGCTGCATCAGAAAAATAAATGTCCCAGTAGAGGACGCTGTGTGTCGAGTTGATGTCCCTTGGAGGCCACTGTGCCGATATCAACATCATCACAGGTATAAGTAGCGTGCAAAGCGTCTGTTGCTCAGTTCCGTTTTGAAGAGAAGGAGCGTCTCAAGTTAGACGTTTACTACCCTTGAGGGAGCGCAGACTGTAACCACAAGGGAGGTTTTACTGCGGGGAAGGACAGGAGGGGCGATAAGGAATAAGTGGGAGGAACATCCAATCAAAAGAACGTTACCAAGGGTAAGTAACTTGTTCTTCGAATGGATTGTGTCCTCCCACGTATTACTTAACTTTTATATTTTCTCCCAAAGCAGTAATATAATCAGGAGGATGGAGTAAAAGTAGAGTAATTAAGTGTGCACAGAGTGCAATTCTGCTTTTCCGAATTTTGATTCTTGGCTAGTGGAGGAATCCAGGCTATAGAATATTGTAAAGGTGTGTGCAGCTGCAAAAATATCCTTTAATGGAACTCCTCTCTGAAGAGCTGACAAAGCTGCGATACCCCTGGTTGAATGGGCTTGTATGTGTTCTGGAGGGTCTTTACCAGCCAATTTATAACATTCTGCACTTGTTGAAATGATCCACCTAGAAAGGGTCTGTTTGGGGATGGCTAGACCCAACTTATGACCTGTCTAACCCACAAATAATTGGTCAGTTTGTCTGAGGTTAGCAAGTATGCTAATGTAAAAAATCAAAGCACGCTTTGGATCGAGTCAGCCTCGAGATGTGCAGCCTTTCTTCCTCCTTCCCTGGATGCGGAGGAGGATAAAAAGAAGGTAACGTTATCCTCGGAGTAATGTGGAACTCAGATACTACCTTGGGAAGGAAATTAGGCTTCACTCTTAACACTACTCTGTCCTTGTGAAAGACAGTGTGAGGAGGCCTGCAAGACAAGGCTTTTAACAAGCTCACCCTTTGTGCAAATGTTATTGCCACCAAAAAGACTGTTTTGAAAGTAAGTAATCTTAATGGGCATGAAGGAAGAGGTTCAAAAGGAGTACTGATTAAAAAGTTTAAGACTAAATTTAGATCCGACAGGGCACTTGAAAGGGGGCTAGGGGATAAACATTAGTTAACCCCTTCAGAAATTGTATTATCAGAGGTATTTTAAAGTAGGAGACTTCCTCAGCAGTACGCTTGAAGCTGGAAAGTGCTGCTAGGTAACCTTTGATCGTACCAATCTGTAGTCCCAGATTTGCTAAGTGTAACAGAAAAGACAACCCCATCGGTGTATTGTATGAAAAATGGTCAACATTCTTGTCTCTTCACCAGCTGCAGAACTTATTCCAGCGGCAGAGGTATAAGGATTTTGTTGCTGGCCTTCTGGCCGAAAGCACCACCTCCATCACATCATCGGGGAGGTCCCAATCTTTGTATCTCAGCCTCTCAGAAACCATGGGTGAAGGCTGAGAGTCCTGATATCCGGAAGGAGAACCTGACCCTCCTCTCGCAAGAGTAGATCCTCTCTTTGTGGAAGATGAATCGGAGGACATTTCTAGAAGGTCCGGGTACCACGTTCTCCTGGCCCAATCCGGGGCAATTAGGATCATGGTTTTCCTGAACCGCCTCAAACTCCTTATTACATGAGGAATGACGGGGACTGGAGGAAACGCGTAGAGGAGTGGAAATTCCCAGTCCACCACGAATGTGTCTCCTAGAGCTCCTCTCGGGGGAAATTCCTTGGAGCAGTACAGTTCGCACTTCCTGTTGGCATTTGTCGCGAACCGATCCACTGGAGGGGTTCCTAAAAGGGTGAGGATCTCTTGAAGGACTTCCTGAGCTAGTTCCCCACTCGTGGGAGACTGCACTCTGCCTGCTCAGAACGTCCACCGTCGGGTTCTTCTCTCCGGCTAGGTGCACTGCCGATAGAGAGATTCCCTGTTGTATTACCCAGTACCAGAGCTGCTTTGCCTCTGCACAGTGGTGGTGACCCTACACCACCTCTCTCTTTTGTTGAGGTAGTCCATGGCCAGTGTGTTGTCCGCCATTACCAGGACATTCTTTCCCCGTACCGATGGCAGGAAAGCCTTCAGCGCAGGTCTGATTGCTCTCAGCTCTAAAAAGGTTGATATGTAGTTTGCACTCTGATTCAGACCAACAACTGCTGATGGTCAAATCGTTGGAATGAGCTCCCCACCCCATGAGTGAGGCATCCGTCACTACTGTTATCTCCGGCCATGGTTGCCAAAAAGGTTCTCCTCTCAAGATGTTCTCCTGACAGGTCCACCACTGAAGGTCCAGTACGACTCTGTGTGGAATTTGTAGGAGATCTGTCATCCTTCTTGAGAACTGAGACCATTGGGTCCTGAGAGCCCACTGAAGAAATCTCATTCTCAGGGTAGACTCTGGCACCAGAAAAATGCAGGATGTCATGAGGCCAAGCAGCCTCAAAAAGTCGAATGCCGGAAGATGTTGGGCATTCTGGAACTTTGTCACCATCTGTAGAATGTCTTGAGCCCTCACCTCTGGTGGCAAGGCTTTTCCCAGGGATGTATCCAGGACTGCTCCGATGAAATGGAGCCTTTGTGATGGTATCATGTGGGATTTCTGGAAGTTGAGGGAGAAGCTCAGTCTGTGGAGGGAGTGGCACATGTAACTTGGATGATGTAGGGCTTGTTCCGGGGAGTTGGCCCAGATCAACCAATCGTCTAGGTAGGGGTAGATGTGAATCCCCCCTCTCTTGAGACTTGCTGCCACAACCACCATTAACTTGGTGAAAACCCTCAGGCGGAGGTTAGCCCAAATGGCAGAACTCAAAACTGATAGTGCAAGTTGCCAATGGCGAACCTCAGGTACTTTCTGTGCTTGTGATGGATAGGCACATGAAAGTAAGCATCCTGAAGGTCCAATGATACCAACCAATCCTGAAGTTGGAGGGCCTGAAGGATTTGAGAAAGAGTCACCATCTTGATCTTGTCCTTACGGAGGAACTTGTTCAAGTCTCTTAAATCCAAGATGGGTCTCAATCCTCCACCTTTTTTCGGTATTAGAAAATACGGGGAGTACCAACCCTTTTTCCTCTCTGCTACAGGTACCGGTTCTATAGCACCTTTCTCTAGCAGGGTTAAAATCTCCTGCATAAGGAGCGGATCCGAATCTTCAAAGAGTTGTCTCCCAGTGGATGACTCGGAGGTGTTTGTAGGAAAGTTAGACAGTAACCTTGGGTGATTGTTTCCAATACCCAAGCATCTGAAGTAATAGCCTGCCATTCTGTCCGATGTTGAGTTAATCTGCCTCCTACCAATGTTGGAAGACCTCAGAGAGGCTTGGGGGCGGCTGGCATAGATGCTGAGGGTAAAGCAGCACCTGCTGTTGTGGTCTTAGTACCTCTACCTCGTCCACCACGGGGGAAACGTCTCTTGCCTCTTTGAGCTGGCTGTCCTCTGCCTTTTCCAACTACGGAATAATAGTGAAAGGACCTACCCCTCCAGGGCGCACCTGTGGGCTTTTTGGAGTTTGCCTTATTGCATATTGCAGCTCCAAGGGATTGGCTGCCGCCTTGGAAGTTTGCAGCTTCTCCAAACTCTCATCAGATTTACTTTCAAATAGGTGTGTGCCATCAAAGGGCATGTTGAGAAGTCTGGACTGTACGTCTGGGGCAAATCCTGACTTCCGCAACCATGCAAATCTGCGGATCACTGTACTTGCCGCCATTGCTCTGCTGATACCGTCAACAGAATCGAGACCGGTTTGGAGGGACTCACACATGGCATCCTTTCCATCCTTGATAAGGTTCAAGAAACCGTGCCTTTCCTCCCCTTCAGGGATATGGTCAGACGCCATCGAAACACAATCCCAAAGGGTGTGCGTGAATCTCGCCAGCGTGCATGTGACATTAGCAGACTTTAGTGTAATGCTGCATGCCGAGAAGACTTTCTTGGCCATGGCATTACATTTCTTGTTGTGTCAATCCTGTGGGATTGTAGGGTATGAATTTTGCTTTCCAGAAGAAGATGCAGCCTGCACAAGCAGACTTTCTAGAGTTGGGTGTTTCGAGAGATATAGAGGATCCGAGGCAGATGCTCTATATTTTTGCAGTCAGTCTCTTGTTCACTGCAGGATCACCTCCACTGTTTCCCAGTTGGTAGATACCCTTTTATGTAAAGCCTTGTGAAAAAAGACAATAGGGTCCTCCTGTTGTACCTTGTCGAGTATATCTGTCAGGTCATTTTGTTCGAACACAGGTGTGGGCCTAAACCACACCATCCATGTACTCCATCACCCTAGACATAAGCAACTTGTAATTGCTTTCAGCGTGATCTCCTGAATCAGGCTTTCCAAAATCAACTTCTGATCTAGATTTCTCTGATATCAGTTCTTCTGGGACTGAGGGCGTCCCATACTCAAGACCAAAGGGTCTTTCATCCTCAGATGTTTCTGCTTCCTCATAGATTGAGGAAAGGGTCTTAAAAAAATCTGCATGAGGTTGTGGTGTGTAGTTATTTTCAAAAGTAGGCGCAGAAGGCGCTATATAGATGTTATCGGCGCCAAAATTGTCGAAATCATAGACGATGTCGTCAGCGGCTTCGATGAAACCGTGAAAGGCTTCGAGGATGTCTATGGAATCGACGGAAATGTCGACATCTTCGACGAGATCGAAGGCATAGCCTTGTGCTGCGTCAAGGGGGTTGACACAAGGTGTCGGCAACTTCTCCTTCGACGGAGGTGCCGAGGGCGTCGACGACGCACTCTTCGACTTAATTTTATGAGTCGATGGTGACAAACTTGTGTGCATCACAGAGGCTTTTTCTCGACTACAGGGTTTTTCACGCTCTCGAGCAGTCTCCTCAGCCGAAGTCGACAACTCACGGCTTTCTGTGTTTTATTTTAGGGGTATCGCTTCTAGGTGTCTTCGAGGGGGGCAAGGCTGCGTTCTCGAACACCTTTAACATTCTTTTGCGGAATTCCTCCTACTGTGCCGGGGAACTGTTTTTCGTTGGACAAGTAACCCTCTCAAGAGAACTGGAGGATGAGGTGGAAGGCGATCTATGGCGCCTTTTCTTACTGTGTTTTGAAGTGGAAGAATGGTGTGATCCACTTCGAGAGCGTGATCAGGAATGTTTTTTGTGAAGAGGAGACGAAGGTCTCGACTCGTCTGAAGTACGTTTAGAAGGGGTAATGGACTTTTGTGGCCTACCTCTCTCCATCTTCCCGCTGCGCTCCCTCAAGGCCTTGGCCGTCATGGACATGCACTTGTCACATTCAGAACATGGATGCTCCGCCCCAAGGCACCACAAACAGACTGTGTGTGAATCCGTCATGGACATCTGTGCCCCACAGTCTTGGCATTTTTTTAAAACCAGACTGGGGCGTTGATGGAGCCGATGATTAAGCCATATTCGTCGCGTTAAGCAGAGATTTTCACCGACAATCGAAGCATTTTGAAGTTCTCACGGAACCGAGCGTTGCGTTCCCGAAGCTGCGAAGTGCGGAAAAATGGAACTGAGCAACAGACGCTGCGCGCGCTACTTATACCTGTGATGACGTCGATATTGGTACAGTGGCCTCCGAGGGACATCGACTCGACAGGCATCGACGCACAGCGCCCACTACTGGGAAACATTTATTTCCGAAGCAGCAAGCTGGATATTGGGAAATATCAAAGATAAGGAATACGTGGGAGGACACAATCCATTTGAAAGTTGTTTTGCAAGACACATCATAAAAGATCTTGAGACACATTGTCCGACCTGCAAAAGCTCTGACATGGAGCCCTGAAACTGAGAGCACAGGCTCTGAAGTAGGCACGCGAGTGACCCCATATGAAACCGGGCCTCTGACACCACCAAGATGCTTGCAGTCATGAGGTCCAGAAGATGCAGAAATGAGAGAGGCTGGGACCAGCATCTGTAAATCAAAAAAAATCATTTTACTAGGTCCGCCACACGATCCTTGGGAGGGAAAACCCTGCACTGGCAGGTATCCAAGACCGCTCCAATGAACCAGTGGTACTGGGACGGCGAAACATGGGACTCCTGAAGTTCAAGGAAAAGCTGAAACTATGCAAAAGACTGCATGTTTGGTACAAATGACCAAACACTTGGCATGGGGTGTGGGCCTGAATGAGCCAATGTTCCATGTAGGGGAATCTTCTCCCTTCTGAGGCGAGCTGCCATCACTGACAGGAGAACTCTGAACTGTTAGTGGGCGTTTACAACAACAAACCTCTCGTAAATCCTATACGGATCAACACAAGGAAGTAAGCATCCTGGTGGTCCAGCGACATCAACCAGTGCTGCAGTTTGAGAGCCTGGAGGATCTGGGCCAGGGTTAGCATCTTGAACTTGCCCAACAACATGCAAAAGGATCAAGGATCCATGATGGGATGCCAGCCTCTACTCTCCTTTGGAACCAGAAAGAAAATGGAGTGCCAATCGGATCCACGCTCAAATGAGGCACCAGCTCAAAGGGCATTGTTTCTCCAGTGCTGACAGACCTTTCCAACAGGGGAAGGTCTGGGAGCTGAGGAAGGACTGGAAGGAGGGTTATCAGGTGGGAAATAAAGAAAAGAGGCAGTAACCCCGACTTATGATTTGAAGGCCCCAAGTGTCCTTAGTGGGGAGACAACACTCCCGGAACGAATAGACAACCTCTACCCCACCACAATTGAGTGGGCAAAATCCAATTCACAGTAGATGAGCATCAGGAGCTGAAGTGGGGACAGCGGAGGCAGCAACCCCATTCCTCTTTGTGCTCCACGGCCTATACCCTAGTTTTCAGGAAAATTGTGCCACATGCTGGAGGGTGTTTAATACTAATAATAATTCACATTTATATAGCGCTATGAACGCTCAGGCATCTGAGTGCTGCTTATCATTACCCACGGTGTGTGGTGCTCCTTTATCGACCTCGGAAGGATGAAAGGCTGAGTTTGGGCCTGCCGGGTTTCGAAACTGTGTCGGCAGGCTCTGCACGGATGTCAAAGCGAGCGCTCTACTAGCTGTACCACAGTAGGCAAACGAGGCAAAGGTGTGAAAAAGCACAACCACTCTGAGCTGACAGACAGTTGCTGGAACTCAAAATCCAAGCACTTAGGCATGACTTTGGAGGATTCAATCTTCTGCAAATACTTAGCTGTTGTCTTAAAGAGATGGTTACCATTAAAGGGCATATCCAGACTTTTTGACTGGACTTCAGAAGCAAATCCCAAGGTCCTGACACAAGAGTGCATCCTCAGGATCAAACCCATGCCCCACGGCATGCCACCCAAACAGCCTTCTACAAGTTCTGATTGTAACATATGGCTGGCAGTATCACTCCAGTCACTCACAAGGATGTTAAAACCTTCCCTCATCTCTTCGGTCAGTAGATTCTCAGTTGCATCAGAGAGGACACGCCATAGACCAGGCTCCCAGGCACACAAACCTTGTGTCCTATGGTGTCCAGCTTCTTGGTTGCCGTTTTAGGGGGCAAAAAAAGAACAGATTTGGTCTTCATTCCCACTGGCGTGGCCTGCATCAGCAATCTCGCTGGTGACAGTTGTGTGGCAAGGAAACCTGGTTTTGTAAGAGGCAAGCAATGAGTCTTAGCAAGGTCCTTGTCTACCAGAGCATTCCAGGTCAGTTTCCCAGGCCTGCAACCATGGGCGGCATCTGCCGGATTGAAGGGCAATAAGGTCTCCCTTAGAAGACCCTTGTTCAAAATATCTGTTACGGCACTATGAGGAATCCAGGGAATTAGCCCCTTCTCCCAAAGGTGGACCCACCCCCTTTGGGACTATAGATGTGAGCCAGCTTAATTTAACCCCTAGGGGACAGAAGAAACAGGATTACACTGGGGCCCGCCCCCCCACGCTCCCACATGGTGAACCAGGAATCCCCAGAAGGGTATTTTATTATCCGTCATGTAAAAAGCCACATGTGGTTGTTGGCTTTATGAGGATTGTCCAGTATGGCTGTACCTATATCCCTTTAGAAAAGGTTGATGTGGTTTCTGACTCCTGTATCTGGATTTATTTATTGGGTATTTTTAATGCGCCTATACAGCAAAAGGAGTTTCAAGGCGCCACAAGACAAAAGAAATGGGGGCGACAGGGATGAAGAATAACAAAAACGGTCCTACTAGCCCTTGTGACATTTCGATTGTGCCAGTGCAGTAACAAGAAGTGCAGGGGATTGAGGGGGGTGGAGGAGGAAGAGTGCAGGTCGGAGCTCAATGCGTTAATGCTAAGATGGGAAGAGTGGAGAGCACACACGTGTTGGGGGGGATGAGGGAGGGGGAGAGAGGGCCCCTGGGCTAGGCAAGTGCTTAGGGGAGGCCAGGTGGACCAGTGCTAAGGGAAAGCAGGGAGTGCAGGGAATGAGGGTCCACATGTTAAGTGGGAGGACAGGGTTGGATAGGGCTCAGTAGGGGGTGTAAAGCCAGGACAGGCTAGTTTAGGGGGAGGGTGCTCGGTAAGGCAAGTGCAGTTTATTTTTTTGGGTTTGGGGGCATCAGTTGAGGAACGAAGTTCTGGGGTAGACTGGGTGAGGAGGGCCTGGTGCCCAGTATAACTCGGAAGGTACCAGGCATCCAGTCAAAACGCAGCAGAGGGGGACATTAGCAGACGAGAGGAAGAGGGAAGGAAGAAGAGAAAAGGAAGGTCTTGAGAAGCTACCGGGATTTACGGAGATCCGGCTCAAGCCTGAGAGGGGCAGGGGAGCCCTTCCAGATGGAGGCTCCCACAGAAGAGAGGGATCTACCCCCCACTTTCTGCCTGGAAAAGCATCTGATCTGCAGAGAGTTGGGGCTAGAGGATTGAAGGGCTCTTGGAGGGAGTTTTTTAGGGAGAGAGAGTTGTAGGTAGTGGGGTCCCAGGCCCCAGAAAGCCTTGTGGATGATGCAGATGGTCTTGAACTTGATCCTTGCAGCAACCGGGAGCCAGTGGAGAGGTTTTAGGGCTGGAGAGATGCGGTCCCTGGGCTTGAGGCCAAGGATAAGTCTTGCAGTCCTATTCTGGATTAGTTGAAGTGGCCGAAGGGAAAACCTAGGCAGATTTGGAAAGAGGCTGTTAAAGTAGTCCAGCCTAGAGAGGACCAGAGCTCTGGAGACAATGAGTTTCTGGGGGAAGGTGAGGAAGGGGAGAATGCATCTGAAGATGTGCAGCTGTAAGTGGACCTTCTTGGCAAGGTCTGTGATGTGAGGAGCGATGGAGAAAGGAGTCGAAGATAACATCAAGGCTTTTAGCCTCACAAGAGGGTGAGGTGAGGGGGCCCAAGTAGGGTGGCCAGACAGTAGGAGGGAAGGAGGGAGCAGGGTTCCCAATGAGAAGGATCTCAGTCTTACTGGCATTAAGGCAGAGATCGTTAGCAGCACACCATGCCTGAATAGCAGTCAGACAGTCAGGAATAAGAGAGAAAGAAGAGGAGGAGGAAGTGGAGGTTAGCTTGAAGGAGAGCAGTGTGTCGTCTGCATAACATTGGAAGTGATGAGAGAAGGTGGAGATCAAATGGGCTAGAGGGGCAAGGTAGATGTTTCTGAGCCACGGTGAGAGGGTAGATCCCTGAGGGATGCTGCAGGTGGAGAATGTGATAGGGGAGAGAAAATGACCCAGTTGAACCTGGGAAGGTTAGTCTGACAATCATTACGAGAAAAAACAGGTTCAATGGAATATTCCATCTAGTTTCAGCTTGAACTTTAAAAATGACGAAAGCACAACATAAAGGAGAAGGAACGAGACAAGGAAGTCCTATGGAGCAAGTAGCGAGAGGGGACATACTCCTGGGGGTACAGAGGGACAGAGTCAAGCAGCAGATAGAAAGAGAAGGCGTTGGTGCGGAGGAATAGAAGAGCCAGTGGCACACTGCTAGCTCCAAACTGGTTTGGAACCAGGCAGGCTCACCGAGCGAATGGAGAAGCAACGACCAAACGAGAGGCAGGGAACATGCGCCCGCAATGCACAGTGCCATCAAACCAGTGTGGTGAGAGCCGAAGAGGACCCAGACGTGAGGGACTGACGCAGGGAGCGCAGGAAGAGACCTGTCAGCAACAGATAAAGGGAAGGCCGCCACATCAAGGAAGGTAAGCAGCTGTTCCTGGTAGAAGGGCGGAAAGACCCGGCAATACCCCACGGCGGGGCGAGCAACCAGAGAACCCTTGGCTGGGTAAAGGCTAACTGACCCCAAGAAGTGGTGTGAGAGATACCATACACTACTGCCGAGTGAGCAAGCAGAAAGCCCTTGGCAGGGTGAAAACCATACTAATCCAAACAGGGACAAGGGACAGACTAACCCAAGAACGAGTGAAAGGAAACATTCTCCAGGGTGTAGGACTCAATCATTTCATTGGTAAAATCATAGACTGTTGCACTAGAAAACGAGAGACTCAAAAGACATTCTTCCCAGAACTTTGAACCATACAGAGAGACCTAGAAATGTATAGATGGAAGAACTGGCAGCTAGTGAGGCCCGAATAAGACAATTGCAAGCAGACATAGTTGTGGCTACGCCGGCTAGACAGGCTGAATCCAAAGAACAGCTGAATTTATTAGGGGATTTAGCACAGAGAGGAAGTTTCTCCTGGGGAAAGCAGCAGTATGGTGGTACGGGGAAGGGCAGCACCCTGGTAGGTTACTTGCGAGAGCCACGAGGTCGGATATGCCTAGGTGACATGTCCAATCAATCAGGAAAGAACGTTGGGAGAAGTTTGGGGATGCAGTTATCGTTCGAGAATTCTGCACATCCTACAGTCAATTACATTCTTCAAATACTTGAGTTTTGCAACATGAGCTATGTGGCTGCCTAGATCAGGTGGCGCTGTATTGGTGCACGGAAGAGGAAAGGGAAAGGTTGGGTCATCCCATTTCACTTGAGGTTTTTATCGGCAATCAAATCATTGACGTCAGGGAAAACCCCAGGACCAGAAAGCTACACAGCTGAGTTCTACAAACACTGAGGGATGGCTCAGAGTCACTAAGGGAAGCAGTGGTTGCAGTGCTATTGAAACCAGATAAGGCAGCAGACGAATGATCCTCCTACCGCCGTATATCCCTTATTAATCTGGACAATAAGATTCTGGGCAAAATACTGGTGTCCAGATTGGCACCCCTGATGCACAGATGCGTGAAGGTGGACTAATTGTGATTCATAACTGGGGGCTCCACCTCCTATGGGCTGCGCAGGGTGATTGGGTTGATGTCGGCAGTTCAACAAGGCGACACAATAGTGGCTGTACTGTTGGATGCCATGAAAGCATTTGACTCAGTGGAATGGCCCTTTCTTTTCACAGTGCTGCGCAGGATGGGTTCATATCCCTGGTTTTATTGCTTTATACCTTGCCTAAAACCAGGGTTAGAGTGAATGGCCAACTCACATCGCTATACCGTTGGGAGAGAGGCACACAACAGGGTGCCTTCTCTCGCTGTTGCTCGTGTTAGCGATTGAACCCTTGGCTGTGCTAATCAGGGAGCCACACCTACATAGAGGAATACAGCTGTATAAGCACAGAGTGGTGGTCTCCCTCTACGCAGATGATATGGTTCTTTATTTCAGAGACCCACGGCATGACCTAGGTCTTACCTAGGTCCGATCATGGCAGATGTGCTGGCCTTTGGGGACTTTTCTGGGTTAAAAATGAATGGCATGAAATCAGAAGGCTCAAGACGATTCGAAGATGGTGCGGGTTCCAGTGGCATGAGACCTACACTCGGAATCTGGGAATAAAAATTGCACCATCCTCAAAAAAGTTATACAATACCAATTATCCACAGGTTGGAACAGGCCAGGATGTCAGCAGTGGATAGGTGATGGAGCTGCACCTTAACCTTTATGGGAGGATATTGCCAATTAAAATGGTGCTATTACCGTGTTTCCTATATGTGTTTCTTAATGTGCCCCTGTCAATGCCAAAAGTGTACTTCCGAGAGTTAAGATCAGAAATTCTAGAGTCCATCTGGGTGGGTAATACAGGCTTGAGTGTTCTGGGAGAAACTGTTGGCACCGCTATATAGGGAGGGACTGGCAGTGCCAGACTTTGAAATATACTATGAAGCTGCTGAGGCAGGGTTTCTCCTCTAATGGTTTGGGGACTAGGTAGGCAGAAGGCATGTGGAGGTGGATAGGGCTCTGGCAGCCCCATTCCTCCTGAGAGCGTTCATGCTAACAGCCCCCGATAGGACTTAATTGACCTGCAGATCATGGGCTTGTATCAAGCATAAAACAAAGGGGGAGGTTAATTACTCTCCAAGCCTTCCGTTCATATACATCCCACGAGTGCCAGTAACTAATGAACTGGGCTTTGTGAGATGCATGAAACGCTTGAAAATATCCTGTTCGAGACCTTTTCCCAGAAGGACAATTTTTGATGACAGACATGAAGAGCAGGGGAGATCTTACATCTCTAGATTTGTTCCTGTACTATAGGTTAAAGCAATGTATGAAAAAGATTTTCCCCACCTTCCCCAGGGAACAGGAAGTGGCCCATATACTGGACAAATTGCTCCGATGGGTCGATAATAGCAAGGCGGTGTCTGCCCTTTACAATATGAGCTTGGACAATAAAGCGGGATGGGGAAGACACGTCCCCAAAGAAATATGAACAATCACTGTGGTGCACAGTTCCAGACAAAATGTGGCCCTATTGCTGCAGGGAGACAAGGAAAGTGTCTCTCAATAACAGATTTACGTTGATTAATTTCAAATATTTGCATCACTTTTATCACACCACATTCAGCTGCATAGATTCTTCCTGGAAACCTCGGATGGGTACAAGATGCACCGCCTCACCGGCAGACTTTTTGCATGTAGCATGGGGATGATCAGTAATGTTGTGATTCTGGGAACAGGTTTTCGAGACACTAAGTGAGATTGTGGGGGAAAGGGTGGAACCGATGCCAATGACCACCTTTAATGGGCTATACCAAGCAGATCCTGGGACGGATGAGGAAATTGGCCAGGTTGCTCCTACTCTTGGCCACGAGAAGAGTGGCAATGGTTTGAGAGGGGACGGGGGGGCACTACAGGCCCCAAAAATTGAGCAGTGGCAAGAAGCTATCTTGTATTGTAATGAAATGGAGATGAAATATGGCAGGTTGACACACCCCCAGGCCAGGCCTCGAGATATCTGGGGGCCGTATGTGCATTATCTCATCACACAGGCTCAAAATCCAATGGAGGATACTTGAGATTGGCTTTTGAAACTGCTAAATATTCCATGCAATAACAGAGGCGGGATGTCCACTGGGGTGAGTGATGCAATTGAACGGAGGGAGGGACATGCACCACCAATGTTGAATAACTTCATGAGGTAAGACGGAGTGGATTGTACCGAGCCAATAGTTGGCAATCACATAATCGTGAGGTGTCGTATAGAGGAGAGCAGGAACACCGAACCACCGTACTGTTCTTTCTTGTTACTTTCTGATATGATGTTTGTTTCTTTATTTCTTCTTTTTCTGTTTTGGCAGTGTGTTTGTTATTGCAAAATGATCATAAAAAGTTTTTCAAAAGTAAAAAAAAATGTATAGAGGGACAATTCGGTGGGGGTCAGCAGCCAACCACTAGTACAGCCTTGAGGAAAAAAGGTGCTAGAGACCTGTACTGGTCAACTTTATGTTAGCTAATTTTATTAGTGGTATAGTCAGTATTCAGGTTAGATTAGGCTTTAGGGGCAGGGGTCTACCTTATGTTTGCAAGACTTACTGATGAGCACAATGTATTCTTTTCTTCTATTAGATAGGGCCAAGACACACCTTGGAGGGAGAGCTAGAATAGTCTTTCTAAATGATTTCAATAAAAGTCATGTTGTAACAACAATGTCCTGTCTGCTTTCCCAGTTTGATTTACCACAGCATATAGAACTATAGGGCTTAGTGGAGTGAAGGCTAGTGGAGATAAACAATCCCAATGTCTTCACCGCCTTGTGTAAGAAAGTATGAGTCTTACCCAGCCCCAGAAGGACATTCAAATCAGGCAAGATGTCCAAGCTGCTGGTTCCTTGAGAATGTGAGACTGGGTCCACCAAACCCACCTCCTCTGAAAAGTCCTCAGTCTTCCTGGACTACAATGGTTCAAAATGAAAAAGGATAGCATTCCAGTCCTCACCAAAAATTGCAGACATCTTCAACATGTAATGCCATCTTGAAAGAGGAACATCATCAGAGGAAATCCCGGAGTCAATGGTGCAGAGATGAAAATGGTCGATGCCTGAAGGCAGAACAGAGTCTACTGGCAGAGCCAGAATGAAATCGACAGGCACACATGTGTGGTCCACAGAGGTGTCTCTGCCGTCCTCATAGTGCACAGTGAGGCCAGAGGACACCATCAGTGCCACCAGGGCCTTTGCAAAGATATCCAATATCTGCTGCCTCGAGGACTTGGTGGGGAATGATTCCTGTGCAGGTGATGACATTAAACACGGCCCAGGAGCGGGTTTGATGATTTTCCTGAAGGAGAAAGAATAATGATTCCTGAAAGCATCAATGGGGCGCGGACGTCTTCTTATGCTTCATGTCCTTATGGACCAACTCCTCCCCAGGGGCCTCCACAATGGTCGTCTTGGTCTCTCAGCAAGGTGACTTTAAAAGGAATTCAATTGCTATGCCACTCCGAAGCAGGTTTGTATTTGTATTTATTTATTTGTAAAGCGTGGCCAAGCCCTGAGGCAACTGGACCCTGAATCTTACAAGTTACATAAATATACATTGGGCATAGAATTTACAAGTTTCATATGCATATATAGCCAACAGAGCATCATGTGTGGACATGGAATTGCAAATCCCAGGGGTCCCAGAAGGGCATTAAGCAAGAATTTTACCAGGTAGGTGTACATGGATCATTAGACATAAATGGGCAATCACTACAGTGTGATAATCATAGACAGTGTTCATAGGACTAGATCTAAGAGATGGAGTTTTTACAAGGTAAGGGTACATGGCTAAATATACATGAAAGGGCAGTTGATATAGTGTAATAATTATTGCAGGTAATCAGGTATGCTGACAGTGTTCCTGAAGGATGGGATCTGAGAAGAGGAGGCAAATATACAATGCTAATGGGAGGAGAGGGTAGGTTAATTTCGCTGATCAGTCTGGCTGTTATCTTGTCCATGGAACCAGTTTTTTACTTTTAAACGAAATTGAGCGAATGAGGGTTCTTTTCTAATGTGGATTGGGAGGTTATTCCATTTCTTAGCCGCAAGGACAGGGAAGCTGACACTGTGTGCTTGGGTGGATCTGGTAGGTCACGTAGGGTTGTGGCGTGAGAAAGTGTCCACAAGATAGGTTGGTGCCTGATTGTGAAGGCACTTATGTGTGAGTAAAAGTGACTTGAGATCTATCCTTTGCTCGATATTAAGCCACTTTATAGCTTGTCTAGTAGATGTGATGTGATGTGATGCTTTCTCGGAATATTACAAGCCGCTCAGACTGCATTATTTTGCATGATTTGCATGTTGTTGATATTGTTCATACTATGCTGAGATGTGCCCAAATATAATGCATTACAGTAGTCGAGTTTTGATAAGACTAATGCTCTTGCTACTGATGTGCAGTTTGTGTCAAGTAGGGTCGGCAGGCTGTGATGAGCTTGCAGGTCAGACCCATGGAGGAGGCTAGGGCATTGTTTGTTTGTTTATTTTATTTAGTATAGCGCTCCAGACCCAGGGGTAAATGGGCGCTTAAGGACAAGTTACAAAGTTGCAGTTTAAAAGCAGTTATACAATTGTGGCAGAAAAATGCCATATATGGTATGTACAGGCAGGTAGTAGGAAACATTTCAAAGAATGTACAATGTATACAGTTAGTACTGGGCTTAGTCTATCTGAGGATTGCCTTCTCCAGAAGCCAGCTAACGACTAGTTTTCTGAACAATTGGAAGGATTTGGGCAGTTTAATATTCAGTGGCAGGGTGTTCCAGAGTTGAGGGGCGAGGACAGTGAAGCTCGAGCCCCCCTGTTCTCTTGGTGGTGAATCTGGGCACGATGAGGCTGAGAGTATTGGATGATCTGGTGATTCTTGTGTTTGGTTTAAGAGTGAGTTTGTTGGTAAGGTAACTGGGAGGCTAGGTGGTTTAAGGCTTTGTAGGTGAGGCAGAGGGTTTTTAGGTCAATTTTTGTTGAATGGATACCCATTTGCAAGATATTCTTGTGTGGGAGATGTGCTCTCTCTTGGGAATGTTTAGTACTGCTCTCAGTGCATTATTTTGGAGGATCTGAAGTTTCTTGATTATGACTTGGTTGGCACCAAGGTAGAGGCTATTACACTAGTCAAGCTTCGATTGTATGAGGGCCCTCGCCAGAATGAGGCAACTGTTAGTAGATAGAAAAGGTCTACAGGCCCTGATTAGTTTTCCCGTGTATGCGGTGGCTGAGGCAGTCATATTAACTTGTTTTGAGAGGTTGGTATTGGCATCAAGGTAGAAGCCTAAAGTTTTCACATTATTCACAACTGGAATGATGTTGCCATCTATGGTAAAGTTGGAATAATAGGGGCTGAGTTTCTGTAGATCATTGGGGGACCCGACTAGGAGGAGCTCGGTCTTCTCATCATTCAGGCAGAGGCCGTGTGTGGCCATCCATGCCTGAATGATGGCGAAGATTTCGTTAATCCTGGTGGCATCAGTGTTGTAGTTGCCAGTGATGGTGAGGAGTATCTGGGTGTCATCTGCGTAGTTGGTGTAGGTGACACCCAGATGGTCCAGTTTATCAAAGAGAGGCTTTGTAAAGATGTTAGAGGGTGGGGGAGACGCAGGACCCTTGTGGGACACCACAAGTGATGGGGATGGGGTCAGCTGCGGCCACAGATGAGAAAACCCTCATGGTTCTGTTGGCTAGGAAGGATTGTATCCACGTGAAAGCAGAGGGGGAGAAGTGGGCAGCAGAAGAGAGATGGTTGCAGAGTATTTTGTGGTCAACCAAGTCAAAGACTGCTGAGAGGTCTAGGAGGAGTAGGATGGCTGCTTTGTTTTTGTCCTTGATGTCATCAATCTGGCTTTTGAGGTCAACAAGGCCAGTTTCCGTTCCGTGTTGAGGGGGAAAGCCAGATTGACGCAGGCCTAGCAGTTGATTGGACTCAAGTAATCTTGGATTTGCAGGTAGGCAACTCTGTCGAGGATTTTTAGCAGGAAGGGGACCGTGGTGATAGGCCTGTAGTGGTGGGAATGGCCGGGTCAAGAGACTGTTTTTTTAGGAGAGGGAGAACCCATGACTGTTTTAGGTTATTAGGTACAGAATTGGTCGAGAAGGATAGGTTTACTAGTTTCTTTAATGATCTGTGCGGGGCAGCTGTCCCCTTTACAATTAGACGGTTTAAGGGATGCTATGATTTTTTGAATTCGGGTATAGTAACCGGTTTGAATGTAAAGCCGGAAGTATTGCTGGTCGGGGTGGGTGTGCAAGGTATGAAGGCGTTACTATTTGAAAGTTGTAATCTTTTGGATTCGATTTTGTTTTGAAGACCAGTGATTGTTAGCTAGGGCATTTTGGATGCTGGTGCACCATGGCTTGTCCTTCACGCAGGTATCGGTTGGAGGGTTTGGATTTTCTAATTCCTTCAGGATGGTGAAGAGTTCTTTAGCAGAGGATTGGGCATTTTTTATTCTAATCAACTTTATTTAATAATTATACAAAACATAATACAACTGAGTAACAACAGAATGGGAACAAGCAAAAGATTACTCCATATACATCAGTGAAACAAAATGCAAATTACTACTAAAGTAACAGCTATTCAAAACGAAATCCGAAAACATCCCCACCCTCCTATCTCATGGCAAGACCTGACAACACAAAACACAAAAAAAAGGACAAAACATACACCCCTACCAATCCCCAACCTCAATATCCACAAAATAAACCAAAGCCTACACCTCATCCAAATAAATCCCTAGATGACCCCCATCTCTCCTTTTTTAGTGCGGATTATCTCTTTCTTATAGTGGGAGAAAATGGTCGTGAGACTAGATTTGTTTTCTGCAGAGGGGTTAGTTTTCCATAGGGTTTCCATCTTGGCTTTCTTTTTTCTAAGAGTTTTAAGTTCCGGTGTGTACCAAGGGTTCAAGTGAGCTATAGGCTTACATTTGCGTAGCTTTAGCGGGGCACCAGCATCAATGGCGCTAGTTAGGGCATCGTTGTAGGTGTTGACTAGAAGGTTAAGGTCGGCGGTAGCTGGGAGTGTGTTTAGAAGGGGGAGGATCAGTGGTGTGAGGGTCTCTGCAGTGATGTTGCGCTTGTTTCTAGTCAGGCAGGCTGGTGCATAGGGGCGCTGTTTAGGGTTAGGATTGTTTTGTTTGATGTCGAATAATATGAGGGAGTGGTCAGTCCATACAAGAGGTTGTGGGGCTTTGCAGGTGATATTGCAGTTGTGTGCTGCGACGCAGTCAATGGTTCTACCTTTCTGGTGGGTAGGTAGTGTAACGACTTGGGTGAAGTCATGCTCGGATAAGGCGTTAGCCAAGGAGGCAGCAGGGGAGTCATTAGGGTCATTAAACCCTAGGTTAAAGTCTCCTAGAATAATATTTTGGGAATGGGGCTTGGAATTCTCTGCTATGAGAGAGGTAATGTCTTCCTCGAAGGAGCCTATGGGGCCTGTATATAAGTTGCAGAGTAATGGTACTCTTAGGGGTGGTTTGTACTTTGATGGTAAGGTGCTCGCAGGACTTTAGCGGGGGGGGAGGTGATTAGTCGAGTGAGGATTTGAATATGATTGTTACACCTCCTCCGCGAGCATTAGGTCTGTCCGCTCTGAGGATGGAGTAGTTGTCGGGAATAGCAAGAGTGAGGCAGGGTCCTGCTGCTTCATGTAGCTATGTTTCTGTAGTAGCAAGGAAGTCAAGGTCTCCTGAAAGGATAATGTCGGCAAATTCGGTGGGGTGGGCTACAAGGGATCTAACTTTGAGTAGTGCCTCCTTTAGAGGTGTCATGTTAGTGGCCTTAGCGCTGTCCTTAGTAGTGGTCTTGGTCACGGGTGCGGTAAGCAACTTGCCAGATGTGGTAGGGAGTCTAGCGCTGAGTCTGTTATTGCGGTCCTGGAGGGTAGGGTTGATTGTGGGGCGGTGAGCTAATGGATTGGGATGGGGAGGGTTGGAGACAATGTGGTCAGCTTTAATTATGTTGGAGGTGTTGGGTAGGATATTAGCTAGTGTGGCATTCATTTTGGAAGTGGAGTGTTGGTGAGTGAAGTGTGGGAAAGGTGGAAGGGAGGGGAGGAAGGGTGTGGGACAGGGGATGGGGTGGTGTCTGGGGCAGCCTAGTTTAGCTAGTCCATTGTTATATGGTATGTAGCTGTTGCTGCTGCATGGAAGGCTGTTGTTTATGATGCAAAAAGGGAGCATGGTGAGCATGAGCCAAGGGAGCATAGTTGGAATTATGCAGAGAATGGGCAGTTTGGTTGTTAGCACAGCAGAGTGGGCAGGGACTAGGTTTGAGATAGCTAGTGTGGAGCAGAGGAGGGCAACTTCAATTAGAGTGCAGCCGAGGTTTCAGTGCGAAATTACTGTTATAGTCCAAAGGAGGGCAGTTGCAGTAGTACAACGACAGGCATAGGCTGAAATCGAAATTGCTCCTATGGTGCAAAAAGGGCTGTTGCACTTATGCAGTAACAGGTAGGCATAGGCTAAATTCAAAATTACTACTAAGGCTAAATTCGAAATTGCTACTATGGTGCAAAAAAGGGCAGTTCTAGTAATGCAACAACAGGTGGGCATAGGCTAAATTCGAAATTTAGCCTATGCGACTATGGTTTGTCTGGTAAATGTAATGGCAGAGTCGATTTAGATCCCTAATGTTTTTACATCCTTTGCTACTTTTATAAAGTTTCCATCAATATTGAAAGATGCCAATGAAGGCCCTAGTTTGTTTAATTTAGTGGGAGAGCCAAGAAGGAGTAGCTCGGTCTTTTCGTTATTTAAACAGAGCCCATGCTTCGCCATTCATATTTGGATGGTACTGTAGATGTCATTGAGTGTCTTACTATCTGCAGTATGGTCACCAGTGATCGGTACGAGTATCTGGGTATCATCTGCGTAATAAGTGTAGATAATACCCAGATGGTCAAGAATATCAAAAAGAGGCTTGGTGAACACATTGTAGAGAGTTGGGGAGACACATGATCCCTGTGGTACCCCACAGGTCACCGGGGAGGCTGGTGAAGAAGCGGTGGGGGAGAAGACTCTCATGGACCTATTACTAAGGAAGGATTCAATCCACTCATTAGCTTTGTTCGAGAAGTGTGCAGCAGATGACAGGTGTTTGCATAGGATTTTGTGGTTCACCAGGTCAAATGGTGCAGAGAGGTCAAGTAGCAGAAGTAAGGCTGATTTGCCTTTGTCTTTTAGGATCTGTATTTGGGATTTCAGATCAATAAGCCTGACTGTCTTAATCCTAACAGATTGTTGGATTTCAGATGTTGTATCTGGAGGTATGCTTCGCGATCTAGAATTTTCAGCAGGAAAGGGACAGTGGTGATAGGTCTGTAGTTGGATGGGTTGTTAGGGTCAAGGGAAGGTTGAGGCCATGATCATAAGTGGTCACATCAGTACCCTTGCACTCTTTCAGAGGTATAGCCCGTCAGTGGAACTCAGACCGACATACTTTTTGCATGAAGATTTCTTTAATACAGGGGCACTCCAAGGTATCACTTAGCATGCAGATTATAGTCAAAAAGGGTAACTCACCAACAAGTGGAGTCCATGCAGCTAACTGTGCAAGTATACTCTCACAAGGGACAGGATGTTTTTAGAATACCTTTCATCCTGAGAGAGGTAGAATCTGTCATGATGGGTGGATAGTGGGGGGACAGTTGTGTTGGGGGGCGGGGGTGCAGGGAGGAGGAGGGTTACACAGTGTGCAAATGGATTTTCAGAATAAGCCCTATAAACACATTTTGAGAGGCTACCCTATTCTGGTGAATAGGGAAATAAAAAATTGTCTAACCAAACTACCATGGTAGGGTAACTGAGCAGAAAGGCTTAGAGATTTGGACAGTGTGTAAGGGGTGAATGATTCAGTTAACCACACAGCACTCGTAATAGGACAAGTTGGGTAGAAAGCATAACAATACAATTATTTATTTAGGCCTTAGACAAACTCTAAGCAATTAATAATCAAAGGTAAAACACACTAAAACATTCACTACTATTATATATACATTCTTTTTTTGGCAATATTGTTTAAAGAAACCTTTAGCCGATATACATAAACAACTGCGAGTTACAAAAATGTACGAAACAAGTTACTTACCTGTAACTCTTATTCTCCAGCATGGGTCTGGCATGGATTCACATGCTCATGAATATTCCCTGCCGTCAGGCTAGGAATACTCGGTAAAAGAAAAAAGCAGTTTCGCCTCAGCCTGAAAACTGCATTTAAACTGCATTTTACTCTATAATCAATCACTGTCCTTTGGGTTATATCGCCCCCGCCCCCCATCCAATGACAGTCGTCTTCCTAAGCGCCACCCCTGGTGGCGATCTTCAGATATGGTAGAGCATGTAAAGTGGCACTATGAACCAAGAAGAGCCACAGAGGGGAAGGAGGGAGGGTTCGCATGTGAATCCATGCCAGACTCATGCCGGAGAATAGGAGTTACATGAAAGTAACTTGTTCCTTCTCCAGTATGGGCTCTGGCATGGATTCACATGCTCATGAATAGGATTAGACAGCAGTGCATATACACAACCAATGGAGGTGGCAAGGCTCAACAGAAGCAATACACTTACCCCTGGAACAGACGCACCTCAAGCAAACAGGTTGCATAGCACAGTATGGCCGAACCTGGGACTTCTCCCTGGAATCTGTGTTGATGTAGTAGAATCTCATGAAGGTGTGCATGGACCTCCACGTAGCAACCTTGCAGATGTCGAGCAGGGGCACACCAGAGAGAAACGCTGTAATTGTTATGATGGCTCTGGTGGAATGGGCTTGCGGCCGGCTTGGAAGAGGTCAGTTGCCCAGACTTTGACAGTGCATTATGAAACCGGAGAGCCGTTTGGAGATGGAAGCATTACACAAGGCCTTCCCATGATTCACAGGTCCAAAATTGAAGAACAGTTGTGAAGTCCTCAGAAATTCCTTTGTGATCGCCACATAAAACATCAAGGCACAACCAATGTCCAGCTAATGCAACGCCCACTCAGTGGGCGATGAAGGATTCTGGTAGAACCAAACACTTGTTGAGATGGGATTCAGAAGGAACCTTAGACATAAAGTTCGGGTGGGGTGAGTTTGTAGCACCACCCTCATAGCACAGACAGACAAATACGGTTGAATCTCTCTGACCCACCGTGCCAAGGTGATGGCCACCAGGAAGGCAGTCTTCCATGAGAGAAACTTCAGCGGGCCAGATGAAAAGGTTTGAAAGGAGGCCCCGTCAGCTTAGTAAGCACAATGTTGAGCCCACAAGCCAGAGCAACAGACTTCACTGGCGGAAAGGTGCTGAAGAGGCCCTTGAGGAACTACTTGACACGCCTGTGTGACCACAGCGAGGGCTTGCCCGGTGTCCGTGTATGACATACATTACTCACCGTAATCCTATTTCTGATGATTGTATCGTCTTAGATTAGATTCACATGCTGTCCATATAATCCAACATCCAGTGGTAATCGCAGAGTATTGCATCTTTTTTTTGAAGATCGAAAGGGATGTCGACATGGGCGTGACTAACACTATCCCTAACATGACGTGTAGTGTACCCATAATCCCACAGGCGTCGATGTCCCACAGGTTGCTTCTGCCATGAGGGAGCCTTATAGTCTGCGTGAGCAAGTACAGAAAAGAGAAGGTGCAATAAGTCTATGTTCCTTCTACTCCAAGAGGGGAGGAAGGGTGGCCGCATTTGAATCTAAGCAGATACAATCATCAGAAATACGATTAGGTGGGTAATGTATGTCTTCTGATGCTTGTGCATCTGCTTAGAATCACATGCTGTGCATAGACTAGCGAGCAGTACCCAGAGATGGTGGTGGTGGTATGTGTGAAGGAACAGTAGCAAAGATGTCTTAGCACTGCTTGTCCCACCTGAGAATCAGACCTAGAATGTGTATCTAGGCAGGAGTGTCCTGTAAATTACAAGTTACTCACCATAGTGACTAACGTACTCTTAGTCCATAGTCCCCTTTCCTCCATATTGTATGGGCGTCCCTCACTAGGGACGGTAGACAGAAACATTTTCACCAGAACAAACCTTCTTCCTCTTTAAATTTAGAGGCGCGCAGGGGCGTGGCCCCGGGAGCACGGGCTCCCTTGACTCCGCCCACCCGGCACCACTCTCCTCAGTCCCCATTGAGGCACCGATAATATTACAATTGCCTAAGTGACATCAGTTTTATTAGGGGGGAGGATGGTGGGACGTATGGAGGAAAGGGGACTATGGACTAAGAGTACTCTTTCCTCCATACTTTATGGGTGATTACAACTGAATGTAGCCCCAGGGTGGAGAGGTGACCCTCCTTACGAAAACAAGTTCCTTGATACGGCCTCCCAGAATGCTGTGTCTGACCTGGAGCCGGCACACCAACAGTAGTGCTTGCAGAAAGCCGAGGGAGTGGCCCAAGTGGCCACCCTGCTGCTGATCTGCCACGGTACATGTCTCTGGAGGGTGACCATAGTGGCCTTGACTCTTGACTGCGAGGGCACGGAAGTGGTTTGTGTTGCCCCTCCTAGGTCTCCTTGAGGAGGCCACCATCCACCTTGCTATGGAAGCCTTGGTAGCCTGATATCCTGGCCCTGTCGCCATAAAGGTGATAAATCAAGCCTCAGACTTGCAGAAGCTATTGGTCCTGTCCTGAAAGAACTTTGGAACTGGTCCAACATGAAGAAAGCGCAGAACCCTCCGAGCATGGTCCTTAGGGTCTGCGAAGAAAGTAAGGAAAGTAGCTCCTCTCCTACCTATCCTCTTGAATATGGTGTACCCCAAGGGTCGGTACTTGGTCCTTTCCTCTTCTCTCTTTACACCTCCCTCATTGCCCCCGTTATCTCCTCGTTTGGCTTCTCCCACCACTTCTATGCCGACGACACTCAACTCTTTCTCTCTTTCTCCTCCTTCTCATCTGACCTTCAACATAAACTCTCCTCCTGCCTTACTGCCATTAAGAACTGGATGTCTTCCCGATTTCTCTCTCTTAACATGGACAAAACCGAAGTTGTATTCTTTCCCTCTAACTATCTTCTCCCTCCCTCCCCTCCCCCATTCATTCACTTTCCTCCCTCCAATCTTCCTATCTCTCTTCAAGCTCGTAATTTAGGAGTTGTCTTTGACTTCTCTCTCTCCTTCTCCCAAAATATTTCCCTCACTTCCCGCACCTGTCGCTACCAGCTCTTCAATACCCGCAAAATCCGTCCTTCTCTCACTTTCCACACTACTAAACTCTTAATCTCTTCCCTCATCTTCTCCAGCCTCTTCTACTACTCCTCCCTACTCTTTGGACTTCCTACTTCTCACCTTGCCCCTCTTAAATCCATCTACCACTCTGCTGTTCGTACCCTCTGTCTACTTACCACCCGTGACTCCATCTCTACCCCTCTCTCTTCCCTTGGCTGGCTTCCTTTTCACTCCCAACTTAAATTTCAATTTCTCTGCCTTGTCTTTAAATCTCTCCATGGTCTCGCTCCCCCTTATCTCTCCTCCCTTCTCTCCTTCTACTCTCCCTCCTGTTCCCTTCGGTCAGCTGACCACTTCCTTCTCACTGTACCTCCCTCCCCCTGTGCCTGCTCCCGTTTCCACTCCTTCCAACTCCTAGCACCTGTACACTGGAACTCCCTTCCTCTTGCTATACGCTCTACCCCCACCTTCACCTCATTCCGCTCTTCCCTTAAATCTCTCCTCCTCCATTTCCTCCCTGAATCACCTCCCCCCCTCATGGTTCCCCCCTCTCCTCCCTATTCTTTCGCCTAACTATCTCCACTCCTCCTGCCTCCCCCCTCTCACCCTCCCCCTTCCCTCCTCCTACCATTCTTCACCACTCCCCTCCTATCCACTCCCCCTCTCCTTCCCAACCTAACCCCTCAGTTAATTGCTCTTTTCATTGTTTTGTTGATTGATTCATAATGTATTTGCTTCAACTGTTATATTGTTTATGTATTATGTTGTTCAATTGTACAGCGCTTTGGCGTAAGGCGCTTAATAAATCAATAAATACAAATGCTAACTCCTCATTTAGATGGATCGCAAAGACTACCTCAGGTAAGTACGCGGGAGCGTTCTGAGGACCACCCTGTCCCTGTGAAAGGTAGTGCATGGCTCGGATGCCCTCCGAACTTGGATTTCGCCGACACAGCATGCAGACGCAAGACCCACCAAGAGGAATGACCTAATGGTTACGCGGACGCCATTGGCCCAAAGGGTTTATGCATCCAGGCGCCCAACACTATGTAGGTGTCCCACACGAGGTGTGGCCTCTTGTTGGGTGGGTAAAGCCTGGTGAGGCCCACCAAATGTCTTTTAACACCCGATTGGCAGATGAGAAAAAACTGAGTTCCGGTAGGCTCCGATGGCTGCCATTGAGGCTTTGAGGGCGAGCCAGATGGCCATCAACTCGAGCAACTTGATGTGGGCCACATTCTGATGACCAAACCCTCTCCGTGGACACTGTTGTTTTCCAAGGTAGCTTCTGTTAGGCAGAAACCTGTGCAGTTCCCTTAGGGACCACTGCAAAAAGTTTAGGACTACAGGAGTAAGCAGTAAACCCAATTGGTAGCAGTCTGCACCACCCAGATTTACCTGATAGCTGTGGCTGAGCAGTCAGACTTCTCTCAAGAAGAGTTAGGCAGTATATAGAGTATACACAATAGGGCTAAAAATACAGTAGAACACACAACACTGACCAGAGCTTTGGTATAAAAGTATATTATTATTTATTTAAAAACACACTTAAAATACACTGGCACTAATAGATCAAGCAAGTTCAAACAGTCACTATAAGTATATACACCTCCCTAGTTAATTATTCGGCAAGTCTAGCTTAAGACACCACTTATTTAGCAAAACAGAGGTGAGCGTGTAACCATAGATGGCACTCCAATAATTCGTTGAAAAAGGGGAGAAAAGGCAGAGTATGAAAATAAGACAGTACCAAAACTTTTAAGAAACCACAGCAAGTCAAGAAAGGCAGGGTCTACTGTACAGCAAAATGTTCATAGGCCAGGCCCACTCTTGGTGAGGGCAAGGCGGAATGTGCCCAAGATCACACAGTGGAAATGCACTCAAAGTCTTTGCAGAATAGTCAAAAAGAGGTTGGATCAGTTCAGAAAGGCAAAGTTTAGCAGGTCTGAGGTCAACCCAGTTAGAAAGTCAAGGATTTACGGGACACCTTGGACAATCTGTTGCAAGGGAGACCAGGCGGGACACAGTACCTGAAATGGTGAGGAAGCTCCAGCGGTGGCAGTTGTTCCTGGCAGCGAGTGCAAGTCGTGGCTTCGACCAGAGGAAGAGATGATCTCGACGAGGAAGAAAGCTGGAGATCGTTGCACTGCCAGGGAAGAAATCAGCCGCGGAGTTCCCGATTAAAAGGTACAACCCTTTTATTCGCGGTAGAGGTGAAGCGTGGCTATCCGGCCGCCGGGGTGCTTGGCACGGGCGATTCCACCACGAGACGTCCAGGAAGGTGAAAAAGGCGAACTGGTTGGTCCCACCAGCTCAAAGGGAAGAAGACTCTCCTTGAAGAAGATCTCCTCTGTCGTCGGGGAAGTGGTGAGTTCGTACAGGAGGGCTCCACCGTGGTAGATGGCTCAGCTTCTCCCCTCTTCGGATTCTTTAGGTCCTGTGGTGACTTCTCAAGTTCCAGCCCCCAAAGCACTGTTTTTATGCAGAAAACCCCCCATTCATCAGCCTAGCTGTCACTCAAACATGCTAAGTGGTGAGCCGGGCGGGTCACCAGTGGGCCAATCACACAAGAGTGCGACTTGAGTTGCCAAGGCAACTCAGTCCAGGGTGCCTAATCCCCCTCCCACACATCCTGTAGACCCCAGACAGAGTGGCACCATTTGGAGGGCTTCTGTGGAGAAGCCCGCCAAAAAGTGGAACAAAGGGCTCGACTTGGGTTAGAGTTTCATAGGCGGACACAAACGCCATTTAAAAACCGAGTCCTGGTAAAAAGACCCAACCGGGGAATAAATATTAAATAAATAACCCGGCGGTATCTTTAACATTGCACCAAAAAGTGATGCGTTTAAAATCAATGGGAAAATCCCATAGGAATTTTTACCTTTGCGGGTTACGTGGTGCGTACAAGCGCCCCCTCGGTCATCTGTTCAGTACTAGGGCAAAGCCCCTCGGGCGAAGACCCGGTAATAGAACCTTGCGGTCCTTCAGCGCAGTCACCGGTAGGATCTGGAGACCCCTCGGCCTGGCGGCCGGTAGCTGTAGTAGTCTCGGTACATGCACTGGTACAAGAACCTGAAAGGTCCTTCCCGCTCAAAGTGTGGATGAAAACAGTGCCCCTACCTTGGGCCTGGATGACGAATTCCTTCGAGTCCTCTGGAGGCAAACTTCCGAAGAGCTCCCTCCCCCGGGCTATCTTCAGAGCACGTGGTGTAAGCGTGTTGTACGTGGTACAAGACTCCCAGCCATGGTCGGGGCCAAGGCAGCGGAGGCAGAGAGCGTGGGAGTCAGACGTAGGGAAGAGCCCCTTGCAGGCTGAACACCTGCTGGAGCCCGCTGATGTCGACCTGAGCAGGGGAGGAGCGTGGTCGCCAGAGGACAGCGGTATCTGAATAAAGACAAGAAAAAGACAAAAAGAAAACACTTCTCTGGGGAAGAGCGTGTGGAATTACAAGGCCGGAGGCCTAACCCAGGAGCGTTGGTGAAAATGGTCCGTTCCCGTCAACGCGGAAAAGAGGACTGAGGAGTGGTGCCGGTGGGCGGAGTCAGGGGAGCCCATGCTCCCTGGTCACGCCCCCACGCGCCTCTATATTTAAAGGGGAAAAGGTTCAGTCTCCCGTCCCTAACGAGGGACGCCCATACAGTATGGAGGAAAGGAGACGGAATGTAAGAGTAAGGTGTGTACAGAACTCCAGGTTGCTGCTTTGCAAATGGAATCTAGAGGAATATTTGCAATGAATGCGATGGTAGCCCCTGTGCCCAGAGTAGAGTGAGCTCTAGGTGTGAAGGGTAGATCTCTCTTGGTAAGATAACAGTGTGATGCATTTTACGATCCACTTGGAAAAAGCTGACCTAGAGACAGGGGGCCCTTCTCTACCAGCTGCCACTGATATGAAGAACTGGTTTGTTTTTCTTAGTGGCTTTGTCTTGTTCAGATAGTAAATTACCGCTCTCCTCACATCTAGTGTGTGGAGACTCCTTTCTGCCAAGTTAGTGGGATTCTGGAACAAGGTGGGTAGTTCTATGGACTGGTTGACATGGAACTTTGAGATAAATATGGGCGCAAAGCGTGGGTGTGGGAGCAAAATCACCTTGTCTTTGTGAATCGTGACAAAGGGGTCCTGAACTGAAAGGGCCTGCAGTTCACTAACTCTCCTTATAGAGGTGATCGCCACTAGGAAGGCGGTCTTGTAGGTGAGTGCCATAAGGCTAGCCTTATCAAAGGGAGGTCTCATTAGTCTGGTAAGAACAACATTCAGGTCCCATCAAGGAGCTGGGTTGGCGATAGGGGGACGAAGTCTCTTTACCCCCTCCATAAAGGCTTTAATCACAGGAATCTTCCACCACAAAACCCTGCTCTGCGACATGGTGTAAGCTGAGAGAGTGGCTTTAGGGAATTGAAAGCCAGTCCTGAATCTAACCGGTGAGTTAGGTACAGGACAATATCTTTAGGGGAGCAATAAATAGGATTGATGCCCTTGGTATTACACAATGAAACAAATTGCTTCCACTTACTGGAGTAGCGCTGTCTGGTGATGGGCTTCCAAGTCTCTCTGAGTATGTCCATGCATCTCCGAGGGAGTTGAAGGTGCCCAAACTCTATGACTTCAGGAGCCAGGCTGCTAAATTGAGTGTTTGGGGACATGGATGTAGTGTCCCTCCCTGATCCTGGGACAGCATGTTGTGCGGGCATGGCAGCTTCCTGGTAGGGGAGATTGACATTGCCATGAGATGGGAGAACCAAATCTGCCAGGCCCACATCGTGACTGGTTCCTGGTGCATCTTGTGCACTATTTTGTTGAGAAGGGGAATCGGGGGAAAAGCGTAGGCAAATCTCCCAGACTATGTTATCCAGAGACTGTTCCCCTTGGAGCAGTTCTGTGGGTATCTGGAGGCATAGTCTGGGCATTGGGCATTTTCCAGAGTGGCGAATAAGTTGATTTCTGGGAAGCCCCATTCTGCAAAGACATTGAGTAAAATGTCCTCTTGTTGCCGCCACTCGTGCTCTACGGGTAAGGGAGAGGGGCGCGGGGGGAGAGTCTCTGCTGAGTAAGTCTGCCAGAAGATTGAGATCCCCTGGAACATGTGACAGAAGAACATGTTGTGTTTGAGTGCCCACTTCCAGATATTCTGGGACAGTCTGGATCACCCTAGAGAGGGAGGGCCCCCTTGTTTGTTCAAGTATTACATGGCCGTGGTACTGTCTGTGAGGACTAGAACCGTCTTGCCCTGGAGGTGTTTCTGGAAAGCCTTCAGGGCCTTGAACATTGCAAGCAGTTCCAACAGGTTAATGATGTGATTGGACGCTACTACTGGAGACCACATGCCTTGCCCGGTCTGTTGAAGGAGGTGAACCCCAACCCTGACAGATGCGGCTGTGGTGAAAGTGGCTCCTACTGGAGGGGGGTGGTGAAGATTTTCCCTTGACCACCACAGCAGAGACTGAACGAGGGCTGCCGAGACAATCACTAGATCGTCCCACTGGCCGCTGGCCTGACAGCATTGGTTCGAGAGCCAGTCTTGCATGGGGCGCATGCGCAGACAAGCGTGAGGAACTAGGTAGACGCAGTAAGCCATCATCCCCATTGGTCGCATGGCTTTGCGTACGGTCACCTGGTGACTGGCCACATAGTGAAGGATCTGGAACAGCATGTTTTGGACCCACTCGTTGGAGGGGAAGATGAGCCCATCCTCTGTCTGAATTAGTGCCCCAAGAAACTGTTGGACCTGGCTGGGAGTTAGACTGGATTTCTTTTCGTTGATCGAGAATCCTAGGTTGAAGAGGAGATCTACTGTCTTCTGGGTATTTGTCTGCCATGTTCCGAATCCCGTTATGAGCTAGTCGTCGAGACAGGGGTAGACTGGAATGGACTGCATGTGCAAGTGAGCCGCCACTACCGCCCGTACCTTTGTGAATACCCTTGGTGCTGAGGCAATGCCGAAGGGGAGAACCTTGAACTGATAGTGGGTGTCCTCTATCATGAACTTGAGGTACTTTCTGTGTGCTGGCAACATTGAAATATGAAAGTATGCATCTTTCATGTCCAATGTGGCCACGTAAACCCCCCTGCTGCAGCAGTGGGATTACGTCCTGAAGTGTTGTCATCTTGAACTTTTGAGGTCTGACATACTTGTTTGCAGGGCGCAGGCCTAAAACAGGGCGCAGGTCTGAAACAGGGCGCATGGTGAGCTCCTTTTTGGATACAAGGAATTATATTCAATATATACCCTTGTTTACCTGGAGAAGTGGGACGACTTTGATGGCGCCCTCTTCCTGCAGGACCTTAACTTTTCCAGCAGCATGTGCAGGTGTTCTGACGACAGGCGTCTGTTTCTTGGTGGGTGGTAGCAAGGTGGTTGGAGAAACTCAATACAATACCCATGGGCAACAGTCTTTAGTACTCACTGATCTGAAGTGATCCCCTCCCAGGCGTGGATGAATGAAGACAGGCGACCCCGAACGGGGAAGCGTGGGAGATGACGCCTACCCTTGAGTCACATGAAGGTGGAGGCCGAAGATCCTCTGGGAGTAGAGTTTCTTCCTCTACCCTTGCCCCTACGAGTGCCTCTATGCTGGTACTGGGCGTTGACAGAGGATCCCTGACCAGAGGAGCAAGGGGTAACCCCCCCGAGCCTTGGGGCGAGCGGGGGAAAAGGATTGGCCAAGAAAGGACCGGCAGGCGTTAGAGCCGCAGCGCTGGTGAAAAGGTTTATCCGTAATCTGGCTAAGTGACTTCAAAGTCCCATGCTCCTTTTTTGTTGTTTCCAAGTCATCGTCAACCGCCTTTCCAAATAGGTTGGATTCCTCCATAGACTTGTTATTTAAGGAGGCTTGTGTCTCGGGTTTGAACCCGGAGTTCTTTAACCAGGCATGCCTCTTGAGTAGGGTTCCCTGAGCAAGGGTGCGTCCAGCAGTTTCAGCCGAGTTCAGAGTGTTCTCAGGTTTTTCGGGGTCACTTGTTGGCTTCTGCCATGACCGCCAGAATGCATGATCAGGTAGGCTCTGGAACCTCCTGCAGACCATCCAGTACTAGGTCCCACTGAACATTACTGTAGCTCGCAAGGGGCGTGGTGTTGTTGGCAATTGTGGAGTAGGCCACAGAGGCGTGATCCGCTTACCAAGGGCGTAATGTTTTTTGCAGACTTTGTCCGGATTGGATTCTGCTGAGGACAGTGGTACCCCTGCCCTTTTGCGAGTAGTTGTTACAACCAATGATTCCGGTGTGGTGTGACCCCTAATGTAGAGAGGAGTCAGAGGGGGCTGGGTGAAACAATTTTTCCACTCGGGGATTGACTGCCCGTGTAAGAGGAGGTGACAGCAAAAAAGGGGCTGGGCATTTTAATGGAATTTAATAAGGGGACGACTTGGCTAACTGGAGTCTTCTCCTTGAGGATGTCCTCCACAAAGTCCAAGTTGGGGGCGGCTTTGTGCATAGCTATCTTGAAATGGTCAGCTGCTCTCTTCAAGAGGGAGTTGAACAGCATCTGGTTGTCAACTATCTCTCTGCGGAGGAGTAGTAGGGGGATACAGACAGATGACGTCTGGGTCAGTGGTATGTGGCAGTGGGTGCCACGAGTGCTGGTCCTCCGCCTGATCCCAGTCTGGGTCTTGATAGACCGGGTTTCGATCATAAGGGTCAAACCCTTCATAAGAAACCTCCTGGGTCGGGTCATCAGGGATAACCCCAAAGATATTGTGGTGTCCCTCTGGTTCCTCTAAAGATGAAAAGTGGGCACCAGGGGAGGGAAGATTCTGAAATTTAGAGGGGGATGGGGCAAGAGTCCACTTTCCTAGGTCTCTTCAAGGCTCTATCATACTGGTTTGAAAAGTCTATGAACTCAGCCATCTTAGCCATACACTGTTCAAACCTCTCCCTAGTCCATTCTGAGGAGGCTGAAGAGTCAGGAGGTGGGAAGGGCTACCTAGAAGGGCATGCACCCTTATGTAAGGCCTTAGAAAGAGGCTTGGGGGCCTCAGATAAGTCCTATCGGGGAGAGGGGGTGTCCTTGTAGTCCCCTGGCCGCCGAAAGGGTGTCCGAAAGCTTCTTGCGAAGCTGTATTGATGGCGCAGAGGGATCAAGCGCGCCCGAAGGCGCTGCCTGCGACACCACCAAGTCCTTTGCATTCGAGCACTTTTAGACGGTAGTGGACTTTTTAAGAAGACCATCTGTTCGAGAAGGAGTTTTATGGCCATTAGCATGCTGCAGGTGTGGTTGCGGGTAAACCGCGAGGTTCAGAAGGTACAGTCAAAATTCTCGGAGGCACTACGAGCGTTGAGGACTTCTTCAATGACGAAGAGGACTTGGGGGTTGCGTGCCCTTGTCACCAGGGTGCGGCTTCCCCATAACAGTGCCACTTGCTGAAGAGACAGAATACTTGCGCCGGCTGAAGCTACTATTCGTGGCAGGACAGCAGTGCCCTGTTGAGCGAGTCTGCAATGGTGTTCTTGATGCCTACTAGGTGAAAGGGGACAACGAAAATGTCCTAAAGAATGGCCCAGCGCCACAGGGCCTGGGGCTCCCGGTAAAGCGAGGGAGTGCACATCCCTCCTTGCTTTTGTATGTAGAACATGGTGGTGGTGTTGTCGTGAAAATGTGCACCACTGTTCCCTTCAGCTGAGGTAGGAACGACTTGATGGCCCTTAAGACTGCCGGAGCTCCAGGATGTTGATGTGGAGGACCATCTCCTGCAGGAGCCAGAGTCCCCCCTGGCATGGCACTGTCCGGTTTGGGTCCCCAATCCTTCCAGGGAGGTGTCTGTGGTGACTGCGGCCTTGAAGGGAGGCATCTTCGTGTACGAGCGCAATAGAAATAAAATATCCTATCTCATCTGGAAAGGAGCCCCTTTCGTGAGTAGCGGACATACTCCCCACCATCAAAGAGCTTGCCGAACCTCCTGGTTAAGGATGACCTTGTCCATCCACGTGCCCGTGATCTGCAGCCACTGAGCATCCAGGAACTCTTGAAGAGGCCTCATCTGGAACCTGCAGGATGGGAGGAGGTGAATGCAAGAGGACATTATGCCTAACAATGACTTCACGGTTCTCAATTTTGGGTTCTGTGCTGACAGGCACTGCACCTTCCCCAGGATGACCGCCACCCTCTCCTCCGAGGGGGGTCGCCAAGCATGCAAACGTGTTGAGGTGAGCTTCTAGGAACAGTGTGCTCTGTAATGGCTCCACACAGGACTTCTAATAGTTGATGGAGACTCCAAGATCCGCCAGAAGGCGAATGGTCTCCGTGGTGTGCTGGATTACCAGCGCGTGAGAGCGGGAGTGGGTCAGCCAGTTGTCTAGCTAAGGGTAGACGTGGATCCACTTTAGGTGTAGATTCGCTGCCACCGGAGCCAAACACTTTGTGAACACTCTCAGCACTGACTTCAGGCTGAAGGGCATGGCCTTGAACTAATAGTGCTGCCCCCAGACCACGAACCATAGGATCTTCCGATGCTTTGAGTGAATTGGGGCGTGAAAGTAGGCATCCTTCAGGTCCAATGTCACCAGGAAATCCCCTTCCTCCAGCTTTCTGAGCATGTACTGCAACTTGACCATTCTGAATTTTTGGGATTTCAAGTACTTGTTGAGGCGTCTTAAGTCTAGGATTGTCTGTCACCCTCCTGACTTCTTCCATGCGAGAAATTATCTTGAGTAAACTCCGGATCCCCGGAAGCACTGGGGGACAGGCTCTATCGCCCCCTTTCTTAACATGGCCTGTACCTCCTACAGCAGCTTGGCCATGTGTAGTTCCTGACGCGCCACAGGAGAAATACAAGGACAACTATGTTGGAACTTCAAGGTGTGTCCCTGGCAAAGAACATCCAGCAGCCATTTGTCTGGGGTGATAGTCTTCAACTTGTTGACAAAATGTGCTAGTCGGCCGCCCACTGGGGTGTATAGGTGGGGGCCGGAATCTGCAGCGGTTCAGGCGTACTTGAGCATCTGCGTCCTGGCCTTCGGCTGAGGACGACGCTGTCCTCCACTGCTGTAGGCCTGCGAGTGCTCTGTAGGCATCCTGATTCCTGAGGGAGGTTTCACGATAGGGGGTCTCATACCCCTTACAGGACCTGTCAGACTTCGCTCTTGAGGATCGAAAGGACGATGGGGAGTAAAGGGAGTGGGTGTTTTAGCCCACAGGATGAAGGACGTGGTGCTGCCTGTTCCATACCTCTCCAGCGTGGCTGTTCCCGGTGCTCTCAAGCCCCACCCACCACTTCATAAAAACACCCTCCCTTCCCCACGAGGGTGTTTTTGCCCGCAGGGTTTTTGGTGCCAGCAGGGTAGCTGCTCAGATCTGCACCTGTAGCTTGCCTCTCAAGTATTTTTAACATGGATGACAAGTACTCCAAAGTCATCAAAGAGGGCGCTTAGTGAAGGGTCAGCATAGCACGTCCGCCAAGGTGAGCGCAACGGGAGCAGGGAGATAAAGTAATGCATTTCTTTGGAGATATGTATGGTCCCTGGTCAGAAGCTGGGCGTCGGATTTCTGGAGGTGCAATTTTCTAGGACTTAAATTAGATTCCCAATGATTGGGAAAACGCAGAGACCATTTTTAACTGTTGCTTAATTTTCCATCTGTTCTCGCCTGTTATTTGTAGACTAAGTTCTCCATGCTCCCGTCCTCTCCTAAATGGAAAATCTTAATTGTGAAGAGGAAACTCCCTACTGCCTCCCATTATTTACCCCCAGGCACTGAAAAGAATGGTCCTGCTAAGTGTGCAAGACCAGTGGAGGAGACTTTTAACCTTATTAGTTATATTCATCAGTTCCTTAGTAATAGGAGTATCCCTGTAAGCTTGTATCCATTGGCGTTTTTCGGGGGCGCAATCTTATAAAGGAGGACAACAATGTTGCCAAGATTAAGGATTCTATGGAAACCTGCCCCAAGCAATCCCCCAAACAGCAGGGTCTCAGGCGATCAAGGTAGACCTGTGTACTCTAAAAGAGAGGAGCAAGTAGATTTATAATAATTATTCTTTTATAACGCGCTTAATACCAGAAAGTGGTTTCTAAGCGCGGGATCGGGATTCAAACCTGTGCTTCCAAGACAAACGTGTTGCCCCTGAGCTATCCTTCCTCCCAGTGACTGGGGACCAGCCCCATAAAAACTTTTTCCCCATGGAAATATCTTGTTTACCGGTGGCCACGATCAGTCCAAAATCCCAGGAAAATGGCATGCAAGCTGCCTCCATGACTTTTTCCGAGTCCCATTCCATCTGCAAGACTGATTCCCAGCCCCTCCCATCAGCTAAAATAGACACTACCAGTCCCTTAGTTATCCTGGGTCTTTCTGAAACGGAAAGGCAGCAGGGGGATGGTGGGGGGGGGATTTGGGGGGACGGTGTTGAAATCAAGTCGATGGCAAATAGCAAGTGTATATCTAGCACGATTAAAACACTACCTAAAGAATCCCAGGGGAGGGTGGGTATGGAGAGGGGACCTTGCAAGATGTCTGATAGGAGTCCTGCGAATGCCCAGACAACGGCAGTTCAATTGGGGGCCAATGGTGGCCCCTTTCTGGTACTGAGCCCATCTCCTGTCCCCCGCTCCACCCTTGTACCTATATGGTGGTTTAGCATCAAGGTCGAACATGCTTCAAGATGGGGTGGAGGCTGCTAGGAGCCAAGCATGTAAGTTTAACTTGGTTTCGCTTGAACTTGTGGCAATCAAGAAACTTCTCCAAATATTGTTGGAGGAGCGGGGGAAGGGACTTCAAAAAGAGGGTGAACCTCACAACCTCGGAGGGTTGGGGGAGGAAGGGGGCCTAAACCCTTTGCCAATTGTATTGCGTGACCATGTTGTGATATTGTGGCCTCTATAATGAATGTAAATCTTAACCCTGCCAGTCCAGGTCTTACTAGAGGTCATAGCGTAAGTCATACCGATAGCCCCAATACTAAAAGCGTACCGCTTGACACAGTGCCCCTGGTTTCTTTAGTGCAAAGGTAGCCAGGTCACCTCCCAAGTACTCAGAAAGCTAACCCATGCATTCCTTCTACATTTTCACAGCCCCAGGTAATGAACTGCAGTGTTAACCGAAAGGGAATAGCGCCTGGTAGGCGAGGGTCAATATTCCTACACAGGGTCCAAAAATTGTCAAGTTGCAGTAAAGAATCCAGAGAAGCAGTTGTGAAGAAATGTACTCATTGGATTCGGCAAGTCCACGGTTGCTTATTTGTAACCCGATCTTAATGTGTACTAGGCTACCCTATCAGAGGGACAGTCCATATGATTATGTTCAAATTGACTTTGCGGATCCAAGTATGGGGAAAAGCATAATGCACTTTAAGAGATGCCATCCCCCAGCCATCTCTACGATTAAAGTCTCATGATATGGCGAGGTATATTCTGCTGACTATTTTGATAAGTGTCCCGGATGGCCTCCGCTCTCTGGTGCCAATGCAGTCCCAATGGGGAATAGGAACAGGGGAAATGTACCTTTGACCTAATAGGTCTGTTGACCAGGGACTCGCTTGGCCTGTACTAGGTTGATGCAGCTTTCACTAGGGAACCTTGCTCCCTGGGGATATTTGTAGGATTATATGGAAATTAATATGAGTGAATTGTGTTAAGGACGATATGTTTATTATGCAATTGCTGTTTATTTGTGTTACAACGTACTTGTAGGGCCTCACGGCCGAAATAAAGTCACAAAGATAGGACGACAACCTATGCTGTTGCTATGTTCCCATCAAGCGTGTTGTCTCTGTGTTCATCTTAATCGTCTGGAGAGACTTGTCCAAAGAGGTTGTCCTCATCAAAGGGCATGACCACTACCCTGGACTGGACATCAGCCCTGAAGTTGGTGGCCTTCAGCCACCTGTCATCAAAGGGATACTCCCATTGCCCATCTGGCAGATGCCGGTACACGAAATGTCAAAAGCCGCCGTAATGGCGTGATCAGATGCCACTTCACCCTCCTGAAACAGGGCCAGCGCCTCGACCTTCTCGTCCTTAGGCAGGAAGTCCAAAAGAGACCCGGGTTTATACCACAGCTCTCCGTCGTAGCAGGCCAAGACGGCCAGGGCATTTGCCGCCTTGATGGTGGAGGCCGTGGTGTAAATGATGCGCTAACCCAGTGCATTCAGTTTCTTACCCTCTCGATCAGGAGGCACCATGGCTGAAGATGATGGGTTCGCCGAGCGACCTCAAGCACCTATGGGCCGAGTCAGGAACCCTGTACTACTTCTCCAGCTTGTCTCGCTTGGGAGGTGTGGTACTCAGCCAAACCTTCCTCCCAGACATCATCAAACAGAGGAATCGACATGACTGTCTGCTGCCTGGACTCTCGTCATTGGTAGTGAAACCCTTCCTCCTTCTACTCCTCCAGCACCAAATTTAAGAGGCAAGAGGCCATCGATAACATGGTGTGCAAGGAACGGACCTCAACCAGTGGCGAAGCCCTGAAGGGTTTGTCTGCACCCAGCAGCTCTCCATCTGCTGGTACGTAGTCATCAGAATCACTGGCATGTGTGCCGGGTGATCCTCGCCTACATGGGTCAGGGCCCGATGCGGAGATGGTGGGGGTGTCGGCTGGTGCCTCGGGGCAGCCAGGGCCTTTGACCTACGCTTTGGCCTGGACGGGCTCTTTGTCGGTGGCCTTGATGGACTCCGGGCCGGAGCCAGCATAGGTGCGGCAGGCAATCTTTGCTCCATCTCCAAAACCAGCGTGTGCAGTATCGTACGGATGTCCAATGACATGTCCCTGGGTGCCGGCTGAGGGGTGTAAGGAACAGCCGGTAACGGCTCCAGGCTGAAACGTCTCCTTGGGCTAGATGGCGTTACAGGTTCATACCTTGGAGATCCTTCTATGGACACTGTCTCAGGCCCTCCACTCATAGTCCGAGTAGTAGTCCTCGGGCAAGCGGGCATCATAATCAGAGCTTGTGTAGCTAAGCAGAGGCTCCCTTGATGCATCCTTTGGCCTTGTCGGGGACACACTCTCTGGCTGAAGGAAAGGTCCGTGGGCGTTCGCTGCTCTCTGTCATTATCAGACTCCTTGTCCTTCCCACGACTCCTTCAGGAGTGTGGTGAAAATGGGAACTGCCACCTTCACAGGGGTGTCAGCAGATGTCATTGGAGGCGCTGCTGCAGAAGCCACATGCCGTGGTGGCAAGGCCACTCGTGGGGTTGCTGTCATGATCGAAGAGTTCACCTTCATTGCTAGACCCCCTTTCGATGAAGTTGTGATGGTCGTCGACAGAGTCATCGACGAGGTGGATGCCAAAGCTTTTGTCAACGGGCTGTCAACTAGGTTGTGGTCCTCGACGAAATGGACATCCTGGATGATGAAGTGGTCTTTGACTAAGTCATTGGGCCTCATTAAGGGTCCGTCGGAAACCGTTGCGGTCTCACCGGTAAGTTGCCGCCAGACACGTAATGATTTACCGGCACTTAACTACCCGGTAACTCTGGGGGATTACAACCCTGGCGGTCCAGGAAGTCAGGCACCGGCAAATGGCCTATGGGGCTAAATGGGAATGGGAACCACGGACGCACCGGCATCGTTAAGAACAGTGCCAGTGCTTCAGTGACAACTCTGCGGGTGGGTGCCGCCCGCAGAGTTGTAATATGCCGGTCCGGAAACAACGGTTCCGGTAAGCTTACTGGCACCGTTCTTTCCAGACTGACAGTCACAATGAGCCCCATTGCCTTGGTCGCCGATGGTGTCATCAACAGAAGATGAGGAGCCACCCGAGGACCTCTCCTTGTCAGGCTTGTCTGAAGACAGTAAACAAAGTTTCGAAGGGGTTACGGACCTTCTCTTGAAGGGAGCGCCTCTCACTGGCAGGCTCGCTGTGGATGTAGCCTAAGATGGTGATCGTGTCCTTCCCGAATTGGGACCTGTGGCGAACCCAGTGGGATCTGCTGCATGAAGCGTGGTCTTCTTTTGGATCCCTGAGGATGGGGTGTCCTCAAAAGGACCTCAACCTCTTCTCAGAGGGAGTAGGCTCATGGGAAAAGCTTGCCCTGAATGAGGCATGACAGTGCCCGGAGGCAGCGTCCGAGGCCTTCCCCAACTTGAGCCACGCTGCTAACCTGCTGTAAAAACCTGCTGTAAAAATCGTCTTCAAAAAACCCGGCAAATCTCACATCCCTCCTCATCATGGTCCGGATGAAGGAAATACAAATACGGATGTCGATCTTCGACAAACATTTCTCAGTCCACATTTGGACAGTATCTTGAAGAGACTCCTTGTCTCCTCGCACATGGTGGAAGGTGCGAAGTAGGCCCAGACCTGGGTCAAAATCGGTCATAAATACTATATTGTAACGAAAAAACAATCAAAAGGCTTAAAGAGCAATAAGAGAGGACTCCCAACACTGAAACGTGCAGTAAAAATCTGAAGATGGCCTCCAGGGTTGGAACTTAGGGAGAGGACGGTCATTGGACAGGGGGAGTATGACCCAAAGGACAGTGATTGATTTAAAGGAGAAGAACAAGTTACTTTCTTACCTGGTAAGGTTCTTTCGATGGGATGTTCCTCCAACGTATTCCACATCTTTGACAGTAATTACCACAGCTGTGCTGCTTTAGGAAAACTTTTTTGGCATAGGCGTCCTGCTTCGATGACGTCGATACGCTGTCCCTTGAGGGCCTCCGTCGACGGTCGACCTCGCCGGATGTTATATCTAGGACGCACGACGCCCGTAGCCTCAGTTATAGTTTTTTTCCCCAGAAATTGTGGCACCAATCACCTGCCAGTATGACTGCAGAAAGCCTTGCAGAAACGTAAGATGCAATTGCATAAGAAATTCTGTAGAGGTGCAGGCTGGGAGGGTTTGAGGTGGAATAAGTCGGAGGAACATCCCATCGAAAGAACGTTACCAGGTAAGAAAGTAACTTGTCCTTCCAGGGGATTGTGTCCTCCGACGTATTCCACATCTTTGACAGACTCCCAAAGCAGTACCAACGTATGGAGGTGGGAAAAGAATTTACAATTTCATCAATTTAGAATGCGCAATCAAATTTCTGAATATACGACTGCCTTACAAAAGGCCAAATGTTGCCCATGGATAGAGTCCAGGGAATAGTGTCTCACAAAAGTATGGACAGAGGCCCATGTGGCTGCTTCACAAATATTATGAATGGGAACACCCTTCTGCAGAACAGTGGAGGCAGCCACACCCCTAGTAGAATGAGCCCGTAAGCCTACTGGAGGTTCCTTACCCGTCAAACGGTAAAATTCAGAGATCGTCAAAATTATCCATTTAGACAAGGTCTGCTTAGAAACAGTTTGACCTAAACACCATCCAGCGTATCCAACAAAGAGCTGATCGTCCACTCTGCCCCGGGACATCCGTGAGAGATAGAAACTTAAAGCCCTCCTAGGATTCAACCTATGGAGTCTCTCCTCTTCCTTACCAGGATGCGGAGGAGGATAAAACGCCGGAAGAATTACCTTCTGGCTCAAATAAAATTCCGACACAACCTTCGGAAGAAAAGAAGGATGAACCCGAAGGACAACCCTGGCCTTACGGAACACCGTGAAAGGTGGCTTGGCGGAAAGTGCCTGCAACTCACTCACTCTGCGTGCGGAAGTAACCGCAACTAAAAATACAGTCTTAAAAGCCAACAGTCTCAGCGGGCAAGAATGCAAGGGCTCAAACGTAGCTCCCATTAAGAACTTTAGAACAAAATTCAAATCCCATCCCGGCACGTGGAAAGGCGACAGTGGAAACACATTAGTTAGCCCTTTAAGAAACTGAGAAATCAAAGGAATCTTAAAATAAGAACACTCCTCAGACGAGCCCGTTTGGGCTAACGAAAGCAAAAAAGACAGAACCAAAGGAGTAGAACATTGGAAAGGATCCACATTCTGTAGCCTGCACCAGTCGCAGAACTTTCTCCAATGCCAACGGTACACGGATTTTGTTGCAGGCCTTCTGGCCGAAAGCAACACCTCCATCATGTCCTCGGGGAGGTCCCAATGCTTATACCTCAGCCTTTCAGATACCAAGCATGAAGGCTGAGAGACTTTGGATCGAGAACTTGACCCCCTTCCCGTGAGAGCAGATCGTATCGGTAGGGAAGACGGCGTAGAGGGCAGATGGACATGTATAGAAGGTCCGGGTACCACGCTCTCCAGGCCCATGCCGGAGCAATGAGGATCATCTGGGAACCTAACCTCTGTAACCTCCGCAACACCTGCAGAATGACAGGGACTGGAGGGAACACGTACAGCAGTGGGAAGGTCCACTCCACTACGAACGCGTCCCCTAAGGCTCCTCTTGGAGGTAAATCCCGCAAGCAGAATCTTTCGCACTTCCGGTTGACACTGGTGGCGAAGAGATCCACTTGTGGGGTTCCTGAAAGGGCGAAGATCTGCAAAAGAACTTCCTGAGCCAGCTCCCACTCATAAGAGACTGTGCTCTGCCTACTCAGAGCGTCCGCCGCTGCGTTTTTGTCTCCGGCAAGATGAACTGCCGAGATCAAAATTTCCTGCTGGATGGCCCAGAACCAGAGCTGCATCGCCTCCCTGCAAAGTGGGAGTGACCCTGCCCCCCCTTTTTGTTGAGGTAGTGCATGGACACTGTATTGTCTGTCATAATCAGGACATTCTTCCCCGCACAGATGGCAGAAAAGCCTTCAGGGCTAGCCTGACAGCCCGCAGCTCTAAAAGATTGATGTAGAGTCTGGACTCCGACAGAGACCAACGGCCGCTGGCTGTCAATTTGTTGGCATGAGCTCCCCACCCCGTGAGGGATGCGTCTGTCACTATCGTCAGCTCTGGCCACGGTTGCCAAAACGGAGACCCTCTCAACAGATTTCCTTCGACGGTCCACCACAGAAGGTCCTGGGCGACCGAGGGTGGAATCTGAACGGGATCTGACATCCTGCCGGAGAACTGTGACCACTGCATCTTGAGCACCCACTGCAGAGATCTCATCCGCAGACTGGCCTCTGGCACCAGTAAAATGCAGGATGCCATGAGGCTGAGCAACCTCAAGAACTCGAACGCCGGGATACTCTGGGCACGTTGAAACTTGTCCACCATCTGCAGAATGTGATGAGCCCTCACTTGGGGAGGCGAACACTGCCCCAGGGATGTATCAAGCACTGTTCCGATGTACTGGAGCCGCTGGGTAGGTGTCACATGAGACTTCTTTAAGTTGAGGGAGAAGCCCAGCTTGTGAAGGCAGGTGACGTACAGATGATCCAGGACTTGCTCGGGAGAGTGCGCCCTGATCAACCAATCGTCCAGGTAGGGTAGACGTGAATTCCCCCCTTTCCTGAGATGCGCTGCCACCACCACCATCATCATCATCATCATCATCATCATCATCATCATCATCATCTTGGTGAAGACCCTCGGGCGCAGGTCAATCCGAAAGGCAGGACCGAAACTGAAAATGCGAGTCACCAACCGCAAACCTCAGGTTCTTCCTGTGCTTGGGATGAATCGGCACATGAAAGTAAGCATCCTTGAGGTCGAGAGACACCAAGCAATCCTGAAGCTGAAGGGCCTGGAGGACTTGAGAAAGAGTAACCATCTTGAACTTGTCCTTCCTGAGGAGCTTGTTCAAACCACGCAAGTCCATGATGGGTCTCAATCCTCCATCTTTTTTCGGGATCCAAAAATATGGGGAATACCATCCCTTGTTCCACTCCACTACGGGCACGAGTTATTTTTTAAAACACTTTTTATTGGCATTTTTGGTAAGGTTACATTTCAAGGCTGTGTTTAGTAAAGGTGTCCGTTAGCCAAGTGAGGTGTAAGAGAAACAGGTAACAACAAAAATTAACAACAAACATGCACAGTCTTTTTGTGAGAATGTCTTCGTTCAGCAGGTATTCTGGAGGAAAGGAGTGTGAAGGCTGGGTTCCGGGGCTTGCGAATGTTCGGGGTTCAGGTACTAGGTGGATCCGTGGTTGTTTAGTGTTAGGGTGGGCAGGCACCTCAGGGGGGCTTGTGGTCAGCAGAGAAGGGTATGTCGCGGAGGAGAGCCTTCCACGCTTCGAGGGTGTTGTTTACGTCGGTTGTTCCGGTGGTGGCTCCATCTTGCCAGGCCTTGGTCTCGGCTGTGGTCCAACGCTCTAGTTCTCTAAGCCAGTGTTGGTATCTCGGGCCTGGCTTAGATTTCCAAGCCATAGCTATGGTTCTTTTGGCTAGGATGCAGGAGATGTCCATCAGCTTGACCACGTGTTTGATCTTGCTCAGTCTGGGGTAGGTTCTGAGGAGGCATTCCTGGGGGTCCCAGTTGTATCTGGTGATGCCAGCTTCCGTGCAGGTTTGCTTTATTTTGGACCAGAATTGCGACACCCTGTTACAAGACCAGAACATGTGCAGTAGGTCTGCTGGGATGGTGCCACACCAAGGGCAGTTTGATGTTGTCTTATTGTTAAAGCTGGAGACTCTCTTCGGGGTCATGTATGTTCTGTAGAGAACGTTGAGTTGGATTTGTCGGAATCTGATGTTCCTGGAGACCTCACTGGGGTATAGTAGCACTCTCTCCCATTCAGTGTCCGTGAGCGTGACCCGGAGGTCCAGTTCCCATCTTTCTTTTAGTGCTGCGCTTTTAGGGTTGGGTCTGTCTATTAGTCGGCCGTAAAGGCGGGTTATTGGTTTCCAGCCGTCTGAGAGTTCATGCATCTCGTTAAGGAGGGGGTTGGGGTTGGGTTCTTCTGGCCATTCAGGCCATTTCGTCTTTGCAATCTGTCTGAGACGATGGTACCACAGGAATTGGCCTCTGCTTAGTTCCTCCGATTCTAGGATCGCTTCGAATTCCCTGAATTTGGCGTCTTCGTATATGTCGCCCCAGGTGTAAATCCCAGCGCTCTCCCATTTTCTTGCCACTTTGAGGTCTGATATGGATTGGCATGCGTCCACAAGGATGGGGGTGTCGGGAGAGTACGGGTGAGTGATTTGATGGGTAGAGCAGGTTCTAGTCCAGATTTGTCTGCCCAGCTGCACAATCATAGGGACCCCTAGTTTTTGTTTAAGTGGGTTCCAGAGTAATTCCTTGGGAAACAGGTTGGAAGATGTTAGTCTTAGGAGACCTGATTCAGCGTTTGGGTCATCGTGGAGCCACCTTGTGACGTGGCTGAGTTGGGCTGCTAAGTAATACATGTGTAGGTCTGGGAGTTGTATCCCCCCCTCCTTGTGTCGCAGCGTGAGGATCTTCAGAGGTAGCTTGTGCCTAGCCGGGCCCCACAGGAAGTCTCTAATGAGCGAGTCCAGTTTTTTAAAGAAGGGTATAGGGATGTAGTGGCAGACATTCGTGAAGTAGTAGAGGAATCTGGGTAGGATGATCATTTTCACAATCGCTGCCCTGCCCATCATGGCAAGTGGCAGCTTAGACCAGAACTTCATGGAGTTACGGAGTGCCTTTGTTGCTCTTTCAGTGTTGTGTTCGTGGGTAAGTTCTGGGGTATGTGTTATGTTGATTCCTAGGTAGCGGAACATCTTTGGTTGCCATTTTATCCCCACCTCCGGCAATTCTTCCATGCCTATCCTGCTGAGTCCGGCCAGTGGGAATGCGCAAGATTTAGATCTGCTAAATTTGATTCCTGAATAGTGGGCGTAGTTGTCCAGGACATCGAGTAGGACTTGTGCATTCACTTGTGGGTCCTGTAGGTATAAGAGAACATCGTCCGCATATAAGGAAATTATGAAGTGTCTGTTGCCTAGTTTTATGCCTGCATCAAAGAACTGTCTTCTGCAGTAGATGGCGATCGGCTCCAGTCCCAAAACGTACAACATGGGTGATAGCGGACAGCCCTGCCTAGTGCCTCTTTGTATCGCCCAGGCTTCCGATATTATTCGCCCGGTCTTCACTCTGGCACTGGGTGAACTATAAAGGACCCTGACCCATCTCACAAAGCCTTCTCCAAACCCAAACTCAATCAGCACCTCGATTAACCACTCCCAGAAGATGGAGTCGAAGGCTTTGACCGCATCGAGTGAGAGCACCGCCAGATCTTCAGGGCTTTCGTGGGTTTCGGCTATGACATGTTGTAGCCTCCTCAGATTGGCCGAGGTGTTGCGTCCCGGGATGAACCCATTCTGGTCCTCGTGTACAATAGACCCAATCACCCTCGCTAGCCTCTTAGCCAGAATGGTGGTTAAGATCTTGGCGTCGTAATTCAGCATCGCTAGCGGGCGGTAGGAGTCGCAGCGTTCGGGTGGCTTGTTTGGTTTAAGCATAGGGATTATGATGGTTTCCCTCATGGTGCTGGGAAGAATTCCTTCTTCGTATGCTTCCGTGTAGACTCCCAATAGTATTGGAGTGATGATGTCTTCGTAGGTTTTGTAGAACTCTGGGGGGAGTCCATCGCTCCCCGGAGATTTGCTGGTGGCTAGAGATCTGATCGCATCCTTGATGTCGTCGGCAGTGATCTCAGTGTCGAGTGCTGCACGCTGATCTTCGGCTAGTTTAGGGAGTTCGATCTCTTCCAGGGTGGCTCTGATGTCTTCTCTGGGTATTTGCTTGTCGTGGGAGTAGAGCTCGGAGTAGAATTCTGCAAAAGTGGTGTTGATGTCGGGTTGTGATTTGTGTGATACTCCACGTTCATCCTGGATCTCGGTGATGTAATGCCTCGGGTGTTCTCGATTGCACAACCATGCGAGTAGTCTGCCTGGTTTGTCGGCCTCTTTGTGTATCTTGGTAGTGTAGGTTGCAAAGTCGAATTTCGCCAGTCTGTCCCATGCCATTCGGCAGTCGTCTCGGAGTCCCCGCAGGGTCTCTTCCCTTTCAGTAGTGGTGTCCAGTTGGGACTCGAGGCGTGTTATTTCCGCTTCATGTTCTTCTAGTGTCTCCTTCAGGCGTCTCCGGATACCTCCCGCTCCAGAGATGGCCTCGCCCCGTGTTACCACTTTCATCGCCTCCCATAGCGTGCTCCAGCTCGATACAGAGCCTTTGTTATTGTCTATGTAATCTTCGAGTTTAATGCCAAGGTCTTCCTTGAACTCTTGATCAGTGAGTGCCATAGGGGACAGTCTCCATGTCGGAATCGGAGGCCTGGGGCCAGTCAATCTCCACTGCATGACCAGCGGGGAATGGTCAGATATCGATCTGCCTAGGTATGCGACGTCCTCTACCAGGGCAACTTGTTCCCTGTCGGTGAAGAGGTAGTCGATCCTTGTGTGAACCTTATGGGGGGCAGAGTAGTGTGAGTAGCTCCTTTCGTTTGGGTGTCGCGCCCTCCATATGTCCACCAGGTCTAGGTGTTCCAGCGCGTTGTTAAGGGCCGTGGTGGCGGCATTGCGTGATTGTAGTAGAGGCACCGACCTGTCCATCTCGCCATTACTGGTGCAGTTGAAGTCACCTCCCCAAATAAGGGTGCCCTCCCTGTGGTGGGCTATTTTGGGGCACAGCATTGCGATGTGCGATGGTATCCCGAGCTGCGGGAAGTAGGAGTTGTACGGGCACGAGTTATATGGCGCCTTTCTCCAGCAGGGATAGGATTTGCTGCCCAAGGAGCGGATCCGGATGCTTTAAAGAGAGCTTCCCCGGTGGATTGTTGTGAGGCCTCTACCGGAAAGGAAGACAGTAGCCGTGGGCTATGATCTCCAGAACCCACACATCTGAAGTAATGGCATGGCATTCTACAAGATGCTGCTCCAGCCTTCCCCCAACCGGCGAACCATGGGCCATGGCCTCATGACTGAGTAGAAGCGGCATGCAGCAGTGCCTGAGGGCAAGGAGGCAACTGCCCGAGCGGCTTTGGCACCTCGAGTACCTTGTTTTCCACCTCTGGTACTCCTATGTTGGCCCCTTTAACTGGCAGCTCCTCTCGATTTTCCAATTCCAAAGGAAGAGTAGTATTGAAAGGAACCTCCCTTCCATTGCTGTCCCCTAGGACGAAAAGTTGGAGGTTGTCGAACTGCAGCGCCCAACGACTTCGCTGCAGCTTTTGAGGTCTGCAACCTCTCAAGGCTCTCATCAGCCTTGCTGCCAAAAAGATGTTCCCCGTCAAAGGGCATGTTGAGGAGCCGGGCCTGCACATCAGGAGCAAACCCCGACTTTCGCAACCACGCTAACCTGCATATCACGGTGCTCGCTGCCATGGAACGGCTGACGCCATCTGCCATGTCCAAACCCGACTGAATGGCCTCACACATGGCATCCTTGCCATCCTGAACCATGGCAAGGAAACCATCCCGTTCGTCCCCTTCGGGAATATGTTCAGCCGCTAAGGAAACACAGTTCCACAGAGTGTGCGTGAAACGTGACAAGGCACACACAGAGTTGGCTGCCTGAAGCGCCATACCCCCTGAAGAAAACACTTTCTTCGCCCAGCCGTCAAAACGCTTGTCGTCCCTATCAGGAGGGATGGAAGGATACGACACCTGCTTTTCCGGGGCCGTAGCCGCCTGCACCACCAAACTATCCGGAGTGGGTTGCTTGGACAAGTAGCAGGGGTCGCTACTGGCTGGGTGGTATTTTCACGGCAAAGACTTGCCCACTGCCGGGAGACTCTCCGGAGCAGTCCAAGCTGCCGCCACCCTCCTCTGTAGAGCCATATGAAACAGCAGTACTGGGTCATTTGGTGGACCAAGGTCGAGAATATCCGTAAGGTCATCCTGATGAAACTCCCCCGGGGGAGCAGACCATCCCAAGTACTCGGTGACCCTCGACATAAGGCGCCGGTACGAGGAGTTGGCATGAGTGCCAGGCTCAGGCCTACAAAACTCCACCTCCAGAGAGGTGTCCAGCCCACTAGCATCGTGCAGGGACTGCCTCAGGTCCTCAAATTGGCTATGGCCCGAGAGAATCTCGTCTGTCTGGCACCGTATTAGGAACCATGCCATCATCAGAGCCCTCATCCACCTCTGAAATAAACTCAAGATGGCGGTAAGAAGGCACAGAATGCGAACCAAAGCCATGCTTGACCTTGGCCAGAGCCTTTCTGGGGGTTCCACCGAGCCTCGGGGTACCCCCGTCGACACAGCCTCGAAAGGCGTTGAGGGCATCGAGTGAATCATCGACGACAGCATCGATGGCGTCGACACAGGCCTCAAGACCGGAGCCCCGAGCGTGTCCTTCGACAGCCTGGGCGCCGATGGTGTCAACGACTTCTTCGGAGGCGGGGCCTCGAAAGAGTCCGTCGACTACCTTGGCGCCACCGGCGTCGATGTCTTCCTTGAAGACATCACAGGTTCACATGATCTCGAGCGCGTTGAGGACCGGGACCTGGACCGGGCATGACGAGAACGATTCCCCTTGTCCGAGCGGGACCTCTCCTGCGAATCGTGCCGACCACCCGAGCCCGAAGGCGCGCAAGCGGGGTCTCTCGACCGATCACGACCGACCCGACTCGGAGGCACGGACAGACCGGTGCCCTGTGATTCGAGAGTAGCTAACATTTTCTTCCCGAAGGAAGCCCATTCCTCCAGCGTCGTCTGCTTGGTAGGGTAAGCGACCCGCCGATGAGCGGAGTCCTCGGAAGAGGACGGGGAAGGCGACTGATGACGGTGCTTCTGGGAGTGCCTCGAAGAGGCAGAGGAGTGGCGGGACCGACTCCGGGACCGAGACCCACTGGACTTCCGACGACGACCCGGATAGTCGCCGCTCGAATAGTCCGTCGAAAGCCCCGCAGACTTCGACTTCTGTGGCTTAGACACCTTACCTACAGACAACTTCTTCTTGCGCTCCCGCAAGGCTTTAGACGTGAGCGACTGGCAGTCGACACAGTCATCCGTGTCATGGGGCCTCCCCGAGGCACCAGAGGCAGGCGTCGTGCGAGTCCGTAACCGACATCTTGGACCCACAGTCCCCGCACTTCTTAAATCCCGGACGCGGTAGACATCTTTCACGAAGAAGAAACTTCCACAAAACAAACAGGTTCGAAGAACCGAGAAACAAGAGAAACTCCAAAGAGTCGAGGCGCGCCGAGATTCCCGAAGCGAACACGTTCGCGGAAAAAATGGAACTGAGGCTACGGGTGTTGTGCGTCCTACTTATAACATCCAGTGACGTCGGCCGTCGGAGGAGGTCCTCGAGGGCGGTGTATCGAAGTTATCGATGCAGGACGCAGATGCCGAAAGATTTTCCGAAGCAGCACAGCTGTGGTGATTACTGTCATAGATATGGAATATGTCGTCGGACACTCCCCTCGAAAGGGGAAATGCAAACACCCATCTTTTTGTTGTGGCATGTAAGCTGAACATTTAGAACCCTCGTCCTCCAGAGTCACTGACAGGGGAGAAACCCATACAAATTGCAGGAGTTTGGGATCCTCGACTCAGAAGGGAGGTATAAATGCAGCAAAGTCAATCTATGCTTGTGTTGTGGGAAATCACTCAATTGGGAGCACCCTAGAAAATCAGCTAAGCATTCCGCAAAGGTATTGGCTCATCCTTAACTGCTTGGATGAGCACAGTTCCCTCTAGTTTCAATGACTATCTTCAATTGACTCCCAGGCTTCTGAAAATTAACGTTCGCTTACACCAGAATAATGGGCTCCAACGGGAGATTATCACTTTGATTCATTCTGGTGAGATTGGACTATACAAAGAGTTTGCACTTGATGGACGGCTGTCTTTGCCAATCATTACCAAAAAACAAACTAAAAACAGTCCAGGCAGTGGACAGCACAGAATTATCATCCTTGCTACATCCAAAAACACGCCAGTATTAGAATTATGCCTAGGGAATCCCAGTGAATCAATAATGTTCAATCTCATCGACCAGGCACATTAAAGTGTGATATGCCAGGAGCTAGTTGATGTTCCAGAACATGGCCATGGGCTGGAAACAGGGACAGTTGGCATTTCATCCCCCACTGCTTACTACCTTGTTTAGGTTCATGAAAAATTGTCTTTTGCATGGCCAGTCCTAGCCTAGCTCTGCTATTTGCAGTGCATGACATAGTGGTACTTGTCTCGAGCATACCGGAATGCTACTAGGCATATTCAGATGTTATCCATCGAGAAAGTGCGAAAGCCTCTGTGGGGGAGGCTTGGTATCAGTTATGACACTGACAACAGATACAGTTTGTAAAACCTTTATTAAAGTTTCTGGGTTTGGAAACACTGCTAATTTGCCATATAGCTAGGATGAGAGTAGGCTTGACCATCAAATAATAAAACAGTCCTAGTTGAGTCTGTCAAGTCAAAATGACCTCTGCCCTATCTCTTGTACAAAAAGTGTATAACGGAGATATGTATGTAAAGGAAAATCAGTGTTTAAATATAAAGAATAAATGTGACTGAATCAGTTCTCCACCCCATGTTACACTCTGGCTTGGGTTTTCAACACAAGAACAGTTAAAAAACGTGGATCAAGGCCTGCCTGGCCTTCCACGTTAAAGTCTCTCTTTCCGGTCTTCCAAACAACTTTCAACAAAAGTTCACGCCGGTCCCCCTCTGTCCGGCTCAGACTTTTCACAACAAAAGTTCAACAATACTTGAAGGGAGCTCCCCTGCCCAAACTTATTATACTTTGGGTCTCCCTCAGCCGGGCTCAGACCATGTTCGGATGTCTAAGACTTTCAAAATGTGTGTGGTTTTCTCTACAGACCTACGCAGGACCACTTCCACAAAAAAAAGTTAAACTTTCAGATTTTTAATCTCTCCTTCTCTCTGGGTTCATTTTGATCACTTCGCTTTTACAGTTAATTCACTTTATCGCTACAAACAATTTACCTTTCACTGCGACGACCACTCTGTTACTCAGTATCACTGGTTTCACAGCCATCTTTACTTCAAAGTTCATTCATGGGTTCGCCTTTCTTCGCGTCTCATCCACATGCGTGCAGCCTTTAATTGCAATATACTGTTGCAACTCCAAACTTTCCCTAGCACACACCGGTGTCTCAGGTCGCTTGCCAACTTACCGGCTGTGTGCGTTTGTTTCTGGTCTTTACAGTTGTCCATTTCACAAGTCAAGGTTAGTACCACAGGCTTGGCCTTGTCAACTCTTCCGTTCAACTGGGCGGGTCGCTGGTGTCCTTGAAACGCAATGCAGCCTTCTGCTTTAGGATTTGGCCTTCATATGTCTTTTGTGGCCATTTGGTGACAACATCCTTCTGGTAACGAACTCCCGGGTTTCTCAACCCTCTGCTCTTGTCCCTTGGTCCGTCGCTCTGCTCCAGTAGGTTCGCCTTCGCCCCAGAAGTTCTGCTCTTACGTGTGTTCCACCTTGCTCAGAGTGTGTCTCTATGGATCGCCTTTTATCCTTGTGAGGAGGGCTAATTGGTATCCGGTGTTTGCTCTTTAAGTAAAGTGCCCGACTTTGCCTGACCTGATTAGCGGGACATGTCCTGTGCGATGTATAATAAGAGTTAGTCTTGTTACCCTCCGTCGCCCTCTTCCGCTGCCCGTTGTTTGTGTAGAAAGGGGACTGGGGGGGATCGAGGGGTGGGGGACTGGAGGGGGGAATGGGACATCAGAGAATCCTAAGAAATTGGATGGGGTAGCTGTACAAAAAAGTGGGCAATACCGCGTCTCACCCTCGGCTGCCTCACCCCCACTCCCTGAAGACCACTCACTCAGGTGATCCTCCCGCACTGGTCTACCCTCAGGGACTGGATCCAAAGGCGATGGCCGTGCTGTGGCCACCTGAGAGAGAGATCCCCTCCAGGACTAGTAGATGAGACACCCTTTGATTTCTCACACCTCCCACTTCACCACTTCATTGACTGCCCACATGATTTAATATACAGATCACAGGTATCATGTGGCAAGATATACCTAGTAGCTGAAGCAACCTCCCCGAGCGAATATCTGGAAGGCAATCTGAATTATGGGTTGATCATTAATTCCAAGTCCCAAGCAGCCTCTTCATTGTTGTTTCAAAGAAGTGGGGAGGGCTCCATTTGTGTATAGATTTTTGTGGAATCAATAATATAACGGAAAATAACTCATCAATTGTCGTTCATTAATGCATTCCTACACCAAGTGAAGACTGCTAGCATCTTTACTAAACTACCTCAGAAGGACATATTATCTGGGATGAGTTAGAACTGTGGATGGATTTCAGACGGCGTACTGCATGTGCAGTGTCTTGTACGAGTACAATGTAATGCCATTTGCTCTATGCAATGTGCTCTCCATCGTTCAACATTTCATGAACTAGATCTTTCTTGATATTTTAGGATCAGTAGGTCATAATTTATCTAGATGACGTTTTTATATATTCCACTTCATTGTGCACATATTAAGAGTTCTACAATGCTTTAAAGACCATCATATGCTTCCTGAAACTGAAAAAGATATGTTTCATGCACAAACCATGGAGTTCCTATGATATTTCCAAAAGTTGTCTCGTAGAAAACAATGAGTCCAAAACCCATAGATCTGCTCAGGCTAAAGGGAAAAGTGCTTGACGTTCTCCTTTCCCCGACAAGTGCAGAAGAAGGGACATCAGAGGGGATATACCAGAAGGGCTTACCCAACCAGATATCCAAATGGAAGAAAAGAGCTAAGCAGTCCTTCAGTTGACCATTTGTAGCAGCCTTGGTATAGGCATTTCTTATTCTTTACTAATGTCTACCTCCACTTCATTGGAAATTTGTTGTCAATTGTAGCAGTTTTCAAGGCTCTCACATATAAAGTCACCCATGCCCTGACTGCGTCAAAGACCTTTAAATGGATGAAACATAAACATCTGCTCACAGTAGTGTTTGAAGTACTCCTAGTCCAGAGTCCCCTTTCCTCCATACTGCATGGGAGTCCCTGTGCAGGGACGGTAACTGAACTATTTTGCCCTGCAGAAATGACGCTTTTCCCAATTGTTGGTCCCAAGAGCATGATAAGGGCATCTGAAAAGCTCTCATCTCGAGTCTGGCAAGTGGAACTGTGAGGACACATGAAGCTAGAAGCCCCATTCGATGCTGGTACCAACACGCTGATGTGGGATGCCTGGAGGGAAAATGCTTGATGGCTGTTTAAATGTCTACAAACCTCTCCAGGGGAAAAGGAATCCTCTCTGCTAACGTGCCCCATCTTATCCCCAAGAATATGAGATTTTGTGTGGGACCGAGCTCAGATTTCATTTTATTTATTGAGAATCCAAAGTCAAATAGAATATAAAATAGCCTCTGACTTGTCATTGTCACTCCCTCCAGCCCCGAACTGGATTGGGTTAACCAGTCGTCCAAATAGGGATAAAAATGATGCCCCTCCTTTCTGAGGAGAGATGCCACTGCATTCATGATCTATGTGAAAACTCACTGAGCCGAGTTTAGACCAAATGATAGGACCTTGTGCTGAAAACGATGGCCTATCACACTAAAACTAACTTCTGTCTGTGCCGATGCCAGATAGGCACATGCAAGTAAGCATCCTTGAGGTCCAAGGAGCACATCCATTCTCCCCTGCGCAGAGCCTCGACAATGTGAGCTTCCGTCACCACCTTGAACTTCTCTAAGGGCAGGGAAAGGTTGAGATAGGAAAGATCTAGGACTACTCGCAGGTCCAATTGGTTTTTCTTGTGGATTGCAAAGATCCTTGAGTAAAAGCCCTGTTCCCTAACAGGAAGGCGAAGTGGTTCCACCGCTTGGTCTTGCACCAGCTTCATTATTGTCTAAGAAGCGCTGGAAAACCAATCTGAAGGAGGGAAGGAGTAGATGGAAGATTTAGATGAAGTTGGAGTCAAAAACCCCTAGAAACTATGGATTGTAACTATTGGTCTTGAAAAGGATTCTAACATTGGAGCACATGCACAGACAGTCTGCCCCCCAACGGGGTATTGTGGAGTCGGATGCTTGCCTTGTTTTTTAGATTCTGAGGCTTATGATTTGAAGGGGGGGCGAGAAGAAACATTTAGGGCCTGTGTGCCATTTCATCCCATGGGTGCTCGGGGAGACTGTCAGGCTGCCTAGCTCTTCTGTCCTGGAACGCCTGAAGGTTTCAAATGATCGGGATCTTTGGTCTGATCTTGCTTGGCTCTGTGAGAAGCTCTTACCTAATGTCTTAGAAAGTATGGCTAAAGACTTTGCTGTTTGGGTACTCGTCTTTTTCTTAGTGACCTCTTCATCCGTAGACGAATGGAACAGCTCCATGCCCTCAAAAGGTAGATCTGACGTAAACCTGGTGCCATGCATCTATGCTGAACATTTCATGTTTGTACCCACGCATAGCCCTCTACTTGCTGAATCAAGGCGTGAGAAAGAGGCCTCAAGTATGTCCTGTGCTATAACCTTTGCCATAGCCAATCCTGCCTTAAACGCCGCCTGGCGGTATATAGGCAAATCTGTAAAGAAATCACTAATCTCGCTCCACAGTTTGTTTTGCTGCAGTGAGCAAAGCATCTGCATTTGCTCGTCTTAAGTACAAGCCCGCATTTAGATAAAACATTTTCCCAAAAGATTCCAGAAACTTGTTTTCTTTGGCAAGGCAGGCTGCAGCTCAACTTGCAGTGGATGAAATGCCAGACGGTTTTGAATATAATGATGCCACTGCCACCACATAGGAATGGGTTTGAGGATGGAAAGACAACAAAATAGTTTTGCCATGCAAGTGTCTAAAACAAGCATCCAATCTCTTATTTATAGGCTTAGAAGAGTGTGGCTTAACCCATAACTTCTTAGCCATGTCTATGATGTCCTTCTGCAGGGGAACACCAGAACAAGTAGTCACTCTTAGTGATGAGACTCTGCTAGCACTCCTCCCTCAGGTAAAGACTGCTGAGGTGCTGGAACACCCCATAAATCTGCTAAACCCTCCACACAGTCATGAAAGGCTTTAGCTGAGGAAGGAGTTTCCTCTTTTTTATCCTCGGTGTAATTATCTGCTGGAGAGTTCTCGGGGCCTCGTGCTACTGGAGTGAAATAGCTCCTTTTCTTCGGCTTGTAGGAGAGGAGCCAGTGCTACCTGCACGGGTTCACCATGCGCGTGTGGGAGGACTGGAGCAGGTGGAGGAGGAGGAGGAAGAGGAGGCAACAGCATTTGTGTCTTCTGAGGTGGATGAGGGTGCTGTACCTGAGGTACTACCTCTTTAATAAGGCAGGTTTTTGCTGCATCCCACTCCCATCTGGACACTAGCCCCATCGCTGGAGCCTCGTTTGGCAGATGCCATGCCCCCTTTTCCACAAGTAGCCCTGGCCCTTCCTGCAGGGTGAAGCCTGCGGGGGAAGGACACAGGTGTTTGGTGCCCGCAGGGTGTTCAGCGCCTCAGGGGGAGGCAGCTGTCAAGAACGTGGAGCCAGCACAAAGGAGAAGCACTACGGGAGAAGCAAAACGGGAAAAAAGCATGTGACCAGGTGAGGGGTTATGAGTTTGAGAGGCCCAACAGGGTTGGTGGGGCCCATAGCAGCCATATTACCAGTACTCTCCCATGCCCTCCACCTGTTGTGGCCAAGAATAATAAGACATACTGAAAATGGAAATTGCTACTAGAAACTCCCTCACTCAGTGCTGAAGTTGGCGCTGTCAAGTAACACCCCCAAAGCCCCATTAGGATAAAAGGCAAAGCATACACCCATATAAAATAAATTAATCAGTTCTTTGGAACAAATCAGGATTACCTTAGGCCACAGGAAATAAGGAAAATAATCTACATACTAACAGTGGTAGAGTGGGCACTCACAGCCCGACCCAGCGCAGGATTACTGACGGACCTAGAGCCAATGGCATGGCTGCCCCATGGGGACCGACCAGTTGGCTAAGTGCTCCAGGAGGATCCAACTGCTGTGTAGGGAGGTGCAGGGGGGCAAAAAGGCAGCTTCTTCATCAATTTCCTGTCTTGAAACTCCGGCCTCCAGCAAGACTTTGACGGCCAACATCAATAACTTTGCCAGTGCCCCGAATAGAATTGTCATGGGGAAAAATGACCCAGCTCCTGTGACGGCCAGCCCAGCCCAGAAGCTTGATACTAGCGTTCCATCAATGCAGAACGAGAGGTAGCAAAGATGGAAAATCAATTACACAGGGATCCCATTGCGATCCCACAGTATTGATACCAGCCCTAGCCCCCAATAGACCTATGGCACCCATGGAAAACACAGTCAGAAAGCGTGCCGAATTCAACATGTGTGTTGCTAATGATGACAGCCCCTCTCTTAGGCTCAGACTCAAACAAGAAGGGCGGGCATGAGTGCTGTGTGCACCCTCCAGCTCTGCACCAGCCCTTGCAACCTTTCTACCTCACTTGACACACACACCCCACTCAACCTAGACCAAGTCGCCAAGGAGGAACCTATGATTAGTGGCTGCAGATATAGCTTTGTGCTGTCTGAACTGGCAGACCTGAAGAAGCTGTTATTGGCCCTCCTCGAAGCCCAAGGAAGAGGGGGAGCCATGAGGGGCCCACCAACCAGAAGGGCAGGCACTCAGAGCTCTGAAATCATTGGGGAAGACAGACCACTATAACCATGAGGTCTCGAGAAACTTCTGCATCAGTATGGCCGGGCCTAGGCCCACGCTGGCAGCTATAGAGAAGACAGACTTCAATAATGCCCTGGCCAACAGGGGACACATACCCCAGGATCTGACTGGTACGCCACTCAGGGTAGTGGGGTGAAAGGGACAGTTATTGTGAAGGAACCTGGTGGTGCTACATATTCTGACCAATAACCTTCATTTTTCCTCTATGCCAGCCTTGAGTGGCCATTTCAGTGCCTAGTTATTCCCACTTACCTTTCTGAATGGTGCCCTTACCCCAGTGTTAGTTTTTATTCCCGATTAGGGTACTGTAGGGACTCACACCAAAGACGTGACACCAGAATCTTGATAGGATGTTCAATGGCATTTCAAAAATACTCCTCCTTTAAAATGTATTTAAACTTACAGTAATGCTTTTAATCATTAAAGGTTCCTGTTATTGAATCCAATATGGTAGTATAGGGTTGGATTTAGTAGAATTATTGCACTGCTTCATACAACTCGTCATGTAGTGATGTGTCAAATATTTTGCAAATTTTTTTACTACAGTGTCAACATACATACCTTTGAAAATGGTCCAGCGAATCTCCACAAACCATTAAAACCAAAACCTAAAGAAGTAAATGAAATATTAATTTTTGTGACTGAAAAAAGTCACAAACAGTATTAAAAGAAACAAATACATCAAAGCTACATTGCACAAAGAGTAATCCATACAACAAAGAAGAACACATTACTTGCCTCTCTAATGTACTTTCTGATGGCTGCTTCTCTATGATATCCCTACCCCTGCGCATCTGCAGACCAGGAACATTTCTGCCGATGGGGGCGCAGCGCAGCTCCATTTTGGTTCCATCCAATGCCTCGACATGCTGGATATGTTGGATCAGTATATTAGCAGTGCAGTGCCTCATGACCTCAGTTCCACCCTTATTCCCTAGAACTCTGAAACTGAGATAGTAGAACCGATGGTGTGCTAGTTTCCCGCAAAAGGGGCAGGTAAGGAGGGCAATGAGAAATTTGTAGCAGGAACATCCATTAGAAAAAACATTCCAGAGAGGCATGTCATTTGTTTTCTAATGGATTCTTTCCTGGCACAGATTTTTCATCTATGATAGACTCCCAAAGCAGTATGTCAATCTGGATGAGGGAAGAAGCCAGCACCACATACGCCAGAAAACTCTGGAAGACTGCCCTACCAAAACGGGCATCCTGGCCTACAAGGAAATCCAAGCAATAATGCTTAACGAACGTGTGCAGAAATGCCCACGTTGCTGCCTGGCAAAAAAACAAGACAGGGACACCCCTCTGGTATGATATGATTGGTTATTTATAACGCGCTTAATACCCAGAGGTTTCTAAGCACAGACCCCGAGATCAAACCTGTGTTGCACCGTGTCATCTTGCTTCCAAGGCGAACACGTTGCCCCTGAGCTATCCTCCCGAGACTTTGCAGTGCAAAGGTGGCAGACACTCCCTCCGGTAGGATGAGTTTGGATAACCTCAGACACATCCTTTCTAGCCAGGTCGTAGTATTCCGAAATTCAGAGAATGATCCACCTGGACAGGGTCTGTTTCATCACAGACCTGCCAGTATGAGCACCAACATAACCAACAAAAAGCTGGTAATCTTTTCTAGCCTCTCTAGTACGAGAGACGCAGAACTTAGGGGCCCATACCGGGTCCAGCTTATAGAATTGTTTTGCTGCCCTGGAAGGTTGAGGTGGAGGAAAATAGACAGTAAGACAGATCTTCGAGATCACCTTTGGCAGAAAGGAGGGTGTCACTCTCAATGTCACCATCTTTGGAAAAAACAAATGGGGAGGTAAAACAGGCAATGTCTAGAGTTCACTCACCTGTCTCGCGGAAGTGATGGCAAGCCGAAGAGGTATGAGAACATGGAGAAAGGAGTGGGCAGGAATCCTCACAAACAGCCTTCTTGGGACTGAGAGGAAAAACATAGCTGTCTCTTGAATTCAAATTCAAACGGGAGCCCTATGAGGCAGCAATTATGGCTAAACAGAAGACACAAAGAAATGTGGACATTGCCACTCTAATGCAACCTCAAGATGAGGGTGAAAAAACAAACAGTGACCTTCCTGGTTCACTCCCGGACAGAATCTCAGGACAACCAGCCACGAAGGACGACGTCCAATCCTTCATGGGAGACATTAAAATGGAGTTCTGCAACTGCATGATGGAAATTTGAGCAAGAGTGGACTGCTTGGACAATCGAGTATTGGAGGTGGGACAAAGGCTCAGAGAGATTGAAGACCAGTCTATGGAGCAAGCTACAACAGTGGCAGAGCTGCAGTGTAGAATTTAGGCTTTGGGAGGGAAAAGAAAAGCCATTGCAACCAAACAAGAGGATACAGAGAATATAGCTCACAGAAATAACTGACAGATTAAAGGAGTGCCTGCCTCGATCCCTGACCAGGCCCTGAGCGACTATTTTGGCAGAGTTTTCCAGACGCTCATACCACACCTTGACAAAGCAATGCTGCTTCTGGGCCATACCATTAGGATGCGGAGCCGCAGAAGCCTGCCTGCCGATGCAACACCAGACGTGATCACGTGCGTCCACTTCTTCACAGCCAAACAGGAGATCATGACAGCAAGCCGAACGCAAGGTGAATTATCTTACTAGGGGTCGTCACTGAACATTTTCTAAGACCTAGCAACAGCTACAATGCAAAAAAGAAGAGAGCTAACAACGTTTTGACAGGACCAAAAGATCAAATACCGATGGCTGTTCCCCTCTACGCTGCAGTTCACGCTCAAAGGTACAACATGGGTCAAAAGTTCACTAGCGGAAGCCAAAGGCATTTTGGGGAACGGCCCCCTGAATGGAGAAGGTGGCTCTCCGACTAAACCTTTTGCACCATTGAAAAAAAGACTGTCCTAAACCGAGACATAACACTTGGGCAAAAGCAGCAAATGGACGGATACCTGGAACACCCCCACAGCAAGCGCAAGTCCTTTTCAAGGGACTCCTGCCGGAGTCCTCCAAACTCACAGCCACATTATTATTGTACCGGCAGACCGGACTAATAAAAAGCTTATGCCCAGGCTTCACACGGCCTATGCCCGGTCAAGAGTGTTATGCCGCTTGAAGAACTCGGGGGAGATAAGACCTCTACTGTTTGTTTTTTGGTTGATATACAAGTTGTGGTTTAAAAAGTTGAAAACCTGGTTGCTGCAGGGAGCTGATGCAATAATCGAGACAAATGGCTAGTGTTGCTAACTCCGCCCCCTCCAAGGGTGGAACCAACTCTCAATTAGCACATCCCTAAACACAAAAGCTAACATTTGTAACTCTTAATGTTAGAGGCGTGAACTCACCTGTCAAGTGTAAATCCACCCTATGATGCCTAATGAACCTTGACAGGTCCCTGGGATTCTTGCAAGAAACACATTTGATCCCACGAAACTGCTTGCTTGGGCAGCAGAGCCTTCCCGAAGCAATTTCTAGTTTCCAACAAATCTAAAAAAATCAGGCACAGAGATCCTTGGGGGTCAATGGTATGCTATTTGGTCAGCTTTATACCCTAATCTCTTTGTCTATGCCCCTAATGAGTGGCAGGAGGCCGCCTTCCTGGATCTGGAGTCCAAACTACTCCCCTTCCTCAAGGGCCAAGCAGTAATAGGGGGTGACTTAAAAGGGGTCCCAGGCCCCCAAGCCGATAGATAACACCAACCCACGCCAAAAGACTTTCAAATTGCCCTGGGATTACTCCACCTATTTAAGTCCCTGGGGGTGGTTGATAGCTAGAGGGTCTTATATCCGGGGCCAAAAGACTTCTCTTTCTTCTCTCATGTCCATCGCATTTCCTTCCGTATAGACTTACACTTAGCTAACCCTCAACTTTTATCATATGTCGAGGAGGGTGCCAGAGAAACAAGGTTATGGTCAGACCATGCCCAGGTTCTCCTAACAGCTCAAATCCACAACCCTATTCCTTCTCCCAGGGCCCGATGGAGTCTCCATGATCCCATCTTAAATGCCGTGGCACTCAGGGACGCTATCGCAAAAGCCATCCAAAACTATTTTCAGGAGAATGCGGTAGGTCTCACCCCAATGGCAACCACATGGGAGGCCATGAAAGCAATAGTATGCAGAACAAACAGCTCAGTCCCTTCTCAAAACGAAACAGGGATACTATGCCAAGGGCAATAAAGCTAACAAATTCCTGGTTGGGTAATTGGCAAAACCCCAATGCAGCTCCTCAGGGAACGATTCAGTATGTGAAAGACACTAAACTGCAGTTGGCAGCATCCCATTTGGCTGAAAGTATGTGGTCCCGCCTCACCCCACCCGTAGCTTGTCCGAAAAGAGGCGATACATATAGGAGGCCGCCCCTCCTGCATCTTGTGGCAGTAGACAAGACACCCTAAAGCGGCCAATTGCAACTGAAGAAGTAGAGTTTGTAATCAAGTTCTTGAAAACTAGTGGCCTTGGACCTGACGATTTTTAGCTCCTTTCGACAGACTAGCTGCACAACTCCCTTCATGTAGATTTCCTCGATCATCTTACTATTAAAGCCGGCAAAGGACCCTTGAGATTGCGCCTCTTACAGGCCGATCTCATTGCTCAATATTTACGCAAACATCTACTCTAAGGTCTTGGCCAATCATTTAACTGGAGTCCACTCCAGCATAGTAGATGTAGACCAAACAGGTCTCATAATAAGCAGAACTACCGGGGACAATTTCCCACGTGCCCTAAACTTGGTAGAAATGGCGACCTAAAAACACCGCAAACTGGCACTGATGGCGCTAGACACAACTAAAGCATTCGATAAAGACGGCTGGGTCTTCATGAAGGGCAACCTCGATGCTTTCCATTTCTGTAAAATGCTTCTAGCCAACTATAGCTCGTCAAAAACCTCTCTGCGGGCGAATCAGTTGCAAACAAATCCTATCCCTCTCACTTGCAGAACGATACAGGGGTGCCCACTCTCCCCATTGATTTTCGCTCTGATAATGGAGTCCTTGGCCCCGCGGATACGCAACAATCCTGCTATTGAGGGGGTCAGAGTAGGCCGTAAACAATACAAGGTGTCCCTTTACGCGGATGACGTGATGCTCACCGTAACAAATATTCAATCTTCCTTACTACAATCCCTACGGGAAGTGGACTCCTTTAGCCGGGTAGAAAGATTCAAAATTATTTATCACAAGTCGGCTGCTCTGGGGGTGGGACTAACCCTGGAGGAGCCTGTCCGATAAGATGGAGCAGGAAGTCTGAAGAATATCTGGGGTGAACATTCCGGCGCACCATAGGGAACTTTATACAGCCAACTTCTGTCTTGCTTTTTCTGCGCCACGTATAGGGACCTCAGAATTACGTCCCACTAGACCCCGACAAAACAAGTTATTGGACTTAGATAGGCAACAAACAAAACATAAATCACTTGTTATATAAAAACAAAATGGTTCGGTGTAGGCCCTTTATTCACTTGTTTATACCCACACACAACATATAGTCAATTATACAAAAACATAGAAAAAGAGCATTACCGTTAGAATGGTTGCAGGAGATTCCTTCATCTCGGCCACCACAACACTGCTTAGTCCCAGAGCAGGTAGGCCGAGAGATCACTCATACTAACGGGGTCTGGAACGGAGCGTCCTCCCTCTCAGCGAGACTGCATCACCCGGGAATCCAGTTCTATCTGTCTTCTCAGGAGGAGTAGTTCTTCTCATCATGGGGAGAATCCCCACCCCTCAATGGTTACCAGACTGTCCTCGGCCAAAGAGCAGACAATAAGCATGAGGCGTCAAGAGTGGGAAAACCCAGCTTCTCTTCTTTGCCTTCTTTCCCAGAACCCCTTATCACTGCACCTGCAGAATGTTCCAACTCCCTTTCTGGATCGTCCTTCGGCAGACAACACAACAACTATTCTCCACAGTTTGTTCAGCTGACATCATTATGTGACCTTGCCTCCACTGCAGAAATGGATGGCTACTTACTGAGCCTACGAAAACATAGGCTTTCATTGCAGTAATGAAAGTGAATGTCCAAATTGGCCAAGCATTGGCGCCACGTTCTTTTAACTCATTTTCCGCACACGCACTAGAACTTCCCATAATTTTTTAAAGAGTTGGAGGCAGACTTTGATGGATGACTCAAGAGATCTCACTGATGGGTCGCATCACTGCAGGTAAAATTAACTTGCTCCCAAGATTTCTTTATTTCTGCTCGACACTCCTGATGGAGATCCCACAGCAACCTCTCCTTCAACTACAACAAAAGTTGCTCAGATACATTTGGCAAGGGAAGAAATCTAGGATCCCAAAGAAGGTGATGATGAGTAATGCCTGACTGGGAGGGATGGATGTCCCAGACCTGCACAAATATTATACAGCAGCGCAACTCACACATTACTTGGCCTGGTTCACTCCTAATGCCACCCGCCCGAAATGAGCAGACATTGAACAGTCCAGAATGCTTAAGGGGGTGGCCATAATGGGAGATTTGATAGAGGAAGGATCGCCTAAAGGGTTTGAGGCATTGCATTGACAAGAGAGACAGGGGTGCACCCAGGGCAAAACCTTACATATTCCATCTTACTGAGGAATATAAGGAGCAAATGGCCGGTGACCGAGGTACCATTGCAGCCAGATGAGACGATTGAGACATTTTATGATGCATCAGAAGGTGAACATGAAGTTTCGCGTATAAATGAGCTGTTAATGTCCAAGGTGGGGGAAGGGGCCGGAACAAACGAGACGACAATGGGAGACGGACCTGAATGTACCAATGTCAGATGCAGGTGGACTAGAGCTCTGGGGTAGCACTAAAAGGTGTCCAGGAATGCAAGGCTCCAACAAATCCAATTATACAAAACCCAAAGAGCATATATGACCCCGAACAGAATAGCGAAATTTAGCCAGACAGCATCACAATTCTGTCCGAAGTGAGGGGAGCTGGAGGCAGACCTGGTTCATATGTTCTGGGCCTGCACAGAGATTGGCAGATTCTGGGAGGAAGTGGCTCTGACACTATCAAAGGCAGATATCACCCTGGAGATTGGATCGCCCTGGCTTGTTTATTGGGGGATTTTACAAGGCCTAAGAGAGCGAAACACGTGAGTAAATTGAAGGATTTAGCATATACTCTTGCGAAACGTAGGATAGAGATGGGATGGAAAGCGCAGAGGAGGCCTTTGGTGCAGACATGTTGGAGGGACCTGCTGAAATGGGCGAATGCGGAAACTGTAGCGTTGCAAGAAGCAGTAAACAGGAACTCTGACCAAGAGGAGCAGGGGGTGGAGGCCTGGAGACAGTTGATTGCGGAGCTGGCTACGCCCACATTGGAGAATCGGATATCGGAACACAGTCCCACACAGGAGGGAGAAGACATTTGGGTGGGTGGAGGAGAGTAAGCAAGAGATTGCAGAACTGTGTGGTGCAAGGTAGGCTGGGGGAGGGGGGAGTTGGGGGATAAGGGGAATAAACAGACACGTTTTGTGCAGTGACAAAGAAATGTATATGGTAATGTCTGTAAGTTATTGTGGTGTAAAACAAAATAAAAATAATAATTAAAAAAAAAGTCCAGAATGCCGCTTCCCCTTTGCTCCTTCCCATACACCTCCCTCTCTGCATGCAGACACTGGCCTGGTGTGCTTTCCTCCACAAAAACGACAGTGAGGATATAGGATTGGGCGATAAAACGGAGGGGAATCCGAGGGGTGTTTTGCCCCTGCACTCCAGTTTTATATAATCCAGACTTTACCCCAGGTCTTCGGCCTGTAGATTTTAAGAGATGGACACAAGGCAGGTTACAAACCCTATCGCAACTGTTTGAGAATGGATTACCCCGGTCCTTTATAAACTGTAAGGAAACATTTTCACTCTCGGAAGCAGATAGGTACACTTATGCTCAAATCCAGCATTGGATTACGCACCCTCTGATAAGATAAAGGGCTGCACGTGACCTAAACCTCATTGTCCTCATCTTGCTGGAAGGACAGCATGGGGGAAACATCTGTAATCTATATAGGATCCTGCAGGGTGGCACACCATCTTCCTGACACACCTACATGGCCATATGGGAAGCAGGCCACCCCATAGAGGATCAAACCTGGGTAGACATTTGGACAAGAAACCACTCCTCCGCTAAATGTGTAACTAACAAAGAATGTGCCCTTAAACTCATATACTGCTGGTATTATTTCCCAGCACGGCTGCATCACTTTAAAAATGTGCTCGACCCAACGTGCTGGAGAGAATGCAGAGCTCAAGGGGCATATTTACATACGTGGTGGGAGTGTCCCCTCGCTCAAACATTTTGGGAAAAAGTGCTCTGCTCTATTGAAGATAGCCTCCAAGGTCAAAGACACTATGAACCCCGAGGTGATCTTGCTAGGGAGACCTATCCTGGGGATTTACCCGAAGTCTGGGAGACAGATAAATTGATTACCCAGCTTCTCTTCACGGCAAAAAAAATACAATTGCCTAAACCTGGAAATCTCTTGAGTGCCCTCTGCTACCTACGTGGTGGATCAAGATCTGGGACATTTTGATGATGGAAAAGGTCACTGCCGCTAAAGAAGGTAGCTAACACTAGTTCACAGACATTTGGTCCCCAATTCTGGAATATGACCTGAACTTCCCTGTGCAAACAAACAAACCACATCTAATGAGACTGTTTCTGGTAACCCGTTAGGGGCACACATGCTGCCTCACCAAAGCTGGACTAAGCCACGGAGGGGATACGGAGGAAGCAGGGTGTGGACTTGGGGAGGTGGGAAAGGGTTTGACCTAAAAAAGGTATCGCAAGATATGTCAAGACCTGCCCAAATCTTACTGTTGAAATAATGCTCCATGTTTGCAAACAATTTAAATAAAGTGGATTACTATCCTCAAGACTCTTCATGCCACCATCCCACCAGCCAAGGGCTCTGGCAAGAATCCAGCCACATCATGTGCATGCCCCTTGGTGCTTTGTACGCCCATAGGTCTTGATAACCAGGCAACTACCAAAACGCTCTACATAGCTATCATAAGCACTAAGCGGAATGGCATTATCCTAGCCTTATACATTTACAGAACATCGTGTTGGGAAGCAAACAGGATAGAGAAACAAAAAAATGAGCATAATTGTCTCAACGTAGGATAAGGAGGCCTGCCCAAGACCCAGACACCTCAATCTTTGTCCTGACAGGGCATTCTCTTTGCAGGTATAGTTGTCAACAGCTTTTCAGCATTCTGTTGATTAAAAAAAAAAGATATACTCCTTCCCGTTCCAGGACACCCCAAGTTCAGCAGGTGTAAGCAACTGTGCTTTCACCACATGATCCAAAAAGTACTTCTTAAGGATACTGAGCCTCTTTCTTTTTGTCACGAGTGCCAAGTCAGGTAAGATGTGAATCGTGTGTTTATGGAACTCCAGAAATTTTTCAGTTGCAGCAGCCTTCAAAATCCTGTCCCTGTCGCAAGCATTGCCCAGCTTGACAATACGTGTCGTACCAATAGATGCCTTGAGCAATCTATTAAAGGAGGAGGGTTTAATTCTATAGCGTTTGTCCATGCACATGGGGTTCTCCTCCACTTCCAAGTGTAACAATTCAGGGAGCCAGGTGGAAACAAAGTCAATGGGGTTGTCTCCTTCTGCACCAGCTGGAAGAGCAATAATTTGCATTTTTTTTTTTATTGAAAAACCAGTCCGCCATGTCTCAATGTGAACATTGTGACATCAGACTTTTATTACAGTATAACCATATGTATCAAAAAAGTTCCCAAAATGTAGTTCCATGGTGCTATAACCGTCACTTTGAGCCGTCTTAGAACATCCTGGCTAAATCATGTGTATCAAATAAAATTTGTATTGAGTCGTAAAGAGTCCATGTAGTCAACTACGGCACAGCTTAATTTTATACAGTGTCCAGCTGCCGCGTATGACCACCAGTCTCGACTGTTACCGTCCACAGGAATAAAGCCTCCCAAGTGCGTCATCTGTTTGGCAGTGGTTTCTTTGCAACTAGTAAGGAGATGTTCCGAAGTTTCAATTTCACAATGACAGAAGCGGCATATGTTGTCTTTCACTTCTTTGAAGTGACGGTTCCACATCATTTCTTTTGTTTTTACAGCATTTAAGCGAAACCTTAAAAACTGCTCGCGGTGATGTCGAGACGGGCAGTTTTTTAGATAATTACTTGTCACATTTAGCTTGTGTTCCCCTATTCCAGCATCTAAGGTGGTCGGCATCGAAAGACGTAAATCATTATTCGAAATCCAGCACCATTGTTCGAACTTTTTTTTGACTTGTTGTGGTCTCAGCAGCAGGTCGTTCAGGTTGAGATCAACAGTGACAAGAATCGACAGCATGATTTGTTTCCACTCAGCAAGAAGTTTCGAATTCCCTGTTTCGCTTGTAGCAGAGAAGATTTGTAAAGCAGGCGCTGTTGGAGACAAATTCATCTTTCGCAATACTGTTAAAGATTTCCACATTACATGAGAGTGTAAAGAGTTTAGTGAGAGTTCGTATCGGATTTGGGTCATTGAAATATAGGTAGGAAGCTTCAAAACACGCCGCAGAAGATTCCTTCTAACTTTTGCCAGAACGAGACGTCTATATTCCAGCCTGATTCTGAACCAAAGGTGATTGCAGGAACCACCTTTTGGGTGTAGAAAATCAAGACTGGTGCATTCGATTGACCATGTCGACCTTCCAGTGATGTTCATGGACTGAGTTGTTGAAGATAATTCCCAAGTATCTTATTGAGTTGACTGTATCTAGGCAGTTGTCCTCGATTTTCCACTTGAAGGTTTTTTGTCTTTTTGAATGACCTTGGCCGATGATGATGATCTTAGTTTTTCAGTGTTTAGCTCCAGGTCGTTTTTATGCAGGTATTCGTGAAGGTTTGATAGTTGCCGTTGGAGTCCTATCTGGGTCCTATCCAAAAGAACCACATCGTCAGCGTATATTAAGCAGCCTACTTCAATGTTGCTCACTTTTGGTGGAAAGCATTGCACATCTGTGCGATGGGCAGGGATGTCTGAGATAAACAACTTAAAGAGTTAAGTAGCTAGTGGACATCCCTGTTTCACACCTATACTTGTTGGTATCCTATTGGATAGAGTGCCTTGATTGTTTAGTCTTATGCTGACGGTGGTTTGAGTATGCAGAGCTCTAATTGGCTCGACGAGGTTTCTTGGGCAATTCCAGTTTTCCAATTTTTGCCACAGTTTGTTACGATTAATGCTGTCTAAAGCTCCTCTCAGGTCTATGAAAGCGAGGAATAATCTTGTCTTTGCCTTTTGGCTTTCTAGTTTGAGGATGTTTAGGAGCACCAAGTTCACCTCCACCCCCATGCCTTTTGTGAAACCTGTTTGTCGGATGTCAAAGATTTGCTCTGACATTGACCACGCAGCTAAGCTTTGGCATAAAAAAGAGGCAAAGATTAATCCTATGGTGTCTAGCAGGGCAATCGGGCGGTAGTTGGACGGATCCGCCCGATTGCCCTTTTTGTAGATCGGCACAATAATCGCATCACGCCAGGAGTCACGTATCGTTGCGGATGTAAGCACACGGGTGAACAATAGTTCGATGAAAATAGCCCATTGCTCCACATTCTTTTTTTACATCATATTTGATATTAAATCTGGGCCTGCTGCGTGAGAGTTTTTCAAAGATCGTATCGCGACGCTTATATCTTCCCCTGTTATTAGCAGTTTCCAAGATGTCAACTCTTGTGCTGGTTTGCTGACGTCCTCTTCAGGTGCTTTGCAAAAGATGTTGCCATAGTGCTTTTGCCATGAGTCAGCCTCAATCTCATTTGATGGCAATGACTGGTGCTTCGAATTTCCTGCATTCAAAATTGCCCACATTTCTCGGGAATTCTTTTGGACTAAATGCCTCATCAGCTGCTCAGCCTTATCTTGCTCTATTATCAATTTTTGTGATTTCAACCAGGTACGGTATTGTTGGCGACGTATTTGTGTTGCGTTTTTAATTGTGTTTATGTCGCTAGCAGTTTTACTTGACTTCCTTAGGGTTCTTATGTCTCGTCTCATCACCTGTTTTGCGTGTGTTAAAATTGACGATGAGGTGTTTGTGTTTTGTGTCCATTATGCGATCAGCAGCTTTTACTGTGATGAAATCAGAGAGCAAGGGTACATAATTTACAGACAAGTCTGTGTCCCACTGTAATTTCAAGTTTATTCCCTCTATGGTCGGTCTATCAATCTTCAACCGGTTTCCACCGCTGTTTATGGAGATTACGGGGTCGTATTTTCTTTGCTCAATTGCCCAGTCCACCACACAGGCCAACCAAAGCAGGTTGTGGTCGCTACTTGACATAGGGCTAATTGATAATCTCATGTCGTTTTCAAAGATATTTTGTGAAACCCAAAAGTACTCAATTATTGATTGAGCATTTGAGGAAGACCAAGGCCCTCATTATAAGTTATGACGGTAGCCATGCCGCAATTTATGCATGGCTGCCGGCAAAACCGCATCCGTGTCCATGTCCTCGGAATGAGGACTTACCGGACCATTCCGAGTTCGGATGGCCTGGTAATTCCTCACTCGAGGACACGGACACGGTTCCTCCCCATTCCCATTTCAGCCCCCATAGGGCTGAATGGGAGAGGGACTAAACAACGGGCCATTACGAGATGGCCCGTTGTTTGCTCCCTCTACCCCTCGCAGGACCCGGTATGCACGCCTGGTTTTCCCAGGCGTGCTTAACGGGTCCCGCGAGGGGACCTCGTAATGTGGCGGAACGGGTTGGACGGCGCCGCAGCCTTTTACGGCGCCGTTTAACCCGTTCCGCCAGGGTCGTAATGAGGCCCCAAGTCTTTTGGGGTGGTTGGTCGCCGGGAACTTGTCCATTTACCATTTTGCAATTTCGATTTCGTAGCGCCTGGCTCCATGCCGACTCCCGACTTTTTACTTCGTCGTGTGTTAGTAGCTTAAACTGCTTGGTTACATGATCGTGTTTGAACCAGGAGCAGTTTAAGTCACCTGCGCAGATTATTGATAGATTCTTATAATTTAACAATGTCTGATCAATGCAAGTTGTTATTGAATCTATGAATTTTTTAGTGCTTATCTTGGCCGGGTTCCAGTAGCTATTTAGAATAAGCAAATGTGTCCTTGTTTCTTCATCTTTGTTGGTGGTTTCAAGCAGTGCGCTTTGCACAAATGGATTAGGACTGTTGGAATCCACGAGGCGCCACCTGGTATTTATTTTGATCATAATTACCAAGGTAGAAGAAGTTCGCCCCCTTGCGTTTTTTATTGCAGGATTTAGTAGAGTCTGAAAACCGTCCCCTGATGGTGGCTCGCACAACCATGTCTCTTGTAGACATATAAGAAAGACCTTTCCCAGATCAGCCTCAAATTCATTAAATAAGTGGGTGAATCCTCTAGTGTTCCATGAGATGAATTCACGCATACACTTGTTACCGTTGTATAATGGCTAACGTCGACCAGAGATGTCAGTCTGACTGCCATTTTTTGCTGGATGATTGAGGTTTGTGCGTGAGGTTTCTGTGAATGCCATTTCTCTGCGTAGCTCGACCCGTCGTCGTTCTTGCGTCCCTTGAAAGGTGTCTTTTGACCAGGACTCCAGCGTGTCGGACCTAAAGCTCGTCGGTTCCACTGATATATCAAATCTATACATTAACAATTCCTCTGATGCATTCAGAATTGTGTTTCGGATTGAGACTGAATAGATGTTTAGCAGAACCTGATCGCAGCATTTTTCAGTAGCATACTCTACTATACTTATGTCTTCAGACAAAATCGTTCTGAGTGATGGAATGCAAGAAAATAATTTCAGTATGTTTTTGCGATTCAGATTCAGGTCGTGATCTTCCTGATTTAAATTTTGTAATTTCAATTTTCAGTTTAAAGAACTTGCTTCAGATCTCAGAGATGAGGAGACATTTGTAAGATATCTGACCTGCTTTTTTTTCGTGAAGTCTGGGATTTTTTGGGTTTAGCCGTGTAGGCAGATTTGAACAGTCCCCTGACTTTGTCGGCCTGTTCTTGTAGTTTCTCTCCTTCCCCGCTCTTGGATTTAACCTGTGTGGAGGTTCTCAATGGGTGTCATCAGGGACCACAATAGAGGGGATGATAGAATGATCAGCTGTAACTTCATCGGAGTAAGTAGAAAAATTGCATATGTCAATTACTGATCCCGATGACTTGCTCAAGAGACTTTCGCTGTCTGAGTCAACTCTTTGTCTCTTACTTGCTGTAGCGACAAGATGGTCTGTTCCTCTCAGATTTGTTTCTTCTTGAACGTTTTTTTGGCCGTCAGATTTTGGCTGTTCTGTCCTTCCGAATAGGCCAGCTCGAATATCAGGAGTCACGTTTCTGATAAATTTCTGTAACTTCGATTGTTGAACACGTTTCTTGGGATCTGACAGTTTTTTCCCAGGCGGTAACTGTCTTCCTTTCGGTTGAAGAGCTGTTTGAACTTGCCTCATGGGGACCTTTATTGATTTTGCCGATCCTTCAAAAATTCCAAATGAGGCCGCAGATATTTCAGAAGTTGGTTTCGGATTGAAACAATTTGCTTGCTTATTCGGTAATGACACAGGGACGGACTCAGGAGATTTCGTACTCTGATCTCCGGCTTCTAGTTGGGCGGTCATTGCTGGAGCTTCACTAGCTGCGTCAATGCTATTCAAGATTGGAGCAGTGGCGTTTGTGTTCTGTGTTTGAGCATGAGATTCTTTCGTTGTTTGTGCAGAGGCTCGAAGGTTTAGGTGGTCGAGGCTTGGGTTCATCATGGCTGAAGAGTGTCTCATCCATTTGACGGCTTCGAGCAAACCATCGGATAAAGAGTCGTTCTGACAGTGATGACGTGCTGCGAGGTCACTTAGACGCTCTTGCCATCTTATTGTTTGTTCCGCTTCTTGTGTTAACTGTTGTTGCAAGAAGTGTGTCGCAGAGTCAAATGTATCCATTTTTTCTTTTAAAGTTATTATGAGAGACGTCTGATCTTTATAAGCCTCGTGGAGTGACTCGTACATCTTCAGAAATGGAAGAAGTGCTGCAGATGATACTGCCAAGACGTCGTTATAGATCTGCATTAGAGCTGCTGAAGACAAACTTGGTTTTGACTCAGTACTAGTTTGTCTGACAAGCCTGAGTGCAAAGTATTTGAGTTTTCCAAATGTGGGTCGCTTGCCATCGACAAGGTTGCGGCCGTGGTTGCAGGGATTTCCTGTAAGAGTTGTGATGTTGTAGGTCTTGCATTCACATTTCTCGATTTTTTGGAGAGATCCATGTTGAGTGTTTGTCCTCCGGTCTTGGCATGAGGTGTACTCGAGGTACTGTCACCTGTTCTGCAGTTTCGATTGTCACATGCCGACGAACAGTTTTTGTTGATTTTTCCCATCTGAACGCGTCCTATGTTGCCACCTGATCTGTGGGGATATTCGGCATGGACGTCGTAATTGCGACTGTATTGGTTAAATAAATGTTGCTGACTACCGTCTGCATTCGTATGGCCGTAGGTGGTCCCAGTGGTGTTTGACATTGTTTGTTCCTTTGTTTGTTGGCGCCGAGGAACTCTCAGCGGCGTGTCGACAATTGCGGGGATGTTTCTTACAGTCGCATGAACTGGATCTGAAGAGGGCATAGTTAATGTGATTTCTTCATGGTCGAGTAGACATTTGTTTCCCTCCTCATCCTGTGAAGCTTCCATAATTTCCGCATCCGTTAGTTCAAAAGGTGAAAAAAATTTGTCAACTGTTTCTGAAGTAATCGTGATCTGCGTGATTTGAGATGTGTTATTAAAAGAAAATATTTGTGACGAATTTAGGCCAATCGGAAGTAAATTGTCAAGACTTAGTAGGGGCCTTTGTGGAAAAGTGTTTGTTTGTAGAGCGGCCTTGTCTGGCAAGGCACCTGCTTCGGGTAGAGCGTTTACTTCAGCCTCCCCAGATCCGAGCTCCGGCACAGACCCCATTACCACCGCAGCCCCGTCAAGGGTGGAATCAGACGTGATGTGTCCACCTCTATCAGCTATCTGGTTTCCTGCGATGTGTAATGATAATGCGGGCTGCACAGGAGTTAGAACAGAGGTAGTAGGATTGATAAGGCCGGGGGGTGGTGAGGTAGGAGGAATCCTGATGTTTCCTGTTGACGAGCAACAGTTATTTGTTTCTAGCTCCACCACCTCTGTGCTTCCTAGTGGGGACGATGTGTTTGTGGCTGATGCATCAAGTAATTTGTCATGTTGAAGAGGAGGAGTCACAGAGGGTTCGGAAAGGGACACAGGAACTAACACTGATTGGTTCTTCCCTATTAGTTCGACAATTTCTGGTGGCACTTTAGACGCACGTTTACGTGTAACAGTGCTTACCTTTGAAGTGTCCAAGGCCGCGTCTGCCTTCAAAGCTGTCCACGGATTCTGCATCTGACGTTGTTGAATCGTTTTTATCCTGGTTTGTGGGCCCCCCAGGCCTGATTGAACAGACATTGCAAAGGGTACAGCGATGCTGGCCGTAAAAGAACTCAGGCTATTGCAGTGCACAACTCCGCCTAGTTACACCGAATTACCAGTGCGTACTGCACAAGATATGTGGGCACCCAGAAGGGATCAAAGAGGTAGTTTCTCTGCAGTCTCCCCAAGTAGAATTAATGCGCCAAACAGCCGCACAACAGCCGCACAACAGCCAGCGCCCTTTACCCGTCGGGCTTAACGCCGCAAGGGTGGGTTGTGCGCCTCTAAATGCCAGCAAAAAGTCACGTGACCTGTCACGTGAGCGCGCCCGCGCTCCGCCTCCTCCAGGAAGCGAGCGTAAGGTCTTGGGCGCGGAAGGCTGTGATTCCAACAGCGAGCAACAGCAGGTGTCAGGTGTTCCAACAGATGTCCAAAGAGGAAGTACGCGCCGCTCGGGCGAGTTGTGCTCCTCTAAATGCCGGTAGAAAGTCACGTAATTTGCAGTTTTTGAGCTCGCAATATATTCTCCAGGTAATCCAATCTGTTCTCCATTGCCAGGTTCCCTTTAACCCCCTTTCTACATCCCGCCTCATTTGCTGAACAGGGGAAGAGCGTTTGAGCACACTGTTGGTCCATTTCGGATGTTTTCTGATCAAGCATAGTGGTTTTCATCGCCAACTGGGCCACTTTTGCATTTAATGCATCAAATGTGCTTTCCAAATGTGGCAGACTGCTCAATCCATCCCAATGCTGCCATCACTGGGTCCTGTGCCGGCCCCGCAGTGAGAACAAATCTGCATCCTGTGCCCTAGTTTTCTGCTGGATTTCCTAGATGTCATTGTAGCCCCTGTCACCTCATGGCAACCAGTCCAACAAAATGTGAGAAAAGGGGTGTAGTCTGGCAATCCTTTGTTGTACCTCTGACACAACCCCAACAAATCCTTGCAAACAGACACACCCCTATATATTCAGCAGGATGTCACGCTACAGAAATGGCCACCACCAGCGCCACTGCAATCCATGTACCCAGTGAGGACACCCTGCCCACACTGCGAGAGGCCACCACCTATCCACCTTTCCAATAGCCAGATCAATCAGGCATGGGTCGTGGAACTGCTTGTGCACCCTAGACAGAACCCTCCTCGGTCCTGCAACTCTGCGGACAAGGCAGCCTACCAGTGCCTGCAAGCCCCGCTGTCAATTCAATTCAGCTTTATTTCGGTAGTAAACCATCAAAGCAGAACACATATACATATAAAATGAAAATACTAAAAGCAGCATTTATAATATCTTACAGTAGTGATAAAAACATTAAAAACGGATGCCAACTCATAAGCACATTTCATCAATTCCCCCCATTCTTTCCATTCATTGCTCTAGTAGCATTATAAAAAAGACGTTAGAATGTTTGCAACATGAAAACAGAGGAAGCAGTTTTTTTAACAGTTTTTAACAAAGCTCTCCCTTTTTTAAAAGCCATAAATATAAACATAGAAACTGCATTAAAAGCAGCCATGGACAAGCATGATTTCAAAACAATAAGAGCCTATCTTCTGGTATTGATCACCTGTACCATTCTATGTACCATACAGCTATTCTTTCCCAGCACAATGGCAGGGCTGGGCTCCAAGACCTGATTGTATCCCGGCTGACCTATTTAAGAGCAAGATATATGGGTCCCCCTTTTAACAACATTCTTTAACGATATATATAGTTTATTTGCCCTCTGCTGAAGCTGGAAGGGAGCGGCAATAATTCCATTTTATAAGAAGGGAGACCTGGTAGCAAACTACTGACCAATATCACTGATTTACTTTCTTGCCAAGATGTATGCAAAGGTATTACTTCAGTCCCTGGAAACCTGGGCCGAAGAACATATTATCTTCTTTGTTGATCACAGCACTAAAATGCCATAAAAGTACGTAGAACGAATAAAAACATGAAATAAAATTCAGTCATCAAACAGGATAAAATATACAGAAAATCCAGGAGATTATAAGATAAAATGATCATTAAAAGACAATGGCACAGTATAACATTCACAATAAAACATTGAAGCAAAACATCCCACATGTGAATAAATGCACGCTATGTTGGTCAGAACAAATTAGACCATAACATCAGGCTAACAGGTAACAGACTTTGTCCTTCTCCTCCAAGCGTATAGGACAGAATTACCTAGGCAATGAGCTGCCAACTGTTTCTTAGCTGCCAGACACAGAAAAATCGCTCCTCTACTGCGGACAACACTACGTTGTTTAAACAGCGGTCTCAAATATTGTTTCCTTATGTCCGCATACCTAGGGCACGGTATGACATAATGTGCCATACTTTTTATTATATTTGGGCAATGAGGGCAATCTGGTGAGTTACTAGCTTTCCACTTGCTTCTCACAGTCGCAAGAGGGAGAATCCCCATATACAATTTTGTGTATAGTGACTTCATTTGCTTAGGATGCATCACATTCAGTTATGGCTCAAACCCATGAAATTCCTCTAGGAGACAATAGCTAGTAAGATTACTGGACTGCGCTATTTTGCCTGCGGTTTCTCTTTCCCATCTTGCTGTATAAACTAATTGTATTTTACGTTTGTAGTTTTCTGGAATTGATTCAGGGTTCAACCAATAACTAATCGGCCCAATTTAAGCCAATTCAACTTTGACGGCCGCAAACCACGATAGGCTATGCCCACCCTCTTGGTTCAATACATCTTTTAATACATCCCTATATTTGTCCAAAATAGAATTAGCCCACACCCGAGCCCAAAAATAGACCGGCTTTGTTTTACAAATGAGACCGATGCTATGCAAGTTAATTTCCATAAAAGTTGGAAGATATGGTGCAGTACCATAATATATTTAAAATATGTTTGTTCTGCAATCTGGAGTTTTTCAGTGTTGTCATCCCCCAAAATACTGCACCATATAAAGCGGCTTGCCTATCATGGCCCTTACAAGTTTCCAAGGTAACACTCACTGGTCCATCCCTGTGCTCTGCCTCCAATCTTGATATTGCGCCACTGTGTTTAATCGGTGTTCGAGCAGCGTGCTCTACTGGATCCTCCCAGAAGCAATTTTTTTTACTGTGATCCCTAGATAGTCATACCGCCCAAATTGCTCTATGGGCTCATCTCTCTCAAGTCAAGTCACAAAAATGTTCAAACATTTTCAGCTGTGTGCGTAGCCTCCCCCTGCCCTGAGTACGAGAAACCAAAACGGCGGCCTCAGAAAATACCAAGATTGGAATTTTCTCCGCTGCCAAAGTGGGTGCCATCAGTTGGCCTAGAGAGCAATTTGCTAATGACACTGTTAATAAAAAGACAGACCAGACTAGGCGCTAAAACGCATTCCTGTCTGATGCCTATTTCAATATTCACTCCCAAGGTTGTCCGTCCACCCATCCAGGGAGTGCCTAATCACAGCGCCATTTCCCCATGTAGAGAATTTGGATAGCTTGGACTTGGAAGTCCCGGATCGCTTAATACCCTTCACAATTGCGTTTGTGGGACGCTATCAAACTCTGTCCCAAGGACAACGAAGGTTGCAAATACATTCATGTTCCTTAGGATCACATACTTCTCGGTTATCAAATATAGTCTCAAACAGTGGTCGATGGTACTAATGTTTTACTGGAACACAGCTTGCCTGTAGGTGATTGCCCCCACCTACCAACTCCAAGTCTCTAAACTAACCATAACCACCATTGCAAACATTTTGCCTCCCGCATCAAGAAGTAAGAGAGGTCTGTAATTAGAAGGTGACATTCTATCCCACTTCTTGAATATCGGTACAAGGACGGCCTGGGACCAAGAGGCTGGAACCTTATTTTCTGCCAGAACTGCATTAAATAGCTTCAAGAAATACAGCACCCATACCTGCACCTCATTACGAAATAGGTCTACAGGGACCATGTCCAACGCATGGGCCTTACCAGGTTTTTGCGATAGAAGTGCTCCCTTAACCTCTTCAAGAGTGAGGGTCAAGTGATCACCCTCCCTACGTTGACTCTTCAGCTGAACACTCTCCCATATAAACCGTGGCCTTGTTTCACGTGCAGAGTCTCAAAATGTGATATCCATATCTTTTCTGGGATACCATCCTGGATATGGTTATAGTCTTGGTGGTTCCCTGCCCAAAGGGTTTCCCAGAAACGCTTGGAATCATGCAAGTTAGATGCTTTTAACAGCTGCTCCCAGAGGTTTGCTGAGTATTCCGCTTTCTTGACCTTAATCAATGCTCGGTTTTTTTCTGGCCTCTAAAAGGGAAACAGACCCCTCTACCCATATTGCCTTAGCTTGTTTCCTGCTTTTTGACCAAGGATCGAGCTTTGCTGAAACAAACTCCCAGCCCCGTGGTGAGCTCATCATGGGGGGAGACACTCTCAATTCCATGTTCTGGGTAAAGAAAAAAAAGGGATTCTAGCTTTGTTAAAATATTGAGATATATTTCAGGCAATCTCGTCTCCAGGTAAAGGGTCTTCCACTTTATGTTGCGCCTCGCTACACCTGTGATGACAATTTGGACCAAACCACCAACATTGGGCTCAGGAGTCAGACCCAGCAGAATTCCTAATGCAGAAAAAACAATTGGATAATGGTCGCTTTCTGGTCGTTCCATTACCATGAAGTCACAAACCCACTTCCATATTTCTACATTTACTAAGACATAGTTGATCAAGTTGGATTTTCCATTAGCTCTAAAGGTTTTCCTTACCAGATTATCACTTTTAACCTTCCCGTTGCACGCTCCTAGGCCGGAGGACATGTTCGCACTTGCAGCTATTTCACCTTTTTTATATTTTCGTTTCAAGGGCTCAGCTGACAAATCCTCAATGCCCCATAGCTTAACTTTATCCTCAGCAAGTCCTATCAAACTCTAGGGGTTCAAATTCTAAGTTGAAATCACCCATGATTATTATTTTTGCCATCCCCAGATGTTCCTACCCCCAAACCCCAATACTTTCTTCCAGGAGGCATAACAAGATGAGCCCACTGTGATTCTGCTGACGATTAGAGATATTGATTAACAACAATTTGGAACCATCCAAACAACTTTGATGCAGTTCCAAAAAGGAGTCAAACACCACTGCTAACCCAAGTAAGCAGACCCCTGTTTGGTCGAGCCCCCTTTCCTTGAATAGCTCCTATTGAAAAAGTGGCATAGCCTTGAAGGTTGAAGGCGGTCAAAGCCCATGCCTCCCGTAAACTGATAATGGTATGGTTCAGAATGAATTGAGACCAGCCCTCATCGTCCATTTGCTTCTAGACCCCAGCTATATTCCACAATAACAATTGCAAATCAATCTGCAAAAGAACCCTACTCTTTTCTACTTGCATACCAATGTTCAGGGAGATACACAGACTGGTAATCCCCACCGCCCCAGTGATGGATTTTAACATCCCATGTTTTTCAATATTCCGCTAGCACTGAGTTGTTACTCACTCCTCCTTGCTTATTCCCTCTACCTTTGGTCGACAAATTCCTTCACACGGCCCCACCCACTACTGGTCCTTCCCCCACCAGGCTTGCTTTGGGGCCAAGTAGCCTTCTAATAATGGGGACTAAAGTTGTAGGAAGATCAGTCTCAGGGCTTGATCCAGTGCGAACACCTTTGTTGGGGCCTAACGTGGTTCAACCTACCTCCCACGCCCCCCAACCTATCCTAGCTGAGCTATCAACAATAGATCCGCCATACAAATTGATCGATATTTCTAGATGACTTGCTGGAAGGGTTCTCTGCTCCACGGACAATAATCCCTCTACTAATCGTGGGGATATTAGTTTGACTTTAATGTTGTCTCTGAACATAGTTGAGGAGAGGTGTTAACACCTAACAATGCTGCTCCTGATTATTGACAAGCAGCCCCTCTTAGCTCTCAACCAATGACACACCTTGTTTGTCAAGATCTCATCTGTTTCCTTATAATGAGATGATGTTCTAGGAACATTTACTAAATAAAAATGGGACATGCAATTCAGGGGGAGCAAGTGGGTCGAAGTCTCAATTAAAGACTCATTCACACAATTAGCGGGCCCAGTACCCTGGGGTATGCAGGCTTTACACTCAAAAGCATTCATAACATTATAAACCAGAGTTGTAAGTGTAGACATACACTGAGGAATTGGTCCGTCCCCTGTACCACTTGATCGAAGAATCTTTCTTAGTTCAGGAGCCAGGCCTTTGGGGGCAATTGTCTATCCTCAGTTCCTTTAGTGAGGTCTTGAGTGCAGCAATTACCTCAAATAATAGCCTATTGTCCCATTTTACCATCTCAAGGTCTACTGAAATGCATGCACAAGCCCCACACTGGTCAGGGGGACTCTGTCCCAAAGGAACAGTAGTCTGCCCATTCTCTCTGAATCCTTGGCCATCAGCTACCTCCCCCATCATCTCCTTTACGTCCAGTGGGGTAAACCCATTATGAGTGGGAACGTATTTGGGCCCTGATACTTTGCGCTTAAATTATTATTTTTCACATTCATGTTTGCAGTCAACTAACTCAATCTCACCAGAAATCCCCAAGTGCAGGGCAAAGTTAGTAAAAGCCTAGTGCCCAAACGTCTCTAGTTACTACTACGAGTGGGGACCATTATGATCTCCACCCCCTCTAAATCTGGGTGACTACCATTCCTTCATTTACTTTGGACGCACCAGGTACTGCCACTTTTTTACGTTCAATGGGAATAAATATCTTTTGCCTTCTGTTTGAGCGGGTGGTTCTGGGATCTCATAGCCCGGGAGAATAGAGCTCACTTCTGCTAGGTCTGGGAGAGATACTTTGTCAGCACCCAGAACAAATTTAGCTTTCATGCACATATCTGCCTGTAAGACTAATGGCTTGGAGCGCATGGGAACATTAACCTTCTCCTTAAAGGGTGAAGTACTAATTTGTTCCAAATCAGTACTTGCCTTTACTACACAATTAGTTGCAGAGTGTCGGTGCCTTTCAATTTACCACTTCCGGATTGAAAATGGTTTTTAGCCTGTGGTAAGGCATCAAAATTACTGAGCAAAGATGAAATCTCATTAATCATGGTATTTGCTTGGTCAATAGGACCAGTCAGAATGGCCGCCCTTTTGCCTTGTTAGAGGTTGGGGGGGGGGAGGATTAGATGCTTTGCGTTTAGACATGGTAGCAAAAGGGGGGCGTAAACCATGATACTCTACAGTACTCCAAGAGCAACTGCTAAGAACAAGAGCTACTAAAACAATATGTGCCTTGGAAAACACTTACATTGCACAATAGAAATAATTAGATACCATCAAAACTAGAAAACAATACTTCAATAAGCCCAATAATGGGCGTATTCTTTGCACAAAAATGTACACATAGGTGTGCCCAGGGCCTTAGCTTTAGAAGAGATTAGCTTTAGGGTGGGGGCCCCAAGAAAAGCATAGGAACAGACAGACAAAAAAAGCCGGTGCTCAACATGTGATTAAAAATATAAACCACAATATTAAAAACAACCCTAATGTCCATTATCCAAATATAAAAACAGAATCAAACCATAATGTCAAACAAGTTGCCTAGACATTTCATGGATGACTTAAAACAGAAGGAAAAGAAAAAGAAAAAAAGAGATAAAAGCTAAAAGTATCAAAATAATCCAAGCATGGAGAGCTGGGGCTGCTCGACCACTTACAGGGGCAAACGTAGTCCGACTCCACCTACCCGCTCCTCACAAACTTTTCAGAAAGTGTTGTTGTGCAAGATAAAAGCAGTACATAATATCCTGTCTGGTTCCCAGGCAGGGTTCAGAAAAAGGAGTATCGACCATAGACCAGGCTTTTAGGTTGGCTCTCATTCTTCAAAGGTTTGTCACGCTTCAATCGCAGCCTATACCTGCCATTTGTCGATCTCCAAACAGCCTTCGATACCATTCCCAGAAACAAGCTGTGGAAGGTGTTGGATGATCTAAAGGTTCAATGTCACTTGCCAAATCCATTATGGCCCTATATTCTAGTAACTATGCATGTGTAAGATGGAATGAAGGGGGGAGAACTAACAAATGAATTACCAGACGAGATAGGGTTAAGACAGAGATGTGTTCTGGCCCCTCTCCTGTTTTTATTGTACATCAACAGCTTTGCTGCTGATATCAAAATACTATCGCTGGATGCACCAAGGTTGGGTTCTGCCAAATGGAGCCTTTTGCCATTTGCTGATGACACTGTGCTCTTGGCCAAAAGCCCCAAGGGCCTACAACAGCAAATGTCATCCTTTAGGCTGCTCTGCATGGACAAACATTTGATTTAAGATCCAACTAAAACAAATAAGATAGTTTGCTGCCCCTGGCCGGCCGAACAGTCCCAAACCAAAATTCTACCTGAATTACTCTCTGCTATCTTCCATAGAGAACAGCAATTTAACAGTGGCTAGAAAGACTGGTGCAGTAACCACCTTCAGCTCACCTTCAGGCAGATCAGTGTCCTCTGCAATGTTGGCATATAGGACCCCAGACACTAAGACATAATCTATGTTGCAGAAATATGGGGGCATATCTCGACTGAGTCATGACAGAAAATGGAAAATACATTTCTGAAACGTCTTTTAGGCCTACCGGCCAGTGCGCCCTCTGCCCCAGTGGCCCTAGAATTAGGGCATGTAGAAATTAAGTATGCAGTTATGCTGAAACCTCTTCTGCATTGGATAAAGATTTGGTCTACGGTAGAGCTGAATTCCTACAGAGAGGACCTTGTGGAAGTTTTAAAAATTGAAGGTGTTACACTCATACCACGGCTGAAGCACGTTAAACACCTTCTCTTGGTCCTTGATCTCAAATCTTTATGGTTCAAGCCTCAGAGAGTAAATGGTCAATCAAAGATCTTGTAAAAGACCAAATTTTATGAGTGGGTTACAGGGACAAGACTGGACATATGTAGTGTGGGTAGATTATCTGCTATTTATATTGTGTACAAATGTGATACGGCTATGGTACCCTCCCTTGACTATGCTGTGAGAGAAAAAGAAAGCCCTGTTCGTTAGATTTCGCTTGGCATTCTCCAACTAGCAACGTATAAGAGACATTGGGGGAAGGTGCTGTCGGCACATTGTCCAGCATGTCCCATCACAGTTGAAGATGATGCGCATTTTATGTTGCTGTGCCTGCTTTATAAAGACTTGAAGTCCAAATGGCTGAGGCCACTATTCATTTAATAGGCGATCGATACCAGGAGGTAGGCCCTTATTGTTATGAAATCACGCTGGTCCATGGCTGCTTTTAATGCAGTTACTATGTTTATATTTATGGCATTTAAAACAAGGAGAGCTTTTTAAAAAAATGTTAAAAACTACTGTGTTTTCATGGTGCAAACATTATAAAGTCTTTTTATAATACATCTTGAGCAATGAATGTAAATGGAGTGGGGGAATTATGAGTTACTCACTGTAGTGACTAACGCACTCTTAGTCCTAGTCACCTTTCCTCCATACTGCATGGGAGACTCTTGCAAGGAACGGGAGACAGAACCTTTTTCACCAGAAAAAAACCTTCTTCCCCTTTAAATTTAGAGGCGCTTGGCCCTGGGAGCATGCACTACCCTGACACCACCAACCGGTGCCACTCCTCAGTGCCCACTGACGCATCGACAATATTTAACATTGCCTAATGACACCAGTATTATTAGGGGGAGGAGGGATGGAGGGACGTATGGAGGAAAGGGGCCTAAGAACTTAGTCACTACTTGAGTAACTCATAATTACTCTTAAATCCAGTCCCCTTTCCTCCATACTGCATGGGTGATTACAATTGAATGTAGCCCCGGGGTGGAGAGGAGACCCTCCTTAAGCAAATAAGTTCCTTAGAACCGCCTGTCCGAAGGCCGCGTCTGATTTTAGAGCCGGCATCCAAACAGCAATGCTTACAGAAAGCCGAAGGGGTGGCCCAGGTAGCCGCCCTGCCTATGCCTTGTCACGGAACCTGCCGCTGGAAGGCGATGGGCGTAGCCTTGGCTCTGACCACGTGAGCGTGCATGTTGGCTGGCAGTGGCTTGTGCTGCTCCTCATAGGCCTCTTTGATGGCTGAAACCATCCACTGTGCAATAGAAGCCTTGGATGCCTGATAACAAGGTCTGGAGCCCCCAAAGGTGACAAAAAGTGAGTCTGACTTGTGGAAGTCCTTGGTCCTGTCCAGATAGAATTTCAGAGCGCATCTGACATCCAGACAGTGCAAGACTCTCTGAGCCTCGTCCTTGGGGTCAGCAAAGACTATTTTCTCGTTTAGATGAAAGGCAGAGGGTACCTTAGGGTAGGAACGCCGGGTGAGTCCGCAGGACCACCTTATCCCTGTGGAAAGTGGTGTAAGGTTCTGAGGCCACCAGAGCCTGGATCTCGCTGACTCCGTGAGCAGAGGTAAGTCCCACCAGCAAAGCAGTCTTAATGCTGACCAGCTTGATGTCTGCGGATGCCATTGGCTCGATTGCTTTGGGCAGCCAGGCATCCAACACCACATTGAGGTCCCACATGGGGTGTCGACTCTTAACGGGCAGGTAAAGCCTGGACAATCCAGTCAGATGTTTCTTGACAATCGGGTTGGAGGATAAGACTACCTCCTCTGAATTTCTGTAAGGCCCTATGCCTGACAGGTAAGTGCAACATGTGTCAACCTGAACACCTGAGTGCGCAAGGTGCGCCGAGAAGGAGAGTACATCATCCAGCGTGCACGTAAGGGGGTCTATCTTCTTAGAGTCCGCCCAGTGACAGAACCTGCTCCATTTGCTTTTATATTGGCTCATGGTAGCCTTGCTCCTGGCGCCCTGAATGATCTCCAGGTGAGCCCGTGAGAGACTCAGGTGCTTGAGGGTGATCTGCTCAGAAATCATGCTGTGAGGGGTAACTTCTGAGGTGCAGGGTGGAGGACCCTGCCCCCCTGCTGGGACAGGAGAGGTGCCGGACCCAGCGGAAGGTTAATGAGTGGTCTGTCCGTGAGGCTGAGTAGTTCGGAGAACCACTATCTCGCTGGCCACCAAAGGGCTATCAAGATGATGCTGAGGTGACAAGCTTCCTTCATCTTGAGGAGTACCCTGGGTATCAGGGGTGTGCGAGGTAAGGCATATGGATGCCATGCCTTCCCATTTAATCTGCAATGTCTCTCCCAGGGAGCCGGGGCCCAGCCCTGCCATGACGTGAACCGATGGCACTTCCTGTTCTTCCTGGAGGCCAAAAGATCCACCTGAGGATGGCCCCATGTGTTGAAGACCACCTGCAGCACCTGGTCGTTCAATTGCCATCCATAACTGTTCGCTCCAAGCCTGCTGAGCCTGTCTGCTTCCAAGTCGGCCTCCCCGGGAGGTGGACGGCCGTGAGGTAGATGTTTTCCAGGGCCCCTTCCCACATGATGACCACTAGGCTAAACAGGGAAGGGGACCTGGAACCCCCTGCTTGTTGACATAGTACATGCTGGTGGAGTTGTCCTGCCCCCCAATGAGCGGAAAGAAGGCTCTGAGGGCTAGCCAAATAGCCCTGAGCTCCAGCCAGTTGATATGTGACTCCTGCTCATGCTGGGTTCAGACTCTGTGGACGCTGTGGCTGTCCAGAGTGATTTCCCAGCCCTCTAGGGAGGAGTCCGTAGTGATGATGGCCTGCAGAGACGTCTGCCGGGAGGGCAGGTTGCAGTCCCTGGACCACCACGTGAGGTCAGAGTGGAGAGAAGGCAGTATGCTGACCAGCTCTGCTTGTGAGCCGTTTGTCCTGGTTCCATGAGGCTGCGAAGTGCAGTTGTAATCCCCTCATCCGGAGCCACGTGTGGGGTACGGCCAGGAGGACCGCTGCCATGATACCCAGTAGGTGTTGGTACTACCAAACCGAGGTCACTGCTCTGGTAAGGGAGTGCATAGTGACCCTCTTGATGGCCGTAATCTTGTCCTCCGAGGTAAATACCTTCTCGGAGCTCGTATCCCAGATGAGGCCCAGGAAGGTGAGGCGCTACGTGGGCTGCAACACAGACTTCTTGAGGTTGATAGTAAACCCCAGGATGGGGAATGTGGTCATAAGCGCGGAAGAAGTGTGGGTAACCCCCTCCGGGGATCTCACCCTGATGAGCCAGACGTCCAGGTACGGGTAGACATGGTGGCCCTAGGCCCGGAGGAGTGCTGGCACTGCATTCATGAGTCTGGTAAGTACCCTGGAGGCCGAGTTGAGGACAAAGGGTAGCACCTTGTACTGGAAATGACAGTCCATGATCCTGAAGCGTAGGAAGGAGCGATGAGGCTGCCAAATAGGGACGTGTAGGTAGGCGTCCTACAGATCCAGAGAGCATATCCAGTCTCCCTTGTCTAGTGTCTCCGCAATGAGAGCTGGCATAACCATCTTCAATTTCTGAAGAGGAAGAGGTTGAGGGTGGATAGGACCAACACCTCTCAGGCCAGCCTGGTTCTTCTTTTGTATGGCGAAAATCCTGGAATAGAAGCCTAATCCTCTCTGGGAGGCTGGTCCTTCTTCCACTGCTTGGCTCTCGACGAGCAGCCGGATCTCCGCCAACAGAGTTGCTGTCCCAATCTGTGGGAGTGGAGGGGAGGAGGGAGGAGAGGGAGGTATCGGTAGGCGGTATACCCTGGATACTACAGAGAGGATGCATGGTCCGCAAGGTTCTGGTGCCAGAAATGCACGCGAGAGGCAATCCTGTCACCCACTGGAGACACATGGACCCGAAGGGACGAGTCATGCCTTTTTTCCGTCTGAGGCTGCTGCTGAGGAGGGGGACTGGAAGAAGCCCTTGTCCCCCCCCCCTCTTTTTGTTGCTTGCACCGGTGCCGACATGGCAAGCGGTCAGGTTGTCTCGTTCTCCGTTCCTGGAACCCCCAGAACCCGCCAAACGCCCGCCTCTTGTCACAGCATTGATGCGACTGGGTGTATGCCTTGGACGTGGCCTTCGTCAGGATAGATAAAGACTTTGCAGTTTGCGAGCTGTTCTTTTTATCTAATTCCTCGTCTGTGGTAGAGTGGAAGAGGTCACTACCCTCGAACGGAAGGTCCAATATGCGGTCCTGGACGTCAAGGTTAAACTTAGTAGCCTGAACGCAGGACGTCCTCCTCAGGTCATATGCAGATGGCCCGGCAAGAGGTATCTATATGGGCCACGGTGGACTCCATGATGTCCTGCGCTATCAGCATGGAAGCGTGCCTGGCTCTGCACCAGAGGTTCCAGAAGGAAGTCCGCTGCGGGAACCTGCTGGCGAACGTCTGACACTTAGTATTCGCCGCCATCGCGAAAAGGTCAATTTGGGGTGGACCTCATTCATGGAATAGAAGATCCACCTGGTCCTGTCAAAGCTCGGACTCGTGGCAAGAACATAACTCCCTGCTGAGCGAGTATGTAATGGTGGTTTTGGTGCCCGCCAGGTGAAAAGGGACAAGGAATGACCGGATCAGAACATGGCATGCCAAAACTTTATACTCAAGAAATCTTCAAAGCCAATCGGATATCCGAGCCCTAAACGAAATCCCGAAGTACATGGAACAATTTCCTGATTACAACATCCGCACAGTGTACATGGGGATTCGTCTGAATAACTTACCTACAAGAGACAAGCTGGCAACTGTTAGGGAGAATTCTCTGTTAAGACTAATTTCCCAAACCTAGTGAGTCCCCCAGCAGCTTTGCTGGATTTTTTGGGGTTTATTTCTTTTCTCCTGCTAAGAGAGAGACTCTTTTTCTCCCACTTTTAGACATGATTTGAGATATCCTTTGACTTTGTAATGTGTTTTATGGGCTATGGGGTCTTTTACTCCATAGGGTTTCATGTATTTTTGGTACGTGTGTTACACAGCACCCCCAGTACAGTAACACCAGGGTGTCATAGTGACCCCCAAACAGACTCCATACCCTGGGACTGACTACTGTCTCCCAGGGCATTTAAAGTCACCATTGACTTTACTAGTCTTAAATTGGGAACAGAACCAGTACAAACCATCATATTGTGGAAGTACTGGTAGGGGTAATTAGATTGCCCCTGGGTCTGTTTTTCGAGGGGCACAGTGCAGTCCCCTCTCGTCGAGTTTCTGGCTGGAGGCAGTGGTTACCACGCAAAATATTCCACCGGAATATTTCCTATGGGATTTTCCCATTCATTTTAAACGCACCACTTTTTGGTGCAATGTTAAAGATACCGCCGGGTTATTTATTTAATATTTATTCCCCGGTTGGGTCTTTTTGCCAGGACTCGGTTTTAAAATGGCGTTTGTGTTTGCCTCTGTAACTCCAACCCAAGTCGAGCCCTTTGTTCCACTTTTTGGCGGGCTTCTACACAGAAGCCTCCAAAAGTGGTGCCACTCTGTCTGGTCTATAGGATGGGTGTGAGGGGGGATTAGGCACCCTGGACTGAGTTGCCTCGGCAACTCAAGTCGCACACTTGTGTGATTGGCCCAGTGGTGAGCTGCCCGGCTCACCACTTAGCATGTTTGATTGACAACTAGGACTGATGAATGGGGGTTTTCTGCATAAAAACAGGGCTTTGGGGACTGGAACTTGAGAAGTTGCCACAGGACCACAGAATCCGAAGAGGGAGAAGCTGAGCTGACCTGCAATGACGACACCACCGGTGGAGCCCTGCTGAACCGTCTCACCACTTCCCAACGACAGAGAAGTTCTTCATCCCGGAGAGTCTTCTTCCTCTGAGCTGGTGGGGATAACCAGTTCGCCCTCTTTTTCGCCTTCCTGGATCGTCCCACGGTCGAATCGCCCGTGCCAAGCACCCCAGCGGCCGGATAGCCACGCTTCACCACTACCGAGAATAAAAAGGGTAGTACCTTTTAACCGAGAAACTCCGCGGCTGGTTTCTTCCCTGGCAGTGCAACGACCTCCAGCTTTCCTCCACGTCGAGATCTCCTCTTCTCCTGGACGAAGCACTGACTTGCACCCGCTGCCAGGAACAACTGCCCCCACTGAAGCTTTCTCACCATTTCAGGTACTGAGTCCCACCTGGTCTCCCTTGCAACAGACTGCTCAAGGTGTCCCGTAAATCCTCGACTTTCTATCCTGGGGTGACTTGGGACCTACTAACTAACTTTTCCTAACTTGAGCCAACCCTTTTTGAACTCTTTGCAACGACTCTTTCAAAGTACTATTCAACAGTGTGATCTTGGACACATTCCGCCTTGCTCTCTTCAAGAGTGGGCCTGGCCTATGACTTTCTTGCTCCTAAGTAGATTCTGTCTTTTCTGACTTGCTCTTGTTCTCCTAAAGTGTTGGTATTGTGTATGTTCCTAATTCTGCCTTTTTCCCTCCCTTTTTAATTAACTTATTGGAGTGCCATCTTAGGTTAAGCGCTCACCTCTGTCTGAAAATAAGTAGTGTTTTAACTAAGACTTGTTCAATAAGTGATCAGGGATGTATATATATATTATTAGTGACTGTGTTTGAACTTGCTTGCCATATTAGTGTTAGTGTATTTTACAAAGTGTGTTTTTAAATAAATAATTATATACTTTTATACCCAAGCTCTGGTAAGTGTTTGCTTGTGCTACTGTATTTTGGTACCTATCTTGTATACTCTATATACTGTCTAACTCTTCTTGAGAGAAGTCTGGCTGCTCAGCCACTGCTACCAGGTAAATCTGGGTGGTACAGACTGCTAATAATTGGGTTTACTGCCAACACCTGTAGTCTTAAGCCTTTTGCAGTGGTCCCTAAAGCAACTGCACAGGTTTGTGCCTAACAGCAACGACACAGCAAATCCGAAAACTGATAGCTATTGCCGTTTCTGCAAAGATAGAGAAGTACCAGAAACAATCTATCATCTAGTAATGATCTGCCCAGAATTATCGACCAAGAGACTGAGCTTCGGTAACTTTTTTAAAATATCGACTCAACAGATGGACACGGAAATGTGTTGGTCATTATTATTGAACGGACGTGAAAAACTAATTTACACGATAGTTCAATTCTTACAACACATTTTAGGATTACATCCCGGAGCTCAACAGAAAGCCACGTGAAGATACTGACGATTCGCCTATTTGATGCCGAAAGTGACAACAAGAGATCTTCTTATTGTCTTTACATTCCTGTTTTTTTCTTCTCCTCAATTGAATTGCTAAATATTATAATTTCGTGTATCACTGAGTTCTAAAAATGAAAAGTTTGTAACTAACGAAATCATTTTAATTAAAAAAATGTTTTTTTAAAAAGGCACAAGGAGCTTCTGCCTTCTTGTCATAGCATTCGCCTCCTGAGATGGCCTCCCTGATCCCCAGAGGGGGAGTCTCTCCCCATGAGATCCTCCAGCTGAGTACCATCACAGGGGGACTTTTGGGTAGTGGCCTCACCGCTCTGGCCTCATGGGAAGCGGCTTCCACTCGGGGATAAGTGGCGCCATCTTGTGATTCATCACACCGTTTATTCACTAATGACAACCTGGGTTAACATGGGCATTAAAAAAACCAAGTACTAAATTGAGTCTAAATTGAGTCTGCTCCCCCCTTACGAGATGGTAGTCAATGTATGAATGTAAAATATTTATGGTAAAATGAGGGTAAAGTTCCTTGTGCAGGTTCATTTGATGGCAGCTGTTCAGATACTGGTGATGCTTTTTTGAAATCAGTGTGCTGAAAGCCAGGCCAAGCTGTGAGTATTAACTTTTTTTGAGAGAGAGGCCTTTTCAGCAACTCATTGATTCCTCCACAATACTGGCCCATGCTCACCCCAGTCTTCCTCCCAGTTAGTTATTGCAGACTCGTCTTCACTACCGCACTCAGTTCTCCCCAAAATGCCTCTTTTCCAAACCAGATCAGTTCTCCCTCATTCACCTACTCAGAGAGCCAGCTTACCTAACCAGCTTCTCTCCCAAGTAGAATGATCATGTATGAGATTCCCAATCTAAGTCTTTTGAAAGTGGCATCCTTCTGACAGTGAAGTAACATAAATATTGGAGGCTTATTGGTCAGTGACTAAGAAGTACTCAAGGTGGAAATGTTGGCTCAGTGTCACAGGCAAGATGTTAACATTTTAAATGTTACTCAAAGTGTAAACAGTAAGACAGACAATAAACATTTACTTTGTAAGTAAGACGGCTGATACAGCGGTGGCGATTCTTCATGGTAGACAACACTTTGCACAATCCCATGAATTGGATTCAACAGATTAGGATCTTGACACATTGACAGCAGGGTATTAATCTTGGAGTCCAACAAATTGTGCCTGTATGGAAAACAAATATCAGTGAATTATGTTAACATACACATTTCCAATTAAATTCTGAGTCAAAAGCAAGACTACACAAGTAAATGCTTTGACATAGCGCAGAGCTAGCACAAAGGAGCAACACAGTGCTTTGTGTCAAAGTGCATGGTTCATTTGAGACCAGATTACCGGAATCAAGATGTAATGTCGAGATGGGGGTGTGGGGGGTGGTCAGAATAAGCAACAGATCCTGTGTTTGGAAGAGTACTGGAAGGCATGCCATAAGGTTATTTTGTCACATTTTACATTGATTTAAACGCAGTTGCAATTTAGGCATGAGAGATCAAGTGAATTTTACAAAAATCACATGATGCGTTTTATCAACTGACAAATCAAGACACTAGGTTTCAAGGTCTAAAATGCAACCACTGGTACACATTTCTATACAAAGAAGACTGAGAAGAAATTACTTACTTCTCAGTCAGGGGTCGAAGTGGGGGGGAAGAAGTAGTGGAACTGTGTACTTTGTTGAAAAAATTGTGTTGCAGGCGGCGTGGTAAATTTCACTTAGCTAAAACGTCTATAACAGATGCATGATGTGGTAACTAGGACATAGGAGAACCTGTTCTCAAATGTTTTAGCTTTATTAAAGTAAAGAAATTCCTTCTTTTTCCCCATTTCTACGATGTTAGTCCTCCATTTTGAAAAATAACCAACCGTGCATGTTAGGACGTCTTAGAAAAATAAATGTTGTCCTCTGTCCAAACCTATTCTACCCTGCTGACTGACCCCACCACTAACGAAGAGAAACATAACTTTTCCAAGAAAAGTGTTTTTACTTCCCCTTTCTTGGCTTTGGCTGGTTGGTGTGTGACCCCCACCCAATTGTCTCTCAGGTTTCTTTCTTTGTATTTTTCAGGCCACAGCCTGCTGGTGACGTTCTAACAATTTCCTTAAGGTTCCTGGTTGTCTATGAAAGGGTATTCCCAACGGCATCATTAGTGTTCTGCCGAGCTCAAAAGGGTCAGCACTTAATTGCAGTACGTCTATTTGTAGATCAGTCAATCTTGTGCTACAACACGGGTTAGCCGCCTTTGTGAATTATATTTCTTATTCACCCCTCCAGGGTGTTACATCATTTTTTAGGTTCCCAGTTCTCCTAGGCCGGCGTGGACTGTCTGGTTCTTCAGCCAGTCTTGGGTTATCACAATTCTCAGACTTCCGATTTATGTGGTTTCTTAGCTCTTGGCTGGGCTTTCTGGTCCTTCGGACAGTCTGACTCTTATGCTTTGCCCCCCCGCCTTGTGGGGTCTCTGTTGCAGGTTCACCCCTGTAGGGTGTTTTCATCTCTTATATTTCTGTTAGACCGGGGTGGCCCTTTTCCTTTTCAGGATTGCCAATATTCTCGTCCTGTCACAGGATAATGGGTCTCTCAGCCCACTAGGGCTATTTGGCCCCACTGGCTGTATGTGTGGTGCATTGTCCTTATCCTCTTATGGAGTGCTTTACTGCTCTCCTCTCCATCCTCCAGGTCGGATACGTACCTGGATCCCTTCGACTTTGCTCGTTAGGAGAAGGTGGCTGCTCCGGTTGCTACAAACCACACTTCTGTGGCATCAGCTCTCTGGCAGCGGGTTCTCTGTTGGGTATTGTCGCTCCTGGATGCCTCTGTGCCATCGATGTTGGGTCTCCCACTTCAGGGGACCTGGGTTCTGTGGTAGACACAGGTGACAGAAAACCTGAAATTTTTAAGGACTCTCACGTTTATTAAAGTAAAAGAAAATGCCTCAACGAGCCCTACTTCTTAGGTAGAAGTTCCCTAATCTACAAAAATAACAAACGGGTACTCCTCAGGACGTCTTACATGAATCAGCCGTGTCCTCCATCAAAACCTCTGCTACCTTACTGGCTGACCCTACCACTAACAAAGGAAACAAAAAGATTTAGCCTAGAGTAGTGCTCTTACTCTCCTTTCTCGTTTTTTTGTTTTTTTTGGTGCATGACCCCCTTGCAAAATCTTTATATCAAATTCCCCTCTTTTTGGGTTTTATCAGGCCCTTAGCCCGCTTGTACAATTAAAAAAAGTTCAAATGTTTCTTGGTTTCTCTCCTGGTTTCCTGGCCTATGCCGGGTTATACAGCTCACAACGCCGCACCTTGATTTTCTACAGAGAAGGGCACTCTTGACCCTTCCACGCAAAGCCTTATTCAAGTTAGGAAGTTTGTTCCTTAATGTACAATTTAGCACTGCAGATCCTTTAATTCAGGTTTACCCCCTTTTAGTGTTTCATGTACTTACTGCTGTTGGGTACCTCTTGTGAGTTATTGGGTTCAGGTTTGCCGCCTCGGGGTGTTTCTAGCGTTTTGTGCCCTCAGGTAACCCCTTTTGGGTTATCAGGTTCAGTTTCATCCCATCAGGGTGTTTCTATTGCTCTCTGGGTTCTTATAGCACCCCCCCTTCTCCAGGGTCCTTGGACAGATTATCCAGTTTCTCATTATTTTTACTCCTTTGCGGAGTGCTGCAGAGTTCGACCACCCTTCTCTCCCTTACTCAGCTTGACCTGCATACCTGCTTGTTTGTGGTGCTCTTCTGCAGGGGAGGCGATTGCTCCAGTTGTGTGGAAGCTGTGCTTCTCGGGTCATCAGTTCCCTGGTTTTGCTCCCTCGTCCGTGCACCATCTTTCGGGCACACTGGTATCCTGCTTCGGCGGTGGATCGGGGCTCCTGGTATCGGAGACATCAGCGTCTGGGGCCGTCTGTCGTGCTGGGCTTGGAAGTGTCCTGTGCGCTCTCTGCCGACCATGTATGCATTGTGGTCCCACATCTGGGAGGTCCTGGCTCAGCGCTATAGTGTAGGCTACAGCAGTACGCACCTTTGGTCGGGCTGGCTCCTGCCCGTGTCTGGTTCGCTCCTCAGTCGCTCCTCCCCTCCAGGTAAGGGTCTCAGTCCTTCTACATCAATTTCTTTAACGAGAGACAATACCATTGGTTCTGAGTTTTGTTCAGCACAGAAGGATCAAAAACCAAACCAGGCACATTTAAAGCGCCCTGTAGATTGGTATTGTGATTAGCCCCCATATAACCAATAAAGGCTTGTGATTCTAATGTTAAGGGAGATGTTCTAGAATTGTCAACTGGGAATTCCTTGTCCCCCAATGAGATCCCGCTTGCCCTGTCCCCTAGGGAGTGTTTTGCGTAGCAGGCTCACCTGCCTAGTCCCAAGGGGGTGGTTCCCCACTGGGGAAAAGGGATGAACTCCTTGGATTAGTCACAGTTCCTCAGGCTCTCTGCCCTCATAGAATCAACAGCATTCCAGATGGCTCAGGTATTTCTCTGCCCACTACGTAGTTGATATGGTTATGCCTTCAGGATCGACCTGCTTGGTGCAACCGCGTATATGTTTGCTGTGCACAGGCTCCTCCATTTCACAATGCAGGTCTAAAGAGCGGGGTCAGCAACCAAGCCAGTCTCAGTTAAAGACCCCCTGTACGTTATTGTCAGTCCTTATATAATATACAAACAAATGGGATTCTTGTTTCAAGGGAGATGTTAAACTCTTAACATGGGGATTCCTTGTACCCTAAGTGGCGGTCACCCCCAATAAGAACCAGCTTGCTCTAACCTCATTTCATAGGGGAGCTCACCTCCCTAATCCCAAATGAGGTGGCTCTACCATGGGGAGATGGGACCAATTCCCTGGGTTCATCACAGTACCTAACCACACAATGAATATTAAAACGGGAACTTTTAAAGCAATTTAGGGCTTGAATTTGGATGTTAAGGGCTGCCCTCCTCTAGCGAAAGTATGGAGGTCTATGCTCCAATACTTGGGACTCCCCAGGGGGGTGAGTGAGACCAGTTATCCTTTAAAGCACACACTTTAGAAGCTTACAAGTGTAAAACGTAAAAACTGTCAGTCAGTGATAGCTGCACATTGGAAGAGATGTGTCCTCTCCCTTACGTTTTGTATCTGCTGTGTGTGTCTTCTCCTTAGTAAAGGTAACCATGGGTCGGACTACAAAAACTGTGTTACATTTTAAAATGTGTCCTGTGTGTCTAGAGTACCCAGGCACATGTAGCAGTTACATGTTTTATAAACCCTATTTTACTTTAAACTTGCAAAAAAGGTTCTCAGTGTGAGAAAGCCCTACTGGTTTCAACCTGGAAGCACCAGTAGGAATGTTTGAACTGGGCATTATACACATCCTTAAAACATTTCAGTAATAAAAATAAGGTTCTACACACAAGTAAAGTGGGTACATTTTAACCCCATCCCTCAGTGTGCTACGTGGATTTAAGTTAGCTGGCAAAGGCTAATAAAGGAACTGGTTTGCTCTAGGAATCTACCCAAAGCTTGAGCAGTAATTCACAGTGGCGAGAAAAGTACTCATTTATTTACCCAAGAGGCACAATGAAGGTGCATTAACAATGCCCTCATCAGTACATTCTGGCACTAATCTAACAGGACTGTGAAAGAGCATGCACGTTTATCCAACTGATTAAGGGCAGGTGATGCACGGTGACTTTCTGGAAGCCGGAGATGGAAAATGTTGTGCCAAAACCCTGATCTAGAAGATTTTCCATTATACCAGGATCCACTTGACACTGTGATGCTTGGCAGGGTCGAGAATCAATTTGCTAGGGGATAAAAGAACAAATTACTTACCTCTCAGTAAAGTGATTTCTGATGGATGTTCCTGCCACAGATTCCTCATCTACGATATCCCTATTTTGGCGTAGCTGTACTCTCTGAAAACTTTTCACTGGCAGGGGGCGCAGTGCTGCTCCGTGCCGGTTCTGTCTGACGCCTCTACATGCTTGATATGACGCTCGGGCCAGTATATGTAGCGGAGCAGTGCCCCATGACCACAGTTCTACCCTTTTTCACTAGCACTCTGAAGCCGAGAGTACGTAGAACCGATGGTGTACAAGCTTCTCGCAAAACGGGAAGGTAGGGAGGCCGATGAGGAACCTATGGTAGGAACATCCAACAGAAGAACAAGTTACTTACATTATCTGGTAACGTTCTTTCGATGCGATGTTCCTCCGACGTATTCCACATCTATGATAGGTAATGTCCACAGCTGTGCTGCTTCGGAACATTTTTCGGCAGAGGGCGTCCTGCATTGACGTCATCCCTAGAGGGCCTCTGTCGGGGGTCGACGTCACCGGATGTTATATATAGGACGCACGGCGCCCGTAGTCTCAGTTATAGTTTTTTCCCAAAACGTGTGGCACCAATGTCCTGCCAGCATGACTGCAGAATGCCTTGCGGAAACGTAAACTGCAATCACATAAGAAATTCTTAGTAGCGGGGCAGGGTGGGAGGGTTCGATGTGGAATATGTCGGAGGAACAGCCCATCGGAAGAACGTTACCAGATAAGTTAAGTAACTTGTTCTTCGAGGGGATTGTGTCCTCCGACATATTCCACATCTATGACAGACTCCCAAAGCAGTACCAACATATGGAGGTGGGAAAAGAATTTACAATTTATAATTTTAGAATGCCCAATTCAAATTGCTGCCCATGGATGGAGTCCAAGGAATAGTGTCTCGCAAAAGTATGGACAGAGGCCCATGTGGCTGCTTCACAAATATTGCGGATCGGAACACCCCTCTGTAGAGCAGTGGAGGCAGCCACACCGCTAGTAGAGGGAGCCCATAAGCCTACTGGAGGGTCCTTTCCCGCCAAACGGTAACACTCGGAGATCGTCAAAATGATCCATATAGACAAGGGGCCTCATTACGAGTAGGGCGGTAAGGGATACCGGGCACCGGTAAGGAGACCGGTGCCGGTAATCCCCTACCGCCCTATTCGGAGGTCACTTGGAGGGAACCGTAAGGAACGTATGGTCCGACCACACGTCCCTTACAGGTCCCGCTAAGGGACCAGGGCGCTAATAACATGCTTGCAAGTCGCAAGCATGTTATTAGCGCCCTGCCATTTCCCATTGAGCCATATGGGACTTACTGGTCCCGCCAGCGTCGGACTACACCGGTAAGTCCCCACTGAACAACACTGGTGCCGGACCCGTTTATTGGTGGCAGTCATGGCGCAAATAGGGCCATGACTACCACCAATCTCGTAATGAGGCCCAAGGTCTGTTTGGAAACAGCCTGACCTAAGCGCCTTCCAGCATAACCAACAAAGAGCTGATCGTCCAGTCTGACGCGGGACATCCGTGAGAGATAGAAACTCAAAGCCCTTCTAGGATCGAACCTATGGAGCCACTCCTCTTCCGTACCAGGATGTGGAGGAGTATAAAACGCCAGAAGGATCACCTTCTGGCTCAAATGGAATTCCGACACAACCTTCGGAAGAAAAGAAGGCTGCACCCGCAGGACAACCCTGTCCTTATGGAACACAGTAAAGGGTGGCTTGGTGGAGAATGCCTGTAACTAACTCACTGAGTGCGGAAGTAACCGCAACCAAAAATAGCGTTTTAATGGACAACAGTCACAACAGACAAGAATGTAAGGGCTCAAATGGAGCTCCCATTAGGAACTTTAAAATCAAATTCAAATCCCATCCCGGCTCCTGGAAAGGTGGCGGTGGCAACGCATTAGTTAGTCCTTTCAGAAATTGAGAAATCAAAGGGATCCTAAAATAAGAATATTCCTCAGACGAGCGCTTAAATATGGACAGCGCCGCCAGGTAACCCTTAATGGTACCCACTTGCAGGCCCCTCTGGGCTAAAGAAAACAAAAGACAAAACGAAAGGAATGGAACATTGGAAAGGATCCACATTCTGTACCCTGCACCAGTCACAGAACTTTCTCCAACGGCAACGGTACAGGGATTTCGTTGCGGGCCTTCTGGCCGAAAGCAACACCTCCATCACGTCTTTGGGGAGGTCCCAATCCTTATACCTCAACCTTTCAGATACCAAGCATGAAGGCTGAGAGACTTGACCTCCGGATGGAGAACCCGACCCTCCTCCCGTGAGAGCAGATCGTCTCGGTAGGGAAGATGGAGTGGAGGGCAGATGGACACGTCTAGAAGGTCCGGGTACCACACTCCCCGTGCCCATGCCGGAGCAATGAGGATCATCTGGAAACCGAACCTCTGCAACACCTGCGGAATGACAGGGAGTGGAGGAAACGCGTACAGCAGTGGGAAGGACCACTCCACAACGAACGAGTCCCCAAAGGCTCCTCTTGGAGGAAATTCCCGTGAGCAGAATCTATTGCACTTCGGTTTGACACTGGTGGCGAAGAGATCCACTTGTGGGGTTCCCCAAAGGCCAAAGATCTCCAACAGAACTTCCTGAGCCAGCTCCCACTCGTGAGAGACCGTGCTCCACCTGCTCAGAGCGTCCGCCGCCACGTTTTCGTTTCCGGCCAGATGAACTGCCGAGATCGAAATTTCCTGTTGGATGGCCCAGAACCAGAGCTGCATCGCCTCCCTGCACAGCGGGAGTGACCCTGCCCCCCATTTTTTGTTGAGGTAGTGCATGGCCACTGTATTGTCCGTCATAATCAGGACATTCTTACCCTGCACAGATGGCAGAAAAGCCTTCAGGGTTAGCCTGAAGGCCCGCAGCTCTAACAGATTGATGTGGAGTCTGGACTCCGACAGAGACCAACGGCCACTGGCTGTCAACTCGTTGGCCTGTGCTCCCCAACCCGTGAGGGATGCGTCTGTCGCGATCGTCACCTCCGGCCAAGGTTGCCAAAACCGAGCTCCCTTCATCAGATTGCCTTCGACGGCCCACCACAGAAGATCCTGTGAGACCGAGGGCGGAATATGAATGGGATCCGACATCCTGCCGCAGAACTGCGACCACTGCATCTTGAGAGCCCACTGCAGAGATCTCATCGGCAGCCTGGCCTCTGGCACCAGGAAAATGCAGGATGCCATGAGGCCGAGCAACTTCAAGAACTCGAATGCCGGGAGACTCTGGGCATGTTGAAATTTGTCTACCATCTGTAGAATGTGATGAGCCCTCACCTGGGGAGGCAAACACTGCCCCAGGGATGTTTCGAGCACTGCTCAGATGTATTGGAGCCGCTGGGAAGGTGTCAAATGAGACTTCTTTAAATTGAGGGAGAAGCCCAGCTTGTGAAGGGATTGACAGGTGATGGACAGATGATCAAGGGCTTGCACGGGAGAGCGTGCCCTGATCAACCAAACATTCAGGTAGGGGTAGACGTGAATCCTCCCTTTCCTGAGATATGCTGCCACCACCACCATCAGCTTGGTGAAGACCCTTGGGCAGAGGTCAATCCGAATGGCAGGACCCAAAACTGAAAATGCGAGTCGCCAAACACGAACATCAGGTACTTCCTGTGCTTGGGATGAATCGCCACATGAAAGTAAGCATCCTTGAGGTCGAGAGACACCAACCAATCTTGAAGTTGAAGGGCCAGGAGGACTTGAGAAAGAGTAACCATCTTGAACTTGTCCTTCCTGAGGAGCTTGTTCAGCCCACGCAAGTCCATGATGGGTCTCAATCCCCTGTCTTTTTTTGGGATCAAAAAATATGGGGAATACCATCCCTTGTTCCTCTCCGCTACAGGCACCAGTTCTATGGTGCCTTTCTCCAGCAGGGATAGGATTTTCTGCGCAGGGAGTGGATTCGGATGCTTCAAAGAGAGCTTCCCCGGTGGACTGTCGTGAGGCCTCTGCCGGAAGGGAAGACAGTAGCTGTGGGTTATGATCTCCAGAACCCACACATCTGAAGTAATGGCACGCCATTCTCCAAGATGCTGCGCAAGTCTGCCCCCAACCAGCGAACCATGGGACATGGCCTCATGACTGAGCGGACGCGGCTGCGGCAGTACCTGAGGGCAAGGAGGCAACTGCCCGCGCGGCTTTGCCACCTCGAGTACCTTGCTTTCCACCTCTGGTACTCCTACAGTGGCTCCTTTGACTGGCAGCTCCTCTCGATCTACCAAAGGAAGAGTAGTACCGAAAGGAACCTCCCCTTCATTGCTGTCCCCTAGGACAAAATGGCAGAGGTTGATGTACTGCAGCGCTCAAAGACTTTGCTGCAGCTTTGGAGGTCTGCAACCTCTCAAGGCTCTCATCAGCCTTGCTGCCAAACAGATGGACACCATCAAAGGGTATGTTGAGAAGCTGAGAGTGCACATTAGGAGCAAACCCCGACTTCCGCAACCACGCAAACCTGCGTATCACGGTGCTCGCAGCCATGGACCGACTGAAACCGTCTGCCGTGTCCAAACCCGACTGAACGGCTTCACACATGGCATCCTTGCCGTCTTGCACGAGGGCTAGAAAACCATCCCGTTCCTCCCCTTTGGGAATATGTTCAGCCGCCAAAGATGCACAATTCCACAGCGTGTGAGTGAATCTCGCCAAGGCACAAATGGAGTTGGCTGCCTTCAAAGCCATACCCCCAGATGAAAATACCTTCTTCGCCCAACCGTCAAATCGCTTACTGTCCCCATCAGGAGGGATGGTAGGGTACGCAGCCTGCTTTGCGGGGGCCGTAGCCACCTGCACCACCAAACTCTCCGGAGTAGGGGTCACTAATTGCTGGGCGGTATTTTTTCGGAAGTGACTTATTCACTGCCGGGAGACTCTCCGGAGCAGTCCAAGCCGCCGCCAACCTTCTTTGCAAAGCCATGTGAAATGGCAACACCAGGTCAGTGGGTGGACCTGGGTCCAGGATGTCCGTCAGATCATCCTGATCAAAATCACCAGGTGGAGCAGACCACCCCAAGTATTCAGTCACCCTTGACATGAGATGCCTATAAGAGGATTCGGCATGCGTCCCCAGCTCAGGCCTGACAAACTCCACCTCCGGATAGGTGTCAAGACCACTGGTGTCATACAAGGACTGACCGAGTTTCTCAACTGACTGTGCCCAGACACAAGGTCATCAGGAACATCAGGAGGCACAACCATCTCCTCCTCAGACCCTTCTTCCACCTCCGAAATATAATCCAAAGTTTGGAACAAATCCAATCTGGGAGGAGGAACAGAGTAGGGCTAAAACAGGCCTCACAGATTTACTGAGAGCCTTCCTTGGTGGTCCCACAGCTCTCCGGGGCACCTCTGGCAAATCCTCCACAAACGGCGCCGAGGGAATCAGCGTCTACCTTGACCGAGGCGCCGCCGGCGTCGACAAACTCTTCGAGGGCAGAGCCTCGAGAGAGCCCCTCGACGGACACGGCACAGATGGCGTCGACGCCTTCTTCGAAGGCTTCACAGGTTCCGATGGTCACAATGGCATAGAGGACTGGGACCTGGACGTGGCACGGCTATGGCGATCTCCCTTGTCCGACCGGGACCTCGACGGCTCCCGATGATCGCGCTGACCGCCCGAGCCCAAAGGCGTGCGAGTGGTGGACCGAGCCCGTACCTTTCCAGCTTCTTTCGAAGGCGCGGACGGAACTGTGCCTTGTAATTCGAAAATCGCCAACATTTGCCGGCGGAATGAATCCCATTTGGCCGGCGACTAAGACTTGGTGGGACAAGTCAACCGTCTAGTGGAGTCCTCCTCCGACGAAGACTGGGAAGGCGACCGGTGACAGCGCTTCCTAGAATTCCTCGACAAGTCAGAGGAATGGCGGGAAGCACTCCTAGACCGAGATCCCCTGGACTTTCGCAGACGCAGAGAATCGCCCCTCGGGTCATCGGTCGAAAGCCCAGCGGACTTCGACTTATGGAGCTTAGACACCCTACCTACCTTCAATTTCTTCTTACATTCCCCGCAAGGCCTTAGACGTCAGGGACGGACACTCCTCGCAGTTGTCGGTGGCATGGCTTTCATCGAGGCACCAAAGGCAGATGTCGTGCGGGTCTGTGATGGACATCTTCGACCCACAGTCCCGACACTTTTTAAATCCCGACTTCGGGGTAGCAGAACAAGATGAAGACACATTTGAACAGAAGAATCGAGCGCGCCGAGATTTCGAAGCAAACACGTTGAGGAAAAAACGAAACTGAGGCTACAGGCGCCGTGCGTCCTAAATATAACATCCGGTGACGTCGACCCAAGACAGAGGCCCTTGATGGACAACGTATCGATGTCATGGACGCCCTCTGTTGAAAAATGTTCCGAAGCAGCACAGCTGTGGAAATTATCTGTCATAGATGTGGAATACGTCGGAAAACACAATCCCCTCGAAAGAACATTACCGAGAGGTAAGTAATTTGTTCTTTTAATGGATTCTTTTCTGCCTCAGATTCCACATCTATGATAGAGTCCATTTGGAGGAGGGAGGAAGCAAGGACACCACCTAAACCAGAAAACTAGGACTGCCCTACCAAAATGGGGATCCTGGCCCTCAACGGAATCCAAGCAGTAATGCTTAGCAAACGTGTGTAAAGATGCCCACGTTGCCACCTTGCAAATGTCCAGGATGGGGACTCCCCCTCTGCAGGGCAGAGGTGGCAGAAACTCCTCTGGTAGAATGAGCTGAGACCTCTAGGCACATCCTTCCCAGTGTGAAAACCCAGAGGGTGAGGGTGTTTCTGTTAGGCAGAATCCTGTGCAGTGCCCTTAGGGACCACTACACACAATTAAGACTACAGGTGGGAATACAAGTTTTACCTTTGGTACAAGCCTGTACTACTATGTTAAAGTGGTAGCAGTAGCGGAGCAGCCAGGCTTATCTCAAGAGTATATGAGCAGTAGCAGAGATTACACAAAGGGACCACAATTACTGTGACTGGAACAAAAACCTTACATCAAGAAGAAACTCGGAGGCACCGCTTTCTACCACTTAGCCGCGAAAACCTGGAACAACATCCCAAAATTGATAAGGAACACCAAAGACCACCTTAAATTCAGAAAATTACTAAAAACCTACCTCTTCAACACCGGAGACTAAAACCGAAACAACAATAAGACAAACGAATCATCAAAAAAGGACAGTGACAAACCGCTAGAACCGACAGAAGTACCCTGGGCACCAGCAGGACTGACGCTGGACACAGGGGTCCACCCGCGAGACCTGGAGAAACGGATACAACTACTCCAGCCAACCCTTACCATCCCCCACCGCCCTCTCAGCCACAACTAGGTCCCACGAGGCTGTGGAACAGACAAGATACCACCAATCACCACACAACCGGGTGTATGGACAATAGCAGCGGCGCTAGTCATGTGGAGGGGGGAGGAGCAGGCAAAGTTATCAAGGGAGCGGGCGGAGGGGACAGCTATATCCTCAAACGGCCTCGAATGGAAAATCGGGCACCTACCTCCTGAGGCTCAGGGTGTACAAGCATCCCGTCGGGTAAGATTACACGAGCCCAACCGGTTTCAGTCCAGGATAGAGATGACTAACGAATACCATTATCAATTTCCTTCTCTGCATACACCTCTCAAACTCCAAACCAAACACAACCACAAACCTCTAGCGCAGCAAACCGCACGAACTTCACTACACTGCAACAACAAAACAAAAAAACACAGACTCGCACATCAGCACACGACGACTGCCGGCCGCATGCACCCCAGGCCCAGCCGACGGAACCACCGGGCTGAGGCTGCCAACAGCACATCACTGCAATCTTGCACTTTTCCAGCCTCCACCCACTAACCCACCATCCCCCCCCTCTTTCACAGCCGCCAGAGCGCCAGGGGACCACTCCGGTGGTGATAGTGCGCGGTACAAATGACCTTTAACATTAACATTAACTCAAGCAAACACTGACTCAAGGTTTCAGGTAGAAAAATATAAGTACATTTATTTTTAAACCATTTGTTATAAACACAACACTTCTATTAAATTCAAAACCACAAGTAAAATATGCTACAACTAACCAATTCACTTTGTACGGTATGACTCAAGGTAAGTAGCCTGTGTTTGAATGGACCAGTGTTATGAAACAAGACACGTTACCGTGAATACGATTGCGATCACTTTTTGACAGTTCGGTGTACTAAATAAACGCGTATCCGTGACAAGAAATGCTACCGGGGCAAAAACACACTTAGCACCTGAGATACCCAGAGGGAGTTGGAGGCAAAAATCATAGGCAATATGATAGTTAGGCAGACAGAATCGAAGAACACTCAGACAGGAATTCAAGAGTCAAAGGGCCGGAGCCAGGGTCAAGTGACACCGGGTGCCTGGTGTCGAGGATCACACAGTCGAACAGTTCACGGTTCAACAAAGCCAAGAGTACTTTGCTATTGTCAATGTTCGGAAGCAAAAGTTATAAGAAGGAGGGAAGACAAGGGCAAGCCTTGGAGATGAAGAGAAGGGATTCACCCTAATTCCTCAAGCAGAACACAGTACCTTATTCAATGGAGAGGCTGGTGCCCTGGCAGTTGTTCCTGTTGGTTTCCCGCAGACCCACAGTTCCTGGAGCTTCGATGTGAAGGACGACGACTGGAGGGGTCTGCACCACACAGGGATGAAGCTGGCAGCAGCGACGATGAATAAAAGGTGTGCTCCTTAAAAACAGGAGAGACTCTTCAGATGGCTATCCGGACCACTACAGCAGTGTGCAGCGATTTCGACCAAGAAGAAGATCCTCGGGCTGTGGATGATGAGCTGGTTATCCCCACCAAGCTCAAGGGAAGAAGACTCTGGACTGGATCTTCTATGGTCCTCGAAGGGTAGATGGCTCAGGACTGCAGCAGGGCTTCACCGGGATGGGGTAGTTGCAGCAGTCGACTTCTTCTCCGCTTCTCTTCGGTTCCTTGTAGTTCCAGTGGCGACTCTCTGGCTTCTAGCCCAAGAGACCTGCCTTTTATGCGAAAATCCCCCATTCACACAGCCTGGCTGTCAATCACACAGCAGGGGGGTTGTTCGGCCAGGACAACCACCTCAGCCAATCATGGCAAAGTGCGACTTGGGTTTCCTAGGATACCCTGTGCAGGGGGTGACTACACCCCTCCCTCACATTCAGCCCACCTAGACACCCAGGCGCCTGGAGGAGGGCTGAGCAAAAGCCTGCCAAAAGACGGCGAACAAAGGAGGCAAACCTGGTTTGCCACGCAAAGTAAGACACAAGAAGGACTTTAACAAAAAGAAATGGCGAATAAACCCGACTGGAGCCAAAAGAAAAAGTATTTGGTCAAGCGGGTTTAAGTTCGAGGCTAATATAATAGCCTAAAACAATACCACGTATAGTATAATCGCGGTAGAAAAGTTAGGGTAGATACCACTGCCACCAGCCAAGTCTAAATGTTAAAAGAGCGAAACAATGCTACAGGAGGTACAGATACAAAGGGATACGAAGTAACCCTTTCCAGTACTCCATGGAAGATGGGGTGTACTGGATCTGTGGTAATTTGACTAAGTAAAGTTAATGGCAACTTTACCCTTTTCTGGGGGACTGTAGTTAGCCCCAGAAATGGAGTCCGTAGGAAGTCTAAAAGACAGCCCTGTGTCACTGCACTGAATGTGCTGTGTAACACACAAAAAAGGGGGCTACTGAAGTGGTGTACTCCAGAGCCCACAATCACAAACACAGGTAAAAGACACATGGCAAAACCTGGGTAAGAGTGGGGGGAAAAGCTCACACTCTTACCAAGTGAAAGAAATAAACTCCAGAAGTCCAGCAAAGCTGCTGGGGGACTCACTAGGTGAGGGAAATTAGCCAGAAATTAGAATTCTCCCTAACAGTTTCACAACCTAGTCCCCGAGGATCCCGTACTCGGGGTGGCCAGGGAAAGACTATCGCTTTTGGATCCTGGGGGTGGACAAGCAAGGGAAGATCACCTGGGTAGGGGAGACCGCAGGGAGTGGGGGGGAAGCACCCAATGGTGGGTCATGGTATCCCCCTTTTTCCAAAACTCATCTAACCCCTATCCCTGCTTATTTTATAGGAAACTACAGCTCCCATAATTCCTCCCCACTTTACATTGACAACAGTAGTAAGATGAGGAAGATGAGGAATGAGGTCAGAAAGATTACCTCCACTGACTTTGTTTTTCTCAGTGGTTTTGTTCTTTCCAGGTAGAGCATGACTGCCCTGTGCACATCTAGTGTGTGTAGGCTTCTTTCGGCCATGCTAGTGGGATTCTGGAAAAAGGTAGGTAGTTCAATTGATTGGTTCACATGGAACTTGGAGATTAATTTAGGCGCGAATCTGGGATGAGTGTGTAGAACTACCTTATCCCTGTGAACTGCATCAAAAGGGTCTAGCACAGAAAGGGCCTGTAGTTTGCTAACCCTTCTGATAGAAGTGATAGCCCCTAGGAAGGCCGTCTTATAGGTCAGGTCTTTTAGACTTGCTTTATGCATTGGCTCAAAGGGAGATCCTATGAGCCTGGTTAAAACCACATTTAGATCCCATCCAGGAGCTGGGTGAGAAATGGGAGGATAAATCCTCTTAACCCCTTCCATAAAGGCCTTAATCACTGGTATCTTCCACCACAACACCTTTTGTTGTGATGTGGTGTAGGCTGAAAGAGCAGACAGATGAACCTTTAGGGAATTGAAGACCAACCCTCTGTCCAACAAATGGGTTAGGTACAGCACAATGTGTGTGGGTGAACAATCTATGGGATTGACACCCTTGGTATTACACCAGATGACAAAATGTTTCCATTTGCTGGCATAGCAATAACGGGTGTTAGGTTTTCTAGCTTCCCCGAGTATGTCCATGCACCTCTGAGGGAGCTGTAGGTGTCCAAACTCTATGACCTCAGGAGCCAGGCTGCTAAATTCAGAGTTTGTGGGCATGGGTGTAGGGTCTCCCCCTGTCCTGAGACAACATGTTGTACGGAGCAGGGGTTTTACCGGTGGATGCAGTCATTCATGGCTACCAGACATACTGCCACCAGTAGTGTGGATTGGGACCGAACAGTCCCAACCCTCTTCCTGGGCACTAGCACACATGACATACAGAAACCTGCAAAGGTTGCAGTTTTAAATAAGGCATCTCGCAACCTGGGGGAAGCCAAAAGGACAAAACAAAAGACTTTGTGGCACAGCCATTTTCGGCACTTAACACAGTTTTGCAGTAAATGAGGTATGGTCCATAAAAACAAAGTACAAATATTTTAAAAGTAAGCTGCTGCCACCAGTTCATCTTATGCACACATGTAAAAACACCCAAAAAATCCTTAGAGGGTGGCTACGGCCATAAAACAAAATGACCCCTATGCAAAATCCCAGAGCAGTGCAGCTGAATGCTGCGCTCCACTGGAAAAAGACAGGTTAGGTGCTCTAAACTAAAGCAGACTGTTTGGGGGGTTCACAAATGGAGGGAAAATTGAACCCAAGGGAAATCGTTCCTAACACTTGACACTGTCCGTGTGCATTGTTTACAAATGCTAATGACGGCAGCGACATCACACACCGATTACGTGTGACGTCACCTTTGTCATATATATAAAAAGCAAAATGGCAGCCATGCAGAGCTGGCACGCCAGTAATGGGCTGATTCCATAGACAACATCCTTGCAAGGAGTGGAATTAACCATTATATGAGTAAATGAATCTGGATTTAAGGATTCCAGAGCTAAGTAGTGATTTAGAACAATCTAAGGACCATACTAAATTATATTTACATATATGGTTTTCAGACAATGACAAATTGAAGAAGCAGGCCAATTGAGATGACATTAAGGATTGAATAATCAAGAAAGCCTAGTAAACACTGATCAAGAGAGGGGCGCAGATCTAATGATCACACATCACAAGGGTATAGGATCACCCATAATTCTTGGGAATATGGTTATTGACACAGTATATTCTTTTTGAATTTGAATAGGTATAGCAACCACGACACACATAACAAATAAGAATCAGAGCAATTAGAAGAATTAGGGTGAGGTGAACAGAATCCATCTCAATATATGTCATAGACTTTAGATCATAGTTAATATCAACCATGATAGCCTATTTTGGGATGATTAATGAGGCATCACTGAACTGACAGACAAGACAAGCACAGCTTTGCTCAAGATATTTAATGCTGGTAACTGAATGTGTTAATTACATTAAGGTTTTGGTGATGGCACTTAAGGACAGCATGCTGTCATGATGCCTACCCCCGGGAACCCAGACCAAGTCCAGCAACCCCGGAAGCAGGCATCAAGTTATACTAAGCAAACCCAACAACCCCTGCTAGGGGCTATTTGGGTGCAGTCCTGGTGCCTATGCCGCCAGGCTCATATGGAGAGTCAGTCCTGGCGCCATGGCCTCCAGGCTCATAGATTAAAACTTAACTGATGCAGCCCATGCTGCAAACTCACCTGATGCAGACCATGCTGCAAGAGCTCGAAGCCAAAGGAGGCTTGGAAGGGACTACTTTACCTAATGGACTATTTTTTACTCTGGTGGGGCTGGGGAGGAATACTTACCTGGGACTACTTTGGAGGCTATTTAAACCACACCCGAAGAGCAGCACACGCTTCGCGTTATTCTGCATCCAGCAGCGTAACGCTCACCGTGCCTGTAAGTCTGCATCCAGTCTTCTGCCACGCCTCCCTCGAGTCCGGAGCTCCTAGAAAAAGGGGAGAGAAGGAGAAAAGGTTAGAACAAGAGCAATACCTTTGATCCTTACCTGAATTCCCGATCCATCGCGCCTTCGAGCTGGAAGAAAGAAGTTATTTTATGCGTGTCGCCACGCCTGCAGCAGCGCCGCGCTGAACTCACCCGCCTTCGCAGCATCTTCACATTCCACCGCATCCTTCTGCATGCTCCCGCCGCACTTCGGCACATAAGGGGAAGACAAGAACAGCAAGGTGAGCCAAGGGAATACACAGAGGCAATATTAGTTACCCCCCCATAGACTTACCTGATTTTACCACCGGGGGTACTATATTCCTCTTCACGGGTCGGCGCAGCTTCCATTGCATTCTCGCCGAACCCCGGCCCCTAAGGGGAAACAAAAGGACAGCAAGGTGAAACAAAGGGACAAACAAGGGGAAACCCCCTCACCACAATAGACTTACCTGATTCTACCGCCAGAGGCATTATTGCCCGAGACTTCATACTTTCTCTCAGCGCCTGAATAAGGAAGAAAGCAACAGGTTACATATTGACATTTTATCGAAGTGTGTTGGATAATACAAATACTTACCTGAATAGTACCGGTTGCCACGAGGAACTCTTCGCTAGGGTCAAGCTGCAACCTGCAAGGAATCGGACAAGAGTGAAAGTCAGACATTTGAACTCTTACGAACTACATACTTACGGCGTCTTGCCAGGACTCTCGGAGTCAATAACTCACCAATTCCTTCGAGCCAGTGAAGCAACTGGTTGTCTACGCGCACCTGCGCTCAATGCAGGATGGAGAGCTCATCTTTCCAAACCATCAGGTGAGAGTGTAAGAGGGGACACCAAAGGTGATCAGTGGGGAGAACAGCGGGAGTGGGGGGGGGGGGTTAACACTCAACTCCACGGGTGGTTAATTCCCTTTCTCCATTTGCAGAAGAATATTCCTACGGGTCAAGCAAACGAAGCTGGGTGGGCCAGTCCAGTCCGTCATCTCGACACTACGCGTCACATTGGTGGAGACCGCAGCTGTCCAGTTCAGATCGACGCCCTTGTGGGAGCCAGGTGAGCGTAACACATGATGAGTTGATTACCTAAGTGCTATATGGAGTAATGGAGAATTTATTTTGTCCTTTTTTCTATTTTAATTTGATTAAACAATAAATTGTATATTTATTTTAATAATGCACACATTTTCTTTTAAAATTTCTTTTAAATATGGCTTGTTAAATACAATTATGTTGGGCATTAATATTGTCAATACCCATTTGTTATATAGACTGTGCTCAACTGTTACGTAAATGTCTTCTTGAAAAATCGAGTGTGATATTTTGTTTCTACTGATTCTTTGTAATTATTGTTTTGACATTGTATGTAAATTGAAAATTTAACAAACCATGTTGGGATTGATATTTTAGAAGTGTATTTACAGTAAGAAAGTGCACGTTTAAAGCCTTGAAGATGACCAATGGACGAAACACATGTCGGCTCAACACATATATTGAATATTGATATATAACAAATTGCAGCCTGTGTATTTGAAGTACATTTTGACACTGTAATAGGAAAAGCACAATACTCTGGGAGGCACAATTTATACATCATATTTCTAGGGGATGGGGGCAGAATCTCTGCAACCCAAAGTCTGTAGCTATCCTACCTTATTCTATATCCTAATATATATATATACCTATTCAAACCTAAGCGCACTCAGAAACCGGGATATCCCCATACATTTAACCGAGTTGGTGCTCACTATTGTACAGGAACAGGCGTGTTTCCACCAAAGTGAAAAGGAGTGCATGAAATTAAAGTTAAAGAAATTTTGGACCTTGGTTTGCTGAGAAAAAGTAGGAAACGGCAATGCCACCTCTATGGACACCTTTACCCCTACCTTGGTTATGGAAACACTGCCGGGCTTGTTTGCTGCAGGAGTCTGCCATCAACTATAGTGTGTAAAGAAGTTACTGACCAAATGAAATGGCCCCTGGAAGTAGAGGTAGCAGGATCCTTGATAGCTAGCCCCAATGATTTAGCTGTGCCCTTAGAGGCTTTGAACTTCTTCAGGTACTCAATTGTTTTAGAACAAATTGATTGTTACCATCCAAAGAATTTGTTCTGGATGCCTGGGATGAACCCAGAAATCCTCATCCAGAAATGCATAGTATGAGTGGCACTATGCTGTGCCCAGATCAGACTAACGTATGCTGAACCAAATCTTTGTCATTGTCCGTCAGGGAGGTAAACATATCCATCTCCTGGATTTCTCCACATGTATGTGGAGTTTTGTGAACTTGCTGGAGGTTCTGCTTCAAAGCAGCCTCAGAAACCACACTCCAAAGGGTGTGAATGTACTTGGCCTGGGCACAGGGGGCACTCATAGCCCAAAAATCCAGGCTGCCAGAAACAAACACCTTGCATCTATGGTGTCAAGCTTCCTTGCGCTACCTGTATGGGAGTAAACACGGAGAAGTAGCTGGCTGTGACGCTGCAGTGGAGGACAAAACTGCAAGGTTCTCAGGTGTTTGGTGTGTGGACAAAAAGTCTGGAGCCACTTTGTGCTTCTTGGCGAGATCTTGGTCCACAGCTGGAGTGGAGCAGGCATTAGCAACACAGCCATGCAGGGGCAGCAAACACGAGAGAAGTGTGTGCTCAGAGAAGTCCTCCACCCCACCAGAAAGTAAGGGCTACAAACCAAAAAAGCTTATGATCACCTTCCTCAAGATCTCACCCATCTTTGATATGAATTGACCCCTGGGAACCGGGATATAACCCAGTACGGTGCTGGCACCAAAGCTGAGGAAGCTTATGCAGTGGCTTGGATGACCAACAGCAGAGCATAGCAGCCCCATCAGTCTCCACAGCTGGGCCTGAACCGAGCCAGCAGGTATGTAGTTGCAGACTGAAAAGGTGCCTCTGCCAGCTTCAAGAAACAGTGGACTCCGACTGCACCTCCAGCACAGTGGTAAAGAGATCAAGCGTCTGAAGCTTAACAGCCTTCCACTGCTCCAGAGTACAGGAGTTAGTAGGGTACGGATCCATGGATGAATCCTCAGAGGAGTCATGAACCCTGGAGAAGGAGTAACTAACTGCTCTGCTTCCTGGAGAAAGAGGAAGAAGAGTGTTGTTTAGAGGTGTCATTTGTAAAGCAGGACATCTGGCAGAGTATTTCTTCTTCTTGTACATGCATGCAGCAACCGAAGTGCATTTTTCATCTGGCTGCTCTTCATGGACCCAAGCCTTCATGGAGAAAGGTACCTAAGCTGGTGACTTTCTCAGTGCCTTTGACGTTTCCTTCTTGAGGAATGTGTAGAATTTATAGGCATACCACTGGTAGGCCTAGGAGCGCATAGATTGACAGGAGTCACTATGCCCCTCCAGTAGGTGATAAGACATATATCTTGTGGAGATACGACAAAGACATCTGCCTCATACAATTCCTGCGGGGCTTGAAGTCTGACACCTTCTGGGTATTATTCATGACAAAGTAGAAAAGTAAAAAAAAGCAAGTAGAGTTCCAGAGCAGATATTGGGGGCATAGAAAAATGAAACTTTGGTAATGGGGCACTGCTGGCTCTATATATACTTCCTTTGGCAACATGTCCGGCGTCATGGGCACTCAACAGGGCTGAACCAATGCAGAACCATGTCACACCCTATGGTGACATACGTTTTCGGAAGAAAGCTGGCGCTGGAGAAGCTACATCTTAGATGAGGAATCTGTAGGAGGAAGAAGTCAATTACAATATGTGATTACATCATGATAAAATGTTATTTGTTTAGATTACATTGTATATTAAAAATGTAGGCTCTCAAAGTTTGAAAGTTATAACAAAGTACCAGTGATCTACTACAATCCATAAACCCAGGGTTGTGCTCATGCAGTGAACTTGATAGCCGCAAGTTACAGAGATGAAGTGTACAACAGAGCACCCAGTGCAATTTTTATAGGCACTTGGTGCATATCAAGGAGAGCAAAGCAATCATTTTACAGAGATATTTTACTTTATAGTAGCAGAAACATCGCAAACACGGGGTGCTGTATACAGAAAAGTATGGCGTATGGAGTTATATGGGAGAGAGGGATTGCAGAGACCAGAATGAGATGGGAGGGAGGTGTGGGGGAGGGAGTTATTTCTTTGGCGTTTATTTTACAGATTTATAATTTGAGGCATGGTGAGATGAACCAATTTACATGGAAACACACAATTTATTTAGCGAATTAGAGAAAAGATTAGAATCAAGCCCTCCATGTTCCAAGGTCAGCAACTTCATCACTCAACTACCTCCCCATGTGGCATTGCTTCAGATCCTCTTTTATACTGCCATTCATCATAAAACTATGTCTCTGGATGTAGTCTGATCAAGAAAAGCCGAATATGAATGTTTGGCAGCATTATTCATCTTGCCACTATAAACTTAAAGAAGAGGTAAGTTTGTCTAACCCTACTTAATTCATATTAATGTAGCCAGGGCTATACATGATCTTCAAGTGCACGTTTTATAATCTCTATTTTTTAAAGTTGGAGATTAAATAATTTTTAAGGGAGTTGGAAAGCAATACCCATTCACAAAGTAGTTATCTTTTAGGTAAGTAAAATACATTGTAACCCTAAAACACATGTATTTTTGTGACCAATACTTCTTTACAACTAGTAATAAATACACATTAAAAGATATCATTTTATATTAAAGCTCATCTTCACACAAGCTCCTTCCTGCGGTACTGCTCTGCTGGTGCCACCGATTTAAAATGACATGTGGACTATGTGTTGGTAGTGCGACAGTGACTCCATCAAGAGGTGGTGGGGAGCCTTAGAGCCAGTCCTGCCCCAGAGGTGGGGTGTGGGAATTGTGAGTCCCAGTCCCTGTCCCTTCATGCAACTGTATGCTTGAAATACATGCATACCACTGTTGATCAGCCTTTTCCGACACTTCCCAATTCTGTCCATTCTTTCAATTTGTCCCGTAGGACATCCACTACCAGCAGTCTTTGAGGCAGCACCATCAGAGAACAGCTGGACATGGGGCGGGACAGTGGAAAGCTGCAAGTCTTCAGAGCATCCTGCACTGCGAATCAACGGCACAAACACTGCTCAAGAGCACATAACAAGGGACAGTACACCAGCCTTCTGAGCATGCAAACCGGAGACCTCAGCAGTTCAACAATCTCTGTATACGATTTGAAATGGACACAGTTCCCTTATCAGCAAACTCGCCGTGGATCGGCCTCCCTTAAAAACCTGCATGAAATCCGCCAATAGGAATTGGGAAATGGTCTTGAAATTCAGCTGGCTGCCATTCCCTATGGCCAGCGAACCCGCATATGAAAAAAGGGGGTGGGGCTTAAGACCCCTTTTATGTTTTTATCCACCTGTAACAACTCCATTGTGGAAAGGGAAGCCAGGTGAAAAAGAGACCCAATGGAAAGGGAAGTGTGTGGATAAAAGGGGGCAAAGGAAACAGGAAAGAGGATTTGGGTGAGGCCCAGGAAGGAGAAGGAGGACCAAGAGACCAAGCGGAGGAAGAAAGGGATTGGAGAGTGTGGAGTAAACGTGCTGAAGGAGTGGTGAAGGTGAGGCATTGGTTGGTGAAAGTGGTACAGTGGTTTCAATGCATGTGCAAGGTGTGTGTGAGATAGTGGAGTAGGGAGAGAATAGGGAGGTGAGTCGGTAAGTGAAAGGAGTGTGAGAAAGAAGGCATGGGTGGAGAGCAGTAGTGGGGAAAGGGAGCATAGTAGTGTGGAGAGGTAGTAGTATGGTGGAGGGGTGCAATAGTAGTGCAGAGAGGGGAGTAGTAGTGTAGATAAGGGAGTAGAAGTAGTGTACAGAGGGGAGTAGTAATAGTGTGGGGAGGGAAGTAGTGTGGTGATGGGAGTAGTAGTGTGGAGAGGGGAGTAGTAGTGGTGTGGAGATGGTATGGGAGTAGTAGTGGTGTGGAGAGGGGAGTAGCAGTGGTGTGGAGAGGGGAGTAGCAGTGGTGTGGAGAGGGGAGTATTAGTGGTGTGGAGAGGGGAGTAGTAGTAGTAGTGTGGAGAGGAAAGCGCAATACAGTAAGATCAGAGGGTGGAGATAGTTAGTGGCAAGAGGAACATTGAAAGGACAGAAGCGTGAGGTAGGAGAAGACACAATTGGTGAAGTAGTAGGGAGAGTAGGAGGAGAAAAAGGAGAGTGACAGAGGTAGAGTGTCAGTATCTTGTATGGTAAGGCTCCCCCGAGTCTTTCTCTGTACTGACTTGGTTGTAGACAATCGCTGCAGTATCTTCAGTCGGGTGCATGTGTCGTGAAGATGGGGGCGAGATTCTCTGAAAGCCACCCTGGCCATTGCTGATAGTCCCAGTAGAGGTGGGTTACCGAGTGAAATGCCAAAACAAGAAGAAAAAAAACTTCCAACAGGGAAGAAAAAACCTGAGTGCTGCAAGGATTTCTTGAGTGGTATTTGATCCACAGCTGACAAGAAAAGAGGCCGACAAAAATAAAGCCAGTAATTATAATCCAAAACTGGAACAGATTCCACAGGAGAAAATGGATCCAAGGAAAACAGGACCAGAATAAGGAAGAGAAAGGGAGGGGCAGGCGAAATAACTAGGCTGGGAAGAATGGAAGGAAAAAGAGCCAAAATCAAAGAGCTTCAAAACAGAACGAGGTGGGCTAGAAACAAGCTCCAAGAAAATAACACAAGGAAGTATAGAATGCGCTGAGCAAGGTAGGAATTATCCTAATACCAAGCGTTGAGACACAGAGTTCCACCGTTAGTGTTCTGAGTTATAGCAGAAAGCAGAAGCGAAGCTTGAGCCGCAAGACTAGAGTGGGCTGAACGCAATCGCACTGAAAGGCGTTCCGCCATCTTGGAAGTAAAAACTATGCAGGTGTAATTTCCAGGAGGACCAAAGCCATCCAGGGTCTGCGAGGCATGACAGAGAGGCACACTATGATGCGCAAGAAAAGGAAAACGTGGGGCCGGAGTGTCTGAAGACACCAATCCTGACTTTATATCACATGAGGTTACCTAGATTAGGGACCACCTAGATAGTAATTTAGAGAGAGAAGGTGTTTCCCTTTAGGCCATCACCACAAGATAACATTCTAGACAGTAGGGGTTACCGATATCTAGTGACATACCTGGGGCTGAGGAAACTCAGTGAGAGAACACCCTGCTCCAGATTAGAGAGAGATAGGGAAGGGGTTGCCCGTAGAGAGCCTACTACTAATCTACAAATAAAAACCTTGATCTTTCTCAGAGAGTGGGTGGGTTCTTGAGGTCACCTGTGACAGTAGGTGGAAGCAGCGGGCAAGCTCTTATATATTAGTTTCCTATTTTTAGTTGAGAACATTACTGTTTTTTAGGGAGTAAAAGTGGCTGAAAAGTTGCATAACTGAATATCTGTATGAAAGAATGGTTTAATGGGAACCACAACTGCTCCGCTGTCATGCCAACTTTATTGTCAGGTTTACAGACAATTACCATTACTATTCGCCCATTTCACAGTTTGATAATTTACCCTAAAATACTGTTTGCTCTGGGCAAAATGGTGGGGTTTACTCTCAAAGTAAGTTCTTTTACTCCAGTTGGCAGATGAACCCACGCAGCATATTCCCAGACCACGGCTCGCTAACAAAACAAAACAAATAAAACACGGCACAATTTTTGGGGAAAGCAGTTTTCTATTTTCTGCCCACATTTCACACTCTTAACGTTCAGGATTATTTTGTTTGCCAAATGTTGGACATAATTTAATGTGTTTAATACTTACACAACAGGAAAAACCTTAGAGAAGACGACACTGGCCTCTGCCAAATACTCGTAAAGAATTCTTTGGTCGAACTCGTCTGTAGTGTACTTTACCAACGTAGCCTATAGGAAGAAAAGGTGGGAGAGGAGGGTTGGGTTTCAACACATTCATGTTCACTTCTGTATATAAAAACAAATTCAAGTGGCAATTTCTATAAGCTACAGCAGAAAGGATCTTGCATCATCCTTTACATTTTGCCAAACAATGAACAGTTTTTTGACATAACACATTTCCGTAACCTTTTAGTAGGAGTTAGCTGTCAAAAATGAAACTGTATCTGAGTTGAGTTAATGCTCCCATTCAATCTATTTCATTTACCTGTTAACCACGTGTTATGATATGACATTCATTACTTACCGTAATAGCATTTCTGATGATTGTGTCTGCTTAGATTCACATGCTGGGTATATAGTCCGACATCCAGTGGTAACCGCAGAGTATTGCATCTTGTCTTTCGAGGATCGAAAGGGGACGTCGACATAGGCGTGCCTGTAACACTAACGTGACGTGTAGTGTACCCAAGAGCCCCCGACGCGTCGAGGTCCTTCTGATTGTATTTTTTCTGCCATGAGGGAGCCTAATGACTATCGTGAGTGAGTGCATAAAAGAGAGAAAGCAGTAAGATGTCTATGTTCCTTCCACCCGAGCGGGGAGGAAGGGTCGGCGCATGTGAATCTAAGCAGATACAATCATCAGAAATGCTATTACGGTGAGTAATGCATGTCTTCTGATGCTTGTTAATCTGCTTAGAATCACATGCTATGCATAGACTAGCGAGCAGTACCCGGAGTTGGGGGTGGGTTGTGAGAAGGAACAGTAGTGAAAAGATGTCTTAGTACTGCTTGTCCCACCTGAGAATCAGACCTAGAATGGTGTCTAGGCAATAGTGTTTTGTAAAGATGTGTACAGAACTCCAGGTTGCCACTTTGCTAATTAATTCTAGGGGAGCATTTGCAATGAATGCTATGGAAGCCCCAGTGCCTCGAGTAGAATGTGCTCTAGGCTTAAAGGGCAGTTCTCTCTTAGCAAGAGCGTAACAGAGTGTGATGCAATTGACAATCCACCTTGAGATGGCTGATTTAGAGACAGGATCCCCTTCTCTACCATCTGCCACAAACGAAAAATTGATTTGTTTTTCTCAGTGGTCTAGTTCTTTCCAGCTAAAATATGACTGCTCAGCGCACATCTAATGTGTGTAGGCTTCTTTCGGCCATGTTAGTGGGGTTCTGGAAGAAAGTAGGCATTTCTATTGATTGGTTCACATGCAACTTGGAAATAAATGTAGGCGCAAATCGAGGAAGAGTGCACAGAACCACCTTATCTCTATGGACTGTAACAAAAGGGTCTAGGACTGAAAGGGCCTGTAGTTCACCAACTCTTCTTATAGAAGTGATGGCTACTAGGAAGGCTGTCTTATATGCAATATCCTTGGGGCTTGCTTTATGCATAGGCTCAAAGGGAGACCCCATGAGTCTAGTCAATACCACATTTAGGTCCCATCCGTGAAATGGGGGGATGAATTCTTTTAACCCCTTCCATGAAAGCCTTAATAACTGGTACTTTCCACCACAACACCTTCTGTTGTGATGTGGTGTAGGCGGAGAGGGTAGCGAGATGAACTTTCGGGGAATTAAAAACCAGACCTGAGTCCAGTAAGTGAGTCGGGTAATAATGTAGGAGAGCAGTCAATGGGATTGATGCCCTTAAGAGTTGAACCAGATAAAGTGTTTCCATTTACTGTAGTAGCAATATCGGGTGTTAGGTTTCCTCGCCTCCCTAAGTATGTCCATGCATTTTTGAGGGAGTTGCAGGTGCCTGAACTCTATGACCTCAGGAGCCAGGCCGCTAAGTTCAGGGTTTGCGGGCATGGGTGGAGTGTTTCTCCCTTGTCCTGAGATAACATGTTGTACGACAAGGCAGTTTCATTGGAGGAGATAGGGACATCTCCATCAGATGAGAGAACCATGGTTGGCGGGCCCACATGGGGGCCACCAGTATCATGGTGACTGGTTCCTGGTGCATCTTGTGCACGATCTGGGGAGTCGGGGGAAAAGCGTAAACAAATTTCCCTGACCATGCAATCCAGGTACTGTTCCCCTTGGATCGGTTCTGGGGGTACCTGGAGGTGTAATCTTGGCATTGAGCGTTCTCCAGAGTTGCAAACAAGTCTATCTCTGGGAAGCCCCATAGTGCGAAAGCGTTGGAGACGACGTCATCGCCATTTGTACTCTACGGGCAGTGGGAAGTCTCTGCTGAGCATCTCCTCCAGAAGATTGAGTTCCCCTGGAATGTGTTGGGACAACAGGAGCATTCTCTCTTTGAGAGCCCATTTCAAAATGTTTTGGGACAGCTTTGATAGCCCTGGAGAGTGTGTGCCCCCTTGCTTGCTCAGGTACTACATGGCCGTGGTCCTGTCTGTCAGGATCAGGACTGTTTTCCCCTGTAACTGTGTCTGAAAGGCGTTCAGTTCTTTGAATAAAGCTAATAGTTCCAACAGATTTATGTGGTTGGAGGCTACTTCTGGGGAACACACGCCGTGCGCCGTCTGCTCAAGCAGGTGAGTCCCCACCCCGTGACAGATGCGTCTGTCGTGAGAGTGGCTTCTACTCCGGGGGTGGTGAAGACCTTCCCCTTCAAGAGATTTTCCCTCAACCGCCACTGCAGAGAGAGAACGAGGGCTGGCGAGACAACTACCAGATCTTCCCATTGTCCGCTGGCCTGAGACCACTGGCTGTTGAGCCACTCTTGCATGGGACGCATGCGCAGACGTGCGTGATGAACTAAGTAAATGCAGGACGCCATCATTCCTAATAGTCGCATGGCCTTGTGTACCGTCACCTCTCGACTGGCTACATACTCAGGGATTTGAAACATCATGCTCTGAACCCTCTTGTTGGAGGGGAAGACGAGGCCGCCTTCTGTCCGAATTAGAGCCCCTAGAAACTGTTTGACTTGACTGGGGTCTAAGCTGGATTTCTTCTCGTTGATGGAGAATCCCATGCTGAATAAGAGGTCTATCGTCTTTTGAGTGTTCAACAGGCATGTTCTGTAGGACTCCCCTCTTATGAGCCAGTCGTTAGGCAGAATTATATGCAGTACCCTTTGGGAACACCACACACAATTAAGACTACAAGTGACAGTACAAATTCACCTTTGGTACAAGCCTGTACTACACAGTAAATTGGTAGCGATGGCCGAGCAGCCAGACTTATCTCAAGAGTAAGTGAGCAGTATCAAATAGTTACACAAAGGACAGCAATTACTATGATTCAGGCAAACACTGACTCAAGGTTTTCAAGTAAAAGAATATACATTTATTTCACTCTTCAGTTGTATAACATTACACTATTATAAGCAGTTTAAATATCACACTCTTAATACACCACACCACTTCTCTTAAATTCCAGACAAGTTAAGCTTACACAATGAAGTGGAAGCAAAATGGCACTCCAGCAATTTAAAAAGTGAGGGAAAGACAAAGTTAATAGAAATTGCACCACACCAACAGGTAAGAACTCCGGGCAATTGAGCAAGAGGAACTACAGTGATAGAATCAGGTAGAAAAGGCTTAGGGCCAAAGTCAATAGGACAAAAGTCTTTTGCTCAAGATCACACGGTTCAGGGCAGGTCACGGTAAAGTTTGTGCCACGGATTCCGGACGAGGTTGGTCAGTAGAAAAGTTAGTTCAAAGAGAAGAGAATGACAAGCCCTCGGATTGGAGAAAGATTTCAAACACTTTCACTGTGGCTGAACGAAACGAACAACAGGATTTGCACAGTACCTTAAAACTGAGAGGAAGCTGTAGCTGAGGCGGCAGTTCCTGATGGTTCCTGCAGGCTCACGGTTCCTGAAGCAACTGTCGGACTGACAAGAAGTAGGAAGACTGGAGGGTCTGCACTACCCAGGGAAGAAACCAGCAGCAGAGCAAAGCAACAAATAAAAGGTGCGCTCCTTAAAACCCAAGCAGACACCGACCTTCCTGGCTATCCGGCCCACTGTAGCTCTGTACAGCGAATTCAACCAGAGGAGGGGTCCTGGCTTGCAGTTTGGGCGAACTGGTTGTTCCCACCAGCTCAAGGGAAGAGGTTTCCTGGAGGATCTTCTCTGTCGTCGTATTCTGAAGATTCAGACCTGCAGCAGGGCTTCACCGGGCGGTTCAGTCGTTGAAGGGGCCCTCTTCCATCAGCTCCTCCTTGGTTCTTTCGTTCCAGTGGCGACTCTGCCTTTCCAGTCCCAGAGACCTGCTTTTTATGCAGTTTTCCCTCATTCATACAGCCTGGCTGTTAATCACACAGCAGGGTGGCTGTTCTGGCAAGGACAGTCACCCAGCCAATCAAACAGGAGTGCGACTTGGGTTACCAAGGGAACCCATGGCAGGGGTCCTAAGATCCCTCCCTCACATCCTGCCTACCGAGACTTTCAGGTGCCTTAAGGAGGGCTTCTGTGCAGAAGCCCGCGAAAAGACGGCGAACAAAGGAATCAACCCCGGTTTGGCGCGCAGAGAGAAACACGAGAAAGACTAACAAAAAGAAATGGCGAATAAACACAGCCAGAGCCAAAATAAAATGTATTTGGTCAAGTGGGTTTATGTTCGAGGCTAATATAATAGCCTAAAACAATACCATGGTTATATAAAATAACCGTGGTAGAAAAATGAGGGTAGTTACCTCTGCCACCAGCCAAGTCTTGATGTAAAGGGAGCGAAACAGTGCTCCAAGAAGGACAGACAAAAAGGGACAGGAATGAACCCTTTCCAATACTCCATGTAAGATGGTTTGTACTGGGTTTGTGATTTAAAGAGACTACATAAAGTTAATGGCAACTTTACATGTTTCTGGGAGACAGTAGTCAGTCCCAGAAAAATGGAGTCAGTGGGAAGTCTAAAAGACAACCCTGTGTCACTGCACTGAAGGTGCTGTGTAACACACAAAAAAAATATGCTCATGGAGTAGGTGAGGCTCCAGAGCCCAAGATCACACACAAATGTTAAAAACACACACAGCAAAACACATGTAAGAGTGGGAAAAAGGCTCACACTCTTACCAGGTGAAAAAAAAATCCTAGAAATCCAGCAAAGCTGCCGAGGGGACTCATTAGGTAAGGGAAATTAGCCATTTACGAGAATTCTCCCCAACAGTCGTCGAGGTAAGGGTAAACCGGGATGGATTCTCTGCGCAGGTGTGCTGCTGCCACTTATTATCAAAGGAGGAATCCCGGTAGAACACAAATTCAAACTGGTTGATAGTGTCTACTCTGTCTATACCCGGGTAGATGAATTTCAGTATCTAATTAGAGACAAAGCTATAAATAACAGGTGCTAGAGTTTAGGCCTCTTCAGGGGAGGGAATGGACCAGACACATCTAAGAAATAAACATCCTTTTTAATAATAAATCTTCAATGTTAAAACAACTAATTAAATTCACAGGTCCACAAAACGAAGGAATTACACTCAATATAAAAGACTTTACAATCAATATAAAACAAGGAATACTTAACAGGCAAAAATGCTAGCTAGAACAGGTTCAAAGGAACACACAGGGTACATCTAACACAAAGAGTAATGTACCAAACTCCATTTGGATTAATAATTAGTATTTTCATGTCTGTTATTGATCTGGAGAGCTGTCTCGACATGTTTCTGTTCATAAAACATAAATGACGAACATTCACCAGGAGAAAGTGGTTACAACGAAAAAACCTAGTTCTTATTGAGTCGTAGATTAGATCAAAAATCAGTTTCAAATCACCTGTAAAGATAAAAACAAAATAAAAAGAATGGGTCAGCTGAATAGCTAGAACACTTTGGAGTTCAAAAATTAACTAGAGGACCAGAAAAAGGGGAAAATTACCTTAACTGGTACCTGTGGGGGCTCTCTACTTCTAGGGATGAGTAGGTGTAGAAGACTGAATCAATCCTACAAGATATAAGATATATAGAAAGCATATAAATGAGCTTCCAGATAAAGCAATATCTGTGTTCACAACGCATACAGAGAATCAGCAGACCGCCCACGCATGGGGGGCCATTAGTACGGGTAAACACGAAACCTCAGTTCCAATAGATGGTGTGGCGCTCACCTGTCTTAGGAAATAGTGAACCTTGTAGGCAAGCTGGTGTACAGCCTATCGATGGAAAAGGTCTCAGAGAAAGGAGGTCAAGGAGGTAAATGAAACAACTCCACTGGACGCACAGCGGACCCGGGAAGGAACCTGCAACAAGGACAAACGTCTCAGGCCACAGAACCGCATCAGAGAAAGACATCACATATTAAATGAAAGGGACGCCTCATGAGGGTGAAGGTGCCATAAAAAGTACTATGGAGGATAAGCAGTACTAATGGCGATCCCCCACCAACATCAGTGTGGATACGTGTGTGACAGAAACAAAGTAAAAGATCAAAGTCACCCCGTTCCACTATATAGAGAGAGGGTGATTTGGGTCACTAGATAGTAGAGCCAACCACCTCAAGGAGCCATAACGGAGGACATGGTGGAGTGTTACAACAATGAAAATATAAATGTGCCCATAAATGCCAATAATGCACGGACACGTTCCTGTGGGGATACAATGCCGGTGTAAATCAGGTATCAGCCGGTGTCGTCCATACAACTAAATGGTATCCCATCAAGTGTATCGGGTACGCATACGCGGGAAGGATCCCTTGGTGTACACGCTGCCATGAAGAGCGAAAGAGCGAAGAGCGAAAGATAGGGTCAGTAAACAGTGACGAACCTTCGTAAACACCATTGGCTCCGAGGCAATGCTGAAGGGGAGTACTTTGAACTGATAGTGCTTGTCTTCTATCATGAACCTTAGGTATTTTCTGTGCGCCGGCAACATTGAAATATGAAAGTATGCATCTTTCATATCCAACGTTGCCATGTAATCCCCCTGTTTCAGCAGAGGGATTACTTCCTGTAATGTGACCATACAAAACATTTGAGGTTTGACAAATTTGTTAGCTGGGCGCAAGTCTAGCACAGGGCGCATGGTGAGATCTTTTTTGGGTACAAGGAAGTACACTGAAGAAATACCCTTGTTTACCTGTAGAATAGGGACAACGTCTATGGCGCCCTTTTCCTGCAGGACCTCTACCTCTTGCAGTAGGATGCGTAGGTGTTCCGGCGCCAGGCGTCTTGGATTGAGGTGGTTGGCAAAATTCTATGCAGTACCCGTGGGCGACGGTCTTGAATACCCACTGGTTTGTTATCCCCGGATCTGAGGTTCATTTCTGACCTGAGGCTGGGGAGCCTCTGGGGGTAGAACTCTGGCCTCTACCCTTTCTACGCCGCTGTCCTCTAGGTGGATACGTGGTGGTGTTAGACCCTGGTCCTGAATTCCAGTTGTTTCCTGAAACATACTGGTTTTGAGGAAGCGAGATTGCCCACGAAAGGAACGACGAGAGCCACCCCATCTCTGTTGTGAAGGCTTTTGGGTAATCTGTTACAGGGACTTGAGTCTCATGCTCTTTTTTGGTTGTTTCAAGTGCTTTGTCCGTTGCCTTGCAGAAGAGGTTGGTTTCTTCAACAGGTTTGTTTATTAAGGCTGCCTGGGGCTCCAGTTTAAACCCGGAGTTCCCCAGCCAGGCGTGTCGTTTAAGCAAGTTACCCTGTGCCAAGGTTCTTCCCGCTGTTTCAGCAGTGTCTTAAGTGTTCTTAAGCACATTCTGATTCACTTGCTTGCCTTCCAATACAATTGTGAGCAACTTAGCCTGCATTGGTTCAGGTACTTTTAGAAGGCTTTGTTGCAGCAGGTTCCACTGGACGTCTGCATAGCTAGCCAACAGAGTGGTGTTATTGGCTATTTGGGTGGAGAACGCAGCAGCAGTCGTGACCCACTTGCCCAGTGTATACAACCTCTTGGATTCTTTATCAGGCGGTGCGTCACCTGTAGACAGCGGTACACCTGCTCTTTCTAGTGGTGGTAACTACCAGTGAATCCGAAGTGGCATGGCCCTTGAGGTAAGCAGGGTCGGTAGGAGAAGGGTGAAACTTCTCAACCCTGGGATTAACCGCTCTGGTCTGAGCTGGTGTCAACAATGAAGGCACCAGTCTCCTTTTGATAGAATTCAAAAAAGGAATGGCCTGGCTGGCCGGAGGCTTTTCTTTCAGTATGTCCTCTACAAAATCCGAATCCGGCAAAGCCTCTTGTGTGGCGATTTGAAAATGCTCAGCCGCCTTTTTCAAGATGGCGTTAAACGCCATCTGATCATCCACAGGTGAGGCTTTGCGGACTGAAGTGGAGGGGGGGAATCCATACCCAGGGCGTCAGGGTCTGGGGTAGGAGGAGGAGGGGACGCCCAAGGGTGACAATCAACCCGATGGCTGTCTTACCAATTCCCCATTGGATCTGCAGGATCATCAATGTTGCCCCCAAAGGCGGCATCATCTTGTACATATGTGTCCACAGGGACCTCGTCATCAGTGAGGTCATAAGTATATTCCTCATGAGGATCGTCAAAGGTCCTCTGAAACTTGGCCATAGGTGTAAAAGGAAGGTCCTCAGAAGGCCTTTTGGGAGCAAACCGCTCCGAAAAAGAGACATTTCCCTAGTCTGTCCATACACCTCTCGAACTTCTCCCTGGTCCATGAAGATGAACCAGAGGAGTCCAGGGGAGTAAATGGGTCATTTCGACCCACTTCTTCGATAGAGCATCGAGATTTGTCTCCTAAAGCACTGGACAAAGGCAAATGGCTCTCAGAATAGTCCTTGCGAGGTTCCGGACGTTGCAATGCACCAATTCAATCTATTTCTTTTACCTGTTAACCACATGTTATGTTATGTTATGTGGTCTTGTACCACGCACTCTTGCTTCTTGTGTGGTCTCTTGGCACGCTGTAATGGAAAGAGGGTGTGGGGGGGGGGTTGTTTGTCGTTGGCAGCTTCAGTTCGGAGAAACCAGTCACGGAGTGTTTGTGCATTTTCGGTTGGTAGCCGTCATGTGGTGTTAAGGTGTGATTGTGCATGGTTTGGTTTCATGTTGGGTATTGTAAAGTGTGTGCGGTTTGTGGTGCAGTAGAGGTAGGGGTATGTTTAGTTCAGAGTTTGTGGGCGAGTACGCAGAATGGTGAGTTTTAGTGGTTAGTTAGGAGCAACACATTTTCTACCCCCAACAATCCACCCAAGTCCGATACATTTCCTACCCCCAACCATCCATCCAAGTGTGACACATTTCCTATGCCCAAAAATCCACCTCAGTGTGACACATTTCCTACCCCGAACAATCCATCTAAGTGCAGCATGCTTCCTGAAGACCACCTCAGGACAGAGGAGATACTAAAAAAGCAAGATTCATTACAGCATATCAATGCAAAACAATGTTTGTTACTTCACTGTCTGTATATCCCATTTCTCCCTGGCGTGTCAGAAAATAATGTTTTCCATTCTTTTCAGAAAGGTTATGATCCTTTCAGCATTAATGGTTAGGGCAAAATTGCTTGATGGCTGAGAATTGCATCTCTAGAACTCGGCCTATGTAATGTTTTAATTTAAAATGTATTGGGATTATTTTGCTACTCATGATCATAATGGATTTGTATAACACTCATGCCAACCATGGGTACCTTTGGGAAGCTGGTCTGTGAGCGAGGAAGGGTAGGAGTTCAACTTAAGGTTAAAAGTGTGATCTGTTCATCAGATCATTTTATTAATGGGTGCATAAAGGTAATCAAAGAGCTAATTGGCCATGTGCATCATTAGAGAAGCAGCAATTGTGTTTCAGTTGAGCAATTAACCAGAGGCAACACTTTCATTGATTATTGAATAAGGAGGTGGCAGTTGCATCTGCCAGAGGTGTGTCAAGTTGTTTTTTTTAATTCAAACAAGCATCCATCACTGAGGTACACGTGTAAGAGCAGGAAGTTATGCTTGATGTTAACCAGCTGCCGAGTGCAGACACTGAAAAGCTGGAGAAAAAAGGCTTGCCTCTTGTTTGGGTGGAGGTGGGGTGCTGGAAGGGTGAGTCATGTCTGCAATGTTGCATGCTGAAGAGAAGCCAAATAGAACTGCACATGTTAACTGGCCTAGATCTAAGGACTAGTAGGTGAGGGCTTCAAAGTCATAGGGATTAGTAGCACTGTCACTTCCTTTAGGTAAACCTGTGGTTTAGACACCTCACTTTTGGAAATGTTTCCATATATCAGAGGTTCAAAAGAAAGTAGTTGTGTGATACTTCTGGTATGGACACACTGGATTCACTTAGCAAGGATAAGAAAAATGCATTGTAGACACATGTTGTACTAGTGCAGTGACAATTGTAGCAGTTGAAGAGATTATAGAGATTAACCCCACATTTGCGGGTGTACAGGGTAGGTAACAGCCCACTAACCTGAGCCTATGTATGACCAAGCAAAGGCCTCAGCGAGGGCTCGGGGCATTAATCCCTCATCCATCATCCTCGTCACAGACCTTATTCTATGAGGCGAGTCCTCCCCAGTTGACCAGTGCTTTGTAATCTCCCTTGAGAAGCACCCATCTCCAGGATGAGGACTGTTAGGAGGAAGAACAGGCCTTGGAGTAATGAAGATTACCGGTAAGTAATCAGGCTATTATCAGCTCAGAATGCCCCCGAATGCGGGAACAATTGCTATTCCTCCCACAGTACCCCTTCCTGGTTAGAAGAGCTTTAAAGTGTGTTTTAGTTGATGGAAAACAGGCTGCATGCATATTACGCGTGCCTAAACTTCAGCCAAGAAAAACAAACAGATCTGGCTGCCGCCATAGGAAATGGTACTCTGCAATGCATTATCAAAGTAAAAAAGGCAATACCCGACGGTGCATCGGGAAAAGGGGCATCTGCCATCAGCTTGTGCAGGAACTGCATAGAGAGCAAAAAAAATGTTACTTCTGACAAGGAAGGAAAAGGGGACACAAAGTATCCACAGTTGGCACTTCCTGTTGTCCCAGGAGGCAAAGAGGTCCACCTGGGGGTATCCCCATTTGCAGAAGATTTCCTGCAGTACTAGGTCATTCAACTGCCAATCATAGTTGTCCGCACCCAATCTGCTGAGCCTGTCTGCCTCCAGGTTGTATTCGCCCGGCAGGTGGACAGCCGAGAGGTAGATATTGTGTCCAGGGCCCATTCCCACATGCTGACTGCGAGCCTGCACAGTGGTGGGGTGGGGGGGGATCTGGTACCTCCCTGCTTGTTGACATAGAACATGCTGGTCGACTTGCCTGTCTGAATGAGGATGACCTTGCCCTTGATAACAGGAAGAAAGGCTCTGAGCGCCAGCCAGATCGCCTTCAGTTCCAGCCAATTGATGTGGTACTCCTGCCGTGTCCAGGTGCCTTGGACGCAGTGGTTGTCCAGGGTGGCCTCCGAACCCTCGAGAGTGGAGTCCGTGGTGATGTTGACCTGCGGGATAGGTTGCCGGAAAGGCTTACCCAGCTGAAGGTTGCAGTCCCTGGACCACCATGTGAGGTCCGGGTGAAGTGCTGCAGGAACGTTGATCATCTCCGATTGAGAGCCTCGCTCCTGGTTCCAAGAAGCTGCAAAGTTCAGCTGTATCCTCCTCATCCCGCGTCTCGTGTGGGGGAAAGCCAAGAGGACTGCTGCCATGAGATCCAGTAGGTGTTGGTAACATCAGGCCGAGGTCACTTCTCCGCTGAGGAAGTGCGCGGTGGCCCTCTTGAGGCTGTGATCTTGTCCTCTAAGGGAAAAACTCTCTCGGAGCATGGTTCACAAATGAGCCCCAAGAAGGTCAGTCCCTGCATGGGCTGCAGCTGCGACTTCTTGAGGTTGAGTGAAAAACCCAGCACGTGCAGTGTGTTCATAAGAGCGTGGGAATTATGGTGCACTGCTTCCGGAGATGTCGCCCTGGCAAGCCATTCGTCGAGGTACGGGTAGATGTGGTGGACCTGCGACCTGAGTAGGGTCACCACTGTGTGCATCGGCCTGGTAAAAACCCTGGGGGCCGAGTTGAGGCTGTAAGCAAGCACCTTGTATTGGAAATGGTAGCCCATGATCCTGAATCGTAGAAAAGAATGATGAGGCTGCCAGATCGGGACGTGTAGGAACACGTCTTTCAGATCCAAGGAGCACATCCAGTCTCCCTTGCACAATGTCTCCGGTATCAAAGCTGGCGTAACCATCTTGAATTTTTGTAGAGGTAGGGAGAGGTTGAGGGTGGAAAGGTCAAGCACAACTCTCAGGCCCGTCTGGTTCTTCTTCTGAATGGGGAAAATCCTGGAGTAAAAGCCCAAGCCTTGCTGGGAGGATGGGACTTCCTCAACTGCTTGGCTCTCGACGAGCGACCAGATCTCTGCCAAAAGAGTTGCTGTCCCAACCTGTGGGAGTGGAGGGGAGGAGGGAGGAGAGGCAGGGATAGGGAGGCGGTACCCCTTGGAGACTACAGAGAATACAGGGGTCTGTGAAATTCTGGCACCAGAAATGTGCATGGAGAGCAAACCTGCTCCCCCCACTGGAGACACGTAGACCCGGTGAGGTGCGTCATGCCTTCTTTCCCACTGAGGCTGTTGCGGAGGAGGGGGGACTGGAAAAAACCCTTTACACCCCACCCCTTTTTGTTGTTTGCGCCGATGTTGAGTCGGCGAACGGTCAGGTTGCCTGGACCTCCGCTCTTGGAAGCCGCGGAACCCTCTGTGTGTACGCCCCTTGTCCGAGCGCTGCTATGACTGGGTGTACGTTTTAGGCGTGGTCTTTGTCAGGATGGATGAAGACTTGGCCATTTGTGAGCTCTTTTTCTTTTTGTCACCCCCTTCGAACTGAAGATCTAAGATGTGTTCCTGGACATCCGGGTTGAATTTCGCAGCACGGAGCCAGGCCGTTCTTCTGATGTCCGTGGCAATGCAGATGGCACAGCCAGAGGTGTCAATGTGAGCCACAGTGAACTCCATAATGTCCTGCGCCACCATCTTGGCCTCTGCCAATTCCTCCTTGAATCGTGATTGGCTCTGTGCCAGAAGCTCTGGGAGGAAATCTGCAATTTCCCGCAAGAGCCTCTGGTTAACGGCTACCAGCTTGGCATACGCGTTGCCTTGACGAAGGTGTAAGGATGCGTTGGAATACAGCTTCTTCCCGTACGTCTCCAAGATCTTCTCCTCCTTGCCTAGCAGACCTGCAGAGAAAAAGGCTGGGGACGACTGAAGCGTGCAGTATAGTGATGCCGCAGCAATCACTGAGGAGTGTGGCTGAGGATGGGCCGATAGCAAGAGAGTATTCCCCTCCATCTGCCTGTACTTGGCGTCGAGGCGTTTATTCACCAGCTGGACTGAGTGGTTGAGGAAGGCCCAAGTACTTTGCCAGCCCTGCATGACGTTTGTCGAAGGCCTCGGCTGAAGATGCTGTGTCGGGGTCCTCCTCCTCATCTGTGACCACCTGAAGATTCGGTTGGTTCGGGACCGGAGGAGGGGAGCTGGGAGTCGAGGGCTGCGGTGTGGAAACTGGAGCCGGAGGCTGTAGCGGAAGCTGTTGCGGAACCACCTGGACAATCGGTTGGGGGGCCGGAGTGGGCTGTTGAGGCTGAACAGGGGCCGGGGGTGCCTGTAACGGCGCCAGCGCCATTGGTGGGAGCACGTCCCTGATGGCGTCCCTGAGGATGACCCCCATCCAAGGAGATTTCATGAGCCTGAGGAACCGTTCAAAGAACCTGTCCTTGCAGGCCGGAGTGGGGGTAGGCGATATTGACGGGGTAGCGAGCGGCTGCTGGAGCTGTTGCGTGCCCTGCCCATATGGACGCTGCGGGAACTTGCCTTGCGTGAAGGAAGGGTAAGCTGTAGGCCACATACCTGGTTGACACCAGTCCCACCTTGACACACGTTCCTCCACCAGCAGCCTTCCTTGGAGCTGCGTCGGCTGGATGTCTGGATTTTCTGGCATAGTGGCCATTTTGTCGAGCTGCCTTCCACATGCCTGCGTCGTGTTGCGCGGCTCACTGGGCCCGCCCCAACCTGGACTCCTGAGATTGGATCATGGGGCCTACCCTGTTCCTCAGGCTGAGGCCCGGTAGGCATTTTGCCCTCAGCAGATCTACCAGTAGAACTGCGTATAGGCACCCCCTTGGACAAGTTGCCTGCACTAGGGCGTAGTCCCTCGGGTGAAGACCTGGTAAAAGAACCTTCCAGTCCCTCAGCACTGTCACCGGGAAGATCCACTGACCACTCAGCCTGTCGGCTGGTAGCTGATCCAGCCTCAATACTTGTGCTGGTACCAAGACCTGGGCAGTTCCCTCCCACGCGGGAGACTCCTTGCGAAGGAGTCTCCCTTGCGGGGTGCATTGGAAAAGAGCGGCCCTACCTTGGGCCTGGATCGATGATTGACTAAGTCCTTTAGGTCCTTTGGAGGTGATCTCTGGAAGAGCTCCCTTCACCTGGCTAGTCTGTTCTTCAGGTACCTCGAGGAAAGCGCGTTGCACGCGATACAAGCTTGCCAGCCGTGCTCTAGGCCAAGGCACCATAGGCAGAGGGCGCGGGGGTCTTTAGTCGGGAAGAGCCCGTCACAGGATGGACACCTGCTGAACCCTATAGAAGTCGACATGTGCCAGGGAGGAGCCTGAGGACTGAGTACTTGAATGATAAAAAGACAAAAAAGACAGAAGACAAGAAGTATCCGCACGTGGAATTACATGGCCGAAGCCAAACCCAGGAGCGCTGGTGAATTCGGCCCATTCCCGTCGACGCAGAAAAGGTGACTGAGGTGTGGAACCAGAGGACGGAGTCAGGGCAGCAGGTTTTTGCTGGCGAAAAAGGTTCCGTCTCCCGTCCCTTGGAAGGGACGCCCATGTAGTATGGAGGAAAGGGGATGGGACTTAAGAGTAAGAACACTTTCCCCTTAAATGTGATGCATGTGTAGGGCATGATCCAACCAATGCCGAATCATCATACCAGCCTTGCCCATCAGCAGAAAGTCTATTAATAAACTGATTTACAGGGGATGAGGGTAGGTCGAATGGAGGAAAGAGAACTATGTACTTGTAGTACAGTAGTCACTATGGGTGTGCGAATCAGTGAAAATTCGCTTCACAAAGAAAATGGCATATTCTGGTACAAAAAATCTCCTGCTTTGCCAGTTTCACCCATGGCCATTTCTGGCGTTTTCCCACTCAGGTTTCTCTGAAATTTTATTTCAGAGAACATTTTTGGGCAAAAAAAAAAACAAAACAAATTTTCAGTAAAACAGCAACATTCGGAATCTGAACAATCTGTTCTTTCAGCGAAATGAAATTGGAGGCGAATTTAACCACTTTTGTTTGCCGGGTGTAATGTTCCCACCCCTAGTAGTCACTACTGTTAGTAACTGTTTACTCCTACGTCCCAGCCCTTTCCTCCATACTAATGGGAGATTTCATTGCATGGAGAAAACACCATGTTGGGGAATCTCTGTAGTGGGATTCTTTGAGAAGAGATCCTATAGGACAGCTTGTCTGAACCTAGTGTCAGCCATCATGTTTATATCGAAGCAATAGAGGTTACAGAAGGCTCAAGGCATGGAACATATGGCTGCCTTACTGAAAATGTCCAAAGGGACTTGCTTTTGCCCGATTGAATGGAAATGAAGATCACTCAGAGGTGAATGCTTTTTTAGTGTATAGCAGTGGTTAATCCCAGCGACTAACCACCCTTTTATGGTGGCTTTGGAGGCTTGAGTACCTGGGTTTTGCTCACCAAAGGTTATAAAAAGGTATCTGATTCCCTGATCAGTTTTTTCGCCAGCCCGGATATAATGTTAACACCCTCCTGACGTCTAAGCAGTGTAGAGTGGAATCAGTTGGAGACTGAGGGTCTGGAAAAAAGGCAGGTATGATCACCTCCTCCTTGATGTGGAAGGAGGAAACCACCTTGGGAAAGAAAGTAGGATGGGATCTCAGGACCACCTTATGCCTAGAAAATCCACAAAGCTTTAAAGGCTTGGATTTCACTCACTCACTCACTCACTCTCCAGGCAGAGTTAAGGGCCAACCAGACAGCCACTTTCTAATTGAGGAGTTTCAACTCAGAGGCCGCCATCGGTTCGAAGGGCTCATGTGTCAGTGCCTTTAACACAATATTCAAGTCGCAGGTGTCCTGGCCCCAAAAAAAAAGAAAAAAAAAGGAAAACAAACTCACGGTGTGTGGCGTCCTCGCCAGCACCATCACTACACAGGAAGACCTGGCTAAGGTGAGTCTGCCGCCAGATGCCCCACAACGCTTTCAAACACTGGAAAAGTGTTTTAAAATGGAAGCGCTGCACGCTCGGCGCTCCAGTCCCCTTCTTCCTTTCCCCCTCCTTTCCCAGCCCAAACTCGCCTCCCAACCCTCCCCCCTGCACCTTGATTGGTGTCCTGGCCCAAAATAAAAAAGGAAAACAGACTCCCGGTGCGTGGCGTCTTCGCCAGCACCATCACTACACAGGAAGACCTGGCCAAGGTGAGTCTGCCCCCAGATGCCCCACAACGCTTTCAAACACTGGAAAAGTGCTTTAAAATGCAAGCGTTGCACGCTCGGTGCTCCAGTCCCCTTCCTCCTTTCCCCTTCCTGCCCTAGCCCAATCCCACCTCCCAACCCTCCCCCTGCACCATGATTGGTGTCTTGGCACATATCATGAACCTTCCCAGGGCAGCCCTCTGCTCGGCAGCCCCTGTGGCTAAGGGCCCCAAGGCCAAGGGCGGCTCCGACATTGGCGGCTCCAAGATGTGTCTGCAGAGGAAGCCAGTGAAACCAGCAGTCAACAGACACCAACAAAAATTGTGAGTGTGGCATGGGTGGGGAGTGGAGCAATTACTCTACTCCAGAAAACCCCTGCCACTCTATCTTACCTCCCGTTAAGATAGACTGTCAGACTCACACCAAGTACACTCAGAAAGATTTGTGACCACCAGACTGAACTTATTCATGACAGGATTGTCGAAGTTGCCTTGCATTACATACTAACATACTCGTCAAGGTCAACAAGCGCCGCACTTAGATGAAACTTCAATATTAGCATGCCCACACTCAGAATTGTGTATATTAGCCTGCGTCACATCTAGATAGGACTTTGAATATTAGCATGTTCACACTTAGATAGAATTGTGAATATTAGCATGTCCACACTTAGATAGAATTGTGAATATTAGCATGTCCACACTTGGATAGAATTGTGAACATTGGCCTGCGTTACAGCTAGATAGGACTTTGAATATTAGCATGCCCGCACTTAGGTGAAAACTGAATGTTAGCAGGCCCCCACTTAGATAGAATTGTGAATATTGGCATGTCCGCACTTAAATAGAATTGTTAATGTTAGCCTGCGTTGCATCTAGATAGGACTTTGAATGTTGGCATGCCTGCAAATGGGTGAAACTTAAATGTTGGCATATGCCACACTTAGAAGTTGTGGATATTGGCCTGCGCCGCATCTGGATGAGACTGTGAATGTCGGCATGCCCACACCTAGATGGAATCCTAAGCATTGGCCTACGCCGCATTGAGATAGAGTTGGGAGGGTCAACAGGTGCCACACTTGGACAGAACTGTGAATGTTAGCATGCTAAAGGTCAGTTAACCCACTAACCAATATAAGCTCAAACTCTGCATACTTATCTCACTCAAAAAACTCACAACCATCTCTCGCACAACAAGCTGCATGCACTTCACAACACTGCAACAACACATAAGCCGAAGCAACAGCACACGCGGACTGACACCAATCCAATACTTGCACCAAAACTCAGCATCTGGTGTATACCGAGTTGAAGCTGCCAACAGAACACCACTCCTCTCACTATCCTACTCCCTCTTCACCTTACTAACCCATCCCACCTTATCATTTACAGATCCGCCAGAGCGCCTGGGGACCAATTCCGTTGGTGACGGTGCGCGTTACAAATACCTTTAACATTTAACATATGAGGGGAGGTCTTGTTGGGGGAAACAACCCCAGAAGTACCTCCAATGTACTTGAACCACTGAATTTGAAGAAAGAAAAAAAGTCATATAGAATCCGCTCCTACAAATACTAGAATCTAGACCAACTTTAAGAACAATACCCTGGCCAGGAAACGTAAATCAGTCTAGAACACATTCTAGAAAAGTTCAGAGCACATTGAAATCTTAGGTTTGCCACAAACAATGACGTCAGATCCCCGATCATCCTTTGCCCCTCAACCAACTAGAAGTTGACTCTATCCAAGGTGGCCTCTGAGCAACTGCTGGGGAGTTCCCATTGAGGCAATAAAGTTAAGAATCATTTGGCTTACACAGACACAGATTTCTTCCTTTAATCTTACTGCCATGACGAACAAGGCTAAGCACTGAAAACCATTCATATTTCTCAATTATCAGCCTCTTTCCTAGTGGTTTTACATGCAGTTCTTACTCCACATCTCACACATTATCTAGTATTATTGCAACAGAAAAGAAATCCATCAGAAAATATTCTTACAAGGACAGTAAGCAGCAGGGCCTGAATTTTTGTATCAGTCAGTACTTCCTCATCAAGAAGGACATTTGACTCCGATACAGACACTTTCCGTAAGTGAGGGTGCTGCTGGGGTGATGTTATTCTCTGGGGTTCTGTGGCAGAAAAAGAAAAGATAATTAGCAAGATATGCATCTTTGTCAGTAAATTAATCTATATTTTATGCCAGGATTTCAACAGCAATCACTGCACTGTAAATAAAAGAACAGTAAAAAGGCATGTATTTACAACAATAGTTGTAAAGGTTTTCAAAGCCCATAGAATCAACCCAACATTAGCCTACCAATTATTTGTTTGACACACGATTGCACGCATGTGACTTAACTGTGGATTCTGACCTTCAACGTCTCATGTGATGCACACCACAATCCCAAAAGACCCACACCAATGTATTGTGATATAGCTTTATTGTAGGCCAGTTTGTTAAAGTTGGCCTTAAAAACCCTTTCCTTACTCCCTTCATGTGCATAGGGAAGCCTCGTTATTCAAGTACCTCACTTCCTTACACCGTTGATCTGTTATGGATGTGCATGCTGATTGACAAGTGGCGCTTCATTGGACAGGAAGATGGTTTTCTGGTTAAGGTGGGATTCAATAAAAAATTTTTACCACAGTTTCTCCGATTCCCAGCCCTGCATCTTCCCAGTAATGTGTTGTAAATGAGCGCACCGAGCTGCAATCGATTACTTCACTTGCGGCTGAAGAGAGATCTTTCTTAGGAGAGCTCCTTTAGTGTGTCCCTCTAGTTAGTTCTCTCACAGTTGATGGGGCAGAACTTTCTTTTTTGAGATTCCTCTGTTAAACTTTGTGAGTTCAGTAAACAATTATCTGGCTTTTCTGGTCTTTCTTATGGTTATTAGATGGACTTCAATAGAAGTCCCCCTGTAACTGCAAGTCAACCTTAATGTGCAGCCCCGAGTTGCCTATGAGGCTACCCGTGCAGGGGTGCTTTTTATGCACCCCAATTTGTCCCTCGCTTAGTTCTATCCATAAAGTGCATCGAGTGTTAGGAAAGATTTTCTTTTTGCTGGCTGCTTTCCCTCAATGGAGATGTATGGAACCCCACAATGTTTTCTCTTGTTTTGAACCTGTTCTGACTTTTGAAGTTAAGTAAAACCTTTTTGCTTGTCTCCCATTACGAAATTCCTTGTTGTTTTGAAGCTGAACATATTACCTTACAGTGAAGTGCAGCAGGGCTACTTTGTATCCCTTTTTCCTTTTGGTTTAAGTAACATTTTTGTTACTTGCACGATGTGACAAACACAGGCTGGTGACAGATATTTTTCTACCTTGATTACTTTTCTCATGTGCACTTTTGAATTTTACTGCATAATCCATTTAGAGTACCATATACTCCAAAATGGCAGTGCCACACATTTGTCCTGTGCTTTTGCCATCGGTCTTGTGGCCTTCTTCCTGCCCTGTCAGAGCTGCATATGCCATATATTATAAGGCCTTTCCCGAGCAAAGCCTTGGCTTTTTGGGCAAAACGGCAGAATGTGGGGGCTGGCACTGTTTGGTCAGAGAATACTTTCATGGATCTCTCACGCAGGAAGGAGGTGATCCACGAGGTGGCCTTCAGGGAAGTTTGCTGAGGAACAGTGCTTCAGATATGATTCTGAGCTGGGGGCATTTCCATCCTATTTTTAAATTTTGAGAGTAAATGTGATTTCAAGAGAGTAAAACATTATAAATTACTCATTGTAGTAACTAACGTATTCTTAGTTCTTAGTCCCCTTTCCTCCATACTGCATGGGCGTCCCTATAGGGACGAGAGACGGAACCTTTTTCACCAGAAAAAACCTTCTTCCCCTTTATATTTAGAGGCGTGTGGGGGTGCGGCCCTGTGTGCATGCGCCACCCTGACTCCGCCCACCGGCGCCACACCTCAGTCCCCATTAACGCGTCGACAATATTTAACATTGCCTAATGACACCAGTATTATTAGGGGGGAGGATGGTGGGAAGTATGGAGGAAAGGGGCCTAAGAGTATGTTAGTCACTATGGTGAGTAACTCATAATTACTCTTACGTCCGTCCCCTTTCCTCCATACTGCATGGGTGATGACAACTGAAAGAAGCCTAAGAACCGCCTGTCCGAAGGCTGCATCTGACTTGGAGCCAGCGTCCAAACAGTAATGCTTATTGAAAGCCGAAGGGGTGGCCCAGGTGGCTGCCCTGCTTATGACTTGCCATGGAACCTGCCGCTGGAATGCGATGGCTGTGGCCTTGGGTCTGACAGCATGAGCGTGCATGCTGGCTGGCATTGGCTTGTGTTGCCACTCATCGGCCTCTTTGATGGCCATCCACCATGCAATAGAAGCCTTGGATGCCCGATAATCGGGTCTGCTGAGCCTGTCCGCTTCCATGTTGGCCTCCCCAGGGATGTGGACGGCCATAAGGTAGATGTTTTCCAGGATCCATTCCCACATGTTGAATGCTAGGCTGTACAGCGGAGGGGACGTGATACTCCCCTGCATGTTGACATAGTACATGCTGGTGGAGTTGTCGGTCTGGATCAGGACGGTCCTTCCCCCAATGAGTGGAAGGAAGCCTCGGAGGGCTAGCTAAACAACCCAGAGTTCCACCCAGTTGATATGCGACTCCTGCTCCTGTCTGATCCAGACTCTGTGGATGCTGTGGCTGTCCAGAATGGCTCCCCAGCCCTATAGGGAGGAATCTGAAGTGATGGTGACCTGCGAGGACGGCTGCCGGAAGGGCTTGCCTGTCTGCAGGTTGCGCTCCATGGACCACCACGTGAGGTCCGAGTGGAGAGATGGCGGTAGGCTGAGCAACTCCGCTTGGTAGCCCTTCTCCTGATTCCATGAGGCTGCAAAGTGTAGCTGTAATCTCCTCATCCGGAGTCTCGTGTGGGGCACGGCCAGGAGGACCGCTGCCATGATACACAGAAAGATGGCCGTAATCTTGTCCTCCGAGGGAAAAACCTTCTCGGAACTCGTATCCCAGATGAGGCCCAGGAAGGTGAGGCTCTGCGTGGGCTGCAGCTGAGACTTCTTGAGGTTGATAGTAAACCCCAGGTCGTGGAGTGTGCTCATAAGCGCGGACGAAGTGTGGGTAACCCCCTCCGGGGATCTCGCCCTGATGCGACAGTCGTTACAGATACAGGTAGACATGGTGGTCCTAGGCCCTGAGGAGGGCTGCCACTGCATTCATGAGTCTGGTAAATACCCTGGGGGCTGAGTGGAGGACAAAGGGTAGCACCTTGTACTGGAAATGACAGCCCATGATCTTGAAGCGTAGGAAGGAGCGATGAGGGTGCCAAATCGGGACGTGTAGATAGGCGTCCTTCAGATCCAGGGAACACATCCAGTATCTCCAGTCTAGTGTCTCTGCAATCAGTGCTGGTGTAACCATCTTGAATTTCTGAAGAGGGAGGGAGAGATTGAGGGTGGAAAGGTCCAACACAACTCTCAGGCCAGCCTGGCTCTTCTTTTGTATGGCGAAAATCCTGGAATAGAAGCCTTATCCTCTCTGGGAGGCTGGTACTTCTTCCACTGCCTGGCTCTCGACGAGTGACCGGATCTCCGCCAACAGCGTTGCTGTCCCAATCTGTGGGAGGGGAGGAGGGAGGAATTGGTAGGCAGTACCCCTTTGATACTACAGAGAGGATCCAGGTGTCCGCAATGTTCTGGCGCCAGAAATGCATGTGAGAGGCAAGCCTGCCCCCCACTGGAGACACGTGGACCCGAAGGGACGCATCATACCTTTTTCCCTTCTGAGGTAGCTGCTGAGGAGGAGGGGGGGGGGGGGACTGGAAGAAGCCCTTGCTCCTCCCCCCTTTTTGTTGCTTGCGCCAGTGCTGACTCGGTGATCGGTCAGGTTGTCTCGACTTCCGTTCCTGGAATCCCCGGAATCCGCTAAACGCCTGCCCCTTGTCGGAGCGTTGATGCGACTGGGTGTACACCTTGGGCGTGGCCTTCGTCAGGATAGATAAAAACCTAGCGGTTTGCAAGCTGTTCTTTTTATGTAACTCCTCGTCGGTGGTAGAGTGAAAGAGGTCATTACCCTCGAACAGGAGGTCCTACATGCAATTCTGGATGTCGGGGTTACACTTAGTAGCCCAATGCCAGATCGTCCTTCTCATGTCCGCGGCGATGCAGATGGCCAGGCCATAGGTATCGATTTGGGCCACGGTGGAATCCATGATGGCCTAGCTACCAGCTTGGCTTCTCCTAGAACCACCTTGAAGCGTGCCTGGTTCTGCACCGGAAGTCTACCACGAGAGGGACTTCAAGGGAACCTGATGCATTGGTTCAAAGGGTGCCCCCATGAGTTTAGTTGACACCACATTCAGTTTCCAAGCTGGCGCCGGAGCCTTCTCTAGCGGTAAAGTCCTGAAGAGGCCCCTGATCAACTCCTTGACAATTTTGTGAGACCACAGGTACGGCCTACCTGGTGTCCTGGTGTAATGGTATATGGCAGGAAAGTGCACCTTGATAGAGGCGTGAGCCAGTCCAGCCTTGGCCAAGGAAAGCAGCTATTTTTTTAAAAAATTATTATTGTTTTTATCATTTGTATCAAAGAATATATAAAAGAAAGATCAATTGAATCATAACAAAAAATTTAGCAAAAGAACTTGACATTCCATTTCAAATTAAAAATTTAATTTTTAAGCTTAAAAAATCATGTGATCTTTACATTCATAAAAAGGAAAAAACAAAATTGTTCATAGATTTGCAAAGAAATCTTACTTCATTTTGCATGAATGCTTTGTTTTTTCCAAAAGCAGGTATGGCAGGAGCTGCGGGGCCGTGACACGCAGGGGAATGATCCTCTGCACCCGGCACCATACAGAGAAATGCTTGCATTTATGGCTGTAGCACTTTAACGTGGAAGAGGCTATGGCTTTGGACAGGATGTCCTTACATTCTGTTGGCAAATAATGTCCAAATTCTAGAGCTGCAGCTGCCAGGCCCTGAGGTTCAGCGATGCGGAGTCATGGTGTAGAACCGCTCCTCCTTCTCTGGCAAGAAGATAGGAAAGTAGTGGCAGACTGATGGATGGCGCCCTAGACAGACGTAGCAGGTCCGGGTACCATTTCTGCTGCACCCACGCCAGAGCAACAAGTATCATCCTGCAGTGACACTGACCGAGTGTGGTCATCACTCGTAGTAGGAGTGGGAACGGAGGAAAAGCGTAAAGCAAGAGTCCCTCCCACCGGAACGAGAAAGCATCCCCCATTCTTTTCGGCTGCGGGATCCTGCTGTGAACCCCGGACACTTGCAGTTTGTTGCCGTCGTGAAAAGGTCGATCTGTGGCTGACCCAGTTTGCGGAATAGAAGATCCACTTGGTCCTGGCGAAGTTCCCACTCGTGGCAAGAACATGATCCCTGCTGAGCGAGTCTGCAATGGTGTTCTTGGTGCCCGCCAGGTGGAAAGGCATGAGAAACATGTCCTGACGAAGGGCACAGCACAAAACCTCCTGGGCCTCCCTGGAGAGAGCCAGAGAGCATGTCCCGCCCTGTTTCCGGATGTAGAATATCGTGGTGGTGTTGTCCGTGATGATGCTCACCACCTTGCCATTTAGTGACGGCAGGAAGGATTTGAGGGCCCAAAAGAATGTCCTAAACTCCAGGACATTGATGTGAAGAGTCCTTTCTTCTAGCACCCGGAGGCCTCTTGCATGCTTCTACCTGGTGTGGGCTTCCCAACCTTCTAGGAGACATCCATGGTAACTGTCTCCTGGAACAGCGGGACTTGGAATGGAGCCCCTTCTGAGAGTTGAGGGCCACTAAAGTATCACTCGTCGGAACTCCTCGTTGAGGGTGATCTTTTCTGTCCAGGATCCAGAGACCTGCAGCCACTTCGCATCAAGAAACTCCTGGAGAGGTTGCATCTGCAGTCTGCAAAGGCGGATTAGGTTGATGCAGGAGGACATCATGCCCAGCAGCGACTTGACACCGACGGCTCAAACCGTAGCCAACTGCGCCGACAGGGGCTGTACCTTCCCCAGGATGGCTACCACCCTCTCTTCTGAGGGCAACGCCCGACACGTAACTGTGTCGAGTCGGGCTCCCAGAAACAGTGTGTTCTGCGATGGCTCCAAGCAGGACTTTGGATATTTTATGGAGAATCCCAGATCCATCAGCAGACGCACAGTCCTCGCTGTGAGCTGGTTTGCCAGAGCGTGCTAGCGGGATCGGATGAACCAAATGTCCAGGTAAGGGGAGACTTAGATGTCCTTGAGACGAAGATGCGCCACCACCGGAGGCAAGCACTTTGTAAAGACCTTTGGGGCTGTTTTCAGGCCAAAGGGGAGCACCTTGAATTGATAGTGTTGCCCCTGGACCACGAACCGTGGGAACTTGCTGTACTTCGGATGGATGGGGATGTGGAAGTAGGCGTCCTTCAGATCCAGAGATGCCAGGAAGTCGTCTTCCTTCAGTTGGCCGAGCACGTGCTGCAACGTGAATTTCTGGGACCTGAATTACTTGATGAGGCATCCCAGGTCCAGGATTGGCCTACACCCTCCTGACTTTTTTCGAACCAGAAAGTATCTGGAGCACACTCTGAAGACCCAGAGGCACAGGACAGGCTCTATCGCCCCATTGTTCAACATGGTGTGGACCTCCTGCAGCAGCTGCGCTGCGTGCTGTTCTTGTCGAGCCACACTGGGAATACTATGACATCTGCGTTGGAACTCCAAGGTGTGTCCCTGTTTGAGAGCGTCCAGCACTCATCTGCTGGTGGTGATGGTGTTATACGCAATGGCGAACCTCGCCAGCCGGCCTCCCACTGAGGTGCACAAGTGGGGGCCCGAGTCCACGGCCAGTTCAGGCCTGTTTCGAGTCGGAGCTCTGCCCTGCAGTCAGCGCCGATGCTGTCCTCCGCTGCTGTATGCCTGTGAGCTACCTCTGTAGACCTCTTGTGTCAGAGTGGGAAGGCTGCCGATAAGGGGTGGTATATCCCTTGGAGGGAATGTCAGGCTTTCCTCTCGAAGGACGAAAGGACTATGACCGACGTTGCAGGGTACCCAGTGAACGTGATGTCTCTGTGTCTGTCTTGATAATTTGCAGAGACTCGTCGACGGTCTTGCCAAATAGGTTCTCACCTTCAAATGGTCTATCCAAACCTTTAGACTGAACATCTGGTCTGAAATTGGTGGCTTTGAGCCATCTCTGCCACAGAAGGGACACACTGTTGCTAATCTGCCGGAAGCCTGCATCTACAATGTCCACTTCCACTGTAATGGCGTGGTCTGAAGCCACTTCCCCTTCCTGGAACAGTGCCATAGCTTCCACTTTCTATTCATCAGGTAAGAAGTACAGAATAGGGCCCAGTTTATACCATACCTTCCGTTCATAGTGGGACAAAATGGCCAGGGAGTTAGCGGCTTTAATGGTGCTGGCAGCAGTGTAGATAATCCTTTTTCCCATTGCATCCAGCTTCTTCCCCTCCTGATCAGGGGGCACCATGGACGTCGGGTTTACCGATTGCTTCCTGGCCGCAGCCGAAACCACAGAGTCAGGTGAAGGCTGGGACCTCAGGCACTTGGGTGCCGAGTCCAGGACACTATTTCTTCTCAAGTCTATCCCGTTTGTGCAGAGTGGTGCTCTGGGTTTTCATTAGGGCCAAGCCCTCCTCCCAGATATCGATCTGAAAGGGGATGGACATGATGGTCTTCCACACGGACTCACATCTTTGGTAAAGGAATCCTTCGTTTATAGTCTCCTCAGGTACCAGATGAAACAGCTTCAAGGCCCTGGACACCATAGCATGAAAGGAGCCTGCCTCATCCGGTGGAGAGGCCCTGTGGGGTTCATCCGCGCCCAATGTCTCCCCGTCTGCTGGCACAAAATCATCTTCCTCATCTGTGTCCGTGGCCGTAGCTGCCATATCCTTTTCCCATGTCTGTGTGCATTGCCGGATCCCGAGAGAGTCAAATCCCGAGGTGGAGATGTCAGGTGACGCCTTGAGCCTGGTAGGTCCTTTGCCTTGCCCCGGGGTGTGCTTTCGGACTGCGGTCCTGGACAGCTCCTAGATGGTGCAGGACCTGGAGTAGGAGGCAGTCTATAGGCAGTCTCTGCTGGATTTCCGAAACCAGTGAGTGCTGCATTGTCAGTCTGTCCAGGGACACGTCCACCGGCTGAGGTGTGCAAGGAACAAATGGTGGTGGTTTAGGACTGATGCGCCTTCTTTGGTGAGGCAGTGAACCGGGCTCCTTCCGTGGAGACCCCCCTCACTCCTACTGAGACGGGTCCCTGACCCCCTTCGTCGATGTGGTGGTTGTAGCCTTTGTCGATGTGTACGTGGGCGCCGATGAGTCGTTCTAGCGGCCAGAATCGCCGATTATGGCGTTGCCGATGGAGGCAGCGAAGGGCAACCTTGGGATCTTTCCTTCGGTGCCTTATCCGCCGATGATAAGCAGAGTTTAGACGTTGTCAATGACTTTCTCTTAGAGGGAGCACCCTGATAGGTTCGCAGTTAAAATAGTTGGTGACGGCGGGCTCGTCCTTCTCGCGCTGGGACCAAACCCAGCAGGATCAATGTTGTGTAGTCTGGCCTTCTTTTGGACCCCTGGGAGCGTGGCGTCTTCAAAGGACCTTGACCTCTTTTCTGAGGGAACAGCCAGTCCTGGGGGAAGCATGACCATGCCCTGAGGCAGAGTCAGAAGCCTTACCCGATTCCAATCACGCCGCCAGCCTGCTGTAGTGGGTTTTCTTTGTCTTTTTTGAAAATCCCTGGCAAACCTTGCATCCCTCATCATGGTTCGGATGCAGGAAATACAGACATTTGTGGTGTCGAGCTTCGACATATACATTCCTCAATCCACACTTTGGGCATTTTGAAGAGATCTCTTTTCTTCGGTCATGGTGAAAAGGCACAAAGTAGGCGCAAACCCGGGCCTTCTCGAAACTTGCTTAAGATCTGCGATGTAGTATGATCTTCGCTGACAGCGGGTCCCCGCTGCTGGTAGTCTACCTCCCGACAAACGACACAAAAATCAGTCAAAATGTACTCAATATTTGTTGAAAAACACTCGAAATATGAAAGATTGCTCGAAGAGCAAAAAGAGGACTCCCAACCCTGAAGCATTCAGTAAAAATCTGGAGATGGCCACCAGGGGTGGAGTTTAGGGAGAGGACAGTCACCGGATGGGGGCAGTATGACCCAGAAAACAGTGACTGGTTTAGAGGAGAAATGAAAGAAAAAACAGTTTCACTTTACCTTTAAAACTTTATCAAGCATTCCCAGCCTGACGGGGAATATTCATGAGCATGTGAATCCCTACTCGACCCCATGCTGAAGCAGCAGGCTTCTTTTGCAGTGAGCCCAAGCAACTGGAATACAACCAGAGTTGTTCGATGCCCAAATCCCAAAGAGAAAAGAAGTGGAAGAGTCAGCGGGTCGAATGGAGGTGCAGAGGAAAACCAGCGAGTTGGCCTTTGCTAGGTAATCCCGGAGCGCGCCGTATTAGGCCGCTGATACGAAGCAATGGTTTTGAATACCAAGTTAATGAAGTAAAGCATAATGCTTACATTGAGAGAGATCGGGTAGAGACACATTGTAACCCTGCAACTAAAGTGAAGATGGGATGCAATTCTTTTGAATACCGAACTAACAAATTCAATCATAATGCTTAAATTGAGAGGGATCGAGCTGAGACACATTAACACTAATGTTAAAGTGAAGAGAGGACACAATTCTTTTGAATCCAGAACGAATGCAGTAAAACAATATTGGCATAATTGTATTCAGAGAGATTGAATGAGGAAACATTGTAGCTTTCACTATCCAAGTAAAGAGGGGACAATATCTAAACAAAACAAATGTAATTCTATACAGGAAGATTACTTAAAAAGGGAAATTAAACCCAGCATTGCCTAACCCGAGAAGAGGCAATTATAAATGAGAAGGAATATAACTTTCCCAAACAATACCAACAGTTAACTGATGTTGTAGAAGAAATCCAAAAGGTGGCAGGATAAAAGCCCTCCTTGTAGAAATCCTCAAGGGGCTCCTTTTCTCACTTTCCCCCAGAAGCTCAATGTCTCCAGAGCACTAGTTCTCAGTAGGCTGGACTAGTGCAACCGCCTCTTTCTCAATCCGCCTTCCTCGACTCTCTGACCCCTGCAACTAATCCAGAACAGGACTGCAAGATGTATCCTCTGCCTCAAGCCCAGGGACAGTATCTCTAAAGCCCTGAAATCTCCCCAGTAGCTCCCAATGGCTGCAAGGATCAAGGTTAAAACCTTCTGTATCGTCCACAAGGTTTGCTGGGGCGCGCACTACATCCAACTCTCTCTTCCAAAATACCTTCCTTCTCGAGCGCTTTGCTCAGCTACCTCCAACTCTCTAAGGGTCAGATGCAGGCAGAGAGTGGGGGGTAGATCTCTCTCGTCTGCAGGAGCCTCCCTCTGGAATGGCCTCCCTGCCCCTCTCAAACTTGAGCCGTAAACCCTGGAGTTTCGGAAGCAACTTAAGACCTTCCTTTACTCCTCTGCTTTCTCTCTCTCCCTCCCTCCCCTGCTGAGCAGGCCGGTTGCTTGGCTACCCTCAGAGTCTCACTGGGTACCAGGCTCCTCCATGATAAGACTCCCCCGCACTGCCCCTGGGCCTACCGTGCACTTAGGGGCTGTAACTGTAATTCCTGTGGTCCCCTGCCTACTTGCACTTACCCAGAGTCGTGCCCCCCTGGCTGCACTTACTCAGAGCAATGCTGCCCAGATTTCACTTCCCCCTTCACCCTCCCTGGCACTCCCCATCTCCTTTCCCCCTGCACTTCGCTTTGTCACACTTGCAAGATCTGAATGACACAAGGACTAGTAAGATCGTTTGTCTGGTCACACCTAGAAACACTTGTGTGCAGGCGCGTTATAAATGACATGACCAATATATCAAGGGGAAGAGGAAAATTACCTGCATCGCATATTGCATATCTCAAATCAGTGTAACAAACAGCATCAATATGTATTGTATCCTTAAGGAATAAGTTGTGAATCCCAATGCGGTTGTTGAAAGTGAATACTTTTCTAAAGCTTGAAGTGAACCTTACCATGAAGTACACGTAGTAGTATTAGTAGCATTAGTAGTAATAGAAGAGAATCATCAGCAGCAGTAGCAGTATTAGGAGTTTTATCCTGGCAGAAGAGCATACCAGGAAAGGCACTATTAGAGGTTAGTCCTGGCAGGTTAGGGGACCAAGAAGAAGACAAAGTATGGCAGAGTGGTATAAAATTGTGTTGGAAGAAAAGTATCAAAGTTGATGCTGTGTTATAATGAACTATGGAAAAACCATCCTGACAAATGTTTTATGATTATGAAGAAGTGTGAAAGTAGTTATTCTTCAATAAAGAGAAATTCATTTGAAAACTGAAAGTACAATGATAAAGTTTCTGCAAGAGCTTGCGGAACTTTGACAATCACTGTGAAAACTAACAGATTCAAGTGACACGTAGAAGACTTGTGGAGTAAGAATAACTTTTGTGTTCTACTGAAAGCAGAACTTATATCTTGGAAATAACTTTCTTGATACAAACATTTGTGTTGAAAATCCTGACGTACTCCTGGGAAAGGGGATCAGACGCTGGTTACAAGGATATATGTTTGCAAAGGTTACGTTTGAATGCAACTATTGTTTTATTAAGTTGAAATAGTCATTTGATACCCATTTCATTTATGTTGTATGTATAAGTGTCAAGGACAGAAACTGTTTACAGTGTTTTCCTTTAGTCTTAGTTTAACAGCAGGAAAACCCTCATTAGGTTAGGGAAAGTGAGGCATTTATTACACCTTTATCATTTAATAAATGGCTACTTGTGATAAAAATCTTTCTACTTGTCTGTCTCTCATTTCTACACCTCACAAGACTCCCCCTATCCCCCTTTGGGCACAAGGGCTCCCGTTCGGATGAGGAACTCCATAAAATCCTATTCATAATATCTCTGAAAACATGTATTGTGGAACCACATATAAAAAAGAAACCTGTATCTGTTATTGTTATACAGAGCGCAAAATACCTTTATAAATGAAATATCCCATTCCACTTGGATGAAGAAACCAATCGAGAGTACTAATGAGAGACCAAGACGCACATCTGGAAGTCTCAGGCGCACATCATACAGGCAGCGGGAGGAGACTGGAAAATGAAAAAGCCAGTGAGTTTCAAAGCGCTGATGTGGCTAGCTTCTGAGAGAGAAGCAGACACACAGCATCTTACCTGGAGAGAAGGAGAGATAGACACACACTGTCTACACGCAGAAAGGGTAGGAAGAGAAATAAACTCAGAGCATTTTACTGATACAAGACAGAGAGATTTGGGTGCCTGGCATCCGAAGTCTAAAGGCAACCGCAAAGCTGATACCAACGTGCAGCATCTTACCTGGGCACAGATGAGGGAAACAGATAGATGTGGAGTCCTGGAGTCGTAATGAAGGAGAAAAATATACCAACTGTGTGTGGTGGCATGATCTCGAAATCCTTGTGGTGGACCAGGAGCCCCCCAAACACTGAAACCAGCCTGCAGAGAAAACTATGTAATGGTACAGGAAGTACATTATGGTCATCCTCAATATCAAAAGGAAAAAGAGAGAAACCTGACGATACAAAGAAGCAACCACAAACGACAAGGGATCCCAGTGACGTTGCAGCAAGAAGCCACAAGTAAAGGGAAAACGTCCAAAAATACTGCATCCTTTTGTACGAATGGTACAAAAGACCGAAAAAGGCCTGTACCATTCGTACGAATGATAGTCTTTTTTGGCATTTCCATTGAGAATCCGAAAATACAGCACATGAGGAGCGGAAGTTGTGGGGATGTCCGCCACATAGGTGAATAAAGTTTTTTAAAAAGGAAAGGCGCCGGTTCCCAAGCATGTAAGTGAAGGGAACCGGTGTCGCAGGGAGTCGGCGGCACACAATGAGGTGTGCAGCCAAAAGCAAAAGATAAGTGGGGGATGGGGTTGTTTGTGTGGTATGTTTGGGGAGGCATTTACTTTGGGTTGTTTGCTACGGTCTTTTCATATGCAAACTTTTTCATTGCGAGCAAACAACCCAAACCCATCCTTGGGAGGTGAGACTAAAATAGTTATGGGACTAATCCTACTCGTCTCAGTCAACGTAAAGAGACTAATACTTGAACCCAGATGGGATAGTGATCATATTTATGGGATTGATCATACTCGTTGCAGTCAAAGTCAAGAGATTGTTCTAAGCGAATAAAGAGGAGAGACAGTGATACACAAACCAAGAGAAGTGAGCAAAGATCATTATGAGATTGATCATACTTGTCTGAGTCGTAATAAAGAGATTTTAATACACAAACCAAGAGAAGAGCATGGAAATCTGTATGAGACTAATCTTACTCATTTCAGTTTAGAGGAAAATGCATAGCATAAAACCTCACGAAGTGAACAAGAATCAATCAATACTATAATATTCAGGCTCAAGTGACTAAAGCTCTAGAGAAATGAGTAGAAAGAGAGACTGCTTAATGGTAGAAGTGTTTATCTCAGGACGAGAGGAATATACATTTTTATAAGGATAAAGAGAAATGAGAGATCAAAAGGGATAAACGTCTCAAGAAGGCAAAATCAAGTCACATATGAACTAATCAAAACCATAAACAGAGGTTATTTGAAGATTAATTTACATAAAGAAAACCACATAACAGGAGAAAGGAGGCTTTCTCCTGTTCTTAGTTGTTATTATAGGGGTAGGGACAGTTAGGTTCGATTTGGACAGTGAACAGTGTGAGGGGTCAGTAATGCAAAGCAGACAACTACTTGTGGGTTTATCAAAATATGCCATTTTATTAAAGAAAATATATGAAAATAGAAGCTTGCTTGCCCTACTCTACTGATGAATTCCCTGTCATGAAAAGGCAAGACTGGGTTTGTAGGTGGACCTTGGTCCAGAATATCTGTATGGTCATCTTGGATAAATTGAACCGGAGGTCGCCCAGCCTAGACATTCCACCACCCTGGACATCAGGTGATGATACGAAGAGTTAGCATGCTCTCCTGGCTCTGGCCTACCAAATTCCATTTCAGGCAACGCGTCAACACCACTGGCATTATGCAGAGTGTCAACAAGGTCTCTCATCCTGTTCTCCTCCAAAATAAGACAGTCCGTTACATTTGGAGTTCCAAATTCAAGGCCAAAAGGTGCATCCTCTTCACCAGATCTATAAAATACTCCATCCTTGGCAAAGGGGTAAAAGAAAATTCAGGAACACTGAAAGGTGTAATAGGTTTCAGAGAAGGCTTTGGTTTGGCACCTTTCTCAGCCTTCACATGATCTGTAGGCTGTGCTGAAACCACTGGAATTTTCGGCTTCAATGGTTTTGGTGTCGACGTCAACAGTGGCGTCGATAGAAATGGCGCTGATGGCATCGAGGATTTGACGGTTCCCTTTGAAGATTTTGACTTTGAGGGTTGTGGAGGCTTCCACGACGTCGAGGACCTCGAACATTCGTCACATCTCGGGCGACTTTTTCAGCAGAGACCTCAAGGATTCTCGATGAAGCTTCCTTCGACCACCCGGGCTCGAGGGCACGTGAGTGTCGGGACGGGACCGCTCTCTGCCGGCTTTCGAAGAAGGTGCGGATGGAGGCTTACCCTTTTGAAATATTTCCAGCATTTTCAAGCGGAATGCCTCCCACGCTTCAGATGACGAATGCTTGGTGGGGCACTTTCATTTTTCTGGGGTTTCGTCCGACGAGGATGGTGACCGGTGATGCAGTCTCCTAGATTGCTTCGTCGAGGACGACGAGTGGCGTGAACTACTACGGGACCTCAATCTATTTTTGTCACTCTTATGTCGAGGAGAACGATCTCCTGAGTCGACGGTCGAGGAACGATCAGGTTTCATTTTACGTTCTCACAGGGCTTTTCCCATCATAGCCTGACACTTTGAGCAGGAATCAGTGTCATGGCCTTCCACCAAGCACCACAGGCAAGAATGATGCAGATTTGTGATCGACATTTTCGAATCACAATCCTTAGATTTCTTGAAGCCCGTGCCAGGAGTTGTCGGGGTGGAGGACAAAGACATGTCTGTCGAGGATTTCGATTTTTTTAGGAATTGCGTAGCAAATAATTACTAGCGAGGCGCACCGAGTCTCCGAAGCAAACACTTTTGTGGAAAAACGGAACTGAGGCCAATGGGCGCTGTGCGCGCTACTTATATTCTTGATGACGTCACCCTCGACGGAGGCCTTCGGGGGACATCGACTCAACGCCATTGATGCACAACGTCCTCTGCCGAAAAAGATTTTGGAAGCAGCCGAAGCTGGACACGATTATCAAAGATGAGGAATACGTTGGAGGACACAAACCATTCGAAAGGCTGATTTCACTATTAACAGGGGATGCCTCTTGGCTTGGGTAATGCTTGTTGTTCATTTCAACAGTTTATAATACTCTTTACTTCGTAGAATGAAAGATGTATCACTTCTAGACACAGCATACGGTTCAATCTTTTAGTTGAAAACACAATTAGGGACACACAACCTCTCATTAAAAGTATATTATCAGGTTTAAAGAGGAATAGAAAATTGTATTTCCGTATAAAGACAGGATAGAGTTCAGGCTTCTCTTGGGAAACACAATTAGGTACATGCAACCTCTCTTTGATGTAGTTTTCAGTCTTCACAAATAGTTAGGTATTCAGTAATGGTTTTACTAGCGTACGCTCTCCTTAATTAGGGACACGCGACCACTCCATTAGACAGCAACAGTCTTTAAATACTGAACAATAACGTTAGCTTCTCACAGGAGCAATATGCCTTTCACATTGTACGCGAGTGCTACATTTCCATTGTTAACACCACTTTGAATGAAACAAACCTTCTGCTCGCATTACAGGTACAGTTACCAGCAAAACCTGCGCAATATGTTAGAATGCTGTGTTTCACTCACCGGCTTCTAAGACACTTGCTTTGCGGGTTGCACTGTTTTCCCAACTTCCACTACAACGTCTACTGCTTCTGGCTTGCTAGGAACCCACACACTTCTCCTAAATAGGTGTCTCTGGTCCGGCCACTTGATTTGTGAGTTTCTTTTCCTACCGAGACCCACGGCTTGCCACTTGCTTCTTGCCTTAGTTCCCTGCATGTCGATGGCTCAGCATTCACGGCAATCAGGCTCAAATGTGGAAAACCGTTTCTCCTGCATGTCTTCCGCTGTACAGCCTCTGCACTTCAGATTATTGGTTAACCAGACTTTCTCAGAACTTGCTGGTGAAATCTGCTGTTTCCACGTTCTGGCGTCCCTCTTGTTCTCCCACTTCTGTGTGGTTTGCCAGCCTTGTGCTTTCTCTCTGCTTCTACTGCTACAGCCTGGACTCCAGCCAATGTTTCAGCTCCTTCCACTCCTTACTTCTGCCTGCACCTGAGAGGGCTTTTTATGCCTCCCAGATTCAGCAATAATTTTCAGGTGTGGACGATTAGCCTCAATCGCCTGGCTACTAGAATGGCTATTAGGCTTAATTGTCTGACTCCTACATCTGCATGCCTCTTCAACCTTCTTCCTAGTCACAGTCCTTCTAGAACTGGTAGTTTCTTTAAAGAAAGTTAGTTTTTCCAATATCTGAATTACTTGCAAGAGTAGATTTTATTCCCTTAAAGTTTTTTAAGAGAGGGGATTTGAGAATTAGATGTTACAGAGGAAGATGGTTTATTGCAGACATTTCCATACTCCTTTACATTGTACCCTTGGGATTGAGGAAGGTGTTTATTTTTTGACACCCAAAAAGATCTTTCTTTTAATAAAGTTTAAGATTGTATAACCTTAGACTTAATGTGAGGTTTAGAGACATAAAAATGACAATAAGCCATTACACCTCTTTGGGTACACTGGGAAGAGTCTTACTGCCAGAGGATAAATACAGTGTCTCATCCCACAGAATCTTCTCACCACCCGGTCCCTGTCTCCTCCCAGGTGATCCTCTGTCAGAACACCACCCCCAGGGTTGGGATCAGGAAGCGTTTGCCTTCCGCTGGCCACCTGGGAGGAGCCTTTAGGCAGGATTTCATTGAGGGATCCGTGGTATTCTGCACAAGAGTTTCTGTTAAGACCTTCAATGACGACTGGCGAGAAGCTTAGTTGTGTTAGGTAGGGACGCCTTATAACATAGGGAGTTAGGCATTTTCCTTTTTCTTTAATAAAGCGGAATATAAAATGGTTTATCAGAGTCTGCCTCCTTCTTCTGACCTGCCACAGCACCAGTCTCTCAGCAGGCAGGCTTTCCAAAGAGAAGGCTACTCCAAATGTTCCCCTAAACTGGCTGGGAAAAAGGTCTTGCTCTTCGCTTAGCTTGCATTACTTCTAGACAGAATTGTGAATGTTAGCATGTGCCACACTTGGATGGAATTCTTGACCTTAGCTTGCGTTGTATCTAGACAGAAATGTGAATGTTAGCATGTGCCACACTTAGATGGAATTCTTGACCCTCGCTTGCGTCACTTCTAGACAGGATTGTGAATGTTAGCATGTGCCACACTTGGATGGAATTCTTGACCTTGGCTTGCGTCGCATCTAGATAGAAATGCAAATGTAAGAACACTTAAATGAAACTGTGAATAACGACAAGTGCAGCACTTGAACGGAATCCTGATCACTGGCCTGCCTCACATCTAGAGAGAATATTACAATGCGCAACCACCACACTCCGATGGAACAGTGAATGGCAGCAAGCATCACACCTGGACAGAATTGCAAGGACAGCAATGACAACTAACCAATCCACTAACAATGTCTTCCCTCTGCATACACCTCTCAAACGCTAACCAAACACAACCACAAGCCTAAAACACAGCAATCCGCACAAACTTCACTACACTGCAACAACAAAACAAACCACACAGACTTGCACAACTGCACACGACGGCTACCGACGTCAGAAAATCCCAAGCCCAGCCAGCGGACCCACCGGCTGAGGCTGCCAACAGCACATCACTGCTATCTTGCACTTTTCCAGCTCATTCCCACTAACCCACCCCTCCTCCCTCTTTCAGAGTGCCAGGGGACCACTCCGGTGGTGATAGTGCGCGGTACAAATATCCTTTAACATTAAAATTTTCCTGGAAGTCTTCACCTTCACAAAGCAAAGACTTTGAGCAGACTGTATCCCAATAAAGTTCCAGTGAAGTCCTTGTTTTGAAATTTAAAAACAATTCAATTTAGGGGTAGGTGCACCTCCCTAGAGAGTCAATCTGCCACAGGTAATTGCGTCCCCTCTAGCCTTCTGTAAGGCCCCCAATGATGGCTGACGTGCACAGATTCTTCTGCCTGGTGATGTCATACCAGAGTGGCTTCTTTACATTAATTTGAGAGGGGCACAAGACACGTGGTGGCCTTAGACAACCAATATGTTGGAAGACATTTTTTGCTTGACATTTCCCTCCTGAGCCAGTCTAACCACACCCTCTCCTTCAAAGGGGCTCAAGTAATAACACCCTAGTACGAGCTGTCCATTGTGCTGTCAGGGATTGCCTTTGAAGCAGTGATTCCAGGCTAAGGACCTGCAGTGATTTCCTGCCCTCTAGAGAATGTGCAGGCATTCTCAGAAAGATCGAAAATTGAGTTTCCTGGGCTGGGCCCAATTGTTTGTTTTGGGTGATCGTAGACTAATCCACAAACTGATAGCTGAATGACTCCAGCAACCAGCTTCCAATACAGTGAAATGAAAAGATTTTGGCCACCAAATCTGTAACATTCCATAGGTCACCATTTGTAAAAGACAGGTATGGTTTTGTATTTATTTATATATCAATGAAAACTGTCAACCTGCAAATGGCAGTTAGTTTTGTAATTTTGCAACTGCTGTTTTACTTTCAAAGTAATTCCCTTTTTTATTGCACAAAAAGCCACTGAGAAAGAATAACTATGGTTCCATACATGCAAGTGATTCATCCTTTTAAATGCCCGATGTATCCTAAATCAGTTGTGAATATTCCTGCCAATGTGTAGACTGCTTGACAAACAAGGGGATGATGTCACTGCTCCCCTTTCTAATAACTTTACAACAAAAAATGCAATGCTGTAATTGAAATTGGGGGTGTTCGCAATCAAACTATCCTAAAGAGCCAAGGATCAGATTAAACAACAAAGGTGGTCACACCACTCGCACAGTCTGAACAATTGTTGCACACTGCCCTAAAATATGCCAGTAAGGCAAGTAATTATTCAAAAGTTAATTACAAGTTTTGTTTTGTTCAATACAACAATTTATTTGATAGTGCAATTTGTTAATCAATTAGTGACATTAAAACAAGGACTTTACACATTTTAATTAACAGATTATTTACATAACTTTACACACAAAAAAAGAGCACAATAATAATCTGTAGTTTAGTATGACCAGCAAGATCAGTTGTGCTGTCTGACGCGCTTCGAGTTAAAAACTCTTCTTCAGACTCTACTAAAGAACCTGTGATTGCCTTCAGCAATAAACAGAATTTATGCAATTTGCTAGTTAGAGCAGATGTCACTCCATGAAGGGCTGTTAAAAGATTAAGAAAAGGGAACTTTTCCATGCTTAATGTGTGGAAATGGCAACAATGAAATCAAAGGGGATGTATGTTAAAAATGCGAGAAAAACTAATTAGAGGTGGAAAAGAGTTTTTTTTAGGTCAAATTAGCATAATTATTTGTGGCTGTTTGCACTTCCTTTTTAAACATAATGCTGGGGAAGACCCCCCCCCCACACACCTACCCCACTTCAACCTACCTTACGTTATACCCTTAAGCCACCCACATCAATTTTTTACTAAAAATGTGTGAAAATAAAAAACTTTGGGCCAAAAAATTCAGTCTTTCCAACATTGAACATTTTTACATTCAGATTTTTAGGGTGATAGCATCAAAGGCAATCATATTCATCATCCACAAACAGGTGAAAAGATCTACATGTATAATTATGCCAGCTGTGGCACAAACAATGCCATCCACGGTATTGGCTGTCCATGCAGGATTATATAGGGATGACAACCTGTAAAGGTTTGTTGGAACGAACATAAAATAAATGTCAGAACTGGTAATATGAATTCACTTGCTGAGAGACACTTTACACAACACAGACACTGTGTGGCACAAATGAAATGTGTTGTGTTTGAGATAGTGAAAAAGCATTACAGGGGTGGCAACATAGAGCAAACGTTGCTTCCACGAAAAGCGTATTGGATTTATAAATTTCATACAGTGCCTCCCCAACCACCAAAGGGATGAATGAAGCCCTACGTATGAACCATTTCTTGTAATGTAAGCAGGAACACATTGTGGTCTTTTGTATGTATGAAACGTAGTGCAAGCTATTAGTTGAGAATCTTTTTTTCTCTGCCAGCTACACTGTGGGCTTGGGATCATAGCCTTTAAATTTGTGAACAGTGACCAACTCTACTTAAAATGTATTCTGGACGACCACTTTAGTTTGCGATTGAGGCGAGTTAAAGAAACCAATTCTTTTATACACCAATTCTTTTTTTTATATACACGTTTGGATTGTATTTTGTACATTATGCCCCCCTTTTTTCACTACGTTCCTTTGGTTGATTTTATGTTTTTACAATTAGTAGTAACTGAACGCGTTAGGAATACACTGGATTATTGATTCAGACACAGGACGTGAGGGGATTAATGTCTAGTATCGTTTTACATTTTTATAGTCATGTTAAATTCAGAGGGACACTGGTATATCTCACACTGAATGGGTTACATATTGATTTGTGCTATACCCAAGATAGTGTTATTTGTACATGGTAAGTTGGAGAACTACTAATATTTGGTCTACCTCTACAGTAGTTTTTTCCATGTGACATTGGACACTATATGCAATGTGCAGTGTTACATGGCTGTTTGAAAACGTAGGAGTGTGTCGCTAGACACGGGTGAATGATTGCGAGGTAACCTGCTGTGAAATTTTATTTTACCCTTTATTTATGTCAAATTTTAGATGGTATTATTTTTGCACGGTAGGTCAGAAAATATCATTAGAAGTATAGTATCTTTGTCCATGTGACACTGGACGACATAGTTAAGGAGCAGTGCGACTCTGGGGTTTGAAACCTCATTATTGTGTCGGTAGACTCAAGCGAATGATTATTAGGTAAGTGGCTGTGAATTTCACTTTACCCTTGATGTCAAATAGCCATACAAGAGGGAGTGTGATAGAGATTAATTGACCTTTGTTTATGCTTTATCCAGATCATAAAGTCTTTGGAGTGAAAGACTATATGGCTACTTTATAGGAGGTACTCTTTGATGTGATGGCACAGTATACTGTGAAAGCGGGAAGGTGGATCTTGCTATTTTTGTTGACACTACTTAGTTTTTCATGAGCATGTGGTTATTGTGGTGGTAAGTCTTTTCATTGGCGATTTGGGTGAAACAGGACTTTGTTTTTTAGTGTTAGGGCAAATTAAAAAAAATCTATTTTTTTTTTTAATTTCCCGACTAAACTTGGCTAATCAGTGGTTTTTAGAACCACAATTTGATCTTATATTTGCAGTTTTTCTATCCAAATACACTTGTAAATTACTAATGTATGGGCAGACTAAAAGTTGCTAGAAGGAGAAATTACTTACCGTAATGTTCTTTCTATGGGTTCTTCGTCCGCAGATTCCTCATGAGATAAATATCCCTTCCAGCTTCAGCCGCTCAAATCTTTTTGACAGGAGGAGTAGTGGACCTCGACTCGGCCGTCGATCCGTCTTGACTCAATGCTCCATCGTCATACATTTACTGCGTCACTATGCCCCGTATATCAGTCCCGCCCCCACCCTGGTGAGCTCAGCCACTTGCGAAGAAAAATATGGCCAAACTACCAAAAGAGGATAGAAAATCAAATCACAACTAGGATTTTCTCCCTCTTTTTTTTACTTGAAAATAGAGACTGCAGGAAGCATGCGGTACCGAACCAAGAAAGAGACAGAAGACCCTAGAACCATTGTCAACTTTTCTGTCTGGAGAAAGACAGCCACTGATTTCAGACACTCTTACAGCGGTGACGGGTGGGAGGGGTGATGAGGAATCTGTGGGAGAAGAATCCATAGAAAGAACATTACGTTAAGTAATTTCTCCTTCAATGAATTGCCTTTCTCCCACGGATTCCTCATCAGATAGATTCTCAAAGCAGTAGTAGAGTTGGAGGCGGGATGAAAGCTTTAACAGCAGAAGATTCTGCAACACTGCCCTTCCAAAGCGAGCATCAGCCCCATCGGCGACGTCCAGGTTGTAATATTTTGTGAATGTGTGAAGGGAAGACCAGGTCGCAGCATGGTAAAATGTTTTTAACCGGTACTCCCCTCTGCAGCACGTTCGAGGTAGAAACCGCTTTGGTGGAATGGCCCCGATGATGATGTCCAGAGGCAACTCCTTCCCCGCTTTGGGATAGCACTCTGAGACACACAAAGTGGTCCACCGTGAAATTGTTTGCTTAGAGACTGCCAGACCTTTACTAGCTACACAAATAATAGGTCAAAGTTTCTGAACTAAGCCGTCCTGGCTAGATAAAAGCTCAATGCCCTCTTAGGGTCCAGCCTGTGAAACCGCTTCTCCTCCTTAGAGGGGGGCGGCGGGGCATAAAACACAGGGAGATCAATTGCCTGGGACAAGTGGATTTCAGACACCACCTTAGGTAAGAATCCGGGCCTTCGCATTCAGAAAGACTTTCTCGTGAAAAAGCGAATAAAAGGGGGCATGCAGGATAGGGCCTGTAGCTTCCTGACCCGCCTGGCTGAAGTGATGGCCACCAAGGAAGCAGTTTTCAGAGTTACTAACGGCAGAGAACAAGAATGCAAAGGCTCAAACGGAGCCGCCATAAGAAATGCGAGGACCAGATTTAGGTTCCAATCAAAAACGACAAAGCGAGTAGGAGGAAACTTGTTCACAAGGTCTTTCAGGAAATGGGCCATACCCGGGATCGTGAAGAAGGACCCTTGATATGGAGACCTTTTGAACACAGACAAAAAAGCTGGCAAGTATCCTTTGACTGTGGGGACCTGAAGCCCAGAAGAGGCCAGTGACAGAAGGAACTCTATCACTGCAGTGGTGGGGCAACAGATCGGTTCAATTTTGCATTCCCTGCACCACGCCTCAAATCTTCTCCAACTGCATGCATACAGCGATGTTGTTGATGGTCTGCGTGCAGCCAGCAGCACCTCGAGTACCTACTCAGAGAGGTCCCAGTCATCCTAACTCAACCTCTCAAGAAGCACCCATGTAAGCTGAGGGATTCCAGGGTCAGGTGAAGTACCAACCTTCCGACTGGGATACGAGATGAGGACGAGGCAACCAGAGAGGTGGGCAGATGGTCAAGTCCAGGGGATCCAAGTACCAAGTCCTCCTCACCCAATCTGAGGCGATCAAGATCAGAGTTGCTCAAAACCTCCAACCTCCTGAGAACCCATGGGAGGACTGGAATCGGAGGGAAGGCATAGTGGAGGGGGAAATACCATTCCACTAGAAATGCATCCCCTAACACACCATTTGCTAGGGAATTCTCTTGAGCAAAACTGTCTGCACCTCCGGTTGGAGTCTGTGGCAAACAGATCCCCTGCTGGGTACCCCAGAGAGTGAAGACCTCCCCTAGGACTTCCTGGCACACCTCCCACTCGTGTGAGACCGTGCTCTGCCTGCTCAGAGCACTTGCCAAACCGTTCTTCTCTGTTCCAGACAGATCAACTGCTGAGACTGAGATATAGTTCTCCAGAGCCAGAACCACAGCTGCATCGCTTCCCTGCACAGGGGAAGGGAGCACATACCCTGCTGCTTGTTCAGGTAGTGCATGACCACTGTATTGTCCATCAATATCAGGACATGCTTCCCCTTCATTGACGGTGCAAACGCTTTCAGGGCTAACCTGATGGCTCACAACTCCAGCCTGTTGATGAAAAATGTAGCTTCCCCTTTAAATTTAATACAGCGTGCAGAGTTGCGGCCCTTGGTATGCGAGCGCCCTTCCACCCCCCGAGGCCCCACCTCTGGCTCCTCACCCCAGTACTCTTAACACATCGGACACTTGAATACCTGGCTATACTGAATATATTAGCCCCAGGCAACAAGAGGGGGATGGTGGGTGGGGCATATAGAGGAAAGGGGACGAGTATTCTAGTCACTATAGTGAGTAACTTTTATTACTCATACATCCCGTCCCCTTTCCTCCCTCCTTGTGGATGATTCCACGGAACAAGACTATAGGGTGGAGCTCTGATAACCTGCCTCATATCTAGTAAAAAGCAAACAGGTTCTTCAGAACCTCCTGACCGAACTCTGCATCGCGCCTGGAGCTGGTATCCAGGGAATGGTGCATACAGAAGTCCGACGGAGTGGCCCAAGTAGCCGTCTTACTGATGACATCCCAAGAAGCAGGTCTCTGAAATGGGACGGCTGTGGCCTTAGCATTGACCGCATGGGCATGAATCCCCTCCGCAACTAGTTTACCTCTGGCCATATTCACCTCTGAAATGACCTGGATTCTCCAATGGGCAATAGAAGCTTTGGAAGCCTGGGAACGAACCTCCGAAAGTGTCGAACATTGCCTCAGACTTTATGAAGGAATTCATCCGAGAGGGAGAGAATTTAGAGTTTAGAGACCTTTTCGTCACCACTGAGAGTTCGGCAAGAACACCCGAAGGCAGACTTCATGGTTCAAATGGACTGGAATGGAGAGACCACCTTGGGCAAAAAGTTTGGGTGCGTGCGCAAGATGATTTTGTTGGTATTAAACATGGTGAAGGGCTGGCACAATAACAATGCCTGCAGCTCACTGACCCTGCGAGATGAGAGCCACCAGTAGTACTGTCTTTAGAGTCACCAGCCGGATGTCCACAAAGGCCATCGGCTCAAAGGGCTTGCGCTGCAAGGCCACAAGAACCACAAAGGGGTCCCATACCGGATGGGGTCTATGCACTAGAGGAAAAGGCCTGGACAACCCATTGAGGTGGATCGACGGCCGAGTCGAGGTCCACTACGCCCCCTGTCAAAAACATGCTATGGGGAATTTGTGTAGGCCCCAATGGCTGCCAAATGGGTACGGTAGGTATCCACCTGCATGCCAGAATGAGCTAGATGTGCGGAGAACGCCAGCACATCGTCCAGGAAGCAGGTGATAGGGTCCAGCCCCTTGGCAAGAGCCCAGTGGCAAAACATTGTCTACTTGCTCTTATACTAAGAACAAGTACACAGCCTCCTGTATGATGCCCCAAATAGCATCCGAAAATTGAGCGTACTGTAATCTCAGCTGGTCAGAAACCAAGCCGCTACGGCCAGCATGGCTGGGTCCGGGTGCTCCACTGCCCCGCCCTGCTGCATCTGGAAGCCCCGGTTGGGGATTGCGAGATGGACAGGCCTCTAAGAACAGAACTGGAGCAGATCCAAGAACCAAGCCCTTGAAGGCCAGTGGGGGGCAATCAGGATGAGGGTGCATCCCACCAACACCAGGAATTCGCAGAGGGTCCGCTGGGGCAATGGAGGAGGAAGGAATGCATAAGATCTGCAGTTGTGCCAGCAGATCTGAAAGGTGTCTCCCAGAGACCTCTGACCTGCCCACGAAGCAAACCAGGGGCACTTGAAATTCAGAGGAGATGCGAATAAGTCCAGATCCGGAAACCCCAAGTGCTGGAACAGGGGCAACAAGTAGTTGAGGTGCAACTCCCACTCGTAGGTGTTGAACCCCAAGCGGCTCAGCTTGTTTGCTTCTGCGTTGCTGTCCCCCGGGAGGTGAACTGCTGAAATCCAAATCCCTTTTGTGAGGGCCCACTCCAAGATCGCCATCGCCTCCATGTACAGGAGAGGGGACCGGGTGCCACCCTGCTTGTTCAGGTAAAACATTGCCGTGGAAATGTCTGTCCTGAACAGAACAGCATTGTGCCAGATAAGGGGCAGAAAAGCCTTACGCACCAGGCCCACTGCCCTGAGCTCGAGCAGATTGATATGCCGAAGGGCAGTCCGTCGTGGACCATAACACCATGAATCAAGTAGCCCTCCAGGGTAACCACACAGCCTGAAAGCAAGGAATCAGTCATCACCACATAAGTGTCTCTTTGGAACTACCACTCAAAAACTTGAAGGAGAAGTTGGAGTTCTATGAACCAGGGAGAACCCCGAGATCCTCTGGTGCTTGCAGCCTAGGGGTCCACCGGTTCAAGAGAACTCAGGAAAATTGTCAGCCATTCCCCATCTTGATTGCACAGGCTTGGAATGAGCTCCCAGTCTCTCTACGAAAGGAAGAACATTTCTGAAAACTAGATAGTTTGCCTAGGAAGGTCCATAGACTATCCTACTCTCCCACCTAGTTCTCGTTTGTCATGTTTGTGTCTCTGTTTTATGTAGCACCTGGATGCCTACAGGCTTTGAAGCTCTAGAAATATACAGACAGACTACCCAGCCAATTAAACGGGGCTCCCACTGACACATTATCATTCATCAACCACCAACAAAGATCCGGGAGGAGGAGCAGGTGTATTGGGATCCTGTCCGACTGAGACCCCCTCTCCTGGTTCCAATTGGCCGCCAGGTGGAGCTGGAGTCATCTCATCCGGAGCTGGGTGTACTGCAACATGAGCATGCAAGATGCCATCAGCCCAAGGAAGTGCTGGAACCACCATGCCGAGGTGGTCAGGTTGGCCAGAAAGGGCCTCATTGCCTTGCTGAGGAAAAGCAGCTTCTCGGGCGTGGGGAACACCCACTGCACAGCAATGTCCCAGTGTTCCCCAAGGAAGACCAAATCCTGGGCGGGACACTTCTGCCTGTTGAGGAAAAACCCAGCTGGTGAAGAATGTCAGCCAGCCATTGGTAGAAGTGCATTGCCGCCTCGGGCGAGTTGGCCGTGGCCAGCCAGTCGTCCAGGTAAGGGTACAAGTGGTGGCCCTCCAGGTGGAGGAGACCAGCGACTGTGTTCAACAGCTTCGTGAACACGAGAGAAGCGGTACGACAATCGTGAATCGCAGGAAATTACAATGCGGCTGGTGGATGGGAACATGAAGGTATGCATACTTGAGGTCTAGGAAACACATCCATTCCCTTGCACACATCGATTCTGCTGTGTGAGCGGGAGTAATCATCTTGAAGCGTTCGAGCAGTAAAGACAGGGTGATGATTGACAGGTCCAGGATTACCCTCCAGCCAGCCTGGTTGTTCTTGGGTAATGCAAAAACCCCGGAGTAGAAGCTGCAGCCCCTGTCTGACTGAGAAACCGGTCCCACTGCCTGTATCTCCAAAAGAGAAACTATCTCCCGTGAAAGGGCCAGGGACCCTATCTGATGCAGAGGAGAAGAGGATGGTAGAGGAAAAGGAAGCTTGAAGCCCATGGCGACTATAGACAGGCTCCCAGGACTCTTGAAAAAACACTTCCAGTTGTCCTGGAAAAGAGCCAGCTGGCCCCCTACAGGCGAGCTGTGTTCCCGGACCGTGACATCACTGCTTCTTGGTGTCAGTGGTGCGAGTGGAGGAGGGTGAGTGGAAAAACCTGTGCAAAGTCTTCTGCTGCTTCACCCTGTGGCCACTAGGCAAACTGTTAGGTCTTTGTGCACCGCGGTCCCCGAAACCCCTTGAAGAAGGTGAAAGCCCAGGGTTTGAAGTGAGCCCTGCCCTGAGACTGCGGGAAGGACTTCTGCTGTGGCTAAGTCAGGATGGCCAATGACTTGGTGGTTTGTGTAGAGGTCTTCTTCTTAGTCAACTCGTCATTGTTGGAAAAATGAATAAGGACCACTCCTTCGAACGGAAGATCCAGGATGTACTCTTGCACATCATATGAAACTCGAGTGGCATGCATCCAGCCATCCATCTCATCTCCACCCCCAGGCACAGCCCTCTGCTGGCTGTGTTGATCTGGGGGACAGATCACTCCATGAGGTCCTGCGCAAGCGATCAGGCGTCCGCTAGGCCAGCCTTGAAGGAGGCTTGCCGTGCCAGAGGGAGGTCAGGCAGAAACACCCCCAGTTAGCATTGTTTGCCGGAAGACTCAACAACCTTGTCCTCCTTGGACAGACAACTGGAGGTGGCTCCCGCTGAGCAAGACAACAAAGGTTTAGAATACAGCAAGGTTGCAGCCAGCACCGAAGGCTGAGGGTGAGCCTGAATCTGCCGTCTAATTTCTTGTTCATCTGGTCATTGGCCTGGGATGCTCCCAGACTTTTCTCGCCATCTACAGGACATCCTTCTGCAGGGGAATGCCTGAACAGCTTGTGGTGCACTTGCCCAAAACCTCTGCTAGCACTCCAGACTCCTGTGCAGCCTTCTCTTGGTGGGGGACTCAACAACTCTGCAACACCCTGAAGGCAATCATGGAAGGCCTTTACAGATGCCTAGGTTTAGTCCTGGGTATCGGCATCACCGCCGTCATCGCCCCCTGGGACATAGGTGCCTGCGGGGTCCCCCCTTGATCCGGACCTGAAGATGGATCCAATGGTTGCTGAGGGGGAGGTGGTACAGGAGGAGCAGTGGGGATCTGGATAACCAGTAAAGCCTGGACCGGAGGAGGGACAGGCACTGGTGTCGCCAGAGGAACCAGCAGAGGGCGCAGAGGTGGAGGCCTAGGAGGAACGACCTGCGGGATGACCTTGACTATATCCTTGAGGAATCTTGCCATCTGCGGGGAATGCGTGGGAAGCGCTCCAAGAAGCGGCTCTCGCAAGCCACCGGATCCCAAAGGGGCCGGCCCTCTGCGGTGCTTGGCCTCCATTCTTGATCGAAGCGTTGAGGCACGTGAGGCATGTAGCCGTAAGGCTGCAATGGGTAGATGTATCCCTGAGGGGACCAACCAGGACTGGAACCTTATTGCATGGCCCACTCAATGGGTGAGAGCACAGGAAGGCACTGATCCAAATCCAAGATGGCTGCTGGTCTAGCTGGCTCCGCCACATGTCTATCCGCCATCTTGGGGCCTTGCGCTACGCTCTGGCATGAGGGCGCGAAAGCCCTTTGCCGGCTCCAACATGGGGAGGCGCCTTGGGCCTTGAACCCAAAGAAGAAGCGTCTACCTCAGATCACTCTGAAAGGCCTCAAGCACTCGCTGCCTGCTAGCCGGTAGTCAAATCACTGCAACTTTCAACCTCAAAAGGTGGCTCTGGTAGTCTGTGCACCCTCAGCGACTGAGCTGATAATCGTGCTGAAGACTGACTCTTGGAGGTAGAACATACTGATCCGTTGCCCACTGGGGCCGATAAGCGACAAACTTGATCACCCCCCCTGTGGACTGCCCGGTAGAACTCGTGAGCCCCCTGGCTTGGGAGCTGGCAGTCTTAGCACCCTCCAGGCCTACCAGAACCTGAATGCAATGTACCCTTGCCTGTGGAAGCCCCTGGGAAGGAGTCTCCACGCTGATGAGCCGTACTTAATGGCCTGCCTTGTCTTGGGGTCCTGGAGACAAACTCTTTAAGATGACCTGAAGAGGAAGAGTGGAAGATCCCCCTCCAACGTGACAACCGATTCTTCAATGCCCGGTGACCAAGAGCGATACACGTCACACACGCATGCCAGCAGTGGCCGGGCCCCAGGCACTCAAGACAGAGTGAATGCGGGTCCGAGTCCGGGAGCGAGCTGTCGTAGGACGCACATCTCGTGAATCCTCCTGCAGCCAACATGCACCAGGGGAGGCAGGGCACCGAAGGGAGGTGAAGAAGATTAAAAAATAAAACGGAGAGCAAGGGAAAAGTCAAAAAAGTCTCTGCGCCTAGCTGCCAGGTCCGACACCATCCGAGCAGAAAAAGGGACGGGAGTGAGGTGCCAGAGGGCAGGGCACTATACTAAATTTAAAGGGGAAGCTCAATTTTTCTATGCCAAAGGTTCCGGTACCGTACCTATGTTGGGGGACGCCCACAAGGATGGAGCAAAGGGGATGGGACGTATGAGTAAGCAGCTTACTACCAACTTAAGTACCTACCTGTGGGTCCTGGGATGGGCAATTATTCAAGATGTTCACCCTCAGGTTTTGCCCTGGTACGTGGTTGAGATTCCTTGGGGTGGGGAGGTGGTCTTTTCCATATTTCCCATCGATTTCTATTGGCTGCCCTCTTGTTCTGCTGCTTCTTCCTCTGGGGTCTTGGTTGATCGTCTGACACATGGAACACTTGGGGATTCCTGCCACTGAATCTGCACCTGTTGGGTCAAATAGACCTACCTCCACTAAAGTTGATGGCCCTTAAAGTTTATCCCATTCATCCCAATGGAACTGTGAACTTACCCGGAATTCTCCTAACATGGACTCTCTGGCATTTAACTGTCCCTGGACATTTTTCCTGCTTCCCTAAGAGTTCAGTGAGCTGTGGATCAGGTTTGGTATGTTTGGTACATACCTGTGATTTCTAAATCATTTTTAAAGTCTACATATGCATTTCTTCAATGGGACTGTAAGTGTAGCGTTGTATCTATTTCTAGTAACTCTAACAAGGTTTCCCTTAAAATGTATCAATCTATTAACTATTGCTAAACGTATTGCTAATTCTTGGAATCCTTTGGTTAGGGTTTACAATGGTTACATTCTCTCTCTGCCTATAATAAATACATGTGCCTCTGCATTAATCCCTGTATTATGCCCTATGGAGTTCACATTGATATGGAATAGTGCTTTGGGGATTTAGAACACATTTTTCCTGTTGGTAGAATTGTGTTTCCCTCATTTTCCGATACACTACCTATATGTGTTAGGTGCTGATTACTAAGTCTATGACCTTCCACACATATAAGAATTTGGATGTGTGTATGGGATTCTATTTTGTATGGTGCAGGCTGATAGGGGACATACCTGCTTAATAGGTTGTATGTTTCCCTGGATCTCTCCACCCCACTGTTTTATGGTGGGTACTTATCGCTGGTAGAGGATTCAAATAATGGTATTTCGGTTAAGAGAGTCCTTGCACAGGCATTACGTTTGTTTATTATATGCTGGTATATTTTTAATACTGTATAATGTTACCGAAAGTAGTTATATTACCTAATAGTATTATGTGTTAATTAAATAAAATATATATTTTTCAGTATGTCACTATTGTATTTTCTAGAGTTGTGTATAGATTCATTGTATCTCTGTTTCAACCTGCAACCCCTACCAGAGAGTTAAGCTTGGTCCTCCGTCCACATTACCTACACTAAGAGAAGTTTGGCTTCACTTTTTCAGTGGTTAATCTTCCCCCTAAGGTTAGTAGTTTGAGCATCATCGGAGGATGGTACAAAAACTGCCTGAAGACCTTGTAAGCCTGGAACTTCGCAAATCATCCTTAGTCCTGGAGAGGTTGACCCCATCAAATGGCATGTCCAGCACCTTGGCTTGGGCATTCAGAGCAAACCTGATGTTCTGAGCCAGGAATGCCTTCTTGTTACTGACCCAGTGCCCGTCAATCACTTAGTGCTGAACTACCTAAAGCAAATACCTCAGCTGGAAACTTCAAGGACTTCATCCCCACTGTTGTCGCATGGGCCAACAAACTCTCTGGTGTAGGGTATTTTGACAAGAACATGGGGTCAGTTGGTGCTGGCCTGTACTCTAGGACAAGTTTTTTTTATCTTATGGAACGAGCGGATCGTGGCCTTTGCCACAGCTCCAGAACTTGGTCTTTTAAGGCTGTTTTACAAGGCAGAAAGGTCTACTTAGATGGACCCTTATCCAGAATGTCAGTGAGGTCATACTGAGTGACAGCCTTACTGGAGCGCCACATCCTTATGATTCCATCATCTTTGTCATTGTCTGCAAGGAAGTGGCATTAGGTTGACTGAATGGCATATATGGCAAGATCAGGCAATGTGCCAAACCTGCTGGAACCTCTCAGATCTGCCATTTTGGCAATAGGGGCATATTAGTCAAGAAACCCCAGAGAAAATTCCTTCAGTTGCCACATGGCTCCTTTCCATAAGGGATAGTGTCCCCTTGGTCATAGAAAATCGAATGCATGAATTGATTGGTGTGCATTTCAAATCCTCACTTCCTCCGATAGGTGCCAAGGTCTAAGCAGATCCTAGACATTCCGTCAATAGCTTGAAGCCCAAGCTCGAAGCTGAAGCCCTGACTTTGACGGCAGACACCAAAGGATCTTAAGGGGTCAATGTATTTGGCGTTGAAGTCGAGCTCTGGTGTGTGCAGCAGCAGCTCTTGAAGGTAACCCTTCTTATTTTAGAAGGCAAGGTAGGACTGTAGTCTGCTCTCAGTGTAAAAGTCGAAGCTGTTGGCACAGCTGTTTTTGAAAAGATGTCCAACATCTGGATGCTGAATTGCTCCCACAGTTTGAAGACAACTTATTGAGGAAGCCAACCCTTGGATGGGGTTATTTACCGGTACCTGGTTGCGGACCAACCCAAGACCAATTTAGCTGCCCTTGCTCTCAGAGCGTTCAAGGTCATAGCCGAGCACAACTCGAAATCCCTACATTGTGGTATGCATCCAAACACCAAAGACATATGGCGGTGAGTATCAGTGACCAATGTATTGTAATCACAGATGACCCATCACTTCAAACCAAATGCACTTTGGGTAATGGGACTTGTGAAAAAGTGTTACACAATTTCTTTCCGAAGAAAACATTACGGATAGAGTGCTGAGCAAGTTGAAAAAAGGAACTGAGGTTATGGGGCATGACGTAATGTATAAATGGGCTACCAAGTGTAATTTGCTGAGTCAAGAGGCCACAGCACTGGAGCTGGCATTACGCCCCGTGCTGAAGAAAAGGGTTTGTGAAGAAGGTGGCGATATATCCAAAATGAGCAATCTGTGGGGTATGCAATCATTTAGAAAGGTAGTTCTCAGTGTGTAACTATATATTTCCAGGCAAGTAAAAATATAAAATGTAAAAATATAAAAATGCCAAAAATATAGGTTATGTTGTTCAAACACAATCTCTTTGTTCTCTGTAAATATTATAAGTGAAGACATGTGATTTTATATGATTGGCCCAGTGGTAGAGTCCCTGCATAGCTATGGGGACAGAGTGACTACAGGAGCCGATGATAGACCCAGGGTGGTATGGGAAGGACCCCTTTGTCACTCTGACATGGTCTCCCCAGCTCGGCAAGGGTTAGCCACATGGAGCACACTCAAGAAGCTGATCCTTTAAAGAGACCTGCTGCAGACCCAATAAAATAATTACCATGGGTAGAGGAATGCATGTTAATCACATACACAGGCAGAACAAAGGATGAAGCAAGAGGAGGCTTACAACAGCTGCAACAACCCAGAGAAGATGCAGATCTGTTGCCCAAAGCCCAGCACTGTCGTGAATGTGTCACAGTGCATGTAGTGTCAAAACAAGATGGCAGACCAGGCTTTTTGAGCCTCTGTCCAAACTAGAAAAAAAAATACCCACACACTCACAATCAACACACCTGAAACTAATTGCCTAATCTTGGGGAAGCAATACCTGACTAGCCTCAATAACCCAGCACAGTTGCAGGCACTTAAGCAGTGCCCTGCCTAACAGGTAAGGAGAATGGGAGTCAGGAGCTAATTTGAAAACGGATGGTGAAATAAGCATGAAGAGGAACAGAATCTGGAGCTAAGGCAGAAACAGAAGATGGGAAACTGGAGGAGAAATCCAGGATGTCAGGGAACAATGGAAACTTTAAGCCAACAGAGAGACCCAGGAGACACAAAAAAGAGGCGATCTAAGCAGGAGGCAAGGAGGTAGAGAGTGGTGGTCAAAAAGAGCAATGAGGCAAGCAGGATGTAGTGGACCAGAGATTGTAGGTCATACCCCAGAGACAAGGAAAGGAAAGTAATAATCGGGGAAGCACATAAAAAGAGAATATTGAGAAGAAAGATTGGAGTTGTCCCGGAGTCAACTGGGATTTGAAATGAACAAGACTGCTTTGTAGGAGATCCTGGGGCAAGAAGGAACCCTGAAAGTCAGGAGAAAAGAGCTGCAAAAGGGTTGAAAAGGCAATAGGGAACATGATCGGTTGGAAAGAAAGTATCCAAAGGGGTGCAAAAAGGGAGGAGAGACATGAAAAGTGATCAAAGGTAGTTGAATATGGAGAAGGAGTTGCAAGGAAAGACAAGGAGCTAGGGAACCAATAAATGTGAGGTGGAGGAGATCTTGGAGAAGAGAAATAGAAGGGTACTGCTGAGATAGTGGTTGAGCAGGGAGTTATTGAGGAAAGGACCTGTATGACAGATGTGATGAATCCTTCAGAGTCATCACTGATTCTCCAGTGATGGGTTCCTTCTACATGGCTAGGGGACGGCAGCCACTACATGACCCTGAGGGTGGTATTATGAGGGAGGATCATGATGCAGGGGACGACTACCGGAAGGAAGTGATGGTTCTATTAGGAGGGATGCAGTATTCTTTCATTTTATGAGGAAAACCCCAAGCTAAACATGCAAACTAGTTGCTGCAATGAAGTCTGAATGACCCGGACATTTAAAAATTGTGTCTGCAATGAAATAAAAGGAGAAGGAGGAAGCAGAATCGAGGGAGAATGCAGCAGCACAGGATGGACCGTGCTGGAGAAGACAGATGCTTCCAGACTGCCACACGCAAGCATTTCCTACCGGCGTGGGGCAAGGCCCAAGGAGAGACAGCAGGCACCGTGGGAGAACAGCTGGGGATCCAGCAGCAGCAGCAGCAAAGTTACCAGGTACACGGTTGTGCCGAGAAGCATCAGTCTTACTGGCGGCTGAACACAGGGCTGGCAGGAGAGCTGGAAGAAGGTTTACAGAGCAGGAAATACCACCCCAGAGTGAATGCTTCACTGCAGCAACATGCCACGGGTCAGGGACAGTACCAGATATTGGTTAGTCTGCCCAGACATATTGGAGACCCCGGTGCATACCGACAGGCATGTGAGCAATTAAGAACTTGTTTTGAATACCGACCAAGTAGAATACAAAGACAGAATTTAAACAAATCTTCATATATGTGATGTTACGGGGAAAGTTGGAGCAAGTATTACCAAAAGGCAATGGATCGTAATGAAGTTAAAAGACCGAACTTGGACAAGTCTCCATATATGAGATATCAATGTGGGGCAAGGTGGAACAAGTAGTACCTCAAGCCAATGAAGTATTCCTTCACTGGGTCTATACAACGGTGCTATACTAGAGAACAGTACATTCAGAGAAGGAGTCCTGGTGAAAGAAGCACATCAGGCAGTGAGCATTTGGGGTGAAGATACCTGGCAGAGAAGCATATCAGGGGATCTGTTAGACCCCAGAAAGGGATTCCTATGCAGGCGAGTATACCAGGCAATCCATTCGAAATACACAAAGAAATAAAACTTTGTGGGAAGATCCTGGCAGGAGGGCAGACCAGGGGATCTGATGAACCTACTAAAGGCTTCCTGGCAGTGGAGTATACCAAGATGTCATTCTTAAGAAGTTGTTTGAAAGAGACATGTTTGCCAACCTTAAGGAACTGTCATGATGCCTACCCCCGGAGCACCAGGCCAGGCCCAGCACCCCCGGGAGTAGGCATCATGCCCCCGGGTAAAAGCCCAGCGGCCCCTTATAGGGGCTCTTTGGACTCTGTCCTGGCACCATAGACGCCAGGCTCATAAAGGAAGGTGTTTTGTGCACTTACCTGATGCAGACCATGCTGCAAGATTCAGGCCTCCCTGAGACCTGAAAGGGACTATTTTTTCATTGGGACTATTTTGCCACTCGGGCATGGCCAGGGAAGGATACTTACCTGGAATTACTTTGGGGGCTATTTAAGCCACGCCCAGACAGTAGCTCACGCTTCGCGTTGTTCTGCATCCAAGCAGCTGAACGCTCACATGCTCCTGCATCCGGTCTCCAGCCACGCCCGCCTCGATTCTGGAACACCTGTAAGGAAAGAAGAGAAGAGAAAGGTGAAAACCAAGAATTTTACCAAACTTCTTACCTGCATCCGGAACCTTCACGTCAGCGTTCCTGAGAAAAGACTTTCATTTAAAAGCACCGCGTTGCTCGCTGCAGCGCCGCGCTTCACTCACCTGTCCTCGGGAGTTCTTCTGGCTCCACCGCGACTGCCAGCACCGATCACCACATCTCTGCGCGTAGGGGAGAGAAGAAGAGACAAAAGGTGAGCAGAAGGAACATATGAGGAAAGCCTAATTTTCCGCCATAACACTTACCGGCCTTCTGTTGATGGACCATTCCTCATTTCGGGTCGGCGCCGCTTCGTTGGCAGGTACCGCACCCCGGCCCCTATGGGGAAAGGACAAAAGACATTACTGAAGGAATATAAAGACATTAAGAGGGATCGCCCCCATCGCTAACTCACCTGAGTTTACCATCGGCAATTCAATCTCTCAACGCATCGCCTTCATTCTGCACCTGAAATAAAGGACAGATCACAGGTTAGGAAGGCAACAGAAAAGGAGGCTTAACACTTGAACTTTTGTAATCTTCATACTTACGGCGTTCCGCTTGGAAAAGTCAAGTGGATTTTGCCAGCGCCATTCTGAAAACCAGTGAAGTAACTGGACAAACAAGCGCCCCTGCACCAGAAGCAGGATGGAGAGTTCATCCTTTCAAACCATAAGGTGAGCTTCAACCGGGGATTTCGGAGGAAGTTAGAGAAGAACGAAGGGGGGATGGGGGGAGCAAGCACACTATTCTGCAGACTGTTAATCCCCTTTCTCATCTGCATAAGGATATCCCTACGGGCCAGACAAGCACGATTTGAGGGTCCTGTTCAGTCGGTGTTCCGAGTTCTGCGCATCATGCTCGAAGAGGCCACAGCAACCCAGACTAGACCAGCGCCTCCGTGGGAGTCAGGTGAGCGTTACAGGAACTATTGTTTGAAAAAGACACTTGCCATCCTACCTGAGAAATTCAGGGTAAGGGAATCACCCTCTAGATCCAAGAATTTCTCATTGGAAAATACTATTTTGTTGGATTCATGTATTTGCCTTAATTGTGAACACTTTTTGCCAAACCAAAATCAGACATTTCCTTACACCCACAGTTGTTTATTTCTAGTGTGAGGTTCAGATTAGAATGTTTTGGACACAAGGACAGTTTACATGCTTTTGATGACAAGATACAGACTGGTCTTTCGTTTTAGTTTCCTAGGCGGGGAAACTCTCTTTAGGATAGGGACAGAGAGGCATATATCCAACCCTTTTGTTTTAATAAAGATTTCTTACAGTGACATTACAACTTTGTGTCCGCCTCTCAAAAGAATGGGGGTGAAAGGGAGAACAGGGGAGTGTGACAAGTAAGCAGGGGAACAACAGTGAGAAGTAAAAAGACAGTTCAAGTAATTACAGATGAGTATCTTGAGGTTGAGGACAAGAAAGGCAGTAAGGGGAGTTAACAGAGTCTGTGAGGGTGAACCAGAGGTGGAAGGAGCACATGCCAGTTTATCATAGATGCACGCCAAGTCAGACATAGCAAATGATCAGACAGAGAAGCCATGAAAGGGTCTCAGAGGACCAATCATGTGGAGAGTCATTGAGAAAGGAAAAGAGCAGAGACTGGTGGACAAAATGTCGAGGATCCACAAACAGAGGTGGAGACAGAACAGCAAGCCTTCCTTTTGGCCAGGAAACCTCTACCGGCCTCACTAAAAGCTGTGAAAGATACTGCAACCTCGGCCCTGGACTCATTTGTTTGCCTAGTCACAGCAACATGTCCTTTTTTGGCACAAATGGAGGTGAGGGGGGACCTCTACAAGGTAGCCAAAAGACAAAAGACCAGAAACATGGGGCAATAACCCCTTGAGAGCTTCACTTGTCTGTGGTGTCCAAAGAGCTCTGGAATAAGACGAGCCCCAGGGCATTGCAAACCAATCTCTCTGTAGAAAGTCAACTACAGAGACAAAAGAGGTCACCTGGTAAGGAAACTCTGGAATAAAGTATAGAATAAAAAAAGCCATCTTGGACTTTAGTAGTTACTGTTCTTTGTTCGACATGACCACCTTGCAATCTTGATCTTCCAGGTGGGTTTAACTCCATCCAACTTTCTTATTTTGACCATCACTAAAATTGATTTGTTGGTCTAATTTGGTCTTTTGATCTATGACCATGAGAAGTTAGCCCTCTTCCGATCAGATAACAGAATAGTTAAGCTCATCTGTGGGGCAGCTGCTGCTGATGTATCTGGTCTGAACACATCAACAATACAGCAAAGTCGGCAACAGAGGGCTGAAAATCCAATAGGTATACTGCCTATGTCGAGAGCTGCTTTCAGCACTACATTTACTCAATGCCCACCATTTAAAAACAGAGTAACTGAAACAGTACTGTTAGGGATGAAATACTTAGATGGAATAGGCTACCGCTAACAACTTAGGTTAAGATGATAAACTCTGACTGCCTTGTGACTCAAAAAGGGGGATACGCATGGGTAAAAGAAGCCTTTTTATTATGGTCTAGTATTCAAATGGTGTAAGAAATGTAATTTTGACCTGAAAACAATATATCAGATCCTTGTACCAACTTTTGTTTCCACTACAATATGGAGCACTAAGGAATGAGTCACCTGTAGGCATTTGCATCAGAATGTAAAGACACAATGTATTACTGCTAAAACTGTTTAAATACAGAACAGTTCTATCCTAATGCAGTATATCTAAAGGAAATCATTTAATTGATTAAGACGACAGGTCTAATTTAAGTTGTGCTTCTACAAAGTACACAAGCACACCCAATGTTGCAAGCTACAGAAGATGGCACTTAAAAAACCTCAATAACAAGCTATTTTGATGACTGATTACAATGCTATTTTATACCAATATTATTGCTACTCACCCATGTCATAATCATTCTCTGCAACCCTTCTCATTTTGGGAGGTGTAGTGATACCAGACTCGATCTCCTGTCTTTTTGGTGCTTTAGTATCAGATATCAAATGGTCAAAGCTTTTTCTTGTACCTGTAATGCAGATTAGAAGTGAGCATAAAAGAGGTGTAGTACTCATATATTCTTTATAAAGAAATGCTTGTATTTGCTTCTCTACAGAATCATGCTAGCCTTTTTAAATTGATTAATAATCAATTGACAAAAGCCTAAACACAAAGCCCTCTTATATCATTCAAGCTTTATCAAAACATGCACACATCCCAAAGTACTCCATCAGACAAATGTGCAAAGCTAATGGCAATCTCCCCCTTCAACTGTACCTTCTATCCATGGGCTATTTATTTGCAGGTCAGGTTCATTTATGTGGAGGGAATAAATTTAATGATCAGAGGATGCAGCAAGTACTCTCCACATCTGAGACACTGAATGGAGAACAGCTCCCATTGAGACAGCCAGAATTAGAGTGCTAATAGTAACAGATGATAAAGTTATGAGTACTAGAGTGAACAAGTGAGACAGACAAAGAAGAATGAGGGATGAGTAGTGGGAGCAATGAGTGGGCAGAAGGTTATCTAATCACCATTCCACCGCAGACCTTTTGTATCTGAATAAGAATCTACAATGGAAACACATCCAGTATCAACATTTTATAGATTGGCCTTCTTGTTTGCAAATTGCCCTTATGTCAGTCAGTGTGGGAATCCGCAGTAAAAATAGTAACAACAACATACATGTACATTTACATCGGTATGTGTATGGGGGCCTAAACTAAACCTTTTTTCCCCAAAGTCAGATGGACAGTTTTTAATCATCTGTACCAGCAATATAGAGCACAAAGGCCACTATGATCAGCCCCCTGCCCCCAATCTTCACATTAGTGTACACCTAGGTGTTACAGTCCCTTTCAGAATTCATTTCTAGTTGACATGTTGAGTAAAATTAAACTTTTTCTACACACATGCTTTGTTGTAGGGCGTTGTTACAGAACCAATCACACATTTTGTCATGGATTGAGAGTAGTTTTCCAAAGACAATGGCAGAAACAGGCAGTTCCAAATAGAACAAGAAGGAAAATTGTTACTAGGCTCAGTCTGATCAGGAAGGCACGGAAACTCACAAAGTTTAAAGCAAGTAAAAAGAAAAAAAAAACAGCTTTGGAGACCATATTCTCTGCCACACACCCCCAACCTGCTTTCAAGACCATCAGCTCTTCTGTTGGGAAGGGATATGGAGTGTCACTAGCATATTTTTCTCATTTATCATTGATGGAGGCAAACCAATGCCGGTCATCACCTATGTCAAACATTAAGTTTGTGAAAATAATGTAGGCAGCACTGTGGTCACAAACCTCACCACTGACGGAGTTAATGCCGCCGACCTTAGTTTTGTTGCCCGGTATTAACCCTCAGATGTTGAAAGATCCATTAACGGCAAGAGTTCGGCGCAGGAGTTTGTGGAGTGGATTGTGGCATTACGCTGCTTCTTGAGAACCTGCTGTGATCTCTATTCTGATGGCTACTGTTTCTTTAAGGGTTGAAGACACACCCTCACCAAGAATACAAAATCACTCATTGGCGCGAGAGTTCATCACAGGAGTTTGTTGAGTTTGGTGCAGATTGGCAGAGATGCGGCAGTGGTTTCCTCAACGGGCCCGCAAACGGGGCACCAAACAAAGAAGAACCTCCCAAATGAGGCACTATTGAATGCATCGAGAACGAGCTGTTTTAGCCCGCCCACTAAACACTGCAGACTGGACAGAGCCGTGGAAAAGAATGAAAGCAAACCGGTATCACCAAACGAGGGGAGTGCGCTAGCACAGTGCAAATACGATAAGTTGAAAGTAAAGGAGGTAAAGGACACAGGTGGTCATCCAGAGCCCCACTCCAGTGGGGAATTGAATGGGGAACTGAACAACCAGGTTGCTACCCGCACGCCTCCCTGAATAAAATCCCATGAACAATCAGTGCATAACATCACAGAAAAGGGCTCGAATGAGCTGGAAGCAGCAGGCAAATCATTTGCTTAGGGAAATAGACCCACCGTCACGAATGACCATGTGTAATATATTTCTGTTCAGTTTTTATCGTTTCCAGTAATATTAATGTTTCCCTATAAACATGCACCCACTGACCTGATCCTGTAGCCCGGACGTGTGGAATTTGAGAAGCCCCCCCCGGGGGAATCCCCTCCTATCCCGTGATAGCTTACACCAGGAAGGAATGAACTCCCCAGGGAAACCCTCTGGGGAAGAAAACCCTGTCCGCCTCAGTTGTTGGAAGTCTTCTCTGTGAGCAGGTAAAGGCGAGTCTTTAACACATTTCCAGGTGACTGGATTCAGGTACCGTAAAGAAAAATAAGAAAGGCACAGATTAGAGAAAGGTAAGTATGTGCTTAAACACAGAGTAGAAGCAGATGTCAGTAGCCTAATAGTTACCAGTATAAAGAGGATTGTGATCTATCTTGCCTCAAGATTGCATACGTTCAGATTTCATCTGTGGAACGTTGAGAGTGATGACTCGTGGATAACGTGATGTAACTTCGGGAACCTAATATATATAAAAGGAAGCGTGAGGAGACTAGAAGGTAGAAAAGGCGGGTAGGTAGTTCTAAATAACGAGAAGAGAAGGAGAGAAGGGTACCTGGCAGCAGATTCGAATCGAAGCAAAAGCCTTACGAACAACGCGGCTGGGAAATGAGTGAAACAGCTGACTCGAATCAATGTGTGTAAACTGTCCAACCTGGTGTGAATGGAAGCGGTTGTAGGAGAAAGGAGAAGGATCTGTTTTGATCAGCACTGGAACTTGTAAATATAGTTTAGGAAGCGGAATCTCTGTCTTTGAAGTGCAACAAGGAGGCTTCTATGAAAACAGAGACAGAAGAAGGTTAGCAAGAAGTAAATGAGAATGCAAATAGTGGTAAGCCTAGAGACGAACTTACGAAGCGCTGACTGGGAAGAGTAGCAACGCACTCGAGCGTTGTGCCTGCCGCAAGATAACCGGATCTCTGCTGAGGAGGAGGAGCCTCCACAGCCAGCAACTCTTGCAACACTGGAACACCGCCCTCGGACGGCGCCGCCATCTTGGGAGAAAAAATGGCCGCCACCCGTGATTGGGACCAACGGCGCCACAATGACCATCTCCTTCTATGGAATATGACACCATGGGTGTATGGAGCCGTATCTAAATATCCCCCCCTCTGCCGACCAACAAATATATCTCTACGGCTTATAGTCTTACCGCAAACAGACGAAGAAGGCCTCCTAGTGCACCACATGAACTCAGCTGGCCGGTTCCAATCACGGAGGATGATTGTGAGATAAGGGCCACAGCCATTGAAACAGAAGCGAAGCAAAATGAAAACCTTATTACCCTGCTAACAGCTCTAAGGAATAGAGCAGCAAGAGCAAAAATTATACAGCAACAAAGGTTTACTCGTTGAGCAATGTGACAAAAAACATGAATACTGTGCCGATTCCAGAGATCCAACATGCGGCGCAGTTGTCCATAGACATAACAGAAATTGAATCTCTTATATCCAATCACGAAAAGAGAAATGCAGTATTGTCACGACCCGTACACCTGACCCCCTCAGGTATAACAGCCCCCTGGCAGCAGTGGGGCTAAAGCCCTTCACACTGGCGCCAGGCTCATTATCAGGAATAAAGCTATACCAGATTTGGACCTTAATCCAACATGGAGGCCTATTACACAGCTCAGTTCTTTAGAACCAAGCCATGCGGTCTAGTGTTTTGGGCGTGGATGGGCCTGGAACTACTTGGCCTGGAACTACTTTACCTGGGCTATTTAAACCACACCCAAACAGCAGAACACGCTTCGCATTATTCTGCACTCCTCCAGCGTAACGCTCACCGTGTCCAGCTCCTGCTCATCTGCTTTTCCGGCGGCCCGATCCTGAAGCCCTAGATCTGGATTCCATTAATAACCTGGAAAACAAGAACAGCATTGAACACTTACCTGTGAAGTAACCGGTCTTGAATCCATCCTGCGCTTTGCTTACCTTGCCCATCTCCGGAGTTCGCTGCAACTTGCAAAGGTAAAGAAATAAGGGCAGCATTAATTAATATTCTTAACTGGGCAAGCAGCGAGTCCAGGCAACACCCCGCGCTTCACTTACCTCGCCGATCTCCGGGTTTCACTGCAACCTGCAAGGGAGAAGGAATAAGGTCAGCATTAACAAAGCACTTACCTGGGCAAGCAGCGCTTCGATTGCTCATCACTCCGGAACATTACAGCAACCTGTACAAAGAAGGAAAGAGAAGACAGGTTATCAATTAACACAAATAAACAGCGCAGCACTGCACGCATCAATAACTCACTATGGTCTTAGCCACCAGCGTGGCAACTCCGGGATCGCAACCATCCCTGTGATGACAAAAAGAGACATTGTTAGGGAACAGCGTAGTGGAGCAAGACACTGAGAAGACAGAGAAAACGGAGGGAAAGAAAGACGGAAAAGACATTATAACTCACCTGGAAGACAGCAAGCAGAGTCAGAGTCGCAGCCGGTCTGGACCCGACATAAGGGCACACGGACCAGTGAAGCAACTAGGTCCACGGAACGCCTGCACCAACCACACGCCCCTGCACAGAGACGCAGGACGGAGAGTTCAACACACAAAAACCTAAGCTGGGCAATAACCCCAAGGGAGGGGATTTGGACCAGAGGGAGGTGGGAGTCCACCCATCACAGAACCAGTATCTTAACCCTCCATTCTCCTGTTATAGGCGCTATCCAACTTCTGGCAAATAACCAAGCAGAGAGGGGTCCGGGATAGCGCTTAGACCTACATCCAGTATCGTGTGGCGCCCCCGTGGATACCAGGTGAGCGTAACAGAATGCGAAGCCTCAATTAAAAACATCCACCTGGGCGTTGTGCAAACATCGGAGACTGACCAACTAGCCCAGTTACTGGGAGAATTACAGGCTGAGGTGCAATCCGCCCGGCAAGAAACCAATGCCCTTAGGAGGGAGTTGATTGTCACCAAGGACCGTACCAATGAATTAGCCAGACAATTGCTCCAAACACAGGCTGGGCAGGCTCCGTTGCCACGAAGTGTTCCGTCGGTTCCAGCCACATCTGTCAATCCAGTGCAGGTGGTCCACCATGAGGCAGTTTCTTTGGCCCCACTGGAACTTTTTACGGGGGACCCAAGAAAATATGCAGTATTCATGAACCAGTGCCGCCTCCATTTTCTTTGTAGACCCGGAGCCTTTCCTAATGATCAGTCGTGTGTTGCCTTCATTCTGTCATATCTGGGTGGCAGTGCCGCGGATTGGTCCATACCGTTAGTAAGCCAGGATGACCCACTCCTGCGGGATTTCAGGGGGTTTCAACAGGAGATGGAGAAGCTGTTCGCTCGACATACCCAGGACCAAGCTCTGGATAACGAACTTCTGTCCCTCCGCCAAGGCAGCCAAGATTTGTTAACATATATCGCCACTTTTAACAGACTTGTCGTTGAAAATGGGTGGGCTGTGGAGAAACGAACAACGTTATTCCATTGAGGATTACGGGGAGAATTGAAAGACGTCCTAGCTCAGGTGGTAAACCCGCCTAAAGACTGTGCAGAGTTCATCAACCTAGTGGTGCAGCTAGACCACAAGCTGCAAGATCGAAGGACAGATCGAGCCAGAACGGAGAATCGGACTGTGTATGTACGCTCAAAGGAGAACATTCCGCGTTCATCAGAAAACACTTCGGAACTCATGTAAATTGGGGGGGTACGCAGCCCATTATCCAAGGCCGAAAGAGACAAAAGGAGACAACAGCAATTATGCCTGTAGTGCAGGAAATCGGGTCACTTCCTCAGAGAATGTGCCGTAAAACCCCCTAGGAGAACAGTTGGAGCTACAGAGAAAGAAGGAGGAGAACAAGATCGGAAAACTTCCAGGCCCGGCAAGCGTAGAGGTCCGTTTGTCGAGTGAAGGAAAAGAGCCACAGACCTCACACCATGCCCTGCCTGTAATTTTGATCAGTCAGCAACAACCATCTCGGATGCATGCTGTGGAGGCATACATAGACAGCGGAGCCTTTGGTAACTGCAAAGACCAAGGCCTCTGTCAGAAAACGACAACTTAGAAGGTCACCAGTTTCGACGGCAGAGATAGCTTCTGGTCCTGTAACTCAATGCACAGCAGAAATGACCCTTCTGTGCCAAGACGGACATCGGGAAGCCATTGCCTTCAACCTTATCAAGGCCCCTCAGTTCCGGGTGATTCTAGAGATGCCGTGGTTGGTGGCTCACAATTCTAACATCGACTGGCGAGCCAAAAAATTAGCCTTCTCCAATGAGTGTGCTCATGCGTGCTACCAAGTGGAAATGCCATTATCTGACCCAGTGACACCTGTCCAAGATAAAGAGGAGTTGGTGCTAGGTGTAACACGTACACTACCAAGCATGAAATCATATCTGGACCAATGCCTAGCAAACGGTTTTATCCGCCCATCCAAATCCCCGGCAGCCTCGCCCCTATTCTTCGTACTCAAGAAGGAGGGGGACTTGGGAACGTGCATCGACTACCACGCACTAAACCAGGAAACAGTTAAAAAAACGTTATCCTCTAGCCCTTATCCCAGAACTGCTGGACCAAGTCAAGGATGCCCAAATTTACACCAACTGGACCTCAGGGAGGCATACCATCTTGTGCATGTAAAGAAAGGAGACGAATGGAAGACCGCCTTTCGTACTAGGTATGGGCTGTACGAATATCAGGTGATGCCCTTTGGGCTTTGCAACGCTCCCACTGCGTTCCAGTACTTCATGAACGATTTACTACGGGAATTGATCGACGTATGTGCCCTAGTTTACATCGACAACATCTTGGTGTACTCCTTTTCTAAACAGGACCATGTCAGGCACGTTTGCTCCGTCCTTGCAAAACTCTGAAAGCACCAGCTATACGCCAAACTTGAAAAATGCTCCTTCCATGTCACCGAAGTCGAGTTCCTTGGTTTTGTCCTCACTCCCAGAGGCGTCCAGAAGGATATGCACAAAGTAGACGCCATCCTTAGCTGGCCATCACTGTCTTCAGTCAAGGGTGTCCAAAGTATGCTCGGCTTTGCAAACTTTTATCGACGATTCATCCCGGGTTTCTCCCAGATTGTGCACCCGATCACTTCTTTATTACAAAAAAACAACAAACTGTTCCAATGGACAGAAGAGGCAGAAAAGGCCTTCAAGGAACTCAAGAAAAGTTTTATCTCAGCCCCGGTGCTACGACACCCCCGCCCAGATCTCCCATATGTAGTGGAAACAGATGCCTCCAGCATGGCAATGGGGGCTGTTCTTTCCCAAAGGGATCCCGAAACAGGGCAGAGACGCTGAATATATGTTAGGCGCTTTGTCGTAGCATAACACTCGAGATCTTTGGAAGATCCTAAATGGACAAGAGATACATTCAGATCTCCTAATATCAGATGTCTCGGAAGTAACCTGGGTGGGCTACTTCACTCATCTCTTTGCTAAGAGTGAAGAACTGTTCATTGTTCAAGAAATGCAAAATGCGAAGAAATGCAAGATAACATGGGACTATGATGAAATATTGACATAAATTAAGCACCTCAATCCATCTTGCGCCCCAGGCCCAGATGGGCTCACTAATCAAATCTTAAGAACCAATTCCGAAGCATGGTCTGACCTTTGTCACCAGATATTTAAACTCATCATGGAGCTCAAATGTATTCCGACCACCTGGAGAATGGCGACCCTGATTCCTAGCTTTAAAAAGGGCGATAGAAAGATGGCATCTTATGCTAGGGAGAATTCTCTGTAAAGGCTAATTTCCCAAACCTAGTGAGTCCCCCAGCAGCTTTGCTGGATTTTTGGGGTTTATTTTTTTCTCCTGCTAAGAGTGAGGCTCTTTTTCTCCCACTCTTAGGCATGATTTGAGAATGTCCTTTGACTATGTAATGTGTTTTATGTGCTATGGGGTCTTTTACTCCATAGGGCTTCATGTGTTTTTGTTAAGTGTGTTACACAGCACCCTCAATGCAGTAACACAGGGGTGTCATAGTGACCCCCAAACATAGACTCCATACCCTGGGACTGACTACTGTCTTCCAGGGCATGTAAAGTCACCATTAGCTTTACTAGTCTTAAATTGTTAACAGAACCAGTACAAACCATCATATTGTGGAAGTACTGGTAGGGGTAATTCGATTGCCCCTGGGTCTGTTTTCCAAGGGGCCACTGTCCAGTCCCCCCTTGTCGAGTTTCTGGCTGGTGGCAGTGGATAACACGCAAAATATTCCACCGGAATATTTCCTATGGGATTTTTCCATTCATTTTAAATGCACCACTTTTTGGTGCAATGTTAAAGATACCGCCGGGTTATTTATTTAATATTTATTCCCCGGTTGGGTCTCTTAGCCAGGACTCAGATTTAAAATGGCGTTTGTGTTCGCCTCTGAAACTCTAACCGTTTGTTCCTCTTTTTGGCGGGCTTCTCCACAGAAGCCCTCCAAATGGTGCCACTCTGTCTGGGGTCAACAGGATGTGTCGGAGGGGGATTAGGCACCCTGGACTCAGTTGCCTTGGCAACTCAAGTCGCACTCTTGTGTGATTTGCCCAGTGGTGAGCCGCCCGGCTCACCACTTACCATGTTTGAGTGACAGCTAGGCTGATGAATGGGGGTTTTGCTGCATAAAAGCAGGGCTTTGGGGACTGGAACTTCAGAAGCCGCCACAGGACCTAAAGAATCCGAAGAGGGGAGAAGCTGAGCCATCTACGACGACACCACCACCGGTGGAGCCCTGCTGTACGAAACTCACCACTTTCCCGACGACAGAGGAGATCTTCTTCCAGGAGAGTCTTCTTCCCCTTGAGCTGGTGGGACCAACCAGTTCGCCTTTTTCACCTCCCTGGATCGTCTCGTGGTCGAATCGCCCGTGCCAAGCACCCTGGCGGCTGGATAGCCACGCTTCACCACTACCGCAAATAAAAGGGTAGTACCTTTTAACCGGGAAACTTCGTGGCTGGTTTCTTCCCTGACAGTGCAACGACCTCCAGCTTTCCTCCACGTCGAGATCTTCTCTTCCCCTGGACGAAGCTCCGACTTGCACCCGCTGCCAGGAACAACTGCCCCCGCTGGAGCTTTCTCACCATTCCACGTACTGTGTCCCACCTGGTCTCCCTTGCAACAGACTGTCCAAGGTGTCCCGTAAATCCTTCACTCTCTATCCTGGGGTGAACTCGGACCTGTTAACATTACCTTTCTAACTTGATCCAATCTCTTTTGACTTTTCTGCAAAGACTGAGTGCATTTCCACTGTGTGATCTTGGGCACATTCCGCCTTGCTCTCTCCAAGAGTGGGCCTGGCCTATAAACTTTTTGCTCTACAGTAGACCCTGCCTTTCTTGACTTGCTGTGGTTTCTTAAAAGTGTTGGTACTGTGTGTTTTTCCTATTCTGCCTTTTCTCTCCCTTTTTAAACAAATTATTGGAGTGCCATCTACGGTTACGCACTCACCTCTGTTTTGCTAAATAAGTGGTGTCTTAACCTAGATTTCTCGAATAATTAACTAGGGCGGTGTATATACTTCTAGTGACTGTGTTTGAACTTGCTTGACCTATTAGTGCCAGTGTATTTTTAAAAGTGTGTTTTTAAATAAATAATTATATACTTTCATACCAAAGCTCTGGTCAGTGTTTGCTTGTGCTGCTGTATTTTTAGCCCTATTGTGTATACTCTATATACTGCCTAACTCTTCTTGAGAGAAGTCTGACTGCTCAGCCACAGCTACCAGGTAAATCTGGGTGGTACAGACTGCTACCAATTGGGTTTACTGCTAACACCTGTAGTCTTAAACTTTTTGCAGTGGTCCCTAATGGAACTGCACAGGTTTCTGCCTAACATCTAACTATCGGCCAATAGCTCTTTTGGATCTGCTTTGTAAAATAATTGCCTCACTCCTTTTACAAAGATTGACAGAATGGTCTAGCTTGACCAACAGTAGAGACATGAGACAAACAGGGTTCATTAAAGGAGTGGGAAAAAACATCAATTTAATGATCCTGAATCTCTTCAATTTGGAAGCATTAAGAACAAAAACACAAGTTTATGCAGTGTTTATAGACTTCCAACTTGCATTCAATAGTGTATATCAGCAGAAACTATGGCGGAAATTACATTCCTGGATTTGCCCCACGGATATCTTGGAACCAATTAAAGCCCTATATTCAAATACGACCATACGAGTAGGACTATCCCAACAGGGTATACTTTCAAAGGAAATAACAACTTGGAATGGCCTTAAACATGGTTGCCCGTTGGCAGCCTCTCTATTCAACCTTTACATCTCAGATCTTGCAGTTTTAATAGAAATTACCATCTGCAAACCTGCTAATTTGAAATGGGACTCCTGTACAGTGTATCATGTACGCCGACGACCTTGTACTTTTGGACAGAACACAAATGGGCCTTCAAAAGATACTCAATGCCCTCGAGCAATACGTAGATGCTAATAATATCACTATCAATACAACAAAATCCATACAATTCGAGCAAAACGAAGAGAGGTCCTTACGGTTTACCTAAAAGCAAGAAAATTGGAGCATGTTAAAACCACCAAATATCTTGGAGTTTGGCTAAACCAGAGCATCTGTGAAAAAGAATGGGCGGAACATCTGAGAACTAAAACCAAGTCACTGCCCTGTCAAGGCCTGATGATACATGAAAAATATGGCAAGTTTTCCCTAAGGGCACTTATTGCATTCTATCGGCAAAAGGTTGTAGCGGTACGTACCTATGGAAGTAAAGCTACGCTTAATCTACCTTGGCAGACTTGGGACCTATTGGAAGGTAACTTCTTGAGAAAAATCTTGGCACTCCCAAAGTCATATCATGTCCAACAAATCAGCTTTGAACTGGCCATGCAATCAATCTTAACCTGGAAATCTTTAAATCTATACAGGAAAACCTTATCGGAAGAAAACATAACACCAATCAATATATTACGATCAAGATCCAATACATCACATGATACAATACTTAAAAAATGGAAAGAAGCCTGTATACAGATGATGGACAAACTGGACTGCACATTACAGATGTTGACACATCCTCTGCTCGAAGTGAGAAAAAAAAATCCAACGTACCGACTGGATTGAAACGATTGACAAGAAAGCTCAATACCGATTGTCGATAATGTATGCGCAGTACAATAGAGTCTTAAACCAATTACCTCCTTATTTCAGCCTCTTTCCTTGCCAACAGACTCAGGACCTATTCCTTAGAATGCGCCTTAATTTACTTCCAACAAGAGAGGCTTTATGAACAACAAAACAAATTCCATCCAGTTCTAACGTATGCTGAATCTGCTAAATCGATGAGCAATCAGAATCGCTATACCACCTCATCAGGAAATGCCCTGCTTTGATTAATGAAAGAAGAATATATGCCGCTATATTACCTCTTGAGGCGTCTTCGTTTTCGTGCAAAGATCAATGGGCAACGTTGATGCTGGGCTGCAACAAGGTTCTTATATTAAGAGTGCTCCAATTCTGGAGGAAATGGTTTGAAACAGCCTGATCAGCATGAATGAGACCTTGCTATAGATCAACTGGGGTGCCCCAGCTCAAGATGCGACTTCATCAATCACCGAACATTTGCTTAGCTGGCATACAATCAGATCTCACTTCTCCTGACCTTGATTCCACCTTCTACAGATGATTCCTTCCCTTTTCTTTTGATTCAACTATGTGGAAATCGAATTGTAAATAATTGATTTTTTAATTTCGAGGAAAAAGGAGAGATAATGAAAAAGTTTGTAAATAAACTAAATCATTTAATAAAAATAAAAGAAAAAATGTATGGTAAAACTACTGCATTTGTAATGTCAAATCAGATGCCATGGTGCCAAGTGGGGAAATTAATTCCTGGGAGACTCAGTGCAAATCCAACGAGGAAGGGTTCCAAGAAAAACTTTACATGACTGAAGAAAAGTTGAACACCACCACAAGTTAAAGAGAAGAAGAAATGAATAACGAAAGAGTCAATAATTCTTCAGCAAAAGGAGAAATGTTGGCCGGGACAGACGAGAGGCAAAGAGAAAGATTTGAAAGTAAAGAGAAAAAAAAGTGACTGAAGCAAATATCTCTATTTTCTACTTTGCCACAGGAAATTAATAGTTACTCACCGGAGCGACTAACGTACTCTTAGTCTATAGTCCCCTTTCCTCCATACTGCATGGGCATCCCTTGCTAATGACGGGAGACAGAAACTTTTTCACCAGAAAAAATCTTCTTCCCCTTTAAATTCAGAGGCATGCAAGGGCGCGGCCCTGGGAGCATGCACGCCCCTGACTCTGCCCACTGGTGCCACTCCTCAGTCCCCATTGACTCGTCGACAATATTTAACATTGCCTAATGACACCAGTATTATTAGGGGGAGGATGGTGGGACGTATAGAGGAAAGGGAACTATGGACTTAAGAGTATGTTAGTAACTACGGTGAATAACCATTAATTACTCTTACGTCCCGTCCCCTTTCCTCCATACTGCATGGGCGATTACAACTGAATGTAGTCCTAGAGTGGAGAGGAGACCCTCCTTATGCAAACAAGTTCCTTAGAACCGCCTGCCTGAAAGCCGCGTCCGATTTAGAGCCAGTGTCCAAACAGTAGTGCTTACAGAAAGCCGAAGGGGTGTGTTCTGAAGATCACCTTATCCTTGTGAAAAGTAGTATAGGGTTCTGAAGCCACCAACACCTGGATCTCGCTGACTCTGCGAGCAGAGGTGAGACCCACCAACAGAGCTGTTTTAATGGTGACCAGCCTGATGTCCACGGACGCCATTGGCTCGAAAGGTTTGTGTGCCAAGACGCCCAACACTACATTGAGGTCCCACACAGGGTGAAGTTTCCTGATCGGAGGGAAGAGCCTGGCGAGGCCCGTCAAATGTCACTCTACCACCGAGTTGGAAGAGGAAAAAACTCCCTCCTCCAAATTTCTGTAGGCCCCTATGGCCGCCAGATAGGTGCAGCATGTATCTACCTGCACGCCTGAGTAGGCAAGGTGTGCAGAGAAGAAGAGTACGTCATCCAACGTGCACGTAAGGATGTTGATCGTCTTAGAGTCGGACCAGTGACAGAACCTAGACCATTTACTCTTGTACTGGCTCCCAGTAGCCTTGCTCCTAGTGCCCAGAATGATTTCTAGGCTAGCCTGCGATAGACCCAGGTGTTTCAGCGTGACCTGCTCAGGAACCACGCTGCAAGGGCTAACTTCTTTGGGGCGGGATGGATGACCCTGTTGCACTAGGAGATGAGCTGAGAGATTGAATTAGAGGTCCAACCCAACTCTCAGGCCAGCCTGGTTCTTCCTCTGTATGGCAAAAATCCTGAAGTAGAAGCTCAATCCTCGCTGGGACCTCTTCCACTGCCTGGCTCTCAACGATCAACCGTATCTCCGCCCACAGAGTTGCTGTCCCAGTCTGTGGGAGAGGAGGGATGAGAGGAAGGTACTGGTAGGCAGAGCTCCGTGGAGACTACAGAGAGGATCCAGGGGTCCCCGAAATTCTGGTGGCAAAATTGCAGCTGAGATGCAAGTCCCCCGCCCCATTTCCCCCTGGAAACACGTGGACCCAAAGGGGCGTGTCATGCTTTCTCCTCTGAGGGTGTTGCGGAGGAGGGGATTGGAAGAAACCCCTTGCCCCACCCCCCACCTTTTTGTTTCCGCCGATGCTAGGTCAGAGAATGCTCAGGTTGCCTGGTCCTCCGTTCTTGGAAGCCCTGGAACCCACTGACCGCCCACCCATGTCGGAACGTTGCTGCGAATGGATGCAGGCCTTGGGCGTGGTCTTCGTAAGAATAGATAAAGACTTTGCGTTCTGCGAGTTGTTTCTTATCTATCTCTCCATCCGTGGTGGGGTGGAAGAGGTCACTACCCTCGAATGGAAAGTCCAATATATGTTCCTGGATATCAGGACTAAACTTCGTAGCCCGGAACCAGGCCCTTCTTCTCGTGTCTGTGGCAATGCAGATGGCACAGCAAGAGGTATCGATGTGGACCACTGTGGACTCCATGATTTCCTGCGCTACCAGCTTGGCTTCACCTAGGCCCATCTTGAAGCGTGCTTGACCCTGTGCCGGAAGTTCTGGGAGGAAATCAACAATCTCCTGCCAGAGCCGTTCGTTAGCGGCTGCCAGCATGGCATCCGCGTTGGCTTGACAAATACAAAGAGGTGCTGGAGTGCAAGACTTTCTTGCCTCCAAGACTTTCTCCTCCTTGCCTAGCAGCGTCGAGGACAAGGTGGTCGAGAATGACTGAGGCTTAGAATAGAGTGACGCCACAGCGATCACGTAAGAGTGCGGTTGAGGATGCGCCGAAAGCAAAAGTGTATCCCCCTCCATCTGCCTATACTTGGCATCAAGGTGCCGAGTGATAGGCTGGGCCGAGTATGAGCGACCCCTTCATGGCCAGGGCGAATACGTCTTTCTGCACCAGGATCCCTGTTTTGGAGGGGAGTCTTAGGGTGAGGACTTCTAAGACCCCCCCCCTCCTCGGGCTGCTCTATCTCGGGTTGAGGAAGGTCCAAATACTCTGCCATACCTGCAAGGCGTTCATGGAAGGCCCTGGCTGAAGATGGTGTGTCGGGGTCCGCCTCCTCCTCAGCGTCCACCAGCGTGCTTGGAGGGTCCGGAACTGTTGGAGGAGTGCTGGGGGCCGTGGGCTGCGGAGTGCAGATCAGAGCCGGTGCCTGCTGCAGAGGTTGGTGTGGAAACGCCTGTGCTGTGGGAGGCAGGGAAGCTGGATTCGAGGAGCCAGATTGGGCAGCAGTGGCTTGCCTGGGGCCTGTGGCGCCAGAGACATAGGAGGAATGACTATGGGCGACGGTGCAATGACCAGGGGGAGCATGTCCCTGATGTCATTCCGGAGGATGACCTTCATCTGGGTGAGTTTGCATCAGCCCTAGGAACCTTTCGAAGAACCTGTCCTCGGAGGCTGTAGAGGTGGCAGGAGATATTGACTGAGTGGCCAACAGCTGCTGGGCGCACACTGCCTGGGCAGCAGGGGATACCTGCCCTTCGCAGGTGATGAATAAACTGTAGGCCTTATACCTGGTTGACACCAGTCCCATCTTGTGACTCGTTCCTCCACCCGCTCTGCCCGAGGGGGTAACAGGCGAGCAGCCATCTTGTCTGGCGCGGTGGCCATTTTGTCGAGCTGCATGTCACGTGACTAAGTCGTGGTGCCTGGCTCGCTGGAACCAGCTCCGTCCAAGACACTTGACCTGGAAGGCGTATTACCCTTGGCCCGGTACTGCTGCGTGAAGGAGCCACCTCAGACTATGAATCCGGTACTAGGGCGTAGCGCCTCGGGCATAAGTCCGGTAAAACAACCTTGCGGTCCACCAGCACTGATACTGGAAGGATCTGGAGACCCCCTCGGCTGTGAGGCCGGTAGCTGGACTAGCCTGGGCACGCTGGTGCAGTATTGCATATAGGCGCCCCCTCTGACTTGTTGCCGGTACTAGGGCATGGACCCTCGGGTGAAGACCCAGTAAAAGAATCTTCTGATCCCTCAGCACTGTCACCGGGAGGATCCACTGACCCCTCGTCTTGCCAGCCGTAGCTGAATTAGCCTCGGTACTCGTGCTGGTATAAGAACCTGAGAGGTTCCTCCCACACAGCTAAGTCCTTGGAGAGGAGTCTCCCTTGCAGGGTGTGCTGGAAAAGAGCAGCCCTACCTGGGGCATGGATCGATGCCTGAATGAAAAAAGACAAACATACAGAAGAAAAAAGTATCCGCACGTGGAATTGGCAGAAGCCAAACCCAGGAGCGCTGGTGAATTTGGCCCGTTCTCGTCGACGCAGAAAAGGGGACTAAGGAGTGGCGCTGGTGGATGGAGTCGGGCGAGCGCATGTTCCCAGGGCCTCACCCCAGTGCGCCTTTAAGTTTAAAGGGGAAGAAGATTTTTTTCTGGTGAAAAGGTTGCGTCTCCCGTGCCTCGCGAGGGATGACCATGCAGTATGGAGGAAAGGGGACGGGACGTAAGAGTACGGGTACATTTGTGTATGTGTTGGGTGTGTATGTGTTGGGTGTGTATGTGTTGGGTGTGTATGTGGTGTGTGTGTGTGTGTGTGTGTGTGTGTGTGTGTGTGTGTGTGTGTGTGTGTGTGTGTGTGTGTGTGTGTGTGTGTGTGTGTGTGTGTGTGTGTGTGTGTGTGTGTGTGTGTGTGTGTGTGAGAGTGTGTGTGTGTGTGTGTTTGTTGTGTGTGTGGGTGTGTGTTTTTGTTGGGTGTGTGTGTTTGTTGGGTGTGTGTGTGTGTGTGTTTGTTGGGTGTGTGTGTGTTGGGTGTGGGGGTGTGTGTGTGTGTGTGTGTGTGTGTGTGTGTGTGTGTGTGTGTGTGTGTGTGTGTGCGTGCGCGCACATTTGGAGGGCTTGAGAGGCGTAGCAGGGGCTAATGGAGGGGGGTTTAGGTGAAAAATTGACTAAAAATAGGAGTAGAGGGTGGGTGGGGGGTGGATGGTGGCAGAGTGGTTGGGGGGAGAATATCATTTCCATTTTTGTAGGCTGCCTAAAATCGGGCAAAAATAAATTACTTTTAAAAAAAATATATCGTTCTTTTGGCTAGGCGACCTACAAAAATAAAAAAAAATGATATAGAACCTACGTTATTCACAGTAATTGTATTTCTGATGCTTTCATCTGCTTAGATGAACAAGTTACTTACCAACTGGTAACGTTCTTTCGACTGGATGTTCCTCCAACGTATTCCTCACCTTTGACATGTAATGTCCGGCTTCGGCTGCTTCAGAAAAACATTTACGGCAGAGGGTGCCCTGTTGGCCTCAGTTCTGTTTTTCCCCTCCTCGTGTTAGCAAAAATGCCTATAACCATGGGTAGGACAGTACTCAGCTTTATTGGAAGGAAAGCTGTAACACGGGAAACTCTACAGAGGGGTAGGTTGGGAGGCCGGTGAGGAATACGTTGGAGGAACATCCAGTAGAAAGAACGTTACCAGTTGGTAAGTAACTAGTTCTTCGAATGGATGTGTCCTCCAACATATTCCTCATCTTTGACAGACTCCCAAAGCAGTATCCATGTCTGGAGGAGGGTCAAGAATTTAAATGTGCAAATAGTTACAGGACAGAGTAAAGCACTGCTTATCAAAAGCAACATCTCGAGCTTGGGCAGCATTCAGAGAATAATGCTTAGTAAACGTGTGGATTGATGACCACGTTTGCAGCATTACAGATGCTTTTAATAGGGACACCCCTTTGCAGGGCTGTCGAAGAGCCATGCCCCTGGTGGAATGTGCACGCAAAACCTCAGGAGGGTCCTTGCCTACCAGTCTGTAGCATTCAGAAATAGTGAAGATGATCCACCTAGACAAGGTCTGTTTGGAAACAGCCTATCCTAACTTACATCCAGTATACCCTACAAAGAGTTGGTCCTCTACTCTCAACTTGGACATCCTGAAAATATAAAATCGTAAAGCTCTCCTAGGGTCCAACCTATCGAGCCTTTCCTCTTCCTTACTGGGATGCCAAGGAGGGTAAAAGGCCGGTAGCACAATTTTCTGACTTAAGTGAAAGTCCAAAACCATCTTAGGTAGGAAGGAGGGTCTTGCCCTCAAAACAATCCTGTCCTTGTGGAATATAGTAATGGGTGGATTGGAAGAAAATCCCTGCAACTCGCTCACTCTGCGTGCAGATGTTAAAGCAACCAATAATATTGTCTTAAAGGTCAACAACCTCAACGGACATGCGTGCAAAGGTTCAAATGGCGCACACATTATTAATTTTAACACCAGGTTGAGGTCCCAAACCGGAACTTGAAAAACAGAAGGTGGGAACACATTTGTGAGCCCTTTGAGAAATTGAGTCACCTGTGGGATTTTGAAATAGGAGCATTGCTCAGATGAGCACTTGAAGATGGAGAGCGCTGCCAGGCAACCCTTTAATGGTCCCAACCTGAAGACCTTTGTGTGCTAATGAAAGCATAAAGGATAGAACATCCAGAGTAGCACAGTGAAAAGGATCAACATTAATTTCCCTGCTCCAGTCGCAAAACCTATTCCAACGGCAACGGCACAGAGACTTTTCTGCTGGCCGAAAGCAACACCTCCATCACGTCATCCGGGAGGTCCCAATCCTTGCATCTCAGCCTTTCAGAAACCAAGCATGAAGGTTTAGAGTGTTGACCTCTGGATGGAGAACCCGACCCTCCTCTTGCGAGAGAAGATCCTCTCTTTGTGGAAGACGTAGTACCAGAGGACAGATGGGCATGCCAAGAAGGTCCGGGTACCATGTTCTCCTGGCCCAATTCGGGGCAATGAGGATCATGTGACTCCCGAACCGTCTCAACCTCCTGATTACTTGACTGTAATGAATGACGGGGACTGGAGGAAACGTGTACAGCAGTGGGAATTCCCAATTCACCAAGAACGCACCTCCTAGAGCTCCTGTCGGGGGAAATTCCCTTGAGCAGTACCGCTCGCACTTCCGGTTGACCCCGGTTGCGAACAGATCCACATGAGTTGTTCCCCAAAGGAGGAAGATCTCTTGAAGGACTTCCTGCGCTAACTCCCAGTCGTGGGAGACTGTGCTCTGCCTGCTCAGAGCATCTGCCGCTGTGTTCTCCTCCCCGGCTAGGTGAACTGCCGACAGGGAGATTCCTTCTTGAATAGCCCAATACCAGAGCTGCACTGCCTCCCTGTACAGTGGTAGTGACCCTACGCCTTCTCTTATGTTGAGGTAGTGGATGGCCACCATATTGTCCGTCATTATCAGGACATGCCTCTCCCCGCACAGTCGGCAGAAAAGCCTTCAGCGCTAGTCTGATTGCTCTCAGCTCCAAAAGATTGATGTGTAGTTTGGACTCTGATGGAGACCAACAACCGCTGACAGTCAAATCGTTGGTGTGAGCTCCCCACCCTGCGAGTGAGGCGCCCGTCACTACAGTTATCTCCGGCCATGGTTGCCAAAAATGTTCTCCATTCAGAATATTTTCCTCACAGGCCCACCACCGAAGATCCTGTGAGACTCTGGTCGGGATCTGAAGTTGGTCCGACATCCGTCCCGAGAACTGAGACCATTGCGTTCTGAGAACCCACTGAAGGGACTTCATCCGCAGGTGGGCCTCTGGCACCAGAAAAATGCAGGATGGCATGAGGCCAAGCAACCTCAAGTATTCAAAAGCCCGGAGACTGTGGGCATTCTGTATTTTTGTTACCATCAGGAGAATGTCTCGAGTCCTCAGCTTAGGTGGCGTGCACTGTCCCAAGGACGTGTCTAAGACAGCCCCGATGTACTGGACCTGTTGGGAAGGTGTCATCTGGGACTTCTTGAAATTGAGGGAGAAGCCCAGCCTGTGAAGGGAGTGGCAGGTAACGTTGAGATGATCCAAGGCTTGCTCGGGAGAACGCGCCCTGATCAGCCAATCGTCCACGTAGGGGTAGATGTGAATTCCCCCCCCTCTCCTGAGATGTGCTGCCACTACCACCGTCAGTTTGGTGAACACCCTCGGGCAGAGGTCAGCCCGAACGACAGGACTCGCAACATGAAAATAAGCATCCTGAAGGTCCAATGACACCAACCAATTCTGGAGCTGGAGGGCCTGAAGGATCTGAGGAAGAATGAGCATCTTGAATTTATCCTTCCCGAAGAACTTGTTCAAGTATCTCAAGTCCAAGATGTGTCTTCGTTCTCCGTCTTTCTTGGGGATCAAAAAATATGGGGAATACGAACCCTTGTTCCTCTCCGCTACAGGCACTGGTTCTATAGCACCTTTCTCCAGCAGGGTTAAGAATTCCTGCACAAGGAGCGGATCTGGAACCTCAGAGTGTTTCCCCGGTGGACTGTTCTGAGGCTTCTTTATAAAAGGAAGGCAGTAACCATAGGTTATGGTTTCCAGATCCCAAGCATCTGAAGTAATGGCTCGCCATTCGTCGAGATGCTGAGACAGTCTGCCCCCCACTGGTGAATTGTGACGCAAGCCTTCAGAGCGCTTTTGAAGCAGCTGCTGGAGACGCGGATGGCAAAGGAGGCTGCAGCTTGAGCTGGCTTGGCACCTCTACCTTGTCCACCACGATGACATTTTCGTTGGCCTCTTTGACTGGTTATTCCTCTCGCCCTTCCAAATGAGGAGTAGTAACAAAAAGATCGACCCCTCCAAGGTTGTCCGCTAGGACGAAAAGGCTGAAGTTGCCTAACAGCGGCACCTAAAGAACTTGGCTGTCGCTTTAGAGGTCTGCATCTTCTCAAGGCTCTCATAAGCTTTGCTGCCAAAAAGATGAGACCCATCAAATGGCATGTTGAGAAGACGAGCCTGCACATCAGGTGCAAAACCAGGCTTCCGCAACCACGCAAACCTGCGCATCACAATGCTCGTAGCCATGGGCCTGCACATGCTATCTGCAGTATCCAACCCAGACTGAAGGGACTCATACATGGCTTCCTTGCCGTCCTTAACAATAGCCAAAAAAACCAGTGCCTTTCATCCCCTTCCGGAATATGCTCCGCCACCACAGATATGCACTCCCACAGAGTGTACGAACATTTTGCCAAGGCACAGGTGGAGTTGGCCGACTTAAGCGCCATACTCCTTGCCGAAAATACCTTACACGCTCATTCATCCACGCACTTATCATCCCTATGAGGAGGGAGGATAGGGTACACTGCCTTGTTGGAGGTAGCCATAGCTGCCTGGACCACCAGACTCTCGGCAGTGGGGTGTTGGGACAGGTAGCCGGGGTTCCTACTGGAAGGGCAGTATTTTCTTGAATGAGATTTGTCCACCACCGGATTAGTCTCCAGGGTCTCCCAATTACTGGTCACCCTTTTTTTGAAGAGCCGCATGGAAAGGTAACACAAGATCCGTAGGCAGATCCTGATCCAAAAGGTTGGTGAGATCATCCTGATCAAAATGCACTCGAGGTCTAGACCAGCCCAACTATTCAACAATTGTAGACATAAGTTGCCGGTAGGAGGAGTCAGCATGCTCCCCGGGCTCCAGCTTGCCGAACTCCAGCTCAGGAGAGGTGTCAATACCACTAGCATTGTGCAAAGTGTCAAAGATCTTGCATCCTACTCTCCTCGGAAATGAGACATTCAGGCACATTAGGGGTCCCATACTAGAAACCAAAAGGGACATCTCCCTCATCCGAATGCTCCTCCTCCTCAAAAATGGTAGTGAGGTAGGGGGGCAAAAATGTTCTCTCGTGTAGAACCCTGAGGCTTCGAAACAGTCAAAGGCGTTGACTTTGACTTAGGCAGTGCCTTTTTTGGATGCTCCACAGGCCCTGTGGGCTGAACTGACAAAAATCGGTGCAGCCGGCATCTATGGTTTCAGCGTCGATAATGACATCGATAATGGCAGCGGAGGTGCCGAAGGCCTGACAGCGGTCAAAGACCCGATGGGTTCTATCGACCGCTTTGGAGCTGAGGGCTACGAAGGCGCCGACGACCTTGGCTGTTCGCCACGTCACGAGTGATCCATGGACACCTTGTCCGATTGAGGCCTCAAGGGCTCTCGATGGGGATCACGCCGTTTACTCGGGCTCGAGGGCACACAAGTTTCCGGCCGAGACCGCTCCTTGCCAGCTTCCACAGAAGGCATGGACTGAGCCCTGCCCTGTTTGGAGATCTTAAGCATTTCCACACAGAAAGCTTCCTACTCTGCCGGTGTCGACTTCTTGGACCGGCAGTGCTTTCTCCTCAAGCGTTTCAACAAGGACAAAGAGTGGCGGGAACCACCAAGACCTTGAACGCTTGGCCTTCTTCCGCCGAGGAGAGTTGCCTCTCGACTCATCGGTCGAATGCCTAGCCGGTCGGGACCTTTGGGGTTTGGACACCTTGCCTACCTGAAGCTTCCCCTTTCGTTCCCGCAAGGCCTTTCCTGTCAATAATTGACACTTTGAGCACGTATCCATCTCATGGCCCTCACCCAGGCACCACAGACAGATTCAATGCGGGTCCGTAATGGACATTTTGGAACTGCAGTTCTTGCATTTCTTGAACCCGAATTGAGGGGTTGTCGGGGTGGAAGATGAAGACATGTCGATTAAGACAACAGCAAATACTTCCAAAGTACGAGGCACGCCAAGTTTCACGAAGCAAGCATGTTTGTGGAAAAACAGAATGAAGGCCAACGGGATAGGTGCGTGCTACTTATAACATCCGATGACATCACCCTCGATGGAGGCCTTCAAGGGACATCGACTCTACAACATCGACGCAGGGCGCCCCCTGCCGAAAAAGTTTCCTGAAGCAGCGGAAGCTAGACATTACATGTCAAAGATGAATATGTTGGAGGACACAAGCCATTCGAATCACATGCTTTGCTCTGTATAGGCTGACATCTAGTGGAAATTGCAAAGTATTGCACATGAAGTTTTCAAAGTTTGAAAAAAGGGACGTCGACCAATGATCGCTCACGCATTGAGGTCCCTCCGATTATTTGTTTCTGAGAAGAGGGCGTGTAAGTTGTAAGCATGAAGTGTAGGTAGAGACCATGAGGTGTGAAAGATCTATGCTTCTTTCCCAGGTGCCTTCTACTCCAAGAGGGGAGGAAGGCGGGTTAATGTGAATCCAAGCAGATACAAGCATCAGAAATACGATTACGGTGAGTAATGTATCCCCTTCGGAAGCTTGTGGATCTGCTTAGAATTTCACGCTTTGCATAGATTAGTGAGCAGTACTACTAGGAGGAGGTGGGTTGTTAGAAGGTAGCGCTGCAAAGAGATTTTTCAGCACTGATGGTCCCACTTGTATATCACCCCTAGAATGCGTGTCCAGAAAGTAATGTTAGGTGAAGGTGTGTACTGAGCTCCAAATAGCAGCATTGCAAAGGGAATCTAGTGGCACATTTACTATGAAGGCTAAAGTTGCCTAAAGTGCCTCGAATAGAGTGTGCTCTAGGCTTATAAGGCACTGTTCTTTTGGCAAGAGAGTAACAGAGTTGGATGCAGTTGACAATCCATTTAGAAATCGCTGCCTTCGATAGGATACCCTTCTCTTCCAGCGCCTACAGACACAAAGAAGCAATCTGTCTTCCTGATCCACTTTGTCTTTTGAAGGGAGAACATGACAGCACTGCATAAATCTAATGTATGTAGACTTCTTTCTGCTGCATTTGTTGGATTTGTTGGATTTTGGAAGAATGCAGGAAGCTCTATAGTTTGATTTACATGGAACTTTGATATGAACTTTGGTGAAAATCGAGGATGTGTGTGTGTAGCACCACCTTGTCTTTATGTATAACTACAAAGGGGTACTGTACAGACAGAGCTTGTAGTTCACTGACCCTTTTCATCGAGTTAACGGCTATAAGGAAGGAAGCTTTGTATGTAAGATGTTTAAGGCTGGCTTTGTTCATAGGCTCGAAAGGGGCCCCCATGAGCCTTGTGAGTGCGACATTGAAGTCCCAGCCGGGAGTGGGATTAGAGATTGGAGGGTACCGTTTTTTACACCCTCCATGAAAGCCTTAACTACGTTCACCTTCCACCATGACATTTTAAAGTGAGACGTGGTGTAAGCGGAGATAGCTGCTAGGTGTACTTGAAGTGAGTTAAAGAATAATCCTGAGTCAAGTAGGTAGAGGAGGTAGTTGACTATATTGGTCGGTGAACAGTTGGTTGGAATGATAGACTGTGTTCTGCACCGTAACACAAAGTGTTCCATTTGTTAAAATAGCAGTGCCTTGTATTAAGCTTGCGTGCCTCCTTGAGTATTTCCATGCACCTTTGGTCTAGGTTAAGGTGCCCAAATTCTGCTAAGTTCAGCTTCTGAGGGTATGGGAGAAGCCTTGTTCCCTAATGCTGGGTCAACTGGTTGTCCGTGCAGGGTAGTATCACGGGAGGACACCGGGACCTCATTTGTAAGTGTGAGAACCAGGTCTGGCAGGCCCACATTGGCGCTATCAGGATCAGTTTTACTTTTTCATAGTGTAGCTTGTGCACTATTTTGTTCAGAAGGGGTGTTGGGGGGGTGGGGTGCGGAGGGGAAAAGGGGAGCATATGCAAATTTCCCCAATGTGCATTCCCCTTGGATTCTTTCTGGGGAAACCTGGACACGTAATCTTGGCATTGTGCAGTCTCTTGGGTCGCGAAAAGGTCTATTTCTGGGAACCCCCAGTTTGAGAAGACATCATCTAGCACGTCTGTGTTTAGTTGCCATTTGTGCTTTGAGGGTAGCATTGTACTCCTACTTAGCATGTCTGCCAGTGAATTGAGTTCCCCTGGAACACAAACTACTCGGAATATGTTGTGATGTAGTGAACACCGCTAGATGTTCTGGGCTAGTTTGGACAGCCCTGGAGAATGTATCCCTCCTTGTTTGTTTATGTAAAAAATGGCCATGGTGCTGTCAGTGAGGACTAGAACTGTTTTGTGAGCTAGCTGAGTCTTGAAGGCTTGAAGTGCCCTGAGAACAGCTAACCGTTGGGAAAGGTTGATACATTTCCTGGTCAGTGCTTGTATCCACAAGTCTTTAGCAGTATGGCGAAGGATGTGAGTGCCCCAGTCATAGGCGCTTCTGTTGTGCGAGTGGCCTCGATCGCTGGTGTGTGGAAAGGTTGTCCCTGTTACACCACTGTAACGACTGAACCAGAGGTTGCAAAACCACCACTAGATTGTCCCACAACCTGCTTGCTTGCGACCATTGTTTCTCTAGCCACTCTTGCATTGGATACATGCGCAGCCTGACATGAGGCACTAGGTAGATGCAGGAAGTCATTATTCCCAGCAGGCGCATTGCCTTTCGTACCGTTACCTGAATGGATACATACTGAGGTGTTTGAAACAGCATGTTCTGGACCCTCTCTTCGGAGGGGTAGGCTAGCCCAATGTCTGTTTTGATTAGTGCCCCCAGAAATTGCTTTACTTGGCTGGGCACTAGACTTGAATACTTCACGTTTATGGAGAAACCCAATTGGAACAGCAGATCGATTTGTTTGCTGCATGTTTTGAAGGCACCTCTGGGGAGAGTGCCTGGTAATTTGCCAGTCATCTATGTAGAATGATAGCACTTTAAATTGGTAGTGCTTGTTTCCCAATTTGCATCTGAGGCATTTTTTGTGCGCTGGCAACATTGAAATATGAAAGTATGCATCTTTAATGTCCAATGCCGCCATGTAATCTCCTATCTTTAATAGTGGGATGACTTCCAGCAATGTTGTCATCCTGAATTTTTGTGGTTTGACATACGTGTTTGCAGAGCGCAAGTCCAGCACTGTGCACATTGTTAGATCTTTATACCTTGATTTTCTTCCATGAAGGGAACCAGCTTGATGGCTCCTTTCTGTAACAGGATTTTGATCTTCTCCTTGAGGATGTCGTGGTGTGAGGTGAATGGTGGCGAGGTGCTTCTAGGAACTCCACAGAGTATCCATTGGCCACTGTATCTAAAACCCAGCGGTCTGATGTTATTCCCTCTTATTGCTGGGTGAAGAGTGTTATGCGACACCCGACTGGGGACACATGGGAGGGAATGTGGATCAGCACGTCATTTGGCAGCAGGAGCTGCTGCCCCTCTATTTCTTGCACTCCTTGTCAGGAGGTGCTTCAGAGGCTGAGAGTGGAAAATCGGCTCTCTTCCTTGTAGCGGTGACCACCAGGGAGTCCGGCTTATTGTGACCCCTGATGTAGAGAGGATCTGAAGCAGAGGGCATGAAAAACTTTTCCACCAGTCGGCTGAACACTCCAGTAAGGGATGGGGTAGACCGGGATGGAGAGACCCTTTTTTTTGATAGCGGGACAGGATTTGTCAGTGTTTATGCCAAAGTGGTGAGCAGCCTTCTTCAGCAGCTCACTGTAGAGAGGTTTGAAATGGGAGGAGTGACTTCGCGCAACTACGGAGGGGTCAACAGGTCGACAAATATGAGGTCTGGGTCGTCCTTGTCCTGCAACTAGGGATCATCACCATCCTGACCGGGGTCGCCTTGATCATTTGTCCACATGTCCTGGTCAGCTTGTGTGGACTGCATGTCCCCAAAAAGAGAACCTTGTGAGGGCTCCCCGGGAAGTAGGGCTGGGGGAGGAAGAGAGGGTGCAACTGGCACTGGAGAAGGTAAAGGAGGCTTTGAAGCAGGGGGCAGCTTGCTCATAAAGTCCACAAAGAATGACATTTTCCCCATGATGTCCTCCAACTGTGACTGGGTCCACGGGGTAGCAGACAGGATGGAGCTTGGTGCAATAGGGGTGACCTTTGGCACAGGAGATGCCTCTGCCAGACAAGGGGCGTTGGGTGTGTCCTTGGGGTTCTCCCTAGGGTGCTTCTTATTAAGGGCGGAATCCAGGTGTGAATAATTCTTCATTAGTCTCCAGAGGTGTGAGAAGACTGTTGACTGTGGCAGAGAGCTCCCTATGGTGTTTATCTGAGTGTAAGTGTGATTTGTGCTTTTGTGACAGCTGTTTAATTGTCTCTGCCTCAGCCGCTGAGCTGTGTTTATGCGTACCCTTTGCCAGAGTGTGTGCATTATCGCCATGTGGCAAATCCATAGGTGGAACCACAGTGGGCGCGGTCGGCGTGAGGCCGGTGGGCTGAGAGGTGCCAACCGACAGTGTGTGGTCCTCCGTCGACTGAGGTGTCGAAGGACGGCTTGGGGGTGTGCGCCTATGAGAAGAAATGTGTGCGGGCAGGCTGGCGTTGCCAGAGGCCTTCCTCATAGCAGCATGCTGCGACTGCTTTTCAAGGCTAGGGACAGGCATGTGGGAACTAGACAGTGCTGCTGTAGTGTCTTCGAGATCTGAATCAGTCACGGATGCCTCAGACTTTATGATCTGACTCGAAGATACTGGTGGCAGTCTCCTACTCTACAGACACTGTGTATGTCACCTACCTTTTGGGTCTGTGCTCCTTTAGGGTCTTGGGCTAAAAGAGCTTGCACACAGCACAACAGGATTCGAGATGGTCATGTGGAAGGCAGTGGTTACAAACTCTGACTACCCACAGGAATTTCATGTTGTTCTTAGGGCAAAACTTAAAGGGAGGGCGCTCCATAATGCAGAGCAGACAGAGAGGCAGCAAGATTAAGGTTGTAGGGGCAGTAAATAGGGGTATGCATTCTCTGAATAAGAAAGTATCAGTCCCCCAACTCTCCCTACTGGTTAGGCCGAAGTCAGGTGTAGGCCAAAGCCTGTTGTCGGAGCAGACGTCTGGTTCGGAAGCTGGAATAAGTTGTCGAGAAGCTTCGGGTATCATCTGTCGAATTATTCCATCAAACGCACATTTTAAAGAATTTAAACTTTAAAGTAGTGCACAGCTATGGACTCTGCTAAATAACGACTTGCCACAATGGTGGAAAGAAATAATCTGAGGGACCTCAACGTGTGAGGGATCATGGGTACAGGGTATGTCACACTAGGGATAGTATTACAGTCACACCCTGTCGATGTCCCTTTTTGAACTTTGAAAATTTCATGTGCAATACTCTGCAACTTCCACTAGATGTCAGCCTGTGCCAAGCAAAGCATATGATTCTAAGCACATCCACAAGCCTCAGAAATATATATCACTACGATTATCACATTTGGTAGTGGCCCATCCATATTGCTCCTGCTTTCGAAGAATGGCAATAAGTGTTATATTAATAAGAAATTAGTCCTGAGCCAATGCATTATCAAATGCTGTGGTATGCACATTGAAGGGGAATTAGATGTTAAGATAGCGGGTTATTAAGTGCTTACTGCTGAAATCTATGAATGATCTGCACGTGAGGTCTGACTCCAAGCAAGGTCTACTCAATTTTGTATTCTTCTGAGGTCGACAAAAAGGTACTACGTTTGGTTGCCAAGTAATCATTTTGTTAGAGTACTTTATTGAAAATGCTATACAAGTAATGGATTATTATAATTGTCTAGAACATTGATTAATCCAAACAAAGGCTCAGAATGTTGTCATTGTATTAAATTAGTTTTACTCTTAAAAGTGAATTCTGTGACTCTTATTCAACTTCATAAAAGCCAGTTTAAAAACCATGACCAAGTGTTTGCTTCCTATCTTATTTTATACTGGCATGTCTGAAGCTGAACGAAGAACAAGTTACTTACTCTCTTACCTGGCAACGTTCTTTCAGTGGGATGGTCCAATGACGTATTCCATATCTATGACAGTAATCACCACAGCTGTGCTGCTTCGGAAAATCTTTTGGCGTCTGCGTCGATGACGTCGATACGCCGTCCTCGAGGGCATCCGTCGAGCCGACGTCACCGGATGTTATAAGTAGGACGCACGACGCCCGTAGCCTCAGTTGTAGTTTTTTTCCCCGAGAACGTGTGGCAACAATCTACTGCCAGTATGATCACAGAAAGCTTTGCGGAAATGTAAGCTGCAATCGCATAAGAAATTCTGTAGCGGGGTAGGCAGGGAGGGAGCAATATGGAATATGTCATCGGACCATCCCATCGAAGAACGTTACCAGGTAAGAGTAACTTGTTCTTTGAGGGGATTGGGTCCTCGGACGCATTCCATATCTATGACAGACTCCCAAAGCAGTACCAATGTAAAGAGGTGGGAAAAGAATTTAGAATATACCAATTTAGAATGTCAAATCAAATTGCAGAGTAAAGGACCGCCTTGACAAAGGCCAGATCCTGCCCATGGGAAGAATCTAGGGAGAAGTGACGTACAAAAGTATGGACCGAAGCCCAAGTGGCTGCTTCACAGATGTTACGAAAAGGAACACCCCTCTGCAGAGCAATAGAGGCAGCCATACCCCTGGTCGAATGGGCCCATAAGCCAGCCGGAGGGTCCTTACCCGCCAGGTGGTAACATTCAGAAAATGCCAAGATAATCCATCTAGACAAAGTCTGCTTAGTCACAGCTTGTCCCAAACGCCTTCCAGCGTAACCAATAAAGAGCTGATCATCCACTCTGACCCGGGACATGCGTGAAATGTAGAAACTTAAAGCTCTCCTAGGATCCATCCTATGGAGCCTCTCCTCTTCCTTACCAGGATGTGGAGGAGGATAAAATGCCGGAAGAATCACCTTCTGGCTTAAATGAAATTCCAACACCACCTTCGCAAGAAGGGAAGGACGAACTCGAAGGACAACCCTGACCTTATAAAACACAGAGAAGGGTGGCTTGACTGAAAGTGCCTGTAACTCACTCGGAAGTGGCCGCAACTAGAAATACAGTTTTAAGGGTTAACAGTCTCAAAAGACAAGAATGCAAAGGCTCAAATGGAGCACCCATTAGAAACTTGAGAACAAGGTTCAAATCCCAACCGGGCACCTGGAAAGGTGACGGAGGGAACACATTAGTGAGCCCTTTCAGAAACTGAGAGAAATTAAAGGAATTTTAAAATAAGAACAGTCCTCAGATGAGCGCTTAAATATGGAAAGCACCGTCAGGTAACCTTTAACGGTACCCACTTGCAAGCCCCTGTGGGCTAAAGAAAGCAAAAAAGACAGAACCACAGGAATGTCACATGAAAAAGGATCCACATTCTGAACCCTGCACCAGTCGCAGAACTTACTCCAACGGCAACGGTACAGGGACTTTGTTGCCGGCCGTCTGGCCGAAAGCAACACCTCCATCACGTCTTCAGGGAGGTCCCAATCCTTATAACTCAACCTTCCAGAAGCCACGCATGAAGGTTGAGGGATCTGACCTCTGAATGGAGAACCTGACCCCCCTCCCGTGAGAGCAGATCGTCTCGCTAGGGAAGACGACGTGGAGGGCAGATGGACAAGTCGAGAAGGTCCGAATACCACGTCCTCCGGGCCCATGCCGGAGCAATGAGGATCATCCGGGAACCGAACCTCCGCAACACTTGCGGGATGACGGGGATTGGAGGAAACGCGCACAGCAGTGGGAAGGACCACTCCACTACAAACGCGTCTCCTAAGGCTCCTCTTGGAGTAAATTCCTGCAAGCAGAACCTTTTGCACGTCCGGTTGACACTGGAGGCGAAGAGATCCACTTGAGGGGTCCCCCAAAGGGCGAACAGCTCCAGGAGAATCTCCTGAGCCAACTCCCACTCGTGAGAGATCACGCTGTGCCTGCTCAGAGCGTCCGCCGTCGCGTTTTCGTCTCGAACCAGATTAACTGCAGAGATCGAAATGTCCTGCTGGATGGCCCAGAACCAGAGCTGCATCGCCTCCCAGCACAGAGGAAGTGACCCTACCCCCCCTTTTTGTTGAGGTAGTGCATGGCCACTGTGTTGTCTGTCAGAATGAGGACATTCTTTCCTCGCACAGTCGGCAGAAAAGCCTTTAGGGCAAGCCCGACGGCCCTCAGCTCCAACAGATTGATATGAAGTCTGGACTCCGACGGAGACCAACGACCGCTGACTGTCAGCTCGTTGGCATGAGCTCCCCATCCCGTGAGGGACGTGTCCGTCACGATCATCACCTCCGGCCAGGGTAGCCAAAACGGAGCGCCCCTCATCAGATTGCCTTCGATGACCCACCACAGAAGGTCCCGGGCGACCGAGGGCGGCACCTGAACGGGGTCCGACATCCTGCCGGAGGACTGTGACCACTGGCGCTTGAGAGCCCATTGCAAAGATCTCATCCGCAACCTGGCCTCTGGCACCAGAAGAATGCAGGATGCCATGAGGCCGAGCAACCTCAAGAACTCTAACGCTGGGAGACTCTGGGCATGTTGAAACTTGTGCACCATCTGCAGAATGTGATGAGCCCTCACCTGGGGAAGAAAACACTGCCCCAGGGACGTGTCGAGCACTGGTCCGATGTACTGGAGCCGCTGGGTAGGTGTCACATGAGACTTCATTAAGTTGAGGGAGAAGCCTAGCTTGTGAAGGGAGTGGCAGGTGACGTACAGATGATCCAGGACTTGCTCGGGAGAGCGCACCCTGATCAACCAATCGTTCAGGTAGGGGTAGACATGAATCCCCCCTTTCCTGAGATGCGCTGCCACCACCACCATGAGCTTGGTGAAAACCCTCGGGCGGAGGTCAATCCGAACGGCAGAACCCGAAACTGAAAGTGCGAGTCGCCAACCGCGAACCTCAGGTACTTCTTGTGCTTGGGATGGATCGGCACATGAAAATAAGCATCCTTGAGGTCGAGAGACACCAACCAGTCCTGAATTTGAAGAGCCTGGAGGACTTGAGAAAGAGTAACCATCTTGAACTTGTCCTTCCTGAGGAGCTTGTTGAAACCGCGCAAGACCATGATGGGTCTCAATCCCCCGTCTTTTTTCGCAATCAAAAAATAAGGGGAATACCCTTGTTCCTCTCCGCTGTAGGCACCGGTTCTATGGTGCCTTTCTCCAGCAGGGATTGAATTTCCTGGGCAAGGAGCGGATGCGGACTCTTCAAAGAGAGATTCCCTGGTGGATTGTTGTGAGGTCTCTGCCAGAAAGGAAGACAGTAGCCGTGGGCTATGATCTCCAGAACCCACACATCTGAAGTAATGGCACGCCATTCTACAAGATGTTGCGCCAGCCTTCCCCCAACGGAGAAGCATGGGCCTCATAACTGAGCTGAAGCGGCTGCGGCAGTGCCTGAGGGCAAAGAGGCAACTGCTCACACGGACTTGGCACCTCGAGTACCTTGTTTTCCACCTCTGGGACTCCTACAGTTGCCCTTTTGACTTGCAGCTCCTCTCGATTTACTAAAGGACGAGTAATATCGAAAGGAACCTCACCTCCATTGCTGTCCCCTTGTTAGGGAGAATTCTCTGTTAAGGCTAATTTCCCAAACCTAGTGAGTCCCCCAGCAGCTTTGCTGGATTTTTGGGGTTTATTTTTTTCTCCTAAGAGTGAGACTCTTTCTCCCACTCTTAGGCATGATTTGAGAGTGTCCTTTGACTTTGTAATGTGTTTTAAGGGCTATGGGGTCTTTTACTCCATAGGGCTTCATGTGTTTTTGGTAAGTGTGTTACACAGTACCCTCAGTGCAGTAACATAGGGGTGTCATAGTGGCCCCCAAAACATAGACTCCATACCCTGGGACTGACTACTGTCTCCCAGGGCATGTAAAGTCACCATTGACTTTACTAGTCTTAAATTGTGAACAGAACCAGTACAAACCATTATATTGTGGAAGTACTGATAGGAGTAATTATATTGCCCCTGGGTATGTTTTTTGAGTTTCTGGCTGGTGGCAGTGGTTACCACGCGAAATATTCCACCGGAATATTTCCTATGGGATTTTCCCATTCATTTTAAACGCACCACTTTTTTGGTGCAATGTTAAAGATACCGCCGGGTTATTTATTTAATATTTATTCCCCGGTTGGGTCTTTTTGCCAGGACTCGGTTTTAAAATGGTGTTTGTGTTCGCCTCTGTAACTCCAACCCAAGTCGAGCCCTTTGTTCCACTTTTGGCGGGCTTCGCACAGAAGCCTCCAAAAGTGGTGCCATTCTGTCTGGGTCTAAAGGATGTGTGAGAGGGGGGAATAGGCACCCTGGACTGAGTTGCCTCGGCAACTCAAGTCGCACTCTTGTGTGATTGGCCCAGTGGTGAGCCGCCTGGCTCACCACTTAGCATGTTTGAGTGACAGCTAGGACTGGTGAATGGGGGTTTTCTGCATAAAAGCAGGGCTTTGGGGACTGGAACTTGAGAGGTCGCCACAGGACCTAAAGAATCCGAAGAGGGAGAAGCTGAGCCGACCTGCAACGACAACACCACCGGTGGAGCCCTGCTGAACCGACTCACCACTTCCCGACGACAGAGAAGATCTTCATCCTGGAGATTCTTCTTCCTTTGAACTGGTGGGGTTAACCAGTTCACCCTCTTTTCGCCTTCCTGGATCGTCTCATGGTCGAATCGCCCGTGCCAAGCACCCTGGCGGCCGGATAGCCACGCTTCAACACTACCGCGAATAAAAGGGTAGTACCTTTTAACCGGGAAACTCTGCGGCTGGTTTCTTCCCTGGACGAAGCACCTACTTGCACCCGCTGCCAGGAACAACTGCCCCCGCTGGAGCTTTCTCACCATTTCAGGTACTGTGTCCCGCCTGGTCTCCCTTGCAACAGACTGTTCAAGGTGTCCCATAAATCCTTGACTCTCTATCCTGGGGTGACCTGGGACCTGTTAACTAACTTTTCTGAACTGATCCAACTCCTTTTGAACTATTTGCAAAGACTTTTAAAGAGTACTTCAACTGTATGATCTTGGGAACATTCCGCCTTGCTCTCTCCAAGAGTGGGCCTGGCCTATGAACTTTCTTGCTCTACAGTAGACTCTGCCTTTCTTGACTTGCTGGGGTTCTTTTAAAAGTATTGGTATTGTGTGCTTTCCTAATTCTGCCTTTTCCCTCCCTTTTTAAATAATTATTGGAGTGCCATCTTGGTTAAGCGCTCACCTCTGTATTGATAATAAGTGGTGTTCTTTCCCTAAGACTTGTCGAATAATTAATCAGCAAGGTGTATATATTTCTAGTGACTGTGTTTGAACTTGCTTGACATATTAGTGCCAGTGTATTTTTAGAAGTGTGTTTTTAAATAAATAATTAAATACTTTTATACCCAAGCTCTGGTCAGTGTTTGCTTGTGCTACTGTATTTTTGTACCTAATGTGTATACCCTATATACTGCCTAACTCTTCTTGAGAGAAGTCTGACTGCTCAGCCACAGCTACCAGGAAAATCTGGGTGGTACAGACTGCTACCAATTGAGTTTACTGCCAACACCTGTAGTCTTAAACTTTTTGCAGTGGTCCCTAAGGGAACTGCACAGGTTTCTGCCTAACACCCCTAGGACGAAAAGGCAGAGGTTGGCGAACGGCAGCGCCCAACGACTTCGCTGCAGCTTTGGAGGTCTGCAACCTCTCAAGACTCTCGTCAGCCTTGCTGCCAAAAAGATGTTCACCATCAAAGGGTATGTTGAGGAGCCAGGCTTGCACATCAGGAGAAAAACCCGACTTCCACAACCATGCAAACCTGCGCATTATGGTGCTCGCCGCCATGGACTGGCTGACGGAATCAACCATGTCCAGACCCGACTGAACGGATTCACACATGGCATCCTTGCCATCCTGCACAATAGCAAGGAAACCATCACATTCCTCCCCTTTGGGAATATGATCATCCGCTAAGGAAATACAGTTCCACGGAGTGTGCGTGAAACGCGACAAGGCACAAACGGAGTTGGCAGCCTGAAGCGCCATGCCCCCAGAAGAAAATAGCTTCTTCGCCCAGCCGTCAAAACATTTGTCGTCCCTATCAGGAGGGATGGTAGGGTTCGACATTTCAAAAAAGGTAGCAGGCGCTCCTCTCCAGAAAGAACATGGCATGATAACCTGTTCTGAGATGAGAGTTTGCAGCACACGCTTTTTGCTCACTGTACCTTTCACAGATGGGAAATACCATTTGCATATCAGTCTTTGTCCCGCCCACATGGGCAGTCCAGCACCGAAATGCTATCGCAATGCCTCTCTGAACAAGAGTACCAAAAGCAACCCCATACACGTGTTTCAGCCTTGTTGGGCCTCATCAGTGAGGTGAAGCTGGTGGTACTCTTGTTCAGAGAGGAATTGCCATAGCATTTCGGTGCTGGACTGCCCATGTAGGCGGGACAAAGACTGATATGCAAATGGATATTTCCCATCTGTGAAAGGTACAGTGAGCAAAAAGCAGATGGCTGCGAACTCTCAATGTGGTTAACAACCACTGAACAGGTTATCATGCCTTGTTCTTCCGAGAGAGGGGCGCCTGCTACCTTTGTTGAATGGTAGGGTACGACGCCTGCTTTGCTGGGGCTGTAGCCGCCTGCACCACCAAACTCCCTGGAGTAGGGTGTGTGGTCAAGTAGCAGGGGTCGCCACTAGCTGGGCAATATTTCTTCGGCAAGGACTTGCTCATTGCCGGGAGACTCTCCAGAGAAGACCAAGCCGCAGCCACCCTTCTCTGCAAGGCCATATGGAATTGCAGCACCGGGTCAGTTGGAGGACCTTGGTCCAGGATATCAGTCAGGTCAGCCTGCTGAAAATCCCCAGGGGGGGCAGACCACCCCAGGTAATCCGTGACCCTTGACATGAGGCACCGTTATGAGGATTTGGCATGCGTGCCAGGATCCGGCCGACCAAAGTCCACCTCCGGAGAGGTGTCAAGACCACTGGCATCGTGCAGCGACTGACGCAGGTCCTCAAGTTTACTATGACCAGAAACAATGTCATCAGGAACCTCTGCAGGAACCTCACCTTTCTCAGACCCCTGATCCACCTCAGAAATATAATCCATAGGCTGGAAGGAGGGTACAGAAAAAGGCACAAAGACATGTTTAGCCTTGGCCAGCACCTTCCTGGGGGTGCCACCGTGCCACGGGGCACCTCCGACAAAGCCACCTCGAAAGGCGTTGAGGGCGTTGATAGAATCGGCGTGTCTCTCGACAGCCTGGGCACCGATGGCATCGACGACTTTCTCAGAGGCGGGGCCTCGAGAGAGTCCGTCGACGACCTCGGTGCCGCCGGCATTGATGTCTTCCTCCAAGACTTCACAGGTCCTTGCTGTCTCGAGGGCATCGAGGACCGGGACCTGGAACAGGCATGTCTAGAGCAACCATCCTTGTCCGACCGGGACCTCGAAGTCGCCTGGTGGTCGCGACGACTGCTCGTGCCCGAAGGCAGATGAGCAGTATCTCTAGCACGGCCACGACTGGCGTCCTCAGACGGCGTGGACGGACCGAAGCCCTGCGATTGAAAAATCGCCACCATCTCCCTTCGGAAGGAATCCCATTCCTCAGGAGTGGAATACTTGTTGGGACAAGCAACCCGCCGATGGGTGGAATCCTGGGAAGAGGACGGGGAAGTCGACCTGTGACGGTGCTTCCTGGAGTGCCTTGGAGAGGCAGAGGAATGGTGGGACCGACTCCCAGACCGAGAACCCACGGACTCATGACAACGATGCGTAGAGTCGCTCCTCGAATCGTCCGTGGAAGGACCAGTGGAAAGCGACTTCTGGGGTTTGGCCACCTTACCGACCGACAGCTTCTTCTTACGCTCCCGCAAGGCCTTCGATGTGAGTGACTGGAGTCGACACAGTCCGTATCATGGTCCTCCCCGAGGCACCAGAGGCAAGCGTCGTGCGTATCCGTCAGCGACATCTTGGTCCCGCACACCCGACATTTCTTAAACCCGGACCGCGGGGTCGAAGAAGCCGAAGACTACATACAAACTCAATGAAGAAACAGGTTCGAAGAACCGAAAGAACAGGATTCAGTAGAATCGAGGCGCACCGAGATCTTCGAAGCGAACACGTTCGTGGAAAAAACAGAACTGAGGCTACGGGCGTCGTGAGTCCTACTTATAACATCCGGTGACGTCGGCTCGACGGAGGCCCTCGACTACGGCGTATCGACGTCGACGCAGGAGGCAAAAGATTTTCCGAAATATATAGATATGGAATACGTCGGAGGACACAATCCCCTCGAAACTGGGTTTTTAATGCACTGGCAGAGGTGATCGCACCATCACACACCTTGCTGGGAACAAATTGGAAGGGCCTTTCTTCTTGGACTGCCTGTAGTAGCTCAGATTTACAAGTCATATTTTGAGTAAGGGGTCCCTGCACAACCTCATTTCCCACTTTTCACTTTAATTGACTAAGCATATTCTTGCAGATCCTAGAGCTAGACATAGTGAAAATATGTAGACTTAGCTTTGCATCTTGCCGTGATTTTGCTAGTAATAGGTATACCTAAAATGAGAGTGTACATTGTGTTATGGCTACCCACTTCAAGCTGTATTACTCATTAGAACCCTGGAACGATGAATAACCCTTCCCCATTGGTCAATTTTCAGGCTATACAAGCCAGTATGGCCTCACAGTTTTCTTATAGCCTGGAGTTTACGTATAGTCCGCAAATTTGACATTTACTTTCATTTTTCAGCTCGGAAAGCTGTGAATTTACAGTGCATCGCCCCCCTCTAGTAGCCTCATTTAAATTACATTTTCATTCAAATACTTTTTGTCCTTTTTTTCTGTTTGTTCGTTTTGTTAATGAAAAGAATAATGCACTACAAGATAAGCATGACAATTTTTTTGTGTTTGGCCATTGGTTCCAATAGCTTTATAGAGCTCGCCTTCGGGCTGTAGCATCACTATGTCCCTCATAGCTCGCTAAAGGCCCTCGCGGAGAATGACACAAACATCTCTTCAAGTTTTTCATAATCAGTTTTCTTCTTTCTGCTGACATCCCCTCGATTAGTTCTGTGCATGTTCATTAGGAAAGAAACATTTGCATAGGGAAAAGTAGGTGAGAAAAGGATGGGCAGACACCAATGGGAGAAATGAAAAATAAACACTGAGCAGGTCTGTGCTAGAAACGAGACGCGTTTCGGCTAAGCTTTTATTAGCTCTGAAATGGCAGCAGCTGCCCTATGAATCGTACCATTATTCTGTTATAACATCTATGGTTACAGCTCAGTGTGAGGACCCTGTAAAAAAGCGAGGCTTTGGGCACACCTAATACCCCCCCCCCCCCACACACGCCACCTCCTTGTGACGGCCACCATGAGCTATGCAGTACATGACTCATTGTAAAAGAGGGAGGGTGGAGGGATGTCAGGGGATTGCTCAGGAATTATGATTTTTTTTTAATGAAATGTCCAACTGGCGGGGCGAGGGTAGCTTAGTTTGAGGTTGGGATGCAAGGGAGGGGAGCGTTGAGGGAGACATGGTTAAAAGCCATTGTTGCTCCTCTGATAATTTACTCACCGTAGTGACTAACATACTCCGAGTCTATAGTCCCCTTTCCTCCATACTGCATGGGCATCCCTCGCTAGGGGCGGGAGACGGAACCTTTTTCACGAGAAAAAACCTTCCCCTTTAAATTTAGAGGGGCACAGCCCTGGGACCATGCACTCCTGACTCCGCCCACCGGTGCCACTCCTCAGTCCCCATTGACGCGTCAACAATATCACCATTGCCTACTGACACCAGTTTTATTAGGGGGGAGGATGGTGGGATGTATGGAGGAAAGGGGACTAGGAGTACGTTAGTCACTACGGTGAGTAACTTATAATTACTCCTGCGTCCTGTCCCCTTTCCTCTATACTGCATGGGCGTTTACAACTGAATGTAGCCCCAGGGTGGAGAGGTGACCCTCCTTAAGAAAACAAGTTCCTTAGTACTGCCTGTCCGAAGGCCGCGTCGGACCTAGAGCCAGCATCTAGACAGTAGTGCTTGCAGAAGGCCGAAGGAGTAGCCCATGTGGCCACCCTGCTGATGACCTGCCACAGGACATGTCTCTGGAATGCGGCCGGCGTGGCCTGGGCTCTTACAGTGTGGGCCTGCAGGTTAGCTGGAAGCGGTTTATGCTGCCCCTTATAGGCCTCCTTAATGTGGCCTGGGCTCTTACAGTGTGGGCCTGCAGGTTAGCTGGAAGCGGTTTATGCTGCCCCTTATAGGCCTCCTTAATGGCCGAAACCATCCGCCTTGCTATATAGGCCTTGGAAGCCTGATAACCCGGCCTTGACCCCCCCTGTTAGGCAGAAACCTGTGCAGTTCCCTCTGGGACCACTGCAAAAGATTTAAGACTACAGGTGTTTGGCAGTAAACCCACTTGGTGGCAGTCTGTACCAGACAGATTCACTTGGTAGCTGTGGCTGAGCAGTCAGACTTCCCTCAAGAAGAGTTAGGCAGTATACAGAGTATTCACAATAGGTCAAAAGGAACACAGTAGAACAAGCAAACACTGACCATAGCTTGGTGTAAAAGAAATATAATTATTTATTTAAAACCACATCTAATAAAACACACAGGCACTAATATTAAGCAGTTCAAAAACACGGTCACTAAAAGATAGACACTCCCTTAAAAGAATATTAAACAAGTCTTAAGTCAAGCCCCACTTATTTTCAGACAGCGGTGTGCGCTTAACGCAGATGGCACTCTAATAATTTGGTTTAAAAGGGAGAGAAAGGCAGAGTATAAATTGAAACAGATCCCAACACTTTCACAAGAACACAGCAAGAGAGGAAGGCAGAATCAAACCGTGAAGTTAGAGTTCAGAAAGCCGGATCCACTTTAAGAGGATCAGAACGAAATGTGTCCAAGGTCACACGGTTGAAAAGTGCACAAAAGTCTCAAAAAGGTTCAGAAAGAGTTGGACCAAAAGAAAGGGACCAGTTAGATGGTCAAGGCGGCCAGCCCAGTCCAGAAGGTTAAGGGATTATTATTACCTTGTAGAAATCTTTAGAAAGGGAGGCCTGGCGGACACAGTACCTTAAAGTGGTGAGAATACTCCAGCGGGGGCAGTTGTTCCTGGCAGCGGATGCAAGTCGGTACTTCCTCCGGGGGAAGAGAGGATCTCGTCAGGGAGGAAGACAGGAGTCCGTTGCACTGCCAGGGAAGGAACCAGCCGTGGAGTTCTCAGTTAAAAGGAGCTGTCCTTTTATTCGCGGTCCAGTGTTAAGTGGCTATCCGGTTGCCGGGGTGCTTGGCACGGGCAATTCGACCACAAGACGTCCTGGGATGCGAGGAAAAGAAGGTAAACTGGTTGTGCCCACCAGTCAGGGGAAGAAGACTCACCAGCAGGGAGATCTTCTCTGTCGTCGGGAAGTGGTGAGTCGGTTCCGCAGGGCTCCACCGGTGGTGTCGTCGTAGCAGGTCGGCTCAGCTTCTCCCTCGTCGGATTCTCAGGTCCTGTGGCGACTTCTGAAGTTTCAGTCCCCAAAGCCCTGCTTTTATGCAGCACACCCCCATTCACTCAGCCTAGCTGTCAATCAAACATGCTAAGTGGTGAGCCGGCCGGCTCACCACTTGGGCCAATCACACAAGAGTGCGACTTGAGTTACCAAGGTAACTCAGACCAGGGTGCCTAAACCCCCTCCTACACCCCCTGTGGTACCCAGACAGAGTGACACCGCTTTTGGAGGCTTCTGTGGAGAAGCCCGCCAAAAGTGGAACAAAGGGTTCGACTTGGGTTGGAGTCACAGAAGAGAACACAAACGCCATTTTAGAATCGAGTCCTAGCAAAAAATACCAGCCGGCGAATTAATATTAAATAAATAAACCGGCGGTATGTTCGAGGCTATGAGAATTAAATAATTAAAGTTGGTAGCCTCGAACAATGGGAAAATCCCATAGGGATATATTCGTGGTCGAATATAAAAAGTAGTATCCACTGCCACCAGCCAAAACTCGATCAGGGGGGACGGAGACGTGCCCCCTCGACTAACAGACCCTGGAGCAATCGAATTACCCTGACCAGTACGTCCACAATATGATGGTTTGTACTGGTTTCTGTTCATAATTTGGGACTAGTAAAGCCAATGGTGACTTTACATGCCCTGGGAGACAGTAGTCAGTCCAGGGTATGGAGTCTATGGTGGGGTGTCACTATGACACCCCTGTGTCACTGCACGGAGGGTGGTGTGTAACGCACATAGTAAAAACACATGAGACCCTATGGAGTAAAGGACCCCATAGCCCATAAAACATATTAACAGTCAAAGGAACACCATAAATCATGTCCAAGAGTGGGAGAAAAAGAGTCTCACTCTTGGCAGGAGAAAAAAACAAACTCCAGAAATCCAGCAAAGCTGCTGGGGGACTCACTAGGTTAGGAAATTCAGCCTAAACAGAGAATTCTCCCTAACACCCCCCCCCCCTCGAAGGTGACAAAGAGCATCCGACTTGCGGAAGCTCTTTGTACTGTCCAGATAAAATTTCAGAGCGCGTCTGACATCCAGACAGTGCAGCACCCTCTGAGCATCGTCCTTAGGATCCGCAAAGAACGTGGGTAAGACTGAGACTACCTTAGGCAGGAACACATGAGGCATTCTCAGGACCACCATGTAGGTAGTGTACGGTTCTGACAACACTAGCACCTGGATTTCGGTAACTCTGCATGCAGACGTAGATAATAAGTTATTTATATAGTGCCTTTATCCAAAGCCCTTTACAGAGCACATATTTACATCCACCAAGAGAGCTGTTTTAATGGTGACCAACCTAATGTCCGCAGATGCAATGGGTTCAAAAGGTTAGTGTGCCAGGGCGCCAAACACTACATTGAGTTCCATCACAGGGTGTGGTTTCTTGATGGGTGGGTAGAACCTGGTGAGACCCGCCAGATGTCGCTTATTCACCGGGTTGGAGGAAGAGAAGACTTACTCCTCCGAGTTCCGGTATGCTCCTATGGCTGCCAGGTAGGTGCAGCATTTATCTATTTGCACCCCCAAGTGTGCGAGGTGTGCAGAGAAGGATAGCACATCGTCCAATGTGCAAGTAAGGGGGTCGATCTCCTTAGAGTCCACCCAGTGACAGAACCTAGTCCATTTACTTTTGTAGTGGCTCCTAATAGCATTGCTCCTAGCGCCCTGAATGATGTCTAGGTTAGCCAGTGACAGCCCTAAATGCTTCAGTGTGATCTGCTCAGGAACTACGTTGCAAGGGTTAACTTCTGCGGTGCAGGGTGGATGACCCTGCCCCCCTGCTGTGATAGAAGGTAAGGTGGGACCAGAGGCAGGTGAATGGAGGGCCTGTCCGAGAGGCTGAGCAGCTCTGAGAACCATGGCCTCGCTGGCGACCACAGAGCTATCAGAATGATGCTGAGGTCACATGATTCTCTTATGTTTCAGATAACCCTGTGGACCAGGGGAGTGGGAGCAAATGCATATGCTGTCATGCTGTTCCACTGTATCTGGAAAGCGTCGCCCAGGGAGCTGGGGACCTGACCCTGGCAAGACGTGAACTGCGGGCACTTCCTGTTGGACCAGGTGGCAAAGAGATCCACCTGAGGATGCCCCCAACTGCTGAAGATCCCCAGCAGGACCTGATCGTTCAGTTGCCATTTGCAATTGTCTGCTCCCAGTCTGCTGAGCCTGTCCGCCTCCAGGTTGGACTCCAGCGGGAGGTGGATTGCAATCAAGTAGATGTTGTTCTGCAGGGCCCACTCCCACATGCTGACAGCTAGACTGCACAGAGGGGAGGGACCTGGTGCCACCCTGCTTGTTGATGTAATACATGCTGGGGAGTTGTCCATTTGAATGAGGACCCCCTCTTTCGAGCAGAAGATAAACGGCAGGAAAGCCTTGAGAGCGAGCCAGATAGCTGTCAGCTGCAGCCAGTTGATATGGGACTCCTGCTCCTGGAGGGACCAGACTCCATGGACGCTGTGGTTGTCGGGGTAGCGCCCCAGCCTTCCAGGGAGCAATCTGTGGTGATGGTGACTTGAGGTGCTGCCTACCAGAAGGGTTTGCCCGTCTGCAGGTTGCAGTCCGTGGACCATAAAACGAGGTCCTGGTGGAGAAAGGAAGGAATGCTGACAAGCGCTGCTTGGGAGCCCCACTCATGATTCCATGAGGCTGCGAAGTGCAGCTGTAATCTCCTCATCTTGAGTGAGGTACGGCCAGAAGGAACGCTGCCATGATACCCAAAAGATGCTAGTACCACCAAGCTGAGGTCACCCCTCTGCTGTGAAAATGACCTGTGGCCCTCTTGATGGTCATGATCTTGTCCTCCGAGGGGAGAACTCTCTCAGAGCTCGTGTCCCAGATGAGGCCCAGAAAAATCAGGCTGCAGCTGAGACTTCTTGCGGTTGCTCAAAAATCCCAGTTCGTGGAGTGTGATCGTGTGGTGAACCACCTCCGGGGATCTCGCCCTGAAGAGCCAGTCGTCTAGGTACGGGTAGACATGGTGACCTTGGGCCCCCGAGGAGGGCTGCCACTGCGTTCATAAGTCTGGTAAAGACACTGGGAGCTGAGTTGAGGCCGAAGGGAACCTTGTACTGGAAATGGAAGCCCATGATCAAGAACCGCAGAAAGGACTGATGAGGCTGCCAAATTGGGACATGTAAATATGCGTTCTTCAGATCCAGCGAGCACGTCCAGTCTCCCGCGCACAATGACTCCGCAATAAGCGCTGGCGTAACCATCTTGAATTTTTGAAGAGGGGGTGGGGAGGAGAGGTTCAGGGTGGAAAGGTCCAACAACTCTCAGACCAGCCTGGTTCTTCTTTTGTATGGTAAAAATCCTGGAGTAGGAGCCCAAGCCTCGCTGGGAGGCTGGGACTACGGGCGAATGAATTTCCGCCAACAGATCTGTGGGGGTGAGGGGTGGGAGGAGAGGAAGGAATCGGTAAGTGGTAACCCGTCGACACTACTGAAGGATCCAGCCCCCCCCCTTTCTGCTGTTTGCGCTGACTGGGAGAACGGTCAGGCTATCTCGTCCTCTGTTCTTGGAAGCCTCCGAAACCACCGAAAGCCCGTCCCTTGTCGGAGCATTGATGTGACTGGGTGTATGCCTTGGGAGTGATCTCCGTGAGGATAAAGACTTCACAGTTTGGGAACTGTTTTTCTTTTCATCTAGCGCCTCATCGGGGGTGGAATGAAAGAGGTTGCCACCATTGAATGGAAAGTTCAATATGCGTTCCTGGATGTCCGGGTTGAACTTGGCAGCCTGTAGCCAGGCAGTCCCTTTGCATGTCCGTGGCACAGCCTGAGGTGTGAATGTGCGCCATATGGTGGACTCCATGACGTCCTGCCCCACCAATTTAGCTTCTGCCAGGCCCGCCTTGAAACGTGCCTGGCTCTGCACCGGAAGCTCTGGGAGGAAGTCAGCTATTTCCTGCAAAAGCCTCTGATTAACGGCTGCCAGCATGGCATCTGTGTTGGATTGATAAAGGTGCAGTGAGGCTTGGAATAAACCTTCTCGTCGTAAGCCTCCAAGATCATCTCCTTGCCTAGAAGCGCTGAGGACGAGGTAGCCACGGACGACTGAGGCTTGGAGTATAGTGATGCCTCATCGATCACCGAACAGTGGCGTTGAGGGTGTGCGGACAGCATGAGTGGATCACCCTCCAATTGTCTATACTTGGCATTGAGGTGCTGATTGACAGGCTGAGCCGAATGGGGTTTAAGCCATCCCTTTTTGGCCAAGGCGACAACATCCTTCTGCATCGGGATCCCCGTTCTAGCCGCAGGGCGTAGAGTGAGGACCTCGGCCAGGACCCCCGCATCCGGTTGTTCGACATCGGGTTGAGGAGGCCAAACCTGAGAGCCGTTCATAAAAAGGCTTTGGCTGAGGACAGCGTGTCGTAGTCGTCCTCCTCGTCTATGTCCACCAGGGTGTCCGGTTGGTCCAGTGCGGGGGAAATGGGTGCTGGGCGCCGAGGGCTGCGCTGTAGGAACCAGAGCCGGTGGCTGCTGTGGAGGCTGGTGTGAAACCGCCTGAATTCAGGGAGACAGGGAAGCCAGAAACGTAGGACCCGGCATGGGAAGCAGGGGCTGCGCGAGGGCCTGAGGTGCTGGAGCCATGGGAGGAATGACTATGGGCGCCGGCGGTGGGACCCGAGGGAGCATATCCCTGATCACATCCCAAAGGATGGACCCTCTCTGCGGAGACCTCATGAGGAACCCTTCAAAAGACCTGTCCTCACAGGCTGGTAGGGTGGTAGGTAATATTGACGGAGTAGCGGGTGGCTGCTGGGGCCTGTGCGTACTCTGCCTTGTTGGCTGCGGGGTAAATCTGCCCTGAGATGCTGATGGATAAGCTGTAGGCCACGTAGCTGGTTCAGACCAGTCCCACTTTGAAACTGGTTCTCCCACCTGCTCCGCACCAGGGGGCGTTATCGGATGAGTGGCCATCTTGTATGGCACAGAAGGCATTTTGTCGGGCTGCGTGCCACGTGCCAAAGTCATGGTGCTCGCCTCACTGGGCCCAGCCTCCTCCATGACTTGGCGGTGGAGCATGAGACCTACCCTGTACCTCACGACAGGGCCTGGTAGGTGTGGAATCGACAGTAGTGCTGCGCACAGGCACCCCCACAGACATCTGTCTGGTACTAGGGCGTGGCCCTTTGGCTGGACACCCGGTAAAAAAACCTTGCGGGTCCTCAGCACGGTCCCCCGGAAGGATCCAAGGACCCCCTCGGCCTGACGGCCGGTAGCTGAAGTAGCCTCCATACTTGTGCTGGTTCCTCCCGCACTGGCGTTTCTTTCGGAAGGAGTCGCCCTTGCGGGGTGCAATGGAAAAAAGCACCTCTACCATAAGCCTCGACTTGTGTCTAATTCCTTCAAGTCTTCCAGAGGCAACTTGTCGAAGAGCTCCCTCCACCGAGCTAACCTGTTCTTCAGAGCGTGCAGTGTAAGCACGTCACACGCGGTACAACCCTCCCAGACGTGATCAGGGCCAAGGCAGCGGAAGCAAGAGCATGTAGGTCAGACGTAGAGAAGAGCCCTTCGCAGGCTGGACATCTGCTGAAGCCTGCTGACGTCGACATGCGCTGGGAGGAGCGCGGCACCAGAGGACCAAGTACCTGATTAAGACCAAAAAACAGAAGACAAATGACAGAAGAAAGTATCCGGGGAAGACTACGTGGTATTACAAGGCCGAAGCCAAACCCAGGAGCCCTGGTGAAAGCGGTCCGTTCCCGTCGATGCAGAAAAGGGGAATGGGGAGTGACACCGGTAGGCAGAGTCAGGGGAGCGCATGCTCCCAGGGCCGCGCGCCTCTAAATTTAAAGAGGAAGGTGTTTTTTTCTGGTGAAAAAGGTTTCCGTCTCCAGTCCCTAGCGAGGGATGCCGATGCAGTATGGAAGGAAAGGGACAGGACGTAGAAGTAATTGGAGGTAATGTGCAGTGTGTTATAATCTTACTTGTTGAAAACTCAATAAAAAGAAATCAAAACAAAAGAAGCTCTCACTTAAAACTAAATTTTTAAACAATGGAACCCATACAGGAGGATCAACCAGATCTAACTGAATTAAAATTGCCTAGCATGTTTTTGTGCCGATACAAAATACAAAAACACCTAGGGTTTTGCCAAACAGTTGGCAGATCACTAACATCATTCTGGCCTGACGTCTCACTTTCGCCAATTTCACTAAAGAATAAAAGTCAACAATTAAATCCCTTACGAATGGTCATTCAATAATTCTCGATAAAAGTGCGCACAAGAGTTCCTCCATAAATCACAATAGATCAGTGAAGCAATGTGGCAACTGAATGATAAGCAAATTAAAAACTTACCACAGACCCCACCAGTGAATACAAAATAAATTGTAGTTGGAATTGTAGCTCTATGAGAAGAAATTAAATAGATTTTGAATACCACAGAATTATTTCTAGAAGTAATACAACCAGTCCTTCAAGTGCTACACTTTGAAAGAGAAAATCATATATGAAAATAAAAACCTTAGGGTAGACCTATGGTGATGTTCAGAAAGAGAAATGGGGATGCACACAAAAGAGGGGATACAAACAGATGACTTTGAAGACCTGCTGCTTACAGATGAGATCCACTGCGTTTGAGAACTTCCACAAACTAGCAAACCACAGCCGAAGCACCCACAAGCGATTGGGCAAGGATCCATCTCCAAGGATGGTTGAAGTGCCAGACTTTTTTTCAATTATTTAGTCAGAGCAGAAATACAATGAATTACATATACATTCTTAACTTTGTTCTGGACCAACAATTTGGTGTTTCCTGATCCCACCCACTCAAATAAGGCATAATTTGCTCTAAAAGTCCAAATCGAACAGATTCAACGCCCTTAGTCTAGTTGGGCACGTCAGTATACTAATTTCTTCCAGAGCACATTCAAAGTGGTGCCCATTGCATAATACATTTTCGGTCTGTAAGTGATTTCAATCTGGCACACACCCAAGTCTCGCCCAGAATGTAGTGCGCAAATGAAACCCTTATTTATTTTTATCTATAAGTTCAATATTCTGAACGATATACCACTCATATCACACCCATCTGAGAATCCCCCCCAGTCACACTGAACCAGGAATCAGGGTAGTTTGCAAAGGTAAATATTTATGTATTTAAAATATAAATCACAATATATTTTAATAGGTCACAACAATCACAAATGGGGTGACAGAACACTGAATAATATCTTGAATGCACTAGGAATCAAGTAATGAGCACCAAAAACAATTGCAGCACAGAAAAGAATACTTTTAGATTGGGTTAGAACAGATAGCACTATGGTTAAGGGTTCCCCCTGCAACACCCCTCAACCCACCAAAAGGCAATTTAAATTGATGTGAGGAGAGAGCAGGTGCTCAGGTATTACGCAGATCAAACAGAATATCACTCCCACCTTCCCCCTTTAAACACAAGAGAAAAACGGAATTGACTTTTCGACTGTCAGTATGGCTTTGAAGTAGGCTGAGCAAAAATACCAAATGTGGTCACAAATGCTTAAATTATTATAGATTTCTATGGGAGCCGCTTTGGACAGATGCAAGCAAACACCAGCAATGATTTAATCAAAAGGAAACAGTTGGAATCTCAAAGTCAAAGCGGGAAATAATTTAAAGCTAATTCACACGAGTAAAACTTTTCAAAATGTCAATTCGCTGAAAACCTTTCCTTATGCGATTTTTGCTATAACTGGTCAATCACACTGTTTCACACTGCGGTTTGTAGTTCCAGAGATAGCCAAGGATGTTAGGTACAAGTGGGAGTTGAAATTTCGTTTCTATCTTGAAAACTGAAGGAATTGTATAGGTTTTCGTGAGAGGCGTTTTTGCAAAATAGGCGCGAAAATGGGAAGCAAACATTCGGGAATAAAAATGACAGATAGGTTTTCTTATATTATATTAAGGACTACAGAAATGAGAATGCCACACAGGAATCAGTTATTCACGGCCGATCATAACTCTATTCATGCGTGATACTCTAGTTTCCATTTGGTTTGGGAATTACTTTTCTTAAATCAATAAGGAGGTATGGTTTAGTAACACAGATGAGAGAAAAGTCAGCGCAAGGACAGTTCTAACAATAATATGGTTCTGAATTAAAGATGGGATGGGTTTGAGATTGGGATCATACAATGCAGATATATTATGGGTTACTGTTCTTCCTATTAATACTAACAGTCCTTTGTAAATAAATTGGACCGTCAGTTCTGGTCACTGAATTAGGTCTGGTCTACCGGCACAGGGCACTTTTGGAGGGATTTGGATCAGCGGCGCAGTTCCGGTCAATTTTGGCCTACACCTCAGACTAGATTTGGAAGGGTCCCTTCTGGTTACTGGACACGGTAGACAGCCGGATGCAAGTTTTCAGCGGGCAGGCCTAATGGTAGCCAGCTAAACTGAATTAAGATCAAGTCCCTTCAAGTTTGGGATTTTTGCAATTGGTCAGGCTAGCAATAATTTTGCAATGCTAGAATCTGGAATCTGCAAAGAAATCTGGATCTCTCAAAGAATTCTGGAGTCAGCTACAAAATGAAGAGTTCTGGAATAAGGTGCTGTGCGAACATCTGGATGGGTTCTGGAAGCAGTGTGTTCTGGAAGCAGTCTCTCTGGAAGCAGTGCGTGTCTTTGTGTAGTCAAAATCCTATATTTATCCATTATAAATTTGATGACATGGGCAGAACTTCAAAACACCCCCCCCCCCCCACATGTCTGAGTAGCTACAGGCGTGCGCTTTGTTTTGGTTGGCAGCCTAAACAGAGCGAGCATTTTATGACAGGATTTAGGGACTCCCACCTGGATTTTTACCCAAAACATACTTTTGCTCAAATGTACATTTCTACCATTATGTACCCTCATAAAATTAGACACATTTTTCACATTTGATTGTCTACATTTATATTCAATTTCCGTCTTTGTGAGAGCTGTATTGGTCATTCTATGGATTTTTATCAGTTTTACCCATAACACTTTGGATTAATCATATCTAATTTGACACATCTCTGGGCGCTGATCAGTGGATCGTGTACATAAAATGTTATGCTTGCAACATTAGTAGTTTTGCCACAATCAGTGTTTTAGTGTATCTTTGGTCCCTTATGTAATAAGAACTCCTACCACATCTTCAACTGTCTAGCATGAGTTCAGAATTATAAGTTTGTATTTTTCACTTGTCTACTTATTTTGGCTGTCATGTTAAATGTCAAAGTTATGAGGCAAAACAAGTAATTTCCATTCAAAATCCAGTCCAGGTTTTTTTTTTCTTGCTTCCAACGTGAGAAGATGGCCAGTCCTTTGAAGTTCACTGAGAAACCTCCCCCACATCCTGCTCCTCCTTGCAGAGACGAATTTGCAGCATGTCCTTTGTTCTTTGGTCAGCCCGCAGACGAATGTCTAATGCAGCCCTATTGAGTGGCTTGCTGGGATTATGCGTGAACCATTAACAGCCATTAGCCTTCCTGTTCTCGAGGGACGTCAACGGAGATGTCAGTTTTCCCAGGCCAGGCCCCGTCAGATCAGAGTTCACATGTGGATTGGCTTCAGACTGGATTCCTATACATTAAAAATCTTTTCAGTTCACATATAAAACATAAGCCCAGTGTATGAAGGATTTAAACCTTTTAAAAGAATTAGCCCTTCACCAACCTACTTGAAATAGTGGATTTTGCAATTTTTCAGGACAAAGAAAATACATTTAAGCTAGGTTTTACAGCCAATTTCTTTAGGCAGCTGTTAGGCTGTGATGCCTGCATTCCTCCGACTGCTTGGATGATCCATGATTCCAGCACACTTTCCTTTCAATAATTCACTGGGGGAAAATAACTGAACTTAGCGCCAAAACAGCACTTTGAAGATTGCCATTGATTAGGAAATTGTGTTTAGGGGCATTTTTGGATTTTAGCCATTCGGTGGGCTTGTTTCCAGTGACAGATGACAGCAGTGATGACAGATGACAGCAATGATGACAGATGACAGCAATGATGCCTGCTTTTACACCACTTTGCCGGTGTATGTGGCAGGGCATGCAGCTCTTTTGGTGGGTTATGAACTCTGCGCAATTTTGCAGACTTAATGCATACATGGGTTATTGCCTCCATTCTTGGCAATTTCCTTTTCCCATTGGCAAAGGGGTGCAGTGTGACGCAGTGACGTGGATAAAAATACTCCACAGGTCTTTTATTATGTATGGCAGCTGTGATATTTTTCATGGCTATTATATCTTTGATGTGCATGTAAAAATGACAGATGGCTGCGCACCCTTTGAGAGCATTGGGATGGCTTGTTTGTCTGCTAGAAGCAATAAAGGTTCCAGCCTACCATCCTGTGGCCTTCCTCTTTCTGCAGATCCGAGTTCACCCGCATCAATATAAGTGCAACATCTTCCGGGATTTACCTGCCTAAAATGCTCAATCTTGAAACATGCAGCCAGCCAAAAATGTTTTCTTTCAGCCATGGCCAAAATATGTGTACTAGTGTACCCCTTTGGCCAGGCCACATCCTCAGCAAATGCTATCCCTGCCTTTTGGAAAATAGGAGAGGCGATTGGAGCAGGGCGCAGATTTGCATATCCTACTGAAGGTTTCTTCTCTATAGGTTTTATGTATCTGGCACATTTTCTTTTTCCACTTAAATTTGATTGAACCATTTCCGAACAAAGAAGCAAATAGAGAACATTAGAACAATAATTGCTATACCGACGCTTCCATTAGAAACCCTCTCCCCACCCTCTCCCACCCCCCGCTCAAGGACCAACCGTATAACACATTAATGGAGACTCAAGGTCCACACAATCAAGGGACCAATACACCACACGATTTGACACATTAGGCTCAAACAAAAAAGGAAATAAACTGACAGATACTGGGAGGAACCCGCCCCATGAGAGTTAAACCAATCCATGAATGTTCATACTCTCATCCATTCACAGCTCTTGTGGAGAAGAACCACCATCCAGTCTTGTAAGAAAGAGTTCATAGTATCGTGAGTCAAGGCTGAGAGCTTCTCATATATGAATATCATCCAAAGCTTGGCCAACCACTCCAATTTTTCTGGAGGCAAAACACTTTTCCACTTTGGAGCTAAGGCCAGTCTCCCTGCTCGGATCATGGCCTGAACCACCCTGGGGAGGGGAGTTGGGAGCCCGTCCAGGGAGGAAACACCAAAGAGGAAACTAAGAGGGAGAAGGGGCGGAGAGACCCCCATTATCTCATTAATCCAGCCCTGGAGATCAGAGCAATAAGACTGCACAACAGGACAATCCCACCATAGGTGGAACCACGTACCACGCTGGCCACATCCCCTCGGACAGAGTGGAACCACTCCCGGATACATTTTAGCGAGTCGCACTAGAGCAAGGTGCCATGCGTGCAGAACCTTAAAATTGTGCTCCATCGCTGCTGTGTACTAACTACCTGAGAAAAGGAACTTAAAGATGGCAGCCCAAGTTGCTTCCTCTACCCCCACTCCCAACCTAGTCTCCCACTGTTTCTTGAACCCCTGTCTGCTCTCCACCTCTGCTGTAATTAGAACCATATGAAATCTAGACAAGGATCCTCTCCTTGAGGGAGATTCAACTATAATTTTCTCAAGAGGCATCAGAGGACGGGCCAGCTTTTCAACCCAATGACTATCAGTTAGGATCCCCTTCAGTCGTATTTAGTCAAAGACGGACATCGGGGAGTCTCCCATGGCTTCTCTTAAGCTGGGATATTCGATGAACTCACCCTGCTGGAAGAGCTGAGCTGCGCGTTCAAGACCCACATCCGACCAACCTTGCATCCCACGCAGGTCCCCATTACCCAGGTCGATCGGGGGACCCTACAAAGAGGACAAAGGAGAGGGCCAGGAAGAGAGCATTGCATTTTCTCTATCGTCCTTCCACAGTTCCCACAACACAGCTAAGGTAGGGTGAGACCTTATTTTATGCGAGAGGTCCTTGACAGGGGACCACAATAGATCTCTCACCTTCTTGGGGTGAACCTGCACATCCTCTATGTGGGACCAGTAGGTCCTCAAATCGTCTCTCGAGTGCTCCAACATCACTCTTAATTGAGCGGCTTTGTGATAGAGTCTAAAGTCTGGAAGACCAAACCCCCCATATGATTTCGGGAGCGTCAAGGTTCCAAACTTGACCCTTGCTTTCTTCCCCTTCCAAATAAAACGCTGGACCATCAGATGGTGGGATCCAAAAAAAGACCTTGGAATGGCGATCGGGAGGGCAGAGAACAGGTACAAAAGCCTAGGTAAAATATTCATCTTGACTGATACCATTCGCCCAAACCACAAGAGGGTCAGGGGGGCCCAGCGAAGCAAGTTAGACTTGATCTTGGCTAAGATAGGAGGATAATTCAGTTCGAAAAGTTTGGACAAGTCTCTCTAAAGGGGAACCCCCAGATAAGATATAGCCTCACGCTCGACTCTCACACCTTTCCATGACTCCCTCCCCTCTATCTCTGTTTTGGCTCTACCCATTGGCATCAGAAAAGACTTCCCTGGATTGATCTTCAGCCCCGAAAAGCAACCAAACTCCCGGATCAAGTCCAAGAAGTTCGGAAGCGAGGACATCGATGTCAGACGTAGTACCGTTGTCCTGGGTCATCACTGGGGAGTGGCAGAACTTCTGCAAGGCTTTCACCCAGTCCATTCGAGGCGGGGGAAGAGGCTTTCTCCCAGTCCATTGGAGGCGGGGGGAAGAGCGCCGCCCCGGACGCCCACAAGGCCCTCGGAGGGGCTGTAGGGAAGAACACAGCAGAGATCTAATGGCTTCCCAGGCAGAGTAGAAGAAACCAACAGCCACCCTAACGGGATAGCAGATGTAGGTGCATGGAGAGGCAGCCACACCAGTAGGGGAAGGCCTGGGACCAACTGGAGGTCAGTGGACGGTATGCTCAGAAAGTGGGCATGGAAGTGAGCCTCCCCAAAGGGCATCCAGGATATAATTAGAAAAGGGAGCCCTCTGTCGTCCACCGGAGGAGCGGGTCCCACCCCGATTAGGCTCCCAACCACCTACGGGCTACACCAATAGCAGAAGGGGCAGCACTCTCCACCAAGTCCTGGATTCTCGGGTAACAACCGCCCGTCGCCAGGAAGGTCCCAGACCACCCTCAATCAGGGCAATTGCACGAAGCACTCACCAATAGGGCCTCAGGAGGTTAGGCTCTGTGGCAACAGGCCCCTCAACACCGGGCCCAAAGGTCCATAATAATAATAATAATAATACTAATAATAATAATAATAATTTGGCATTTATATGGCGCTACAAACCCTCAGGTATCTGAGCACTGCTTATTATTACCCATGGTGTGTGGTGCTCATTTATCGACCTCGGAAGGATGAAAGGCTGAGTTTGGCCCCACTGGGATTCGAACCTGCGTTAGCAGGCTCTGCACGGACGGCAAAGCGAGCACTCTACTCGCTGTGCCACTTGACCGGCTTATGCCCATATCACAATTTAGAGAACTAGTTCAGGAGCGAGATCAAAGGCGGCGGCCGGGGCGGCAACCCCGGGGCACAAAGACACAGATCCACTTAAAATTTAATTTCAAGATAATGCAGGTTTTAGAGACAGCATGTAGATCTCATCTGGAATTTCGAGCCCCCCAGTGCAGTTGCCTTAGTCAGCCAAACACCACTTGCAAAGGCAGAGCGAGGCGGGTTCTCACCTCGATAATCATAGACATGGAGCTCTCACTCTCACCTCCAACGCTGCTGCCAGGACGGTCGTATGATGAGGGCTTTCAAGGGGAAGGGGAAGAGGAAGAGGAATTCGCCGCCAGCCCGCGGCTCTCCGACGGCCACCGAGGAGGGAGGGCCGATTGCTCCTCCCGCTGCACAGGCCCTCGCCCCCACCAAGGCTCATTGCCACCCCCTGCGCCGCCGGGCGGAAACGGAGAGCAGGGTGGAGGCAGCAGTGCCCGAGGCGCAACACTGCGCCGAGTGCTCAGGATAAGCCGACCCAACAGATCGTCCAAGGCTGGAGGCAGCACTAGTCCCTAGGCAGACCCTAATCTTCTCACGCCTTGCCACTCTCCGGGACCTCGGCCGATCTCCTTGCCGAGCACAGGTCACCTCTTATTGTGGGGCTGCCGCTTCGGGGATCCTGGCGGGGAGTCAGATAACCTTGGGTGGCGCAAGTGATGAGTCAAGGGGGGAGCCTTCCCCCTCCTAGCTGCAGCTAACCAGCCGGTGACGTATCGGAGGGGCCCCCATCGTCCGGACCTCCCGCCGTCCAACACGGTTAGCTGGGTCTTCTCACTGGCAGCGGACCCGGGGCGGCGAACATCAGCTTCCCGCGCTCAGGCCGTGGGCTCCAAACAGGACTTTGCAAGCACCCTGAGGGATTGGGTTTTCTCCCCGCCGGCTCTCTACCGGTTCAGTTTGCTACCGGGGGGGCAGAGTCTCGTTTCAGAGGGTTTCTGGGGGGGCTCAGAGCCTTAACTTAGCCCTCGTGGAGGAGATCAACTTAGAGACGCCTGCACATCTCAGCGGCCCTGGTGGCTCCTGGTATCTGGCAATTCAATTCTTTGATCCACTTTTCTTAATATTGCCAATTAGAGTGTCTCTTTTGGGTTGCAAATATTGCGTAGACCTTCAAACTAACACGTGGGGGAGTTAGCCTCTTGAAAAGCCTTTTCCAATTGGTATAAGGATCTGATATCCAAAGGTTTTACTAATGGATGGTGCACGTGGTCTCAGGCACCAGTATTCGAACCTTTCACCTTCACTGCGCTCAAGATCATAAGGACGCCTGGGGCCCGGAGGAATATCTGTATCTCCAAATGTCTGTGAAAGATTAGGCACACACCAGTTGGCTTACTTGTCCGCCAATTGAGAGAATAGGTCTTGTTCTTTAACCCTATGCCCCCTTTGTGGCAAGGGGCATGCACATGAGGTGTATCATTTCTTTTTTTGCCGGGCTCACAAGGGTGCATTGGCTTCCCCCGGTCTGGAGTCACCTAGACCAGCTTTCAATCCCTTCAGCTCTTCGAGCCCTGAAATGTAGCACCTTGCCCGCATCTGTGCTAGCAGTTTCATATTTCTTAAGATCTGTTTTTAACAAGAGAATGCCAGAGGTTAGAAAAGTTTCTAGATTGCCAGAGTGCTAGGATTCGTTAATGTTTATGGATGTTACCCACCGTCTCAAAGTGTCTGAAGTTTGTTCTACGACTAATGCAGTTTTATTTCGCATTGTTTATCTTTTTTGGCAGTTATGCCGAAACGAAGGATGTGTATGCAATATCTTTGATCGCACTTGCACAAGCCTATATTAGTTTTATAATTGTATATATACTTTGTGTATAATGATTTTATGACATTAAGAATGATGCAGTTACAGATGTAAATTTTATATTTAATGTTTTGTATTTTGAAAAATTGTACTTTAATGGATTTTTTATTTTCTGAATAAAGTTAATGATGATGACTTGAGATTCCTCAAATGTTTTAGTTATCTTTCCTAAACATATCTCCTATATTGGCAATCTCCTCCCTTATACCAGCTCCCAAACGATCCTCTAAGAAACCCTGGAGAGAACTCCATTTCCTTTTATCGGTGTGAATGGGGAAGGGAATGTATTATGTGTTTCAGCACCATTTGTTAGGTCCCAGGCTGTCAATGTCGCTTTGGTTATTTCATAAAGATTTGGGGTGCAAGAGGATCTTGGTAACCATGGCTGTGTTCTACGAGTGGCTATATCACTGCTAGGTCATCAGGGATTCGATTGTTTTTTATTGCTCGCTCTTAGGACTTCTTTCTCTCTTATTGGTGCTTCCAGCTGGATTCTCTGTTCTACATGTTCTAAATAGTGTGCCCACTCCTGTGTATCTCCTTGCTGTGCTTCATATAATGACCAATAAAACCTCTCCAATGCCCTACTTTTAAGTGTGTCATCTCTCAACTCCTTCTCTGCTTCATCCACAGTGGAATCTATGTATGCCTTCCCTTGCATCCCTTTAAGTCCATGAGCTAGCAGTTTTCCCACTCTATTGCCATTTCAAAAAAGGATTGCTTCAGACGTAGCTTTGTTGGTCTAAAGCATATGAAGCTGGCTGTGAACCACCTTCAGCTCTTAGATTTTAACTGGTGGGTGGGGGCAAGATGGACAGAAACAGTTAACTTACAACCTAAGAATTCTCCAGAGACAACTGCAGGGTTTCCGGATTCCGTTTGGGACATAGCCTTTTGTGCTTGGCACCATTCAAGGAGGCCCAGGGATCATAGGTGCAGAGGTCACTTTCAGACTCTGGATTCAGTTTGTCGGTCGCAGTGCTTAGGAATCCTTTGCAGACAGCTTCCAGTAGAACACCCAAAAACAAAGAAAAGGTGAAGACATTCTGCAGAGCACAACATGGATAGCCACTGGACAACATCTGCACAGCAACAGACATTCATGAACAAGGATGTATACTGAGACAAGACAGTCTCAGCCCCCACATCCGGGCTCAAACACAAACTGCCTCTTTGGCCGCAAAGGCAGCAGCCTTCTTCGAGAAAGGGCTTTCAATATAAAGCATTTCCTGATCTGAGAAGGCAGGAAGAAGGCAAAAGAACAATATGACTAACGGACAGGTGAAAATCTGGTGGTACAACCATTTTATGGGGCTAGCCACCTATGATAATCATTTGCGGTAAATCCAAAAGTGCACAAGTGAAACATTACAAAACGATATAGAAAAATAACTGCTGCCACCAGCCATTTCTAAGCACATTGTAAAAGTAACCAAAAAGACATTACAGAAAAAAGATAGGATTATCAAGTATCCTAACTGCACTTCAAGGTGATGTGTGAAATTGTAACAATACAAGAAATGTATAAAGACAGTCTCTCAGTACAGATAATGTTATGGATTGATCAGTTTGCCTCATAAAAACGAGTAGAAGAGTAAGGGAAGTAAAGCCTAAGGCTTTACTTAACTGTAAAAAGTCAGAACAGAAGTCAAAACAACGCAAAAAGAAAGGGTGTCCCATAGAAATCTGTGGGACGAAAGCAGCAAAAATAAAATCTTTCATAACACTTTGCATTTCCAGGACTGCTCCCTTGGGTGGAGAAATCCCTTGCCCCACACACAGAGTTCCTCCCTCCAGTCTCTGGGTCTAGAAGGGGGTTTCCACAGAGACATCTCTTTCAGCCACCTCAAGCAGCCACATGTTTTATATTTGTGCAGTGTATTTGTGCAGTGCCCGCTATGCCTGGGGGTAGCACAAGTAACTGCTCCACTCACCTGGATCTTGTTTTGCGCTGTTTTCTTCCAGCTCGGGTGCTCCTCGCCATGTAAACTGCTCAGCCACCATGTTGGCGGAACCACCCAGATTCATTATTGATCTTCTAATTTGCAGAAGAGGGGATGGCGCGCTGCCATTCTTCTGGATCGACCTGGTACTGCACGGTTGCGATTCTGCTCTTCCGGCTCTGGTGGGAGTCATTGGTAGGTCTCATGGGAGAGAAGGAGGGATGGAGCGCTGTCTGTGTACGTCTGTCTGTCTGCACGGCCATCATAACCACACAGCCCCATAGTCATTTTTGAGGGCATAATGGACACAGCACTCAAAGAGCACATTGTTTATGGGACGCTGGTCCCATGTGTTCAAACGTTTTATCACCATGACAATCGAGGGGCTTTGAATAAGGATTCATCAGAGGAAAAATGTTTGTAAACAAGTCAGTAAAATGTAAAAAGCAAAAACGATGAGGGTCCCTCACCAGACGTTCATTGTAAGACTTTTGACATATTATGTAAAGTTAATTTTCTACCGCGCACCACTATCAAACAGGAGCAGACTCCAGGCATGATGAGTCAGTGTTAGATGCAAATATTGAGAGCGGCAGACATCAATTGCAAACCAGTCTAATTTTTTGTTTTTGTGCGTCTTTTTCTTCTTTGTATTTTGTGAAGTGAAGTAAGCCCACTGAGATCTGCTAGCTCCTATAATTATCAACGGGACGAAGCATGAGCATCCAGCCATCGCCCAGCTGAGTCCGATTCTATCCACTGCTAAAATTAGGGGTTTTTGAAGCAAAGCAGCAGGAACTCTATAGAACAAAACATACAACTGCTCATCTTTTTCAATATTCTTTTTAAAACGGGTTCATGTTTTTAGCCTGAGTTGAGACTGTTATTGTCTTTCAACATGTGATTGGCAATGCTGCAATGTTAATGATCATTTAGAAATGAAGACGTTATAGGATACTACAATTACGGGATACATTCTTCAGCTCCAGGGGGCTTCAGATTACAAAACTAAATGGAGCGATAGCCAGATTTAACAGAGAAAACGGCAACAGAGCAGTTAGGGTTACTCTTGAGGCATATAAAAGTCAGGCTGGGCAGCCCTACATGGAGCCGAGCTCTTCTGAGGAGGGACAAATTCGGCGAACCTTGCTGTCACAGAGCACACGTTTCTGAAGAATGTATTGGGCTTACCTACTAATACGCAAAACCTCCCACTTCTTAAGAAGGTAATGTACAGAGCGTTGACATAATCTGCAAGGTAAAGCCTGCGTATTACTGGGCAAGCTTCTGGACGAATGATATCTGGGGAAATACAGGGAGGCACTTGTGGATATTTTGGCGCAGGAGGGCGGAAGACAGCTGTCCTGGTCTTTATATCTAAAGAAGGAGCTTTGTGACATAGGGATGAGTATTATTGGTCAAACCCTAGTAGTCTATAACACATGTCTATGCCCCAAAAATAGAAGCAAATACCCTGAAAACGGCAGCCCAATCTAGTCAGTTTACCTGGTATTGAAACAGTCCTTCGGTTATGAGGACTACCTGGACTGTATGTGCCCAAAACAGATGAGGTCACTATACATTAAAATGCTCAGAGACTGTGTATAATAGGTGGTACAAACCAGGCATTTGTTACCACTAGCATGACGTTTCTAATAATATAGTGCTTATTATGAGGGCTGTTTTTTGATGCTTTTATTGTCTTGATTACACAGTCTTAGACTTGCATTAGATGCTAAGACATTGTATTTGTTAATGCGTATTTTGCAAAATGTTCGGGAGGACATAAGACAGTACAGTGGAAAGTGCTTTTTATAGGAGCCTTTACACATTTAATATATTTTAATCTGTATGATGTATTATCTACTTTGTGTTGCCTTTATGGCATCGCTTGCCCAAATAAAGTTGACCTGACTGAAAACTAAATGGAATTAAAGGTGGGTGTGTAGATAACTATTTTCTGTGCTTTAGGTTAAAAAAAAGAGGCAAACGAAACCTTTTTTCAAAGGAACACACACAATAAATACACAGAACAATAGATAAACTAGAAAATATTAAAAAACAAAACCCTGAGACAAAACATAAAATGATAACATTTCACCAACATTGCAGCTGCATCCCTTGCTCTGTTAGTTCCTATAGCCTGTATGTACTCTTATCTAACCTCTAACCTCTCTCCCTGGCTGTTCAACCAATACTTGGCTCTCCTTGCCCACCGCATTACCGCTCTCTGCCCCAACTTTCAGTGCTATGCGACGACACTCGGCTCATTTTCAGGCTTCCTTCGGCCACCTCTTCTCTGTCCCTCATCTTGGACTGCCTGTCTTCTATACAGGAGCGGTGGGCCACCAACGACCTCAACCTTAATGCCAGTAAGACTGAGATTCTCCTCATCGGCACACCCACTCTCTCCTTTCCTGCAACTCTCTGGCCGGCCTCTCTTTGCCCTCTTCCTGCAAGGCCAAAAACCTCGGCGTCATCTTCGACTTCACACTCTCTTTCTCTCCTCACATTTCTGATGTATCTAAGAAGTCACACTAACAGCTGCACCTTCTCAGAGGTATTCTCCATTTCGTCTCCTTCCCCCAGAAGCTCACTGTCTCTAGAGTTCTGGTTCTCTCTAGGCTGGACTATTGCAACAGCTTCTTTCTAAATCTACTTGCTTCTACCCTACGCCCTCTGCAACTCATCCAGGACAGGACTGCGAGACTTGTCCTTGGCCTCAAGCCGAGGGATCGTATCTCTCCAGGACTGAAGTCTCTGCACTGGCTCCCAGTGGCTATGAGGATTAAGTTCAAAACACTCTGCATCATCCACAAGGCCTTCTGGGGCCTTAATACTTTCAACTCTCTCTTCATAAATATCTTCCTTGTCGAGCTATTCGGTCTACCGCCTCCAACTCCCTCAGGGTCAGTTGCTTCTCCAAGCAACGAGTTGCTGGTAGATCTCTTTCTCCGGCTGGAGCCGCCATCCGGAACAGCATCCCTGAAACTTGAGGAGAACCACCTTCGGTTCCGGAAGCACCTTAAGACCTTCCTCTTCGCTTCTGCTTTCTCTCCTCCTCTCCCCTGCTGAATACCTGGCTGATATGGAGATTGCACTGGTTATCTGGCCCCTTCTGATCTCGAGCCCTAGCCCAGCCAGTTGCACGCCTGCACTGCCTCCTTGGTAACTCTGCTCCTGGGGACTGTTTTATGTATCCCTACAGTCCCCCCACCAGCACTTACTTAAGCACTCTCCCTGCACTTGCCACCTGCTGGCCTTATTTATTATCCCATGTACTGCACGTTACGTTCTTTTATTTATCTTGTTTATATTATCCCATGTACTGCACTTTACCCTCCGCCTCCCCCTGCACTTAAGCGAACTGGATGACACCTGGCCTAGTAAGATCGATGTCTGTCTTCCCTCTGTTCCCCCCCCTTGCCTCATCCCGCCTTGAAACACCTCTGTATAGGCGCATTATAAATGCCATATCATATCTTTCCCCTCGCTCATTTATAAAACTACTATAGTGTTGATTTGGCACAGTATAAAAGTACATGAACTTAACACTATTGTATCAAAAAGGCATCTGTACAAATATTAGGATTAACATTCTCTTATATTGACCTTGCAATAATCATCCTTAAAAATAAAGAATTTACAAAAAGTGGTGGGTGAACTGATTAGATCGGTATCCAGCGATAAAGTTGCCTGGGAAAAGGTCGGCAGGGGGCGACCTTTCCCCAAATGTGCACTCCCACGAAAATCAAGCACTATCACCAAATATTTAAGACTGGAGTTAGAATAGTAATTAATACGCACCCTAGAATATGTGGAGGTTGGATTTTAGGAGTATTGGGAAAGAAAATATTCTACATGGTGACTTTTTCCCAGGGGACATTTTCACATAGAGCCATTAGATCACATACGGCGCAAAATTCAAAACATGGCATGCTGTTACACTCCAATATGACATTCAACTTGCTTTTAGCAGAGTTTTCTTTTTTAAATCAATATGCCTTTCTAAAACATAAAACCCTAAAGTAATCCTATAATTTTGGAAATCTTCAGACCACTGCTATAGCGGGATATTCAAGGCTGCAAAATTAATAAATGAATCAAATTCCAAGTCACATCGACAAACAAAACATTAAAATAAAAGGGCAATAATTCCTCGATCAATTACTAAAACGTTCAGACTTGCAAAATGTTGCACTAAACTTTGCAATGTATGTTTACTAACCCAGTAGCTTTTTAGTGTTTGCTTGAGATGGCTGCCCCATATCCAGACTCATCGACTTCCGTGTACGAGGGCTGATCTGTCCCACTGTAGGATAGCAGGCTGCAAGATGTATGCCAGAACCCTTTGGCGAGGACCATGGCTGGTTTTCTTTCAATGTCCTGCAAGAAATCAGAATTTTAAATATGTGTATCTTTTGGTTTGTTTTCAAATAAGGAAATACTTGACACTGGATGTGTGAATAAGGATAACCACTTTAGCAGGTCTGCATGTTCAGATATATGAATAATGTGTAAAGTAAAAGAAAATGCAGACTTACTTTGCTTAGTTATAAGAATCGGCAGTCTGTAATTCTTTTTCTGATGACGTTTTTTAGCTTTAGCTGTAAGGCGGCGCTAAAGTGCCACCTAGAAGCCTAAACGATTTAATTAGAGTACAGCTACGGAGAAATGGCATATGAAGTGGTACACAAAATTGTAGGTAGTGTTTGGTTATTTACCCACCCATCATCAACATATGCATGACTTCTTGATGCATTCGGATGTCTGGGTAAGCAAGATTCAGGTCTGATTAATGCGTTTCTCTCTCAGCAAGCTGTTCTGGGGAATAGGGGTGCCGGGCTTAAAAATATCCCAAGTGTGTTTCATGAGTGAAGCCGGAGAGTGTTGTCAGTCTTTGAAGACACACAGAACATGATAGACCAGACACTGTTTTACCGATTTCTATGGGTCTAGTCCACCAATTAAACAGATAACTACTAATAATATACTAGTTCAAGGTAGGTGATGGGTCCAACTGCAATAGCTCTTTCATAAAAGAAACAACATGTTATTTTATCTTCATGTGAAGTAAATGTGGGAAAACCCATTACTATAGCCCAAATACGTTCAAGTTAAGGTCACTATCTATCCAATCCCAAGATATCTATACCCAAGAACTAATTGAACTAAAGTTAACACATTGGGCCTCGTCACGACTTTGCCGGTAACCCTTAAAACTGGCTCTAATGGATTTACAGCTGCAATTATAGCTGCGCCAAATCAGTTAGCATAAATTCTGCCAACTGTGTTGCAGCCGGTGGGCTTCTGCCAATACAGCAAAGTGCTATTACCGCCACACCACAAGTCTTGAGACGGTCAAATTAGCGCAGTTGCCTCCAGGTGGAGGTAAATGCATACAGGTGCCACAAATGAAGACACAGGTGAACCCAATCCACTCAAGAGGGCTACATAAGGCACACTCCTCCCCCAAACACAGTTGCCAACACCATGCTGCCACTAGCCATTGCGAGATGGGACATGCTGCACCCTGGAACTACAGAGGCAGGAAAACCAGTCCAGGGCACAGGGTGCACAGCATTGGTCGAAGTGTACGAAAAGAAGTAGTGGAACTATCGTCCTACTCTCCTGCCCTCGCTCCCCACAAACCCTATCACAGCACTCCCTCCCACGCACATTACAAACCCCCAAACACATGCCACTGCTGTTTAAGGGTTTCAACTTCTTCCTACACTTTTATTTGAAAAAGAAACCATTCCGGAACGGTTTCATTTTCAAATAAGGGTATAGGGACAATAAAACGTAATAAAATAAAGTAGAGGAGCAGCGCTCCTGCCCACTGGTAGCACAGAGGAGGAGGAGGAGGATGAGACACCAATTAAGGTGAGCGCCCATACCTAGGGCCAGGCCCTCATGGACAGTCAGCTGATAACCCTGTACCGCCTCAACAGGGAGCACATAAGTGAGCTGCTCACCACAATCCAGAGTGACAGAGAGCAGGTTTATCATCAGGACAGCTGTGCCTCCACTGCTAAAGCTAGTGTCCGTCCTGCAATTCCTAGGAATTGGCTTCTTCCAGCACTCCATGGTCGTGCAGGCCATGCTGCACATCATGTCACGGCTGACATTTTGTTCCATGCTAGTCCAGGTACTGGAAGCCCTCCTGAGCCATGCTTCACAGTACATTGCACTGCCCACCACCCCAGCACAGGTGTACACCATGAAGGCACGGTTACATGCCGTTGCACACATACCAAATGTCATTGCAGCCCTGAACTGCACCCATGTGGCTTCGGTGGCCCCCCAAGCACAGGAATGAGTGTACCGCAACAGGAAGCACTACCACTCAATGACATCACACACTGCTGTCCCCGCTTCCCTGGTTCCACACAACAGTACACTGCCTGGATACACGGAGAGGGACAGAGGACAACAGACATGGATAGTGAGTGAGTAAAAACGTATGTGACCTCACATAATACATCAAGGTGCAGCCAACCATATTGTGGGGGTGTTTCACGGGCACAACAGCAGAATGCATGCCCCGACAAGGAAATGGACAAGTAGGACCTACCCTCTTCCCGCACTAATGACAGTGCACATCCCACAGTACAAGTACATTCCAGGCGAACCAGTACACACACAGACACAGACACAGACACAGACACAGACACAGACACAGACACAGACACAGACACAGACACAGACACAGACACAGACACAGACACAGACACAGACACAGACACAGACACAGACACAGACACAGACACACAGACACACAGACACACAGAGACACAGAGACACACACACACACACACACACACACACACACACACACACACACACACACACACACACACACACACACACACACACACACACACACACACACACACACACACACACACACACACACACACACACACACACACACACACACACCAACCAAGTACCTAGATACACTCTGCCATCAATGCCATCAATGAAGCGCTGCGGACACCAGAAAGCTACAGAGGCCCAAGTAACTATCCATCAGGGCACATGCACGAGAGCAATATACAGGCACAAAACAATGTCATCTTGCAATGACAAATATAGACCCTGGAAATGATATCTGCTGCAAGAGAACAGGGTGCATTCAGTAACACTAGAATGCACAAACCTCTCGATACAACATGCAGAGAAATCAATACTTGCCTTGCAATGAAGCCCCATTATGCATGCACATGATTCCTGTTGCAGTGAATGGCAACACTTACACAATACACTGTGACTGAAACCTCTGACCTTTCTGCTTGCAGGAGACTCGGCTATCTGCAGCTGCCATGGCTCATGACACCTGTGTGGGATCCACCAACACAGCAGGAGTTGGCCTACAATTACACACACAGTAGGACCAAGGTCTGTATAGAGTGGACCTTTGGCGTCCTGAAGGCCTGTTTCCGCTGCCTGGACCGTACTGGAGGGGTAATAATGTATAGTCTGGAAAAAGTTAGGAAAATGGTGCTGGTGTGTGCCATGCTGCAGAATATCTGCCTCCAGAGAAATGTTCCTCTACCCCCTGATGTGGACATGTGCGAGAAACCCTAAGGTGTCTCACTTGCTAATCCCTGGTGATCTGTCATCCAGGTGGCAGGACACGGCCATCGCTATTGGATCCAGTTCCTGGGAGTGGACCAGTAAGGGAGGATCACCTGGGCAAGGGGTCTTCGGGGAGTGGAAGTGGGACACTTAAGGTTGAGACGTGGTATCCCCTTCCCTGTAACACCATTTTCCCATCCTACTCTGTAGAATATTTAAAAGCTCTATCCCCCAGCCCCCTTTTCCCACACAAACACTTTCTTTTACGGTAACAGACAACGGACTAACACAGGAGCCGTTTACATGACATGTCCCAATACACAGGTCAGGCAATTGACAATAATCATGCACACTTTTTGGCCCTTTACCTTCCCCACAAGGATTAAAGGCGGAGCACCAAAGCACACTGGAAGCAAGGCTGAATGCACGAGGAGATATCAACACCAAACCGGCAGTTCAAACTGAGAAGAAAGGCGGGGAGACCGGGAAGGACGTCTTAGGGGGAATTGCCCTTGCCTTTTTCAACTCAGGCTTGCAAAGCCTCCGAAAGAGAAAGCATAAGACCGGGAGTTGGAGCTGCCGTGCAGAACAGCAGATGCCAATAGTACACGGGGGCCTGCTGCTATGATAATGCGGGCAAAGTGGCTAGCTGGCTACCATGGAACTATCCTTGACTTCACAGAACAATGAAGCCAACAGGTTCAGCACAGCCGGTGAGTCGGAGGAAGCTGATAGTAAACCGAACTCTGTTGAGCCCAAGGTTGCAAGTAGCAACATTTCGAACACAAGGAATCCGAAAGAGAAAGACCTTGTGTATGTGTTTGAACTTTAAAGAAATCCCAATTGAGGTTCAGGTGCAGAGGGTTACGGCGCCACCCGAGTGCTCATTCGAAAGACTCTAACCGGGACCAGTTTAAGAAACTACAAGAACCAGAAGGCCCTAGGAAAGGGTGGTGTGAGGAATCAAGAATGGTCCTATAAGGGTTACATCAAATCCTTCATACAAAAGATTGTGAATGTGGAATAAGGCAAGTGTGAACCCGACAGAGGGATGCCGAAAGAAACCTGGAAGAAGGAAAACCCTCCTTTCTGATGAAAATGAGCAACTCATGAACTGTGTTAAAAAAGTACATGAACTGTGTTAAAGAAAGGCCATAGTGAACCCCCCGACGGTGGGAGGCCCAAGTTGACAGGTTGAGATAAAACAGAGTAGACTGTGAACAGTATGTTAAAGCGGCTATATGAACCCCACAGAAGGATGCCAAGGGAAGAGCCAACGAGAGTGAATCCTGTACTTTGATAAAGCAAGTTGAAGTTGTTCAAAAGGACATTAAGACTCTAGAAAATTGCAAGCTCCATTTGAAAGACCGTAGTGAACGCGATGGAGGGAGGCCCAGTTTGCAAGGAGGATCCAGGGCTGGCGGAGGGTGATCGAAGGGGCGAAGAACAATTGCTCAGGTGCAAAAACACCAAAGGAACTTCTGTTTGTTTGTCGTTGTGAATTAGCAGGCCTCCTAAGGCACAAAACCTTAGCAAGAAGGAGACTTAGTCTCTGAAGGGTTTTGATAGTGTTGAACTGGACTGTGAACCTTGTGCTGACGAGGCCAAGTAGTGTGCTGTGCTCGAGAGTCCCACCTTGTCCGTGCTTCAAATGTGGGGAAGAGAGACCCAGCCATACCATCCTGACTTATCATTTGGTGAACACTTCTTTCTTTTCTGGTGAACATTATCCCACACTCTTTTTGTAATTTAACAGTAAGGATTGGCAATAGATTTTTTAGTATAGGCCCTTTTTATTTTGTTAGACCCCACTAGGGTTGCCTTATTATTTAATGTCGTAGCTTGCTTCCATCTTAGACTTAGGTTTAGATTAGGCGTTTATCTCACCCATTATAAAGTTCAATAAACACCCTTGAACTGTGATCACTTGTGTCGATCTTTTAATTTGCCACCATGGGTTCCTTACACATGCCACCCCCTGAGGATGAGTAGACACTCCCTGTGGCAGAGGCATCGGAATGTATTTGTTGAGATGTCAGAGTAGAACGAGTGGTTCGCCAGGAACTGGACAATTTGTTTTGATGAATTAACTATTCACATGCCATGCACCACTGTATGAACTCACACATTTATGATTGAACACATGGACGCAAATACGAATGTCCTGGCATTGAATCAGATGAACAAAGGTTGAATGTGGAAGTGTATACACCATTCCCCCACCCCTCAACACATTATCCCCACTCCCCAACACAACCCCAATACATTATCCCCCGCCCGACACCCCTCAACATCACCCCTACACACTATCCGCCTCCCTCACCTCACAACTTCACCCCAGCACACCCTTGTGCCTAACTACTAGTACAAAGTCACTTGCGTGGCTTTTCCCCTTCAAGTCTTCCCCCAGCGACTTAGGGCCCAGTATGCGCTCTGAACACCCCTTCGGGTGCACGGCAAGGAACCCTACGTTGGTGTTGCCGAACTTGACTGCAGTGATCCTGGCCCCAGACGTTTTGCATAGTGAATTCAGTGTTTTGCTGCACAGTCTCGGCAAAGGCAAAGACGCCTTCCGTTAGCTCCATTACGTGCTGCCTGTAGACTGTCAGTGCAGCAGCCACCGGGCTCGGTAATGCTCCATGCACTGCACAATTAGGCCAATCTGAACAACCGGGAGGCGGGAGGCGGCCAGACCTACTAAGGCCCCAAAGAGGCCTACTTGCAAGCGCTTCTATTTTCTTCATTCCCCTGGGTCGGAGCCTCGCCGCGAGAGCTGCTGGAGCACTCTCCTTATCTTTGCACCAGCTGGTGTGCCCACATTGTAAGGGTAAGCCCATTCCTATTTGTTGTGTGCATTTCGCCCGCAGCGCGGAGTACACCATTCATTCTACGAAAATTGCGGAAACCACAGAGGCAGCTGTGGATTTGATTTTCACAGCCTTCCCTGCCTAGCCAGACCCTACTTCTGGGGCATTTTTGCAATTTTCGCATTGATTCTCTCGGGCTGCCTTGTATCCGGACATTGCAAAATGGCTGCACCGCTTTGTCTGCAGTGGGTCTTTCCTTTGCATGGCCTGACTCCCCCTCCCATTGGTTGCCTTGGCCAATCAGAGCAAGCAGGAGCCGGCCAGACCTACTAAGGCCCGCAACAAAGGCTTCTGTCTGCTTCCTGTACGCTACCAGAACGCTACTTTAGGTTTTTTATTTCTACCCCTTGACTTGATCTTCCTGAAGGTGCGACGTCAACTGCGAAACCTTGACTTCCATAACACTCTTCCATAACTATGGGTACATTCCCTACTCTGGACACGCATCTACCCTCTTTAGACTTTGCCTCCTTCTCTGCTTGTCCCCAATGTTTGCACTTCTGATTGCACTGCTTGTTCACATTAACCTCTACATTCTGCACTGGGTTGTTTTTACAACTTGGCTGTGTGCTCTTGCACTGTGCTTAACGCAATGATCTTTACTGCCCATCCTTATCCCTCTTTCTATACTTTTCCTAACCCCTCCCCTTTGGTTTGCCTACCTGTTGTATCTCGAACCCCCGTATGATTGTGATGTCTGCCTACTTGAATCCCTCTTCTTGCTGTCCCCTCCTCCTCTCCCTTCTCCCCCCCCTCCCATCTCTGTATCCATAGCACTTACTCTATCAGTAATGTCGCCTGACCTGTATGATAGCAGCCTATTTGTCTACCCCGCCCCCTCACCTGTTTTTCCTCCCTCTCCCCCTCCAGCACTATCTGAAATGTCGTCAGACCTAGTAAGGTAGCCGCTCGTCTGTCTCACCCCCCCCTTCCCTCCCTTATTGTTTAAAAAGCACTTGCACTATTTGAAGTGTCGCCAGGCTGATTATGATAGCTAATTTCGCATCCTGAATGTATCAAGGACTTGTAAGAATGTCACTGTATTCTCCCTTGTTCCCTCACTGCCTTGAAGCGCTTTGAAACACATTGGGCCCGATTCACAGAAGCATTTCTTAATGGCAAAACCCCATTGAAAAACGCTGTGTGAATTAGGTCCATTGTGTATAGGCGCTATATAAACAAACAATCAAAGTGTGTATCAGTTTTCTGCTATAGAAATGAAGGGTGCATTATGTGGAGGGCTCAAAAGGGGTCAAAACAAGGGTAACTTTTCACAAGAAATCCAATGGTGTGGTTTAAAGTTGCTAAAGTGGTAGCCCTGGTAGATAAAAGCAAAGCAAATGCTTATTTTGCTTAATCAACGGCCATAACTATTTTGCTAAACTAACAACCATAAAAAATCTTACAAATGTGCTTAAACTACAGGTAAAAATTCACAAAACATACTATTTGGTGCATTTTTAGCTTTTGTCATGGTCGTAATCAAGTAATCAGTGAAAATGCAAATAAGGGAATATCGAAAATTTGTCTCATCGAAACACCCAAGAAGTATACATCCAAGTGTTAAAAAAAATTCCAGTCATTATTTCGATTTTTGTAGCTCGCCTAACCAAAATCACAATTCTTTTCAGCCGATATTATAGGCAGCCTACGAAAATCGAAATAATTACATTTCTTCACCCCCCACCCTGTCTTCGAGGATTTACTCCAAATCAGGTGATTTCACCTCCCAAACCTCCCTCCCCAGCCGCCGCCACCTCCCCCCCTTCCAAGACTCCACCCCACCAAAACGCACACAAACAAAACAGGAAAACCCAGCGCGCGCACGCACACCCCCCCCCCCCCCCCCCAACATGCCCATTCTCAGTCGATGCTGCTTCTGGATCCTGGTGTGCCGGTCAGCCCCTGCACGCACAGTTGTGTTAGAAAGCCCGCAATGCGCTGTCACAGAGCGGTCTTTCTAAATTGTTTTTCTGTTTTTTTTTTTAAAAAAGGTCTCTTGACCTAATACCAAAAAAATGAATTCAAACATCAAGCCACCATAGAGACGCTCTACATTTGGAGAGGAGTCTGATGCTTGGTGTAAAGAGGCAGCTGAGACAGGTGAACAACACCATCAAACACTTCAAGCGCAAGCAGACGGACAGAAAGACCGCACTGATGCAGCAAGACACACCAGAACAGAGTCAAGCCAGACAACAGGCTGATTCCATCTCCTGATAGTTGAAGTAAAGAGGCAGTCAGGGACAATCATATGAAAAGTTTGGCTACTTTGTAGTCCTGGCAACACTGGGTAGATCTGCTAGTGTTTAATAAAGTGTTTGCAGTGCAGGCCATATGGCAGCCTTACAGACATCTTTATGGGCCACGCCTCCTCTGTAAGAACAAGACGCAAGTCACACTGGCATGTGGTAGAACTCATTCTGAAATAGCGTATGAGATGCCATTTCATGTCAGCATTTCCCTTATTCCCCTAAACCTCAAAGTCAGAACCAGAAAACTGGCCTAGGGCTGAGGGATTTTTATGACAGGGTATGGTTGCTAAATGCTTAATGCCACATGCTGAAATAAGTGCCTTGCATAAGCAGGACATACTGTAAAGCGCTGCACACTGAAAGGTAACCTGCATGAGTTTGCTTTACATTAGCAATACATTCTCCTAAGAATATATTTTTAATTTTGCATGTAATTCTGCATAGAATTCAATAATGTGGAAAGTGAAACCAGCAGCCAGCAACTAGAACAAAACATTTCATTTTTATTCATTCCAAAAGGGATTTTTACGGTAGTTCTCAAGGAAAGCTATGTAACATGTCCTTGTCCTTCGTACAGGGAAAAGGGAAAAAATGAACAATGCCACTTAAATCGGCAGTAAAAGTCTATAGCGGGACATAAGTGTGTGGCCTTAAGACAGGGAAGGCTTCTGCCGCCTAACTGCAGACAGTGTAAGCAGTTACATCTGCATCATCTGATATGACATCACTAATTGGGAATTGCTCAACGAACCTAAAAAGTTGGTGACCAACTTGTAAAGATTGGGGGTGTGACACCTTAGAGAGGTCTTCAAACTTTGGGGGGGGGGGCGCGGCCACAACCCAGTCGGGCGGGGATTGGGGCGAGCCCAGCACGAAATGTAAAAAGAAAAAAAAAAAACATTGATTGGAGGAAATAGTCAGGGGCGACTCACATGCTCGGACTGGACCATAAAACTGTCTCAGGCAACAATGAAAAAGTGGCCCGCAGTTGCAAATTGATTTTCATTCCTTTAGTCACAGACTGAATAGTACCCAAGGGGGAGTTTTTTGTTAAAATGTAAGCACATTTTGTTATTTAAAGAATATTTATTCAGCAGCAATGGTCAAAACTACTAGCTGCATAGTAAAGTAACTCATCAAACTGCCCCACATTGTCCAAAAGAGTGGCCCATTTTGAGTGGCCTACACTAGCATTTTGCATTGAGACTCTCCCCTTTCCAACGAAGGACACCTTATTTAAAGCATTGCTGGGCGCGGATCGCTTGATCCGCGGCCAGCAATGCAACTAGATCACCAGGGATCTGTTTGTGAAGTGGGGGGAGAGGGGGCTGCTTACTATGTAAGTGGCCCCCCAAAGCATGGGGCAGCACATTTTACCCCCGCCCCCTCCGGGGGCGGATGGGCACAGTAATGTGCCCATTGGCAAGGGGCAAAAAAATAATAATGAAAATCAGTTTTGGGTGGGGGGGCACTAGACACCAGGCATTTTATATAATGAAAGGGGGTCACACTCTCACCCATACCCTAAGTGGATGGGGGCTAACCTCATGTAGCCCTCCCTGGGGGCAGATTTCTGCCCCTAAAATGGGATACATGAGATGCCCCACAACCAATTGGGGTGGGGGGGAGGCACCAGAAATCTTGGTACAGCCCCCCCGCCCCCAAACATGGGGCAATACATTTTAGCCGCCCTGGGGGAAGGTGGGCACACTAATGTGCCCATCTGCCCATAGGAAAGGGGCAAAAAAAACAAAAAAAAACAAATAAGGGTGTATTCGGTGGGGGTGACACTAAACCACCAGTGAATATATGGAATGAAAAGGGTGGTGGCCCTCTTCCCCACCCCAGGTTAAGGGGGCACCTCATGTAGCCCTCCCTGAGGGCAGATTTCTGCTCCTATCTACCCCCAGGGAGGGCTACATGAGATGCCCCCCCATCCATTTGGGGTAAGGGGGAGAGGGCCACCAGAAATCTTGGAACAGCCCCCCCCAAGCATGGGGCAGTACGTTTTGCCCACCGTGGGGGCAGATGGGCACAGTAATGTGGCCATCTGCCCCCAGGGTAGGGGCAAAACAAACAAATATCAAAAACAAAAAAGTTGTTGGTGGGGGCACCCTAAACCACCAGCGACTTATGTAATGAAAGGGGTATTGTCCCCTCCACCCCAAATGGATGGGGGGGTGCTCATGTAGCCCTCTCTGGGGGCAGATTGCTAGTGCAAACTTGCAATCTTCCCTTAGGAAGGGGCAAATGTGTTTTTCCTGGGGGGCGAGGGTCAGTAGACCAGCAGGGATGGCTCAAAAAGGGGGGCCGTGATGGAGAGTAATAGTTATGATTTGTTTTTGCTGGGGTGACCATAGGTAACACATGTTTTTTGTTTCATTTACAGCTTTTTCTACACGAGCAGCTGCAAGTTATGGGAGTACTGTACTTTTTTTTAATTCTTCTACAGTTAGGGCCCATTGTCAGTGGGGTGGGTGGGACTAGGGCTGGATTGTTGGTGGTGTGGGCAGGAGTGGGCAACCTGGGGAGGTATTTTGGTAGGCTGGGACACAATTGCAGTGTCAGGCCACAAATTGCCCCCATGCCAGCATAACATTAGTGTTTCCCTGGAGGCGGCTGTCTCCCATGTGGGTTAACTGTCCGCAAGCCAATGCTGCACCTCTGGCTGTGCTGCGTCACCTCCGGGGAGAAATGGGGATCCCGACATGGCTCCCCGGAAATGCCGTTGGACTTGGGAACGGTCGACCATGCTGGCCTGCGTTACAGCTTTTTTCTCCGGGAAAAGACAGGGACCCTCCGGGGCTCCCTGGAACTACCACTGTGATTGGAGACGGATGCCCAAGGCCAGGGACATCACCTCCAACCGTCCTGGAGTTCTGGATGGGCTGCGTTACAGCTTTTCCCTACGGGGAGGTATTGGCACACTGCCAGGACTCCATGGTGGGGAAAAGCTGTAACATAGGCCAGCAAGAACTCCAGGGTGGCTGGAGGTTATGGCCCCGGCCGTGGGCATCTGTTTCCCATGTGGGTATACCGTTTTCAAGCACAGCGGCAGCTCCGGGGAGCCCCGGCAGGGTCCCATTCCCTCCCTCGAGAGAAATTCTGTAACACAGCCCAGCCAGTGCTCCAGGATGGTCGGGGGTGATGTCCCTGTCCTTGGGCAGCTGTCTCCCATGTGGTTTGACCATCCCCAAGCCCAGCAGCGGTTCCAGGGAGCCCTGGGCAGGGCCCCCGACCTTTCCTGGAGGGAGAAGCTGTAACGGAGCCCAGCCAGAGCTCCAGGCTGGGCTTGGGGATGGTCGACCCCACATGGGTGATGGGTGCCCAATGCCCTGGGACATCACCCCCGACCATCCTTGAGCTCTGGCTGGGTTATGTTACACCTTCTCCCTATGGGAAAGGATGGGGAGCCTGCTGAGACTCCCTGAAACCAACGCTGGACTTGTGGATGGTCAACCCACATGAGGGACAGCCATCCAAGGCCAGGGACATCACCCCGGACCAGCCTGGAGCTCTGGCTAGGCAGCATTACAGAATTTCCCTCTGGGAATAGAGGGGGACCCTCCCTCAGGGAATAGACGGGGACCCTGCCGGGGCTGCCTGGGACTGCCGTTGGACTTGTGGACAGTCAACACTTTTTCTTTTCCACCCAGGTAGGTGCACCCAGCCATGCAGATGCGTATTGAGCCTTTTTACGCATGAAATTATGACAAATACACATGAATTCATTTTCTACTGCGTACCGTGTACGCTTTGATTTATTCATTAAAAAAATACTTTTCACCACTAGATGGCACTGTAGCATTTCCTTTGTCAGCAGCATAGCCTTTCTTACACATGATGGTGAATTTCTAACTGAAAGACCAAATCTGTGACAGCTAAGCGAGCAACACAATAAAGCATGCACCCTTTTAATATGTGTTCATACCCATAAGATCTAATAGCTTGATATGTTAAAAAGTAAAGTTTGCTTTGATGTCCTAAGTTGAATATTGTTTAATAACCAGACATAACATGCTGGAAGTTTGTGACGAATCTCCAAATCGAAGTGAGTTTATGGCAAAACTTATTTTTTGGAGCTTTTTTAAAGCGCTGAAAATGAAGTGGGTACATCCAGGATGTTTTGCCTTTTGCATCTTCTAGTTTCCCATGCAGGATGTGGAAAATAAAGGTACAGTGATATTATTTTGGCACAAAATGCTGCTATAAGGATTTACATGTTATGCTGCTTTACTATGCAAGTAAACTGTATAGGACATTATTATTGTAGGTCTTGACACCCAAAACTAAATGTTTTGTTCCAAGTAAAGCGTGGAAGAAGGTGGCTATGCCCAAATTGAAAGAGCGGGTTAAAATCCCAGCTTTGCTGTTTAGCGCAAGCGTGTGATGCTGGGAAAATAATGTAATCTCACCCTGACTTCAATTGCAAAAATTAGAGTGCATATAAGTTTACACCCTTACAAAAGGACAGTTTTAATAATTGTAGGGACACATTGGTGTATACTGGTGCTCCTCTGCTAGTGGCTCCAACACTGCTGCATAGAATTGCATTATTGCTGCAATGGCCCTCCCCCATTCTTGTAACACTGGATTTGACAGGCAGACAGTGTCACCAGCCAGTCAGTGCACCAGAGATTCTAGTATAGCGGACTGTGGTAGAACCAGCATTACATTTTCTCCCCTGTTGCTCCCAGCCACTGAAGGTGCTTGGGCCGTCCAGAGTACTGCCCCACACTCTGCAATGCCCCGTTATGCTAGGATATTGAGTCTTTCATGCACACCATCTGCCATTTTCACCCTTTCTAGGACCTTCAGGTTCTACAAGAAGTGGGTGTTTCAAACTCAAAGGAGAGAGCAGTTGACTGATTGTAACATTGAAGCTGCACTAGAATATTCTTATTACAATGAGTAATGAAGTTAGATGCCCCTACACAAGTAAGTTTGCAATTCCTCCACAGTCTCTGAAGTTAGTGCCTTTCCCAACATTTGAAGGGTTAGCCCTAGCCTACATTTTAGCCTAGGTGCACCCCTGGATGTGCACACTTGCATTTTGATAGGCAGGGAGGTGAGTGAAGTCTTTCTCCCAAACTGGCAATGTTAATGTTTTACTGTGTGTGCTCAGAAAAATGTACTTGAACAAACACAGTAAAACTTTAAAGCTGTTACTTTCAAGAAAGTCTTCCATCACCTCTGCATATTGCGCTTTAAAATATACTATTCAATAGTTCTTCCCCACACCAGACCATGGGAGGAGTTGGGTAGAACAGTGGGGGAAGAGCCTCCAAGTTTGCCCTGCCTATTTTCTGAAGTGGCCCCTCCCATCACGACTTAATTCCCCCCGCCCCACGAAATGTAGGTTTTGTTGCGCCCCTGCTTGGGAGAGAGGTCAGGTAGGTCGGCTTACTCTCACAAGCCACCAGCCACCCCTACCTCTCCCCTCAAGGTGCTGAAATAAAGAGGCGGGAGCCAACACATCTGCAATTATTCCTTTACTTGCTGCCTGTTGTAAACCTGCTCTTTAATGTATAATTTATAAAGTTATGCTGGCTGTAGTAAGACGTGCGCTTGCTGTTGGGCTATACCACGAGGGATGGGCCATTACCCCATGCAGGGGTGAACGGTTCCATTAGCCTGAACTGAATATATTTGCCAATAGCACATGCAGGGAGGCCATGTGCCACTGGCACATGCAGAAAAGGGAAGAGAAGCTCAGTTAGCATGTGCAGAGAGGAGATGTGCTGCTGCATGTGTAAGGAAGCTATGCCAATAACAGGTCAAAAGGGAGTATGTGTTCTTACATAGCGCTTTTAGCCAAATTCCTTCTGCTTTTAAGCACTGTGGTAACGGTTATTATCCCATTTCGAATGGTACTTAATTTATTAGAGGGGAGCACTGTTGGGCATTGTGGTGGGGGCCTGCGAGGACATGTTCGAGTCAGGCTGAATAAGGAAAGGGGAGGGGGTAAAATCGGGTACATTTGGCCCCAGTTCATTTTGTCAATTTCCAGCACCGATAGTAACTTGTGTGAACGGTCATTCTTCATTATTGCATTTCTTGTAAGAAAGAAGCGACTCCTCTGCGGTCTTCCCTCTGCGCCACACCCATCATGGCTGCGTCACGTAATTAGAACTTGGGTAGTGCAGGCCGCCCTCCTGCCCAGTAGCTTTCCACCCTTTGTTTGGATGCAACGTTTTAGCCTGTGCAGAAGGGAGCCCTGCCGTTATGACTGGCAGAGAGGAGATGTGCTGTTATAGCATGGGCAGAGGAGATGCTACGTTAGCACTCACAGAGAAGAAATGTCCCCATAGTACGTACTTTGTAAAGATGTGTCATTTGCACGTGCCATGGAACAGAAGGGCAATTAGCATGCAGAGCCGAGATGTGCTGTTAGCATGCAGACCCGAGATGTGCTGTTAGCATCTGCATAGACAGGATGTGTTGCACATGCTAACTGCACATCCCGTCGCTGCACAGGATGTGCAGTTAGTACGTGCAGGCATGGGATGTGCAGTTAGCATGTGCAGAGAGGATACGTCCCATTAGCATGTGCGTAGAAGGCATGTCGTTACCATGCACATCTCCTCTGTGCACATGGGCGCAGTTATCACACATGTACAGAGAGTTGTCCCATTAGTATGTGCGCAGAGAAGGAGCACCATTAGCAGACGAGAAGAGATGTGCCAATAGCATGCGCAGAGAAGAGATTGGAGGTCACTATGGGTAAAGATATGTCCTGTTAACATGTACAAATATCAAGCTTGCTAAAAAGAACATGTTCTATCAATATGTGAAAACAATGTCTGCCATTAGCATATGCATAGAGATGTGCTGTTAGCATGTGCACAGTGTAAAGGTGCAATTTACACATGCAAATGACACAAATTTGCTCTTCAAATGCTAACACACATCTCTGAAAATGCTGAAAGTAGATGTGCCTTTACCATGTGCACAGAGTACTTGGCGTACTCGTTAGTATGTGTCAAGAGGAGATGCGTAGCTAGCATGTTCAGGGAGGATATATGCCTTTATCAAATGGAGTGATGTGCTGTTACTATGTGACCAGACGGGATGTGCCGTTTGCATTTGGAGTGAAGGACTCTGCACAAGCCAGACAACTGATCTACAACGCTTTTGGTCTATGGTTCTGATTTTATGTATGCATTGGGTGTAGGTGTTGGATAAGTTTTACTCTTGCAGAGGAGAAAACTCATTTTTACTCTCTTGAAATTGCATTTACTCTCTAATTTAAAAATCATGCGTAAAATACTCCCACCTCAAAATATTATCTGGAGCACTGGGTGCACCCACACATGTGAGGTACTGTTTTCATCCGGACACCTGTGGGAATGTGGGAAGGTAGGACATGTGTTGTTGGTGGCGTGTTTCAGTAGTTTCTAGGTGGGAAATGTCTGAAAATTTAGTTTTTTCGGTGAATAAACGCCTGGATGCCAAGTACAGACAGATGGAGGGGGATACACTCTTGCTCTCGGCCCATCCTCAGCCGCACTCTGCAGTGATCGCTGCGGCATCACTATACTCCAAGCCACAGTCGTCCTCAGCCTCCTCTGCTGCTGCGCTGTTAGGCAAGGAGGAGAAGATCTTGGAGGCGTACGGGAAGAAGCTGTATTCCAACGTGTCCTTGCACCTTCGTCAAGCCAACGCAGATGCCATGCTGGCAGCCGTTAACTAGAGGCTCTGGTGGGAAATTGCAGATTTCCTCCCAGAGCTTCCGGCACAGAGCCAATCACGATCCAAGGAGGGTTTGGCAGAGGCCAAGATGGTGGCGCAGGACATCATGGAGTCCACCGTGGCCCACAATGACACCTCTGGCCGTGCCATCTGTATTGCCACGGACATTAGAAGAATGGCCTGGCTCCGTGCTACGAAATTCAACCCGGATGTCCAGGAACGCATCTTAGACCTTCCATTCGAAGGGGGTGACCTCTTCCACTCCACCACGGACGAGGAGCTGAAAAAAAAAACAAAACAGCTCACAAATGGCCAAGTCTTTGTCCATTCTTAAAAAGAACACGGCCAAAGCGGACACCCAGTGACAGCAGCGCTTTGACAAGGGGCATACATACAGAGGGTTCCGCGGCTTCCAAGAGCAGAGTCCAGGCAACCGGACCGTTCGCCGACCCAACATCGGCGCAACCACAAAATAGGGGGGTTCAGGGGGAGTAAGGGCTTTTTCCAGTCCCCCACCTCCACAACATCCTCAGAGGAAAAGAAGGCATGTCTCCAGTGGGGTGCAGGCTTGCTCTCCATGCCCATTTCTGGCACCAGAATGTTGCAAACCACTGCAACTTCTTGGTAGTATCCACGGGGTACCGCCTACCTATCCCAGTCCCTCCTACCTCTTCCCCTCCTCTGCCACAGGTTGGGACAGCAACTAATTTGGCAGAGATCCGGTCGCTCGTCGAGAGCCAAGCAGTGGAGGAAGTCCCAGCCTCCCAGCAAGGCTTGGGCTTTTACTCCGGGATTTTCGCCATTCAGAAAAAGAACCAGACAGGCCTGAGAGTTGTGCTGGACCTTTCCACCCTCTACCTCTCGCTACCTCTACAAAAATTCAAGATCGTTATGCCAGCTTTGATAGAAGAGACATTGTGCATGGGAGACTGGATGTGCTCCCTGGATCTGAAGGACGCGTACCTACACTTTCCGATATGGCAGCCTCATCTATCTTTTCTAGGATTCAGGATCATGGGCTACCATTTCCAATACAAGGTGCTTCCTTTCGGCCTCAATTCAGGGTCTTAATCAGGCTGATGAATACAGTGGCGGCCCTCCTCGGGTCGTATGGCCACCACATCTACCCGTACCTCGATGAATGGCTCGTCAGGGCAACATCTCCAGAAATGGTGCGACACACTTTCCACGCTATTATGAACACACTGCACATCTGGGTTTTTCTCTCAACCTCAAGAAGTCGCAGCTGCAGACTATGCAGAGACTGATCTTCTTGGGTCTCATTTGGGACACATGCTCCAAGAACTTTTTTCTCGCAGAGGACAAAATCACAGCCATCAAGAGAGCCACGGCACACTTCCTCAGCAGCGAAGAACTGAGCTCGGCCTGGTGGTACCAACACCTACTGGGTCTCATGGCATCAGTCCTCCTGGCCGCCCCGCACAGGAGACTCAGGATGATGAGGATACATCTGCACTTTGCAGCATCTTGGAACCAGGAACGTGGCTCTCCGGCAGAGATGATCAATGTTCCTCCATCACTTCACCCAGACCTCACTTGGTGGTCCGGGGACTGCAACCTGCGGACGGGCAAGCCTTTGCGGCAACCTACCCGCAGGTCACCATCTCCACGGACTCCTCTCTCGAGGGTTGGGTGGCCTCCCTGGACAACCACTGCATCCATGGCACCTGGACCCGTCATGAGCAGGAGTACCACATCAATTGGCCGGAACTGAAGGCCATCTGGCTGGCGCTCAGAGCCTTCCTTCCGGTTATCGAGGGCAAGGCCGTCCTCATTCAGACAGACAACTCGACCAGCATGTTCTACATCAACAAGCGGGGAGGTACCAGATTCCCCCCCCACAATGTGCAGACTGGCAGTCAGCATGTGGGAATGGGCCCTGGAGAACATCATCTACCTCACGGCCGTCCGCCTGCCGGGGGAATCCAACCTGGAGGCAGACAGGCTCAGCAGACTGGGAGTGGACAACTACGAGTGGCAGTTGAAAGACCTAGTGCTGCAGGAGATCTTCTACAAATGGGGACTCCCTCGGGTCGACCTCTTTGCCTCCTGGCGCAACAGAAGTGCCAACTGTTCGCCTCCTGGCAGGGTCAGGGCCCAGGCTCCCTGGGAGATGCATTCCAGATCCGGTGGGACAGAAGGACAGCATACGTCTTTACACCCACACAGCTGATACACAGGGCGATATGCAAGTTCAAGGAGTCTCGCCACCTCAGCATCATTCTAATAGCTCCATGGTGGCCAGTCAGGCCATGGTTCTCGGAGCTGCTCAGCCTCTCTGCGAGGCCTCCCATTCGTCTTCTGACGGGCTCAGCACATCTTCTGGTGCAGCAGGGGGGGCAGGATCATCCACCCCGCTCCAGAGAAACTAGCCCTCACAGCGTGGTTCCTGAACAGGTCACGCTAGGTCACCTCAGCCTTTCCCAGGCTAATCTAGAGATCACACAAGGCACCAGGAGCAAGTCTATCAGGGCCCAGTATAAGAGCAAGTGGAGCAGGGTCTGCCACTGGGCAGACTCTAAGGGTATCAATCCCCTGGCATGTACCCTGAACGACGTGCCCTCCTTCTCAGCGCACCTCGCCCATTCAGGCGTGCAGGTGGACACTTGCTGCACCTACCTCGCAGCCATTGGGGCTTACAGAAACTCGGAGGAGGAGGTCTTTTCCTCCTCCAACACGATTGTCAAGAAACATTGCCCATCAAGAGGCCGCACCCCGTGTAGGACCTCAGCATAGTTTTGGGTGCCCTGGCGCAAAAACCATTTGAACCAAAGGCGTCTGCGGACATCAGGCTTATCGCCATCAAAACGGCCTGGTTAGTCGGCCTCACCTCAGCTCGCAGAATCAGCAAAATCCAGGCGCTAGTCGCCTCAGAGCCATAGACTACGTTTCACAAGGACAAGGTAGTCCTACAGACACAGCCAGCATTCCTACCTAAGGTGCTTTCCGCATTCCATCTGAACAAAGAAATAGTGCTGCCTATGTTTTTGCTGAGCCCAAAGATGAGGCACAGAGGGTTCTGCACTGCCTTGATGTCAGCCACTGCCGGCCAACATGCACACCCACGCGGTCAGAGCCAAGGCAACAGCCATTGCTTTCCAGCGACATGTCCCCCGGTAGGTTATAAGCAGGGCAGCCACATGGACCACCCCTTCAGCTTTCTGCAAGCACTAGTGTTTGGATGCCGGCTCTAGAGCAGACGCGGCCTTTGGACAGGCGGTTCTTAGGAACCGGTTTGCTTAAGGAGGGTCTCCTCTCCACCCTGGGGCTACACTCAGTTGTAATCGGCCATGCAGTATGGAGGAAAGGGGACGGGACGTAAGAGTAATTATAAGTTACTCACTGTAGTGACTACCCCTTTCCTCCATATGTCCCACCAGCCTCCCCAGTAATAAAACTGGTGTCATCAGGCAATGTTAATCTATTGTCGACGTGTCTATGGGGACTGAGGTGTGGGGCCGGAGGGTGGAGTCAGGGCAGAGCATGCTCCCAGGGCCGCATGCCTCTAAATTTCAGGGGGAAGGTTTTTTCTGGTTCCGTCTCCCGTCCCTTGGAAGGGACGCCCATGCAGTAGGGAGGAAAGGGGGACGGGACGACCGTAGTGACTAACATACTTGTAGTCCATAGTCCCCTTTCCTCCATACGTCCCACCATCCTCCCCCGAATAAAACTGGTGTCATTAGGCAATGGTAAATATTGTCGACTCGTCAATGGGGACTGAGGAGTGGCGCCGGTGGGCAGAGTCAGGGGAGCGCATGCTCCCAGGGCCGCGCGCCTTGTGCCTCTAAATTTAAAGGAAAAAAGAGTTTTTCTGGTGAAAAAGGTTCTGTCTCCCGTCCCTACGAGGGACGCCCATACAGTGTGGAGGAAATGGGACTATGGACTAAGAGTACGTTAGTCACTACGGTGAGTAATTTATAATTTTTCCTCTAGCCACCCCCCTTTAATTTTGCATGTCTTGTTTGTTTGAGTTGCTGCCCACTTAACTGCTGCCCCTCTCAATCTGGGTATCTGCTTGATATATGCATTTTGCAGCATTATTACAGAGATACCTCTTATGCACATGCCTATTTTGTATTTTCCATTGTTCAACCAATAACTAATAGTTTTCTCTTTGTAAAAGAATTTGTGCCGCAACCCTGGTCTGTGTGATATATTCCAATTACTCACGACAATTTGGAGCATGGCTTATTTGTCCTTTTTCAGATAGTCACTGCTTATCATGGGCATTTACCATAATGTGTTGAGCAAGAAATATTCTGGATGGTGACATACTTCTCCTCCAGTCATTCTACATTTGTATAAAAGATATCACCCTAATTGACAATGAAAAAAAAAAACAGAAGTGATTGAAGACATGCTCAACATCTGAATGAAAATGAGAGAAAAGAGTCAAGCAAATGGGAACTTTGGCGATTAAGAAAAACAGGAGCAATTGGGTTGCTCCTATTTTCCCATGCTACACCTCACCCATGGCTCAAACAGGGCACATGTTAGTATTTTAACAGGCAAGATATTACTTCACATGTTTTTTAAAAGTTGTTTCTAGCAGATACACACTGTTTGCACTCTTTCTGTGCCGCTAATGAAATGATGGGATGAAGAACTAATTACTTGTATTGTATTGTTTGTTTATTTATAGAGCGCACCGGGCCGTTGGGCAACTGGGCGCTTGTGAGAAAGCTTAGGTTGAAGTTACATAACTATCTTACATTTCTTATGTTACAGTTACAAGTTGCTGTTACATGAATATCTTACATTACTTATCTTAAATTTCTTAAGTTATAGTTATCTTATATTTCTTGAGTTACAATTGCAGGCATATCTTACAAGTTGCATACAGGATATAAGGATATATATACAATACAGTTTTTAACAAGTGAAAGGTGGGAATGGCTCCAAGTGGGTCCGGAATGGAGTTCCACAGATTTGCCGCCAATACTGGGAAGCTGAAGCCTCCTGTTCTTTGAAGATTAAAGTAAGGGACTCTGATGCTGTTGGCTTGGGCTTTCCTAATGTGACATTCAGATGTGTACCTAGTACATTTCTCAGTAAGGTATGCTGGTGCTTTGTTGTTAAGACAGTTGTGTGTAATGTTCAGGGTTTTGAATTTGATATGGTCATTGATGGACAGCCAGTTAACGGTTCTTCTGTGGTCCAAAATATGTTGATCTTTGGGGATGCCTAGTGTTAGGCAGAAACCTGTGCAGCTCCCTCTGGGACCACTGCAAAAGATTTAAGACTACAGGTGTTTGGTAGTAAACCCACTTGGAAGCAGTCTGTACCACACAGATTCACGTGGTAGCTGTGGCTGAGCAGTCAGACTTCCCTCAAGAAGAGTTAGGCAGTATTCACAATAGGTCAAGAGAACACAATAGAACAAGTAAACACTGACCAGGGCTTGGTGTAAAAGAGATATAATTATTCATTTAAAACCACATCTAGAAAAACACACAGGCACTAATAGTAAGCAATTCAAAAACACGGTCACTAAAAGATATACACTCCCTTAAAAGAATATTAGACAAGTCTTAAGTAAAGCCCCACTTATTTTCAGACAGCGAGGAGCGCTTAACGTAGATGGCACTCTAATAGTTTGTTTTAAAAAGGGAGAGAAAAACAGAGAATAAGTGAAACAGATCCCAACACTTTTACAAGAACATAACAAGAGAGGAAGGCAAAGTAAAACCGTGAAGTAAGAGTTCAATAGGCCGGATCCACTTTAAGAGTATCAAACGAAATGTGTCCAAGGTCACACGGTTGCAGTGCACAAAAGTCTTGAAAAGGTTCAAAAAGGAGTTGGACCAAAGAAAGGGACCAGTTAGAGGGTCAAGGCGGCCAGTCCAGAAGGTTAAGGGGTTAATATTACCTTGTGGCAATCTTTAGAAAGGGAGGCCTGGCGGACACGGTACCTTAAGTGGTGAGAACACTCCAGCGGGGGCAGTTGTTCCTGGCAGTGGATGCAAGTCGGTGCTTCGTCCGGGGGAAGAGAGGATCTCGTCGTGGAGGAAGACAGGAGTCTGTTGCACTGCCAGGGAAGAAACCAGCAACGGAGTTTCTCAGGTACAAGGAGCGGTCCGTTGATTCGCGTTTCAGTGGTGAGAGGCTATCCGGCCGCCGGGGTGCTTGGCACGGGCAGTTCGACCACAAACCGGTCTGGGGTGCGAAGAAAGAAGGTAAAACTGGTTGTGCCCACCAGTCAGGGGAAGAAGCCTCTCCAGCCGAAAGATCTTCTGCGTCGTCGGGAAGTGGTGAGTCGGTTCCGCAGGGCTCCACCGGTGGTGTCGTCATGGTAGGTTGGCTCAGCTTCTCCCTCGTCGGATTCTCACGTCATGTGGCGACTTCTGAAGTTCCAGTGCCCAAAACCCTGCTTTTATGCAGCACACCCCCATTCACTCAGCCTAGCTGTCAATCAAACATGCTAAGTGGTGAGCCGGCCGGCTCACCACTTGGGCCAATCACACAAGAGTGCGACTTGAGTTACCAAGGTAACTCAGTCCAGGGTGCCTAAACCCCCTCCCAGACCCCCTGTGGTACCCAGACAGAGTGGCACCACTTTTGGAGGCTTCTGTGGAGAAGCCCACCAAAAAGTGGAACAAAGGGCTCGACTTGGGTTGGAGTCACAGAAGAGAACACAAACGCCATTTTAGAATCGAGTCCTGGCAAAAAATAACAACCAGTGAATTAATATTAATTAAATAAACGAGCTGTATTTTGAGGCTATGAGAATTAAATAATTAAAGTTGGTAGCCTCGAACAATGGGAAAATCCCATAGGAAAATATTTGCGGTCGAATATAAAAAGTAGTTTCCACTGCCACCAGCCAAAACTCGATCAGGGGGGATGGAGACGTGCCCCCTCGACTAACAGACCCCGGGGCAATCGAATTGCCCTGACCAGTAAGTCCACAATATGATGGTTTGTACTGGTTTCTGTTAATAATTTGGGACTAGTAAAGCCAATGGTGACTCACCAATGGTGAGTAGTACGATTGACTTACTGAACGGAGGGATTTTGAACCTGGTAGCGCTCATCTCCATCCATGGCTCGTCTGTTTCTTCGGAGCGGCGAGTAGTTGTTGGTCGCGGCGGGTGCGGCAACGCGACGCAAGCGTGTGGAGTCACCATCCGCGGGTGATTGGATGTTTACCGGGTGACGTACGTTGGAAGTTACGCCCACAGTACAGGAGACGTCGGATCGCGTGATGGATGAGATACTCCATATAAATACGACCGAGAACACAGGAAGAACTAGCTCCATGACTGGTAGCAATGAGACGGCCAGACTGATGTTTTCAACAAGTGGATCGATCCAGGAACGATTCAGGTAAGGCTGTGTGACATTGTAGGGGCATATTGCTCCTATAATTTAGTGATTTGAAGCATTTGAGCCCGTAGCTATATAAATAGGATTTAATCAGGCTTCGTTGTATTTTAGCTGAAGGTGACGCATCAATCAGAATACGGCCACAGACGAAGTGAGCGCGGCGCGCATTTAATTAGGACTTCACCTCTGAACCATTGGATGACAACATTTGGTCGACACAAGGTAATTATATTATCCTTGGTTGTTGATCCAATTTTCAAATAATGCAAGACTTATGGCTTTTTTCGAATAAATGCCTTATTGCATGCTCTTTCGTAGAGATGTAAATATGTGCAGTGAGCTACGACTTTTACCGTGCATGAAGATATGCCGTATTCTGTGGCTTATAACGAGTTGCTACACGTGGTGTGTCTTTAATAGGGTCTCTTTCTCTGTGCTGTCCCCAGGGTGCAATCCAGGTGTGGACTCCTACATATTCCCAAGAACTGAAATACTAAATTAATTTTAGCTTGCTAAGTGTGTAGAAAGCATAAAAGGCATGCTTTTGAAGCTTATGTAGTAGCTTCCAGAATAAACATTTAGTGTTAATCGCTACTATTTTTTTCTTCTTTTCTCTTGTTCCCCCTTCTCCTCTCCTCCATTGTTCCCTCTCAGCATGACGGGTGTCGTATACCTCCTTCCAAGGATCCAATGTGAATCGACAGAAGAAAGATATTTGTAAACAGGACCGAAGGAGGCTGAATAAATTTTTGGCTAGAGTTCTGGTTTTGAGCACACTAAACATTAATTGTGACTGGAAGTGGTGTAATACCATATATTTTAGAATTTGTAGTGGGACCACGTTGGTTCCCCTGAAGAAGTCCTTGTAGTAGGCATTAATAACCGCTCCCATAGGACAAAACATGTTGGGCATATTACACTGTGAATTTAAAACAGTGGTATAAGCAATAGCTTTTAAGTACGATATACCTTTCGGAAGCAAGGAGTTTATGAAAATTTCCTAACTGAAGCGTTTAACAGGTCACTTGCTTTCGGTCAAGTGTCCTTTATACATTAGAATAAATTGTATACAAAATAAAGCCAACACAGTGTGTACACTACAATTGTATTTGTTGTTGTTTTAATTGTTTGTGAATTATTAATGTGGTAAGTTTGCACTTTTTTGCACTTTATGCAGGTTTGCACTTCTGTACTTTAAGGTCGTTTTGTCGAATAGTGGACATTTGTCCACTAAGGTTATACCAATCAATGTGAAATATAGACCTTTAGTACAGCGATAAAGATGAATTGTTGTATGGTTATTGATGATTGTTCTTACATTTCCAGGCTATGTTAAACAATTGTGTTTTAGATCTTTATATGTGAATTGGGACGATTGAAAAGTAAAAAAATATATTTATAAAATAAAAAATGTGTTTTAAGACTTTACCTGTGTGTTACCCAGTGCCTATTTGGTTCATGGTCTGGGTGCTCTTGTTGTGCTGAGATGGAGTGAGGAGAGGCGAGTGAGGAGTAATTTGATTAAGGAAGATTGACACATTGGTTTTTTGGTTTCTGTTTGGGTTGTTCTAAAGGGCTGAATCTCTGTGTCTTTAAGCAAGCCCATAGTCTCCCTTTTGTTGTTGTTGGTGCACCATATTTTATCTTTGGTGCAAGAGTCAATAGGTGTGATTTTAATTCTCTTAGGATGGTGAAGATTTCCCTAGTGTTAGAATTCGCTTTTTGAATTCTGTCATTAAAGGCCTCTTTTTTTGCCTGAATGATTTGTTTCTTGTAATTGTTGGTGAGGAGATTTTTTGTTATGAAGGGAGGTTTTTTTTCCAGCGGGCTTCTGCTTGTTTTTTCTTTACACATGGATTTTAGGCTTGGGGTAAACCAGGTGTTTAGATGGGCAAGAGGTTTGGATTTACTTCGTTTTAGGGGGGCAATGACATCTATAGCTCCGTTGATAGTATTGTTTTACAAGTCATCCAATTCATTAGGGTTAGTGGTGAGATTATAGTGATTGATGATAGTTTGAATCAGAGGGAGGAGATTAGTCATTGTTATGTTTTTTTTGCAGCGTGTAAGGGTTGGAGGTGCCAGAGGTTTGGATATTTTTGGTTGGGGTAAATCAGAGATGGCCAGCAAGATCAGATGGTGATCAGTCCAGAAGCATGGTTCAATAGCCGTTATGGTAGAAGTACAGTTAATATCTGTCACCCAATCCAGAATACGACCTTTGACATGTGTGGGCCGTTGTTCCAGATGGTAAGGACTTCTTCCAGTATTTTGTTTGCTAGAATTGCGGCATTAGAGTCTTTAGGGTCATTATGTCCTAGGATGAAGTCCCCAAGTAGGATAATTTGTGTTCCCGGTTTGGCATTGGTATTGAGAAGGGTAGTTATGTCTTCTTCAAAGGAATTTAGTAGGCCAGGAGGTCTGTAGATCAGGTGCACAGTAAAAGTATGTGATGTGGAGATACCTAGTTTGAGGGAGAGTAGTTCTGCTAAAGGCATGGGCATATGATCTACTTCTTTGATGGTGAGGTCAGCTCTACAGATGAAGGCTATGCCACCTCCTTTGGAGGTTTCTCTGTCTTTTCTAAAAATGGTGAAGTTAGGGGGAATGGCAAGCATTAAGGCTGGGTCAGCTGCTTTATCCAGCCATGTTTCTGTCACTGCTAGAAAGTCAAGCTGGTTGCAAGTGATGAGTTCTGCAATTTCGGAGGCATGTGCTATTAAGGATCTAGCGTTGATGAGGCCTCCTTTGAGGTTGTGAGTTCCTTTTGTGGTAGCACTGGTGTGATCATTGTTGGGCGTAGTTTCAGGTGATTTAGTACAGGGTTTCTGGGTGTAGCTAGGTTTCCTTTTGGAAGGGTTGTGCAGTACACATGTTTGTTCAGTCTTGGAGAGGCCTGGAGCATGGTGGGTTCGTGGTGGTTTAGGCGATCTAGATCCTAGTCTGAAGTTACGTAGAGTGGTGGGACAGGTCTGATTTAGATAGGTTAAGGAGGTGGGCTCTGATAACAGTTGGGATCAGGGTTGGGTGTATGTCTTGCCTGCCTGTTCCCAGGCTATTGGGAGTCAATAGTAGGTGGCTACCATTGTAGATAGGGCAGTAAGTGTAGTAAGGATAATTAAAGGGCGGGTGGACGGGTGATGTCATACCAAAGTTTATATGGGATAGAACCTATGAATGTCAGGTATGGGGTCTAAGGCGTGGACTAATTCAGGAGGGTATCACACAATATGGCCAGACTGGTACAGTGTGGTATACCAATCAGCATAGGACCAGCATGGGGTAAGCATAGGGCCAGGCTAGAGCAGGGGAGCACATCAATTTGCATAGGGCCAGGCTAGAGCAGTGAAGCACATCAATTTGCATACGGCCAGACTAGAACAATGAGACACATCAGTTTGCATAGGGTCAGGCTGGGACAGTGAGGCTCAATCAACACAGAGGCACTTGAAGCATTAACGGGCTGGGCTTGGTGCACAGTAACAACAGAAGTCATAGGGGAGATAGGAATGATGCCTACTGAGGTTTACTAAGAAGCCAGACCGTTTGGGACTGGGCAATCTGAGCATAGGTCAATAGGACGATAGATCATGCCACAGTAAGAGGATTTGATGCATGAGGTATACGGAGGGTAAATGCAAGTACAGTATGGCAAAGTAACTTCATGCAGTGGTATCAGAAGAAGCACAATCACTTGCGCATAAGAGCAGATAATATTACAGAGATGTAGGTCAAAGGCTAGGAGGGCCAGCGTACGCTATAGAATGTGCAGTGGGTGGGCGGCGTAAAGGTTCACTTTCTAAATGCGCGGTATGCCAGTAATGTTCTTTCTGATAAATTCTCCTCCCACGGATTCCTCATCGATGATATCTATCTCCCAACACAACAACTCTTCTGAAATGTTTCTGAAAACCAGAGGGTGCAGCATGGCTCCCTTAATGATTCTACGTGCCCAGCACCTGACAGGACATCAGGGCCAGTATATATTGTGCCGGTGTGCCCCGAGACCCAAGTTCAACCCTTTTTCCCTAGCATGGACATTAAGGTACATCAAAACCATCCGCGAACCAGGACAGGAAGGGAGGGCGATGAGGAATCCATGGTAGGAACATCAATCAGAAGAACAAGTTACTTCTTACCTGGTAACGTTCTTTCGATTGGGATGTTCCTCCGACGTATTCCTTATCTTGATAGATCATCTCCAGCGCGCTGGCCTCGGAAAACTTTTTCAGTAGAGGGTGCTGCGCGTCGGCGTCCCTCGAGCCGATGTCCCTCGACAGCCTCCATATCGGCGCCGATGTCATCATGCGTATAAATAGACTTGCGTAGAGTCCGTTGCTCAGTTCCGTTTTACCGTTCAACAGTTGCTTTACATTTATTGGTTATTGACCCTGAAGGAGCGTAAACTGTAACCACAAGGGAAGTTTTACTGAGGGGATGGATGGGAGGGGCGATAAGGAATACATTGGAGGAACATCCCATCGAAAGAACGTTACCAGGTAAGAAGTAACTTGTTCATCGAAGGGATTGTGTCCTCCGACGTATTCCTTATCTTGATAGACTCCCATAGCAGTGGGAGGAGGTGGGAGTAAAATTGCCATGTTTCCCTTCAAGAATGAACAGAGTGCAACACAGCTTTGCCAAATCTAGTCTCTTGGCTAGAGGAGGAATCCAGGTTGTAAAATCTTGTGAAGGTATGTTCAGACGACCATGTGGCAGCCGCACATATGTCTCGAATCGGTACCCCTATTTGGAGGGCCGAAGAGGCTGCGATACTCCTGGTTGAATGAGCCCTAAGATTTTGAGGAGGCTCTTTCCCTGCCAGTTTGTAACATTCCAGAATGGCCAAAATAATCCATCTGGAAATGGTCTGTTTTGTTATCGGTAATCCCAATTTGTGCCCTGAGTAACCTACAAACAGTTGGTCTGCTTGCCTACTCCTAGCAAGTCTGCTGATGTAAAAGCTCAAAGCCTGCCTTGGGTCCAGCCTATGTAGCTTTTCTTCCTCCTTCCCCGGATGGGGAGGGGGATAGAATGAAGGTAAGGTAATCTTCTGAGTGATGTGGAATTCAGAAACCACCTTTGGGAGGAAATTAGGCTTCACTTGTAGGACAACTTTGTTTTTATGAAAAATTGTATGAGGGGGTTTACAAGATAGAGCTTGTAATTCGCACATCCTCCTAGCAGATGTGAATGCCACTAATAAGACAGTTTTAAGGGTGAGAAACCTTAGCGAACAAGAGTGAAGTGGTTCAAAAGGAGTACCCATCAGGAAATTTAAGACTAAATTTAAGTCCCATAAGGGAACTTGGAATGGTCTTGGAGGATAGACATTGGTTAATCCCTTCAGGAATTGTATTACTAAGGGTAACTTGAAATACGATAGTTCCTCTGCAGTGCGCTTGAATATCGATAGCGCTGCGAGATAGCCCTTGATAGTGCGAACCTGAAGGCCCGAATTTGCCAAACAGAGTAGAAAAGATAACACTGTTGGTGTACCACACAAAAAGGGGTCGATATTCTTTTCTCTACACCAGCTGCAAAATTTGTTCCAACGGCAGCGGTATAAAGTCTTTGTTGCTGACTTTCTTGCCGAAAGCAACACCTCCATGACGTCATCTGGGAGATCCCAATCCTTGTATCTCAACCTTTCACATACCAAGCGTGAAGGTTGAGGGTTCTGATGTCTGGATGGAGAACCTGACCTCCCTTCTGCGAGAGAAGATTCTCCTTGAGTGGAAGACGAATTGGAGGGCAGATGGACATGTCCAGAAGGTCCGGGTACCACGTCCTCTTGGCCCAGTCTGGGGCAATTAGGATCATGGTTTTCCGGAACCTTCTCAACCTCCTGATCATTTGATGAATGACAGGGACTGGAGGAAACGCGTACAGAAGTGGAAACTCCCAGTCCACTACAAACGCGTCCCCTAGAGCTCCTCTCGGGGGAAATACCCTTGAACAAAACTGATCGCACTTCCTGTTGATGCTGGTGGTGAACAGATCCGCTTGAGGGGTTCCCCAAATGGTGAAGATCTGTTGAAGGACTTCCTGAGCTAGTTCCCACTCGTGGGAGACTGTACTCTGCCTGCTCAGAGCGTCCGCCGTCAAGTTTTTCTCTCCGGCTAAGTGAACTGCTGATAGAGAGATTCCTTCTTGGATTGCCCAAAACCAGAGCTGCATCGCCTTTCTGCGCAGAGGCAGTGATCCTACGCCTCCTCTTTTGTTGAGGTAGTGCATGGCCACTGTGTTATCCGCCATTATCAGGACATTTTTCCCCTGTACAGATGGCACGAAAAGCCTTCAGCGATAGTCTGATTGCTCTCAGCTCTAACAGGTTGATATGTAGTCTTGACTCCGATGGAGACAAACGACCGCTGATGGTCAAGTCGTTGGCATGGGCTCCCCACCCCGTGAGTGAGGCATCTGTGACTACTGTTATCTCCGGCCATGGTTGCCAAAACAGTTCTCCTTTCAAAATGTTCTCCTGACAGGCCCACCACTGAAGGTCTCGAGCCACCTTGTCCGGAACCTGAAGGAGATCTGTCATTCTCCCTGAGAATTGTGACCACTGAGTTCTTAGTGCCCACTGAAGAGATCTCATTCTCAGGCGAGCCTCTGGCACAAGGAAGATGCAGGATGCCATGAGGCCTAGCAACCTCAAAAAGTCGAAGGCTGGGAGACGTTGGGCATTTTGAAACTTGGTGACCATCTGCAGAATATCTTGATCCCTCACCTCTGGTGGCAAGGCTTTTCCCAGGGAAGTGTCCAAGACTGCTCCAATGAACTGGAGTCTCTGTGATGGTATCATCTGTGACTTCTTTAAATTGAGGGAGAAGCCCAGTTTGTGAAGGAAGTGGCAGACATAATCTAGCTGAATCTGAGCTTGTTCCGGAGATACAGCTCTGATCAGCCAATCGTCCAGGTAGGGGTAGACGTGAATCCCTTCCCTCCTTAGACTTGCAGCCACTACCGACATTAGCTTGGTGAAGACCCTCGGGGCGGAGGTCAGCCCAAATGGCAGAACTCGAAATTGATAATGAGAGCCGCCAATTGCGAACCTGAGGTATTTCCTGTGTTTGAGATGGATTGGCACATGGAAATAAGCATCCTGAAGGTCCAGAGATACCAGCCAGTCCTGGAGCTGGAGGCCCTGAAGGATCTGAGAGAGAGTTACCATCTTGAACTTGTCCTTTCTGAGGAACTTGTTCAATTCTCCTAAGTGCAAGATAGGTCTCAGTCCTGCGTCCTTCTTCGGTATTAGGAAGTATCGGGAGTACCAGCCCTTGTTCCTCTCCGCTACAGGTACCGGTTCTATGGCACCTTTCTCCAGCAGGTCTACAATTTCCTGCAAGAGGAGCGGATCTGGAACTTTCCGAGAGCTGTTCCCCAATGGATGACTGAGGAATGTGTAGAAAAGGCAGACAGTAACCTTGGGCAACTGCCTCCAATGCCCAAGCATCTGATGTAATAGCCTGCCATTCCGTCAGATGTTGAGTTAGCCGGCCTCCTACTGGTGTCTTGTGAGGAGAGTCCTCAGAGTGATTTAGAGGCGGCTGATGCAGATGCCGAGGGTAAAGAGGCACCTGCTGCTGCGGCTTTTGTATTTTTAGCCCGTCTACCTTGGGTGAATCTTTTTTGACCTCTTTGAACCGACTGTCCTCTGCCTTTTCCGAATGCGGAATAAAAGCGAAAGCACTTACCTCTCCAAGAGGTTCCTGAGGGGGATATGGCGTTTGACGGATTGCAGCTCCCAGGGATTTTGCTGCTGCTTTGGATGTCTAACTTTTCTAGGCTGTCATCCGCCTTCTTACCAAACAAAGAAGAGCCGTCAAAGGGCATCTTTAAAAGTCTGGCTTGTACATCTGAAGCAAACCCAGACTTTCGCAACCACGAAACTCTGCGGGTTGTAGTACTTGCCGCCATGGCCCTACTGATACTGTCAGCAGAACCAATGCCAGTTTGAAGGGATTCGCACATTGCGTCTTTACCATCCTTAATGATGTTTAGAAACGCTTCCCTTCTCCCTCTGGGAGGCAGTCAGCCGCTGATGAAGCACACTCCGAATGTGTATGGCTGAACCTTGCGAGCGTACAAGTAGCGTTAATAGATTTCAACGCCATGCTACATGCAGAAAAGACTTTCTTAGCCATAGAGTCGTATCTTTTGTCATCCCTGTCCTGTGGAACAGTAGGGTATGCCGATCTACTGCCTGATGCAGTTGCTGCTTGAACAACCAGACTCTCTGGAGTTGGATGTTTAGACAAAAATTCAGGGTCAGTAGAAGATACCCTATATTTGGCTGATAACTTCTTGTTAACCGCCGGGATAACCTCAGGAGTTTCCCAGTTAGCCAATATTTTTCTTTGTAATGCAGCGTGAAATGGAACCACAGGATCCTCCTGTGGGCCTTTAACTAGAATGTCTATAAGGTCATCCTGTTGGAATGCAGGTGAAGGTGTAGACCAACCCATGAATTCTATAATCCTTGCCATTAAAATTCTGTAAGGGGTCTCAGCATGTTCCCCTGGGTCTGGTTTGGCAAATTCTATTTCTGGGGAAGTATCTAACCCACTTGCCTCATGTAAGGATTCTCAAAGATCCTTTAACCTATTTTCCTCAGATGTAAATTCCTCTGGTTCAGGTGTTGCAGATCTCTGCAACCCAAATGGTCTTTCTTGATCCGAATCCTCACCTTCTTCATAAATTGAAGACAAAGGTCTGAAATGATCAGACCTTGGAAATGGCTTAAATCCCATTTCCAGAGGAGAAGGGGTTAAATTTGTCATAATTGGTTGAGAAAACGTCGATGTCGTCGACGCGGACGTTAAAGGCTTCGAAAATACCGAAAAAGGCGTCGAGAAGATCTGAAGAGGCCTCGAAGAGCTCGAGCGGATCGGAATGCTACTCGAAGTTACCGAGGAAATTCTTGAAGTCGTGTTCGCGGCCCTGGGTATGACCACTGGCTGTGAGGTAGTGACGGCTGTGGGTTTGTTCTTTTTCAATAATGGCGTCGATGACGCAGATTTATGCGTCAAAGGGACTTTCGACGATGGTGTCGATGGCACAGTGCCTTTGCTCGAGGGTTTGTGACGCTCTCGAGTAGTTTCTTTCGCCGGGTGCAACGACTCGCAGCATTTTGATTTTTCCTGTCTTTCACCCAGGGTATCACCCTCAGCTGTCTTCGAGGGGGTCGAGGCTGCTTTCTCGAAGACGCTAAGCATCCTTTTACGGAATTCCTCCCACTCAGCCTGAGAGCTATGTTTCGTGGGGCAGGTGACCTTTCCGGAGAAACAGAAGAAGACGACGAGGAAGAGGATCTTCGACATCTCTTACTTGAATGCTTGGATCTCGAAGAGTGGTGGGAACTGCTTCGAAACCTAGAACAAGAATGTTTACTGTGTCGGCGAGGAGATGAATGTCTCGACTCTGCCGATGAAACTTTCAAAGGAGTTTTAATCGTCTTACCTCTCTCAAGCTTCCCCTTACGCTCCTTCAAGGCTTTCGCCGTCATGGACATGCAGTCCTCGCACTCCGAACATTGGTGCTCCGATTCCCAGGCACCACAAACACATCCTGTGAGGATCTGTCAACGACATTTTCTTTCCACAGTCTCGACATTTTTTGAAGCCGGACCGTGGAGTTGTTGGTTCAGATGAGGAAGCCATCGAGTAAGAGTTGGTATTCTCGGTTTGGAATAATGAAGAATATAGATCTGACTAACGAACTGAGCAACGTGATTCCGAGGTCCACGAAGCGCGGAAAAACGGAACTGAGCAACGGACGCTGCGCAAGTCTATTTATACGCATGATGACGTCGGCGCCGATACAGAGGCTGTCGAGGGACATCGGCTCGGGGGACGTCGACACGCAGCGCCCTCTACTGAAAACATTTTTCCGAGGCCAGCAAGCTGGAGATGATCTATCAAGATAAGGAATACGTCGGAGGACACAAAACCTTCGAAAGAACAGTACAGCAAGATTAGCAATTTGTTCTTCTAATGGATTCCTTCCTCCTATGGCTTTCTCATCTATGTCAGAATCCTATAGCAGTACTCCGATCTGGAGCAGGGAGGAGAGCAAGAACACCACCTTTAGCAGAAAGCTCTGTAAGACCAGTCACCAAAACAGACTTCCTGCCCTAATTCGGAATCCAAACAGTAATTTTGGCAAACGTGTGCAGCAAGGCCCAAAAAGCTGCCTGGCTAGTAGACTTCTATGAGGCGTTGTATTCCTCACAGGCTCCGCCCACTCAGCCGCAGAGAGAGTTCCTGGAGGCGCTCCCTCTTCCGAGATTATCCAGAGAGGAAGGCGAGGATTTGGGCCGCCCAATCACAGAGGATGAGGTTAGGGCCACAATAGCGATGCTTTCCCTCGGCAAGGCCTCTGGGCCAGATGGCTACCCAGCCGCCTTCTACAGGGCTTTCTCCCACCTCCTGGTTCCGCATTTAACGCAATTATTTAATACTTTCGGCGGGGAGGGTGGTATCACTCCCTCGATGGAGGAGGCCAAAATTTCTCTCATCCACAAAGCGGGGGAAGGACCAGGAGGAATGTACCTCATACCGTCCAATTGCCCTTATAAACACAGAGGCAAAGATTTTTACCAAAAACCTGGCGAAACGCCTGGAGAGGCACCTCCCTCTCTTGATCGATCAGGACCAGTCAGGCTTTGTCGTGGGGAGGCAAACCGTGGATAACATTAGAAGGGTGGCCCACCTGGTGGAGAAATCGCGCAAGACGTCCACTCCGGGGGTAATTTTGGCGCTCGATGCCGAAAAGGCGTTTAACCGAGTGGAGTGGTCGTTCCTATTTCAGGTGATGGAAAGGATGGGCCTGGGTACGGGATTTATGCAAATGGTTTCAGCTAATTATATGTCACAGATCTTGGTGAATGGGGAGATGTCCCAGCCGTTCAGATTGGGGCGGGGGACGAAGCAGGGATGCCCCCTCTCCCCCTTACTCTACGCAATATATTTGGAGCCACTGCTTTTGGCTATTCGGGAGGCGGAGGAGATTCAGGGCATACCATTTGGTGGGAGGCAGCATAAAGTAGCGGCTTTTGCCGACGACATGTTGCTTACCCTCACAAACCCTAAGGTCTCCATTAGAGCAAGCATAGACCTACTGACCAGATTTGGGGAACTATCGGGTCTGCGAATTAATCTCCTAAAATCTGAACTAATGAATATATCCCTAGGAAAGCAGGAGGCGGAAGAGACGCAGGTGACCTCCCCATTCAAGTGGAGCCCAAATGGGCTGCGGTACTTGGGAGTCAGGATTACACCCTCTTTGGCGGGTTGGTGCGGAGCAAACTATGAGCCCTTATTGTCAACGATCAAGAAAGACTTACGAAGGTGGGGTGCTCTGAGACTGTCCTGGTTGGGAAGCGGGGCCGTCTTCAAAATGGTGGTGCTTCCCCGAATAATGTACATGTTCCAGGCCATCCACCTTCCGATCCCGGAAAGTTTTTTCAGGAGACTGGATGGGGCGGCCAAAGAGTTCATCTGGGAGGGGAAGAGGCCGCGTTTGGCCAGGCGGCTGCTAGCTGCCCCTGGAGAGAGGGAGGGCCTGGCTTTCCCCGACTTTCGCCGCTACTACGAAGCAGATCAATTGAGGGTGATCAGAGAATGGTTTTCGGATATCTATCTTAAGCACTGGGTGAAAATGGATAGGGCTGTAGCTCGGCATCACTTGGGGGGGAAGTATTGTGGCTCCCGCGAAGATTAAGGCCTTTGCATCTATATTTAAGTTTGATTACGAGGGAGTGGTGGATAACTGGGACAGGGCAGTGGAGAAGCGGGGGATCACGACCTTCCCGTCCCCGTTCACCCCAATATTCAATAATGGGGACTTTACACCGGGGGTGGAGCAAGGGGCGTTTGCACAGTGGGAGAGAGGGGGCTGTAGAACGCTGAGGGACATGTTTAGTGGCGGAAGGGTGAAAACGTTTGAGGAATGCAAACAGGAGTTTGGGGTGGGGGAACGGGAGAGGCATTGTTACTTCCTGATCAGGCATTGGCTAATGTCTGGGGATATAAGAAAGGCTGCGATGCGGGGCCTCACACAGTTTGAGCGATTTCTCGCCACTCATGAGGGCTCCAAAGGGCTAATTTCAGACCTGTATAGACAACTAGAGCTGGCAAGCCCAGCACCCACATGGGCGCATATGAGGAGCTGGTAACAGCAACCGGGACTCAGCATGGGACAGGAGGATTGGGAAAGGCTTTGGAAGTTGATCCCAAAAGTGGCGAGAGCGACTCAACTGCAGGAGGCATGGTATAAATATTTGTATGGCTGGCATTACACTCCAGCCCGCCTACATGCGATGTACCCGGCGACTGAGGCGAAATGTTGGAGGGGTTGTGGGGAAAGGGGATCTGCGGCCCACATATGGTGGGATTGTCCTGCCATCAGGCCTTTCTGGAGTGGGGTTGCGCAGGCCCTCTCTGACGCTGGGGGAAGAGGCCAATCAGGACCCACAGGAAATTCTGCTGGGGAAGAGAGGATTGGAGGGAGACGGAGAGGGGAAGGGTAGAACCAAGGCAAATCGCTGGCTGCGATGGCCCTCATTGCTCAGAGGTGAAAAAGCCCCACAATCCCGACGGAACAAGACTGGCTACGGAAAATCTGGGATATAGTCTCGATGGAATGGGCATCTTATGCGGTAAATAACAGGCTGGAGGACTTTCCGGCAGACTGGGGAGAGACACTGGCATATTTGAAAGGGGACTTTAGGGAGCAATGGTGCCCCCAGAGACTTAAGCTCTTGGACATTCATGGATAATCTGGAACGGTCGGACAGAGCTGGGGGGGGGATCCATTGGCGCTATGGTGGGAGGAGGCGGGTTTGGGTTATGGTTGTTCTGATTAGTGTTTGTTTTTGCCGTTTTTTCGCTTGCTTTTGATACAAGGATGAAAACAATAAAAAGAATTTAAAAAACAAAATGGCAATCGCAGTATTAAACCAGTGCAGTACGGGCGAGAACGGTAGAAGGGAAGGCTGGCACATTCATGCTGTGGCTCGCGAAAGCGAGTTACAGACCCTGGCATGGCGTGAAGGAAGGGGAGGCAAAGTAAGCATACCTGAAGGACCGCAGGAGCACCAGGTAGCATAGCAGAGCTCCTGGAAGTGCAGTTGTAGCAGGAAACCGCATTCTCCAGTCTAGGCCGGCGAGTAACCGCAGAGCTGCATGCCGTGCTTAAAAGATGTCTGCATTGTGTGATAATCCAATCCAGGGAGGAACCTTCACCGCAGCGGTACACCAAAAATTGGAGATGCCACGAACTACCAGTGATTCAGCCCAGAGCCATTGGGGCCCCCGATATGTACAGTCTGTACCGACAAAGAGGCAATCGAGGCAGTTTACATTTGGGGGACGATGTCTGGCATGGGAGTATACCAGGGGATCCGTAATACCCCAAAGGAAGGAGGATTCCTGGCAGGGGTGTATACCAGGGGATCTGAGAAGACCATAAAGAAAAGTCCTGGCAGTCAAATACACCAGGCATTTGAAACTGTATAAAGAGCTTTAACATTAGAGGAAGATACCTGGCAGGTACTAGGGAATCTGAAGAGACCCCTAAAAAAGATTCCCGGCAAAGCAGCATACCAGGTAATCCACCAAAGGAGAAATGTATACAAGAAGTCCTGGCAGCCAAAGCTACCAGGCACTTTAAAAACGGTGGGAAGATACCTGGCAGGGCAGTATACGAGGGAATCTGAAGAACCCATAAGAGGATTCCTGGGGAAGGAGTATACCAGACAATCCATCAGACTTGTAAAGAAAAGTTTTAAAAGTGATTTGACATAGCTGGCAAGGAAGGGTACCAAGAAACCTGTAAAGTACCTGAAATAAGTTCTGATATGTAACTGCAACAGCAAAATCTTTACATTTAAAAGACCAGAAACTCGTGAATCCAATATAAAATTATGGTTGTTCAAGACAGACACTTTTTGCTACAAAGGCATTGTTAGATATTATGGAAAATATTGTTTGAATCAGAACTTTCTGAATCCAGGATAAAGGCATTAAGGATGTGTTGGCCAGAGACACACATTTGTGACCTCAACAAACTATTGTTTAAAAGAGACACTTTCACCATCCTACCTAAAAATCCAGGGGAAGTGAACTATGCTCTGCTTTCGAGGATGATTTTCCTTGCGAAACATTTATCTTTATTTTGATAATGAACACGTTTTTCACTAAACATATGTCAGAGATACTTCCTTGCACTCCTAGTTGTTTGCTTATATTGTGAGGGTCAGTTTAGAATGTTTTGGACCCAAGGATGGTTTCCAGGTTACTAAGTACTTGACACAGACTGATTCCTAGGTTTAGTAATTTAAGTAGGGAACCTCCTTTCTTAGTATAAGGCGAGAGAGGTGTTTGCCAAATCATTTTCTGTTAAATAAAATGACAATGAGAATACTACAACATTCTGTCAGCCTCTCATTTCTGACCCCTCACAATCATCCTCTGCATTTCAAAATGCTACAATCTGGCTTCAAGGGATGTGCCTAACGTTTTCAGCTCCTTCATCCAGATGACTGGCTGCAACCTCTTTCCTGTTCTGGACATTTGCCAGGCAGATGCAATAGCGCCGCCTCGTTCCCTCTCGAGCCGAGACTGGTCCCCCTTTCTATCCCAGGTGAGGTTAAAGTCCCTCATCACTATCACCTGCCACCTAGCAAAATTCTCTAAAGTCCCCAAGGTCTCCTGCAAGAATTGGTCCTGGCCCACATTGGGGGCATACACCGAGACAATAGTATATTGAGACCCTAATATCTCCCCTCTGACCATAATGTATCTCCCATTGCTGTCTCTGAGGGTATCATGTGGTCTAAAGTTGATTCCCTTCCCAAAAGCCACGTCGACTCCTTCCCTTTTCGTGGGGCCCGATGCAAACAATATCAGTGGGAAGCCCCTCAGGCACAGACAACCCTGGTCTCGCTTTAATAAATGTGTCTCCTGCAGCGCCAGCATGTCTGACTTCTGAGATTTAGTGAAGAGCTCCAGCTTTATGCGTTTAAGGGGGGAGTTCAGTCCCCTCACATTATGCGTTAGCCACTTCAAGACAGCGTTGTGAAGCAGTTCGCCAGCCGCACCCCCATTTTATCCTTACCGCGGCTCCTCTCCGCTTCCTGGGGTGAATACCCTCCTCCTCCCCTTCCTTCCACTCCTTTCCTTGCCATACTGCCCAGCCCAGCCCCCCACCTTCCTCCATTGGCAACCAAAGCCTGTTGTCTCTGGCTCGCCTTGCCCCTCTCAGGAGGTCCTCATCAAGGTCGAGACGCAGCAAAGTGGCCCCCTCCTGGACAGTCGTTATCCACTGCTGTGAGCCTTCCCAATCAAATAAAGGGCCAAATGGAAATGTCCACTTGTAGCGGATACCGCAATCTTTCATCACCTTCAGTACTGGCGCCATCTGCCTCCTCTTGACTAGGGTGGTACTTGCTAGGTCCTGGTATAAAGCTATCTGTTGGCCTTTGTACACTATTGGTTCCTGCTTCCGTGCGGCTTGAAGAACAGCCTCCTTTTGTGCGTATCTAGCAAAGGCAGCAAGTACATCTCTCGGCCTAGGGGTGGGCCCCCCGGCAGGCCTGCCAATCCTGTGGACGCGATCCAGCTCCACGGCGTCCGGGCCCGCTGCTCCTATAATATCCGCAAAGATGCCCTGGATTTCCCGTTTCAGTTCCTTATCCGAGACTGACTCCGGTAATTGCTCCACCCTTATATTAATTCTGCGTGACCTGTTTTCAACGTCCTCCATCTAAATCTCAAGATTCTGGGTCGCTACATCAAGACGCTGTATGGCTTCATTATTAGCGGTTGTGTCCTTTTCCATTTCCTGGAGTCCCCTTTCCAAAAGATCAGTCCTTTCACCCAATTGCCGCAGGTCCCGCTTTATCTCCCCGAAAGCCTCATTGAGATCTGCCCTCATCAGTTGAAACTGATCTTGGAATGTCTTTGCCAAGTTGGTATGAAGCACCTGGATCTCGCCCAGCACGTCCTGTCCAGCCACCGGGGGCAGCTCCTGCCGCGTGTCCTCCGTCACACTTCTCTCTTCCGAGTCACCAGTTCCCCCATCCGAGCCCTCACCTAAATCCTGCACCGACCACAGTGAGCGGAGGGTCCCTGCGACTCCCGCAGATGCTGTAGGGGCTTCCCACTCTTCCCTTTGTGGCGCGTTGCCATCTGTCCAAGCCGTGGGCCGCCACGTGGGGGCTGATTCCACCTTGTACTCGTCTCTCCTGCCCCTCTCCGGTGTGATTCCTTCACCAGGTAAGGCTCCGTAGGTCGGCCCTTCAGCGCCGATCCTCCCGCTCGACACCCCCAGCCCGGGTCTCCTTCCTCCCGGCGTGCCACCAAGCTGCCGCGCTCCAAATGTATGCCAGTCGGGTGACCACGCCCTGGGATGGGCTCAGTGGCAAAAATCTCCAAAAGTCAGAAAAAACGAAGTAGCCCCAGGTACCACCCGACCCGGGTGTGAGTCTGCAGTTGGACCAACAGCAAGATGTGGCTCTGATACGCTGAATGCCCGCATGCGCCAGCACATATGAGAAGGCAGTCACTAAGGCACCGGAGGCATCCCCAGCCCACAAGTTCCACGGGCCGTCACTCCCTCCTCTTTGTGGGGCACCACCTCCAGGGGAGCAGCCAGGGCAGCCCCCTCCTCTCGCTCCTTTTCAGTGACGATGGTCTAGGGGCCCACACGCCCCCCCACCAGCCTCCCGCCGTGGTGTCTGCTTACCGCGGCTTCCCGGAGCCCCAAGTCGCTCCGCTCCTCCTCTTCGTGCTCGGGCGGCTGCCCGCCGTCCTCCTGGACTGCCCGTCTGAGCGTTGGTGGGAAGGGGAGCCCACCCGAGGCCGCAGGGCTGCCGACGGTCACCTCCCACGATAGCACCCCCCCTTGGCTCCTCCAGCAGGGCGGGCGCTCGGCCGACGCCGCAGGGCTACTCCACTCTGGGCTCACCAGCCGCGAGCCTCCACAGGCCGCCTTTCCTGGCTGGCTGCCTCCAACAGCCCCCACGGGCAAGCACCGTCCCGGGGGCCGTCCGACACCTCCTTCCTCCGCGATGGCCCCACACGTTAGCCGCTGGGTGGGCGTCCTGACCTCCCTCTGCGCTGGTCCGCCGAGTCGGCACTGGGCCGCTGCACAGCCGGCCTGGCCTCTCTGTTTCCAAGGGTCCCCTCCTCTCCGCACCTCGCAATGCTCTCCCGCAGGCACCGGGACCTCTGTCACTCCGCTCGGTAGTTCCACACAGCTGTCGGGGTGGTGGACCGCTCTCTAACCACTCCGGAGTCGGGAGCTGCAGACGGTACGTCTACTCCCTACCGTCCGCCATCTTGGAATCCCGCGATTGCCATTTTTAAATGTCCCGGGCAATTCACGTTGAATGAACAACTAGTCTGTACGTTAGTCTTTGGACTTTGCTTAGTTTGCATTAACTCTTCCCTCCTCTTCTTCATCGTCTCAGTCTTAGTCAGGGACAAAGGAGGAATACTGCAACTCATACAATGGAATCATTCCCTCTCCCCAGTAGTTGTCCCCTTCCATTTGATCCTCCCTCAATTAACCACCCCCATGGCCAGGATCAGGTAGCTGCTGCTGTCCCCATGTCACATGGGGGGAGGTTACAGCCGGGGAATCGGTGATGAGTTCATCTGATTCATCACAATGATTTATCATGATAGGGTCTGTCAGAGCCCTGCCAGCACAACCTACAAAAAGCTGGTCATTTTTACTGCCATACCTAGTCTGAGCTATGCAGTAGCTGAGCATGCACTGGGTCCAGCCGAGAGAATTGCTCTTCTGCCTTTAAAGGATGAGTTGGAGGAAATAGTCCAGGAAGATGGATCTTTTGAGTGAGATGGAATTCAGAGACTACTATTGGCAATAAAGATGGCCTCACTCTCAATGTCACCTTCTCTTTAGAAAAAACAAACAGGGAGGTTTAAATGTAACACGCCTTGAGCTCACTCACTCATCTAGCGGAAGTTTTGGCAACCAGAAAAGAATATCTTAACGATGAGCAACCTTAAAGAACAAGAATGTAGGGGCTCAAACGGAGTGCCCATAAGAATTACCAACACTCAATTTAAATCCCATGCCAGAACAACAAACTGGCATGCGGGAAGCTATTTGCACAATCACTGCAAAAAGTGCATAACACTGTGGATCGTGAAAAACTAGCCCTGCTCAGTGGTCCATTTGAAAACCAAAATCGTTGCAAGGTACCCCTTCACAGTGACAATCTGCAGCACTGTTTGTGCCAACGAAAGCAAGAAATCCAAAAACTGAAAACTTTAAAGCATAAAAAAGAAAGTTTTGCAGAACAAAAATTGCATTTATTGCGACATTTGTGCAGGGCTTCATAATCGGGCAAAAATGCAGCAATATATTATGCAATTTTGTGCTGTAAAACCTGCTTTAAGCCGCAAAATATGTCATGCCACAATATCCTGGAGGGTCTGCAGAATGGAGGATGTGGGACAAATAAAAGGATCCAGATCACTCTCTCGGCACCAGGTAACCAAAGGTTCAGGGTGTTGAATTCAAATAGAGCACCCGCCCGACTGGAACCACCATTTGCTGAGGACACCAGGGAGGGCAGATGGACACATCGAGCAACTGCAATACCACATTAACAAGGCCCAGTCTGACCCAAACAGACTCCACCTCCCGGGAACCAGCAGAATGACAGGGATCCATGAGAATGCACAGAGGAGGTTGAAAGTCCACTCTACCGTCAGTGAGTTCACTAGAGCACCCTGTTGAGTAAATTCACTGGAGTGAAGACCTTGCACTTCCACATTCCAATGGAAGCCAAGAGGTACACATTAAGTCCCCCAATGGGAGAAGATCTCCTCCATAGCTCCCTGACAGCGCACCCACTTATGGAGGCAAAATGCTGTGTACTCAAGGCATCAGCAATAACATTCTCTGTATGGGCGAATTTTGCTGCCACTAGCGAAAACTTTCTCTGAGCCCAGCACCAGTGTCTCATTGCTTCTCTCCACAGAGGAAAGGGATCTACATCACCTCGATTGTTGTGGTAGCTGTTAAGGGTTCTCTTTTGGCAACTTTCCATCCATAGTTTCTATGAATTGTAAGGGTGTCAAAGAAGGAAGCTGACACAAAGGTGGCATGATTTTGGTTGTAGACTTATTAGCATCTAGAAAAAGGTCCTCACTACCCCCTTTCTTCTAAGAGGGGTTACCCTGCCTCAAAACTAATACTAAAGTGTCTGTCAGAATGTCCGTAAAATTAATCTCCACCGTCCTGTGTCACAACCTACTTCTATCCCTCACACAACTAAAAGGTAAACTAGCAGAAAGGTACCTCTTCAAGGAGAATGGCACCCTTCTCCTGTTTCTTGAACACTGTCCAAAAGAATGTTCTCTTACGACATAAATACCAGGGGGGATGACTCCCTTCCCCTTGCTTGCAGGTTTCACGGAGTGCTTATAGAATTGCACATCCAGGAGAATGGCTCCCTTCACCTAGGGTAGATCCATACAGTTTAAAAAAAAACCAGGGGGAATGACTCCCTTTCCCTGGAGTCGCCAGCACAACTCTCAGCCCACGACCAATATAATGGCTTCCTTCTCCTGATATTACTTGGTACAGTTCACAACAAGGCCAGGGAGACTACCTTCCCCTGGCGTCTTTATCAACTCATAGGTCAGCACCAGGAGAATGCCTCCCTTCTCCAGGTATTGCATGCCACAGTTCTTACTCACTGCTTTCAGCCTGCAGTAGCCTTTGCCACTCTGGTTTGTTCTTAGTAAAGTGCCAAATCCTGTTGGCGTCCCAACCCCTTCTTTGGTGGTCAGTAGTTTTCTCTTGCCTACTGTGACTAGGAAGATTTCCTCTTATGCTCTTGACATCTACTTTTAGGTGCCAGACCCTTCTCATGTTCATGGTAGGGACCCTGGCCCTTCCCAGGTGGTGAGTGAGTTTCTGTCTGCCACTGACACGAGGAAGATGGTGTAGGAGGGTCGACAAACTGGTAAGGCCAAATAGCGAGTCCATGTTAGGGAGAATTCTCTGTATAGGCTAATTTCCCAAACCTAGTGAGTCCCCCAGCAGCTTTGCTGGATATTTGGGGTTTGTTTTTTTCTCCTGCAAAGAGTGAGACTCTTTTTCTCCCACTCTTAGGCATGATTTGAGAATGTTCTTTGACTTTGTAATGTGTTTTATGGGCTATGGGGTCTTTTACTCCATAGGGTTTCATGTGTTATTGGGATGTGTGTTACACAGCACCCTCAGCGCAGTAACACAGGGGTATCATAGTGACCCCCAAACATAGACTCCATACCCTGGGACTGACTGACTGTCTCCCAGGGCATGTAAAGTCACCATTGACTTTACTAGTCTTAAATTGTGAACAGAACCATTACAAACCATCATATTGTGGAAGTACTGGTAGGGGTAATTAGATTACCCCTGGGTCTGTTTTTCAGGAGGCACTGTGCAGTCCCCCCTCGTCGAGTTTCTGGCTGGTGGCAGTGGTTATCACGCAAAATATTCCACCGGAATATTTCCTATGGGATTTTCCCATTCATTTTAAACGCACCACTTTTTTGGTGCAATGTTAAAGATACTGCTGAGTTATTTATTTAATATTTATTCCCCGGTTGGGTCTTTTTTACCAGGACTCGGTTTTAAAATGGCGTTGGCGTTCGCCTCTGTAACTCCAACCCAAGTCGAGCCCTTTGTTCCACTTTTGGCGGGCTTCTGCACAGAAGCCTCCAAAAGTGGTGCCACTCTGTCTGGGTCTACAGGATGTGTGGGAGGGGGGAATAGGCACCCTGAACTGAGTTGCCTCGGCAACTCAAGGCGCACTCTTGTGTGATTGGCCCAGTGGTGAGCCGCCCAGCTCACCACTTAGCATGTTTGAGTGACAGTTAGGTTGAATGAATGGGGGTTTTCTGCATAAAAGCAGGGCTTTGGAGACTGGAACTTCAGAAGTCGCCACAGGACCTAAAGAATCCGAAGAGGGAGAAGTTGAGCCGACCTGCAACGACGACACCACCAGTGGAGCCCTGCTGAACCGCCTCACCACTCCCCGACGACAGAGAAGATCTTCATTCTGGAGAGTCTTCTTCCTTTGAACTCGTGGGGTTAACCAGTTCGCCCTCTTTTCGCCTTCCTGGATCGTCTCGTGGTCGAATCGCCCATGCCAAGCACCCCGGCGGCCGGATAGCCACGCTTCACCACTACCGCAAATCAAAGGGTAGTACCTTTTGTTAGGCAGAAACCTGTGCAGTCCCCTCTGGGACCACTGCAAAAGATTTAAGACTACAGGTGTTTGGCAGTAAACCCACTTGTTAGCAGTCTGTACCACACAGATTCACTTGGTAGCTGTGGCTGAGCAGTCAGACTTCCCTCAAGAGAAGTTAGGCGGTATACAGAGTATTCACAATAGGTCAAAAGAACACAGTAGAACAGGTAAACACTGACCAGAGCTTGGTGTAAAAGAGATATAATTATTTATTTAAAACCACATCTAACAAAACACACAGGCACTAATGTTAAGCAGTTCAAAAACACGGTCACTAAAAGATATACACCCCCTTAAAAGAATATTAGACAAGTCTTAAGTAAAGCCCCACTTATTTTCAGACAGCGGTGAGCGCTTAACGCAGATGGCACTCTAATAATTCGTTTTAAAAAGGGAGAGAAAAGCAGAGTATAATTTGAAACAGATCCCAACACTTTCACAAGAACACAACAAGAGAGGAAGGCAAAGTAAAACCGTGAAGTTAGAGTTCAGAAGGCCGGATCCACTTTAAGAGGATCAGAATGAAATGTGTCCAAGGTCACACGGTTGAAGTGCACAAAAGTCTTGAAAAGGTTCAGAAAGAGTTGGACCAAAGAAAGGGACCAGTTAGATGGTCAAGGCGGCCAGCCCAGTCCAGAAGGTTAAGGGATTATTATTACCTTGTAGCAATCTTTAGAAAGGGAGGCCTGGCGGACATGGTACCTTATAGTGGTGAGAATACTCCAGCGGGGGCAGTTGTTCCTGGTAGCGGATGCAAGTCGGTGCTTCGTCCGGGGGAAGGGAGGATCTCGTCGGGGAGGAAGACAGGAGTCTGTTGCACTGCCAGGGAAGAAACCAGCCGCGGAGTTCTCAGGTAAAAGGAGCGGTCCTTTTATTCGCGATCCAGTGTTAAGTGGCTATCCGGTTGCTGGGGTGCTTGGCACGGGCAATTCGACCACAAGACGTCCTGGGTTGTGAGGAAAAGAAGGTAAACTGGTTGTGCCCACCAGTCAGGGGAAGAAGCCTCTCCTGCCGGGAGATCTTCTCTGTCGTCGGGAAGTGGCGAGTGGGTTCCGCAGGGCTCCACCGGTGGTGTCGTCGTGGTAGGTCGGCTCAGCTTCTCCCTCGTCGGATTCTCAGGTCCTGTGGCGACTTCTGAAGTTCCAGTCCCCAAAGCCCTGCTTTTATGCAGCACACCCCCATTCACTCAGCCTAGCTGTCAATCAAACATGCTAAGTGGTGAGCCGGCCGGCTCACCACCTGGGCCAATCCCACAAGAGTGCGACTTGAGTTACTAAGGTAACTCAGTCCAGGGTGCCTAAACCCCCTCCTACACTCCGTGGTACCCAGACAGAGTGGCACCACTTTTGGAGGCTTCTGTGGAGAAGCCCGCCAAAAAGTGCAACAAAGGGCTCGACTTGGGTTGGAGTCACAGAAGAGAACACAAACGCCATTTTAGAATCGAGTCCTGGCAAAAAATACCAACCGGCGAATTAATATTAAATAAATAAACCGGCGGTATGTTCGAGGCTATGAGAATTAAATAATTAAAGTTGGTAGCCTCGAACAATGGGAAAATCCCATAGGGATATATTTGCGGTCGAATATAAAAAGTAGTATCCACTGCCACCAGGCAAAACTCGATCAGGGGGGACGGAGACGTGCCCCTTCGACTAACAGACCCCGGGGCAATCAAATTGCCCTGACCAGTAAGTTCACAATATGATGGTTTGTACCGGTTTCTGTTAATAATTTGGGACTAGTAAAGCCAATGGTGACTTTACATGCCCTGGGAGACAGTAGTCAGTCCCAGGGTATGGAGTCTATGGTGGGGTGTCACTATGACATCCCTGTGTCACTGCACGGAGGGTGCTGTGTAACACACATAGTAAAAACACATGAGGCCCTATGGAGTAAAGGACCCCAAAGCCCATAAAACACAAACAGTCAAATCATGTCCAAGAGTGGGAGAAAGAGTCTCACTCTTGGCAGGGGAAAAAAACAAACTCCAGAAATCCAGCAAAGCTGCTGGGGGACTCCCTAGGTTAGGAAATTCAGCCTAAAGAGAGAATTCTCCCTAACACCTTTTAACCGAGAAACTCCGCGGCTGGTTTCTTCCCTGGCAGTGCAACGACCTCCAGATTTCCTCCACGTCGAGACCTCCTCTTCCCCTGGACGAAGCACCAACTTGCACCCGCTGCCAGGAACAACTGCCTCGGCTGGAGCTTTCTCACCATTTCAGGTACTGTGTCCCGCCTGGTCTCCCTTGCATCAGACTGTTCAAGGTGTCCCGTAAATCCTTCACTCTCTATCCTGGGGTGACCTGGGACATGTTAACTAACTTTTCTGAGCTGATCCAACTCCTTTTGAAGTATCTGCAAAGACTTTTAAAGTGTACTTCAACTGTGTGATCTTGGGCACATTCCGCCTTGCTCTCTCCAAGAGTGGGCCTGGCCTATGAACCTTCTTGCTCTACAGTATACTCTGCCTTTCTTGACTTGCTGTGGTTCTTTTAAAAGTGTTGGTATTGTGTGCTTTTCTAATTATGCCTTTTCCCTCCCTTTTTAAATAATTATTGGAGTGCCATCTTGGTTAAGTGCTCACCTCTGTATTTGATAATAAGTGGTGTTCTTTTCCTAAGACTTGTCGAATAATTAAGCAGGGAGATGTATATATTTCTAATGACTGTGTTTGAACTTGCTTGACATATTAGTGCCAGTGTATTTTTACAAGTGTGTGTTTAAATAAATAATTAAATACTTTCATACCAAAGCTCTGGTCAGCGTTTGCTTGTGCTACTGTATTTTTGTACCTAATGTGTATACTCTATATACTGCTTAACTGTTCTTGAGAGAAGTCTGACTGCTCAGCCACAGCTACCAGGTAAATCTGGGTGGTACAGACTGCTACCAATTGGGTTTACTGCCAACACCTGTAGTCTTAAACTTTTTGCAGTGGTCCCTAAGGGAACTGCACAGGTTTCTGCCTAACAGTCCACTCCCACTGGGCCGAGCGAAAGCTGTTTGAGCGTCTCTCCCGCCTGTAACTGTGTCCCCTCTCGGCCTCCTGTACATCCCCTTACCTTCTCGGGGGCTTTGGTATGTCACCGGGGCTTCTTGGGACCAGGATCAGCTCCGTCGGCTCTTCTGGATTCTCTCCTTATCAGGACCTGCTGCACAGAGTCTCTCCGCACAGCTAACCTCGCTTCCCTCACTTGGTCATTTGCTTAGGCCTGCACCAGCAGATCCAACGGAGAACTCCCACAGCTGATTGCCAGCTTTCTTCACGCCTCCTTCCTGTTGGTCCACAAGCAGGATTTCAATCTCCCGTAATAACAATTTTCAATTCGTTTGATATTCAAAGGAACTTGTTTCAGTATTCAAAAGGGCTTGCTTCAAGTTCCCAGAGGGACCCAGTATGAGTGTTTCCCTGTTTCCACTCAATGGTTACACACGGCAGCTCCCGTCGGCTCCTTTCCATTACTTGCTCTGCTTTCCAGCTTCCACATTTGAACTCTTCCCCCACAGAGGCCATAGAGAGCACTGCTCACTCTCCCGGTAGCCAGCAGCGACTAGAGTGCTTCAGTGCCCCACAGCTCCCACTGCGTGTACCCGACAAGGAGGGTTTGCAGGACTTCAAGAACCTCTTATGGCTGGCTTCGGCCTCAGTGTCCCTCTTTCCTGCTCGATGCGGCTCGCAGCGCCTGTGTCTCCTGCTCCTCTCTCTCCAGCCCGCATCTCTACAGCTTGCTTTTCTCCAGCAGGCTTCTTTTCCCTCCAAGTGCTGTGCAAACAGAATTTGTATACCCATTGGGATTGTTAAATGACCACATGTGTGGGTCATTAAGTTCAATTGCCTGACCCTGTGAAACCTATTAGCTGGACATGCCTGGCTGTTACACTGGTACACCTCCATAGCCCTCTTCTTCATCCAAGTACCATAGTGGTGTTTGGGGATATCGGAATTAAATGAAGTGTGCATAACTCTGGGTTGTCTCCTCCTCGTCTTGGTACTTAACTGATCTGTGTCTGTATTAATAATATAAGGTGGATAGGTGTTTATCTCATCCAAACAAGTATGTGTCCTCCTAGTTGGTCTCTTCCTCATCCCAGTGCTGAGGACGTGTTTCTGGGAGACATTTTGGGGGGAAGAAAAGGGAAAGGGCTGACAGGATAGAGGGTTCATTATGAAACAGGAATGGGGGATACCATGTCTCACCTAGGGATGCCCACTCCCGAAGTTCCCTCCACCCAGGTGAGCCTTCCTTGCATATCCACCCCCAGGGTCGGGATCCAAAAGCGATGTCGTTTCCCTGGCCACCTAAGAGGAGGAACCAGGGGAATAAGAAGTGAGTACACCCTCAGGTCCCCCCCCCCCCAAAAAAATGTTGATGTCAAATGGCATGTCCATGAATTTAGCCTGAAGATTTCCCTACCATCATTTACCAGGGGCTCAAAACCCTGTATGACAGAATTCGTCACTTCTTCCCAAGCAAGAGCCAACCCCTTTGGAACTTGGGAGGTAAACCTGGTATGTAAAACCCTCCCTAGTGGGCAGGGCAACACAGATTCTACTTTGGGTGAACCCCCCCTCTGGGCACAAGAAATTCCCAGATAAGGATAACATCCCACCTTCCCCTTCTCTTTAAGATCGACACGTTTATTGGTTAAATGGGAAGTGAGCACAGTAATTATGAGCAAGACCCTTTCAACGTGAACGGCTTGGTTTCTGATTGCCGCTTGTCACCTACCGGTGGAAACCAGCACCAATCAAGCTTTTTCCGTTCCAGGGAGGAACCTGAAGACAGATGAAAAAGCAGTAAGAGGGAGAGCATCCGCCAGGGAGCGAGGAACGTGGGCTTGTGAAGCCGTGCATGAAGCAGACAACCAGGTAGATGGAAACAAGAGACAGCGTGGAGAATGCTGTAGCTTCAACCAAGACAGACCCTCGAGGTAGGAAGTGCCAGCACCACTGAAGGTATGAAGTACCAGCGACCTAGAGCACACATTCCCACGCTCCCAACAGGAAAAGACCATTTGGAGCAAGGTCACCGAAAGGGCCAGAGAAGCCTGTAGCCCGCAAGGGGCCAACCGAGAGCACACCCCAGGAGGGGATGACAACCTTAAACAACAAAACGGACAGAGAAGCCTGTAGCTTGCGTGGGGCCTACCAACAGCATACCCTAGGAAGTGGCAGATGCAAGCGAGCAAACAAAGGGCCCTGAGAGGCCTACCCAGAGCATACACCAGGATAGGGCAAACAAAGGGACAAGCAAAGTCCAAAGCCCACAAGAGGCAGAACGAGAACAGACGACAGGACAAGGTGAACAAAACCAAATCCGCAAAACCACCAGAAAAGCCCATAGCTCACAAGGATGGAGAGAGCCTTGAGTATATCCCAGGAGGTGGGAAACAAAACCTAACAAACAAATAGGCCAGAGCTGCCTAGAGCCCACCCTGGGTTAAGAAAAGTAGCAAACAGCAAGAAAGTAAAAAGACAGTAAATCAGAGAAAGGAAGCCAGGTGAGGATGTCAAGCATGGGAGCCCAGAAAGGCCCAGGAACGAACATTCTTCGACTTGGGGTTACGAGACACCTGGTGCAAATCTGTATATCCCTGGAGAGGAGACAAAATCCTATAGTTGGAGGATATTTTGAGCAACCAGGAACTTTAAGAGCCCTTTTTATTTTGCAAAACTTTATTTTAATTTTATTTTTGAATTTTTGATACACCAGAGACTCTCAGAACTTTGGGGTGAAGGTCAGTAACCAGCCACCACTAATTACGAGGGTGAAGTAACCCTTACCTAAGCCACAGCTCAGGATCCTACTTTTCATCTTTTCTATAGAATAGACAAGTGTTAGGTTAGCTTAGGTTTGGATAGGATGACTGACTTTAATTGGTGGGACATTCTGACAAGCCACTTTTTCTTATTTTGCAGTATAGGAAACTCATCTTAGAAGTAGGGATTAGAATAGGTTTTCCTTTCATTTACCTAAACAAGCAGTGTTGAACTATGCCTCTGTGTCCATCTCCTCTGTCTGACCTACCACATCCCTCATATCACCCCAGGTAGGTGTTCTGTGCCGTCTGAGACAGATGACCAGAGGCCAAAAGAGAACTTGGCCAGGGCACAGGATTCATTTATAGCCTGTAAACCCAGACGGTCCATGCTTAACACTTTTCTCCAAGCATCTAGCCTCTTACTTTCTTTGGAAGGATGGGACAAAGGACATCTTCTGGCTTGCCATTGCAGCATAAACCACAAGGCTTTCAGGAGAGGTGAGCGAGGAAAAAAAAGATGGGTCTGAGGGTGCAGGCCTATGATTTTGTCATATCCTAGCCTACCGCTGGAACTGAAGCAAGTCTTGTCCATAGCCCAAGCACCAGGGCTTCTACTACTGGATTGAAAAGCAGTAAGATATATTTTTGTGAACTGTAATCAAGAAATGTTCATCAATTTGAATTGGACTTTCATTCTGCAGGGGGCGGATAGCCGTAAGGTCTTTTTTTTTATTTGTCCATGGTTCAATACAAAAGTAGAACCTTTACAAAAAAGATTTAAGGTCTCCACTACCATGGGCATCAGGCATTGCAAGGAAGCCTGAGGTTTTCCTGGAGTTGGTGCAGGCAGCATATCCAGCTCCGGCAGCATATCCAGCTCTGGCAGCATATCCAGCTCCGGCAGCATATCCAGCACACTTGCCTCTTGTAAACCAGAGGCAAGACCGATCAATTCACTCTCCTCACCATAAAACTCCTCAGGGAAATCCTTGTCCTCCGCTAGGGGATAAGGGTTCAAGCCCAAAAGTGTTGGGTATCACACTCATCAACGATGTTTTCCATCTTTAAAATGAATGTTCGCCTAAGAAGCGAAAAGCAGTCAGTTGAACCTTGCACCATGGAAGAGGGAGCCAGCACTAGAAGACTGGACTGATGTTGGAAGATGGAGCAGTGCAGTGTAGTGTCAGATCTTTGCCCCTAGAAGCCGCTGCTGAGCCAAATAGCATACAGTCACAATCCTTAGAAGGGTCTGTGCCAGCTCATCAGAGTGTGGTGGACCCTGACGGTGCTGCTGGGTGCCTTGGGAAAGAAGTCCGGCATCTTGAAATGAAATGTCTCCCATTTCTCCTGCATCATGGATTGGGTCAGGAAAGGTACTTAAGGTGCCAATTCTTCAGAGGAGTCTTACATCCAGAGGACTTTGTGGGATTCGGCATGGCACGAAACCGACAAACGTCTAACGAAAACGGTGTTCCGGAAGCAAACACAGTGTGTGGAAAAAAGGAACCAGGGTCAAGGGGTGCAGCACCTCAAAATATACTGGCTTCAACGTCATGTCCAGCGCAGGGCAAGTAAAGGCACTGAGATGAGCGGACAGAGCCACACTGCACTACCTGGTGGCCGAAATGTTTCCAAAGAGCAGCTCTGCTGGGAGATCTACATCATAGATGAGGCATCCGTGGGATGAAAGAACCCATTCCAATACAACTTGTGGATGGCACTTGGAAATGGGCAACTTTCCTGAACATGATATAGCACTAAGTGCTGATATTTTATGTTTTACCTGGGACACAAACATTTCCACAAACTCTTAGTGAAATGTCTACTTCGTACATGAAGGACAAGGAAAATGCTGTGAAACAGCAAAACAAATCTTACAATCTGGTGCAGAGACAAACTGGCCTTTAATGAACTAAAAATCATTGATTCTAATTTCGCTAGATAAAGCTAATTATTAATAGTGTGGATTATAATTGCAAATTGCTATAGTATTTAATCAGAAGATATGAAACATGATCTGGGAAACCTAAGACCAGATGTATTCTTTCCTCTTACCATTCGGTAACTGACCTGCAACTTGGATCGCTATAATGCATTGGATATGTATCCATAGGAACATTTTCCATTGAAACATCTGTCAGCAGAAGAGACTTCCTGTGCTTGAGACTGCAGCGACTTCTCACTTCCTCAGACACTGTAAGCAAAGCTAAGAAAAGCAGACAATTCAGCAGACAGCAGATCTCATTAAATATGTTTGTCATGCACTGAAACAAGAATTTAATTAAAAACAGGGTACATTCATTTCTAATTCTTACATTTGAGGATCTCTGGAACAAACGAGTCCTGGTAAAATACTCAAAAGTGTTTAATTGGTTGAGTTCTAAAAGAAGGATTTCAATAGTTTCTCGCAGCGAGAAAGGACTGCAGTAGGACTTTTACAAATTAATTTTAATATATTTGTATCACATTGGGAATTGTTGCTCAATTTGTCCCTAGTGCCATGTGATCTAATGTTCCAAACTTGTATTTGCTAATGTGTAACTTACTTGAATGCACTGTAAAATCCAACTTGCTAGTCCAGCTTTACTGATTAATGCGTTCATTGTGTTTGATGAATGCTACAAAAACCTGATTTCTTTTGTAAATGAAGTCCTTCCTGATGACTAACGTATGTAGGGGTCTTTCTGAGTCTGCCCGTGGTTCCTTTAAGAAAATTGATAGCTCAATAGTTTGACTGACATGAAAAGACGACATTAGTTTAGGGGCAAACCTTGGGTGAGTCTGCAAGACTACCTTCTTTTATAGCAAGAGAAAATATTCTTCCAAGGACAAAGAATGTAGTTTTACTTTCTCTAGGTAACCAGGTAACAATAAGAAATCATATGATAAATGCCCAATATCACTTTAACACAAGTTCACAAGTTAAAAAAATAACATCCTTAGTGAGCTAGATTAATGAAGTGTCCAAGGCTCAGAGTGCTAGGTAACAAAAAAGAAAAAGGGTTTGCCAGTGGGCCCCCATGATTAAGAAATGGGCAATGAGAGGCTGGGATTAATGTGCCCATACTCAAAATGTGGATTAATATATACACTGTTGCAAAACAAGGCCAATTTTTTAGAGCACATGCCACATATCCAGTGGTCCCTGAAATGCTCAGGATCATGTCCCAACCCGGGGGCACTAATGTTATAGAGGAAGTAGTTTGTCTATTCCTTGCACAAACTATTTAAATCACTAGAACTCCAATAGGTTACCTTGTTTTGAGATGATGTAAATATTTAAAGTTGCATTTAAAGCTGCTAAGTGAATCTCGATGCATTATAAGGTAATCCATAATGTTGCCAAGAGATGTCGAAAATAACTTACATTATTTTCTGGAAATCTAATAGTGAAATATTGTTACCAACCCACTAGGGCAAATCCTTCCAGTTTGTGAGCATTAAATGAACTAATATTAGGCTTGCTTGTCTCTGCAAAACCTCAATGGATCGTTGTGATCATTTCAAGTGCATACATTTTGGTAATTTGAATATGTGTTTATTGTGATGAAATTGCTAAGTGCCTAAAATGTTGGTCAGATTCTCAAACATTTGAACTAGAGCAAATCAGAGATTGCTATGGGCATTTTCAATTTTCTCCTGCGGCCTCAAACCACATTCACAAAGGTTTAAACTGCAGCATATGTGGAGATACGTGGAGCATCTCTCAGATTCTCGCATACAAAAATGAGTTTCAAAGACTTGAGAGGATTTCAGAGATGCTCTAGGCATCTCCAGGTTTGCTCCTATTTTAGGCTTTGTGAATTAGGTAGTAGATAGCAGGAGGAATCGGAGATGATCCAACCGAATGAGGATGTGTTATCTAAGCCCCCATTGCATGCTAACAGTCTAGGATCTGTGGCAAACTGTCTTTGGTTACTGACATCTCCACACTCAGAGTATCAAATGTGTTTTGTGCCCCTGTGAGTGAAATTAGATTCAAAGTCATTGATGATGCCATACTCCAGTGCATCATAACGAATTGAGGTTTTGGATTAAAAGAGCAATTGTTGAGTAACAACTAATAAACGGTACATTTTCCACCGATCCCTGAAGGGTGTAACTTGAGATGTAATTTCTGATTTTTTTTATCTTCAGTTGAAAACAAGTTATCACAAGCTAACTGAATAGCTCTAGCCATGAAAACAAATTCAGTAACCCAATACAACATTCCATTACATATGATTATGGCAGACGATATACAAAGGCCTCTTAAAATGCCAGCTTATTAAAACTGGAGTCTCAATCCCACATCCTTTTTATTTCTGTTCTGGCCAACTTTCCTGGAAGGTTGATAAACAGCTTGTGGTAGTAAAAATATAGTCAGGAATAATTTTTGAAGCACCACTGGAGTAAGATGGACCTGCAATGCAAGTAAGTCCAAACTTTGACTGGTAATTGTGGGTGAGCAGTCAGGCTTCACGCTAAAGAGGCAAGGATACTGGCATAAGATACAGAAAACACACACACAAAGTCAATTTTACTGCAAGACATGAAAGCATCAAGCGCAGATTCAAAAAGAGCAATGGTGTCACTAAAGGGGACATCATGTATACCTACATTTCACTGAATACAATTTTACCTAAGGAGATTTGACCAAATGTATTTCACTGAAATGGTAGCTAAAGTGGTATATGTATAGTGTATAATAGGTGGGGTAAGGGTATAAGAACAAAAGTAGGAAAGGTAAAACGGTTTTAGTTTTCGGTTTAATAGATTCAGTAAAATCTCCATTAGGTAAAATATTTTCAAATTAATCACATACATCAGGCACACTTTACACTCCAGCAACGTCTTTCCTTCCCAACACAAAAACAATGTTAATTTAAAGTAGAACGGGAAACAAGGGCTGCACACATTACAAAGCTTTAAAATCTTACAGCATGCAGTGAAAATCCAAATACTACTTTAATAGCTCCAATCAAAATGCCAATATAAGTGTTTACCAAGACGCACATGTGTTAATTTAGGGAGTTAGAGTGAGCCAAGGAATAAATGAGGCAAAGACAGTAGGTCATATTTGGTTATGTTTTTACTGTAGGTATGTAAATGCTTGCAGGCCTGTTGTTAAGAAGAATAGAAAACACCAAACTGTGGAGTCATGGAGTCAGCAGGACCAAGCACAGGGTCCTCCACCAAGGCAAGAGGAGTGACAGTTGCAAGGCGGGGGCTCAAGCCCTACACAAGACATATATTGCAGTATACAATGCCTGTGAACGAGGTATGCACTCAAGCCCTAGAAGTCCACCTGGGAGGACTGGTTTTAAGATCACGGATTAGGGGACAGGGAGGCAGGGCTAGGTGGCAGACTACCTGCACAAAGGGTGTTGCAGCCAAGGCCTAGCGGTTTGAGTTGCAGAGTGCCCATTAGTAACTTCACGGTAACGGAAGAGGAGAGACCTAGCCTTCGGCCTCTCTTAGGGGAACAACCTCTTTTCAGCAAAACTTGATGAAGCCCAATAGATGTGGCAACAGTAGAGCTGTCTCCAGGTGACTCATACAAAAGTGAGCATGCACATCAAGACGATAGAGGCAAAGAGGAGCAGCAGAGCCACATGGATCAATGCACATGATGAAGTTGCAAACCAAAGGACTAGCAATGAAGGCCAGGTCTGTGTCCAAGGATGGAGAGAGCCCCTCTCAGATTGTGCAGACCACTCCGGACTGGGGATAGATCTTGGGTCAGTGAGATTTAGAAAGGTGCTAAAACAATAATGTGCAGGACCGTGAACAGACTGTGTACATTGGTTGAAGAGAAGGAATTGCCTAAACATGCTTATCCTGGTTGAGAAGTAGAGCTTCGCCTTGCAAGGTCTGGATGCAACAATGAAGGCTTCAGGCAAAGTCGAGGATACCTCTTGATACTCTTGCATGCTTTGGATAATGGTTCCAGTGGTAAACTATAGAATGGCTCCAAATCCTCATCATGCATTTCGTGAGCTACATTTTAACATTCCTCCATAGAAGATAAAGTAAAAATACTCAATGGAAAAACACAAACACTGGGCTTGAGGTAACCTCAGCTCATCTATCCCCAAGCATGAAGAATTCAATGTTTGTGCTGCCTTCCAATCTTGGATGGCTAATGTGACCAATAACCCTGGCTGGAACTTCATCTGGATACCACAAGTTGGCTGACTAAGATCAGGGTACCTAGCCAAGCTATTTAGCGTACATTATGTTTCCTGTAATGCCCATCAGGAACAAAAGCAAAACCCAGACCGGATACAGGAAGTGGAATAACAGACGTGAGAGAGTAAATCTGACAAAATACCCAGTCAGGTCACTTAAGCCAGGGAAGACCTCAGGAAACCTGTATCAGGACCCAAATGCCACAATTGCGTGGGGAACACACGCTCAGGAGGCCTACACACCTCCCCCAATGTCCTTCTCTCCCAACCAGAAAACCGGGAATGGATCATGAAAATGAAATGATCCCTTCAACCACAGGGAGACAAGAGGAAAACCCTTCAAAGACAGACTCTGAGGAAAACTAAACACATCTAGAGCCCCAACAAAACACTGACCTTTGCAACAGCAGCAGAGCAGGATATCCTGAACACAGGCAGTGTGTAAAGCATCTTCATGCACAGAGGTTTAAAATGGCCACCAGGGCGCACAGATTTAGCCAATCCTCCTCATCCTCATTCAGACCCTGAGGAATTGAGATGAGGCCCAGGAAAGTCCGTCTCTGCGTACGTTGCAGCGAAGAATTCTTGAGGTTGAGCGAAAATCCCATGTCGTGGCGTGTGCTCATACATAAGAGCGGAGGAAGTGTGGTGCACCGCCTCCGGTGATGTCGCCTTGACGAGCCTGTCGTAGAGGTACAGGTAGATGTGGTGGCCCTGAGGAGGGCCATCACTGCCTTCATGAGTCTGGTAAACATCCTGGGAGTTGAATTGAGGCCGAAGTGGCAGCCCATGATCCTGAACCGTAGAAAGGAGCGATGCGGCTGCCAAATCGGGACATGAAGATAAGCTTCCTTCATATCCAGGGAGACCATCCAGTCTCCCTTGCACAATGTCTCTTCTATGAGTGCTGGCGTAATCATCTTGAATTCTTGAGGAGGGAGGGAGAGGTTGAAAGTGGAAAGGTCCAACACAACTGTCAGGCCAACCTGGTTCTTCTGTATTGCGAAAATCCTGGAATAGAAGTCCAATCCTCGCTGGGAGGCTGGGACTCCTTCCACTGACTGGCTGTCAACGAGCAACCAAATCCTTGCATTTGGCATACCACAAACACTCTGTGTAGTCTCTTTTTTTGGGCAAATACCAGTTAGAGAGCTATTTGGCTTTTGACCTCGATTTCATCTGGCAGCAGAGGATGGTTGGAGTTTGTGGACTTTGGGGGTCCCCTGCCACCATCCTTTTGGACAGCAGATTGGTCAGGAGAGCAGATTTATTTTTTGGTTGTGCACAACTTAACAGGAAGGACAGCAGGGGCCGGCATTGGAGTGGAACTCTGCCTGGTCTCCTCCCACCCACTGGAGGCCACAAGAGGAGCTGGCAAATTGAGGGTACCCCAGCACCCACAACCCTCAAAGATCCACAGAAAAGTGAGTATGCTATGTGCATGTTAACAATTGGGGGGTGTGAAATGTATTGTATTATATTTAAGAAACGCAAGTTGATTAAGGATAGCCCTAGACAGGGTATTAGAAGACTGTGCAGTAGGGCATCACCTTCTTTTGAGAGTAGAGTTAAAGAGAAAGAGAGAGGATACCCCGGGGCAAAAAAAGAAAGAAATTGGAAGACAGCTGTATTTTATTGTGCTGTATTATGTTCTTATTGATTAAATTGTTGATTGCGAGCATTGTGTTGTGAGACAGGTCCTGTAGAGGTGGGATTTTCTTTGTGTGTTGAGAGTAGCAGATAGTATTGTTTGGTAGAGGTTCATGGGGTAAGTATGAACATTTAGATTGTGAGTGGATTTTGCTGTTGTGACCCAGAGGTAGGATTGGATATTGGGACGTGGCCCTAGACAATGAAAAAGGATGGAATAGATGGCATATATTTGAAGGTGAGTGTAAGGGAAAAGTATGATAGAATTGCGTAGACTATTTCTGTTCTAATTATTGCTAAGGTGACCACTATTTAGCATTATTTATTCTGTGTAAGTGCCAAGATTTGCGCTGCTTAAAAGTTGTCACCATATCAGATACCCCAATAATTCACATTTGCAAAGCATTCCCTAGATATAGTGCCAACATTATTAAGTATCACGCTGAGTGGGTGAAAGGGACTGATGGGAAGATGCACCTGACGTGGCCACAAGAGGGCACTCACTGTAAAGATGTACTCCAAAACACGTGCACATACATACACGCCACACACAAGTGCAAGAAGCACAAGAACAGGATAGGTGTATTCGAACTCTGGAAGGCCTTTGAGGAAGAAACAGAAGGGCCTAAGAAGGAATGGATGCTTCATATGTGTCAGAGGAATTGCAAGCAGCCCACAGCACCGCCGCCTCCACCCTCTGAGGAAAGTGCTTACACACAGCCAACAGCTCTGCCATCACCAGCCGAGGCAGGCATCCACACACAATTCACAGTACCGCCTTTGTATGAGGAGAGCAAACCAGCCTCGACCATCCCAGTAATATACCCGGTACAAGCAGCAGCTCTAGGGTATAGTAATCCCAGGTATGAATCCCCTGATGAGGAAAGTGATGATAGTAGGAGAAGGGCGAAATTGGTAAAAGGAAAGGCGCCATTAGTGCAAATGGAGAATGAAGCATGGAGCACCACAGAGACACAGTTAAGGGAGGAGGAAGAGTATGGAGGGCTACATAGCTTAGAAAAGCAGGTAAGAGCAGCTAAGGAAAAGCTTCGGAGAGTGAGAGGCATGCAGATAGATGGTCGCAGGATGAGAAGCGTTACCATAGGTAAGGGAGATGGTGGAGAGACTATGATGGAACCAGAGAAATGGGTGGAGGAAAATATTTTGAAACTCGATGGGAAAGGCACTGAAAATAATTATGTGAAGGTAGCAGAGTATGAAGAAATGAAGGCAGCAGCCACGGAGGAAGTCAGGAGGGAGTCGCAGGAAGAGATACAGCAGAATGCCCATAAAGAGAAAAAGAGGGAACAGAGAGGAGCAGCAGAGAAGATGCAGAGAGAGGAACCCTAAAGACAAAAAAGGAAGAGGTAGGTAGGAGAAAGGGATGAGTATGTTAAGAGGCTAAATGAGAAGAACAGGAGAATGGCGAGAGAAAAGGAAGAAATTGAAAAAATGAGGAAAAGGATGAACTAAAAGATGAGAAGAAATATGATGCCAGAGATGTGGGGAGAAGGGAATGGGGTAATAACCCCAGAAACCAATGGCAGGGATGTGTTGTCAGAGATCATGAGTGGAACCTATTTAAGGGAGCCTGTTGAGGAAGTGAATTTTGATCTCGTACTTGAGGATGATGGGAGTGGGGAAAGTGACAGACAAACAGATTGGGTAGAAATAGATGGTGAAGAAGGGGGAGAGGAGGCAGTGGAATCCCAACAAATGGATACCACAGGACCAGGCGTAGGAGAGATAGCAGATTTGCTGGGCCCAAACTTAAGCCTATATGCAGCCCTCACATCAGTACTTCCCATAAACGAAGTCCATAAATCCCCATATTTCTTAAGAAACTTGCCAGAACGCCAGCGACACTGTGTAGCCGAGACATTAAAAAGGAGAACTTGTGCAGCATCACCTTTGCTCAAGAAAGGGGTAACACAATTCCCACTGTTCCACAAGGGATTAGGGCAAACCCCACTATACTCCATGGAATCAGACAGACAAGAATAATTTGATGGATAAGCTGCTATAACTGACAGCAGGGGCAGGATGGTAGATCTACAAGCTAGAGAGACAGCATTAGCTATAAGTGACATCCATATTGGGTGACCAGGCACAGCATGTGTGGAAGCGAGTAGGCTATTTTGTAGTGACAGAACACTAAATATGATGGCTCACCATTTAATAATTGTAGAGCTAATGTATGGAAGGCACTGAGGTTGCTATTTCCAGATCAATCTGACATGAGCGCCATAATGACAAGGAAGATGGGGCCTGCCAATATTCAAGACATTAAAGAATGTTGGTGTTTGGAAAATAAAGGCCATTGGGATATAATATACCAGTGTTTTATCATATTCTATGTCAGGGACTACCTGAAGAAGAACAGAGACAGTTAAAAAAAGATTGTGGGGATTAAAATGAGACAATGGTCAGAGATACAATTAACTATCGTACATCACTGTAGGTTAAAGCAGGAGAAGGATCAAAAGAAAATAAAGGAAAGGCAAAATCCATGCAGAAGAAATTATCCAAAATGGTGGTAGAAGGAGAATTATTGTTAAATACAGGAGACACGCATAATGGATAGGACCCGTTAGACCACAGCAGAGCATGGTTGGTTATTTTGCAGGAAGAGGGGAGAGTGGCGTTAACCCCAGAGGAGGGAGAGGATTTGGGTTTGGCAGGGGACAGCCCCGCTTCGGATGACCTGGGGGCACTGGAGCAGTATGTTGGATATGTTGGAAAGTAGGACACATTTCGCCAGTTTGTAGAAGTAGAGAAGGAATGCTGCAAGGGCCAAGAGGGGGGAGTGGCATATCCAGCACCATATGGTGCACCACAGCAAAACTATGGGTATCATGACTACACACAATATTCACCAGATCCGATACAATCACAGCAGTTGCAGCAACCCCAAAGGCCAAAGATACAGCCACAGATAGCACCACAACCACCACAGGGGACATTGACACAGAAACCACAGAGTGCAGTGCAATCACAACAAGCAGTGACACAGTGGGATACCAATATTCTGCCACAGACACCACAGATAGGAAAAGTGACAGCGGTTGGGGGAACCCTTTTACAGGGACAGGACTGAACATGTATCCCGAATATGACAGCCCACAGAATAGCTTGATGTGCCCTATCCTATCAGTAACCACAGACCCTGAACAGGAAACGGGGGTGGCGGTATCTATAGGTAACCAGACTCTTTCCTTCTTAGTTGACACTGGGGCAACAAAGCCCTGTGTCAGAAAGGGCAGATTTCTGATGTCAGGAATATTAATGGACACTTGAGGCTTTTCTGGGGCTACAAATACGGTTCCTTTCACTGACAGTTTTCCTGTGACAGTAGGAGATCAGACGTTTGCTATCCCATTCCTATATTCCATGAAGACACCCGTTAACATATTGGGAAGAGATCTTATGGCCAAACTCAATATGTCAATATCATTCACAGAGGACGGCATAATATGCTCTATACCAGGCATATATTTCCAGACAGCAAAAGAATACATACAAGCTTTTCATGGGCAGAAAAAGTACAGAGGGGAGTACCAGTGGATCCTTAAGTATTTTTCTATGGAGCACAAGTGATGTTAGCATGGCTTCTCCGCATTGAAGGACAGTTATTTAGGCCACCCACAGACTTTTTACAGATATAACTGACGGGGAACTGATTACAACTGAGCTAGAAATTTTACACTGTACTGATGAGGAAGGGGTGAGTTGGCGCACAGTTATAGCACTTGACGCAACACACACTCTGACCCAGTTGAAAGATGAGTTTTTTGACTACAGTGACTCATGATGAGGTATTAGTTGAGATAAATATACCATGTCAAATGAGAATAGAGTATGCAGAGGTGCCAAAACAAATGATGCTTGCTAAAAAAGTACCATCATTTATGGAAGAAGATTTGGCAAGGGTATCCGGCACACTATGGACGACCAGTCCATATGATGTGGGGTTGTTAAAAAGCAGTAAAAAACAAATTAAAGGGGCAATTTTACCTCGAGTAAAACAGTATTTAATGTCCAAAGAAGCAAGTGAGGGTATTTATGAAACAATAAATGCGCTCATGAAGCAGGGAGTGATAGTGCCATCAGAGTCTCCTAGCAACACTTCTGTATACCCAGTGAAAAAATCTCAGGGAGGATCCTGGAGATTCATACAAGAAAATTACGCCCCTTGAATAACATTGTTGAACCTGAATTTCCACTGGCACCTACTCCTGCCACGGTATTGTGTAATATACCTCCCATGGCCACCAATTTCACAGTGACTGATATGAAAAATGCATTTTTCAGTATAGCCCCTTATGAAGATTCACAGTATTTAACTGCATTCACCTATAGAGGAGTACGACTGGAACATTGTCGTCTCCCACAAGGGAACTGTTAATCCTCAGTGTGTTTAACAGGGTGTTTCAGATGGATTTGGGAAATATACAAACTCCCAGTGCCATCATACAATATATAGATGACTTGCTTGTATGCAGCTACTGTCAGGGACAGTGCACAAATTACTCAGTGCAGCTACTGACATTGCTAGCTGAGAAAGCGTACAAAGTTGACAAACAGAAAATCCAATATTGTCAGGAAGAAGTACTTTATTTGGGCCAAATAATTTCCAAAGAAAGGAGGAGGGTGACACCTGAAAGAGCAGAGGCAATAAGTAATACACCTCGTCCAAACACAGTGAAGGAGTTGCAACAGTTCTTGGTAGTATGCAATTATTGCAGAGTGTGGTTATTTGACTGCAGCTTATACATCTGACCACTGCTAGGAGGATTAAAGGGAGCATAGAAAACAAGGATCCCAGACAATGGATGAGAGAAATGAGCAGCACATTTGATGAGCTAAAAAAAGGCCATAGGTACAGCAGCTGTGTTAGGAATCCCAGATTACAAAGCAGAATACTTTATTACCTCCCTTTGCAATGGAGTAGTGATGATGGCTGTCCTCACACAGAAGACTTCAATGGGACATAAACCTTTGGCATATTACAGCGGGTTGTTAGACCCAGTCATGAAACGGCATCACTCATGTGAACAAGCTGAGAAGTTGAGAAATCGTCCACTGTGACGATGGGCTGCTCGGTAACATACGTGGAACATGCGCTTTTTGCAATACTTGAGAATCCTAAAAGCACATTGACTACACAGAGGGCCTCAGGATATGAGGTCATTGTAACAAATCCAGAGGGCCTCAGGATATGAGGTCATTCTAAGAAATCCATCTATTAAGATTGTTAGATGCCATGTGGTGAATCCAGCAACATACACAGCAGACCCAGTGCAAGACAATGATTATGTCATTGACTGCACAACATACACAGATAATTATGACATACCCCACACCAAGGAGGTGGCCTAAGAAACAGGAGTGAAAGTGTTTGCTGATGGCAGTTCAACAATAGATAAAAATTCAGGGACAAGAATGACGTAAGAGCAAAAGAAAATAGAGTTTGAGAATGTTGAAAGCATAAGACTAACTGCACATTTTTCAGTACAAGCAGCAGAATTAGTGGTAAATGATTATGGCACTAGAGAGACATGAAGATGAGGAAGTTACGGTGTACTCCGATTTCGATTATGTGGCACCCACAGTGCATTCTGGACTGTCACGGTGGATACGGAGGGGTTTCCTGTGCCTTCTAACAGTGCAGCATGCCGCACTGTTAGAAAAACTGATTTCTGCATTATGCAAACATCAGACGTCGCTGTGGTAAAATTCTTAGCACATACCAGAGGGAGCGGAAAAGCAGTACAGATACAGAGGCCAACCGAGGGGCGTATTTGCCAGACATAGTGGAGGTACCAAAGTCCATGCAATCATCTGCAAAAATGATGGCAGTGACTGAAAGTTACAATGTACTGCCAATAGCATAGTTAACAGAGATACAAGGGCGGGCATTACCAGAAGAGCAGAAGTTGTGGGGAAAAAATAGGATGTTCATTGTGCCTCATGGATCTTCTGTGGCGATAGCAAAACACAGGAAAACCTGTAATGCCACTAGAATTACTCACAGTAGCATTAGAACAGTTACACTACCCAGCACATATTTCCAAAGAGTGCACTGCAGTGCAGATTTACAGTGAGTGGTTTGTGCCCAACCTGCACAAACATGTGAAACTTCATCCTCAATTGTGCAACTTGTCAGAAATATACAGCGGGCCATACATTTAGGACCCTGAGAGGAACAATAGCCCACTCAACTGGCCCTTTCAGACACCTGCATTGATATGGTCCAAATTTGCAGAGGATACACATATGTAATTGTGGTGGTGTGTCCCTTCTCCAGATGGATAGAAGCAGGACCATGCACCCCCCCAGATACCATGTCAGCAGAGAAATTCCTTGCACACAAAGTGTTCCACCGAAAGGAATTGTGTGAGGTGCTGAGATCCGATAATGGACCTCATTTCGCAGATGAGCTCTTTGCAAAAATAGCATCCCTATTAGGCATTCGGTATAGACCCTGTTCGGGCTACAACCCACAAGCGAATGGCGTTGTGGAGTGCCTCAATGGTCTCCTGAAAGACTGCATAGCAAGATTGCGTGCTGTGCCGCAACCGTGTGCGAAAGTGGCACCACCCAAGGTTCACAGGTCCCCATATTGTGACATTGTACGCCTACATCAGTAAGAATGTAGGACAAAAAGGCCTGGGTCCACCTTACCGATACAAAATCATACAAGAGTGCCGGCTCTGAGCCCAACTACCAGGATCCCGAGGGAGAAGAGAACGAAAACAGACCCAGGACAAGGACAAGAGCTTGAGTGCATGCTGAGAAAGAAGATAAAAGGAATAAGCAACTTGAGAAAAAAGAAGATATGAATCACATTGCACCACTTGAGGAACACTGATACTGAACTAACACTGAAACAGTAAGAAAGGAGTTGAGGACGTTTGAATACATCACCAGCACAGCATTAGGGACTATTTTTCACAAGAACATACATCTATAATAGACTATTTTTTCTACTCTTCTAGCTTTACATTGGGACTATTTTTTATAAAGAACATACACCTATAACTATTTTTCTAATTTTCTGTCTTTACATTTGTATTGGAACTATTTCTACTTCCACATTTATATATATTTTTATGTTTATCAGCACTATTTTTATATTTTTCAATGAACCACATAAAAGTGGAAGTGGTTTGCAAATCAATCAAATCTTGTATTATTATCTTTATATGTGGTTGTAAAATGTTTTGAAAAAGATATATACAGCTCGTCTCACTCACCACTGAAAAATAATAACCTTTTTCAGGGTACTAAGTAAACTGAACAAATGTCGGTTATGACACAGCAGCTGGATACTGTAGTAGAAACATTCTGCGATATATCTGAAGGAGGACACGAAATATCCCGAATATATGAGCTGGTGATGACTCGGGTAGGGAAAGAGGTGATTAAAGTGAGACGTGACTGGGAGAAGGACAGGGGTGAGTTAATGGGAGATGGGCTGTGGCTTAGAGTACAAGGGGATCATAAAAAAGTTTCTAGGAATGTGAGACTACAGCAAATTCAGTTGTTCATAACTCAGAGCGTACATGACCCCTGAGAAGATAGCTGGGCTCACGAATGCAGGACCGCAGTTATGCCTGAAATGCGGAGAAGTAAATGCTAGGATGGTTCACATATTCTGGGTATGCCCTGAAATTAGGAAATTTTGGGAGGAGGTAGCGCACCTCCTAGTGGAGAAAGAGAACGCTTGATATAGATTCCTTATGGGCGGGGAAGCTGGGAGGGTTCCCCAGGCCACAAACCTTAGACAAATAAGCAAGCTTAAGGACCTGGTGTATATCCTAGCAAAGCACAAGATTTCCACGAGTTGGAAGGCGAAGAAGAGACCAAACGTGGAGGCCTGGTGGCAGGATCTCAGATGCTGAAACAATCGTATGGGTAGAAGCTTCAACTAGAGGAGGGGAAGAGGAAGCGCAGGCATTGATAAGCTGGAGACACCCAATAGCGTCTCTGATTGAGAGCATGGTGGGAGGCTCGGATGATGGAGACTCCTCACAGGATGGCATAATAGAAATGCCCGTAAAAGCGGCTGAATGGAATGGGGTGGATCAGTAGGCAACAAGGGGGAGGGGGGGTAATATAAAACATTGGTTTTGCACATGTGATTCAGATGTGTTGTTGTGATGAATATTGTTTGTATTGGAACCAATAAAAAAGAAAAGTAAACTAAACAAATGTTTTCATATCCTTATGTTACGGATATCTCCATAATACACCAATCAAATATACGCCGCAGGACACATCTACAGACGACAGACATTATGGCTATTGCAGTCCTTCTGTTTTCCTTTTTCTTTTGTTCTTATTTTATCTCACACTGCATTTGACTGATTATGATAAGAAAAATGTGTCCCTATGGCATAATGTTTGTAAAGAAGTTAAAAAACAAGTAGATTTCTAGTTAGAGCAGGAAATGGTATTCTGCCAAGTTGTGGAGACAGTAAGGGGCTAGGGGAAGTATTGCAGATGAATATTACATGAGAAGGTATTTTGATAATTCCATAAATATTGAACAAAACTCATGGTAGAGGTCAATGGAGAAGGTGGGAAGAGCGATCAAGGGAAAGCTGCTTTGTTTGCTCACTTATTCCCATGCCATGACACCCTCTCGAGGATTTATAACTCAAGAAGTACCCGAGTACAGAGCACACTGCTTGGTACATCTCGCAGTACGCCAGACCATAGGACAATTTCGGGGACAATCTGCCATGATGAAGTATCTCGCAGGATCAGTATTCCCATACGCAGACAACTATGTAAAAGAGGCACACATAATGGAGAGTATAAGAATGAAAAGTAAGGTGCACAAGTACAGACCATCAGGTCCAAAAAGAGGAGATGCCGAAGTAGTGGATGACCAAATATTAAGGTGTACAGATGCCCAGTTTAATTTGATACCTCACTGTGCCGCCAGACCACAATTACAAATAAATGGGAAAGTATATTCCTCAGGAGGATGAGTTGATGGAATAATAGAACGCAAAGCAGAGGTAGTATAGACTGCGCCAATAGAAGTGATAAAAAATATCAAACAGAGTGTGTTGTGAGGAATAGAAAGAAATTGCAAAATGCTTAACATGGGTGGAAGATGAAGCAGGACCACTTCCCATAATCAAACTACAAGCACCAACATTATGCTTTAGAAATAATGGTTCAGTAAAGCTTGTTGACAATTAAGGGTGCAAACGCATTATGGATTTCCCAGTTTTAAAAGTTGGCACAGCTGTACTAATGGACCATTACTGGGCCTGCGGTACAAGAGCTTATATGCAGCTTCCACCCAACTGTGGTGGCATATGTACAATAGTGCTACTAAATGCACAAGCATTAGTAATACCACAAAGTGATGTTGATATTGGGACTTTTCTTTCAATGGTAGCCAACAGGAAGAAAAGGTCCGTAGGCCTAAAACGCACAAAAGAACAAACTATTTTTCCAAAGAAGCAAATGATAGGATAGTTTATTTATATACCACCTATATACAATGTGTTTCAAAGCGCAATGCCGCATTCGATGAAATATCAGGGAGTCATAAGTTGTTTGGTAAAACAACAACGTTCTTCACATCCTTTCCAATGCCTGGCCTGCAAGCAGCAGCAAATGCACACTGGATCCAGAAAACTAGGTGGGAACTGTTACAAACTATTAATACCACAATAAAAGGCGGTCAGATTGATGACCCTGCAGAACAGGTATGTTCTAGACCTCCTCACAGCCATGGAGGGAGGAGTGGGCGCAAAGATAGGGCCAAGTTGCTGTATAAATGCACCCGCACATGAGGAGGAGAACGGAACTTTGACGGAGGCCATATACTCCTTGAAAGAGCTGCATGATAAAATGGAGGAGAAAGTGGATGAAATTGAGGACGACAGCTGGTTCAGTTATCTATTCTCCTGGATGCCTACCTGGCTGACAGATGCATTCAAAATCCTGTTGGCAATTTTGATACGGGTCCTAATGGCTTTTTGCATCTTGAGAATAGCAATAAGCCAATGTAAAAAGACTGGCAAGAAGACACTCCAAATTACATTAATAGTTAATGTAGCAGACATCATACATCAGTACACTCAAACTGATAATTAAGTTTACTGTCCCATGTAGCCATCGGGTCAGCCAGCTTGACAACCTGGAGTATTTTGTACACACACCCAAAAGATACCCATAACTACAATGAGCACTGGATGAAATATGACAACAATGGCGAGTGCTGGATTATGACATGCAGTCCAGCAGATTAAGTATCACAAGGCGGTAACTTGGGGGAGGGGGGGATTTCACGTGTGGTTGCCCAAGGATGGTTATAATATGATGAGACAAAATGAAGGGGAATGTAGTGGAGCATGTTCAAGCTCTTCCCACCATGCCTTCCTAATAAGAAATGAAATTATAAGATCTGAAAGGACACATTGTAAACTGCACTTTAAATTATCCTGGAAATACATCTGGTACAAAGAATAGTTAGTTTCGCTACACAAGTAGGGGACAGATAAGACATTAGCTTGCACACTTAGTGTGTTTTAAAATAGAATAGATTAGGTGACAGGAAGGCGTGTACCAAAGATAGGGACTCACTACACAAGTAGGGCACGACAATGTAGGCAGGATAAGGTTGCTGCTACCCATAGATATGATGTGACAGGCATGCACCAGTAAATCGGTAAATAAAAAGCAAATGTGTCCTGCAGAGGAAAATAACGTGACAAGCAGGTGCCATTTTAAAACTGTACCAAACACAGCAGAAAATTAAACACTGCAGCTTTAAGAGAGAACCCAGTTAAGCACGCTTGAATAAATCCATTTAATTCAGGGAAATGCTGTGGCCCGCTAGATAGTCGCTGCCTCAAATGAATGTCAAAACTCAAGGCTACGTAGGATAAGGTTACACAGCGTGACACAATACCATTGTGTGCATCCAACTGTCAAGGTGAATCAAGTTACGATAACACGGCAGACTATTTGAAGTCTATGGGACAAACTGAACATCCCAGGAAGTTCATAAGTAGTTGGCAGATTAATGTCTCAGCTAGGCGTGACAGAGAAACACGATGCAACTAAAAAGACCAGTAATTACTGCGCATGTGGTGAAAGCAGAATGATTCATAATAACAGTTATTCATAAATGTGTCAAGAACAGGATGGCGCGATTACTGTTGCAAGAAGTGGTCCTTGAGACTTGAGACATCATGGCAGGGATAAGGCAGGGATAATAAGGGCTGTCTCATTTAATTAAGAACAAAGGAGATATGCTTGTCTTCTCTTCCCATCTACATAAAACATAACATCATGCAGCCAGTTAATGGAGAGTGTGACCACATGTTAACCGATAAGCACATGTCTTTTTTCACCGCAGCAGTAGTTTGGAGCCTACCTATAATATTTAAGCATGATGAGGTAGCACATTTCTATGGGATAGGTTTATGGGTAGGATATTAGATAAGAATTGTCCAATCATTACTTTTGGACATACAACATATATGTAGATTAGTAGAGGGAGCCAATGACCAGGAGCGATTCACAATAGGCCCCTTGTCGAACTGGCTTTCTTTCAGGATTATCGAAAGGTCCCCGATGACCTTGGCTTTCTTTCTGGCCATTCAGTAGGACCCTCATGGACTTTAACTGTTCTTCAGAATTCACAATAGGTTACTCATGGACTTTGGCTCTGTTGCTGTTCACAATAAGTCCCTGGTGGACCTCGTCTACGATTTCACACGTGTGACAATATGCACTTGACCCCAGTCATTCTGTTATTGTTAGGCAGCCAGTGATACTGCACCCCTCCTGCCATGAGTGGAGCCCTTATCACTTGTCATTTTAGGGTTGCTGGTAGATTGCCTCTGAGCATCCCCTTTGAGTTGGACACCCTGGTTATCTCTTTCCAGGACCATGTTGCTATCCATCTGGTTTCTCCAAGCCCTCTGACCTTTTCCAGACAGAGTTCTGCTCCTCATCCTTTAAGTTTCTCCCCTTGTAGCAAGTGAGAGCGGGTAGACATTTTCCTTCCTGCGGGATTCTCTATTTCATTGCACTTGTCCAACCCTTTCAAAACTCCTTGGGCAGGGGCTTCAGTACTGATCTTTAGCGTGATAGATCAGGCCTTATTGCAGTTTGAATTCTTAGCTCTTATTGGTTACTCCCTTGGGTTTGCTCAACTTCCCCCATTATATTTTTATTAGAGATATGTATAATATTGTTTAATTACACTGTAGGTGGGACAGCCGGTTATGAACGTCAGCAAAGGTTTAAAGGTGTCTGCAGTGGGCAGCCCCATCTTGAAATCACTATCCAAAAAAAAGATCTGAGATCTGCAGTATGTCTGAACTGTTGGGACGTGGAAAGCTGTTGGTTCACAGACACACCCGGTTAAGACAATTACATGAAATTCAGTAGGGCGTTATTATGGCCTCTAACGTTTTGTATTTTGCCTTTATTTTTGGATTACTGGCCTATTTTTAGTGGTCAGAGCGACCTCTACTGAAGTTCCCCAGTCACTGCAAACATTTTCTCTCATTAAGAGTATGGGATCCTGGATAGGCCATAAGGCTTCCACTGGGGCTTCTTAAGCAACACATGTGTGCCTTGAAGCGATGATATTGGTTTTAGAGAATAATGGTTTTAGGGAATTGGTTGGTAGCAGCTGTTTAGTTTTGGCAGGACCCGAGGTGCAAGCCGATTTACTGCACTGGTAGCCCAATGTACATTTTTGGTAGCCATTGTGGTACCAATGTTTTTTTTAAGTTGTTCTCGCTCAATTTTGTTTTAGGGGCTTCCTTTTTTAAGGGAAACAAGGAGGCAGGCCGATAATGACAGCAATAGCCACATGGGCTCTTTGTGAGACCAGCTAGGCATCCTTTATATTGGTTTTGACTTGTTTAGACTAGTCTCTACCCCTTCACTGGTCATACACAACATGGGGAGTGGCCCTTATTATTATGATTAGTTGGCTGGCTTAGGCCAGCAAATGAAACTGGGGGGAAAAGCCTCCACCTGCACTGGTTACGCCCTAGTAGCAATAACTACTTCAAAGATTTTTTGACGTAAAAACTCTTTGGATAATTACATGCAAAGAATATAACTTATTCAATAGAGCTCCTTTATTTAACTTGAGCGGCAGATATAGTGGCCAATGCATTTCAACCACGCTTATCCGTCCTCAGGGCGATATCTGACATCAATCAGAGCCAGTAATCATGAAGAATCCCTTCGATTCATGAGTTCAAACATTCAGTGTTAAGCAGCATAAGGGCATTTTAGAACAAGGCTCCAGCATGAATATAGAGTGTAGCTTGCAGCCGTTTAGGTCAGCCCCTGTGACAGATGGAATTTAAGGGGATACCCTGTACCTAGCCTCAATTCTGTACTGACATTTTCAAAATTAACAGATTGCTTGCTTGCTGAATGATTTCCACCAGTTGCTGCATTTTATAGGACCAGATATGGCCATACTGGCTGGATACTGTATCCTGGGCTGATCTACGGTTGGGCTTCTGTTCATGCTTCCTGGGATGCCTCTGACTTATAGCTGGCTCCACTTGTGGGCTAGGGCAGGACCTCTGTGGAGGGATCATTTCTAGGCCATGTTCCTAATGCAGGTGTCCATCTTGATGCCTTTCACTGCCATTGCCTGAAAGGGTGTTGAGACTCCAACACCCTGTATTATCCACTCTTTAGGAATGTCCTGGGTCACACCCATTGTAGTTTTCTTTGTGGGATCATCTCCTGCTGGTGTGCAACTTCCTTTGTATGAGCTGCCAAAACTGGCTTTGCTGGGTGTTCCCACCTTTCCAGAGTCTTCATTGCTACTGGTTATGCTTCTGGCTTCAAGGGCCCTGTTCTATGGCAGCTGTTAGTCATTCTTTTCCATTACTGGAGTCATTGTAGGCCCAGTGGGTTCAAGTACCTGGTAAGTTTCAGCCTGTAAACCACAACTACAAAAGAAGCTCTGCACTTACCGGGTGGCTTAGTCTTCCTGGAATTGGCGTTCGGGGAAGTTTAGGCCAAAGACTAGCATTCTAGCTCTTATCTGTAGTTTTAATGTATTTTTAAAGTCATGTCTTCCACTTCTGTAATTGTCAATGCCTATTTACGCTGTAACTATTTCTGTTAATACCATTTTTCCCTCTAGTGAGATGACTTGGTGTGCATAGCTAAAATGTACCTGACCTGCTAAGGGCCTCTGTCTGTGTTTTGGAATTGTTTCCAACCGTCTATAATCGTTATGGACTGATGTGTTAATTTTTATTATCTTAAATACCATTTCCTAGAGGTCCTAGAAATTCTGTGACTATTAGTGTTGCCAAGAACCTATATGATTATTTTCCCTGTGTTTTAATGACTAGTTCCTTTCGCCCCCCACCCCATATCTTCTAAAATGAGGAATCTGTGGAAGGAAGGAATCCATAAAAAACAAGTTTTGAAGTTGGAAGCAGATGGTCCTTCACTCATTTGCTAAAGTAACCATCATGTTTTTAGTAGTTTCTTTCAAAACTAATTAGAGATGCCTTCTAAAGACATGCACCATCATTGACCAAAAGGAATAGTCAATATAAACACATAACATACCTGCTAAATATGCCACACTCTGAGTGTTCACTTCAAATTTGTCACAATTTCGGTGTTTGTTAACTAGTGCAAGTAACATGTGGAGAATCCGAACCGTTCGAGCTACCGTTGTAGGAGAAGGATGCCTGTAGCCTACAAAAAAAGCACAACAGATCAAATGTTTTACATTAAAGAACATCCTGCATAATTTAGCATTACTGTATCATGGGATATTAAACACTACTAAATTTATCCTGATTAAAATGCAGAATCGTACAAAGCCTGCTGACTCCAGTATCTGTGAAAGCTAGCCGAGTTATGTCCACAAAGTAGTGCACATGTATAAGTAGTGTAATGTTCAACAACTGACAGTGCGGTCTAAATCACTGATGGCTTTGATGTTTAACCGCTCCTTAACCAAGGACGGAATACACTCCAGAAGCTGTTGGGTAGAATGAAACAAGGGATCAAAGTCTTAGGCATTACACCAGTCACAGTAGCTGATGCAGCTGCTAGGAACTTCGCTAGGAACAGGGGGATATGCATGCATGATCATAGTCATGGCTTTAACAAAAATGTCATTAATTTGATCTTTGACACACACACACACACGCACACACACACGGAATGCAGATTAAAGTTGGGATGGAGAACATTTTCACAAATTCAGAGTTAGATCTTGGCAAGTGAGCACATTTAGGGGATCAACCCAAAAATAAAATGACTAAAAACAGACTAAGAAACAGGATTACTGCATGAATATAAAGAACTGGAACCCATTTCAACAGGGAGGACTGATGGGAAACACTAGAGGTTTTATATGTGAGGTCTGAAGCTACTTACTACAACTAATGCTCACTGAGGGTGTGCATTCCTTTCAAACAATGATTCATTGCACATCATGATTAAGATCCTAATCATGTAAAGTTATTTCAAGGTGGCTTGGAGAATCTGCCTTGAACTTTTAAAGTCCAACTCCTGGAACCTTTGAAAGTGCATGAGGAGGAGGCAGTAGTCTCAACTCAACAACATCCTATATAGGGGCAGGGGGTTAACATTACTAACTTTGTCCAGGCTATTATATGCAGGAATTGACAGTGCAAGTGACACTGCACTGAATAAGATCAATGAATTAATAAGCTTTCTGAAATTCTCCAGACATTTAAAGTCCAATCTATGAGCAGTTATTGGGAACCCAATCTCCAGGAGCCAGCTCACCTTTTTCTTCCCTCCCAATTGCTCTGTGCCAGTCTTTCTGAACAGACAACACACACATCCCATTTCTAGCCAATAGCGTGTAATGTCCTGTCCCCACCAGGAGTCTCTGTCCAGATCTCCATGATGATTAAACCCCAGGAAAATGTCTCTTTCAGTCTTTTGCATGACAAAGACACAACCAGAAATGTGCATCTTGAACCAGTTTCTTTACAGATGTTATGTTAAGGGTATTTATATAGCGCACCGTCACCAACGGAATTGGTCCCAAGGCGCTCTGGCAGATCTGTAAATGGGAAAGGTTGGAAGGGTTAGTAAGGTGAAGAGGGAATAGGATAGTAGGAGGGGTGGTATATTGTTGGCAGCTCCAACTCGGTGGACAGTATTGGATCGGTGTCAGTCCACGTGTGCTGTTGGTGCAGCTTGTGTTTTGCAGTGTGGTGAAGTGTGTGCAGCTTGTTGTGCGAGAGATGGTTGTGTGAGTTTCAGTGATATAAGTATGCAGAGAGTTTGAGCTTATATTGGTTAGTGGGTTATATGACATTTAACATGCTGACCAAAATAGTTCTGTCTAATTGTGGCACACACTAACATTCCCCGTCCTATGTAGATACGGCGCAGGCTAGTGTTCCCAAATTCGAAGTGTGATGCCATCAAGTATAAAGGAAGTTTTGCAGTAGTTTTTATTTTAGGGAGAACACTTTGGGAAAAACTTATGGGTACATAATATAGTTTCTTGTAAATCATCTTAATTAGCACCTGCATTCAGTGCTCTGTGTGTGCAAACATTACATATTTAGAGCCCTTCTTTCTGTTGAGCATAAGAAACAGATATTGTTTTACCGTTTCTATCATTTTTCAGCAAAATATTTGATGTTTTGGGATAACCATTTTAGTGTAACAAAAACAAAACAAGTACTGACATGGGCATTAATTTGATTCAGGTACAGTTAATCAGTTAATGGTTTATAATGCAAAAAAGGGGGGGGGGGGGAGTCCCTCGAGTGGTTCGGGGGTATGACCTGGGCACACTATGGCTAAATCAATTGCCTAAATTAATTAAATCAACGTCCACCTTTTTCAATGATGTACAGTTTTTACTGATCAACAGAAATTAACACAGAAAATTATTCAAGATTAAAGCACTTCAATTGTTTTGGAGAAAAAGAACATTCATATTTCTTTCCAAAGGTAAAAAGCAGTTAACAAAAAATTGCATTGCTTGTATGTTTTGTGTGTGTGTTTTCACAAGTTTGAAAAATGCATGTTGAGTACACATGAATAACATTACAAGATAACATTCCTGATGAAAGAATGCATGAAAACATCGCTGAGTAGGGAAGAGTACTGGGCTAAGACAAGATGGTGTCGCTCAACGTGTCTCCTCCCATTTACGACCATGCGTTTCAGGCAGTTGGTTCCCTTCATCGGGTAAGTGATATCTGTGGTTATGTTCATTTCCTGTGAATCAAATTAATCCTTTATAAGTAATAATATTCGTAGTTAGGGAAAGGATATCTTGTGTCCTGTGAACAAGATTAACTAACCTAAGAGTTTGCAGGTAAACTGCCAATAAATGTTCACTGGCTGGTGAAACGTCGCTGTATCCAATAACAAAAGTATAAATGCATTTAGCTGGTTGGGCTTAAAAAGCCCTGATTGAGAGTGAGCGATCAAACATGGGACCAGTCGCTAAGAAGTAGCGCTGGATTCCATGTTGTGACCGCAGTGCATAACTATGAAATGTTGCATGTTTATGATATAGTGTGAGAAGCACTCACCTAAGGATTCAGGATATCTGTTGCACGGCAAAGGACTGTTAGTGTCAGGTGCTCGTGTTGTTTGAGCGCTTGTCCCGTGGCGCAGAAAAGCTGTTTTTAGAACATGCGCTGCATCCGTAGGTATATCGTGAACTACCAGATGCTTACTCACACACACACTGGGGGCATCAGTTTGCTACTGCTACTACACAGAGACGACTGAGGCACTACATTGGACATGGGAGAATCTATGAAGGGCACAAGAGTGACGAGAGTATACTCTAGTACCAACGGCAAGGATGCAGAGTTGACACATAGCTGTAAGGAAGGAAGGTAGCAAGGAAAGACGAGTAAGAAATAAAACATAGTGGAAGATGTTGGAAGAAAGGCAGAAAGAGAAAAACTGGGGGGCGTGAAATGAACAAACATGTTCAAGACCCTGAGATCCAAGATGGGATGGAGGGGAGTGCTCCCCCTTTTTTGGCTACCAAAAAATGCTGGGAAAACCAGCTCGATCCTCTCTGCTTGGGAGGTACCGCTTCCACGGCACCCTTCAAAGGCAAGGCTTGCAGCTCCTCCTGGAGCTCCTGTTCCGGTTGCTGAGTAGGGAGAGGTCTGTACAGCAGCCTTTTTAAGAAGGGCACACAGTGACCCCGTTCAATGAGCAGAAGTGTCTAGGCAACAGAGGTAACCTCCCACCATTGGGGCCATTGCTTGCCAATCCATCCTCCAACTAGGGAAACGCGGGGGAGAAACCAAAGTGAATTTGAGGATGGTGCCACCCCAGTCGCAGCTGCTGCTGTCTGCTGGCCTCTGGAGGCACCCCTGCCCCTTCCGGGGCACGGGAAACAACTCTGCCCCTGCTTGGGTTGTGGGAGCTGATCCTTTCTACCAAAGGTGACGTATCGTCTGTATCCTCTTCCCCTTGAGGAGAAGCCAAAGGCGATTTAGCCAGCTGCTGGACAGATAGGCCCAGAGACTTGGCAGCAAGCTTTGAACCCCTACATTTCTACAAGGACTAGTCGGCTGCATGGCGAACAGATTCTCGCTGTAAAAGGCTATGTCCAAAATTGTCCCCATTTTGTCGAAAAACTCAGTTCTTGACTGTGGGATGCAGAAAAGTTTGGCTATCGGCGCCGAAAGACGTATTGATGCTGGGTGCGCACTGGTAGTTATCGGCACTGGGGGCGCACTGGCTACCATTAGCGCTGAGGCGTATTGGCCACACTCAGCGCCGAGCCAGAGGGCTTCTACTAGGACGGTGTCATGGTGGTGAGCTTGGGGCGTGCGACAATGATGGCTTTTCTTTTAATGGGAGGAAGAGGAGCGGATCCGATATTGTGACCTCTTTTTTGCTTTCTTCCAATGCCTATGCTCTTTTTCAGGAGTAGGCCCCTCCGTATCGGGCTCAGACGATTTAGAGGGGGGTCGGCCTATCGTGAGTTTTCAAAGTCCTCTCCCATAGCAATTTCTGGTTCATCTTACTACAAGACCCACAGTCCTTGGTGACGTGATCAACACTGAGGCACCACACACAGATGCAGTGTGGGTCCGTGATGGACATTTTGGAACTGCAGTCCTTGCAGCGCTTGAAGCCCGACACCTTGGGAGTGAACATGGCATCGAAATCGTGATTTCTTGTGAAAAATTCTTGTGAGGGAGTTGTTCCGTGAGCAGTGTGCTGAGCGCGCGTATAAAAGGACCCGAGGTACAGGGGCATCGTGATGCAGTATTTGTACGACGACCGACGTCACATCCGCAGTCGATGACCGCCGCTTCGAGATCCGATGGATCAAGGGCCGAGTAGAGGTGCTTTACGCCGCCTGTTGAAAGGTTTTCAGAGCAGCTGGCGCTGGAATGGATATTTATCCGATGAGTAATCTGCGGAAGAAAGGCAATCCTTGAATTATAGTTCCAGCGATGCTCTCTAGTTTCAAGATGAAATCTTGCAAGTAGTATTGCAGACATGGGTAACACAGCGGCTATTTTTGGTCATAGGTGGACCGGCACCCGCTCGAATGCGTGGCATTCTTTTTTGACTTCCAGATCTCTCAACTGTGAGGGGTCAGTAATGCGAGGCGGACAACTGTTTGAGGATTTATCAACATATGCCATGTTATTCTTAAAAGAAATATGATCAAAATGCATCACTATGCCTAATCTGCTGAGTATTTCCTTACCTAACCAAAGCTAAGCGGAAACACTAACACTAAACAAATGCACAAAGAAAATATATGGCAATATAACATAACATGAACAACATTCAGTCTTTGAATAACCTTCTAATGTCCTGGATGATTTCACTTCTCCAGGATTCGAGGTCAATTCTTTTAGTGTTCAACCAAAGAAAGAAATGACTCAAATCAGTTCTTTATGTTTCAAAGTAAATGTCCTCCCACTTCTGCTCGGTTTGCCAGCCTTGTGCCGCCTTCCTTCTGCTACTACTGCTACAGCTTGCATTCCAGTCACAGTTCCAGCTCCTTCAATTGCCTGCACCTATTGGGGTCCTTTTTTGCCTCCCATGTTCCTTTCTGATGTGGGCTGTTGGGTTTAATTGCATGCCTACTGCTACAGCATGCCTCTTCAGCCCTCTTCCTCGTCCCAGTACTTCTGGGATTATGGGACTTTTAGCCCCCTTCAACAAAGGTGTTTTTCTTTCTACAATTGAGTTAGATTTAAGGGAAGATCTACTTCCCTTGAACGCATTAAAAGATGGACTGTCAGAATTGGTTGTTATAGAGGAGGACATTTGATTTAAGGCATTTTCTCTAGATCCTTTTGCATTATAGCCTAGGAGGGTATTCATTCTTAAATAATCTTTCTGCTAACAAGGCTTGCTCAGATTTAACTGACCTTGTACCCCGGGTCACAGCTCTTATATGTGGGTCAGGGACATCATAACGGAAATATGCCATTATCTGTTTGGCAATCCAGAAAGGCACTTCCTTTCGGAGGATATATACCATGTCTCAACCTACAGGATCTCCTCCACACCATGGGCCCTGTCTCCTCCCAGACAATCCTTCCACAGTAACACCACCACCAAGGTCAGGATCAAGTAGCGTCTGCCTTTCCCTGGCCACCTGGGAGGGGACTTCAGGCAGAGTTTCAGAGAGAGATCCGTAGGATTCTCCACAGACCTTAATCGAACACCAACATCAAATCCTTTCCTTGCAGGTTCAATGCCACCCCAATAGGGTTTACCCTTGCTAGGATGATCCTAGGCTAGAACTTGACTAATCACAGCCAGTCCAGTGAGTGTTAGGGAGTCGACTTTTCACCCATACAATTTGTATGGCGGGATAAGTGCACGAAAGTAAGTAAGTACACATGTGGCCCAATCAGATTTTCTGAGTGACCACCCTAGGGGTACTAAGTCACTGGGCACTATAGTAGTCACCCATAAGAAAAGGATACCCCAGACAACTGAGGTGCATATAGACCGATCTCCTTGCTGAATGGTGATGCCAAAATAAGAGAGAAAGTGTTGGCCAATAGACTTATTCGGGATCATAAATAGGTTGATCCACAGTGATCAACGTGGCTTTCTGCCGGGAAGGTCCACCCGGATGAACTTGAGAACAGTACATAACGCCTTAGGCATGGCGGAGGAGTAGGAAGGTTTGCATGCTCTCACTGCCCTGGACTCAGAGAAAACCTTTGACTCAGTGTAGTGGGGTTTACTTTGGGCAATTATGGGTATGATCGGCTTCTGCGCTAAATTTCAGAGCTATGCCGATCCCGCAGAACGAGTAAGGGTGAATGGGGTGTGCTCAATTGAGTTTCTGCAACAGACGGGAACAAGGCATGGGTGTTTGCTTTCCCCACTTTGGTTTTTACTGCCTGTGGAACCCCTAGCAGCAAAGATCAGGGCAGATCCCAAAGTTAGGGGCTTCAGTTGGCAGAGGGAACAGGAAGATTGGGTGTATGTCTACACAATGATATTTGGCTCTATCTGGGTGCATCCAGGTTCTCCGGACCAGTGGTGAGGGACACGATAACGGAATTTGGAGATTACAGTGATCTGTGCATTACCTGGGACAAATCATAGCTGGTGAGGGGGCGGAGGGGGATTCACATATTCAGCTGGAAAAAACATGATGGGGAACCTCCCCCCGGTGCTAAAAAAGTATAGGCACCCGCAAAGGGTCACCCAGCCACATCTGGGTTGGCGTACACTTGAAGCATGGTCCGCGGCTCTAGGCAAGAGGGAGTGGAGCAGGGTGGTAACCCTGGAGACGTTCATTTGGGTAATCAGGATCTCCTAGAAATAGGGAAGATGGGCTACCAAGCAAATTGGATGAAATGTCTGAATCTTGAGAAGGTTATTATAAGAAGCATAGGTGGTGGTAGTGATGAATTGTTGCAGTGAGAGGTCATTATTAAAGTGAATCCAAAGGATGCAAGTCTTGGTTGAGGTATCAAGAAGGTCAGGAGGGTCGGAGAAAGGAACATAGGGATTGCATTGGAAACCAGGAAAAAGATCACTTCTGTTTTTGAATGGAATGGGTCGCCACAGGCATTCAAAAAAAGGAACATATAGTCACAGAGGAACACCTTGCCCACTTTCAACAGCTGAAGGACACCCACAGACTATGTGAGATTGATCGCTTCACCGACACGCGGTTGCAGCATGCAATGGGACATGAAGGCGTGGAGGAGTGGGACCTCCTTGAACGCTCCCCTCTGGAGCCCAACCTGGTAGAGGGGAGGCTGACAAGTAAGGTGGTCACCACAATCTACCAAGTGATAAACAACTTCTCCACACACCCCCTGAGTAAAAACTGAGGTCCAAATGGGAGAGTGACCTGGGGGGGATGGAGGAGGAAGACTGGGTTGGCACCCTGGGGTCTCCCAGAGAAGCAGTGGTTTCTAGCAAACTAAAGCCCATCCAATACAAAATACTGCATAGAACATACCCCATGGCTAGCCTACACAGGATGAGAAAGCAGTTGACCTGAATTGCCTGATGTATGGGACAGAGGAGGGCCCTTTCCACCACATCATTTGGGGGATGCCACAGGATACAACGGTACCAGAGTGCCGTCAGGAAGGCAATCTCGGGGGTCTTGGGGAATTCCTTGCCGGACTGCCCAAAGTTCTGCCTACATGTCTAGGGGGACACAGACTTTCCCCACGAGGAGCAGTGCCTGATTAAAACAGCGCTGATGGTGGCCAAAAGGGATATAGCGATGGGTTAGGGCGGGCTCAGAGGATCTCAACCTAGCAAGAGGCAATTAACTCTTGCTGTGATTTAGAACACGGAGTGTATCGCGATAGGGGTTGCCCCCAGAAACAGTCAAATATGGGGCAAGTGGCAAGATGCAAATTGAGAACCGAGCCCTGAGGGGGGACAATCTGTAGACAGAATGTGTGAAAGGGCTCAGGACCGGGAGGGGGGCGGAAGAGCGTTATGGTAAAGGGGACTATCTGGAAAATCAGGGGTCGGGGGTCTGGTGGGGGCATTCAATGCAACACGGCTTGTCGATTTGTTGTTGTGTACCTTTTTCTTTAAAACTTAGTAAAAATGGTTTATAAAATAAAAAGAAAGTCTGCCTTTGGCACAGTCAATGATGATTCACTTGGTGTGGGTGGGGGGGGGGTAGGGTCGGCATCACAAGTAAAGTGGCCGAGGGCGAGATTGGGCATGATCCAATCTTTGGTTGTGGAGCGGCTATGGAAAACTTGCAGATGGACAGGCAAGATACCTCAGGGCAGCAGCTGCAACAGGCCACATGATGGGAAGAGAGCTTCAGGACACTGCAGAGGCAGGGCAGCAGCAAGGAAACCCTGGTCAGGGGCCAGCAGGCAGGAATCGTGGCCGCAATAAAGATTCAGCTTTAGGAAGGTACCTCTTCATTCAGGAGAGCAGCAGGAGAGTATCTTTGGGTCCCAAGGACAGCAACTAGTGCAGCTTAGAGGCCTTCGCAGAAGATGGTCAGCCAGAATGATGGTCCTGGGACACATTAGATGTCCCTGATTGTGGGCTTCTGATGCAGCCGTCCAGACTGGTTGGTCCCACCAGCAAGGGTCTTCTGTGATCACACTGGGCTTTACAGGGAGATGGCTTTGATGATTCTGGCTGTTCATAGCAGCAGTATTCTGGATCTCGTTTGGGTACTGCCACATCTTTGGGTACTCCCACATCTCTCTTTTCCATCATCTAAAACATGGTTGTCCAACTCCAAGCCTCGAGAACCGGAATCCTAATGGGTTTTCAGGATATCTCTCAATATGTATGAGATAAATGTGCATACAATTCCAAATATATGCTTATTTTTCTCATGACTATTAATTAGCGATATCCTGAAAACCTGTCCGGACTCTTGCCATCAAGTCTTGCAGTTGGACAAACCTGATCTAAAAAGGAGCCTCCTTTGATGAAGCATTGTTTTCTTCACATGGACAGAAGCCTGGGGCACCATTCAAGAAAGGAAGGCTATAGAGACTTTGAAAACAGACCAGTTGTCCATTCAGATTGTAGAATGTCCCATTCTACAATCTGAATGGACAACTGGTCTGTTTTCAAAGTCTCCATTATTTCACAAAGTCCCTCAGCTTGCCCCTCACCATGGTTGTACGAGTCGAGGACACATCAGATCGGCACTCAGGGGCCTCCGAAGGGCCACCACACGCAGAGTTCCTATGGGACGAGAAATGTCTTCTTCTGGCACATGCCCTTAAAGAATCTCCAGGTCGACTGACTTCTCATAGGAGCTTGGATTCTGCAAAGTGGCCAGCATACCTCAAGCTGCTGGGTTAGAAGGGCTTTGGTGTGGCTGACGGGCACAACAAGAGAACTGTTTTTAACTCCGTAAACTTCTCTCGGGTATTGTCAACCGTGTTGACAAACTGTGTATCCCCTTGAAAGGCCATGTCCAGAATCTTTGGTTGGACATCAGGCAAGGAACCCAACAAATGCTAACATCCATGGTACCGTACCCTTGCTGACACCATCATTTCTCAGGCCACTAAATCAACAGTGTCTTGGCCCACCTGGATAATGTACCTAGATGTTTAAATTTCATCAGTGATTACGCCCCTAATTGCCTTATGCTTGCTATTGGCAGTTGGTCACTCACCTGAGCAGGACTCTGAGGTAAAATCCCTCTTGGCCATGGCATCCATTCTCTTAGACTCGTTGTCTGGTGGCAATTCCGGAATGTATTTGGGTCCTTCATATGATTAGATGCATGAACCACCAGCGAGCGGCAGCCAGGACATCAAATATAAAATACTGTTCCCCTCTAAATGATCAGTACTTTATTTGTATGTTTCTGTTCAGGGCCAGAGTAGACACAGTGCTTTCCCAAATGTCCATGGCGTGGTCCGTAAGGCATTCCCTAAAAGGAAGGAATGGCCCATCAGCGTTCGAACCTTTGTTGATAACATCTGTAAATGTGTGACTCTTGATGGTAATACATGACAAATTCTGCACTGGGCAAACTGGCAGCCCATCATTGAGGAACAGCTCAGATGATGTGTCCAGGCCACTGGCATTTTGAATGCCTTTTAGGACCTCGCCCAACTCGCCTAACCTTTTATCATCATGCCTGGAGTTATGTTCATACGAGTCACTGAAACTCCTCACCCCTCTCAAGAAGCATATTCACCTTCCTAAATAACTCCCTGGTCGCATTCTCCACTCCAAAACAAACTGGCCTCCAACTAACCATCAGAATCTTCCGTGATACTGATGGGACTTTTAGGATTGCCCATTGCCATCTATTCCTGCAGCGCCTTGTCTCCGGATCCACGGTAGGTTACAGGCACAGTCTGTGTAGGGGGTGATGTCACCAGCAGTTGCTGCATTTCGGAGGACATTGGTAGAATTGCCCACCAGAAAGACTCAAAGTTCCGACACCTGTGTTTCCTTAACGACCTTGCCATTGACCTCAAATTAGGGTCCATAGAGGAATCATCTGTCCAAATCCTCTGCTTTTTCTCAGTCCTGTACGAGTGTCAAAATTTGGAGCAATGAGACTCATGCTGTATTTTGGGACCATTATTGGCGGTCCAGATGGAGTCCCTCCTCACTCTGAGTACACCATTCCAGTTTCATGGTGCTCTGTGTTACGCCAGTGGAAAACGTTTCCTTAGTCCTCTACATCAGGCAGGAGACACTCCCGTGACCGGCTGGCCTTATATATCACACCAATGCACGCCTCACACTCCTTGCTGTCGCGACGGGTGCAGAGGCATTGCATTCAACCATCATACTGGATATAGCCCTTTTTAAACTCATTTTAGCAAAAAGGACTACAAACATCCAATTACATTTAAAAAATGAAAATACAATTTAAACTTGTGTGACCGCTTGTGGCAGAGATTCAGTGTGTGTGCTCCAAAATGTTTAAACCTGTTGGCATCAAAAAAGGAACTATTGGGCTTGGGTCAGGTAGCGCTACTCAAGCGCTGGGCACGGCCACTTCCAGGCTGAACATTTCAAAGGTAAGGAACCTGCAGTGTGGATGGTATCCAATAGAAGTAATACTACTTCAATAAGTGTATAAAACAATTACATTATTCATAGTTCCACAAATAACAAAATCTAATACCTTTGAATGCATTCTAAGGTACATCACATCGAACAGTAAAACCAATACGATTTATTATCTGGTAAAAATACTGTTCAAAAGCTATTTCCAAAATAGGTCATGCTCTAGGTAGGCTGATGACATTCTCCTTTTTGGAATAACTTGGCTTTTCTGAAACTGTCATGTCAAAAGAATAAACATTCAGTATGGATTTTCAGTATACATATTAGCTAATTTGCTTATGTAAAATACTTCCTCCCAAACCTGCAGTTTCCAGTCAGTTCTTACCTTTTAAAAGGTGTCCTACTAGTGCAAAATTGAAGTTGGAGTTGAAATTTAGTCCAACAAAATGATCCATCTGCTTGCAGTGCCATTCTAATGGATTTCTGATTGCCATAAAGACCTCCTCTGGACTCTGTTAGGAAAAATATCACAAACATCACAGGAAATATTTTCATATCGAAAACTTTGGTTTATATAACAGATGCTGCATGCAGCTCAGAATCAAACTTCATTGTAATAATTAAAGACAGTTACCTAGGTGTAATGATTATTGTCACCCAGAGACTACTGTTGGATTCCTCCGGGCCAATCACGAATGAGGACCTATTGGTGGAATGGAAACATTCTAGCCGGCACAGAGGAGTTCATTTTCCGCTCCGTAGCCAATCCCCTTTCACCCTGCCCTCCTGCCCGCTCACATCCCAGCCGATTGCAGCAGTCCTTGCCACTGACGCTGCTGAGGCCTGACCTCTCAGCCCCATGCGTTCCAACCTCAAAGCAGTGGATATCCGCAGCAGACTTAACTGCTCGGCTGAAGGTCAGGTGCTAATAAGCAGTAGTGCATGACGAGGTGGGGCAAAATGTTATCTTATCATCCTGTACCCCGACTTATCCAATATTGCTTCACTCACCCATAAGTTGGACATGTGGGCTAATAATTCCCCATATTGCATGGAGCACCAGGCAATATTGCTTAAATATTTGTACTGACCCCCTTTTCTACCTACTCCAAATGTAGGTAGACACGCAACTGAGGCAGTAGGAGAAATTGATTTTGACATATTGCTATAGTTTTTCCGAATTAGAGCCCAGCTCTCGGTTCCAGATGATATGCCACTAGATCACATACCCTACTAGATGGTTGGTATGGATACTTCATATTCAGGCAGATTTACAAAAGACTTTCTCTGCCAGAAATGAATCTAGAACTTATGTGTGGGGGCACAACCCAGGTAGCGGCTCTGCAAATGTCTGATCGTGGGACACCTGACCACATGGCCACAGACGCCATGGTCGTTCTAGTGGGTGTGTGCCAGCACATTCAGTGGTCTTTTAGCTTCCTCATGGCATCTTGATATCGCTATTGCGACCCATCTGGCTATTCCTTGCTTGGAGATGGCTTTTCCCTAGTGGGATCGGCCATAAGCCACAAACAGCTGCAATGTATTCAGTGCTCCAGATGAGAATTGGATGTGAGAGAATGTTACTCTCCATTTTTTAAAGTTAGGAGTAAAATAATTTTTTAAGGGAGTCAAAATGCAAGTCCAGTTCCCAATGAGAGTATTTTATAATCAAGTAAAAATATGTTTTGACTGGAAAACGTAAATGTTTTTGTAATATTTATTTGTTTGCACCTAGTTATTGAGGCATATTTAAAGTTACTTCTTCCAACCAGGCAGTTAAAATAGAACTTTCTTCCTGTGGTACTACGTGCACTACTGGTCCAAACACATCCATGGAGCTGTGAGGGTGAAAGCAGGGGTGCAAGATTTGGCATGGTTTTTTCCTATTTTTTGCTGGGAGTATTTTTACTCCCCATTTCCGGGAGTATTTGCCAATTTTTAGAGAGTAAAAGTGTCCGACACACCCCTTATCTGTTTGAGGGATGACTCATCGGATTCATCACAGATAATTTATGGGGTGCCCCAGGCTGCTTGCTTGTCCCCCTTGTTGTTTAATATTTATATTAAAACTCTATGCCAAAAAATGGAAAAGCTAGGTCTACAGTTTACTAATTACGCCGACGATATACGCTGGTAATGAAGCCAAGTGGTGATTATGGCCAAGATTTGGGAAAAGTGAACCAAGTATATGGGGGTCATCCAATACTGAATGACAACCAACTGGCTTTGCTTGAACAGCTAAAACAACAAGCTTATTTATTTATGTTATAGTTGTAGTTGTATTTAGTTCCTTTTAAAACTTTTACATTCATTTTAAAAAATTACATCTCAAATTAATGCAATGAGATATTTATACATATATATTTCATTAATTATTCTGAATTACATTCAATAAATAATCAGCTAAGCACTCACATATCAAAAAAACATACTAAACATAGTAAAATAAAATTCACTTTAGGCATTTTTCATATTCATGCTTACTGCATTGAGCAATTCAATCTTATTCCGTTTACTCTTTACACCTGTTCGAATTGCTTTATTACATGTTGCCAAATGATGCAGTATGCATTGCTCCAGTGTCCGCATTTAGCCAATAATACCAGAAGTCAGCTGTTTTAATTGCATCATACTGATGTACAAATCGACCATATAATGACATACAACGAATCCAGGCATGGGCATTCAGTGAGGACATGCCTTGCTGTCTCAGGGTTGGTACTATATTTACACATGCAACAAGAACGTTGCTCTTTAGGGGGTTGACATTACCTCCCCAGAGTGCTCTAACAGGGAGTTGGTTTGTCCGCATAAGCAGTCGAAATTTGCGGGCCGCTGGGTCAGGGTACTTTATTAGATATGATTGTGCTCGAAAATAAGAATGGGTAATGCCTTCAATTTGGGGATAGTTATGGAGCGTACTCATGTAGGTGTAGCTGCGTTCCCAATCCCATCTTTTTAATCTTTTTTAAATGCATATTTAATAGCATTAAAGTAATCACAGTATGCTTTTTCCATAGACCAATGTAATTCTACATATAACTCCATAATAAACTCATCATATAGCTTAGTATGTGTAGTTTTTCCCATGGTAATGATATTGTTACCTATTCTTCTCAGCATTGCATTTGGCATTCTGGGTGAGTTACAGCTTTCAAGGGTAATAGGCCTCTCTGCATCAGGATAGTAGCTTTGAGGGAGAGTAGGCCTAATTCAGCTCTCATATATTGGATGGGGAAGGAGAGTGGAAGTTTCAGTATAGTCTGCCAAAAGTATCCTTTGATTATATGTAACCAGGATAAGTCTATAATAGTGAGAGCCTCGAGACAATAAGATATCACCGGGATAAACCATTGGGTGTATACCATCACAATAGCAATCCTTTTCAGTGAATACCACGCAAAGCCAAAGACAAAAATGCAAACAAGTAGTGTTATTTGTTTCGCACAGCGAATGTTGGTTTCAATTAGGGGGGGTATGGTTTAATCTGCTTTGCACGACAATGCCTTGATATTTGTTATATTCAGTATAGTTAATCATGCCCCAGCTGGTGACCATTTTAGGCTTCACAACGTTCTTGGAGGAAATTGGCATTTTTTGAGTTTTTTTCAAATTGATTCTCAAACTATGTTCATTGGCAAATTGTCCAAGGTCTACTAATATTTATTTCATTCCTCTAAGTGTATGGTCATCTATAAAAGGGTTGTCTCGTAAAGCATAGCCGTGAACCCCGGTGGACTTAAATTTAGCGGGATATTGGATTTCCATTCTAGTCGATTTATAGGTCTAGAGAGACGACCTTCATGATCTAAACGGATCTGGGCACTGTTAGTGTGAAAAGAAATAATGATCACCAACAGCCAGCTAGGGTAGTCCATATGCGCTAACATTTTCAACAGCATTTCACGATCAATGTTGTTAAATGCTGAGCTAAAGTCTATAGAATTAACATATATGGAAGGATTACCACTTTTTTTTGCTTTTGTTTTTATGTTGTCAAGCAGACAAATGTTCTGAATAGTACTGGAACCTGCTCTAAATCCCGTCTGGAAAGCATTAAGTAAGTTGTTTTGTTTAGTCCAGCTCTGAAGAGGATCAAGAACAATAGCTGAAATAACTTTACTAGTGGTGTCCAGTAATGACAATAGGCAATAGTTTTCAGGAGCAAGCCTGTCCCCCGCCTGTTAGGGAGAATTCTCTTATAAGGCTAATTTCCCAAACCTAGTGAGTCCCCCAGCAGCCGGGCTGGATTTTTGGGGTTTGTTTTTTTCTCCTGCTAAGAGTGAGACTCTTTTCCTCCCACTCTTAAGCATGATTTGAGTGTCTTTTGTCTCTTTGTGTGCTTATGGGCTATGGGGTTTTCTTTCTGCTCCATAGGGTATCATCTATTTTTGTGTGTGTGTGTGTGTTACACAGCACCCTCAGTGCGGTAACACAGGGGTGTCATAGTGAACCCTCAACATAGACCCCATACCCTGGGACTGACTACTGTCTCCCAGGGCATGTAAAGTCACCATTGACTTTACTAGTCCTAAATTGTGAACAGAACCAGTACAAACCATCATATTGTGGGAGTACTAGAAGGGGGTAATTAGATTGCCCCTGGGTCTGTTTTCAAGGGGGCACTGTCCAGTCCCCCCTTGTCGAGTTTCTGGCTGGTGGCAGTGGTTACCACGCGAAATATTCCACCGGAATATTCTCTATGGGATTTTCCCATTGATTTTAAACGCAGCACTTTTTGGTGCAATGTTAAAGATACCGCCGGTTTATTTAATATTAAATCAACGGTTGGTCTGTCTTCTAAAATAGCGTTCGTGTCCGTCTCTGTCTGTGTAACTCTGACCAAGGTCGAGCCCTTTGTTCCACTTTTTGGTGGGCTTTTCCACAGAAGCCCTCCAAATGGTGCCACTCTGTCTGGGTTCCACAGGAAGGGTGGAGGGGGGAATTGGCACCCTGGACTGTGTTGCCACGGCACCCCAAGTCGCACTCTACTCCGATTGGCCCAGTGGTAAGCCGCCCGGCTCACCACTTAGCATGTGTGATTGACAGCTAGGCTGATGAATGGGGGTTTTGCTGCATAAAAGCAGGGCCTTTGGGATTGGAACTTCAGAAGTAGCCACAGGACCTAAGAATCCGAAGAAGGAAGAAGCTGAGCCATCTGCAACGACGACACCACCAGTGAAGCCCTGCTGCAACTACCTCACCACTTTCCCGACGACAAGAGAAGGTCTTCTGCTGAACGAGTCTTCTTCCTCCGAGCTGGTGGGACCAACCAGTTCGCCCTTTTCGCCTTCCAAAGACGTCTCTTGGTCGAATCGCCCGTGCCAAGCACCCCGGCGGCCGGATAGCCAAGCTTCACCACTTTGACCGCGAATAAAAGGAACGCTCCTCTTATTGACGAACTCCACTGCTGGTTTCATCCCTGTTCAGTGCAATGACTCCACGTTTCCTCCTCGACTAGATCCTGTCTTCCCCTGGTCGAAACAACTAACTACAACCACTGCCAGGAACAACTGCCACAGCTGGAGCTTCCTCTCTGCTTAAGGTACTGTGTCCTGCCTGGCCTCCCTTTCTTCGGTTTGCCCAAGGTGACACTTTAATCCTTGGCTTGCCAATTGGGTTGGCCCCAGACCTTCAAACTTTACCTTCTTGAATCACCCCAACCTCTTTTGAACATTCTGCAAAGACTTTTAGTGCATTTTAATCCATGTGATCCTGGGCACATTTCGCTTTGCTCCCTTTTAAGTGGGCCTGGCCTATGAACTTTGGCTCTACAGTCTCTACTGCCTCTTATTCTCTAGCTGAGACCTCCTAAAAGTGCTGTGACCTGTTTTATTTCTATGCTCTGTCTTGTTCTCTCACTTTAACTGAACTATTGGCGTGCCATCAGGTTATGCGCTCACATCTGTTTAACAAATCGTGGTGTTTTAATTCTGACTTGTCTAATAGTTATTAAGGGAGGTGTGTATATTTTACCTGACTGTGTTTTAACTTGCTTTTGATTTAGAGTGCTAGTATATTGCCTAAAGTGTGTTTTAAATAAATCATTATATACTTTTTATCCAAAGCTCTGGTCAGTGTTTGTTTGCTCTACTGTGTTTTTAGCCCCATTGTGTATACTCTATATACTGCCCTACTCTTCTTGAGAGAAGTCTGACTGCTCAGCCACAGCTACCAGGTAAATCAAGGTGGTGCAGACTGGTACCAATTGGGTTTACTGCTTAATCATGTAGTCTTAATCTTTTTGCAGTGTTCCCTAAGGGAACTGCACAGATTCTGCCCAATACCGCCTTAAACATAGGTATTAAAATAGATGTTTTCCAAGAAGAAGATATATGCATTTCCTTGCATACTTTCATGAAAAGAATATAGAGTATTTCAGCCCAAATTTCACATTCTTGTTTGATTACAATGGTCGCAAGGCCGTTGGGGCCAAGGACTCGGGAATCTTTTGCCTTAGTTATTATCTCCCTCATATTATTCACAGATAATTTCAGGGGCCAGGCTTTTTGTTCACTCTTCATACATCATTGTGGTTGGGTGGGCAATCCACTTCTCTTCACTAATAGTGTTTAATGTTTGAAGAGAGATATCACATCAAACTTTTTTAAATAATTTCCATATGGAGCAGGTGTTATTCTCTTTTTATGACTCCAATCATCGTCTGCCAATGAGAATTTACTTTCAGAAATGTCCTTCTTTTGCGCCAGTTTCTGTATTGGTTATTCAATTTGTTTCCTTTTTAACATAATCTGTAACGGTCGTACTCTGGTATTTTATCTTTTGCAGATTTTTTCATAGACTTCTTTTGCCTTCTAGTAGGTCAATGTCAAACATTATTTACCTTTTTGCCTGCGAGTGTCAGGGGGGCCGGTTTGGACTCCGCAAGATGGGTAGCTAAAGATCTAATTAGATTTTCAATTTCTTCACTGCTTGATACCTTAATTACATTATAGGTGTCTTCAATTAGAGGTTGAATTCTACAACACTTTATTTATGTTTGCGGTAGTCCATTTGATTCTTATTCCACTATTGCTGGCAGTTACATTATTGGGGCCCTTATCATTCACTGGGCGCAGTGGTAAATTTAAATCAATCCAAATCAAGGAATGGTCACTATTGGGTAATTGATGGATTTGAAGTCGATGACATGATTTAATAGTGGTAGGTTTCCACATACATACTGAAATGTGGCAGATTTAGTTCCACTGGATTTACCAGGGGTGTCGCTTCTTGTTCTTCCATTTAGCAACCACATGTCCCATTCAGCCATAAAGTCTTTCCATTCCTTACCGTTATCATTAGTTTTGGGATTTATCATAATATTAGTAGCAGAGATATTTTAACATGCCGCCCTAAGAATCTGTGAATTAGACTATATGGTTTAAATCCCAATAAAGGATACCGGTGTAACAAATAAGGATTACAGTATCCTGATGAGGTCGTCTTCCTAACTTCAATGTCGAATCCTCAAGGTGAAACCCTTTCCACTGATTCCACCCACTGTCCGATATGAAGTACAGCCAGAGCGGGGAATCAATTGAAAGAGCAAAATAAGAACACAGGCTCCAATCTGAATAATGTTGTTCTAGGAAGTTCCAAGGTCCAAAATAAATCTGAGGAAGGAGTCACAAATTAGAACAAAACAACAAGGAAAAGGGGAGTTAGTTGGACACTAAAACCTGCACGAGGATCGCACTAGTGTTGGGTTGGTGCACTCTGGAAAGCGTCCTCTATTTCTGTGCACTAAATTCAACACTACATGTTTTTGCCGTCTTCAGAAATGTTCATAAACAAAGTTCTTCAGAACTGGGTTACACTTCACCCAATAAATGATCCTGGAAAATTATAGGGATGTGTTCTTCTTGCTCCAATTCACCCTTGATAAGCAATATGAAGTAATATAAATTCCCTACTCGGCTGTTATATGTGACATGGAGTCACCGATAGAAAGAAACAAAAAACATACGTCTTCAATGATTAGGAAATCACTTGGTTAGATGCTAAGAGTAACATGTCTCTCCTCCGGCTGGACGACTTTCAGAAACAATGCCGTACTTTGGAAATGAAGAGAAACGAAGCGTTACTTCTGTTATTGTCTTTTCGGAAGGCCGCAGGGGGAAAATGGAAAACGGCGAGAAATAAGTTGGGTACACAGGAGCCTTCCAGATGCCGTAGTGTAGAAAACTGGAAGCGGTGTAAACAAGGCTTAGACGTGGAGAACCGCCATCACTGGAAACGCTGCAGAGATGAAACTGGATGCGGCGGTGAAAACACGGCAGACACGCGAGGATAGCAGTGTGGACACTGGACGTAATTCAAAGTCCAAAGAGATATGCCTCGTATAGAGGAGTCACGAAGCTTGAAAGAAGCTGAAACAGAATGCAGGCTCACTGCGAATCGGCACATAGGAAATCCACGATCAGAAGCATCGACCGATTAGAGGAAAGCACCTAAATACTTTTACGGACCACGTGATAGAGGCAGAACCAAGGGAATCACATGATCCTAATGCTGGAATCAACAACGTTTTGCAGGGAGTCTGGTAAAGAGTCTCCACTTCATGTAGAACGGTTTAGCTGCTGATCTAACAGCATAAGGATTCCTGATGCCAAAGGAAGGTGAACGCAGCATTACAGGTGAGTGAGGCATGACATATTTATATAGTGATCTTCCATAGTGATCACACCTATTGTTTCCAGCAGACATGGCCCATTTGGTAATCATTGCATCAATGGCTTCAAATATTTCAATGGTATAAGTCCTGTTGGGGGGGAGGGGTCATATACGTTTATGATCAATATGCTGGGAGCATCAGTACTGTATTTCGTGTTAATTTCAATTGCCAATACATTATCAGCTGCTTTTTCCACTATTATTTTCTTCAAGTGGAAGTCATGGTTCACCGCTATGAGTTAGCCACCATAAGGGCAGCCTTTTTGGCCTTTTTTTGCATTAGTCTGATGCATGATATGACTGTCGGAATTGAAGTATTTGACAACCACGTCTTTTGCAGCATAAGTATGGGAAGTCAGTTAATCGGTCAAGGACTGGGCCTTTTTAAAAAAAAAAAAAGTGGCCATGGCCTCTCGTATTCCACAAGGCCACAGTGAAGGCTCATGTTTGAGTGCTTTCCATTTGTTGTACCAGATTCTTTAGCCATCGCCATCCCATTTGATTGTCAAGGTTGGATGTTTGCTGTTTGTTATTCGTTGATATATCTTTTTTCTTTGGTATGCAACAGATTTCACATTGAGGGATTTGTGGGGGAAAACATCTCTAACTCAAATCCCAGAAAATCCAGTGATTCTTCTTGAGTATTAATCAGGGTAGCAGTGGATGGCAATACACAGTGAACACCTGATACCGCTCCAAACCCTCTTTTCAGGGGTTCAATAGATTCGAAATTTGGCCTGATTTTAGTATCCGCAATGATGGAATCTTTGAAAACAAGCTCACTCATGTTTTTTTGTTCTTTTAGCTGCTTTTCACCGATTACAACTACTCGGGTATTCAATGGACATGTTGGCTCTTTATTGGTATCTCCCCTCAGCTGCATTAACTTTGACAATGGAATTGGTTTGTATTTCAGATTTTGATTTTTTTTTTTAAGTTGTCGTTGTTTCAGGTGTGGCTGATTGGGACCGATTTCTTTTTTCAGGCGACTGGTCATGAACAACATAGTGTTACTTGAATTACTCTCTTGCAACAACCAACTAGTCAAGGATCCCAATTTCTGTTGTCGTCTTTTCTTTTTCCTGTTCTCTCTCTTTCTGACGCATTTGAGTTTTCCTTTCAATTCGCATACAGACGTTATGGTGGAATTAAGTGGTTGAAGCTGATCTTCAAGCACAGAGTCAACACTGATGAATTGCGTTTTACGTTTTTCCTGTAATTTGCGTAATTTCTCATATCTGCATCTTTGTTTATGCATCGGGTATGACAGAGGAGATCCAGATAAGTTATGAGAGCTCAAAAGGTTGATCAGGAGAGCTTCTTGGGTGTTAATAATAGGTGACTTATTTGAAATCAGTGGGACTTCAACTAAGCTTCCCTTTATTTCACCTCTAGGGCTGACACCTTTAGATTGAAGGCAGAGACTTTCTAATATTTCCCCATGTTCCTGGGTCTCTATATAGATGTGGCCACATCATTTTATAAAAATGTTAATGGCGAAATTTAGCAGTCACCATGGTATGTTCAGTCTCTTGAGCGTCACCAAGTGTCTTCATGGCTTTCGCCACGTTACTGTCTGCACTCGCTCTCGATTTTCCAGTATCAGAGATCAAGCAAGGCTTTATCAACAAAGTTCGCCTAATGATGCAGCAGATAAAAGGCTTACATTATCGTTATTAGGATGGATTTCCACTTCAATGTCATTTTTTGTGATATTCACAGCGTTTGCTTTACTCCTGGGTTTGAAATATGAGGTAATATCACCGAGGGCGGGAGGGTCATAGGGTGGTCTCTTTGTAAGCAGGGATTCAAAGTGATATGTACTGACATATTTTCCTTGATTTACATCATCTCTTTCTGCTCCCTTATATCCGGATAGTCTGCAATATCTCCAAAAGAGAATCAGTATCTAGGACTCAAAAAGAGCTCCACTGGCTCCCTTTGGCAGCAAGGGTTCAATTTAAAATTCTTACTCTGGGACACCAATGTTTGTTTGAAGATGCCCCTGTTTATCTGAAAGAGAAGAACAAGTTACTCTCTTACCTGGTAACGTTCTTTCGATGGGATGGTCCGACGACAACTGTGGTGATTACCGTCATAGGTAGGGAATACGTTGGAGGACCCAATCCCCTCGAAATTGGAATTCTGCAAGCCTCGCCGAAACTTGCGGTCTAGTGATGCACAACAGCTCGCAATTCCTCGATTTAAAAGAGCGAGAGGGAATGGAACATCATTCCTTGTATTGGTTGCACAGGCGTGGAACGAACTTCCCATTGAGCTACATATGGAGTAACGTCACCTTACTTTCAGGACATTTTTAAAAACCCTCCGAGTAGAACCAACTAGGTAGCTACTGCTTTTTGCGTCCTGTTTTCTTTCTCTTCATCTTTGAGTTTATGGAGCACACCGAAGCCCATGGGCTTTAGTGCTACACAAACCGAACATAACATATCTCTAGGGCTGGATGTATCTCTGAAAGATTTTGTCCTATCCCGATAGAATTTGATGGCCCTTTTAAGATCTACAGAGTGCAAAGCCACCTCTGCTCGCAATGCTGCCTTTTGAAAGAAAGCAGGTAATACAAAAGTGGAATGCACATGGAGGTCCGTAAGCACTTATGGATAAAGTGTGGGTTTGTTTTTAAGATTACTTTGTCTTAGCAAAACGGAGGTACGGATCATTGATTGCCAGTGACTGCATCACAGAAATTCTGCTGAAAGAGGTGATGGCTACTAAAAAGGGCATCTTACAGAAGACATTTTATATGTGTTGTAGCTAGAGGCCCAAACGGCGGCTTCATGACCCCACTGGTACCGTATTGATACTCCACTCTGCCGGGACTTTGTTCACCAGTGAGAAGATATGAAATAAATCTTTAATGAAATGACTCAACAGTGGAATGCCATCCCTTCTTCTATTATATCTAGAGACAGCCGCTAGGTGGACACAGATGCGTGTCAAAGTTTTACTTGCGTCAGGCACAGAAGGTATGGTAGAAGGCAGTGCACATCTATTTCTAGAGGATGCAGCTGTAAGGCGCACCATTTGCAGATTTGGGTCCATTTGCGCTTGTAGGACTTGTTGGTAGATCCTGCTCCAGCTACCTCAAGGATTCTGCTTCACTCGTCTAGCACTTCTGTTTGAATTCTGCATGGTCATAAGCCACGCCATGAGGCTGAGTGATATTGGCTGTGGCAGAGAATTTGGCCTTTGCTTTGCGACAGCAGTTTGGGAATGGCCTGAGTGGAATTGTGTGTTTCTCCGACATGTGTAGGAGGTCCGAGTACCAAGGTTGGCGAGACCATGCTGGAGCAATGAGGATGAGGCAACAGGGATGCATTCTCATCATTTGGACAACAATGTGGATTACTGCAATCAGGAGAAAGATCTGTCCACAACAGTGCGAAAGCATCTCCCAGTGAGTGACTGTGGCTGCCTGCTGTCAAAGGATATGCATTTTGCGTTCTGTTGAGTTGCAAATAGGTCTATATGAGTTGTGCCCAATCGTTTGAACAAATTTATGAGGGGTCTGTCGCAGAGTTTCAATTTGGGGCATTGCTTGCCGTTCTACTTTGGGTGTCTGCAATCGTCTTCTGCACCGCTGTTGATCTGGTTGGCGGATGTCCAGTGCCAAAGTTTCTATGCTTCCCGTAACAGAGTCCTGGACAGGGTGCCACCTTGATTTCTTATGTAATACATGGTGGTTGGGTTGTCCGTCAGTATTCTCACTGTTGTCCCTTTTAGTACAGGTAGAAACAAAAACAGTGCACCAGCCATTGCCTTCAACTCAAGGATGTTGAAGTGTATGCATGCTTCTTGCTTTATCCATTACCATTTCATGCACAACTTGTTAACATGGCCACCCCATCCTGCCAGGGATGCTTCCGTCACCAGGGTCATTTGATGCAGCGTCTCTTGTAGCAGCACGTCCTTCATTATGTTAGGATGCATCTTCCTCCAACCCAATCATTGCACCAATTTAGATTTGACCTGGACCTTTTCATCCCAGGATCCCTCCACCTGCGGGAACCTGGGATTGGTCTCATGTGCAGTCTGGAATGCAGAATCCGGGGTATGCAAGATAACATTGTCCCATACACTTTCTGATGGAGATTCACATTTTTGTCTTGAATGTGGTTGCTATTTGTACCTTGGACTTTGCTCTCACCTGTGATGGATGAACTAGAGGCTCTGTAGTGGAGAACGCTGCTCCTAAGAAGACCACTTGCCTGGAGGCTGTAAGCAGGATTTTTCTGAACTGATTTGAATCCAAGATGCGTTATAGTTCTCAAAGTCTGCGTCATTGCCGCGGACGCTGCATGTATTGTGGCTCCCCTTGCTAGCCAGTTGTCTAAGTAGGGATATATGTGGGACCTTGCCACTGAAGGAATGCTGCAACGGGGGCCAGACATTTTGTGAAGGTCCTTAAGGTAGACCCGAGCCAGTAGCAGTCTGAACTGGTAGTGGCCGGTGCCCACCATGAGCGTTACAAATGTCCTGTGCGCCTTGTGTTTTGGAATCTGACAATCGGCATCTTGTAGATCCAAAGATGCTAAGAAGTAATTTGTTTGTATTGTGTGATGAATCTAGTGAGATCATCACTGAAACCCTGATATGGGCCTCCAAGCAGCCGCTACCTGATCCTGATCCTGGGAACAGTATTATGAGGGAGGATCACATGGGGGTGGGGGGTGAGACTCTTATCAAGGGGAATTGGTGACCCCTTTTGATTCTCCTACTCTCCCTGAAGCATTGCTGGCATATTGTAAAGTAGAGGAAATCAATGTAACTGATATAAATTTAACATCCCTTAACTCTGATAACATTCAGTTCAACAAACAAAAATAAGGAACAAGTTACTTACCTGTAACTGTTGTTCTCCAGCATGGGTCTGGCATGGATTCACATGCTCATGAATATTCCCAGTTGTCAGCCCGGGAATCTTTGGTAAAGAAAAAATCAGCTTCAGTTTCGTTTCTGAACTGTCTTTCTCCTAATAACCAATCACTGGTCTCTGGGTCATACTGCCCCCAGCCAATGACTACCCTCTACCTAAGCCCCTCCTCTGGCAGCCATCTTCAGATTTGGTAGCACGTAAAATGACAGTAGGCCCAAGAGAAGAGCCTCAGAGGGTTAGGAGGGAGGGTTCGCATGTGAATCCATGCCAGTCCCATGCTGGAGAACAACAGTTACAGGTAAGTAACTTGTTCCTTCTCCAGCATGGGGTCTGGCATGGATTCACATGCTCATGAATACAAGAATACATAGCAGTACACACATGCACAACCATGGGAGGTGGCAAGGCTCCACATTAAGGAATTACATCAACTGAACATTAAGCATCTCCTACCCCTTCGCCAGGCCAACCTTCAGGCGAACAGGTTGCACAGCACTGCCTGGCCGACTCTGGACTCCTCCCTGGAATCCCGGTCGGCGCAGTACAATCTCGTGAAGGTGTGCGTCGACCTCCACGCAGCAGCCCTGCAGATGTCCAGCAGGGGCACACCAGATAGGAACGCCGTGGAAGCAGCAATCGCTCTGGTCGAATGGACTCTCGGACGGCCGGGCAACGGTCGGTTTGCCAACCGGTGACAGTGCATGATGCCGCCGGAGAGCAATCTGGAAATGGAAGCCTTCGAGAGGGCCTTCCCTTTGGTACACCACTTTGCTACCAGACCAACACCCAATCAACCTTGCGCTATTACTAATAGAAACCTCAGACTCAATTCTAGAACCACCCCACTAAAACAACGTCCATACTTGAAGCTTTATAATAGCTCATGCCTATCCTGTAACAACATCACTAACAACTACGCCCCAACCTTACCATGCTCTTACCACCCAACCATCTCAATTAGAAACTCCAGACTAGGAGCACGATTACGATTCAAAAACCCCCAACCACACACCCACAAGAGCAACAAACTTCGGCGCAGTAACAATACTCTAGCTAATCTGGCCACTGATTTAGACAGCAAGCTAGCCCCCCATCACCATACATGGCCCATCTCTACCATCGCAAAAAACTCCTGCAAAAGACACATTCATCAAAGCAGCCTTGGTGAATGCTAGATCCCTATCCGGCCACGTACTGGAAATCGCTGACTTCATAACTCATGAAATGCTTAATCTCCTCGCAGTTACGGAAACCTGGCTTAATGCAGCCTCTGGACCATCTCTGGCCCTTGCTATACCAAATGACTATGCTATCATAAGATGCGATAGAAACACCAACCAAGTGAAGGGAGGCGGACTTGCCCTCATCTTCAGAAACACCTACAACATTAGAGTCATTCAGGACGCTCAAATTGCCTCTGCCGAATCCCTGTCCATCAAACTGCCACTATCACCTAACCACACAGCAACAGTGCACCTTATCTACCGACCACCAGGACCCATTTTCTCATTCATAGAGGATATTGTATCCCTTGTATCCACCGACACTAAACCTAATTCACAAACTATCCTACTAGATGACTTCAACCTTGGTTTTAATGACCCCACGAATAATACTGCCCATGATCTAGCTAACATCCTATCAGATTTGGGTCATACCCATATTATTCATGAGCCCACACATATCAAAGGAAGAACATTGGACTGGCTCACCAACCTTAACTGCTCGATCGATCTTCTATCCAATGATCCATGCATTTGGTCGGATCATCATAAAATAACCTTTTCCATCAAAGCCAACACACAACACCCTGCTCCTATCATCGTGCCAGCCACCCGCACTAGAAATAAGAAAGACTTTACACCAGATAAACTCCTACCACTATTACTTCCCCTTCTTGACAACGTGGCCACCTCTGACCCCACAGTCTTAGTAGACATTTACAATCAGGCAATACTGAAAGCCTTGAATACCATCGCCCCCCCTAAAATTGCGGAAACCTAAACCACGTTGTCACCTGAATACATGGTTCACGCCGCATCTTAGAGAACTACCTAAAACTAAGAGAACTACAGAAGCACATTGGAAAAAGTGCCCTTCAGTAAATAATAAAAATGAATTCTAGCAACTTCTAGCTATAAACAAGCTATTATACTTGCCAAAAAAGACACCTATAACAAAAGGATCGAACAAGCGGAATCTAACACAAAAGAACTTTTTAAGATTCTAAAAGAATTAGAATCCCCGATTGCCCCTATTGATAAATGTGTCATAGATGCACTATGGTGCAGCAACATCCAGAAGGCACTTCTAGATAAAATAGCATGTTTACAATCTAAAATCAATGTGAAAAAAGACCTGTTACTCGCTGACCCTGATCACAAACAACTTCCTAACAAGTCACCTACCTTTGAGCCAACCTGTAAACCATTTAGTTTCTCACCCCTCTCAATTTGGGAAGTAGAAAACATCATTAGGAAACTTAAACCATCGAATTGCCAAGGCGGCGCTTGTCCTGCTCCGATTATCAAAGCAGCAGCTCATGAACTGGCACCATTCATTACTAACCTTATCAACGCCTCCTTCAAAACGGGAGTAGTGCCTGATAACTTAAAAGACGCCTGGGTCATCCCACTAATCAAAAAACCCACTCTTGACCCAGCCAACCCATCTAACTATAGGCCGATAACAACTGTACCCTTCTTACTAAAGATACTAGATAAAGCATCCTACCTGCAAATACAGGCTTATCTAGAAACAAACAATCTTCTGGGACTAAGGCAATCCGGCTTCACACCTAGACATGGCACGGAAACTGCCCCAAATAGATCTCACTACTCAGATTCAAATTTTAAAAGACAATGGCAAACTGCTCTTATTGCTTGATCTGTCAGCAGCTTTTGACTTTGTCAACCACCAAACGCTTTGCCACCACCTGAAACCTGCAGCTCACTTTTCTGACGCAGCCACTGCCTGGATCAGCTCCTTCTTGGCTAACAGAACCATGAGGGTCTTTTCTCCTACTGACTCGGCTGAACCCTCACCAGTCCCGTGTGGTGTCCCTCAAGGCTCTTGCGTGGCCCCAACGCTCTATAATGTATTTACAAAGCCCCTTTTCAATATCCTTGACTATCTAGGTGTCACGTATACTAATTATGCAGATGACACCCAGATACTCATTCCTATCTCTGGCGACTATGAAACTGATAGCAAAACCCTCAATGAAATATACGCAGTAATACAAGCGTGGATGGCACACCATGGACTTTGTCTCAATGACGAAAAAACAGTTTATTATCCTTGGTACTCACGCTAAAATAAAAAAACTAAATGCTGCTTTCAAATCGTTCACTATTGATGGTAACCCCATCCCCGTCTCTAATACTAAAACCCTTGGTATCTACCTCGATGCCACATTATCCGTCACCAAACAAACCAATGCAGTAGCGTCTTCAGCCGCCTACACATGTAAACTTATTACCACATGTAGGCCGTTTATCTCCATTCCCAACTGCATTACTCTTGCTAGAACGTTAGTCTTGTCCAAAGTGGATTATTGTAATGCCCTCTACTTAGGCACTAGCCGCAAAAATATTAACAAACTACAAGTAACTCAAAATAACGCCATTAGGGCAGCCCTCAACATCCCTAAGAAGTCGCATATCTCTGAGACTAGACGTGATCTGCATTGGCTCCCTATTGAGCACAGAATATCCCTCAAAGCTCTTGCCCTTACCCACAAAGCCAGGGCTAACCTTGCACCATCCTACATCTCTAACAAACTTACCCCACACACATCTACAAGACCACTTAGAACAGCTCAAGTTAACACTATGTCTATACCAAGATTCAAACTCCATAACTCGGGAGGAGTTAGTTTCCCTGTACAAGCCTCAAAGCTATAGAACACACTACCTGTTCCAATCAGGTCTGTAACCTCCTTCAACCTATTTAAACGCAACAACAAACGTTGGCTTCATGACCGGGACACTGACAGCTTAACATCCTAGAGCTTAGATTTACTGCCTACCCACTGTACATATTGTAAATAATATTACTATTCGTCTCACCTTCGGCCCACCGCCTTAATTGCAACATGTATGCTTGTACATGTAATACCAATGTATGTATTTATTTGTAACCGCAATTATTGTAACTGTTGCCTACTGCTTGCTAATGTAACTGTACTCTTATGTAACGAACTATCAACAGGAATGCCACTAAGTACAGCTACCCGCCCATACACATGCTAGATGTGCTTGGTTGCGCTAAGTGTTAGCAGTCATATTGGTCATTGGATGTGACCAATATAGGATGTTCGACATCGCGACAGCCTGCACCCTTTCGGCAGAGTATTCCGCAAGGACCTACACGGCGCCCGTTTGAGGATTCGTGTCAATTCTACGAACGACACCCTTTCCAGTCCGTGTTTTTCGGGGAATGTATTTCAACCTTCCATTAATAACAACAACACGGCTAACTACGGCTAACTACTGTCCATGCACAAACTTATGGAATTAAGCTTTTGTTCAACTGTGAGTTCGCACAGTTTTTCGAATTTGGTCCAAGGTCACCATTTCCGACGCCCTACACTGCTACAAAGAAATTGAAAGCTGCATCATTTAGTTGCTGTGTCCCTAAAATCCATCGTCCTGAAGACGGGTTCAGCACATGTCTCATGACAGACTAAGCCAGCTAGAGAGTGTCTGTTCTCAAATCACACCTGCTGATACCCAGAAACACATTTCTCTGTGTCGACAGAGTCAAGGACTAATAAAATAGCAATTGTGGATATATGCAATGTCAATATTACACTTATACTAACCTCACTTAACTGTTCAAATATGTCAATTACAGTTGCTGCTCTCTTGGTTAGGAAAAACAGTGTTTTTCAGTAATTGTTTTTATGTTTTGTGTAAATGAAATGCATTATTGTGTTTTAACATGTCAGTCTCTTCTATAGACTAATTAAAATATGTCGATCTCTATCCCTCTCTCTTGTTCTATTTGGATCCAATGACCAATATGACTGCTAACACTTAGCGCAACCAAGCACATCTAGCATGTGTATGGGCGGGTAGCTGTACTTAGTGGCATTCCTGTTGATAGATTGTTTGCACTTGGTCCTCAGCCACACAGCCCCCTAAAAAAGAGGACTTTTCTAGCTCAAAACCCTTGACCTACCACTCTTATGTAACGATCAAAAAACGTACGCACCCGTATGCCCCTGGGCCTGGTTGCGCTTTATAAATAAACCAAATACAAATACAAATTCACAGGTCCAAAGTTCACAAACAGCTGTGATGTCTTCCAAAAACTCTTTGTGCGGTCCACGTAGAACTTCAGCGCTCTAGCTACATCCAGCGAGTGCAAAGTCCTTTCGGCCGGCGACGAAGGCGACGGGAAGAAAACAGGTAACACCAAGGGCTCGTTGAGATGGAAGTCCGACGGCACCTTGGGCATGAAAAGAGAGGGCCTAGATCTCTCCCACTCGTCGTGCGGAAGTTATGGCCACAAGAAACGCTGTTTTCCACGACAGGAACTTCAACAGTGCCGAATGCAGAGGCTCGAATGGCGGCCCCATGTGCCTGGTCAGCACCACATTGAGCTCCCACGCCGGGGCCGGAGCCTTCACCAGCGGGAACGATAGGAACAGTCCCTTCATGAACTCCTTCACCAGGCAATGGGACCACAGGGATGAGCACCCCGGGGTTCTGGTGTAGCCGGAGATAGCCGCCAGATGGATCTTGATGGAGGCATGGGCCAGCCCCGCCTTGGCCAGCGATAGCAAGTACGGCAGCACTTGAGGGGCCGTAATCCGCAGAGGGTTAATCTTCTGTGCCCGCCACCAGACAGAAAACCTCTTCCATTTGTGTCCATAGCACTTGAGAGTTGAGGACGCCCTGGCCTTTGCAAGCACCTCCTTGCAGTCCGCCGGGATATCGTACCCTCCAAACTCTAGTGCTGCAGGAGCCAGGCCTGCAAGTTCAGCGACCCCGGGTCGTGGTGGAGGATGGAGCCTCCTTCTCTGGCGAGGAGATCCGTGTCCGTCGGCAGTTTGACTGGGGGGGGACGCTGACATGTCCAGAAGGTCCGGGAACCAGATCTGTCTCGGCCACGCCGGTGCGACGAGGATCATCCTGCACCGGGACCGTCTGAGTTGGTTGATGAGTCGCAGCAGCAACGGTGGGAACGCATACAGGAACAGGCAGGCCAAGGGGCATGAGAAGGCGTCGCCCATGCTCCCCGGCTGGGGAAACCTGCTGGCGAACCTGCGGCACTTGGTGTTCGTCGCCGTCGCAAATAGGTCGATCTGGGGATTGCCCCATCGTTGGAATAGCAGATCCACTTGATCCTGACGCAGTTGCCACTCGTGGCACGACCGCAGCTCCCTGCTGAGTGAGTCGGCGATGGTGTTCTTTATTCCTTCCAGATGGAAGGGTACCAGAAACATCCTTTGGGCGACGGCCCAGTGCCACAGATCCTGGGATTCCTTGGATAGGGCTGGGGATCTGGTGCCTCCCTGCTTCTGGATGTGGAACATCGTGGTGGTGTTGTCGGTTAAAATCCTTACCACCTTGCACTTGAGGGACGAGAGGAAAGACCTGAGGGCCCAGAACACGGCTCAGAGCTCCAGGACATTGATGTGTAGTGACCTCTCCTCCGGGAGCCAAAGGCCTCTTGAGTGGAGTTCTCCGGTGTGTGCGCTCCCCATCCCTCCAGGGAGGCATCCGTCGTCACCGTCTCCTGATGTGCCGGGGTCTGGAAGTCCATACCCGCCACCAGATGCGTGCGGGTGCCCTACCACCGGAACGCTTGGCGGAAGGTCTCGTTGAGCGGGATCCTGTCTTCAAAGCTGCCCGCCGCCTGCATCCAACGGGCATCGAGGAACTCTTGCAGTGGACGCATCCGCAGCGTGTACAGGCACACGAGGCAGATGCATGAGGACATCATGCCGAGAAGGGACTTGATGGACCTCACTCTGGCCACGTCCCTGGTCAACAGCTGTTGTACCTTGCCCAGGATGGCCTTCATCCTTTCCTCCGACGGAGAGGCCAATCACGCCACTGTGTCGAGCCTGGCACCCAGGAACAGGGCGACTTGCGTTGGTATCAAGTGGGATTTCGTGAAGTTGATCGCAAATCCCAGATCTGTGAGTAGCTGGAGGGTCTTTGCTGCGTGCCCGACAGTGAGTTCTCTTGTCTTTGCTCTTGTCTTTGCTCGGATGAGCCAGTCGTCCAGGTAGGGGTAGACGTGGATCCCCTGCAGGCGCAGCTGCGCCGCCACTGGTGCTAGGCATTGGTGAATACCCTGGGCACCAACTTCAATCCAAAGGGAAGGGCCATGAACTGGTAGTGTCACCCTTGGACTACGAATCTGAGGAACTTTCAATGTCCTTTTAGAATGGGGATGTGAAAGTAGGTATCCTCCAAGTCCAGTGACGATAGGAAATCGCCTTCCTCCAGCTGCCCTAGCACGTGCTGGAGGGTGACCATCCAGATCTTCTGGGACTTGATGTACTTGTTTAAACGGCTAAGGTCCAGGATGGGTCACCAGCCGCCGGTCTTCTTTCTTACAAGGAAGTATCGTGAGTGCACTCGGAGCCCCGGAGCTTCTTTGGGATGAGCTTGATGGCTCCTTTCTTCAGCATCATCCTTACTTGAAGCAGCAGTTGAGGGACATGGTTTTCCTTCCTGGCCACGGGTGGAATGCGGTGGCACTTCTTTAGAAACTCGAGTGTGCCCGCGGGCCAGGGCATCCAGCACCCATCGGTCAGTGGAGATGGACTCCCACATTCTGACAAACTTCGCCAGCTGTAAATAAGCCAGAGGAATCAGAGAGCAAAGTAACAGAAGTAACAGAAGGAGCGGGAGGCAAGGATAGATGAATTAATGCCTAACACACCGTATTGGTGAAACATATGGTGGCAAAAAAGGTGCAATTTCCCATATATGAAGCCAAATTGGGGAAACCTGTGACCCACATTGCCAAGAGGCTATCTAAAAGAAGTGAAAGTGCAAGAAGGCCGCAAGTTCCCATTTATGAGAAGTTAAATTGGGGGAAACTGTAACCCATATTGCCACTGAAGAAACCAGCGGTATTCTTCCTGGTAGCCAGGCGAGTAGACCAGGAAAGAAACAGTTTGAAATCAGAATTTTAGGTTATTTCCTGAGTAAGATCCCTTTGAATGCAAAGTGACTGATCTAGAATTTAAAATAGTTGATTCTTCTTCAGGGATAACAGGGTTTGGCTGGTCCACCCTCCCAGGGTCAGTCATTTTTGGAAATTAAAAAGACCTGGTTTAACTTCTGGACCCAAAGGAAGGATTTGAGCAGTAACAATAGACAGTTCTGCTTGTGTATTAGTTTGTAGTCGTTTCTCCTCAAGTGTGAGAAAAATTGGGTAAACTTTTTCAACAGATAGTACTTTTGTTTCAGCAGTAATATATGATATGATTTGATAGGTTATTTATAACGCTCTTAATACCCAGATGTTTCTAAGCGTGGAACCGGGGATCGAACCTGTGGTGCTCTGTGTCATCTTGCTTCCAAGGCAAGCACTTTGCCCTGAGCTATCCCCCCAAGACTTATATAGGCTGGCACAGTCTGTACCAAACGAGATACATCAACCATTCTCTTTCTAATCATGTGTAACAGTAATGCCTTATCTAAGGGTTCTTTCAATTTCAATTCTTTGGAATCAAATCTGGCACCACTGCAGAAGATACACTGTCTTGAGTTTGGTTGATCTCAACCGAATGACTACATCAACTTCATTATTAGCCTGAAGTCTATTGGTATATTCAATGTTTTCTGATGTAAGCGTTACAAGTTTTATTTTTTTTTGCTTTACGGGAAGTGACTATAGTAAAAGGTTTCAGTTCCTCACCTTCCAAGTCGGGGCTTGCAGACTCCTTAGAAGTCAGCAAACCCTTGTTATTCAGTTTGGATACAACTTCACCATCCTTTTCTATAGCCAAAAAATTAGATTTCAAGTGCATCTTCCGCACAAATGCACACAAACCCTTGGTGTGATTTTTGGGGAGGTTTTTATAGTTTTTGGTTTTTCGATTGTTTTGATTTTTAACAAAAAAGGAATTGTGTTCTGTATTGTTATTACCAGATGCCTCTTCCTCCCTTTCCTACTACCACTTCTTCTTGTGCCCATGGCAGTGATGAGTATGCCATAGCTTTCACTACAGACTCCTCTTCACATGGAAGATGGCGATAAGAAGACTGTAAAGGACCTCCCAATTCTACCCTGCCCTTTTTAGAACTGTGTGTTTTTAATATTGTCTATCACACAATTTCTGATCTTGTCCTGCAGCAGGATATCCAACCTGCCTACAATTTATAAAAAAAAAAAACGCTTCATCACCCTTAGCTTTCGGCCCCTCTGAATTTAGCAAAGTGGACACTGCAGCGGTTATAAAACCCTCTAAAAACTTCATTTTAGCAAGTAGTTCTTTCAGAGTGGACCTCACCTCTCTCATTTCATATTGAAGTTTGTCGTGGCCCCTGTCCATAGAAATTAGTATTCTGGATAGGACCAGAAAGGAGAAGGCATCCACAACGGGCTCCCCTATATTAGCGCTGGCAGATACACTTAGCTGATAATGCATTCCTCAACAGGGAGCAAAGTGTTTGCACAATCAAGATTTATTATGATTATCAGTGACACCATGGGGAGGGTGGCAGAGGGAACGTTGCTCATAGTAGGAGAAAGTCCAGCTACTACCTGTGCCATAGAGCGCCCAGAGATGAGGGACTTACACTCTATAATAAAACCCGAGCCCTTGATACCTTTGGAGGTAATTTTAGAATATGCTGTACTGTGGCCATATTTGCAATGGCTACACAACTTGTATATGGCATATTTATGTCCATTTTGCTCTTTCGGCTTGTTAGGTAAGATTTTCATAGCATGGTAAATCTTCCTAACTTGTGTCAACCCCAGAACTTTGTGCTTTACTGGTGAATTATTTTTCCTTATACCTCTGTGAGTGGGAACCTTTTTCCACACTCACAAAATCTTTTACTCTTTTCATGGGTGTCATTTTTTAGACTTTCCATAGTGTTTTTTAAATGTTATGCTCTTTGACATCTTTTTGGCAACAAGTGCCTGTTGCTGGATTGCCCTGGGGCTCCCCTTTTAACTTTCTCTGGCTAACCATGAGAGATCTACAGTTCTCAAGGGTAGAACGGATCTTTGGATCAATTTTACATTTTATTTGGTGAAACCAGCACACAACATATATTGAGGAGTGCTGGGGAGATGCAATGTATCTATCCCCTTTCACACTAAAACTTTAACAATTCTGTTACAGGGACAAGCTTACCTTCAATGGCTGGTGGCAGATACTTTTTACTAATTCGGTACACCCTTACCACGGGCTGTGTGCACCAAAATGGCCCTGGTCTTGTTTTTTCATCATTTTAGTGTTTCTTGTACTTCCTTCTTCCTTCCTCTGACATCCAGGGCAGGAAATCCCTTTGTGTGATTTTTATCTTTGGCAGGAGTTCCCTGGACTCCCTGCCCAGACTCCAGTCTGTCTTTGAAGGCAGAAAGTGAGGGAGGAGTCCAAAACTCCATAGCCCTTTTTTCTTCTTCCTTGCCTGAATGGGGACATATCCCAGTTGGGGGCTGGCTGTCCTGATTGGACAACCAGACCACCCCTTGTTGTAAAATGCAGAAGCTGTGCTGTAATTCCTGTTAAATACTGAGAACCTGGAAGCTGAAGACAAGTCGACCACTGGAACCAAAACCAAAGAGGATGAAGGAAAAGCGGCTGAGACGATTTCCAGCAACCGGAGAGACTGCTGTAGCCCTTCCTTCTAATTGATCTGGGGACTCCGAAAATGACAACCCAAACCCAAAGCCTGGTGTGACCCACTAGACTCAAGAGGCTCTGCATTTTGAGCCATCTCACGCCATGCTGCCACCTTACGGGGCTGCAATACCCCAATACCCTGGGACCTCAAGCCGGTGTGTGGTGCACGGTCTTCCGAATTTTGCTGAAACTTCAAGGGCATCCTGCTGGAGCTCCAGAGAGACAAATCAAGTCTGAAAAGGCCCCTCACCAGAGTGCTGGACCTTTGTAACGACGAGAATCCGACAAGCGATATTCGGTCTTTTTCTGTGCACCTGTAAAAGGTGTCAAATCCACAGAGTGCATCCAGCCGCGAGGAAAACCTTGCCTAGAGCCTTCCCCGTTGTTCCATGCTGCAAAGTCCCTTCCAAGGTCCTGTTTTCAGTCACCAGGACAAGGAATCCACCGACTGGGTTTTGGGCTGCAGATCCTGAGGTTCTCCTGCTGCAAAATCTTCTTGTGCTGAGGTACTGTGCTGGCTTGGGTATTTACTTATCTCAAGTGTCTTGGGATTCCTGTGTAGTTGTGGGGTGTTTTCTGTGATTGGGAGGCCTCTCGTCCAGTTCACCAAGGCCCACTGCTGGAATCATCCTAGGGTGTCTTCTGTGAAGCCCCTGGACCCTCAACTAACTCTAAAGTAGAACACTCACCTGTTTGAACAGTCTTCCTTAGGAACTCTGACTTTTTCTACTTAAGAACCTATCCTGAAACTGCTTGTTGGACACTAGACCCTAGTGACATCCCCCTTCTGCCACCGAGAACACTCATGCTCCAAGAATAAGGGAAAGACCTTTAAAGGATTGGGCCTTTAGCCTAGAAAAGAAAAAGAAGCGTTTAAAAGTTACTTACTTGAAAAAGAAGTTGGTTGGTAACTGTAACTCCGAGAGTGAATAGTTACATAAACTCTTACTTACCTTGAATGTGTGTTGCACTATTCTGAAAAGTATATCTAACATCTTTCTTTCCTTAGAAACTGTTTCGCCATTTTAACAGAAAGTAGATGTAAGGGTATATTACTCACCTGTGATTCGGTTGCGCCTCTTCGCAAAAGTAATGCTGTTGGTTTCACTTTATTATTCCTGTGAGGATAATTGTATGAGTGTTCCCCAACTGGGTCTAGCTTCCTCTGACTTGATATTAGCCTGTCCAGAATAAGTATGCTTTAGGTTTTACCTACCTAGAATAACCTTGAGTCATTTACAAAGAGTAATACTGGGTTTTCCTTTCCCTCTGCTGTTTTAGACAGACACAAAAAGAGTTTTAGGTTTATACCTGCCCCAAGTTGCTGATAGCTCCTTGAAAACGTATATGGGTTTTATTTACCTTGAATTAGCTGTGTGCCATCCAAAAATAAGTTAGAAGAGTTACTGCTTATCTCAATCTGTGTTTCACTGATCTCAAAAGCATCTGTAATTGAATACTACATCCTTAGGTTTTACTCACCTAGTATAATTGTGTATTATCAGAAAAGTAGTTATAGGTTTTCACTGCACCTAGAATAACTGTTGCACTATTCACAAAATGTATACTGTCCAGTTGACTGATCATGCGATTTGTGAATGAGTGTCACGGTACAATTGGTAGGGTTTACTACCCTTGAATTACTGAATGTAATCTGAAGATAACCATTGGTTTTTACTTGCCAATAATAGGTGTGACTTATACTGAATGTGTATGAAAAGGATTGACTTTCCTAGAACTACTGTTAGTTGTTCTAAATAAGGTTATATGCTTTGGTATGTGTACCTTCAAGCATAGTGTTGTGTTTTTATAATTGTGATTACATATAATGTGATATTACTCATTTCCCCCCAAGATTTATCTGGGCCTATTTGTACTTAAACAAACCATTTATTATTTACAATACATAGTGTTTCAGTATTTCTTTGGACCATTTGTATTACAATTTCATTTGTAATGATTCTACAGCCCTCTCTCCCTCCTAAAATAAGCCTGGCTGCTATGTCTATGCCATCAACAAACTCAGGTGGTAAAGCTTAATACTAGGAGTGGAGTCTTCTACTGTCTCAGTTCAATGGTTTCACTAAGCCCTTAGTTGGACTGCAGAAAAACAGTGTTGGTATGCAGTGGGATAAATGTGGATTGTATTACATTGATTGTTATTATACTTTGTGTCCAAAGGAAACCATCCAGGAGGTTTGGTTTAGCCAAAGTAAAGTGTACATGTTGTATTTAACACAAAAACCAACACCAGGGCCTGCTTAAGGCCTGAGGACTACTTATGTTGCAATAAAAAAATTGAGAAGGGCCTCAATTGTAAAGGAAGTAAGCTTGACTTAATACAAAGGCTGTGGGACCATAAGAATGGCTCCAATCAACCTATGTCCACTTCTAACAATATTGCTGAGAGTTAGGAGGGTTCAGACAGCTTTCCAGATTCCTCTGAAATATGAGAGTTCTGAGGAGGAGGAGGAGGAGGAGGAGGAGGTTAGTTCACCACCCCGCCCCAGCCCCCTTCCTTCTGCTGCCTCTACTTTACTTCCTACCATGACTTCTGAAACGTCTCTGGAACTGTATAAAAGACAACTCTTGTGGAAACACAAATTGAAGATCTGGGAAAGTGAGAAAAATTATAACCAATCTGTAGAAAACAGGTTTCTGGACTCTTCTTTTTCAGGGTCTTCTATGTCTGCAGCTTCCAGGATTCCAGAATTGGTGAGTCAGTGTGACATTGTTGTATGGCTGAAAAACCTTTGACCTCACTTGCAAAACGTTTGGTCTGTGTGGGAGTGATAGAATACCCTGGGTTCTTTTTAGGCTTCCCAAGAGAGACTAAGTGATCTGGGATTTGCATGAAGTGGAAATAAGTAACTGGGATAGGGTAAAAAGAGCTCTCCTAAATAGATATAAGAAGAACGCTTCTCAATATCTAAACCCTTTAAGGGACTCTGAGAATAAAGATAGGTCTAAAGGTGCTATCTCCTCATCCCTTAAGGAATCTGTTAATACTGAGCATAGTAGAAAAGCTGTAGCCTTTGGCTCAGCTGAGCTCCCTTGTAAGAAGGTTGAGGCTCTTAAACTTGAAATAAGAGGTCTCCTCGAAAGACCCCTCCTTAGAGATAAAAGGCATTAACTGTCACTCTGAAGGTCACTTGGGTGTAGCACCCACAACTTCAAATAGGGACCAAGCCCCTAGGCCCACAAAGCTAGAGGTCACTTCTGCGACCCCACCTTTAGCTGCTGCTAAAGTGACTGAGCATCTTGAAAAACCACATGTAGTGAAAGTGGTTCAACTAGTTCCCAGAAACTTAAAAACACCTGTCTTTGTACCAATATGGTGGGATGCCATTAACCAGGTTACTGGTGTAACCCCACCTTCAGTTCACACAGAGGTGAAAGAACCTCTTGAAAACTCACCTAGGGTGGAAGTGGTTCACCATGTGGATAGGAACTTAAGTGTTCCTGTCCAATCTAGAACACTGTGTAAAAACATTGTTGAAGTCAATGATGTGACTGCCTTCAGCTGAGCCTGAGGTAAAGTCCCTCTGAAACCTCACAGACAGTGGAGGGAGTCCTTGAATCTCAAAACCTGGACTCTCGACACACTACTGTGAAGGCAATTCCTAGGGCTGACAAGAACCTTGGTGTTCATGTCACGCCCCCTGTGTGGTGTATGTCCTTTAGAATAAAGGCCTCTACAGTTAAACCTGTAGTGGCTGAACCACTTGAAAACCCACTTACAGGCAAGAGTTTGCATGCGAGTTAACCAGTGTTACTGGCATGGATAACTTTGCTTTCTGTCTGACTTTTTTGATCTGGGAAACGCTGTCCCTTTAAGGTGCCTCCACCCTCTTCAGCTACAAAACCTGTGCCGGGTGAGAAGCACCGGCGTGAGAGTTGGTGTACGAGTTAACCAGAGTTGACTCCGAGTGTGAGGAGAGCGAGGGACTGATGGCTGGTCCTGGCTCGAGATCACAAAATCAACTTAGGATGTGCCGATCTGTCCACAGCGATGCGATGGAAACTAAAGACACAGAAATTACATCAGAGCTGCACAGAGATACCAAATCTGAAAGAGATTTGATTCCTGCAATGCAAGTTGAGTTGAGTGCGCCTGAGACCTTCTCGCATGATAATGGTAGTGCTCTGGATTATGGCCGTGAGACAAATGACAGCGCACCCATGCTTCAATGAAATGACACAATGATATACGACTCTTGGTGCTCGAGTCCAAACTTCCTGTAGGAGTTGGAGTCGCCTAATCAATTACATTGCCTTAATAAACCCTGCCTTCACCGTTCCCTGCTGAGTGTCCTGCTAACAAGGAAACAACTATAGCAAATATAACCAAAAAGCTATCACCAACACCTGAACAGCTAAACTCATATGGCCCATCTCGGAGGCCATATCCAACCCGCCATCCCTCGATACGGTATCAAACGAGGTAATGGAAAATATAGATACTGGTGGCCAAATAGAGTGTGCCTTGAGACGGCTGGGAAATGAATGCATAGACTCTGTGCTAACTATTTGGCTATGATCCACTCAAAACAGATCTTTCTCAAATCCTTTGCAACTAAAATCCAAGCTCGTCTTGATTCAGAGGCTGAATTGACAGCTCAGTGGCAAGCAAGGATATTTGATTTGGCCAGGGGAGAGCAAATAGATGAGACATCAATGATGACTGCAATACTGGAAACAATGTAGAGCTTACGGCTAGAGAGCTGTCTCAATCAGCCTTTGACTGCTCCCCCAAACAAGACTGCTCCCACGACCAATACATGGCCTGCTAGTATACAACCTATTGAACTAATCTCCACTAACACTACACCAAATAAGATCAATCAAGTTCAGAGTGTTCGAGCCTCTACAACGGGAGATATGGTGGGGGAGGCCCTAGCTAGGTTACTACTGACTGGGGAACGTATAGAAAATGCTATTTCCACAGAGCATTTACCTAATTCAAATGAGCATCGGTGTGAATCTGGGGCACTCCTAATTGCCCTTCCTCACCATCCTACTTTTATTGGTGAGCCAGAGGCATTTGAAAAATCTGATGACATCGAAATCCCTTCTTCACCCAAGAACCCAGCCCTGATACCTCAACAAGTTTCTCTTCTCAAACAACCTTTTTCAATTTTTCAAAGGCAGCCAACAAAGAGGTCTGTAGGAGATCCAATAACTAAGAAACTAACAAAGAGGTAAACGACAAACCAACTGAAATGCACCAAACCCAGATCCAATGGATCGAGAGCATTCCTGCGAAACTTAAATGTTCCCCAAGTGAATGCAACTGCATCTCCCAAAAAGAAGGTAAGGATTTTGAATCTGGAAAAAAGCTGTAAACAACCAGAGAACCACATTCGAGATAGGTGCTTCTATCGATGAGGAATTGGAACAAAGAAACATTCTACTGAACCAAGCTGTTTACATGACTGATGGAGAGGCCCGATATTGCCCCCAGCCGTGAGATATCCTGCAAAATATCTGATTATGAATTGGAGCTATCCAACCATGTGAGTGTGGACACCTGCCACAGGTCACCAATTACGATGTGGTACTGGCTTCGAGAGGATTGACCGTTATGACAGTCGACCAGTAACAACTCCTTTCAATGAAAAACCAAGAAAAAGAGACATGAAAGAAGTTGCGACATATGTTGTCAAACAAAGACGAAAAAAACCCAAAAAAAACTGACTTCCTGAGGCAAACCTCCCCTGCTCATACACTGGTTATTGAGCACATGGAAAGATCGTCGGACGGCTTGATCTTGAATCGGGCAAATGTATTAAAACTACTTCACTTCCTGCCTAAATTGAAAACTGTTCACTCAAAGGACATAAAAATCATCCAATTTGTTGAGAAAGCCAGAACAGATTGGATGATTCTGCATCTCTCTTATAGACGGGCATACTCTACAATCCTGGATCAAATCGATTCCTTTGTGGCTTTGGGATACGACCTTAGTCGAAACTTGCTCCAGTGGCGTTGATTGAAGAAAGGTCTGAAGAAATAGCTAAGCACCATGTGCTTGCTTCTAGCCTACACAATTCTCTCTCAAACTGCTCCCAAAACAAACAAATAAAAAGTGGAGCCGAGAAAGAAAAAATAATCCATCCCTGACAATATAATTTGATGTAGATGACCCTAAGACATCCAGGAGAGAGAAAAAACATGCGTCATATGGTCCTGACAGGCACGAGAGACTCGAGCATCTCTAGTGAGTCAACGACATCACCTTCACAGGTGAACCAGCAACTAAGAACATCAGAATCATCACTGTGGAAGCTTTACTCGTGGAACACACAAGGACTTTCCCACCTGTTTGATGAAGGAAATGCAGTCCTCCAAAATCTCTACATCATCTGCCTTCAAGAGACTTGACTACGAAAGCAACCTTTATGCAATGGCTATCTCTCATATCATAATTCGTCTCTTTTCGGATCTTCTGGTCGACCGTCTTCAGGTTTGCTGACCTCAGTGAAGTCTGCTTCTAACTGCGAGTCCAAGAAGGGTTGAATCCTAATCCATTTACACAGATAACTATCATTAGCGATTCCAATGAGTGCAAAGGAACCTAGAACGGAACAGCAATTTGCAACTTATATTGGAATCCTGCCAGTGTCAACGACATGGTCTTCATTGACACTCTACTTATGGCTATTGACCATCTTCAACTCTGATATACGGACGAAATAACTACAGGCAAGGTCTATTTTTCTAATCAACGGCCAGCTGACTGAAGATATACCACAGGTTCCCACTTGGCAAAAAGGGAACTCGCTAGCCTATTTGGATTAGATCTTTTCCTCATCGCACTTGTTCTCTGAGTTGGACACCTTGAAGATCATTCCTAGTACCAAGAGTGATCATCGTAGGTTGACACTCGCTTGGAAAGAACCTCAAGAAAGAATAACTTCAAACAAACTACTGATGCTATATGTGGCTAATGGGAAAAATAGGCTGCAAATTAAACCAGAAGATGTCTCAGCAATGCAAGATCTGTTTCTAAGCAGCTCAAAGGTTGAGGATGATACTACATTATGTGTGGCTTCTAGTCCCGTATAGTGCTGAGGATTCTAAAACATCAAAGATAACCTCTGACAATGATCATGCCTACCATCATGAGCTTGTTGAGAAAAGGAAAAGATATTGAGCCGAATTGAGAAAATTGAAATTCTACCCAAAGGAAGAGCAGTTTGCTCGATCCAAAGGAATCAAGCAAAGGTATAAGACCTCGCTTCGTATGTCCAAAGCCCAACAACTTCAAAGGGATGCAGAATGCATGGTCAAGACCCTAGCTAACCAAAATACTTCAGCCATGTAGTCCCTGCTGAATGGCCAAAATAAACAGGTGGCGCTATTAATTTCAGCTGTGTCAGAAACAGGATGGGTGTCCCACTTTACTTTGCTCTACGCAAGAAGCCCTAACTGCGATGACCAGCCTGAAGATCTGAGCCAAACTAATTGGAAAATTGAGTGGGACAGAGATCAAGCGTGGACCCAAATTAAACTGAATTCTTCACCAGCTTCAGGCCCTGATGGATTGACCAACATGATCCTAAAAGCAAATACTGATGCTTCGTCGATTTCTGTCAATTCTTGTTTGAGGCGATCATGGAAACCAAGCAGATTCCTGAGACCTGGAAAAATGCAGTGCTAATACCAATATTTAAACAAGTAGACAGGGCGATCACGACCAACTATCGCCCAATAGTGCTATTGGACCCGCTGGGGAAATAGTTTGCTCCCATGCTTCTGCTGCGCTTAACCACCTGGTTGATACAAAACAGAAGAGATCCCAGACAGATTGGGTTTGTCAAGGGAGTTGGTACTAATGTTAACCTCATGTATTGAACCTGCTAAAGCTTTAGGCAATGAGATTCAAAACCAAAATGTATGCCATATTTATTGACCTGAAGAAGGCATTAGACAGCGTAGACCGAGGCAATGTATGGAAAAAACAGAGGAATTGGAAATGCCCACCTGATTTACTAGCCGCTATTCAGGCCTTTTACTCAAACAACTCTGTTCAGGTAGGGTTGTTGGCCGTTTGAGCCACTAAAAAGAAAATTGCCACATTGAATGGCTTGAAACAGGGTTGCCTTCTAGCGACAAGTTTATTCAATCTGTACATTTCTGATATAGCGGCTTCCCAGAAAGAAGAAAGAGCTCACCTGCCAATTTTGAATGGTACTGCAGTGCCTTGGATGGTCTACGCGGATGATTTAGTCAAGGGTGGACTGGGAACTAAAAGAGGCCCTGGAAATAAAGTTAAAAGTGGCCCCATATGCCAATGCTTTTCCTATGAGAAAATTTGGAAATACCACACAAAAGAGGCCCAGGGTGCAGAGTACCACCAGGAGATCTCCAGAGTTCCCTATAGGCCAGTCCACCCCTGGACTCAGTCCTCCTAGACAAGACCAGATTGGAATTCAAAGACGACTGAATGCTCGGACCATCTATATCCATGAAAATGGCATTACTATAAATACTGCAAAGACTCAAACAATGGCCTTTTCCAGACAACAGGGAGTCAGTAAAAGAAAAGTCTCCTTATTTTTGGGATCTAACAAATTGGTTCAGGTCAGATCGATAAAATATCTAGGAGTTTGGTTAAAATCAAGCATCAGTGAACACAAATGGGAGGCAGCTTTAAGAGTGAAAGTGTGCTCCTTGGCCCGGCAAGCTCTTATTCTGCAAAAGAAATATGGCAAATTTCAGTTGCGCCCAGTCCTGGCCTTCTATCGACAGAAAGTAATTTCCGATTGTTAGGCAGAAACCTGTGCATTTCCCTTAGGGACCACTGCAAAAGATTTAGGACTACAGGTGGTTGGCAGTACACCCAATTGGTAGCAGTCTGTACCACTCAGATTTACCTTGTAGCTGTGGCTGAGCAGTCAGGCTTCTCTCAAAATGAGTTAGGCAGTATATAGGGTATACACACAAGGTTCAGAGATACAGTAGCACAAGCAAACACTGGCCAGAGCTTTGGTGTAAAAGTATATACTTATTTAAAGACACACTTGTAAATTACACTAGCACAAAAGAGGTAAGTAATTTCAACACACAGTCACTATTATATATATACAACCCTAATTACTTATTTGACAAGTCTTAGTGAGAAACACCACTTATTTTCAGACAGAGGTGAGTGCTTAACATAAGATGGCACTCTAGTAAGTTATTTAAAAAGGGGGGGAAAAAGGCAGAGTTATGAAAGCACATACATTTCAATACTTTTCAAAGAACCACAGGGAGGCAGGTTAGGCAAAGTCAACTGGAGAGCAAGGAAGTTCAAATGCGGGGCCCACTCTTAGAGAGACCAAGCGAAATGTGTCCAGGATCACACAGTGGGGTTATGCCCAAAGAGTCTTGGTAGATAGTTCACAAAAGATTGAGTCAGGAAAAGGTAGTTAACAGGTCCCGGGCTAACCCAGGTTAGAAAGTCGAGGATTTACTGTCACCCCGAGCGATCTGTCGCAAGGGAAGCCAGGCGGTACACAGTACCTGAAAATGGGAAGAACGTTCCAGCGGGGGCAGTTGTTCCTCGCAGCAGTTGCAAGGCGGTGTTTCGTCCAGAGGAAGAGGAGGTCTCGACGTGGAGGAAAGCTGGAGGTCTTTGCGCTGCCAGGGAAGAAACCAGCCGCAGAGTTTCCCGGTTCCAAGGTACCACCCTTTTCTTCGCGGTAGTGGTAAACCGTGGTATTCCGGTTGCCGGGGTGCTTAGCACGGGCAAGGCGGCCACGAGATGGTCCAGGAAGGCGAAAAGACGGGCAAACTGGTTATCCCCACCAGTCAAAGAAGAAGACTCTCTGGGCTGGAGATCTCCTCTGTCGTCGGGAAAAGTGGTGAGACGGTTCAGCAGGGCTCCACCGGTAGTGTCGTCGTTGCAGGTCGGCTCGGCTTCTCCCTCCTCGGATTCATTAGGTCCTGTAGCGACTTCTGAAGTTCCAGTCCCCAAAGCCCTGCTTTTATGCAGAAAACCCCCATTCATTCAACCTAACTATCACTCAAACAAAGAGTGCGACTTGAGTTGCCGAGGCAACTCAGTCCAGGGTGCCTAAACCCCCTCCCACACCCCCTGTGGTACCCAGACAGAGTGGCACCACTTTTGGAGGCTTCTGTGGAGAAGCCTGCCAAAAAGTGGACAAAAGGGCTCGACTTGGGTTGGAGTCACAGAAGCGAACACAAAACGCTATTTTGGAACCAAGTTTCGGCGGAAAAATACCAACCAGTGAATTTATATTAATTTAATAAACCGGCGGTATGTTCGAGGCTATTTTAGAAAGTGGTAGCCTCGAACAATGGGAAAATCCCATAGGAATATATTTGCAGTCGAATATAAAAAGGAGTATCCACTGCCACCAGCCAAAACTCAGTCAGGGGGGACTGGACAGTGGCCCCTCGAACAACAGACCCCGGGGCAATCGAATTGCCCCGACCAGTACGTCCACAATATGATGGTTTGTACAACTGCAGAGGAAAGATGAACTTCTCTGATAATTGGAGAACAAAAGTCTGGATGGAAATATCTACTTTAAAAGACTTTTAAGTTCCTGAAATGGAAATTTGTATTTTTCTAAACTGATGTGAAATAATGAAAGGTGTGTAATAAACTAAGGCATTGAATACACATTTTTAAAAAACTGTGGAAGTTGTTCCAAAAACTCAAAAAGCTGGTAAACCTGAAAACTCACTTACAGTAGAGGTGATCCAGGTGGATGTAAAAAGCTTAGGTTTTTCCAACAAACATTAGAGGGCAAGGATTGTTCTTGACCCCAGGGTAGGAATTAAGTTTTCTCCTTTAGTTCACAGTGCCCAGAAGGAAACTTCCAGGCATGAAAAAACTGAAAACCAAAAAGAGTTAAGAAACCTAAGAATAGCTTTCTTACTAGGCCTTCCAATAAAAAGCCTGTGACTCAAACTACTGCTACAGGAGTGATGGATAGGTGTTCTGACAAGGCTAGGCTCTCTGTTTAAAGAGACAACACTAAACCTGTGGGATCCTCCTCAGAGAATCCTACTGTAAGTCCTAATGTTAGCAGGGAAACATCTAACGAAGGCAAATCTAAAACTAGAATATTAGGGAAATGAGAGCCTAAACCATGTTCCACTATTTCAGTTCCAATTCTAAAGTCGTTGACCCACACTGCTTCCGAGGAAAGGGTGAATAGACAGGTTGGAAATCTATCTAGGCCTTTGAGGACTGGTAAACCTCAAAGCTGGTGGAAATCCAGAAAGGATAAATCAAAGGCTTAACACCTTGACACTGAGGGATCTTCAGCTGAAAGCCCCCCCTTGTAAATCCTAGTGTTAGAAAGGAAACCCCTAACCAAAGTAAAACCAGATCTAAGAGGAACTGGAAGCATGTACAATGCTTTGCCACAACCTTTCCAACTAAGATACCCACAACCCAACCTGCTATCACGAGAGAGGTGGTGAGGAAATTATAAGTTACTCACCGTACTGACTAACGTACTCCTAGTCCATGGTCCCCTTTCCTCCATACTGTATGGGCGTCCCTCGCTAAGAACGGGAGACGGAACCTTTTTCACCAGAAAAAATCATCTTCCCTCAAGTCGACAATATTACCATTGCCTAATTACACCAGTTTTATTAGGGGGGGTTGTGGGATATATGGAGGAAAGGAGACTATGGATTAGAAGTATGTTAGTCACTACAGTGAGTAAATTATATGTTACTCACCGTAGAGACTAATGTACGCTTAGTCCCCTTTCCTCCATACTACATGGGCATCCCTTCCAAGGGACAGGAGACGGAACCTTTTTGACCAGAAAAAAACCCTTCTTCCCTTAAAATGTAGAGGCACATGGGGGTGCGGCTCTGGGAGCATGCACTGTCCTGACTCCACCCTCCGGCGCCACACCTCAGTCCCCATTGACGCGTCGACAATAGATTTAACATTGGCTAATGACACCAATATTATTAGGGGGGAGAATGGTGGGAAGTTTGGAGGAAAGGGGACTGAGTACGTTATATATAAGCAAAATATAATTACTCTTATGTTCTGTCCTCTTTCCTCCATACTGCATGGGAGATTACAACTGATTGTAGCCCCAGGTTGGAGAGGAGACCCTCTTTAAGCAAATAGGTTCCTGAGAACCGCCTGTCCGAAAGCTGCATTAGATCTAGAGCCGGCATCCAATCAATAATGCTTGCAGAAAGCTGAGGGAGTGGCCGAAGTGGCCACCCTGCTCATGACCTGCCAAGGGAGATGGCGCTGGTATGCAATGGCCGTTGCCTTGGGCTTGACTGCGCAGGCATGCATGTTGGCCGGAAGCAGCTTGTGCTGGTCCTCGTACGCTTCATTGATGGCCGAGACCATCCATCGGGATATGGAGGCCTGATGGCATTGTCTTGAGCCTCCGAGAGTGACAAACAGGGTGTCCGATTTGCGGAAGCCCTTGGTCCGGTCCAAGTAGAATGTCAGGGCACGCCTGACATCCAGGCAGTGCAGCACTCTCTGTGCTTCGTCCTTAGGATCGGCAAAGACTGTAAGAAGGACTATTTCCTTATTCAAGTGGAAAGCAGGCGGCACCTTGGGCAGAAATGCTGGTTGTGTCCGCAGGATTATTTGTCCCTGTGAAAGGCAGTATATGGTTCCGAGGCGACCAGCGCCTGGATTTCGCTGATTCTACGAGTCGAGGTGAGGCCTACCAGTAAGGCCGTCTTGATGGTGACCCGCCTGATGTCCGCGGACGCCATTGGCTAAAACGGTTTGTGCGCTAGGGCGCCCAAGACTACGTTAAGGTCCCACACAGGGTGCAGCCTCTTGATGGGCGGATAGAGCCTTGCGAGCCCCGTCAAATGTTTCTTGACGATAGGATTGGAGGAGGAGAAGATCCCCTCCTTTGAGTTCCTGTAAGCCCCGATGGCTGCGAGGAATGTATGGCAGGTGTCCACCTGCACACCAGAGAGGGCGAGATGCGCCGAGAAGGAGAGCACGTCGTCCAAAGTACATGCCAGGGGGTTGATTTCCTTGGAGTCTGCCCAGTGGAAGAACCTGGTCCATTTACTTTGATACTGGGCTCTGGTAGCCTTGCTCCTTGCGCCCTGTTTGATTTCCAGATTATCCTGGGAGAGGCTGAGGTGCTGCAGCGTTACCTGCTCAGGCACCACGCTGTGAGTGCTAGTTTCTGAGGCACGGAGTGGATGACTTTGCCCCCCTCCTGCTGCACCTGAAGATGTGCTGGGCCCGTCGGGAGAAGAATCGGGGGCAGCTCCGAGAGGCTGAGCACCTCCGAAAACCATGGCCTGACCAGCCACCATGGAGTGATTCGAATGATGTTGAGTTGGGGAGACTCCTTGATCTTGCAAATCACTCTGTGAATCAGCAGAGTGGGAAGGAAGGCGTAAGCCTTCATGCCATTCTACTGAAGCAGAAATGCATCGGCCAGGGAACCGGGACCCTGTCCCTGCCAGGAGGCAATCTGAGGGCACTTGTTGTGCTAGGTGGCAAAGAGATCCACCTGCGGAGTACCCCACCTGCTGAAGATCTCCTGAAAAACAAGGTTATTTAGCTGCCACTCGCAATTGTCCGCTCCCAACCTGATGAGCCTGTCCGCTTCCAGGTTGGATTCCCCCAGGAGGTGGACTGCTGTGAGGTAGATGCCGTTTTCCAGGGCCCACTCCCACATGCTGATTGCCTGTCTGCACAGAGGAGGGGATCTGGTGCCTCCCTGCTTGTTGACATAGTACATGCTAGTTGAGTGGTCTGTCTGGATGAGGACAACCTTGCCCCTGAGAAGTGGTATCAATGCTCTGAGAACTAGCCAGATGGCATTCAGCTTTAACCAATTGATGTGGTATTCCTGCTCCTGTCGAGTTCAGGTGCCGTGGACTGAGAGAACATCCAGGGTGCCTCCCCAGCCCTCGAGCAAGGAGTCTGTGGTCATGGTGGCCTCTGGGGAGGGCCGCCGAAAGGGCTTGCCCATCGTAGGTTGCAGTCCCTGGACCACCATGTTAGGTCCGGGTGGAGAGATGGAGGAACGTTGATCATCTAGAATTGGGAGCCCCGCTCCTGGTTCCATGAGGCCGTAATTGCAGCTGAATCCTCCTCATCCTCCATCTTGTGTGTGGAACGGCTAATAGGACCGCCGCCAAGAGACCCACGAGATGCTAGTACCACCAAGCCGAGGTCACCTTCCTGCTGAGGAAGTGGGTGGTGGCCCTCTTGATGGCCGAGATCTTGTCCTCCGACAGAAATACCTTCCCGTAGCACGTGTCCCAGATGAGGCCCATGAATGTCGGAGTTTGCGTGCGCGGCAGCTGCGACTTCTTGAGATTGAGCAAGAAGCCCAGATTGTGCAGTGTGTTCATAAAGGCATGGGAAGAGTGGTGAACCTCTTCTGGGGATGTAGCCCTGAGGAGCCAGTCGTCGAGGTATGGGTAGATGTGGAGGCCCTGCGCTCTTAGGAGGGCTGCCACAAAATTCATTAGCCTGGTAAAGTCCCTGGGGGCTGAGTTGAGGCCAAAAGGAAGGACCTTGCATTGAAAATGGTAGCCCATGATCCTGAACCATAGGCTAGAATGATGGGGCTGCCAAATCGGGACGTGTAGGTACGTGTCCTTCAGATCCAGGAAGCACATCCAGTCTCTCTTGTACAATGTCACCGCTATAAAAGCTGGCATAACCATCTTGAATTTTTGTAGAGGTAAGGAGAGGTTGAGGGTGGAAAGGTCCAGCACAACTCAGGCCCGCCTGGTTCTTCTTCTGAATGGCGAAAATACTGGAGTAAAAGCCCAAGCCTCGCTGGGAGGCTGGAACTTCCTCCACTGCCTGGCTCTGTACGAGCTACCGGATCTCCACCAGAAGAGTTGCTGTCCCAACTTGAGGTAGTGGAGGAGAGGAGGGAGGAGAGGCTGGGATGGGTAGGCAGTACCCTGGGGTACTACGGAGAGGATCCAGGGGTCCGTGAAATTCTGGTGCCAGAAATGTGCATGGAGAGCAAGCCTGCCCCCCACTGGAGACACATGGACGCAAAGGGGCGTTTCATGCCTTCTTTCCCTCAGAGGCTGTCGCGGAGGGGGATTGGAAAAAGCCCTTACTCCCCCCCCCCCCTTTTTATTGCTTGCACCGGTTCCGACACAGCGAGCGGTCCGGCTGCCTGGATCTCTGTTCCTGGAGGCCGCAGAATCCTTCATACGTATGCCCCCTGTCAGAGCGCTGCTTAGACTGGGTGTCCGACTTGGGCGTGTTCTTTGTCAAGATGGATAAAGACTTGGCCGTGTGTGAGCTGTTTTTCTTCTTGTCCAACTCTTCGTCTGTGGTGGAGTGGAAGACGGACCCCCCACCCTCTAATAGTAGATCTAATATGCTTCGAAGACATCCGGGTTGAATTTCGTTGCCCGGAGAAAGGTTGTCCTTCTCATGCCCGTGGCGATACAGATGGCATGGCTAGGGGTGACAATATGGGCTACGGTGGCTTCCATGAGGTCCTGCGCCACCAGCTTGGCCTCAGCCAGTCCCGTCTTAAAACATGATTGGCTCTGCATAGGGAGTTCCGGGAGGAAGTCCGGAATTTCCTGCCATAACCTTTAGTTAGCGGTGGCCAGCATGGCATCGGCTTTGGCCTGACGAAGATGCAAGGACGCGTTGGAATACAGCATCTCCCCATACGCCTCCAAGATCTTCTCCTCCTTGCCTAGTAGTGTCGCTGCTGTGGAGGTTGATGACAACTGAGGCTTGGAGTATAGTGATGCCGCACCGATCGCCAAGGAGTGCGGCTGAGGATGGGCTGATAGCAAGAGTGTATCCCCCTCCATCTGCCTGTACTTGGCGTCCAGGCGTTGATTGATCGGCTGGACCTAGTGGGGCTTGAGCCAACCCTTCTTGGCCAGGGAGACTACATCGGTTTGCAGTGGAATCCCCGTTTTGGCAGAAGGGCGTCGCGTGAGGACTTCAGCCAGAACCCCCTCTGCCGGCTGTTCAACCTCGGGTTGGGGTAGGCCCAGGTACTCCGCCAGCCCTGCAAAACGTTCGTGGAAGGCCCTGGCTGAGGATGGCGTGTCCGGATCTTCCTCCTCATCCGTATCCTGTGGATCAGGAGGCTCCTGTGGAGGTGGAGGAGTAGCTGGAGCCAGAGGGTGGGGTACAGTGACCGTGAGCGGAGGCTAAGAAGGAGGCAGAGGCTGGTATGGAACCGCGTGAGGAATCGGCTGGAGAGCGAGAGGCAGCAGCTGCGCCGGGGGCGCCCACGGAGGAGCTTGTGCTGCTGGTAGCATCGTAAGGAGGACCTCCCTGATGGCGTCCTTGAGGATAACCCCCATCCAAGGTGACTTCATGAGCCCGAGGAACCTCTCGAAGAACCCCTCTTCACTGGACAGAGAGGTGGTAGGGGGTACGGACGGGGTAGCCAGGAACTGCTGTGGCCACTGCATACCCTGCCTATATGGACGCAGTGGGAAAATGCCCTGCGCATAAAAGGAATAGGCTGTAGGCCACGTACCTGGTTGAGGCCAGTCCCACCTTGACACTCGTTCTTCGCCGAACTCCTGGAATGGCATTGGCCATCTTGTCGAGCTGCCTGCCACGTGGCTGTAACGTGTTGCTTGGTTCGCTGGGCCCAGCCTCCTCCAAGACTCTTGCGTGTGGATCACTAGGCCTACCCTGCTCCTCAGGCCTTGACCCGGTAGGTGTGACACCCTCGACCCGGGGGTAGGTAGAGCTACGTTTAGGCCCCCCTCAGACGTATTGCCGGTACTAGGGCGTAGCCCCTTGGCCACATTGCCGGTACAAGTGTGGAGCCCCTCGGATGACAATCCAGTACAAGAACCTTCCGGTCCCTCAACACTGCCACCGGAAGGATCTGAGGATCCATCGGCCTCAAGGCCGGTCGCTGCAGCAGCCTCAGTGCACGTGCTGGTACAAGGAACTGAAAGGTCCCTCCCACGTGGGAGAATCCTTGGGAAGGAGTCTCCTTTGCGGGGTGCGATGGAAAACAGCAGCACTATGTTGGGCCTGCCTCTGTGTTTTACAAAGTTCTTGCGGTCCTCTGGAGGAGACTTCTGGAAGAGATCCCTCCACTTGGCTAGTCTGTCCTTCAGCGATTTCGATGACAGCGTGCCACACGCTGTACAAGCTTGCCAACCGTGGTCTGGGCCAAGGCAACGTAAACAGAGGGCGTGGGGGTCTGAAGTTGGGTAGAGCCCGTTGCAGGATGGACACCTGCTGAACCCTGTGGAAGTCGACATGCGCCGGAGAGGAGCGTGACACCTGAGCACCGAGTACCTAAATAATAAGAAAGACAAAAAAAGACAAAGCAAAGAAGCGTGAAATTACATGGCCGAAGCCAAACCCAAGGAACGCTGGTGAATTTGGCCCGTTCCCGTCGATAGCGGAAAAGGGGAGTGAGGTGTGGCACTGGAGTCAGGGCAGCACATGCTCCCAGGGCCGCACCCCAGTGCACCTCTAAATTTAAAGGGGAAGGTGATTTTTTTTCTGGTGAAAAGGGTTCTGTCTCCCATCCCTTGGAAGGGATACCCATGCAGTATGGAGGAAAGGGGACGGTACGTAAAAGTACTTATAATTACTCCTACGTCCCATCCCCTTTACTCCATACTGTATGGGTGATTACAAATGAATGTAGGCCGAGGGTGGAGAGGTGAACCTCCTAAGAAAACAAGTTCCTTAACACTGCCTGCCCAAATGCCTCATCCGGCCTGTAGCTACCCTCCAAGCAGTAGTGCTTGCCGAAGGCTGTAGAAGTAGCCTAGGTAGCCACCCTGCTGACCTGCGATGGAACGTGCCTCTGAAAAGCCACAGCTGTAGCTTTGCCCCTGATAGCGTGGGCATGCATATTTGCAGGAAGCGGTTTGTGCTGCACCTCATAGGCCTCGTTGGTGGCTGCTACCATCCATCTTGCAATGGATGCTTTGGAAGCTTGATAGCCTGGCCCTGACCCATAGAAGGTGAACAAGAGAGCTTCTGATTTGCGGAAGCTTTTGGTCCTGTCCAGGTAGAATTTTAGAGCACGCCTGACGTCTAGACAGTGCAGAACCCCCCGAGCTTCGTACTCAGGATCCGCGAAGAAAGTGGGTAACACTATCTCCTCTTTCAGGTGAATAGAGGAGACCACCTTTGGTAATAATGCAGGATGCGTTCTAAGCACTACCATGTACCTATGGGAAGTAGTATAATGTTCTGAAGCCACCAGTGCCTGGATTTCACTAACCCTGCGTGCAGACATATGTCCCACTAGTAGGGCTGTCTTAAACATGACTAGCTTGATGTCCGCGGACAGCATGGGTTCAAATAGTTTATGAGCCAGGGTGCCCAAGTCCAAGTTACGGTCCCACACCGGGTGTGGCTTCTTGATAGGCGGGTAGAGCCAGACGTCTTTTGACCACCGGATTAGAGGAAGAAAATACCCCCTCCTCCGAGTTCCGGTAGGCTCCGATTGCCGCCAAGTAGGTGCGACATGTGTCCACCTGCACCCCCGAGTGTGCGAGTTGTGCAGAGAAGGATAGGTCATCGTCCAGGGTGCAGGTCAATGGATCGAACACCTTTGGTAGCATCGCTCCTAGCACCCTGTATAAGGTTAGCCTGAGACAGATGTAGATGTCTTGGTGTGACCTGTTCAGGAACCACGCTGTAAGGGCTAGTTTCTTGAGAGCAGGATGTAGGATTGTGCCCCCCTGCTGTGAGAGTAGATGAGCTGGACCCAGCAGAAGGTGCACCGGGGCCTGTTCCAACTGGCTGAGAAGTTCCGAGAACCATGGACTTGCGGGCCACCACAGAGCCATCAGGATGACCCGGGGGTATTATCCTGTAGACCAGAGGAAAGGAAGGTAAGGCAGATACGTTCATGTTGTCCCATTGTATCTGCATCGCCCAGAGAGCCCGAGCCCTGTCCCTGCCAGGACGCAAACGGGGGGCACCTCCTGTTGGACCAGGTGGCAAAGAGATCCACCTGAGGATGTCCCCTTCTGTTGAAGATCCCCTGAAGGACTTGTTTGTTCAACTATATATATATATATCTGTGCATAGGCCGCCATCTAGTGGAAGCTGCGGAGTATTACAGTTTGTTTTTCGAAACTCGAAAATGGGTGTCGACACAGGGCGTGCCAGTAATACTATCCCTAGTGCGACATCCACTGTACCCAAGATCCCTCACGCGTCTAGGATCCTCAGATTGTATTTTTTTCTGACATGAGGTAGCATGAGGAGTAGCGTGAGTACAGATAATCCAAGCAGATAGATAGAAAGGTAAGACTACAAGCAACCATGCGCCTTCTCTCAGAGGGGAGGAAGGGTGGGTCGCATGTGAATCTAAGTAGATACAAGCATCAGAAATACAATTACAGTGAGTAATGTATCCCTTCTGAGGCTTGTGGAATCTGCTTAGATCACATGCTGTGCATAGATTAGCGAGCAGTACCTGAAGAAGGAGGTGGGAGGTGAGAAGGGTCATGAGCAAATAAGTGTCTTAGAACCGCTTGTCCCACTTGTGTATCTGCCTTGGAATGGGTGTCAATGCAGTAATGCTGAGTAAAAGTGTGAATAGAGCTCCAAGTAGCTGCTTTGCAAATGGTGTCAAGGGGTACATTTGCAATGAAAGCCAGAGTGGCCCCAATGCCTCTAGTAGAGTGGGCTCTTGGCGTGAAAGGCAGAGTTCTTTCAGAGAGTGAGTAACACAGCTGAATACAGTTAATAATCCACTTCGAGATGGCACCTTTAGAGACGCGATCCCCCTCTCTACCTGTAGCTACGGAGACAAACAGTTGATCTGTTTTCCTTAGCGGTCTGGTTTTATTTACATAGTAGAGGACCGCCCTACGCACATCTAGGGTGTGTAGTTTCACCTCAGCCGAGCTTTGAGGGTCTTGGAAGAAAGCCGGAAGCTCGATGGACTGGTTTACATGGAATTTAGATATAAACTTAGGTGAGAACCTCGGGTGTGTGCGTAAAACCAGTTTGTCTTTATGGACAGTAAAGAAGGGATCCTGCACTGACAGAGCCTGAATTTCACTGACCCTTCTTATAGAAGTAATAGCTACTAAGAAGGCCGTTTTATAAGTCAGGTGTTTGAGACTGCTTTTATGCATGGGCTCGAAAGGGGGGCCCATGAGATTAGATAGCACCACATTAAGGTCCCACCCTGGTGGTGGGTTTGAAATAGGAGGGTGAAGTCTCTTTACCCCTTCCATGAAGGCTTTAACTACTGGTACTTTCCACCACGAGACCTTGTTATGGGAAGTGGTGTATGCCGACAGGGCTGCCAGGTGTACTTTCAGTGAGTTAAAAACCAATCCTGCATCTAGCAGGTGGAGCATGTATGTAACAATAGTGGAAGGAGTGCAATCAACTGGGTTGATTTGTCTACTCTGGCACCAGATAACTAATCTCTTCCACTTGTCAAAGTAACAGTGCCTTGTGTTTGGTTTCCTAGATTCCTTTAGGATGTCCATACACCTCTGTGGTAAATTGAGATGTCCAAACTCTATGACCTCAGGAGCCATGCTGCCAGGTTCATTGAGTTGGGTTGCTGATGCACTGTTTGACCTTGGTGCTGGGAAAGTAGGTTGTACCAGGCTGGAAGTTTGATGGGCTCGCACACCGCCATCCTGCGTAGGTGTGGGAACCACGGTTGTCTTGCCCACATGGGAGCAACTAGGACGAGCGTCATTGACTCTCTGTTCATCTTGTTGACCACCTTCCTGATGAGAGGAGTTGGTGGAAAAGCGTACGCAAACATCCCTGACCAGTTCATCCACAGGGCGTTCTCCTGGGAGTCTGGTTGGGGGAACCTGGATGCAAATCCTGGGCATTGTCTGTTTTCGCTTGTGGCGAATAAGTCTATAGTGGGGAAACCCCACTGAGAGAAGATATCTTCTACGACCTCTCTGTGTAGAACCCATTCGTGTTCCTCTGGGAGGGAGTCTCTGCTCAGAGCATCCGCTAGGGAATTGAGCTCCCCTGGAACATGTTGTGATGACAGGAAGATGTTCCGTCTGAGTGCCCATATCCAGATTTTCTGGGCAAGCTTGGACAGATTTGGCGAACGAGTCCCTCCTTGCTTGTTCAGGTAGAACATGGCTGTTGTGCTGTCCGTCCGGATTTGCACTGACAGGTTTAGTAGGTGGGGCTCGAACGCTTAAAGCGCTCTGAATACTGCCAGAAGCTTTAGCAGGCTGATGTGGTTCTTGGCCACTGAGGGAGACCAGAGGCCCTGAGCTGTGTGGTGGAGATGGTGAGCTCCCCACCCCGTCAGACATGATTCGGTAGTGACTACTGCCTGTACTTCTGGATCGTAAAAGGGTTTTCCCTGTGCAAGATTCTCTCTTGTCCACCAGTGAAGGCTTTGTACTAGTGTTGGCCAAACGACCACTAGATCGTCCCACTGACCATTTGCCTGAGACCACTGTTTCGCCAACCATTCCTGCATGGGACGCATGCGCAGGCACGCGTGGGGGACCAGGTAAATACATGACGCCATCATGCCCAGCAAACGCATTGCTTTGCGTACCGTTATTTGGTGACCGGACTGATATTGCGGAATTTGCAGTAGTATATTTTGAATTCTTTCCTCTGAAGGAAATGTCAACCCCTCTTGAGTATCTAGGATTGCTCCTAGGAACTGTTTGGAGGTGCTTGGCACCAGGCTTGACTTTTTCTCTTTGATTGAGAAGCCTAATTCGTGGAGGAGGTCGATAGTCCTTTGAATGTTTGTCCTGCAAATTACTGGGGTTTCCCCCGTTATGAGCCAGTCGTCCAGATAAGGGTACACCGGGATTGCCTCCCTGCCTAGGTGTGCAGCCGCCACCGCCAGTACCTTGGTGAATACCCTTGGTGCCGAAGCTATCCCGAAGGGCAGTACCTTGAACTGGTAGTGCCGACTGTCCACCTTGAAGCGCAAGTACCTTCTGTGCGCTGGGAAAATGGAAATATGAAAATAGGCATCTTTCATATCCAAGGTTGCCATGTAGTCCCCCTTTTTTAGGAGGGGGATTACCTCTTGTAGCGTAGTCATTCGAAACTTTTGGGGCTTGACATACTTGTTGGCAGGCCGTAAATCCAATACTGGGCGCATTGTCAAATCTTTTTTTGGCACAAGGAAGTAAGTTGAATAAATACCCTTGTTTACCTGGTGTCCCGGGACGAGTTCTATCGCGTCCTTTGCTAGCAGATTGGCGATCTCCTCGAGGAGAATCTTCTGATGTTCTAAAGAAAGTACTCTTTGTCGTGGAGGATGGTTCCGGAGACGCTGCAGTAGTTCTATACAGTACCCTGTGGATACTGTTGACAGCACCCATCTGTCTGATGTGATCCCTTCCCAAACCTGGGTGAAGTTGGAAATGCGACCCCCTACTGGGGTTGCGTGAGAAGGGACCCTGAACTGAGCGGCACTGCTTTGGTGGAGGCGTGCCGCCTCCTTTACTGGGGCTGCCTCTGCCTTTACCACGTCCTCTCCTATTACCCTGCCGTAACCCTGGGTAGACTGTTGGCTGTTGTTGTTCCACTGTGTACCCTGCCCCTGGGAATAGTTTGATCCTCTTTGGGAATTTTGGCCGCGTGGGCGACGAAAATTACTATTCCCTCTCTGGTTAGGGGGTTTATTGGTTAACTGGCCAAGGGACTGGAGTGTCTCGTATTCGTCCTTGGCATTCTTCAGCGGGTCCTCGACCGCCTTACCAAACAACAGATCGGCTTCCACCGGTTTGTCCAACAATGATGCCTGGGTTTCTGCCTTAAAACCAGACTGCCGTAACCACGCATGTCTCTTGAGAACAGTACCTTCTGCTATCAATCTACCTGCGTTGTCCGCGGCGTCAAAGGTTGCTTTTAAAATGCAACCAGACACAGCTCTACCCTCTGCGGAAATTCGTGCTAACTGGCCCTTTAAGGGTTCTGGTGCAGAGGCTATGAGTACCGCGACTTCTTCCCAGTGATGGCAGTTGTAGCTGGCCAACAGGGTGGTGGAGTTTGCAATCCTTGCCTGATAGGCGGACGTTGAGGCTACTTTCCTGCCGAAACCATATAGTTTTTTGCTCTCCTTGTCTGGGGGAGCTTCGGACGATGACAAGGGTGTTCCATCCCTCTTACGAGTGTTAGTGACCACTAGGGAGTCTGGCTTCAGATGTCCTCTTATATAGAGAGGGTCAGACTGGGCTGCCCTGATAAGTTTTTCAACTCTGGGATTGACTGCTCTGGTGAGGTTCGGGTTCACCAGGGACGGGTCTATTCTTCGCTGAATAAACTTAAGGATTGGGATGGTCTGGGCAACAGGCCTCCTTTCTCCCACTAACTCCTCGGCGAAGTCCCTCTCTTCCTGGACACCTTGGGTGTCAATATGGAAATGTTCTGCTGCTCGTGCGAGAACCTCGTTCAGGAGGGGTTGGTTATCGACAGGGGAGTCGGTAACCGGGGCTTCCTTCTCTACCGGGGAATCTACTCTGTAGGTTTCAGGGTCTTCCTCTTCCTCTTCTTGGTCCTCATCATCCCCATAGTAGCCCGTCCCGGTTTGCTCTTCTACCATGCCAAAATCTTGGTCCTCACCAAAGGAGGTGTCTCGTTGATACAGTGAGTATGGCCGTGAGTATGGTTGTACCTCGAAGGGGTCTGTAGACCTCATCGGTGTCTCAAACCGGGGCTTCTTACTCGGGGGGATAGGATCATTAGAGCCTGAGGGTGTAGCCCCTTGTGGATTATATGAAAGGAAATGGTCAGGATTTTTATCGTAAAAGTCTGCCAAAGAAGACATCCTTGACATGACCCTATCTATGTCATCACTCGACCATTTTTTGGAACTGGGAATGACTCTCTCAGAAAGTCTAGGAGATTTATCTTGAGTAGGTTTGCTGGTTTTAGAAATATCAGCAGACCTGGTCTTGTCTGTCTGCTTAGGAGGAGTAGAGTGTTTTACAGGTGTGGAAGAGTGCAGAGGCTGCTTCTTCTGCTGTTTTCCTCCCTCCCCGTGAGTGGAAAAGTGTTTTCCCTGTCCCTTTGTGGCTCCGGAGGTATTCGACGCCTGGCGTCGAGGATCGGGGGTAGAGTCCCTGTCCTTCGAACGTGGGGCCGCGCTGATCTCGTCTGCGGGCTCCGACTCCTGGAGAGCGGCCTGGGGGTGGAAGTCGTCTTCGTCCTCCGACGATCGAACTTCTTTTAGCCTAGGAAGCGAGGCACTCTTGGCAAGAGTGGATGATTGCCTGAAGTCATGCAGCAATCTCGACCGAGAACGCCCAGAGGACACCGATTCGGACCGTTCTGTTTGTGCCTCTTTCCAAGAACTCGACGTCGTCGAGTCTCGGTTGGACTTCGTGTGTTTTGTGTGAGTTGTGTGTGAAGCACTTGTGTCGCCGGGGGTCTTCCCCATAGCCGCCCTGTCGTACGACCTTCCGAGGTCGGGGACCTGCGCTCGGCTGTCTTTCGACGCCGTAATGCCCTCGCAGTCCGAAAGTACGGCGTTGCTGCCATCGCTGAAGGCGCCCTCCGCTGCCATGGCCGCCTGCCTGGCATGGTGGGCCCAACGCTTCGTCGAACGGTCCTTAAGTGTCTTAGGTTTAAACCTACTACACGCTCTGCAGTTCGCTTCGGGGTGGTCCCTCGGCAAGCAGAGATTGCACGTGGCGTGCCCGTCGACCCAAGGGTATTTGCGATTGCACTTGGGGCAGAATTGAAAAGGGGTACCCTCCATACGCACCTTGAGGCAGCGGCCTGGTAAGTTTAGGAAATGTATAAGGTGTACCTATATACCAAGAGTGTAGAGTATGTCCAACCCCCCACTCTCCCTACTTGCAGGGCCGAGGCCAGAGGCCTTCCAAGGCCCGGGCCGAGGCCAGAGGCCTTCCAAGGCCCGGGCCGAGGCCAGAGGCCTTCCGAGGCCCGAATCCGTCGTGCAGCAGCCGACTGTCGATTTCTTCTCCAAGCCGGCGTCGAGTGTCGAAGTTCGACGTTGTGATGGGGAAAGGATGTAAATTAATCAATATTTTAGCAAAAGTATGGCTAAGGCCAGGGGACTCTGCAAGATGCGTCCGACCAGTATGGCGGAAAAAAACAATCTGAGGATCCTAGACGCGTGAGGGATCTTGGGTACAGTGGACGTCACACTAGGGATAGTATTACTGGCACGCCCTGTGTCGACGCCCATTTTCGAGTTTCAAAAAACAAACTGTAATACTCTGCAGCTTCCACTAGATGTCGGCCTATGCACAGCATGTGATCTAAGCAGATTCCACAAGCGTCAGAAATATTTGTATATAGTATAATAGAAAAGTGGATGGAGAGCAACTGGATGTGCCTAAATAGCAAAAAAGACTGTGCTGATTTTTGGCTCTCGTCAAGCAAGAGCCAAGTTAGGAGCAGAATATGAGTCCTTTTTTTGTTAAAGACTCATGTGTCAAAGTAGCCCCGCAGGTTAAAACCCTTGGGATGATGACGGAGGCGTCCTTGGGTGATGAGGTTCAGGTAAATTACCTACATAAAAACAACTCTTACTATCATCGTCTCTTTAGAGCCACCCGCCCCTCCTTAGTGATAAGAACTCTGCCACTATTGCTAGGGCCATTATCATGTCCCGTTTGGACTATGGTAACTCACTGCTGTTGGGTGCTACTAAGAAAGGGCTTGAGAGATGTCAGATAAGGAGAACAATGCGGTACGCATTATTAAAGCAATCAACAGGAGGGACCACGTTTGAGGGAAGGAGAGCACTACATTCGCTCAGGATTGAGGATAGGATTCTCTTAAAATCCATGACGCGGCACCGGTCTACCTCAAGAATAAGATTGTAAGATACATACCCAATCGGTCACCGAGGTCGGAAGGTCATGGAAGTTTAATAGTGCCCTCGTTCAGTCGAGCGATGGGTGCAGGGAGAGCCTTTCCAGTGCAGGCAGCACAGCAGTGGAACAAGCTGCCCATGGGTCTCCGCCTTGAACCGAACTACAGAATTGTTAGGAAGCACCTCAAGACCCATTTATTTAAGTAAATATTATATAGACTGTGGAGGCCCTGAATATTTCTTGTCAAAGTCATGTCCTTGTCTTCCAGTTCAATGTTAATGCGCCCTGATGGCGCTTTAAAAGTGTAGAGGAGGTCCCAGATATGGCCTGCACTCTAGCCACCCATTTTGAAATACCAGGAACATACTCGCCGAGATATGTGACATATGAGGAGCAAATAAACCAACAGAGAGCCACACTGGGTCTCTGCCCAGTGCCCATCAGAAGAGAAATACCTGTTGAAGTGCCAATAACCAGACAACCATGGGCAGCACGGTACCCATTGAGACAACCGTACCAACAGCTGACACGATATGAAGACTACTTTCAGACTGTCCCAGAAGAGACCCAAAGTGCCTTAATCGAAGGCGAATGGTGATGTCACGAGGGCCCGGACAGATGTACAGATGAACAAACAACAACCAAAAGATCTCACACTAAGACGAAACACCATGGATAAAGATATCACAGACATAGAAGAGATGATGTCGAAATATAAACAAACGTAACCATAAAACAGGTATGCAACCAGCTAACGCCTGTACATAGGCTTGTAACGCAAGAAGCTAAGAAAACAGTGTGGCTTGCTATGCTTAGTAGAAGAATAGAGCGGCAAGCGCCAACTATAGATATCTACCTCAATGAAGCACATTACGTAAGGGCAGTCCACTCTACGTGAAAGCAGAATTAAGCCCAGGATAGCAGGGGTCAAGCAGGCCAGGATTCATATACCAGCACAAAGCCAGACGAAAGAGCGGAATCGAAACTTAGCAAGAAGCAGCTCATGCCTAGGAATTTGAGGTCAACCCAAGGAAGGGAGGAGAGCGGCAACTCCGAAGAATCAAAACTTAAGAGCATAGCAGCCTGCCCGTGAAGGTCGAGATAAGGAGGCCCAGGCAGATGGCGAGAACGAAGAAAGAATAAAACACGCAAATAGATGGAAAATGAAGCAGCTTCACGGTCTACTGACACGTGACCAGCCAAGCGCGAAGAGGTACCGACGTCTGATGTCACCCAAAACCAGAGGATGCCATAACTTTTCCCAATAAGAAGCTACAGTTTTGAGGCCATCCTCAGCCAACTAATTGACACATAGCCCTAAAGTAATGATTGATGGAAGGGAGGCAGGGTGAATCTTGGGGCATGCCGCATCTGGGTAACCATTCTGCAAGCTGCTAATTAAAGTGGAGATTTATGCCTAGGGGTGTAACTGACCCAATCACAATGGACCAAATAATCTAGGGTCCTATAGCTAGTAGAACCAATGAGATGTCATACTTGTAATGAAGTCTAACACGAGTGCTGTAGAAGGATGGGCGTAGAGTTATCCAATCCTCACACCCCGTTACCATATACAGTTATAGTACCTATACTTAAGTTACCTTTTCCAACCAATAGACTTGCATGACAAACTCGAGTGTTGCACGTCAATGATGACAAATATTGTCTATAAGAATTGCTGTTTAAATGAAGATTTTGGGAATTGAAACGAGACGGGCGATCGCATCACTGATGATTTCCTAATGTTTCCCCGTTTTTTTGTACTTGTCATTGAACGGACTTACCTTTGCCAAACCATTTGAGTTGTCCTTATTGATTGGTGTTGGAGTAAGAGAATTCTGCACCCCATCCACCTCAAGGTGCAGCTATCTCGTCTTAAAGTACTGGAGGGTGAGCTATGATCCCATGGGCCAGTCAGAGATCGCTCCGCCCTCCTGTACACAAGCACCTACAATAAATAAATAAAACTGCCATTCGTAGTTGTCCACACCCAGTCTGCTGAGCCTGTCCGCCTCTAGGTTGGACTCCCCGGGAGGTGGATTGCCCTCAAGTGAATGTGGTTCTCCAGAGTCCACTCCAAAATGCTGACTGCCAGGGTGCATAGGGGAGAAGACCTGAAGCCACCTGCTTGTTGATGTAATACATGCTGGTGGAGTCATCTGTATGAATGAGGATCATCTTGCCACACAGCAACGGAAGGAAGGCTTTGAGAGCAAGCCAGAATGCCTTCAGCTCTAGCCAATTCATATGGGCCCTCCTGTTCCTGAAGATACCAAACTTCATGGACGCTGTGGCTGTCCAGGGAAGCTCCCCAGCCCTCCAAGGGAGAGTCTGTGGTGATGGTAACCTGCGGTGCTGGTTGCCGGTAGGGTCTGCCTATCCTCAAGTTGCAGTCCATTCTCCGCCAGACAAGGTCCTGGTGCAGAAAGGGAGGATATTGATGACTTCTGCCTGGGAACCCCACTCCAGAATCCATGAGGCTGCGAAGTGCAGTTGCAATCCTCTCATTGTGTGCCTCATGTATTTCACTGCCAGTAGACATGCCACCATGATACCCAAGAGGTTTTGGTACCACCATGCCGATGTCACCGCTCTGCTGAGAAAATGCCCCGTGGCCATCTTGATGGCAGTGATCTTGTCCTCTGAGAGAAAAACTCTCGGAGCTCGTATCCCAGATGAGGCCCAGGAACGCTAGACTCTGCGTAGGCTCCAGCTGTAACTTTTTGAGATTGATGGAGAATCTCAATTCGTGTAGCGTATTCATGAGGGCAGAGGTGGCGTAATGGACCGCCTCCAGAATCTCGCACTAACAAGCCAGTCATCTAGGTATGGATAGACATGGTGACCGTGGGCCCTGAGAAGGGGTGCCACTGCATTTATAAGTCTGTTAAAGACCCTGGCGCATTAATTGAGGCCAAAGGGTAGAACCTTGTACTGGAAATCAAAACCCATGATCCTGAACCTCAGAAAGGACTGATGAGGATGCCAAATCAGGACGTGTAGGTATGCGTCCTTCAGATCCAGGGAGCACATCCAGTCTTCTCTGCACGGTGTCTCCACAATAAGCGCTGGGGTAACCATCTTGAACATTTGAAGAGGGAGGGAAAGGTTCAAGGTGGAAAGGTCCAACAATTCTCAGGCCAGCCTGGTTCTTCTTGTATATGGCAAAAATACAGCAGTAGAAGACCATATCCCGCTGGGAGGCTGGTACTTCGTCTACTGCCTGACTCTCTACGAGCGATCGAATTTCCGTCAACAGAGTTGTTGTCCCAATCTGTGGGAGTGGGGAAGAGAGGGGAGGGAGGAACAGGTAGGCGGTAGCCCGTGGACGCTACTGAGAGGATCCAGGGGTCCGCGAACCTCGTACGCCAATAATGTGCATGATCGACAACCCTGACCCCCACCGGAGACAGGTGGACCTGGAGGGAAGTGTCATGCATTTTTTCCCCTCTGAGGCTGGGGCTGAAGAGGGGGACTGAAAGAAGCCCTTATTCCCCGCCTTGTGCTGCTTGCAGTGGTGCTGACTTTGAGATCGGGCGGCTGCCTGGACCTTCGTTCCTGTAAGCCCTGGAACCCGCCGAAGGCTCGCCCCTTGTTGAAACACTGGTGTGTCAGGCTGTACGTCTTGGGTGTGGACTTTGTGAGGATAGATAAGGATTTTGCAGAACTGTTTTCTTCTTCTTATCAAGTTCCTCGTCGGGAGTGGAATGAAAAAGGTCACCACCCTCGAATGGAGGGTCCAATATGCATTCCTGGAGGTCCAGATTGAACTTGGTAGCCTGTAGCCAGGCAGTTCTTCTCATATCCGTAGCAATGCAGATGGCACGTCCTGAGGTGTCTATATGCGCCAATGTGAACTCCATGATGTCGTGAGCCACCATCTTTGCTTCTGCCAGTCCCGCCTTTAAGCGCGCCTGACTATACACCGGAAGAAAGTCGGCCATTTCCCACCAAAGCCTTTGATTCACGGCTGCAAGCATAGCGTCCGCATTAGACTGTCGAAGGTGCATCGAGGCGTTGGAATATACTTTCTTTCCATATGCCTCCAAGATTTACTCCTCCTTGCCTAGGAGCGCCGAGGACGAGGTACTCACTGACTTGGCTGACGGACGGAACCACAGAGGCAGTCTCTGCCGCGCCGTGCACGATGGCAGAGACACAGAGGTGAGGAGGCCCATGTATAGTACTACGAGCAAAAATTTATATCGGGTGGTAATAATGAACTTGAACAACATCAGGAACTATTCCAACACCTGGTGGGGTGGCATAGGTACATAGATGATATTTTTATCATCTGGAGAGGATCCGTTGAATTCCTGATGAGTTTCCATGAATGGTTAAACAACTGTGGCGAGCATATGAAATTCACCATTGAATGGAGTAAAACTGAGGTGAGCTTCCTAGATTTGCTGATTAGAAAATCGGGTGAACAATTGGAGACAACTCTATATAGGAAGCCCACTGACAGAAATACACTCTTACACTATTCTAGTTTTCATCCGGAGGGTTTGAGACAAAATTTAGCATACAGGACAGTTTTTACAAATATGTCTTAACTATACTGCGAAACATGAGTTTGTGAAACATGCATCACAATTGAAATAAAGACTAATGGAAAGAGGGTACCCAAGGAAACTGGTTAAAGATAACACGAAGAGGGCTGCAAATACCAATCGCGAAGTGTGCCTGACCCCCCAGACAAAAAATAAAGAGGATAGACTAGCATGTGTGACAACTTTAAATCTGATTAGCAATGAGATCAAGAAAATCGTTAATCGGAATTGGAATCTAGTGCAACAACAAGGCACACTTCACAAAAAAGTTATGTTTGCCTTTAAAAGGATCCAAAACCTGAGATAGAAACTAGTCCATACACATCCAAAGATTACGAAAGACCAAACAGTATGGAACCAATGGGGTCTACTCCCCATATTAGGCCATCACAAATGTGGGAACTGCGTGGCCTGCCCCCTCATTGAAACCAGGCAAGAATTTAACTATAGACAAATCAAGTGGCAACTAAGAACACATACCAACTGCAAAACCAAAAATGTAATTTACATAATTAGGTGTCCTTGTGACCTATATGTTGGCAAAACAAACAGAGAAGTGAGGCAAAGAATATTGGAGCGCACATCGTGCATACGCAATAAAATAGCGGATAAACCCTTGGTAGAGCATTTTGTACGCTTGGGCCACAAAGACATAGAGCTAAAATGGTTTGTTTTACAATCAAACCATCAAGCAGGGGAGGCGATATTGCCACAGTATTACATCAGAAGGAGTAGCGATGGATTTATACCTTGGACACTGTACGACGAGGATTAAATGCTTCCGTAGAATGGAATAACCTGATTGCAAAAGTGTAAAATTATGATCCTCCTTAAAATTAAGGGCACTAGTTTTGAATATTGGACCCCTAGAGCAGATCATGAAACACAGAGGATGGCTTTCCCTATAGACGCGCTAAGAACACAGAAAATCTTAAAAATATACCTCTAATGGCCTAAGTCTTCTGTATAGACTAAATATGTGCAAATAATTGTAATAGACACCATAACAACGTAAGAACTTATACAAACACAAAATGATACATTGTGGTCTCAGCATCACACAAAGAGGCGTTTGAACGGTATCAAAATATGTGCTTGTATAGTAGTCTAGTGAACAGGATGCTAGCCGATTTAGAAGTCCTCTTTCTATGGTCATAACCTAGAAGGTGAGATAATTGTACTTTGAAACAAGAACAGCAGTTTCAATATTAAAGAATATGTGCAAGGGAATTTAATTTCCATAGTGGTTGTGTATAATATTAACACACAGATTTAGTGACCGTGAAAACACTCGAGCGGCGAAACGAATGGCCGGTGGCCAAGTCCCCTTTCTATGATCATGAAATATTCAGGAAGCATCTAGGTAAAGAATCGGAGCACACAAGGTGATATGGATGTTACGCTAGCGAACAGGGAGGAATGCCGAGTCACACTGTGAAGGTGAGATAACCCGATCAGGGCAAAAGAGAGGAGAATAGATACGTGTGCATCAAGAGGTGCATTGGAGGGGACGCGAAAAAGCTGCAAATTCAAATAAAAGCGAGGTTGTGATATAAAACACTATGTAGCATCGCACAAGACAGAGGGGTTTGAGCAACAGGCACCAGATGGGATGCAAAACAGAGGTATAATAGTGCATAGATGTAGTGCACTAATACGTGGGAATTACCTTTTTGAAACTTCTAAATAAGAACGATAGTACTATGCACTAGATAAAATGTAGATTATATCTATAACAATGCATAGATTGTGGGTACGAATATGGGGGAATGAACCATTAAAATACCCATGGACATAAAAGAAAACATGCAATCTGCATTTAACAGATTGCAATTTTTCCAAGTAGGATGAAGAAATAATACACATGCAGAGGCATGGCGTTTTGAACAAAAAGGAGAAAACCGGCCAGGTGGCCCATTGTGCATCTTATGACATTGGGATATGCTGGTTTTTGGCACTATCCACAATATTACTAGAACATGTGTATTTAATTACAATAGCATATCATGAGCGACCCAGACTAACAGGGAATGTCATTCTGCTCGTTTCCAACTACAGTATCATTCTCACCATATGAAGACCTTTGATAATCGAGCCATACACAACATTTGGGTGTGCCTCTGAGACGTCGAAAAACAATGACGTGCTACTACTGATGAATATCAGTAAGTATATGATGCTATAAAACCCAATGAAGCAATTAAAGTCGAATTTTCTCTATACCTAAAAAGCACAAAGCAAATAGTAAGGAATGGAAATGTATATCTACAGGTGAAGGAAGGGATTGGTACCGTATTGCAGAGAAGATTCCTGAGACTATAACATCTAACTAGACGTATACCTGTAGGGTTAATGATCGCAATATAATTTGGAGTAAGTATGCTAGCCACATAACTAAAAGTGGAAATATTGTGATCTAGACTGGATCCTAGGAGCACTAGCTAATTGAGTTTTCATCCTCTCTAGGTAAGGTTCAAAGCAAAAGAAGAGTCAAAATGTGGAGCTGTGACTGGACGCTGTCATGATGCCCGCTCCCGGGGAGCCGGTTCAAGCCCGGCGTCCCCGAAAGCGGACATCCAGTCCCCAAGGAAGGACCCAGCAACCCCATATAGGGGCCCTTTGGACAGTGTCCTGCGCCTATGGCGCCAGGCTCATTATGGGAATGCTTGGGTGCACTTACCTGATGCAGACCATGCTGCAGGATCCCACCCTCCTTGAGGCCTGTAAGGAACTACTTTACCTGTGGGACTAATTTACCATCCGGGCGTGGTCGGGGAAGGATACATACCTGATTGGAGGAAGGATACATACCTGGAACTTCTTCCAAGGCTATTTAAACCCCACCCGAACAGCCACACGTGCTTCGCGTTGTTCTGCATCTAGCAGCTGGACGCTCACCGTGTCTGCTCCTGCATCCTGACTTCTGCCACGCCTGCCAGCATCCTGGATCACCTGCAAAGGAAGAGAAGAAGAGAACAGAAGAAGGAAAAGTCCTTACCTGCTAAACCCGCATCCCGGAGACATCTCGCCGATAATCCTGAAAAGGAAGACTTTAATTTAAAAGCTCATTGCGTCGATCGCTGCAGCGCCGCATTCCACTCACCTTTACAGGGCGCCTCCATGTTCAGCAGCGATCATCCGGATTCGCAGTCACGCCCCAGCGCCTAGGGAGAAAAACACCAGAACAAAAGGTGAGAGAGAGAAGGGAATAAGTAAAGCTAAATCTCCATGTTAAGACTTACCTGTTGATTCATTCCCTCTTCATTTCGGGTCCGCGCCGCATCCTGGCATTTCCGGACCCCGGCCCTTAAGGGGAAAAAGAGACATCAGCGTTAATGAGCGAATGAAAAGACATTACCAAAAAACGCTCATTAAAGACTTAGCTGATTTCTACAAGGATTTCACCTCTCATCTCGGGTCGGTGCCTGTTCCCCGGTATTCCATACCCCGGCCCCTATGGGGAAAAAAGACACTAGCATTAGTACATTAATGCATGGACACAAGGGGAACCTCTTATCAAAAAACTTACCTGGAAGCCAAGCAAGTTTGGTTCTCACCAATCCGAAAATCCAGTGAAGTAACTGGATACCAACGCGCCCCTGCATCAGAAGCAGGATGGACAGCTCGTCCTTCCAGACCCTAAGGTGAGACGCTACGAGAAATCACAGAAGGGTTTCAAGGAGGGTGAGAGGGGAAAGTGGGAGGCCGATTGCATTACCCCGCAGACAGTTAATCCCCTATTTTCGCCTACAGAAGGATACTTCTGCGAGCCAGACAAGCCAGATTTGGGGGCCCGGTCCAGTCCGTCTTCCGAACCCTGCGCATCACCTTAGAAGAGGTCACAGCAGCGCAAACCAGGCCAGCGCCTCCGTGGGAGTCAGGTGAGCGTAACAGACCATCACATCTTGATTTCCCCCATAAATTACACCTGGAGGTAAGTCAGATGAGTCGATTATTTTTTAATTGCTTGTTGAGACACATTAAATGTGATTTGAAACAATGGAAGGATGACATGGAGCGTGAGTTCTGAGGCGAGTTTTATTTATATTTTTAGATGGTGTGGCTCACCTCTACACATATGAAGCAAAACACATTTGGCATTTTGTTTCTTGTCCTGAAGAAGGTTGCATCAATAAGAGGACACTATTGTTGATGTTCTATTTCTGACAACAGAAACACGTGTTGACTCAAAGAACTGTTGGAATAAACATATACAGTCTGTGTTAATCAGAATGAGGAAGGGGACCCAAACACTATGCTAATGTACAAAGAATAGAAAATGACGGATGATTTACCGTCGTATAGTATATAAAACTGAGACATATTGGTAAGGAAAGTATGAGAAAAAGTGTGAGCTTAAATGTATAACAGTTGCATTGTTTATTTTGTAATTTTATATATTCACATTTTTTTTTCTAATAAAATGTGATAAAAAGAATGTTTTGAACAAAATTGGGTACTGAAAGTGTGTTGTCATCCTCCATCCACTGGTCCATTTGTTCTGTATTTCTCTGTGTTATTACCTGAAGGACCAGGGATTTATTACAGGCACCCCTTATTTTTGTTATCATGTATAGTAGACCAGGACCCCAGGCGGGACTGGGACTGGCCTGCCCACCCCCTTATCCCCCCCCCCCCACACACACACACTCCACAGCAACAGGCCTCTTGCTGCACGGAAGAAAAGCAGAAGTATGGGGCAACAACCTGCAGAGATCCTGGTGGGGGCTTGGACTGTAGGGTGCCCTCCCACAATAGAGGGCCAAGGCAAGGGGACAGAGTGGCAAGGGGGGGCATAACAGAGAATGAATAGCACCCCTGCAGGGTACAAGAAGTGTGCACCCTCCAACTAGTGTGCCCTCCACGTAAAAGAGGACAGAGCTTGAGTGAGGGACCCCAGGTGGGAATCTGGAGCCTGTGCCCACCCAGGAAGGACCCCACTAACCACCAAGGTCTCACCCGAGAACTAGAGGGCCCAGGCAAGGGGCACATGAGGAGACCAGCGAAGCCCAGGACTGGACCAAGCCCGGTAAGGGGGCCTCCCGGACACCCAAAAACCAGAGCCGCCCTGAGGTAAAGGGGGTGGGGATGAGCCCACCCGAGGTGCCCCAGTGCCTGTGCATGTTTGATTACCAGACACAGAACAACCCCGGAAGGCAGTGACAAGATGTGGGCCCCCGGGGACCCCTTCAGGGTGTGTGCCCGCCTAGAAATAGGGCCGCAAGAGGAAAGAAAGAGCAGTGAGGACTGTTAGGCAGAAACCTGTGCAGTTCCCTCTGGGACCACTGCAAAAGACTACAGGTGTTTGGTAGTAAACCCACTTGGTAGCAGTCTGTCCCACACAGATTCACTTGGTAGCTGTGGCTGAGCAGTCAGACTTCCCTCAAGAAGAGTTAGGCAGTATGCAAAGTATACACAATAGGCACTCAGATACAATAGCACAAGCAAACACTGACCAGAGCTTTGGTATCAAGGTATATAATTATTTATTTAAACACACACTGATTGAAACACTCCAGCACTATTATTGTAAATCACTCTCAACACAGTTACTATTATTATATATACATCCCTTATTCCTCATCAGACAAGTCTTAGTTAACACCACTTATTTCCAGACAGAGGTGAGCGCTTAACTATAGATGGCACTCCAATACGTTAACGAAAAAGGGAGGTAAAAAGGCAGAATGTAGGAAAATACACCACACTAATACTTAGGAACTCTTAAGCAAGGCAGGAAAGTCAAAAGTTACTTGTGAGCCAAAGTCGATAGGCCGGGCCCACTCTTAGAGAGAGCAGGGCACAAATGCACCCAAGATCACACAATGACAAGAGGCTTAAAAAGTCTTGCAGGGAGTTCAGAAAGGTTTTAGTTAGGCTCAGAAAAGTTTAGCCAGGGTGTCCCAGGCTAACCCAGGTTCGACAGCCGGGGGCTAAATCTACTCCGTACAGTCGGTTGCAAGGGAAGCCAGGCGGAACACGGTACCTTATGTGGAAAGGATCCTCGGGCGGGGGCAGTTGTTCCTGGCAGCGGGTGCAAGTCCCAGCGTCATCCAGAGGAAGAGAAGATCTCGCCGTGGAGGAAAGATGAAGGTCGTAGCACTGCCAGGGAAGAAACCAGCCGCAAAGTTTTCCGGTTAAAGGTACTACCCTTTGATTCTTGGTAGTGGTAAAACGTGGTATCCCGGTTGCTGGGGTGCTTAGCACAGGCAAGGCAGCCACAAGGTGCTCCAGGAAGCGAAAAAGTAAGCAGACTGGTTATCCCCACCAGTCGAAGGAAGAAGACTTTCTGGGCTGGAGATCTCCTCGGTCGTTGGGAAAAGTGGTGAGACGGTCCAGCAGGGCTCCACCGGTGGTGTCGTTGTAGCAAGTCGGCTCAGCTTCTCCCTCGTCGGATTCTTATGTCCTGTGGCGACTTCTCAAGTTCCAGTCCCCAAAGCCCTGCTTTTATGCAGAAAACCCCCATTCACTCAGCCTAGCTGTCACTCAAACATGCTAAGTACTTTGGCCATTCAGGACGGAGTGCGACTTGAGTTGCCTAGGCAACTCAGTCCAGGGTGCCTAAATCCCCCTCCACCCCTCCTAAGTACCCCACACAGAGTGGCACCACTTTGGAGGGCTTCTGTGGTGAAGCCCGCCAAAAAGTGGAACAAAGGGCTCAACTTGGGTTGGAGTTACAGAAGCGAACGCAAACGCCATTTTAGAACAGAGTTCTGGCAAAAAATACCAACCGGAGAATTATTATTAAATAAATAAACCGGCGGTATGTTCGAGGCTATAGGAATTAAATAATTAAAATTGGTAGCCTCGAACAATGGGAAATTCCATAGAGATATATTTGCGGTCGAATATAAAAAGTAGTATCCACTGCCACCAGCCAAAACCTGATCAGGGGGGACAGAGACTTATCCCCTCGACTAACAGACCCCGGGGCAATCGAATTGCCCCGGCCAGTACGTCCACAATATGATGGTTTGTACTGGTTCTGTTCAGAATTTGAGACTAGTAAAGTCAATGGTGACTTTACATGCCCTGGGAGACAGTAGTCAGTCCCAGGGTATGGAGTCTATACTGGGGGTTCACTATGACACCCCTGTGTCACTGCACTGAGGGTGCTGTGTAACACACATCACAAAAACACATGAAGCCCTATGGAGTAAAAGACCCCATAGCCCATTAAACACATCTAGAGTCAAAGAAACACACTCCAATCATGCCCAAGCGTGAGGGTAAAAGAGTCTCACTCTTGGCAGGAGAAAAAAATAAACCCCAAAAATCCAGCAAAGCTGCTGGGGGACTCACTAGGTTAGGAAATTCAGCCTAAACAAGGACCCACAGTGAGAGGTGGAGAAGGGAAGCCCTTGACACCCCAGGAGGACAGAAAAACAGTCCAGGGGGACCAACCCAAGGAAGCTGCAGGGGTAAGGAGGCCTGTGCCACTGACCCACGACAGAATTATGGAGGTTCAAAGAGAGGAACCTTGGAGGAACATAAAGAGGTGGGGCACAGATCATGGCAGCGCCCACCAGCAGCGGCAAAGAAGGCCCTCAGCGAGCCTGGTAGGGGTGAGCCCAGAACCAAGTGCAGGGCACCCCCCAACCCATGGACTGGAGGGCTAAATTGGGTCGTTTTGAATTCCAGAGGCTGGAAATGGAGTACATCAGCGTAGACCTCAACATGGCGGAAAAGGGAGATGACACTGTGTCCACCAAGAAGGACATTGCCTCACTCCTAGAGGAGATAAGCGGGATGAGGGCTGACATAGGAGGAAAGGTAAATAGAATGTCTGAATTGACAAGATGGACGAACGGTTCCAGGGAGTTGAGAACAACCACTCCTCCCTCGAAACACTGGAAACTAAAATAGACATGCGGCTTATGGAACTGGAAAGAAGGGAGGCGAAGGTGACCCTAAAGATGTATGACTTCGAAAACCGTGAGAGAAGGAACAACTTGAGATTTTATGGAATCCCGGAGATGGAGGGAGAATCGAAGCAGTACCTAAGGAAGATAATCCATGAGGCGGTTAAGGTCCTGTTTGGAGACGAGAACATGGATGAACCCAAAATTGACAGGGTACACAGAGCGGGAGCGGCAGGGAGAGTGACAGGGCACACAGAGCAAGAGCGGCAGGGAGAGGGCCACAATCGGTCCTCACGTGCTTTCACAATTACCCGGACAGACAAAAATTCTGGATAAAGCAAACGGTCAGGGCCAGTGGCCCTGGGCAATGTGAAAATTGAGATTCATTAGGACCTGTCACCGCTTACGCTGGCAAAGAGGCATCTATGTCCCCCCCCCTCACAAAATGGCTTAACGAGAAGGGGGTGGGATACCAATGCGGCTTCCCCTTCTCTATCTTGTTTGAAGTCAATGGCTATAACTACAAATTGGTGACAGAGGACAACATTCAGAGGGTCACGAGCGAACTGGTAGGAGGAAGCTCACCAACGATGGGAGGAGAGAAGAAAAGCACAGAATAAAGGAGATGGCGCATAAAGGGGCCGAACAGGTGCAAAATCCCCGGCTCAAGGAAGTTCTTGAAACTCAACACCCCCCGCCGGCTGGCCCTACCTGAGCTAGTGAGGGAATGGACCAGAAGATCGGCTAAGAGAGGTGACACAACATGAGGGTGTGGGGGGACAGTTTGGAATAGTTTGTACATCGAAAAAGAGGAGGAAGGAAGGGGGATCAAGGAAAAGGACTTTGTTAAGCTATTACGGGGTCCGGGAGGACCTCTGGTGACTTAATCTCGTCTGAGGTCATGACCAAAATGCTCAGTTTCAGGATGGGGTGTATGTAACAGGGACCACGGTAAGAAGTGTATGACAATGGATCTGTCTCGAGGGACGGGGACGGTATGGGATGTCCCGGCAGTGGGGCTACGTCTGGACTAGGTGAAATGGTAATCAGCTCCCTCAACGTTCAGGGCCTTAACTCACCAGGCAAACGCTCACTGGTCCTTCTGGAATTTAAGAGGCTATGACACCATTGGATGTGTGTTCAGGAGACCCACTGGCCGAAGGCTAGAGAGCCCCAGCTACGGTCCCGGGAGGTGGGCCAAAGTGATAGTGGCTTCTGATGTGAAAAGAATGCGAGGTGTTGCGATCCAGATCTAGTCCCGGTTGGGTTTTCCAGTGGAATCGGTACTAACCATCACAAATGGGAGGTATGTATTTGTCAAAGGACAGCAAAATGGTTGCAAACTTACAATGGGCTCCGTGTACGCTCCAAACGCAGGCCAATGCAAATTCTGGGAGGGGGGTCAGGGACAAATTGTTTGAATTTACGGAAAGGCGATTGGTGGTCAGGGGGACTTTAACATGGTATGAGATCCACTATGGGACCGCTAGAGAATGGGAGAACAGCCGACAACAAAGATTAAGGTGGGTGAATCGGAGTGATTTACACAGGTGAATTAGGTCTTGGGCTTGTGCGACTCCCTAACACCACCACTGGAGGGTGATAGGCCATATACCTTCTTCTCAACGGTCCATGACACCTTCCCACGTATAAACTGATTCTGGTGGACAAGACCCTGAAGGTGGAAGTCGTGGGATCCCAGGTCACCCCAATACCATGGTCAGACCACAATATGGTGCGAGTAATAATGGAGGGATGGAGGACAGCGGGTCCTGGGGGGTTAGGGGGGGGGTGGATTCATGGAGGTGTAATGATTTTCCACTAAATGACAAGGAAGTGCAGCAGGAGCTGCTGGAGGGAATCAAGGAATACTTCCTCTTTAATGACACGGGGGAGGTGGGGATCCAATCAGTCTGGGAGGGTTTCAAGGCAACCATTGGGGGGCGTCCTGATAAGGATAGGATTGACAAAGAAATAGGAGAGAAGGGAGAAGGATGATGTGCTGTGGCAGAAAATACCACAGATTCAGCTGGGGGGGGGAGGTTCCCAGGGAAAATACTCATCTCCTGCAGAGCCGAAGGAGCTCCATCAATACAAAATACAATTGAAGGTCATCATGTCACAGGACACTGAATAAAAACTCCTGTTTTAAAACAGAACTACCATGAGAATGGGGACAGGGCGGATAGGATCTTAGCATGGAGACTGAAGGAGGAGAGGGAGCGGAAAACTATAGGAGTAATAAAAACTGAGGGGGGGGGGGGAATCCGTCTCTGACTCTAGAAGTATTGGTAACCTATGCGCCTCGGAGTGGAGAGGGGATGGTGCAAAGATAGATGAATTCCTGAGGGGTCTGCCCCTTCTGGGACTCCCCGAAGAAATGGTAGAGAAACCTGAGCGCCCCATAACTGTAGAGGAGGTCTTATTGTCCATCAGGGGGAAGAAATCAGGGTGAGCTCCGGGGGAAGACAGCTTCTCGATGAAGTTCTACAAACTATTTAGGTCCCTGCTGACAACACACCTGGTGAAAGTATTTAATTCATGCCTGCAAGGGGAAGCCGTGTCACCCACTATGTTGCTCGCAACAATCGTCACACTACCAAAGGAGGGAAAGGACCCTCAAGGAGCTCTTCCTACTGACCTCCCCCTCTCTCCTAAACGGGGATGTAAAAATGTGTATTTGTATTTTTATTGTGCTTTATATAGCGCCTTTGTCCAAAGTGCTTTACATAAGACTATCAACAGTACATAAAATCAGCAATGCAAATCAGTGTTCAGATACTGCCGGTATCAATCAATCAGACGACTGAAGCAGGTGAGTTTTTAGAGAGAAACGGAACAAGGATAAGAAGTGATAGAGCGAAGAGACAGAGGGAGCAGATTCCAGTGAAAAGGGGCAAGGAGCTGAAATGAACTAAAGCAGGTTTCAGCACAGGCGGGATGGGGAACATTAAGTCTAACAAGATCAGCAGAGCAGAGGCAGCAAGAAGGAGAATAAAATGAGAGGAGAGATACAAGGTAGTCAGGGGCAAGTCCGTATAGAGATTTAAAAACTAGACAAAGAAAGTTATATTTAAGCTGGGAGTAGAAAGACAGCCAGCCGAGTGAGGCTAGAGAAGAATAGATTGAGTCCCGATAAGAGAGAAGGCAGAGTAAGCGAATAGAAGAATGATAGATTGATTAAAGAGGAGTAAGACGTGAACAGGGAAGACCAAAGAAAAAGAGAGAACAATAGAATAGTCGGGAGAAGACTAACGAAGAGACAAGAAGTTTAGTGGTGGGAAAAGTAAGAAAAGGGCGGACTTTGCGAATATTGTACAGATGAAATCGACAGGCATGGGATTTAAGGGAGATATGATGGGCAAAGGAAATATTAGAATTGAAATAAAGATCAAGATTACGGGCAGTGGGAGTAATAGAGAGATTGGAGGGTGGAAAAGAAATAGAAGAGGGAGGAGACTGTGACAAGAGAGTGGTGGCGAGAAAGAATGAGACGTCAGTCTTTCCGGCATTTAAAGTGAGGAAATGAGAGGTCATCCAGGATTTGATGGCAGAGAGGCAGGATGAGAGAGTATGATGAATATCAGGCATGAAATATGAGAAGGAAAGAAAGAGCCGAGTATCATAAGCATAGAAGTGGTGTGATACTCCAAAAGAAGCAATGATAGGGGCAAGAAAATAAGTATATAAGGAGAATAGAAAAGGACCAAGGACTGACCCTTGAGTAACACCATGATCGAGGGAAAAAGATGGAGAAGTGTTGCCAGGCCAGGAGACAGCAAAAGTACGGTTGGATAGATAAGATGAAAACCACGATAGAACAGACATGCGAAAACCAAACAAGGAGAGACAATCCAGAAGCAAAGAGTGATCCACAGTGTCAAAAGCAGCAGACAGACAGCAAAATCCTTGCAAAGGTCCTGGGAACAAGACTGGAAGGGGGACTACCATTATTAGTGCATGGAGACCAGGTGGGTTTTATAAAAGAGAGGGAGGGGTCAGACAACATCCGCAAAACAATGCACCTGATCTACGGTGCCCAAATGAAGGGGCTAGGCGCATGTTTGGTGTCGCTGGACTCAGAGAAGGCCTTCAACAGGGTGGAATGGCTCTTCACGATGAAGGTTCTAATCAAACTGTGTCTGGGGACAAACCTCTTGGATGGGCGACAGAACTAAACAATAGATCCAGGTCCAGGGTACGAGTCAACAGGTGTCTCACTGAGACTTTCGTGCTAACAAGAGTTACAAGACAGGGCTGCCCCCTCTCTCCAATACTTTATGTCCTAGCGATGGAGCCATTGGCAATTGCGATTCGGGCAAATTGACAAATTAAGGGCATAGTAGGGGGTGAGATAGAGTGCAAACTCTCGCTCTTTGCAGACAACATATTGACTTACCTCACTAATATACAGCACTTCCTCCTGGCACTAATGACTCAGATCTTGAAGTATGGCCAGCTCTCGGGCTCAAGTTTAACATAGGGAAATCCTGCATATTACCCATACTAAAGCAGAGTCCCCTTCTCGACTTGAGGAGATACCACGGTATGTGGGTGGACAAAAAAAGTATAAACTACCTGGGCACTCTGGTGACTATGGATCTAAACAAGATGTTCAAAGCTAATTAGGACTCCCTAAGGGCTCAACTGAAAACAGATTTAAAGAGATGGGAGCCCCTCATACTGAATTGGTATGGTAGAATGACCTCAGTAAAGATGAACATGCTCTGCCGATTGCTGTATCTGTTTGCAGCAATCCTAAGGCATCTCCCAGAGAAGTTCATTCTGGAAGTTACAGGGAACTCCAAAGATGTATATGGAAAAATAAGACACTGAGGGTTAAAATGGCCACACTGACCCTTCCAAGGGACAAGGGGATTTTTGGGTTCCCAGATATCCGTTTGTATTATAGGGCTGCCCAACTCGGGGTGATGCTTGAACATATGAGGGACGACCTGAGGACCTACTGGTCAAATCTGGAAGACCTTGTAGCACACCCGCTGAAGGTGCAAGACTACATATGTTCCCCAATTAAATCCATTCCGGAATGGCTGAGTACCTACCCCACCCTGGAGGTTATTTGGTCAATTTGGCATGAATCCAAAGACACAGAGGGCCTAACAACATCTCCCTCCCCTATATCGTCTGTGTGGGGATCCCCATTTGATTTTGGACACCAGGGCATGTCCTTCTCACAGAAATGGTCAGATATGGGCCTGGAACGGATAGGACAGTTTTTTAAAGATGGGTTTTCCTAGACTTAACAACTGCCCGGGAGGTCTTGGGGACGGATTCGAGTGTTTGAATATCTCTATATCAAAAGGTATAATAACGGATCCTCTGTGGGGTAGATCGGTAGGGAGAGAACCAATGGCAATGGAAAAGGTTATCAACCTCTCCATCACGAGAAAGGGAATACTGTCCAAGTTGTATAAAACTATGAATGAGACGAGCTTACGAGGGAGACAAACATTCCAGAGGTATTGGGCAGACTTAGCAGGCAAAGATGTATCAGAGGAGGACTAGGCTCGAATGTATAAGATCACCTTTCGGTGAGGGCTGTTCACCTCCACGATAGAATATAACTTTAAAATGCTGATGGGTTGGCACAGGGATCGCCTGAAGCTGTCCAGGATGTTTGTGGGAACCTCCCCCATGTGCCCAAGGGGGTGTGGACAGAGGGGGTCCTTGGCCCACATGCGGTGGTGGTGTCCCAAGGTGCAAGTGTTTTGGAAGGAGGTGCTGATTTGGATGGAAGAGATCACAGGAATTCAATTGGGCCTAGCCCCGCTACAGATTCTTTTGGGGATCCCACAGAAGGACCAAAATGAATTTAGGCTCCCCAAGATGTGGGAAGCATTGTTGAGAGCAGGGCGGTTGGCCGTAGCCCATTGCTGGAAGAGTGACACGTTACAGCCAAAAGACGTATGGGAAGGGAAGGTACACAATATGATGGTCATGGAGAGGCTGACAGCGGCCGTGAACAATGGGATGAGCAAGTTTCTAGTACAGTGGAGTGTCTTGCTGCTTAAGTGGGGATTGGACGAAGGGAATCTTGGGGGTCAAGTGAGCACATAAGTTGACTTTGAACCATGAAAAGAGGGGGGAGATTCCCCAGAGGAAGTGGGAAAAGGTAGAACACAGATATAACGAGGAGGTACCCTCCGAGACACAGGCGAAGGGACAACACCACCACTGAACGAGCATTGTTGGGAGGGGGCGGATTCAGGGGGTGGAGTGAGGGGTGAGGCATAGGGGTAGAATGAGTGGGGGTGGCGTAGGAGGGGGAGACCAAGACTGCCAATAAGTAATGTGGCTTGTTATGGAAATCATTGTCCTGAAATGTCTTGTTCTCATAATAAACACCAATAAAATGGAGTTTCAAAAAAGAGAAAGTGAGAAAGTGAGCAATGAGGAGTGTTGGTGAATGTGAATCAAGTGGATAGAAAAGAGTGAACTTACCTTTTCATTGAACACTAGAAGACCATCCAACGTATGTAGATTTTGCTCGAGGAGGGCTGTCCCTGCAGAGTACAGGCTGACTTCATCTAGCTGTAGTACTGCCATAGCAACCCAAAAAAGTGCCTTGTGCATGGGAGAGTCCTAGAGAACAAACAAGGAATACTTTTTAAATATCATAGGATTGGACTACTAAAATAAATTAAACTTTTATAAATAGCATACTACCTAAAATTAAGTTACAAACTTCTGAAAGTTGTGAGAATGGGAAAATAAAAGCATATTTTCAGGGAGAGCACACATTGTTGCTATATTTTTTCTTTCCAATTCTTTTGAATATCAGTATGGGAGAGGGAGGTGAAGCTCCGAAGAATAAAGCAAATAGGATAGATCGACAGCTGTAAAATTACTTGAGACGGTGCAACTACATGAATTTCTCTTCGTGACTATCTGTGATCGCATTGTCTTTCAATTTTATATTCGGAACCACTCAGAACAAAAATAAGTTACTCATAAATGACACTACTTCCCCTGATCAGAGCTCTTCATGGATACACATTCTTCAATATACTTTCCTGCAGCCTTTTTACAAGTAAACACTCAAAATTGTGTAACAGAAGCTGGACCCAAAGGAATGAAGACCAGCTCAGTCTATACCCAGGAGGGTTAGTGATAGGTCATGTGACTCAATTAAGAAAACATTACTAACGGAAGAATTCAACTGTTAACGGGATAGTACATTCGCTTTCATTTTCATGGTGCAAGTTATAAATACAATTCCAATGAATACTTCTTGTAAATGAAGAATGTATGCTAGCCATATTCTATACCAGAAGGTTCTGAAACACAACCTATCACATCTGGACCTTATTCTGGGGATTGCATGAAGAAAAAGGTTTATCCTAAGTGTGTAAAGCATAGCTGCAGCATTGCAAAAGCAACATGCCTCTAGAAAATGCCAATGTAGCGATGTAAGCCCATCTCTTAAGGGCTCTTTCAGGGTGGGGTATTTGCCAGTTCATACCCTTGAACAATATGATAGGCAACTGGCTAGAAGATTACAAATTCTGCTCTCAGCCATCCCAAGGAAACATCTACAACTCAATAGGAACACAGGAAAAGAATATGCCTCCTTTCCTTGGGGTGGTCTGAGGCCTGCAAAATGAACTGAATTTTCTTCTACTTCAAATGATTACATACCTTGGGAACATTAAAATGGGTGCATGGAGAATCACCTTTTGGTGAAAATTAGTGCAGATGCAGAGCTTGCCGATCCCTTATTCATTTAAAGCAGTAATGCCTCAAAGAAACAGCCTTCACTGTGTGAAATTAAATTTCTTTTGAGCATGGACAGAACCAATTTTGGGTCACACACTCAAGACAGAGTATCGCTCAATCATGGCAGGTTATGAATAAGCTGGTCATGAAATCTTGAATTAAATAAAAATGACTTGTACAGCAATGGGAAAATGATGAAGCAATATCCAAATAGAAAAAGAAGAAACACCACTCGCACTTCGCGCTTGGTAAATGCAGCTCTACAATATGCTTGACAAAAGATTATGTTTTAGTATAGTTTGAGTTTAAAGTCCCATAGTCTTAAGTGGGCTTGTTCAATCCAGTTTGTTTTCTTATGCAAAAGACCAGCCAACACGCGTTTCGACACAATGGGCCTCATCACGAGTTGGGCGGTAACGCCGGCGCTATTGGCACCGGCGCTAATAGCCCTACCGCCAAACCCCCCGGCGCTATTAGCGGATACTGGATTGGCTGCAGTGAAAGTGATGTCTGCCTCAATAGCCCCTTTAAATGGCTTTCCACTACTGGATTGGCTGCAGTGAAAGTGATGTCTGAGTTTTTGTAGACTCCTATGGCTGCCAGATAGGTGGGACAGGTGTCTACTTGCACCCGAGTGTGCCAAATGTGCCACAAAAGATACAATGTCATCCAGGGTGCATGACTATTTGTCTGTCGTTCGCCCACAAGCACAATTTGGTCCATTTGCTCTGGTATTGGCACCTGGTAGGGTCTTTGTCAGTGGCCTGAATAATGCACAGGTTGACATCTGAAAAATCAAGTCGGCAATGGTGTTCTTGGTGTCGGTTGGGTGAAAGGGAATGAGGAACATGTTTGGAAGAATGGCCCAGGGCCACAGTGACTATGCTTCCAGGGAGAGCACGTCCGACCCTGCTTCCGGATGTCGAACATTGTGGTGGTGGTGTTGTCCGCGAAGATCCTCACCACCTTCCCCTGCAGTTGAGGCAGGAATGACATGAGGGCCCAGAAAACTGCCCAGAGCTCCAGGACGTTGATGTGAAGTTCTTTCTCCTGCGGGAGCCAGAGGACTCTGACGTGCGACTGCCTGGTGTGAGCCATCAACCATTCTAGGGAGGCGTTTGTGGTGCCCGTGGCCTGGTACGGTGGGAACTGAAAAGGAGCTCCCTGCATTAGATGGGGGCGGACTCTGACCATCGCAGGGCTTGACGGAACTCCTGGTTGAGGGTGATGTCGTCCGTCCAAGAGCCCTTAACCTGAAGCCACCGAGCAGCCAGGAACTCTTGAAGAGGTGTCATCTGAAGCCTGCAAAACGTGACAAGGTGGATGCAGGACATCATGCCCAACAGCGACTTAATGGTCAGCACTGTTGCAGATTGCGCCAACAACATGCCCTGTACCTTCCCCAGTATGGCCGACACACTCTCCTCCGAGGGTTTAGCCAGGCCTGCTACCATGTTGAGATGGGTGCCCAAGATCGGAGCATTCTACAATGGCTTCACACAGGACTTCGGATAGTTGATGGAGAATCCGAGTTTCGTCAGAAGGCAAATGGTCTCTGCAGTGTGCTGGACTGCCAGCAAACGGATGAGCAAGTCGTCCACATAAGGGCAGATGTGGATGCCCTTGAGTCGAAGATGTGCCGCTACTGGAGCCAGACACTTCATGAACACCCTTGGTGGCGATTTCAGGATGAAAGGCAGGGCCCTGAACTGTTATTGCTGTCCCTAGACCACAAATTGTAGGAACTTTCGATGCTTCGGGTGAATGGGGGCATGGAAGTAAGCGTCCTCCATGTCCAAGGTCGCCAGGAAATCCCCCTTCTTCCAGCTGGTTGAGCACGGGCTGCAGTGTGATCATCCTGAACTTCTGGAATTTCAAGTACTTGTTGAGGCGCCTTAAGTCTAGGACTGGCTGCCACCCTCCTGATTCTTTCCATACCAGAAAGTATCGGGAGTATACTCCAGAGCCCCAGAGGCGCTGGGGAACGGGCTCTGTCGTCCCCTTTCTTAACATGGCCTGAACCTCCTGCAGCAGTTGGGCCATGTGCAGTTCTTAATACGCTACAGGAGGAATGCGACACCTGTGTGGGAATTCCAAGGTGTGCCACTGATGAAGAACGCCCAGCAGCCATTTATCCATGGTGACAGTCCCTGTCGTCAAGGTTTGCTAGCCAGCCGCCCATTGGGGTGTGAAAGTCAGTGCCTGGTTGCACGGCCGGTTCAGGACTGCTTTGGCATCTGCATCCTGGCCTGTGGACGACGAAGACGCAGTCCTCCGCTGCCATAGGCCTGTGAACGGTTTCTGTAGGCCTCCTGAGCCGTGGAATGGGAGGGTTGACGACAGGGGGCTGTATACCCCTTGGAGGACCTGCCGGACTTCCCTCTTGAGGAAAGAAAAGGATGAAGACCTACTCTGTTGCAATGTCCCCATCGAGCGCGCCGTATGCGTATTTGTCTCAATTGTTCAGAGAGACTCATCCACAGTCTTGCCAAACAGATTGTCCCCATCATAGGGCATCTCTGCCACCTTGGAATGGACATCTGCCCTGAAGTTGGTGGCCTTCAGCCAGCCTTGGCGTCGGTGGGACACCACATTGCTCATCTGGCGGAACCCAGAACCTGCGATGTTCAGAGCCACCACAATGGCGTGATCCGAGGCCACCTCCCCTTCCTGGAACAGAGCCAGGGTCTCAGCCTTCTTGTCCTGCAACAGAAATGCCCAAAATGGGCCCAAGCTTATATCACAGCACCCTGTCGTAGCGGGAACAGATGGCCAGGTCCTTAACCGCCTTAATGGTGGAGGCTGCAGTGTAAATGATGCGCTTTCCCACATCATCAAGTTTCTTCCCCCGCTAGTCTGGAGGCACCATGGCCGAAGATGAAGGGTTCCACGAGCGCTTCCTGGTAGCGGCAGCCACCACAGAGTCCGGAAAAGGCTGTGATCTCAAGTACCTGGGGGCAGAGACCGGGACCCTGTACATTTTCTCTAGCCTCTCTCTCTTAGGAGCAGTGGTACTTGGTGTCTTCATCAGGGCCAAACCTTCGCAGACATCATCCAGCCTCAGCTGACATTCATGTTAATCCCTCTTGACATGACTGTCTTCTGTCTGGACTCCTGCCGATGGAAGAGAAACCCCCTCCTCCTTAGTCTCTTCAGGTACCAAATTGAAGAGGGCAGATGCCCTAGGGATCATGGCACGAAAGGAACAAACCTCAAATGGTGGAGAGGATCAGGCAGGCTTGTCGGCACCTAGCGGCTCCCTGTTTGCCAGAACATAGTCATCAGACTCGTCGGTATGAGTGGCAGTAGTGTCCGTATCCGTGCCGGTATCGGTGCGTGGTGGCTCTCCTCTCACACTGGGCTCAAAGGCTGGTGCGGCGTGGGCATCGGATAGCCTAAAGGATCACTTGGCTTATGCTTCAGCCTGAAAATTGCATTTCTCCTCTGCTTATGATTCAGCCTGGAAGGGCTTCTGGCAGGTGGCCTTGTAGGACGCTGGGTCGGGATAGTCACAGGAGTAGCAGGTAGCCTTTGTTTTATCTCTGATACCAAGGTGTGGAGGGTTATAAGAATGTCAGATGACATGTCCATGAGTGCTGGTTGAGGCGTAGGGGAGCAGATGGCAACGGCTCAGAGCTGAAGTATCTCCTTGAGGCTAGAAGGTGGCTCAGGCTCGCCCTGTGGAGAACCATCCATAGCCCTGGTACCACAGCCCCCTTTATGGTCCAAGTAGTAGTCCTTGGGCAAAAAGGTAGTCATCAGAGCTCATGTAGGGGTGCGCAGACCCCTTCGGAGAATCCTTTGGCACTGTTGGGGACATCCTCCCCAGCCCTGGGAGTTCTGTAGGTGGTAGCCACTCCGTGGTCTTACCGGAATCCTTTGGGAATGAGGTGACGATGGGGACCACCAGCTTCACAGGAGCATTTGCTAATGTCGTTGGCGCAGCCGCAGCAGGGCTGTAGAGGAAAGGCCACTCCTGGGGTTGCTGCCGTCTTGATCGTAGAGACCAGCGTAGTTGTCATGCACACTTTCCACGAAGTAGTGGTGGTCGATGACAGGATCGTCGAAGTGGATGCTGGTTATTTCGTCAATGGTTGTCAACGGAATGGACGTCCTGAAAGACAAAGCAGTCATTGACAAAGTCATCGTATTGGTCGACTATGGCATCAACGGAGGTGAGAGAAGCCACCCAAGGACTTCTCCTTTGTAGCCTTGTCCAAGGACAACTGAAGCGTCAAATGGGTCACAGACTTGGTCTTGGAAGGAGCACCCCTAACTGGCAGCCTCGCTGTGGACGTAGACTGAGATGGGGAAAGTTTCCTTCCTGAACTGGGTACCGCAGCCGCAGCGACCCCAGCAGGATCTGTAGCATGGTGCTTAACCTTCTTTTGAAACCCCAGGGAAGGGGTGCCCTGAAAGAACCTCAACCTCTTCTCAGAGGGAGCACACTCATGGAACTGGCCGGGCCTGGATGATGCATGGCCGTGCCTTGGAGGCCACGTCAGAGGCCTTGCCCAACTTAAGCCACGCAAATCTTGCATCCTTCCTCATGGTGGTCTGAATGTAGATAATACAAGCACTTGAGGTGCTGATCCTTGACAGAGATCCATAGTTCACATCTCGCGCATATCTTGAAGAGACTTTTCTTCTCTTCGGACATCATAGACGGCGCAAAGTAGGCCCAAGACTGGGCCTCTGAACTTGAAGAACGAACTGGGGATAAAGTAGATCTTCACCGACAACGGATCCCCCGTACATCTACGATCGACAGAGGAACAAGATAAAAAATAACTAACAAATGTATCCGAAAAACTCCAAAATGGCAAAAAATAAACTCAAAGAGCAAGATGAGAGGACTCCCAACACTGAAATGTGCGGTAAAAATCTGAAGATGGCCATTATGGGTGGAGCTTAGGGAGTCTGTCTTTGGATGGGCACAGTATGACCCAAAGGACAGTGATTGGTCTAGAGAAGAAATGCAATTTTCAGGCTAAAGTGAAACTGCTTTTCTTTTTACAGAGGATTCCCAGGTTGATGACAGGGAATATTCACAAGCATGTGTATCCATTTCAGACCCCATGCTGGAGAAAGGCATTTGCTTGAAGATGATCCCAGCTGATCTGGCATGCATCCCCCAGGGAGTTGTGAGCCTGCTCGGACACGTACTGGGGGCACTTGAAGTTGAGTGATGCAAAGGGGTCGACCTGCGTGAACCCCCACTGCTGAAAATGTGAGAGAGATACTGGCTTGGCAGTTTTCACTCGTAAGTGTTCCTGCTCAGCCTGTCCACTTTCGAGTTGCTGTCTCCTGTTTATTTGTTGTTTATTTATTTAGTATGGCGCACAAAACCCAGAGGTAACAGGGCGCAACAGAGAATAGGAAGGTAGGATTACATAAAAACTTGGTTACAGGATAAGGCACGCATAAGGCACATAGGATAAGGCACACATGAATAGGAGGCATAGCCTTACATTGCGTGGACTGTACATATATACATATAGTTAAATAATTGCTTACATATTTACATATTTAATGCTGTACATAGAAGCAGTCAGGTTTGAGCAAGGGCATGTGAGATGGCTTAGTCGTGGGGATCATTGGACCGTAGCCAGGTGAGGGTGTTTCGCCTGAAACCATAGGAGGTCTGGTCTGTCCTAATGTTGAGTAGGAGGGCGTTCCAGTGTTGGGCTGCCAAGACAGGGAAGCTACTCCCACCAGTTTTCTTTTGTCTGAATTTGGGTACCTGCATGCAGAAGGAGTTAATCGATCTGGTGGGGCGGGTGGAGTTTTTTTTTGCTATTCTGGCTGCAAGATAGGGAGGGGCTTCATTGTTTAAGCATTTGAAGGTGAGTGATGCCGTTTTGAGAGAGATGCGGTCGGAGATTTTGATCCATTTGTGTTCTCTCCTTCTATTGGAGATGTGCTCCTTGGAGGGTAGTTATTTTGTAATGTCTGTAGTTTGTTGGTTATGCATTTGTTGGCTCCTACGTACATGACATTACAATAGTCGAGTCTGGAAAGTATTAGGGCGATGGTGATGCAGCTAGCTTGGGTGAGGAAGGCTCTGCTTGCTCTGATTAGCTTGCATGTATAGGTGGTGGAGGATGCTAGTGAGTTGACTTGTTTTTTTAGTGACATGGTTGCGTGTAGGTGAAAGCCTAGCATTTTCACTGTTTTGGCCACTGTGATGGTGTTGCCATCAATGTTGAAGGCTTTATAGTTGGAGCTGAGTTTTTTAAATATTTTTGTTGGATCCGAGAAGCAGGATTTCGGTTTTCTCACCATTCAGGCATAGGCCGTGTGTGGCCATCCATGCCTGAATGATGATATATTTTGTTTATCAAGGCCGTATCTGAATCGAAGTTGCCCGAAAGGGGTATGAGGATCTGGGTGTCATCTGCATAATTCATATATGAGACACCCAGTCTGTCCAACTTGTCAAATAGGGGCTTGGTAAAGATGTTGTAGAGGGTGGGGGAGACGCAGGAGCCCTGGGGTACCCCGCAGGTTATTTTAATGGGGTCTGCTGAGGCTAGAGTGGAGAAGACTCTCATGGTTCGATTGTCCAAAAATGATTGGATCCAGGCTATGGCCCCTTTTGAAAAGTGGGCAGCTGAGGCCAGATGTTCGCACAGGACTGCATGATCCACCAGGTCGAACGCTGCCGACAGATCGAGGAGGAGTAGCATGGCGGTGTTCCCTTTGTCGTTAATCTCGTTGATCTGATTTTTAAGATCGATTAGGGCTGTCTCAGTAACGTGCTGTGGTCTGAAGCCCGATTGACGGACGCCTAGTAGTTTGTGAGTTTCAAGATATTGCGGAATTTGCAGGTATGCTACTCTGTCTATTATCTTTAACAAGAACGGCACCGTGGTGATGGGCCTGTAGTCGGTGGGAATGGCAGGGTCTAGGGTTTGCTTCTTGAGGAGAGGCAGGACCCAAGATTCTTTGCGGTTGCTTGGTATGGTGTTGGAGGAGAAGGATGCGTTGATCAGTATGGTTATAAAAGGGGCTAGGTCCCTAGCCGCATCCTTGATTATCTGGGAGGGCAGTTGTCGCCTTTGCAGTTTGATGGTTTGAGTGAGGCTATGATTCTTTCTGTATCTGGGATGGATATTTTGGTGAACCTGAAGAGATTTGGGACTGGTGGGTTAGTTGCTTTGATAAGGTTGCTGGGAGGTGTTTCGTTTGTAGCGAGGGAGTTTTTTTTGTGTGCAATTTTGGTTTGGAGAGTTTTGATTTTGTTAGTTAGGGCGTTTTGGATGCTGGTGCACCGTGCTTTGTCCTTAATTATGTTGTCTGGTGGGGGTATGGGGGATTCTAGTTCCCTTAGTATGGCAAATAGTTCCCTGGTGTTGGAGCTAGATTTTTCGATTCTTTCATTGAAGAGATTCTTTTTAGTGAGTAATATTTATTTTTTGTATTTGGCCGCAAAGAGTTTAAGTTGTGATTTACTCTCTACTGTGGGGCAATTGCGCCATTGAGTTTCTAGTTTCCTTTTGCGCAATCCAAGTTCTTTCAGATGGGGGGTGAACCAAGCGTTTAGGTGGGCTTGTTGTTTGCTCTTTTGTAGTTTAAGAGGGGCAATGATGTCTAGTCCTTGCTTTATGGCATTGTTGTAGTTTTCTACTAGACTCTCTGGATTTAGGTTGTCAGGAAGAGCATTGAGGGTTGGCAGTAGTAATGGTAGGAGGTTGTCAGGGGTTATATTTTTTTTGGCTCTAGTAGGCAGTGGTGGTGCCATGATTTTTTCTTTGATGACCTTTGTTGAGTGATAATGTGAAGTCAATAAGGTGATGGTCTGTCCAGTGTTGGGGAGAGGTTTTGGTGGTGAGGCTGTGTTAGGGAGAATTCTCTGTAAAGGCTAATTTCCCAAACCTAGTGAGTCCCCCAGCAGCTTTGCTGGATTTTTTGGGGTTTATTTTTTCTCCTGCTAAGAGTGAGACTCTTTCTCCCACTCTTAGACATGATTTGAGGTGTTCCTTTGACTTTGAATGTGTTTTATGGGCTATGGGGTCCTTTAACCATAGGGCTTCATGTGTTTTTGGTATGTGGGTTACACAGCACCCTCCGTGCCGTAACCCAGGGGTGTCGTAGCGACCCCCAAACATAGATTCCATACCCTGGGACTGACTACTGTCTCCCAGGGCATGTAAAGTCACCATTGGCTTTACTAGACCCAAATTATGAACAGAAACCAGTACAAACCATCATATTGTGGACGTACTGGTCGGGGCAATTCGATTGCCCTGGGGTCTGTTGTTCGAGGGGGCACGTCTCCATCCCCCCTGATCGAGTTTTGGCTGGTGGCAGTGGATACTACTTTTTATATCCGACCGCGAATATATCTCTATGGGATTTTCCCATTGTTCGAGGCTACCAACTTTAATTATTTAATTCCTATAGCCTCGAACATACCGCCGGTTTATTTATTTAATATTAATTCACCGGTTGGTATTTTTTGCCAGAACTCTATTCTAAAATGGTGTTTGTGTTCTCTTCTGTGACTCCAACCCAAGTCGAGCCCTTTGTTCCACTTTTTGGCGGGCTTCTCCACAGAAACCTCCAAAGGTGGTGCCACTCTGTCTGGGTACCACAGGGGGTGTGGGAGGGGGTTTAGGCACCCTGGACTGAGTTACCTTAGTAACTCAAGTCGCACTCTTGTGTGATTGGCCCAAGCGGTGAGCCGGCCGGCTCACCACTTAGCATGTTTGATTGACAGCTAGGCTGAATGAATGGGGGTTTGCTGCATAAAAGCAGGGCTTTGGGGAATGGAACTTCAGAAGTCGCCACAGGACCTAAAGAATCCGAAGAGGGAGAAGCTGAGCTGACCTGCAACGACACCACCGGTGGAGCCCTGCTGAACCGTCTCACCACTTTTCCCGACGACAGAGGAGATCTCTAGTCCGCAGAGTCTTCTTCCTTTGACTGGTGGGGATAACCAATTTGCCCGTCTTTTCGCCTTCCCGGATCATCTCGTGGCCGCCTTGCCCGTGCCAGGCACCCCGGCAACCGGAATGCCACGGTTTACCACTACCGCGAAGAGAAGGGTAGTACCTTTTAACCGGAGAACTCCGCGGCTGGTTTCTTCCCTGGCAGTGCAACGACCTTCATCTTTCCTCCACGGCGAGACCTCTTCTTCCTCTGGACGAAACACCGACTTGCACCTGCTGAATGAATAGGGGTTTGCTGCCAGGAACAATTGCCCCCGCTGGAGCTTCCTTCACACTTAAGGTACTGCGTCCCGCCTGGCTTCCCTTGCGACAGATTGTTCGGGGTGACAGTAAAGCCTCGACTTTCTAACCTGGGCTGGCCTGGGACAACCTAGCTAACGTTTCCTGACTTTAATTTCATCCTTTTTGCACAAACTATCTACAAGACTCTTTGGGCATAACCCCACTGTGTGAACCTGGACCCCTTCTGCTTGCTCTCTCTAAGAGTGATATGCAAATCGATATTTCCCATCTGTGAAAGGTACAGTGAGCAAAAAGCAGATGGCTGCGAACTCTCAATGTGGTTAACCACTGGACAGGTTATCATGCCTTGTTCTTCAGAGAGAGGGGCGCCTGCTACCTTTGTTCAATTCTTTGAAGGAACTTGGGGTTGGTCACCCTAGGTTACCTGGGGCAACCAGACGTGGACTCCCTGCTCACTGTGCTTAGAGAGGCTCAGCTTCACCTCACTGATGATGCCCAACAAGGCTGAAACACGTGTATGGGGTTGCTGGTGGTACTCTTGTTCAGAGAGGAATTGCCATAGCATTTTGGTGCTGGACTGCCCATGTGGGCGGGACAAAGACTGATATGCAAATGGATATTTCCCATCTGTGAAAGGTACAGTGAGCAAAAAGCAGAAGGCTGCGAACTCTCAATGTGGTTAACAACCACTGAACAGGTTATCATGCCTTGTTCTTCAGAGAGAGGGGCGCCTGCTACCTTTGTTGAATTACTCTCTAAGAGTGGGCCTTGCAATTGACTTCCTTGCTCTCCAGTAGAACTCTGCCTATCCTGCCTTACTGTGGTTCTTTGAAAAAGTATTGAAACTTGTGTGCTTCTTTAACTCTGCCTTTTTCCCTCCCTTTCCCTACAACTTATTAGAGTGTCATCTTATGTTAAGCGCTCACCTCTGTCTGAAAATAAGTGGTGTTTCTCACTAAGACTTGTCTAATAAGTGAATAGGGTTGTATATATATGATAGTGACTGTGTGTTGAATTTACTCACCTCGTTTTTGCTAGTGTAAATTACAAGTGTGTTTTTAAATAAATAATTATATACTTTTACACCAAAGCTCTGGTTAGTGTTTGTTTGTACTACTGTGTCTCTGTACCTATTGTGTATACTCTGCATACTGCCTAACTCTTCTTGAGGGAAGTCTGACTGCTCAGCCACAGCTACCAAGTGAATCTGTGTGGTACAGACTGCTACCAAGTGGGTTTACTGCCAAACATCTGTAGTCTTAAATCTTTTGCAGTGGTCCCTAAGGGAACTGCACAGGTTTCTGCTTAACACTGGTGTACAGCGGTGGGATTTGTATTGAGTATACATTTTAGTGTGCTTAGGGATACCTTAGTGCAACTTACCACAAAGCTTAGCACTAAAAGAAGTATTTTCTAAAACCTGTCAACTATGGAAAGTTATAGTCAAGAGTCCCTTGCTACAAAAACTGCTGATTGTTTAAGAGTTCTCTGTAAGCATAAGAATCTCCTGACTAAAGGCAAGAAAATTGAGCTAATAGAAAGGTTGTTAGAAAACCGAAGTCTGGATGGTGGTTCAGAGGAACCTACCACTCCAGTAACTGTAGATAACAGCAATGATATTGATATGAATGTTAGTATTGATAGTGAAGAGCAGTATGGGGTGCGAGGACAAGTACTCAGCCTCAGTGGTCACTATATGTGCAGGTGCCATTTTAGGTACCTCTGGCCACGAGCTGCCTGCCGCGTGACTGGCAGCCATTTTGGGTGCTTGCTGCAGTGCCTCAGGAACGCACGGGAAAACTGGGTTCAGCACAGTGCCCCTTGAACTTGTCCTCGGTGAGAAATCTTTATTAGAGCCAGCCTCAGAAGCCTTTCAGGGAGGATGAGATCATTTAGCATGGCAGTTATGGGCCTTGCTCATGCTACCGATTGGCATCCCCTATGGCCGAGGCTTGGTACAAGGGGCCTGAGTACCCCTCACACCACGGTATGATAATAGAGCTTTTGTGCCCCTCGGCGCTATGTCCTGTAATGCCCCAAGGCCCCAGTGCGCCGGTTGCTGTTTTAACCTCCAGTCGAAGAGCTGAAGAGACTCCCGGGAAGGAGTCACCCGGCTCAGGTGCTTTATTGAACAAATGGGACTCAACTTACCCGGAGGCTTGGCTTTTCCGACAAAGTCCTTGATGTGTTGCGGCAGTGACCTACCGAATATTTCACGCCACCACGAAAGCCTGCTCTTTAGGGTCCTCAGCGTCGGCGCACTGCAGGCCATGCGTGTGTCCCACTGGCCATCTAGTCCTAGGCACTCTAGGCAAAATGCATTACAATTTGACACCAGAAAGGAGTGGTTGTATGAGGCACAGCAAATAAACCCTCCTGCGAACCGACACACACCAGGCAGGTGAGGATCCAGATGCTGGTAAGTAAATGAATGAAGATAAAAAGGCAGGGAAGCTACTGTAAAGCGTAAAAAAACTCAGCTGTCTCTGGAAGGTCTGTTCCCATCCGTGTGGAAAAATGGACTGATGTGAGCTGGCAGATGGCGGGGCTAGTAGGCATACTCATGCCCACAGCCACACCTCTGTGCACTAACATACATTTAAAGGGGAAGCACATTATTTTGGGTTTCGGTACCGTCCTAGCAACGCCCATACAGGATGGAGGAAAGGGGACAAGACGTTGGAGTAATGATATTTAGGTTCAGCCCCAAGTGTAGCATTGGTGAATGATACCCTCCAAATCATAGATAAGGGTGACTCATGCCTCCTCGTCGTCCTTGACCTGTCGGCCGGCTGTATTCGACACAGTCGACCACTGCATCCTTCTCTACCTCCTTGCTGACAGGATGGGATTCTCTAGCACTGTCCTGAATTGGTTTACCTCCTACCTCTCAAGCAGTCACCAGGCTGTTCAACTGAACTTGTTGTATTCTAATCAACTCAAAGTCTCCTGCTGAGCCCCAAAAGCCTCTACCCTCTCACCAATCATGTTTAGCCTTTACATGGAGCTTTTGGGCAGTCTCCTCTAAGATCCCAATATAGTCATCCGCCAATGCGCAGACAATCCTCAGTTGCACATGAGAGTAAATAGCATTCCAGACATCATTTGTCTCCACAATTACATAGCAATCATCCAGTCCTGTATGTCAACAGCCTACCTCAAACTAAACCCATCAAAGACCGAATTCATCCTCAACAGTCTGGCCACTAAATAACAACTGGTTCAAAAATGGCTCAATGATATGCGCCGGGAAGGATTTGATCCACAAATCGCAAGACTCAGCAAAATCCTTAGACTTCACCAATGACAGCAGCCTTTGCTTCGAGAAACAAATAGCCAGGCTCACAATCTCTAACCTTTGAAATATCAAACCCTTCATCCCGCTGCAGGACTTCCAGACCGGAGTGCAAGCTATTGAGGAAAATGCTCTCTTAACAGGGCTTCCAGCTGCTCACTTTGCTCCCCTGAATGCAGACCAACACGCTGTAGCATATCTTATTACAGGAGCACGGAAATTTGACCGAATCACTGCCATCCTATGTGAACTACATTGGCTTCCACTACAAGCCAGGATACTGTTCAAGACTGCATGTATAATCTATATAGAAGTCACGAAAAGCACACCAGCGTACCTGGCAGCTAAGCTCCATGTATCTGGAGGCACATGCTTCCCTCATGCAGCAAATCAACCAAAGGGCTTGAAACACAACACGTCTGCGAAGAGAGGACCTGCAAACACTCCTCCTCTTGTCATGTCCCCACCCTCTGGAACTCTATTGCGGTATCGGCTTGTCCTTTCTAAAGGCACTAAATCTGGCCACACAGGGCCTCAGGACCCTTTTAGGGTCAACTCTGTTGATATGCTCCTTTTCCTTGGGCAGATGAGGTGGGTAAAACACAGGTAGATTTATTTCATGAGTTGGATCCATTCTGATACCACCTTCAGCAGAAAAGCTTGTCTTATTCACAAAGTAACATTTTCCTTTGATAAAAGACAGAGCCTGCCACTTGCTCACTCTCCTGGACGATGTTATGGTTGCTAGCAAAATCGTTTTAAGCATCAACATGTGTAAAGGACAAGAATGCAGAGGCTCAAAGAGAAACCATAAGAAAGTTGAGCATCACATTTAAATCCCAAAAGGACAGTGTTAAGGAACATTTTTCTAAAGGCAACTTTCCCTCTATTTGTGGACCCCCAAACATTTTGCTTTTGTTTCAACATCCTGGTCTGACTTTTGTCAGGGGAGTACACATTTATGCCACATGTATCTACCCCCATTTTGCATTGTACTGAAGTGAATGCCACTATACCGGTGTCTATGACCTCTGAAAATGTGACCCCCAATGCTACCACCGCAAATACTGCGCTGCCACATTCATCTACCCCCATTTTGCATTGTACTGAAGTGAATGCCACTGTACCTGTGTCTTTGACCTCTGAAAATGTGACTCCCAATGCTACCACTGCAAATACTGCGCTGCCACATTCATCTACCCCCATATTGCATTGTACTGAAGTGAATGCCACTGTACCCGTGTCTTTGACCTCTGAAAATGTGACTCCCAATGCTACCACTGCAAATACTGTGCTGCCACATTTATCTACCCCCATTTTGCATTGTACTGAAGTGAATGCCACTTTACCTGTGTTATGAGCTCTGAAAATGCGACTCCCAAAGCTACCATAGCAAATACTGCGCTGCCACATTTATCTACCCCCATTTTGCATTGTACTGAAGTGAATGCCACTGTACCTGTGTCTTTGACCTCTGAAAATGTGACCCCCAATGCTACCACTGCAAATACTGCGCTTCCACATTTATCTACCCCCATTTTGCATTGTGCTGAAGTGAATGCCACTGTACCTGTGTCTATTTTCTTTAAAGTATTTATTGGCATTTATTTTTGATTAAACATACAGTATTTAAACACACAGTGTTACAGTCTTATCGCTGTAGAGCGTCCTTTGTTTCTTAACTGACAACATATAAACAGTGAATAACAACAGTGCTTGTCTTCTGGCTGCTTTGTGGTTGTGTTGCTTCCTTTTTTTTCTTAGCTGGTGGGATGTTGTAGGGTTTGGAGCTGTTGGTCTCGGGAGGTCCCTGTAGGGGTTGTGCTCCGTGCCTTATCCGTGCTGCGTCATGCTTGTGCTGAGTGGTATGCGTGTGGTCAGGGGGGGTTTGTGATCTGTCGAGAAGAGCATGTCTCTTATTAGGGCTTCCCATGATTCAAACGTAGCGTTTATGTCCCCCTCTTCTCTAGTGATCCCTGTGTTCCAGGCGCTTGTTTCCACACCTGACCATCTCTCCACCTCTTTGATTCAGGTTTCATATCTCAGACCCCCGGGCGATTTCCACGCCATCGCAATCGCTCTCTTTGAAAGGATGCACGCCATGTCCATCAGTTTTACGATGTGTTTATGTTTGCTCAATCTGGGGTATGTGCCTAATAGGCATTCTTTCGGGGTCCATTCGTACCTGTTCACTCCCACTTTCCTGCAGGTTTGTTCAATTTTGGTCCAGAAGCCTAGCACCTTGCGGCAGGTCCAAAACATGTGGATCATGTCCGCTTCATCGCTACAACACCAGGGGCATTGTGATCAGGTTTGTTTGTTGAAGCTAGCTACTCTGTGTGGGGTCATGTAAGTCCTGTATAGGACATTCAACTTTATCAGTCTGAACCTGGCGTTTCTGGACACCTCTTTGGGGTAGACTAGTACCGTTTCCCATTAATTCTTGGTTACGTTGGTTCCCAAGTCCTTCTCCGATTTTTCTTTCAGCGATGTGCTGCGGGGATTGGGTCTGTCCATTATCTGGCTGGATAATCTGGATACTGGTTTCCAGCCGTCGCTTAGGTTATAGATTTCTTGTAGCAGGGGGTTCGGTGTTGGTTCCTCGGGCCATATGCTCCATTTCTTTTTTGCGGTGTGTTTGACTAGTTGGTACCATAGGAATGTCCTTTCGCCAGTCCCTCCTGTGCGTGCAGCGATTTGAAGTCCCTGAAAGTTCCATCGTTGTTACTCACCGAGTCGGAAGGTGTGCGTGACCCCAACCTGGATCGAGATGTAGGATGAGCCGTAGACGTCTCCAGAAACCCAGGTCCCCTGATTTCAAAGAATCAGGCTTCCTCTTAGAGAGGGGCTCTTTTTCACGATGTACCACTCTGCTATTTATGTAAGAACAGACAGAGCAGTCTATAATGCAAAAGAGCGGGATTGAGCGCACCGCCAGATCAATGCTGCAAGAGATACAGAAAGGTTTGAGTATTATGCCTAACTTGTGTTTTAAATTATTACTATTTAACACAATAGAACTGCCGGTACCTGAGGTAGGGTATGTGAGTAGATCTGAGAGGGAATCCTGTACCAGTTTCAATAAGGAAAACAAAATCCAAATGGTGGATGACAACGACAGGATAAAATAATAAAGTGGGAAGGTTAGTATAGGGAGGACAACCCGAACGGCACAAGGGACGTACTAGGGCCGGGTTGGTGCATGTCCTGGAAAGCGTTCGTAAATGCACTTCAGTAGAAAAGACAAACAGTCTCCCAAGATGCGACCACAGTTAATCAGGTAGTTGGAGAAAAGGCAATCCTTGATATGCAGAACTGGTAGGATGGGACTTATACTTCCAAATGGATGATTCAGATAGAACAGGAAGAAAAGGATCAACCAAGATACAATTTATGCTATTAGCGAAATTCCCAAGCATCGGCCTGAAGCAGATCTCAGCAGGTCTTAATCGTAGAGCCGGAACTCAGATGGAAAGCAGAGGCACTCGTGCAAGTGTAAGTTGTATGAGAGCTGGAGTCCAGTTTTGAGTGGAAGTGAAGCGCCGCAGAGCCAGTAGAACTGAAGGTTGAGCGGGGAGGCTCCTGCGGTTTTACGGCAGTAAAGGAAAACTGCACGTGAATAGAAAAGGCCGTGGCAACAAGTCTGTAGGGTAATCCAGAAAACAGAAACAGAGTACAAGGCAATGGTCTGGTAACGAGAAATCAAAGTCAATAAGATTCACAGAGGGCATTCCGAGTAAGGCAAACAGTGCCAGAGGCGGGCTACGAAAAGGCACATAGTAACGTCCAAATAGCAGCAACTAAGTTCCATCGGCTGAAGGCTTTAAGGAACAAGGGGGCGTGGCTTCTGTGTAAGCGAAGCACGTCCAATCAGCTGACTAGCACGTTTACGTGACCTGAACAGTTTCCAAGGCAACTTGTAACAATGCCAAAGCGGATTCCACGGTCGGGAAGTTCTTGGTAAGAAACCCTTTGCTGCCGTAGTGTAACCATCGTTGAACATGTCCCCCCCAGGTGTACAGTCCCACCTTTTCCCAGCACCTCATTGCAGGTAAATCGGTGAGGGCTTTGCACACATCTGCCAGTATAGGGATTTCAGGTGAATACAGTTGGTGCAGTAGAAGCATCAAGCTGGTCTTGTTCCACACTTGTCTGCCTAGCTTTACTATCATGGGGATGTTTGAGGGTTCCATCAATCGGTTCTACAATATTTCTTTAGGGTATGTCGGGGCAGTCAGTTGCAGTAATTCTGTTTCTGCTGTTGGTTCATCTGACAGTCACCTCGTTACGTGGCTGAGTTGTGCCGCTAAGTAGTACTTCTGGAGGTCTGTTAGTTGTATTCCTCCTCCTTTGTGCGATAGTGTCAGTATGTGCAGGGGTAGTTTATGTCAGGAAGCTCCCCACAACAATTCTCTGATTCAGGGTTTCTAGTCTCCTGAAAAAGGGTGGCCCTATGTAGTAGCAGATATTTATGAAGTAGTACAGGAATCTCGGGAGTATTATCATTTTAGTAATAGCTGCTCTGCCCATCATTGGGAGTGGTAGCTTGGACCAGAACTTTATGTAGTTGCGTAGTCCTCTCATCACAGCTTCCGTATTGCATTTGTGTGTGAGCTTTGGCGTGTGTTTTATGTTGACCCCCAGATAACGAAACATTTCCAGCTGCCACTTGATTCCCACCTCGGGTAGGTCTGTCCCCTTTACCCCTCTGAGCCCGGCCAGTGGAAATGCACAGGATTTCTGTTTACTAAATTGTATTCCTGAGTAGCATGCATAATTGTCCAATATGTTTAATGCGACCGGGGCATTTGTTTGCGGGTCTCTCAGGTATAGTAGGACGTCGTCGGCGTATAGTGAGATTATGTTGTATTTCCTGTCCACCCTTATCCCTGTGTCGAAGAACTGCTTCCTGAAGCAGATGGCCATCGGTTCCAGTCCCAGGATATATAGCATCGGCGATAGCGGACAACCTTGCCTTGTGCCTCTCTGTATTGCCCAGGCCTTCGACACCGTGCTCCCAGTCTTCACCCTTGCTATGGGGGTATTGTATATCACTTTGACCAATCTCACCAAGCTTTCTCCAAACCCGAATTCCCTCAGGACTTCGATTAGCCACTCCCATAATATAGAGTCAAACGCATCAATGGCATCCAGTGATAGCACTGCCATTTCTTCTCTGTTCTCTTGTGTTTGTGCCATGACGTGTTGGAGTCTCCGTAGATTAGCTGTAGTGTTGCGACCTGGTATGAATCCATTTTGGTCTTCGTGGATCAGGGACCTCACCACCCTGGCTAGTCTCTTGGCTAATATGGTGGTTAAGATCTTGCTGTCGTAATTTAGCATCGCCATTGGGCGGTATGAGTCACAGTCACTTGCGGGTTTGTTTGGTTTAAGCATTGGGATTATAAGCATTTCTCTCATGCTTCCTGGTAGTGTTCCTGTCTCGTACGCTTCCAGAAATACTTCATGCAGTATCGGGGTTAAGGTTGTTTCATAGGCTTTGTAGAACTCCGGCGGGAGGCTGTCGCTCCCCGGGGTCTTGCACGTGGCAAGTGACCTGATTGCTTCTGCTACATCTTCTGTGGTGATCTCCTCTTCCAACGCCTCTCTCTGCTCACTGGTTAGTTTAGAGAGTCTTATTTCTTCTAGTGTGGTCTTGATGTCCTCCTTTGGCACTTGTGTGTTGTGGGCATAGAGCTCTGAATAGAACTCAGCGAAAATGTTGTTAATCGCTGATTGCGTCTTATTTGTTACCCCATTTTTGTCTTTGATCTCATTCGGGAGGTGTCTTGGGTGTTCTCGTTTGCACAGCCAGGCCAGCAACCTGCCTGGTTTATCGGCTTCCTTGTGCGCTCTCGTGGTGCGTGTCGTGAAGTCAAATTTAGATAGTCTCTCCCAAGCCAGTTGGCAGTTGTTTCTGATTTCTTTCAGTTTTCTCTCATCCTCTGGTGTTTTGAGTGTTGGTTTCTAGTTGTCTTATCTCCTCTTCATTGTCCTCCAATTCTCCTGCTCCCGCTATTGTTTCCCCTAGCGTCACCACTTTCATGGCCTCCCATAGTGCGCTCCATCTGTCTACTGTGCCCTTGTTTATGCTTACGTATGCCTCTAGTTTATCCCCAAGGTTTTCTCTGAACGCTTGATCGGTGAGTGCTTCTGTGGGCATTCGCCACATCGGGATCGGGGGTCTGGGGCCTCTGATCTTCCATTTCATGAGTAAGGGAGAGTGGTCTGAGATCGACCTGCCTAGGTAAAATGCAGATTCTGCTTGCGTCAATTGTTCTCTGACGAAGAACAGATAATCTATTCTGGTGTGTAGGTTGTGTGGGGATGAGTAGTAAGAGTAGCATCTTTCCGTGGGGTGTAGTTCCCTCCAGACATCAGCTAGGCCTAGGTATTCCATCGTAGTGTTCAGCGTCTGTGAAGTTGCATTTCTTAGATGTTGTGGTGGGTCAGACCTGTCGATGGTTCCATCTTTAACACAGTTGAAGTCCCCCCCTATATAAAGGTTCCTTCTCTGTGGTGCAATATTTTGGCGCACAGTTGTTTGAGGTGCGTGGTTATGCCGTGGTAGGGGAAGTAGGAGTTCACTAAGCATATTTTGGTGTTTTCGATTATACCCCACATTATTAAGTACCTGCCCTCCTTCTCTGCTTCCGTTCCCAGCAATTGGAATGGTACCTCTGGGTTCACCGATGTGTATGGTCCGCTTGCATATTTGGAGTAGGGCGCACCTCGCCCAGGCCCCCCACAATATTCAGTTAGTTTGGCCGCGGCTTCCGCTGTGAGGTGGGTCTCTTGGAGCATTGCGATCAATACTTTCTTTCTTCGTAAGAAGGATTGGATTCTGTTTCTCCTTAAATATGACCCCACCCCCCTCAGATTCCATGTCATTACCTTGAGTTGTGCTGCCATTATCAAGTTTTGGGGGTTCGCTTGGTTCGGCCCCAGCTAGGACCTCGGGGTGGCTGCCGCCTCCCGTACACAGTTCCCAACTCTGGTCGTCCCTCGTTTTTGGCTCGGAGCCTGATGGTGTTCATGTCCTTTATCCCGCTATTTATCTGCAGCCGGAAGACAGTGTAACAGACAAGACAAAAAACCTCACTAGAACTGTTGCACTCAGCGACTGTTTCCTCTGAAGCACTCGGGCGCTGTCTGGTAACATCCCGGGTTTCGAGGTTCTGCTGGCAACAGGCCTGCACTGGTTTGGTCGTGGGTTAGTGCTGTGAGCTCGTTTGGGGAGGTTGAGCGAGTTCCGTAGCCATTCTACTGTCTCATGTCGTTGTGGCGATCTTGGCATTTCAGTGTGGCGCTCTTACTTCGGGGTTGTGGTGGAAGGAGTGGTTGCAGGCCTTTTTGAGTTCCGCAGTTTCAGCCCGAGCTTCCTGGGAGGTTGCCTCTTTCCCTTCTGCTAGGTTATTGTGCTCTAGCCACATGGTGGCGGCAGCCGGTGTTTCCAAAAATATTGCACAACCTTTATAGATCACCTTCATTCTGGATGGATATAGTAACATGTACTTAAGGTGTAGTTTAGGTTCAGTTGTCTGCGCCTAGCCTTATTTGGGACAAACAAATTTCTCGCCCTTTGCACCGTAGGTGTATAGTCGGGGTAAATGGTGATCTTGGAGTTAGCGCGTTCGATCACTTCTCCCTCTCTAGAGTATTTTAATATAGTTTTCCTGTCTTGGAAATTGAGGATCTTTGCGATTATTGGGCGCGGGTATGAGCCCGGTGGTGATTTCTTTTAGAGGGATTTGTGTGCCCTTTTCACGGAAAAACCTTGCGTTAGTTTTCCAGCTCCGATTTCTTGGATTAAGGTTTCTATGTAAGCTGTCGGGTTCAGTCCTTCTGTGCCTTCGGGTACTCCGAGTATCCTTATGTTACTGCGCCTGGCGCGCCCTTCTGCCTCTTCAGATCTTGCTTCCAGCGTGACCACTTTCCTTTCCAGTTCTGCCATTCGGGCTTTTAGGCCTACTGTGTCTTCTGTTGTTTACTTGAGGGTCACTTCTGTGTTAGTGACTCTCTCTGCAAGATTGCGGGCGTCATGACGCATGAGCTGCATATAGGACTTCACTGCGTTGATTTTTGTGTCTATAAATGTTCTTAGTGCGGCTATGTCTTCTAGTACTTTGTTATCTCTGCCGTCCCCGTCCGTTGTTTTCTGGTGTTCGGCTTCAGGGGTTGGTGTCTGTGTCAGGGCGTGGGGTTTGGTTTGGACAAACGTATCCATTGTGGCTGACTTCCCTTTGCTTCTGGAGGAGGACATTGTGGTACTGCGTTGTGTCCGTAGTGTGTCTTGTGCAATAGTTTGGCTTCCGTGATTTTTGCCTTGCTTTTTGGTTTCAGTGCAATCTTTGGCCTTTTATGAGCTCTTTACGTTGTTCGTGGTGGTTGCGATTCCAGCGCTTCTCTTGCTGCCCTATATTCGGTGTGTTGACAGTTGCGCGGTGGGACTGCCGGTTGAGTTCGGTTCAGCCTTTGGGGGCTTTTTCTATCACTGCGCTCTTTGCATTTTTACAGTGTATGTGCACCTTTGTGCCGAGTCTCCCCGCTTCTTTATCTCCCTTGCGCAGTGTGCTGTTCGACTTGTGTGTTAGAGGTGGTGGGGGACGCTTCATTGGCCCTCTAGAATAGCCAAGGATAAGCAATGTTCACCTTCTACCCGCTGCTTGCTGCTCTTTGGAGGAAGCCTCCGTTATGTGCTTCTCTCTGGTCGATTCGTGAGAACCACTAAACCTTCGTTGTTACCCGCCCTTTGCAACTATCTTCATTCTATGTAGGGGGAGTCTTGGGTTTATTATGCCTCCCAGGGTCCTCGGCACCCTTCAATGTTTTGCTCTTTTTACTGCTGCGTGATACCCAGTGCTTCCTCAGTTCTGTGGTCACTCTGGGTTTTGCTGATGGTTCGTGCTGTGTACTGCGGGCTTATGATGTGCAGTCCCCGCGCCCGTCTTTGTCCGAGAGGAGCCTTTGTCACAGTGTTTATTTAGGGCGTGCTTTAGCCTCCTGCCGACGCAGCCTTTTGCTTTCACTTTTACCCCCCACCCCGGGTCTGGTACTTAGTCACTAACTTCTTAGCCTGTGTGCGCCTCACATCGGCTGGGGGCTGCTGTGGGTACCCAACCCCTTTGCCTCTGTGCTCGTTGTTAAGTTTGTGTCCCCCGTGCCACTCGGCCGGGCCGCGGGTTCTGGGGTCCCCCGTACGGCACACCCTGAGTGTATTTTCTCTTGCAGCGTCTCAAGCTGCTGTTGTGCGTTCGGCTGTTCTCCTCTGGTGTTGTCTAGGGGGTCCACCCCGTTCGCCGTGTCTCCTCTGCTGATGCCTTCGGAGCGTTCCATTCGCTTTTGGGGGGGTGGTGGGCCCCTCCGCCTGCTCTGTGCGGGTCTGTGATACGCGCCCTAGTCGCTGCCTTCTGGCATTATTTTGCTGTTCGCTCTTACTCAGGCTTCGGTCCGGGAGTATCTGCATATCCCGCCTTCGTTGCACAATGCTCCCAGGGGCCGTCTTGCACTTGTTGGTTCAGTGTTCGCAGCGTTTGGTTGCCCTTTGCCCAGCTTTGTCTGCTCACTCGGTCCCCTCCGATATCTTGGCTCGTCCGGGAGGGGCTTGTTTGAGCCACGATTTTCAGTGCTTCTTCTCTGGTTGAGGCAACCTCTGCGATCCAGCCGTTGAGGAAATGCCCTGGCTCTTCTCTGGTGTAGCTTATCCGTTATTTCATGCAGTATTTCCGCCTTTAAAGGATCTTTCTTCAGTATACTGGCTGGAGCTCGTTGTCACTGTGACCTCACTCCATGCATGCCAGGCCATGCCCGCTACTGTACCTGTGTCTATGACCTCTGAAAATATGACTCCCAATGCTACCACTGCAAATACTGCACTGCCACATTTATCTACCCCCATTTTGCATTGTACAGAAGTGAATGCGACTGTACCTGTGTCTATGACCTCTGAAAATGTGACCCCCCCAATGCTAACACTGCAAATTCTGCGCTGCCACATTTATATAACCCCATTTTCCATTGTACTGAAGTGAATGCCACTGTACCTGTGTCTATGACCTCTGAAAATGTGACCCCCGATGCTACCACAGCAAATTCTGTGCTGCCACATTTATCTGCCACCATTTTGCATTGTACTGAAGTAAATGCCACTGTACCCGAACCTAATCTTAATGTGCCCTGGTTAATGCCCGCTCTATCAACGCAGACGCATTAGACATCCACAACCTCATCACCACCTCGACCTCCTCATGGTTACTGAAACGTGGCTGCATGAAGCTTCAGGCCTTGCATTATCCACTGCACTCCCACCTGGCTAGTCCGTCACCAGACAAGACCACCCATCCAAAGGTGGCGGCGTAGCTCTTATAGCTAAAGACTCCCTCTCCATCAGGAAGATTGACAAAAACATGAGCAACAGTAATTACCTCCAACTGAAACTCAACCTCTCACATCACTGCACTATCGCAATCCACCTGGTTTACCACCCACCAGGTTCCATAGGTGATTTTCCAGGCCTCCCTCACTCACCTCCTTGCAGACAACCTAAAGAAACCTTCCAAAGTCATCCTACTTGGCAACCTCAACCTAGGCCTTAATGACACTAAAGACCCAGTGGCTAATCGCTTAACTCAGCCCTCGAGACCTTAGGATTTAGCAACACCATCACGGGCCTCACTCCTACTCTAGGCAGGACATTGGACTGGATTGCTCAACACAACTGCCCATCCTCATCACTGGCAATACCCCCAGCCCCTGGTCTGACCACCATATGATCACATTTGGCATTCCCACCACCAGAACTACCACTCACTCCTGCACCCCCTTACCTCCAGCTCTCGCAAGAAGCTCCTGCTAACTTACTAAAGAAAGGATACTTCCATTCCTCCAGGGCCCAACTTTCAGACCACTATTCTCCACTGACCCAGAGGCCCTCGTCCTATCCTATGACATTGCAATCAAATCAGCAGTCAAATCCATTGCCCAGCTCAAGCCCCACAAAGCCAAACCCACCAGCCAGTCTAATGCCTGGTTTACTCCAGATCGCATCGAGCTCCGCACGAAAAAAACAGGCCACTCTAACACGCTGGCAAACCTCCCACTCTGATGTAGACAAACCTGACTTTAACTCCTGCTCAAAAGAGTACAAAAAAGCAATTACTTGCGCCAAAGCTAACTCCTTCGAATCCTGAATCTCTGATGCCAAATACAACACGAAACACATTTTCTCTATCTTCAGAGAACTAGAGACCCCCACGCCCGGCCCCCAGAACTTCACTAAAGACAAGGTGTGGTGTGATGAAATCCAAACAGCCATGCGCAACAAGCTGAGCTCGCTCCAAACTAAAATCCAAACTACCCAACACTTGCTTACTAATACCCCAATCCCCATCCCTGTACCCTCCCCGGACACCTCCCCTCATTCATGCAAGGCTATACAGGAACAGGATATGATCAACCTGATAAAAACATAAAGCCATCCAACTGTAAAGGTGACTCGTGCCCTGCCGCAATTATCAAGGACAGTGCCGACACTCTCGCTCCATTCCTGTCAGCCTCCGTCAAAGCCTCCTTTGCCACAGGGAAAGTCCCTCCTGCCTCAAGGAAGCTTGGTCTGCCACCTCTTAAAAAAAAAAAAAAAAACACCCTCGACTCCACATCTCCTAACTACAGGCCCATCAACACCATCCCATTCTTACTCAAAATATTGGACAAAGCAGCTTACCTGCAGGTGCAACAATTCATCGAAGAGAACAATCTCCAAGGGCTGCGCCAATCCGGCTACCGCCTTAGGCACAGGACAGAAACCGCCCAATTAGACCTAAAAAACAGATGGACGATGCCAGAGACCTAAACCAGCCCTTCTCCTGTTACTTGACCTCTGTGCAGCATTTGACTTGGTTGACCATAATGTCCTATGCCACCACCTCACCTCCACAGCCAAATTCTATTCCGACGCCACTGCTTGGATCACCTCCTTCTTGCAAGGTAGGACCATGCAAGTGTTCTCTGACTTAGCAGCCGCCTCAACCAGTATCATGCTATGTGGGGTGCCTTGAGGCTCCTGCCTCTACAACATCTTTACACGCCCCCTCTTCCTCATCCACGACACCCTGGGTATCTCCTACACCAACTACACGGATGATACCCAGATCCTCCTCACTCTCACAGGCAACTATGACACAGACTCCACAACACTCATCAACATCTATAACACCATCCAGTCATGGATGGCAGCCGACTAAGCCTCAGCTCTGACAAGACAGAGCTCCTCCTAGTGGGATACACGGACGCACATAAAATCTTGTTAACGGGAGGGACAGCCCAAAAGACCGCAGGACTATGGGCCGGACAAACTAGAGATACAAGGGGGTTGTCCTGTCATCTAAACTTGAGGGTTTACTTTATGATTTCTCTAAACACAATGTTATTTTGTCATGCTTCACACAGTCAGACTTATTCTGTGTGTAATAGAGCTTAGGTGACTTGATAGTCAGACACTAATATTGAGCAGAGTCAGCATTTTATTATCTCGCTGTTAAATTGCTTCTTTAAGTATACATACTTCTATATCACATTTTTGTTTTCTTATTTCTGCAATTTTTAGGTATATTTTTTAAGAGAAACATCATCAAAACCTTCGTTAAATTCTTTTTTACACATTTGTGCAGTGAAAATTGTGAAAACACCATCACCTCTTGTGACTGGTGTTATAACAAATAATTATTGCATCTTTAATCTGCAACTAGGTTCAAACAGGATGAGTTACATTGCCAGGCAAGAGGGTAACCTAACACGTGGTCTACGTCTGGATGTCAATCCAACAGTTCATATGTGTGTATGGGGACAATAGGGGCACTGTTAGTGAGTTGTCCCGAGACGTTTTGACGGGATGCCTTCTTCTTGGGCCTGGAGTAGGTCTCCCTGTAGGAGGGGCAAAAATAGGTGGGGGGCTCTATTAGTGCCAATTTCTGTCAGAAAAAGCTGTACAGGACATAATAAACACGCCATAATAGTGGCACACCTTTAAAAGTTAAAAACAGGGCAGGCTACAGACTGACCTTGAATGAATTACGTGTTGTATCCTTGATTTGTAGTTTCCATGTATCCAGCTGTGGACGTTATCATAGTCAGGAAAGTTCAAAAGTATGGATGCTATGAGGTAAAAGGATGTATGCATGCTGTATGCATCTACGTGCATCACATGGCAGGTTGTACAATTCATGATAACAAAAGTGGCTGTCAAGACAAAGACTTAGCTTATTTTGCAGGCATGCTTGAATGACTTGTCTTTTAGCCGTCTGTTCTAATGGCCCTCATGGTTGCGCCACTGTCAAAAATGATTTGCTGGTTTCGCTGCCTGCATGTAATAAGAGGAGATCAGCGAAGGTAATCCGCTGCTAAAGGGTGGCGGTTGGGCTAAGGGAAAGGAAGTCAGAGGTGGGTTTACCTTGGAATGGCTGGATGTAAGCGTAGGTTAAAGCTGGCTGTTCGCGGTGTATAATCCAAGTGCGGCTTCACTGGTGTTTGGTTAAGGATGCCGAGCTGTGTAGGATCAGCAGCACTGGGCGTGAGTGCGAGAGACTAGTGGCTTTACACTGCACACGCTCTAAAAGATTGTGTAAAGTGACCTGGGTTAGGCCTATAGAGTTCTGAGGGAAAAATTAAGCTGACTGTCATGTACGCTGAGGGACTATGTGGCATGAAGGTAGTATAAATTAACACGGGAGGAGTCAAATAGTCACGTGTTCTGATGCCGGAAACTGGAACTCCATAATGTCATAGTGTGATGCTTAATAGTGAGGCTGGGCAGGCTGATCTCAGATGAAGCCCACATTAGGACTACGTGGCATGAACGTAGTAAAAATTAGAAATAAATGATTAACGCTGGTGATGTAAATCAGTCCCGTTTTAGGTTTCCAGAATTTGGAAGACCGTAATGTCATGTAGTGTGATACTCAACAAGGAGGATGGGCTGCTGGGCTGATCTAAGGTGGAGATTAGTGGTTGAGGGTAAGTGCAAATGTCCCAGGCTAATAGAAGCTGCATGGTGTGTGTGGTCTTAGTTTGGCTGATAAATACTGTGTGTAATAGTGGGTCAGAAGTTGTAGGACTGCTGTATCTGCTGCAGAAGAGTACTGGTTCACTCCTGTATTGGAAGGGACAAAGTTCGTCTTTTAACCATATGGTCCATTGGATTCTGCTTCGTTGAGCCCCTTGGAAAGTTTTCAGCTTAAAAATCCACCATGCCTCCCTATGATTTAGTGTATTAGAGGCATTGGTGGTATTGGTGACTGAATCAACTACCCATCAGAGAATGGCATCTGGGCCATGTTGCTTTTCCATGAAATGTTACACCAGGGGGGCTGTTATGGATTTACATCTGATCCGTGATCTGTGTTCCCCTATTCTTTTGTGGACTTGTCTTGTTGTTTGCCCTACATAGCGTAGGCCGCAGGGGCATTCTATTATGTATATCACATATACACATCACACATAAGTTGGCTGTCCTGCAATTTGTAAAATGTCTTAATTGCCATTCTTTGTTGTCAATCCAGAATGAGTTCATTTTTTTGGTTAAACGGCACGCCATACGTGTACCGCATGGGTGGTGCCCCCGGATTTCACCCATGTTCCAAATAGTAGATCTGAGTTTTGCTGTCTATTCTAGCATGGGTTAGTATGTCCTTTAGATTTCTTGATCTTTTGAGGACCATCCTAGGAGTTTTCTGTTCTCGTAAACTTAGTTGGATCAGATGCCAGATATTTTTGAGTATCCCTTTTAGTTTTGTTATATTGGGTCCAAATGTGGATACAAAGGTCAAGATGTCCTCGCTATCCGCAACTGGGTTCTTGGGCGTTAGTAAGCTCTCTCGTGGTTTGAATCTGGCTCTTTTAATTGTATTTTTGATGAGCTTTTTAGGGTATCCCCTGACAAGCAGTTTATTCTGTAAGGTTTTGGCATTCTTGTTATATTGGTCCAGTTCTGTACAGTTCCTTCTCAGGTGTAGGAATTGGGCATATGGAAGATTGTCGCAGAGGCTTTTAGGATGGTGACTACTGTAGGGCAGAAGACTCTGCTCAATATTAGCACTTAAAAATCCTGACACTCAGTTTAGCCATTTCACCATTGACTCCATCAGGATCCTAGTATCTGACACAGTGAAAACTCTGTGAGTCTATCTGGACTCTAGCCTATCCATGACTAGGCAAGTTAATGCAATCGCCTCCTCAGCAGCGTATCATGTTAAACTCATAAACGCATCTAGGCCATTCCTCTCCAAAGAGAGCTGCACCAACATAGCCAGAGCTATCAACGGCTCAAGGCTGGACTACCACAATGTACTCTTAGGGACATCCACTACAAACCTCAAAAAATTGCAAGTCATCCAGAACAGTGCTCTTCGTGCAGCCCAAGGCACCTCCAAAAGAGAACACATCACTGCTGCCAGAAAACTAGCCCACTGGCTCACAATAAAATAATGGGTTATATTCAAAGCCCTAACACTTACCCATAAGGGCATCCACCTCTCTGCAGCTGCCTACCTATCACAAAGAATCCACCCCTCTACCTCAACGAGGCCAACAAGAACACCATACTCAAATATGCTAACAGTGCCCATGGTAAAAAGAGTGAGAGCAGGTGGCGCTAGCTTCCCATACCTAGCATCCTTACTTTGGAATGCACTACCACCAACTCTTCGAGTTGAAGAATCAATTGTAGCATTCCGCAAGGCCATGATAACCATGCTATTTGCATGATTAACACCACACTCACCTCTCGTGAGTACTTACTGCATTTCCTGTTAACATGCTATGTGTATGCATAACCTATGATCAATTATGTATAAATGTACAACATGTATATGCCTAACCCACTTGTACCCTCCCTGTAACTAAGTTTCCCCTCAAGTAACAGCGCCACGATGCCCATGGGCTGTTTGTGCGCCATACAAATGTAAACAAATACAATAAATATTACAGTCTTCAGCTGCCCTCCCCTGGGCTATTGCTCATTGTTACGGGGAAAATGATGCATTCTTCAGGCTGTCACTACTGAGAAACGTTGTTTCTCTTAGTCTTTCAACTTTGTTGCCTCTTTTGATAACATTTTATCATTGTGCAAAGTACATTACTGTACTGCGCAATGGTGTCCTTGTGTTTTCTGGCCCTTGACACCCACTAAGGATTTTTTGGTGACTGGACAATGTGCCTAGGAATGGACTGGTGGCAGCAGAAGCTTTTTATTCTATTTGTATAACTTTTTACTGTGCCCTACTGTGCTTACCACGTTTGGCTCATGACTGTGGCTAGTGTCCATCGTGGCAGTGCCACAAGGTCTTTTGTCTATTCCTTTGGCTGTTTTGTTCGTTGGCCTCCCCCTAGTCTTTTTGACCCGGGACTTCCTTATTTGGGCATGAAGTTGCCCACGAAAGCCATTTTTTGTCACAGACTAATGTATGTCATGTGTGTGGGTACCCAAGAAGTGGGTTGGGACAGTCTGGTTCCAATCCACACAACCAGTGGCAGGATGTCTGGGGTGCACAAGAATATGAGAGCCAAAGTGGTCCCTGATTGGACCACTGCTGACGTGCATGAGTATGGAAGATCTCCTCATTGGCTGGCTGGGGCGAGCACTCACCGGACTTGTGGATATGAGAAGGGGTCCCGAATGCATACCCAGAGATCGGCAACACGTCTGAATTGACCTGTAGACAGAGCCAAGTATCCAGAAGAGTCAAGCAGATCCAATAACTATCCGGAACCGTGCTGAAGAAGGTTGGCAACCTGAGCCCGCTGTTGTCCCAGTAGAGTTGTGCTTTGCGCTTGATCTCAGAAGACCTACGAAGGTGCTTCGAACCTTGGGAGTAGTGAGAATAATCACGCTTGATGCCTCCTGGTTGCGCTGCAAAAGAGCTAGTTCAGAAGTGTTCTGGGGCCATCTAGTAAACTGTACAGCTTGAACCTTGGCACCTGTGCAGTAGCTTCATCGCATCAAGTTTTTCCTCCAAACTTTGGAGAATCCTAACTTGCACTGCAAAGCACCTTTTCACTGAATTTCCTTCTCCCAGCAGCTTTGGGCCACGAGAATGGTGCGTCAGATCGCAAGAGTTGGGTGACCCTGCGTCACTGTGTGACGTGACAGTCACTGAAGGCGTTTTTTCCTGCGTTCCTTCTTGTGCCCGAGACCAGCTGCAGTGGTGCTTTCTTTGTTTTTTAACCGAGACGAGAGAAACAGCTCCTGCTGGAAGCCAGACTTGCATCTGCACCCGCAGCGCCGGTGCACTTTGAAGCCAAACCAAGGGTAGCAAATCGAACCTCTGACAATCCCTCCAGATCTGCCAAGTTTGGACAAAAATCAAGCTTAGGGCGGTGAGTACTGAAACCACTTACTGGTAGCTCTTTGTTCATCCATTGTATTTTAAGCACAGAGGTCCGATCCCCTGTGGTTCTCTCCTTAGGTTGGGTAGCCTACGCTTCCTAAAACCCTACGAAAGTTGGGAATAGGTTTGTTCATCACAGCAGATCCTCCCCCGACTCTTGGCAAGAGTTTTCACCCTTCACAATCCTGTCCATAACTTGCCCAGCTCCTTAGAAAGGTACTTTGTGACTTTTACACACAACCAAGCGCTTTTACACGGTCATTGAACATTGAGCACAAGGCTGCAACCATCGTAGGCTTGGACTTATAAAGTTAGGTTTTTCCATTCCTGAAGATGGTATATGCTAAAAAGATTGTCTGACCTTTTCCCCTTACAGGTATTGGTGGAGTTTAGAACTTTAATGCCTTGACTCCAGTGACTGTATATATTTTACATAGCGTGTTGCTTGAGTGTTGTTTCTACTGTTGCTTTTCATTGTTCACTTGTGTTTATTCTTGGGCCTAATAAATTGTATATTTTCATATACTTCTCTCTAATGGTAATTCTTGGTGTTTCACTGTGTGTGCTCATCAAAGACCTCTGATCACCCCACTACTCCTGAAACGTAGCCTCGACTGCTCTCCAAGCTACCGTGAATTGGTCTGGCTATCTTCACAGAAGTGTTCCCTGTTCACTGACAAGGGGGGCCTCCTAAACTTCTGTTCACCAAAGCAGAGTTTAGAAAATCCATTCTAAGAGGCACTACAAATTGTTTTGGTGGGAACATGTTCACAAGCCTCTTGAGAAACTGGATCACAGTTGGGATCCCAAAGTAAGAGCCTGGTCCTGGTGTCCTTTTGAACAATGAAAATCACTGCAAGGTATCCCTTAACCATTCCAATCTGAAGCCACCACCTGGTGAGCGACAAATGAAATAGAGGTCATGCAAGCAAGGGGATTCAGATTCCGCTCTACACACCAAGTGCAAAGTTTCTTGAAACAGTTGTAAATCACCTGAGCTGCTGGTTTTCGGGCAAAGAGGAGAACCTCCATGCCCTGTTCCAATAAGTCCCATTCCTTATTTCTTAGGCTCTCAACGGTCAGACATGGAGGCTCAGGGTGCTCAGATTGTTGCGCAGAACTTGCCTTCAATTGGGAAAGAAGTTGGGGTTTCATCTGGAAACATTTAGGAGGACAGATCGTCATGTTGAAGCAATCTAGGTTCAATGCCCTCCAAGCCCAGTTCAGGGCAACTAAGGTAATCGTAGTCCTGAATCTCCACAACTGTTATGCTCACCTGGTCTCTGCAGCACGGTTGCAGCCCTCCCAGGGGTGAGGTCGCTCGGGTCCAACTTTGCCCTCTGCGCTTATGTGGTGACTGGTGGTAATAGGTGATGCTGCTCGGGACTGCTCCCGTTGATTAGTTTTGGTGAGCACTCCATCCTGCTGCTTCTGGCAGGGGCTCTTGTATGATCTGGACAGAGTTCCTTCACTGGTCCCTTGCAAGTGGTAGCCCAGTCCTGCTGCGACTAAGCCACTATACTTCAGGTAAGTGTTCCTGTTTGCCTTTGTCTTTCCTTGTCTGTTTTTGATGTAGTGTAAAGTTTGTTGTCTTGTATTGCTGTCTGTTCCACTTTTGATGTTTGCTCTTTTGCTTTCTTCCCTTGCAGATGATGTTGCCGGCCCGGCAGAAGCTGCAGAGCTCGAGACGGCAGCCGGAGGGAATGAGGAACGAAGCTGAAGCGGTACAGTAGCTGGTAAATTGTTAACTAGGGGGCACGCGGGGTTCAAATGCAGCACGGCCCTAGGACAGATGTTCTAACCTGGTCTTCTTCCTTCTTCACAGGGTCTGAGTTTGTGGATGCGGAGTGCAGTGCTGCGGCATCGGGATAAAGATCACTAGATGTCAGGAGATGAGCCTGCAGATGAAGCACCGGTTTCCTGGAGGTGAGTATGCAGGAGAACGCCTGGTTTCAAAGGTAAGTAAACTGGTCCAAGCGGCGGTGAGCGTCACGTTGCATGCAAGTGCACATTAACGCGAAGCACCGGCCTTAAGGATGGAGCAGCTTATATAGCTGAGCTTCTGAAGCCACGCCCACCAGATTCTGCCTACCTGCCACACCCGATGAGTTAGCACATGAGGAGTTTCTCTGGAATAAAGGCTTTCAGCTCCTGGAAAGTTCTTGTAAAATAAAAGAACTCCTGCACTGAAATAAAGTGTTCCTGCTCACATCTCTATATGAGCCTGGCACCAAAGGCACCAGGACTGAGTCCAGCCAGGACCCCTATGTTTATGGGTCCCAAAAGGACATAAGTGAGTCAAGTGACCCATTGCTCTCAACACTAGATGGTGTGGTTTTTGTGGTCTGGGGCCTGTGGCCATGACAACAACCTAAGAACTTATGGGATGACGGGAATTGGTAGATGTGCACAAAGGAGCTCAAAATACCAGTCCACCCAGAATGCATCCTGTAGTGTCCATCTCTGAGGCAATTCCTTGGATAAGAACAGCTCACATTGCCTCTTGACACAGGAGGTGAAAAGGTCCACTTCAGGAGTTCCTCAAAAATATAGGATTTCCTCAAGAACCACCGTGTACATGTGAGAGGTCAGAAATATGAGGTGAACAACATGGTTTTCCAAATGCCATTTCATTAACTCAAAAATTTGGATAAATGCCTCACTATCCCTACCCTGGCGGGATTTCCCTGTCTAAAATAAACTAACAAAAGGGTCCTGTCGCTCACACTTGTTCAGATACCAACTCAAAAAGGTAATATATGGAAGTTCCAAAGCAACAAATATAACAGTTAAGTTCACATCATGATAACTGTTTCTCCTTATAATCTGGGTGAATTCCCCGTCCCCAGATTTAAGCAGGATTTTGTTAATTAGTTCTAAAAGGATAAGGATATCCTGTCTCATAACCAAAGTTCCACTTCAGTTCTATTTTCAAATAAAAAGAGCTTCTACTAAAAAAGCCTACTGCGAATACTTACCTCTAAGTTACAAAATAGTGTGGGATAATGTTCACAAGAAAAGAAAGAAGTGTTCACCAAATGATAAATCAGGATGGTAGGGCCAGAGTCTCCTTTCTCCACGTTTTTAGCACGGGACAAGGCGGGACTCATGAGCACAGAACACTCCTGGGCCTCGTCAGCACGGGGTTACAGTTCCTTTCAATGATAACCGGTCCTTCTGGGGCCAAGTCTCTCTTACACCAAAGTCTCTTGCCTTCGAAGGACTGATGACCATAAACAACAAACAAAAAGTGTCTTCAAATAATTAGTCACGTTAGGCGATTACTCTTTGCCTTTGAACCCCTCAACCAGGCTTCAATCCTTCTCAGTGTTCTCCTCCCTCAGTCGGGTTCACTACAGCCTTTCACTCAAAACATAACATTTCTCAATGTCTTTTTAAACAACTATTCACTGTGGGCATCCCTCAGCCGGGTTCACACTTGTCGCCACAATGTTCACAGGTATTTCACCATTTACCCCCAATTCACAGGCATCCCTCCGTCGGGTTCACATAGCCATTCTAACAGTTCAAGATTTTCTCATCTCATCAGGCAGCGGGGGTTCCCTTCCCCTAGCTTTTTCTTGGCATCCCTCCGCCCGGTTCACACTTGCCAATTTCACAGTTCACTCAGTTTTCCTCAATGTGTCAAAGATTTTCGAGTGTACGGGGGGTTTTGCTCGACCCGTGTAGGACCACTTTCACACTTCACGCCGGCCTCTCCTAAGGCCTCTTGGTTCTCCTAGTTTCAATAAACTAGCACCAAAAAGGCTCCAGTCAGAGTCCTTCAAATGAGCGCCCCTGCAGCGCCAGACCACTCTGCCTTTGGATCTTTACTGGGGTTTCTTTAAAGTTCAAATACATACGTTCTCTGTTCAAACAATGTTACTGCCTGCAACCTTGGGCCCAGCACAGTTCGGTTTACTATCGGTGTTCTCTGACTCACCGGCTGTGCTGACCCGTTTGAGTTTCTTGTCTCGGGAGGAGTTAAGGACAGCACCACGACGGCAAGGCCTCTTCCCCGCTTTATCTATCAGCACGGGAGGGCCCCATGTGCTGTTGACACCTGTCACACCACATGCCAGCTAAACTTCCCGGTTTTATGATTTCCCTTTCGGAGGCCTTGCGGGTCTGAGTTGAAAAGAGCAAGGCCAATTCCTTCCCTGTCGTCCCTCCAGGTCTCACCACCTTTCTCCTCTGTTTGAAATGCCGGTCCAGAAGAGTTGCTTCCTCGTGCGTTTGGCCTTGCTCATAGTGTGCTCTCGTGTTCCGCCTTTTATTCCAGTGGGAAAGGGAATGGGCCTCAGACGTGCATAGTTATTGTCAATTGCCTGACTCTGTCTGACCCTTGTGTTGGGACAGGTCAGGTCAACTGCTCTGGTGTTAGTCCGTTGTGTGTCACGGCGTAGGAAAGTGTTCGTGTTGGAAAGGCGCAGGCGAAGAATGATGGCAGAGGTTAAGATTCATTCTAAACCTTCCAGTCATTAGCGCTTGTTTCGCCTTAGTCCCCTGATTGGGATGGGTATGCCCAGACGTGAGTCCTGTTGGGCCTAGAGACCCAAGTTACCCCTCACTGAGGAGGCCCAACAAGGCTGAAACATGTTTGGGGATGCTTGGGGTCTCGTGCAGAAGGGATGTGACCTAGCAGTTTGGGCTTGACTTCCCCTTTGGGGGTGGAAGCAAGTCTGATTTGCATATGGTCTTTCCCCTTTCTGTAATGGCTCGGCAGGCGAAAAATAATGGTCTGGATGGTTGCCCGGAGCAATGCCAGAGGTTATAATTAATTCTAAACCTTCCAGCCATTACCTCTTGTTTTGCTTTAGCCACTCCTTCTGAATACCTTGTATCAGAAGGGCAGCCTTCCAGCCACTCATTTCCATATTTTATCATTAACAAAATGCTGATAAGGATTCTCTCTTACTTTCACCCTTCTTTGGCTTTGGCGATGTGGGTTTAAGTCATTTCCCCTTATGAATTATTTTACATATGGGAAATAGTCTTTACCAACACTGACATTCTCAATTGCCTTCATTTAGCTTGGCCAATACTGGTTCTTTATAAATTGCCTTGGTATTAATTTAGTTGGCTTCGGCAATAGTGGTTTGTTTATTTATTTATTTGTAATGCACGCCAGATCCAAGGGTATCAGGGTGCAAGAGATGCAAGAACATGTACAGCTTAGGTTTCAAGGTTACACAGCAATATACAATAATACAAGTGGGGATAAAACAATCACAAAATATACAATTAAAGGTTGGTACATAAAATAATGAGGAAAGACACTATACAGCAAGAACATAATTTAAGAAGGTAATCTGAGGTCTATTTACAGTGAGGGTGTAGTAGAAGACAGGGACATTAGAGGTTGTTTTTGAGCCAATTGATAAGATTCTGTCTGAAGTTCAAGTATGATTGGTCGGCTCTCAGGGAGGGAGGTAGGGAGTTCCAAAGCAGTGATACTTTAACTGGGAAGCTGATTGCCCAGACTGTAGATAGTTTGAACCTTGGTACAGTCAGACAGTTTGTGTTGGCTGTTCTAGTAGGCTTGCTATATTTTTTTCTCTTGAATCTCTCAGTGAGGTAGCGGGGTACGCAACTGTTCAGGCATTTGTAAGTAAGTGAGGCAGTTTTCAGTCAGATTTTGTCACTGGTAGATAGCAGTTATTCTTCCTTCTTTACTTCTGATATATGCTCCTTCCTTGCTATACTCAGGGATACTCTAAGGGCATTATTCTGGAGTGTCTGTATTCTCCTGACAATGTACTTGTTTGTACCAATGTACAAGGAGTTACAGTAGTCCAGTTTGGACAGGATTAAGGCTCTGGCCAGGATAATGCAACTATTTTGGATAAGAATGATTTACCAGCTCTTCTTAATTTGTATGTATATGCAGTGGCAGAGGCCATGGAGTTCACTTGTTTAGCAAAGGTGAGGGTGGAATCAATGTAAAAGTCTAAAGTTTTTACCTCTTTGGAAACTTTAATAGAATAAACATTGTAGTCAAAGGAGGTGTATGTATTTAGGGCCAAGCTTATTGAGGTTGGATGTAGTGCCCAAGATCAAGCTAATGAGCTCAGTTTTGTCATCATTCAGCCATAGACCGTGGCCAGCCATCCATGCCTGGATGATGAGGTAGACTGTTTACCAAGGCCAAATCCTTGTCGTAATCCCCAGTAAGTGTTAAGAGAATCTGGGTATCATCAGCATAGTTGGTGTTGGTGATACCAAGATGGTCCAGATCATCGAAAAGGGGCTTGGTAAATATGTTGTACATTGTGGGTTAGACACAGGAGCCCTGAGGCACTCCACAGGTGATAGGGATGGGATCTGCCATTGCTGAAGGTGAGAAGACTCATGGTCCTATTGCTCTAAAAGGATTGTATCCAAGCTATGGCCTCCTGAGAGAAATGCGCTGCTGAATCCAGGTGGTTAAATAAGATCTTGTGGTACACCAAGTCGAACGTAGCCGAGAGGTCAAGAAGGAGAAGTAGGGCTGATTTCCCCTTGTCCCTAAGCTCATCAATTTGGGCCTTGAGATCAATTTGCACCGTTTTGGTGCCATGCTGAGGCCTAAAACCTGATTGGCGAACACCTAGGAGCTGGTTGTGCTCCAGATACTTCTGAATTTGGAGGTAGGCCACCTTGTCTAAAATTTCCAGTAGAAATGGCACTGTGGTTATGGGCCTGTAGTGAGTTGGTATGGTTGGATCTAAACTCGATTTCTTAAGGAGGGGGAGCACCCGAGACTCTTTAAGATCACTTGGGATGGTGCTCGAGGAGAATGAGGCGTTGATTAACCTTGATATGAAAGGGGCTAAGTCTCTTGCAGCATCCTTAATTATTTGGGATGGGCATTTATCACCCGGGCAATTTGAAGGTTTGAGGGAAAGGATGACTTTTTCAACCTCGATAACAGAAATTTTAGAAAAATTAAAGCGGAGTGGAGGATTGTGAGAAGACATGGGGGTGTTATCTGGTGAGGTCATATTGGTTAGAGTAGCTTTTTTCTTTGCAATCTTGTCCTGAAGGTGGTGAATTTGTTGGCTAGAGCTTGCTGAATATTGGAGCACCAAGTGTTGTCCTTCACACAATTGTCTTGCACTGGGATCGGGGTTTCTAGTTTTTTTAATATTACAAATAATTCCTTCGTACTCAAGTTGGCTTGCAATATTCTATTATTGTAGGTTTCTTGTTTGGCCAAGAGTATTAATGAGGTTGGTTCCATTTTCAACAGAGGGTAATAACCTCCAAGACACTTCACACTTTCTTTTTTGCATTCTCAAGGTTTTCAAGTATGGTGTGAACCAAGAGTTGAGGTGGATTTTGGGCTTGCTTTTTCTCATTCATTGAGGGGCAATGGAGTCTAGAGCAGTAGTCATAATTTTGTTGTATTCATTAACTAGCATGTTAGGATCTGTAATGAGTTTAGGGTAGGTACAATTAGGGGTAGAAGTTTATCTGCAGTGATATTGTTTTTGTTCCTTGTTAAGGTAGGAGGAGCAGATAGGATATTTTTGGTAGTGGGCCTTTTAGTTACTAGTATGAATGATAATAGGTGGTAGTCTGTCCATATCCGAGGGGTTATGGCCGTAATCAAGGCACTGCAGTTGTAATCTGTCACCCAATCGAGTGTTCTCCCCTTGTCATGTGTGGGTAGATTCACTCTTTGGGTGAGGCCAAATTCAGAGAGAATATTAGCAATGACAGTTGCTTGTTGGTCTTTAGGGTTGTTAAAACTCAGGTTAAGATCCCCTAAAAGTAGTACTTGGAGGAGTTTTTTAGTTTGTCAGAGAGAATAGTGGAGATATACTCCTCAAATGAACCGATGGGTCCTGGAGGCCTGTAAATGAGGTGGATGTTAAGTGTTTGAGAGTTGTCGATGGGTCATTTGGCAGTAAGGGATTCACATGATTTAAGGTCTGGGGAGGGGGCTAGTCTCATGGATAGGTTAGATTTCGCAATGAGAGCTATACCACCTCCTCAAGCCTTGCATCTGTCCGCTCTAAGGATCATGTATTCAGCAGGAACTGCTAGCATAAGGGCAGGACCTGCTGCAGCATGAAGCCACGCTTCCGTGATGGCGAGTAAGTCGTAATTTACTGCCAGAATAAGGTTAGATAGCACCATGGCATGTGCGACTAAGGACCTGGCCTTTATTAAAGCCCCCTTGAGGTTTGGGACGAGGAGACCTATCAAAGGGTAGGTGCAATTAGTAGCTCCAGCATCCTGTGATGCGATATAGGGTTTAATCTGTTGAATTTATTTGCGAATAGACCTATGCGTTGTGGGAGAGGGGGCGGTAAAAGGAATAGCCTTTTTGGTGGTAGTAGTTTGTCTGCTATGTCGGCTTTTTCTCTTAAGGCATGCGTGTCAGTTCACCTCCCTGCCTCCAGGTCCTCTGCTTCTGTTTCCTGCAAGGCTCGACAACCTTTTCTTCACGGCATCCCGCTGCCCAGGTCTGTCAATTGTAGGGCTCTTTTGGCTGCCACAGCTCTCCGGTGCTCGCCTGCCACCGGCGCTTGATTGACAATGGGGAGAAACTGTGGTGCGCTTTCTGCTGCGTGTAATCTGCAGCTGCGATCTGCAAGGGAAGAACTCTCTCCCAACGCTTCCCACAGCACAACCTCTGCAGTTTTGGTCTCTAGAGTGACCCTCCCAGGACCGGCATCCTTTTTACACCCTATGGCCACAGATGTTTTCCATCAGGATCAGAACACTTTTCTCCTGGATCGAAGGAAGACCATCAGGGCGAGTGATTGCCTGCAGCTCCCGCAGGTGGGTGTGCAACCTGATCTCTGCAAAGGACCAAGTCCTGATCTCCCGAGGACCCCAAGGTGGATGCCCCAGCCTTACAGTGAAGCATCTGGCACCCACTGTCCCTTCTGGTCAAGACACTATAACTGTGTCTCTGCCTACAGGTTGCTCCTCTGTGTCACCAAGCTAGATCCGGCATGACATTGACACCTGAACCAAATCAAACATGCAGCCTGAAAACTGGGACCACTGCGACTGGAGGAGTCATTGCAGCCCCCTCATCCACTGCTTGGCCTCAGACACCAGAAAAATGCAGGATGCCAACAGGCCTAGTAGGTAAAGAAAGGATGAGACTGATAGGAAGTTCTAGAACTTCAGTAATCTGTGGGATATTCTAGAACCTTTAACAAGCAAGTGTCCAAGACCACACCGATGGACCTAAGGTCCTGAGAAGGTGGCACCTGAGACTTCTTGAAGTTCAATGAGAAGCCCAAGCTGCAAAGGAAATGACTGTTAAAAAAGATGATGTTGCTGCTTTCCTCTCAAGACTATGAGACACCTTTTCTTTTTGCTTTGTTCTGACTCCTGATCTGATTTTTTAGAGGCAAGTAAAGTAGTCTGCTTTCCTTTCCTTGCGTTTTGGCACATTCTTATTGGGAAACTGTCTCTCAGTTACCTTTTTTGCATTGATACTATTGCACACATCCCCCTAAAGTGAAATGTGGTTAAGATACTTTGTATCGTAATAACCTTTTTCTGTGGTGGCTTTTTGGTTACATTTACAATGTGCCTAGGATGGGCTGGTACCAGCGGCTATTTTTCTACTGCATTTTTGCATTTACCGCAAAAGGCTACTAAAGGTGACTAGCACCCTAAAATGGCTGTGCTTTGAGGTTTTTGCCTGTCCTTTGATCATATTGTTCTTTGGCATTCGTCCTGCCCACTCTGGTCTGGAATTGCCATATATGGGAAGCCCTTTGAGAGGGAAAGCTGCTGTTTTCCTGGGCAAAGAGGCGCTTTGCATGTAAGCCCGGATGCTGGAGCTGGGACAGCTTGGCATCAGTACACATCCTGGCACCCAATTGTCTGATGCTGGGCACATGTTGTGGCAAGTGGGTATTCATGAATGGGTAGCCACTGCCAGTTTGAATAGTGTATTCCCTTAGCATTGCTGGACTTGGGAAAGCTTATAGTGAAGATCTTGGATAAAAGGAGAATTCCCACAGCCCTTCGACAAATAATTGCTGGTGCCTAAACCACTACAAAGAAGAGCAAGCCGATGACAATGCAAGGTTGACTTCTGCAGTTGATCAGCACCAACACAAGTGAAGTCCTGGTGAAGCCCTGGTCCTCTGCCTGAACTCAAGAAGACCCTCAGCAGTGCTTCGACCCCTGGACCGGTGGGAACAACCATCCTCAACCACTGCTTGAAGATACGTACCTTTTAAGCCTTTGGAAGTATCCCTGGACCAACCATAGGACTGGCCAGCTCTATCCTGTGCTACTTTCCTGGAGCCTTTGCCATTCCGAGTGTATCCTTGAAACTTGGGGGAATCTTCAGCATATTCTACAAAGCGCCTGCCCCTTTCTTGCATCAACAGGAGCTGAGCAGGACCCACCCCTTTGTCTATAGAAGATATCTTGTCGCTGCCGGACCATGGTGACGTTCGTTGCAATCCATTTTTTTTGCTCCCTAGAGGTGTCCTGAGGTGCCTGCTACACATCATTCTTCATCATTTGTTCACCTAGATGTTTAGCTGGAAGGTGTATGGAACAGAGATTCAAGCACTGAGACTGACCGACCAAAACTAAAGCCCATGTCCGAAAGTGACCTCTGTAGCTGCAACCCCGTGACTGTCCTCGACTGGACCAAGCACAAAAGAATGTATCCCCAATGGACTCCAGAACATCAGCAGTGGACTATGGAGGAATCAGAGTCAGAGGGGTAAGTTAACATATCTGTTGTCCCTCCATCTCACCCCACGATCTCCATAGGGTTACATGGGCATAAAGTCCTTTCCCTAAATCACTCTTTACTAACTTTGCACAGTGTGGGCTGGCCAAGGATCAATGCCTCACCTTCGTAGGTCTATCCTAGTGTCTGGAATTGAGTGTCTTTAGTTACCTTAACTGTACTTACCTTTTTCAACTTTGTATCATAACCACTGGCATCGTCCATTCACATAGCAAAACGTCCTGAAAAGTATAACTCCGGAACTGATGACCTTAGGGCACAAGGTGCCAAACCATCTTAGGTCTGGACTTACTAATTATTAGGGAACTATTTTATAATTGTTTTAAAGTGTTTCTGCTGAAATGTATGCATCTGATTACTTCTCCGTTTTACACTTTTTATTGAATAAAATGCTTTCGACCTTCCTTCTAAGGGTGAATGTATGTGACATACATTACTTACCATAATCGTATATTTGATGCTTGTATCTGCTTAGATTAACATGCTGTACATAGGCCGACACCTAGAGGTAGGTGTAGAGTATTGCATTCTGTTTGCGAATCTCAAAAAGGGATGTTGACTGGGCGTGTTTGTAATACTATCCCTGTGTGACTTGTATTGTACCCATGATCCTTCACGAGCTGAGGTCCCTCTGATTGTTTATTTCCGCCATTGTGGTTGGTGCATGTGCAGAGTTCATATCTTCCCTACAAGATATATATTGCAGTTTAAGTATGTTTCTATTTCATGGTGTTACTTCGATGGGTCATCCAAAATGTTCCAACTATAGGTGTTATGAAAAAAGCTCCTGCAAGTTTTAATAGCGTTCAGAAGGCAATTTTATTTAACTTTTCTTGTGATTCCATAATCAAAAGATTCTTTGGTTTCAAAAAACACCACCTGTATTCTATACAGTAATTGGGTTCAATTTGATATTTTCTCAAATTGTGCTTAAATAGTCTGTGTCCTTTGGTTTAAAAAAAAAAAACACCATCTGTATTCTGTACAGTAATTGGGTTCAATTTGAAGTTTTCTCAGATTGTGCTCGAGTAGTCTGCACAATTTGATTGTGGTTCTCAATGTTTTGGAGTCCTTTTCGACTCTGATGTTCTTATTTTGCGATCCTTTTAAACTTTGATTTCCCTTGAATATATTGAGTTAGTTAAATTCTCTCTCTCTTGTGGTCCTTTGTAATCCTGTAGGTTACTTCTCATGAGTATTTTATTCAGAGCTTCTTGTGTCAAAAAATTCTTCTGTTTGTATCTACCTCGACACGTGTTTTCCCCGCTACAACTAAAGTGGATCATCAGGAGGATTTGTTGAGCATTTCCAGTTTGTAGGTTCCTTATAAACTTGGAAAAGATTGTTGTTGCTTGTTTTTGGAAACAATATTTTTTTATAGAAATTAATGTTGTGGATTCAATTGTCCAAAATGCAAGAGGCTGCGATCCTCGGCCATATCGATATCCTTTCGACAGCCATCTCAACGTACGGTGACTACCGTCTAAAGCTTCTGCGAGCGTCTCTTCTCGACGGCTGGCTGCGGCGGTCACTAGGCTTCAGCCTTTTGCAGTTGGGAGAGCAGGGGGGGTTGGGGAGTGTCTTCCACATTTACATTCCTTTTATAGAATGTCTCCTTCAGCTTTCCCTTCTACTGGTATTTGTCTAGCTGCTGCAAAATCTGCAAAATGCCATGATTTTCACGAAATCATGGCATGAATGCCCTTTACATTCTGTTCTTCCTGCAATAAAAAATGCCCCTGGAAAGATGCACAAATGTGTCTAACAAATGCCTTCCACGCGATCAAGTCGAATAGTGTTGATTTTTAAGCCGAAAATGCTTAAAGACAGGCGTAATAGGCGGTGGGCAGCCTATGCCATAATGGCCGAATCCCATTCTCCGACCGACGCTGTTGGTTCGGATGAGGAAGTGCTTGCCAGTTATGGCTCCGTTTCAGAAGTTGAAGACATACAAGAGGAGTCAGTAGACTCCCACGTGTCTGTCCCCAGCCACGCCAGGCAGGCAGAAGGCTCTGCTACGGACAAGATCGTCATAAGGGGCTTACACGCTTTTGTTGAAAGTTTCATCGAAAGTGGTTGAACCCTCGCATTCAAAGCCTACTGCGCCTTGACATTTGTGCTTCCCGTATGGCTCAAGACTTAAGAAAAGCAAATTGCTGTGCATAAACAACTGTCGACTGCTGATTCGGATACGTTGAAATGGCGGTCGAAACATCTTTCTAAACATAAAACATGGGGATTAACACACCAAACCAATGCCACCGGTACCCACACGACTGTCTAGATCTCCTGTAACTACATCAGTAACCTCTTCTACTTATACCAAGGCCACAGACACTTTGCCAAATCCCTGCATGGTAAAAGAACTGCAGATCCAGAAGAGATTGTGTTTCCCCTTCCTGAAGCACCAAGAAGAGGTACATGGACAAAGGAAACATTTGAGAAGAAAGTGGATTGGGTGTCAGAGTTTGTAAAATTTATGGAAAAATACACAATTAAACAAAAGACTATTTCAAGATGACGGTGAACCACCTCCAAAATCTTCCAGACTAGCACCCTCAGACGCATTATGTCTCTAAAGATTCCCAAGCTTTTGTTACAAAAAGTTGTACATCGTTGAAATGTTTTGCCTGTACGTCTGGGGTGATGCCTGAATTCATCATTTACGAGTACATCTGCACCACCAATACTATTTCCTATGGGTCAGGCCACATTCTGCTGTTTCCAGCCAATCTATAGGGCAAGGTATGCCGCTTCCTTCCCATCTACCACAATATCATTAAAAGCCATCCTTCATCTTCTCCTCAGGTAGGTGGCTCACCACTTGGGATATTACCTACCTTCCTCAAGACTACGGAATTGGCAACATTCACCAAAAATTCTGTTACGCCGGCTAGGTGCTCTTCTACCTTTTTTTTTTTTACACCACATCTTTTGGCATCTCTTTGGTGTAGAAATTTTTCCCCAAAACAAAACAAAAAGTCGGAAAGAAGTGAAATTAAAGGGGAAAAACACCTGGAATTTTGTTTTTCAAAAAACAGAATTTTGGGTGGAAAAGCCCAAAAACGGTCAATTCCATCCCGCAGGCAAAAGTGGCGGATCAGGTACCTTTTACCTGGAATCTGCTAATTTTCCAGCGGGACTAAATTGATCCTTTTTCGCCCACCTCTACTGAAGACATGAGTGTAATTGGTGGAGGTACAGGAGCCTACAGCTCTTAAGCCTTAGTAGCTGCACAGTTATGGCTGATTGTGGCTATTTCTGCCTTTGTGCCCCTGGACTCATACCATATGTAGGGCACATCGCCTCTCCACTCCTAAACTATTCAGGTGGTGCCTGACAGTAAGAAAAGAAAAAAAATGTTAATGTATACAAACCCACACGGCAGGGCAGCCCAAAGAAGCAACTCTAGCTTTCATATTAGTCCAGGGTTTTACAAAATGGCTTATCTTATGCGCACAGATAAAATATTGCTCACTTTTCAGGGAGTTTCAAGTTTATTCTTTATATTACACATCTCCTGTTTAACTTTCTCATTCTAACATGGGACAAAGAAAGCAATGCAACATCAGTTTTGTGGTACACACCACATCTGCACAGCTAACTGTGTGTGGGGTATTTGTACTGCCTTTGTGCTTCTGCGTTGTGTACCATAAGGGAAATAATGCAAATGCAGTTATGGGTGATTGTGGGGTAATGCTACTGCCTTGTGCTTCGCTTCAGAACGCCGTAGCACAGGAGGCACACATGACTGCAGGGTGTTCATATTGGGATGGGCTCTGCATTTCCTACCAAACAGCATTCAACAGCTCCACTGTTTATGAGTGAGCGTGGGGTATTTGTACTGACTAGTCCCTGGGTGTTCCGACAGAAGGCGTATAACCTGGGTGCTCCCATACCATTTTGGTGGCGACAGGAAGAAAAGCAAAAAATCTGTTGATATAATACAACATAGAAAACACCTTTTATTGTTCCCTTATTCACGCCCCTCTTCAGTTACCAAAAGCCTTTACGGGCTAAACTAGGGACCAACATTATAACTGTATGTGCCACCATTCTCTGTTTCAGTAAATGCCTTTCCTACTCCTCCCCTTAGCATGTTGACCTAACTAGCATAGGGGGTCACTTGACAGACATTTATTATTGTATTTACTAGTGCATTAGTTTAACATGTAAACCTTTCACAAAAACAATTACATAAAATAAAAATTAGACATCTTACTTGATAAGGAAGAAGACATTTAAAAATGCATTATTCATTAATTTCAAAACTAGTCACCACTGGACCCGCCGAGCATACTTGAAATCTTTCTTAACAAAATAATTCTAAACACACTATTTGATTAAGCCAGTAGTTTTAAAAACCTTATGACCTTCATTATACACGTGACTGACCACCACTCAAATCTTTGTTGCCATAAATACTGTGCTCCCAGGAATTCATTTCTATTCAAGGTTTCTCCAAGGAATAGGGCACAGGTCTCATAGAAAGAGGAACCGACTAAGAGTTTCTTTTATTTCTCCATCATCAAGGAAATGACATGTAGGTGAGGTGAAATCCTTATTCCTTACATTCAGGATTTCTCAAGTTTCCAGCAGATTCAGCATAAACCTCATGGATTGATCTTTGAGCTTGGAATTAAGGAATTTCTCCAAAAATGCTAATGTTTTGTGTTCTAGCACCAATTCACCCATCAGCTAGTATCTGCATTCATTATTATTGTCCCATTTGTACTGCGCCAGCTCACCACTGTAGTAGTCTAAAAGCAGAGTTAAGGTGCAGGCGTACTCATTTTAGTTGTGCAAACTGTGCTAAAGATTAGCCTCTGCAGTACACTTAGGGACAATTGTTGGTGTTTGAATGTAGGTATGTGTGTATATGTGTTTGTTTTGAGTAGGTTTTGGGTGGTGTGTTGGTGGGAGGGTATTTTAACCTCTGTATGCTTCCCTCTCTTCACCAACACACAACAGACCGTATGTTCCTCTTGCTCTTTGGAAACCCCTCAAAGGAAAAAGGTATTTAGAAATAATTTTGAATGCATGAACTGAAATACATTTCTTGCTGTAGAAAAATGTTTTGTTGTGGGGTTGGTCATTGTTGGTGAAAATTAATGCGCTTTTTTTGATAGAGGTTTTAAATGCAACCACTTCCAGGGGTTTTGGAAGGATTCCCGAGCTCATCTACTCTCCAAAGCCCCATTTATCCTTTTGCTGGAAAATGGTGTAGGTCTGAGTGTCAGATGTGCAGTAAACTTGTTTGTTATGAAAGCTTTTAATGCAATCACACTTGTAAAAAGATGTCCAGGTGGATAAGCTCTCACCGCTGGCTCCATGTTTCGAATTAATTCATGTACATTTTTGTTCAGATGGATTTTCTAAATCAGCTCTGTGGACAGATTCTGAGAGACCACCCTATTCTGGTGAAAAGGGAAAGACACCAATGTCTAGCCAACCAAACTAGAGCGTGATGGTGAAGGGTTTAGTTAAGGACACAGAGACAGCACTCTTAAATAATTCAATCAAATCACAATGTATAAAACAAAGTAATATTTATGAGGTCCTTGAAACAAACTATTACCAGTTAGAAAAGGTAAGTATAACTACTAAACTTACACTTTTATCATATATACTTCCACCATGGGGTGGTGGCTCTTGCTAAAGAGCACCAACACTTAACTTTTGATACAGTTAAATCCGATTCCAGTAATAACACTATAAAACTGAGACTGAAAAGTGTAAAGCAAGTGAGGAAACAAACTTAAGATATGTAAAACCAGTTAGAAACCAGTAAAATCAAAGTCAATAGCAGAGAGAATGTGGAAAGGGCTAGACGTGCAGTAGAGTCAACTTATCTTACAATCCAGAACAAAATATCTTTTATACGAGACATACATTCTGGGAACACGGGGCAAAAGTGGGATCTGTATTAGTGACTAACTTTAAAGGCAATGAAGACAAGACAAGTTGTCATTTTTTTAATGTTTTAATTTTATTTACTTCACTTAATTGTTATTTACAATTTTTGCAAGAAAATGAAAATTATCTTAGTTTTCCGATCTACGTTGAATAAAATCATCAATATCCAAACCCAGGTTGTCAACATCAAAACGTATTGCTTTAGGCAAGGTGTGATTAGCATTCAGTAAGGTTCTTGTCCTCTACCGACTCCAGACCTACCTTAAGAAAAAATAATGCTACAGCAATCACTAGTTGTGTTGTTACTACACATTAGGCGGGACCACTAGGCCTCCTCTTTGTAAATCTGTAGGACATTTAGATTATCTCCCATATATGTCTCTCTTGTTTTTCTTGTGCCGATGCACGATAGCAGCAGATGACGGATCGTTTCTACTTTCTTTTTGTTACAGTAGCGGCAGCTATTTGAGGTTGACAATCCTCTGATGGCTAAGATCTAGTTCGTTTTCAGTAGATTCAAACGCGCTCTTAGGAACGTTGTTCGCAACTTTCTATCAGGGAGCTTTGTCAAGTATTCCATCAGTTCATTTACTATTTGCGTATTTATTGGTTAATGTTTTTTGTGGATTGTTCTTCAGTTCCTCCTGCGTTCTTCCTATCGCACATAGTAATGTTGTGTTCTTATTTGCCCAGGTTGATAACATTTTATTTTTACTTCCTTCCATTTCTCTATGGATAATCTCGAAGATTCTCGGGCGAGAGGCGGCTTGGATTTTCCTGAATAACATCAAGCCGTTCAAGTTAACCATACCTTTAAGTGAGACCAGACTCGGCTCCCTTCTGATGGAGGCCATCGGTGTTGATGGTGGGAGGTTTAGCACTTTTCGCCAATAGTATCCCCTCTAACTTTAGCCACATTTTCTCAGGTATATATGGCATTGCTTCTACTCAATAGGAGATAGTTGGTATGACTCTGGCTTTGTAGAAGTCGATCGCAGGCTTTGTAGAAAAGCACCCCTATTTTTTGTCCATTAGCTTTGTTTGTGAAGCCAAGGTCTTGATTTTGGCATAGAGTGCTGTCTGCATGGCCGTCTTCCGTGGGCTACCATTGAGTGTGATGCCCAGGTATTTGAAGTTTGTTACTTTTTCCAATTGTTCTCCCACGATATGCCACTGTAGTTTTTCATTTCGTTTAGATGTTTTTTCGAGAACGGGGATCTTTATTTTTTTCTGTATTAAGTTGCAGATCATTCTCCTTTACGTATGCAAGCAAGCCATTTAGTTGGCGTTGGAGTGCGATGGCAGTCTGGTCCAGTAATATTATGTTAACGGCATATAGAAGGCGTCAGACTTTCTTGTTGGCTATCGTTGGAGGGAAAGATCTTAAGGTTCCCTCTTGAGCCTTGAAGTCGACCATGTATGCATTATACAGGGCTGGGGCCAATGGCCATCCCGGTTTGACCCCTCTGGCAGTCGCAATTTCTTCAGAGATTTGTCCTGCTCCACTGAGTCTCAATTTCGTTGCTACGGAGTACATTTGTTTAATGGGGTCCATAATAGAAACAGGGCATCTCCATTTTGTCAGTTTCAGCCACAGTTTCGCCTGGTTGACCCAATCGAACGCCTGTACTAGGTCAAAAAAGGCCAGAAATACTCTTGGACTGCCCTCCATTATTTTTGCGTTTAGTGTGCTTAACAGCATGATGTTGGATGTCGTTCCCAGGTTCCTAACAAAACCTGATTGGGAAGGCTCCAGAAAATCCAATGTCTTGGTCCAGAATTGAAATTTGTTCAGCAAGAGAGACCCAAAGAGTTTGTAAATTGTAATGATAACAGGTAGGGAAAATATAGCACAAAGGAAAAATTAAGAGATGTGTGATGTGTTCGTATTTATTACAGAAAATTGTATTCTTCTGAAAAAATATTGGAAGAACCAGAAATATTGGAACTTTTAGAGACCTAGAAATTCCAAAAATGAAGATAAAGGAGTGTGAATCGCTAGATAAGGAAGTAACCTTAGAAGAGAGAAGAGAAGCTAGGACTTATGAAAGGGGGTAAAAGTCCAGGAATAGGTGGTTTAGCCAGAGAAATCTATAGAACATTTAGTCAAGCACTCCTCCCAATTCTGATAGATGAATATAGAAATAATACAGAAATGTTCTGTTATCCCTCAATGCAATAAGCTCTAATTATTATAATTACAAAACAAGAGAAAAACCATGCAGATTCTGCGAATTGTGTGCAAAATATAAACCAATATCTTTGTTCAATGTGGATATCAAATTACTGGTCAAAATGTATGCCAGAAGATTAGATATAATACCCCCCCAATACATTTAATAGAAGCCAGATTAGGTTTGTATTGGGATGCTATAGCTTGGATAATATAAGAGCTAATTAATGTAAATCTAATGAACTCTCGCAGTTGAGTATTGATGCAGAAAAAGCCTTCCGTAGAGTTAACTGCCCATATTTGCAAAATGTTCTTTGTAAAATTGTATGTGGCCTTATCTTTCTGAATCTCTTTCATGCCCTAAATAAAAAGGCAAATGCTCAAGTATTAGTGAATGGGATAACTTTAATGTTTTTTCCAATCAAAAGAGGTATGAGACAGAAAAAAGAGGGGGTGAGGCGCACACTCTACTTCCCAGCTTTGTATGCCTGCTGCAGTTCAGTTGCACTTCTCCACCAAGCGCTTTCATGTCTCTTACAATCTTCAGGGAGGCAGTCTTTTCAGATAGGGTTGTCCGCTGTCTCCACTATTGTTTGATTTATTGAGCCGTTAGCTATGCTAATTCGTAATGATGTAGTGACCAGAGGAGTGGATGTGAGGGATGTTTGTTCAAGGTTGTTCTATACACAGATGACTTGTTGATTCTCTTATCTGATCCAGAGAGATCCTTCCAGAGATTAATGGAATATCAGATAGGTTTGGAAGTGTTTCTGTTGTCAACGTAAATATTAAAAAAAATGAAATGTTCCGCCTAAATTCTGCATGTCACAGAAGGATTTTGTGAAACTAGAACATTGGGCCAATAAGAAATTGAAGTACTTGGGGATACAAATTATTAGAGATGCCAATCAAATATTATCTAATAACATTCTATTGAAATTAAATGAAATAAGAGATTTATGTAAAAAAAAAAAATGGGAGAAACTTAACGACTCTGGGGAAAAATGACTATTCTGCCTAAACTGTTCCACATTTTTTGGTATGTTGCCATTACCCCCTACTAATCGCCTAGTTTCCGAGATCTATAAGGTTTTGAATGCCTTATAATGGGGGAATGGGAAGACAGCAACGATTCCCATGGATGTACTACAGGGCCCTGTTGATTTGGGAGGCTTCGGTCTTCCAACGATATGAGAATATCACAGAGCATATACACTACGTACTCTGTATTACTGGCTAGCAGTCAATTCCAAAATGACTCCAAATTGGGTAGAAACAGAGAAAGCTTGTAGTTATACGATCCCATTACATTGGGCATTATGGATTAATATCAATTTCAAAGTGTCTACAATGACACCAATGATTAAACAAGTGGTAAGAGTGGAAAGACAATAACGTAGTAAGGGGAAACAGGTTTCTCTGATCAAGAGAATCTTGAATTTGGAAGAATCCTGCATTAAAGATTAACAACCGTATGATTTCATGTAAGCACTGGAAGAAAGGAATCTTGACTCTTGATCAGGTTTTGGAAGGTGCTTCACAACAATTCATCAGTACCTCTGATGAAATACCCGGTTACTCCTCATGAGGTGTCAGAATAACCTCTTCCTTTTGTGTCAAAAAATATATATTTATTATATAAATACCAGAAAGAGCTATTGGTAAATGCATATTACGGGATATAATTCACTTAGACACGCATTTGTCATTCTTACAGAACGAAGGGGAGATGTCATTAACTGATACAGGGACTAGGAGAGCTTATTCTTGTTTACAACATCCACTATTAGACAAGAAGGTAACTTAACACTTTGTGTGTCTAGTATTTTTTGTTTGCACATATCACAGTAGAGGTGATATCATATATTGAAAGAGATTTTATATCTCTTACATATTTGACAACGAGTGACGATTACAAAACATCCTAATGGGAGGTTGAAACTAAGACTAAACAGGTTGGTCCATTTAAAAAAAAAAAAAACATGTAGTGTTGATATTTCTTTGAGAGGACATCTGACTGATGGGTCCTTTTTTTGTTTTCGTCTTCTTGACAGCCCAAGGCTAATTGTAGCAGGTTCACCTGAATAAGGGGCATCAAGCCCCGAAACGCGTAGTGTGGTGTTGATGTGAGCACTGCATTCTTTTAAAAAACGTAAGTTTTGCTGGTGTGGTTCAGCTAGTACATTGACACAGAACTGATTTATCTGATGCATATTCTGTAGAATGCATAAGTGTGGCAAGAGCGCAATTGAAGTTATGAAAAAAACGCTTCTGTGAATTGCTTTAAGAAGGGTATGTAAATTATGTATTTGTTTTCTTACTTTTTTGAAATGTTTTATTGAAATTTACATTTTATAGAGGAATGTGAATCCTCATGTGAACTTGAGATATATTTTGGACAAAATAATAAATGTATATTTTTTGACACAAAAGGAAGAGGTTATTGTGACACCTCGAGAGGAGTGACCGGGTACTGATGAATTGTTGTGAAGCATATTTTGTTCCCTTTGTAGCAAGGGTGAGCCCGGAGTACCTGAATACGCTTAAAATTAGCAGATTTATAATTTTTTACCTTATTGAATGAAATACTACACAGAGTAGTGCACGCTTATCCTTATATAGATCAGGTTTTGGAAGGTAACACATTTTTGGATTTCTCAAATTTAAATATAAACAAAGTTCACAAGAACTTCTGCAGTATAGACAATTAAAAGACTTGTTCGATATCCTTTTTGGAGTATTAAAAGCAAATATACCTGAGGCACCAGACATTTATAGATTGTTCAAATTGACTCTGGTATCAGCATCAACCATTTATAGGAACATCTGAATCCTAATTCTGATTATTTAATTGCAAGAGGCAAAAGAAATTGGGATAGTGACCTAAAGCAGACCATCTTAGAGAAGAAGTGGAAACAAATTTGTTCAGGACGATCATACTGGAAGGTGGACTTAGACTTGAGATACACATAGCAAAGAATAATGTTTTTATATTGGTCACATTGAAAAATGTGCTAACAGTTAATTGCTCTTCTTGTAAATGTGCTGGCGATACAACTGTTCATATGTTTTGCATCTGTAAAAAAGTAGAAACTTTTTGGAATTAAGTATTCTATAGAGTGGTTATCATTTTAACTATCTCCTTTCCTAGAACCTCTCCCTCTTGTATATCAGGTCTAATACCTCCAGTTCCGGACTTAACTACTTTTAAAGAAAATGGCAAGATAGTGCCCCAATTGTTGCAAAAAAACGAATATTATGATTGTGGAAAAATACAAGAACCTTTCAAGAGGACTAGTTGAATAGTTTGATTCAATAGCCAAGAGAAAAATGTATTTTCAAAGAAAAGACAAAATTGATGACTATTAAAAAATATGGGATGATGGCAGTTTTCCCCCTTCTCTTCCACTGTAAAATACTAATTTTACATTTCAAGTATTAAAATACTTGAAATCAAATATTTTAAAAAAAGAAACCGGTAAGTATCAAGGGAATAGCTGAAAAAACATTTACAGTGTGTGACAAAGCCTACATACACTGTCAGGGAGAGGGAGCCCACCCCAAACATCCTGCGGTGCCCACACAAGTGTGTACAGGCTCCCTCCCCTCCTTACCCGTGATGATGGCCGCACCCCCCGCAGGAGAACACCGACTGGGGGAAGCAACAACAAGAGCCAGCAGAAGGAAGTCACCATGCAGTGAAAACTATTGGTCCACACACAGTCCAGAAATAGAGGCCTTATTAATCAAGGTCCCACAAGCCTACAGTGACATTAAAAGACCCACCAGAAGGCCTCATCAGATTGGGACTCCAGTCCTTTAGAAAGTCTTACTTAGCAAGAGATGCTGCCAGAAAAGGGGGTGGGACTTACAAGCCCTTTTTGAAGCCTCCCTAAACACTTCCCCTGCTACACCCCCATGAGGCAGGTAAGTGATTGCACCTGGTAAGTAGCCAATCCTGGGACGGGGTGGAGAATGTAAGAAGGTGCACGTGAGCTGTGCAGTGTGGGTTAGTTGGGCGAGGGCAGGTGGTGGAGAATGATGGTCGAGAGAACAGAGGAGGCAAAAGGAGGAGTGCAGAGGCTATCAGCGAGAGGGGGTCTGTGGAGTGTTTGTGTTTGAGAGTAGGGAGTGTTTGAACTAGCGATAGAGTATAAAGTAGTACTAGTTGGGTGTGGTGGTAGTAGCAGGAAGTGGTAGTTGGTAGTAGTGGACAGTAGTTAGTGGTAGTAGTCGTATTGGGAGTGACAGTAGTGGGACAGGGTTTGTGTCGAGTAGTAGTAGGAACAGGGGAGAAGTAGTGGTGGTAGCAAGGTAACAGTAGAGGGGCAATAAAAGGTGGTATAGTATGGAGAAAGAAGAAAAGTGATATTAGAGGTATTTGTATTAGAGTGGTGGTTGGAATAAGGAAAGTGATAACATCTAAGGGTGGAGGTAGGAAGGTGGAGTGTGAGAACGGAGGAACAGTAGTAAGGGAGTGGTAGGAGGACACATCCCAGGGCCCTGTGTAGCAAAGGGTTAGGAGAGACAAAGTGCAAGGGGAACAATTGGAACCGAGTAGAAGGAAGCACCAACCTATCTCCCCATAGAGTACTAAGCGAAGCTAGGTCAGGGACAACTAGAAGACCCCTAGGGAGTTAGCCAGCCATTGTCTTAGGGATACCCTTTTTAGCCTAAGGAAAAACTCAAGACAGTAGGGATTACCTATTCGATATAACTAAACACCCCCCATTAGGGACACCTGGGGCAGGGAGGTGAGATAAGGCTGGCGAAGTTGAGAGAGAGAGCAGGGCGTCCCTAGCGCCAAATCTCCTGAGAGGACCCAGTAGGCCGTACAGAACCTTGAAAACACAAGCCATTCTGACCCTTTGTATTTTAATAAACACCCTTGGACTTACTATCAAAGTCAGCGTGGTTATTTGTGGTGGACCACCCAGTCACAAGTGCCTTATAAAAATAAGGCCCCATTACCTAAAAAGTCCTTCCTTGCTAAAGAATTTGGGGCCTACACAAGCAAAGTTCTTTAGAGGTCCTCCCCGAATCCCATCATCTTAGTGGAAGCCCAAGGAGGAGTGGAGGGTAATCCTTTGTCCAAAGATCACCATTCTCCACCAGGCAAGGGAGAGGTAGGGCTAGGACTTTTAAAACCCAGGGACCGAAGGGGGAGAGGGAGGAGAAACTGGTATGTAAACCCCTAACCCCCTTTTACGAGGATTTCACCAGATACCACCCCAGAGTTTTCTGAATGCTCAGGGCCTGCATACTTGTCTTGGTTCAGTTCAACAGGGATCTGGGGGGTTATCTAGTTGTCACTGGTGTGCGGGTCACTTTCGGCATCAGGATTAGGGTATGGCCAGTCGGTGGTTCGACACTCGAGCGAGATAGTTCCTTTGACTGGACAGCTGGACGACCCTGGTACGTCGAGAAGACCACCATGATGCGGATGAAGTTAAGGGACAAAAGACAGCAATGAACACTGCAATCAGACAGCAGAAGGCAACCCTTGTGGCAAAGACAAAGAAGCAAGTCCTATGAGGCCCCTCTACATTGCTGCCAAGCAACTGCAGGGGATGGCCTCTTTTCCCACTAGTTGAGAGTTTCAGAGTCCCAAGCCGAAACTCAGAAGGGTGACAGATGCAGCGAGGTAGCCCAGGAGAATTCTCATCAGTCTGCAGGGTAATCCAGGAATACTTCTGATGGCTTCCAAGGGCAGGATCGTAGAGCAGAGTCAAGACTTGTTCCGACCGGTCCGGGTTTGAAGCACCGGAGGCGGCCTTCAGGAGATCAGATAAAGGAGCAGGGCTTTGCTAGGATTTGGCTGAAGACAATGCTGCATGAATGCAGCAACACTCCACCAGTCTTCAGCAGGATGCTCTTCTTCGAAAGGGGTCTTGACTCCAGTAAAGATTTAAAGAATGGCTGCAGGAGTCCTTCTCTTACCCTAAATTTGAGCCGAAGTCACCCCAAACTCACTAATGGCATGGATCTGCACCATTCAAACTGGACGAGGCTGTCCAATCACGCACACTTTAAAAATGTGTAAATCAATCAGTCAACCAGTGCGGGCAACGACAAACGTTTTTGCGAATTCTTCTGGAAACACTTAGAATAAGGATTCCAGCAAAATCCCAGATATCCTACCTCTGGTAGCCACTCCCAAGTAACCCCACACATTCTGTTGTGAGCTCCTGGCCAGAGATCACATCGGAAAAATACATTAGAGGGCAATTCCTGGTCTCCATCCATTTACACCCAAGGGGAATAGATTATTATAATATAGATTAGATTATAGATTATAATAAACTGGATTTCACAACACCAGAAGTTCAGTTTTAGAACTCAACTTGTGCAGCCGCCACCGGTGGAGCCCTGCTGAACGGCCTCACCACTTCTTCCAACAACAGAGGAGATCTTCATCCCGAAGAGTCTTCTTCCTTTGACTGGTGGGGATAACCAGTTTGCCCGCCTTTTCACCTTCCCGGATCATCTCGTGGCCGCCTTGCCTGTGCCAAGCACCCCGGCAACCGGGATACCACGTTTTACCACTACCGCGAATAAAAGGGTAGTACCTTTTAACCGGAGAACTCCGTGGCTGGTTTCTTCCCTGGCAGTGCAACGACCTTCAGCTCTCCTCCACGTCGAGATCTTCTCTTCCTCTGGATGATGCTGCAACTTGCACCCGCTGCCAGGAACAACTGCCCCCGCTGGAGGATTCTCTCCACTTTCCAGGTACTGTGTCCGCTTGGCCTCTCTCGCAACGGTCTGTGTGGGGTGTCTCTTAAAACCTCAACTTACCACTTGGGTTGGCCCTAGGCTGGCTAACTGAACTTTTCTGAGCTGAACCAATTCCTTTTTGAACTCTCTGCAAGACTTTTCAAGCCTTTTAAACCGTGTGATCTTGGGCGCATTGGGATTCTACTCTCTCTAAGAGGAAGCCTGGCCTCTGAACTTTTTGCTCACCATTAGACTTTGACTTTCCTGCCTTGCTGGGTGCTTCTAAAGTATTGTGTTGTGTGCTTTTCTAATTTCTGCCTTTTCCCTCCCTTTTTTGATAAACTTATTGGGGTGCCATCTTTAGTTAAGCACTCACCTCTGTCTGAAAATAAGTGGTGTTAACTAAGACTTGTCTAATAAGGAATAAGGGATGTATATATATATTAATAGTGACTGTGTTTTGAACTTGCTTACAATAATAGTGCTGGAGTGTTTCGAAGTGTGTCTTTAAATAAATAATTATATACTTTGATACCAAAGCTCTAGTCAGTGTTTGCTTGTGCTACTGTATTTTGGTACCCATCTTGTATACTCTATATACTGTCTAACTCTTCTTGAGAGAAGTCTGGCTGCTCAGCCACAGCTACCAGGTAAATCTGGGTGGTACAGACTGCTACCAATTGGGTGTACTGCCAACACTTGTAGTCTTAAGCCTTTTGCAGTGGTCCCTAAGGGAACTGCACAGGTCTCTGCCTAACACGGTTCAACTGCATGGGTCAGGGAACTGACAAAGACTAAAGGGCACCTTGGCATTAGCCCTCACCTTTGGGCCAATAAGAGCACCCCAAAGGCCACAGCAATATAAGAATTGCAACTCCATACAGATCTGGCTAGAATTAACTGAGTGGAATAATAGTTTGAACACCATAAAAGACAAGAGTAATGGGGGGGGGGGGATTCACTGAAATAACCATAACTACTGACATTGATCTAGTGAACCTTATAGTAAATTGCATTGCATCCCACAAAGCGCTTCCCAGAAGACCATATGGAAATCAGACAAATCCCACCTGCAAAGGGAACAGTCCAGGCCAAACTACTAGGTCACATCCCTTCTGCATGAAACCACAAGCAACCACCATTTGTCAACCCTATTGGGCATCATCAGTGAGGTATAGCTTGGGTATCTAGGCATAGCAGACTGACCCACATCCAGACATAACCATACGACTCAAGGTAACATTAGCAAAACTGAACGACTATGTCTGAAAGGTTTTAATTTATTGATAATCATTCCATCGCTCTGGGAAACCCTCCAGACGGTCATATTTTAGCCTGTCATGTCAGTACAGAAGGGGAAAGATCATATGCAAATCAGGGTTGTTCCCATTTCAAAAGGGCATCCCATCCCTAACTACTGGGTTACAACCGTTCTGCAAAGGTCCACAAGCAACCCCATGTAGCATAAACCATGCTGAAAAACAATGGTCTGGAGTGTTGCCAGCCTGCAGTTAAGATTCATTCAAGACTTCTACCCATCACCCTTCTGTATGGCTGAAAACCCAGGTTCCCCTGGTGAACTTATCCAGTGAGAAAATAAAGCAGCAAACACAGAGGATGGATTCTCTGGGGGTTCAACTGTAGGGTCACTGGGAAATAAGTTCTCTTGCTGAAACAAAGTATCCCGTTGGGGTCCCGTCCTACAGATAATTAATTCGCTCACAGTTTTGGAGTTTCAGTGGCTCTGCACTTTTCTTGTCTCCTGGTTTCGTTTGAAGGTGTTGGCATCTTCTAATCCTGGTTGTTTGGTTCACAAGATAATTTGAAGCTGGGTTTCAGGGCTTTTAATGGGTCTGGGAGGTATGCGTAAGTAACAGTAAGAGTAATGGCAGACTACCTCAAGTATAAAAATACAGTTATTTGTTATAGGCCTTCTGAACACACTGGACAATGAACCTAACGGGTAGTATAAGCGCACACCACTCCATGATGCAAATATATACATTCACCATAGGTTCAAATATACATCCCATAACTTAATAAGAAAAGCAGGCAAAATGTTTAGATGCAGTAAATGATGGAAACCAGATCACAAGACAATGCCCTGATTTAAGAAGTCTAAATCCTATGATGAATGGGGCCTTGTGTCCAAAAGTCACAGGAGACACAATGTTTCTCAACAGAATGATGTATCGGTAATTAGGATTCAATAGGCTTGTGTTTGTGATAGTTGTAAAGTTCTACAACAATTTTACAGGCAGAATGTGTTTAATTACCCCGCTAAATCAGATTTTGCCAGATGACTTCGGGGATCGTCTGGGAAGAGGGGAAGGGGGGGGGGGGAGGGAGGGAGTAGAGTTACCGGGGCTTTCACCTTCTGCCGTTTGTTCCAGTGAGAGATGCCCATGGAGTTACAGGTACAAGGATTCTTCTGGTTGAATGGAAAAGCAAGATTCAACCCTTTTCGGAGAAGAAATGCAGAATCTACCAATGCAGACCCCTTCAGGACACTTCACAGGTTGGAGGAAGGAGAGTTCCAGTGGCAGTCTCTGCACACAAGCGACGGCAGGAGTCCTTCCAGTCGTGGTCACAGCAGCTGCTTCAGGGCAGGTTCCCTTTAAGTTGGAAAGCTGAAATTCGGGGAGAAGGCTACTAGTGGTACAGGCTGACGACCACCAAAGTCCTGGGCTTCAATATGGAACAGTGATGCTCCTGGCGAGGTAGCGCACAAGAGAGCTGGTCAATTCACTGGGCACTGCTCAGGGTCTTTGGAGATGAGGCATGGCTACTGAAAGGAATGCTGGGCCACTTCAGGAGTCGTCCTCGGATCTTCAGCAGGCTGCTCTTCTTCAAACGATGATCTGAAGAAATGGCTGCAGATGTCCTCCCTCTTAGCCAAAATCCGAGCTGGAATAAAGTCCAAGCCCACCAATGGATAAGGATCTGCGCCATTCAAACGGGCAGTCATTGTCCAATCAGGGACAACTACTGGCTTCACGGCAACCGGTACACCTAGACGCAATAGGGCAAAAGGGTACGGGATCCCCCTTTACAAAACCCACCGTACCACTCGCCGGGCGTGGTCTTTGAGCGAGGAGCAGCACATTGACCGGTTGGGTCCAGAGGCTCTCGGATTAAGACGGACACGTGAGTACCAAGTGCGGATGATACTAAAAGGAGGGTGGGAGTCAGATTAGGAGGTTTTGGGACACATGGCATAATTTGGGTTGAACAGGTGTAGAGACCTGTAGGATAGGGGGGAGTCTAGGGGGTCTGGGTCTTTTCTATATTCCATTCTACTCTCATCTATCGCATATGGCCATGAGGACGGTAACCGAGAATAAGGTGAAAAGAGGTTAAAGGGATCCAATCTCCGTTGGGGGGTTGAAGGCGCCGGCGCCGCTGCATAGTGCTATCTCGAGTAGTACAGGATAAATGGATATGGGAAAACCGATGTAAAAGAAAATAATGTAGTGGTCTCGAAGGAAGACTCGGAATAGTATTTAGACACGCTTTTTTCCAACTTTGTCTTACCTATCTCTCTCTCTCCCTCTCCCTCTTCCTCTCCCTCTCCCTCTCCCTCTCAGGTGAATCTAAGTGGAGGAAGGGGAGAGAATTATTCATATTCAAAGGGAGTGTATAATAAGGGAAAAATACCAAGCGGGAGTAGAAGGGGCACTAGGGAAAGTGAGGTAGAATTTATGTTGTTTATGTTTTTCGTTGTATGTGAAATTCGTTAAATGTTGCTCTTTTGTGTATGCATTGCTCTTTGTTGATGAACAGTAATGAAATTGGTTTGACATTGTGTTAAAGAAAGGTGGGTTCAAATCGATGAGGGTTAGAATTAATGAAAAGTGTGAAGAGTTTATTTCACTGACGAAGAATGCATAATATATTGAGTATATCACACAAGACGTGTAAGAGTGTACACAAGGATTGTTAGTCTAGTGACGCTTGCAGTCAGGTACAATGGGTGCAGGGACGCCCCTAGCCCATATTTGTAAGACTCTGCCAGGATATGAAGAGAAAATTAACAAATACCATGAACAATGGGTCACGGAGTTGAAAGGAGAAGGACAGCCCCAAGTTTGGCCACAAGGGGGGTTCTTTCGATAAAGCAGTGCTAGATATGGTTGCCACTTGCCTATTTATTAAATATAAAGGGAAACAGTTGCAAAACTGAAGGGAAATAATGGAGCTGTGGCATCTGTTCGAGGAAGTGCCACCAGAGAAAAGTGGTGAGTGTAATACATATCCCCTGACAACAACTGGCAGTGAAGGGCCAATTACACAGAATGAGAATAAGGTAGAGGTTACACGAGTATACCCTTTATTGACAAAACCAGTGCCCGCAGAGGGATATAGTGACCCTGTATATGTAGCAGAACCCGCAGCGCCCCCCCATACTTTAGCCTTCTGCCCTAGCACCACACCCATATGGGAGTCAAGGAATAGCAGGACAGGTGAGTACACCAACGATTGATATTGAAAAACTTACGCAAGATTTGGACTCGCGACTAACAATTGCTTGAACTGAGCTGTCCCGCCTTAGGGCAATGGGGGAGCAGGGAGGGTCACTCACCCCCCGACTAGAACGAGACGCGACTTCTCTTCTGAGTGAAGGGGCGGCGGAAGATGGATGGAAAAAGGGAGAGATACTATTTCGAATAAATGATACCCCCACACGAATCATAGAAATAAGCACAGCTGACAGCGAACATGAATTGGAAGAGGGAGGGGTAGCACCAGACAGGGAGTAAGAATATTGGTGTGACAGAGGAACAGGAAGAAGAAGAAAGGAGATTGGAGCTGCCACAGGAGAGGCTTCGTTAGGGGAAGGATCGTCCCCCATGGAAGATTGGAGAGGGAGGTTGAGGAACAGAATAGGATGCATGGCGGGAATAGGAAAGAAAGGGAAGAAGGTGAGTACTAACAAGGGGGGAAAGAATCTGCGGCTGCCACTAATACACAGGGGGGTGGGAAGGCCCAACTATATACCATGGGCCCAAATGGAAAACACCAACTTGCTCAAACAGATACCCCCACTATCCGGAGGTGCCAGTAAGTGGATATACGCATTTGAGAAACATACAGCAGGAGTGCCCTTGGCAGTGGGGGAAGTCTGCTGGTATCTGCAGTGGGAGACCAGGCGAATAGGGTTTGGGCGAAGGCGGGGTTCCCAGGAATAACACTAGATTGTGACCGCCACAATGGGGCCTCCTTCAACACAGTACGAGCATGAGTGTGGGATGCCCTGAGAGAAACATTTCCAGATACTCCAGATTTACAGTCAGTTATACAGTGCACAATGGGAGATGAGGAAGATACAATGTCCTTCATTCTCACGGTGCAGGACATGTGGAGAGTGAAAACGGGTACGGCCTGGGACCAATCAACTTCCTTGTTTTATTTTATAATAAAGAGAGGACTCCCAAAGGAAGTACAGAAGGCCCTTGATAAAATATCTGGGATAGAAGCCAAGGGATGGCCTTAAATTGAAAGCATAAGAGTGCATCACTGTAAAAGGATCAAAGAAAAAGAAAAAGAGATAGCTCAGCGGCGGTTGGCAGACGAGGCTAAATTAGTACAAAGCAAACTATTGAAGGTCAGTACAGCAGCAGCAACCAGCACGACAGGAAGGGAGCGGGAGGACGACGACGGGCAGATGGGAATACCAGTGCAAATGGCAGCGAACTGGACAGGTAATAGCCAGCACTCATGGCCAGGGGAAAATCAATATGAGGGACCACAATGGCCATTGAGAGGCGGGCAGAGCAACAGAGGAGGATTCAGGGGGCCAAGAGGAGGGGGTGCCGGGTATGGAGGGCCACGAGGAGGAGTACTAGGACAGTGTTGGAATTGCGGGAGGTGGGGGCATTTCATGAGAGAATGTCAGAGCAGGCCCACAAATTTGTACGCAATCGAACAACAGAATGGACACCCCCATCCCGGGAGCCCTTATGGGTTACCAATGGGCAGGAATAGGAGAGAGTGAGCCTGACCGTAGGTACATAAATGAACGCCAGAAGCCCCCACAAAACACTTCTCAGCAGCCCCAGTTTCATGAATGTACCGCCCCCATTCGTAGAGACCCCTACACTACCACTGCAAATGGAGCACCTACACCATTTAGAGGCACGGCAATGGTAACAGGAAATGTTTTCGATATTTATGAACTCCCATGACATTCAGCATAGGACAGCCCACAGGGAACACCTGCGTGTCCAGTACTGTCGACGACCCTTGACGCAGCAGAGAAACCACTGGTAGGGGCGGCAATAGAAAATAATTCATTTTTATGGTGGAGTCGGGAGCGGAAAAATCATGCCTCAAGGAGGGCAGGTTCCCGCTCTCTAATCGGACTTTGGAAACGCAAGGATTCCCAGGGGCGGTGGTGTAGGTTCCACACACTGAAGAGCTAGACATAACAGTTGGGAGAAAAACTGTATGGGCAACCCTGCTGTACTACGAAGAATCACCCATTAACTTGCTGGGAAGGGACCTTCTCAGCAAGCTTAATATGACTATATCCTTCACAGACAGGGGAATAGTGTGCTCCACACCAGGCACATGTTAGCTATACACACTCAAGCAAACTTCCCGCAAACACGTGGCATACCTGTAAATACAGATATGTTCATACAAGGGTTGTGAATACTAGCGAGAGTGGTGCCAGAAATTAAAAATGGAGGGTGCCTTCAGAATTCAATTTCCGCCCTATCGCAGACCCAGAAATAGTGCCAGGCTCAATAGTAATCTTAGACATACATGCTGTACAGGCATTGTCACAAAGGATAGCAGTAATTGCAATGGATATGCAGGGATGGCAGCGGAGAACAGTGCTGTGCATTGACGCCAATACGGCCTTGCGGGATTTAACAGACGAGGAGCTTTTTAGTGACACAGAAGATGATGGAGAAATAGTGATGGGAGATTGCAATCCCTTGTGATATAATGATTCAAAGGAGATAGGTGCCACTTCCTCTCGTAGCAGTTGTTAAAGCACCACCAGCATATTTTGAGGAAGATCTGTCCCGAGTACCGAAGCAGTTGTGGACCACGGGCTGCTGCATCAAGTGACACCTGTAAAGATAAAGCTCAAGCCCGGAGCTATTCTACCCCTGATAAAACAATACCCCATATCTAGGGAAGATGAAGAGGGCATAAAAGACACAATATGTGCATTGATGATACAGGGAATAATAGTGCCATTCAACTCGCCCTGCAACACTTGCATTTACCCGATCAAGAAAGCAAAGGGAGGGGTGTGGAGAATGATCCAGGACCTACGCCCCCTCAATGACGTAGTACAGAAGAAGTTCCCTCTTGTTCCAAATCCTGCTTCAATATTATGCAGCATCCCAGCAGAAGCCACCCATTTCATAGTAGTGGATGTGAAAAATGTCTTCTTTTCAATTCCACTCGACCCAGGTTCTTGGTACCTAACAGCATTCACACTAGGGGGAAAGAGATATGAGCACTGCAGATTGCCCAAAGGGTACTGCAAGAGTCCCAGTATTTTTAACAGAATATTGCACAAAGATCTTGGAAACATACACACAACGAGTCCAATAATTTAGTACATGGACGATTTGTTGGTCTGTGGTAAAGTTGAAAAGGAGTGCAGAGAGGATTCCATTACCCTGCTAACACACTTAGAATAGAAAGGGTACAAGGTAGACAGACAGAAGCTGCAATACTGTTTGACAGAAGTGTTATATTTAGGTCAGTTGATATCCAAAGATGGCAAGAGAATAATACCCGATAGAGCAGCAGCTATAAGAGCAGTAAAAGAACCTAACACAGTGAAAGAGATGCAGAAATTCCTTGGCAAGTGTAATTACTGCTGAGCCTGGATACTAGACTATGCAGCATACACAAAACCTCTACTATAAGCACTCAGAGGCGCGAGAAAACACCAAATTACAGTGGGCACAAGAAATGCACACAGCTTTCGACACACTCAAAGAACTGATATCCACTGCTCCAGTTCTAGCAACCCCCAATTATGAGCACAGCTGGGCTTACACAAAAAACATCCCTGAGTCACAAGCCTCTGCTTTTTACAGTGGAACACTGGATGCAGTAATGCAAGGACATTTCCCTTGCGAACAGGCTCTCGCAGCCGCCGCGTTCGCAATCAAAAAGAGTTCTACAATCGTGATGGGATGTTCTGTCACGTTATATGTGGAACACTCTTTTTGCTATCCTGGAAAGATCGAAGAGCACACTAACTACTCAAAGGGCCACAGCGTATGAGTTGATTATATCTAGCGCACACATTCATATCGTCCGGTGCAAAAGTGTAAACCCTGCCACATTTATCACAGGAGCATGCACAGTAGAAGACATGCAGCAACATGACTGTGCCACATGCACAGGTGATGATAGTGCACACCCACGGCACATGAAAAATGCATTGCTAGATGGAGAAATGTACTTCGTTGATGGGTCAGCCTCCATAGATTGCGACACAGGAGAGAAACACATAGGGGCAGCAGTAGTTCTGGTAGAAGATGGAGAATTTGAAGTGATTGTACAGAAAAGGCTGCCACCGAACTTTTCAGCCCAAGCAGCAGAACTAATGGCGCTCATAGAAGCATTGCACACAGCAAAAGGGTGCGCAGTCACTATCTACACCGACTCTGCCTATATGGCAACAACAGTACATGGAGGATTAGCAAGATGGGGAAGGAGAGGATTTCAAAGGGCAGACGAGTCCCCAGTCCAGAATGCGACACTATTAGAAGAATTAAGTGACACACTAAAAGAGCCTACACTAGTAGCAGTTGTGAAATGTCAAGCCCACACACGAGTTGATGACATCATCTCATTGGGGAACGCAGCATGGGACGCTGCCACCAAGGAAGCCTCCCTATTTACCAAAAAAAACCAACAGGTGAGTACGTACTACAGAAAATAGTGGAGGAAGAACAGCCTGAAGGGTTCAACTCTTTGCCAATCTCTCAAATTATTGAACTTGAGCAAGATGCACCCAGTGAGGAGAAGGACAGATGGGTGAAAAGAGAGTCTAGCCAGTCATCCACTGATCTATTTTGAAAACAAAATAACACTGGTAAGGTAGTGACACCTGCAAAATTACTAGAGGTAGCATTCAAGCAACTGCATTTCCCAGCATACAATGCAAAGCAGCATATAATCGCAGACATACAGGAAGATTGGTTCGCCCCAGGACTACAGGAGCACGTGACAAAGCTAATAATAGAATGTATTACATGCCAAACATACAACTCTGGCATGACGTTGCGAACACTAAGCGGAACATTGCCAAAGCCTGAAGGCTCATTCAGAGAACTGCATATAGATTATGCAGACATGGGAGAGCGGTGTAATGGGGCCCGATACTTGATTGTTGTAGTATGTCCATTTTCGCAGTGGGTGGAGGCAGGCACCTGCGCTCATCCAGATACACGGTGTGCCGCCAAGTTCCCGGTCAGGGAAGTCTTTCCCCGCTGGGGCATTTGTGATGTCATACGTTCCAATAACGGGACACACTTCAAGCACATTACTGCTATTCTAGGTAAAACTCATAAGCTCTGTACGATTTATCATCTGCAATCGAACGGTCTTGTTGAAAAAATGAACAGATTTCTCAAGAGTAGATTGTCAAAATTGTGCCACACACTCAAGAAGAACTGGGTATATTGTTTACCCTTGGCACTTTTTGAGATGAGGAATCAGCCTAGCAAGGACCACCACCTGTCACCCCATGAGATTGTGACAGGTAGGAGGATGCACACAGCCCACTCACCCCTGTGCAGACAATCAGATGCACACCAGAGTGCCACAGTCCTAGGAGAAGAGTTCCATGAGTATCTGAGAAACCTGACAAGAGCAGCACGAGCCATAGCAAAACAAATAGTGCCACCATTCACATAGGAGAACGCCACGGATACACCCACCCCAGCCACAGATACCACAGACTGCCAGTTGGTGACAGGTGACATGGTATATGTGAGGAGGTTTGTGTGAAGGTGGAACAGACCAAGGTTCCATGGTCCATACAAGGTAATATACTGCACGCCTACAGCAGTAAAGATGCAGGGCCTAAGGTGTTGGGTGCACTTGACAGATGTTCGCAAGGCTCATGGGAGTACAGATTGTGCAGATTATAAAGACAACAGAAATTAACAAAGCGCACAAACATAGAAAGTGAAACAGCAGAAAAATAGGGATCAATTACAGGTGCAGAACAGGAGTAAAACAAAGAGGTAAACGAGAGTATCTAAAAGGATGCGTAATATCTATGAATAATGGTAATAACTGCAACAGGATAACATGAAAACAATTTTCAAAATGCAAAATAATTGGTCATAACTGAGGATAAATGTCCCTCCATGCTCTCTCTTGCTCTCTATCTTTTTCCTATATATACACACACACATATATATATATATATATATATATACACACACACGACTCATGTTTTTCCGTTACTGATGTTGAACTGACAGTGAAATTGCCTCCCTTGGTTCCTCTCCCCCAGACTCAACGTGTGGGGGGGGGGGAGATTAAAAAATATTTACTCATGCCGAGAAACGAAGAAACGAAAAGCAAGTATAAAAACTGAAATGACGTACGAGTAAACAGTGTAAATAATGAAAGATTAATGTGCACGATTAACAATTGCTTGTATCTCGTTTATTAGGAACTACAATGGGCATGGAAGAAGCCCCAGCGGCAACAAATAATAGTGTAGATAGGGTTAGATGAAGAAGACATGTGTATCCTAGTTATTCGTATGAGTGTGTGTTGTTTGTGTGTGCAGTAGCATTCTTTTCAACATTATTTGGCCTGTTCTTGTATTGGACAATTGCCTATATTTCAATTGATGTGAGCCAGGGGGGGTTTGGGCATAAAAACAAAGAAAGGAATGCATTTAATTTGGGATGGTGCTAAACTAATATGGGCCCATGGGAGCGATGGGAGTGAATACAATATTACAAATGTTACCATGAGAGGCCACGCAAAAGCCCCATATGAGAATGAATCTGACTTTAGTGTGTACACAATGAATGACAGAACACCTTCAGAACTCACGCGAGTACAAAATCACCCATAAACAACCACAATGCCAGTCTCAGAAACTACATCATCAGACAATACAACCATCAAAGAAGGGAACAGTGATAATAAACACATGGCTATCAGCTACTATAACTTATACACAGAGTGGGAGGGGAAAAGAAGTTGGCAGACAGGCCCAGGGGAATGGGGGAGATGGACCTAGGAGGAAAAAGAGGGAAACAGGAAATTTGGGAAGAACATTATAAATTCGGCTTAGATACGGTTGATGATCCTCAGCACCCACACCAGACAAACAAATGCTATGCTGACATGAGCAATACGGCAAAACAGACAACAAATAAGAGTTGTTATGTTTTCTCACTTATACCTCATGCCTCAGGCACCCCCAAGGTATTGCTGCCACAAGAAATCCTATTTGCAGAGGCTCAATGTCTCCTACACCTCGCGCTGTATCGAAATCAAAAACATGTTATCAAGCACACACGGTTTCATTTGAACTATTGCAGAACGAGCGAACTTGTTACTCCCGGCCGCAAGGAGTAATTTGTGTAAAGGAGCCTTTTTTGGTGATAAAAGGGACGTTGCACTCAGACAATAAGGGGCAGAATGAAGAAATATTTTGCAAAGCAGAAGCGCTGTAAGGGCTGTCCGAAGAAAAACTTTCATGGGTTCAGAGAACAAGCGCTCCTATATGGACTGAACATATAATGAAGCTCACTTGGGTGACTGCCATCGAAAAACCCTTCAAACTACAAAAAGATATTTCTTATGAACTCTGCTTCCGTGGGGTGGGACACATACTGGGTTTGCGGCAACATGGCATACTTGCACCTCCCGCAATCATGGAGGGGCACATGCTCTCTGGCAACGCTGCATTCCGCTGCATTCCGCGCTGATGGTGATTCCAGAAAGCCACATCCGAGGTGGAAGCACACAAGTGGCAGCGCCAAATGAACTTTCCTCAACGCCGCCTGAAGAGGATCCCGTCTATACAATGGATGAAGAAGGCTTGCAGAGCACAATGCAGAGCAAAACACCATCATCAAACTATATCTCAGCCAAATCATCAGAACTCCTGGCACCGATCCCCGATCAATTCCGGTTATTCAGCTCCGTTGAGAAATTTTTCGCATCCCTCGTTCCCAGTGTCCAGACAAGAGCTAATGCAAAATGGCTCCAAATAACGAGGTGAGAACTCGTCCAGCTGGCCAACGACACTGAAGAAGGGTTCAATGTCATCAAAGTGGAACTAAGAACATTGCGACTCATGACCATGCAGAATAGGTATGTGCTAGACCTGTTAACAGCAATGGATGAAGGTGTTTGCCGAAATATCGGGAGCGCATGTTGCACTTTCGTACCTTCGGCGGACTTGGAGAACGGCTCACTCTCACACGTGATAGCAGCGGTACACGACCTCGGGGAACATATGAAGGACGATGGAGGAGCCCAGTCTAGCACCTGGTTCGACAATCTTTTCTTGGGTACCATCATGGCTTGGAAAGACAGTGAAGCTCCTCATACCGCTCATCGTTTTTTTGCTCCTCATTTTTTGTGTGTGCCAATTAGGACTCAGATACTGCGCCAATGCAGTTCATAATGGTGCGCTGATGATGGTAATGATGGGCTGTGCAAATGGAGTAGCACAAATCAAAAACGAGGCAGTGCAAACAGGAGATAGTTTGGAGCCCAAATACAGGAGGACTGCCATATACAATACGGGGCATAGAGTGGATAATCTGTATCACACAACCATTAAGGAACCCAGAGAGTTACAATGGTACATAGTAGTATGGGTGGATCTGGAGGGAGATCGAGGGTGTATTTATATGACATGCACCCCGGATGTGTATGCTAGGAGGGGGGGGGGGAGCCTTAGAGCGGTATGCAGAGCATGGATGCCAATAAAGGGAAGACCAGCATGGGATGAAGCAGTAGCCGAGGAAGAAGAGCGTAAGAGGTTGGGGCAGTTACAATATTAGTTACTTAAGTAACAAAACGGGGGAATGTGTGGGAGGAGAGGGTCTTGGACCCCCCTCCATTCTTCACACTTCATGGGTAGGCCCAGCAGCAGCTGCTGTGGGTCCAGGGCCCCGGAGCACCCGTACAGGAATACCCCCGAATTGTGACCCCCCCCTTATGACAACATAATACCAGAACCGGACGAGACTCCATTTTGTGAGTGACAGACTCCATTTTGTAATGGCATGACAGTTGCGAAATCAAATCTCCGGCCTGCAGCTCTCCCAGCCAGGCGTGCACAGCGAGTAAACTACTTCCCCCACCCATTCCCCTCTGTCATCACCGCAGTTGTCCGGTTCTCATGAGAGACTAGCTGCGAGAATGCTACAAACTTTACACTATCTTCTGTCTTACATCTTACTTCATCTACCCCGACACGGCCCAGCACCAGCACAGAAGTCATTCATCTCTATAAATCTGCCCCACTCCCAACAGACCCTGGCCATAAAAAATACGGAACAAGTTACTTAACTGTTGTTCTCCAGCATGGGTCTGGCATAGATTCACATGCTCATGAATATTCCACGTCGTCAGGCTGGGAATCCGCGGTAAAGAAAAAATCAGTTTCAGTTTCGTTTCTGAACTGTCTTTCTCCTAATAACCAATCACTGGTCTCTGGGTCATATTGCCCCCAGCCAATGACTGCCCTCTACCTAAGCCCCTCCTCTGGCAGCCATCCTCATATTTGGTAGCACGTAAAGTGGCAGTAGGACCAAGTGAAGAGCCGCAGAGGGGTAGGAGGGAGGGTTTGCATGTCAATCCATGCCAGACACATGCTGGAGAACAACAGTTACAGGTAAGTAACTTGTCCTTCTCCAGCATGGGGTCTGCATGGATTCACATGCTCATGAATACAAGCATACATAGCAGTACACACATGCACAACCATGGGAGGTGGCAAGGCTCAACATTAAGCATTTCATCAACTCAACATTAAGCATCTCTTACCTCCTCACCAGGCCCACCTTCAGGCAAACAGGTTGCGCAGCGCTGTTTGGCCGACCCTGACTCCTCCCTGGAATTCCGATCAACGCAGTAGAATCTCGTGAAGGTGTGCGTCAACCTCCATGTAGCAGCCCTGCAGATGTCCAGAAGGGGCACACCAGATAGGAACGCCATGGTAGCAGCGATCGCTCTGGGCAAATGGGCTCTCGGACGGCCGGGCACCGGTCAGTTTGCCAACCGGTGACAATGCATGATGCAGCCGGAGAGCCATCTGGAAATGGAAGCCTTCGAGAGGGTCTTCCCTTGGTTCACAGGTCCACGTAGAACTTCAGCGCTCTAGCTACATCCAGCGAGTGCAGAGTTCTCTCGGCCGGTGACGAAGGCGACGGGAAAAAAACAGCTAACACCAAGGGCTCGTTGAGATGGAAGTCCGACGGGACCTTCGGCATGAAGGAGGGGTGCGCCCTCAGCACCACGCTCGCCTCGTGGAATGTCAGGTATGGAGGTTTGCAGGAGAGGGCCTGGATCTCCCCCACTCGTCGTGCGGAGGTGATGGCCACAAGAAATGCTGTTTTCCACGACAGGAACTTCAACAGTGCTGAATGCAGAGGCTCGAATGGCGGCCCCATGAGCCTGGTCAGCACCACGTTGAGCTCCCACGCCAGGGCCGGAGCCTTCACCGGCGGGAACGATCTGAACAGTCCCTTCATGAACTCCTTCACCAGGCGATGGGACCACAGGGATGAGCGCACCAGAGTTCTGGTATAGCGGGAGATAGCCACCAGATGGCTCTTGATGGAGGCATGGGCCAGCCCCGCTTTGGCCAGCGACAGCAAGTACGGCAGCACCTGAGGGGCCGTAATCCGCAGAGGGTTAATCTTCTATGCCTGGCACCAGACAGAAAACCTCTTCCATTTGTGTCCACAGCACTTCAGAGTTGAGGACGTCCTGGCCTTTGCAAGCACCTCCTTGCAGTCCGCCGGGATATCGTACCCTCCAAACTCTAGTGATGCAGGAGTCAGGCCTGCAAGTTCAGTGACCCCGGGTCGCGGTGGAGGATGACGCCTCCTTCTCTGGCGAGGAGATCCGCGTCAGTAGGCAGTTTGACTGGGGGGGGGGGGACACTGACATGTCCAGAAGGTCCGGGAACCAGATCTGTCTCGGCCATGCCAGTGCGACGAGGATTATCCTGTACCGGGACCGTCTGAGTTGGTTGATGAGTCGCAGCAGCAACAGCAGGAACGCATACAGGTATAGACCGTCCCAGGGGAATGAGAAGGCATCGTCCATGCTCCCCGGCTGGGGGAAACCTGCTGGCGAACCTCAGGCACTAGGAGTTTGTCGCCGTCGCAAATAGGTCGATCTGGGGATTGCCCCATCGATGGAATAGCAGATCCGCTTGATCCTGTCGCAGTTCCCACTCGTGGCACGAGCGCAGCTCCCTGCTGAGTGAGTCGGTGATGGTGTTCTTTATTCCTGCCAGGTGGAAGGGTACCAGAAACATCCTTCGGGCGACGGCCCATTGCCAAAGATCCTGGACCTCCTTGGATAGGGCTGGGGATCCGGTGCTTCCCTGCTTCCGGATGTAGAACATTGTGCTGGTGTTGTCGGTGAAGATCCTCAACACCTTGCCTTGAAGGACGGAAGGAACGACCTCAGGTCCCAGAACACAGCTCGGAGCTCCTGGACATTGAGGTGTAGAGACCTCTCCTCGGGGAGCCAAGGTCCTCTTGCGTGGAGATCTCCGGTGTGCGCTCCCCATCCCTCCAGTGAGGCTTCCGTCGTCACCGTCTCCTGATGTGCCGGAGTCTGGAAGTCCATACCCGCCGCGAGATGCGCGCGGGTGCCCCACCACAAGATCGCTTGGCGGAAGGTCTCGTTGAGCGAGATCCTGTCTTAGAAGCTGCCCGCCGCTTGCATCCAACGGGCATTGAGGAACTCTTGCAGTGGACGCATCCGCAGCCTGCATAGGCACACGAGGCAGATGCACGAGGACATCATGCCGAGAAGAGACTTGATGGACCTCACCCTGGCCACGTCCATGGCTGACAGCCGTTGCACCTTGCCCAGGATGGCCTTCATCCTTTCTTCCGACAGAGAGGCCAATTGTGCCACTGTGTCGAGCCTGGCTCCCAGGAACAGTGCAACTTGCAACGGAACCAAGAGGGATTTCGCGAAGTTGATCGAAAATCCCAGATCCGTGAGCAGTTGGACGGTCTCCACTGTGTGCTGGACGGCGAGTTCTCTTGTCCTTGCTCGGATGAGTCAATCGTCCAGGTAGGGGTAGACGTGGATCCCCTGCAGGCACAGCTGCGCCGCCACTGGTCCTAGGCACTTGGTGAATACCCTGGGCGCCGACTTCAATCCGAAAGGAAGGGCCTTGAACTGGTAGTGCCGCCCTTGGACTACGAATCTGAGAAACTTTCAATGTCATTTTAGAATGGGGATGTGGAAGTAGGCATCCTCCAAGTCCAGCAACGATAGGAAGTCGCCTTCCTCCAGCTGCCCCAGCACGGGCTGGAGGGTGACCATCCAGAACTTCTGGGACTTGATGTACTTGTTTAAACGACGAAAGGTCCAGGATGGGTCGCCAGCCGCCGGTCTTCTTTCTTATGAGAAAGTATCGTTAGTACACTCCAGAGCACCGGAGCCTCTTTGGGACAAGCTCAATGGCTCCTTTCTACACCAGCGCCCTTACTTCCAGCAGCAGTTGAGGGACGTGGTTTTCCTTCTTGGCCACGGGTGGAATGCGGGGGCACTTCTTTAGAAACTCGAGAGTGTGCCCGCGGGCCAGGGCATCCAGCACCCATCGGTCAGTGGAGATGGATTCCCAAACGCTGACGAACTTCGCCAGCTGGCCTCCCACCGGGGTGCTCAGGTGGGGGCCCGACGCTACGGGCAGTTCAGTCCTGCTTGGTAGCAGCCTTGCCGCCTTGGCCTCCTTGGCGACGACGAGATCCTCCTGACTTGCCGCATCCTCTGTAGGCCTCCTGCGACGAGGAGTGGGACGCCTGGTGGTACGTCGAGGAGCCGCCGCCGAATCCTTTGGAGGCACCTTGCTTGCCTCCCGAGTTTCGAAAGGGCGGTCGTCGTTGCTGCAAAACTCCCAAGGCCCGAGCCGTCTCAGTGTCGGCCTTGATGGCCTGCAGTGACTGGTCCACTGTCTTGTCAAACAGGTTGTTCCCGTTGAAAGGCATGTCCAAAACTCTGGTTTGCACGTCCTGGCGGAAATTGGTTGCCTTGAGCCAACCACGCCGGTGAAGGCAAACACTGTTGCCCATCTGGCGGAAGCCGGTGTCAGCAATGTCCGTGGCCACTGTTCGGGTATGATCCGATGCCACCTCGCCTTCCTGTAGGATCTGCAGGGCCTCAGCCCTCTCGTCGTCTGGGAGGAAGTCCAGCAGGGGAGAAATCTTAAACCAAAGTTCCCTGTCGTAGCGGGCCACAATCGCGAGGGCGTTGGCCGCTTTAATCGTCGTCACCGCCGACGAGATGACCCGTCGTTCCATGGCGTCCAGTTTCTTCCCTTCGCTGTCCGTCGGGGAGGTCGAAGTTAAAGCCACTGCCCCCACCGCTTTCTTCTTGGTCGCCGCCGAGACGACCGAATCCAGGGTCGGCTGCGCCCTAAGGCACATGGGGGCGGAATCCGGGACAGGGTACTTCTTCTCGTACCAGTCTCTCTTGGCAGGGGTCACGGACGGGTTCTTCAGGGGCACCAGCCCCTCGTCCAAGATGTCGTCAAGTAACGGGACCGAGAGGACCATCTTCCTCTTGGCCTCACGCCGTTGATAGAGGAAACCTTCCTTCTTCTGTTCTTTGGGGCAGAGCTGGAAGAGCTCGGATGCCCTGGTGATCACAGCGTGGAAGGAGCCAATTTCGTCGGGCAGGGAGGCCCGAGGAGGTGGTGATGGAAGGCCCATCCCGTCGTCACCACCATCGTCGTCATTGGTCCCCATCGCGGCCGTCTATGTTCCAATGTCATCCCTCGGATCCAGGGAAGGAGACGAAGGCTGTGAGGGCCGGGGAGGGTGAGTTCTCCTCCGCTTGCTTGGAGAGCTTTCCGATGGTCCAGGCACCCCTGGATCGTCCGTTGGGGGTAAGGGAAACCTTGCCGTTATCTCCGTACACAAGGCCTGGATCGCCATCAAGATTGCTCCCGAGTTGTCCTGTGGCCCAGGTACCGGTTGCGACAGGCGCGACGGTTGGGGAGTGGAATCCTCTTCCTCCACGGGAACCTCGTCGGCACCACCGTCGCTTTCTTCGTCCGCCTCGTCGGGATCCCTCCCGTGGGACCGGACCTCCTCGAACTTCTTGTTCAGGATCTTCACGACTCCAGCCAGCTCCTCTTCAGAGGCTGTATCCATGTCTGTGATGGCCACAGCCCCCCCCCTCTTTTTCCACTGGGGTTCTCATGGGGGTCTTATCGATGGGTTGTAAAGAGGATTCCCTCCGCGGTGGCAGCGAAATTCTGGGCCCCAAGGTCGCCTCCACTGGTGTAGCCTCCACAGGCTTCACCAGGGCCGGCACGACTCCCTCGATAGAGGCCTTAGCCGGTTGAATTAGGGCCTTCACGACTTTAGACACGCTTGAGGCCTTCACCTTGGGGGGCGGGTCACCGCCTCGCTCCCTCCTCCGGCTGTCTCTGTTGCGATCGACCGGGACTTCTCCCGAAGCTTACCCGGGTTCTCCGATTTCCTCTTCCCTGAGCCAGAGCGTTGGCTTGTGGCGTCTGTGAAGGTGCGCCCTGCCTGGCAGCCAAGGAGGCTGACCTTTCGGTGCCTGCAGACTCGCGGTGTTTTGCCTTTTGTTGGGCCCCCATCGCCAGAGCACCCTCAAAGGTCTTGACTGCTCGGACCTCTTCTTCTCACCTGCTGCTGGGCTCTTCCCCTCCAGCCAGTTGGTGAGGCGGATATGCCGATCCTTCATGGTCCGCTCCGACATGTTCCTGCAAAACGCACAGTCCTCCTCTAAGTGCGTTTTGTTTTTGTGAAGGCAGTAGAGGCATCTAGAATGCTCGTCCTCCTTGAAGACATTCTGTAATCCGCATCCAGGGCAGCTCCTGAACAGCTTGGAACCCGGGCGTCGTGCTCCCATTGTCCTGGGCTATGTCCACGCGGGAAGGCCTCAAAGATCTTCTGGAATCCTCCCAGAAGCGGAACTTGACGAAAACGTCGCCCTTGAGGGGGGTAGAAAATTCCAAAATGGGTCCCCGTTTATCTGAAGTAGAAACAGTGGAGCTTGAGACTCAATTGACTGAAAAAATGAGATGAAACTCTTTGCAAAAAAAAAAAAAAAGAAAAATCGCTAAACGCAGTAAAAGCTCGAGAGCTATAGCACGAGGACTCCCAACACTTTAACGTGCAGTAAAAATCTGAGGATGGCTGCCAGAGGAGGGGCTTAGGTAGAGGGCAGTCATTGGCTGGGGGCAGTATGACCCAGAGACCAGTGATTGGTTATTAGGAGAAAGACAGTTCAGAAACGAAACTGAAACTGATTTTTAATTTAGAGAGGATTCCCAGCCTGAAGACGGGGAATATTCATGAGCATGTGAATCCATGCCAGACCCCATGCTGGAGAACATCACCATATTCCTTAAGAAGCGGCCCACAAGTATGTTTGATTGTTCGCGCCTCAAGGAAAGGAGAACCAAAGTGCCTTTCTACATGCAATCAGAAAATGCTGCTCGTGTGCAGTTTTCATCTCATGTGAAATAATGCAAGGATTGCAGTAGAGCAACATGCATGGCAACATACCGTAGAATGTGCGTGCATGTAACTAAGAGTCCTAATGTTAGAATTCAATTATAAAAGTGTGATGTATATTAACGTATGATATGATAGTGCTGATAGAAATGGATTGCCATAACGAAATGCATAACCAACATAACACTGTACATGCCAGCATAAAGCTACCTCATTTTTTATTTTTAATGTAAACACATGAACGATATTGTGTAAAATGAATACCGCAACCAATCACTCCGACCAGAATGTTCGTACTACAACAATATGTGTTAAGGCCGCATGTGCATACTTGAACCATTAACTTTTTAACATAGTATGGACAATAACCTCAACATATACCTATTTTTTCATGATGTGTAATGTAACCAAGAAAATATTCAACTAGATAAAGTATAGCACGCTTCAAATAAATGTAACCAGAATGTAATGCAATAGGCCACGTATAAAAAGCCTGTATGTAAAACCTGTTTCTGAAGGCTATGTCTGTTCGTGCAACGCAGAACTATACCGCAAAGGTGTTTCGATTCTCCTCCACCCTTCATGGTGTCAAAGTGGATCAGCAAAGATTTAATGATGTTTAAACAACCGACCATTCACCACCCACAATGAGATTTATGCCCATGATGGTTTGTGCCTTTTGTGACCTATTTTTAAAGTGTAATCCCACTCTTCGAGTTAGAGCCCTCTTTTGTTGTTTATCAGTCTGACATCCCAGATCTCACAGTGACCTCAAAAGCCTCGCCTATTAAGCCAGTATATTTCGAATTATCTTAATAGATGAAGTTCTGCATTTAATGGTTGTATTCTGACCTATGCCCAAAGATAAATTAACCTGCACTTGAAAAACGTTTATCTAAGTGTCTAAGCATACAGGTCTTTTAGTTCATTGGACAAGCAGATTATGGTAGTGAATGAATGGGAATGTGCGGCCACAAGGGTAATGTCAAATGGTTATTTAACAAAGAAACAGAACTACAGTTGGCGATCACACATACCAGTTCGATGAGCCCAGCTGACCGGTTGACCCGAGAATAATCACTACACCACGTGCTCCTGAGCCAACCACAACCCTTCAACCCTATGGCACCTATAGGTGTTCGCCCCTAGTGACCAATCCCAATTGTTCATGTGCCCCTTAGGCCTTCCCCCTGTTTGATGAGAAAGCTGTATAAAAGTAATATGTAACATGTTTTCTGCAGAGCGCTCTCGGCGTGAGCAGGGTAGATTCTGCTTGCCCTATTTTAGATAGAGCCTTTTCTTAAACCCAGTACTTGGTCTTGGTCTCATTCCCTCCTGGGATGTGTCTTGATTGATTTCATTTGGAAGAATTAACTGTATTTTTTGGGGCCTCTCACCTTCACTACCATATGACCAACGAGAAAGTGAAAAGGTCATTAGTTACGTTCAGTAGTCATAAGCGGCACACAACAATGTGCACACCAACAATAATGCAAAAACAGTCAAAATTGAACTGCTGCCACTAGCTTGTCTTTAGACACATACAAATGTAACCAAAACTCCCATACATGAAATGCTAGGGTGATACAAAAGTATCCCCATTGCACTGCACGAGGCTGTGTGCAATGGTAAAAAGTACAAGAATTCAAAAGGGAAACAGTTTCCCCAGTACTGATAGTCTGAAGGACTAATCAGTTTCCCACAAAACAATGAGCAAACGGCAAGGGAAGCTTAACAGGCGGCTTTACCCTTCCCTTCAAAAAGTCAGAACAGGATAAAAACAGAGAAAACGGAATGGGGTTCCATAGGAAATTAAGGAGGAAAAGTTAGCAAAAAAGAAAATCTTTCCCAACAGTTGCACAGAAAACGTAAAAAAACCCTTAATTGAATAGCACCACTTGCGCGAAAAGAAAACGAGAGCCAGTCAGTAAGTGGCTCTACAGTAAAGAGCACTGGAGAAACAAACGTGTGTGCTGAATTTACAACAAACTGGCCAGCAGGATAAATAAATGAGGGTACCAAAATACAATCTGAAAAAATGCACACAAACAAATTACTGACTTAGCCAAAACTGAGGATACAGCTTGCTCTTCTGTAACAACACAGAGCATGTTAAAGACAAAACAGAAACCCAACTTGTGACTAAATTGCATCCCCCCTCCCTCAGACCTCATTTCCACTTGCCAGATTCAGCCCCTTAAAGGACTCCCTAATAAAAAGTTAATACAAAAAATAAAACCATTTGCATATCAAAGACGACAATGCACAGATCAAGGATTGGATGTCAACCTCTGTTCCAACCTCAATGGCATTAAACTCCTCCCACTGAAAGGCATGGTTCCTGAGGAACTCACGAAAGCCAATCACGACTCATACTGAAAATGGGTAAGGTGAACAAAGATATTTCCAGCTGCCCCCTCATCTCAAAGTCACAGAGTAGAAGCAAGGCTTCCAACTGTAAACATATCAACTTCTCTTCTTCAGGCCATTCGTTCCCAAATCCAACAATAGTGGAATTGCTAGTAAGCTTGAAGAACAGATGTTTTATGCGTAACCCCCTGCATGTTGCTTTTTGATATAGGAATTGAGTGTAGTAGGATAAAGCAGAAATAATCTAACATTGCTGTCAGTCAAAAATACTTTATTCTGCTAAGAAAAGCCATAAAGTTCATAAAATAATTTTTTTACTTACAATGATGCACATCTAAACATGAATAAATATTTATACAAATAAAAGAGTGACTAAAAACAACAGTTTTTGAAGATTGATAAAAATCACAATGTTCAAGGACTTTAAAGTATACCTACCATACATTCAGAGGGATAGAAAATGTATGTAATAAAAATCAAAAACATCAATTGTTCGCAGCAGGATTATCGTGTTTCAGGGCCTTGTTCCTCTGCCAACATACTATACAAATATAAGGGGCAGTTGTTAAGTGACATGAGGAAATATACACTGGCTTAAAAACTAATGCAGGAACAGCTTGGCGGATACCTTGGTCAATAAAGATTTGACGTAAAAACAAACCTAAAATGAAGCGTTTTTTCACAAGGCAATGTAAAATGCATCAATGTTTCATTAAAAAGATTGCACATGGGACACCTCGCCGAGGCATCAAACCTCTGTGGTAAGGTAAAAAACGGAAACAGGTAAAATGCCAAGTCTGAACCGGAGATACAAGAATCTCTCTAGCGGCAGGAAAACTATATCTAAATAGGCCTTGAACCCACTCTCCCTTCTGGATTCCAAATAATCTGGAAGCAACCGTCACAATCAACTTTTCCAAGGCTCTCCGGGCATACAGACTTTCAGCTGCTTGGTTTCCTGAATCGAGAGGGCACGTGGGTTTTTCCTAGAGATCAGGCCTGTCTAGGTTCAGAAAAGTTGCCTTCACATGTGCAAACCATTTAAGACTCCTTCGTCTCACTAGGCTCAAGACATGTCTTAGCCCTTCACGATATTTCACCAAATCCTCTAGGCTCCATACCTTAAGCCAATTTAAAGCAGGTTTAATAGAGGATTGGGTCACAACTGTCAGATGATCGAGTTCCAAATGGAGCATGGCTGATGGGATACTAACTGGAAGCAATAATAGTTTAAGAAATCTATACTCACAAACCCTCAACTTTCTTTATTTTTGTTATTTTATTTATTGTATTTGGTTCAGAAAAACATTTCATTAGAACCTTTACAATTCTTATTCAAAAACAATTAATCATTCACAGAAGTGGAGAAAATAAACCAAAGTAAATGACTTCAATACAATTAATCCATTCTCCCCACTTCTTAAAATCAGTGTGGAGCAGTTACTCCCATTTCCCATGTCCAAGGTTAACTCTCCAACCTATGGAGGTGTGAGCTTTTCTTTCCCCTTTACCCACCTCACATTAGGGATGTTCTCCTACTCCGTTTTCCCCCCATAATGAATCGACCCTGCCACCCACCCCCCTCTTACCACACTGAAACACTTGCCTTCAGATCTAATTTAGCAATTTCAGTTTTTCCAATATTCCTACCACCGTTGCAGTTAGCTGTACTTCTTGGCCTGCAATCAATCTTTCCCAAAGATGTTCTGATACAAGACCCTCCTCCCTGAAGGTGAATCTTCTTAGCTTGGCTAACCTCAGGGCCCAGGTCCCTTCGCACACCATTAGAAGGTGTTGGAGCGACTGAGATCTTGGATTAGTGCAGCTTTTACATAATTTGATTGCCTGTTATTCATGTTTTCTTATAGCCAAGACTTCCCCTTGGGGAGACGATTCAATCTCACCCGCAAAAAATTAGATCTTATTCTAGGGTCAGGGTACTTTACTAAATAGCGTGGAAGGTGCCCTACATTTTTTCCTGCTGTCAAAAACACGTTACATGGCCTGGAGCTTCTCACAATAGATATGGTTTTGATCCAGTCCAAATGCTCCAAATCGCGTTTTATCTTGAGTGGGTTGGAAATCAGGGTCTCAAGATCCACAGCTGTTCTATCCAAGATGTTTTTTACCCTTAGCTCCAGCCCTCTCAAGGGCTCTAATGTCTTTATATAGCGATCCGAACTTGGGAATCATTATCTCTCTATAGAGAGACTAATTTCCACTCCGCTCGACACAGAAAAACTGGTATTATTTTGGCCACATATTTGATCATTGGCAGAATGGTGAATTTACAATACTTAGCTTTGATCTTTTTCATATGGGGGGATCAGACCATATGCCTTGGCAAAGATATCATGCTCCTGGTTTCTTGGGCTGGCATAGAACTTGTAGCCGAGGTATATTAGCTGATCCACTCGCGGAATAATCAGCCCATTCAGCGACCAGTTTTCAAAGCTAATTTTCTTTCTCGGGTGTTTGAACACGCATATCTTTGATTTTAACAGGTTTATTACTAACTCGTTTTTCTCTGCATAGCCGCCCAGTATGGTTGGCAATCTTTGAAGACCTATAGCAGTTCTGTCCAATAGAACAATGACGTCCGCATAGACCAGCCAAAAGATCTTACTTCCATTAAGGATTGGGCTGGCCAATGCGGACGGTTCTAATTCTTGCCCCATATCTGACAGGAAGAGGTTGAAGAATAGAGGTGATCCCAAGCACCCCTGCCTTACTCCTCTCTCTACTTTCACTGCATTTGACAGATGTCCCTCATCATCCAATCTTACCCTTACTGACGTGTCCCTGTGCAGCTCTATTAGCATAGCCAACAGAGGTTCTGGGACTCCCTTTAGTATGAGTTTCGCCCACAGCTTGCCACTACTGATCTGATCGAAGGCCTTTGAGGGGTCTTATCCAGGCCCCATGTAGAGGTAGTTCCCCCGTCCCGGCGGAAGTCTCACTCACCAGGCTCAAGATTCACCCATTTAATGCCGTAGAGAGCCACCTTCTGAACCCTGTTTGAAAACGGGGAAGGGCTCCCACATTATCCACCCAGTGTGTGAGCTCCTTCACTACCAACCTCATAAAGATCTTGCTTTTGATATCGAATAGCTCAATCGGACGATAACTAGCGGGGTTAGTCCTATCACCCCCTTAAAGTGTGGTATGATCAACACTGTTTTCCAAGACAGGGATTGGGGGAGATGGGAAGTGTTTTGTAGACAGAATCTCCCCAAATAGGTTCCTCAGAAACCTATTCCTCAGAAACCCAGCCCAGAAGTCAGGTTTGTTTTTAAGAACCTGATACTTCAACCCACTGTGGCCGGCAGCCTTGGATAACGAGGAGCTCCTAATTATCTCCACAATTTCCTCCTCCTCCAAGACCATTCAATGTCCAACTGCTCCATCTCCCCTTCCTTACTCGGTTTCTTAAAAATGTTTGAGAGATGTTCAACCCATTTGTTTTCTGTAACCAGATTGCACAGGAATCTATTTGATAATCTAGTCGACCCATTAGTCGACCCTCTAGTACTAGTCTCAGCTAAAAGCTTCAGCATCTGTTCCCCGTCATATTGTAATCTTGCCATTCTGTGATTTTTGGACCAATGTCTATACTTGCTCCTAATACAGTTTGATTCCTTTTTAAACCTCTCAGGAGCCAAATTCTGTCTTTTGAGGCCTCATAGTTCACTTCGCATTTCTCTTTTTTTAGACTTTGATTCCTCATCAAACTCGTGCAGATGGTGCGGCTTAGCTCCGATGGATGGCATTTTTGGGGGCACAGTTGGCCAGATAAAGTTAATATATTTATCTGGTTGGCAATGATCTATGACGGAGGAGTTTGATATCCTCTTTAGTTCTTTATTTAATGTTTCCCCCCCATTGCCCATATTTGACTAACCTAACTCTGCCCCTCGTTCCCTCCAGTTTTTGTTTATGTAGACACTGCTGATGACCTTGCATATCTGGGAAGGTCAGTGACCGTATATTCCACCCCAGCCTCCATTGGTTTACAATGTCCACTTGGACGATTTGGGTTTCCTTGACTGCGGTCTCTTGAGCCGGGGTTCCATGCACCAGAGCTACTGTTACCACCAGCGGTGTATTTCGCGTGGTGCTTTGATCGCCCGTACATGGGGTCTCCAATGCCGTTGAGCTCACCATGGGAGCTACATAGGACACATTCCAATCTGTTCCATTTATTGGTTCAAGGGCCGCTGTGCTTCTCAGCTTCATTTTATTGAAAGTGGGGAGGTTATATTGAATGGGCTGGGGAGTGATCTGCCTGGCCCCAACTGGTAGAGCTGCTGATTTCAACCCTGCCTCTTGGGCACTATGTTAAATCCTTATGGTATAACCAACCTGTGAACCTCGCATAAAATCTTCTGTTTGGGCGAAGGTTCCACCTTGTCCTTGTTGAAGGGAGCTTTACCCCTCTACCCTTGCCTCCCTTTAAGACCCACAGTCCGCCCCTGTTTTTCAAGGGCCCCACTCCCCCTGTCTTTACCGCACTCCAATCTCAAAGGCCGGTTGATACAGTGTTCCACCCGCAGCTCTCACACCAGCGAGCGGGATCAAAGGGTGACCCCCGAAGTCTTCCGCTCGCGAGCTGGACGCAACCCCTTCAGTGATCTTACTTGTGAGATTTTGGCCTTTCTCCTGTTTACCTCAGTGCAACACCACTCCAAACTCTGTCGGATTTCCTTTTCCTCCCCTTCCCAATGTCTCGCTCCTGCTCCCTGAGGCAACGCTGCCAGCCACGGGTCCAATTCAGACTTCGGGCGATGACGGGGAGAGATGGAAGATGGAGGGGCGGAGGGGGGAGAGCAAATTGGAAACCAAGGGTTGGAACAGTTGAATGGTGGGGATCTTAGCAGGCGAGCTGCGGAGCCCGCAGAGCCTGAAGACCCAAAGACTCTGCTTCCCTGACTCCATGGCCCGCTTTGCGGCGTGAATGCTATTTTGTAACATGATCAGCAAAAGAATACTGCCTCTCACAGAACATAGTCACGTTGTGGAAGCTCCCAAAGACTCTGCTTTCCTGACTCCGCGGCATGAATGCTATTTTGTAACACAAACAGCAAAAGAGGACTGCCCCTCACAGAACACAGTCACCCCCTCAACTTACTGGAGCTGGTATAGCCCCACAATTCTGTTCCGAACAAAGCAGCTGGCAGCGCTTGCTTCTTCAACAAATCAAGAGCTGGTGATCTAGCACCGCTTCCGTGCTTACAAAAGAACAAAAGGATACCACTCCTGTACTTTTCCAAGGTAAGCACTGATCTAGAGAGTTGCGCACCCCACCCACCATTGCCTTCGAAGCACACACCCAAGTAATCATAGTAAGTGACTTGTTCAATATTAGTGTCGCTAGCAGTTAAAGATATAGCTCTCTTTTCAGAAAAGGGCAGTTTGAACACCATCACTTTTGATTTCTCAGTTTAAAATTAAACCAAGGGATTTGCACTTAGTCTAAAATATAGTCAGAGTCGTCCTAAAACCAGTTGGAGAAGTGGCAAGTAACACTGCATCATCTGCATATAAGAGAGCAGGGTATTTATAGGAAGCCAATCTTGGGGGGTCCTGACACCCATTCATTAACACATCAATCATTTCTTGGATGCAGATGTTAAAAAGGAGAGGTGCCAGGACACAACCCTGCCTGAGACCCATAACAACATCAAACTCCTTTGTCGTCTCACCATGCAGCCCATAGTGAACTCTGACCTTACAAGCTAGAGATAATAGCAACCAGGTTGATGGGGTCATGACGGGATAGCAGGATTTGCTAAAGAGCATACCTGGAGACTGTGTCAAAAGGAGTCTTTAAATCTAAGAAGGCTGCATAAAGGGGTATTTTATTTAGTGCTGTGTATTGCTGAATCAGCAAATGTAACAAAAAGCAGTGGTCCAGTGTCAAAACCCATCCCCGGAGGTGGCTAATCACATTCTCGCTGACCACCCAGTCCTGTAAATGCGAGAGTACCAATTTGGCAAAAAGCTTACTGCCAGCGTCCAGAAGCGAAATTGTGTGATAATTGCCGATTGTTCTTTGACCCATTTTTTATAAATAGGAACTATTATAGCCTTTTTTCCACGAGGCAGGTATCTCACCGCTAATCAGGAGTGCGTTAAAGATTTTGCAGAGCACTGGACCCCAAATAGTTGGTTCGTCTTTAAAGATATCTGCTGGGATCAAATCTGGTCCTGTGGCTTTATGATCTTTCAGCGACTTGAGGGCAACTGCTATTTCACTAAGAGAAGGTAGGATTGGTAAAGGGGGTTAGGCTCATAGTAGCCAGATTTGGGCCCAGAGAGGGCTCAACTCCATATAAGCTAGAGAAATTACGCCACCAGGTGTCTTCCCCTATTGTGCAATATAAGACCTTGTCCCCGTTTAATTCCCTCCCGGATACCAATTAACAAAAGAGGCACACATCTCTGGATTTTAGTGCTTTATCTAATAGGGATCATTTTCAAGTGAAAAATGTCCCTTTTTTCCTCAATTAGCTTTTTTGTAAGTAGATCGTAGTCTACGTAAAACACATCTGTTGGCTCCAATCGATTTATAAGATGCTGGATTTTCCGCTTTGCTATGTGGCAGTCATTGTCAAACCAATTTGGCTTATTTATTAGCCGATTCTTGGGGACTAGCAGAAATAAGCAGGATAAGGTTCACATTTAACTTTGCATATTCTTCCTGGATGGATCTTCCATCTGTCCGCTAGTCACAGATAGCGGATATGTTGTCTAAAATTGCAGCATAAATATCAGGTTAAGGCACTTGATCTAGCACCTTCAGCCAGTTGATCGATTTATGCGCGTGTCCCTGGAGCTCAAGGGAATAGGCATGGGGAGACGATCTTTTATTAACCATCTCCGTCGATTTACCCAGAATTTCAAACTCCACGGGATAATGGTCACTCTCCAACCGATCACCAATTCTAAAGTCGCCCTGCCTTACCCAATCCCCCGAGATCAGCAGTTAATCCATTAGTGTAGTACCATTGTGGTCGTGAAAGGTGTTCCTTGCTGCTAATCCTTGACCCATCTTCTGTTACAGGTTCTCCAATTCAAATTGAATATGTTACAAGCCACATCCATGGCCAATTGGTGTGTACATGGGGGTGCTGGGGTGCTTAGAGTAGGGATATTCCTGGTCATCCCACAGATCCACTAATTCCTTCAGCGGCTAAAATTGTAAAATGACGTCACCGGCCAGAAGGGTAAGACTAGACTGGGTGTGAGAAGAATATATATCATTCACTAGATCATGAAGGCAAACCAAAGTTGACAATTCCAGTGTAGGTTGGTTAAATGTTAAAAACATACATCAAGTCATCATTAGTCAACCAAATTAACATTAATTGCAAATCAGAAGAACAAGTGCTCTTGACTTCGATCCTCCAGCCTAATGTGATGTCCGCCCATACCAGAAGGCTACCACTGTTATATGGAAAGTCTGATAACCTTGAAGAAATACAGGATGTACTGCCCATGTTTCCTGCAATATTATAATTTGGAAACCTCGGATATAAGAGCACCAGTTTAGATCCTCCAACAATCTGTTCACCCCAGCAATGTTCCAAGAAAGCATTTTGTAGCCATTTTTTGATTCAAAAGGCTGAAGGGGCAGCCCTCCCAGTGAGTCCACCGAGTCATTAAAACACAATTAGCCATGACACATAAAAAAACATTTGGGATAAAGTAACTATTAAATGGAGGGGTGCAAACATTGCATTTCAATGAAAAACATTTGCAATACAAAATAGTTCCAAGAAACTACAAGTATACTTAAAACTCAGTTTTCAGAACAATATTTCTGATATAGCAATACTTGAAAATGTAAAAAGCATACCTTATTGAGCAGGGGTTGCAGCTTAGTTAATGCAATCACTGTAGCTTCTATCAACACTTGGCTGTTGTAATTGTCTGGACCCTTCAGGCAGCTTTCCAGTCCCTATATTTGGAAACACAAATTCTGTATAGATTTGTCCATGTAACAAATGGAGCAAAAGAAGGAACAAGTTACTTACCTGTAATTCCTGTTCTCCAGCATGGGTCATACATGGATTCACATGCTCATGAATATTCCCCGTCAGGCTGGGAATCCATGGTAATATTAAAGCAGTTTCACTTTAAAGCTACAAACTGCTTGCCGCTTCAATAGCCTATTGATGTCACTGAGTCATACTGCCCCAACCAAGGACACTCATACTGCCCAAACCAATTACACCCGTCCGCCTAAGTTCCACCACGGATGGTCATCTTCAGATTTGGTAGCACGTGTAAAGTTGCAGTAAGAACCAAGAAGAGCCAGTGAGGGCAAGGAGGGAGGGTTTGCATAAGAATCCATTGAAGATCCTAGGCTGGAGAAGGAACAAGTTACTGAACTCCTGTTCTCCAGCATGGGGTTATACATGGATTCACATGCTCATGAATACGATTATACAGCAGTACATATACACAACCACAGAAGGTGGCAAAGCTCAACAGAAGCAATACACTTACCCCTGGAACAGACTCCCCTCATGCAAATAGGTTGTGCAGCACCACTTGGCCAACCCAGGACTCCTGCCCTCCAATCCCTGTCGACACAATACAATCTTCTGAAGGTGTGGGTAGACCTCGACATAGCAGCCCTGCAGATATCCAGCAGGGGAACATCAGAAACATTGTAGTTGCTGCAATGGCTCTGGTAGAGTGGGCTCTCTGCGGCCTGGCAGTGGACTGTTGGCCAGACAATGGCAATGCATGATACAGCCAGAGAGCCACCTGGAGAGGGAAGATTTATATTGAGCCTCCCATTGCGCCAAAAGCAAAGAAATCTGAGAAGTCTTTTGAAACTGCTTGGTGCACGCAAGCAACATAGTACTTGAAGGCATGCAAAACATCCAGTGAATGCAAAGCCTTTTTTGCTGGTGAAGATGGGTTCGAGAGGAACACCAGCAAGATTAAAGGTTCATTCAAGTGAAATTCTGATGGGACCTTAGGCATGAAGGACGGATATGTCTGCAGAACCAGCTTGGAAGGTTGGAATGACAAATACAGAGGCTTACACGAGAGAGTCTGAATTTCCCCAACCCACTGGGCCTAGGTGATAGCCACTAGGAATGCTGTCTTCCAAGACAAACTTTAAAGATGTTCGATGTATTGGTTCAAAAGGTGGACTTATTAACTTTGATAAAAACGCATTAAGCTCCCGAGCTGGAGCCTTCGCTGGAGGGAACGTCCTGAAGAGGCTCTTGAGCAACTCCTTCACAGTTCTAGGAGACCGCAGGGAGCGCTTGCCAGGAGCCAGAGCACAGCAGGACATGACGGGCAGATGCATCTTGATTGACGCATTGGCTAGTTCAGACTTGGCAAGCAAGAGCAGGTAAAGCAGAAGCTGCAGAGCTGTTACTCGCAGCAGACATCTCCTTTGTGAATGGCACCACACTGTAAAGCGTTACCACTTCTGTTTATAGCAGGAAAGCATTGATGGAGCCCTGGCTGTAGCCAGAATATGCCTGCATTAGAGAGGTTGCAAGTAGTATCAGAAGTCTAGGGCTGCAGGACCCAGGCTGCTAGGTACAAAGAGCTGGGTTTGTGGTGCAGGATTGACCCTCCTCCTCTGGAGAGGAGATCTGGAAGAGGAGGCAGTTCGACGGCTGGAGCCACTGACAGATGAAGAAGGTCTGTATACCAGATCTACTTGGGCCACGCTGGTGCAATGAGCATCATCCTGCAGCAGAATTGTCAGTGTATTGATCACACGTAGCAGCAGGGGAAATGGTGGGAATGCGTACAGGAGCAGGCCCTCCCAAGGGAATGAGCAGGCGTCTCCTAGGCTATTGGCTTGGGATACCTGCTGGAAAACCTCTGGCATTTGGAGTTGGCTGTTGTGGTTGTGGCAAAAAGGTCGATCTGAGAGTGACACCACTTGCTGAAGAGAAGAGATACATGGGTCCGCTGGAGTTCCCACTTATAAAACATAGGGGTCATCTTTTCTGTTAAGACACAGACTACCTTCCCCTGGAGCACAGGCTTGAAGAACTTCAGGACCCAGAAGACTGCCTGCAGTTATAGGACGCTGATATGCAACTTCTTCTCTTCCAGAAGCCAGAGGCTCCTTGCGTACAGTTGACCTGTGTGGGTGCCCAAACCTTCCAGAGAGGCGTCGGTACTGCCTGTTGTCTGATGAGCAGGGGTCTGAAAAGGAGCGCCCTGCAAGAGATGAGGGCAAATGGACCACAAATGTAGTGCTTGATGATGTCATTCCATGTGCCTGTGATTTGTTTCCATCAGGCATCCAGAAACCCCTGAAGGGGTCCCATCTGTAGTCTTAAAAAAGGTACTAGATGGATGCACGAGTACATCATCCCCAGCAGGAGCTTGATGGATCGGACTGTTGCAATGGGAGCCGTCGACAGTCGTCAGACTTTTCCAAGGAAGGCCTTTATCCTGTCTCCTGGAGAAGTTGCTAGACACGATGGTGTGTTGATGCGGGATCCTAGGAATAGTGCGTTCTGAGATGGCACTACACAGGATTTCAGATAGTTTATCGAGAATCCCAGAGAAGCCAGATCCTGGATGGTCTCTGCGGTGTGCTGCCATCAAGCGAGGGTGGGATTGGATCAGTCAATCGTCCAGGTAGGGATAGACGTAGGTTCCCTTGAGATTAAGGTGTGCTTCCAACGGAGCCAAGCACTTGGTGAAAACCCTTGGAGTCGATTTTATGCCGAATGGTAGAGCCTTCAATTGGGAATGTCTTCCATGAATGACAACACGCAGGAACGTTCGGTGCTTGCGTCAAATGGGGATGTGGAAGCAAGCATCATCCAAGTCGAAGGTCGACAGGAAATCCCCTTCCTCCATCTGGCCGAGCATTTGCTACATTCTGACCATCCTGAATTTTTAGGATTTAAGGAATATGTTCAGGCGTCTTAACTCCAGAATGGGTCTGCACCCTCCTGTCTTTTTACGCACTATAAAGTATGTGGAGTACACTCTTGAGCTCCAGAGGCACAGAGGGACTGGTTCTATTGCCACTTTCTTTAACATGGCTTGAACCTCCTTTAGTAGCTGTGCAATGTGAACGGAGGATAGCACAGGAGCAATGCGCTGGTCTTGGAAGCAAGACCACACAGAGCAACAGAGGTTTGAATCCCAGATCTGCGCTTAGAAAGCATACTCAGTATGGTATTAGGCACATTATAAAAAAAACAATTAAATTATATAAATAAAACGTGCTATTCTTGTCTGCTGGTGGGAGGAATGTGAGGACATTTGTCCTGGAATTCCAGGGTGTGATCCTGTTGAATGATATTGAGCAGCCATTTCTCTGTGAAGAAGTTGTGCCACTGGTTGACAAATTGAGATAATCGTCCCACGACTGGGATGTTGAAGTGAGGGTGCGGGCCCTTGGCTGGTCGGGCTTGTTTTGGCGCCTGGGGTCTGACTGCTGGGCCACAAGGCTGGGTTCCCCCTCTGCAAGCTTGGGAATGTCCCCTATATATCTCATGGGTGTTGGAACGGAAGGGTTGACAATAGGGTGAGGTGAAGCCTCTTGAGGATTTTGAGACCTTTAGATGATCCAAAGTACTGCCTCTGCTGTTGAAGCGTGCCCAACGAACATGCTGTCTCCATGTCCATCTATATGGACTGGAGGATGCCGTTGACTGCCTTTCTGAAAAGGTTTTCACCATTGAATGGCATTTCTACAACTTTCGTCTGCACATCAGGGTGGAAGTTGGTGGCCTTGAGCGAACCTTGGTGGCAGAGGGCCACTCCATTACCCATTTGTCGAAAGCACACCTCTGCGATGTCCAGGGTGATGGTGATCGCATGGTCGGAGGCTACTTTCCCTTCCTGGAACAAAGCTAGGGCGTCTGCCTTATTGTCGGCCAGGAGGAAGTCAAGTATGGGACCCAATTTATACCAAAGCTCTCTATGATATCTCGAGAGAATGGCTAGCGGGTTGGCAGTGTGACAGTAGACGCTGCAGTTGTTATAATGCGCTTTCCAGCCGCATCTAGTTTATTACCCTCTTGATCGGGAGGGACTATACAAGAGGAAGAGAGGTTGGAGGACCTCTTCCTAGCCGCAGCAGAGACCACAGAATCTGGTGATGGATCTTAAGCACTTTGGTACTGTGTCCGGAATCCTGTACTTTGTCTCCAAGAGCTCCTTTTTCGCAGCAGCTGTGCAAGGGGTCTTCATGACAAAAAGGCCATCTTCCCAGACGTCATCAAGCAGGGAAACCGATACTGTAGTCTTCCTCGAGGACTCCTACTGTTGAAAAAGGAAGCCTTCCTTCTTTTCTTCAGGAATGAGATTGAACAACCTTTGCAGCACGAGAGGTCATTGCATGAAACAAACCAATTTCATCCTGTGGAAAGTCTCTGGAGGGCAAGTCGACGTCAGGAGGCTCACCATCTGCAGAAACAGTCGTTGAATTCATCAGTCCCCTGGGTACCATGGTTTGTTAGAATATCAGTGTTCCTCTGGGCTGCCTCTGCCACCAGAGCAGGGGTTGCAACATGAAGCTGTTGAGAGGCAGCCGGGGATGGGCAAGAAGGTGTCAGACAGGCCCTGGAAGGAAATGGTGGACTCTTTGTCGGTGCAGGAATGGGACCTGCCACAGGGAGACGCTGTTGGAGCTCAAAAACTAATATGTGAAGAGTGGTTAAAATGTCCATTGATATCTCTAGGGGCTGCAGGAGCCTGCAGAGGGTCCCGACGCAAAGGGCTAATAGCACAAGGTGGCTGTGCCAGTTGCAGAGGCATTGGCCTAATGGGATTAAGTTCTCCTTGTCCACCTTCTTGATCAGTGTAGAATCCCCATGGAAGGTCATCCGAGGGACCAGAGGACTGGATCACTGAGACTGGGTGACACCCTGGGAGAAACCAATGGAGCCGGTGTGAAGAGTGGTGTGGCCTTGGTTGGTCTTGGGAGGAACACGAGAGCCAGAGGCATCTCCATCGCCAAACCAGCACCCCTGGGAAAGGAGGCCATTGCTTGTAGCTGCGCTGTTAATGGTGCTGCCGAAGGAGGCCTTGGAGGCAGGGCCACTTGAAGCGGCAGTTGTTACTGTGGACATAGTGACCGAGGACATGGACAAGGCCATCGACGGAATCAAAACCAGTCGAGTCTGCTTAGAGGACAAGGCCGTCGACGGGGTAGCTGCTGTCGTGGATGAAGTCGGTGGAGTAGCCGCCAACAGGTCCATCGAGAAGGTTGTTGATGAAAAAGATTTATACTTCGTAGCTGGTGTCCATGATTTGCTCGTAGACTGGGCCTGAATGGCAGACGGTCTCTCGCCAAGTCTATGGAGAGGATGTCGACAACCATTGTTTTCTAGCTGAAGCCTTTGCAGCCGCGATGCTCGTCGACAAAGAAGTCGGAGCATGGGACGACTTAGCCTTTATAGGTATTTTCTCCCTGGGAACTGTCCTCAAAGGATCTCTACCTCTTGCCAGAGGGAGTACAATCTCTGGGTCTACTGATCCTGGAAAGGGCATGCCCTTACCCAGAGGCAGAGTCAGAGGTCCTACCTTCCACAATCCACACCACCAACCTTCGATGGCGATCTTTCCTCGTCTTGAAAGAGAAGGCCTGGCAGAAGGAACGTGTGTCCGCGTCGTGGTCTGGATGGAAGCAGTAGATGCATTTTAGATGTCGATCTTCCATTAAGATGTTTTTCAGGCCGCATTTCGAGCAGGTCTATGTGATGAATCCTACTGACCCCTCACTGAACCCCTGCCTAAAGTCTCCTCCCAGGAGGCCATGGAAAGGCAAACGCTTCCTGATCCTAACTTTGGGGTGGTGTACTGCGGGAGGATCACCAGGGACGAGGCGAGGCCCAGGGTGGTGAGGAGATCTTGTGGGATATGAGACAGTATTTGTCCTTTGAAAGGGAAAATGTTTCAAGGTTGCCAAAACAGGTATTGATTATTGTAATTTTAATATATAACATAAGGTCTGTGGCCCTGGGCACAAGTACCATAAAACCTGAGCAAGCCTTAGCAACAGCACAACTCTTCAAGTTACTTCAGGATATATAATAATATAATATATATATAATATATATATATATAGATATATAATAATATAATGTAAAGGGATCTAGAAATATTGCCTTAGCAAATTGTTTTCCTCTGTAACAACAAATTCTAGTAGTTCATCTTTGAATGATTTTAAGTGAAATGAATCTACCCTTAAAATCAAGAAGTTACTTAAAATAACCAATTTTTTGTTAGGGACTACAAGTCCCATAATCCCATAAGTACTGGGACGAGGAAAAGGCATGTTGTAGCAGTAGTCAGGCAATTAAGCCTAAAAGCACACACCTGAAGGAACTGCACAGGCATATACGGCCCCTTCAGGTGCAGGCAAATGGAATGCACTGGAACTGTGACTGAAGTGCGTGCAAAAGTAGCAGAGGAGGAAGAAAGAAGACAAGGTGTTGGCAATCTAGGCAGAAGTGGGAGAACCAAAGGGACACCAGAACATTGATGCAGCAGATTTCACCTGCTTGTTCTGTGAGTGTCATGTTCCGCAAACTCTGAGTTGCAGAGGTTGCACAGCGGAAGGCATGCATGAAGGCTGACTTTCCCCATGAATGTCTAATTGCAGAGATTGCCGTGCCAGAAGTATGTCAGAGACCGAGGCAAGGAGCTGTTGTAAAGTCGTGGGCCTCAGGATCGAGAGGGGCTCCTTATCAAGTGTCCGGACCAGAGACACCTTCAGCGAGGAAGGTTGTGTGACCCAAGTACAGCCAGAAGCAGTAGAAGTTGTACCAGAAGCAGCATGTGGAACAAGGATCACAGAAGCCAGTGAGTCCAACCTGGTGTTCGGATTCCTTGCGCGGTCACTGGCACCAACAGTATTCAGCTTAATATAAACTGGTGTATAAGCAGAAGCGAGCTGAAGTCGTTTGTTGATCTCTTAACAATGGGACAATGGAAAAGAATCACTTGCATATGATCAGTAATTTCTCTTTCACTCGCGTGAAGAGCAAACGCTGCAGAAAGCCATAGTTAAACCCTTTAAACTTAATAAACTTATGAAGTGGTCGTGTGCGCCTAATTTCGCTTTTCAAGGGAAGAGTGAACTTTCCATCTTTATTCACACGAACAACAATAGCTCATAAAAGAAGTGAAGTATTCGAACGTTGCATCTACAGTTGGAGGGAGAGAGAGCAAGCGTTGCCCAAACCAAGAGTATTCCTCTATTAAGACTGAAAGCAGCCTTTCTTAAAGCCAGGAAACAATGTAACCAATACTGTGAGCCCAATAAAAGTTCAACCTTTCCTAAGATACAAGTGTGCAAGCATTACATGAAGCCAAGAGAGTGGTACCAAGGCTTCTGGTTAATTATTTTGGCTAACAGTTGGCAGAGAGATTTCGGCAAAGTTGGAGAAGGGAAAATTGCTACTCAAATATTATTTGAAGTTGACACAACCTATATTGCCAAAGACTTAAGTGACAGACAGAAGTGGGTAATAAAGGAAAACTTGGGTTATTGTTGTGGCATGTAGACAAGAGAGGCAAAGAGGCTGCCCCTTTTGCAGAGATATATTCAGAGGAAGAGTGCCTTGCCTATTTCAAGGCGTTTAAGTGTCTTAAAGTAAATCTTGTCAGAACCAAAACCTGTTTTGAGTCGTAAAGGAAGCTGTGGTGGCTGAAGCCGTTTTGGTATTACAAAGTACTGAAGCTGTGGTGGTATATCTGATTGTCAGTAGATGCAACGCTTCAGTGGCATATGTGAAGTGGAGTACTACGATACAAAGGAGAATATCCTCATGGTCAACTTTAGTAGAAGTGAAGTTATTGAAGCAGTAGCAGCAGCACTTTGAAATCATCCCGACAAAGATACCCAATAATAACTTAACCAAGAAATGTGATTCACTAACATTTATAGAAGTTCTGTTTCTTTTGAACTGTTGCAAGTCTTCTTGGATAACTGGAAGCGGTGGCAAAGCATTGTGGTTGGGAATAACATTGGTGCTATTTTGAGTAAGTGGAAAGTCCTTATTTCACCAAGGAGAAAAGATTTTCTACTGTTGGAACTCTGATTAACAAAACGTTACCTTGAAACACCAAGAACTGATTTGAGATTATATTACCTATATGGAGTTCCTAGTTTCCTTTTGTTGAACATTGGAGCTGAATTCACTTTAAATCCCGGGGAAGGGAACTCGCCCAGATTATTGAAAGGTTATCTAGACACTGAATATTATTGTTATTGCCATATTTTATCTTTGTATATTTGGTGTTTAATTGTGAGGACAGACCAGACATCCTTTGAGTGTTTCCCTTTAGTTTTGTTAGGCAGGGAAATCCTCAGTAGAATAGAGATAGTGAGGCATTTAATAGAATGTATACTTAATAAAATGGCATGTTTTGAACAATCATCAAAAAGTTGTCCGCCTCGCATTTTTGACCCCTCACAACTTGAAGAGGCTTTTCCTCGTGGTGTCCGCCATGGATCGTGTGGAAGGCCCAAGCCGGGCCTGTGGCTGCCCGGAGTCTGGAGATCCAATGGTGGACTGGATCTCCTCTGGCAACGGATCCCCTCTGCCGGTAGTCAGAACTGTGACTGAAAGTATGAATTGTAGACAATTTCTCACAGAAATAGGAAAAAGGTTATCGATATTTCGAGGAGTGAAACACGAGTACTCCCAACACGAAAACATGGTGGTAAAAATCTGAAGATGGCCACCAAAGGTGGAGCTTAGGAGGACTTGTGTCAGTGGTCGGGGCATTATGACCCAAAGTGACAGCAATAGGCTATAGAAGCAACCAGCATTTTTAGCTTTAATGCGAAACTGCTTTAATATTACTGAGGATTCCCAGCCTTACGACAGGGAATTCTCGTGAGCATGTGAATCCATGTAAGACCCCATACTGGACGAGACCAACAAAAGAAGGATTTATCAGAATACTACATTTATGATAGTCTAAAAAGTTGCAAGACAGCATGTCATAGTCAAGTACAGTATATGGAAACTTAAGTACGTGCATTGGTTACATAAATCATACAAACACATTGCATGTAATACACATCAGCAACTAGTAAAGAACAATCTATTACTATCCACTAATTTTTCAATATTACAGGTGTCTAGAGTCATCAGTTGTTTACTGAAAACGCGGCAAGCAACATCTGGTCAGGAATTTCACAGGTAAACAACTTTTGACTCTAAAAACATTGCAAAATACAATTCTGTTGGCTAGAAAATATCAAATTAACAAGATAATATTTGAACATGCGGCCAATCGAATTAGGCAGGGAATCTCAAACCTTTAATCTCAGTGCCGATGATATGACAATGCAACCTTACAGGAAGGAACATTAAAAACGATTTACAATAAGGTTGCACACAAGAACACCTTTTTTAAAGACTTTATTTAAAATATTTTCCCCTGAAGAAGAAGAGTCCATTAGACCTGAAACACGTTTTGGCAAAATGGTAGAAAAGCAAGATATGACCACTGTCTATTTTCACTGAGAACAAACTGTTTATAAAAACATAATTTATCAGTACTATTTTACGAATGCAAGATTAAAATATGGCATATTTTCCAGAACAAGCCTATAAATGTATGGAGCTCATACATAAAACTAAATTAACATAGCATAACCAATATGTATTGGAGCATGGTTTTATATTATACCCAAGAGAAAATGAACCCTCTACATTAGGGGAATTTTGGTTGAATGTGTCGATTTTGTTTCACTGGTTCCAAGGATGAACTTAGTTGTTTCTAGATACAGCACTGCATATATGTTACTTACCTGTTTGCGTTCCTGCAGATATTAAGTACTAAACCATTATTACTCACTCTTAGGGACCCTTACACATTGTGTAGTATTTCACTGAACTGTGACCATCTTTCACTGGGTTTAGGAATGAGTTGGGTTTCCAGTGTTTTTACATATGCTGGGATAGTGTTTACTGACCTCATAGTACTACAATGAATTCACAGGCCAGAGTCTGAAAACCACCAAGGGGATTAATTGAGGGGGCTAGGTGCCTCTAAGGCCAGAGGATGATGGACCTAGGGGAGATACGGGAGGCTCCCCCAGTCACCTTGCCTATATCCCCATCAGAAGGCAGAGGATTGTCACCCTCTCTCCAGCGCTGGGAACCTTAAGCACACACCAGCCAGACCCAGATCCTAAGAGAAGAAAAACAAATACAGCACTGGCATGCAGCTTTTTAAGCAGAATACTTCAAGGATGCACACTTTTAACAAATATCCTGTATCTGAGAATAACCCAATTCAACGGCTGAGGGAGATTCTCCCAGAATCCTGCAGATCTTATGTAAGTGTTTGCAGATTGTTTTTTTTTGATACTGCAAAGACTTGCACTGTTATGTTATCATCAAAATCATCTGTGGCACTTAAAAGGCCAGGAGCGGGCCACCCAGTACCCTTGGTTGTAGCATGGGATAGTGTTGCCAGTTCACAGTTTGCTAGCAGCTCACTTACCCACAAATGATAGAAGCTCACAACTTAATTGTCGACCAGCTGAGTCTTCCTTCGCAGGAAACAAGAACTTGTATGTTTACGAAGAACAAACCTTACCCTCATATTCAGGGTCTTTTTAGGGGATACTGTAACATTTTAATCCCATCAGGCTCACACTTTGGGGAATCAGGAGAGCCGCAGCCTTCCCTGACAGCTGCAGCAGTAGCTAGAGAAGAAGTGAATTCCAAAATAGTCGACAGATCAAATGAAGACGTGGTCTGCCCCATAGTGGCTGGAATGAGTTTTGGTAAAGTGGGAGCCAATCAGAGGCCTTCAACAATCTGGGGATACATGTGCAGACCCTAACAAGGAGCAAAAGTTAGGGGGAGAGAGAGCACTGTTATAAAAACAACCACCTCAGTTTTGCAGTATGGAAGTTTGAGGGGGAGCAAAGTGGCAGAGAGAACTCTTACGGATTAGGTTGGGAAGAAGGCTGGAGAAGAGGGCCTCATCATAAAGTTGTTGAAACAAAAGAGATGGGGTAGTAATATCAGGAGGTGGTTAGGTCAGGAAGAGAGTAGATGGTAACATCAGGGGGTATTTGGAGAGAAAGAAAAAGGAGGTGGTATAACCAAGAAAAATGGTTTGGTGAGAGAATAAGAAAGTGATACAAAAACAGGAAGTGGTTGGAGAGAGGGAGAAATGGAAAATGTGGCTCAGCATCAAGAGATGGTTGGAGACTAACCCAAAAGAAGAGGTTGGTACAGAGAGGAAAACTTTCAGCAACTTCACTCAAAGTTTCAATGAGTTTGGTTGACCCTAGGCGGTTGGTAGTTGCGGAAGAATGAACACCATCAGGGAGCCTATGGAGTACAAAGCAGAGAAGGCAGGCTCAGGACCAAAATCCTTAGAGAGGCAGTCAGGCCCAGGGACCATGGCCTGTAGAGGACAGAGGCTCTGGCAAATCCCGATAGGCAGTGGATTCCACTCCACGCTTCACGAAGACCCAGAGAAGAAAAGGATACAATCACAAGAAGGTGTGAAGGCCGGGCAATTAGAGGTAGCCCAAAGTTCGGGAATCCATCTGAAACCTACAATGGACTCTAGACACATCAGGCAGTAAGAGTGTTTTTTCCACAGTCCTCTGGTTAGGGATGTAAACCATCTAATCCAAAGGTAAAACAGAGTTCCAACCAAAATGATGACGGCACATCTCCGTAATGGTAGCTGTGGCAGAACAGTCATGCTTTACTCAAGGGAGGGACCAAGGCTGGCAGTGAAGTAAAGTCATTCCAAAAATATACCACAAAAATAAACCACTCTGGTATAGTGAAAAATATTACTTGTTCTGCATGTGTCAACTGAACAATCATGGTCAGGGTGATCTGCTGGAAAAAGGCTTAAAATTGATGCCTTTCCCTATGACTTTCCCCACAACCTGTTTTCTTTCTTATTATTCACTGCATCACACAATGCATATAGTAATGTATCCCAGCAAAGGGATAAACTATTGACCCAAAACATGTTGTTTACGAACCTCATCTCTTCTTTGACCAACATAGAAATGCAGATGGGGTGATGGGCAATCTGGTCAAACGATAAGTTCATGAGATCACAATTCTGCTCAACTGTTTGCCTGCGTAGCCTTCTCTCTATGTAGGTCACAGTCACTCAGTCTCAAGACTTTTAAAAATATCCCAGACATTTCTTTCTTGGCTTTTGGACCCCTGTTGGGCTGAACGACGTGTGTCCTTCCAAAATGTGAAGAGGGGCGGACCTACTGGGTGTGCAGATGTGCACCGTTACCAGAAACATCCGCCGTACTGTTCTTAGGGTGCCTGTCAGTGGTTTGGCACCAACCACTCCCTTTCGGGCACAGTGGGTTTGGTCGGTCCACTCCTCTTTGCCTTATATACTGCCTGCCCTTTTTAGTCTCTCCTCTGCAGCACTCTAGGGCTAAAAAAAGTACGTATTAGGAAGTGGGCAACAAGACCGGACATCTCCACAGCCCTCCTCCTTCCAATCCCATCAGATTTTCCCTCTAGCAGAGGTCTTCCTTTCTCTCAGCTCCTTGTTGCATTTTTAGCGTTGTCTCCTTTGACCTCCCCTTGATCACTCTTCCCCTAACGCTTGTTCTTCTACCAGGTCTTTATCTCTACCTTCCTACTGAAACCTTTCTCCTTCTTCTGCCTCCTCCTCCCTTTCTCTTCAAGACTCTGTTGCCCCTGCTGTTCAGAATTCCCCTCTACTCTCCTCTTCACTTACTCCACTCAATAGTATCCAAATGGCCTATAGGGCAATGGCCAAAGAACCAGCCCAAAATGTTAGTGTGGGGCAGTTTGTTTTTCGGTTAATAATGCCAGTTTTGTGGTCAAAGTAGACCTTTTGGGAGTTATTGCACTGGCCAATTGGAAATTCTAACCTCTGTATTGACCCAATATACTTCAAAAGGCACTGTTTGCAACAAGATTTTCTGAAAACTCCCCTTAGGTAGTGCTCAGTCTGTTACGAAATGTAACAAACTGATATTTGCAGTTGTGTGACACTCATATTGGTGCCAGGGCCAACTTTATACGTAGTCCAACCCTACCACTTGCTTGCCATCTCAGCACTCTGTACTCATTCTCTGGCTCGAAACTCCTACACCACTCTTCCGTTTTAGACTATAGCCTCATTCCTCTTCCTAATGTATAGCACGAAGAAGCAAACTGGGTGGACCAGAGTGCCATTGGTTGGCTGCTGGAGCACCTATTTCCCCCCTCCTCAGGGTAAGATACTTAAAGACCTTCAGCCCAGGGCTCAGTTGCCTGTTACAAATAGGGCCCATCCATTTTGAAGTCAGGTGGCCCTATCGTGGCTGCCACATGATTGATATGGCACCTTCCAATCGTGTCTAAACTGAAGGTCTCTGCAAATTCCTCTGGACCTGCTTCTCATTGCAGGCTCATTGAGTGAGGCGAGAGTCCCTCTTTGCAGCTTGCTTCACGAACCACATTACTATTTCTAGTTGGGAATCTGACAATGCAAGCCTGGTCTGGTAATGTAATGTTTCTGCATGGGGCCCTGGCTTGGCTCTAACTGCAGTGCCTTACTTAGGAGGCAAAGGCCAGGCAGAAAGCCCTTGGGCAACCCCATGCGCTGCCTTCGGGGCCAGCTTTTCATTGCAACCAATGATATCTGGTCCGTATTTTCTACCTATCCACTCTTCTTCCTGTAACTCACAATTCTCAAAAACAAACAACAACGGCATCCAAACTACTGAGCAAAGGTTACACAAACCTGGCCAGAGGATCAGATATATTGGAAAACAGTTTGCCAAACTAAGTGTGCAAGACTTTTCTATTCCCAAGTTCCTGCCTCTGGGAAGAATACAATCAAATTGACTGTTATGTGATAAACCCAAAATATATTCAGGTCTCTTATTTGCCAATTATTGGGGGCCCTTAAACATTTTGCTGGATTTTTTAAATCTTGATTACTTTTTTCTAAGATTGACTTCTACTGAAGTTGCCCTGAAGGCTTCAACAGAATTGTGGTGTGCTGACCTTAATACAAATGGTTACCTGTCAGAGGCACGCGGTTTTGGGTTTTCTCCAGAATCACTACTGGTATAGGGTTCTTAGAAGCCAACCTTTGTGGACCTGCTAAGGTTTACCACAAAATTATCACCAAATGTATGTGGTAACAAGGATGAAATATAAGGCTTCTACTAAGAAGAACAGGGGCTTGGTGTAAAGTACAGTTAACTCGCTGAAGAGATTGCTAATCAATGGATGATTCAAACAGGTGTGTATAAAAATAAACTTTACAACACAGATGCAAAAAGTCAAAATACTAAAGAGTAAAGCAATATATACATATGTACAACCACAGTTAAGTTTCTAAGTCTTCCTAGTCCAGGAGGTTATGTAAGTGATGTTAATAAATGGGCTGAAAAATGTAATACAATCTTAATGTGTGGGGTGTGGAAAACCTGAGGGTTTTTCCCTGCCTACTCCCGGGGGATCTTCTACACAGGTGGCCAGGGGAAAGCCATCGCTATTGGATCCAGACCCTGGCGGTTGAGGACGAGTGAGGGAGGATCACATGGGTGTAGGGTTCTTTGGGATTGCCCAAAGGCGAGACCTGGAAACCCCCTGTTTCCAATAACCCCCTAACCGACATTCCGTCCTATTACATGACAGCAGACTTTCCCCCTTTTCCTTTTACAAAAAACCCTGCTCAGCTAAAACAGCGAAATCGAACAGAGGCACTTTTTCATTTTTATCTATGTCCCATTAACAAGGACATAACAAACACACCCGAGGACTGTTCTCACAGCACAGGTGTATAAAAGGAGTGAACCAGAGAAACAGAAGGAGCGAGCTGGAGCCCGAGGAGGTCCACGAGTTGGAGTACGAGAACACAGGCAAACTGGGACGGCCAGAGAACCTGAGACCTGCTGGGAGAGAACGAAGGGCTGAGGCTCCGAGAGCTTATGGTGAAAAAGGGCTAACAAAAGCGTGGCGAGGAAGCAGTGTCTCCAGGATGCCAGAAGGGGGTTAATTGTAAAGCTGTTCTCCAGAGTGAAGTCCGTGGAAGGGTGTTCTTTATCCTGGGCCAGCGAAGCCGCCCAGGAGAGTTCGAGGGTCTGGCGAGGATCCCTTGGTCCTCAGTTGAGACCGCAACAGTGACGTTAAAGAAATCACAACCAGTGAGTTCAAAGCCAGAGAGAAACCCAGTTGCTGATAGCGGCAAAGAGTGAGGGATGAAATGTTGCAAGAAGATAATTACAAGTACGAGCCTAGGACTAAGAAGAAACATGCTGAAGAGGAAAGCTTTCATTGTCCATCGTGAAAGTTGAAAGATGAGAGAAATAAAGTAAAGAACATTCGCGTGCAGGTTAACACGTGGTGGAAGGAGCTCTAGTGAACAGAAACATTATGTACAGGAGTGAAGTTCACAGAGAGCAAATATGGAAGCAAGTGAAGTGGGGCTATGCTTGAAGGAAAAGGCATGCAGAGACCCCATGAAAACCTGGTTATGAATTGTAAAATGGTGCCATGCGCACGATATTCAGAAAAGCTGAAGTTGAATTGTAAAAGGGTGCCACGGGCACGCTAATGAAAGTAAGCCATGATTTGACTGCAAAAAGGTGCCGGGGAAATGATGCAAAGAGAAAACAGAAAGCGTCCTAAGTATCAGAGTGGTCCCACACAGGGCCGGAAGTACTGTGCATTGTCAAAAGTCTCTGATACATTGAACTACTGAGTAACGGTGGGAGGAGAGCCAAGGTGTCAAAGTGGTCCCGCCTGGGGCTCAGGAATACGGTGCTTTGTCGAAAGGCTCCGATATACAATACACTAACCTGTTGTGAACTGTGAAAGTCGTGTTATCTAATGATAAATAGCAGACTACCTGAGAGCAGGTGACACAGAGGAATTGTTACCTAAAGGAATTTCGAACTTGTGCGACCAGAACGTTTTGTACTTAGTAAAAATAAATGTATGCAGTGCCTTTGAAAGCCAAGGAACACATGCCGAATCCCAAGTGGCTCAAGACTCGGGGAAGGGAGCTGTGGACCAGTTTCAATACTATCCTGACTTTAACTTTGAAGCACCCTTTTTATTTAGTCCAATCCCATGCACATTATTGTATTAGAGATTGTGAGGGCAAGCAGAGGTTTAACACAGACACTTTTGTTTTGACTAACTTGACTGACTTTGGACTTCCATTTTTGTTGATGGTCGAGAATACTCCCAGTATATATGTAGGGTAAGTTAAGCAGTCTCCAAACCCCTTTCTTTACAAAAAAAAAGGTTTTCATAAACTTGAATCATTGTGTCTGTGTTTCTCTCATGATACCTTGCATGTCTCACAGGGGGCACAAGTGAAATACTGGTACAACATCCACAAAGCAACAACAGGAAATTATTGGATTTTGATTGTATCAATATGATACAAGACTTATCCAGACGTAAAGTGTATGATGATTTGATGAAGGTGCACAAGAAGTGGTGTGAGCCTCCCTGGTATCTCATCAAGTTCCCCAATCCCAATCTAATTAATCAGTTTTAAGAGCACGTATGAATCTTCTGCACACTAAAGTCATTTTGCACGTCTGTGACACCAAGACCCATCGTACATTGACTTGCTGGTATTGCAATTTGGTTGAGCCAGAGACACTGGCACACTTATTATGCTTATGTCCTGCTCTTATAGACTTATGCATTGTTCATTTTGGGAGGTTTGTCTTTAATCATTCACACAAGAATTGTGAGAACTTATGGAGACCTACGTACTGTGACCGCTTTAATATTGCCTGTTTTAACATTTTTAAATGTATTGAAACTTACTTCTTCATGCGTTTTAAAGATGGTATTCTTTTTTACTTGTATTCATTTTTGTCTTCCTTCTACTCTTTATAGTTAGTCCCTGTTGTGATGTTTACATCATTTACCGTTGTGTACTGCTATGAATGGTTATGTGTATTTATATAAATGCGTCTTTTTATAAATTATTTGAAAGGAATAAACAAACCAAACGAACAATTACAACTTTTAAAAAAGTTTCTAAGATAGAAAAGCACCACACTGTAGAATGAATACAACTGTAGTTAAAATACTGTTACAAATATTACGATGGGGGGGAGGGGGAAGCACTAGTCCTCAATAACTAAACTTAATATGCTCAAGGCTATCTTAAAATACAATATTTCCAGGGCGGTAAACAAAAATGCAATGTTCCTTTGTAGGAAGCAATGGTCTCAACACAGTAGTTTGCGCTTTAGACAGTGGCCTTTCTTAAGAATTTAAGAGTAGGTTTCCTGTAAAGGAAACCTACTCTTCCAGCTACACATCTATGTTTTCTAGAGGGACTCCACACAGGGTTCATATCCCCATGCACTGATACCAAAGGTAAAGCTAGGCTAGCTGCAGGTAAGGAATGAATGCCCAATGTTGGTCTAAAACAGCTTCAGACCAAGTGTGCAAATCAACTCCTTGAATCAAGATCAGAAACAGCAATAAAAGGTCAGTCAGGGCCACTGGTGAAACTGTTCTGATCATAGGTTTCTGTGTTAGCGGTCCAGGCATCACAGGTGTACAGTGTCCTCCTGCTAACAAGTATGACAGCAGGGTCTCAGGTTTACGGTCTCTATCAGCAATTCAACAATTCAAAAGGAAGGCACAAGGCAGGACTGAGGATGAAGGTGAAGAAGGAACTCAGATTTCAATCCCAAGACATTATAGGACCCACAGGTGGCCACAGCCTAGAAGAGCAGTTGGTGATCTCACACACCGTCTAACTAAAAGGCATGGCGACATAGGACCTCAGGATTCTGGCTCCAGCAAATTGCCTACTCTTGACACAAAGAAGCAATATCTAGGGCCTTTGAGGAGGATGCACTGCAGGTTTCACAGCACCAGGCTGCTCGAGATCCAGGAAAAGTCTCCTCTCCGATGGTGGATATCAGCTACAGGCCTGTGACTCTTCGGAGCCCCAGGAGGAGGACCTTGGCAAAGCAAGAATATGGACTGGTTACGCCCATCAGTTCAAGGGCGCAGGGACAGAGGAGACTCTTCCTGCAGATGAAAGTGCTGAGCTCAGCCTTGCAGTAGATAGCTTGGACAATGGTTGTTCTAGCAGTGGTCTTCCAGCGTCCTTCTGCAGCCTCCCGTGCTTTGGCATCTTGGCTCCAGTGGTCGACTAAAAAGGTATAGCCCCAGATCCTCTACCAATCTACAAAATCCTGGGCTTTTAGGACCAAGGCTCAACTATCAGTTGACTGACAGCATTCAAACTCTGGGAGGGTGTCCAAACATGGACAGCCAGCTTGGGAACAGTCACAACGTCACACAAGGTTTAGGATGTGCATTGCAGCCACCTGCAGACCTTTTCCCAGCATAACCCACTTCCATTCACCGAAAAGCTGCTTCCAGGGCCTTGGCAAGAACTCAAAGATTAGTCCTCACAAATATTCTATCTAAAGTTTCCTCCCAGGTGGCCAGGGGAAGGCAGCCGCTACCTGATCCTGTCCTTAGGGGTGGTATTAGCTGGGAGGATCAACTAGGAGGAGAAGGGCCCCAAGAGAACAGGAGTACTCCATTGGGAGAGACGTAGCATTTGTCTTCCTCAGAGGAAGAGATGTCGGTGTTGACAGAAAATATAATGGCTTGCAATCGTAGTGAGGTTTCTTTTCCCAAAGCTATTTATCTTGATGGGGTGAAAACTGTTATAATCAATCATTTATCAGGAATAAGAATCCCCTTCATAAAGTTGCCCACGTTTATAGTAAAAACTTGTAGTCAACAGGAAAATCTTAAAAGTGCATCTCAGAACATGAACATCTTAAGTTCGGATATCCAACTCTCATTGAGGCCTTCTAAAACTCCTTCGGAAGATGTAATTAAGGATAGAAGTGAAATAGGTAGAGTAAAAGAGGTAAATTGAACATTGGGGACTTCAAGTCCCACAATGCCCAAAGTACCTGGATGAGGAAGAGGGATGCAGAGGCACTAGACTGCAAGGTGCAGCTTAGTAGTGTTAATGACCCACACCTGAGAGGGACTGGGAAGTATAAAGGTCCTGCTCAGGTGCAGGGCATTAGGAAAAGCAGGAGGTGGAGTGATTGTTGTAACTCCAGGTTGCAGTGGCAGCAGTGGCAGCAGCAGTTGAAGGAAAGCAGAGACGCCGGACCCACCGCTAATTTCAGAGCGGATGCCGGTTCTGATAGGGTCTCTAACTATGAAGACCTTGTATGCAGAGGCTGTGCAGTGGGAAACGTTTTGGAAAGCTTTCTTCCTTTGGGCCGTGAAAGCAGAGGTCGCTCGGTGGTAAGCGTTAATTTGAAAAGCTTTCCCCATTGTAAGTTGAGCTATAGTGACAGGCGAGCACCAGAGTGTCCCTGGTGCGGGCATGCTCCTCTTCTGACGGGCGCAGGTCGTGGGATGTGAAAAGGAGTGATCTGCCGTGTATAAGGAAGCAGAAGTCACTCTGGCAGCAGAGCGAGCAGGCACGTATGCAGCAACCAGTGAGATCACTGATACCGTTTACCCCAATGCTTTGTAATTGCCCGCTGGCCATTAGTGATAACTTTAAATACCAAACTGATGTACCAAAGTTAAAGTAGCAGACTAAGAACTCTGGGAAGAGACAAGAATGGTATAATTATACTTATACTGATAGATTCCATTGCCAAAACCAAAAGAGGGCAATATTAAAAAAAGTGAACCAGACCCAATATTGACAAAGCCAAGAGGGAAATACTAGAGCCAGTTGACAAGAACCACCATTGCCAAAGTAAAGATAGTACAATTCAGAAACAAGCAGAGTATAACCCATATTGCCAAAGAAAAAAAGAGGTTAGCATTGTAAAAGACGCAAATAAGCATGGTCTAAACCAAAGAGAAGTAAGAGAAATAGAAAGCCATTATACATACTTGGTTGATATAGGAGTGGGAAAACAAGAGTGGCAGGAGAGCAGCCCTCCTGATGTAAAGTATTGAGGAGGAGAGGAGTGGAACCTACATTGCATGTGGCAATCAAAAGTGTGAAACAAACAGCACCAATGTCTCATGTCTTCCCAGAAGTAGTAGTCAATACTGATGTTGAAAGTCAAAAGAATTGGCTAAGTTATTTGAAGCAGCCATTATCACATAAGTACTTGTAGTAGTTTTAGGAGCGTTTAGTCCTGGCAGACGAGTATACCAGGGCAGGTACTTTGTAGTGATAGACCTGGCAGGTGAATGGACAAGGTAGAAGTCATTGAAGTACTGTGGTGTGGTTAAAAGCTGTGAAGAACAAGTGGCAAAACCACTAAAGTATGTTGTGAACCGTTGTGGAATCATCTGACAAATCATTATTGTTGGTACAGATAAACGGTGGAAGTATTCTGGTTTTCTAAAAAAAAGTTGTGTTGATCTCTCTTCTAAAAGTAGAGAGAAAGATTTGTCATCTATTTTGAATTGTTGGTCAAAGACCAAGTGAGAGACCTTTGGAGCAAGAAGAACTTTATCATAAGAACTTTGTTGCAAGACAGAACTTTCCTATTTCTTTTAACTGTTGATTGAAAATCCTGCTTTGAATCTGGGGAAGGGGATCTCACTAAGGTACAAGGAGAAACAATTACACGGTTTATGTTGGACATAACTGTTATTTCTGTTATATTTCAATTGCCATATATTGCCTTTGTTTTATGTATACATGTGAGGGACAGATTTCCATTTGTTAGAGTGTTTCCTTTAGTTTATTTTAATAGGCTGGGAAGTCATCTTGAGGGTAGGGATAGTGAGGCATTTGTCAAAACTCCTTTGAGTTAAAAAATAAAAAATGGCATCTTATGAAAAACCTTTACCAAGTTGTCTGCCTCACATTTGTGACCCCTCACAGTACCCACGAAGTGTAGAATAATGGTACCACTGCCGCCAGCCTGTCTGAGCTTCACCAAATATGAGAAAATGCCCATACAACTAAAGGGAAGGATAAACTTGGTTCCACTACACACTCTCCTTTTGGGAGGTAGTAGTGCTACACAATTGACTTAAGTGCTGTCCTCAAGGACTCACCAGTGCCCAGAAAATAAAAAGACTTCAGTAAGGAGTAAAAAAGGCTCCAATGCCCCAAAAACCAGGCCAGGGTCTCAAAAAACGGAAGTTAACAGAAAGGATTGCAGCTTTCTCCACAGTTACGTTTTCTCACCTAGAACGCATGTTGGCGAGCAGAGGGAAGGCAGCTGCATAGCTTAGCTTACCTTTGGCTACAGAATTCAGTAGCCTTTTTAATGCAGTTAGACACGTGTTCCCTTAAAAGGACCAAAGCGACTACCAATACATTAGAAAGTTTTGCAATTCGGTCATTTTCTTTGTGGTCCTTCTTTGTATGGTTTTTACATGTGAAATACATTTTGGCTGTTCCAACTATGTGAGCACACAAAGGGGGAGAAGAGTAAGAGAAAGACACAGACAAGGAAAGAGAAAAAGAAAGAGAAAAAGAAAGAGAAAAAGAAAGAGAAAAAGAAAGAGAAAAAGAAAGAGAAAAAGAAAGAGAAAAAGAAAGAGAAAAAGAAAGAGAAAGAGCGAAAGAGGGAGAAATAGCAAAAGAGGGAGAAATAGCAAAAGAGGGAGAAATAGCAAAAGAGGGAGGGAGAGGGAGAATGAGCGAGAGGGAGAAAGAGAAAGAGAAGTTCAGGGCTGGGCTAATTCCCAGCCCCTATTTGGATAACTAGGGAGACACTGAGCCCTTCTAGAGATTTCTTTCTTGGAACATACTGGAATAATGCATTACACACTCTTGTAATGGGATAAATGGGCAGAGAAATCAGCTCTCATCCTGGTGCTTATTTCCTTGCTGGTGCCCTTTGTGTTTTGTCATCGCACTCTCGGTTGCTCAGCAGAAATTCAAATGGTATCAGCCTCAACCATGGGCACTGCCATGCACAGCCACTGGCTTTTTGCCGAACATGCATGTTGTGGCGCGTCCACACTGTCACCATACCCAACCCATGGTGGGAGCAAGGCTATACCTCCCTTTCGCTAAAGAGAACACATTTGCTTCACTGCTACTGCAAGTCCTCAAGCCATTGCTTGCCTGTTACCCTTCCGCTGAACATGTTGTATGGAACAGGTTACTTACCTGTAACTCCTGTTCTCCAGCATAGGTCTGCCATGGATTAACATAACATGCTCATGAATATTCCCAGTCAGGCTAGGAAACCTCAGTAAAAGAAAAAAAGCAGTTTCGCATTAGCCTGAAAACTGCATTTTACTCGATAACAGATCACTGTCCTTTGGGTCCTACTGACCCCATTAAAATGACAGCCGTCCCTCCAAGTGCCATCCATGGTGGCCATCTTCAGATTTGGTAGAGTACCTAAAATGGCAGTATGAACGAAGAAGAGCCACAGAGGGGAAGGAGGGAGGGTGTGCATTTGAATCCATGCCAGACTTATGCCTGAGAACAGGAGTTACAGGTAAGTAACTTGTTCCTTCATGGCATGGGGTCCAGTCATGGATTCACATGCTCATGAATACGATTAAACAGTGCATGCTGACAACCATGCAAGGTGGCAAGGCTCAACAGAAGCAATACACTTATCCCTGGAGCAGACTCCCCTCAAGCAAACAGGTCGCGTAGCACTGTTTGGCTGACCCGGGACTCCACCCTGGAATCCCTGTCAACGCAGAATAACCTTGTGAAGTTGTCCATGGACCTCCATGTAGCAGTCCTGCAGATGTCTAGCACGGTCACACCAAAGAGCAATGCTGTTGTCGCTGGGATGGCTCTGGTGGAATGGGCTTTCAGTCAGCCTGGAAGAGGTCTGTTGGCCAGATGATAATGCATGATGCAGCCGGAGAACCACCCAGAGATGGAAGCCTTAGGCAAGGCCTTCCCATGATTCACAGGTCCAAAAATTGAACAGCTGTGAAGTCTTACAAAAATCCTTTGTGCCTACACCTCATAAAGCTTCAAGGCATGAGCAAGGTCCAGCGAATGCAACTTCCTCTCAGTGGGAAACAAAGGATTTGGGAAGAAGACCGGTAGAACCAAATGCTTGTTGAGATGGAACTCAGAAGGAACCTTCGGCATAAAGGTGGGGTGGGTACGTAGCACCACCCTTGTAGCATGGAAAGATAGATACGGTTGCTTGCAATAGAGTGCCCGAATCTCCCCGACCCACCTGGCCGAGGTGATGGCCAACAGGAAAGCAATCTTCCATTAGAGGAACTTCAGCAGGGCCAGATGCAAAGGTTTGAAAGGAGGCCCCAGCACAACATTGAGCTCCCAAGCTAGAGCAGGAGCCTTCACTGGCAGAAAGGTCTGGAAAAGGATCTTGAGGAACACTTTGATGAGCCTGTGTGACGAAGGCGAGGGCTTGCCCAGTGTCCGTGTACACCTGGATTTGGCCGCCAGAGGCACCTTGATAGAGGCGTGAGCCAGACCAGCCTAGGCCAGCAAAAGCAGGTATGGAAAGAGCTGCGCAGCTGTGATCTGCAGAGGTGTAATTGTCTGAATCTTACACCACACTGTGAATCACTTAGCAAGACAGCGTAGATTAAGCCTTGGCCTTAGCCAAGATTTTCTTGCATTCCAGTGGCAGAGCATAATATCCAAAATCTAGGGCTGCAGGAGCCAGGCTGTGAGGCTCAGTGATGCTGGGTTGTGATGTAGTATCCACCCGCACTCTCTGGCGAGGAGGTCTGGAAGTGGAGGTAGCTGGATGTACTGTGCCACTGACAGACAGACAGAGCAGGTCCAGGAACCAGATCTGCCCTGGCCATGCTGGAGTGACAAGCATCATCCTGCAATGACCGTGTTCGAGTGTGTTGATCAGACGTAGCAGGATAAGGATCAGAGGGAAAGCATACAGGAAGAGCCCCTGCCATGGGAACGAGGCAGCATCTCCCAGGCTCCCCGGTTGTGGGAACCTGCTGACGAACCTCTGGCACTGAGTTGGCCGTCATCACGACGAGGTCGATCTGGGGTTGACCCCACTTGCGCCTGCTGAAGCTCCCATTCGTGGCAGGACCGCAGCTCCCTGCTGAGCGAGTCTGCGATGGAGTTCTTGATGCCTGCCATGTGAAAGAGGACAAGGAACGTGTCTTTAAGAATTGCACAGTACCACAGGGCTCGGGCCTCCCAGGAAAGTGTGGGCAGAGCGTCCCTCCTTGCTTTCGGATGTAGAACGTGGTGGTGGTGTTGGCTGTGAAGATGAGCACCAGCTTCCCTTCAGCTGAGGTAGGAACGACTTGAGGGCCAATAAGACTGACAGGAGTTTCAGGACGTTGATGTGGAAGTCCTTCTCATTTGGGAGCCAGAGTCCCCTGGCATGGACTGTCCGGTGTGGGCTCTCCCCCCCACCACCCTTCCAGGGAGACGTTTGCGGTGACCGTGGCCTTGAATGGAGGCATCTGGAAAGGAGCCCATTTTGTGAGATGTGGTCATACTTCCCACCATCAAAGGGCTTGTTGGAACTCCTGGTTCAGCACAACTTTGTCCGTCCAAGTGCCTGTGATCTGCAGCCACTGTGCATCCAACTCTTGAAGAGGCCTCATCTAGAGCATGCAGAATGGGACAAGGTGAATGCATGAGGACATCATGCCTAATAATGACTTGACAACTCTCGCTGTTGCATTCTGTGCCAACAGGCACTGCAGCTTCCACAGGATGGCTGCCACCCTCTCCTCCGGGGGGTCACCAAACATGTGACTGTGTTGAGGTGGGCACCCAGGAACAGAGCGTTCTGTGATGGCTCTGCACAGGACTTCAGTTAGTTGATGGAGAATCAGAGATCAGTCAGAAGGCGAATGGCCTACGTGGTGTGCTGGATTACTAGAGCATGAGAGCTGGAGCGGATCAGTCAGTCGCTTAGATAAGGGTAGACATGGATCCCCTTGAAGCGTAGATTCACTGCCACCGGAGCCAAACACTTTGTGAAGACACTCAGCACTGACTTCAGGCTGAAGGGCAGGGCCTTGAACTGATGGTGCTGCCCCTGGACCAAGACCTGTAGGCACATCCGATGTTTTGCGTGAATGGGACGTGAAAGTAGGCGTCCTCCAGTTCCAAATCCCCTTCCTCCAGCTGTCATTTCAGGTGCTGAAATTTGGCCATCCTGAACATTTGGGATTTCAAGGCGTCTTAAGTCTAGGATTGGCTTCCCCACCCTTCCCCCCGACTTCTTCCATACTGCAAAGTATCTGGAGTACACCCCAGACCACCGGAGGCACTGGGGGACGGGCTCCATCGCCCGCTTTCCTAACATGGCCTGAACCTCTGGGAGCAGCTGTGCTAAGTGCATTTCTTGATGCGCACACAGGAGGAATTCGAGGGCACCTGTGGCAGAACTCCAATGTGTGCCCCTGAGAAGGGACATCCAGCACCTATTTGTCCATGGTGATGGTCTTCCACTCATTGACATTTGCTTGTCGGCCTCTCACTGTTGGGTGCAGGTGGGGGGCCCAGATCCACGGCTGGTTCAGTCCTGCTTGGGCGTCTGCATCCTGGCGACGCGGTCCTCTAGCGCCCTAAGCCTGCGAGCAGCCTCTCTAGGCCTCCTGAGTCGTGGAGTGGGAGGGTTGACGATAGGGGGGGTGTTATACCCCTTGGAGGACCTGCAGGACTTCCCTCTTGGGGATCGATAGGATGACAACCTCCACTGCTGCAATGTTCCCAGCAAACGTGCTGTCTCTGTGTCAGTCTTAATTATCTCGAGAGACTCGTCCACGGTCTTGCCAAAAAGGTTGTCCGCATCAAAGGCATGTCCACTACCTTGGACTGGACATTCACCATGAAGTTGGTGGCTTTCAGCCACCCTTCTCGTCGAAGGGACCCCGTTGCCCATCTGGCGAAACCCAGTATCTGTGATGTCCAAAGCCGGCGTGATCAGATGCCACTTCACCCTCCTGAAACAGGGCCAGGGCCTCGACCATCTTGACCTCCGTCAGGAAGTCCAAAAGAGGTCCGATCTGTTACACAGCTCTCTGTCATAGCGAGATAAGATGGCCAGAACATTTGTGGCCTTGATGGTGGAGGTTGCGTTGTAAATGATGCGCTTGGCCATTGCATCCAGTTTCTTCCCCTCTGGGTCAGGAGGCACCATGACCGAAGGCTATGGATTCGCAGAGAGCTTCTTGGCAGCGACCACAGATTCAGGAGAAGGCTGTGATTTCAAGCATGTGGCAGTCGAGTCCAGAACACAGTACTTCTCCAGCCCATCTCGCTTGGGAGGGGCGGTACTCGGCACCTTCATTAATACCAAACTTTCCTCCCAGACATCATCCAACAGAGGACTGGACATGGCAGTCTTGCGCCTTGAATCTCGTTGTTGGAAGAGGAAGCCTTCCTTCTCCTCCGGTACCAAATTGAAGAGGGTAGAGGCCCTGGATATCATGGTGTGAAAGGACCTCAAAGCCTGGCAGGGCCTGTCTGCACCCAGCGGCTCTCCACGTGCCGGTACGTAGTCGTAGGACTCATCAGTACGAATTGATGGAGTGTCTGTATCTGTACCTGTGCCTTCCCCTACAGTAGTCAAGGCCAGAGGCAGAGGCTGTGGGGTTGTCGGTTGAACCCTCGGGCCAGCCAAGTCCTTTGACCTATGCTTTGGCCTGGACGGGCTCTTGGTCGGCGGGACTCCAGCCCGGCGCAGGTTCAGCAGGTAATCTCTGCTGTATCTCGGATACCAGCATGTGCAGTGTCATAAGGATGTCCAACGACATGTCCTTGGGTGCCGGCTGAGGGGTGTACAGGGCAGCGAGCAACGGCTCCGGGATGAAGTGCCTCCTTGGGAAGGATGGTGAACTGTGTTCATCCCTTGGAGACCTCTCAATGGACACAGTCTCACTGCCCCCCTCATGGTGCAAGTAGTGGTTGTCGGGCAAGCTGTACTCGTCGGAGCTTGTGTAGATGTACACAGGCTCCCTTGATGCATCCCTTAGCCTTGCCAGGGACACTCTCGTCTGCCTGGGGCGGGGAGGAAGGTCTCCGGGCGTTAGTCGCTCCCTGGCCTTACCAGACTCCTTTGGGAGTGGGGTGATGATGGGAACTGCCACCTTCACAGTGGCGTCAGTGGATGGTGTTGGTGGCGCTCGTGGGGTTGCTGTCGTCGTGATTGTAGAAACCACCATTGTTGCTAGGCCCCCTTTTGACGAAGTCCTGATGGTCGTCGACGAGGTGGATGCTGAAGCTTTCGTTGACGGGATTGCCGTCGACCAGGTCTTGATCGATGAAGTTGTTGCCCATGTCGCCAATGGTGTCGTCGACTGGGGCGTGGGCGAGAGGAGCCACATGAGGCCCTCTCCTTTGCAGGCTTGTCAGAAGATGGTAAACAAAGCTTCAAAAGGGTTAAGGACTTCCTCTTGGTGTGGGCGCGCCCCTCACTGGCAGGCTCGCAGTAAATGTACACAGCGACAGTGATCGTGCCCCTCCCAAATTGGGAGCTGCAGTTAACCCGGTGGTACCCGTAGCGTGGAGTTTGGCCTTCTTTTGGACCCCTGGGGATGGGGCATCCTTAAAGGACCTCAACCTCTTTTCAGAGGGAGTTTGCTCATGGGACCGGCCAGTCCTGGATGAGGCATGACCGTGCCCGGAGGCAGTGTCAGAGGCCTTGCCCAACTTGAGCTATGCTGCTAACCTGCTGTAACGGTCCTTTTTTGTCTTCTTCGGAAAACCACAGCAAATCTTGCATCCCTCCTCATCATGGTCCAGAATACAAACATTTGTGATGCCCAGCTTCGAAATACATATTTCTCTGTCCACATTTCACAAATATCTTTAAGAGACTCCTCTTCTCCTCTTTTTTGACCGATTTTGTTCTATCGAAAAAACACAAAATATCAAAAGACCTCAAAGAGTAAGAAGAGAGGGCTCCCAACACTGAAACGTGCGATACAAATCTGAAGATGGCCACCAAGGGTGGAGCTTAGGGAGATGGCTGTCATTGGATGAGTTCAGTATGACCCAAAGGACAGTGATGGGTTATAGAGTAAAAGGCAGTTTTCAGGCTAAAGCGAAACTGCTTTTTTCTTTTACAGAAGATTCCCAGCCTGACAACAGGGAATATTGATGAGCATGCGAATCTATGTCAGACCCCATTCCTGGAGAATTTCCCGTCTCCTTTTTCTCTGTACTTTTTCTCCCGTATGGCTCTTCTCAACATTCTCCTGCCTGCTGTGCACCAGTTGGATTACAGGACCCCTGATCTCTTGAGCTTCACTTCTGTTACTACAACTGCCACCCACTTATCAATGTTTGTGGTGGCAGCTACCGTGTTGTGTGGAGACCCTTACCATTGCTGACCCCCGTGTTTATACAAAGCCAGGTCGAGTTGGGGTGGGCTGCACGCACTCATCTCATTTCGTCAGGAGATTCACATCGGAAGCAAAGTGAACGAACAGAGAGGAGGCGGCCCAATCAAACACATACTAGGTACCATCGAAATATGCTAATTGACAGAATGCTGATGAGATGAGGCTACCTGAAGATCCTTGAGGAAGGCTGCGCTACGGACTCTTGATCCGCCAGACAGTGAAACTGCGCGCAATGGAACAGGTTCTTTCTCCTCTTCCATCTAGCATGAACAGTTGAGAACGCCTACCTTAAATGCTAATTGCTGCAAGTTGCTCACTCATTAGTTTTAAAAATCTTGATATTTTTTGTAGTTGACATTTTTTAACATCCTTTGCTTTTTAAGTGACTGCCCTTGGTTTGATATTTTTAATATCACTTTTGTTTTTTCCCCATTTGATTTATCAGCGGTTGCATTTAAAATATTCAATTACTTCTCACTTCAATGTTCATTGTACACCTTCTAGTTTGCTGTGTAAAGCTTAGGAAATGTTTCTACCTTTTCAAGTTACTTTTGGACTTTCCAAAGAGGCTGCCGTATTGCAATTCTATTTTTAACCTCAAAATGGTTCTCTGTGTCAAGTGATGTGCCAGCCCTCTTTATGTGCCAACAGCAGTTAGGTTTCACACAAATGGGGCGTAAAAGAAGCGCTCAAGACGCTCACTTCTGGTCACGGCTGATACTTGGCCCGACTCCTACAGCCCTGGACAGACAGACACGTTCAGTTCTACAAAGTTTCTTTAGCTTTTCCTCTGATCGGGTCTAATTATTTGGCTATTCCTTTATCTCTTTCTATTCTATTGTTGCTGTTTACTTCTTGCTCATCTGTTTCTTGTAGAGCCTTTGACAAATGTTTGTCCTTGTTCACTGATACTTTTCCGTCTCCTTTTTAGTACTCTAGTCTTCTCTTATTTCGTTAAATTCTTAGCTCGCTGTGGCACTTTATTTCCAGTAAAATCCTTCCCTGTCAGTACTGTCTCTTCCATTCCAAACAGTTTACCTCTGACCTGACCTTTCTTAAACCCCCTGTCAAAGCTACAGAGTGGCTGGTGGAGAGATTGTTATGTCTGCGTCGAAGTATATTATCGGAAGCAATGAGATTTGACATCGCCTTTGTAAATATGTATAATCACAAACTGTATTAACCTATGTACACACTGTAAATTAATGTACAGCACTGTAACTAAGCTGAGAATAACCTTGCTGCTCCTGCGCCCGCATACCTTTGGGTCTGGCGCACAATATAAATGAATAAACAAACAAACAAAAAAAACAAAAAAAAGACCTCAACCAAGCACCTTTACTGTTCTTCCCAAATAGAAGCTGCTTATAATCCTCAAAAATAACTGATTTTTAACAGGCTTGCAACGCCAAATGCTTCTTTATTAGTTGTCATTACCATTGATTTTTGCACAAAACAGTCTGCCTATTTTATTGATCAAGTCAAGGCTATTTGTTCCACTGTTTATAGAATGTCCACCTCTATGAACCTCACAGAGCTGTCATACTCTTATGTCATACAGTTAACTTTTTCTCCTATAACTACTGAATTTTCTGTTTACATTTTCTAAACCCTAAATTAAGTTTTCCCCTAGATTGTTTTCCTTTAAAAAAATACTATACAGGAGATCCCATATCCAATGAATACGGTGGACATAGTTCCGAAAGTTGGCATTTAGGACTACATATATAGTAAGTGAGATTGATATATTATGGGCCTCATTTATAGCCTCTACCACCAGCTGACATGTTTGATCCTTTATATCACGTAACCAGATAAACACATACTTTGATAACATCTTTACTTTTTTTTTTAAAAAAAACACTTTTTATTGGGCTTGGAGCTGCCGCAAGTGGCATTTATCCCTAGAAGCTCCTGGCTGGCTCTGTGCATCGAGCTGAATGACGCCAGCTCCTCACCCTGGTTTTACGGGAAACCTGAAGATATGGCATAAAGGAATGAAGGGGCAGGTTTCACCTGCTAACCGAAGCTGAACAGTGCCGTATTCACAGAGAAATCCGTATTTATTTGCTCTGAGATTGGTGCGGATTTGCAAAGAAAATGGCGGCTACTGCCTTCTGGAGCTCTCCGCTATCCATATGGAGGAGGAGCCACCATGAAAGGATGGCCACTGAAGTCTAGCGTGGCCGCACTGGACAGCAACTAACACAAGAGAGCAACGCTGTTACCACATTATTACATTATACTGCGGGCACCTGAGGCGACCGATGAATCACCCGTGACACCCCATCACCCCGCCGGATCCGTTCCTGGATCTCCCAGCCCGGCTCGCAGCAGCGGCCCCTTGAAGCCTGACCCCCTGTGTGTGCAGCTCACCAAGATCTGTGGGGGAGCACAGCCCCGCCTCCAGCGAGGAGCTTTTGGAAACAGCGGGGGACCAGCAGACTGCGACCTGGGCCCCTTCGCTCCTGTCACCCTCTCTCACGTCCAGTGCACCTAGTGGCAGAGCGCAGCACCGGGGGCCAAACACTGTCAAAGCCCAAGGACTCTGGGGTCCCACCGCCTCTCTGACCATCACTGGAAGACCCTTCAGGGGACAGCAAATCACTTGCCGTGTGCACTGGCACAGTCGGGGTAGATCAGCATACAGGGCCCACACCGGACCACAGTATCTCAATTCTGATGAACCGGCGGTCCTGAGACAATCAACCTCATCACCACCAGACTTTCTCACCAGGATCCATTTCTACAGGTTTAAAGAAGAGATCATGAGTGAGGCTCGAACAATGCAACAAATCACCTTTAGAGACTCCACAATCCTACTCTACCAAGACCTACCTAACTCCACCCTTCAAAAGAGGAAAGCCCTGAAGATGCTGACAGAATGGCTGCGCGAAAGAAAGGTTCCGTACCGGTGGGGCTTTCCAACATCAGTAAATTTCTCCTGGTAGGGAGCTCAAAATCAGATCTGCTTCCCGAGAGAAGCTGAAAAATGTATAGGGGTTGGCGGTGGAAGTGAGTAGTCTGAAACGGAAGGGGCCGCTCGGGATCCTGACAAAAAACAGGCAGCTATGACTTGGACGAGGGTCTGCAGAAGGCGCAGGATCCGAGGTCCTCCCCGAAGAAAGCATGACCCAGACTGAACTATTTGTGAACTGATCGAACAATCAAGGTCAGTCGATCCACTCTGAGGGCCCCTAACATAGCCAAGGGTTAAACTGTTGAAACCACGTGACTGTCGGGGGATGGGGTGGGGGGAGAATGCTGGAAAAGGGGGCCAAAGATGGGTGTTGGAGAATCCCTCGATGGTAGAGGGGGACGAATCAAAGTAATGCTGCATTGATGCTCTAGGTTTGCAGCCGAGTACGAACTGTTATGTTCTGCGGTTCACGCTGGGCCCAGTTGGCCACATTTGCTCAATGTTGGAGCGATACCAGTTGCCCCGGTTGGGCGGATTTTTTTTTCCTATCGTTTCAGAGGATAGGGTGAGGAGACGGGTGGGTTAGGGGGTTTCGTGGGGAGGGGGGACATCAAGAGTTGAGATGAGTGGACCACTCTCGCCACTCTCTCGCATATCTAAAGTAAATATCACATTGACACTCATACACATCTTAAGAACACACTATGAGCGTACTGCCACACGTACAGCTCATATTGGGGCCAGCAGTGGAGTACCCAAAATTATGCCCACTATTGAATCTCATGGGGCTGGATGATAAGAGGGGAATCAAAATCCTCACGTGGAATGTCCAAGGCCTCAATTCCCCGATGAAGTGTAGATCTGTAGAGCACAGGCTTAATTCACTGGCGGGGATAGAGTGATCCTCCAGGAGACTCATTTGCTGCAAACTGACGAAAAGTGCATTAGATTTAAAAGATACACAAAGGCATTTTTCACTTCGTCTGGGGAGCAAAAGAGGGGAGTAGCAGTATTGCTGAGTAAGAACATCGCTCTATCAGGAATCACAGTCAGAAGAGACCCTGAAGGCAGATTTCTCCTAGTAAAAGGAAAACGTGTAGAACAATATCACCATTGTAGCTGTATACTGCCCTAACAATACTCAGGACAAGTTCTTATCTAACCTGGTTCCGACTGTCCTGGCGTTCATGGAGGGATTCCTTCTGATCAGTGGAGACTTTAACCTGGTCCCGATCTGCTAATGGACAAAATCCTCCCCCCAACTAGATCAGATTAGGTACAGGCATTATCACTGGCTAAGCTCCTCAGGGAAACCGGGACGTTTGATTCATGGAGATTGGCCAATATGGGAACTAGAGATTACACCCACTATTCCTATACCCATAGGGCTTTCTCGAGAATAGATCTGGTGCTAGTCACAAGCACTCTATACCCGTGCCTGGACAAAGTAGAGATAAACACTCGAATGATCTCGGATCATTCCCCAGTATCTGCAACACTTACCATTAGAGGCTCCACATACACACCCGCCCACCCCCTGGAAATATTGGAAATTACACAACCCCATCCTGCTAGATGAGAGCATTAAAAGGGAAACCGGCGAAACATTAAACAATTACTTCACTGAAAACACAACAGCCGACACGGACATAAGCGTCATCTGAGATGCCATGAAAGCGGTAGTGAGGGGTACACTGATCAGCGCTGGGGCCGAACAGCAGCGTGTCTCGAAAATTGTAGCGACTAAACTAGAGGAAAGGGTAATCTCCCTGGAAAAGCAGTTGAAGATTCGTAGGACAAGGAAAACGGAAAGGGACTTGAAAAAAGCCAAAATTGCACTAGAGATGCATTGGGCTGACCACTCAGCCAAATCGCGGCCCTATTCAAAACAATTTTATTATAGCAAAGGTAACAAAGCAAACCGGGTCTTCGCATATAAGCTGAAGAAGATACACAGCAGGAATAACATTCTCCGGCTCGTAGGAGCCGACGGCATAGCCCGTTACACTGATGAGGATAAAATTGAAGAGCTGGTGAAACACCATAGAGCAGAAATGTCAGGTCCTCCCATACCTCTTGATAATCTGCCCAATTATTTGCGACCCGGCACCCCAAAAAAGAAAAGCGCCATTGTTGGCCTTAGAAAATCCCCATTATGTCAGAAGAAATACTAGAAGCTATCAATTCCTTGAAAAGGACTGCACCGGGCCCGATGGTCTAACCACAGAATTCTATAAGACCTATGCTCAGATACTGGCTCCTCAACTGACCACTTTGTTTAACTCATTCCTGACGACAGGTTCCGTTACTAAGTCAATGGCAGAGTCACTAACCATTCTTGTCCACAAGCCAGGCTAAAACAGACCTATAACATCAATGAATAATGATGGGAAAATGTTTTCCAAGTTTCTGGCAACTAGACTAAAAACTCTACTCCCAGACATAGTAGCCCGAGATCAGGCAGGATTTATCCCAGGGAGAGGGGACACATGACAACATCAGGCGTACTATAAACCTCTCAGAAAGCGCTAATAGGATGGGGGAGGGGATGGCTGTTATCTCACCAGATGCACACAAGGCTTTTGACTTGGTGGACTGGGGCTATATTAGAAAGGTGTTGGAGTTCCTAGGATTTGACCCAAACTTCATAAAATGGAACATGGCTAACTATCAGTATCCTACCACACAGCTCTGGGTCAACGGGATTAGATCTGAGAAAATAAACACCACCAGGGGAACAAGGCAGGGCTGTCCCCTTTCGCCTTTGGTTTTTGATTTATCCATGGAGCCATTCGCGAACAGGATCCGGCAGAACCGGAAGATAAAAGGGCTCACGGTGAGGGGCCATGAATATAAAATTGAATTATGTGCAGATAACGTCCTTGTGATGGCAACCAATTTGGACACCTCCCTTGGCCCCCTCTGGGAGGAGAGTGATACATTTGGTGAGGTTTCAGAGTTCAGGGTTAATCGGAGTAAGTCATCGGCTTTGGCAATTAACTTGACAAAAAAGCAAATGACAGACCTAGGTCCTTTGCTTCCGATCCCCTGGGCTGACGCTGCGATCAATTATCTTGGGGTAAATGTCCCTAAAGACACTTCCCGTTTATACCAAATCAACTTTCCACAGCTATTCGAGGACTTTAGACTAGATCTAAAGCACTGGGTGAACCAAGAAATCTCCTGGTTCGTACAAATAGCCACAGTAAAAATGAATCTAATTCCCAGATTACTCTACCAATGAGCAGCACTTACGGTACACATCCCCCACAGCGAGTAAGCCTCCCTGTAGAGAAACATTCATAAATGTGTTGGGGGAGGGGGAGAGGAAACCCAGGATAGCAAAGAAGATTATGCTCCATGGGAGAGCACTGGGGGGTCTGGGAGTCCCTGACGTGTCTAGGAACGTGCATGCAGCACAGCTATCTCATGCATACATATGGGCCCAATCAACAGATCAACCACTATGGCAGCAGCTAGAAGAAGCATGGTGTCTGGTTCCCTTGGCTGACCTCCCACACTTACCAACCACAAAAGCGCAGACAAATCAGGGTCCCCTCACAGCAACTAAATTCACTGCTCACTGCTGGAAGGTAGCAGTACGGAAATGGGGTTGCTCTGGCTCCGTAGGTCTACTCACGCCAATTTGGAACACCCCGGAATTCTCACAAGGAATCTCCCCACATAGCTTCACGGCATGGAAAGTGGGACGCCTGAAGAGAGTATCCGATTTCTTGGAAGATGGTTCTCCCATAACATTTGAAAAGTGCAAGGAAAAATTTAAGGTAGAAGAGACCGAACGGTTCCACTATTTCCAGCTAAGGCATTGATCTCTCATTGATCTTGGAAGCAAGACGACACAAAGCAACAACAGGTTCGATCCCCGGGTCCGCGCTTAGAAACCTCTGAGTGTTTAAGCGCGTTATAAATACGTAACTAAGACAAAGAAACAAAAAAAAACACAACTAAGAAAAACCAACAATTCCTGTAACAGCGCCTCGATGCCTGCGGGCTGTGTGAGCGCTTTATAAATGTAAAAAAATAAAAAAATAAAAAATAAAAATAAATAAAACGGTCAGGGAGAAGGGGGCTAGAGACCTCACAGCACTCGAATCAACCCGGATAGCAGCTACACCTAGGGGGAAAATCTCAGCACTCTATCGCCTCTTGGATATAACATACCTTACCGGTAAAGAGAAATATATGCTCGATTGGGAGAGGGATCTTGGCCGGGAGATCGATATAGAAGAGTGGGGAAAGATCTGGGCCAGACTACACAAAAGCACTCAATGCATCTTGAATATAGAAGGGGGATATAAACTGTGTTATAGATACTAAGTCACCCCAGACCAATTCAGCAAAGCCAACCCCGAAATCCCACCAGACTGCTGGAGAGGGTGTGCAACCAGAGGCACCCTGTATCATCTAGTGTGGACCTGTCCAAAAACCGAGATGTATTGGAGGGAGGTGACGGACCATATTAAAATGATAACGGGACTGACAATCCCGTGGGACCCTGGAATTATACTCTTGTGTGAAACTGGGTTGGGGAGTTCCCGCTATCGGGACAGAAGCATGTCTGCGCACTCATCTTCTGTTAGCTGCAAAAGTCGCACTGGCAAGGCTTTGGAAGAATGCAGATGGCCCCTCAATCCCTCTATGGTGGTCAATGATTTGGGAAATAATTGTAGTGGAGAAAACAACAGCAATTTGCTCGGGAAATCTGAACTACTTCTTGAACACGTGGACTCACTTCATGGACTATGCAGAAAAATATCCAAGTCTCACTAGAGGGCCTCCACTAACGTGTTGGCTCCAGGGCGGAGCGGACTACAAGCCTAATGGCTGGGGCAGCTCGGGTTCAGGTCCGGAGACCCCGATGCAGAACAAACAAGGTTCTGCCCCCCCCCCTTTATGGTTCTCTTGCAGAATAAAATGTACATCTAGTTTTGTCTAACATGATGTATTAATGTACAAAGCTATGCTGATGTCAATGTGTACTGGAGCTGGAATGTTAATAAAATGTGTGTTTGAAAAAAGACAAAAATACTGTACATTTGTGGCTTAGTAATTTGTATCCACTTCTTAATTATTCCCTTTTACTGGGTGCGGTTTACCAGTCGTTTAAAGTGGCCAAGTGAATCCATAATTCAGGAAACCCCCCACGGATCCGCTTCTTTCCAACTACCGGCCCAAGTCTCTTCTTCATGCCAATGACAAAGATCCCTGAAGTGGAGGTCACCTCCCAGTTCCAGCAGCACACTGAACAGTTGGGCTTACTTCACCATCTTCAGCACTGCTGACCATGTTAATCTTCTTCAACGTCTTTCAAGGATTTACATTTATGGCACTGCTTTGCTTTGGATTTCTTGTTTTCTTTCTCGTTGCTCCCGATCTTTTCCCAGCTTTGCTTTCACCTCTTCCCATCCATTCACGTGTACTGTTACCCAAGGTTGCTCTCTTCCTACATGATGGTCGATATCTTTCATCAGCCTTAGCCTCTCGAGTGCCTCATTTGATTTTTTCCTTTAATACTTATGCTGATGACACCCAGTTCCTCCACTGGTCAAATGTTGTGCAGGAGTCTAAAGCTGATACTATTCAGTCCGGTCTTTCTGCTACTTTTGACCGGATGAACTCCAATCATCTTCGCATGATCGATGATAAGACAAAGATCACTCTTTAGTGGACCTGCCCATCTTTGGCCCCTGCTCCAGCTATTTGTCCGATGCCCGCTTGGATTGTCAGGAAATTGGGTTTCAGGTTTCATAGTGACATCACTCTCTGAGCCCACATTAACTCAATTGCGGCTTCTTGTTACAGCTACATTAACTTTTTGAACCACATGGTTCCTTTTTGTTCTATGTGCTTGCATTTCTACTGCCTCTTTGCTTATACAGACTTGTCTAGATTATTCCAATTCTCTTTATATTGGTCCCTCGTCCTATTGCCAGAAGGGTCTTCATGTCTTACAAATGTCTGAGGCTTGCAAATTCTTTTGATTATGGCGCTTGTCCCACACATCTTTGCTTTGACCCATCTTAACTGGCTTCTTATTAGTTGCAGTTATTTTTAAATCTCTTTACATGGTCTTTTGGTGTCTATTTTCTGCCCCTCGTTTTCTTTCTTCTATATTGAAGCTTTATACTCAGTCTCGTCATCTACGTTCTACCCAGTGGAGTTCCTTTGTTGTTCCTCATTTTTGCCTATCCTGTACAGGGGAATATGCTTTTCCTGTTCAGGTGCCCTTCTTGTGCAATGGCATTCCTACTTCTCTCAAATCTGATCCTTCGCACAGTTGTTCACAGGAAACTTAAAACTTGGCTTTTCTCTCAAGCTATGTGGTAGAACGATTTTCTTTTTCCTGCTTTCCTCCCAAATACTTAAGGAACATCCTATTTTTGTTATTGTCTGCATACTGATCTGATTTTGAGGTTATATTGTCTGCATACTGATCTGATTTTGAGGTTATGTAAAGCCCCGGGCTTTGCTTCACTTGCTTCTGCTCACTTTTTATGGGGGGACGGATCAGTCTCCCCATAAAAGGGGATTACTTCCCTCAAAAAAGTCAGGTCAGGATGTAGACAACAGCAAAAGGGCAGGGCGTTCCATAGAAGTGTATGGGAGGATAGTAGTAAAAAGAAAATATTTCCTAACACTTGCTCCCCCAACATTAGGGACATGGAGACCTAATCCACCAGACTTGGACGGGTTTCCTGTTCCAGTAGGTTATACATTCTTTACAGCCCATCAGCATTGCTATTGGGGACCTGGCCCATGCTCAATGCCAAAGTAGAACTCTAGAAGCCTAATAGACCTAAACAGTTTTGGATTCCCTCACTTCATGTTCATCAGCCATGTTATGGAATTATGGTCCATTTGAATGGTGAAGTTAGTCCTAAACAGGTAGGGTCTCACATTACTTGCAGCCCACATAATGGCAAACCAATCCTTTTCCACTGTGGCCCACCTGATCTCCCTGTCCTTAAGCTGACAAAACATATAAAGAGCTCACTTCCTTTGTCATCCAGCTGACGGAAGACTGAGTCTGTTCCAGTGTCAGGGAAATCAGTCTGTACAATAAAGGGTCTTTGGTAGTCATGTTCCCTTTAAACCCACAAAGGCCTTCTTATACTGCTCTGACCAAGTAACCTTTATAGGTTTCTTGGGCGTGAGGAGTACAGTCAAAGGGACATCTATGGTGCCATACTTGGCCAAGAAAATCGTCTATTACCTAGTGATGCCCAGAAAAGCTCACACCTGGGTTTGGGTAGTAGGGGTCTCCCAGTCTTGTGCAACTTAATCTTGTCCCCACCAATCCTTTGGAAGGTAGCAGGTGTATTCTTTAACTCATAGGGCATTTCCCATAACTGGTAAAGACCATTAGGTGCGGAGAATGCAGTTTTCTACTTGTCACTCCCTGTCACGGATATGGAACAAGTTACTTACCTGTAACACCTGTTCTCCAGTATGGGTCTGGCATCGATTCACATGGTCATGAATATTCCCCGTCTGCAGGCTGGGAATCCTCGGTAAAAGAAAAAACAGTTTCACTTTAGCTTGAAAACTGTATTTCTCCTCTAAACCAATCACTGTCCTCTGGGTCATACTGCCCCTAACCAATGGCAGTCCTCTCCCTAAACTCCAACCCTGGTGGCCATCTTCAGATTTGGTAGCACAAAAAGTGGCAGTATGAACCAAGAAGACTTACAGAAGGGAAGGCGGGAGGGTTCACATGTGAATCCATGCAAGACCCTTGCTGGAGAACAGGAGTTACAGTTAAGTAACTTGTTCCTTCTCCAGCATGGGGTCTGGCATGGATTCACATGCTCAGGAATAAAGATTACACAGTAGTACACAACCACAGAAGGTGGAGAGGCTCAACAGAAGTAAAACACTCACCCCGGGAACAGACTCACTGCAAGTGAACAGGTTGCATATCACTGCTTGGCTGACCCGGGACTCCTCCCTGGAATGCCTGTCGATGCAGTAGAACACTGTGAAGGTGTGCATGGACCTCCACGTAGCAGCCCTGCAGATGTTGAGCAGGAGCATACCAGAGAGAAATGCTGCCGTTGCTGCGATGGCTCTGGTGGAATGGCCTCTTGGCTGGCCTAGAAGGGGTCTGTTAGCCAGCCGATGACAATGCATGATGCAGCCGGAGAGATATCATGAGATGGAAGCCTTCGACAAAGTCTTCCCACGATTCAAAGGTAAAAAATTAATGAACAATTGAGTAGTCTTCCGAAACCCCTTTGTGCGTGCAATGTAAAACTACAAGGCATGAGCAATGTCAGGCGAATGCAAGGCCGTCTCTGCTGGCTATGACGGATTCGGGAATAAGACAGGCAAGACCAAAGGCTTGTTGTGGTGGAACTCCAACAGCACCTTCGGCATAAAGATGGGGTGTGTACGCAGTACCACTCTTGAAGCGTGGAAGGACAATTACGGTAGCTTGCAAGACCTCCCCGACCCGGATGGCCAAGTTGATCGACAAAAGGAAAGTTGTCTTCCACAAGAGAAACTTGTGCGGGGCTTGATGCATCGGCTCAAAGGGCGCCCATATGAGCTTAGTCAACACCACATTGAGTTCCCAAGCTGTGGCAGGAGCCTTCATCAGGGGAAAAGTCCTGAAGAGGCCCGTGAGGAACTCCTCGACAAACCTGTGCGACTACAGGGAAGGCCTACCCAGTGTCCTGGTGTAACGGGAAACGGCGGCCAGATGCACCTTAATAGAGGCATCAGCCAGTCCAGCCTTGGCCAAAGAAAGCAGGTATGGTAGGAGCTGTGGGACTGTGATGCACAAAGGAGTAATCTTCTGAACCCGGCACACAGAGATACGCTTCCACTTATGGCCGTAGCACGTCAACGTTTAAGAGGCCCGGGCTGTGGCCAGGATGTCCGTACATTCCACAGGTAAAGAATAAAGTCCAAATTCTAGGGCTGCAGGAGTCAGGCCCTAAGGCTCAACGATGCTGGGTTGTGTTGTAGAATCGCCCCTCCCTCTCCGGCAAGAAGATCGGGAAGCAGTGGCAGTGTGATGGACGGAGCCGCCGATAGACGTAGCAGGTCTAGATACCAGATTTGTTAGAAGCAACAAGTGTCATCCTGCAATGACACTGTCCGAGTGTATTGATCACTCGCAGCAGGACTGGGAACGGAGGAAAAGCGTATAGGAAAAATCACTCCCACAGGAACAAGAATGCATTCCCCATGCTCCTTGGCTGCAGGAACCTGCTTGCGAACCTCTGACCCTTGGAATTCATCGCCGCTGCAAAGAGGTCGATCGGGGTTGAACCCATTCGTGAAAAAGAAGATCCACTTGGTCCTGGCAAAGCTCCCACTCGTGGCAAGAACGTAGCTCCCTGCTGAGCGAGTCTGCAATGGTGTTCTTGGTGCCCCTCCAGTTGAAAAGGGACGAGAAGCATGTGCCGACGAATGGCCCAGTGGCACAGATCCTGGGCCTCTTTGGCGTCCCTGTAGAGAGCGGGAGAGCATGTCCCGCCCTGCTTCCGTATGTAGAATATGGCGGTGGTGTTGTTTGTGAAGATCCTCACCACCTCGCCCCTCAGCAACGACAGGAAGGACTTGAGGGCCCAGAAGACGACCTGAAGCTCCAGGACGTTGATGTCAAGGGTCTTTTTGTCTGGCAGCCAGAGGCCTCAGGCGCCCAACTGTCCAGTATGTGATCTGCAACCGTCCAGAGAAGCATCTGTGGTGACCGTCTCCTGATAAGGAGGGACATGGAATGAGGCCACTTCTGTGAGATTAGGGCGCATGCCCCACCACCGTTTTACTTGTCAGAACTCTTCGGTTAGTGCAATCTTGTCCATCCAGGATCCCAAGACTTGCAGCCACCTCTCATCCAGAAACTCCTGTAGAAGCCTCATTTGTAGTCTGCAAAGGAGAACAAGGTTGATGCAGGAGGACATCATGCCCAGCAGTGACTAGACGGCTCGCACAATAATTTTTGGAGAATCCCAGATCCATCAGCAGATGCGTGGTCCTCGCCATGTGCTGGCTCGACAGAGCGTGGGAGCGGGATCAGAGAAAGCCACCTTCCATCTATGGGTAGACATGGGTGTCCTTGAAGACCCTTGGGGCCAAAGGGGAGCGCCTTGAACTGATGGAATTTTCAGTGCTTCCGGTGGATGGGGATGTGGAAGTAGGCGTCTTCCAGATACAGCGATGCCAGGAAGTCGCCTTTTTCCAGTTGGCCGAGCATGCGCTGCAACGTGACAATCCTGAATTTCAGGGACTTCAGGTACTTATTGAGGCGCCTCAGGTCCAGGATCGGCCTCCACCCTCCTGGCTTCTTTTGGACTAGGAAGTATCTGGAGTACACTCCAGAGTCCAGGAGGCGCTGGGGGATCGGCTCTGTCGCCCCCTTCTTTAACATGGTGTGAACCTCCTGCAGCAGTTGCGCCACGTATTGCTCTAGTCGAGCCACTGGGGGAATACGAGGACACCTGCATTGGAACTCAAAAGCCTTTCCCTGTTTGAGAGCATCCAGCACTCATCTGTCGGGGGTCATGGCCTTCCACACGCTGATGAACCTCGCCAGCCGGCCTCACACTGGGGTGCACAAGTGGGGTCCCCCAAGTCCAGGGCGGTTCAGGCTTGTTTTGGGGTTGGAGCTATGCCCTGTGGGCGGCGCCAACGCTGTCCTCCACTGCCGTATGCATGTGACCGACTGATGTATGCCTCTTGAGTCATGGAGTGGAAAGGCTGTCGATAAGGGGTGGTATATCCCTTGGAGGACCTGCCAAACCTTTATCTTAAGGAACGAAAGGACGACAACCAACACTGCTGTAGGGTACCCATCGAACGTGTCATCTCTGTGTCAGTCTTGATCATTTGCACAGACTTGTTGACTGTCTTGGCAAAGAGGTTCTCTCCATCAAATGGCATGTCCAACACTTTGACTTAACGTCCGGTCTGAAGTTGACGGCTTTTAGCCATCACTGCCGAAGAAGAGATGCTCCACTGCCTATTTGACGGAACTCGGTGTTCGCGATGTCCACCGCCACTGTAATGGCGTCGTCTGAGGACACTTCCCCTTCCTGGAACAGCGCCATAGCTTCTACCTTCTTGTCCTCAGGTACGAAGTCCAAAATAGGGTCCAATTTATACCATAGTCCCCGATCATAACGCGACAAAATAGCCACGGCTTTAACAGCCTTAATGATGCTGGCAACAGTATAAATTATCCTTTTCCCCATCACGACCAGCTTCTTATCCTCTTGGTCTGGGGGCACCATGGCTCATCCGCGCACACTGGCTCCCCGTCAGCTGGTACAAAGTCAGTCATTGGCTTTGTTGGTGTCCGCCACTACAGCCGCCGTATCCATGTCCGTGTCCTTATGTGTTGCTGGATCCCCAGTCAGAGTCAGATCCTGAGGTGGAGACAGTGGTGTGGGTGACGGTTGATGCCTTAGACCAGCTGGGTGCTTTGACCTGAGCGGCCTCAGGGTTCTCCTAGATGGAACAGGGTCCAATGTGGAAGGCAGTCTCTGTTGAATTTCTGAAACAAACGTGTGCAGCATTGCCAGAATTTCCAAAGACAAGTCCCTCGGCTGAGGCGTGAAAGTAATGGGCGGTGGAGGTTTCTGGACCTATTGACCTCCTCTGGCGAGGTGGGGGACTGGGCTCACCTCTTGGGGGCCCACCTACCGACACAGGTCCCCGATTTCCCCCCCCCCCCCGCTTTGTAGTCCGAATAACAGTTTTCTGGCAGATTGACACCCTACTCGTAGCTCGTATAGATCTGCACCGGTTTCACTGGGGCAGCTCGAGGTTCAGTACCCTTTTTAGCATCAGTAGGAGCTTTACCCTGTCTCTATGGAGACTTCTTTGGCGAAGCAGTTAGTGGAGCTGTCCCCACTCGATGGGTCTTAGAGCTGCCACAGCAGCTGCTTCACGCTGTGGTGGTAGGGACACATGAGGGGTGGCCGCCGCTGTGACCGTGGATACTACCTTTGTGGCCAATCCCCCTTTGACGAGGAAGCGGTGGTCGTCGACAGGGTAGTAGCAGGAGCCATTGTCAACGTGGTAGTGATCGTCATTTGTTTTGGCCGGTTGAGCTGCCGATGGTGCCGCTAAGGGTGTTTGGGGGGGGGGCAGCTAAGGGCCACCTTTAGATTTCTCCTTCGTCGTCTTGTCTGCCAATGGTAAGCTGAATTTTGAAGGAGTCAAGGACTTTCTCTTAAGGGAGTGCCCCTCACTGGTAGGCTTGCTGTAGAAGTAGTTGGTGATGGCAATGTTGTCCTTCCCGAGCTGAGACCCACATCAAACCCAGTAGGATCAAAGTCGTGCAGCCTGGGGCTTTTTTTGGACCCCCGAGTCCTAGGCATACTCAAAGGATCTCAACCACTTTTCTAAGGGAGTTTGCATGTGGGACCGGCCGGTGCTGGGGGAAGCATGACCATGCCCTGAAGCAGAGTCAGAGGCCATGCCCGATTGGAGCCACGCTGTCAGCTTGCTGTAACGATCCTTCTTTGTCTTTTTTCGAAAATTCTTGGCAGACCTTGCATCCCTCCTCATCATAATCCAGATGCAGGCAATAAAGACATTTATGGTGTCTATCTTCGACTTGCACATTTCTCAAGTCACGTTTCACGCAGAGTTTGAAGAGGGATCTCTTCTCCTCAGTCATGGTGGAAAGGCGCGAAGAAGGTCCAAGCCCGGGCCATCTCAAGACTTGATGTAAGATCTGCGATTTAGTATGATCTTCGCCAACAGCAGGTCCCTGCTGCAGACAATCGACCTCCGGCTGAACAATGAACATTTTCTTTTTAAATCAAACACCAAAATGTTGCCAAAAAACTCTAAAGCTCAGGGAACAAGAAGAGGTCTCCCATCATTGAACCGTGCGGTATAAATCTGAAGGTGGCCACCAGGGGTGGAGCTTAGGGAGAGGACTGTTACTGAACAGGGGTAGTATGACCGAGAGGACAGTGATTGGTTTAGAAGAGAAATACAGTTTTCAAACTAAAGTGAAACTGTTTCTTCTTTTACCGAGGATTCCCAGCCAAACGACAGGGATAATCATGAGCATGTGAATTCATGCCAGAGCCCATCCTGGAGAAACGACAATACCCTTGTGTGATAAAATGCATTGAGATACTTGGGAGCACCTAGTTTGCTCACTAGATCATCAGTTCATGAAAGGGGACTGCATTAAGGGCCCTATAGTCCACACAGAATCTCAAATCAGTGGTACCTGCTTTTGATACCAGAACCACAGGACTGGACCATGGACTATTGGAAGGATCTATCGCCCCAAGATCCAACCTCTTTGTGACCTCAGACTCGATATGGGATCTAACTATCTGGCATTCTGTTACTCCTACTTCTAGTAAGCACACAATCTCCAGTGTCAATGTTATGCTGACACCAAGCTGTCAATCCTGGAGTAAGTGAAAACAAGGGGGCAAATGGCCTAAGCAAAGTTTGCACCTCATCTGGTTGCAGAGAAACAGTTGAGGGGACAATTTGACACACTCAAAGGAGCCATCAGAAGGGCTGCATTGGAACCAATCATGGAGAGGTTTCAGATTCCTCTTCATCCCTATCTGGTGCCAGTAGCAGGTCTCACATATCAACTCCTAGGATGAATGCCTTTAACCCATTTACATGGAACACTTTAGGAGACTCTTTGGGGTACACAGGTCCACTAAATAGTGACCTCATCTAGTCAATAACTGACCTCATTTAGTCAATAATTCGATAAAGTCCTGACCATTTTGTCCTGTCCAATCATGCCTTTGAAGTTCCTGTTGAATCTTTAATGAATTCTATTGGTCTGTGGATTGTATGCAGATTAAAACAAAAATGACACCCCACACTCCTTTCACAAGGTCTGCAGGTAATTTGTCTAAAGTTAGTGACTGTCAGGCACAACTTCCTTAGATAAGCTCACCCTGGTAAAATAAAAAATATATATATTTTGCAACTGACTTGGCAGTTTACTGTCCTGAGTGGTATGGCTGCAGGATATCTGGTGGCATAGTCAACCACCAGGATAAACCTGATTCCAGAGAATTTAGGGGGGCTAAGGGGTCCAACAATGATAATCCCTATATTCTCAAAGGGTATACCCACTACTGCGAGGGGTAAAAATGGAGTCTGGATGTTTGCTCTACTTTTGCCAGACCACTGACAAGGAGGGCAAATCCTATAGTGTTTTTCTACTTTGACCCTCATGTTAGGCCAGTGGAAATACATGGATCACCCGTCCCCTTGGTCCCGAGATAATCTGCAAGGGAGACTTTATGTGCAACTGCAGGAGGAAGGGTCTCGCTGACTGGAGACTCTATGGGCTCACTCTACAGATAGATCCTATGTATCCTAGAGGGCACACCATCCAATTGGGAACAGGCCCCTCTCCTTAGGATTTCCAGAGATGGGCATTCTCTCAGACCTTGACTGCGTTCTTCCTAGAGGGTCCCACTTCTCCAAGTAAACTTTTTGATTCAGGGTGCTAATGGGGGCTTAGAACCTGAGGCAACACCTCCATGTCAGGTAAATGAACAACAGTTGCAGGTACTTTAGGGGAAGATGTAGTCACATTTTTTAGGAAACTTTGTTCGGGGGGATATGGTCGTCATTTTTGGCCATTTCAAAGTTTTTCTACGACCGAAATTCGACCAAATCTCCCATTCAGTAATTTAAATTCTGTCTTTTTGGGTAAACCCGATGAACGTAATGGTCTGGCAGGTGTATGTCTGTTAAGTCTCTGGGTCAAGTAAGATGGTGCGTCGTTAGAGAGGTAGCGTATTTTGCATTTTATCCTTTCCCTGACAGGAAGCCAGTGGGCTGCTCTTCTGGCATCCGACATATGGTCATGCTTCCTTAGGTCCAGTGCGGCATGGATAGCGTTGTTGTGTACAATTTGAAGTTTAAGTTCAGAGAGAGAGAGTGTGAGCAGGACGCTCTCTTGGTTGCAGTCCGCTTTTCTTTTCAACTGTTGGAGGCGTGTTGGGGGTGTGCCCTACCTACAAGAAACCTGCTTTCTTGCACAGCGATGTAGAAAGACAGTCTGAGCAGTCCGAGTGAGGTGGGCGCTCAGTGCTCTCTGCCTCCAGGGTCCATTTCAATGACCAACTTTGCACTGCTCTACCAGCGGGAGCTGCAAGGTGAGACTTGAGCTCCAGCGCACCCATGTGCCCTGACTCTGGCGCTTGGACGTATGCTCTGGTGACATTTTCCCCCCCTCATCTACTTGGCTTCAACTCCTCTACTTTTCAGCTATCTTATGGACTACACTTACACCCTCCCAGTCCTGAGCTGTGAGTGGGCTCCCCGGTCGACGACTGCAGGCTCCTATCCTTTGAGCTGACGGGGCGCATCTGGGTCGGCACTGCGGCCTTCAAAGCCTTTGAGTAGTCCAATTTTCAAACCACATCCTGAACAAATCTCTATTGCCTTGTAATGTCCTACGCTTACACACTCTAATAACAGAGATGCCACAGAAAAAATGCAACTGGCTCTTGTATCTCACCCTACCCCAGCCCCCTTTGCAGAAAGCTACAGTCCATTCTCACATTTTTTTGTATTTTTTTAAACACTGTTATAGATTTTATTATAATCAAACATACAACCAAACTTGCAGTACATGTCTTGACATTTCGAAATTACACATGTTCTTCAATGTCTACTGCTGATCCCTCTCCCCCCCATATGAGCCTACTTCGCTTCGCCTACCACTTCTTCATCTTCCCCGGGAGTTCCTCTTCTCGCGGCCCCGACGGAGTCCTGGTTGCTTGACCAGTCCTTGGTGGACCCGTTCTATGTGGCCACTAGATGCCTCCAAGCTATCAGGGTTTCTGCCTCTCTCCCCCCCTTCTATTACTCCTTTCTTGCCATACCGCTGTTTCAGCCTCGGTCCATTTCTGGAGGTCATTCCACCATACTTCAATGCTTGGTCTATTATATGCCTTCCATCCCATGGCTATTCTACGTTTAGCAAGTATGTAAGCCAGGTCCTTTAATTTGCTTACATGTTTTAATTTCCGTGGCCTAGGGAATCCTCCTACCAAGCATGCCCACACAGATTCAACATTTATCTTGATCCCTTTCTCTTCCAACCGGCGGGCTATTTCACGTCAGAACTTCCCGATTTCAGGGCATGCCCAAAACATACGCGTCATCCCCACATTTTCCCCCCCGTATTTGGGGCATGTTTGTCTCCATGCCAGCTTGCTCCACAATTGACTTCAACTAACTGTATCAAAGGCATTTGTAAAATCAACAAAGGCAATGTATAACAATGTTTTTTTAGCGTGCAACGAATTAGGTACTGTAGAGTCCAGACATGAATACCTGTACTCATTCCCTTCCAGAATCCGGTTTGCTGGACAGATAAGATCTGCCTCTGGTCAGCCCAGGCCTGCATTTCTTTCAATCGAAGTGTGCAAAAGATCTTAACCGGTGAGTTCTGCATTGCAAGGAGACAATTTTCCAGATTCCCCCAGTCGCCTTTTTTAAAAACATGTATCAATAATGATTTTTTCCAGGAGGAAGTGATAGTGCCCACTTGCAAGATTTTTTGAAACAGTGTGCGTAACATTTCTGCACACATATTCGGGGGTCTCCACGAATAATGACATAAGAGAGACCATCAGGTCCATGGGTTTCAGAAGGTTTCAGCTGCATCATCAGCACTCCATACAAGCTTGACTAATGAAAAAGAGGGCTTCAGAGGATTACGGGAATCAACAGGCAATATTACATCCTGTGGAGATCATTCACAAATATATGATTCCCAGACATCCTCCGTAATCCGAGTTTGAGGACTGCAGACTTAAATATAATCTGCCAACTGGCAGTTCTAGATGAATTTGTATATTGAATGATCCAATTTTTCTGTCTAGTGTGAACGTTAGTCACTAGTTGTCTATAACAATGGGCGTAACCATGCCAATCTCTCTTAGTTTAACAAGCGCACAGATATTACGAGAGACGGCACACATCTTGGCTGCAATGGCTGCATCATAGAGCTTCCCAGGATGGTCAGTTCTATCTAAGTAAAGCTTAGCTGGGGCAGCTCCAAATGTATGAGCTAACAAGGTCCATAACTCTACTTCTTTCTCAATCTCTAGGGTGGGATTCACAGATCTAAATGTTTTTTCTTTGGCTAATTCACTATTAATAGCACAGACTCTATCTTGGGTAAAAATGAACATCTGTTCTATATGTACTCTAGAGGAGGACGGGGCGACCCTTGTGTTAGGGAGAATTTTCTCTTTAGGCTGAATTTCCTAACCTAGTGAGTCCCCCGGCAGCTTTGCTGGATTTCCGGAGTTTGTTTTTTTCTCCTGCCAAGAGTGAGACTTTTTTTTCTCTCTCTTTTGGACATGATTTATGGTGTTCCTTTGACTGTTAATGTGTTTTATGGGCTATGGGGTCCTTTATTCCATAGGGCCTCGTGTTTTTACTATGTGTGTTACACAGCACCCTCCGTGCAGTGACACAGGGGTGTCATAGTGACACCCCACCATAGACCCCATACCCTGTGACTGACTACTGTCTCCCAGGGCATGTAAAGTCACCATTGGCTTTACTAGTCCCAAATTATTAACAGAAACCGGTACAAACCATCATATTGTGGACGTACTGGTCGGGGCAATTCGATTGCCCCGGGGTCTGTTAGTCGAGGGGGCACGTCTCCATCCCCCCCTGATCAAGTTTTGGCTGGTGGCAGTGGATACGACTTTTTATATTCGACTGCGAATATATCCCTATGGGATTTTACCATTGTTCGAGGCTACCAACTTTAATTATTTAATTCTCATAGCCTCAAACATACCGCCGGTTTATTTAATTAATATTAATTCGCCGGTTGGTATTCTTTGCCAGGACTCTATTCTAAAATGGCGTTTGTGTTCTCTTCTGTGACTCCAACCCAAGTCGAACCCTTTGTTCCACTTTTTGGCAGGCTTCTCCACAGAAGCTTCCAAAAGTGGTGCCACTCTATCTGGGTACCACAGGGAGTGTGGGAGGGGGTTTAGGCACCCTGGACTGAGTTACCTTGGTAACTCAAGTCGCATTCTTGTGTGATTGGCCCAAGTGGTGAGCCGGCCGGCTCACCACTTAGCATGTTTGATTGACAGCTAGGCTGAGTGAATGGGGGTGTGCTGCATAAAAGCAGGGCTTTGGGGACTAGAACTTCAGTAGTCGCCACAGGACCTGAGAATCCGACGAGGGAGAAGCTGAGCCGACCTACCACGACGACACCACCAGTGGAGCCCTGCGGAACCGACTCACCACTTCCCGACGACAGAGAAGATCTCCCGGCTGGAAAGGCTTCTTCCCCTGACTGGTGGGCACAACCAGTTTACCTTCTTTTCCTCGCATCCCAGGACGTCTTGTGGTCGAATTTCCCGTGCCAAACACCCCGGCAACCGGATAGCCACTTACCACTGGACCGCGAATAAAAGGACCGCTCCTTTTACCCGAGAACTCTGCGGCTGGTTTCTTCCCTGGCAGCGCAACAGACTCCTGTCTTCCTCCCCGACGAGATCCTCTCTTCCCCCGGACGAAGCACCGACTTGCATCCGCTGCCAGGAACAACTGCCCCCGCTGGAGTATTCTCACCACTTTAAGGTACCGTGTCCGCCAGGCCTCCCTTTCTAAAGATTGCTACAAGGTAATAATAATCCCTTAACCTTCTGACTGGGCTGGCCGCCTTGATCATCTAACTGGTCCCTTTCTTTGGTCCAACCCTTTCTGAACCTTTTCAAGACTTTTGTGCACTGCAACGTGTGACCTTGGACACATTTCGTTATGATCCTCTTAAAGTGGATCCGGCCTTCTGAACTCTAACTTCACGGTTTTACTTTGCCTTCCTCTCTTGTTGTGTTCTTGTGAAAGTGTTGGGATCTGTTTCAATTTATACTCTGCTTTTCTCTCCCTTTTCAAAACGAAGTATTAGAGTGTCATCTGCGTTAAGCGCTCACCACTGTCTGAAAATAAGTGGGTCTTTACTTAAGAATTGTCTAATAATCTTTTAAGGGAGTGTATATCTTTTAGTGACCGTGTTTTTGAACTGCTTAACATTAGTGCCTGTGTGTTTTACTAGATGTGGTTTTAAATAAATAATTATATCTCTTTTACACCAAGCCCTGGTCAGTGTTTACTTGTTCTACTATGTTCTTTTGACCTATTGTGAATACTCTGTATACTGCCTAACTCTTCTTGAGGGAAGTCTGACTGCTCAGCCACAGCTACCAAGTAAATCTGTGTGGTACAGACTGCTACCAAGTGGGTTTACTGCCAAACACCTGTAGTCTTAAATCTTTTGCAGTGGTCCCAGAGGGAACTGCACAGGTTTCTGCCTAACACCTTGGATGTCAAAAAACTCTACTAATTTACTAGATTATGACTTTCTGATTACCAGATTGTGTCCAACGTTGGGCAAATCGAGCCATTAACAAGCCTCATTGAAAGAACCAGGAACATACAATTAGGCCTGGTTGTCACCACACCAGTAGACCAAGTCCATGTCTCTTTCAGGCAAGAGCTACTAGTGGGGTCCAAATCAAAGAGGCCATAGATTCTCAGAAAGTCCAACAATCACCTTCCATGAGCTAAGGTTCCTGTGGCGTACCCACGTGAGGCTCGAATCGATTCCCCCATCTTATCATTCGCCACTGCTTCACAATGCACGTTAAAAGCACCAGCTATAGGAATGCCCACCATCGGTAACTTCCAAAACCATTTGGCAGGATCATATAAATTAACAATCAGGAGTTCATTAATTCCCATACAATCCAACCCCTTCAAATCTTCCAGCTGAGCATGGTTATGAATGGGGGATGTTTCAAACTCACATGCCTGCCAGGTGTTCCTAACACCCAAAATAAGCCCCCCACTAGGTCTACCTAGTCACCGTTTGGTGGCAAATCTAAAATCTATTAAAACAAGCATATCAACCCATATACAAAAAGAGAATACAACCACGAAAAAAAGAGAACACAACCACGTTCCTTGTAATAAAAATAGGTCAGCTTCTTCAAGATAATAACACCAAGTGAGGCTAGACAGCACTGGGCAACTATCCTCAAAAATTGCAACATACAAGAGGGATGTTCTTTGGCTCCAGCCCTCTTTGGCCTTTATATTTCTAACTTGAAACCTGCTCTAAATTAACCTTTATTCTGCCAACGAGAATGAATGGCACCCCTTTGGGTTGGATAATTTATGAGGATGATCTAGGCCTTCTGAAAACCAAACATCAATGGGCCTACAACGAAGTCTAGAAAATCTGCAGAAATACACAGACTTAAATGGCCTAGAAATCAACATGGGGAAATCTGAAATCGCAGTGCTGCAGGACCTCAAAGGCAAGAAAAAGAAATTGTTCCGCTGGTGTTTGGGAAATTAGTTGATGCGAGTTGTGGGGGTCACAAAAAATCTAGGTATGTTTATCAACTCCAATAGAGAAAACCCTAGAACTAAAGAGAAAAACGAAGAGCCTGAGGGCGCAAGCCCAAACGATCTACAGGAAATATGGGAAATTCAAATTACTCCTGGTTATACAATTTTACAAGCAGAAGGTCATCCCGGTCCTGACCTACGGCGCGGACACTGCCCCTCACCACCTCTTGGGAGATATGGGATGTGCTACAAAGCCACTTCTAGAAAAAGATCCTGGGTCTACCCAACTCGCTACCCATAGCTGCAATAAGATGGGAGCTGGGTATTCTTTCCATTTACGGGAAGGTTATGTGGAATTCACTTAGCCTCTTAAGGAAAATAATTATGGAAGGCAGCCCGGCGCAATCTAAGGAAAAGGCGGGTTACACCTAAGAAGAGGTAATGAGTACTTGGTTCCAAAACTGCAGACAAATACTGTATGACATTGACTCCAGTGATCTAAAGCTCAAGTTAAACCCGGGAAATGTGAGACAAAAACGGTGGTATGCTGATTGGAATCGTACGGAAGGAATAATTTGAATCTCTAAATTGGGAACTCTGGCCAAAAACAACAGCAGGTTTCAAAATATAGTGCCTAAATACTTGGCAAAATTCCCAAACCCTGTGAGAGAAACCTATTCCTTAGATTCAGACTGAATATTACACACCAAATAAGTTTTTTTTAAGGGGCCAAGTGGGGGCCACCCGACTCGTAGAATTTGTAAGGTTCACATAGAAAGTCTACAACATCTAGTTTTGGAATGCACGATGCTTAGAACAATTAGATCGAGGAACTAATTGTGAACTCCCCGTTGGTGGATGTGGAGTCGCCTTGGGAACGATTCTATTGTAGAAATTATTTTAAGTTAATTTTCACATTAGCAAATTTCTTAAATGAAATACTACCTCAGTAGTTCGTTTTTAAGTGATTGTAGCAAGGTGTTAGTAAGGATAGTTATAAACTTTAAGGGTGGAATAGGGGAATATGAAGGAATTGAAAGAGGTGGACACGATGGCAGAATGATACGCCTATAGTTCGGCTTCATGTCTGTGCTTCTTGTTTTTCTTCTTTTCTTTGGTATTTGTTTGTATTTATTGTCTGTATTCCCCATTTTCCGTGGCCTTTGCTTTGCATTTTGTCCTTTTTTTCCCCAATGAAAACCTGAGGTAAATTTTTGTCATAAACTGTAAACTAGTTATGGATAATTATTAAGAGATGGGCCTGAATCTATATCCTCTACTCACAAAACCAACTAGACGAGCCAAGCAGCTCACATCCAGGAAGAACAATTGGTTCGATGAGTGTACAAAGGCAAAAGAAGAACTAGACCTTTGCCTGAAGGAGGGTCCCCCAATAGAGACACAGCACCTGCAGACCCACAGATCCTTATTGTAAAATCTGGTTAAAACCAAGAAAGATCAATTCATTAAGAACAGATGGGACAAAATGCTAATAGCCTGTAATAAAGGGGACTCAAGTTCTTTCTGGAAGATGGTGGTGGGGAAGGAAACAAATGGCACAGACGTCCTACACTCTAAAATTGCTCCAGAAACTTGGCAGAATCACTTTTCTGGACCTGTACTATGATCATCCTGCACAGATTCCATCTGCAGCAGTAAGCAGCAGGGGCTGGCCTTTGGATGGGGAGCCATTAGATCTAATGGTCAAGGAAATAGAAGGAGCTATAAACACTCCGGGGCACAGGAAAGCGCAAGGCCCAGATAAAATTCCAATAGATATTTTCAAAGATGAGCTCCTGATCTGGGCCCCGGTGCTGTGCAGTGTCTTCAACGCAACCCTAAAAGGTAGTACTGTGCCACAATCATGACAGAAAGCAGAGATTCTGCTGATTTTTTGAAAGGGAGATAGCTCACCAGGGAACAAACGACCAATCTCTTTGCTAGATGCTGCTGGCAAAATGTATGCTAAAGCCATACTTGCCCATCTACTGAGCTGGGCAGACGATAATGCAATAATAAACCACCTACAATCTTGTTTTCCGAAAGGCATCAGCATGCTTGACCAGATCTATAGACTCAAGATGATTTTGGGGAAAATAAACTGTATTAAACAGAACTAAGGTGTATGCCATCTTCATCGACTTTAGAACCGCCTTCCATTGCATCCCCAGAAATCATCTCTGGCAGGTACTATTGAAGAGGATTATCCCAGAGAAGTTACTGGTAAGCTATCAAGATCTTATATGATGACAACAAGGCTTCAGTGTGCTGGGTTCTAGAGGTAGAGCTAACAGAATCTATTGATGTGTCAAGAGGTGTATGACATGGTTGTGTGCTAGCTCCCCTCATTTTCTGTTTCACTATTAATGAGAAAATGGAACAAGATACTTACCTGTAACTATTTATCTCCAGCATGGGTCTGGCATGGATATTCACATGATTGAATATTCCCAGTCAGGCTGGGAATCCTTGGTAAAAAGCAAAAACAGTTTCACTTTCACTTACAAACTGTCTTTCTCCTTTAAACCAATTACTGCCCTCTGGGTCATACTGCTCCCATCCAATGCCAGTCCATCTTCTTATTTGTTAAGCACATAAAGTGGCAGTATGACCAGAAGAGCTGCAGAGGGGACGGTTTGCATGTCAATCCATACCAGACCCATGCTGGAGAAGAAAAGTTACAAGTAAGTAACTTGTTCCTTCTCCAGCATGGGGTCTGGCATGTATTCACATGCTCAAGAATAACAAATACATAGCAGTACAACATTACACAACCACGGGAGGCAGCAGGCTCAACAGAACAAATTCACTCTTACCTCTGGAACAGACTCACCTCAAACGAACAGGTTGCTTAGCACTGCTTGGCCGACTCTGGACTCCTCCCTGGAATCCTTGTTGACGTAGTAGAACTTTGTTAAGGTTTGAGAGGACCTCCATGTAGCAGCTCTGCAGATGCCCAGCAGGGGCACACCAGACAGGAACGTCGTTGCCACACCATTCGGTCTGGTATGGTAAGGTTTATTTGTAAAGCACCTATAGACAAGGCAAGTGTTTCAAAGCGCGCAAGGTGGGACGGAACAAGAGGAAAAAAACTACAGTCATTCAGAGCCCTTGAGTTTCTGAATGATACAAGTCTGCACAAGCAGAGTAAGTGCATATAAATTAACAGTGTAGATAACAGCAAATAGGTCTGACGACGATTCTGCAGTTTTTCCAAGTGAGTTGAGGCGCCACCATACAAGGAGGGGAGACAGGGAACAAAGATAGACGATCTTCAAGGCATGGTACGTTCAGATCGTGCAAGTGCACTGACTGTACAGGAGATGAGAGGGGGGGGGGGGATCCAAGGGCACCCTGTTAGTCAGAAACTGGGTAAGTGATGAGAGAATGCCATTCTCATGGGTCATTGACCAAGTGCAGTAGCAATGAGGCAAGTGCAGGCCTGGAGGCAAGTGCGAGACGACTGGTGAGGGTGCCAGGGACCTGTGAGACTGTGGTACACCCGGCAGCCTGTTGGCAAGCTGTGTGGAAAAGGAGGGAGAGAGGGACAGAGCAGAGAGAGAGGTTAGCAGGGTAGAGGGAGAGAGAAGGAAGAGGAGAAGAGGAATGTCTTAAGGTGTTTCTGGAACTTAAGGAGATCAGTCTCAGGACGAAGGGCGGCAGGGAGGCTACTTCAGAGGGAGGCCCCTGCTGAGGATAAAGATTTCCCTCCAAATCTCTGCTTGGAAAACCGGCTCACTCGCAGAAGGTTTGAGGTAGATGAGGAGGGATTGGTAGGGACAGTATTTAGTTAGACATCGTTGCAGATAGGTAGGTCCCAGGCCCCAGAAAGCCTTGTGGACAATGCAGAGGGTCTTGAACTTGATTTTTGCAGCCACGGGGAGCCAGTGGAGGGATTTCAGCACCGGAGAGATGCAGCTGCTGGTCTTGAGGCCAAGGATGAGTTGTGTGGTTCTGTTCTGGATGAGTTGCAGAGGCAGGGAGGTTGAGAAAGAGGCTGTTGCAGTAGTCCAGCCTAGAGAGAACCAGGGCTCTGGAGACAGTGAGCCGCTGGGGGAAGGTGAGAAAAGGAAGAGTACTTCTGAGGAGGTGCAGCTGGTAGTTGGACTTTTTAAGAGATGTCCGAAATGTGAGTGGAGAAGGAGAGAGTGGAGTCGAAGATGGCCCCAAGGTTTTTTGCCTCACAAGTGGGTGCGGGCGCAGGGCCAATAGAGGCCGGCCAGAGTGAGAGTGGGAAAGCAGGAGTCCCAATGAGAGCAATCAGTCTTACTGCCATTGAGGCAGAGGTCATTTGCAGCACACCATGACTGAATTGCAGATACAGATATGAGCGAGGTAGAGTAGGTGGCTGAGGGTAGCCTGAAGGAGAGTTGCGTCTCATACGCATAACACTGGAAGTTACAGATGAAAGTGGCAATTGCATGTGCCAGGGCAGCCATGTAGACATTGAAGAACCGGGGGATAGTTTAGAACCCTGGGGAACGCCGCAGTTTGAAAGAGTGATATTAGAGAGAAATGACCAAGTTCCACCAGGAGGTTAACCACGCCAGAGCCTGACCTGTGATTCCCAGGGTGTCACATAGACGTGCAATCAGGATGTTGTGGTTTACTGTGTCAAAGGCAGAGGCGAGGTCAAGAAGAATGAGGACAGAGGGAGTGTTAGGGTCAAGATTTGAAAGCAGGTCTTCACGCGTTGTTCAGAAGAGCAGTTTCGTGCCTCTGAAGGCTCTAGACGCAGACTGATGGTCTTGTAGGCAACCAGCAAATTCAGTGTGGAGGGTGAGCTGAGAGATAGCCAGCTTCTCCAGGAGTTTGCCAAGGAAATGGGCGATAGCGAGTAGAGTGGGCTCTCGGACGGCTAGTCAGCAGTCGGTTCGCCAACCGATGACAATGCATGATGCTGCCAGAGAGCCACCTTGAGATGGAAGCCTTGGACAAGGCCTTCCATGGTTCACAGGACCAAAGTTCGTGAACAGTTGTTAAGTCTTCCGAAAACTCTTTGTGCATGTCACAGAACTTTAAGGCGCAAGCAATGTCCAGCGAGTGCAAGGTCCTTTCAGCCGGTGACGAAGGTTTCGGTAAATAAACAGGAAACATCAAAGGCTCGTTGAGGCGCGATTCCGACAGAACAGTCAGCATGAAAGAGGGGTGCGTCCGCAGCGCCACCCTCGATTCATGGAAAGTCCGATATGGTTGCTTGCAGGATAGGGCCTGGATCTCACCAACCCTCTAGGCTGAGGTGATGGCCACAAGGAAAGCCGTTTTCCACAAGAGGAACTTGAGAGGGGCCGGAAGCACAGACTCGAAGGGCCCCACCCCCATGAGCCTCATGAGAACCACGTTGAGTTCCCACGCCGGGGCAGGAGCATTCACTGGTGGGAAAGATCAAAAAAGTCCTTTGAGGAACTACTTGACGAGTCGGTCTGAGACAGTGAAGATCTTCCTAGAGACTTGTGTAGCGAGAGGTAGCCGCCAGGTGCACCTTGATAGAAGCGTGTGCCAGGCGGGCCTTGGCCAAGGAGAGCAAGTATGGAAAAAATGTGCAGGCCGCGAAACTCAGCTCGGTAATCTTCACGACCGGCACCATGTAGCAAAATGCTTCCACTTGTGACCATAGCACTTCAAAGTAGACGACGCCATGACCTTGGCGAGGATCTCTCTGCAGTCCGCAGTCACCTTGTATCCACCAAACTCTAGGGCTGCAGGAGCCAAGCCCTCAGGTTCAGTGATCCGGGCTTGTGATGCCGGATGGCGCCTCCCTCTCTGGTGAGAAGATCCGGAATTACCAGCCGCTTGACCGGGGCGATGCCGACAGACTGAGAAGGGTCCGGATACCAAATCTGCCTAGGTCAAAACGGGTGTTAGGAATGTTTCCCATTTATGTGTAATTTTTCCTCCAGTTGTGTACCCCCCCCCAACTTTTTGCTGCGGTTTAAACACCATAGTCTGACTTTTGCCAGTGAAGCACAGCCTTCAGCTGCACTCCACTGGGCTTTCGCTCACTTTATTATGGGGAAACGGACATGTCCTTAAAGACAGTCAATACCGGGAGACTTTGTTTCCCTCAGTCCTTTCCAATGTTGCAACTTTTCTGCAACATTTTAAAAGTGCACAATGTACCTTACAGTACAGTGTGCTTGGGTCTTGCTTTCGTTTCCAAAGGCCCAAGACTCCCTCAAAGGATTTTTTTAAGGAGAAGTGCAGATGTGCCTTGGACAGGGCTGGTGGCAGCTTGTCTTTTCACTTATTTTTAACCCTTTCTTGCCATGCAAACCATGTTTACCGCAGATGGCACAGGAAGGTGGCCCGGCTCCAAAATGCCCATGTCACGAGGTTCTTTGTCCAGTCCTTTGGCCATCTTGCCCCTTTACCTTCCCCATGTTGAGCCGACCCGGCTCAGTCCATATTTGGGCATGCATTCTCCCGTGAAACACCAAGCTTTCGCGGGCTTCTGCATGCCTTGCGTTTGTGCCTTCACGATGTGGACTGGACTGTCTAGTTCCATTATACATCCTGGGTGCCAGAGAGTCTGGCGAACTGGGAATGACTGGGACCACTGTGATCCGTGATTGGTCCACGACTGGTGTGCCTGTATGTGAGCAGATCTCCCATTGGGTGACCCCACCTCGTCCGGTGGTGACGCCCTCGGTGGCGCATCCAAATGCGGAGACTCACCGTCCACTGCAATGATATCCTCGTCGTCGTCCGTACTCGTGCCCCTATCCGTCCCTGTACCCGTGTCTGCTGGGGGAGAAGGAGCCTGATGCAGATGTGGAGGCCTAAATGGGGGGCCTTGGATGATGCTTCCTCTTTGCTGGCGGCTGTTCAGGGGTCTGGGGGACCATTGGAACTCGGGCCCGGTGGCATCCTCTTCAGAATCTCCGACACCAAGGTGTGAAGGGTCGACAGAATGTCCAGAGACACATCCCTCGGCTTAGCTGGCAGGATTGGAACACTAGGCCCCATGCCACCGTCGTCGTCATCCTCCTCTTCCACGGCCTCGTGGATAGTGTGTAAGGACTGCAAGTCCTCGTCATCTGTGGAGGAGACCTCCATGGCTTGGGCCACGGCCTGGGAGGGCTGTTTCAGGGCCTCCTCTCCCCCTCTTTTTCCCGCCTGAGGGGCAGGGAGCGAGTCTGAGCCAGTCTCCCCTTTTCCGGTGTGCCAGCAGACTTTGCCAAAGTCACTGCGACGGTGTTGCGCCACGGGGGTAGGGATACCTTCTGTGCTGTAGGGGCTACCTTCATGGGATCAGCCCCCTTAGCCCTCGTGAGGGCAACCGCCACCAACTCGATCGACGACGAAGTTTTATCCTGTGCCGAATTGGCCTTCTTGGGCAGTTCAGCCTTCTCCTTTGTCTGTGGCTTCTTGGGCTTCTCCCGCAGTTTAGCCGGGTTGGATGATTTTCTTTGAGGAGGAGCTTGAGCCCCATCTGGTAAGGGAGGCAGAGGGTGATATCAATCGTGCCCTGTCCAACCTGGGACCCTCTTCCGCTGTGAACCCGGTGGACAAAGACTTGCGGTTCTTGGCATTATCTTAAGCCCCCACGGATGAGGTGGCCTCAAAGGACTTAGAAGACCACTCTTCGGACTGGCCGTTCCTGGGTGAGGCATAGCACTGCTGGGAACATGGGGCAGAGGCCTTGGCGTTCAGCCACGCCGACAATCTACGGTGTCTATCCCTCTTCTTCTTGGAGAACCTGAGGCATATCTCACACTCCACTTCCATGTGGTTCCGATGCAAGCAGTAGAGGCATTGCAAGTGCTTGTCTTCAACAAAAATATTGTGTAGCCCGCAGTGCTTGAAGAGGGACCTTGCCCTCCTTCTCCGTCATGGTCGGAGGACGCAAAGTAGGCCCAATGGCCTTCTGGAATCTTCAATGATTTTCGCTCGAGGGGCAAAGAAATTAACCGACAATGGATCCCTGCTGTCGGCAGATGGTGAAAAGAGCACACAGGCTCTTTCGAAACAAAAATAGAACCTTTTTCCGTCGAAAACAGAAGCAGCTTGCAGAGCAAACTCAAGGACTCCCAACACTAAAGTGTGCGGTAAAAATCTGAAGATAGCTGCCAGAGGAGGGGCTTAGGGAGAGGACTGTCATTGGATGGGGGCAGTATGACCCAGGGGACACTGATTGGATTAAAGGAGAAAGACAGTGTGTAAGTGAAAGTGAAACTTTTTTCTTTTACCGAGGATTCCCAGCCTGACGACAGGGAATATTCATGACCATGTGAATCCATGCCAGACCGCTGGAGAATGACACACCCCAGACCCCCTGCCCCCTAATACGGGCACAAAAGGTTTCCAGTGGTGTTCTTTGCGGATGACACGGTCCTGTTAGTCACTGCACCAATGGGTCTAAAATACAATTTAGCTGTCTTTTGTAAGAAGTGTAAACAGCTGTGCCTTGAACGGAATAAAGAGAAAACCAAGACAATGATTTTTAGACATAGGTTGATAAAGAGCACCAAATATCGATGGTGCCATTCTGGAACAGGTGCCCACCTATGACTATCTAGGCACTAGGTTCTGTGAGAATTGCTTATGGACCCATCAAATAACTAAAGCAGCTGTAACTCTAGAAAAACACAGTGGCGGGATAAGAAAACTTAATGCAATACATTGGGGGAGTAGGGGGGAGCTATGACACCTGCACTTCACTTGTATAGATTGAAACCTGTCCCGCAGCGACATATGGTGCCGATATATGGGGGCACACAAGCACGCACGCATTAACTCTTGTAGAAAACCAATTTCTTAAGCAACTATTTTTGAGCCCAATCTGTGCAGCAACCCTGCGAATGGAATATAACCTTTGCTTAATATTGGTTTTATAGCACTAAAAACTTTGCTTTATTGGGTGAGAATATGGTCCTCTCCTCCTTATCTAAATACAGAGGAGTTTAGCCCACTTAATGTCTCTTGAGGGCACGTGAGGCTAGAGCCATAAAAGCTGAATTTGGGTCATCTTTGGGAGCTACCAGAGAGAACGACACGGCCAACAAAAGAATTGATTTTAAAAAATCAGTGCTGAGAAATTGGGACACCAGATTGGCAAGGCTGCCAAGTATTACAAACAGGCTGGCAATAATTAATAACTAAGACAACCTACGGCTTCTAAATATACCTCGATATCAAATGTCCATGCTATGCGCGAGCACTTTTCATTCAATTTTGGAACAACACACTAAAACTGGCAACTGTCACATGAAACTGGCATAACACTACTGGTCCAGAGTGCAGGCTCTGTGGGGCACCAGAAGAGTCAACTACCAATAAAGACATGAAGCAAATGTACCTCCTGACATTATTCAAACTTGAGAACATACGGCAGGCACATCTGGCAGTTGTGTACTGCAAATGCACAACTGAACTAAACAGAGTCTCCTTTGTTGTCATATTCCGGCATCGAGCATGCCTAAAACGGAATAGGCTAGCAAGCACAATATTGTAAATGGTCTGGACCTATAATGCCAACAGTATGAAATATTTGTGCTATGTAAAAGGCATGGGTTTTGCTTAACCTGCTGTCTTCAATTGCATTGGGCACTGTGTTTTATCTCCCCTTGTCCTAAACCTGTTTTTATATTCTGGTCGCCCTAGATGTGGCATGGCAAGTAGGCACAATCGCCAGCAAACTTTTAGGTGATCATTCCTGCTCATGTTTTGAACTTTGTAGCTGCTAATATGGCGCCCAGAATGAAATGGCGCAATGGTGTTTTGCACCAGCACCCGTACCTCACACCTTTATTCTATTATGATTTTTACCTTTAGTACGTATTTTAGAGTTGCTTTTAAATGTTTTATCCTGACGGTTGATGTATAATGAAATATTTATTGTGCACATGTTTAAGGAAAATGTTTCAGATTTGCTCGTATGGCTGAACACCTTATAAAGTATGCATCCATCAAACTGCAACAGCAACAAAGTTCATTTCCAGGTTGTGCTTGAAGTGTTCTATTTGTCCACTATGTATACTATTACTGTTGGGTGTTTGTTTTTTGTGGTATAATTGTTTCTTCTATTTAGTATATACCTGTGTAGGCAATCATTTACATGATAACTTTTGTGCGAGTCATCTGTACCTTATACCAGCATCTTCCCCTCCTAAGATTGGAGGCTTAGTGCTCAGTCACATTTGCCAGTGAGCTTTATCTAACTTGGTAGAAACCATGTATGTGCAATTATGGCTGCTTTCTCTGATGCCCACAACTGTGGTGGCACAGAAAATCCCTACTACCAACAGGTAAAAAAATGCTAAGAAAAATACGGATTCAAGTAAAACCTCTTTGGCGATCCCCTTCATAGCATGTGCAAAAAAAGAAAAAAATACACTTGAGGAATCAGCTGATGTGCTGTTCCGAGGGATCCTCTGACACCATGATTCTGTGATTTCCCCCTAAAGGGAAAGAGACATATTTGTGGGTGTAACAAGCTGTGTTTTTAAAAGTATGGCAGTTTCTGTCCAGAAGTTATGTAATGTTATGTTAACGGTACTTATATAGCGCACCGTCACCAACGGAATTGGTCCCCAGGCGCTCTGGAGAATCTGTAAATGAGAAGGTGGGATGGGTTAGTAAGGTGAAGAGGGAGTAGGATAGTGAGAGGAGTGGTGTACTGTTGGCAGCTTCAACTCGGTAGACACCGGGTGCTGAGCTTTGGTGCGAGTATTGGATCGGTGTCAGTCCGCGTGTGCTGTTGGTGCGACATGTGTTGTTGCAGTGTGGTGAAGTGCGTGCCGCTTGTTGTGCAAGAGATGGTTGTGTGAGATATTTTTAAGTGTGCAGAGTTTGAGTTTATATTGGTTAGTGGGTTATGTGACATTTAACATCAAAGCATTCACAGTTCTGTCTAAGTGTAGCACCCGCAGATCTACTCCATTCAGTCTGAGTGTGGCACTCACCAATCTTCACAATATTATCCAGATACCGCACAGACCAATGTTCACAATTCTATCGAAGTGCTAACATTCTAATTTCCTTGTAAGTGTTGTGCTTGATAATCTTCATAGTTCCATCTAGGTGTGGCACTCTCTAACCTTCACAATATTATCTAAATACGGTGCAGGCTGATGCTCTCAATTGTAAGTGTGGCACCTGCTAACATTCAAGTTCCATCTAAGTGTGGCATATGCTAAGATTCACAATTCTGTCTTGCAGAACTAATTAAAATAACAAGACAGAAGGGTGTAGGATGGCAGCTATTCAATTGACATGATGGGACTGATTTGCACAAAATAGAAGAGGGAGGTTTTAAAGCAGGCAAGGAAAAGTAACATACTGTACCTTGCTAAGGATTCTGATAATCTGCTTTATCTGTCCATGTGACACTCGTTTACTGATGCAACCAAATACAACAAGAGCTCTTGGTTGGAGTGATGGATTGTACTGGAATGCAAACCTAAAGAAAGGAATAGCATGTTACCAAAATAATGGGGAATGTTCATCTTTATCAACAAGACCAGGAATACCATAACGTGGTTATTACAAGTTTATTTTAATAAATTCATAATGCATACACATGAAAACGATCATTCATAATAATGTCATACTTTAATTAAAAACCTACTTTTGTGCTAGCTCTGTCCACTTGTCCAGCCACTTGCACGTTGGTATGTCTCTCATACATGCCTAAAAAAGGAACAAAGATGGGTTTGAGTGACAAATATTTATAAACTTCCCAAGTGATCCTAATCTGAAATACTAGCCGTCATGCCACAGAGGAAGTGACCAGGGCAGGAACAAATGATGAGGGATGCACGCATGAAATATGGTGCACATTACACAAGGATCAGCGCTCAGGTACACCAGGGGGATATTGCCTGTGGCTCCAACAGTGGTGTATGACACAGCAGGACTGCCAGGCCCGACAGGGAACACCAATTCTCACCAAATGTCACAAACAGCAACCACTAAAGCCTGACTTTCTTGTACACTGGAATAGCAGGTCTCGAAGACCGCTCTAAATAGATCAAAAATCATTCCATGATGGCTGACAAGTCTACTTCGCACATATGTCCAATTTTCAGTAGGAACTAGATACTGTTTCTTCAGCCTTTTTATTTTTTCATTATGTTCCAAGAATTGTCTTAGCAAACTCTCTGTGCTCCCTAAAACTGAAAAATTGTTTGGTACAATAATCTGTCTTTCTCCCGATTCCAGTAGGTATAATTGCGGTGCCAAAATATTTGCATGAGAGTGACAACTACACGAAAGATTTCCCTTGCACCGAGTAAAAATAGCAGAGAGAACTGCAGCGAGAGCCCATCCCTTGATTAATGTTATGGAGTGTTAAATTAGTAACAAAAATAACAAGTTAGTCACCGTAGTGACTACTGTACTCCTAGTCCATAGTCCCCTTTCCTCCATACTGTATGGACGTCCCCTTATGGGGACAGGAACGGAGTCTTTTTCCCTGCCAAAAAATAGTAATTCCCCTTTAAGGGAATTAATGTATGTACGCGTATGTGCGAGTGCAGGCGTGACTGCGCACATACCCCTCCTCCCTCCATGGTGCCACACCCCAGTTCCCATTGATGTGCGTCGGGAACAACAGCCCTACCTACACATTTAAGACTTAAGAGGTGTGGAGGGAGGGGCGTATGGAGGAAAGGGGACTATGGACTAGGAGTACAATAGCCACTATGGTGAGTAACTTGTTCTTAACTCCTATGTCCCGTCTCCTTTCCTCCATACTGTATAGGCAATTTAAATGCAGCCCAATAATTCTGGAGGAGCTAACATTACTTTATGCAAAAAGCCTTCTGAGAACAGCTTGTGGCAAGATGAAGCTTTAGGCCAGGCAAGCATCCAAACATTAATGACGGCAGAAAGCAGAAGGAGTAGACCATGGCACTGCCTTGTTGATTACATCCCATGGGAACATGCAGAGGAAAAGCCACAGCTGCAGTCGTGGCTCTTACCAAATGTGCCTGAAAGGCCCTCTGAAGGGGATTTGCCCTGCGCTCTGTAAGCTTCAGATATGCAAGAGACCATCCATCTGGCTACGGTTGTCTTAGAAGCTTGCTTCCCCGCCGACTGCCCGCCAAAGGTAACAAACAGGGCATAAGACTTCCTGTTTGACTTGGATTTGTCCAGGTAAAACTTAAGAGTCCTTTTAATAACTAAGCAAAGTAACACTGTCTGCCTGATATTGATCGTCAGGGAAGAATGTAGGAAGGACTATTTCCGGATTAAAGTGAAACTCAGTAACTACTTTGTCAATCAACATGTTTATTCGGATCCATGGTCCATGAAACACATGCAAAATACAAAAACACACTATTGATAAAATCCCATTCCTTCATAAAATTCTAAATAGAATATCAATCAAAACACATTACATAACAATATACAATAGCATAATGCAAACATTTCATAAAATCCCATACCAAGAGAATAAAACAGCGTACAAAGTGGACAGTTCCGAGGATATACACATTCACAGTAATAACAGAAAGAGAAGACCCCAACTCGTTGGGGGGAATGCTACATCAAGGTGAGTGATAACGTACTATACATCGAGATCCTTTAAGTTAACAGCCCCTTCCAGTAGTGCATGGCTCTTTTTAGAAAAGACAATAATGCCAATGCTGTTAAAACAAAGTCAGCAGTCAAAAGAAACAAAACTGCAGGCCTATAGGAGCGGATGTTAGCTTCTCGTAACTTCTTTGGCCAATAAGGAGGGGTGCGACCACCTTATCCCCATGAAACGTAGTGTATTGTTCAGACACAGCCAGGGCCTGAATCTCGCTGATCCTCCTGACTGATGTTAAGGCCACAAGTAGCACAGTTTCCAAGGTTACAAATTAAATAGCCACTGAAGTCATGGGTTCAAAAGGTTTATGCGCTAGCGCTGCTAAAACCATGTTAAGTTAACAGGAAGGCCTTGTCGTTCTGATCGGAGGATATACTCTTGTTAATCCTTCCAGGCACTTCCCAACTACGGGATTGCTAGTTGAAAAGCTGGCGTGTTCCGAATTTCTATATTCCCTCAATGGCTGCTAAATACGTCCGGCATGCATCTATCTGAACTCCTGACCATGCCAATTATGCTGAAAAAGACAAATCATCATCTAGAGTACATTTTAGTGGGTCAATGCCTTTCTCTTGCGACCAATGACAAAATCTTGTCCATTTGCTCTTGTATTGTATTGTGCTCGTGTCGAGTCCTTTCTGGCTCTCTGAATGATACCCCGATTGTCGTCCGACGGTTCAAAATGTGCTAATGTTAGTTTCTCAGGCACCAGGCTGCTAAGGCCATGAACTGAGGATTGGGGTGTGGCACTGAGCCCCCCCAACCCCTGGTTGTGACGGCATCCGACTTGACACTGGTAGTAGGACAGGTTCCCGACCAGACAGTTGCTTGAGGTCCGAGTAGCATGCCCTGGAGGGCCACCGGAGCGCCACCAGTATCATTGTGCACCTGCTGGACTTGCTGAACTTGTTGACCACTCTCTGCAACAGCAGGGTGTAAGGGTTCAGAAATGAAAGCTGTAGACAACATTTTATTAAATAAAAAGGGGTTGGGATAACACCTCTCTAGCCCTATTCTAAAGAGAAACTTCCCTACCTAGAAACTAAAGCTAAGTGTGTGTCTGTGTCAGGATGTCAGTTATTAAAGAAAACCATTCTTGTGTCCAAAACGTCCTATTCTGAACCTCACACTGAACAGAACAATAAAAGGTGCAAGGAAATGTCTTTGGATGTTGGCAAAAAGTATTCAAAACCCAAAGCATAAAGGATGACTAACGAAAATGTTTTCCAAGGTAGAGAGCCTTGGATATAGTTTGTTGCCCCCCCCCTTCCCCTGGAATCCTAGATCCACTGGCAAAATGTCTCTTTATCAAATAGTTCCTTTGTGTCTTCACTGGACTCAAAAAGTTCTGGTTTAAACAATATCTTCTGTAAAAGTCTTTCTGAAGTATTTCTGATACTTTAAGGAACACCTGGTATACTCCGATGCCAGGAGTCTTCATACAATTTTAGCCGCCTGGTGCACTCACCCGCCAGGACTTTTCTTAAGGTTTCTCAGATCGCCTGGTATACTCCCCTGCCAGGAATCTTTATACAATTTAATCTGCCTGGTATAATCGCCTGCCAAAACATCTTTATGTGTTTCACAATTCTTTACAATCTTCTCCCCACTTTGGCATCTCATGCATCTATACTTGCCTGGGGTTTGCCTTCATACCTTGTCTTATCTGCATGTAAACATTCTTCTTATTGGATGCTGAATTGCCACTTTGCCTTGACTGCATTTATTTATTTTTCCATTTGCATAGTGCACTAAGCCCTTGGGCATCAATGCACTCTTACATGACCAGTTACTTGCAACGAACATAGCATGTGAGGTGTAAAGAAACACCGAACACAAACGTGAGAGGAGCTCAGGCAGAACATAGGTTCAGAGGTTATGCAAATAGGAGTGTTTTTGGAGATTTCTGGAAGATCCAGTCAGAGCATTCCGCTCATAAGGTTGGCAGGAGTACGTTCCACTGTTTAGCTGCGATGGTTTGGAAACTTGAGCCTCCAGCTTTGGCCCGTTTAAATTTGGGCTGGATGAGGCGAGGAGCACAGGCCGATTTGGTGAGTCTGAATGAGGTTGCTTTAATGATTTTCTGAGAGGGGGCAGGGGCTTCCAGGCATTGACATCTGAGTGATTGATAGTGTCTTGAATCGAATCCTCTCTCAGATGTGGAGCCAATGTGCCTTTCTTCTCAATGCCGTGATGTGCTCAGGTTTCAGAATGTTCAGTGTTGCTCTAAGGGCATTGTTATGATGACCTGCAACTTCCAATTGTATGGTCCTAAGTACCTGCAAAGAGTGCATTGCAGTAGTCAAGTCTTGAGCCTATATTGGCTTGGGCAATTGTGAGGCAGTTTTCAGTGGATAGAAAGGGTCTGGCTGCATTAATGAGCTTAGTTGTGTAGGCGGCAGAAGAGGCAATGAAGTTCACATGACGCGTGAGGGAGAGTGGAGCATCCAGGTAGACTCCAAGTGTCTTTACAGACTGAGAGAATGTGATTGGGATGCCCTTGATGACAAAAGCAGTGTACTGGGGGTCAAGCTTCTTGAACATTGAAGATGGGACCATCAGGAGGATCTCATTTTTGCATTCAAACAACTTTCAAGCATTTTCTGCGTTAGCAATATTGTGGCAAACATTTGATGGTGCGCTTGTCGGAACGCTGCAGGGTCCCCAGCAGCTTTGGGCAGACTCATCGGTTCCTTCCAGCGTCTTCGATGCTGCTCGTGCGGTGTGAATCATTCACCTGCTTTCCAGTTCGGAGTTTACAGACATTCTCCCTGCGTCCTCTGCGGTCACATGCCAGTTCTCCTGCTTGGCCCAGGGTGGAGAATGCTGTTGGGTCGAGCGGCCCAACCTCCAGGAGGTCGCGTGTGGCTCCCAGCATCTCCACAACCCTTCTGGCTTGCACGCGATACTCCTCCTTTTCTCTCTATGCCAGCACCGGCAGTGTAGTTTGCGTTCCTGAGCCGCAGCATGGGCTGCAAGGTCTCCTCCTGCACTGCTCGACTTGACTGAGGTTGCCGGCTTTAAATGTCCAGCTCATTGCAGGTTTAAAAAACGAGTCTGCATGTTAAACTTCAAGCATCTGTCACTTTCCACAAACTCCCTCCTCCTCCTCCTCCTCCTCATCATCATCATCTCAGTACCTGGGTAGTTATGTGAGTTGGAGTCCATAGTTTTTTATTGAGACTTAACTCTTGGATTGTTTTTCTTAAGATTTCACATAAAGGTACATAAACAACAGATGATGCTATGTGTGAGCTGTGGGTATTTGGATCAAAGGCAGAGGCCTGACTGGAATGACAAAAGGCCATTAAGAACTCTGGTATCCGAGGTTCTTCATCATAGGAAGTGAGGGGTCAATGGAGTCTAAACGTCTACTGGATAGTTGTATCCTACCATGTCATCCTCCCTCATGAAACCTCCGCCAGGGTCAGGATCAGGTAGCGGCTGCCGTCCCCCGGCCACATGGGAGGAGGTCACCACCGGGGAATCCAGGATGACTGCATTGGATTCATCACAGGGGCGGCAGGAATGCATAGCATGTCCTTCACGACCATTCTATGTGGAAGGTATCCCCTTTTGACCCCATGCTATGGCTCTCCCAAAAGGTCAATATGGTGCGTTTGGCATTGCTGATCGTATCAAACAGGTCCATCTCCGGCTGCTGCACCAGAGAAAGATCTCTTGAATGATGGAATCCTGTATCTCCCATTCGGAAGAACTGGTGTTGAGTCTGCTGAGCGTGTCCGCTCGGTATTGTCCTGTCTTGGGACAGGGGCTGCTGTTAGCCACATCCCCTGAGCAATGGCCCATTCCCACAGATGAATGACCAGCATACACAGAGGAGGAGACCTGGTGCCCCCCTGTTTGCTCAAATAGAACATTGCGGTAGTACTCTCTGTTAAAATGAGCACCACTCTGCCCTGCTCTACAGGAGCAAATGATTTCAGAGCTAGGAATATGGACTTCAACTCCAAACAGTGTATATGCTTGTCCAAGTCCCCACTTCGTGTGTGGATAAGAGACCCCAGTGGCGTACCCCAGTCTTCTAAGGACGAGTCTGTTACAATCAGTGAATGGGGAGGAGGATGAAACAAGACTCCCGACTGAGAGTAGACTCCTCCCTCCACCATGCCAAGTTCTACATGGGCGTCGGTGGGACTAAAATCTTGTTTTATTTTTGGGATCCAGTCTCTTGGTGTCATGAGGCTGCCAAATGGAGCTGGATTCTTCTCATCTTGAGCCTTGCCAGTGGCATCGACAATATGCAGGTTGCTTGCAGCCCCCAGCAGTTGCTGGAACTACTACACCGTAAAGTCCCTCGCTAGGAAATGTGATATTGAAGTCAAGATATCCCTCCTCCTGTCTTCTGTGGGAAATATTCTCGCCTGCACTGTGTTCCACAGGAATCCAATGAAGGAAATCCTTCTACATGGGGGTGAACGCTGACTTCTTGACGTTCACACTGAATCCCAAATCGAATAGCAGGTTGATTACTGCACACAATATGTGGGTTTCCTGTTGGGGCGACCGGGCTCTGATATGTCAGTCGTCCAGGTAGGAGTAGACATTCTGAACCCTAAGACTGAACAGGCGGCTGGCTATGGAGTTCATGATATTTGTGCAAACCCTGGGGGCCGCATTGAGCCTGAAGGGCAGGACTTTGTACTGGAATTGTCTTCCCATATAGAAGAACTTCAGGTATTGGCAATGGGCGTGCCAAATTGGTATATGCAGGTAAGCGTCCTTCAGGCCCAGGGTGCACAGCCAGTCTCCTGGCAAAGAGTCTCTGCGATCTGTTCTGGAGTCACCATCTCAAATAATTTTAGGGGTAAATAAAGGTTAAGGTATGATATGTCTAGCACAACTCACAGGCCCACCCAAAGGAGTCCGCAGCCTTTCCTCCTTTCTCCCTGAATTATTGGGATTTTTGTATGGTTTAATTCTAGATAAATGGTTATGGATAGGTAGGAGGTTCTGCCTGCATCTGGGGTCTGCCAGCATCTGTCAGCTACCTCTGGCCTAGCCCTGGGGTCAGGAGTCTTGCAGGGTGAATGTTGAAAGTCTGGATCACTGGATATTGGATTTTTGCATGTCTCAGTCTTGAATGTCCTGACTCTATCGTGAACATCCTGGAGTAGAATCCCTTGCCCCTGTCCTCCAAAGGGACCTTGTCTACTGCACAGGACTATCAAGGACTCCACTTCCCTGAGAAGTGCTGGAGATCCTATGTGTATCAGGGGAGCGGAGGAAGTGTGAGGCTGTGAAACAGGGAGCCGAAACCCCTCTGAAACCACAGAAAGCCACCAGAAATGGTGACCGCAGACGATCATCTGTAATGAGACTCTGCCTCCAATGGCAGACTCGTGGAACTGGATGGAAATCTAATGTTTATTTGGGTTTCTGAGGCAGCGGAGGAGGGTGGAGGGTGAATAAAAACCCTTCGGTGTGCCTCTTTGCTGCTTACGCCTAAGTGTACAAGGCAACCTATCAGGTTGCCTAGTCCTTCTTTCTTGAAAACCTCTGAAACCTCCAAACGACCTAGACATGCCTTGTGATCGTGGCTGAGCCTGAGAAAATCCTTTGACTGCTGATTTAGTAAAAATGGCTAAAGACTTAGCAGTCTGGGTACTGGTCTTTCTCTTAGTGAGCTCTTAATCTGTCGAAGAATGGAAAAGCTCATTACCTTCGAAAGGGAGGTCTAGAATTCTTTCTCGGACTTCATTGGTAAACCGAGTGGCGTGCATCCATGTTGATCTGCATAGATCTACACCCAGACCCATACCTCTATTGGCAGTGTTAACGTGAGCCAACGGAGACACTAAAAGGTCTTGAGCAACCAGTTTGAATTCTGTTAAACCTGACCTAAAGGCTGCTTGCCTATCCAAGGGAAGGTCCTGAACAAATTCCACAATCTCGCTCTACAGCTTCCGATTTGCTGCTGCATTAGGAATGGCCTGCCAAAGTTGCACGACAGATTTAGCATTGACCTTTCTGCCGACCGCTTTGAGCAGCTTGTCCTCTTTACTTAAAATGGTACGATTAGCTGACCCCGACCCTGCCGGCTTAGAATAAAGCGAAGCAGCGGCCACTACAAATCAATTGGGCTGTGGATGAGACGCTATCAAAGGCCCCTGTGCCTCCAATTGCCTGTAGCGAGCATCTAATCTTTTATTCACAGCCTGACAGGAATGAGGTTACGCCCACAACTTCTTGACTACCTCTACAACATCATTGGAGACCAAATGTTTCTAGGCCTAGATACTAGCGGTTGCTGGCCCACCCACACCTCCTCTGTGTCCGAAGCCCAGGTAACTGCTGAAGCCATTGAGCAAGTGTGGGGCCCTAGAGCGGAGCCAGAGTAGCAAAATACAACAGTAAACATAGTCCAGCCAACTTCCCGGAGTCACGCCCCAGTCGGGGGAGTTCATGAAAGAGACATGTCAGAGTATTCAGGATTTCAGATAATATAGGATCATCCGGGGTGATTGTGGGGAAGTCTGGGTATCTGTTTTTTGGAGTGTGGCGGAGACCCGCATAATGAAGCCAATGGGAGGGAGTCCTCTGCAGGGGCTGTGGTAGATCTGGCCATTCAATAAAATTACCCTGGTTGAAGATGTCACGGGTGGTCGCAAGATCCGCATCAGCCCAACGGCGTATCGTCGTGGGGTCCATACGAGGGGATTCCGGGAGGAGGTTCCAGAGAGGGAGGTCGCTGTGGAATGGATGTAGGGTGTCAACCCGTTTCCACAGCTTAGCCAAGGCTAGTGTCGTGGTGCTTACCGGGTCGATGGGTCAGAGTTCTGTACGTTGGCAGGGGAGAACGGATATCGTGGCCGACAACCGCTAGACGTTCGAGCTTAGTATGCTGGGGGGGGATCTGTAGCTTCAAACCAGTGTGTGGCATACTTAGCTTGGGAAACTATCCAATAACCCTCGAAATTAGGGTCGTTGATGCCAGCCCTGGACATTGGGGTAGCCAGCGTGTCCAATTTAAGGCGGACTGCACCGGAATGCCAGAGGAAGGAATTGACGATGCAGTTCAGTTTCTGGAAGAATTTGCGGCCTGGCCATAGGGGAATATTCAGGAACTTGTATAGGAGTTGGGACAACGCAATCATCTTAAGGATGTCAATCCTGCCAGCCAAGGAGATTGGTAATTTAGACCAGCCTGTACATTTTCGGTTCAGGGTGGTTAGGTATTTCCAAAAGTTGCCATTGTATAGGGGAGTCGGATGTCTCGCAACCACCATACCAAGATATGTAATCTCGGATTGCGACCACGTCAATCCAAGAGGGTCTATGGGGGGGGGCTGATTTAATGGAAAGAGTATAGACTTCGCACAATTAACCATGAGGCCTGAAATTTTGCCAAACAAAACGTCGTCCAGTATAGGGGCTAGGTTTTGTGCCGGGGAAAGGATAAACAAAAGGGCATCGTCAGCATATAGAGAGATGATCTCAGGGGAACCGGATAGTCTCAGGCCTCTATGTGCGTGCATCTGGTGTATCCTGTCTGCGAGGGGCTCAATGGCGATAGCAAATATTAAAGGCGAGAAGGGACACCTGTCTCGTACCTCTGGATATTTGGATAAGGGCGAGCATCGGTCCTCGGTGCGGACCCTGGCAACTGGGGAGGAGTAGAGAAGCTTAATCCATGACCGAAAATGTGGTCCGAAGTTGCTTTTCTCAACAATCTGCCAGAGGTAGCTCCAGGAGACAGAGTCAAAAGCCTTGTGCATGTCGAGGGCGGCCGTCACTGCCTGTATGCTCGGGTCAGTCCAGGCGAGTATGTTAAACACACAACGTAGATTAAATGAGGTGGAGCACCCCGGAATGAAGCCAGACTGGTCTGGGTGTAAAATGAATGGCATGAATGGGGCCAGTCTCAAAGCCAACACCTTAGCATAGATCTTATCATCACAGTTGATAAGGGACAGAGGACGGTACGACCCGCATTGTGTGGGAGGTTTACCTCGTTTAAGTAATAAAGAGATAATGGCCTCTCGAAGAGAGGGGGAGAACACCCAATTCACAAGATTCTACCCATAGGGAAGTCAGGTAGGGGACCAAGCGAGCTTTGTAGTGTTTGTAGAATTCTATAGGAAGGTCATCGGATCCGGGTTCTTTGCCAGAAGCCAGAGAATCAATTGCCTTAGATATTTCCTCTGGTGAAATCGGTCTGTCAAGGGTGTCCCCGGTCTCGGCAGAGAGGACAGAGAGTGGGAGGCTATCCAAGCATGCCATGGTTCTTCAGTTCTAGTGCTTCACCTCAAATTGCTGCAGATACCCTCCTGAATCCTGATAGAGGAAGCTGGTCTTGGGGTGACACAGGCACACCTAGGAAAAGACCAGTGTAGGAGAGTTTTTCTGAACCACTTGAGCACCAGGCAGGTACAAATACAGACTAACCAAACTCACTTAGCTGTGTGACTGAGCAGGAAGGCTTAAGATTCAGAAGAGAGGAATGAAGTGAAGTACAGTTGACAAATACAGAGATAGTTAAGGAATGGATTGTCCACACAGGTAAGTATAAAAAAATGTATGTTTTAATTAAATATACATTTGCATTAGGGGAAGTAAACTAAAGGAAATGACACTTCATATACATTTACACAATCCCAATTGGATGGCCAAAAATAGAGATACGCAACACTTTTTGACCATCGCTAGAGAAGGAAAATATTACACAAATGTACTATATACCTTATAATTATAGGGTAAAACCAAAACTACACTTAAGAGCCATTCCTGAACCTAAGAACAAAGGCCAACATTGTCTTACGCAAGTACATCTGTTTAAAGTTCTATATGAGAGATTTTAAAACACTTATCTCCCATAGCATTACACAGGGTTTAGTTTGAGTTTGACAGACAAGGTTTTTGATAGTAAAAATCTGTATGATGGAGAAATCAAGGTTCCTGCAAAGGAAAGTACAGCTACCACTTCCAGTCATCCTGTGAGACCTGAGACAGGATTTCTACACTCGGACACCACCGCCTATGGCAAGACTAAGGTTGCTCCTTAAGTCAGTGAACTTCAAGCTTCCTAAAGAAAGATGTCGGGGGGGGGGGGGGGGGGTATTAGGCTCACTAAAAAGGGATTGCGGTCACTGCTTTTAATGGAAAATATAAGCAGGGGACCCAGAAAGGAACAAGTTACTTACCTGTAACTGTCGTTCTCCAGCATGGGTCTGGCATGGATTCACATGCTCATGAATATTCCCCGTCAGGCTGGGAATCCTCAGTAAAAAAAAATCAAAAAAAAAATCAGTTTCAGTTTCATTTCTGAACTGTCTTTCTCCTAACAACCAATCACTGAACTCTGGATCATACTGCCATCAGCCAATGACTGCCCTCTACCTAAGCCCCTTCTCTGGCAGCCATCTTCAGATTTTTACAACACGTTCAAGTGTTTGGAGTCCTCTTGTTTAGCTCTTGAGTTTTTACTCTGTTTTTTTGCTTTTTGGAAGAATGTACTCTATTTTTCGTTAATCGAGCCTTGTGCTCCATCAGTCATCTTTCCGATTAACGGGGGACCCGTTTTTCGGATTCTTCAGCGCCCCTCAAGGGCGAATTTCATTGAGTTTCTTCATGGAGGCTTCCAGAAGATTCTTCAGGCCTACGTTGCGTGGACCATGTCGGAGGAGAAGGAGGATTCAGCCTCCCTGTTCAGACTTTACTCAGACTGAGGCCTTCGGAATGTCTTCTCGGACGACAAGCATTCCCAGTGCCTTTACTGCCTGTACTCGACGCACGTGGAGAAAGATGGTGTGTTTTGCCAGTAGATGCCGCCTTGCACGCTGAAGGATCGGCATAGGCGGCTGAAGTAGTGGCTGCAGGCCAAGGCCCGTGCTCTGGGTGGGTCCCAGCAGCATGCCTCTCCCAGTTACAAGAAAGCTGAGTGGGCTTCTAAGACCTTTGAGGGCGCCCCTCCCGCAGGGTTCCAACAGAAGGCCAAGCACTGAGAGTCCACTGCCACCGGGAGCACTGTTGCAACGGGCTCCTCGGCGGCCAGGGTGCGTCCGACGTCTCCAGCGACTTCGGTCACCAGTCAACGCTCAGGATCTTCGTCCAAGAGGAAGTCGGACCATCCGGGCAAACCTAAGGAGAAGCCCAAGACCAACCTACCGGAGAAGGCCAAGGTGGATCAGGGCTCTGACCCTCCCCCTAAGAAGGGCTATGGGATGACCAAGGCCAAGCAGGACAAGGGACCGGTCCTGACCGTGACGGCCCAGGTACATCCGACGAAGGCCCCGCCTTCCATCAAGGGGGTGGTGGCGTCCCTCACGAAGGCCGCTGTGGCAGATCCGCAGGGCGCATCCCCAAAGGCAAGAGTGCCCCTCTCGGCCAGGAGGGAGTCCTCTTTCCAGCCCATAGAGAAGACCCCGGAGAAGAAGATGCCGGTCATCTCCCCGAAACCGTCCCATCTGGTCGCGGAGAAGGGGGTGGTGGGGTTGGTGCGGAAGTCCTCCAGGGCACGGATATCTCCTCAGAGGAGGAGCTCACCTACCTCCGAACCATCCAGGAGGAGGAGAACGTCGGGAGCAGGCCCTAGGACGAGGGCACCGACGAAGGCAACGACAACGAGGATAAAGTCGATAAATGCGACGGGGGCCTGGGTGCCCAGCCTATGCCCCAGGTTTTGATTTTACCTCCACCTCAGTTGCCAGCTCCGCGTCAGCTGCTGCCTAGAGACCTCTCATTGGACATTCTCTTGGCACTGCACACTCTGGTCTCCGAGATACAGACGAGGATGCCTATTGCGCGGGCGGCCCCTCCCGCGGCGCCAGCCAACCCCCTGGTGACAGGGGAGCCACTGGCCAAGAAGAAGGTATACCCTCCACCTCCTTGCCACCCTTCACTCCCCCCAACACCCCCCCCTGCCGAGGGATGAGACATACCAGGTCAGAAATTAAACTGATTTTTTCTTTACCGAGCATTCCCAGCCTGACAACGGGGAATATTCATGAGCATGTGAATCCATGCCATACAATGCTAGAGAACAATAGTTTATACTCAAAGGGGCTCAGTATACAAAAGAAATTGGATAACACTGCCTTAAGTGGACTTTATGCCCAACGGTGAGGAGCAGGGGGGAACACAGATAGGTTGGCAACTCAACCTCTCTGGCCCTGATGAAAATAAAAAAAACAAGGACCCAGGTAAGTTGGAATTATTGGGGACATCTCCTCCCACCATTGGTTATGTTAGTGGAAGTCCACATGTAGCAAGTGTGAGACTTCGTCAGGAGACGGTTGATAGGTGGTCCGGTGTTTCCGGTCTCCATTAGGGACCCAATGAACTGGATCACCACCTTGCCTGTAGCCCTTGATGAAGTGAATAATACTCTGCTTTGGATTCACCTGACATTGGAGAACCCTACATACGCAGCATACTAGAGATACAGTTGCATCAAGCCTGTACAGGACCAGGAGGTATAATGCAGCAGGGCAGATGTACTATGACAGCGCCTTCTTCTTGGTGAAGAGCAGGAGCAGTAGAGTGATGAGGTGCCAGGACCACATAGAGGACGTTTGCAAGATTTCTAGCACATGACTAGACTCGATCCATGCACTGGAGGAGTCCCAACTCAGGAGAATGCAAACCAGCTACTGGCTCGGCGACTCTTCTGAGCTCTGAAGGACAAGGACAGCAAAGGAGGTCTCTTGACTAGCTTGGCACACTAGTCTATGAAAGGGTGATACTTTTTCCAGGTGTCCCCCATTGATAAAAGAGTAGCGCTGCCGGTTGCGGTCACTGGCTTGGCCAATGGTTATATCAGTCACTGGTGTTGCTTGGTCTTCCCTCCAACAGTCAACAAAGAATGGCTCCAATGAAAGTGGTGAAGACCGCAGTTCACCAACAGAAGTACCTGCAACATTCAATGAGCAGCTTTCCAATCGTGGACAGTCAGATCTCCCACTAACAATGTCATCACTCTACCTAGTGTGTATACACAGTTCCAGCCACTTCTCTCTCTCACAAATGGCTCCTTGAAGGCAGCCTGTGAACGTGCATGCTTATATACAGTAACCTCCTCAGACTATACCAGAGAGGAAGTGTTACACCTCAGGGCTCTGTGCTACCTCGCAGGGCAAGGAGAGACCCTGGTCCTGCTACCCGGCACCCGTTCAGTAGGCCTGCTACCCTCTTTTGCCAGAAGATCCGTCGCTTCGCTGCTCCGTTTCACAGACAAGACAATGGAGGCTTCCATGGAAACGGGCTGTTGAAAGCGGAACGCTGCTTCCAATTGTAGTTACTTCCGTTCGTTCCGTCCTTGGAAGTTTCGTCTTCACTTTAAGTCTGCCTTCCCGTTTACCGAACTGGTTTGATCATCCGGAATGCTTTTGGACTATGTCTTGCCTGAATCAGAACCTGTTCTGCTCCCTCCGTGTACAAAACCCCTGCTCACCCAAACGGATTGCTTTTGGACTGCATCCTGTATTACTGCTGCTGCCCGACTCCCTTTGTACCGACCAACTGCCTGCTTTCACGGACTGGTATCCGGAACACACCTTGCTTGAAGCATCTCACCGCAAGTATTAACCAACATTTTGTTGTCATCTTCCCATATCTTGACTCCACCCAGTTACTCTGTTGCCTGCCTTGCTCTACGCCATTGTGACTTTTTCCAAATTTCATCAACTACTTGAGGACCCTAAGTGCACACTGGCGTAACAGGGGCCTCCACGGTGCGGGGGGCCCTGCTAGCACATGTCCTGGGAGAGGGCCCAACTTGAAAAAAAAAAACAAATGAAAACAAATATTTTTTCAATTTTGTTTTTCCACATTTTTCTTTTTGAATTCACTCTGCATTCATAAAGAAAGTGATTCTGTAACAGATAATTTCTTTATGAAGTCAGAGTGACTACAAAAAAAAACTTTCTTTTTGAAGTCCAAGGGCTGCCCCCATCCCATGACATGGAAGACTCCAGGCTGGAGGCCTGCATGTCATGGGGTCGCGGGAGCCCTATGACTTCAAAAAGAAATAGTTTATTTTTGAAGTCACTCTGCCTTCATAAAGAAATTATTTCCGTTATGGTTCGGTCTTTAACGGAAATCATTTCTTTATGAAGTCAGAGTGACTTCAAAAAGAAACAATGGGCCTCATTCTATGTTTGCCGGTCTGAAAACAGCGGTGCCGGTACCGGCACCGCTGTTTCCAGACCGGCAAACTACAACTATGCGGGCGGGTGCCGTCCCGCCCAGAAAGTCAGACCTGCCAGGCGGAACGGCACCCGCCCGCAGAGTTTTCACGAGGTACTGGCACTGTTAACAAAGGTGCCGGTGCTTCCGTGGTCCCCATTCCCATAGAGTCCTACGGGACTTTATGGGAATGGGGACTTACAATTTACCGGCGCCTGACTTTCCAGTCCGCCAGGGTTGTAATCCCTGGGTGTTACTGGGACGTCATGCGCCGGTTAATTACTATGGGTATGGTGGCAACCTGCCGGTAGCACTGGCACGGTTATCGCCAGACCTGTAATGAGGCCCATTTTCATTTTGAAGTAATAGGGCTCCCCTAAACTCCATGACATGTGCGTGTATGAGTGTATTTGGAAAGGGTGCACACTTAAATGTGTAGGCGGCTGCCTGTGCGAGTGTATGGTGAAAGGGTGCACACTTAAATGTGTAGGTGGCTGCCTGTGAGAATGTATGGTGAAAGGGTGCACGCTTAAATGTATGGATGGATGGCTGGGTGTGTGTATATGGTGAATGGTGTGTGTACATGTGTTCAGGGATGCAACAAAACCTACATTTGGGGGGCTAATCCTTTAAATGTTGGGAGAGGAGCTAACTTCATGGGCGGTGGGGGAGGGGCAAACATATGTGTGGGAGCATCTAACTTCTTTACACATTTTAATGAGACCATTCTAGAGCAGCTTTAATGTTACAAGCAGTTAACTCTCCATTAAGTCTGAAGGCACCCACTTATGGACTGCTGTGAGATTGACCTGTCTCCTGTTCCCTCTCTACCCTTACAATCACTCCCCTGGTATGCAAGTACTAAACCCACATCATGATTTAAATTGCCTAAAAAAATTGCCATTTGAACGCAGGCACTAACAGTGAAATGCTTTACGGTGCTGGGCCCTTGTTAACAGCGAAACCCAGGTGCCATTTAACATCTGTGTCCTTTTCTGTCCGGCAACTGCTCTGAAGGTCAGCCAGTTTGAGTCATTATAGCCCAAAATTACAGGGGGGAGTGCTGAAGTCCAGTCAACTCAATGGTGTTATGGCACTACTTGTGTTTAATGCCTTTATTACGTATTGGTAATCGTCATTACTCCTAGCCCTATTCTTCCTCGTCTGTGTACTTGTGTATGAGGCAGTACTTGTGTATGAGGCACTCTGCCTCATACACAAGTACTGGGATGAGGTAGAGATACATGGAGGAATAGCCTGATTTAGCTACCTGTGATCTACATTACTCATAGTCCCACTCTTCCTCATCCCAGTACTTCACTATGTGGCAAGGAGCCCCATACTTAAGCTCTGGGCCAAGGAAGAGGAACGTGAAGGTAATTCTGGGCCAAGGAGCTGATTTTGGAGGATGGGGTAAAGGGTGGGAGGGAGAGGGGATGTGTGGGGGCGAGATTCTGTGATAAATCATAATGGTTGTCCATGTCCAGGCTAAGCAGGTATAATATGTCGAATTGGTGGCTAAAGAGGCATTTTGGTGCAGCCAGTCTAGACATTCCTCAGTTTGGTATGACTTTTTATTAACTGTGTATTTCTGATAAAGCAGTCCTGCTAAGTGTAATTACCTGCCTAGACTGGCATTTGGGTGCTGCCAGTCTAGACGTTTCTTACTGCGGCATTGTATATGTTTCTGGGCATCTGTGATAAAATTATATGATGTATGATATACGTCATTTAAAATACGCCTGTACACAAGTGTTTCTAAAGTGCAAACAGACAAGGGAGCGATGATAGAGGGAGGAGAAGACAAACGATCTTACTAGGCCTTGTGTCATTCAGATCTTGCAAGAGCGAGAATGAGAAATGCAAGGGGAAAGGGAGGGGGGAAGTGCAAGGAAGAGGGGAGGAGACAACAGGGCAGTACTGCTCCGAGTAAGTGCAGCCAGGGCAGTCCACTCTGTGTAGTGCAAGGAGAACAAGGGACTGTAGGGTTACAGTTACAGCCCCCAAGTGCGTGGTAGGCCCGGAGGCAGTGCAAGGGTGACTGATCAAGAAAGAGCCTGGACTCAGTGGGACTCTGATGGTAGCCAGGAAACTAGTCGGTGCAGCAGACAGGTAGGTCAGGTAGGTGAGCAGGGGAGGGAGAGAGAGAAAGCATAGGAGAAGATGAAAGTTGTGGGCTGCTTCAGGAACTTCAGGTGGTCCGCTAAACTTTGAGAGGGGCTGGGAGGCAATTCCAGAGGGAGTCACCTGCAGAGGAGAGAGATCCACCCCCCACTCTCTGCCTGGAGAAGCGTCTAACCCTTAGAGAGTTGGAGGAGCTGGGGGTAAGGGCCCTACAAGGAAGGTATTTTGGAAGAGAGCATTGGATGTAGTGTGGGCCCCGACCCCAGAAAGCCTTGTGGAAAATGCAAAGGGTCATGAACTTGATCCTTGCAGCCACCGGGAGCCAATGGAGAGATTTCAGGGCTGGAGAGATATTATCCCTGGGCTTGAGGCCAAGGATAAGTCTTGCAGTTCTGTTCTTGATTAGTTAAAGAGGGTGGAACATAGAGAAAGGCAGATTGAGAAAGAGGTTGTTGCAGTAGTCCAGGCTAGAGAGAAACAGGGCTCCGGAGACAGTGAGTTTCTGGGGAAACGTGAGAAAGGGAAGAGTCCCTTTGAGGAGGAGCAGCTGGTAGTGGGGCTTCTTGGCAACGTGCGAGATGTGAGGAAAGAAAGAGTGGAGTTGAAGATGTCACCAAGGTGTTTTGCCTCACAGGAAGGCGAAGGAAGAGGGCCCAAGGTGGGCGGCCAGAGTGAGAAAGGGAAAGCTGGGGTCCCAATGAGAAGGATCTCTGTCTTACTGGCATTAAGATCGTTGGAGGCGCACCAATCCTGAATCACAGATAGATAGTAAGGAATGAGCGAGAGAGTAGAGGAGCCTGAAGGAAAGCTGAGTGTCATCGCATAACACCAAAAGTTAGAGGAGAAGGTAGAGATCAGGTGGGCCAAAGGGGCCAAGTCAAGGTTGAAAATTCAGGGTGAGAGGATAGAGCCCTGGGGAATGCCACAGGTAGAGAGAGAGGTGGCAGAAAGAAAAGGACCAAGTTAGACCTGGGAGGGGCAGTCCAAGAAGAAGGAGGTCAACCACCCCAGGGCCTGATCTGTGATGCCCAGATTCTCACGTAGTCGATAGATCAGGATGGCGTGTTTGACTGTGTCAAAAGTAGAGGAAAGTTCAAGGTTAGAGCAGATCTTCACGGGTGTTCAGGAGAGCAGTTTCAGTGTCTCTGGCAGCTCTGAAGTAAGACTGATGGTCATGGAGACAACCAACAGATTAAGTGTGGAGTGTAAGCTGGGAGATGGCTAGCTTTTTGATGAGTTTGCCCAGGAAAGGGGTGATGGAGATTGGGTGATAGTTTGCTGGGCAGGTAGGATCGGCAGACGGCTTCTTGAGGAGTGGGCGCTCAAGGGAGTGCTTAAGGGGAGAGGGGAATGTTCCAGTGGCGAAAGAGTGATCACAGAAATCGGTCAAGGCTGTAGTGAGGGTGTCAACATGGTCCTTGATGGTTCTGGGGGAGCAGGGGAGCACTTGTTTGGATGACACTTTCATAGATAAGACTGTCTAGAAACCTTGTCAGTTGTTGTCAGAGAGCAAGAGGAGAAATCAGGGGGAGAGGTATGGATGGCCAGCAAGGGGCCGAGAGAAAGGAAGAGGAGATAGAGGACAGATGTCCTGAGTTTTAGCAGAGAAGTGAGAGTCCAGAGCATGGGAGGGAATAGGAGAGGTAGAGACAGCAACAGGATTGACCAGTTCCTTGCAGATTTTAAAGAGTTCAGCTGTGTTGTTAGAGGCTGCAGAGACCCGGGCTTGAATGTGTTCTCTCTTCTTGATGAGTCTCATTGCTTCAACTGACATTTTGGTGCAACCAGTTTAGGTATGTCTAAATGTGGCCTGGTATGCTTTACTGTAATGTTATTAGGTGTCTACACTGGTCTACATTGTGCAGCCACTGGAACATCTTTTCAATGTGGCATGGCATTTTTAATAGCAAAGCATTAATGTTTCTGTTCACTGTTGGTGACTTGCATGTAATGGATTGGTGTTACCCTACAAAACAATTGAAAGCACTCTGACTTTTTATCAAATCGTTGTGCTGTATATTGCATTAAAACACATATTTATATTTTTCTCTTAGTACAATGTGTGTGGCATACCCCTTCAGCAGCACGTTAATGTGTATTGTGCAAGCGTGATAATCTAGGCCGGCCCAGAGTGTGGCACGACCCGTGATTTTTTGCCAAGATGGGGGGGGGGCCCTCAGCATGGCCCCCACATTTTGTTACATGCCACTGTAAGTGCACCTGGGACGCCTTGCAGTAACGTGCACCATCCCGACCCTAGCGCACTCCTCATTCCACCAGGGTACCTCCTGTACTAAACCTTCCCCCTTTGTTATTTTATCCCAGTCATTGTGGTACATTTCTGTTCATCTTACCTTCCCTGTGCAAGTGGTAAGAATTCACATACTTCATTTGGGTTCTCTTCTTTTCTTGTATTGGTTGCCTCTACTCCCATCCAACAGATTAATTGTCCCTTCTTTTTCTAGGATAGCTGAGTTGGGGTTTTTCAAGAGGAAGATTAAGCCACCAGTTCAGGTATATCTCGGTTACATCTGTTTTACCCTGACCATTTCTTTCGCCTGAATTACTAAACCGTGTTATTTCTTTACAGAAGTGGTTGTAGCGGTGTGTTCTCCCGCTCTTAAGTGATTGGCCTCACTTGACTGTCTATTTAAGAACAGTCTGGGGGCATATCATTGAAAAGAGTTCAATCCCTCAACAGAGAGGAGGCCCTGGTTTTGGTCTACCTAGGGCTCTACAAGCAAGTTGGGTTTGGGTCTCTGTGGATTACCAGGCAATTCATCCGGGGAGTGACAGGAAAGCGGTCTACAAAGAGAATGCATACAAAGAACAGGGCTTAAACCATGATTAACAGTCATTTTGTGCATCAAAATGGCCTAAATGCTTTCCTGCAGAGAACACTGCCACTAGCAAGGCCATGATGCATCAAAAAGTATCATAAGACATGTTACAGAAAAAGAAAGGAAAAACTATGTTTTCCTGTAGTTCTTGCCTTAAAGTAGGAGTAGTTAGTACTTCTACTGAAAGGGTTTCATTATAGCGATAACTACCACTATGGGCACAGGCAGGGCAGATAGAGTGCAGCGAGTAGCTTGCGAGGACCCTGGCCCACCGACTCTCATGGCTATAGTCATCACTATTACCACAAAGGGATCCCCTCCGGAGTGGCAATAGTTGAAAGGTTTATTTTACAGTGGGAAAGAGGTTCCGGGTGAATGGCTTGTGCCTAGTCACCTATGGAGAAAAAAAAAAACATGGCACAGCCTGACAAATAGAAAAGGGAGGAGTCCCATTTGTATTTCCATGACAGGAGGCAGACGATGCAGGACCGTAGGAAAGAGGCAGGTAAGTGTGGCCGGGTGGCTGTCTGGACAGGGGAAAAAGAGTGGTGGTTGGGCGGGGGTAGGCAGATGGGGCGGGCAAAAAAACAAAGTGAGACACCTGGGAGGAGGGGCACTAGTAGCTGAAAGAACACAGGCAGTTACTCAGGACTTCTGCCTGCATTTCCGGTTACCTGACAAGTCAGAGCCTTTCCCTTTGGTGCTAATGGAGGACCCTGCTTGACCCAATAGCCGCAGGGGCTCAGTGGTGCATCCAAAATGATAGATGTAAAGCAGGTGATTGAGTTCAAAATGGCCTCCTCACCAAAAGATCGGATAGGGTCCACATCAATCAGCAGCTTTTCTACTGGGGCCCATTCAGGTCATTGGGAAAGTTGTAAAAAAAGAAATAATTTCCTAACTCTGACTCCATAATCTGACTGGATATACAATCATGTATAGCCAGATCAGCCACAGTCATGACCTCACTCTAGGTTGGATTTGGATTAGGGATGTATTGAGCTCCCTACCCAGTCTAAACCAGTTCCCAGCACACAACAGCTACTTCCGCAAAGAGCACAACCACATATGGGTGGCAGATGGACGCAAAAGACAGTGAGTCGGAAAAGATAGAGTTTAAACAAATTTGGCCACTGGGGAGGTAAAATAGCTAGCATGTGGTGAAAAATGTATGATGTGCAAGAGTGTACCCAAAAGTGTAAAAATAATGCACCACTGCCACCAGCCTTCCTGGGCCACACCGATTAAGGGCAAAATGCCCTTCAAGTTAACGGAATGGACAACACAAGGTTACCCAGCACAACAGTGCATAAGAGGAATTCGTGCTACACAATAGGCTTAAATAGGTTGCCCTGCAATGGCAGCCTTACAAACTCACCATTGCCCACAAAACAAAATGAGCTAAGCTAACGATTGAATTTAAAAAGCTCTCTCACTAAAAATAGTTCAGGATCACAAAACAGTCTGCAAACATCTGGACGGGAGGGGAGCGGGGGGAGCACTGAAAAAGATGGGAAAGCTGCAAAAAGAAACGCATTTCCTAACAGGCCCTCTTAAAGGGGAATTCCACCAGGATGTAGACAATGTGGTGGTCGTGGGGTAGGCGAAATGAATAGTCATCGCTGAAAGGATTCAATTTACTCATAACCAATGGCATTCTTCAGGGCAAGCCACCAGAGAATCGTTGTTTAGCCGGACATGTCATTTCAGAAGTGGAAAGAGGCTTAGTCCGACCCGAAAAGGGAGAGTGCGACTCAAACTGCTGGTCACATCCTTTCTGAATCAGACCTCAGCCTGCCAGTTACCTGGGGAGAAAAGAACACTCTCTGGGGGAACAACATGGAGGTCACCAACCAAATCTGTTTCTTCATCTCACATTGACGTGCAATGGTTGAGCAGAATGACGCTTTTATCAGAAAGTGCACATTTCTAACATTTGGGAAAAAAAACAATCACTGACAAGGACAGCTTTGACAACACGAATATTAATCACAATAAATAATTTATCAATAGCTTCACATTTGCAGAGATCAAAATGGAAAAGTGGCCTTGGTTGAACATACATTTTGGCGTAATTATTAACTGATTACAATAACCTAACTCAAGAGTGCTAATTTTATGTTGTTTTTTACAGGAATGAAAGGCTTTGCCATACCTGCTCATGTTCAAATGTACGACAGACGGGTTACACACAGATCTATGCAAGCAGAAATAGTAACACCTGGTTAACTTTCCAAAAGAGAGCTATAGGTTAAGGGGGCGAGAGATAGGTATTGACCATTCACACAGCACAAAGAACAGTCCTTTGGTGTTTCTAATATCTATTAGCCAACTAAGCAGCACTCACCATCGCCATCAGAACACTGAAATGCTGAGTCACGTCCACCCGATGCGAGACTGGCTTCCCTGCACCAGGCAGCTTTTCAGAGTTACCAATGTTTTATAGAATGGGGTTACAACATCTCACAAATGAATAAGATGTAGTACCTCGATTGTGCGCTATTTTATCGTTCACTCCTCTGGAGAATGATCGGCAGAGACAGGTACATGTGGCTTTCACTTCCTCAGCCCCTTCGGCAGGTTATGATAGGTCCCCATTTAGTGTTAGCTTTTTCATGTGCCTCATTACATAAACGTGATGGGTAAAAGCTGGAGAATTACAATGAGTTTCCCCCCCAGACCTACTAGCCTTCCACAGGGCTCACCTTTTTCTAAAATCCACCAATTTAAAATAATTAATATTAATTTCGTTGGTACTCCATCACTGCATAAGGACGAGACTGAACAAGAGGACTGCCCTAGCACCACTGGCCTTTTTGAAAGTCCATCATTGCCAAAATAGGAGAGCGGGGTGTCGGGGGGGGGGGGTAGGGGGGGCATTCCATGTGAGAGGCATCTATAACACCATCGGCTCCCAATTTTGCCCACTTCCAAGCATCTTGATTTCAGGAGTAACGAGTGATCAGCTCCTGCCTGAACAAGCTACTAATTAGAAGAACAGGCGATATGCTAGGTTGGCTTGCATGGTATTTTACCAATCAACAAACTAATATAGCTCCTTAAATGAGAACTGGCTCTGTCACTTATCCAATGCTAATAGAAATTCCCAGAACACAGGCACGCCAACAGGCAAATGGAGTGCTGCTAGTGGCGTGATCAACGAGGCTCACTTGGGATGCTCACCACCTAAACTGAGAACGTGCCCAGAGTTTTTTCCCCACTATCTAATGTTGCACTCTGCTTCTGTGCATTTACTTGACTGAATTGTACTTTATCATCCGGAAGATGAAAGGCTGAGCAAGTCGCAATTGACATGCGATTAAATAACCTGGTCCAACTGGGGTGTTACTAAATGTAATGTCTAAAAATGTCCCTTTGCCTTACCCCCCACCACCTCAGCCCCCATGTTTCTGCTCAAGAATAAATATTTTCTTCTACATATATTCGCCACTCTTTTTTCCTCAAATCCTTCTTAGTTTCCCTCCATTGTGTGGCACTGTACTCTGCTCATGCACCTTTTGCAACTCTCTGCAATCATTCTCCTCCACTTATTCCCGCACATTAAGCTTACACGTGTCTGTGCGCCACAGAAAACCCAACCCCATGCAGCTCTATGAAAGCCAATATAGTTTGTGGATTTCTATCTTACTATTTTTGACTGTTGACTTCTCTTGGCATTCACTTTCAAACATGAGAGGCTATGTTAAAGCCAGTAAAATCAATAGGCGTTTAGCCGTTAGGATTATTTTATCCCAAATATCATTTTATTTTAAATGTGCATGATTATCATCACACTAACAATTAACCAGGTCATTTTACAAGCATTTCCTTTGTCGGACTACATGGTTCTTTTATTAGTATTAAAGTAACACCTCGTAAGAGCATCCTCTCGCACTTCATCGTCCACCTCCAAACCATGGCATACTAAAAAGAAAAATGTGCAAGAGCGCATGCTCATATATTTTAATCACTCTTGACATGTAATTGCCTTTATCCTTTTGGCATACGTATCTGAGCTGCCAATGAAAAATAAAATGACTAGTAAAGGACATGCTGACAGAGCAGAATGCCTTTTACAATCCCTTCTGCTGATGCTAGAACGATCGCAATATACATTGGAAGGGGACCTAAATGCAGGAAAGATTGATGGCACCTAATCTGGCACGTCCAATGCCCCCTGCCAGAAACGAAAACCCTAGCTAGTTTCACCTTCCCCACTTTTCTAACCAGTATTTGTTCCCCATGTTTTCTAAAATGTAATGACATCTGTCACTTGCGTGGGCCCTCAACAGGAGCACGGTTGAATCGCGGGGAAATGTCATGAACTTCAATGGCATCTATCAAAGTTAGTGCCGCAAGAGCAATTCTAAAAGCAGTCGCCATGCACGTCGCTGATCAAACTCGTTTGATTTCACTCAAGCCTGGACAGTCTCCTTACAGTCGAGCTTTTGAAAAAAGATTAGCCAAGGGAGATGAAAGAGGTTATTCGGCAAACAAAAGCACAACATTGGTGGCCAGTGAGTATTGTTGACTTTCAGCGGAGCAGTACATGGCAACCACTATCTCAACCTCCCAGATACAAATGTATGCTCTTGGCAGCCTGCTATTGCTAGTCATGGGGCAAGTTATTGACATTCCATCTTTCTAACTTCAGCGCTTACTTTCGCTTGTCAGCTTGTGTCACATACAGTTACATTGTGGGATGAGAAACTCACCGGACTCCTCATGCTACTTCTTTTCAGGGGCTGAGCATTTACATTCTTAAACTTCGAAATGCATATGGAACCCACAAAAGTGTAATTCACAGATTAATCCACCATGCAATTAGATATTCAATTTAAATGACCGGTCTGTGTTTTTGTCTTTACCTCCATAATCTCCAGGAGGGCTTCAGTGACCGTCTCCAGTGATGTCAAGGCAAACGTTTCCCTCTCATACGAACCAGGCGAGAACGACCTATCCCGATAGCTGGATCTGAATGCAATCACAGCTGCCGATTTCACTTTGCTAATGCCAAATAACAAATAGAACTTAGGCAAGGAGAACTCGGTTAGACTGAGTCGCAAAACTTGTTTCGTCTCCTCTGTTTTGGAAAACAAAATAAAACAAAAGTAACTTTTCAATATGCAAATAGGAAATTAGTAGATCAATGGTTTTCTAGGCACAGATAAGTGAGAAACAAAGAGCAAATTAATAATTTCGAAAGGACTTCATTTCACTATGTTAATGACAACATGAGACAGAGGAACACTTACCCAGACAGCAATACCACTGAACGGGACAAAGAATTTACAAAAATCCAATATCTTATTCCTTACTATTAATGGTTTATGTATTGCTCACTCTCAGCCAAAACACACACCACCATCAATCTTATTTTTAACATTTTCCTTACTTAAGTTGTACTCCATTTGCAGAACTAGTTTTACTCACTACAAGAGGAGGTAACAAAAAAGCAGGATACAACCCAAGTAACATTGCCAAACCCTACACACCAGACACTCGTACATGGTATTCATGTGACTTCTGAGATACGGACAGAAATATGCACATTTCTTTTTTTTTTTTTTACAAGGAGTCAAGATTGAGCTGACTGCAGTAACCTTAACGTTTTCACTTTAAAAGTTTCTATAATTTACTTTTTGTAGTCATCTACCCTAAATCCCTGGAAAAAGAATGTTATGCCCATGCCTGAAAAAACTGGGATCTGACAGTATTTGTTTGTTCACCAGCGTGTTGACATCCTTAAAGGCTGTACAGTAATATCCCGAAAGTGTTTTATTTAGGGGAGGCGTCATCGAAAGCCCACACAAATATCATTGGCACTCATAGCACTACCATTATTAATTGTAGTACATTTCTACTGGTAGTAGTTGTAGGAGGACTTCTAGCAGTAGCACTGCTTCAAGTGGCAGTAGGCCCAGCAGCACTATTGTTACTACTGGTAGTAATATTAGCACTCCAGTGAAATGACATGCACTTCAAAGAGGAGCAATAGCAATCATATTATTGGTGGCGGAAGAAGTACGACTGGTAGTACTAGTAGCAGTAGCTGTAGTTGAAGCAGAGACCAGCTGTCTGATCCGGTCACCATGTAGGTACTTCCAGCCGGATGGTTGTAGTACAGAAGGTGAAAGGTTGTTTTACTATGAACATTTATAGGAGGTTTTAAAATTAGGGCAGACAGAGATACAGGGTAGATTTAATGAGTGTGTGTTTAGGGAAGTTTCCTCTTATTTACATTCTTTACTTAACTATTTATTCTTAGAAAATTAATCTGAACCCTTGTGAACATGGAGGGAGTGAGTAAGGAAACAGATTGGAGCAGCAATCCTCCAGTGGGGTGAAGTAGAATCCTGGTGGAATTCCAAAACTGCCTTTCATACTGAACGTTGATCAAGCAGGTTCTGTTTTTATGTGGTTGAGCCAATGATGCCCTGAGAGACATTTGAGAGGCAGATTTTAAAAAGAGGTCTAGCAGTAATCGTTGTGGGACAATGAGTTGAAGGATGAAAAAAAAACTATGTGCAAGAAATCAACTTTGTTGATAAAGAGTGTTTAGCAAAAACATTTAGCGCAGAGACTGGTTGGTGGAGTGCAGAAGAGGAGTGCAGTGAGAGAAATTACAATTGAACAATTCCATGGTTTAAAACACATGAATTAGGAATAACGGACCATGCATCTGTTGTGATGAATGGGGCAACATTGAATTGTAGAGTGTGAGTTTGAGTGGCTGTTGATAGTCGGTGTAGGTGGTGGTGCGCCAAGACACCATTGCTGTGGCTCTAGAGGAAAGACCCACAATGCATGTGAAACACTGGTCATTGTTTGCTGGCAGACCTTTGGAAAGCGCCACAGGTTGGTACACTGTGCTCGGTGTTCGAGTTTGAACCTGAATTAAGCGCAGGTCGTAGGATCACCGAACAACATCCACAGTATGATTTAACACTGCTATCTCGCTCGGAAAGCTCAAATAAAACTTTTTCTTGATCTTTTCCATACTCACACAGTAACATTAGAAGAAAACAACAGCTGATGGTTTGCAAGTAGTTAACAATATATTGCACCTTTTAGTCTACAATTGGAAAGACTTCCTCCAACTTCTAAAGGGAGAGACCCAATTACAGAATCTTGGTTCAAAGCCGAGGCTCACAGGTAAGAGGGTATTGAGGATTATAGTAAGGAAACCAAGGGGGTGAGGAGACATGATCTTTTAGTATCTATGTTTCTAGGTTACCTCTAGTTGTCACCAAAGCAAGTTGAGGAGGCATAGACACAACTAAGGGAATCTGTTCTTTTGATTTCATCCACTTCCCCTTTTCCCTTCTGGAGCTGAGTCTATACTTGATTTGTAAAGGTAGTTGCAGCCGAGACTCTGGTTGGGTTCAGTAGGGCTGGAAGCACCTGCAAGACATTCTGACTGGGGCCTGATCGCTTTCATATCGCATTTAGTAGTACTTTTAGTCGAACAAGTAGCTGTACTAATTTTAATAGTTTGACTAGTACTAGAAGTACACATTTTTGCAGGAATTATAGTAGTGGTACAATCCTAATATTAGTAGTATGAGTAGTGAGAACACGAATACTAGAATGGAGAGCATATGAACTAAGGTACTAAAACAACTAATAGTAGTAGAAGCGTAGAAGTTCCAACATCAGTAATAATAAAATGCAGTGTCCAACTACAATACGCCAGAATACATCTAGTAATAGCACTAGAAGCTCAAAAGGTAGAAGTAGGACATGCAAGTACAATAACAGCAGTAATATTAAAAGTCAGCAGTACTGTCCGTAATTGTAATGATAGACGTGCCAGAAGGACCTGGAGCAGTGGTATACATATAAGTAGTAGTCTTGGTACTACAATAGTACAAATGAGGGTAGGACAGGTTTTCAAGTTATTTATGGTTTATAAGAGGCAGAGAGACCCTGTGGAGTGCAGGCCAAGATGACCAAGTATATGCCTACAGATGTGGGGAAACAGGTTTGCAAAGTAAAGTAACTTTGGAATAAACAGGAGAGGAGGCAAGAATAGGACCTAGAGGAGGGAAATTAATGAGTCGGAATGTGAACCTCTTGGTGGAAATGACAGAAAATGCAACCTTTGCTGTATTAGTTAATCTACAGACTATACTGATGCTTCTCCTCGGACGTCTCTTCCTGTTCAGAGGCTGAAGAGTACTGAAAAAATGGATGACAGCTTAAGAGAGATATTAATCATTAATGGTAAAGGCACAGTGGACGGTAAAGATTAATGAGCCGAGAGAGATGGTGGAAGATGAGAACATGCACCTGAAAAAGCATTGTTTTACAAAAGCCCAAGACTACAGAGGAAGTGGCTATAAAAGGCAATCAAGAGAGACAAGCTCTGCTATTAGACAGCACAAAGAGGCAAATGGCAAGATTGTATTTTTTTGTGATATTAGGCTGCTGCAGAAAGGACACCATTCTTAAGTTCATGTTTGGGTTGCTCAAGTCAAGGTACGTTTCTCATAAAAATAATCGATTTGATCAGAGAAACTGCTTTATTACTGTACCAAAATGTAACAGTCATTACATAGAAAATTCAAGCATAGAAAATCAAACGAAATTACAGAGCAGTTATTCTAGGGTAGATAAGCCTCCAAGACTCTATACCAGACTTCTCCCTACACATGTATATCAAACAGGATCTAATCAAAAAACGAATTCCATTCAACAGAGTCCTGCATTTGTGGAATTCTGGAAGCATGTTGCACATGCAGCCAAAGTATCAGAGACAAAGTACCAGGTGTGCTATGTTCTTCCATTTTTTAAATCGTTTGTGTGGGTGGCTCTTCATTCATGTGACATTCACAGTTTTTTTAGAGCTTTATAAAAAATCTATATATTCTGCAAGCTCCACATATAGAGCTACATTCTATATTGTTTGCAATGGTGCGACAAGATATGCTAACTCTCAAGGTTGGGTGGAAATATTCAGACTGCATCTATCACAGTCTACATATCTTAACTCCAAGTCACGGCAGTCTAAATAATACACAGTTAACTTGTACATAATTTAGAATTAAGAGAACTCACACCAGATTGGTAAGTGTTAAAATCCTTCAACTTACCGCTGAAGTTAAGCTGCGAACAAGTGCATAGGGAGTGAATTATATTAATAACTAGTCCATGGGTGGAAGCTCGAAGTGACAGAGGTCCAGTGGCTACTAACAAAGTGACAACATGGAAAAGGTAGGGAAGGTGTGCTGCCACATCCAGAGAGTTGTTGAAGGACAGCATCAGCATATAACGAGCGAGGATGGCAATATCATCCCACATCAAGTGCTGTTCAAGTGTAGGCGTGGGAGACAAGCAGGTTTTGTCAATTAATTTACACATTCTTCCAATCACCTGAAAAAAAGCACACACAAAAAAAGGTATTACTTGATTTAAACCCATGCAAACATAGACCTGCAATTAAACAGTTCCATTTTGAATAGTATGACGAGAAAAGGCAACAAATCACTAAGTTTGTTTGTTTATTTTATTTATAAGGCGCTCCAGACCCGGGAGTAAAAGGGCGCTTAAAGATAGGTTACAAGGCATTGTAAATAAAAATTACAATGATACATTTGTAAAGTAATGTACAGTATATACAGTCAGAGGTAATTGGACATACAGTTGCGGCATTTATGCATGAGCAAAATATACAGTTTGTGATGGGCTAAGTCAAACTAAGGTTGGTCTGTTTTACATGGGTTAACAAAGGAAAAACCCGTGCAACTCCTAAACCTCAGTACGAGGTGGGAGGAGGCACAAGCACATGGCTAGGAGCACATGTGAAGGTCAGTGAACGAATATGAGGGACTGAGATCAACACTGTGGGAGGATTGGATAGGCATTTCCAGAGAATCAGTCTGCAGGGAGACAAGAACAACCTGTTCTGTGGTTCTGCCTAATGACATGGGACCAACTTCCAAGAAACAAATACCAGAGCGAGAACTATCCAGATCTCATGGAGCAAAAACTCCAGTCCGCCCCAGCTGCGCACTTGAGGAGGCACAAAAAAACCTACAGGCTGGTATTGGACCAACCCGGTGAACTTAAAAAGGAGGGTGCAGGAAACATAAGAGACACAAAATGTGGAGCCCTATGGCATCAATACTGCTGGTATTTAGGATGTGATTTTGTTACGAAGAATTGATGTTTATAACTTAGTAGCCTGCTTACTCAGGCTTCCAGAAGGAATTTAGTGGGAAATGTGGTAGGTCAGAAGAAGGAGGCGGACAACGAGGTGGCATTTCAACCTGTGATTTTATTTTAAAAAATAACCAAAAGGCCTACCTATCCCTAACAAAAAGGGTTTTTCCCTACCTAACAGAAATCTAACTAAGGTGCTCGTCATCAGTGAGGTAGTCCAAATCAAAACAGTCCATCCTCCGCACAAAACCTACCCTACGCTGATCCTAACACTAAGGGTTGCATTTACAAACAAAACAAAAAGGGGTTCCAGGAGAATGACTCCATTCCTGGCCTTCTCGGCATTAATCGTCCTAGATAGTTCCTTGTGATGTAGTTAATTAGTTCCTGTAATTCCTCAAAAGGGACTCTCACACTTACTTCAGGTATCCCGTCTTGACTCATTCACAGTTCCTGGTTTCCCCACTCTAGGGTCTATGGCCTCTATTCCTTTGCATTTCCTTTGTATCAATATCTCTCTCACTTGTTTCCATGGAGACCAGTGTCCTCTTCTACTACTTTGTTAACTTCTAAGTATTTCTGCTCCTCTCTACTTAATTGTCATCCCAACCACTAACACAAGTATTACTAGTCTTGACTGTCTTCACTATCTTTACTGCCTTTATAATCACTGGGACGAGTGTGAGGAGATACTTGTTGCTACTGTTACAGTTACTGGGACAAGTATCATGAATCTCTCCATATTCGTTAAGTACTCTGCTGTTTTTACAGTTACTGAGACGAGTATGATGAATCTCTGGTATTTGTGATACTCTCTGCGGTTTAGTGCCTGCTCATGGCCCCTGCCGGGTCTCCCGCCACTTCCGTTACCTCTTGCTTATCAGATTGGCGTCACCAGTTCTTTCTGTGGGGTCATGATCATGCTGTGCCGGTAAAAGCTTCCAGCTTCATTTCCTTCTCTGCTTCGCTCTCCGGCTCTGCAGAGTTTTCTGCTGGATGGTCTCATTGTCGAACTACGCAAACACAACAGCAAACAGTGATCTGTTCAGGTTGTTTCTTGAGGTAGTGATGGTCTGAGGGGCTCATAGGAAAGTGGGGCAGGGAAAACCTTCAAGGAACGGAATTCCAGGGGGTTCTCCCCCTTTGAGGTCCCACTGACCGGCACCCCTAAGGGCAATGTTGCATAGTGGGCTTACCTCCCTAGTCTCACAGGGAAAATCGCCCCTTTGAATCGTCACAGTAAATATATGCTTCTGTAGCACTTCTTAGTTATTCCAAATTACACATTCAAGGTTTCTAGCCAAGCTTTAGTACTATTGTGCTGTTCATAACATTTAATCAGTTCGTCTTTGATTTTTAATTTTTTCTGACGTTTCCTCATATTTGGGATGAGAATTTTCCTATTGAAATTCATTCTATTACACTTGATCATAAAAAGCTATTTTGGTGCATATCTGATGTTTGTAACTGCAACACATTTAACACAAATTGGCTTCTTGGAAAGCCAGAGGATAAGCGAGATCCACTCACATCCCACTGCAAACAAACGTACAATAAGAAATAGTTTGACCTGGCACAATCTGTACATTCTTCATTAGGATCAAGCCTTTAGCTTAGAAAAGACATAATAAATATCTATATTTGTGCATTCAAGCAGTGAAACGCGTTTTGAGGATGTAAATGTCAGACATTGAAAAAGCCAGCAACAGAAATAGACTTTTCAGTTTTCTATCTGCTTTATGGTATTGTGCTTTGAATTAACCAGATGCTGTATTAACCTACCATAGGAGTGAGTTTTATGCAGAAGGTACAAGTTATTTAACTGGAACTCTTGTTCTCCAGCATGGGTCTTGCATGAATTCACATGCCCATGAATATTACCAGGCATCAGGCTTAAACCAAAACTGCTTGTCTCCTCTATAGCCCATCAGTGTCCTTTGGGTCATACTGCCCACAGCCAATGACACTTGTCCTCCTAAGCTCCACCCCTGGTGGCCATCTTCAGATTTAATAGCGCATGCAAAGTGACAGTATGAACCAAGAGGAGCCAGAGAGTGGAAGGAGGGAGGGTTCACATGTGACGACAGAACCTTCGGCATGAAGGATGGATGAGTTTGCAGAGCCACCTTAGTGCTGTGGAAGGACAAACACAGAGGCTTACAGGCAAGGGCCTGTACCTCCCCTACCCGCCTAGCCGAGGTGATGGCCTCCAGGAAAGCAGTGTACCACGATAGAAATTTCAAAGCTACACGATGCATTGGTTCAAACTGAGGCCCCACTTGTTTAGACAGCACTACTTCAGTTCCCACTCCGGTGCAAGAGCTTTTACCATTGGGAATGTTCTGAAGAGACCCTTGAACTCCTTAACGAACCTGTGCGACCACAGGGAAAGCTTGGCTGAAACCCTTCTGTACCAAGATATGGCGACCAGGTGGACCTTGATAGATGCATGTGCAGCCAGACTTCGCTGGTGAGAGCAGGTACAGGAGGAGCTGAGGGGCAGTCACGCTGTGATGAAATCTTCAGCGTCTGGCACCACTTTGTAAAGCTCTTCCACTTGTGCCTGTAGCAAGTCAAGGTAGGGGGGGCCCTGGCCCTAGCCAGAATCTTTTTGCATTCCAAAAGGTAGCAAATAGTATCCAAATTCCAAGGCTGCAGGAGCCAGGCTGCGAGGTTCAGTGACGCTGGGTCGTGGAGCAGGATTGAACCTCCTCCTCTGGAGAGGTTGGGAAGTGGAGGCAGTTGGATGGCCGGAACCACTGTCACATGAAGAAGGTACGAGTACCAGATTTGCCTTGGCCACAGCAGTGCAATGAGAATCATGCTGCTGTGGCAACGTCTGGGTGTGTTGTGCACATGTTGTAGCAGCGGAATTGAAGGGAAAGCGTACAGGAAGAGACGCCTCCCAGGGGAACGAGAAGACATCCCCCAAGCTCGACTGAGATCTACTGGCAAACTTCTGACATTTGGAGTTGGCAGCTGTCACGAAGAGGTCGATCTGAGAAAGACCCCATTCGCTGAAGAGGCACGACACTTGGGTTTGCTGAAGCTCCCATCCATGGCAGGACCGCAGCTCCCTGTTGAGAGTCCACAATGGTGTTCTTGACACCTGCCAGGTGAAAAGGGACGAGAAAAATGAGCTGAAGAAAGGCACAGTGCCAGAGAGACTGGGCTTCTAGGGAGAGAGTGGGGCAGCGTGTCCCGTCTGGTTTGCTCATGTAAAATATGGCAGTGGTGTTGTCTGCAGACCCTCACCACCGTTCCCTGAGCAGAGGCCGGAAAGACTCGAGGGCCCAGAAGACCACCCGCAGCTCCAGGATGTTTATGTGCAACTTCTTTTCTTTCAAGAGCCAGAGGCCTCTGGCGTGACAATGTCCTGTGCGGGCGTGCCAACCATCCAAAGGAATTGGTCATGACTGTAGCCTGGTACAGAAGGATCTGAAAGTGAGCTCTCTGAATGAGGTGTGGACGAGCTGACCACCATTTCAGGGTTTGACGGAATGCCTGATTGAGGGAGATCTTGTATGTCCATGTGCCTGTGACATGCTGCCGCCTGGCATCCAGAAATTCTTGAAGGGGTTTCATCCGGAGCCTGCAAAAGGGGACCAGATGGATGCAGGAGACATTGAACCCAGCAGGGACTTCATTGACCGGACTGATGGAGCGGCAGCTGCAGACACCATTGGATCTTTTCCAGGATGGCCTTCACCCTCACTTCTGAGGGAGTCGCCAGACACAAGACTGTGTTGAGTCATGCACCCAGGAACAGAGCTTTCTGAGATGGCACTACGCAGGACTTCTGATAGTTGATCAAGCCAAGCAACGTCAGAAGTTGAATGGTTTCCGCTGTGAGCTGGGTTGCCAGAGCGTGGGGGCGGGACCGAATGAGCAAATCATTCAGGTATGGGGAGATGTGGATTTACTTGTGGTGTAGATGTGCTTCCACTGGGGGCAAGCATTTGGTGAGGAAGAGCCGCTATCAGGCCAAAGGTAAGGGCTTTGAACTGGTAATGTCGCCCCTGGAAGACACAAACGGAGGAACTTCCAGTGTTTGCAATGAAAGGGGATGTGCAAGTACACGCCCTCCAAGTTGAGAGTTGCCAGAAAATCCCCTTCCTCCAGCTGGTCGAGCACATGGTGAAACTTGAACATCCTGAACTTTTGGGATTTGAGGAACTTGAGGCGCAGCAAGTCTAGGATTGGTTGCCACCCTCCTGACTTCTTTACCAGAAAGTATCTGGAGTACACTCAAACCACGGAGGTGTTGAGGGACTGGTTCTATTGCCCCCCCCCCCCCACCGCCTGAGAAGCATGGCTTGGACCTCCTGTAGCAGCTGCACCATGTGCAGCTCTTGACGTGCGATGGTGTAACGCTCACCTGATTCTCGCAGAGGCGCCGGTCTTGACTGGGCGACTACCGTATCTTCAAAGGTGATGTGTAGCACCCGGTTGGCTCTTTGGGCTGGACCTCTGTGCACTGTATGCCTGACGTGTAGAGTAAGATGTCTTAGGTAAGTGAATGCCGAGCTCTCCATCTGCCTCGGGGCAGGGTGCTGTAGCCAGTTTCTTCACTGGATAGGTAGCGCAGGCCTCTTGACTTCAGAGGACTGCTGTCCGTCGTTTACTGCACGAACGGTAAGTTTCGAGTCATTCAAATGTCTTTTTAAAGTCTTTAGTAATGATGTCTCTTGTTTTGCAGGGTTCCGGCGATGGCGGATGACGGGCTGAAGTGAGTTGAAGATGGAGCCCGTGTGATGAATAGAAGCGCCTGGAAGCACGTGAGTAAGCGCTTGTTGCCTGCTTCACGATGCGCTCTAACTGTCTTTTTATTTTGCAGGTACAAGTTCGGAGCGGCTGCAGGGTGCCGGAATACCCACTGGATTAGATGCGGAAAGGAGTAATGGCACGTGAGTGTTAAAGTTCCCCAATGTCTTTAAACGCACCTTGTTTTGTCTTTCAGATGCGGATGCAGCGCCGAAGGCCTCCGGAGCGTGCGAAGAGTTGGTAAGCTTTTGTCTTTCAGATGCCGGAATGCAGTATGAAGACCTCCGGAGCGCACAAAGAGTAGGTAAGCCTTTGCCTTTCAGATGCCGGAATGCTAACCTGTTCTTTCTTGTCTTTATAGGTATTGCTGAAGACTGGATTCAGGATGGTAAGCCTTTTTCCTTAGGCCCAGGACTGGATGCAGAAGACACGATGAGCGTCCTGCTGCAGAGGGTGCAGAATAACGCAAAGCAAGATTCATCCACCGGGTGTGGTTTAAATAGCCTCCTGTAGTGCTTAGGTCTCTCCTTCCACAGCCACGCCTAAGTAAGAAAAGAGTTCCTGGTAAAAAAAGAGTTCCTGCCTTCCAGAAGAGTTCCAGTGTTCTAAATCTAGGGAGTGGCTCCAGCCCCACCCAACAGGAAAAGTAGTTCCAAACAGAAGAGGATCAGAGGCTCAACTGGCAGGCAAGTAAGCAGCATGGTCTGCTGCAGGTAAGTCCACCCAAGCATTATGAGCCCGGCGCTTCCAGCGCTGGGACTGGGCATATTTATGAGCCTGGTGCCACTGGCGCCAGGACTGGGTCCAAAAGGTCCCAATTGGGACTGGTTGGCACTCGGAACCTGGGTTATGGATCTGCTTCCAAGGGAGTTGGGAAAACCCTGACCTTTTGGAAGCAGAGATCAGGACAGATGGGCAGAATGCGGGGGCACCCGTCTTGAAATTGAAAATGTGGCCCTGCTGCAGAATATCCAGCATCCATTTGTCTGTGGAGATCTTTCACCACTAATTGACAAGTATGAGAATTGGCCTCCCACTGGGGTGCAGAAATGGGGGCACAGTTCCAGGGCGGGTTCAGGAATGCGTCTGCGTCCTGGATGGGGGTGGGTGACGACGACGCTTGGTGTCACTGCAGTAGGCCTGACACCCAGGGGGTGGTGTAAACTTTGGAAGATCTGGAGACTCTCCCCTTCGGGCAAAGAAAGGACAGCCTCCTCTGCTGCAGCCTTCCCAAAGAGCAAGCTGTCTTTGTGTCGGTCTTGATCGCCTGAAGAGTGTGACCGACCACATTAAATTGGTTTTCCACATTGAGCAACATGTCGATGACGTTGGTTTGCACATCTGAGGAGAAATTCATAGCTTTTAGCCAACCATGGTGTCGCAGACCCACACCATTCCCCGTCTGGCGGAATCCGGAATCCACAATGTTGAGAGCGACAGTTATGGTGTGAATGGAAGCCACTTACACTTCCTGGAACAGGGCCAACGCATCAGCCTTTAAATCGTCAGGAAGGAGGTCAAGGATGGGCCCCAGCTTGTACAACAGCTCCCTGTCGTACCTTGACATGACGGAAGGGTGTTGGTGGCCTTGATGGTGGAAGCTGCCGTGGTGATGAAGCGCTTCCCTGCAACATCGAGCTTCTTTCCCTCCTGGTCTGGAGGCACCATGGAAGACGAAGAGGGGTTGGAGGACCTTTTTCTGGTGGTGGGTGATGCCACCAAGTCCGGAGAAGCCTGAGACGTGAGGTACTTCAAGGCTGAGTCTGGAACTTGGTGTTTCATCTCCAACTGGTCACGCATAGCAGGCGTGATATTAGGAACATTCATGACCGCTAAGCCATCTTCCTGTTATATCATCCAACAAAGGAACCGATACGATGGTCTTCTTGGAGGATTCCCGTTGCTCAAAGAGGCAACCCTACTTTTTCTTCTCTTATGGCAGCAGGTTGAAGAGTTTGGCAGCTGTCGAAATGATGGAGTAAAAAGAGCCACTTTCGTCCAGGGGAAGAGGCCCTGGCGGGTTCATCGACACCCATAGGTTCCCCATCCGCGCAAAAATGGTCGGCAAACTCATCTGTATGAGGACCGTTTGGTGTCGGTGAACCCGCAGGCCCAGGGTTAACAGAGGCCTTGTGATGCGGTGTCAGCTGATGCCAAGGGGGCCTTGGAGGTCTCTTGGCCGGAGCAGGGACAGGAGCAGTGGGCAGTCACTGTTGACTTTCTGCCACCATAGAGTGCAACGTGGTTAGGATGTCCAAGGACACGTCTCTTGGTGCAGGAGCAGGTACAACAGCAACTGTGCCTGATCCCGTTTGGAGGACTAAATGGCTGGGAATGCCCACGAGTCGGTGACCCCTGAAGAGGTATGGGCAGAATGGGGTTGAGTTCCCCAGGGCCTCCTTCCTGATCTGAATAAAAACTCTTCCGGCAGGTCCTCTTCAAAACTGGTGTAGATGGCTGGGGACTGTCTGGGGGGTCCCAGATGAGCCAGGGTAAAGAGTGGGACAGCCTTGGTGGGCCTGGGCAGGAAATCTAGATCCGGAGGCATGTCGCGCGCCATATCAGAGCCCTTTGGAAAGGAGGCAACAACTGGAGCCTGCAGAGCAGGAATAGCTACAGTCTTCTGCGGGATCATCATTGGAACTACTGACGCAAGCCTAGGATACAGAGATAACCTGTGCGTGGTGACCATCAAAAAGGTAAAGGTGACAGTCCTTGACGAGCCCATCGGGGTAGCAGCCGTAGAAGAAAGACATGACTTCACAGATTAAGTCGACAGGACAGTCGTCTGGATGGATGAAGTTGTCGACAAGGCTCCTGTCAGGTCCTTCGATGATTTGCTCGTCTTCAACGAGAACCTGTGCTTGGAGGACGGGGCCAGCGATTTCCTTGTGGACAGAGTTTACCCACCACCTGGTAGGCTAAAAGTTGACCGAGTTGGCGACCGGCGACTGTGACCAACCCTTCTCAGAACTGGGACAAGCAGCTGAAGAGGCCGTTGATTAGGTCAGAGGGTGGGATTTTGCCTTCTTTTGGATCTTCGCCAGGGAAGCATCCTCAAAGGACCTCGACTTCTTACTGCCACCAAACATGGTGGCGGTCCTTCAGAGTCTTTAACGAATAGGATTGACAGATTGAGCATGCGTTCGCGTTGTGGTCAGGATGAAGCCAGTAAATGCACTTATGGTGCCGATCCTCAATGAAGATATTCTTCAGGCCGCAGCTTTCATAGGACTTGTAAGAGGCTTTTATTCATGATGGAATCCGGCAAAGTGAGGTGTAGGCCCAAGCCTGTGCCTGTGGCACCATGGGCTGAAGATCCAACGGTAGATTGAAGATCTCAGCCGACAATGGGTCCCCACTGCCGGTAGACGGCACGTGACGGTTGGCGATGAAGAGATGGAAGACTTCTTCAAAAAACAGCAGCAAAATAAATGATTTGAGGATCAAAGAATGAGGACACCCAATACTAGAAGCATGCAGAGGACGAGTGTCATTGGCTGGGGGCAGTATGACCCAAAAGACACTGGTAGATTATAGAGGAGTCAAGCAGTTTTAGTTTAAAGCTAAACTGCTTTCTTTTTTACCGAGGATTCCCAGCCTGATGACGGGAAAGATTCATGAGCATGTGAATCCATGCAAGACCCCATGCTGGAGAATCTAGAGTCATTTGTTTCCAATAAGAAAAATAAACTTTATTGCCCCTGGGCAGGTCTAAAACAAAACCCTCCCATGACTGATAGAAAAACCTAAAACATGCTCCCTCAAATGGCCCTAAAATAGTTCTTACCCTTAACACAACACTTTAATTGCTTTTCTTTTATATAACCTCTACAATCAATCACTTGGGGAAGGCAGCAGGTTACATGTCAGTATATAAAACTGCAATACTGTCATCATTAAAATTAGTTGTGTTAAGACAGAATTTCAACTTTTGGGAATTCTAGGGTCACTTTTTAGGGCCCTTTAACTTTTCCTTTTTCCAATTTTTATTTCTGCATAAATTACATCTTTTTGGTGTTCAGAAGGACTTCTACTGATGTTCCCTTGCTACTGCACCACTTTTGCAGCATTAGGTGTACAGGGCCCTGGGTCGTCCCATAAGGCTCCTACTCCCAGGAGTGCTTCTCAAGAACTTATTTGTGCCCCTGCGGGATTACAGCACCCTATGTTGGTTTTAGCGAGTAGGTTGGTGGCAGCTGTTTAGTTTTGGCTTCACCAAGGACGCAAGCCATTTCACAGCATTGATATATATATATATATATATATATATATATATATATATATATTTTTCATTTTATTTTGAGTATTTACAATATTAGAACAGAAAACTTTATGTACATATCAACCAATGAACCCCCCCCCCCCGCGTAACATGATCTTCTGAGTAAAAGGAACAAGAATATAGAACAATTTGGTTCACTTAGACTGGGGTAACAGTACTACATCCCAGCCCACCCTCTGCTTGCGCCCCTCCTTATTCAGCAAATCCTGTTTCAGCTGCTATAGTGTTTGGCCATGAACTCACCCCACAGGCACTCATGTGCTGCTGCTCTCCCATGGCGTGCAGCTGTGATCCTTTCCATCGTGCATATGTTCAGAAACACGTTAACCCATTCCCTTTTGCATGGGGTCCGAATACATTTCCATTTCATGGCCAGGCAGGCCCGCGCCGCAAGCAGCTACGGTGCCACCAGGCCCACAATCTTGTTTAGTTCCCCATCCAATTCCTCCATTCCGAACAGGGTCAGTAACAGTGTTTTCATGCACGGAACACTGTCAATTACCTTTATCCAGCCCAACACCTCGTCCCAAAAACTATGCACGTGGGAGCACCCCCATCACATATGCCAGTAATTGGCCCTCTCCCTGCACCGATGCCAACACTCCGGGCTCACATACTGAAACATCTTGGAGAGCCTGACGGGGTCGTATTGCCACCTACGTATAAGTTTAATGGCATGCTGCTTATATTGGCAGGAGATAGACACCTGAGAAGCCCCTCCACACAGTTTTAACCACTCCTTCGGGTCCAGTTCCCTCTCCAGGTCACCTTTCAATTTCCATCTAACCTTTTCTGCCCTTCCCGGCCATAAGCAGTTCCTTATACATAACCGAAATCAAGCCCTTTAAATCTGTTCTCTTGTCTAGGAGCTACTCGAATGAAGTGAGGTCCCTCTGTATCTTATCCTTCCATTTAACACTCATGAGCACTCCCTTCAATGGGAGATATGAAAAGACTGACAGTGTGCCCAGGCCCAGTGTCTCCTCTAGCTCATTAATAGTGATGAATGTACCGTTCTTCCATAGTTGACCTACTCGCTCTAGACCTGCCTTGTACCAGGCCTGAAACCTCCCTGGACCCGGGATAGCGTCCCTGATCTCCGGAGCCCACAAGTGACCCAATGGGGAAGGCCAGGGCATCACCCTTTTCGTGTCTGAGCCCGGTCTCCAAGCCTCCCATATTGTGCCCAGGATGGGGTGGTCGCAGATTCTGCGGAGGAGCCTGTTTCTTAGAACCTAAATCCATTCCACCACTGTGGCCAAATGTAAATTGTCCAGGTCAACCCATTGATATTCCCTCCACATTCTAAGGTGAAGGACCAGGACCCGCAACTGTGAAGCTTTATAATACAATTTCAGATTGGGGAGACCTAACCCGCCCATATCCTTTGGGTAAGGACCTCAAATGATATGCAAGGCTTTTTCCCTTGCCAGAGAAACTTCAGCATAGTGGGCTTTATTTCACGGAAGAATGCTTCAGGGATATTGATCAGGAGCATTTGAAACGCATAGAGAAGTCTCAGTACACGCACCATCTTAAGGGCGTTAAGGCGTTCGATCCCTGAGATGGTTATTTATCCCATCTTCCCTCATCTCTTCTGAAACGGGCCAGAAACATGGGGAAATTTGTCGTATACAGATCCTCCAGGACCCTCATAAGGTTTATTCCCAAATATCGTAGTGTCATGGCTGATCATTAGTCCCAATGGCGCAAACCTCCCTTCGTCCATGTCCCCTGTCCCTTTCAATGGGAAGAGTATAGATTTCGCTTTATTAATCTTAAACCCAGAGAGATCTCTGTATTCTTCCATCAGTGTGAATGCCCTAGGTATTGAGGCCAGGGGTTCTGTATGTCTAGAAGTATATCATCCGCATATAATGCCACCTTGTATTCCTGTCCCCCAACTGAGAATCCTGCCACCTGCGTGTCTCCCCCGATTCTCTGTGCTAGTGGTTCCAGTGAGAGCTCAAATAGGATCGGTAGTAGAGGGCAGCCCTGTCTCGTACATCTACTCAGGGTGAACAATCGCAAGAAGCCTCCATTGACTGCCAGACCAGCCTGAGGGGATCCATAAACTGCCATAATGCCTCTCATAAACCTAGGACCCAGGCCCACTTTGCTCAGTACCTCTTTGAGAAACAACCACTCTACCCTGTCAAATGCTTTTTCTGCATCCACTTATAAGAGTACAGGGTCCCCTCGCCCCCTCGCCTCATGGATCAAATGCAGAGTTTTCCGGACTGTGTCTGCTCCCTGGCGTTCCTTTATAAAGCCCACTTCTTCTGAGTTTATCAGATGGGGCATGTGTATTTCTAGTCTTGCCGCCAGGTCCAGGGTATAGATTTTGGAATCGATATTAAGGAGTGAGATGGGGCAATATGATCCACATTTTTGGGGGTCCTTACCTTCCTTAGGGATGACCGTGATCATTGCCCGGGAGAATGTTTCTGGGGCTTCACCATTCTCCAGGATGTCATTAAACATTTCTACCATGAATGGGAGAAGGGGGGTAAGAAACGACTTACAAAAGCTTGCAGAAAAACCCATCTTCACCAGGGGCCTTCCCTGTGGGAACCCTAGTCACTGCCCTCTTTATTTCATCACCCGTTATGGGAGCTTCTAGCGCCCCAGCATCACCTCGGGAGAGCCTGAGCATCGGGATTCCCTCTAAATACTGGGTTGTCCTTGGGGGGCCGACACCTGTTTTATACAGGTCCTCATAAAATAACGCAAACGCTTTTCGACTCCCTTCCCCTCCTTGGTCCTACATCTTACCCCACCCCCTCTATGTGCTCACCCCATCTGTCTGCCCGCTGCCTCCCAAGTCTCGCTGCCAACAATGCGTCCGCCTTGTCCACCTTCTCATAAAACTTTGTTTCAGAAGAACTGTAGTTGCCGAATCACCTGTGTTAGGCAGAAACCTGTGCAGTTCCCTTAGGGACCACTGCAAAAAGTTTAAGACTACAGGAGTTAGCAGTAAACGCAATTGGTAGCAGTCTGCACCACCCAGAGTTACCTGGTAGCTGTGGCTGAGCAGTCAGACTTCTCTCAAGAAGAGTTAGGCAGTATACAGAGTATACACAATAGGACAGGTAAATACAGTAGAACAAGCAAACACTGACCAGAGCTTGGGTGTAAAAGATATATAATTATTTAAAAACACATCTATAAAAACACACTGGCACTAATATCAAGCAAGTTCAAAAACACAGTCACTAAAGTATATACACTCCCTTAAAAGAATATTAGACAAGTCTTAAGTAAATCACCACTTATTTTCAGACGGCGGTGAGCGCTTAACGCAGATGGCACTCTAATAATTTGGTTTAAAAGGGAGAGAAAGGCAGAGCATAAACGGAAGCAGATCCAAACACCTTCACAAGAACACAGCAAGAGAGGAATAAAACCGTGAAGTTAGAGTTCAGAAAGCCGGACCCACTTTAAGAGGATCAGAACATAATGTGTCCAAGGTCACACGGTTGAAAAGTGCACAAACGTCTCGAAAAGGTTCAGCAAGGAGTTGGACCAAAAGAAAGGGACCAGTTAGATGGTCAAGAGACCAGGCCAGTCTAGAAGGTTAAGGATTTACTGTCACCTTGTAGCAATCTATAGAAAGGGAGGCCAGCCGGACACAGTACCTTGAAATGGTGAGAACACTCCAGCGGGGGCAGTTGTTCCTGGCAGCGGTTGCGAGTTGGTGCTTCGTCCGGCAGATGAGAAGATCTCGTCGGGGAGGAAAACAGGAGGTCGTTGTGCTGCCAGGGAACAAACCAGCCGCGGAGTTTCTCGATTCAAAGGAGCGGTCCTTTCTTTCGCGGTTCAGTGGTAAGTGGCTATCCGGTTGCCGGAGTGCTTGACACGGCAATTCGACCACTAGACGTCCTGGTAGGCGAAAAGGAAAGCGAACTGGTTGTCCCCACCAGCTCAAGGGGAAGAAACTCTGCGGCAAGAAGATCCTGTCATGATGCCTATCCCCGGGCATCAGGACCAAGGCCTTCAGCTCCGGGAGCAGGCATCCAGACATTTGTTTAAACCTCAGCGGCTAGGGGCTGTCTGGGTTCAGTCCTGGCGCCTTAGGCGCCAGGCTCATCATAGAAATCAGTCCTGGCGCCATAGGCGCCAGGCTCATAGACTCTTTACTTACCTGATGCAGACCATGCTGCAAAAGAGTGCAAGCCTACATGAGGCCTGGATGGGACTATTTTGTTACAGGGACTATTTTTTACTCGGGAGTGGCTCTAGAGAACTTCTTACCTGGAACTACTTTGGAGGCTATTTAAACCACACCCAAACAGCAGCACATGCTTCGCGTTATTCTGCATCCAGCAGCGTGACGCTCACCGTGCCTGCAGCCAGCATCCAGTCTTCTGCCACGCCCACCTCAAATCCGGACCTCCTAGAATAAAGAAGAAGAAAAGGACAAGGTTAGAAAACGAACTTATTTCAAATTCCTCACCTAATTCCAGAACCATTTCATCTCCGGACCTGGAAAGTACATCAGTCCTGCACGCGTCGCTTCGCCAACTCCAGCACGGCGCCAAACTCACCAGTTCTCTACAGCATCTTTCGATCCGGCACTGTCGCCATCATTTCTTCGCCGTAATCCGGCACATAGGGGACACAAGAAAAAACAAGGTGAGCCAAGGGAATCATCAAATACAACCTCTTACCACCATAGACTTACCTGATTTACCACTGGCGGTATTATTCCATAACTCTCCACATTTTTATGCCGCATCTGCAAAGAGGGAGAAAAACAACACGTTAACGCATGCAATAGTTACCGGACAGCGTTGGGTAACACAGACTCTTACCTGAACGCCAGCAGCAGCTACGAGACCTTCTTCTCACAAACTCAGTTGCAACTTAAGGAAGGAAGGGGACAAGAGTGAACATCGGGCACATTGAACTATTTGAACTTGATACTTACCAATCCACCAGGGACTTCAGAGTCAATACTTACCGGAAATCTCCCAACGCCTTCAAACCAGTGAAGTAACTGGTATCTACGCGCCCCTGCAAGACACACAGGATGGAGAGCTCATCTTTTACGAACATAAGGTGAGGTTACTAAGGGGATATCGGAGGTGATTAGTGGGGGAGAGCGAGAACAGTTGGGAGGCCATCACTAAAACCCACAGGTGGTTAATCCCCGTCTCCACTTGCAGGAAAATACTTCTTCGGGTCCAGCAGACAAGACTAGGCGGGCCAGTCCAGACAGTCATCTCTGCACTACGTATCACTTTGAAGGAGACTGCAGCTGTCCGGGTCTGATAAACACCCCTGTGGGGTCCAGGTGAGCGTAACAGATCTCCTCTGTCGTCGGGAAGTGGCAAGACGGTTCAGCAGGGCTCCACCGGTGGTGTCGTCGTTGCAGGTCGGCTCAGCTTCTCCCTCTTCGGATCCTTCAGGTCCTGTGGCGACTTCTGAAGTTCCAGTCCCAAAAGCCCTGCTTTTATGCAAGAAACCCCCATTCATTCAGTCTAGCTGTCAATCAAACATGCTAAGTAATCACACAAGAGTGCGACTTGAGTTGCCCAGGCAACTCAGTCCAGGGTGCCTAAACCCCCTCCCACACCCCCTGTGGTACCCAGACAGAGGGGCATCACTTCTGGAGGCTTCTGTGGAGAAGCCCGCCAAAAAGTGGAACAAAGGGCTCGACTTGGGTTGGAGTCACAGAAGAGAACACAAATGCCATTTTAGAATCGAGTTCTGGCAAAAAATACCAACCGGTGAATTAATATTGAATAAATAACCCGGCGGTATGTTCAAGGCTATATGAATGAAATAATTAAAGTTGGTAGCCTCGAACAATAGAAAAATTCCATAGAGATATATTTGCAGTCGAATATAAAAAGTAGTATCCACTGCCACCAGCCAAAACTTGGATCACGGGGGACGGAGACGTGCCCCCTCGAATAACAGACCCCGGGGCAATCGAATTGCCCCAACCAGTACGTCCACAATATGATGGTTTGTACTGGTTTCTGTTCATAATTTGGGACTAGTAAAGCCAATGGTGACTTTACATGCCCTGGGATACAGTAGTCAGTCCCAGGGTATGGAGTCTATGGTGGGTTGTCACTATGACACCCCTGTGTCACTGCACTGAGGGTGCTGTGTAACACACATAGTAAAAACACATGAGACCCTATGGAGTAAAAGACCCCATAGCCCATAAAACACATTAACAGTCAAAGGAACCCTTTAAATCATGTCCAAGAGTGTGAGGAAAAGAGACTCACTCTTGGCAGGAGAAAAAAAACAAACTCCAGAAATCCAGCAAAGCTGCTGGGGGACTCACTAGGTTAGGAAATTCAGCCGAAAACAGAGAGAGAATTCTCCCTAACAACCTATCCTTCATCAAGGAGCCACAGTTCCTCTCTCTTCCCTCTCGCCTCCAGAACTCTATCCTCCCTCTCCTCTATCATGTCGCCAACCCTCCTGTCCAACTGGGTAATTTTGGTCCGTAGCTTGTTTTCTATTAAGGTCCACTCCCGTTTTTTCTGGGCCCCCTCCCTGATCAGGATCCCCCTCCATGTCGCCTTCCCCGCTTCCCATACCGTTCTCTTAGAAACTTCCCCTGTGTCGTTTACCTTGAAATACTCCTCAATCTCTTCATGGAATATCGGATCTTTCCAAAGGGAGTCTTTACATCTCCATTTAGAGCTCCTGGTCACCAACCCCAGCCAGTTTACGTCCACCAACAGCAAGTCATGGTTGGACCATGAGATTGCAGAAATCACAGAACACCTCGCCACCTCCCATAGCCCCCTGGATATGTAGATGTAGTCGATTCTAGTAAATGTGGTGTGAGGGGCAGAATACAAAATATATCCCCTTTCCTCTGGGTGTAAGTGTCACCAAATGTCCCATAGACCATATACTTCCAACATCACCCATCTCCACCTATGCTAGTTGGGGCTCTTCCTCCAAATCTCCCTCCCAGGTTTGTCTAGCCTTCCGATAGTCTGCAAACATTTTTAGGTCTCCCCCCAAAATGATATGGCCCGTTGCTTCGAGCATCACTTTCAGCAGTGTTTGCAGCAAAACCCTCTGTTGCCCCTGATTGGGGCAGTAGAGTGTAGCGAATGTGAACTCTATTGTGGGATATATTGATCCACTCAACAGTATTTCACCACATCACCAAGATGCCTGTCTGCAGGAAACCGCAATATGGCTGCGCTGGCTCCTGTGCGCACCAGGACCTCAAAACTGTGTTTTTACAGCAACAAAAAGATGGCTGCACCATCCTGCCAAGCACACTTCAGGTAGGATGGAACAAGGGGACATACCGAAGGAGCATGCCAGTGTGTTCTGAAACATATAAATGGAATGAAGTGAAAAGGCAGCACTGCTTTGCTGAAAATCCAAAATTCACCTTCAAAATGAAACTTTTCACCCTTTAAAAATGCTGCTTTGATGCTAATTCCATCTGTTCCGTCTTAAAAACTACTGTGATTAAAAAGGCCCTGCCATGTCCAGGATATCTCATTGTGCCTCAGCAAAACCAGGCATAATCCCTGAATGACAGGCCTTTTCAAACCAACCCCGAGAAATCAACAAGCAACTTCACTTTCACTCGCACGGAAACAGGCATTTTTTCTTTACAAAAAGTATCCCAAAGCTCACCAGTTCAAAGAGACCAACTCTCTGAGCCAGGTCACTTTCAAGATATCTGTCCTTCAGATAAAACTCCTGCTATCAAGAAAATGACTTTGGCTGCAAAGACAGTGTGGGAATCTAATGGAGCTGCCAAACCAAATTTAAAGAAGGAAATGCTAGCAGTTTTCAACACATGTTTAAAAATGGGCTTTTGCAAAACTAAAGGAGAAAAATGGCCATTTAAAAAAGTAAACTGTTGAAGGAAAGCCTGCCATTACCTAGCAATGCAAAGGGGTGTGTTGTTGGTGATAATACATAGAGGGGCTATTTTTATTCCACGGGTTTGTTTTAATTCAGGACCCAAAATAAGAAAATAAAGATTTAAAACACATGGGCTGAATTTGCAAGCTCCTAAAAAAAAAAAAAACAGTTATTCCAGTTGCCAGCCCTGAAACTTTACCCCTAGGAAGGGAGACACACCATAAACTTCCAGGACATGAAAGTGATAATTGCAAGCTTAAAAAACTTTAAATGGGCCAGGACAAAGAAAGTTCACACGCTCGTCAGACATTCGCCTGTGGTCCAGGCGGGGACAATAGAAGTCCTGGGACACCAACCTGTGAAGTGTGAAGGGGCAATACAACCTTCAATTAAGCTGAGCAACCCCCACCTTGCTTTGAAGGAAATGAAAGTTGGTAACAGTTGAAGGAAGGAAAGAAAATGATCCAGTGACATGGACTGCCATTTGCTTCCAAAGACTATTTTATAAATAAACTGTAAAGACTCATCTCTGCAGCAAGAATTAGTAAAAATGTAAAAAAGTTTGCAGTTTTAAATATAATTTTATGGGCTTTCTTTTAAGACTTTGTAAAATTCATTGACACCTTGGGGACAGAAATGGCAAAATATGGCAGATTACGAGAAAAGCATCCATATTGCACATACATCCCTTATGATAATCCACACCCATGAACAAAGTTATAGAATCTTGAGTAATATGAATCCCATTGAAAAGTGCGAAAAACTGATAGAAGGGCGAAACAAGGTCTCACGGACTGGAGGATTGGACTGCAATGTGCCGTACAAAATATGTAACCTGTGTATAAAATTTGACATCGCAATTGTATAAATGTATGTTTGTGGCAAAATCGGATTTTAGTTAAAGTAACTATTGGAGGTTTCTGGACATTGTAAAACTCACATCATAAATCTGACAACTTTCTTGAAATCCAACCAGCTGAGAGTGAGGCGGAGACTAACACCCTTGTCCAATCCCGTTGTTAGAGGCGTGTTTAGTTAAGCCTGCCCCAGTCATATACTTTGATGATGTCACTAGGCATTATAAATAAGAGTCCCTGACAAGACTCTAGACACACTCTTACTGATTTTCCTGCGCCGGCGTCCTGTTCCATCTATCCAGATTCCAGATCCCAACCGCAAGGCCAAAACATTGCTGACCCTATTCCAGGGCCCTCTGCAAAACCCATGCATTACTGATCCTGCTCCAGCAAAGCCTCAATTCTGAAATCCCACTAAAATTCCCAAATAACCCAATGGGAAAGCTGTGGTGGTTTTAGGAAGCATCCTGATCCCACTAACTGCATGCATCCTGCAAACCTGCCATCCAGCTGACGTTTAGTATCCAGTGACCAGAATTGCCAGTCCAGAAGTGCCATCCGGTGAGCAGAACTGCCCAGCCGTTTGCCAGGCGCTCTGCCGTGTAGTGACCAGAACCCTTGACGGTCCAAAATCCCAAACTAAAAATGGACTGCAAGTGTCACCCCTACCCCATCTGAACCTATAGTATATCTTGTCTTGCCTTGGTCCTTATCCCACTCTTCAAGTCATCCCATCCTTACCCGGCTAACTTGTAAAACTAAGAATTATTCGTGCAACCTTGCCCTTGATTTGTAGTGTTAGCGCCATGTTTCTCTTAATTTCTGTCTTGCATAGATCCTAAGTCATCAGCGATATTGTGTTTAAATAAATTAATTTTCCTTTGAGAAAAGGGGTACACTGCGTGAAGGGTTACAACTGCAGTGTAACTTTTGGGTGGCGTTCCTCTTTTCTTAGCCATTAAATATAGTTTAAATGAGATTTGCCTTTCAATTTTAAAGCCAATTCCTCTTTTCACTGCTCTATTTTCCTAAAAACAAACTTCACTCTACCTTCCATATCTCTCAATTTACCAGCTAGAGACTTACTTTCACCTCCATATTTTACCTGAGATATACCTCTACACCGCACTCCAAATCAGTGTATCTCACCCATTTTTATTATAACCCGTTTGGTTAATTTTAGGCGGGAATTGAAAAAATGCAACTTTCACACGTCATTTTGCTGCAGCATGTTTTAAACTTGCCACTGATTTTCGAACTGTTTGCCTTTGGTAATCCATTCTTTCTGATGGTAAATATCTTTGCATTGTTCTTTTAGTGAGGAATTATATTTACTTCAAGGTTTTTTAACACACATTCATTATTTATTTGTCCATTTCCGAGTGTCATTTCATAACATTGCAACTATTTCTCTCTTATTTGGGGAGGGAAGATCAGATTTGGATTCTGTTTCCTATTTCTCATTGCCGATTACCTGCTGCTTCTGTTTATCCACTCAGAATTATTTGTGGGTTGAGGGAACATTGCAGAGGGAAATTCTAACTTGGGTGCTATCTTTCCTAAATCAAAAAGTGTTCCTATTCCGCTGTGCTGTGTATATGTTTCACTAGCAGGTTAAACCCAGTGCATTGCTCACATTTTCATTGTAATTATCACCCCATTGGTGATTGCTGCCCCATATTAAAAGTGTATAATTTCTTTTGAATTTTAAAATAAACAAATATTTTATTGTACCAACCAGCCTGGTTCATGGTCCATTGTGACCCGGGGTATTTGAAAAGGGGGTGTGATATGAGTGGTGTATCATCTCAATATTGAATTAATATAAAAAGATAAGCATTTTGGTTGTGCGCTGCATACTAGGCCGAGACCAAGGTGTGTGTCGCCTGATTGAAATCCTTAACAAATTCTTGTTAATAAACACCGACATCAGGAGAGCCCAGCCTTCTACATCTGCCTACATCTTTGTGACCTCCATCTTTATGCCTTTCGCCATTTTCTGAGAGGGCACGAACCCCAATATTCCGGTCCCAGTGCCCTCCCAGGGATCCTTTCTTCCACTTAGGCGCATTTGCTCTCTTGAAGGAACAGTACATCAAAACCAAAACCACCCCCTTCAGAATTCCCTGGCCACGAGTGAACGTTTTGTGGGCAAGTTCATCCCTTTAACGTTTAAAGTCCCCACTTTCAGGAGACCCACTCCCTTATCCCCCTGAACTACTGCCATCTTCTCCTCCTTTTTCACTGATCGACCGGCACTATAGGCGGCCCTTAAACGCAACTCCCAATCCTGCAAATTGATAAACCTCCCCCCCTGCTTTGTCCCCCCCACCCCCATCTTACCCCTCTTAGGCACCCGAATCCCCCTGGTTGACATCACCCGAGAGAAACCGGACCACCAGTAGGAACCGGCTCCCTCTGGTCCCATGCACATCACACCTGTTCTACTTTGAGACCCCCCCTCTATCAATCTCTTTCCAGTCCCTTTGACCCTTTGCATGATCTAGCCTCAGTAATTAGAGCCCAGAGACAACCCCCCTGGTTGCATCAGCCCAATTCCGACCCACCCCCCGCCTCCCCCGTTCCAGGTCATGGTCTCCCGCCAGCCAGCCAGCCCCCAGCAACACTCCCCATTATTGCACTGACTGCGGGGCGCCTGACCTGCATGCTCTACAACCCTTTTTTACACTCTGTTGAGAGCCAGACTGGTTCCCTTCGCACCTCCACATTAATTCCGTCCTAGGTCAATTGTTTGTATTTGGAGATGTATTCAATGTTCTGTACTTCCTAGATCTCGGGATCCTTCTCCTCCTTCTCAGACCTTTAATAAGCCATTGTCTGTCGCCTTGTCCCCCTGGTTCTTCGACGCATCGGCTTCCCCTAGCAATTCTGCAGTGACTGAATGCCCGCCTCTGTGGTCATTCTGTATTTTTGACCCTCCAGCTCAAAGCCGATGGAGAACAGGAACCCCCATCTACACCGCACCCCTTTCTCGTTTAACCATTTGGTCAGGGGAGAGCACATTTTCCTTTTGAATAACGTCATGGAGGATAGGTCTCTGGGCCCCTCAGCCTCTCTCTTTCCAGAATTTTGGCTTTATCAGTGTAGTTATGAAACTTCACCAGGACAGACCTCGTACCGCCTGGAATGCCCCCCCCCCTGCTCAGTGGATTCTCTCAATCTTCACTTTGTCGATGGGGTCGCCCTCAAAGACCAGCTTTGTAACCTTGTGTAGCGACCTCTTCAGATCGAGCTCCGTCTCCCCCTCTCAGTCCGGAATACCAAAAAGCCTGAGGTTATTTCGCCTCTCTCGATTTTCTAGGTCATCCATGCCTCCTCCTCACGTTTCTCAATTTTGGCAAACCACATATCCATGTGCGTGTCAAGGGTATCGAGGGAAGACCGGTTCCCTACTTCCTCAAGTCTCTACTCCATTTTGTTGATTCACTGGGTGATCCGGTCTACCCTGCTCCCGATGTCGGCTCGCATATTCCTCATTTCCTCCATGACTGCGGCAACATCCTTCTTGGTTGACACAGATTCTTCTGGTGCAGTGGTAATGTTGGATTGCAACATATCTTGAACACCCTGATCACTTGATATACACTTGTAGGCTGCCAACTTCTGCCTTGCCTCCATGCGCCTCTTCCTGCTGCCCACCTGGCGGGTCCTTTGGGGTTATCCTCCCTTTGCGGTCTGCGGGTGTCAATGGTCAGTGTTCTCCTCTTGACTCATGCCTCAGTCTATGGTAGTTCTGAAGATTGGTCCCCTCCTCCCCGGTCCAAAGTCTGGGAGGCAGGCACACGAAATCGGGGGCCTGCACCTTCCTGGTGGAAGACTTCCACCTAACACTTAGTGGACTATCCAATGCTTTTCCACCTCACACCAGATGTGGGTACTGCCCGGGGTCTGCTTTGTTTAGAGGGCAGACCGTCCCCCTCCTACTCCGAGGAAGTTGTGTCGGCTCCCCTGGGGTATCCCGTGAGCCTTCGGGCTATTCTCCTCCTTTGCTATAGCCCCTTTCGTCACCTCCTTGGCGTATATCCCGACCCTGCACCCATTTCTCTCAAGGAGGGCTCAGCGGGAGCTGCAGCAAAGTGATCCCATGTCTGAGGGCACCCTCCTCCTGGCTCTCCTCAATTGTCTGGGGCCTCTTCATTGGGGAAGACAGCTGCTCACCTGCTCCTTGTTTGCTTGCGTGGGATCAGGTTATGCCCTCAGCTTGACAGTCCAACGTTCTGAGTCATGGTTCTTTCACTCACAATGCATCCTGGGCGTCAATCTGCAGTGGCTCCTACGTGATCCTGATCTATTCGAGCGTGTTGCAGATGCCTTACATTGACATTGCTCCTCTTGATGGGGTATATCTCACTGTGCCTCCGTTGCGTTTTCCTATGCGGGTATGCCCCGGGCAACGTATCCCTTCCCGGGTGGGACTACAACACAGTCCACTGGCCTCCAGCTCCTTTCCCGCTTCGGGCTACTGTCCGGCACCCTCCACTACACCGGCCCCAGTCAGCCTCTCCAAACACCTCCCAGGCTCTCCGGTCCGCGGCAGGGAGGGAACTGCAGTGCGTGGAGTGAGGGAAGGCCCACACTCCGGTATCTGGACAAAATGCGCCACAGGTGTTCCCACCTCTGCAGTTCTCTTCTCCTTTCACTGGGGGGGGGGTGTTTTTAGGGGGGGCTTAGTTCCCCTAACGGACCGGTGTAGCAGGAGCAAAACTCTCAGGCTGTCATCGCCTGCGTGCCCCCGGTGGCCTGCTAATGTAGTTTTTTAAGTCCTGTTTACAGGCATTTTGTTTTAGGGGATTCCTTTGTTCAGAGCAACCATGGGGTAGCTGGAAATGGTTGTTCTGCCAAAGTGAGCTCATTGGGGCAGCATCCAAGTTTAAACCAGGTTCTGCCCCAAGCTTGTCCAGATTACATGCTGTGGGCGTGGTACTGGCTGACTGCCAAATTCAGCAGCCTATCAGATAATCCGGCCTCTCGACTCTTTGTCCCCATCGTAATTGGTGGGCTGACTTAGGCCAGCTATTGTGAGCGGTGGCATTGAAGGGGAAGATATATGTCGCAGCTCAGTTCTGTTACTGGAATTTTCAGTAGAGCGATTCAAAGATAAAATCAAGGAAATAGCAGAGCCCCACATACGACAACACCAAAACAAGTTTCTAGATACATCTGAACAGTCAATTGTGTTATCCTTGAAAAACCTAATTCGTTCTTTAACAAAGAACGTACACTCTACTACCAAGTGTTTCAAAGTCTCGCGGGTATTACTTGCCCCACAAAACCTACATTCCCTTGTCCAATACATTTAACCTCTTCTGCATATTCATGGTGTTCCAGCTTTTAACTTTATCAAAAACAGGTAGTTGGTTTAACATAAAATTCATGTGTATTATAGGACAGGGAAACTTTTGGATATATAGAGGAAGACATTCCCTACTATGTATAACCCTAGAATACTCCACAAAACCTGTATACGAGTCAATGCAGTCAACCGTCTCAGCCCAATCTGTCATGCTCACCTGGTCTCCACGGTGGCGTGCTTGTGTGCGAAGGATGATGTCTGCACTGGTGTTGTTCTGCTTAATTAGGAATTGCTTGCATCTTCCCTTCTGTCTTGCCTCAAGAGATGTTCATCTGCAAGTTGAAACAAGATATTAGCCAACTGTGTGGAGCTGGTCTTGGTTTTCACCTCCTTCCGTGTTATCCTTCTCTGTCCCTGGCTCACCTTGTCTATTATATGTGTAAGCTCTCTGTCCTGCACACTCTCTGGCAGGTGCGCGGTTACTCTGTAGTTCCAGGATCAAGTTACTTCACTGATCCAAAGGAGGTTGCTGAAGTGGATGGACCGGAGTAAGCAGGTAAGTCTCTATTCCAATAACTCCTTGAAATAGCTGCCTTAAGTCCTTGCAAGCAAGATATCTAATGTTTGTTTTTTTGTCTTTCAGGTGCGGCACAAAGCGGTTTTCGGATGATGGATGACTCCCCTGACAATGATGTGCAGGATTCTTGCTGGTAAGTAGAGCACTGTGCGAGATGTGCTAATAGCTGGCTTTATTTTAGCCTTCTTGTTGTGTGCGACTAACCTGCTTTGTCTTTTCTGTTCGGCAGGTGCAGCGCTTTTCCAGGAAGAAGATGGAAGGTCCGACTTGATGGTGTAGAGATGCGGCGCGATGCAGAATGATGGAGAACTGCTCGCTGGAATTCCTGGAGGAGGCCGAGTCAAGTGCGTCGCTACCCTTGAGGGTACCTTCTGTTCTGATCTTTTACAGATGCGGCGGCCCTTGGATAAGCGTGAAGGTGAGGTCCGGATGTTCTGCAGGTAAGGCCTTCAATGCGTGAATAAATCTTGTTCTTCTATTTTCACAGGTGCCGATGGATAGAAGACTCTGGACGGGCGTGGCAGAAAGGAAGTAAGAACTGACACGGTGAGCGTTACGCTGCAGGAGTGCAGATTAACGCGAAGCGTGTTCAGTTTGCAAGGTGCGGTTTAAATAGCCTTGCAAGTAGTTCCAGGAAAATAGTCCCCTTCATCGTATCCTGTCTCTCAGAAAAAGCAGTCCCAAGCCACACCCTGTACTGAATGGCTCAGCATCTCAGAGCCAAATAAATGGACCATGTATTTAACACTTACCATGAGCCTGGCGCCAGCAGCGCCAGGACTGAGCCCAGGAGAGCCTAGCTGGGGCCTGGGAAGTCCCAAAGGAAGCCAGGGTCTGGGTTGGGCTCACAGGTTTCAGGGTTTTGGGGCATGCACCATGACACAATCGGACCTGAACAAAGTCTTTTTAACATGCCCGGGTCTGAGAATCAAGTCCTCTTCAGATGCACAAATATAGACCAACACGGAGCACATCCGTTCGTTGAACTCTCTCAATGATCATACAGATCCTGCTAGCATGACAACCTTAAGATTTTCATAAAGGGAATTTTTGGGCGGAGCCATTATTCTTCTAAATAGAGACAACTGTCTCCAAACATACCTAGCCTTTAATGACACCAGACAACTCGTGTCTAATGATGGCATTTGAAATAGCCATAGAGAGACCAAGTACATTTTTCCACAGTACTCTACTCCTTGAATAGTATTCAAAAGGTCACCCATGTTTTGAGAGCAAAGGTCAAGTCCATAGAGGATAATAACATCAAATTTGGCCAAATAATATCATCTCAGGGAAATTAAAGAAAATGTACATACTTTCTGCTTTAAGAATTTCATGTGAGCAGTAAGTTTCTTAGCTTTGTCATTCAGAATAGATTTCCAATTTTCAATACTGACCCTGTTAGCCAAATAATATCCCAGGTAAGCTACGGTCTTGACCTGCTCCACAGTGTCAGTCCCCATAGTCCAAGCATATTAGATATCCTTATTTCTTTTTGATAGTACCAGGACTTTAGATTTTGAGGCATTAGGGAACAAATTGTTTTCCACTGCATATTCGTAGAAAAGCTGCATCTTAACTCTAAGACCTCGCAGAGTTCTATCAAACAATATAAAATTGTCCGCAAAGGCCATCCACTCCAGCCTTACACTCCCCAACCTCGCCGGTGCAATGGAGGGGCCCTGACACAGCCCCTCAGCATCGCACGTATAGAGGTTGAAGAGTGTAGGGGCCAGAGTGCATCCTTGTTTAACCCCTGTAAAGGTGGGTATCTCAGAAGAGAGAACACCATCTTCAGAAAATCATACGCAGATGGATGTTTTGGATTGCAATAAGGCAATCAACTGGACCATCTTACAGGGAATGCCCATAGAAAGCATTTTGTACCAAAGCCTAGATCTAATCACCCCATCGAAGACACTAGTCATGTCCAATGATGCCACATACACGTCCCCAACATGCAAATGATGGACATCATGTCTAAAATGGGAAAGAATAGCAGCATTTAGAGAAGTACCAAGCTCAACACGAAAACCCACCTGAAACCTGCTCACAGGGTTATGTTCCCTGATAACAAGATTGAGGTCCCTTACCAACAGAATAGAAAAAAACTTGCTTGTAGGATCCGTCAGAGCTATAGGACGGTAATTGGACAAATTCAATTTACCCCTTTTAAAAATAGGTACAATAATAGATTTAGACCAGGAAAAAGGCACTGTGTGAGACAGAAAAATATGGTCGAACTTAGGTTTTAACAGTTTGACCCAAATGCCAGGATCCTCTTTAAGAACAAAGGGGGGGAATACCATCGGGGCCAGGGGCCCTAGATGGCTTCAGTTGAGCAATCGCCCAAGCTATATTGTCCTTGTTCCAATTACAGATACCCTTCATAGGTAAACCCAAATCAAAATTATGCAATGCTCCAAAAGCCTCAGGTAAGGCATATTTCTTGGGGTTAAAGGATACCCAAGAAGCAGAATCTATGGGGCAATCCATATTCCCTTTAACATTCCCCAAAAGCCTGTTAACCGTCAACCAGAAATGGCCATCTTTACCCTTACACAAAAGCTCCAACATATTTTGATGGCAAAGAGAATAAGCATCCATCTTAAGGGATTTGACGTAATTAGTTTGCCATAATTAATGGATTTTAAACAACCTTTGCTCAAAGCAGCAAGTTCTTTTCTTTTACGGGCCTAATAATTCTGTCATCTTTTACAACACATTTCTTATGGGGACTCACAGAGCCAATAAAGTCCCAAATTTTGCGAATACAGGCCAAGATAAAATTATATGAAGAGGTACCACCACCAACCTCAATATCACGCCCATAGAGAGCATCACCAGACCTTTTAAGCAACACAGAAAGGAGCTGATTAAATTTGAACACAATTTTCTTATTCCACTTAACTCTAGTGCCCCTATTATTACATTCCAGACCTGCCAGATCCGGCCTAATACAAGGGATAGACATAGGAGTAGTCAAAGTAAAAGAAATGGGGAGATGGTCACCCAAATCAAAATTAAGATGACTAAGATAGCCACACTGTTTCCTAATACCATCTGAGACAAAAAAGTAATCAATACGAGAGGTCGATGCTCCTCTATGCCAAGTATATTTAATGGCAATAGAAGGAGGCAAATGATCCAGTAAGGACAAGTCCCACTCCTTAAGAAAAAGATCCCACCCAATGCCTGGTCTAAGGTTCACATGCTGAGCCAAAGGAAGAGACCCCAGTGAGTTCCACCGGGCACCTTCTGCACAGAAGGAATTAAAATCCCCTCCTGAGATGACTTGAAAACCACAGCCCCTCTGAATCCAATCATACAGAATCTCTCCTATCCCCTCCTCTATGGTTTCAAAATTGACTCGGATAGGGTTCCAGTAGAGATTAGGTATCAATATCGGAGAGAAACCAGCACCCAAATTTAACTCAATAGCCAAGAGCCATTCCAGGGAGCAGCGAACTTCCCGTGAAAACCGCAGATTACGATCTATAGCAATGGTTAGACCTCCTCTCGGACGCCCTTCAACCCCCCCTAACCACAGGACAGGAAACAGTATTCTACCCCTCTAAAGAAGGATTAGCCATCAACATAGTATCCTGAAGTAAATATATTCTAGGAATACTAGTACAGGTTGAATTATGGAATCATTTATACAAATTAGCGCAACCACAGGTATTCCAAGATATAACATCAACGGTTATCCGATCATGCATGTGCCGTACCTAGCCTTAGACTTTCTATAGATCTAAGGGCAGGTTGTATCCATGACCAATCCTGGCCATTACCCAAGAGGTTAGAAATAAGAGATATAACATTTCCAAAGTCACCCATAGGTACAGGGGTAGTCCCCACATGTTTCAGGAATAGATAACACAGGTTGTACAAAAGAAAGAAATATTTTTGCTTCAGCAGAGAAATGCAGTTCCACCAGGTCAAAACCCATAGACTTTACCAAACCATGGGAGCAACCATACCTGAATGGAAGTAGCCAACCATTCTGCCATTAGCTACTCTAGGGGAAGAGATATGGCATCTATGTCATCAGTAGTTATTGATCTGAGAAGCGGAATTGTCTTAAAAAAAGCTAATAGCCCAACCCTATTAAGGTTGTTCCCCTTTGTACCATTATCATTAGGTGTCCAACCTATGATTTTACTGCTTGGTCGTGGAGCTTCACCCATATCCACCTGACTGACCACTGCGCTTGCCTGTGAGCACAAACTTGGCCCAGAGGACACCGATACTGTTCCATCCAAAACTTGAGCAGCAGCCACTCCACCAACATGCTGTGTCAGAACTGGGCAAGCAGCGCCACCCACCAAAGATCTGCAGCGCCCCATCCCTACATTGGGCATCAGCTGACTTCTCGGAGGTTGTTCCACTTGTAAATCTTCCTGAATTGTCCCAGAAATACCTGTAGCCGCCACCCGGTTGGCAAAATTAGTAGGCACAATAGGCTGTAAATGACAGTTGCTGTGCGAGCATGCATTGTACTAATCACTTTACCAAATGCTGTCATTTTAGTCTGTTTAGTTTGCACCCATTCCAACACATTTTCACCCTGGACCCCCTTTTTAGGTCCCCTAGAGGAACATAGAGTCTCCATCACCTTTAGTAGTATCATGGACCTGGCCAGGGCAATTCACCAAAGCTTCAGGCTCGGAGCCCTCCTCAGCCTGTTCAACAAATCCTCTGTCAGCTAGCTCATGATGGTTTAACTTATGAATAGCCTTGATGTTGGAGTTACCCACCGTGATCTTCAGAGGCCATATTTCTAGATTTGTTTTTATATTTGTTGCTTTCTTCCTAGGCCTTTTGCCCCTGATAGGATTAGTAGGCACTAACTATATGTCCAATTCATTTTCATTAATAGAAAGATCAGAGTCAACCACAAGAATTGTCTCCTGTTCTGCAGCACTGTCCTGCAGATTGCCCACTGCCAGAGCCGAGGGACTGTCTATGCATTCCTCAGCCCGATTATCCATTGACAAAGGATGAGCAGTTCTTTCAGAGTGATCACAGACCCCACCATTGGAGAAACAATCCACAGGGTCTCCCTGGGGTCTGACAGAGTGCCTCCAAAATAAGAGACATTTTCTCATCCAACCTCACCAATCTAGAATTGTAATCATCATGAGGATTAACTCCCATAACAACAGATCTATTCATAGAATTCACATAATGGAGTAGAATCTCATAACCAGCCATACCTAAAGTAAGATCATTAAATGCCTTCTGCTGAGCAGCCAAATCCCCCAGATTTTCCTGAGTATCGCATAAAACCTTTAGTGCCAAATTTAAGCAAATTAGTTCACATATCCCCAGACGTGCCAGTAAAAACCCCCTTCATAGGCTGAAGTTCAGAGGGTAACCCTATTTTAGAAATACACAGACCAATCGGGTAGTTCATTGTTGTAATCAGACTAGGGAGAACTTTCCCATGAGAAGGCCTGGCAGGCGATGAGTCCAGATCAATATTATCTCGCACTAGATCCCTAGTAGCATTTGCCACCCTATGGAACGAATCCACCAAACAACTCTCCTGAATTAAGTCCTGTTGTGGTGTAACAAAAGGGCAGACTGCAGGGCCATGTTGTTTTAAATGACCCCCATTGGTTACAGCCAAATGACGATGAACATTACTAGGGGGTACACCCTCTGTAGATTTTCCAAAAACAAACACATTAGATCCAGTACAGTTAGATGAGTTTTTAAAAGCACCCCAGCCCGAGAATGAGCCCCCCACCCAGCCCACCAGTCATTCCAAGATTACCAACAAGGGCACCAGACTTCTTAAAGGACCAAATGGGTTGAGGTGTAGAAGCATGGAATCTAACAATTTTTCTCATTGCCAGAAGAAATACCATCTCATCAGTTTCTTGGAGGCACTCTGCATCAGTGAGTTCCAACAGCCCAACAGCTAAGGGAGCATTAACTGAGGTATCCAGAGTACCTTCATGTGGAGGTGATACATTTAAAGGAAGTTCACCCACAGGCACATCTGCCTGTACAGGATTAATTGATGCAGTAGTTAGAGTTACATTTCCACCAGCTGGTACCTTATTAGCAGCATCCGGGCACAATCTGCTGTCATTAGCCACAGATGAAAGTACAGGCAAGGCCTCCTTTGTAATTTCAACATTGAGGAGTGGAGTATGCCCCAAGTTATGCACCTGTTCGGGTTCCATATTGCATGTACTGGCTCCGAAACCACTTCGCAAGGTGACAATGACAAACCGATTAAAGAACTATCTCGGGTTCCTTTAAAATATAGGTACAGGAGAATAAATAAATAAAAAATCGATATTCACCACCGAGTGCTTCAAACAGAAAACACAGCTCAAAGGCAGAAAGCCCACAGGCACTGTGTCCCTTGGCAGAAAAAAGAAAACCAGGAACCAAGTCGAACTTGGGTCAAAGGGAATTGCCACACCACACTTCCCCACAGTCCCCAAGTAGTGGAGGGAATCGAGCGGGATCAAAGGAGGCAAACCTCCAACAGTCTCCCGCACGGCCCAAGGAGATACCGGGAAACATTACCACCAGAATCCTTACCGACCAGTACCTATGAAAAATCTATGTTAGCTTGCGTGCTCCTTAGCTCCGTTAGCCACGTAAAAAAAAGCTACTGCACAGTATGTCGGTTCTTAACCTTTTCATTAGAGTCCTTAGTCCTTACAGTCTAATTGCCTCGCTTACCGCGGATGGAGCAGAACTGGTCCTCAGTGTTAAAATATCTGAGGGTAGAGTCTAGATGTTTGTGTGTCCACTTTACCCCGCTACCTACAAAGCAAAACTGCAGCAAAACAGCACAGGAGTCCACAGACGCACAGCCCTTTACAACGTGGCCGCGCTTCCTAGATGCGTTCAAAGCGAAGATCATTCAAAGGAATCACAGTGTGTCACACTCATAAATAAATTAGGAACTCTACCAAATGTGACTATAATACCGTCCTCCTGTATTTAAAGTGGACAATGGTCTTATTTAGGAAGTTCCGCCTTTTGTTTTTGTTGTTTCTTTGGGGAAGCAAGATCAAAGGACGTTTCGCCCAGTCTCCTGCTGCACCTAAGATGATAAGATACAGAGACAAAACAGATCTTCCTACCGTTCCTTCTTCAATGGCTGGCCGATGGTATTTTGGTGCTCTGCAGCCCCGCATCCCAGCACAACAGCAAAACAGCAGAATTAGCCCTTTCGTCACAGGGCTTCAGCCGCAAGGGTGCCTGGGCGTTACTTTTGTATTCAGCTGATCTGAGCCTGGCACCGTCCATTGCACACTGCAGTAAAGTTAAAGGGGCAGAGTCTCTTTCCCCCTCTTAAAGCCCACGTTCAGTAAATAGGTAAACAAGTTTCCTTGGGTAATGAACAAAGAACAGCAGATATTTGCTTGCAGCAAAACAGCAGAATTAGCCCTTTCGTCACAGGGTTTCTCCTTTGGTCTTTAATTAGGTTGTTTGGTGCCGAATCAACCCCTCTGTGTAGAACTGGGACTCACCTGCATGTTCCTATACATGCACATTGCCTATTGACATTGTCCCATAGCTTTCCATAGAAACTATCTACTCATCTCACACTCTTCTAAAGTGGCTTCGGGATACTTACCTTCCCGTGGACATTTGTCTTGCATCCTGTTTGTGACCATTGTGTTTTAGGTCAAAGACTAAAAATCACAGGCAATTCCTTAAATTCTAAAGTATTTAAATCATGCTATCAAATTCTGCACTCACACATTTAAACTAACTATTTTTGGTGACGCTATTCTTCTAAAGTAATGTCTTGATAATGCTTGCTAACATGTATCTTGTCTGTTGGTGGCACCAGACTCTTTAGAATGGTCACTTGCCCCCTCTGAAGCCTCTGAAGCCTTCATTATCTGTGATATGTGCATTAATGATTTTTAAAAACTATGTTGCCAATGGTCACAGAATATGGTGACTTTTCTGGTGTTGGCACTAGGGATTGTGATGAATCCCACGGTATTGTCACTGCTTCCACAGGGGGGGCCCTTCCCATGAGGCCACATAGGTGAGGCCGTGGTACTCAGTGAGTGGATCTCATTGGAGGGCAAACCCCCTGTGGGACCAATGACTACCATATCAGGAGAACGTGGTATCACCGCCAATCATCTGACCCTAGGTCCCCTTTCTACAACCATAACCATTAACTTCCCTAATAGGGTCATGAGTTATTGTCACCCTACCATTTTCCTACAAAGTATGGCACTATGAAGAGTACAACCGAGCCAAGGGAGATCAAGTGTAGAAGTACTGAGATGAAGAAGAACTCCATTGACTTTCAGGAGAACATGCAGATTAAAAGTACTGAGACGAGGAGGAGGATTACTCTGAAGAACCAAAATGAGCGGTATAGTGGTTGCTGCCTACACATTGGTTCAAGCAGAAGAGTAGAAAAGGAAAGACCTAGGAAGCAGTTGTCTAGTCCTCGCTGGAGGAGCTGCAGAAGCCAGCACAGTTTAGTAAGGAAGCAGACCAGGATGCCAAGAGGGGAGCTGGAAGGTCAAGGGCCAGTCTAGAGTGGAAGGACCAGAAGGCGAACTGTCAGAGAGAGGCTCCCGGTGTTCCTGAAGCATGGGAAGCATGTGAACGGAAGACTGCGCTTCCCATAGGAAGAATCAGACTGCAGTGTTCCCGGGCAGACCAGAGCCCAATGCAAGGCGCCCTAGAGGTGGGGGGAGCACTCCGGCTGGCTGGTGGGACACTAAGAAGGTGCAGTCAGCATCTTCACAGTAACTGTCAGAGTAGTGAACCAGGGGTCTGGGAACCACTACATGAGAGTAACACGAGTCATCTTCTTCCGGACCGTACATGGGAGGAAAGGTCCCCAAGTATCCAAAGACAAAGAAGAGGGGTCTGGGACCCCCCACTTTGCGAGAATACAACAAGTCACCTTCCTTGAGGTGGTACTTTGGCGAAAAGGGCTCCATGTACCCGAACATAAAGAAGGAGTCTGGAACCCACTCCCATGAGAAGAAGGGAAACCACAGAGCAATTTACTAAAGACCATACTTGGCAGGGAAGTGAACCAGGTTGGTCCAAGCAGGAAGTGAGAGAAGCAGAGGTCTGGGACCTACAAGAGACTTTTTAGGGATCATTCTTGGCAGGGAGTTGAACTAAGTTGGCCGAAGCAGAAAGAGAAGGAATCGGGGCAAGGGAGGCATTGCCCCTGGTTGTTGTGTTTACCAGAGACAGAGAATTGCCATGAGAAGGAAGTAGGGCAAGGGAATCATTGTCCCTGGTTGTTGCGAAGCTTGTGTTACAGACAAATATTTAAGAACATTAAGGAACTTACATTTAAGAACCTTGAGTTTGGAACATTTATTGTTAGGAAGCGCCTTGAAAAGGAGAACACAACCCGAAGGAGGACATTCTTCCAGAACAAGTCTTTCCCTACTTTGATTGGATCAAAGTCTAGATTTTCTGTTCTATATAGTTCAGTCAATAGTGCAATGGATAAAAATAGGAATTGGAGTTGTGACATTGGACTGTTTGATTTAGACAAAGACATCCTGACAGTTTTCTTAGTTTTGGTTGAGGCAGGGAAAACCCTCAGATTATAGGGACAGGTACGGATTTTTTCCTGATTTCCTTTTAAATATAAGTTTATGACAACCAACCTGAGTCCACTGTAACCGAGTCCTACTTCTTCACCCTTTCAGGATGGTTCCCGAAAGACTATTTTAATTGTGTTTTAATGTCTGCTTCCCGTTTGTCCCCACCCCTTGCTTCTGTATATTGCATGCCTATCACCAGATAGTAGTAAAGAGTATGTTGTGTCTTTTAGGACAATGTACAGGCACTCAGTATTTGAACTACTGTATTTTTTTATTAATATATGGTTCCCTTCCCCTAACCCCTGTCACTAGATCTTGTCTGCCTATCATTAGATAGGGGACTTACATTTTAGTAAAAGTGTTTTAATTGACATTTACTGTTTATAGACTACCATAGGTAACTACATACTGGGTGTTTTGTTGCTAGCTCACTTGGTCACCTAAAAGAGTTCTATAAATGTGTAACATTACATTTATATTAGTCCGTATATCAGTGTGGTATATTATTTAGCGATTAGCGTGTGGACTAATTGAGTCTTTGGGTCATCCTACATCCTCTTGCAGGAGCTGAGCCAACTGCTCTGCTACGTTTCCCATGTAAGAGTGCTTTGGCTTCCCTTTTGGACTGAGCATGTTGCTCTGCCTTAAGGTTAGCGGTTGTATAGCACGCACCAGAGGCCTGTGCAAAAAATGCCTTAACAAGTGGTAAATCAATTTATCATTAACATCAAGAACAGTTATATATGAAGGGGCATACACTAACAAATTAAGTCAGGTTATTTAGTGAACACACAAGAACACACGAGAAATTAAACGCTGACTGGACATCAGCAAAATGTTGACATGCCTTGCAAGCTCTTTACAACCCCAATGGGCCTGTAGGCCTAGTAAATTAGTTAGCATACTCGACCTATGAGAAATGCATGTGACCCATGGTGACAGTTGACAGAAACCTAACCAACGCTTTCTGTAAAATTATGCATGTTCTCATAAGCCCATTTGATGTTTGGTGTATTGCTTCATCTCAGAGGCCAGCCATGCACAGTTAAACATTTATTTAATATTTCCTGCAAAAATGGTATAAGTTACTTACCTGTAACTATTGTTCTCCAGCAATGGTCTGGCATGGATTCACATGCTCATGAATATTCTCCGTTGTCAGGTTGGGAATCCTCTGTAAAAGAAAAACAGTTTCTCTTTAGCATAAAAACTGTATTTCTCCTCTAATCAATCACTTTGCTCTCGCTGGGTCATACTGCTCCCATCCAATGACAGTCCTCTCCCTAAATTCCACCCCTGGTGGCCACCTTCATATTTTGTAAGCACGTAACGTGGCAGTATAAACCAAGAAGAGCCACAGAGGGGAAGGAGGGAGGGTTTGCATGTGAATCCTTGCCAGATCCATGCTGGAGAACAATAGTTATAGGTAAGTAACTTAAACCTTCCACAGCATGGTGTCTGGGCATGGATTCATATGCTCATGAACAACGATTACATAGCAGTACATATACACAACCACAGGAGGTGGCAAGACCATCTGGGACAATTTCAGGCCGCAGGCAAATGCCTTGAACTGATAGTGCCGCCCCAGTACCACGAACCGCAGGAACTTGCAGTTCTTCTGATAGATGAGGAAGTAGGCGTCCCCCAGGTCCAGAAACACATGAAGTTGCCATCCTCCAGTTGGCCGAGCATGTACTGCAACATAACCATCCTGAGCTTCTGAGACTTCAGTTACTTGTTGAGGCGTTGCAAGTCCAGGATCTGTCTCCACCCTCCCGTCTTCTTTCAAACCAGAAAGTATCTGGAGTACACCCCAGAGCCCTGTAGGTGCTGGGGAACGGTTTCTATCGCCCCCTTTCTTAACAGGACTTGGATCTCCTGTAGCAGCTATGCCACTTGAGGTTATTGTCGAGCTATAGGGGGAATACGAGGACACCTGCATTGAAACTCCAAAGTGTGCCCCTGTCCGAGGGCATCAAGCACTCAGTTGTCAGCGGTGATGGTCTTCCACCCGCTGAAGAACCTCCCCAGCTGGCCTCCCACCAGGGGGAACTGAGTCCATGGCAGGTTTAGGTACTGGGGCCCTGCCATGCGGCCGGTGCTGTCCTCCGCTGCCGTATGCCTGCTAGCGGCCTCTGTACACTTCCTGCGACGTAGAGCGGGAAGGCTGCCGAAAAGGGGTGGTGCAGCCCTTGGAGGACCTGCCAGATGCTCCCCTTGAGGAACAAAAGGACAACGACTGACATTGCTGCAGGGTGCCCAGCGAATGGGCCCTCTCCGTGTTAGTCTTGATGATCTAGAGGGACTCGTCGACCATCTTGCCAAACAGGTTTTCTACATCAAATGTCATGTCTAACACCTCCGACTGAATGTCCGGCCTGAAATTGGTGGCCTTCAGGTACCCCTGCCGCCGAAGACACTCCGTTGCCCATCTGACGGAATCCAGAATCCAGTGATGTCCCCCTCCTGAAACAGTTCAAGAGTTTCTGCCTTCTTGTCGTCAGGTAGGAAATCAAGAATAGGGCCCAGCTTATACCAGAGCTCCCGGTCGTAACGTGACAAAATGGCTAATGCATTAGCAGCCTAATGGTCCAGGCAGCCATAAAGATAATCCTCTTCCCCATAGCGTCCAGCTTCTTCCCCTCTTGGTCCGTGGGTACCATGGATGAGGACGACTGATTGGCAGAGCATTTGCTGGCCGGGGTTGAGACCATAGTCAGGTGAAGGCTGGAACTGCAGGCACTTGGAGGCGGAGTCCGTATTTCTTCTCAAGCCTGTCCTGCTTGGGCAGGGCAGTGCTCGGATTCATCAACAGTGCTAGGCCTTCATCCCAGATATCACCCAACAAAAGAATGGAGATGATGGTCCTCCGCCTGGATTCGTGAAGTTGATAAAGGAAACATTCCTTCTTCGTCTCCTCAGGCACCAGCTGAAGTTCAAAGGCCCTGGACATTATCAAATGGAAGGAGTCGCCCTCATCCAGTGAAGAGGCCCTGTGCGGGTCATCCGTGCCTACGGGCTCTCTGTCTGCCGGCACAAATTCGTCAGCTTTATGGGTGTCAGTTGCCGTAGCTGCTGTATCCGTGCCGCTATCCATGTGTGGGGCAGGGTCCCCTGTAGGGGTCAAGACCTGAGGCGCTGGCGTTGGTTAGTGCCTTGGACACGCAGGGTCCTTTGACTTATGTTTGTGCCTAGAAGGACATCCGGAAAGCGGCCTTGGAGGACTTCCAGGAGGAGCAAGGCCTGATGTGGGCGTCAGCCTTTGCTGAATTTCTGATACCAGCGTGTGCAGCGTGGTCAGAATGTCCAACAACTTGTCTCTGGGTTGAGGAGCAGAAGGAATGAGAGGGGATGGATCCGGGCTCGTATGTCTCTTTTGGAGAGGTAGGCAATATGGTTCACTGCGCCACGACCCACCGTCTGAGGACCCCCTGGCCTCCTTAGTGGTCTGAATAGTAGCGCTCGGGCAGGCCGTCACCCTCATCAGAGCGAGTATAAACGTGCCCCAACACACTTGGTTCAGCTCCTTGTTCTGCCTGAGACCTCTGGGAGGAAGAGGCTGTTGTCGCCTTTCCGATAGTCTGCGCTGTAGCCATTGCTGTGACTGTGGGAACCACCTTGGTCTGCCCTCCTTTTGAAGAAGTGGTGGTGATGCAGTTGAGAATGGTGTCTTGGCTGGTTCAGACGTTGATGGAGGTAGAGAAGGGCCCACCTTGTTCACTGGCAAGCAGAGTTTCGAAGGGGTCAAGGGCTTTCCTCTTTGAGTGTGCAACCCTCGCCGGCAGGCACACAGTGGATTGAGTCACAGGCCTTACCCTATTTTAACCAGTCTCCCAGCCTGCTGTAGCAGTCATTCTTGGTCTTCTCCGAAAAACCACAGCAGACCTCAAATCACTCCTCGTCATGGTCCGGATAAAGGCAGTAAAGACATTTGTGGTGTCGATCTTCCACAAAAATGTTCCTTATTCCACATTTCATGCAAAGTTTGTAGAGGCATCTCCTCTCTTCAGTCATGGAAAAAAGGCATGAAAGTAGGCCCAAGCCTGAGCTTTCTCTGATCCGATGAAAGGTCCTCGAAGCATGATCTTCAACGACAGTGCATCCCCGCTGCTAGTAGACTACCTCCGGTCGAACGAGAACTTCAAAAATCAGTCAAAACTCTCAAATTTAACACAAAAAAAAACATATTAAGGAAAAAGCTTGGAGAGTACTAAGAAGACTCCCAACACTGAAGAGTGCAAAAATCTGAAGATGGCCACCAGCTTAGAAAGAGAGGACTGTCATTGGATGGGGCAGTATGACCCAGAGGACAGTGACTAGTTTAGAGGAGAAATACAGTTTTCAAGCGAAAGTTAAACTTTTTTCTTTTACCAAAGATTCCCAACCTGACGACAGGGAATATTCATGAGCATGTGAATCCATGCCAGACCCCATGCTGAAGAAATGTGTTTGCAACTAATGGCAAATACAAGTTTCAAACATCCCCGAATTTCATTGTACTCACCAGAAAGGTTAAGTACCATGCAAATGGTACCCCACCTTCATAAATACTCAAGTAAATGAGTGGTTGAGTAGATTTCACAAAGGCTTGGATCAGCACCGTCTAAAGTCCAGTAACTGGATTGAAACATGTAAACAAATGGGATATTAAGGGGTAACTTTGGAAATCCAATTTTAGAAATGGTAGCAGACAACATTAAAATACGTAAAGCAATTTGGAAGATTGAAATTCATTAGGATTCAAACCAAGTTGTTTTAATTTTACGCAAGGAACACGCAAACCTAGTAATTGATGTATATGTTACCTGAAACTAGTTCCTAGACATTGTGGGAAAAATATTTTTGGTGTTTGGCCTCACACACTTAAATCACCAATCAAGAATAAAGCAAGGGACTAGAGAAATTCAATAGGACATTTTTGGTCAATATAAACCATTAACACTTGATGCAACCTATAGTTATGTCACCCATAGGGATTGACATAACTATATATACCAAATACTATCACAAACCGATCATATCTGATTTTTGCAATTGTAGCAGGTGCTCTCCAAGGCAGTAGCCATCACCACCCATGAGGAACTTCTGTATCAGATCCTTACTCATACAGCGAGAGTGTGTGCCCATTGGACTACTAATTTTATGAAGAGTTTGGCCTCCACCCAAGTTACAGCAGGCTTTACCAGACTACAATTTACCAATTAATGTTACTAACTGCACAAGGCTATTTGATGCCTTTCTTCCTGTGCCTGATGGAACCCTACTCCTATGGCTAGCCCTACAGATTAGCAGCATAACAGCCACTTTTACACACTAAAAATTGTAAAAATGGCGCAGAGTGAAGTGGGGACGAAGTGGTCTGTCGTGGTCCACTATCCAAGTCTTTTTGCTGTTTCCATTGTAAGGAGGAGCTGCAGCAACAGATTCTACAAAATAGCTTTTGCCGCGCGGAACGAAGTGGGGACGAAGTGGTCTGTCGTGGTCTGGCGGGAGCCGTGGACGACAATCATTCAACAGACATACGCGGTAAGCAAACATGCCGTAAAAAGTACATTGTAATCTAGAAGTTGAGCATAACATCCCACGCCGTATTCCATCACCCTCATATGGAGGAAGACATGCGCCTACGAAGTTCGAAGCAAGGGGATGGGAGTGCATATAATGAGGACACGAGACCCGCCACAAAGCATACCCCATGCCACCGCATCCTACTCACGCAAAGAGCACAGGCGCAGAGAGCAGTGGAGGGCGCCCCCCCCCGCAAAAAATTGCAATTCGGCTTCCCTTCCCAACACTTCAACAAACTCACCGGCAGCAGAGGTAGCGAACACAGGAGAGGTGGGGCAGCTGTTGCCAGGGAACTTGTCGAACATAGTGCTCACCGTAGCGAGGCTCGGTGCAGATGTATTAGCTAAGCCGCGGTCCCCCGGAGGGGAGACCGGACAAAGCAATAGCCGCGCCCCTGAGCCCGCTAAGGTGCAAGACGCTCTCGAACACGACGCAGGCACTAACGTAGCACCATGTGCTAACAATGATGCTCCCCTGCAGTCGGACAGGTCAATAGTCCACACGCGGCAGGAGACGGTTCAGATCCCGAGTCAAGAACACAGCCGAACAACCGCGCAACAGACCTTGATGTCCAGTACTGAGCTCAAGGAGGCTAAATGGAATGATCAAACTAGATCTGCCTCCTCACCAACACAAGGAACGACAGCACAAGTTCATGCTTCCAGTGAAGCAGACAAATCCCAAGATATGGCAGAGCGGTCACCGTTACCGCCAGAACAACAAATAGGCATTTGTCCAGAAAATACCTCAACAACTGCTCAAAACTGTAAGAAGAGAGCAAGAGCCAAATGCACAAAAACCATCAAGAACGACCTGCCACATGCCAAAAAGCAACAAATAAGGAAGCAAACTGAACAGACAATAAACAAAGCAAACAGATACAAAAAAAAGACTCAACCATCCACGAGTGGCAACACGACCAAAAACCTAAATTACACAAAGCTACGGAAAAACCACACACTGTGAATGTTGACTGACTTTTTTGAAATTCAGCCGCAAACAAAATCTAACCTTTTCACTGAAGTCTCCGATGCAGAAATGCTTGCCACAGAGATGGAGCAGATGCCTCCAGCAAAACAAAGAAAACTTGACCGTGCAAAGAAAATAGAGTCAGAAAAGGCAGAAGAATCCGACTCTCAGTCTGTAGAAGCCCCCAAACAACCAACTTCAACTAAATCAGATGCATCAAAAGATAAGGCTGCATCATGCAACCCTCAAACGCAACTCCTGGGTATAGACCAGGAACAGCCCAACATGGGAGAACAAAACAAAGCTGAGAACCAGATGGCAAAGAGGCCGGAACTGTGCGAAAACCCCACAGTGCGAATCACTGAAACATCAACAAGGGTCAGCCCTAACAAAATTCCTTTGACAAGGGAACACATCTTAACCAACCAACAGTCAGCTCAAAGCGACTGTGTGCCAAAGAAACTAAATATATCTCATCACCCTGTTGACGCCAACATCGAAGAATCCAATGATGAAATTAACGTAGATCTACAACGTTCTGTAACCCCTATCATTACTACAGAGGCATCGTCCCACACCGTGAAACAAAATGAGCTAAACGGTGCACACTCGAAGGAGCATGAGGAAGTAGCTGTTGAACATCCACCTCAAGTCCAACACCGGTTTCCAGAGTCACCAATGCTAGATGCCTTCACAGGACAAGATCACTCATCCGTGCATCTCAATCCTCGCGTAACAAAAACTACGACACCTAACGATAGTTTGATAACGGCAGCAAAGGAAGCCGTATCCAATTCGCAAAGGTCATATGCACCTCGATTATCGGCAAGAAATGTCATGTCACCACTGCAAACGGGAAGAGCCAGACATCTGACACAAACACCAATCAAAAGGCACTCTGCCCCTGGACACATGTACAATGAAAATATGGCCCACCAATCACCAACTGTAACACAATACTCAGCGTCAAAGAAAACAGACCTGCTTGGCATAATGTCAGTCATAACCATTGCCTTGAACCCTTTCTGCAAACTGTATGAAACGATGAACGAGTCTGTCAAAGATCAACTGGTCGTCTTAGCCATGATTCTGACTAAGGTCTTGCACCTGGAGGGCTATATAACAGCAAAAGAAAATGCTGCCAGCATCAAAGATAGGATGGATCAGCAAGTCACAAACATAACAAATAAAGCCACATCCTCTCAACGTCCAAAGCCAAAGAACACACTGCAAATGAAGTTGGAACACAAACCAATATAGTTATTGACCTCACAGCAGAAAAGAGTACAATTGGCACCGCGACAGCTCCGACAAAAGCTCAAGATCAAACCGACAAATGTGACCACAAAGTGAGGTCACCCTTGAAGCCACAAAACCAGGCAGCCAAAGTGCTGCTAGTCCTAAATAAGGCACCCGTAAACACCCACATGGAGGAAGATATAAGTGAACCAACATATGCAATCTTTGAACATACCAACTGCGAAGACAAATTGGGTGTGGGATCTGCCTCAGCAACCTTCAACAATAACTCCATCTCTCAAAAAAAAAAACAATCCACCCCCAAAAAGTAACTAACAGCGATACCTCACATAGAGGGCAAACAACGGGAAGAACATCTTCGCGAGCAGAAATAAGCCAAAAGGCTCTCATTGGCAACGCAGCGTGTTCCAGAGGGAACGAGGCAAATGAAAGATACAACGTTAGAAGGAATTCAGCGGCAAGAAACTTTTCAGAAGGTTCAGACACAGTAGACGCACTACTGAATCTTAGCGTCTACCCCGACGATGATCCAAACTCAACTGTAACACCAGAACGAATCAGCAAAGCAAAGGAAAATGGGCACTCAACAAATCAAGAAGTAACCACATTCATGGGAGGAAATAATAAAGATCAAAAAGAAGGCGATTTTGAAACCCTGGAAGAAAAACGCAACCGCTTGGAATATCACTTCAAAACCACCGAGGCGGACAAGCATCACAGAAAAGCGAACAACACGACGAAGACGCCTGACAAAGAAACTAACCACAAGAAACCAAAGAGTAACAATACTAACATTGATCTGGACAGGAAATCCAGGAGGGAGAGAAGTGTGTCTGACTGGCAACCAAGTGACAACCCTGCAAAACAAAAGAAACCACAAACATCACGCCAAGGCTCACGTATCACCATTCATGGTGACCAAAATGAGAAACACGATAGAAATACAACGAAAAATCATCATGATAGAGATGAATATACACGAATAGACGAAAAAGCAAAAAACAGATCAAGCCGGAGAAATAACGAGGACTACAGGGTCAGAGGACTTACACCAAAAGACCCGCACCACAAACCGAACAGACAAACTAGCTACAGGTTACTCATACGGATGACGCAAAGAAGGTGCAACACTGACGACATCGTCCTAAATAGGTGATCTGTCATGGCCACATTCAGCCTAATTGAGAAACTGCGAGACATATACTCGGCAGATATAAAAATTGTGGAGCCATGGCATAATCAATCTGGTGCAGCTACTCTACTCCATCTGAATTCCCACACGGTATACACAAAGATACTAAAGCATAAGCATGATATCCACAGTTATGGATTTCACATTGAAGACCAATCGGCTCAACAGGCTCACAAAAGTCCAGATGTCTCAGTATGCAGACGGCAAAGTGGTCCCAGAGCCAGACATGATAACTCTACACACAGGGTCCCCCTGTATAAAAAGGCAGAAGTGAATCATCAGAAAAACCCCAACTTCAAAAAAGTGGCCAACTCAGACTCACATCATCATAAGGCCCATCACGACACACATAAGAGAGAGCAGCAAATACCTGTACACAAGCAAATATCTTCCAAACCAAGGGTGAGAAGCCGAGACACAAAAGAGCAAAGATCAGACAACAGTCGAAAGCCAAACAAAAAAATGAATTTACAAACAAAAGAGGAATCTAAGAGTGCACAAAATAAGAAAGACATACCTTCAAGTAACAAAACAGGGTTATGGGCTTGGCTGCCAAAGGTACTTACCACACATCGTATGAAATAGCCATCCCTGAAGGGTGGCCCTGCGACAAGTGACACGTCAAAAGAAGGGCCAACCCAACTCACCCTCTGCTCCTGGAATACACGCGGCCACTCCCATCTGACGACTCCAGGTGGGCCCAACCTAGAGGAATTTGATATCATATGTCTCCAGGAAACTTGGCTCCAACAAACACCTACGATGGAAGGATATCAGACCATCCTAGCACCAGCTGCCAGAGGAAGCAAAGGGCGTCCAACTTCAGGTTTGCTGACAGCCTGCCGTAACGGATCCGGAGTTCAAGTAGAGAAAACGCTTATGGCAAACCAATCGCTGCTAGCAGTACTAGTCTCTTTACAAGACACGTCTAACTCAAATCCAGGACTAAGACATGTCATCATAGTCAATCTATATTGGAACCCAGCAACAATCACCGCAAAAAGATTCATCGATCTGTGTGAAAATCTGCTCATTGCAGTCACGACCTAACATCCCGCCACCGCCGTCTTAATGTGTGGAGACCTAAATGCCATTTGCAAAGAGTCAAAGAAAGCATCGGCAGCCTATCAGGCATCCGCACAACGAGGCAAAGAATGGCTAAAGTTCAGCAAATCGCAAGGGCTTTATAACCTAGATGACGCATTTCCAGCATCAGACAGAATACAGACGTGGGAGCGCCCACTCGCAGCCACAACCATTGATTATATCTTTGTTTCACAGCCATTACTCCTTATTACCAAATCTTTCATGGTGCGTCGTACATCAACGAGCGACCACAACCTGCTCGAAACTGCTTGGAATTTAAAAAGTAATAAGAATCTGAAATTCACCAGCCAAATTGTGCCCAATGCGCAAGGCACAAGGCTAAGAATAAATGCTTCAGATATCACCAACGTGACAAACAAGTACAATGAAAACAGATACTCAGCAGGCACTGATGGTATCGACTATCAACCATTATTGATCCCGTACATCCGCCAAAAAAGGGGAAATGGGTTTGCATCTAATCAAAACACTAAACACGTCTACAACAAAGAACTTGTCGAGAAAAGGCGCGATTACAGAAGAGCGCTAAGAGCAGCTCGTAAGTCCGCTAGCACAGACGTGTTAAATGACATCAAAGATATAAAGAAAAGGTATAAGGACTGGGTAAGATTTCAAAGGCACAAATTACATCAGGCAGATGCCGAACACATAACCAAAGCTCTCGTCACCAACAACAGCAGATATTTCTGGACGCTAATACGTGACGCAGACAAAACGCTAGACAACCATATTTTAAACGACATTTGTCAAGCTACTTGGGAAAAGCACTTTACCAAAGTATTTCGATCAGCTGCAAGTCCTCCGTCACAAGAGCAACAAGAAAATGGTGTAACGTGGATTCATTTAGAAAAAGAAGATGATATTCTTGACACCATTAAAAAGCTAAAAAACTCCAGAGCTCCAGGTTCGGACGGCATCTCAAACGCAGAACTAAAAAGCCATCCCAAAGAATGGGCAAGCTTAATGAGAGCTATCTTCCACCGGTGTACTGAAACACAATCTATCCCACAATCATGGGCCAAAGCCATAATCATTCCAATCTACAAGAAAGGAAATCTAACAAATCCTGAGAACTTTCGACCGATTGCTTTCCTTGATGTAATGGGCAAGGTATACGCCTCATTACTCATGACTAAATTTCAAAAATGGGCAGCCGGAGCCAAATGCAAAGATCCCTTTCAGGCCGGTTTCAAGAAAAATGCAGGTACGACCAGCAACATCTTAGCATGCAGCACGTTAAAAGCTAAGACTCTACAAAACAAACGGCATCTGTTTGTTGTATACATCAACCTCACTCAAGCTTTTGATCGGGTGGAGAGACAGGTATTATGGGACAAACTAAAAGCCTGGCAGTGTCCTAAAGCCATACTCGCCCCTATTCAAGCACTACACCACCACACCTCACAGAGTACTTCTGAATCGTGAAGGCGTGCTATCAGACGAAATTCACAGTGAACGAGGTGTAAAACAAGGGTGCCCGCTGGCATCTGCACTCTTCCTCACTTATATCGGCGACATCAAATGCATACAAGACTCAACCAGGGCCTTTCCACCAAAATTGGGTCCATGACAGACCGGTCATCTCTTGTATGCAGATGACCTGACAATTTTTGATCAGACAGAAATAGGGCTCCAGCGGAAACTCAGTTCTCTTCGAGTGTATGCTACAAAAAATCCCCTCGAAATCAACAAGAGCAAAACGAAGGTTATGATTCTCCAAAACTGCAAGAAAAAACAAAAAAACAACTTCAAATGGCACCTGGGAGAAACCAGCATTGAGACCGTTGCCCAATTCAAATACCTAGGAGTGATTATGGACAGCTCAGGAAAAGAAACCGTCATGCAGGCAGAACTTTACTCAAAGATCAAAAATCTAGCTGCCAAAGCCATCAATGGCAAATTCGGAAAATGTTCCTTGGTTCCAACGATCAATTTCTACAAAATTAAGGTGGTGCCGACAGTCACATATGGCGTTGAAGCAATGCCCACGATACCAACACAACTATGGCCCAAGTAAGAGGCACTGTTTTGGCGCACAGTGCTGCACCTACCAAATTCAACACCAGGGCCAGCCATCAGACGAGAACTAAGTCTGTTATCACTAGAATGCTCAGTGCTCTGCAATTCCATTATGTTGTACCGAAAATGTCGAATGGCCCATGGCAATGAAGTTTTTAGGTTGTTAAAATGGGAAATGGACAGCAGAAACTGTAACATGCTAAATACCTGGCAAGACCAAAATCAAGTGGTTCTAAATAATATGTCAAATGAGGAAGAAATCATAATTAACCCATGCAAAACTTTAAGGAAAATAAAAGACAATGATTGGGCCTCCACGATAGACAATGCCGCAAAACTAAAACTCACTCTCCATCTACCTAGCAACACATCAAAAAGAAATGAGTTTCAAAATTATGTAAATCAATGCCCAAGCAGACAGGCACGAAACTTAATTTTACGAGCACGGCTGAATTTATTCAAAACAAATGAGATTCTGCATATTCGAGGACAGACATCAACTAATGGCTGCCGCTTTTGTAAACACGATCCTTATCCATCAAAAGAAACTTTAAGGCACCTGATCATGATTTGTCCAGCCACAACTGCCATCAGGCAACAATATCTATCACGAATGGCAGGCTTTGACATCTTGGCCGAAGAAGACACATGGTGGTGCCGATTGATAGGAGGTGAGAAAACTACATGGCAAATTGCATTGGCCAAAATGATCAAACACATTGAGACCAATCTACTAAATGACAAAGGCGGTCACCAAGCAGATAAATAGTCTCTAATCCAATGCATTCAGCTGAACTGAAATACAACGTCAAAGCCTGTTACGGCCTCAACAAAACTGTGCAAAAGTATCAAAGTCCTGTTTTGCGATGATCGTCTGATGAAATGCTGAAAGAAATAATGTATTGTAAAATCTTATTTTGATTAAACAATAAAGAAAAAAAAAAAAAAAAAAAAAATGTAAAATATTCCATAATGGAATTTGGAGTGAATATAAATCCCAACAAAAAGCAGGTAGGAGCCTGTCTCCACCTTCCTGCCACAGAGCTCAAATATGTTTTGATCAGTAGTACTAGCACAATAGTGGCAAAAGAAGTAGCTTCAATAGTATTGTAGCCTGTTCTTTCTAGAGAGGGGCACCCGCTACCTTTTTTGTATTTTTTCAAGGAACTTGGGGTTGGGCCCCCTAAGTTACCTGGGGGAAACCCAGACGTGGACCCCTTGCTCACTGTGCTCAGAGAGGCACGCTTCACCTCACTGATGAGGCCCAACAAGGCTGAAACGGGTGTCTGGTGTTGCTGTTGGTACTCCTGTTCAAAGGAGGTTTGCCTGGCATTTCAGTGCTGGACTGCCCTTGTGAGCGGGACAGACTGATATGCAAATGGGTATTCCGCCTTTGTGAAAAGTATAGTGAGCAAAAGGCGATGGCTGCATATTCTCAAAGTGGGAAAAAAACACTGAACAGGTTACAATGCCATGTTATTTCTAGAGAGGGACGCCTGTTACCTTTTTTGTATTTTGTTAACAGTAGTGTAGCCTGATCAAAAGAAAAACCTTGTAAATTGAAGGATAGTTTTACGGACCTTAAAATTCCCCCATTGTGCATATTAAATACTTTTGTACCATAAAAACCTTCTTACTCCCAACTTTAAACAATAAGGAGCTAAATGCTCCCACTTCAAAATCATAACTGGTGCCCTACCTATGACACTTGGCATAATACTATCCTGGGGTGGCATCAGATGAAGACTCATCATGGAAACACCAGACAAAACCTGCAGAAGAAATGTCCAGGGTCCTTCTCCAAAAGGTCAAAGATTAAACCTTCACCCTCTGAATATGTTTTAAGGAACAAGTTACTTACCTGTAACTCCTGTTCTCCAGCATGCGTCTTTCCTGGATGCTCATGAATATAAAAAAAAAGGTGGGTGAGGCGCGCACTCCCGGTCCTGGTCAGTTAAACTTGTTGCAAAAAATAGGTAGCTGGGTCACATCCCAAAATGGACAAATATTCACAGGGTTAGATCCCTTCTGCTGAAAATCAGGTACTCAGTATTAACAGGGTTAGATCCCTTGCTGCAAATCAGGTAGTCAGTATCAACAGGGTTAGATCCCTTGCTGCAAATCAGGTAGTCAGTAATAACAGGGTTAGATCCCTCAGCTGCAGTTCTGTGGTCTGTGGTTGTTCTCCTCCTAGCACTTTCTTATCTCAAATAATCATCAGGGAGGCTGTTAAGCAGGTGTGTCTAATTAGACTCAAAGGATTCTGGTAGCTGTAGTGAAAAAAGTTTTTTTCTGTTCAGGTTGCCAGCAACCGACACCCCTCCAAAGCCCAAGTCCTTCCCAAATTTGGGGGAGGGGAGAGAACCATCTTTATGATTCTCCAAAGTGGGGCACAGTCACCCTGTGGCGCTGCCTCTGGAGCCCGGGACTCCCATAGCATTCAGTACAAAAAAGAAGGTGGGTGAGGCGCGCACTCCCGGTCCTGGTCAGTTAAACCTGTTGCAAAAAATAGGTAGCTGGGTCACATCCCAAAATGGACAAATATTCACAGGGTTAGATCCCTTCTGCTGAAAATCAGGTACTCAGTATTAACAGGGTTAGATCCCTTGCTGCAAATCAGGTAGTCAGTATTAACAGGGTTAGATCCCTTGCTGCAAATCAGGTAGTCAGTATTAACAGGGTTAGATCCCTCAGCTGCAGGCTAGTAATCCTCTGTAATATTAAAGCAGTTCTGCTTTAAAGTTAAAACTGCTCACTGCTTCTATTGCCTATTGCCATCACTTTGGGTCATACTGCCCCAACAAATGACAGTTGTCCTCCTAAGCTCCAACCCTGTTGGCCATCTTCAGATTTGGTCACACACGTAAAGTGGCAGTAAGAACCAAGACGTTCCAGAGAGGGGAAGGTGGGAGGGTTTGCATGTGAATCCATGCAAGACCCTTGCTGGAGAGCAGGAGTTACAGGTAAGTAACTAGTTCCTTTTCCATCATGTGGTCTTACATGCTCATGAACACGATTACACAGCAGTACATAAAGACAACCACTGGAGGTGGCAGGGCTCAACAGAAGCAATACACTTACCCCTGGACCAGTCTAACCTCATGCAAACAGGTTGCGAAGCACTGCTTGGCCAACCCGGGACTCTTCTCTGGAATCCCTGTCGACACAGTAGAATCTCATGAAACTGTTGGAAGGCCTCCACGTAGCAGCCCTGCAGATGCCGAGCAGGAGAACACCAGAGTGAAACGCTGTGGTCACTGAAATGGCTCTGGGTGAACGAGCTCTCGGCCGGCCTGGCAGCAGTTTGTTGGCCAGACGATGGCAATGCGTGATAAAGCGGGAGAGCCACCTGGAGATGGAAGCCTTAGGCAGGGACTTCCCAAACTGACCAAATCTGAGAAGTCTTTCGAAAATCTTTTGTGCATGCAACATAGAACTTCAAGTCATGCAGAACATATGCAAAGATCTTTCAGCAGGTAAAGAGGGGTTTGCAAAGAAAACTGGTAGACCCAAAGACTTGTTAAAATGAAAGCCCAACAGGACCTTTGGTATGAAGGAAGGATGAGTTCGCAGAACCACCTTAGCTGAATGGAATGACAAATATGCAGGCTTACAGGAGAGGGCTTGAATTTCCCCAACCCTCTTGGTCGAGATGATTGCCACCAGGAAGGCAGTCTTCGACAACAAACCTCAAGGAGGCCCAATGCATCGGTTCAAGGGGAGGCCCCATACGTTTCGACAGTACCACATTTAGCTCCCACGCAGGGGCAGAGCCTTCAACGGAGGGAATATTCTGAAGAGGCCCTTGGGAAACTCCTTAACAAGCCTGTGCGACCACAGGGAGAGCTTGCCGGGAGCCTGGATGTACGGGATATGGGAGCCAAATGTACCTTGATAGATGCATGGGCAAGGCCAGACTTGACAAGCGAGAGCAGGTAAGGAAGAAGCTGTGGCGCCGTTACATGCAACAGAGAAATCTTCAGTGACTGGCACCACACTGTAAAGAGCTTCCACTTGTGTTTGTAGCAGGATAGCACAGAGGGGGCCTTGGCCACGGCCATGGCTAAAATATTCTTGAATTCCAAAGGCAGCGAGTACTGTCCAAATTCTAGGGCTGCAGGAGCCAGGCTGTGAGGCACAGAGATGCTGGGTCAAGGTGCAGGATTGACCCTCCTCCTCCGGAGAGCAGGTCTGAAAGGGGAGGCAGTTGGATGGCTGGGACCACTGACAGATGGAGGAGGTCCGAGTACCAGATCTGCATGGGCCACACCAGGGCAATGAGGATCATCTTGCAGTGGCAACGTCCGAGTGTGTGGTTCACTTGTAACAGAGTAATCAGAGCGCATGCATACAGGAAGAGGCCCTTCCAAGGGAATGAGAAGGTGCCGCCCATACTCCATGGCTGAGGATACCTGCTGGCAAACATCGGACAGGTGGCATTGGTAGCAGTTACAAAGAGGTCAATTTGAGGGTAACCCAACATTTTGAAAAGACAAGACACTTGTGCTTTCTGGGGCTCCCATTCGTGGCAGGAGCACAGCTGAAAGAATCCGCAGTGGTGTTCTGAATGCCTGCTAGGTGAAATCAGATGATAAATATCTGTTGAGCAATTGCCCAGTAGACCTGCACCATTTTCCCCTGGAGCTGAGGCTGAAAAGACTTGACAGCTATGAGATACTATAAGGTGTCTCATCCACTAGTCACTGGGGATCTCTATCCCTCAGGTAGTCAGGGCACGGCCATCACCTTTGGATCCAGACCCTGGGGGTGGACCAGTGTGGGAGGATCACCTGGGTGAGGGGTCTTAGCGGAGTGGGGGTGAGGCAGCCGATGGGGAGACGCGGTATTCCCCACTTTTTTGTTAATCTACCCCATTCTAATTTTTAGAATACTCTGAGGACTTAACTCACCCTCCTCCCCTTTTTACACAAACACTGGGCCGAGGAAGAGGGAGACAGGGTAACAAGACTAACTCTCATACGTAGAACTGGACAAGTCCTGAATCGGGTCAGGTGAAGTCAGGCACTTGACTTCAAGTGCATACACCCGATACCAATTTGCTCTCCTCACACAGATAAAAGGCAACATCTAAAGACACACTCTGAGCAAGGCGGAACACGAGTACGGGCAGAACATCTGGGACAAAGGCAAATCTACTAGACCAGAGCGACGGACCAAGGTACAAGAGCTGCGGGCAGAAAACCCCAAGAGATCCCTATCGGAGGTTGTTGCTTCAGACAGGCCGCAAAAGACACGTGAAGAAAGCCAGATCCCACGAGTGAAGACTGCATCGTGTTTCAAGGATGCCAGCGACACTCCCGCGTAAACGGCAAAGTTGGGGAGGTGAGGCCAAGCCTGTGGTACTAAACTTAACTTGTGAATTAGAAATCGCAAAACCCAGAAAAAGACACACACAGCTGGTGAATTGGCAAGCAACCTGAGAGACCGGTGTGTGTTAAAGTTTGAAATAGAAACATTATATCGCAAGTGAAGGCTGCATGCGTGTGGATGGGACGCGAAGAAAGGCAGACCTGTGAGTCAAATTTGATGTAAAGGACAGCTGTGAAATCAGCGATTCTAAGTAATGGAGTGGTCCGGTGAAAGGATGTAGCCTACTCAAAAGTCTCTGTGAAAGGTACTTTGTTTAAAGCGAGAAAGCAAATGAACAGCAAAAGTTAAATAAAGAAGATTAATTCCTAGAGAAGGGAAGATTTAAAGTTAAACCATGAACTTTGAGCCAAAGTGGTCCTGCGGTGGTCTGTAAAGAAAGCCACACATATTCGAAAGTCTTCGACATCCGGAAGTGGTCCGGGTCCGACTGAGGGAGATACAGAGTATAATGAACTCGGGGATGGGAGCCCTCTTGCAAGATTGTATTCAACTTTATCGTGAGAGGTCTGAGCCCAACCAAGGGGGACCTACGAGAACTGTGTGGGGAAAAGGCCTGAGCCCGACCGAAGCAGATCTCTGTGAAAGTTTTGGTTAAAACATTATTTTGGAAGTCCGAGAACGACTTTAACATGGAAAGCCAGGCGGGCCACGATCCACGGTTATGAACTGTGTATTGTGTTGGAAACAGAGCTAGAGTGTGTCATCCTGCCGACAGGGATCGCCTTACTCCGTGAGGCCGAACGTGGGGAGGAAAGCTGGTTCAACCACATTATCATTTGAACACTGATCTTTCCTTTTGCATACATTTCTCCTTTTTATACTTTTTTGTACAAGAGATAGGGCAGGCATTAGGTTTTTGTTAGCATAGGCCATTTTTATTTAACAGACTCCACTAGGATTGTGTTATTTATTATTTGATGGTCGAGACTACGCCCATCTTGTTTATAGGGCAAAATAGGAGTTTCTCCAGTCCCAACAATTTCAATAAAGGTTTTACAAATTGTACCCATTGTGTCAGTGTCATACTTGTGATATCATGCCTTCCCTACATATCCCAGAAAACGGCCTGTAGTTCCAGGATGTTGATGTGCAATTCCTTTTCTTCCGGGAGCCAGAGGCCTCTGGCGTATGAACATCCTTTGTGGGCTCCCAAACCTTCTAGAAAGGCATCGGCCATAACTGTCGCCTGATACGCAGGGATCTGAATGGGAACCTCATGTGAGATGCTGGCGAATTGACGACCATTGAAGGGCCCAACGGAATGCCCGACTGAGGGCGATCTTGTTGTTCATGTGCCGATGACTTGCTGCCATCCAGAAACTCTTGAAGGAGTCTCATCTGTAGTCTGCAAAGGGGAAACCAATGGATGCAGGAGGACATCATCCCTGGCAGGGACTTGATGGGCCGAACTGTTGCAATTGAAGCTGCGGATAGCCATGGGACCTTTACCAGGATGGCATTCACTCTCCCTTCCGAAGGAGCCGCTAGACATAAGAGTGTGTCGAGGCGGAATCCCAGGTATAGCATGTTCTGAGATTGCGCTATGCAGGATTTCTGATAATTTATCCAGAACCCCAGAGAAGATAGGGTCTCGATTGTCTCTGTGGTGTGCTGGATTGCCAGTGTGTGAGAGCGGGACTGGATCAGCCAATCGTCTAGGTAAAGATAGATGTAGATTCAATTATGACGCAGATGCACTGCCACCGGAGCCAAACACTTGGTGAACACCTTTGGGACCGACTTCAGGCCGAAACAGCAGGGCTTTGAACTGGTATTATCATCCCTGAACGACAAAGCACAGGAACTTCCGGCGTTTGCAATGAACAGGGATGTGGAAATATGCATCCTCCAAGTCGAGGGTTGCCAGCCAATCTCCTTCTTGCAATGTGTTGAGCACATGCTATGTGACCATTCAGAACTTTTGGGACTTGAGTAATGTGTTGAGGCATCGCTAGTCTGAAATGGGCCTCCACCCTCCTGACTTCTTTTACACCATAAAGTATCTGGAGTACACTTCCGAGCCCCGTTATGGCTGAGGGACTGACTCTATTGCCCCTTTGTTTAGCATGGCTTGAACCTCCTTCAGTAGCTGCGCTACATGCTGTTCTCGTTTGGGAACGGGAGGAGTGCAAGAGCATTTGTCATGGAATTCTAGACAGTGGACCCGTTGAAGGACACAGAACACCTATTTGTTGGTGGAGATGATGTGCTACTGGTCGACAATGTGTGATAACTGGTCTCTCACTGGGGTGCGGTAGTGAGGATGTGGGCCCTGGGCTGGTTCAGACTTGCTGTGCCATCTGCAGTCTGGATGCTGGAGAGTGACAAAGCTTGTTGCCACTTCTGTAGGCCTGGGAACGTCCCCTATATGCCCCCTGGCTGGTTGAACGGGTGGGCTGGCGATAAGGTGAGGTGGACCCTTTGGAGGACCTCAAGACTTTCCCTTTAGAGGAGCAAAAGGATGGCCTCCTCTGTTGGAGAGTGCCCAATGAAAATGCCTTCTTGGTTTTTGTCTTATGGAGAGTCGCCGATTGCCTTCCCGAAAAGGTTGTCCCCATCAAATGGCATGTCTACCACCTTAGTCTGCACATCTGTGCAGAAGTTGGTGGCCTTGAGCCAACCTTGGCAACAGAGGGCCACTTCATTGCCCATCTGCCTAAATCTTGAATCTGCAATGTCCAGTGCAACAGTAATCGCATGGTCGGAAACTACCTCTCCCTCGTGGAACAACGCTATGGCCTCTGCCTTCTTGCCCTCCAGGAAGAAGTTGACGATGGATTCCCAACTTATACCAAAACTTGTCATACCTCGAGAAAATGGCTAGGGCGTTGGCAGGCTTGATAGTAGACTCAGCTGCCGTGATGATGCACTTCCCAGTCACATCCAGCTTCTTACCCTCTTGATCAGGAAGAACCACAGAAGTGGAAGATGGGTTAGAGGACCTCTTCCTAGTCACAGCAGAGACCACCTAGTCTGGTGATGGTTGAGATCTGAGACGCCTCTTCTCCAAACAATCCCTTTTTGCTGGGGTCGTGCCAGGGGTCTTCATGACCAACAGGTCATCTTCCAAAACATCACCCAGAAGGGAACTTAAACAATAGCCCTCTTGGAGGACTCCCACCGATCAAAATGGAATCTTTTCTTTTTCTTCTCCTCAGGCATGAAATTGAACAGCTTCGCCTCCTGTGATATCATTGAATGAAACAAACCGATTTCATCTGGCGTAGAGTCCCTGGAGGGCACCTCAACGTTAGGAGGCTCCCCATCTGCAGAGACCGTCGTTAAACTCATCAGACCCTGTGTATCCTGGGCTCTATCAGTATCAGTGTCTGTTAGGGCTGCCTCTTCCACCACAGGAGGAGATGCAACCGGCAATGGTCGAGCGGTATTTGGGGTTAGATGAGACAGGGAAACGAGGAGCAGGCATTCCAATGAGAAGGATCTCTGTGTTACTGGAATTAAGGCAGAGACCATTGGCAGAGCACCATACCTGAACAGCAGTCAGGTATGGGAGAGGAGGGGAAAGGAGGTACTGGATGGCAGCCTGAACGAGAGCTGTGGGTCATCTGCATAACACTGGAAAGGAGGGGAGAAGGTAGAGATCAAGTGGGCCAAAGGGGCCAGGTACATGCTGAAGAGCCATGGCGATAGGATAGAGCCCTGAGGGACGCCACAGGTAGCGAGTCAGTTGGAGGACAGAAAAGGACCCATTTGGTCTTGGGAGGGCCTCTTTAAAAGGAAGGAAGTCAGCCACACTAGTGCCCCGTCTGTGATGCCTATGGTATCATGGAGACAGTTTATGATAATGGAGTGGTTGACTGTGTCAAAGGCAGAAGATCGATCGAGGAGGATCCGAACAGAGGGCGTGTTTGAGTCTAGGTTAGAGGGCAGGTCTTCCCAGGTGTCCAGGAGAGCAGTTTCCATGCCTCTGGATGCCCTGAAACCGGACTAGTGGTCATGAAGGCAGCCATCCATTTCAGTGTGGAGGGTCAGTTGGGGATGACCAGCTTCTCCATGAGTTTGCCAAAAAAAGGGGTCATAGAAATAGGGAGATAGTTAGCTGGGCAAGAAAGGTCATCTGATGGCCTTTTAGGAAAGGGTGCGCAAGAGTGCTTAAGGGGTTGGGGGAAGGAGCCAGTGGTAAAGGAATTGTTGCAGAGGTCAGCAAAGGCTGGGGAGCGAAAGTCAAAGTTATCCTTGATGGTTCTGGAGGAGCAGGGGAGAACCTGTTTCGAGGAGACTTCCATTGAGCTGACAACTCTAGAGATCTTGTATGGTACAATTGGAAATCCTCCATCAGGCTTCCAATGTGTACATCGTCAGCTAGTCTGAGGTTCGAATTAGGCTTGACCTCACTGAGCTGCTACGCAGAATGGAAACTCCTCTCACTATACCGTAATATAATCACAGCCAGTGAGGCCACCCTCTTTTTCGACATAAATCAACATCTAAAAAAAGCAAAATCAAAACAGCTATCGAGCCTAGAAAAGAAGATCGGACAGATTCTGCATAAGCTTGATTTAACAACAGAAACCCTGCTACAAAACCCTTTGAAAGTAAAAAAAAACCTAAAAATGGCTGACTGGATCGACACAATCACAAGAGTCAGAAACTTAAAATCACTGAACCATTTCCTGATAGTAGACAGGAAACTGGGAACCATGCCACGCTATCTGGAAAAATTCCTAGATCGTGAAACAAGAAACAGTTTTCTCAGACTACGTCTGAATTTAGCCCACACAGGAGAAATACTGGCTCAAAGAAACCAGGGAGAGAAGGCGATAAAATTCTGTGAAATCTGCAAAACTCCAAACCTCCAAACCTTGAAACACTTGCTACTGGAATGCAAAGGCACATGGGCCATAAGAGTGTCTTTTCTGAGGAGATTCGTCAGCAGAGAAGAGAGCTTAATCCAAAATGCATTCTGGAACAGACTGATCTCCGGCCAGGAAATTATGCTTACTGCCGCGATAGTAAAAGTATCAGAGGAACTCACCATTTTAACAAAGCATCAAAAGATGACACAGTCTAATGAGCTTCCTGGTGGTCACTCATTGGCCTTTCAGGATTTTTAGCTACTCCCTGGCTTCCGAGAACCGTTAGTAATTTTATCTAAGGAAATGCACTATGCTTTTGTAAAGGTTTTCTTGTAAAACCAAAAACAAATAAATAAATAAATAATAAAAATAAGTATGGTACAATGGGAGAGAAGGAGGAGAGTATGGGGGGGGTGGGCATGGGAGGCAAGAGAATGGGAGGCCAGTGCAGTGCACAGGGCCTGGTAGGGAGGACGGGAATGCAGTAGGATTGGCAAGTTACTTGCAGATTTTAAAAAGTTCACCCATCATGAACAATACCTCGCATTGGCACATCAAGTTGGCACATCATGAACCATGCCTCGTGTTGGCAATGAGAGGGCCAGAAGCAGGGAGTGCAGCCAGTCCAACATTTGAAAGGCACGACATGGGAGACCTGGTGTCAAGAAGCACACAACTATAACTGGAGCAGACTGGTTCAACACCAATGGCATAGCATCAAATAATGGAGTGAAATCAGGGTGTACAGATGACTGGATTAGGCTACATTATTTGGGGAGCTATAAATTGTGATGTCATTGAATCAGGAACACCACAGTTTATTTTGCAAACTTGTAAGGCAAGGACCAGTGTACATGTGGTCCTTGGCAGGTTTTAGCACTATTTATTTTTAACAAATTCTTTATTGATTTTACAGCAAGAAATACAACAGCAGTCTATATACAACAGGCAAATAAATCAAAACACATCTAAGGTGCAAAGGCAACAGGCCTATCAATATGAAAAATAAAAAATAAATAACTAGAAGAAGGAAAAAAGGGGGGGCTTAACATACAAAACATTAAAATCATTGCAAATGGCTGTGTACTTATCAAGCTGCTGTTTACAATGGAAGTACACCCTACTGGAGAGGAGCGAGAGGCCAGTGTGAAGCCAGTCAACAACAGTAGGTCTTACATTGCTCTTCCAATGCAACACAATATTCTTCTTAGCCATCGCAAGAGCTCTAGATTTAGAAGTTAGTGAAAAGACACAATCTGCCCCAATGAATCTAAAAGAAATATTTTCATGTGGCTAATTTTTTCATTCAAATTGAATAAACATCTGTTCTATGGGTGTAATAGCCCTAGATGTGGTGAATATATCTGTTGGAGATTGTCATAGAATATAGATTTGAATCCTAGGCTACCACAATGTACTTCTCCCGTACACCAAATGTCTACATAGGAAAGTGACACCTCCAGAAAAATCAATAGAATCATGGGGCGCTGACTCTGCTTGCTTAGTTTTCTATGGTCTGCACTTGGTTCTGCGTGTGTGGTGGAAAAAGCGTATGATGACATATATCCTTTATTGACACCCTTGTTCGCTGTGAAAATTCGGCCTTTACTCACAACATCTGACAACCTATAGGCTGTAAAATAATGCATTATATATAAATCTAAAGGAGGTAAATGCTGCATAATCCAAATTTGTATATTGGCAGTGTTCATCTATTTTGTATCCAGACCTGGATATACAAGTACAAAAAGGGAAACATTATCGAACAGAGACAAAAACACTGCTGAGTAGACACGTTACCTTGCTCGAAACCAACTTGACGTTGCCGGATGCAAGAGCTACAGCCGTGTCTGCCATAACCTCAGCTTTTATGGATCCCAAACCACCGGTAGCACTAGTTTTAATGAAACTGTCCAGCACAACATCCAACAGATCAGTGATCTAGTGAAGAAAATAGAGAACAGAACTTTATCCAGTTCAAGGTGTGAAATGCAAATCAACCTGCAGATGTTGCAATACAATTTAATAGCCATACATCTTATTCAAAAATTGACCAAAAGGTTTTAGACGCTGTGGAGGATCAGAAGGTGGACACAGTATTGACATTCTGATTGGATGTTTATTAAATGATTCACTGAAAAAACCTTAGTAAAGATTCAGATTTAACAAAATCCTTGAAATTCAGCGGATGTGAGAAGTCACAACCTGCTTAGCTCGGCGTGTTTCCTGTTGATGTGCCCCATAATGCCATTGTGTAAGTCATTGTGAATCCCTTCTCTTATAATATGTATGTGCTCATGGGCTTTGCAAAGGGAACGCGCTGAGTTAAGCTGGTCATGATTTCCCACATCTGCTGAATTTCAAGGGTTTTGTTGCGTTAAATCAGCAGAAAATAACTGCACCTTAACCAAGGTTTTTTCTGTGAATTTAAAAGGTTTTGTTATACCATAGTTTTGTCACAGGGCACTAGCCATGGCCTATGGCCATGCCCACTGTACATGTTCTCCCAATGTGTTTCTTTTGGACCTACTAGGTGGCCAAAGCCAATGTCATTTGGGCACACTAGCGAGGGCCTTCAGCCCTGTAACAGTGAACACAAACTTCAGCAGTGCCCAATGTATCTTTTAAAACGCTACCTTTCTTTCCCGCTCCCTAGCATGGCCTTCGCATATGACCAGTGGCCCCTGCCTTCAGCCGTGGCCGCTTTATATGTTTCCCCAATAGCTTTCTTCCAGTCCCAATAGCCAAGGCCTTTGGCCGTGGTCCCTTGACATGTTGCCCCAATAGGTTTCGTTGAGGTCCACTAGCCGTGGCTTTCGGCTGTGCCCACTTCCCATATTGCACCATTCGGGTTCCTTAAAGTAACTCAATAGCAATAGTCTTAATCTATAGCCATTACTCCCTATGTCATTGTAGCTGTAACATTCCACTTTTTTTTGTATTACTAATTTTTAAAAGTAGAAGCCTGATAATAGTAATGTACTACAAATAATTGTAATTATACGTAAAATACACTGGTTATTCGTGTGACGCACTTTCATTCCAGTTTCCGCTTTCTTCTATAACCCCTGTTATGTGAAAACATGGGAGCTCTGAGCTTGATCCCCCAGGCTATTGTCCCCCCCCCCCATCACCTAACATCACACAGTGTCCTCTTTCCACCCCGCCACCTCTAGCCTAATACCATTTCATCCTTTTTCCTCCAGCAAGAGAAATTTCTTCCATTTTCGTTTTCAGCTAACTTAAGTTAATCCCGTAATAACCCTGGTTATCTCTCGGATCGAGCAAACAAAACAAAAATGGCTTTTGTCTTTCTGAAAAACACCCCTGCTGCAAAGCACCACAGTGAAAGTATCATTGGAAGCTTATAGCCTTCAAGCCACGCATACAGCTTTGGATGGGGCTGAATTGTGGGGAGGGAGGGGCAATTTCAGCACTATTACTGCAATGGAAAACACGTTTGTCAAGAATATTCTCGGCCCATCAACTAACGCCCCCAATCGGCCTGTCTTCCTTGAGACTAATTTACAGCAAATCGATACAATGTACAAGTCCAACCAGTGCTGTACTGGATTAGGCCCTGGTTGCTGCCTACCTTGGTATAGTATAGCAAGGTGCAGGTAGATGTGCTTTTGCAGGAGGGGGCCAGTCACTACCCTGATTCAAACATATTAAGTAAATGCTGATGAGTCTCGGGCACAGTGAATGCTGGCATGCTACTTATTCCATCAATCACAGCATGGAGCCTGTCATTAAAAGTGCACTACTTGGCAAAACGGAAAGGGGGATTATGGAACAAGTGGGTGGTACCGATAGCTTAAGATGATACTGGGAAGTTCAAAAGTCTTGAGCTATGAGGAATACCTAGATGCAGTGGGTCCCAAGTTTATGAGAATGTTATATGCTAAAATGCATATGGACATATTACCAGAAGCAGCCTTAACCCACAGGTGGAATAATGATGTGTCGGACAAATGCATCTTCTGTGTGGATAAGAATGAAAATGGTGTCAATGTTCTGCTTCTCTGCCCATGCTATCTAGATTTAAGAAAGAATCATCTAAAACCCCTGTTCCTGGCAAGATCAATTAGATCTATTCAACAAGTTTTCACGCTATGTTGTGCATCAAATTATTAGTTAGCGGTGCACACAGTGGAAAACTATCTTGCCAGGGCTTGGAGGAGAAGAGTGTGTAAATCCTCGAACTTGGAATAATGTTTATTGCTTTCTTGGCATCTACTATTGCTTGTCTATCACTGTCAGTAGTGGAATCCAAGTGCAATATTTACTACTCCAGCTCATGCTCAGGGACTTTTGATATCAATGACAAGGACTAAAGAGCAATGTAAGTATTCTTTGCCCTTGTATGGTGATAATTAAACCATTGTTTGTATAGGACTAAAGAGTAATTGATTATAACTGCTCTTATTTGCACTCACACTTTATATCCTGGAATGTTCCCTTCTTTCAAGGATGCCATTGGTAGTATAACTTCTAATACAAGGTCTGGGGCTTAGGTGCAATATTTATATTTAGCACTTATACACTGGCAAAGACATTAGGTTTGCAAAATACCAACCGAATCCGTCATGCAAATCAAAAGGTATTGGCAATTCATTTTTTGGGTTTCCTATGAAACTTGATGCTCAACTATAGTACTGTACTGCAACCGCTGCACTATAAGAAAAAGGCCCAACTTTCCCTATTGCTATGAGGGTGTTCCCTGCCTATTTAAATAACTAAGTTGCTAGTCTGTCATCCAGAGGTCAAAACAAAAAGCTCATCTGTCCCAAAAAGCTAATACTAACTGAACATACCACTATTCTAACAAAAATAAGGCAAGGAGATTGTTTGTTTGTTTATTTATTTATTTATTTGGAAATGCGCACCAAACCCTTAGGTAGCTGGGCGCAAACAGGACAAGTAGGCTTAAAGCTTAGTTACAGATCAAGTTAGATACATACAGTTTCAAGTTCGAGACATACATTCAGGGATATACATCTATTTCCACTTCCAGGTTATAAGTGGTGGGGGCTGGGGTTGCACATTACATATTGCAGTCACGTAGTGTAGTAAATAGCAAGTATGTTGGGTAGAGGTGGGGGTAACCGGTATTAGGTAGCAAGTGCAGCCTTAGTACAAAATGGAGCAAGTCAAGAGTCATTAGATCGTAGCCAGTTTTGAATGTTAGGTCTAAATTTAGGGTAGGGTTGTTCCATTCTAAGGTCTATGGGGAGTGCGTCCCAGGCTTGCGCTGCTTTGACCGGGAAACTGGCGTCCCCGGCTGAGGTGTGTTTGAATCTCGGGATCTCCAAGGTATGGGCATTGGCAGATCTCATGGGTCGAATAGTGAGTCTCTTATTAATTCTTTCAGACGGGTATGGTGGTGCTAGGTTGTTCAGGCATTTAGACGTAAGTGAGACTGTTTTAAGGAGGATCCTATCGTTTATTTTTAACCAGTGGACATCTCTTCTGAAATTGGAAATGTGTTCTCTGTTAGGAATATCTAATGTTCAGGGCTGCTCTTAGGGCATTATTGTGAAGTCTTTGGATTTTGTCAGTGATATATATGTTAGCTCCTGAGTACAGGGCATTACATTAATCTAGTCTGGATAATATGAGTGCCTTGGCCAGGGTAATGCAACTAGTTTCAGAGAGAAATGGTTTGTAGTCTCGGATGAGTCTACAGGTGTAAGCTGTTGTGGATGCTAGTGAGTTAACTTGTTTAAGGGTAAGTGTGGAGTCACAGTAGAAGCCTAAAGGTTTCACTACAGGCATCACCTTACTGGGTTTGTTGTCAATTGTAAAGTTGGCATAGCTAGGACTATGTTTTTTGAGGTTCGTCTTAGCCTAGGATCAGTATCTCAGTTTTGTCGTCATTCAGGCAGAGGCCATGGGATGCCATCCATGCCTGAATAAGGAGGTATATCTTATTTACTAAGGCTGTGTCCTCGAGAAAGTGGCCCGAAAGAGGAATGAGGATCTGGGTGTCATCTGCATAATTTGTGAAGGCAACACCCAGTCTGTCCAACTTGTCGAACAGAGGCTTAGTAAAAGTGTTATATATAGTGGGTGAGACACAGGATCCCTGGGGTACGCCGCAGGACGTTAGTATAGGGTCGGCTGAGGGGGAGAAGACTCACGTTGTACGGTTAGCTAGAAAGGACTAGACCCAGGTTATGGCATCACTTGAGAAACGGGCAGTCGACCTAAGGTGGTTGCATAAGACTGCATGGTCCACCAGGTCGAAGGCTGCAGATAGGTCAAGGAGGAGTAGCATTGCTTTCCGATTGTCTTTTAACTCGTCAATTTGGGCTTGAGGTCTATTAAGGCTGTTTCCATGCCGTGAAGAGGGCGGAAGCCAGATTGCTGTGATCCTAGTAGGTGATTGACTTCCAGATAATCCTGGATTTGTAGGTAAGCTACTCTGTCAATGATTTTAAGTAAGAAGGGGACAGTGGTGATGGGTCTGTAGTTGGTCGGGATGGTGGGGTCTAGTGTTTGTTTTTTAAGCAGTGGGAGGACGCAAGATTCTTTAAGGTTATTGGGGACTGTGTTGGTCTTGAAGGAGGCATTAATACGCTTAGAAATAAAAGGGGCTAGGTCTCTAGCTGCATCCTTTATGATTTGGGCCGGGCAACTGTCTCCTTTGCAATTAGAAGGTTTTAGGGAGAGTATAATTTTCTCTGTCTCACAGATGGAGATTTTTTTTAAGCTAAAGGGTAAGGTGGTTCTGTCTGGTGTACGTTGGATGGTTGCTGCTCAGATGGGGGCAGTGAGGCCTCCTTATTGGCTATTTTCAGTTGGAGGGATGCAATTTTGTTTGACAAGGCATTTTGTATGTCGGCCACAAAAGAGATGGGTGGAAGGTTTCGAATGAAACTAAACCACTGGCAATTGCTCTGGGCAACCTTCCACACCACCATTTTGTATGTCGGTACACCAGGCCTCATCTTTAGGGACATTGTCAACTGGAGACATCGTTGATGCCATTTCCCTAAGGATAGTGAATAATTCCTTGGTGTCAGACTTTGCCTTTGAGATTCTATTGTTAAATGTGTTCTTTTTTGTGTCTCAAGGTATTGCCCTTGGATTCAAGCTCCTTACTAGTAGGCCAATTCCAAATACATTCTTGTCACGCTTGTCATCAGTTCTTTTAATTCTGTGCCTAGGTTCCCTACCAGTAAAGGACCACAGAAGGAACAAGGGTGGGAACGGGAGCCTAAAATGCCCATTGTCTGGCAATGATGTGGAAACTATTGCCCATTTCCTTTTAATATGTGAAAACTTGAAGGACCTCCGAGTTAGGTATTTGAAACCTTTGTTTCGGTTACATCATGTCCGAACAGTTTTGGATGCGCTGCAGTTTTGCATGACCTCCTCAGACTTTAACGTGGTTTACTTTGTTTGCAAGTATATCCATAGAGCTTGGATACAAAGTAACCTGGTACTGTAATATAAGCATTTAAAGTGTAAGACCAACTTCTAACATAAACATGAGTGAATGTTCATTAAATGTGTCAGTTAATACATATGAAAGGTAACTCGCCCTGCTAGAGCTATACTGACAAAAATCTATACTGAGCTTTCTGCTATTTTTTTATGCGAGTTGTGTTTTAAATGCCTTAACTGCATTTTATTTTTATTCGCGATTTACTCAACATTTTACTGTCATTTTTAACTTTGCACTATGTGTTCCAAATATATTTATTGCCTGTATTGTGCAGCTTAAAGGCTGACACTGAATACATGTTTTAAAGTAATTCTTTCACAGGTTCTGTGGGTTTTACCTCCTCTTCATGGATTTCTTTCAACAAGTCACTTTTCTCTCTCTTTTATCTTTTCGTTTTCACTGAAGTATCTTCTGTACTTTCGTAACACACATTTCCTTAGCTGTGATAGGTTTTCCAACATATCCTCAATAAATCAAAATGTTTTAAAGGCACATGAAATTTGTTAGGAAGTTTGTTCAGTTCTTGTAACAATTTAAAATAAAGATGAATGTCAAAAGTCCCCATATTGAGCACAGGAGGAAGACAAACCTGATGAGTTAAGAATGGGTGTTGAACACCTCACTTTCACATTATCATAGTATTTACCCAAACAAAAATGTAGCTAACTGGTCACTGTTGAACATAATGCAAACATTACAGGAGATCTTGAACCAATTAATGAAAAAGGAATTAACCAACAATTATTTCTTTACTACGCAGTGTATAACTGTATGAAAAGATCCTATGTTTCATTCAGAACTTTACATTGAATTTCACACATACCACTGGATGGACTGTGTGTGCACAGAGGATAGGGGCAGCACCATACTGAAAACATAACAGCATTGATAAACTGGTTTCAGGAAGGCACCAAATAAAATGCACGTATTGAAAAGTGGATGCCTTAAATATGTTTGATGGCGTAAAAAGGCGTGGAGAGAGGGTGGCGTTATCGAGGAATTCTTGCAAAAGGTAAACTGCGAGATGATTTGAGAATGATATAAAACCAGGTGCTGCAAGCAGTTTTAAAAAGCTCAAATCTGAAAGGCAACATTAGCAAGTTCAGGATATGTTTCATTTCTTAGCTTCCTCAAAACCAAACTTGTCAAAATTTACATCCAGCATACACTGCAAAACCAATACGTAAGGTTAGGCAAAGAGAAATACTGGAATAACGCAAAACAACCAGTATTTTGTGCAAAGGCAAAACCAGTCGATGTACTAAAAACAACCTTGGGATGCTTCATCGAAAGGAGAAACTGATCTCAACTAACCTAGCTGAGACTATGGCGAGGCACCTAAAGGGAAAAATTAGGACATTCTGAAAATTAAGTTCTATTGCACCATCATCGTAACACTGGGCGATTCAATGCTAGTCATATAGGAGAAAAATGTCATGCAACCATTACTCTCTAGAGCCTATCCTTCATATTGTGGGACTACTGCACATACATTATTTCTGTGCACCAAGGTGCAGAAGATGGTGCCCGAAAGCATTTGCCATTGGCTAGGGCCTAGCACATGGGTGTATCAGACAGCACACAGGCATGTACAATCAATTACTTACTTTGCGCCTCTGGCATCCGTACACCCCACATCCTCCTATGATTATGTTTTACAAGTTCATCTCACTCCATGCCCTGCTGATCGGTTTTCCTCTTCTGCTAAACTGGGTCTCCTACTTTTTCTTTCTTTCAATTCATGGGGACAGGCAGTTATTCACACTAAAAATGCGCGCTCGTGTCAACGGCACCTGGTCGTCTCTCCCGAGGCCTGTAGTGGCAAAGTTATTGATTTCAGCCTTGAGGCAGAGAAACAATGGAAATCCTACGACGGAGTGAGAAGACACTGATCTCAGCCTGAAATACATGCTGTTCTACCCTGTGAAAAACGAGTGCGCCAGTGGACGGACATCTCACTTCTTCCAACGACCATCCGAGGTGTGGGATTGATTCGATTCTGAATATGGGGACCAGGCAAGACCGCACCGTACAAGGGATCGTGGACCAGCAGGGCATGGGGGGGCACCCCCACAGGTGAGAGCATCCTGTAGTGGGAATTGGCACAGGTAAAGTGTGTGAAACAGAGGATGACACATTGGAATTGAGAGGGGAGGCTGGGTTGCGGGAGTCCAACCAGGACAGCACTACGGACATGTTCAACACTGGTACCCAGGGTTTGACACGGGCGGGGCACACTGGCTGAGAACAGTATCCTGGTTTATTGCCTGCGATCACCATTATTAGTGCTCTTCTGTAGAGGGGTTGTCTTCACTTTGTAGCAGAATTTTGTGACCAAAATAGGAGTGAGCAACTTTTATGGGTGCAGGTGGCTTGGATATAAGGCTTTAGGAGGTGTACAGTGCTCTTACTGATTTATTTAAGGGGGGAGGGAGTGAGTTCTGGGCTGAACATTGGGTGCACTGTGCGGTGTTCCACTTGTACCATCTGGGTGGTTGTCCTGGCAGGGTCGAGGTGCCCACCTCAGTGTTCTAACTTTGCCCGTGCCTTCGACTGCTCGCTCGGACATTGGTGAAGGGGAACCTTTTGGAGTCCACACTAGGGTGGGTGGATCAGAACGATACAGTTTGGGTGGAATGGGGGAGCTGCAGGTCATTTGCTGGAATGTGAGAGGCTTGAAGAATGTTTTAAGAGGCAAGATCTGATCATACCTTAACAGGAACAGTGGCTATTCTGCAGGAGACCCATCTGGAGATGCGGACTGCATGTGTTGGAAGGCAGAGGTTTGGATTACAAGGTTTGCAAAGCTTGAGGTCAGGCGTTCCTTGGTGTATGTGTGTTGGAGATATGTAGATATACAGGGGAAGACACTTGGTGCTCTGCTGTTTTTGTTGGTGACTTACGTCCTCCATGTAGCCTAGGCTGAGTTATTCCAGGAAATGCAGGATCTCCTGGTATGACATAGGAGTGCACACACTCTTTGGGTTGGAGATTTTAATTGTGTCTTGAACTGCGGACTGGATGTTGCCAGTGCCACAGTTAGACAACTAGGTACGGCAACAAGAGCGCTGACGCTGATAGTTGGGAAGCTTGGTCTCTAAGATGTCTGGAGTGTGTTACATGGAAATGGGCAAAGCTTTTCCTATTTCTCAGCGGTTCACAGGCCCTACTTGTGGGCTGACTATGTGTTCTTGAGTGAAGAGAGCATTAATTGGGTTTCATCTGCTGAATGTGAGGCTGGTTACGAGAGGCACTGTTCCACCTATACCCAAGTGGACGAAGCTGGAGGACATTACTTTTCGGACATCACTTGGGGAGGGGGCATTCATCAGTTCTTGGAGATTAATTGGTGTACCACATCTCGTAGATGTACTGAGTGGAAGGTGCTAAAGGTTTTCATTAGGGGCATATGTATTTCAACAAATGTAGGTGTGTTTAGGGTTCTTACACGGGAAGTGAAGGACCTTGAGTTGAAGGTGGCGAGGCTGGAGCAAGAATTGGCTAGAGGAGAGGTGATGGATGGGGTGCTTGCTGAAAAGGTGGTAATTGCATGGGGTGAGGGAGCAACTGCAGGCTCATAGTTATGGCCGGTACATAGCCCACTAACATGCAATGGGGTACAGGGCGGGTAGGTTGTTGGCCTGGTTGACTAGGAAGAAAGGTGGGAGCCCGTTCTGTGGGGGAATATAGGATTCAGGGAGTGGGGGGGCTTGATCACTGAAGGGGAGGGGATGTGCCAAGTGTTCTGGGATTTTTACGCTTCTTTATACAAGGGGAGGGAGGGTTAGAACGCTCAGCATACAGCACAGTGGATTACTGTAGCTGGCCTCGCTACTTTGGACACTGAACAGCAGGAACGGCAGAGAGGTAACCTGGTGAAGCATGAGGGCGTCAGGGCAATTAATAGTTTGAGCTGGGGTAAGACATGCTGAGTGGACGGTTTGATGGTGGAAGTGTATAGAATATATGTTGAAATCCTGGATCCTAAGTTGCTTGAGGTGTATCTGGAAGCTAAGAAAATAGGGATATCACTGTACCCAAAGCTGGAGGCGCTTTTTATTACTTTTCCTAAAGAGGGCAGGGACCTTGCTGAGTGTGCGTCAAATCGCCCAGTGTCCATGGTTAATGTGGATGTAAACATTCTGTGCAAAATTCTGGCAGGCCACTTTAACTCGTATATGCAGTCCGTGGTTCACCCTGACCAGACTGAGTTCATCCCAGGTAGGTTCACTATGAACAACTTGAGACGCCATTTGTTGATCTTGGATAAGCATAGACAGCCAGTGGATAGGCTAGCGGTAATCAGCCTAGAATTGTAAAAAGTGTTTGATTATGTCTCTTGGGAGTTTCAGTGGATGGTGTTGAGAGGATGGGGCTGGGGACCCGCTTTATTGAATGGGTGAAGTTACTGTATGGGGGCTCGACCTCTAGGGTTCAGGTCAATGGAACAATCTCCACCTCATGGCCAGTACAGTGTGGGACAAGGCAAGGCTGCCCGCTCTCCGCGCTGATATTCCCTCTAGTGATAGAACCCCGGAGTGGGGTGTATAGGAATAGGCACATGGACATTGGCCTAAGGCTGGGGGGAGATAACGCACTGTAGCTCTATGTACACTGATGTTTTTTGTATGTGCGGGATAAATTGACAATTCTGCAGCAGGCCATGGCCACTGCGGAAGAATTCTGAGAATTCTTGTGGTTGGTTATTAATAAATTCAAAACAGCTGTCTATACATTGCCTACTTATACGGATGGGGTGCTGGAGAATTTTGGAATGGAAACTCGGCGGACGGAATTAAATATCTGGGTATGCAAGTTAGTGCGGATTGAGAGTGGGTGCGTTCTGGCAATGTGGTGAGGCTGATTGCAGGATTTGAAAGGCTCACAGATTTTTGGATTACATTTCTCATATCGTTGATTAGATGGTTGGCATTGACCAAAATGATAATGCTGCTCTGGCTATTATATGTGTTTTAAGAAATGCCAATGGTTCTGAAGGCTGGCTGTTTTCGCTCACTAAATAGGACTGTAGCTAGGTTATAATGGATGGAGGACCCCAAGGATAGCTTTGAGTACATGACAACTATCATAAGGTAAGGGGGGGGTGTGGGAGCACCAGCTATCAGAGCATATTACTGGGCGGCCACAAGTGGTCAATGTGTACCAAAAAAAGTAGCGGAACGATGTTCCCTGCTGGCCTGCCCCCACGCACCCCCTCTCAAACCCCATCATCATGCCCCCTACCACGTGCAAGCCAACCCCCCAAACAAACACACCTGCTGTTTAAGGGAATGCTCCGCGCAGTGCACTGAAGTGCAAGTTTCAACAGCTTCCTACGCTTGTTTTAAAACAAAACCATTCCGGAACAGTTTCCTTTTAAAATAAGTATAGGAACAGTAAAAACCTTTTATATTTTTTATTTGTTTTTTTTAAGTACAGGAGCACCGCTCCCACCAACTTCGACCACTGGCGGCCACATTGCATCACATGGTCGATGTGCTTGTTCAGCCGTATAGAGATCAACTTACTGCATGGATTATGAAAGGATCAGAGCTGCCTCAAGTACAAGCATTGCTGAGGGGATGGGTTAGTGAGCTTGGGGATATCTTAACTCCGGCGAGCACAATCATTTGGGTGTGGTGGAGCGCTACCAAGGAGGTGAGGGCGTGGGGGGGGGGGGAAATCGGACAGAGGTTCCCTTTTCTGCCTGTTATGCCTCTAGGATGTTGCAGACTGTGACAAAGGGTGTATGTGAGGGAGGAGGTGCCAATGGATCAAGTGTCATGGGGTTGGACATTGACAACATATGTGGGATAGGGCTATTTCCTATGAGAAGTTTAGGGGAGGCACACCCGGAAGTATGTTTGCATTTTCTGGAAGTTGCAAGTCTAATGGCAGGGGTGTGGGATGCCTGGGATGGATTTCCACAAAAGCTGTGCGTACACGGAGCTAACGGTGCACCGTTGCAATTAGCTGAAGGGGGAGGAATGTCTCAAGAGTTATATATGGCGGACCAGGCAGAATGCAACAACAGAGCTGGGGATCTGAGGCTTAAATGGAAATCGGACATAAGAGGACCAATCTCAGATAATAAGTGGGGTAGAACTTTGGAACATGCCAAGACAGTCTCCAGGAACGTTAAGTTCCAATGGAAAATAGTGCCGCTTGTCTATAATATGGTGATTAGGGAGGGTAAAATGGTTGCCACGGCAGATCCAACATGCTGGAGATGCCGAAGGGAAATGGGGACCTATTTGGACATGTGTGGTGGGAGTTTGATAGGGTGGGGAGGTTCTGGGAGATTGTCTGTTTGGAATAATTTTGTCTGGTTGTGCTTGTTGGGATGGCTACCTCTAAGAAAAGGCAGTCGTGGCAGAGCAATTGCTAAAGTCCTGGAGTTGGGGCCAATTCTCGCTAGTCGGGTGATCGACATGGCATGGAAAGCACAGGGAGGGCCTCGGATTGGAGATTGGCGCAGGGCAATGCAAAAATGGGTAACGGCTGGAATGGACTTGGGAAATAAGGTACCACCTGTGGATGGTACAGACTTGCGATACACGGTTTGGCACACAGTTTGGGACAAGTTGGAGGAACACTCAGATCTGAGGCCGCCTAAAGGGGTAGACCAAGTGGTTAATGCGAAGGGCTTAGTTGGGTTGAGATTAGAAGGTGTGGGGGGATAGGCTGGAAGGGAAGAGCTGAGATCAAGTCTGGGGTAGGACAAGGCAGGGGTTTTGGGTTGCCTCTGGAAATACTGCTGTAGCCTTGCAGGATGTTCAACTCGATATATAGATATGGGATACATTACTCACCGTAATCGTATTTCTGATGCTTGTATCTGCTTAGATTCACATGCTGTGCATAGGCCGACATCTAGTGGAAGCTGCGGAGTATTAAAGTTTGTTTTTCGAAACTCGAAAATGGGCGTCGACACAGGCGTGCCAGTAATACTATCCCTAGTGTGACGTCCACTGTACCCAAGATCCCTCACGCGTCTAGGATCCTCAGATTGTATTTTTTCTGACATGAGGAAGCATGAGGAGTAGCGTGAGTACTGATAATCCAAGCAGATAGACAGAAAGGTAAGACTACCAGTAATCATGCGCCTTCTCTCGGAGGGGAGGAAGGGTGGGTCGCATGTGAATCTAAGCAGATACAAGCATCAGAAATACGATTACGGTGAATAATGTATCCCTTCTGAGGCTTGTGGAATCTGCTTAGATCACATGCTGTGCATAGATTAGCGAGCAGTACCAGAAGAAGGAGGTGGGATGTGAGAAGAGTCATGAGCAAACAGGTGTCTCAGAACCGCTTGTCCCACTTGTGTATCTGTCTTGGAATGAGTGTCAATGCAGTAATGCTGAGTAAAAGTGTGAATAGAGCTCCAAGTAGCTGCTTTGCAAATGGTGTCGAGGGGAACATTTGCAATGAAAGCCAGAGTGGCCCCAATGCCTCTAGTAGAGTGGGCTCTTGGCGTAAAAGGCAGAGTTTTTTCAGAAAGAGAGTAACACAGCTGTATACAGTTGATAATCCACTTCGAGATAGCGCCTTTAGAGACGCGATCTCCCTCTCTGCCTGTAGCTACGGAGACAAACAGTTGATCTGTTTTCCTTAGCGGTCTGGTTTTGTTTACATAGTAGAGGACAGCCCTACGCACATCTAGGGTGTGTAGTTTCACCTCAGCCGAGCTTTGCGGGTTCTGGAAGAAAGCCGGAAGCTCGATGGACTGGTTTACATGGAATGTAGTTATAAATTTAGGTGAGAACCTAGGGTGTGTGCGTAAAACCAGTTTGTCTTTGTGGATAGTAAAGAAAGGATCCTGCACTGACAGAGCCTGAATTTCACTGACCCTTCTTATAGAGGTAATGGCTACTAAGAAGGCCGTTTTATAAGTCAGGTGTTTGAGACTACTTTTATGCATGTGTTCGAAAGGGGGGCCCATGAGCTTAGCTAGCACCACATTGAGGTCCCACCTGGCGGTGGGTTCGAAATAGGAGGGTGAAGTCTCTTTACTCCTTCCATGAAGGCTTTAACTACTGGTACTTTCCACCACGATACCTTGTTATGGGATGTGGTGTAAGCCGAGAGGGCTGCCAGGTGTACTTTCAGAGAGTTAAAAACCAAACCTGCGTCCAGCAGGTGGAGCATGTATGTTACAACGTTGGAAGGAGTGCAATCAACTGGGTTGATTTGTTTATTCTGGCACCAAATAACGAATCTCTTCCACTTGTCAAAGTAACAGTGCCTTGTGTTTGGATTCTTTTAGGATGTCCATACACCTTTGTGGTAAATTGAGATGCCCAAACTCTATGACCTCAGGAGCCATGCTGCCAGGTTCATTGAGTTGGGTTCCTGGTGCACTGTTTGACCTTGTTGCTGGGACAGTAGGTTGTACCAGGCTGGGAGTTTGATGGGCTCGCACACCGCCATCCTGCGTAGGTGTGGAAACCATGGTTGTCTCGCCCACATGGGAGCAACTAGGATGAGCGTCATCGATTCCTTGTTCATCTTGTACACCACCTTCCTGATGAGGAGTTGGTGGAAAAGCGTACGCAAACATCCCTGACCAGTTCATCCACAGGGCGTTCCCTTGGGAGTCTGGCTGGGGAAACCTGGATGCAAATCCTGGGCATTGTTTGTTTTCGCTTGTGGCGAATAGGTCTATAGTGGGGAAACCCCACTGAGAGAAGAGATCTTCTACGATATCTCTGAAGGACCCATTCGTGTTCTTCTGGGAGGGAGTCTCTGCTTAGGGCATCCGCTAGGGAATTGAGCTCCCCTGGAACATGTTGTGATGACAGGAAGATGTTCCGTCTGAGTGCCCATATCCAGATTTTCTGGGCAAGCTTGGACAGATTTGGCGAACGAGTCCCTCCTTGTTTGTTCAGATAGAACATGGCTGTCGTGCTGTCCGTCCGGATCTGCACCGACAAGTTTAGCAGATGGGGCTCGAACGCCCGAAGCGCTCGGAATACTGCCAGAAGCTCCAGCAGGTTGATGTGGTTCTTGGCTACTGAGTGAGACCAGAGACCCTGAGCTGTGTGGTGGAGATGGTGAGCTCCCCACCCAGTCAGGCATGCATCTGTAGTCACCACTGCCTGTACTTCGGGATCGTAAAAGGGTTTTCCCCTTGCGAGATTCTCTCTTGTCCACCAGTGTAAGCTCTGTACGAGTGTTGGCGAAACGACCACTAGATCGTCCCACTGACCACTTGCCTGAGACCACTGTTTCGCCAACCATTCCTGCATGGGACGCATGCGCAGACGCGCGTGGGGGACCAGGTAAATGCATGACGCCATCATGCCCAGTAACCGCATTGCTTTGCGTACGGTTATTTGTTGACCTGACTGATAATGTGGAATCTGCAGTAGTATATTCCGAATTCTCTCTTCCGAAGGGAAGGTCAACCCTTTCTGAGTATCTAGGATAGCTCCTAGGAACTGTTTTGAGGTGCTTGGCACCAGACTTGACTTCTTCTCGTTGATAGAGAAGCCTAATTCGTGGAGGAGGTCGATAGTCCTCTGAATGTTTGACCTGCAAATTCCTGGGGTTTCCCCCGTTATGAGCCAGTCGTCCAGATAAGGGTACACTGGGATTGCCTCCCTGCGTAGGTGTGCAGCTGCCACCGCCAGTACCTTGGTGAATACCCTTGGTGCTGAAGCTATCCCGAAGGGCAGTACCTTGAATTGGTAGTGGCGACTGTCTACCTTGAAGCGCAAGTATTTTCTGTGGGCTGGGAGCATGGAAATATGAAAATAAGCATCTTTCATATCCAAGGTTGCCATGTAATCCCCCTTTTTTAGGAGGGGGATTACCTCTTGTAGCGTGGTCATACGGAATTTTTGGGGCTTGACATACTTGTTGGCAGGCCGTAAGTCCAATACTGGGCGCATTGTCAAATCTTTCTTTGGCACAAGGAAGTAAGTTGAATAGATACCCTTGTTTACCTGGTGTCCTGGGACGAGTTCTATCGCGTCCTTTTCTAGCAGAATGGCGATCTCCTCGAGAAGGATCTTCTGATGTTCTAAGGAGTGTATTCTTTGTCGTGGAGGGTGGTTCCGGGGGCGCTGCAGTAATTCTATACAATATCCTGTGGACACTGTTGACAGCACCCATCTGTCTGAGGTGATCCCTTCCCAAGCCTGGGTGAAGTTGGAAATGCGTCCCCCTACTGGGGTTGCGTGAGAAGGGACCCTGAACTGAGCGTCACTGCTTTGGTGGAGGCGTGCCACCTCCCTTGTTGGGGCTGCCTCTGCCTCTTCCACGACCTCTCTTGTTACCCCTGCCGTAACTTTGGGTAGACTGCTGGTTGTTGTTCCATTGTGTACCCTGTCCTTGGGCATAGTTGCCTCTTTGTGAATTTTGGCCGCGTGGGTGACGAAAATTACTGTTCCCCCTCTGGTTAGGGGGTTTGTTGGTAAGCTGGCCAAGGGATTTGAGAGTCTCGTACTCGTCCTTGGCATTCTTAAGTGCGTCTTCGACCGCTTTCCCAAACAATAGATCGGGTTTCACCGGCTTGTCTATTAATGAAGCCTGGGTTTCTGTTTTGAACCCCGACTGCCGTAACCACGCATGTCTCTTGATAACAGTACCTTCTGCTATCAATCTTCCTGCATTGTCCGCGGCGTCGAAAGTTGCTTTTAATATGCAACCAGACACGGCTCTCCCTTCTGCCGAGATCCGAGCCAACTGGCCCTTTAACGGTTCAGGAGCAGAGGCTATGAGCGCCACGACCTCTTCCCATTGATGGCAGTTGTAACTTGCCAACAGGGTGGTGGAGTTTGCGATCCTTGCTTGGTAGGCGGACGTTGAGGCTACCTTCCTGCCAAACCCGTACAGTCTTTTGCTCTCCTTGTCGGGAGGAGCTTCTGACGACGATAAGGGTGTCCCAGCCCTCTTCCGAGTGTTGGTAACCACTAGGGAGTCTGGTTTAAAATGTCCTCTTATATAAAGAGGGTCAGACTGGGCTGCCCGAAAAAGTTTTTCGACTCTGGGGTTGACGGCTCTGGTGAGGTTAGGATTCACCAGGGATGGATCTATTCTACGTTGGATGGATTTAAGGATAGGGATGGTCTGAGCGACCGGCCTCCTCTCTCCCACCAACTCTTCTGCGAAGTCCCTTTCCTCCTGTACACCGTGGGTGTCGATGTGAAAATGTTCTGCTGCGCGGGCGAGAACTTCATTAAGGAGGGGCTGGTTATCAACTGGCGAGTCGGTAACTGGGGCTTCGCTCTCTACCGGGGAATCTACTCTGTAAATTTCCTGCTCATCTTCTACCTCCTCCAGGTCCTCATCATCCGCATAGTATTCAGTCCCGGTTTGTTCCTCCATAATTGTAAACTCCTGGTCCCCTTCAGGGAAAGGCTGTCCTTGGTATCTGGGGTGTGGAGTGGGGTGTGGAGTAGAGTAAGGCTGCACCTCGAAGGGTTCAGGTCTTTCGAACCGGGCCTTTTTACTTAGGGGGATAGGATCAGAGGAGCCTGAGGGTGTGGCCCCTTGAGGGTCATACGAAAGGAAATGTTCTGGGTTTTTGTCATAAAAATCAGCTAAGGAAGACATCCTTGACATGACCCTGTCTATGTCTTCACTGGACCATTCTTTGGAACAGGGTATGACTTTAGTAGGCAACTTAGAGGACTTATCAAGGGTACCCTTGCTGGATGTTGATGTCCCAGTAGATTTATGCGTGTCTGTCTGCTTAGGGTGGAAGGATGGTCTTACAGGAGTGGAAGGCTGTGCTTTCCGCTGTTTCCCCCCCTCCCCGTGCGTGGAAAAATGTTTTCCCTGCCCCTTGGAGGCCCCAGAGACTTTCGACGCCTGGCGTCAAGGGTCGGGAGAGGTATCTTGTTTCGAGCGTGGGGCCTCGCTGAACTTCCGTTAATCTAGGGAGCGAGGCACTCTTGGCAAGAGTGGATGATTGCCTTGCGTCATGAGGCGATCTCGATCGAGAGCGCCCAGAGGACACCGAGTCGGACCGTTCTATTTGTGCCTCTTTCCGAGAAGTCAACGTGGTCGAGGTTCGGTTGGGCTTAGTGTGCTTAGTGTGTGTAGGGTGTGTAGAGCTTGCGTCGTAGGGTCTTCCCCATAGCCGCCCTGCCGGACAACCTTCCGAGGTCGGGGACCTGCGCTCGGCAGTCTTTCGACGCCTTAATGCCCTCGCCGTCCGAAAGTACGGCGTCGCTGCCGTCGCTGAAGGCGCCCTCCGCTGCCATGGCCGCCTGCCTGGCGTGGTGGGCCCAACGCTTTGTCGAACGGTCCTTAAGTGTCTTAGGCTTAAACCTACTACATGCTCTGCAGTTCGCTTCGGGGTGGTCCCTCGGCAAGCAGAGATTGCACGTGGCGTGCCTGTCGACCCAAGGGTATTTGCGGTTGCACTTGGGGCAGAATTGGAAAGGGGTACCCTCCATACGCACCTTGAGGCAGCGGGCTGGTAAGTGTAGGAAATATATAAGGTGTACCTATATACCAAGAGTGAAGAGTATGTACCACCCCCCACTCTCCCTACTTGCAGGGCCGAGGCCAGCGGCCTACTAGGCCCGGGCCGAGGCCAGCGGCCTTCCGAGGCCCAGATCCGTCGTGCAGCAGCCGACGGTCGATGTCTTCTCCAGCCGTCGTCGAGTGTCAAGGGTCGACGTTGGGGTGGGGAAGGATGTCAATAAATAATTTTAAACTTCAATAATTAGCAAAAGTATGGCTAAGGCCAGGGGACTCCGCAAGATGCTTCCGACCAGTATGGCGGAAAAAAACAATCTGAGGATCCTAGACGCGTGAGGGATCTTGGGTACAGTGGACGTCACACTAGGGATAGTATTACTGGCACGCCTGTGTCGACGCCCATTTTCGAGTTTCGAAAAACAAACTGTAATACTCCGCAGCTTCCACTAGATGTGCACAGCATGTGATCTAAGCAGATTCCACAAGCCTCAGAAATATATATATATATATATATATATATATATATATATATATATATATATATATATATATATGCATACTGGAATGTGACTATGTTAATTGTGCTCAGGGAAATGTTCAATGATTGGGTTGGTTTCCATGTACTCGACCAGATTCTATTGTAATAATGGGTTGCATGTTGTGAAATATAAATACAAACGCTTAAAAAAAGAAATAACACTACAAATGTGCTCCAGGGAAAATTAAAGTGCAACGGCAAAGGCAATTAACCAATCCTCTTCATTGATTGTGTCTGAGCAAGAAATCAAGTCATGGGCAACTCTATAGACTTAATCATAGGTGCACTTTTACCACCTAGATAATCAATGCAAAGACTTTCTGTGCAGAAATTAAGCCAAAAGGGAGAAACTGGAAACATTCCACATCTGCTATGAACTGATAATGTAACCAGTGAAAAGGCAGGAGCAACATGTAGAAGGCGGTTTCCTGTTGATTAGTAGGAAGATATAATACAACATGCTTTGACAATCTCACTACATCTCCCCTGAAGAAGAATGCAGAGAGCCCTGCCCTGCCTTATGATCAAATATTTCCTAGCCTTTGCCTAAGCCCTGCACTTTTAGTACACAACCCATTAGTTGCACATTCGATTTTATCAATATAAATATAATTTCAAATAATCCAACCAGTATCAATTTGTGAACATCAGATGATTTACCAGAACAGTTTTACCATCAACAATGTTCATTCAAACAGAATGCAGAAGCTTTCAAGACATGCAGGAATTCCACAAAATCAGCATTCACAAATAAATCCTTACCCTGTGAATTGCCAGGATAAAGGTTAACATCTAGATTCAGTAACACAAAACTTATGAAACACGAATTGTTAGCCTTCAACTTTCATTTACTTGGTCTTTTTATGAAATACAAAAAACTGGTACATTACAGAATCTCCTGTAACAAAGTATTTCAGAACAAAACCAAAAAGGACAGCAACTTCGATCATTCGCTCAAGCTAGTTAGAAGTGACGAGAAACACTAATGCGTGTCTATCCCGCCTCCTTCCAGTTGCCCCATATTTTATGGAATTTTCAGGGGCAGCCCGTCAATTATAAATGTGTTCTTCCAATAGCATACAAACATCTATATCTGACGGCCATCTACCAATTCTGGTTGACTCAGCACTCCCCTATAGCATATCAATATTCAGTTTCCCCAACATCATTGCTGTGGACATGAAGAGTTTTTCATCGTGGGTAAATGATGTTTCACCCCATATTTCCAGTATTAACAGTTTACGGTTTCCCGGTATATCACCCCCCAAAACCCAACTGCATGTTTGAGGAGTCAAACACCAGAATATACATACCTGGGGCGGGGGCATTCCCATAGTATGTGAAAGAAATTAAAGTTACTCACTGTAGTGACTAGAGTAATCATAGTCCCCTTTCCTACATCCTTGTGGTCATCCCCCAACAAGAGGACGGTACCGGAACCTTTGGCAGCGAAAAATTGAGCTTCCCCTTTAAATTTAGTAAAGAGCGAGGGGGCGTGGCTCGGGTGTGGGAACGCCCCCGCTGAGGCCCCTCCCTCTGGTGCCTCACCTTAGTCCTCTTTGAACACATCGGACGCTTAGATACCTGGCTACTCTTATTAGCTATAAGTTATTGGCATACTAGCGGGGGAAGGCGGCGTGGGATGTATGAAGGAAAGGGGACTACAGATTTTGTGTACTCTAGTCACTACTGTGAGCAACTTTAATTACTCATACGCTGCATCCCCTTTCCTGCATCCTTGTGGGCGATAACACCGAACAAGAACATAGGGTGGAGCTGTGACAACCTGCCTCATATCTAGAATGAAACGAAAACGTTCTTAAATCTGCATTGCGCCTGGAACTGTTGTCCAACGAGTAGTGCTTGCAGAAGGCAGACTGAGTGGCCCAAGTAGCCGACTTGCTGATGACATCACAAGAAGCAAGTCTCTGAAACGCGACGGCCATGGCTTTGGCTCTGACAGCGTGGGCATGAATTCCCTCAGCAACAGGTTTGCCCATGGATGTGTACGCCTCCGAAATAGCCTGAACTATCCAATGGGCGATGGAAGCCTGAGAACCGGGGTGGTGCCCCCAAAATTCACAAACAATGCCTCTGACTTCCTGAAGGATTTAGTCTGAGAAAGATAAAACTTGAACACCCTCTTGAGGTCCAAGGAATGTAGGGCCCTCTCTGCCTCTGACTGCAATGTCAGTAAGAAGACTGGCAGGCAGATCTCTTGGTGCAGATGGAACAGAGAGACCGCCTTGGGCAAGAACTTCCACAAAGACAACGCCTGCAGCACTAACCCTACACGCAGAGGTGAGAGCCACCAACAAAACAGTCTTTAGAGTCACCAAGCGGGTGTCCACAGAGGCCATCGGCTCGAAAGGCTTGTGTTGCAAAGCAGCCTGAAGCACATTGAGGTCCGAGACCGGATGCAGCCTATGGACCGGAGGAAAAAGCGTAGACAACCCCTTAAGGTGGGCCTTAACCACCAGGCTGGCTACCAAAAACACATGCTCAGGGGAATTCTTGTAAGCCCCAATGGCCGTCAAATACGTGCAGCAAGTATCCACCTGAACTCTAGAATAAGCCATGTGTGCTTAAAAGGCAAGTACGTCATCCAGCGGACAGGGTCCAGACCCTTGTTGCGAGCCCAATGACAGAACCTAGTCCATTTGCTCTGATACTGGGACCAAGTCGAGGGTCTCCTGGCCAGTTGAAAGATGTCCCAGTTGTCATCTGAAAATTGAGCATGCTGAAGCCTCAGGTGATCAGGAACCAAGCCCCAGGTCCAGATGTTCCACCACCCCGCTCTGCTTCGTCAGGGAGTCCCAGCTAAGTATCAGAAAATGGACTGGACCCTGAGAGAAAAACTGTAGTAGATCTGAAAACCAGGGTCTCGAAGGCCAGTCGGGGGCAACCAGGATAAGGCGACAGCCCATCTAGGCCCAGAACTTGCAGAGGGATGGGCAGGAATGCCTAACACCTGCAGCCATGCCAACAGATCTGGGAGGTGTCTCCTAGTGCCCCCGAACCTGACCTGCCGAGGAAGCAAACTGGGGGCACTTAGCATTCCGGGGAGATGCGAATAAATCCAGGTCTGCAAACCCCCAACGCTGGAACAGGGGCAACAAGGAGTCACTGTGCAACTCCCACTCGTAGGTGTTGAATCCCAGGTGACAACTGGTACGCTTCTGCACTGCTGTCCCCCGGGAGGTGGACTATCAAAATCCTAATCCCCACCGTCTGCGCCCATTCCCAGATCGAAACCACCTCCATGCAGAGGTGGGGGAATGAGGGGGGTGTGTGTCACCCTGCTTCTTCATGTAAAACATCGTAGTAGAATTGTGCATCCTGAACAGAATAGACCTATCACTGATGAGGCAAGAACCCCTTGAGGGCCAAGCCCACTGCCCTGAGCTCGAGTAGAATGATATGCAAGAGGGCTTCCGTCCTGGACCATACTCCATGAATCGCATAGCCCTACATAGTATCCCCCCAACCCGAGAGGGAGGAGTCAGTTGCGCACCAGGGTAGGCTCTGGTCGGATGAAGGGGGCTCCCACTGAGACATTGCCCTCCTCAGTCACAAGCGAAAATCAGGTCGCAGAAGCAGTGATATTGGGATCCTGTCCGACAGACTTCGTTTCCTGATCCCAATTGGCCGCAGGTGGAGCAGGAGGCGCCTCATCTTGAGGTGAGCGTGCTGTACAGTGAGCCTGCATGGGGCCATCAGGCCCAGAATGTGCTGAAACAACCATGCTGAGGTGTTCGAGTTGGCCAGAAAGTGTCCCACCACCTTGCGGAGTGACATAAGCCTCTCAGGCGTGGGGAACACCCGCTGAGCGGTAGTTTCCAACGCACTCCTAGGAAGACCAGTTCCTGAGATAGGCATAACTGATTTCCTCTCATTGAGGGGAAACCCCAACTGGTGAAGTATATCCGCCAATGTCTGGCAGTAGTGCACCGCCCCTTTGGGTGACCCCACCTTCATCAGCCAATCATCCAAATAAGGGTATAGATGATGGCCCTCCAAGTGGAGAAGGCCTGCCACTGCGCTCATCATCTTGGTGAAAACATAAGGGGCCAAGTTCAGGCAGAAGGACAAAACCATGTACTGAAAGTGGTACGACATATTTGTGAAACACAGAAACTTCTGATGCAGTTGATAGATGGTTACATGCACGCATCCTTGAGGTCCAGGGAACACATCCAGTCCCCTGCACACAGAGACTCGCTATGTGCACGGGAGTCATACTCTTGAAATGTTCAAGCGGTAAGTATATCCAGGTTGTTCTTGGGTACCGCAAAAATACTGAAATAGTAATCAAAGCCCCTGTTTACAAGAAGAACCGGATCTATCGCCTGCATCTCCAACCCGATCTGACGAAGAGGAGAGGATGGTAGAGGGCAAGGAAGAGGATGACTACGGATAGGATCCACAGATTGCTGTAAGGACGCTTCCAGGCGAGCTGTGTTCCCCCACCTTGACGTCACTCCTTGGAGTCAGAGGTGGGGGCAGAGGAGGGGGGAGCAGAAAAACACATGCAACGTCCTCTGCTGCTTCTTCCTGTTGTCGCTGGGTGAACCGTCAGGCCTTTGTGTACGCCGTTCCAGGAACCCCTTGAAGCCACAGAAAGCACAGGTCTTGAACTCAGTCCTACCCTGAAACTGAGAGAAGGATTTCTGACCTGGTTTTGTCAGGATGGCCAAGGACTTGACTGTTTGAATGAAGGTTTTCTTCATTGTCAACTCATCATCGGTCGACAAATGAAAAAGGTCGATGCTCTCAAAGAGCCGATTCAGGATCCGCTCCTGCACATCAGATGAATATTTTGTAGCGTGCACCCACACCGTTCTTCTCATCTCGACCCCAAGGTACAACCCTCTGCTGGCTGTGTCAATGTGGGAGACCAAAGACTCCATGAGGTTCTGCACAATGGCCTGATCATCTGTCAGACCAGCCTTGAAGGAGACTTGCTTGTCCGAACTGAGTTTGGGCAGAAATTCTGCGAGCTGCCGCCACAGCTTCTGGTTAGCCACAGCCAAGAGGGCGTCCGCGATGGCTTGCTGCAGATGCAGTACTGAGATGGAATAACAGGGCTTTCTCGAGGACTCAGGGACCTTGGAGAGGCAACTGGATGTGGCTCCAGTGGAGGAAGACAATGCTTTAGAATACAATGAGTTTGCAGCCACCACAGAGGAAAGGGGGGTGCAGGTGGGAGACTAGGAGGATTGGCTCCCCGTTCGCATTCCAAACCGGCTGTCCAACTTCTTGTTCATATGGGCATTGAATCTGTGCTTCTCCCAGACCTTTCGCGCCACCTGCAGGACATCATTCTGGAGGGAGATGTCGGACTGGATCGTGGTTCATTTCCCCCCCAAGACCTCTGATAGCACAACCGCCTCCTGGGGGGGTTCCTCAGGAAGAGGAACACCCAAGAACTCCGCCAGGCCCTGAAGGTGGTCATGTAAGCCATTATTGGATGGCGAGGGCTCATCGTCCTGGGCATCAGCATCGCCACCCCACGTTTTCACAGGTCGAGGGAATCCGGGCCCTGGCCCAACGGTGCCGGCGGGGTCCCCCTAGGTCTGGAGCCGCAGACAGCTCCAACGGGTGTTGAGGGGGAGACGGTGGTGGTACAGGTGGAGGGGTTAGAACAACCTGTAGGGTCTGACCCGGTGGAGGGACCGGCACCAGAACCAGGAGTGCAAGAGGAATGGGAGGCGTATGCCGAGGAGGGGGCCGCGGCAGGGCCACATGCAGGATGACCTCTCCATCACAATGTCCTTTAGGAGCCCCTTCATCTGAGGGGAATGCATTAGGAAGAGGAAGCGCTCGAAGAAGGTGTCCTCACAAGGCGCCAGGTCCCTAGGGGTCTGGCTCTCCGAGGCACTGGACCTCCGCTCCAGGTGAAAGCGCTGAGGCACCTGGTGCATGTGACCGTACAGCTGTTAAGAGTAGATGTATCTCTGAGGGGACCAAAAGCCTGCACTGTAGGATCCGCTGCCGATTCCCGAGGGAAAGGGGCTTGGATCATCCTGCAAAGCCCATTCGCTGGACGAAAGCACTGGCAGGCCCTGAGCAGGATCAAAGACGACAGCCTGCCTGGCAGGCTCTGCTACGTGTCACCCATCCATTTTGAAGCCTTGCGCCAAGCCCTGGGTGGGAGGGCGCAAAGGCCCCGAGCCAAGAGAGGCTTCAGATGAGTGAGGATACAGCTTGGGTCTTGCACCCGAAGAGGAGGTGCCAACCTCACTCTGGTATATCACTCTGGTAGGCGCTGAGCCCTCAGCCAGACAGCCAGTAGTCTTAACACCCTGACTCATAATCTTGGAGCGAGCTCCAGTAGGCTGGACGCCCTCAACACCTGTGGCGGTAGCCATGCTTGATCTAACATAGGACAAACTCTTGCAGGTGGCACTCAACGATTCCTTGCCCCCTGGAGTAGAAGAGGACAAACTTGATTTCTCTTCCAAGGACAGCCTGGTAGGGCCCCTGAGCCCATCAGCTTGGGGCCTGGTAGTCTGAAAGGCCTTAGGTCTGACCCCCAAAAGCGCCCGGAAAATCCCCCGGCCCCTTGACTTGGGAGCTGGTAGCCTTAGAGGCCTCGGGCCTGCCAGAACCTGAATCAGAGGAACCCGGGGGAAGGAGTCGCTGCCTTGTGGAGCCGTGCTGAACAGAGGGTCTACCTTGTCTTGACGAAAGGTACTGGGGACAAAGTTCTTAAGGTGGGGCGGAGAAGTGTGGAAGATCTCCCTCCACCACGACAAACTATTCTTCAATGCCCGGTGACCGAGAGTGATGCAGGCCAAAAATGAGTCCCAGCAGTGGTCAGGCCCCAAACACTCAGAGTGCATGGGGGTTCGAGGTCGGGAACCAACGGCCGCATGAGGCACATCTCGTGAATCTCCCGGCAGCCGACATGCGCTAGGGGAAATGAAGCACCAAAGGGAGGGGAAGTAAGAATTGAAAAAACAAATGGGGAGCAGGCAGAAAGGTAAAAATGGCTCAGCGCAGGCGGCCAGGTCCGACACTGTCTGTCCAGAAAAGGGGAAGGAGGTGAGGCACCAGAGGGCGGAGCGTCCCCACACCAGAGGCTGCACGCTATACTAAATCAAAAGGGTAAGCTATGTTTTCACTGCCAAAGGTTCCGGTATTGTCCCCATGTTGGGGGACACCCACAAGGATGGAGGAAAGGGGACAGGACGTATGATTAAGAGTCTTCTGCATGTGTACAGCGCAAGCATGGTGGGTCCCTCGCTCTGCCGCATTTCAATAGCATTGTGCAAATAGTAAATTCTGTGTAGTAGTATAAATTGGACCAGTGAAGCATGGATGATATCGCCACCTCACCTGGAAACATCAATGCCTCAGATATTGTCTGGGATAAAGAAGAGGTGGCTTTCATGGTTATTTTTTTCAGGAAGCATGTTCACCTCAATGGGTGAGCGTGGCAATTTAATGTAGTGGAATAGTTCGGTGTTGGGTAGAGCATATTCAGTTTGGAAATCCTGAAACAAGATTATTTACCCACCTCTCACAATGTCCCTAATACCTAAATATTATTGCATGTCCATGTTTTAAATGACCCTATATTAGTGATTTTGGATAGTGCCTTGTTGAGCCACAATGGTTGCAAAATTGCAAGCCTATTGTCGCAGCCCATGCATTTCGTCACCTCCTTCCATATTTTGACTATTTGTTGCATTATGTTAGGCAACGGCAATACTCCTCTAACCCATACAGGACTTGAAGTGGCAAGACCCCTTCCATCCATGCACATTCAGTCCATGTAAGAATGGGTAGGTCAGAGTCTCTGTGAAGCCACTCACTGGCCGCAACTAGATGGCTCGGCCAATAATATTTTGTAATATTTGGTAGGCCAATGCACTCCTTCCTGTTGCATAGTCGACTGCACAATACAGGGCTCAGGCCCTCCCCAGATGAGGTCTCCGAGGACTACCTCCACCCTATCAAACTCTATCTTAGGTATCACACAGTGGGTGTTTTGCAGAACACATGTATATATAGGTAGCATTAATATTTTACACAGTGCAGTGCTTAATAGCTTGATTGGGTGCGAATTCCAGTGTTTGAGGTCTCAGATTCATCAATATGAAAAAATGTGTCCAGTCCGTGCACACCTGAATACCCGGGTATTTGAGCCTTTCCTGTGCTAGTCGGTAAGCACGTGTCAGAGGGATCGCTCGATCACTGCCCTGGTGTGATGGGGGAGCAATGTTGATTAATTCAAGTTCACCTGAAGGACGCACAATGTGCCATACACTCCGAGTATTTGTTTTACCTTCGGACTAGAGTCTGCAGCGATTCTAAGGAAAATTAAAAGGTTATTGCGTATAGTGCCACTTTGTCCTCATGTCCTGTTGGCCCATGTTGGGTCAGATTGCAGCCAAACTGCCAGGGGTACAATGGCCAAAGTGCACAGGAGGGAAGAGGGGGTAGCCCAGTCTTGTCCCACGTTCCAGGTGGAATATTCTACAGGACATCAAGTTCTCCCTGATTTTCACCACTGGGGTTTACTGTATCGCCAAAACCCATCTGTGCCATTACGTCCCAAGGAAAGCCCTACATGACAAAGTCAAATGCTTTCTCAAAGTCAATAGAGAGAAGAGCGGATTATAAGTGAGGCTCAGTGTACAGCCATTTGTATTTACTCGATATTCATTCGGGTGGACCTGTCTGGTCAGGGTGTACCAACAAGGAAATACCTTCAACAGTAAATTGGCCAGATTTCTGGTTTCCCCGTTAATAAGTGAGATGGGTCTGCATGAGGAACAATCATCTGAGGGCCCGTTATTCTTGGGTATAACTACAATCATGGTGCAACGTAGGTCCAGGGGCAATGTACCATCATAAACAAGGTTGATCATGGTTTTTGTAACTAATCTTTTTAACTCAAACAGGATTCTGATGGACCTAGTGACTTCCTGGAGTGAAGGTCTGAGATTGCTTCAGTCATCGCCTCCTCCGCTATGTCCAAGTCCAGCTGAAGGTCTAATTCTTTGGCATCTCTGTATGGCACTAGTCCATAGAAAGGTTTATTACTGGCTTCAATATGGTTGCTTTTACTGAATCAATACGTTTAATTCAAAGAGTCACTCATTCTGAATCACTTGGTGAATTTATTGCAAACAATAATTAGTAATGTGTGCCGACTTGTCAACAAGTGTTTGGGCCGTGCTTCAGTTTTCCCATCAGCTTGCATGAGAAACTTCACACATGCGCCTTTGTCGGAGTTAAGATTACCCTATATCTATACTTCAGCAGACTCAGTTCAATTCCTGTCCAGGTGGTGTTATGGAAGATGATTGGATAAGTCTGGTGCTCCAACAGACTACCCCATTGACAACTTTCCAGGTTAGTAGAGGAAAGAATGGGAGCAAGCAATACCACGCCCAGAATTCCCCATTGAACCCAAGTGCAAACCTGGATTGGATCCAGTAAGGCAACCAGAGGTAGAGGAAAGATCATAAGAGGGAGTACCAAGCCAGGTCCTTGCTAGAAGCACACCAAGGAATGCTTCCACAATCCAGGCCACATATTTGGCTCCCCTAGGATCCGAGGGGGGAGGACTACACCTTCCATAATTACCCTGTTTTCAGGAAGGAATATCTGGACTGAACCCAAAGACCATCCTCAATTACAGGGAAAGGAGAGCTGTAGGGGAAGAGCACACCAGCCCTTTGAAATATAGGTCAGTAATAAATGACTCAATCAACTCAGAAAAGGCGATAATAACCAACATGTTAACGGAAAGAAAATGGGAGTGTTACTACAAAAATCTATTTAAAAGAAAAAATGATATAAAAACAACAGAGATCCAAACGAAGGTACCATGGGATCTAAGAATAGACAGAGCGGACATTAAAACTTCAATTCTAAAGAGCAGTCCGTCGAGAGCCGCAGGAGACGACGGCCTGTCTAATGCGGATCTTAAAGAAAATATCGATGAATGGTCAGAATTTTGCTATTTTCTATTTCAAGCAATAATAAAAGAAGGAAAGATACCTACAACTTGGAAATTGGGAATAATCGTTCCAATATTCAAGAAAGGAATACGATCTGAGCCAGCAAACTATAGACCCATAGCCCTTCTTGATGTCATAGGTAAGGTGTTCGCAACCCAGCTCCTCAACCAACTCACAACATGGATTAGTCAAGAAAAGATCTACGACGACTGCCAGTCCGGGTTTGTGAAAGGAGTGGGCTGCAGCACGAATCTCCTAATACTAAATCTATTAAAAATAGACGCCATACGAACAGGTCAGAAAATCTACCTGGCTTTCATCGACATGGCAAATGCGTTCGATGGAGTAAATAGGGAAATCCTGTGGCACAAATTAAAAGAGAGGGGCTGTCCTGGAAGTTTAATTGCGGCTATTAAAGAACTTTACTCAGACACCTGCATTCAAGTAAGGCTAGACAGTGATGGAAATCTGTCTAAATCAATACCCACAGAGAGCTGTGTTAAACAGGGTTGCCCGCTAGGGGCGACCCTGTTCAATTTCTACATTTCGGAGGTTGGAAGTGCCCTGGCGAACGTGATTTCATTCCCACCAATCATCAATGGTTTCCAGCTGCACCACATCCTATACGCAGACGATATGGTGATCTTTGATCGTACGCCAATCGGCCTCCAGAGAAAATTGTCAGCTTTAGAGATTTACACAGAAGAACTCGGGCTAGAAATAAATGTTGCTAAATCTGAAATTATGGTCCTGGAGAACAAAAGAGGAAAGAAATCCCACAAGTACAGATCAAGCTGGTTCGTGGGAACAAAGAAACTGGAAAAAGTACAATACACCAGGTACTTGGGTACAACGATTAACTCCAGTATAAATGATGAACCGATGGTGAAAAAAATCTTAAACAGCTGCAGACAACTAACCTCACAAGGAAGCATATTGCAGAAGAAATTTGGGAAATTCACATGCGAGCCAGTGAGAAAATTTTACCAAAATTAAATTACACCAATCCTAATTTATGGGGCAGAGAACATGTTTGGCTGTGACCACAGGATATGGTCCAGGTGAGAAGGATTTTTTTGGAAGAACATTCTCCAAATACCCCAAAGTACGCCGACTGCTTGTGTCCTATATGAAGTAGGAATTTCCACCCTGAATGCTAGGATTATCTGGAATAAGCTACTGCTCTATAGGAAAACATATGAAGAAGCAAACCTACCACCATTCAAAATCCTAATGGGAAATGAGACAGGGAAAAGAATATCGGCCCTAAGAGACTGGAAATATCAATGTGGTCAGATCCTAAAACAACTGGGGACAAATGAGCTAACAATATGGAACAATCCAGAGTATGTGAAAAGAAAATTGCTTGATCTCGACTGGATTAAAATTGGGGAGAGAAGAGCTTCTCAAAAATCCATGCTAAACCAGCCAGAAGAAGCAAAAAAATGGAATACACCCCAGAAATATCTGGTTCTATCTCCATGTAAGCGCCTTAGAAGATACTATTTGAAGTTCCATCTGAATATCTTAGAAACAAAAGAAATTCCGAGGAACAGGCGTGTCGTTCCGAGGGGAAATGTCCGATGCCAATTCTGTGGGAAGGAAGAAGAAAATGTAAAACATCTCATCCTAAATTGTTTTGAACTAAATGGCCAACGTGAAAACTGCCTGGGAAAGGTGATGACAAACTACCGGACTCTTTCTGCAGAGGAATGGTGGAAACAACTACACTTGACTGAAAGTAACTCAGTGTGGATTGCTTTGATGAAATTCCTAGTGCAAAAACAGAAATGTTTAGAATTGAGTCCAGTGGTCACGAAAATAGAGTCCTAGATGGAGGGAAGTAAGGAGAACAAATTTGCAGATGAGACCAACAATTAAGAATAAAGAAAGGAGTGTCACCAATGAGATCTAACACATGATAGTATATAAGAAGTTGACCAAAATAATGCTAGAGAGGAAAACATGTAAAGACGAAAGATGCATTGTTTTGTATGTGTTTTACTTAAAAAGTTTTTCAAAAGTTTGTACAAACTAAATGAAAATAAAAATATATATATATATATAGGTCAGGTGATTCACCTAGGCCTAGAGGGGAGAAATTATGCCACCTGCCCTTCAAAATAAAAAGGAAAGAATTGAAATTGCAGCCTCCTTCACTCTCGCAGGAAACCTATTTACAAACCAGCCTGGAGAAAACAAAGGATCAAGTTACTTACCACTTACCTGTAACTGTTGTTCTCAAGCATGGGTCTGGCATGGATTCACATTCTCATGAATATGCCCCGTCGACAAGCTGGGAATCCTTGCTAATAGAAAAAACAGTTTCAGTTTTGTTTCCAAACTGTCTTTCTCCCATAAACCAATCACTGAGCTCTAGGACATACTGCTCCCAGCCAATGACTGCCCTCTACCTAAGCCCCTCCTCTGGCAGCCATCTTCAGATTTAGTAGCACGTAAAGTGGCAGTAAAACCAAGTGAAGAGCCACAGAGGGGCAGACGGGAGGGTTCACATGTGAATCCATGCCAGGCCCATGCTGGAGAACAACAGTTACAGGTAAGTATCTTGTTCCTTCTCCAGCTTCTCCAAGCAACGAGTTGGTGGTAGATCTTTCTTCGGCTCGGGCCTCCCTCTGGAACAGCCTCCCTGCCTCCCTGAAACTTGAGAAGAACCATCTCCGGTTCCGGAGGCACCTCAAAACCTTCCTCTTTGCTTTTGCTTTTAACCTCATCTCCCCTGCTGAACTCCTGGCTGAAACTGCACTGGTTACCTGGCCACCCTTTTCCCTCTGGGGAAGGGCCCAGGTCAGTTCCCCGCCAGTTGCATGCCTGCACTGCCTCCCTGGCAACCCCTGCACTTGGGGACTGTTTTCTGTATCCCTACAGTCCCCCAGCAGCAATAGACACCTGATGTCTGCACTTACCCATGCACTTGCCGCCAGCTGGCCGTACTTCTCTTATTGTTATTTATTCTATCTAGCACATGTTCTGCACCGTCCTCTACCCCCCCCACCCACCCACACTGCACTTTGCCCATCAACCTTCCCCTGCACTTGCGCAATCTGAATGACACTTGGCCTAGTAGGATTGTTGTCTCTGTCTTCCCTATGTCATCCCCTCCCCTTTTGCTGCGTCACGCCTTCAAACACTTGTGTATAGGCACGTTATAAATGCCATATCACATCATGGGGTCTGGCATGGATTCACATGCTCATGAATAAAGAATACATAGCAGTACACACATACACAACCCCAGGAGGTTGCAAGGCTCAACAGAAGCAATCTCTCATCTCCTCATCAGGCTCATCTTTAAGCGAACAGGTTGCGCAATACTGCTTGGCCGACTCTGGACTCCTCCGTGGAATCCCTGTCGACGCAGTAGAATCTCGAGAAGGTGTGCATCAACCTCCACGTAGCAGCCCTGCAGATGTCCAGGAGGGGCACACCAGACAGGGACGCCGTAGTAGCAGCGATCGCTCTGGTAGAATGGGCTGTTGGACGGCCAGGCAACGGTCAGTTTGCCAACCAGTGACAGTGAGTGATACAGCCGGCGAGCCACCTGGGAATGGAAGCCTTGGACAGGGCCTTCCCATGGTTCACAGGACCAAAGTTCACAAACAGCTGAGAAGTTTTTCGGACACTCTCCGTGCGAGCCACATAAAACTTCAGCGCTCTAGCCACATTCGAGCGAGTGCAAAGTCCTTACAGCCGGCGAGAAGGCGTCAGAAAAAACACAGGTAACACCAAGGGCTCGTTTAGATGAAAGTCTGACGGCACCTTGGGCATGAAGGAGGGGTGCATCCGCAGCACCACCCTCGTCTTGTGGCAAGTCAAGTAAGGTGGTTTACAGGATAGGGCCTGGATCTTACCCTCTTGTCGTGCAGAGGTGATGGCCATGAGAAAAGCTGTCTTCGAAGACAGAAACTTGAGTGGGACAGAATGTATAGTCTCGAACGGGGCTCTAGTAAGTACCACATTGAGCTCCAACATCAGGGCCGGAGCCTTCACCGGCGGGAACGAGCGGAATAGTCTCTTGATGAATTCCTTGACTAACCGGTACGACCACAAGGAGGGGCGTCCTGGGGATCTGGTGTAGCGGAAGATAGCCGCCAGATGAACCTTGGAGGCATGAGCCAGCCCCGATTTAGCCAACGACAGCAAATATGGAAGTACCCAAGGGGCCGTGACCCCCAGAGGGTTGATCTTCTGGGAACGGCACCAAATTGAGAATCTCTTCCGTTTGAGCCCGTAGCATTTCAAAGTAGATGGCGCCCTAGCCTTGGCAATTACCTCCTTGCAGTCTGCAGGAAGATCGTAACCCCCGAATTCTAATGCTGCAGGAGCGAGGTCTTCAGGTTCAGCAATCCTGGGTCGTAGTGCAGAATTGTGCCTCCTTCCCTGGCAAGAAGATCCACAACCACTGGCAACTTGACTGGAGGGGACGCCGACATGCTAAGAAGGTTTGGGTACCAGATCTGCCTCGGCCACACTGGTGCGATGAGGATCATCCTGCACAGGCACCGTCTGAGTTGATTGATGACTCGAAGAAGCAACTGCAACGGAGGGAATGCATACAGAAACAGGACGTACCAGGGGAATGAGAATGTGTCAGTCATGCTCTCCGGCTGGGGAAACCTGCTGGCGAACCTCCCGCAATTGGTGTTCATCGACGTCGCAAACAGATCGATCTGGGGATTGCCCCATTCGTCAAACATGTTGTCCACTTGGTCCTGCCGAAGCTCCCACTCATGGCAAGAGTGTAGCTCCCTGCTGAGCGAGTCAGGGGCATTGTTCTTTACTCCTGACAGGTGAAATGGAATGAAGAACATCCTCTGGGCGATGGCCCAGTGCCACAAGTCCTGTGCCTCCCTGGAGAGCACCGGGGAGCTGGTGCCCCCCTGCTTCTGGATGTAAAACACTGTGGTGGTATTGTCCGTGAAGACCCTCACCACTTTGCCCTTGAGGGATGGCAGAAACGACTTGAGGGCCCAAAACACCGCCCGTAGTTCCAGTACATTTATGTGTAGCGTCTTTTCTTCCAGCAGCCACAGGCCTCTGGCGTGAAGACGTCCGGTATGGGCTCCCCATCCTTCCAGAGATGCATCCGTCGTGATCGTCTCCTGGTACAGGGGGCTCTGGAAATCCATGCCTCCGGCGATATTGGAGCGTACGCCCCACCATCTGATCGCTCGTCGGAACTCCCGAACAATCGTGATCCTGTCCTGGAAGCTTCTGGACACCTGAACCCAATGGGCGTTGAGGAACTGCTGTAGAGGCTGCATCCGTAACCTGCAGAGCCAAATCGGGTAAATGCATGACAACATCATGCCGAGCAGTGACTTGATGGTCCTCACCCTGGCGATCTTCAGTGCCAGCAGCCGTTGCACCTTGCCCAAGATGGCCGATATCCTTTCGTCCGATGGCGACGCCCAGGTACGACACTGTTTTGAGCTTGGATTCCACAAACAGAGCGTCCTGCAATGGAATTAAGCAGGACTTTGCATTGTTCACCGAGAACTCCAGATCCGCCAGAAGACGGACGTCTGCTCCGTGTGCTCGACAGCAGTGTCCCTTGACTTGGCTTCCCCTGAACGACCAAACGCATAAACCTGCAGTGTCCTTTGTGTATCGGGACGTGGAAGTTGCGTCCTCTAGATCCAACAACAACAAAGTCCCCCTCTTCCAGGTGGCCGAACACGTGCTGCAGCGTGACCATCCTGAACTCCTGGGACTTTATGTATTTGTTGAGCCGTCGTAGCTCGAGAATGGGCCTCCAGCCCCCGGTCTTCTTCCTTACGAGGAAGTACCTTGAGTATAGTCCGCATACCCAGAGTCGCCGTGGAACCAGCTCCATCGCCCCCTTCTGTAACATGGCCCGAACCTCCAGCAGCAACTGAGTAACGTGGTTTTCCTGCCGGGCCACCAGTGGTATTCGCGGACACTTTCGTTGGCATTACAAGGCGTGTCCGTGGGCGAGAGCGACCAGAATCCATCTGTCGGTGGAGATGGTCTCCCACACGCCGAAGAAGTTTGGCAGCCGGCCTCCCACCGGGGTGCACGGGTGGGGGCCCGACATCCCGGTCGGTTCAATCTTGCTTTGAGGTCGACGGGCTGCCTTGTGGTCCCCGACGACGTCCGCCACTCAAGGCTTTGAAGCGACCCCTGTTGGCTTCCTGGGTCAAGAAACGGGAGGGCCTGTGGTAAGAGGACAAGCCACCCCTCCCCGAAACCCTTGGAAGAGCAAATAGACTTCCCTCCTGAGGAATGAAAGGACAGTCGTCGTTGCTGTAGGGTGCCTAGGCACGTGCAGTCTCTGTGTCCGTCTTGATGGCCTGAAGGGATTCATCCACAGCCTTTTCGAAAAGGTTGTCCCTGTCAAAAGGGCATGTCCAAAACCCATGACTGGACCTCCTGTCTAAAGTTGGTGGCCCCGAGCCAGCCACAACAGGGAAGACAAACTCCATTTCCCATCTTGCGGAAACCTGTGTCTGCGATGTCCAGGGCCACTGTGTTGGCATGGTCCAACGCCATCTCGCCTTCTTGAAGGATCTCCAAATCCTCAACCCGCTTGTCATCGGGGAGGAAGTCCAGCAGCGGAGCCTGCTTAAACCACAGCTCCTAGTCATATCTGGCCACGATCGCGAGGCGGTTGGTAGCCTTGACGGTCGTCGCTGCCGAGTAGATAACCATCGAATCCAACTTCTTCCCCTCGTTGTCCAGAGAGGTGGTGGAAGAAGAAGCAGCCGCGCCCGACGAGTCTGGCAACGGTTGAGACCGTAATCACTTGGGTGCAGAGTCTGGCACCCTGTACTACTTCTCCAGCAGCCTCTCTTCACTGGGGCTGCAGAGGGGTACTTCAGCAGAGACAGCCCTTCGTCCCAAACGTCGTCCAGGTGAGGGACCAAAAGAATGGTCTTCCTCTTTGCCTCCCGGCGCAGATATAAGAAGCCTTCCGTCTTTTCCTCCGGCATGAACTGGAAAAGCTTCGATTCTCGGGCGATCATCGCATGGGAAGATCCCACCTCCTCCGACGGAGAGGCTCTGGGCAGAGATGACAGGAGGTCCCCCATCCCGCTGTCATCATCTGTGCCCGTTGTTTCTGTGTCCGACTCAGTCTCCCTTGGGGGTGAGGGGGGTGTTACGGTCACCTGGTCTCTGCTGAGGCATTGGGGCACGGTTGCAGCCGCCCTGAACTCCCCCCCCCCCTTCAGGCCTCTCCCTCAGTAGAAAATCTGTGAGCGGTGGTACGTGGTGATACTGCTCCTCCGTGGAAGTAAAGAGTGTGAGTGCGCCAATCTGTGATTGTTGTACCTCTCGAACCGCACGTCGAATGGGATATAGTTCCTTCACTGATCCCTGATAAGGATTAGTCCAGTCCAGCTGCAACTATGCTTCTCCTTATGATTGGTAAGTCTTTCTTGAGCTCTTGTGATGCTTTTCGTTCTGTTTAATGTCTTTATATGTTGCTCCTACTTATGCCCGCAGTAAGTCTCTCTTCTGTTTTCTTCCCTTAGATGGAAATGCAGCTGTGAGACGCGAGACGCGGCCGGATGGAAGATGGATGCTACCGCAATGTTCGACAGTAGGTAAGTGATGGTTTAAGGAAAGAAGGAAGTATGGTGAAGTTCAACCTTAAACTGACTGTTTTTTCGATGTCTAACCTTGTCTTCTGTTTTTCCTTGCAGGCGCTGCTGTCGACGATGGAGCGTGTCGTGCTGCAGTGCCAAGGTGAAGATTTCGGCGTTCCGGAAAGTGTAAAGATGAATACTTGGTTCGCCAAAGAGATGTACAGGTAAGAACAGCTTACCCCAGTTGGTAAGTATGCTGGCAGGAAGCAGGATGTCCGGAAGCAGGATCTTCAAAGGTAAGTCTGACCTCGGGCGACAGTGAGCGTTACGCTGCTTGCGAGTGTAAAATAACACAAAGCGTCTGTCTTGAGGATCGGGGCAGCTTATATAGCTGAGATCGTGGTCATGCCCATTAGGGCCAGCTTACCGGCCACACCCTGCCACTCCTAGACAGTGAGCACGTCCGAAGGCAATCCATTAGCAGCCACACCCAGGAATACACTTGGGGCTGCTTAATGGATGGAATGTTCAAGGTTAATGCATCCTGCTTAATGGATGGAATGCTCAAGGTTAATGCATCTGAAGTGCTATAACCCTAATAAAAGCTTTTTGGTGTTAAATGGATGTTCTTGTTTACTTTTGTTCATGAGCCTGGTGCCAAAGGCGCCAGGACAGTGTTCACCCAGGTCTCCTGTGCATGCGACCCCTGCATGCCTGTGCCCCTGACTTCATGACCATGACAGTGGGGGAGGGGCAGTGGAGAGAGAGGCAGGGGTGGCATGAAGTTGCATGGTGCCTCCTCCTCTTCTTGGCCCGAGTCATCCACTGGCTGCGGGTGGCGCGGGCAGAGGGGTTCATCAGCATCCTCCTCTGTATCTCAGATTCCAGCATGTGGAGGGTCGGGAGGATGTCCAGTGACTGGTCTCTGGACAGCATCTGGGGTGTAAGCCTGCTAGGTTCTGGGCCCTTGTTGTTGCCTTCATAGATGATAACCCCGTTGTCGTTGCCCCTGCCCTGGGGGGGGAGTCCCCAGCATTTCCCTCATCATCATCACCCTCCTGGATGGTGTGGACGGAAATTATCTCATCCTCGGTAGCCGCAGAAATGTCCGTACCCTGGAGGACTTCCACCACCCCCACACCCATTTCTTCTGATCCAGAGGGGTTGGTCTCGGACTAAGATCCAGCATTCTCTTCTCTGTGGTTTTCTCAACTGGCTTCCTCAAAGCCTCCCTCCTGGAAGGCAAGCACACCCTGGGCATTGTCGAGGGGTACCCTGCGGGTCCGGCCCTATGGCCTCCGAAAGAGATGCCACCACCACCTCGAGGAAGGGCGACTGTTTCGCCTAGTGCACCTGGGCCTTCACGGAAAGGCTGGATCCCTTGTCCGGTTTGGCCTTTTCCTTCCTGGCCGTGTCAGACACCTTGTCCTGCTTGGCCTTTTACTTCGGGGCCTTGTTGGAACCCTTGTCCACCTTGCCCTTCTCCGTTGCGGGTGGGTTGGGGCATGCCTCTCCCGGATCCACCAAACCTGAGCGGGCTTCTAAGTCCTTTGAGGGCGCTCCACTCGTGGCCCAACACAAGGCCAAGCACCGCGAGTACGCATCCGTCGGGGTCGCCGCTGCTGCGGGTCCCGGAATGGTCAAAGCGCGATTGTCCGCCCCAGCTGCATCGATCTCCAGCCACCACTCTGGATCGTCCTCCAAGAGGAAGTCAGCTACCCCGGCGAAGATGAGAGAGAATCCTGAGAAGGCCAAGCAGGAGAAGGCCAGACAAAGTGGGTATCACCCGATGCAGAGGCCTTGGCCTGCAGCCACGACTCCAGTTGTTTGTGTCGATCCTTCAACATGCGCTTTGTGAAGCCAAGGCAAATCACACAATCTTCCTCCTTATGCGTCGGGTCCAGGCAGTAGAGGCACTGGAAATGCTTGCCCATGTACACATTCCGTAAAACGCAGTCGGAGCAAAGCTTGAAGAGGGAGGTACCATCATTATCGTCCGACATGATCCACGCGGTGTAGGGCTGAAGCATCTTCTGGAAGCCTCCAAGAAGAATACTCGACGAAAACAGCCCTTGAGGGAAACTGAAAAAAAACAAAAAAACAGGTCTCTGTTAGTCAGATTGATGATAGATGGAGCACATGGGCTCGATTGACGGAAAAATAGAGTTTAACGCTTAAATGTGAAAAACGCAACAAAAAGGTCAAAAAGAGCAAAGCACGAGTACTCCCAACACTTGAACATGCGGTAAAAATCTGAAGATGGCTGCCAGAGGAGGGGCTTGGGTAGAAGGCAGTCATTGGCTCGGGGCACTATGACCCAGAGCTCAGTGACTGGTTTATGGGAGAAAGACAGTTTGGAAACAAAACAAACCATTTTTTCTATTACCGAGGATTCACAGCCTGACAGGGAAATATTCATGAGCATGCCAGACCCCATGCTGGAGAACAGCACAGCACCGCACCAAAGTCAACATCAGTAAAAAAAAAAAAAAAAAAAAAAGAACCTTACAGAAGCAGACAGTATGTGAGGGATGCAACCGGACATGAAAATGCTGTGTAGACTGGTGATGAGACCAAGATTACCTATCTGACTTTTATAGCTTCCATATCGTCGAGTCCACCTCCTAGGTGGCCTACAGGAAGGAATCTCCTGAGGCCAATCACAGTCGAGCCTTCTCCTAGGAACAAAGCTTCAGCGTGCTGTCTTAAAGAGAGCCATGCGGGAAGGACTAAGCCACTATAAAAACAGATCTCAATCCAGTCACTTTGTGGGCTAGTGGAGTGCAGATGCTGTTCACAGTCTCTCTGAGAAGGAGCAGAGTACAGTAGAGAAGACGATGGAAGAGCAGAGTGATGGAGAAGGAGAAATTACTTACCGGTAATCCTCTATGGATTCTTCTGCCACAGATTCCTCATCTGATAGATATCCCTTCCAGCGTCAGTTGGTTGGAAAACCTTTCGACAGGGGGCATATTGAATCTAGACTCTGCCATCTTTCCATCTTGACTCAATTCAGTGCTCGTCGACTCAGGACCCAACGTCTCTAGTCGTACATATATGATATCACTATGTACCTCAGTTACCCTCCCTTTTCCCTCACTGACTTCACCCACTGCAGAGAAAGGATCGGGATATTCGGCTGAATACAGATACAACTCTGGTTATAACCATAACTTAAAAGTTTAAAAAAATGTTTTGAGTGAGGAACAGAACCGTCAGAAGCTGTAGAGAATGGAACAATTATAAAAGGCATGACAAGCCTACTAAGAAATCGCTAACCATCTCCTCCTCTCCTAAGAGAAGATTAGCCGTCGGAAACTGCAGGCACTTTCATGGTGTGGCTGGATGGTAGGGTGATGAGGAATCTGCGGGAGAAGATTCCAAAGAAAGAACACTGCCCGTTAGTAATTTGTCCTTCAATGGAATGCCATCTGCTGCAAATTCTGCCCCAGATAGGCTCCAAAGCCCTTCCAAATCAGATGTCGGCGCCACGTGACACGTCCAGGCAGTAAAACTTGGTAAATGTGTGCAATGACGACCACGTCCCCGCCCGGCAGTTCTCTCTCACTGGTACGCCCCTTTGCATTGCTGAAGAAGCAGCCATTCCCCTAGTGGAATGGGCTCTGATATCCGGTGGCAACTCTTTCCCTGTTTTCTGGTAACACTCCGAGATACACAGGGTTAACCATTTCGTGATGGTCTGTTTTGATACAGCCAAACCCTTTCTACACAAGGAAAATGCCACAAACATATGCTCATTCCTCCTAAATTATGCTGTCCTCCCTACATAAAAACTAAGGGCCCTCTTAGGGTCCACCCTCTGAAACCTCTCCTCTTCCTTAGAAGGGTACATAGGTGGATATGCCACTGGTAGGTCTATGCACAGGGACACATGAAATTCCGAGCTGACCTGGGCAAGAAACCAGGCTGCACCTTAATTGACACCTGTTCCTTGAAGAACCAGAGAAAGGGTGGCTTACAGGATACCGCCTGCAACTCACTAACCCTTGGGGCAGATGTGATTGCCACTAGAAAGGCAGTCTTCAATGTGAGCAACCTAATGAGACAAGAGTTTATGGGCTCAAAAGGAGGCGCCATCAAAAAGTTAAGGACCAGGTTAAGGTCCCAGTCCGGAACAACAAAAGGAACGGGCAGGAACTTATTTACAAGGCCTTTCAGGATTTGGGACATAACCGGGATCGTAAACCAAGACCCTTAATCTGGTGACCTCTTGAAATCAGACAAATCCAGTAAATACCCTTTGACTGTTGAAACCTGCAAGCCTGATGAGCCCAGTGGTAGAAGGAACTCCATCACTGAAGTGGTGGGGCAAGAGATGGGACGGATCTCGCATTCCCTACACCATGCCTCAAACCATCTCCATCTGCACACATACAGCGATCTTGTAGATATATGATATTTTATTTGTATTGCGCTAGTGCACAAGTGTTTCAGAGCGCGACTAGGCAACGGAGGGGAACAGGGGAAGTTGAGTAGTGTTCGACAGCAGAGCAAGAGTTGAGAGTGGCAAGATGAATAAGGTTGCTGGCCTTAAAGAACTTCCGGGGAGGGGTACAAATCAGAGGTACGCCCTGCGGAGTTGTGGAGGTAGCCGGAAGAGTGGCGGAGGAGGGGGAAAAAGTGAGCAAGGTTGCCAAGGAGCGAGAGGAAGGGACAGCTGGAGATGAGAGGAGGTTGATGAGGCGAGGGAAACACCCATCGAAGAGGAGGAGATTGGCCTGAGGACCTTGGACCATGACAGTGCCACTTAGGTAGACATTAAGGATGACTCTTGAGGAGTCGAAAGAAGCCATGTGGACATCCCAGCGAGTGCCACCATTAATGGGAGAGGAGGAGACAGGACAAAGCACAGATCATATGGGGGTCCATAGATCCGGCGAAGGAACAACAAAGAGGATGTCAGTGAGGGTCTATCTGGAAGAGGCGCTGGTCTAGGTATCAGCGATAGGGAGACCAGGGTTGGAGGCCAAGATATCCTTTTTATCTTTTTAGATGGTCCTTGTGCAGCCAGTAACAACTCAAGCACCTCTTCCGAGGGGTCCCAGTCATATCTCGCCCTCTCAAGAGCCACGCATGTAGAAGGGACTCTGGGTTTGGTTGCAACACCCGACCTTCCGACTGGCAAAGGGTGTTCGGCTGTCGAGGCAGGCAAATGGTCAATTCCAGAAGCTCTTAGTACCATGCTCTCCTCCCAATGCGGGGTGATCAGGATCATGTTGGCTTGGAACCTCCTCAACCACCACAGAACCCACGAAATGACAGGAATCGGTATGGAGGCACAGTGAAGGTTCAAGTCCCCATTCAACTAGGAATGCATCCCCCCCACTGCACCTCTTGCCAGGAATTCCCTCAAGCAAAAGTGTCTTCTCTTCCTGTTGGATTCCATGGCAAACAGATCCAATGTCAGGGTACCCCATTGAGCGAAGTTCTCTTCGGGAACTTCCTGGCACACCTCCCACTCGTGCGAGACTGTGCTCTTCCTGCTCAGAGCATCAGCCGTTCTTCGTCCCTGCCAGATGAACTGCCGAAACAGAGATCTGGTTCTCCAACAGTCACAACCATAGCTACATCACCTCCATGCACAGGGAAAGGGACCGCACACCTCCTTGCCTGTTCATGTAGTGCATGGCCAAACTTATTGTCTGTCTGAATTAGGACGCGCTTCCCCATGAGAGGTGTAAAAGTCTTCAGGGCCAACCTGATTGCTCGCAGCTCCAGCCTGTTGATTTGCCACTGGCTCTCTATTGGAGACCTAAGGCCACTTACCTACAGATCGTTGCAGTGAGCACCCCAACCTTTCAGGGACACATCTATGGCCAGTTTTACCTATGGCCAAGCAGGTCAGAAAGGTCCCCCCCAACCCCCCATCATCATGTTGTCTCTGCTGGCACACTAAGTAAAATCGTCGGTCACCGACCTCGACACCCTGAGAACATCCTTCATGGTGCCGAAATACTGGGGCCATTGACCCCTCAGCAGCCACTGCAGAGATCACATTCGCAACCTGGCCTCTGGCGAGCCTAAAAGGCAGAGAAAGGAGGCCTCTGGCAAGGTGTTGCGGCTCTGGAACAGATAAACCATTTGCCTGACATTGGTGACTCTATCCAGGAGAGAGGGGGATAGGGGGGGGGGGGGAGACCTTCTCCTCTCGAGAGTACAGGACTACTCCAATGAACCAATGAACTGAAGCCTCTGTGTTGGTGTTGTGCATGACTTCTGAAGGTTTAGAGAGAAGCCCAGCCTCTGCAGGAGCGAATAGGTGTATTCGAGGTAAAGCAAAACCTGCTCCCAACACTTTCCCGAATCAGGAAATTGGCACCAGGAAAGACTGGGAATAACAGCCCAATCCCTGCTGCTCTGTAGGTACCTTTTCCACGGCACCCTTCAAAAACAGGGCTCACAGTTCCCCCTGGAGCTCCTGTTCTGGCTTTTGAGGTGAGGGGGGTAGTCTGAAGGTTTTTTCAAAAAACGGAAACTGTACTCACATTGGACGAGCTGCAATTGTTTTTTTTTATTGTGCATTTGTAAGGCGCTAACACATCAAGTAAATTGTGTTTCAAAGCGCCCACATGGCAACAGGGAGGGAACATGGAATTAAGGCAAATATAACAATAACAATGAAAGAGTGGCGGTCCTACTACGCCGTGGGAGCATTCAGAGCGGGCAAGTACTGAGAGAGGGACGAGGAGTTAAGTGCTAGGACTAACAGGAAGAGAAGTGCTGGGGAGATTCCCTTCTTACATGCAATCTTGCAATGCAGTATTTAACCACACGTGTAAGGCACTAGAGTTGGATTTTAGGCAAATTAACATGGTGCACATTCAAAATTATTGTATGTCGGAGAAAAACATTTCCAACTGTTAATAATGCCTTGTCTCACCTCATCTGTATTCCTCTCTTCCCCTTTGAAATCCAACGCCGATTGTTGTTGGATGTATTATTTTAACAATCAAATGTATGTTATACACCCATGCCTTGTATGCATCATTATAGATTTTCCTTTTGGGACTCACATTTCGGGTGCTTGTTCATTCCCAATATTATGTTATGATTTGTCTTCACCACATCCTTGAAGAAGTCCTGTTGTAGTCGAAACACATGTTGGTAGTTCCTTGAGAATTATTTAATTTCTTCATTATATTTCAATACTGTAATTCACACATGTAGGCAACCCCAGCCTGCAGGATTTTTCCAAAATGGAACTACTTTGGTTTGAATAATTGAATAAATCATGCCTTTGTTACCCATCATATGCTTGCCATGCGCGTTGTTGACTTTGGTATCTGGTTACTTAAAGGAAGTGCCCTTTCTGGGGGTGGACCTCGATCTAGAATATCATGCCGTTCATAAGCTGATAGAGGTTTTGCTGGGGCACAAATACCTAGAGCCTCCACCACTATTCTCCACTTTTCTCCTATACTGGGCGTTAGCATGCCTGTAGGGTCAAGGCAGTTGGGTATTCAGGTGTCCTGCAGACCTTCAGCCAGGTCTAATAGATCGGCGAAAGACTTGCCTCTGCTTGTCCGTCGCCACCCCCCCCCCCCCCGCAAATCACCTGGCAGCAGCAACAGCTTGAAGCCTTGATCACTGGCAGCGTAAAAAATTGACATATTGACATCATAAAAAATGTTTTTAAAAAGAAGACGTCCTCGACTCAGGGACATACACCTATCGATCATCAGCATTGACAACTTTGCCGTCGAGACCAGCGGCACCGACAGCGGCTTCAGTGGGAGCTGTTAGGGAGAATTCTCTGTTTAGGCTGAATTTCCTAACCTAGTGAGTCCCCCAGCAGCTTTGCTGGATTTTTGGGGTTTATTTTTTTCTCCTGCCAAGAGTAAGACTCTTCTTACCCTCACTCTTGGGCATGATTTGAGTGTGTTTCTTTGAATCTAGATGTGTTTAATGGGCTATGGGGTCTTTTACTCCATAGGGCTTCATGTGTTTTTGTGATGTGTGTTACACAGCACCCTCAGTGCAGTGACACAGGGGTGTCATAGTGACCCCCCAGTATAGACTCCATACCCTGGGACTGACTATTGTCTCCCAGGGCATTAAAGTCACCATTGACTTTACTAGTCTTAAATTCTGAACAGAACCAGTACAAACCATCATATTGTGGACGTACTGGCTGGGGCAATTCGATTGCCCCAGGGTCTGTTAGTCGAGGGGGCACGTCTCCGTCCCCCCTGATCGAGTTTTGGCTGGTGGCAGTGGATACTACTTTTTATATTCAACCGCAAATATTTTCCTATGGGATTTCCCATTGTTTTAGGCTACTACCTTTATTCAATTATTTACGGTAGCCTCGTACATACGGCCGGTTTATTTAATTAATATTAATTCTCCGGTTGGTATTTTTTGCCGAAACTTGATTCTAAAATGGCGTTTGTGTTCTCGTCTGTGACTCCAACCCAAGTCGAGCCCTTTGTTCCACTTTTTTGGGCGGGCTTTTCCACAGAAGCCCTCCAAAGTGGTGCCACTGTGCCTGGGGTACTTAGGAGGGGTGGAAGGGAATTTAGGCACCCTGGACTGAGTTGCCTAGGCAACTCAAGTCGCACTCCGTCCTGATTGACCCAAGTGGTAAGCCGGCCAGCTCACCACTTAGCATGTTTGAGTGACAGCTAGGCTGAGTGAATGGGGGTTTGCTGCATAAAAGCAGGGCTTTGGGGACTGGAACTTAAGAAGTCGCCACAGGACCTAAGAATCCGACGAGGGAGAAGCTGAGCCGACCTGCCACGACACCACTACCGGTGGAGCCCTGCTGGACCGTCTCACCACTTTTTCCCAACGACAGAGGAGATCTCCCGCCGGAGAGTCTTCTTCCTTTGACTGGTGGGGATAACCAGTTTCACCGTCTTTTCGCTTTCCCGATGTATCTCGTGGCCGCCTTGCCCGTGCCAAGCACCCCGGCAACCGGGATACCACGTTTTACCATGACCGCGAGACAAAGGTACCACCTTTAACCGGAAAACTCTGCGGCTGGTTTCTCCCCTGGACGACGACGCAACTTGCACCCACTACCAGGAACAACTGCCACCGCTGGAGGATCCTTCCCACTTAAGGTACCGTGTCCCGCCTGGCTTCCCTTGCTACCAACTGTACGGGGTAGATTTAGCCCCCGGCTTTCGAACCTGGGTTAGCCTGGGACACCTTGGCTAAACTTTTCTAAGCCTCTCTAAACTCTTTCTGAACCCTCTGCAAGACTTTCTAAGCCTAGTGTAACTGTGTGATCTTGGGCGCATTTGTGCTTTGCTCTCTCTAAGAGTGGGCCCAGCCTTTGGACTTTGGTTCACCAGTGACTTTTTGCTCTCTGCCTTGCTAACAGTGTTCCTAAATCGTAGAGTGGTGTACCTCTTCATATTCTGATTTTTCCCTCCCTTTTTCACAAACTTATTAGAGTGCAATCTAGTTAAGCGCTCACCTCTGTATGAAAATAAGTGGTGTTTTACTGTGATTTATCGAACAGGTAAAACGGGGTGTATATATCATAATAGTAACTGTGTTTAGGATAAGTTTACAATAAGAGTGCTGGAGTGTTTCAACTGTGTGTTTTTAAATAAATAATTATATACTTTGATACCAAAGCTCTGGTCAGTGTTTGCTTGTATTAGTGTATCTGAGTGCCTATTGAGTATACTTTGCATACTGCCTAACTCTTCTTGAGGGAAGTCTGACTGCTCAGCCACAGCTACCAGGTAAATCTGGGTGGTGCAGACTGCTACCAAGTGGGTTTACTGCCAGCACCTGTAGTCTTAAATCTTTTGCAGTGGTCCCTAAGGGAACTGCACAGATTTCTGCCTAACACTGGTGGCAGCAGTGGGATTTGTATTGAGTATACATTTTAGAGTGCTTTAGAATACCTTAGTACAACTAACCACAAAGCTTAGCACTGAAAAAGTAATCTAACATGTCAACTATGGAAACTTATAGTCAAGAGTCCCTTGCTGCAAAGACTGCTGATTGTTTAAGAGTATTGTGTAAGCATAAGAACCTCCTGACTAAAGGCAAGAAAATGGAGTTAATATAAAGGTTGTTAGTTAACCAAAGTCTGGATGATGGGTCTGAGGAACCTACCATGCCAGAACATGTAGATAACAGTATAGAAATTGATATTGATCCAAATGTTGATAATCTTGAGGAAGAGTCAGAAGAGGAGGGTGAGGCTGCTGTGACTGTCCCCCCTAGGCCTCTGTCTGCCTTACCTGCTGTACCTACTGGGCCTTTACCAAGTCCCACCCTAAGTCCTCAATATCTCGAATTAGAGAAGATGAAACTTGAACTAGAGTTCAAGAAACTGAATACTCTGGCTGAACAGAGACATCAGGAAATGAATCAAGAACTAAGGCTAAGGGAAATGGAGCTCAAGCATGAGCTAGAAATGAAGAAATTATCTGTCGAAAATGCTTCTCTCTCTGGCTCCTCTAGAAGTTCCAGTCCTAAAAGACCCCGGATGCCTAAAGAATTGGTTGGTATGTATGAGCCTAAGTTGGATGTGTTGGAGTGGTTGTCTCTGTTTGAATATAATCATGGGCTCCAGAACATCACAGGAAATGACTTACTCACCTGGTTGTTCTCTAGGCTTCCCCCTGTTGCAACTGATGTGGTAATGGAGTTGGGGGAGGAGGATAGGAAAGGGTATGAATGTGTGAAACTAGCTCTAATAGCTAGATTTGCGAAGACCCCTTCCCAGTATCTTAAGAGGTTTAGAACCCTCAAAAAGCATGATGGTACCCCTTGGGCTACCTGGGTGAGTGAAGGGTTGAAAAACTTAGAGGGATGGATTAAGGGTTACAAAGTGAACACTTATGAAGGTATGAAGAATCTTTTTATGTTGGAGTCAATTTATGATGCCTGCTCTCCTGAGCTCAGACAGCACTTGGCTGATTCAAAGGAATTAGATTCCCGAAAACTAGCTAAGGCTGCTGACTTGTGGGTTGCCAACAGGGCCACTCACAAGGTTTCTGGGGTAACTCAGAAAAAGGATGAGGGGAAACAGCCTAAAAAGGACTCCAAAGAGAATTCTAATACTGCAAATTCCAAAGAGGGCCCAAACAAAATCAGAAGGGTAAACCACCAGGGAAACCACAGATGAATAGTGTCTCCTCTGGTGCCAAACCAGAGGGAGGTCAGAACAAGCCTCCATTCCAGAAGGCATTTGGTAAATGCTTTGTTTGTGGCTCTACTGACCATGTGAAAGGAGATCCCAGATGCAAGGGTAAACCTTCAGGGATCCAACTTGCCTCCTTAGCCTTCGCTCCAGAAGAGGAAGTCCCCATGCCAAGTGGAAACTTTCTACTGCTGGCTGATGAGCCCATGGGTGTCTCAGCCAGTGTTTCTTTAGTCTCTCTGGGGTTGTGGGAACAACAGAACTTAGATGTGTATAATTCTATCCCAGATAATACTAAAGAGTATTATAAAGACAGTGTCCAGCTGAATGGTCAGGAGACTCCTGCCATTAGACACACTGGGGCCAGCATAACTGTGGTGGATGAATCATTTTTCAAGGCAGAGGATGTTGCCAAGGCACCCAAATGCCTCAGCAAGTTAGCTGGAGGGCCTTTGCAGATGTGTCCCCAGTTACCAGTTCTCATCCAGTGTAATGACATGGCTGTAAAAATATCTGTCAGTGTACAATGTGAAGTGCCAGGTAGGGTTCTGTTGCGTAATGACCTGAAAGCTCTTGGAGTTGTGTCACATACCCCCAGACCACCTAGTAAAAGGTTACAGGAGCTCACAAAACCTGCAAGATAGAAAACCCTGCAGGGGTTATCTCAGGAGATGATGACAGAAATCGCTCCTTTACCACTGGAGCAACTCACTGCAGTAACTACCAGATCAGGAGCAAAGGGGCAACCCAAGACTCCGAGGAAGAAGTCCACAGCAAGCACTCCAGTGCTTCCAACAGTTACACCTGTAACTCCCCCTCCAGCTGAGGCTGAGAGGGAGGTACAACCCTGTATGGTTGAACTATACACTGAAGAAGAGCTAGTGGGAGGCCAAGAACTTATTGGAGATCTGGACCCTGAGGACCATCCTGAGCTGCAGTCTTTACTGGCAGAAGGTGGACCCAGCAGGGCAGCTTTCCGTAAGGGACAAAGAGAATGTCCAACTCTGGAGGGTCTCCGCCAACAGGCAGCTGCTCAGGCTGATGGGCAAGAGCCTGGAAAGTATAGGTTGCACTGGGAAGATGGCCTCTTCTACAGTGAACCAACTGAGTCTGAACCTGGAGACTACAAACGCCTTGTAGTACCTCAAGAAAACAGACAACATTTCTTGCACTTAGCCCACGAGATTCCTTTGGCTGGTCACTTGAGTTTCAAGAAGACCAAGGAAAGGCTCTCACTCTACTTCTACTGGCCAAAAATGGGGGCCGAAGTAGATAAGTTTTGCAAGAGCTGCCATACCTGCCAAACTTCTGGTAAGGTTGGCGCCAAGAATGTGGCACCCTTAGTGCCTCTCCCAGTTGTGGGAGTCCCATTTGAGAGGGTAGGGATTGACATTGTTGGTCCCCTTGATCCCCCCTACCTCCTCAAACAACAGGTTTATCCTTGTTGTAGTAGACCATGCTACTAGATACCCTGAGGCAATCCCTATGAGAACTGTTACAGCTCCGGCTGTGGCTAAGGTCCTCCTTGGTATTTTTACCAGGGTTGGGTTTCCTAAGGAAGTAATATCCGACAGGGGATCAAACTTTATGTCCCACTACATGAAAGCCATGTGGAAAACCTGTGGAGTTACTTACAAGTTCTCAACCGCCTACCACCCCCAAACCAATGGGCTGGTAGAAAGATTTAACAGAACCATGAAGAGCATGATAGGTGCTTTAGAAGAATCCCTGAAAAGAAAGTGGGACCTTCTACTGCCATGCCTTCTCTTTGCTTTTAGAGAAGTCCCTCAGGAGGGAGTAGGTTATTCTCCCTTTGAACTTCTCTATGGCCATCCGGTCAGAGGTCCATTGGCCCTGATTAAGGAGGGGTTGGAAGGCGCTCCTCCCCTCAAGCCAGTCAGAGTGACTGACTGTGTGATAGGTCTCCGTAGAAGAATGTCACACATGATGGCAGAAGCTAGTGATAACCTGAAAGCTGGACAAGCTTTGGTCAAGCATTGGCATGATCAAAAGGCTAACATGGTTGAGTTCACTCAAGACCAGCTAGTTCTCGTTATGCTCCCAACAAGGCAGAGGGCCTTGCAAGACAAATGGATGGGACCCTTCAAAGTTGTGGGAAAACTTGGAGAGGTCAACTATCTGGTGGATCTGGGCAGACCCAGGGAAGCTCCTAGAGTCTTCCACACCAACCGACTAAAAGCGTACACCTCCAGACCTGAAGTAGGAGCCTTGCTTCTAGCTTCAGCAGCAGAGGAAGAAGAGAGTGAGTCTCTCCCTGATCTCCTCAGAGGCGTACCTTTGGATGAAAAAATTGAAGGAGTCAATCTCTCTTCAGATCTGACACCTGAGCAACAAGAGGAGTGCAAATCTATGTTAAATCAGTTTTCCTCCCTGTTCTCACTCTCACCAGGCTTGACCCCTTGGGGACAGCACGAGATACTCACTGGTGACTGTCTGCCAGTCAAAAGCAGAGGATACCGAATGTCAGAAAATGTGAGAACCCATATCAAGGGGGAGGTCAAGAAGATGCTTGATCTCGGGGTAATAGAACCCTCTACTAGTCCATGGTCTAGCCCAGTTGTGTTAGTACCAAAGGCAGGGTCCAAAGACTTGAGATTCTGTGTGGACTATAGAGCTCTTAATGCAGTCACCAAGACTGATGCCCACCCTTTACCCAGGACAGATGAGTTGGTGGATAAACTTGGTGCAGCCAAGTACCTCAGCACATTTGACCTTACGTCAGGCTATTGGCAAATAGCCTTGACAGACCATGCCAAGGAGAAAACTACATTTTCCACCCCCGTTGGCTTGTACCAGTTTAAGGTCATGCCTTTTGGATTACAAAATGCACCTGCCACATTCCAAAGGATGGTAAACCAAGTTCTGGCTGGGATGGAGGACTTCTGCATGGCATACTTGGATGACATTGCAGTCTTCAGCCATTCCTGGGAAGATCATGTGAACCACCTAGGACATGTTTTGCAGGCTCTAGGCCAGGCCAATTTGACTATCAAGGCAAGTAAATGTCAGATAGGTCAAAGTAAGGTGGTCTACCTTGGGCATGAGGTAGGAGGTTGAGAAATAAGGCCTTTGCTTAGCAAGATTGAAGCTGTGCAAAATTGGACAACACCTACTACTCAAACCCAAGTGAGAGCCTTCCTAGGCCTCACTGGGTACTACAGGAATTTCATTGAGATCTATGGGACCATAGCTTCTCCACTGAATGTAATCTCTCTAAAATTCCCTAAAAAGGTCAAATGGAATGAGGAGTGCAATCAGGCCTTTGAAAAACTGAAGAAGGCTCTTTGCCAAGCTCCAGTATTGAGAGCTCCTGACTATCACCAAACTTTCATTGTACAAACTGAAACTTCCAATGTAGGTATAGGTGCAGTTCTAAGCCAACTGCATGAGAAGGGTAGGGAGCACCCCATTTGCTTCATCAGTCGTAAGATGAAGGATCCTGAGACAAAGTGGGCAACAATAGAAAGAGAATGCTTTGCTATTGTGTGGGCATTGAAGAAGTTTAGGCCATACTTATTTGGATCTACTTTTGTCATTCAGACTGACCACCAACCCTTGAGATGGTTAATGCAAATGAAGGGGGAAAATCCCAAACTATTGAGATGGTCAATCTGTCTGCAAGGGTTTGATTTCACCATTGAGCACAGGTCAGGGTGTCACCATCAAAATGCTGATGGACTCTCTAGGATGTATGTCATCGACTAGAGGTATGAGGTTCATCCAGGAGTGGATTAAATCCTCCTGTCCCTTAGTCTGGGGGGGGGGGCGAGTGTTAGGGAGAATTCTCTGTTTAGGCTGAATTTCCTAACCTAGTGAGTCCCCCAGCAGCTTTGCTGGATTTTTGGGGTTTATTTTTTTCTCCTGCCAAGAGTAAGACTCTTCTTACCCTCACTCTTGGGCATGATTTGAGTGTGTTTCTTTGAATCTAGATGTGTTTAATGGGCTATGGGGTCTTTTACTCCATAGGGCTTCATGTGTTTTTGTGATGTGTGTTACACAGCACCCTCAGTGCAGTGACACAGGGGTGTCAGTGACCCCCCAGTATAGACTCCATACCCTGGGACTAACTACTGTCTCCCAGGGCATGTAAAGTCACCACTGACTTTACTAGTCTTAAATTCTGAACAGAACCAGTACAAACCATCATATTGTGGACGTACTGGCTGGGGCAATTCGATTGCCCCAGGGTCTGTTAGTCGAGGGGGCACGTCTCCGTCCCCCCTGATCGAGTTTTGGCTGGTGGCAGTGGATGCTACTTTTTATATTCAACTGTGAATATTTTCCTATGGGATTTCCCATTGTTTTAGGCTACTACCTTTATTTAATTATTTACGGTAGCCTCGAACATACTGCCGGTTTATTTAATTAATATTAATTCTCCGGTTGGTATTTTTTGCCAAAACTTGATTCTAAAATGGCGTTTGTGTTCTCGTCTGTGACTCCAACCCAAGTCGAGCCCTTTGTTCCACTTTATTTGGCGGGCTTCTCCACAGAAGCCCTCCAAAGTGGTGCCACTGTGCCTGGGGTACTTAGGAGGGGTGGAGGGGAATTTAGGCACCCTGGACTGAGTTGCCTAGGCAACTCAAGTCGCACTCCGTCCTGATTGGCCCAAGTGGTGAGCCGGCCGGCTCACCATTTAGCATGTTTGAGTGACAGCTAGGCTGAGTGAATGGGGGTTTGCTGCATAAAAGCAGGCTTTGGGGACTGGAACTTAAGAAGTCGCCACAGGACCTAAGAATCCGACGAGGGAGAAGCTGAGCCGACCTGCCACGACACCACTACCGGTGGAGCCCTGCTGGACCGTCTCACCACTTTTTCCCAACGACAGAGGAGATCTCCCGCCGGAGAGTCTTCTTCCTTTGACTGGTGGGGATAACCAGTTTCACCGTCTTTTCGCTTTCCCGACGTATCTCGTGGCCGCCTTGCCCATGCCAAGCACCCCGGCAACCGGGATACCACGTTTTACCACGACCGCGAGACAAAGGTACCACTTTCACAGGAAAACTCTGCGGCTGGTTTCTCCCCTGGATGATGACGCAACTTGCACCCACTAACAGGAACAACTGCCACCGCTGGAGGATCCTTCCCACTTAAGGTACCGTGTCCCGCCTGGCTTCCCTTGCTACTGACTGTACTGTACGGGGTAGATTTAGCCCCCGGCTTTCGAACCTGGGATAGCCTGGGACATCTTGGCTAAACTTTTCTAAGCTTCTCTAAACTCTTTCTGAACCCTCTGCAAGACTTTCTAAGCCTAGTGTAACTGTGTGATCTTGGGCGCATTTGTGCTCTGCTCTCTCTAAGAGTGGGCCCAGCCTTTGGACTTTGGTTCACCAGTGACTTTTTGCTCTCTGCCTTGCTAACAGTGTTCCTAAATCGTAGAGTGGTGTACCTCTTCATATTCTGTCTTTTTCCCTCCCCTTTTCACAAACTTATTAGAGTGCAATCTAGTTAAGCGCTCACCTCTGTATGAAAATAAGTGGTGTTTTACTGTGATTTATCTAATACGGAAAACGGGGTGTATATATCATAATAGTAACTGTGTTTAGGATAAGTTTACAATAAGAGTGCTGGAGTGTTTCAACTGTGTGTTTTTAAATAAATAATTATCTACTTTGATACCAAAGCTCTGGTCAGTGTTTGCTTGTATTATTGTATCTGAGTGCCTATTGAGTATACTTTGCATACTGCCTAACTCTTCTTGAAGGAAGTCTGACTGCTCAGCCACAGCTACCAGGTAAATCTGGGTGGTGCAGACTGCTACCAAGTGGGTTTACTGCCAACACCTGTAGTCTTAAATCTTTTGCAGTGGTCCCTAAGGGAACTGCACAGGTTTCTGCCTAACAGGAGCGTCGATTGAATGGTGGTTGGCGTCGTACCTGACTCAGTCTCCTTGATGCTGGACGTACCTGGCATAGCTGGGAGCATCATGGCCTGCTGCTTCAAGGTCAGAATCGTGCCTGCAGTGGCCTCCTTAAACATCTGGTGCATCTGCTACTTAAAGGTCTCGCACTCAGCCTATGTACCAGAGTCCGGGTATGACTTACCCTGCTCCTCGGATTAGGCTGACTCATACCTGCGTCGGTGATGATGCTTCTTCCTATGGGACGAGGATGAGGAATTGTTCCTTGAGTAGGATTTCTTTTTTTGTCTTCTTTCTGTGGCCGTCCTCTTTTTCTGCTGCCGGGTCCTCCGTCTACTATTCGGACGACCTAGCAGTCGAATGAGAAGGACACTTTGAAAGTGGCACCCCAACTTGAGCTTTGCCACCTGCTGCTGCAGCTATTTGGGTTCATTTTATTACACAAACCGCATTCCTAGGTGACTGTGGTCGGCCCCAACACACCACACGCATATGCCTTGTGGGTCGGTTAGTGACATTTTCCAGTTGCAATTTTTGCATTTCTTGAACCCCAATGCTTTGGGAGTAGACATAGTGGCACGCATGCAGAATTTCTAAGCGAGTCGAAGAAAATCAAGTGAAGAAAAGGTTTCCTCATGAGAGTCGTTCCTACGAGCAACCTGCTGAGCATGCAGAGAAAAGAAACTGAAGTACGGGCAAAGTGACAACATACGCACAAACAACTTCACGTCCAGAGTCTACTAGCACTGCAGAGTCAAGATGGATCGACGACCGAGTCGAAAGGCACTACATCCCCTGTCAAAAGGTTTTCTGAGCAGCTGACGCTGGAAGGGATATCTGATGAGGAATCTGTGGGAGAAAGCAATCCATTCAAGTGAAAATATCCTAGAGGGGGAAAAGGAGGTGGAGATGGCATTGGTGTACAGTAGCAAGAAGGAGGTTGGGGAGGAAGAATTAACATCAAGAATCTGAGAAGTGCAAGAATAGAATAGAGGGAACGCTTACAACACAGGAATTTTTGGAGGTTGGGAGGAGGGACAAGGACTGAAGGATGAAATACTGGAGAGAAAGTGGATAGAGGACAGTGTAAGAAGGAGTTAGCATTATTAGTGAAAGGGGCTGGAGGAGTCAAGCAGAATTTCAGGTTATTTGAAGATGTCGGCAAGTTGAAGAAGGTTTGAGTATTTAAAAAGGATGTGTGAGGTTTAATGGTGGAGGTTGTTTGTCAGTAGAAATTAGGTTTTTGACATTTAGAAGGAGGAAGGGGAACCCGATGGAAAGATTTGTTGGGATGTGGTGGGGCATAAGGATGTACCAGAAGGGAGGCAGAAAGCATCAACCTGGGTAAACATAGAAGGAGAGGGGCAGGTTTAGGGGTGAGTCCCCAATCTGAAGGGGAGGAGTCCATTAAGGAGGTACAAGCTTATGGCGACAAAGAGGGCAGTAACAGCTTAGGGTCTACGGTGCTTGGTGGAGGGAGCCAACAGGTTGGGCATGGTAGCCAACCACCTACCCAGGGAAACTTGCTCCTTCCAGATCAGCAGACCCACGAATGTGAGAACCCTAAGCAAGGACTCTTGACAGTGGGCACCTGATGTCCAGGGACTACCCTGGCACCTGCTAGATCCCCACCATTTGGGAACGCCTTATGGAAGGTTTGCATAAGGGATTCAGAACCTCCCCAGACAAACCCACAGCAGGACATTTTAGAAAGTGGTACTGACTCCTGGAGGGGGTCAGTACACGATCTTGCGAGAAGCATTTATCTTACCTTTTATCCATCCAATTTGGTATTTTGTCTCCAACCTGTACACAAATCCCTAATGAAACCTGGCATACTTTATACTTGAGCTAGTGTTGTCTGTTGATCCCGGTGGCAGCCCTGACAATTCTTGAGCTTTAAAATACCCCATCCACATGGTTGCGATTGTTTGGTAGTGCCAGACAGATCCTGAATAGAACACAGGATTCAACTGAATTTACCAGATGTGACAAATGCCAAGGGTGTAACTAACTCAGCCCTTGTGTGAGCAGCCCCCCACACTTTCTCTCGGCTTAACAGCCAGTTGTGACCATCTCAAATACCTCACTAGTATTTTGCAAAGATTGATTCCACTTCCACCTCTAGTTTCATGTGTTGGGATATATGCAGAAGGAGCATTTCTAACAGATCCATGCAACTACTGAATATTTTATTCAGATAATGGGAACTCTGACATTTCAGCCTATGATTTATTGCAAGGTCATTGGATCCTTGAAAAGGAAACCTGTACCTGTAGGATGGGGTCTTTCACCTTATGCCTGTGCCATTACAGGGTGGCTCCTTCTGTGTCGGTGCACTCTAGCCATATTTAAGTAACTGCCTCTCTAATGAACTAGAATCTTCCTTAGGAGAGACTTCTCACAACTTCCAATTTTTCACCATATGATAATAAATCAAACATTTATAGTCGCCTCATCTTTTTAAAAAATAAATTAGGAAAAACATCTCCATCAGCTCAGGCTTTCTAGTGTACATTTTCATCTTGGGGTCATTCTCTGAACTGCTCTACATGGAGCTGGGCACTAATTATCAAAAACAAGCATACATGAGCAGCAAAATGTTTTATACAGTAATTCCAGATTTATGGGGTAGCAGTTTCCATGACCGATCACCACTCCTGATAATTGAAAATTTGGATGCAATATGTATTCTCCACTATTGTGGTAGGCAGAATACCTCTTTGTTGGTATTGAATACCTCCACTAATAAGAGTGAGCATGGGTGTGTCAATGCCTGTATAACCCCAATATATTAGCATATATTTTTCTGGTCTATTAACATGTTCAAAAATACATCTGAAGCTTTACAGCTTCAATTAATACTTTAAACATGTTGTTAGCAACAGCAGTCTCACTACACATGTCAGGATTTTGATTGCTTTGCTTGTTTTACAAACCTCCACAAAGCACTGTCAGAACTTCTACAAGATTTTACAAGATGCCAAATCTCTGCACACTTCCTTGCAGCAGACTGTAACAATGACAAAAGATCTATTTCCTTCCTTAAAAGGCACAGATATAAAGTTGGTCTTGAAAAGTTCGGCACATTTTAGAAGCTCAGCGAGATTCCACAGAAGGCACTTTTTATATGACAACCATTAGAAACTGTACTATCCTAGAGTAATGATCAAACGATTGTGCTACAAGAATCGTTTTTTGAGAATTTCAAAATGGAATCCCGAGGCTTACATGTCCTATGATAAAAATTGTGAGATTTGGCAAGATTTTTGTAGTAGACAAATTAGTCTAATACTATAGGATTCATTCTCAAACAGTAGCAGAAGGGCATATATTCTACGACTTCATGATATTTCCCCAAATCATAATCCACCAGAGACCTCTCTGATGTCCTAGCTCTGCACTCTTCCTTGGAATAAACCTTTCTCATACATTAACAAATATTCCAAATCAAATGTATTCTGGTCAGAAGTTATCAGCTGCACCTGAGCTAGCTAGCTATGATTGGAAAGCAACTCAGCATTTCAATGTTGCAGATCCTCTTATAGGCGGAATGATGATCCCTCAGCCCAGGTTTCAGAATATCAGGAGGGGATATGGAGTCATTCAGGAGGTGGAACATGGAACCACGGAACCGAAGCATGAAAGGTCAGTTGCCATGAAGCTGTTGCTGCACCAATCGCTATCAATGCAAACTCCCAAATGGTGACATTCTGCACTCCACTGACCAGAGGAGGCCATCATCTTGTGTGCCTCATTTGAGCCTGTGGGAGCAAGATGTTCACAGTCCTGCAGTGTGTTGGATATCTTCCTGACGTTCCTGGAAGCCGTGGCACTGTAGATGATATGTAACCTCTGGAATAGGACACCTGTGTGCCTTGGGCATCATATAGCTCTCTGTGTTTCACAACTTGCAAGATCAACTCATCAGGGACTACTCACTGTGTGGCTCTTCTGCTGCTCTTTACCATGTAGAGGGATCCCATTTGGAACTAAATTCCTCAATCCTTCTTCTTTGTTGGCTTCATATCTGTGCAGAGTCCCAAGCGGGCAATATGTCCCCACTCCCCGCAATCAAAACATTGGGGTTGTCTTAATGATGGAGAAGGTACAGGAGCAACACACGGTTCTGGTCTAGGCTGTTTAGGCTCAAGCACAGGCCACCGACCAGTCAGGGTTTTTTGGTTCCCTCCCATTGCTCCAATTCCTGGTGAATGGGTAAAGCCGGCCTTTTGGAAAGCGGTTGCTATATTGATACCTTCAGATAATGTGGGGTGGTGATGTTGCCTCACCCATCGCTGTGCAGGGCATGGAAGAGAGTCAATGAATTGTTCTAATTGAATTTTCTCCACGATGTCGGCTACAAAAGCTGTGGTGGGTTTACTTTAAAACAGTAATACAACTACCTGTGTTTTTCACCTGATTGGAGTTTAATTTCCTGCAATTGCATATGGTATGCCTCATCGTCCATTCCAAAGCGTTCCAGGATGGCTCGTTTTAGATCCCCATAGGACGTGTCACCAGAAGGGTTTGCCGCTTGGTAGGCGCCCTGCATGATGCTGGTAAGGAGTGGTGCGATGTAATGTCCCCATCTCTCATGGGCCCATTGGTCTCGTTCAAAACTGGTGAAGTAGTATCCCGGGTGTTCTCCCGGTTTATACTTTTGTAGTATACTGGTAGGAACCACTGGGTGTCCTCTGGAAGCCACCATGGCGTCAGTAATTGGTTTAAGGGCCTGGTGGCTCTGTACCTGCAGCAACAGTTGTAGCTGCTGTTGTCCCTCTGCAAGTGTATTACAAATGCCTTCCACGATGCATTGTCTGGCGATCCCACTTCTGACACCACTTTTGGGACAGACGCTGGAGACCAAGTTATGATAAAATAGTCCTTTTATTCAGGATTTATGTCTTGAAACACCCAAAGGAACAGAAAAACAACTAAATTAGTCATTTAGATTCAGAGGAACGGTTCCCTTTTTTGGAATAAGGAAGTCTCCTTTTCAGGGAGTCAGTCTGGATGGAGGGTTTAAAAGGCCCAATGGAAGCTTCCTTTGTTTCCTGGAACATGCGTCTCCTGCAAAGATCAAACACGGAATGACACTTAGTATCGGATGGTCGAGGCTTTGTATTACTGCCTCTATGTCTTAGCCAATCAGGTTTGCTGTTGCTACAAGGGTTACCTCAGAGGATAGCCCCACCCCCCTCTTGGACGCCAGGCTTCCAGGGCCGCCATAACCCGTTACCGCTGCTGCTGTAACTCCGAACTACTGTCTTTTCGATGATGGCGCCGCTGTCGTCACCGGCAAGCAACCCCATCCGTTTGGTTGCATGATGTTCAACACCAGGTCCAGTGTCGGCTCTCGTACGCAAGTGACTCACCCGTAGTGGCACCAGGTGAGCTTGCGGTTCCGTACTGATGGATTCCGACCAGGGTTTACACGAGCACGCTTCCGGACTCCACGTCCGATTCTATTTTGATTATGAGCCCAATAGTACTTTCTCTTGCAGCTGGCTTGTACCCTGGTCTTGGACTAAGGTTTACTCTTCTCCGTTTAGGCACTGGCCCGACCCTCCTTCCTCGTGTTGTCGGTTGACTTCCCTTCCCTGACCTAGGGATACTGGGTCACAGTCATCTCTAACCAGATCCTCCATTTGATCCCATTGTGCCAAATTATATCTAGCCATGAGGGTTGTACCATTAGCAACGTGAGTCTTGTACACTGCAGTGGTTGCTACCTTCTCTCCTAAACCATACATTTTTTCTTTTCCTTATCTGGTAGGGATTTTGAAAATGCTAAAGGGGTCATAGCCCTTCTAAGAGATGACTGAGAAGGAACAAATTGCCTGGATTTGTCACAAAAGCTACTTTGGAGCACTATGAAGTAAAATGGCTTGCACTACTGGTGAAGCCAAAATCAATTGTAGCTTCACCCTGCCTGCTTCCTAAAACCATGTGAGGGCTTGATCAGCATCCATATTTCCCTATACCTTCCAAAATGATGTGCTATCCATTTCTTTGATAGACTATATTGAACATGTGTGTCCTTTTTTTTAATTTTGCAATTTCTTGTGGTATTTCCTGATTTTGCCTATCTGGGAGCTTCTTGACGGGCCACAGTGATTAACCAGCTATGTCAATCAATTTGGTCTTGTGATAGCTACATTTAGCATCCAATGAGACTATGTGTGCCCTACATGTTTGAGTGTCAATCTCTTGGCAGTTCTCGCAGTATAGAGAAATTGTTTTTATCTACCTTCAAAATTCACCAAAGCAGTTTATTATATCTTCCAGGAGATTCTCAGCATTCAAAACCAAATTTGAATGAGCATCATTGATTCACTTATTAAATAGTAACATGAATTTGTATTCACTCTCAGGGAAGGGAGGTCAGCCAATCAGGTGGATGGAAGAGTGGGTGAGAATACAGAGTACTGCCTGCTCTTTCAAGCCACCCAAGGTACTTCCCCAGGTGGTGCCATGTTGAGCCTCTCCCTGTTGCCTCCCCACCCAGACAAAAAGGCATCCCAACCCACTTCCTCCATCCCCACTTAGCAGGTGGACCAGAGCTTTGCGCGCCAGTCCTGGCGACCTTCTAATCCGAGGCCGCCATGGAAGATTGGGCTAGCGCAATACGCATAGAGACCATTTCTCGAATAAAATAAATAAACGATTTGCACCCCCAGGCTGCGAACAGCTATCACTCCCATGAGCCTAAGCAGGCCCGAGGTTAGGGCATACCTATGCCACGTATGCCACCCAGATTTGGGGGCGATTGCTATAATCTTCATCTGACCATCTCACAGCACTGCGGGTATTTGTCATACGGGGAGCATCCTGGTATTGATCACCTTCCTCTTTTCTAAATTTACCTCAGAGTCTACAAGTTAATGAGTGATCTTAGTCACTCTCACTTCAACAACCTCAAAGTCCTTCAGGAGAATACAATGTTCAAGAGTCAAAGCAGTCATCTAGTCCAAAACAGATTAACAAGTAACCCCTGCATGAAAATGAGCAAGAAACCTTTTGTTTGGAGGGATACATTTGTCAGTTGCCACATGTACAAACTGTTTTAGTATAAGTGACGGTTTACTCTTTGTATTTAGGATTAAGTTTTCACAAATGTCCAATATTTCCACTTAGTAGAATAGATCTTCTCATGTTGCCAACTTCCAAAGAGGCATTTATATCTTCTATGAGAATGATAATTGGTCTTGTGCTAAAAACAATTTGATTATCATTCACTTAATTTATCAGAAATTAGGTGGATAATGCTTCAAAGCGCCTTCCTCCTGTAAGAGATGTGTGATGATCCTTCAGATGGCGTCTCTTCTCCCAAGAGGGAAACCCCTTTCCATGAGGCTAGAGAGGTGAGGCCACTAACCGATAGTCCCCCTATGGTTGGCAACATGTGGGAGGTTCTAATGGGGAGGGACTCCTCTCCTGGGAACAAGGACATGAATCTGGAACATGGCCTCTTTATCTACCAACCCCACAGGGTCAAAACAAAGCCCAACTCGTCCTTACCTATGCTAAATTCTGAGACTATGCAGTACTGTAATGTGTCAGACAGTCTCACTATGATAGGTAATGGGACGAAGAAAAACCCAAGAATGCTACAGTCAAGCATGAAGAATGTTCTGCCAGCCGTTGTCAATCGAAAAGATGTTACACAGGGGTAGTGCCAGCTACTTAAGCTAAACAATAAATAAGGACAAGGATAGCGAAATCTGGCAGGAGAAGAAGTCGGCGAGCCAGCAGGCCAACAAAAAGCCTACGAGTTGGAAACAGGCAGATTGAAGGCTGTGTCGAAGAAGCAATGTGAAATGATGAGAAGAAACTGAGGGACGAGAGCAAAGCGGCTTGTCCGTCGGCTGGGAGCTGACAACCCTGAAGTTTAGAATCGGTGTGGTGGTGGTGGCATGCTCTGCGTCGGGTAGACAGTGCTATCCAAAAACTAGGCCAAGACCGCCAACACTAGCCTACTGTGGAGCTACATAGGCGATTGCATGGGAAGTACCAGGATCTGTGGTGGTTGCGCAACCTTTAATGGGTGGACCGAATGGTCCAAAACTAGTACCCAGACTGCCAATTGAAGCAAGCCACAAAGTCAAGTGAGCTGAAAAAAAGCAGAAGAAGAAAGAGCAAGAACGAACCCACGACTCCTGACAAAAACGGTGAAGAGTTCCCTGAGAGAAGGTATCAGGAACAGAAATAAGTCCGCAAGGGGGCTGGGAAAACTTGAGAAGATGAAAGTAGAAGACAAGAGAGAAGTAGATCATTTTGTGAGGCAACTCCCTGGCTAGGGCCATAAGACTGTGGTATTGAAGAGACAAGAAGAACTCCGGGAGTCTCTCCCTCATCCCAGTGGGGGCAAGTTGAAGGACAATATTCTACTGGGAGTAGTACAAATATAGTGGATTGAATTGAGAGAATTGATGAAGAGTCTAAAATGGAAGTAACTCAAGAAAAGCCTGTTAAAAACTGGGTATGAACTAGGAGAAGGGAGTTATTCTCCTAGCCCTGTGGGATTTGTAGGACTTGGTGAAACCCAAACTGTAAGAGACTTATACCCAGGTGAAGGGAATCATTCTCCTGAGTTGGGATAAGAACTCTTTTCCTCAGTTTAGTAATTTTGAGAAAGGGGAATCGAAAAAGCTTGGTAAGCAGATAACAGCATCCTTTGGAAGTTGTCTTTGAGAGCATCAAAACATCCCTTCCCCAAGTGGTGGATGTCTACAGTCAAAAACGTTTGCATGTTCCACAGGGAACTTCAAAACGATGGAGAATCATGACTCCGTTTTAAGAGTTGGTCCTTTGTTCAAGTCGATATTCGTCTTTGCCTGTTATCGGATCACCCAAAGAGTCAGCTCCTCTTTCCTTCTTCCCTCTCTTTTGAACAAAAAGGGACACAATCCTTAAACTCCCTTCAAGAAGGGACTCTAAGAGAAGAAAGCAAGGAAAGAGAAGACTGAAAAAGAAGAAGAGACTGTCAAGTAAAAATCGAATTCACAGGCTAGAAGAAGGGAGGCAGTCTCCTTATAGTTTTGTTGTTTTGGACTTTTGCGTTTAAGTGGTATGGATAGTTTAGAATTTTGGACCAGGACAGTAAAATATTATTTGGACATCACAGACTTCCTGACAGACCTGAGGTAGGGAAAACCACCTCTAGAGATAGGGAAATATAGGCTTTTGGAATACACAATAAAAGTTTTGAGCCCAAAATTGAAGATCCTGGTCCGACTCCTCATTCTATGTCACCACAGCCGTTGAAACAATGAACAAGAGAAATCATAATTTTGTTCCCTTATAGAACTTTACGCATTGTATATCAGGTGAACCCATTGCCAAGACCTCAACGCTATATAGTAGAGGGAGGTTTATGGGCAGTCTTCAGCAACCAAGCACAACAAGGGTGTAATCAATTCTTGCCAATACCAGTCCCTAATCTTTGTAAACAAAGCGTCTGTACTTCAACTAACAAAGGTGTAACCGGTTTTATTCAGAGGCTGGGGACCACAGCTGTGTCGGTCCTGCTCTTTAAGAGTACTGGGATGGATCACATTCACCCCCTGCTCCCCATGTGTCTTCAGGAGTGCCCCGGCTTACCGCACTATTTCAAAAGAGAACAGGTGATCAGTTCCTTCTTTGAATCTAAGACTAAGCAGTACTTGTCATGGGTAGAAATTGAATTGCTTGTAGAGAGAAAAGGGAGCACAGGGTCAATTAGTGGTTAAGTAGTATTTCTACAAGATCATTATTTAAGGGTGTAGTGCAGGGACTGTTGATAAAGGCACCATAAAGTACATGATCAGTCTTTGACTGAGTATGAAATGGTTTTAGGAAAATCTTAAAGCTTGAAATTTTATGTAGACAGAATATCTCAGCTGAATTATAAGATTTTGTGTCTAGCAAGGTCAGACAATCTGTGACAAGAAGAACCAAATGTTTAGAGGATGAAGTCAGTGTAACAATAACTCCAGAAATGGCTCTTATGCCACAGTATGTGTGTCTCCCACTACGTCAAATCGTAGGTTGCATGTAATAATGTTCTCGCAAAAATGTCTCCTGAGAAAAAAGTTGCAGTTTTTTGCAGACACATTATTACATGGAACCTAGCAGGGGACATCCCTACAACCCATCCCGATACATAATGTCACCATATTAAATGTCGCCAATGGCTTTTCCCTGCGACAATATGTATGGGGACATTATTACCAGACACCAAATCATACAGGTGATAAACACCTTTTTATATCGAATCCAATTAATTGCCTCATCAGGCTGTCCTCATCCTAACATGCAGTGCCTTTATGGCGAGAAACCCCCACCATAAATATATTAGTATGTTTATAACAACTTAATAAATTCATTTGTGGGATTCCTGTCCACAAAGCATTTTCACGATGCTGTGGCTTTACATATCGTCTACCCAACAAGGGGACATACTTTCCTTTTCATCATCTTTCTTTATCAATTATAGTAGGTTCATCTGTGCCGAAATTAGAGTAGCAGTGGCAGAAACATGTGTACATATAGTTGGAAGTGACATCGGCAAACCTTTAGGGGCAAGCACTACTTTCTTTATTGAAATCAAATCCCATTATTTCCACTTGAATTCTAAAACAAGAGAAGAACGATGTTTCATTAATCCTTTTCCTCCCCAACAAATCACAATGATTTATATGCCCAAAGGGTTAGTGAGGGTTTAAAGCTGGCAGAATTTATTTTGGTGCGCAAAAGAGCTGTGTCTACATCCATATGCATTCTCTTGAGCCAAAGATTAACACTGAGGAGTCATACTGCCTCAATGGGCAATTTTGTCCATAGAAACATTGTGCACATAAAGAGGAACTAGATCAGTGTCTCAAGTGTCTTTCGGAAATTGAAAAGAGGCAAACGCATTAGAACACACCATCACCACAGATTAATTTAAATCGGTAACTCAAGACCATGGGTTTGAAGGAAAGTTTAGCTATTGCTTTTTTGTTTAAGAACTACGTGTAATAAGTTAATTTCCTTTGGAAATATTCAGCACCAAGTGGATAGTTATTTTTATTAGCCATTTTAGTTCCACCATGGAAATGTGTTTTTTGCCTTGGGGAGTGTTGGGCTTTCCTTGTTACTCATGATAGCTAAAAGAGTCGCACCAAGCTGTTGCCTAAAGGACATGTACAAACTAATTGAATAACTAAAGACAGGGCTATGGCTTAATACCATGGTGCACAAAAGTTTATATCAGTGCAATTGGAGGCCATGAATAGCTTGCCTGACACTTCCAATATTTCAAGTGGAGAAGGGAGGATTACTTTACTTCCACAGATTACTGTCTCCTTATTCCTGGGCTGTGACCTAAGGGTACCTGCACTGCATGCTTGGAAGTTTCAATTTGAGCTTGTGGTGGCTAAGATGCAGGTAGAACCTGGGGGTAAAAGGTGAAGTAAGCTCTCTCCTGGGATCTAGCTGATCTAGCTGCCATCCCCACTATTCCACCTTTGAGACGGCTGCACCTCTCAAGACCCCCACGGCTACCGGACTAGTTCTCTTCTTGAGCCCTGGGAGGAGGATTGAGGGGAGGTAGGCTCTGACCTGGGTCTATCTTCCTTTTCCGCTGCTCCTCATGCAACACTCTGGCACTGCCCAAGGTCTGCCAGGCCAATCATCCTGGTAAGGATGCACATTAATCTGATAAACTCAGAGGAAGACTGCCGGTACAGCCAGGAACTTTGTGAGCACCCTTTGTGTATCCTTTAGACTAAACTGAAGACGTTTGTACTGAAAATGTAGATCACCCATTGCAAATCTCCCTTGAAAGTCTACGGAAAGTGTGAGGATAAGGAGAAAGACATAGCTGCAGGGTAAATGGTAGACCCGAGATGGCCAGTCATGCATTTCTGAAGATCATCCATCTTCAGCATGAAGAAATTTCACATTGTAAGGGAGACCCAAAACCTTTTCTTACATAATAGATATTACATTGGTTTGAGGTATGCATGATCAGACATGATGACACCCCCAAGACTATGCACAAGTCTAGTGTCCAAAAGGACACTTAATGAAGAAATGTTGGTAGGATGATTCGTTTGCCAAATTTAACCAAGAGGAAACTTCACCTAGAATTTGAGTAGAGAACCTGGCCACAATAGATGCAGAATGTACCTGCCTCAATGCAAGACCAGTATTTTGAAAGATATTGTTGCTAGGTTGCATCTCAAGCCTTGCTTTCCTTATCAATGGAATGGAGAGCAAAATAGGGGCATTGCCCTTACCACAACCTGCAGTAATCAGATGTTGTACTTGTTGTCCATACTTTTAGAAAAAGTAGATTTACTTGAAACAGGGTTCTTTCGTTAAAGAGCTGCACATTCCAAACTACTTGAGAGGCGTAAAAGGGTTTTTAAACTTGTTTTTTGAAGAAAGAAAAAAATCTTCATCCTGTGGGTTTCTCGATCGAGGAGCAGATGAACATCAGAGCTTTGTTAATCACTTCTTTATATAGGCAAATTGCTATAAAAAAAAATAAATACAATACACAGTAAAAACAACGTTGAAACGGTTAATACCAGTTAATAATACCAATAACATTAATTACTGATCGTTGCTAAACAAGTCAAAAATGCACACTACAAGAAATATTTTAAAACTCTACTAAAATAAATATACATTAATCACAGTTAAATCTTTACGCAATGCGGAAGTGCAAAAAGTGCATTAATTACTAGCGCAGAGGAGAATTCCCACAAGATCTAAAAGTGTGATACATGGAACAGGGTGACATTTCAGCCATAAATACTACACAAATTAAACAAATCGCTACCTTTAACTTTTTGTGATCTAGTAGTAGCACAAACAGAGAAAACGTACCTCATAGGTCAACCAGATATATAAGGCTGTCACTAGCCACCTTGGATTAGTGGAGATGTTTAGATCATCTTCTCCATTCCCTCAGTAAATACCAGCCCATTGCATACGTTGTGAGATGATCTTTAGCCGGTAGACAAAGTCATGGCCTTCGCAGTGGTATTAACTTTACGAGCACTGAAAAGAGGCTTCAAATATCCTCTTCTCAAGTCACCATAGTATGTGCAAAGCAGGACAAAGTGAACCATGTCCTTGATTACATCAGGGGAAAACGGGCATGTGGGGGTGACTTTATGGTTCCACTTGCTCTTTACAGCGGCCATGGAAAATGCCCAAAAAGGCTTCAATGAACAAGGATCTCATTTGTTTTGGGTACATGTGGTCCAAGTAATCTTCATAACCTGCAGTCGGCTTTAGCATCCATTATCTTAGAAACTTGTTAGAATCGGCCAACCCCGGACACATTTCATCCTCCTTTGCTACCTCAAGAGCATTGGCAATACAGATTTTAGAGCTGCTACCAATTGTATCAGGGTTAGTCTGATAATCAATAAGTCCAAGGGGTTGAAATGACTTCTTTAAAAACTGGAACTAAGAGAAATGCATGGCTCCTTCCTGGGACATCACATCCCTAACAGCAGTCCAAACCCTTGTCCAATAATACAATGGCTTAGCCTTACCAGCTGCTTCAATGGGCTGTTAATTTAATTCAAGACTAATAGATAGGTTGGGTGTACAAATGGTACATCCAAAAGGCTCTTCAAAAAAGTGTTTTCTACCACAGCCAGAGGCTGGTCCAGCCCAAAGCTCGGCACCATAGAGGGCTGCTTGCCTGGCCTGGGCTTTGTAGGCCTCAAGAGCAAACCTCACAGAACCCCCATGCTCTCTAGTAAACTTATCCAGGGCACCGCTTTACCCAGCTGCTCCTTCCAAGTACAATCCTTTTATTTTTATGACTTGATAGTCATAAGCAGAGACTTGTATCTCTCTACTGAATGTTCAGCTTGGTAAAACAAACATCTCTTCCAAGGAGGAGGCAGTATATTGGTCTAGGACCAAAAGGGGGCAGTTCAGAAACAAATCTCACTGGTACCACTGGAGTAAGGAGAGGCCGAGTATCAGCTATTTTGTCACTAAACCCATCAGCCAGCAGATCAAAAGAAATTTTGAAGACAAGATGTGAAGAAGCCAGTCTAAATCCTACATAAAAGCGTTATGTCTCCCGCCTTCTCATCCAAAGAGCAATGAAAAGACATAGTTGTACATGTAGAGTCTGACAAAGCATGACCAGACTGAAAACTGAGAAGTAGAGAGTGTGAGAGCTGGCACCAAAGAACAAGGCAAATGTTTGATAACAATTGAATTCCTGAGGCATTGAATTTTGGCCACAAACACATTTTGTACCACCGTAGGACGAGGGAGAGATATCACTGGTACCAGGGTAAAGCTCTCTGGCGTTAAAGGGGTTCCTTGAAATGATTGCAGTCCCCTCATTAGGAATCAAAAATTGCTTGGACACATTCAATCAGCCAAAGATGACACTTCACCCTGTACCCAGTCCTGTACTGCAGTAGATGAAGACACAGCAGAAGGGATGAGTAGACACTTCTTGGATTCTCGATCATTTGTTTGAGGCCTTTTTAAAAGAAATACTCTGGCCCCAGCGAATCCACTCTGGTTCCACACTTGGTGTCATGCTTTCTGCTTTCGCTTCTACAGTATAACTCTGGATAAGCAGCAGAAGAAGCACTATCTGGCAGTAAATTAGGACATTTGCAAGGCAATAGAGTAGTAGCTCTATGTGATTTTAGCAAAGAATTTTTATTCGAGGCATGTTTTACAGAAACCTTTTTACCAAATAAATACTGATCTTTTTGTTAATTGGGTACGGTGGGGAGCAGGCGGGATGTGTGGGGGGGTCACGTTCCCAAGCCCCCGTTTCCGCATGTTTTCATCCCCCCCTCAAACTCCCACCCACCTGTTTTAACATATTATATTATTTTTTCAATGAAAATGTTTCGGTAACGCATGCTTTGAATAGAAAATACTTTGTTAAAATCACTGGATACCTAGAGTAGTCTCTCCAGAACCAAAGCATCAGGTTTTTGAAGGGGCAGTGCTCTACCTCCAAAGGATGACCCTGCAGTACGATCCCAGCCATTTGGGGGATTCAGACAGGGCCATATCCCTCTTTGCACTAACCTGAACAGGCAGGAAAAGGGGGGCTGACCAAAGAATTGGAATTGGTTCTGTTCACATTATGTACACTGGCAGGCAGTTCACAGCAGACACATCCGGAACCAACAGCCATCAAAAACCCAAGAACTGGGGATGTATCTTTCTGCCCAGTACCGCTAGACCTTCCAACTACTTACATCAAGTAAGTAGTTGTAAGGTCTAGCAAACCTTACCTTTGCATACCCTGTATGCAAACCTTACCTACGTCTTAAGTACAGTGCTGGAAGATGCACTCCACTGTCATCTCTGGTACTGCATCTCTTTGATTTTACCTGTGTATGATAAGATCTCCTACAGGAGCATGGTGCAATGTCCACAAAGACATCACAGGACTGCTCCGGATGTCGATTGCTCAGGTATGCGGCACAGCCTATGTGTGGCTTAGTTGCCAAGAAGGAATGTGTGCTCCAGATTCACGCTTTGAAGCCAGTGATCTGCAGCATGCTGAAAACCAATTTGAGTTTATTTTATAAATTAGGAAAAGCAAAACAGTATGTAGGGGAAAACAACTGTGCATGTTAAAAGACAAAAGGGTCATTTTAAAATGCACTAAGGGTGACCACCATATGTTTAAAAAAGTAATAAACTCTCGCACTCAGATTAAAAGATGCCAAGAGCAGTTCCCAGGCCGGACCTTTAGATTATAAAACAGGAAGTGGCAGTTGGGCTCATTATGTAGAGGATCAGAATACCCAGGCATGTGAAGGGTGCTCACATACCAGAGATTCCAAAATTCTATAGCTGCAGAATGTACCATCTTCTGAGAAGTTTTCCAGAGTTCAGCAGAAGCTTGTTTCCCAACAAGTTAGAACGGTGGCAGAGCATCTGGAATTAAGTAATCAGGTGTTTTATGTAGTGGACAGAACAATCGACTGGTTAAATAGGTCCATATATATCTGTACAGTGGTCCAATCAGTGGATGCACTTTATCATTCGTCCTTCGTTTACCTGAGCCATGTTTCACCTATTGTGATACACCCTCCCCTGGTTGCCACCCAGGTGCTAGACATCAGATTTCTCCGGCCAGTAGGCCAAAAGGATTACCATTAATAAATGGATAATTCTAGCAAAAAGGTAGTCCTGGGGGGAGGTAGGGCTTTTAAACTTGATGCATATCCCACGTAAGAGCCCCTATAAACTCTATCCAATGCTACACCAAGAGACACGTTTTTGAAGTATACAATGTTACAATGAATGGAAAATACAATTTCAGTTTACATTTCAACTTCCAAGACACATGTATCAAAGCATAAATAAAGTACCTGTCCAAGACTTCCCCAAATCTTTGCCTGAATAGATGGATACATTTGTTTCTCGTTTATTGTCATTGTGATGAGCTTGTCAAGAATAGCACTAACTCGCTGGCGTTTAGCATCATCAGTCAGTTTGCAGAAACGAACTAAATTTAAAAGCCAGGGTGTCATATATTCAAGACAAAGGTGCTTTAATTCAATGCCTGCAAAACAAAAACATTATTAGTGCTGGATTTAGAATATAACAATGGAGACACAAAATACAATCCCATAACCCTAATTTGCTACAGTCGCCATATGCCTATTCTATACAGATAAGTTTCTGGTAACAGTGTCTGCCACAATAAACCACCAAACGCCATTTTAATTAAGAAGTGCAGGCTAAGGAAAGCTAAAAACCATGCACGTTTTCCGATGATTCACTCTAGCAGAAACTGCAGTGTAACAACAAGTGAAGCATTCATTACCTGCGTAAGGAAAAACTGTTAACATGTTGCCAAAAGAACATATAAAAATGTACTGAAGAAAATCTACGATCGTCTAAATCCTTTGGCATTTGCTTCCAGGTTATAAAAATACATTCCCTTGCGTTGACATACATTTTGATGTAGTCACAAAAAGCAGTCAGAAATGAGGATAAACCATGCATGTTTAGTGCTTAGGAAATCAGTTTGCAAATGTACACAGAGATGGCTGTACTAGAATATCCTCGGTTGTGTGAAAAAGCACTTTGGTATCAACCGGACACTCTTTAAAACAATTTTAGCAAGATGGTTGATTCTGCTTTGTTGCTTCTATTTAGTGTGACAAATAGATGTCACCCCTTTTCCCCTTGAAGGAGCATCTTTTCTAGGTGCTAGGACAGTACATCTCAGTACACTACTGCTCTTGTTGGTAACACACAAGATAAAGAGTATTTGGCGAAAGAACAGCACACTATCACTGGAGACCAATACCACCAGGGAAAGCAATGTCTAACTGATTTAATAGACCCCACTTCTTCACCCTCTATTTTTTTTTATTTTTATTATTGATTTAGCTGTTAAAACTTTTCAATACACGAACATAATTTTTTGATTGATTTTTGATATAGTCATAAAAATAACTTCAGTTTTCAAAAGAATTTCATGATAGAATGTACAGACTCAGACTCAAGCAGCACAAGTGTTGTTGCCCTTCATCTAACAAATATACAAACATTTAACTAAAACATAATAGAATTAAAGTAAAATAGATACACTTCAGAGCTAGATAATTCCCTAACATTATAAAAGTAAGATTATGAGAAAAAGGAGGGATTTCCTCTTTTCCTTACTTTTAGTTTTCAAGCTGCTTGAGACTTAGATTATATCTCGTTTGACTTTTATCTAAGCTTAAGGATAATAAAAAGTTGGTTAGTGCAATCTGCAAAAGGTAAGTATTAGAGCACAATAAGAAGGTCCATCTCATTTCTTGGTCAACAGTTTCTATGCAAGGCAGGACTTTCAAGAAATGTATTAACCTTAGGGCATTCAATTTAGGACAGTAACAGACTAAATGTTCCAAGGATTCTATTGTATTATCTTGCATGCAGAATCGACATGCTTGTAGTGCTCGTGATCGCAGATTTCGCCTTGCCTGAACCTGGTAAGTGGGCCATAGATCGAATCGTGCTCTCAAGAAGCCTGCTCTTAATTTAGCAGAAGGGAATTTTAAAAGATAAGATTCAGGGCATTTCATTGGTTTGGGCCAGAAGCGAAACTTACATGGTTGGCGATACTTTTGGCATTTATCGATGGTATTTGACCAATCTAGATTATAAAATGCTGTTTTGGAACCCACAGGATTGGCTATTAACTTGTGAATTGAGATGTTAGCAGATGCTAAGGCTTCCAAACAAAGATTAATCCACAATTTTACAAAGTTCTTGTCAGTTGTTAGCATGTAGACACTTATTACAGATAACATTCATTTTTTGGTTTGCCATAAGACATTTACAAAATAACATACAACATCGCCAAGTATAGACCGCATGTATGGAGACAAGGCCTACTTCATATCGCAACCAAGCACTTGGAACACAATGGGGGAGGTTGAGCACAGCCCTCCAAAACTTTCCCTCAAATCTCTCCAGATGCACGTGATTGAAGTTCAATAGGGTTTCAGCCCCATACAGAATAGAAGGGATTGCTTTCATGGACCAGTAAGTTATTACTGGTTGAATTGTAAATTTTCCAAATTTATGTAATATGATTTTAGATTGCGAAATTGCTGAAGTCAATTTTGCCTCCATGCGGTCAATTTGATGGTGCGGTTTGAGCGAGCCACTAAATTCACAACCCAGGTAAGTATATGATTGCACAACTTCCAATGGAGTATAATTAAATGACCATTTGGGTTTAAATGTATGTAGCCGATTTGCCTCAGACTACAATCTGGGTTTTTTTAGTATTGATTATCAATTGGTTCTCAATTAGGTACACATTAAATGCATCGATGAGGTTCTGTAAGCCCTGCGGCGTTTTTGAGATGAGGACTATGTCATCCGCATAGTTTAAATTAGTAACTTTTTGTCCTTTAAGGACTGGAGCATCAGAGGCAATCTGTAGAAAAATTGGAGTTAGATCATGGATGAAATAATTAAAAATTGCTGCAGCTAATAAACACCCTTGCTTTAGGCCACGGTCTGTCTTAATCGGAGCAGACAACAAGCCATCTAAAGTGAGCCTTACACGAATCGACGTGGCTGCATGAAATGCGTGGATAATATCGTGAAGATCTGGGGGGCAGTTGTCTCTTGTTAGTTTCTTCACCCTCTATAAATCTTTCTTATACCCGTTTAGATAGGACTGATCTGTTTTATTGTCAATGTACTCCATCTGGTTTAGAAGACAACTATGAGAATCCAAAGACTTCGAGATATCACACATAGCTTTAAGGCTAGTACTGGGACGAGGAGGAGGGCCGCGAGTATAAGGATTATGCATGAGAAACAGAATGAGCAGTCTAGACTCAAGAAACCGGTGACTGGCCCGAAGCATTATAATTATCCTTTGAGAGAGTTTCGAAGGTGTTCAGCCTCAGCTGCAGCCACAAGCTGGGAAGCAGAGAGCGAGACTAGTGCTAGCCTCAGGGAAGCCAAACATGGAGCGAAACAGCGCAAGAGAGGTCCCCAACGCCAAGACTCCTCACGTTGCTGCCGTGAGAGACCTCCTGGCTCACATTTCACCAGTGAACAAGGAACAGCCAGCCAGGAATGAGCAGACGCCAAATAAATTGGGGCTGACCACTGCGTAGCACTGACGGTGACCCGAGGCTCCAGGGAAGCAGCAGAAGAACGGTCAACACCCAAACTGACCTGCAGAGTATAAACAGGTACACAGGATGCTTGGCAGCTGGCCGAGGTCCACAAGGCACAGGGCTGAGCAACTAAATGGCAAAGAGGGTTTGGGGCCATGAAGGAAGCCAAAGAGTGTTGTCTACTTGGCAAGAGAGTGAACCAAGTGAAGAAATCATCACTAGTCGAGGACCTGCAAGAGAGGGTTTGGGACCTCAAAGGAAGCTCAAGATTTGTCCACTTGGCAGGAAAGTAAACCAAGAGGAGATAACACCACGGTGCAAGTCGAGGATTAATAACTCCACAAGAGAGTCTGGACCCTGAAGTAACACAGAGACAACCGCCTAATGGCAGGGGAGTAAATCAATGCAAAACAACCACACTGTGCAAGTCGAAAACTTGTACCCATGTAAGAAGACAAAGCAAGTCAAAAACGTATACCCATGTGAGAAGGCAGAACATAAGAGGATTCCATTTCTAACAGAAGAGATAACATTATTTAAGAATTTCATAATTTGACAAGAGGAAGAATCAAGACAACCATATTCCTGGAAGTCTGGGGTGGGGTCCGCTCTTACAAGAAACCAAAAAGCAGGAAACCTATGACTAAGACTGATGAAAAGGATCCCCAGTTTTATAAAGATCTTAAGGTGGCAGGAGGCCAAGAGGATGTACAAGAGACAATCCTTCATATACTAAACAGGGTTAAAGAGGAATAAGAAGTCTAGAGGAAAGGAACACCACCCTTGCCTTAGAAGTGTTTTGCAACCTTACTATTCTTTATTACTTAAACACCGTTGAAGCTGAGAACTTTTCTGTTTGGTGAAAACACTATGAACATTTTAGACTTCGAGCAAATACTTCCCTTCACATTATCCTTAGAGTATTAGTGGTAGGGAGACGAGTAGGGTTTTCAAGACACACTAGTGACGAACTATAGTTTTTGAATGCTTGACAATTTCACCATGTTTCTTTTGATGTAGGGAAATCCATCCTAGACCTAGGCACAGAGAAGCAGTTTCCAACCCTTGTATTATTTAATAAACATCTTTACCCAAAAACATACCACCTTTGTGTCCAACTCTTACTTCTGACTCCTTACATCAGACATAGGTATTGTGTCAAGAGAACAACTGATGTTAAGAATTAAGACACTTCACAAAGTTTCCTTTGAGGCCAACCGAACCAGCAGATTCTAGGTACTGTGCTAAAGGTGCACTGGTGAGAAAAGGTCAAGAAAGGGATGCCAAGATATGGATAACACAGGGATACAGTAAGCGTTTATAAACTGACCAGCTGCTCCCGGCATGAGATACAACGTTTTAGCATATCTTCAAGGTCAATATCGGTCGGAAATTCATAGGTGTCCCTTCTGTCCCCCTTCTTAAATATCAGAATTACCACTGATTGCTTTCAGGAAGGGGACGTAAGTCCCTGTGACTTATTAATGGTCATTGAAAAGGCTAAACGTATCAGATGGAATGAGAGGTATACACGGTATAAGAACAGTATCTAAGTTCCATCTATCACACAGACCTCTATGATGCGTCTTAGTAGACCCATAATTGTTAACCTTGTTCCATTGCAGAGTCCCTGTGAGAGCATAAGATTGCATAGTAGCATAATTACAGCACCTACTTTCAGTTTTAGCTCGTGAGGAGGCATTCGTCCTACAGCGTTTTAGCTCTTTAAAGACTGAAACGCTGAGCCGGTAATTAACTGTTCCTTGACACTGAAACCGCCGTGCCCTGTGTGAAGAGAAGAGGGGGTGGAATTGTTAGGCAGAATCCTGTGCAGTTCCCTTGGGGACCACTGCAAGAAGATTAAGACTACATGAGCAAGCAGTAAACCCAATTGGTAGCAGTCTGCACCACCCAGATTTACCTGGTAGCTGTGGCTGAGCAGTCAGACTTCTCTCAAGAAGAGTAGGGTAGTATATAGAGTATACACAATAGGGCTAATAACAAAGTAGAGCAAACAAACACTGACCAGAGCTTTGTATCAAAAGTATATAATTATTTATTTAAAACACACTTTAGGAAATACACTAGCACTCTAAATCAAAAGCAAGTTAAAACACAGTCAGGTAAAGTATAAACACCTCCCTTGATAACTATTAGACAAGTCAGAGTTAAACACCACTATTTGTTAAAACAGATGTGAGCGCGTAACCTAGATGGCACTCCAATAGTTAAATTAAAGGGAGAGAAAAAGGCAGGGCATAAAAATAAAACGGTTCCCAACACTTTTAGAAGTTCAAAGCAAGGGAGTAAAGGCAGTATACACTGTAGAGCCAAAGTTCATAGGCCAGGCACACTTTAAATGGAGCAAAGCAAAATGTGCCCAAGATCACATAGTTTAAAATGCAATAAAAGTCTTTGCAGAATGTTCACAAGAGGTTGGGGTGATTCAAGAAGTAAAGTTAGAAGGTCTGGGGACAACCCAGTTGGAAAGCCAAGGATTTAAGGGTCACCTTGGGCAAACCGAAGAAAGGGGGGCCAGGCAGAACACAGTTCCTTAAATAGAGAGGAAGCTCCAACGGTGGCAGTTGTTCCTGGCAGTGGTTGCAGTTCATTGTTTCGACCAGGGGAAGAGAGGATCTCGTCGAGGAGGAAACTAGGAGTCGTTGCACTGTCCAGGGATGAAACCAACTGCGGAGTTCGTCGGTTAAAAGGTGCGTTCCTTTTATCCGCAGTCAAAGTGGTGAAGCTTGTCTATCTGGCCGCCGGGGTGCTTGGCACAGGTGATTCGACCAAGAGAAGTCTTTGGAAGGCGAAAGGGGCGAACTGGTAGGTCCCACCAGCTCAAAGGAAGAAGACTCGTCCAGCAGAAGATCTTCTCTTGTCGTTGGGAAAGTGGTGAGTTTGTTGCAGCAAGGCTCCACTGGTGGCGTCGTCCGTCGTTGCAGATAGCTCAGCTTCTTCCCTCTTCGGATTCTTAAGTCCTGTGGAGACTTCTGAAGTTCCAGTCCCAAAGGCCCTACTTTTATGCAGAAAAACCCCCATTCAACAGGTCACTCACACATGCTAAGTGGTGAGCCGGGCGGCTCACCACCGGGCCAATCAGAACAGAGTGCGACTTGGGTTGCTAAAGCAACGCAGTCCAGGGTGCCAATTCCCCTCCCCACACATCCTGTGGAACCCAGACAGAGTGGCACCATTTGGAGGGCTTCTGTGGAGAAGCCCGCCAAAAAGTGGAACAAAGGACTCGACCTTGGTTAGAGTTACAGAGACGGACACGAACGCCATTTTAGAAAAGAGTTCTGGCAAAAAGGCCCAACCGTTGATTTAATATTAAATAAATTGCACCAAAAAGTGGTGTGTTTAAAATCAATGGGAAAATCCCATAGGAAATATTCCGGTGGAATATTTTGCGTGGTAACCACTGCCACCAGCCAGAAACTCGACAAGGGGGCACTGAACAGTGCCCTATTGAAAAACAGACCCAGGGGCAATCTAATTACCCCCTTCCAGTACTTCCACACTATGATGGTTTGTACTGGTTCTGGTCACAATTTTGGACTAGTAAAGTCAATGGTGACTTTACATGCCCTGGGAGACAGTAGTCAGGCCCAGGGTATGGAGTCTAGGTTTGGGGGTCACTATGACACCCCTGTGTTACTGCACTGAGGGTGCTGTGTAACACACATAAAAAATAGATGATACCCTATGGAGTAAAAGACCCCACAGCCCATAAGCACACAAAAAGTCAAAGACATACCTCAAATCATGCCTAAGAGTGGGAGGAAAAGAGTCCCACTCTTAGCAAGAGAAAAAACAAACCCCACAAATCCAGCAAAGCTGCTGGGGGACTCACTAGGTTTGGGAAATTAGCCTGATAAGAGAATTCTCCCTAACAGGAATGAAGTAACTTCCAAATGTTTGCGATAGTGAAAGGTAAAGGTGACTGCGAAGAACTGTGCTCATTCTGTTTGTTGAAATTGTAGCTGTTGTTGAAGTGGGTGCACTTTGCCATTTGGGCAGCAGAGGGAAACCTAACTCTGATAAATTGTATCAGCTGAGTACAGAAACATACCCAAGTGTTTTATACATAGATATTGGCAAAACAGTTACCCAACCTTCTTGCTCAAAGAGTAAAACAATCAAATGCTACTTACTGGATTTGCTGAATCCGGATATGCACTCCTCTAAAAACTCCAATGTGAGATGAGGCTCATTAGCAGCTAGAGTTTTACTGATGGAGACAATGAAAAGGGTGTTGTTTGCAGGGATACACAGACCTGATGTTTCCAGTAACTGGCCTTCAATCTTTAAATTAAAGGTACATGTTAAGGCACACAGAAGATTATAGGCAGCAGACCTGCAACAAAACATAAGTGGCATGTTATAAATTAAACATTACCTTAAAGATTTTTTTTCATTTTCTGAATCAAAACATGTAATTAAAGAATTCACAAGTTTCTGTTTGATTGGAGTTAAATTGTACTGTAAATCAAAGATAGAATTTCAAAGAGGAAAATCAATGTATGAAATATATGTAAATTTTTTAAAAAAATGTCTGGCCTGCCATCGGTAGGTCTGTCCATTCCATAGCCAACACAATGAGGAAACGTTAATTTATGTTCATTCCAACTTTTCCACTGACACTTACTAGGGCAAGCAGGGCTCGATCCCATCAAAGTCAATGCAACAACAATACCCATGGGGCTGGGAGGGGTGGCCATTATCCATATTCCACATGGTCAACATGCAGACATGGTAATGCCATCTATAGCTTACCATGAAGTTACTCCTCATCACAAAGGACACTGTATATACTTAATGGTTGATATATGGGCAATAGAGGTCACACAAAAGTAATGCTGAGAAAGCTCGGTTTTAAGAAGTGGTTTCAGGAAGGGTTTGGAATTGGATAGCTATTTATTAATGAGGAGTGGAAGTAATTAATCATCAGTATGAATGCAGTAGTCAATATAGAAGTGAACTAATTGCAGATGCTGCATACTTTTACATGCAATAGTGTAGAAATAGAAGAGCAGAAGCAGGCATGTTTTGAAATACTTCCTTAACAATTAGTGGGACGATACAGTCGCAGGACAGTGTCCAGGGGTGCCAAAGTTTTTTTTAATTCTGCATTTTGGCCCTTAGCCTGGTAATATCTATTTTAAACTGAACGAGTCTTAAAATGTTTCTCAACGCAGAGCAGTTTAACCCAAACATACTTTTCTTGGTTTCCAGCGATCGGTCGGTACAGTCCCAGACCCACTTAGTGATTATTCTGGCGGTCCTAATTGAGAAGATGTGACATTGGTCCATCTAATCTCTCAAGTGGTTAAAATCATGTTTCATCAGTCTTCTAAAAGAGCAATTCCTCACCTTGTCCCTTGTTTCCTAAACGCTATTAATTTGATGCTGAATTTCAATACACAGGCGATGCCAATGCAATCTAAGGGCCCATAAAGTGCAAGTTTTCTTAATGTGCATAAGGTGGCACCTTGCCAGGTGATCAGGATACAAGAATGCCAGAAAGAATATGTCACGTCTGCTTGCATGCTCTTCAGCATCATATCACAAGGGAAATCCATATCATGGACAGCTCCTGTAGATATCCATTTGCAATGAGGTGCTGAATAAGTTAATACAAATTGACTAATTTTTTAAAAGCATATGATATATCACAACGAACCAAGTAAGCCAACAATTGGCACAAAGAATAAAAAGTGTGTATTTAAGTAGGTGAGACGAACAAATGGTGGTAAAGTGCTCACGCAAACGTATCAAGACAGACATAATATGGAAATAAAAAGGTCATACAATTTTACAATATCAATGTCCAATATGGAGAGCATGCCTTTCAGTGACTTCCTGAAGAAAAATGCATCCTGGCTAAATGCTTTTCTTATAACTATTTATCAAGTACATACCCCATCAGACTTAATAGCCACAAATTCTGTGCAACTGGTGGTCTGCTACTTCTTTCACTCACCATTTGAAAATGATTTGGCTTGGCTCGTAGCCACAAGTAGAACACTAGCCTATTCACCCCAGACAGGGATCAAATTCAAAATGTGCCTACTAAAAGCAGATTAACAGTCTTTGGAGCTGGCATATTGATCTGTTTATTGAGCACATTAATCCCGATTAATCCCTCGTATTAAGTGTTTGGAAGAGAAAGATGTTGAGTGTAACTCAACATGAAAATATAGACAAGACCATTTTGTGGGATACATACATACATTAACATTTTTGGAATAGTAAGAGTGTGTGGGTGCAGAAGTGGGACAACCTGCTGGCATGGTGGTTGGCAGACACTTTTACTCAAAAGATAAATGAAGACAAAAGCCTTATCTTGCCCTATTTCTAAGAGGGTTTTCCCAGCCTCAATAAAAATGCTAATGGGCCTGTCAGAATGTCCAAAGTAAAAGGTCCACAGTCCTATGTCGGAATCCTAATTCCTTCCCTTACACTATAAACTAAATCAAAGAAATGACAGGTTTCTTTGGTCCAGGAGAATGATCCCTTTCTTCTGGACAGGGGATCAAAACGTCTCTGTATAACGTTGATAGTTCTCAAAATAAAGTTCAACCCCAACTTGTGGGGAATGTCTCCCTTCCCCTATTGACAGACCTGGCTCACTTCCCTGCCAGGTTCTGTGCCGAGGAAGAGTAATTTTACTTCTCTCCCTATTTAGTTGTGTGTCCCAGACCGCCATGTTATCTTGTGTATCTGGTTCACTACCCTGCCAGGTATTCTCTTGGCTCACTCTACTTAAGAATATCTCTACCTCTTTGTATGGGGCCCAGACGTGGGTTCTCAGGTTTCTCTTGTCTTTCCTGATTTCCCCAACACAACCCTGTTTCCTTCGGGTTTGTTCTAGAGTCTTTGTTGCAGGTGTGGAACATTCATGCAGCTCCGTTCGGTTTCCCATGCCTTATCTCTCTTGAAGGGTCTGCTCTTTCCGTGGTGGCTCTGCAGCATTGGGTCCCAGACACTGTTTACCAGGCCTCTCGCCAGGCAAGGAGCGTTCCGTTTGCACTGTTCTTTTTCCTGCATTCTCATATATATATATATATTTTTTCCCTCTCTCCCTCTCTCTCATGGGCTCTTCTTTCTCTGCGGCGGCTCCACAAAGATAGAAACTGGGGGATTGGAGTCTCTTTCCACAGCCGCGTGGGTTCGAGGGCTTGCCTCCGCTCTGCTCCCGTCCCTTCAGCTCTCTCTTCGGTCTGCCAAACGCAGACCGAAAAGGCACATCATCTGCGCAGCCTGTTTGGCATCCTCTTTGGCCCAAGCCGGACAGCTTCCAGGCTCTCAGCTCTTCCTTTACGGTAGTCTTTCCTTCCTTTTTATCATCAGGTATGCTTTGCTTGGTTCCTGTTGGGTAGACTGCTCAGGTTGGTTCTGTTGTCCATTTGGTAGGGCTCCGCAGCTATTCCTCGTCTTAGTGGTATAGCACATTAGCTCTTTCAATTCCTGCCTATTCTTCCTCGTCTCAGTGGTTTCTAGCTTGGTAACTCTACAGAAACATACGGGGGAAGATGATGGGGATAGAGAGAGGTAAAATGTAGGAAAAGGGTTTAAGAACTTGGAGTGTGTGATGTATTGGGTGGGTCTCGACCCCAAGTGGTTGTCCTTGTCCCCAGGTGGGAAGCTCCCTCCTATGTGGTCCTCCCTCATGAAAACACCCGTAGGGGGAACTATTGTGCAGCGCCGTGCCTCCCTATTCCCACAAGAAGGGGCTCCCCCGCTGAGGAGAAGTGACAACCCCTCGTGCTTCGTCACCAAAGACACAAGTATTATGGTGGTCTCATTTTTTGGGATAATGAATAGCGTTACATATTTTAGACAACATTCGGTTACATTTTGAAACATTCAGGGGACATAGGTGTTCATCCACTGACTAAGCTGGCTAGGGCTGATGGAATTTGTAGTTCAATACAACTACAGCTCCAAACACTGCAGACCCCACTCCTAGAGGAAGAGGAGGCAGGCTGTTGCTGAATGGCTAAATCAAATCTCTGTGGCCTAGGCAGCTTTAAACTTCTCCATGACTCACCAGTGTTTGTCTAAAAAAAGTTGTTGCCAATGAAGGGTATGTCAAGAAGTGTGACCAAGGCATCAGGGGCAGACCCAGATGCCCTCAAAGTAATGTCTGAATGACCCACCTTGTTCCCATCGACCTAGCCACAGAGTCAGCTGTGGCCAAACTCAACTTAAGAAGAATTCTACTTGCTCCTTCCTTCAAATTAGTGACCAAGGAGCTACACCCATTCTGCATTTCCTGCACCAGGATGTTCTCCGCAGCCTTTGGAATTATGCTTCAAACCCAGAGTATGTACTTTGCTACGAAGCAAGTGAAACGCACAGCCCTTAAAGTTAGGCTGCCTGACCAAATACCTTGCGACCCAAAAGCAGCCAACCCTTTGCTCTCCTCCTCCAGGGGTAAGGGTGGGAAAGTGGCTGCCTAGAAAAGCACAGTGGAGACCTGTCCCACCAGATTTTCAGGCGTGGAATGCATGGACAAGAATCCTGGATTTGTGGGAGCCAGACGATGCTTCTTTACTAGATTCCAATCCACAGCAGGAGTTGAGGCCAGCATCATCCACGGAGCAAAAAAGGGAGCAGCAACTGCTGCCACAAAATAGAAGCGTCTTTATCGGGGGACAATGGTCTAGAATGTCCTTTAAGAAAATAAGGACCATTTGCTTCATTGGGGTGGTTATACCCAGAGCACCCATGATCTTATCAAAGGTTTACTGAAAGGGCACAAAGGCCTGCACGAAATCCAAATCCGAGGATGTATCTAGACACTGGCATCCCGAAGATCAGCACCCAGTTCATTAAGGACTTCAACTGGGTCAAACACTTCAGGGAAAATCCTCTACCTTGATTTAAATCAAGGCATTCATTTCATGAGGGATAGGATCACCCTCACCATTTACAATCAGGTAGATTTTTGCAAAAATTAGGCTCTCTGAACTGAAGTAAACTCCCGAGAGGTGTAGGCACAAACTGGTGGTCTGTCTGAAGGCAAGGAAGCTGGCACCCGGCTTTCAACGCATATGAAAAGAGCAGCTTGAGTGGAGCAGTCTCTAAAATCTGCGGCAGAGCTTAGCCAGCAGACATGTGATTGTGGGCTAAAGAGGTGCCTTTGCCGGCTTGCTCAAAGGCGATGAGACCTTACACGCTGGGCCTTGGCAAAGAGGCCCATCATCTACCTCCTGAATTTCACCAAGACGACGATTATAGGGGAGAAAGGAATCCATTAGAACATATTGCCAGCGACGCACTGGAAAAGCAAGATTGTCTTGCAGTGTTTATTCTTCAACTTCTTTTCTTTATTGTCTTAATCTCAAGAGCGGGGAGCATCCACGCCAATCTCAGTTACTTGGCTTCTCTTGGAAGAAGGATGACTATCTGAAGCATAACCTTTGTTGCAGTGTGCTTCCTGCCTATATGAAGAAATATTTAGATATCCAGCATCTCCCAGAGGGTCTGCGAGTGCATGGATTGGCAAAGTCATCCAGCACATGCTCCTCCCCAAAGCAGTAAAGGCACACCTTGTGGGGATCTGGGATAGACATCTGCCACACACATTCACTGAAAGGTTTAAACCCCACCTCCAGATTTAGAATGAAAGATAGCTTAAACAAGGAGTGACATTCCTCAGTAGGGTACAGAGTGCACAGTAAAAAGGAACAGGTCATGTCTCATGGATGTTGGGGCAAATGTTCCATTATAAATACTGCCCCAGATGTCACCTATGACATCATGAGTACATAGTCAAGCAAAGTCACACGGCACCCCCTGGCAGCTGAAAGCTTCTGAAATGAGCTGGTGCTGAAAGATATATCTAAGAAAAGGAATTTGTGGGAGGAAGGAATTCATCAGAAGTGATGGCTGCCACAAGATTGCATTATTTTCCTCTGTATCCTCAACACAGGGTTCAAAATGGTGCCCTCTTCAAAAATGTCAAGATCAAGTTTAAAAGCAGGAACAAGAAAAGACTTCATAGGGAATCAATTAACTAGCCCTTTTAGGAACTGCTTGATAGTTGAAATTCCAAATACATGTTCTCCCTCCTGAAAACACAAGTAGGCAATAAAATGTCCAGAACAGTGCCAAGGTAACTCAATCTTGAGATATAAGGAAACTACAATTCCACAAGTTATGGAGCACAATTATGTGTCAACAGCTTCGTTACAAAGTGGAAAATGCTTGCCATGCACATGCATAAATCTTGCCAGGGCTCAGGAGCTGATAATCCATGTTAATTTGTAGCTATCCTACACAGGAATTCACTCGGGATGTTTATTAAGCCTTATATAGTGCTTTATTGGAGGCATATATCTGTGTTTTTACTGTTATTTTTCTGACTTTCCTTTGATCGGGACTACTCCTAGAGGGTACTGTGTTTGTGAACTAAGCCCTTTGTTAGTTTCTGATGTTTTCCTTTCCCTATCCACTCTCCATCTCTAAGTACTGCCCGGTCAGCGGGGCCAAGGGCAGTGGCAAAGGGTGTCTCCTGTTAATCTGGGGCCCCAGTCCTGTCCATAGTACCACCACCGTTACAGGTAGAGTGAATCTATGCTTAAAGTTTCCCATGCATGCCTAGTACATAACTAAATATATTCTCTCTATGCATCTGTACCACTACATCTGTTTGGATTCTGCTATCTATGCCTTAATACGCTTGCACAGAACTAGAATAATTCATATTCTAGCCACACATGCGTATAATAAGTTACAATGCAGAACACATCTGGCCCACAGACTGGTCTGACTCACTGTTTTTTGCCTGTTTACCTTGTACATAGCATTTTTAGACCCATTAGTTTGAGTATGCACACAACAACTGTTGAGCTTGTAATATCAGCCCTGAACACCTGTCACTAAGTTGTATAGAATCATTGTGTTTACCTATGCAACAATTTTTTATTGGTATAGCTAATTATACTACTGGCCCCATAACACATAGCTAGATTGCTTCTTTTTTGTCTGAAATCCTAGCAAAACATCTTTGACTGACCCATTATGTTAAACCGCATGCCTAGCAATTATCTATAATTAAACTTTGTGTTTTAGCATCCACTATATCTGTATAGCTCACTATACTGCTGACCTCTGTGGAGAGTCAGGAGGAGGACACAGACTCTGAGGACATGGTAGACAATATTTTATTTAAGTAAAATGATAAGGCCTAACTTTCCCTATGACTATGGGTGGTCCCTGTTATAAACCAAGGGGCTCCTCTGTCAGTCTTGAATGGCAAAATAAATAAATCTGCAGTCCAAAACTACCCTAACAGACCCTACCAACATGTAAAAAAAATGTAGGTCAGGAGAATGACTTCCATCTCCTGAGGGTACTTCTAGTACCAGTCTGTAGGATTTCTTCTTAATACACAATCCTCAAAGAGTCTCTTGTGACTTGGTGAATAAATCTATGTAGTTCTGAAAATGGGTTGAGATTTCCCTCCTGTTTGGGAATCCCTTTTGCAGATCTTTTACAAGATCTATATTCCTGGCTGTTGGTCTCAGCATTTATAAAGCGCATAGCAACTTGTATGCATCAAGGCGCTGTTACAGTGACCAGTTACTTGCAAAAGAGATGAAAACACACAGGCAAGTCTAGTGACAGTTCAAGAAGACAATGCATAGAAGAACATTGGGTGGAATGACTGGATTAGGTGAACAGCCAAGTTTTGTGGGATCTCCGGAATACCCAGTATGATGGTACAGCTCTCGGGGTGTAAGGAAGGGAGGAAGAGAGTTCCACTGTTTGGCTGCAATGGATGGGAAGCTTGAGCCTCCCACTTTAGTGTGTCTGACTGGACTGGCAGTGTGCATAAGGGGTCTTGGTTGGCCTTGACAAGTGAACTTTTGTGATTTTCTGAGATAGGTAGGGGGGCGCATTGTTGGACAGGCACCTGTGAGTAATGGGCATGGTTTTGAAAATGATCCAGTCACGGATTGGCAGCCAATGTACTGCTTTCCTGGCAGCAGAGATGTGTAAACATTTGGGAATGTTGAGTGCTGCTCGGAGCGCGTAATTCTGAATAATTTTAAGCTTTCGTATGTTTTGGGATGAGGTGCTGGCAAATAGGACGATGCAGTAATCCATGCATTCCCTCCTGGGCAATTATGGTTCAATTCATTTTGGTCTACTTGACTTTGGATATGGCTCAATGGTCTAGTTCCTCTAAACTGTGGCTCAAAACATTTTCTCTCTTTAGTGTTCGTTTCTACTTCCAGAGAATATAGAGTTCCTTTCCCCTTTTCCCAGGGTATTGTTATCCACTGTTCTTTCTTCTCTCTCATTATTCAGATTTTCAGTAATTCTTTCTCCTGTATCACAACATTTTGAGTTCATTTGTTTTAAGGTTAACTTTGTCTTATGGCTTTTACTGAGATGAGTAGCGTGTGCGGGATAATGATTCCCTCAGGGCCTAACGTGCTTCCCGTTCTCCCAGTTACCTTCGCTTTTGAAGGAGAAACTCTTTGAGAGCCTTGTTCCTCGGGGACCTTCTTTCTTGTCATGGACTGCTTCCGCCTTCCCTTCATTGGCGTTTCCCTCTCCTCAGGCGCTTGTTTGCTCGTGGTGTCTCGGGGCTCAGATACGTGATCGGATACCCTGTGGCTTAATATTGGAGGTGGCATCGATAATGGTTTGTGGACAAGCTTTCCACCATGGATTCTCGTTTGTGGTCTCACCACCACCTTCTTCCTATCTCCTTCCCTGTTGGCTTCTAGCACTTCGGGTTCACCCCAATTCTGGCATCTCACTCTTCGCTATTGAGCAAATTTGAAACCCGTGGGCATCCTGGCTTTCACTTTCTCCAGGTGTTACGCAGCTTGGAGCCTTCCCAGACTGTGTATGCATTCCTCTCTCTCTTCGCCCTTCCTTCCCTCTCTGTGGCTTCTCAAGTGCACACTAATGAATGCACTCGCCCCAGTGGATAGGGTATTTGGATTTAAAGGGACACATTCTCTTTCCATAAGATAATAGCATCTATTAGGTGTTTCTTCATCCCAGTCTTGATATTGAAAGGTTTCTGGAATTTTAGAGCATCCTATGTAGGCCACAGTATGCACAGCTTTAGGGAGTTCCTCATGGGAACGGTAGTCCTTGTCCCAAAAGGGGGAAGTCTTTCCCTTTAAGACCCCAATTGCCTCGACCCCTAGGGAGGGTGGTGTTGAGCGGCTTACCTCCTCAGCCTCACAGAGGCAGGCTCCCCCTTGGGTAGACGGGATGCATTCCCCTGATTCATCACACCCCTATAACAAAGCTATATTGACCCTCGTTTTGCCTGCAAGTCCATATATAATCTTGTTGTGTTTAGAATAGCAATTATGTTATGTTTAGACCAGCAATTATCCAGAGTGAATCTGTCTAGAAACTAATAAATCTGCACAGCCAACCATACCGCTGACCCTATATCCAGGTAGATTGGGTGTTTTTTGCCAGAAGTTCTAGTTACAATTGTTCTACTCCTGGTCTTTAGCCTGCATGACTAGCAATTGTCTAGAGTAAATCTGTGTTTACCATCCACTACATATGCACAGCTAACGATTGCCGCATAACACCCAAGTTGCTAATCATTGAGGTAGACATCACAACTTCGCGTCTCACCATACTGCTCACTGCATACCCAACACATAGCTGAATTGCACTAATTGCCTGCATACCAAGCACATAACCACAGACTCTGTTGGTGTGTACATACACAACATGGAGATACTTTGAAACATTGCACTTATGGCTTTTTATACTACAACCATGCATATCCATCTCTGGCCTGGATCTTTAATCTCAGTCAAATCGGACACCAAGACCAAGGAAGTGACAACCCTCTCGCCCCCACTCTGCACCCGACTCATGAATCAACTAAGTCCTCACTACTAAAATATTGCATCCTTACACCTCCCACACTCATACAGATGACCTCCTAGGTCTAGTGTACTTCACAAATTCATACCCTATCGATCAACATCCATGTTGTACTTTTGCACAATCCGGGAATGTCCATAGAGATAACCTGCCCAGTCTTTAGCAATCACAAACAACTTAGAAGTTTTCATATCAACGCACAGGTAATGGGTGCTACCGACCTGCATCCATCAACACCAAAGGTTTCTGCATCTGCCTTCCCACTATCTGACTAACACACACAGCCTTCCTTTTTTACAGAACCATGCACAGCGAAGCCAAGATTATTGGCAGAAGAGCCCTATATAGGACCACATTACAGTCAACATCTTCAGCCAGGCATGGAGGTCTAGGATGTCAAGGCCTAAAATGAAGCACATGCCAGCTGCCTGCAATAAAATATTTCTTCCTGAAATGAGTTTTGATACAGGACATGTTAACACGTTCAGGACCTCTGAATGCCATGCCCTTCTCAAAGTCTGATGCCACAAGGATTAGAGATATCTTGTGCAGTCTCAAGCATCACACAATAAGATAAATCAGTCGAACAGGAGGGACGGCTTCCACAAGACTGAAGTGCCAATCCACAAACAGCAAATCCCACAGAGTTTCTTTGAGAGCAAACTGGAGCAGAACAGGGCACACCTATGATCCTGGCTGAAGGTAAACGGATCAGAGGGTGACTTCAAGTCACCTGACTGGCCAATTCCTGTTTGTGTGATTTTGCATCATGACTGCACAAATTGACAGAGGATGTTCCTTCCCTGACAGATGGGCAACTGAAACAAACAAAACTCCGTGTCCAGGACGAAATGGATCTAGCATGCTCACACAACAAGAAACCCAAACCACCCCACTAGTTCAGGTAAAGCATTGCAAGGGTGTGCTAGAAATTAAAATTTGAAATGTGGAATCCTTCAGAGAAAACACCACAAAATGTCAGTGTCGCTTTTCTAAATCTAGTACACTTTGGCTGCTTAATGGTGATCCCTTTGGGGTGTTCTATAGGAATTAAAAGGAAGCAACATTGCTTCCCCTTTGACTGAAATTACCACGTGGTGGTGAAATAGGTATGTATATGTTGAGGTGTCGCGGGTTTAGGGAGACTAAAGGTGGGATGGTGCGTAGAGGGCCAAGGGGGGGGACCACATTAAAAGTCCAAGACAGTCAGCCTTCATGTGTATGAGAACTTATCAGAAGATCGGAATAAAAGTCAATAAAGTTTAGTTCAGCAGTTGTATCGCGTGCACTGTCATCTGTATGCACAAAGCTGATTTCGCCATGTCAGGAGATGGCACATATTTGCCTACATGCATGTCTAAAATCTGCATATTCCGCTGGACTACACCTTAACAAGTGGGCTGTTTCAGGCTTATAACAAATCTGTTACAAGAAGGTCTAAGATCCCAATCATGAGATCTTAATTTACGGCATCAAGCACCAGGGGTAGCATAAACCAGAGAAAAGGCCACAGTTGTGTTACTTGTGACATCCAACCCAGTAACAAAGCCAGTTGACAAAAACCTATCCTGAAAGAGCACCATTTTGGTTTTTCCCTCTCTCACTGCTGTTCAGCAAAGAAGCAGTGGTACCTTATGCACTTTTTCGGGTAATGGGATCCGTTTCTCCTCAGAGCTGCCATTGAATTCCACTTACAGGGGCACAACATTGTGACCTTTTGGCATGAAGTGGGTGGTGTCAAGAAGTGATTTCATGACTGGATGTGGGTTGTTTGAGCTGCTGTCACTTTTATTTACCTATGGCTTATTCAGGAAATTGAGACAGTTCTAGGCATCAATTGGGGGCAACTCGGACCTCTTAGCTTTATGGAGCTAAGGGAACTCCTTGGAAAGTAGTTACCAGGTGGCCTTCTGAGAGTGTGGCATCACCTGCATCATAATCCGTGCCCAGGTACCAAATGAGACTAATGTGAATCGGACACAGCTATCTGCTGCTTGCAAAGCTTAAGCCCCGAGTTCATAGATGGGACTGGAAAGATATTGCTGGGAAATGTTGGTAACAGAGGTTCCTTATTATTTTGACAAACAACCACAAATCTTCATGAAAAATTACTAAAAAAGATATTTTGCCATCTTGTCTCCTCCGTGGACAATTTTATATAGACCTGTGCTGGGGTTCAAAAGTAATGGGTGGGAAAAAAAGCATACATTTCCCATTCATTTTCCACAAGGGTATTTTCTTGTCGGCAGAAAAGTTCTGGTTGGATTTATACCAAACCACCTGAATATGAAAGAACACCTAATTGGACACCGACGTTTAAAGGTTTGGTATATAACCAGTGAGAGGAACAGAGTTTGAAAGCACCTCTTTCAAAGTTTGAGTGAGATCTATACATAGCTCGTCAATGTCAAATGCAATTGCTAGAGCCAAGGCTATGGGTCAAAAGATTTTAAAGAACCAATAAAAGGGTCCAGATTTCAGTCAACTATCCTGGATTTGATAAATGTAAAAAAACAAATTTAAAAAAAAGGTCACTGCTAGACTACTGAGAGCAGTTAGAGGGCATACGTCCTCAAAGGGCTATTTATGCGTGTAATCAGAAATGTAAGCACACCTTTGAAGGAATTCTGATTTGAGGTCATCAAGGGGAACAAGCCAGGGACCGCCAGACCCCAGGAGAGCAGGTATGTCTATAGCAATAGTAAAAGAATTGTATTGGGGTGTTTAAGCAGTGTGGCGTTTTTAAGTGCAATTATAATTTAAAAACATATTTCTGACTGTAATCTTGGCACTGCAGTTGTGGTAGAATGACCAGATCAGAAAACATGAAAGAGACCCCTTCACATTGAAAAGTAAATAGATCAGAGACCCTGTCTAAAATGAGGCCTGTAAGGGTTGTCTCTGAAAAGCTATGAATAGTGTATCGACACTTGAGAGATCCAACTAAAATACTGTTCAATAGGCCTCTGCCCTTACTAGTCTCAACAGATGTGTTCAATGGGAAATCAGCTGGCTACATACTGGCTGCTCTACAAAGAGGAGAGGGTCATCTGAGAGCCCTATTAGGAGACTATTATTCAAAGGGCTGAGTCACATCAGCCAACTGCTTGCGAGTGGCAAGGATCACCAGAGATGCCCTAAGTAAATCACTGTTAATGTCCTTTCAACTAACTTTTTTCTTTTAGGCCAGATATGTAACAATATACTATTCAGCCATTCATCCAAACAGATGTCGCCAGGCACACTGGATTCATTCTGACCTATATCCAGAGATGGGAAAGCTGAAGGGGGAAGTTAACCATTAAAACCTTGTTTTAGACTTCTTTCAAAGTATCAAGAAGGTAGCCAGAGGTTCAACATTGCATAAGGGGCTTTTTTAGAACTTTAAAGCATCTATGAACCACTTCCTTATGCAGGCTCAAAACACACATAGAAGCTGTAAATTAAGTTGACATTACTTTAATTTCTAACATCATCTAGAAGATGAGGTATAGGTCACCTGGAAAAAGACTGCGCCAAATCTTTGCAGAAATAATTTTTATTGTTCAAAAATTGCCCTCATCACTGATGACACATGTTTCGGTCCTCCAAAGACCTTTTTCAAATCAGGGCTATTGGTTTGTCTTAACACCATATAAACATAGAATGAATGAAAACAAAATAAGATAACCACATTAATAGACATGTGTATTAATCGAAAGTAAATTGAATTAATTGTGTATCCAAAAGCAAAATACATAAAACAAATATATGTGGATGCCAGAAATGAAAAGCCAGACAAAAAATAGGATGGGGAATGAAGGGGCGGAGAAAGTAGGGGTGATAATTGGAGAGAGGTAGATACAAAGCAATAATTAGTTACAAATATATTTAAAATTAGGCATTATTATATTCATTTGTATATGTTCATGACAAAAAATGTGTAGAGAAATTTACCTTGAAATCCTGTGAGTGCCCCTGTCACACAATGTGAAAAATAAGCTTCCATATATTAAATGGATAAATCCCTGTAATTGTAAAATAATAAATCAAAATGTTGTCATACTAGTTTCAGGAATCTAGATATTAAGAAACTTATTTACACTGAGTACTTTGTTACACACATAAATAAAGCGTAGCGCATATTTCTGTGTGCCAAATTGCACGTATTTTTGAGTATCAATGTATAATTTCGCACACGCGATCGTGCGCTTCCACTCATTAGATTTCGCAACCCATCAACACGTTCTCACGCGCACGCATAGATGCACTTTTCTGTACTAGATTTGGAAACCGATTAATCTGCGCACGCGAACGTACATTTTCACTTACCGGTTGCTTGCATTTATTTGGACCCTGTAATTTTGCTATTACGTGTAAATTTCGCGCACGCGTACGTGCGTTTTCTTCTACTAGACCTTTCAATCCATTAATATGTGTAAATGTGTATTTTCGCGCACGCGAATGTGCGCTTTCACTCTTTAGACTTTGCAACCCACCATACACGATTTCACGCGCACGCTAAGATGCGTTTTTTACTATACTTGGAAATCGATTAATTTGCACATGCGAAGGTGCATATTTAATTACCGGTCGCTATAACTTGCTTAAGATTCTGTTATTCTTTGTGATTACGTGAAATTTTTCGCGCACACGTATGTGCGTTTTCTCCTACCAGATCTTTGAATCCATTAATACGTGTACTTCCACTTACGCGAAAGTGCTTTTTTGTGTTATTAGACGTTACGTGTATTGTCGCGCACACGAGCGTGGATTTTTTTTATACTCAAGAATACGTGCAATTTGGCACACAGAAATATGTGCTACGCTTTATTTAAGTGTGTAACAAAGTACTCAGTGTAAATAAGTTTCTTAATATCTAGATTCCTGAACCTAGTATGACAACGTTTTGATTTATTATTTTACAATTACAGGGATTTATCCATTTAATATATGGAAGCTTATTTTTCACATTGTGTGACAGGGGCACTCACAGGATTTCAAGGTAAATTTCTCTACACATTTTTTGTCATGAACATATACGAATGAATATAATAATGCCTAATTTTAAATATATTTGTAACTAATTATTGCTTTGTATCTACCTCTCTCCAATTATCACCCCTACTTTCTCCGCCCCTTCATTCCCCATCCTATTTTTTCTCTGGCTTTTCATTTCTAGCATCCATATATATTTCTGTTTTATGTATTTTGCTTTTGGATGCACAATTAATTCAATTTACTTTTGATTAATACACATGTCTATTAATGTGGTTATCTTATTTTGTTTTCATTCATTCTATGTTTATATGGTGTTAAGACAAACCAATAGCCCTGATTTGAAAAAGGTCTTTGGAGGACCGAAATACGTGTCATCAGTGATAAGGGCAATTTTTGAACAATAAAAATTATTTAGGCAAAGATTTGGTGCAGTCTTTTTCCAGGTCACCTATACCTCACACGACTTTTCAAGGGGTCTTTTACTTGGCTAAACCCTACACCTGGTGAGACGCGACTCAATGGACTTAATGTACTGATTGAATTAACTTCATTTTTCTTCATTATAAGATGTCGCCAAGTTGAGACCAAACCTTCCAAGCCAAGAGTTTTTTGATTAATCATCTAGAAGATGTTAAATTACTTGAGAATGTTTAAATCCTCCAAATAAGCCATAACATACCTGCAAAGAGACAAGGAGCACCAATTCCCAATAGCATTTAACACTAACAGACTTCCAACCAGAAACCAAAAGGTCTCAGATTATGTAGCGAACAAACAGTGTTTAAAGGTGTATGAGATCACCAGGCATACAAAAGCACAGACCTTCAAGCACCACCTTCAATTCCCATTTTGAGCAACACGTGGTGCTTTAAAGTAAGCCAGTGATGAGAAGGGGAGCCAGGAAAGGTTGCATGCAGTCCTTTAGGTACCAACGCAGACACAACATTGTCACGGTTCAGTAATGTGTTCTTCACCAGAAATGGAGCACCCACATGTGTGGGGAAAGGAATAGAAGGGGCTGGGGAGTTCAATTTCCCCCTAAACGTTTTCTTTAGTACTTATTCACTTTGGGAATCAGAATTGTGTCAAGGCAACATTCGTTACCAAAAATGTATGTATTGATGTCAACAACTAGGAGTGGGCACCAGGAGCGCATAAAATCATAATAAATACTGTAACCTACATGATGAGAACTCAAGAAGAACCATATTATGCTTCCCAAAAGGTTTTTAAAATTGACTGGCATCCGGAATCCCAGGCCACAAATGTTTCCAAGCTGAACGTTTTGATAAGAAGGCTTATTCGACATCTAAACTTGACACTTTTCAACAGGAACCCATGATTCTGGTTAATCAAAAAATCCTCTCTTGGAAATGCTTGTAAACAGACGGTGTGCCACACTGACGGTCAAAATTACCAAGTCTTCTATGCCTGATGATAAAACTATACTAAACACATAATAAAATGTGTCAACAGCTGCTCTCAACAGTCAAAAGGTGCTCCTGAATTTAACTTGCTTTTTTATGAAAAAAGAATGGATCAAGTTACTTACCTAGAACTTGTGTTCTCAAGCATGGGTCTTGCATGGATTCACATGCTCGTGAATATTCCCCATCATCAAGCTGTGAATCCTCTGTAAAATTAAAGCAGTTTAGCTTTAAGCTGCCTTTTGCTTCTATTGTCTATCAGTGTCACTTTGGGACATACTGCCCCAGCCAATGACACTCGTCCTCCAGATTGCTGGCGGCAATCTCCAGATTCATTCGCACACGTAAAGTGGCAGTATGAACAAAGAAGAGTTGGGGTTGGGGGGAGGGGCTTCACATGCGCACCAATGCAAGACACATGCTGGATAAGAAGAGTTACAGGTAAGTAACTTGTTCCTACTCCAGCATTGGATCTTGCATGGATTCACAAGCTCATGAATACGGTTACACAACCACGGGAGGTGGCAAGGTTCAACAGAAGCAATACACTTACCCGTGGAACAGACTTGCATCAAACAGGTTGCGCAGCACTACTTGGCCGATCTGGGACTCCTTCCTGGAATCTCTGTCGACACAGTAGAGTCTTGTAAAGGTGTGGGTAGACCTCCACGTAGCAGCCCTGCAGATGTTGAGCACAGGAACACCAGAGAGAAACGCTGTAGTCACTGCAATGGCTCTGATGGAATGGGATCTCGGCCCGCCAGGCAGCAGTCTGTGGACCAGACAACGGCAATGCATGATACAGCCAGAGAGCCATCTGGAGATGGAAGCCTTAGACAGGGCCTTCCCATGCCACACAGGTCCAAAATTGACGAAAAATTGAGAAGTCAAGTCCTACGTGCGTGCAACATAGAACTTCATGGTACGAGCAATGTCCAGCAAATGCAATGACGTTTCAGCAGGGAACAATGATTTGTGAAGAAAACTGATAGAACCAAAGGCTTGTTTAGATGAGTCTGACAGAGCCTTTGGCATGAAAGAAGGCTCAGTTTGCAGGACCCCCTTAGCTGAGTGGATAAGAGAGGCATGGTATTACAAGTATGACACTGACACAAGAGGTACAGGTTTCTAAACCTTTATTTAATTTTGGGGGTTTGGAAAAACTCCTGCTTTGACCTATAGCTATGACGCGAGTAGTCTCTGCTATCAAATAATAAAGAAAACACAGTCCTAGTCGGTCTCTGTTAAATCAAAATGGCCTATACTAACAAAACCTAAAGCCTGCCCTTTCTCTTATACAAAAAGTGTGTAAAGGGAATGTGTATGCAAAGAAAAGTCAGTGTTATAACAAAGAATCAAAGTGACTAGGCATCTGAAAGGGAAGGCCCTGCTAAAGCTGCAGGAGAACGGACCACCATTGCAGGGCCTGGCGGAATGCCTGATTGAGAGCTATCTTGTTGTTCCATGTGCTGGTGACTTGCTGCCATCTGGCATTCAGAAACTTTTGAAGGGATTTAATGTGCGGTCTTCAAAAGGGGACTAGATGGATGCAGGAGGACATCATTCCCTAGCGGGGACTTGATGGACGGGACTGTTTCAACGGAAGCTGTTGATAGCCGTTGGTCCTTTCCCATGATGGCCTTCACCCTCTCTTCTGAAGGAGTCGCCAGGCACAAGAGTGTGCTGAGGCAGGCACCCAGGAATAGCGTGTTCTGGAATGGCGGCATGCAGAACCTTTGATAGTTTATCGAGAATTCCAGAGGAGTCAGAGGTCTGGATGGTTTCAGCAGTGTGCTGAATTGACAGGTAAGGATAGACGTGGATTTCTTTGCGGGGCATATGCACTGCTACTGGGGCCAAGCATTTGAGCAACACCTTTGGGGCCGATTTGAGGCCGAAGGGTAGGGTGAACTGGCATTGGCCTCCCTAAATGACAAAACAAAGGAACTTCTGGTGTTTGCAATGATTGGGGACGTGGAAGTAAGCATCAAGTGGAGGGTCGCTAGGAAATCTCCTTACTCCAGTTGGTCCAGCACGTGCTGCAATGTGACCATCCTGAACTTTTGGGATTTGAGGAACTTGTTGAGAGGTCGCAAGTCTATAATGGGTATCCACCGTCCTGACTTCTTCCGTACCAGAAAGTATCTGGAGTACACTCCGGAGCACCGGAGGCGCTGAGGGACTGGTTTTATCACCTTTTACTTAGCATGGCTTGAACCTCGTTTAGCAGCTGTGCCATGTGCAGTTCTTGTTTGGAACTCGTGGAACGTGCAGACATTTGTCCTGCCTCTGTTTAAGGACATCAAGCTCTGTGGAGATGTTGCCACTGATTGACAAATTGCAATAACTGGCCTGCCACTGGGGTGCAGATGTAGGGGCACAAGGCCTGGGCATGTCCGGACCTGCTTGGCGTCTGCGTCCTGGATTGGGGGTGGGGGGGGGAGGCCTTGCCACTCCCATAGGTCTGGGAGCGTCCCCTATAAGCCTCCTGGGTCGTTAAACGGGAGGGCGGACAATAGGGTGGAGGTGAAACCCTTCGATGACCTTGAGACTCCATTTAGAGCAGCAAAAGGACGGCCTCATTTGTTGAAGGGTGCCCAAAGAATGCAATGTCTCAGTGTTGGTCTTCATAGCCTGTAGTCTCTTGTTGACCGCTTTTTGCAAAGAGGTCGTCTTTATCGAACAGCAAATCGACCACCTTTGTTTCACATCTGTTAGAAAATTGGTGGCTTTGGCCCAACTCTGGCAGCACAGAGCCACACCATATTGTCCATCCGGCGAAAGCCTGAACCAGCGATGTCGAAACTACCTCTGCTTCCTAAAAGTCTGCCTCCTAAAAGAGACCCACGGCTTCAGCTTTCTTATCGTCCAGGAGGAAGTCGAGAATGGGCCCCAACTTGTAATTGTAATTGTTTAATTATACAGAGTTTATACTCAGGTGGAGTGCTTCAAAACGCTTCAAGGCGGGAAAGGAGCAAGGGAATACAGTAAACATTCTTAGGCCTTGAAGTTTCTGAATGCTCAATATAAAAAACTAGCCTACTAGGCCTCACAGCATTTCTCCTAGTGCAAATGCATGAAATGTTACAGTTGCGACCATTCTAGGGAGGGCGACACAAAAAAAGAGGAGAGAGGGGGATGAAAGGACAGAATGAACGTACTAGTCCCAGTACATTCAGGTCATGCATGCGTACAGACAAACGCGAGGAGGGGGAAGGGGGTGAAACAAACGCGTCCAGTCCAGCAGGGCCCTGGAATAAGTGCAGAGAGAGTTTGCCCCACTTATGGAGTGTAAGCTGAAAGTGCAGTAATGCTGAACATAGTCCAGTGGCCCGGCGGCAAGTGCAAAGACTGGCAGGGGAGACTAGGACCTCTAAGGCTCTGGAGGTGAACCAGGTAATCAGTCAGCAAAAACTGAACAGAGTTAGGGAGGGGAAAGAGGGTGGAGAGAAAAAGAACAGAGGTTAGCGGGAGAGAGGGATGTAGGAAGAGAAGAGTAAGGTCTTGATGAGTTCTGGGAACTTAAGGTTCTCAGGTTCAAGACCGAGAGAGGCAGGGAGGCTGCTCCGAGTGAGGCACCTGCAGAGGATAAAGATCTGCCCCCAAATCTCAGTTTGTGAAAGCGGCTCACCCGCAGAGAGTTGGAAGAGAATGAGCGGAGGACTCTAAAAGGAGAGTATTTAGGAAGAGAGCGTTGCAGATAGTGCGGTCTCTGGCCCCAGAAAGCATTGATGATTATGCAGAGGGTCTTGAACGTGATCCTTGCAGCCACGGGGAGCCAGTGGAGGGATTTCGCGCTGGAGAGATGCAGTCCCTGGGCTTGAGGCCAAGGATAAGTCTTGCGGTTTGGTTCTGGATGAGTTGTAGAGGACAGAGAGTAGAAGTCGGATGATTGAGAAAGAGGTATTTGCAGTAGTCCAGCCTAGAGATGACCAGGGCTCTCGAGGTGGTGAGTCTCTGAGGGAAAGTGAGAAAAGGTAGAATACCTCCGAGTTGGTGCAGTTGGTAGTCGTACCATAGCTCCTTGTCATACCTCGAGAGAATGCGAGGGCGTTGGCAGCCTTGATCATCAATTCTGCCATAGTGATGATGTGCTTCCCTGTTGCATCCAGCTTTTAACCCCTTTGTTCCAGAGGAACCACAGATGAGGACGATTGGTTGGATGATCTCTTCCTAGCGCCGACAAGGCCACCGAGGCTGGTGAGGGCTGGGACCTGAAGAACTTGGGGGACAAGTCCGAAAGCCGGTACTTCTTTTCCAAGCGGTCCCTTTTTGCAGGACTGTTATTAGGGGATTTCATGACCAATAGGCCATCCTCCCAAATGTCATCTAACAGGGGAGGTGAAACTATGGTCCTCTTTGAGGACTCCCATCGTTTGAAAAGGAAACCTACCTTTTTCTTTTCCTCCCGTACTAGGCTGCACTGCTTCGCCACCCTAGAGATCATGGAGTGGAAGGACCTGATCTCTTCCAGTGGGGAGACTCTCGAGGGTACATCCATGTACACTAGTCTGATGGCTGATTCGCATAATATTCCCCTAGCAAAGGTTATTGAAAGGAGACCAAAATCCAAGTATGAAATCAGTTTAGAAAAATAAGATTTGTTATTCAGAACTTCAAGACCCATAAATCCCTCAGTACTGAGACAAGGAAGAGGGAGACAGTCTTAAATGGCCCTCTCAGGTGCAAGCTGTAGAGAAGTTGGAGAAACATGAGAAGCCAGAGAAGCAGAAGCAGTGTATGCTTTGCAGACCGTTCTGGTTGGAGGTGGGGCTGGAGGAGCAGAAAGATGCAGGGACCACCGTGGGTCTTGAGGGGGTCTGTGCCTCTCGTCATTCCGGTAGAGGTTGCGAGCAGCGGGAAGTGTAATACGCTTCAATCCTGAAAATACGTTGTGCAGAGCTTGTGCAGTGGAAGACATAAGTGGTGAGAGTAACTGAGACGTACCCGTTGGCTGGAGTGCACCAAGCACGCTCAGAGGTGAAGGTAGCTCTAATCTGGCGGAAGCGAAGGCGACCTATGAGAGGTCTGGCGCCTGGTTGGGAGAAGCCACGAGTATCTGCATACCGCTGGGGAGAACGGAGAAGTGACTTAACCGGTGAGTCTGGGGCAAGCGAGTGACTTCGGTGCAGTCTTTGTGTGCCACGCAGAATATTTCACTCACGTGTGAGTGAAAGACATGCAGACGAACTGCGTGAATGCCAAACTGTCAAAAACCAATGCAAGTGGCAAACTTAAAGGCTACAACTCAGTCTGTAAAGTTTCGGAAACAACAATTGCCCGTTAGGGAAGCCTCTTTGAATTCTGAAGGGCACAAATAATACCCTAGCCACAAGAGTTGGGACAAGCAATATCAATCTATCAACTATTGCCAAAGGCAGGAGAGAAACAGCAAGAGGCCCAAAGGTTATAAAGATGAGTGCATAGGCTTTGGGAGATTATTATATGCAGTTGATAGACACAAACATTGCCAAAGCCAAGAGAGAGGTAAAGTAAAACCTTATACATATCACTGTTTGGTTGTTGAAAGATGGCAAATGGGCTGCCCTTCTAGAAGAAGTTATCCAGAGGGAGGTGAGCATCGTATGTGGAAAAGTCCTGAAAGGAATCAATGTGAATATCCTATTCCCCGACAGCTACTAACATTTTGATACCAAAGAAGACTGTTGAAGATGTTATTCTAATTTGAGAGTTCCCATTTAAGCACTTTTCTGTTCTGGTGTTGAAATAGTAGAGGGGCACGGCAAGTATACTCGTAGGGCAAGAAGAGATTGCCCAGAAGAAAACTGGTGAAAGGATAAGCCAAGTAGTGAAAGTGCTAAAGAGTGGTACTAATAGAAAACAGCTTGTTGAGTGACATTTGAGGAAGAATTGTGGAAGAATTGAGGAAGAATTGTGAAACTGGGTTGAGAAGAAATTACAATTGTTTCTGCAGCTGAAATTGTGATGAACCATCCTGATCAAAGTATTTGTTGTGGTTACAAAATTCAACATTGTTCTTATTCCAGGAGGTGTGAGAGCTTATGACTTTTCCAAGGTACTTTATTGAAGCAACAGAACTTTGTGAATTTTAGTACAAGAACTTAAGAACTGTTTTGAACTTTGTGTTGAATCATATTTCCTCGTTTTTCCTTTTTGTGGTGAAAACCCTCGTTAGGATCTGGGGACGGCATATTGGCCCAGACCACGACAAGGAACATTTATCATATTGTGAAACAATGAATTTTATATTTAGTTGACCATTTGAATTGGCCATATATTTCCTGTTTGCTTTTATTGTTGTATAAGCATGAGGGTTAGATAACCCTTGGTTAGTGTGTTCCCTTCAGTTTTTGTTAGGGAGGGAAATCCTCGTCACAGCAGAGATAGTGAGGCGTTCATCCAACCTACTAATTTAATAAAATGGGAAAAGTTGAAAACTCTCTACAAAGTTAGCGCCTCACATTTCTGACCCCTCACAACTCCTTGTAGGAAAATGAATGTGAGCAGTGGGTAGTCGCTGCTGGATTTCAGCCACCAGTGTGTGCAAGGTGGTCAAAATGCCCAAAGACCTATCCCTTGGTGCAGTTGCAGGTGCTGCAGCAAGGCCAAGAAGGGAAGGGCTAAAAGCTGGTGAGATGGTGCCCCTTGGTGAGCTATTGGCACAAATGAGTCAGGATCCCCTTGACCACCCTCCTGGTCAGAGTAAAAACGCCCTGGCAGGTCCTCCACTGAACTGGTGTAGTGTGTTGGCGACCTCCTGGGATCACCAAAGGGCCAAGGTGAAAAGTGATGTGGCCGTGGTGGGTTTAAGCAGGAAATCCTTAGCTGTAGGCATGTGCCTCACCAAATCCGAGCCTTTAGGAAATAGGTGATGACAGGAGCCTGCGGAGCAGGAAATGGTGCCATCGTTGACAGGACTCTTCGGAACCACCAACGGAGGTCAAGGCGGCAAAGATATTCTGGGCGTCAAGGTAACCATCACAGTAGCAACGGTGACAGTCGTCGATGAGCCCCTTAGTGTGATCAAAGCCGTCAATGGAAGACCAGTCTTCGTGGACGGGGCGGTCGTCGAGGGCACAATGGTCCTGATGGATGAGGCTGTCGACGAGGCGTGTGTTAAGGACTGAGTCGATGTCCGTGGAGCCACTGATGGGTCTTTGGACGACTTGCCCTTTGACGAAGCCTTGTGTTAGGTCGATTGCGCTAACAATTTTCTCATCAGAGGAACCAGCCTACCTGCTGGTAGGCTAACTGTGGCCCGAGCCGTTGATGGCGATCAGCCACTCTGATCTGGGTTCCGCAGCTGCGGCGACTGTCGATGAAGAAGGCATTGGAGCATGTGACGATTTTACCTTCTTTTGGATCTTCACCAGGGAAGCATCCTGAAAGGACCTCCACCTCTTTTTTGTCAGAAGGACCACAGTCTTTGGACCTGCCGGCCCTGGAAGAGGCATGACTACGCCTGGAAGGGCGCATCAGAGGCTTTCCATTCCTCTATCCACACCACTAACCTCCTATGGCGGTATTTGTGTGTCTTGGAGGAGAAGGCCTGGCAAATCAAACATCCATCCACATCGTCGATGCACCAAAGGTGCCGATCTTAAAGGAAGATGTTCTTCAGACCGCAGTTCTCACAGGCCCTGAAAAAAAAAGTCTTCGCAGTGTCCGCCATGGTGTCGAAGCAAAGACCCAAATCTAGGCCCATGGTGGCCACGAGTCAGAGATCTAATGATGGACCAAGGTTCTCCTCCGGCAACGCATCCCCACTGTCGGTAGTCACAATGTGACTAAAGAAAATCGGCAAAAAACAGCAAAATGCTGTCGGATTTCGAGGGGCGAAAAACCAGGAATCACACCACAAACATTTAAATAAAATATATGAAGATAGCCACCAGGGGTGGAGCTTAAGAGGATGAGTGTCATTGGCTGGGGCAGTATGACCCAACATGACTCCGATAGGCTATAGAAGCGACAAGCATTTTTTTTAGCTTAAAACTAAACTACTTTAATGTTACAGAGGATTCCAAGCCCCATGCTGAAGAAATACATCTTTTGAATAACTAGAAACAGCCTGGTCTTACCTGCACATTATAAAACTACAGCTAAAAGATGTGCAACTACCTAGATGAATAGTCTTCACAGAATGGTTTAAGCAGGGAGTTATGAACTCTTAGATAGTTCAGGTGATGTAGGTTAATACCAAGTTTTCAAATATACATTTTTAAACTAAAAGATTGGGTTTTTTAGCCTCAGTGAAACCAAAATGGACAAATAACAGTTCAGATCCTAATGTCATGCTTAGGGAAACATGTAAGAGGTTCCAGGAGCTAACACCAGACAAAAGAGCATCCAAGAAAAATTCAATATTGGTTGTTGGTAATTCATTCTATAGACAACAGATTTAAAGTGCATAGGAGAAGCAAAAGCTTGACTGTTTGAAAGACTGATCCTGAAATACAAATGTCATGTTAACTAACAACATTTCATATTAGTGTGAGAAGCGTGTTCTACCGTAAACTGGGGTCAGAACTTCCCAAATTTAGCAAAGCAATATTTAGAAGTGTTCCAGGGACATCCTTTGGCCGGATTTTAGTGTGCTGTGGGATGGAATCTGGCTGAGACAGCTCCCATCTTGTCCGTATGTGAATGATAGACTGCACAATGGCTTCACACTCCTGGTGCATGAAAGTCAGTGGTGTTCCCTGGTTGGCGATAGTTAGGGTGAACTGATTTTCATCCACAAGACAGATCTCCTCAATCTCAGAAGCATAATAAATATCATTTAGAAACACAGATTGTCCCAGGACCCTTGTTCTCTCAGCTGAAGTAACTTGAACTGCCGTAGAGCCCACCTGAAGAGAAACAAAAAGCAATGTTAGTGCCAGGGGTACAGAAAGCAGACATTTTACAGTTTGGGATTTGCAGGTAACACTACCGCAAAATGCAGCATAATGAGAACAACACTGTCTTTACAGGATAGCCTCAGCCCCAAACAAAACATACCATGCTACATTTCCCTGGTCCTTTTTGTACTTTGAGGTGCCAGTGAGGAGATGTTTTTACTTCACTTCTGATGTTCACAATCAATACTTAAACGGGCTCATCCTCGATTATTAGCGATGCCAACTCAGATGGAGAAATCACCCTGATGATAACAGATGAAACAATTGTACAAGATATGGTGTGATCTTATAGACGTGTTCTGTACTCTTCTCAGTGTCCGATCCAGCATGAAATTGTTTCGTCTATCCGAGCAGACATTGCACAAACTAGAAGGACATAGTTGGCAAATACAGCCGCAAAGAAGCTGCTCACACTGCCAGCTTTATAAGTGAGGAGTGCTGACTCAGAATTGGAAAAAAGCCAAAAGGGGTTTGCTTGGGTTGATGGAATTAGTGTTTTGCTGTAGGTCCCTTTTAACCAGCATTTAACAGCCTGAAGGACTCAAATTGACAGGGAGGTTTCATACTTCCTTGATACAAAACTGGTGTGTATCGCAAGCCAATCTTGCAATTTACTAGAAAAGATATTTGATTATTATTTTGTAACATAATAGGTCACTTTGCTGCCATTTTGTATCGCTGAATGTTTCATTTTGCACAACCAGATAGACTCTAAGCCAGGAAGCACGTGGGAATTTTGTGGCTTGTTGAGAGTTAGAGATCTTAATAAAGAGGGGGCCTTCTTATATGCAATAGGTGGTTGACCTGCCCCGCAAACATTCTTGTAGAGTGGGATTCTGGGTGAAACAGAATGCATTCTGAAGGTCTACTTGAAAATAATATTTTTCAGGACTTGGTAAGTCTCAGTATGTCCCTGAGGCCATCTTTGAGAAATACTGAATTTGCTGGACAAGAGAAGAAGGAAATATTAGGTTGGGTTTGGGGGGCAGATGGTCATTGTCCTACGGCTAAACAAAGTGTTGCCTAATAATGGCTTGTGAAGAGGCAGATGTGCACTTAATGTTGAATCCCAATCAGATTTTGGGAGAAAGACATGCAAAATGTGATGGAACGGTAGACACTGCAGTCGCGTTTTGTTCCACTGGCAGCAAACTGAGTAGGCTTGCAATATATGAACACATAATATGCCCTTTAAGTGAGATGCCTGGTCTTGAAACATATTTGTGCAACACCCCTTAGCTGAGATGACTACCTTTCAAGGGTTGAAGCCAAGCAACAGTTTAGTTCTGTGCAACTCCGCTCAACAAAATTAGGTTGAATCATGTGGTTGCTCTTTTGCAGATCATGGGCTTCAGTCCAGCTATGTATGGCAGATTTTAACGTGGTCACATCCTATAAACATTTGGGAACCATGATTCAATTCAAAGCCATGCTTACCTCCAACTCCGATCTTATAAAGCAAGACCAATATCCATCAGAGTATTTTGTAGATTAAATTCTGACCAAAAGGCACTTGTTTTATGTGCTTTTCAACTGAATACACGTACATTACTTGTGCAAGTTAAGCATGACTTACTTTGATCGAAACCTTTGTGTCTTTGTGGGCCAGCTTCAGTGCGTTGTTGAACACTTTCAAGTCCTCTTCTAAAGCCAAAGTGGCAGCTGGGAGTTTTTGCTGATCATGTTCAATGTGTTCTGCCAATTTTCCAGATGGATCAATGAAAATTAGCCTTTTGCTTCCTTTAAGGCCAGTTAGCAGCCTTTCATGATATTTGGTGTATTCTCTGACCCAAGAGTTACAATTGTAGATGTAAACCGCCGTCACGTTTTCATAAGCGAAGCCAGGGAAAACCACAAACCATTTTGAAAGGAAGTCTGTTTTAAAGCGATTGCTGGGCCCAGCATGGGTGAGGTCCACAACAATCTCGTATGGCTTGGCATAGTATGGCTTCAAGGTAAGCAACACGTGATAAATCAGCAAATCTCCATTGATCTGTCCTGTTTTGAACCTTTACAAGAACAAAAAAGTACATATTAGGACATCCTGGCTCAGGTTTAAAGATATGGTGAAGCACATACTTCTCTCAAATGTGGGAAACTAAATGAAAACAGCTAAAACTTGATTTGTCATTAGAACTACTATAGGCAATTTTGATACCAATTCCCCGATCAGAGTTAAAATACATCCTCCCAAACAGAACATCACCCCTGAAAATAACATGCAGAGAATATTTAAACTGTGCAGACGTTATGAAAACCAGAACACGTCAAAAAGGAATCCATAACCGGGCCAGATTTAAAAACATTTAAATACGTTACTTTTACTCAGAACAAAATAAATATATGAAGGTTTTTGATTTTACAATCACAAGTGCATAATCTCTATAAACTGTGATAAGAATAAGGCAAAAGGACGTCCACATACATAGAGCATGTCTAAGCATTCGAGTTAAAACACTGATGCCAGACAATGGATTTGATGATGCAAGCTTACTCTCCAACTGTGGCCAAATGGAGAAATGGGTACTCATGGTCACAGACATCTGGAACTAGGTACACACTGGGGAACACCAACACGTTACTGTGTCAGTTTAGTTTAGCATTCTCACAGATTATGCATATAAAGTTTTCAAACTATTCACTAAGGCCTCCACAGAAGCAGTTTTTAGCAAAACACATGTTCATTCTGTCAACAAATTATTTAGATGAAATCATAGTTTAATAAAATTGAAACAAATACAATGCAGATCTACAACAACAGTCAATAGTTCAACATTTGACTTTCTGCTAAAAAAGCAATAAAAAAGGCAATATTAAGAAAATATCAGCTCTTGTGTCTTTTCCTAATTGCAAAGGCACGTTCTATGAATGAGTAAACAGTGTGCAGATAAAGGCCCAAACAATACAAAAAAAGGCTGTTAGGACCCAGACTTCAAAAATGGGTCGCAAATATACCAGACACAACAGTACAAACGCAAGTATGTCCTCTCAAATTGAGCAATTGTAAAAGCATTTATCATTTGGGATCTTTTGAGCTTGCTGCCCATTAGTCAGACGTTAGAAGAAGAAAGTCAATTCTCATTTCTGCACACGCTTTACTATCGAAGTGAGATATTCTTATGGACTTAAATAGCTTCTGAGTGGGAGCTTATGCAGAGTACAAGCGCTTTCCAAGCTAGAAATCCTCCAGTTGTCCTCCTCCTTCATGACATTTAAATTGACCTGCCCTGCAAAGGTCATTCTGTGGAAAAGATGCATGCAATCATTTTCAGATTTGGTATTCCAATAAATGAGCCGGCTGGTGCTACAATATATGTCAGAATGTAATAAGTCCTACATCATAAGATGTGCTTGATTAAGACATGGATTTTCGAAATACGGAGTAAAAGTAATACAGGGTGTAATTTAATAGTATTCATAACAGACCTTAATTCCAGGTTCATAGAATGAGCAAGCTCTAGCAGAGAGCTATTAAAGAATAAAATTAGTGTTCTGTCGTTTGTGAGAACGCTTGGTAAATTATTTTATACCCAAACAATAAAAATGCTACTGGGACAAACCTGGCCATATAAATATGCACAATGAGGAATATATTGGAGTAGTGCCCCTTCCCCCAACAAATATTTGCACTAACTGTGAGCAGATCAGGTTGAATTATGCAAGATAGTAAAATCCAAGGAGGAGAACTCAGATAGCCAAGCCACGTTCGCCTTATTAGCCCAGATCAACTGCAGCTGTCAGGCAGGCATGCCAGCGCACAGAACATTGGATTTGGTCATGTTTACTTTCAGGTCATGTTTTGACATGTGTATAAAAATATGCCAAGTCTAAGCCTTGAAGGGCACAGGGGTTTAGAGCAAAGAGCATTAGATGGTCTCCATGGGCCAAAACACCAATAAAACAAGAGTACCCACTCTTGGTGAATTGACTAACAATATTTGGTTCAATTGGCAGAAGGGTCAGTAGAACACAACCTTGTCTAACTCCAAGCATAAGAGGGAATTTCTGTGAGTTTACCTCGCTGTCCATAGAAGATGTTTACTTTAAACCGCACATCCATTTCAATAATAATCGTTAATGGCCCATCAGGGGGTCAATGTCCAAGTGTGTAGTTTACAGAGTCAAAGGCTGCAATAAGGTCATTAAAACCAAATAAAGTGGCGCTTGTTTGCCAAGGACATACTTTTCAGCAATGAAATAGATTCATAAATTAATGCACTGCCCCCAAACCTTCAACAAAGCCACAATGGATATATTTAAGTATATCACTAAAAAAATAGCTTTTCCTTTGTAATGTTCTTACTGATGTAATCTCCTACCACTGATACCAAATGATAGCTATATTCCCATCATCAGCTGATTTTGGGAAACATTAAACTACCAAAAGGTAGCACGCGGCTGTGCCATACAGTCTCGCCTCAGTGCAGTCAATTCCATGGCTCTGTGAAGGATACCATTTGTGTTAAATAAACAGCCTGCCAAGCCCCCATAACACCTTTGCACCTTATTATCAGCAGCTGAGGGAACATAGAAACATATTTTAATGGTGCTTGTGTGTGGGCAAGTTGGTAGGTTGACGAGGAATTTGTGAGGAAAGAATCCATCAGAAACAATTGCGCTGTCCAACAATTTGTTCATCTTTCTCCCAAAGCAGTGTGAATCTGGAGGAGGGAAGAAACAAATAGGCATTCCCTAAACATGAAAACTGCTGCATAGCTAGGCCAAAAAGGCATCCTGGCCTGACAAGGTGTCTAGGCAGTAGTGTTTGGCAAAGGTGTGCAAAGATGCCCAAGTGGATGCCTTGCTGATGTCCAAGGCTGCACATCCCTCAACAGTGCAGAATAGTTACTAGGCCCAGGTGGAATGAGCCTTGACATAATCAAAGGCACTTCCTTTCATATCACATCATTAGATTTTGAGAAGCATAGCACAATCCACTTTTAGAGATACTGACTTAGTTACGGGCTTTCTGGAAGAGAGGAATCCACCCAGGTGGTCATCTGACAGGTTCCAATCTATATTTCAGCAACCGGTACAAAGGTTGAGGATTCTGATTCCTACAGACACCTGTTAAATTGTCTACCCTCTCTGGGAGATGTCAAGGAGGAGATATGGCCAAGTCCAGAAGGACCAGGTTCTACATCCTTTGAGACCAATCTAGGAGAAATCAATTATGGTGTAAGTGAATCTCCTCCAGCCCGAAATCTCCGTTTCCCTCATGGTCCCTCCCGGATGAAACTTCCAGAGCTGAACTCCTCCCACTTTTTGTTCATACTGAAGCCAATGAGTTACACATGAGGCTGAAAATGTCATCCAAGACTTCTTGGCAAGGCACCCAGTGTGGAAGAGTGATCCCTGACTGCTTAGGGTAACAGTCACCAAGTTCTCTGTCCGGGCACAATGAGAAGCCACAGACAAGGTCTCAGAACCACAGTAGCTTTGCTTATCTGGATAGAGGGAGGGAGCCTGCAATGCCTTGCTTTTTGTGGACTGCCTAGTGCATAACCACTGTCTTGTCCGTCAGAATCAGGGGACACTTATTTTGAACAGTAGGAAGAAAAGCAATCAAGGGCTAACAGATTACATGAAACTCTGACGAGCAGATTCATCTCTGCTGGGGGCCAAAGCCCACTCACCTCGAGATCGTTCAGGTGAGCGTCCCATTCTGGCAGAGTGGTATTCATAACTATCGTCATCTGAGGGCAAGTTTGCAAGAGCGCCTCTCACCTCTGCATGTTGTCTTGTCTGGCTCTCTGCAGGTGGTTGTACAACATTATGTTTGAAACCTGGAACATTTGGGTCATGCTGCCCAACCACTGACAACAAAGTAGCCACTGGAGCAACTTCATACACAGAGGAGCCTCTGGCACTAGGATGATGCAGTACACTAGGATGCCCAGGAGGTGCAGGAAACCAGAGGCTGCAATTAGTGATTGGAAAATGCTCACATTGTGTGGATGTTTGTGAATCTGTCCTGGGAGGAAAAACGGTGCCCGAGTCGGTGCTGAGAACCACTATAATTAACTCTAGGTGGCAGGTGGGTGTTATGTAGGACTTTAAATTGAGGGAGAAGCCAGGTTGTACAGCAGATGAAAGTACAATGCAGGTGGTCAGGAACCAGCTCTGGAGAGTGAGCTTGAATGAACCAATTGTCTAGGAATGGGAAGGCCTGCATTTTATCCTGATAGATGCACAGCCACCACAAGAACCTGGTGCAAAAACATGGGTAAGGCAAAAAGGAAGGACCCTGAAATTGTAGCGGGTGGTACTGATCATGAATCTTGGGTATTTCCTGTGTTTTGGATGAATGGGTACATAGAAATTATAGGTTACTCACCGTAGTGACTAACATACTCCTAGTCCATAGTGCCCTTTCCTCCATACTGTATGGGTGTCGCTAGGGACGGGAGACGGCACCTTTTTCACCAGAAAAATCCCCTTCCCCTTTAAATATTAACATTTCCTAATGACACCAGTTTTATTGGGGGGGGGGGTGGGACATATGGAGGAAAGGGGACTATGGACTAGGAGTACGTTAGTGAATACGGTGAGTAACTTATAATTACTCCTATGTCCTGTCCCCTTTCCTCTCTACTGTATGGGTAAGTACAATTGAATGTAGCCCCAGGGTGGAGAGATGCTCTCTTAAGAAAACAAGTTCCTTAACACTTCCTTACCAAATGCCGCGACCGACCAGGAGCCGGCATCCAAGCAGTAGTGCTTGCAGAAGGCTGAGGGCGTAGCTCATGTAGCCGCTTTGCTGATAACCAGCCACGGAACGTGCATCTGGAAAGCAACCGCTGTGGTTTTAGCTCTGATTGCGTGTCCATGCATATTTGAACGAAGAGGTTTGTGCTGCCCTTCGTACGCCTCCTTGATAGCCGTAACCATCCACCTTGCTATGGAAGCCTTGGAAGCTTGACAGCCAAGCTTTGACCCACCACTGGTGACAAAGAGGGAGTCTGATTTGCGGAAGCTCTTGTTCCTGTCCGGGTAGTATCTCAGCGCAGGACTCGCGTCCAGACAGTGCAGTACCCTCCGAGTGTCATCCTTGGGGTCTGTGAAGAACATTGGTAGCACTATCTCCTCACTTAAGTGAAAAGAGGAGACGACCTTAGGTAAGAATGCGGATTGAGTTCTAAACACCACATTGTCCTTCTGAAAAGTATTATAAGGCGCTCAAGCCACCAGCGCCAGGATTTCACCGATCCGACAAGCTGAGGTAAGGCCCACCAGGAGGGTCGTCTTAATAATGACTAGCCTGATGTCCGCAGAGACCATAGGTTTGAAAGTTTTATGTGCCAGGGTGCCCAAGACCACATTGAGGTCCCACACGGAATGTGGCTTCTTGGTAGGTGTTAAAGCCTGATAAGGCCCACCAAGTATCTTTTAACCACCGGATTAGAGGATGGAAATTACTCCTCCTCTGAGTTCCTGTAGACTCCAATGGCTACCAGATCGGTGCGGCATGTGTCTACCTGCATCCCAGAGTGTGGGAGGTGGTCAGAGAAGGATACCACGTCGTCAAGAGTGCAGGTCAATGGATCGACCTCTTGATTTCGCCCAGTGACAAAACCTGGCCCACTTGTTTTTCTACTCGCTCCTGGTAGCATCGCTCCTAGCCTCTTTTATAATGTCTAGGTTCACTTGGGAGAGATGCAGATGGCTGTGTAACTTGTACAGGAACCATGCTGTGAGGGATAACCACTGGGGGGCGAGGTGGATGACTGTGCCTCCCTGCTGAGAGAGTAGGTGTGCTGGGCCCAGCAGAAGGTGCACTGGGGCCTGATCCGGCAGGCTGAGTAGTTCCGAGAACCATGGCCTTGCTGGTCACCACAGAGCCATCAGGATGATTCGGAGGTGCCGGGTCTCCCTGATCTTGCAGATTACCCTGTGGACCAGGGGAGTGGGAGGGAAGGCATACACATGTTGTCCCAATGGATCTGCATCACGTTGCCCAGAGAGCCCCCCCCCCTGTCCCTGCCAGGACGCAAACTGGGGGTAGCTCCTGTTGGACGAGGTGGCAAAGAGATACACCAGTCGGAGATCCCCTGAAGGACATCTTCGTCCAACTGGCATTCTTAGTTGTCTGCACCCAGCCTGCTGAGCCTGTCGGCCTCTAGGTTGGACTCCCCCGGGAGGTGGATTGCTGCCAGGTGCTTGTCGTTTACCAGAACCCACTCCCAAATGCTGACTGCTAGAGTGCCGAGGGGAGGAGACCTGGTGATACCCTGCTTGTTGATGTAATACATGCTGGTGGAGCGGTCTCTCTGAATGAGGATCGCCTTTCCGCTGATGATCGGGAGGAAGCCTTTGAGAGCGAGCCAGATGGCCATCAACTCGAGCCAGTTGATGTGGGCCGCTTGCTCCTGATGGGACCATACCCCATGGACACAGTGGCTGCCCAAGGTAGCTCCCCAGCCCGCTAAGGACGAGTCTGTGGTGATGGTGACCTGCGGTGCTGGTTGAAGTAAGGGTCTGCCTATCCGCTTGTTGTTGTCCTAGCTCCACCAGACTAGGTCCTGGTGGAGATGGTGTTGGATGCTGACCTGCTCTGCCTGGGAACCCCTATTCTGACTCCAGGAGGCTGCTGATACGCTCACCTGGCTACCACAGGTGCGTTGATCTGAACTGGACAGCTGCGGTCTCCACCAATGTGACGCGTAGTGCCGAGATGACGGACTGGACTGGCCCACCTAGCTTCGTTTGCTTGGCCCGTAGGAATATTCTTCTGATGGTTTGGAAAGATGAGCTCTCCATCCTGCATTGAGCGCAGGGGCGCGTAGATAACCAATTGCTTCACTGGCTCGAAGAAATTGGTGAGTTCCAGAACAATATTGACTCCGAGTGTCCCGGCAAGACGCCGTAAGTATGTAGTTCGTAAGAGTTCAAATGTCTGACTTTCACTCTGTCCGATTCCTTGCAGGTTGCAGCTTGACCCTAGCGAAGAGTTCCTCGTGGCAACCGGTAATATTCAGGTAAGGATTTGTATTATCCAACACAGTTCGATAAAATAATGTCAATATGTAACCTGTTGCTTTCTCCCTTATTCGGGCGCTGAGAGAAAGTATGAAGTCTAGGGGAATAATGCCTTCGGCGGTAAAATCAGGTAAGTCTATTGTGGAGAGGAGGTTTCCCCTTGTTTGTCCCTTTGTTTCACCTTGCTGTCCTTTTGGTTCCCCTTAGGGGCCGGGGTTCGGCGAGGATGCAGTGGAAGCTGCACCGACCCGTGAGAAGGAATAGTACCCCCGGTGGTAAAATCAGGTAAGTCTATGGGGGGGTAGCTAATATTGCCTCTGTGTATTCCCTTGGCTCACCTTGCTGTTCTCGTCTTCCCCTTAGGTGCCGGAGTGCGGCGGGAACATGCAGAAGGATGCGGTGGAATGTGAAGATGCTGCGAAGGCCGGTGAGTTCAGCGCGGCGCTGCAGCAGGCGAGGCGACGGGCATAAAATAACTTCTTTCTTCCAGCTCGAAGGCGCGATGGATCGGGAATTCAGGTAAGGATCAAAGGTATTGCTCTTGTTCTAACCTTTTCTCCTTCTTTCTCCCTTATTCTAGGAGCTCCAGACTCGAGGCGGGCGTGGCAGAAGACTGGATGCAGACTTGCAGGCACGGTAAGCGTTACGCTGCTGAATGCAGAATAACGCGAAGCGTGTGCTGCTCTTTGGGCGTGGTTTAAATAGCCTCCAAAGTAGTCCCAGGTAAGTATTCCTCCCCAGCCCCACCCGAGTAAAAAAATAGTCCCTAGGTAAAGTAGTCCCTTCCAAGCCTCTTTTGGCTTGGAGCTCTTGCAGCATGGTCTGCATCAGGTGAGTTTGCAGCATGGTCTGCATCATGTAAGTTTTAATCTATGAGCTTGGCGCCTATGGCGCCAGGACTGACTCTCCATATGAGCCTGGCGCCATAGGCGCCAGCACTGCACCCAAATAGCCCCTAGCAGGGGTTGTTGGGCTTGCTTAGAATAACTTGATGCCTGCTTCCGGGGTTGCTGGACTTGGTCTGGGCCCCCGGGGGTAGGAATCACGACAGCTGCGAAGTGCAACTAAAATCATCTCATTTTGAGCCCCGTATGCGGCACTGCCAAGAGACATGCGGGTGGAGGCAGTGTGCTGGACTGCATCCAGAGACCTTGCCCTGAGCAACCAGTCATCTATATATGGGTAGATGTGAGGCCCCTGTGCCAGGAGTAGGGCTGCAACAGCGTTCATCTATCTTGTAAAGACCCTGGGGGCCGAATTGAGGGCTAAGGGTAGAACCTTGTATTGGAAGTGAAAACCCTTAATCCTGAACCTCAGAACGGACCAATGGGGTTGACAGATCGGGATGTGTAGGTAGGCATCCTTCAGATCTAGGGAGCACATCCAGTCTCCTGCACACAATGTCTCTGCAATTAGCGCCGGGGTAACCATCTTGAACTTTTGGGGAGCAAGGGAACGGTTCAAGATGGAAAGGTCCAATACAACTCTCAGGCCAGTCTGGTTCGTTTTGTGTATGGTGAAAATTTGTGAATAGAAGCCCATACCCTGCTGCGAGGTTGGGACTTCCTCCACTGCCCGACTCTACGAGCGAGTGTATTTGCCCCAACAGAGTTGCTTTAGCAATCTGTGGGAGCGGAGTGGAGGAGAAAAGAGAAGGAGGGATAGTAAGCTCGAAGCCCGTGGATACTACAGAGAAGCTCCTTGGGTCTGTGAACATTGTCCGCCAGCAGAGTGTGAAAAGGGCAAGCCTGCCCCCCACCGGAGACTCATGGATCCGGACGATGTGTCACGATTTCTTACCCTCTGAGGCTGGGACTGGAAAAGGTCCTTGTGAGCCGCCTGTCTTCAGGACCAAACCATCCTTCCCAAGTTGCAGGCTTCCATTGGGGCTTTAAAGACCACAAAACATTATCAGATGCTCTCCTGGAGCCAGTCCTGGCGCCTTTGGTACCAGGCTCATACTATTTGACCACATGGAATGAGGTGCCAGTGAACATGTAGGCACACATAGCCCAGTCCTGAAGAACTGAACTATGCAGTCTAGTTTCTAGGGTGTGGCTGGGCCTGGAACTACTTTACCTGGGACTATTTTACCTGGGCGATATAAACCACACCCAAAGAGCAGAACACGCATCGCGTTATTCTGCACTCCTGCAGTGTAACGCTCACCATGCCAGCTCTACTCCTGCTTACCTGGACTTCAGCCACACCCTGTTCTCTTCATCGGGAACCACAGACCATCAGCACCTGTCGAAAAAGGGAAAAACAAGAAGAACAACATTAGTTAAGTTCTTACCTGAGAGAAGCAGTCTTTCCAATTCCATCCGAACGGCTCTCTCTCCCGCCGCTCCTGAGGACCATCGCACCTGCAGAAAGGAGAGAAGGGAGAACAAAAACTTACCCGGAGTCATCAGTCGTCTCAGGATTCCATCGAAGTGGTCCACACGGTCGCTGCTCTGGAGCATCACCGCACCTGTAGAGGAAGGAAAAAGACACCAGGTTAGCCGCGCAATAGACAAATACCCATTTTAAAATACATCTCGACGCCGCGCTCACGCGCTAACACCCACCTGCATAAATATTGCTCAGCGCCGCATTTAGGTGTCCATTGCTTAACCTGGCATCTCCAAAGACCGCTCCTGCAAAATAATAAGGACAATAGTGAAACTTTGGCAACAAGAAGAAACACATTAAGCAAAAACAGTTACCAAGAACCAATTGGTACCAAGACTTACTTATGGAGTCACAGCTGGTCTGGATTCCACTTACAGGTCGTAGGATCAGTAGGATCAGTGAAGGAACTAGATCCAGTTAAAGTGCCTAAGAACATTAAAGTGCCCCTGCATTCAGACGCAGGACGGAGAGCCCATCGTTAAAATACCTACGGTGAGACATAAGCACAGAGGGAAGCGGTTGGAGGCATGAGGGAGGTGGGAGTCTTGCCCACCCTACGCAGCAAGTTAACTTCTCCGTTCATCATTTTAGGTTAGCGCCCAAGCGTGAGTGAAGCAGTGGGACAGGAAGAGACGCGTGCAGACGTCCATCGCTCAGCTTCGTGTAACGCCCCCGTGGAGACCAGGTGAGCGTAACAACTCCAATATGTCCTATGGCACTATTTTGGCTTCAGCCATGCCAGCCTTGAAGCGAACCTGGCTCTGCACAGGGAGTACAGGTAGGAAGTCAGTGATCTCCTGCCCAAGCCTCTGGCTGACCGCTGCCAGCATGGCATCCGCATTGGAATGGCGCAGATGGAGAGTGGCATTGCAAAAGATTTTCTTTCCAAATGCTTCCAGTATTTTCTCCTCCTTACCCAGGAGTGCTGAGGCTGATGTAGCCGAGGACAACTGAGGCTTAGAGTACAGTGAAGCTGCTGCCATCACCGATGAGTGTGGCTGGGGGTGCGCCGACAGTAAGAGGGGGGTCCGCTTCCGTTTGCCTAAACTTAGTGTTCGAGACGCTGATTGGTAGGCTGGGTAGAATGTGGCTTCAGCCATACTTTTTTGGCAAGCGCCACCATGTCCTTCTGCAGTGGGATTCCCGTTCTTGCCGTGGGACTTGAGTGAGAACTTCTGCCAATACCCATGCCTCCGGTTGTTCCACATGTGGCTGTGGGATTCTCCCAAATACTCAGCCAGGCCTGCCAGCTCTTTGTGAAAGGCTTTGGCTGATGGAGTGTCGGGTCCTCCCTGTCATCTGTGTCCACCATTGTCCCTTGCTGGTTCGGTGCAGTCAGAGGAGTGCTGGGCGCAGGAAGCTGTGGCGTACTGGCTATCAGCACCGGAGCCTGCTGCAGCAGCGTGGACAGGGCTGTCGTGGCTGGAACAGGCATGGGAGCCGGTGTTGTAGGGACTGGCGTGTGCGCCTGGGACTGTGCTGAACTTAGAGGAGCTGGACCCAAAGGCAGTGTGGCCGTGGGTGCTAGCAGCTGTACCGGAGGAAGCATGTCCCTGATCACATTCCTAAGGATGGTATCCATCTGTGGGGACCTCACGAGAGTAAGGAACTTCTTAAAGAACCTGTCTTGACAGGCCGGAGGAGTGCTGGATGGAGTAGGCATAGGTGCAGGGTCTTGAGGTTGCCGAGACCTAGGTGTGCCCTGTCTTGCAATATGGGACAAGATGCATCTGCCCTGCGAAGTAGATGGGTATGCTGTGGGCCAAATGGCAGGCATTGACCAGTCCCACCTGGAAACTCGCTCCGCCACCTGGTCCCGAGAGGGAGGTGGTGTCGGGTGAGCCTTCATTTTGTCTGGCCCGGCTGCCATTTTGTCTTGCTGCATGCCATGTGCCTGCGTCGTGGTACTTACAGCGCTGGGCCTGGCTTCCTCCATTACACGGAGCGGTGGAGGCCTACCCTGCAGATCAGGACTGGGCATGATAGGCGGAGTGTCCCCGGCTGTAGAGCCGGTAGCGCTGCATACAGGCACCCACTGAGACATCAGTCCAGTGTTAGGGGGTAGCCCTTGAGTTGAGACCTAGTAATAGTACCTTGTGTCCCTCAGCAGGATGACTAGTCGGATCTTGCGATCCCTCGGCCTGGTGGCCGGTAGCTGGAGCAGCCTCAGTGCCTGTGCTGGTCGTAGGACCGGTAAGGTCCTTTCTGCTCGTGCGCTTCCTGGGAAAGAAGTCGCCTTTGCGGGATGAGGAGGAGAACAGTGCACCTACCTCGGGCCTGATCTTCTGCTTCACGAATGCTTTAGGTCCCAAGGACGCAACCTCCCAAAGAGCTCACTCGACCTGGCTAGTCTGTTCTTGAGAGCGTGCTGTGTCAGAGCTTTGCACGCAGTAGAGCCATCCCAGCCGTGGTCTGGGCCAAGGCAGTGGAGGCAGAGGGCATGGGGATCAGACATTGGGAAGGGACCCTCTCAGGATGGGCACCTGCTGAAGTTCGCTGTAGTCGACATGTGCCAGGGTGGAGCGCGACGCCAGAGCACAAAGCGGTACCTGACAATTGAAAAAGAAATACAAAGACAAATGTACTTCTCTGGGGAGGAGCGCATGGAATTACTAAGCCAGAGGGCTAATGCAGGAGCGCTGGTGAAAGAGGTCCGGGCCCGTCGACGCAGAAAAGAGGTCTGAGGAGTGGCACCTGTGGACGGAGCTAGGGGAAGCACATGCTCCCAGGGCCATCCGCCGCGCGCATCTGAATTTAAAGTGGAAGATGATTTTTCTGGTGAAAAAGGTTCCATCTCCCGTCCCTAGCGAGGGACGCCCATACAGTATGGAGGAAAGGGGACGGGACGTAGGAGTAGTATGTGTATGCGAGGTTCATGGACACCAACCAGTCCTACAACTGGAAAGCCTGAAAGATCTGGGCCCGAGAGACAATTTTGAATGTGTCCTTCCGAAGTAACCTGATCAAGAGCCTCAAGGTTCATGATGGAAGAAACCTCAATCATCCTTTAGCAACAGAAAGTACAGGGAATACATTTCTTTGCCCCTTTCCAAGGCAGTGACCAGCTTGATAGCTGCCTTTTCCAACTACCTTTAAAAGCAAAGGAACCAGGGACAAGGAAGGGCCAGAGGAAGGATGGCGTAGAGGTAGCCGAGCAAAGGGAAGACAGAACCTAGAAGCAATTGCAAGGCCAGTTAACGGATGAAGCCTGCCCTCACCCTCAGAGTACAAGGAGAAACAACTAAAAGGATGCTTATTAAAGAAAGAGTAAGATTAAGTGTTAATCATTGTGGCAGGCTACTGCATGTCCTGGCCACGGCCATGGCCTTTTTCTAGCAACTAGACTGCTTTAGCTCTGAAAAGATTATCCCCATCAAAGAGCATATCTAAGAGCTTTGCCTGAACATGCCGCGCAAATCTGGACGTGTTAAGGCACATGTGTGTTCTAACAATGGATCCCAAAAGAGCTGGCTAAATCATTGACTGGATCAAGGGCTGACTGCAATTAGGGTGCAAAGCCTTTTTTCCATCCTCAACGAGGGAGGTAAAACCATCCTGTATCTCCCCAGCCGGTAAGGTTTCCACTCCATGCAACACAACACCAGGAAGGCAAGGAAAGTCTGATGTTTTAAGAGCTGCTGAGCAAGCTAGCACTTCCATTACTAATATTACTAGAGATTCCAAAAGTTGGTTATGTAGCAAGAAAACTGAGGTCATATTGGGCGGCTGTTTCATCAATTCTTTATCTACTGCCAGGAAGGAAAATTTACTTACCCGTAATGTTCTGTGGATTCTTCACCTGTAGATTCCTCATCAGATAGATATCCATTCCAGTGTCAGCTTCTCAGAAAACATTTCAACAGGGGGTCTAGTGCATCTCGACTCAGTCGTTGATCCATCTTGACTTGATGTGGTGCTCGTCGACTCAGGACTTGACGTCAGACGCTGCACATATACATCACTATGCCCATGTACCTCGGTTCCCTAATTTCCCCTCCGCCCCCAAGCTCAGCCGCTGCGGAGGATGAATCCAGACATTTGGCTATAAACAGCCACAACTCACATTTAAAATGGGGGACAAAAAATAAATTATTTTTCTTGTTGAAAACAGAACCGGAAAGAAATTTAAGACAGCACAAACCAGAAGTGGCTTTAATATAAGCCTACGTACCAACTGTTCACTGCCTCATCTCCTAAAAGCAGGCTAGCCACGACAGAACGGCAGACAGTTTCATAGCGGGCCGGATTGGGGGCGGGGGGTGATGAGGAATCTGTGGTAGAAGAATCCACAGAAAGACCATTACTGTTAAGCGACTCCTCTATTGGACTGCTTTGTCCCACAGATCCTCATGAGATAGAATCCCAAAGCAGTATAGAGCGTGGAGGTGGATGAAAGTCTTTAAACAAGATAGTTCTGTAAGACTGCCCTACCAAAACGAGTGTCTGCACCATGTGCCATGTCGAGGCAGAAGTGCTTGGCAAAAGTGTGCAATGACGACCACATCGTCTCCTGGCACGTCTCTTACCGGGATGCCCCTTTGCAGCACAGAAGACACTGCCATGCCTGTGGTAAAATGAGCTCCTATGCCCGGTGGCAGTTCCTTCACCACCTTGTGGTAACACTCCGCAATGCAGAGGTTTATCCATCTGGAGACTGTCTGCTTGGATACAGCCAAACCTTTTCTAGAGAGGAAATTCCACAAAAAGCTGGCACATTTTTTAAAATTCAGCAGTCCTCGCAACATGAAAACTCTGGGCCCTCAGAATACAACCTGTGTAGCCTCTCCTCATCTTTGGAAGGGGTCAAGGGAGGGTAGAACACTGGCAAGTCTATGCTTTATGGCACGTGAAATTCAGAGATTACCATGTATAGGAATCCCGGGCACACCTTCAGTGACACTTTCTCTTTGTAAAGGCAGGGGAAAGATGGCTTGCAGGACAATGCCTGTAGTTCACCAACACATTTGGCAGACGAGATTGCCACCAGAAAAGCAGTTTTCAGTGTGGACAACCTAATCTAACATGAGTGCATAGGCCCGAATGGAGCAGTCATCAAAAAAGTTAGAACCAGGTTAAGGTCCCAGTATGGAACAATAAAACGAGTGGGCGGAAAACTTTTTATTAGGCCTTTCAGGAATTGAGCGATAACTGTGATTTTGAAAAAAGATCCCTGATCCGGTGTCCTTTTAAAAACAGACAAAGCTGCCAAGTAGCCTTTGACAGTTGCAACCTGAAGGCCGATGAGGCTAGTGATAAAAGGAACTCAATCACTGAAGTGGTGGGGCAAGAGATAGGATTGATCTTGTGTTCCCTGCACCACACCTCAAATCTTCTCCATCTGCAAGCATACAGAGATCTTGTAGAGGGTTTCACGCAGCCAGTAGCACCTCAAGTACCTCGTCTGAGAGATCCCAGTCATCATATATCATCCTTTCAAGAGCCAGGCATGTAGTTTGAGGTACTGTGGATTTGGGTGAAGTGACTGACCTTCCGACTGAGATAGTCGGTCCGGACGTCTAGGTAACCGGAGAGGTGGGCAGATGGTCAATTCCAGGAGTTCTGAGTACCATGTTCTCCTCGCTCAATCTGGAAATATCAAGATCATGGTCGGTTCAAACCTCCTCAACCTCCTGAGAACCTGCGGCATGACGGGAATTGGGGGGAAGGCATAGTGGTGGTCGAAGTCCCACTCCACTAGGATTGCATCCCCCAGTGCACCTTTCTTTTGGCAGGGAATTCCTTCGAGCAGAACTGTTTGTACTTCCTGTTGGAACTCGTGGTTAGTAAACAGATCCGCCATTGGGGTACCCCACTGAGCGAAGATCTCCTTGAGAACCTCTGGGGACACCTCCCACTCGTGTGAGATCATGCTCTGCCTGCTTAAGGCAGCTGCCAGCCCGTTCTCTGCTCCCGCAAGATGCAATGCCGAAAAAGAGATCTGATTCTCTAACAACCAGAACCGTAGCTGCATTGCCTCCCTGCAAAAGGGCAGGGACTGCATACCACCTTCCTTGTTCAGGTAGTGCATGGCCACTGTGTTGTCCATCATGATCAGGACATGCTTGCCTTTGAGAGAAGGCGAAAAAGCCATCAGGGCTAACCTAATCACCCGCATCTCCAGCCTGTTGATGTGCCACTGGCTCTCCATTGGAAAGCAAAGGCTGCTCACCTGTAGATCCTCGCAGTGAGCGCCTCAACCTTTCAGAGACACATCTGTCACCACCCAGTATTGGGGCCACGCAAGCCAGAAAGATTCTCCCGCCATCATGTTCCTTCTGTTGGCCCACCAAGCTAGGTCCTTGGCCACTGACTTCGACACCTTGAGGATATGGTTCTTGGTGCCGAAATACTGAGTTTACCTCTTAGCAGTCACTGCAGGGATTGCATTCGCAACCTGTCCTCTCGACCAGAAAAATGCAGGAAGCCATGAGGCCCAATAGGCAGAGGAAGGAGGCTGCTGATAATATTTTGCGGCTCTGGAAGAGTTCGACCATTTGTCGAATACTGGCAACTCTCTCCTCGGTTGGAAAGGCCTTTCCTGCCTGAGTGTCTAGGACCGCTCCGATGAACTGGAGCCTCTGTGTTGGTGTAGTGTGGGACCAATGGAAGTTCAGGGAGAAGCCCAACCTGTGAAGCAGCGAGCAAGTGTCCTCAAATTGAGTTGATACTTGCTCTGGCAACTTCCCCCGGATCAGCCAGTCATCCAGGAAGGGAAATACATGGATGCTGATCTTCCGAGGTGCACTGCCATCAGCTTGGTGAAGATTCTGGGTGCGAAGGTTAATTCAAAGGGGAGCACATTGAATTGTTAGTGGATATCCCCCACGAGGAATCGCAGGGACTGCGTGCGCCTTTGGTGGATGGGCACATGAAAGCATGCGTCCTGTAGATCCAACGACACCAACCAGTCCTAGAGCTGAAGAGAGTGGAGAATTTCTTGCAATGTCATTATTTTGAATTTATTTTTCCCTCAGGAACTTGTTTACTGCCCTGTGGTGAATCTATTGGAGTAATCACTGATCTCCCGACGTTAATCTACTCTCATGTGGCCAGGCGGCGGCAATATGAGGGAGGATCAGATGGGAGGAGATGGCCTCCAGGGAGATGCCATGACTCCATTGGGTGAGACATGGTATTCCCCCATTTTACCTTGAGAATAACCTCCCCATATCTAAAAGGCTCCTCAAGGCTTACTGCCACGTTTACTCCCCTTTTTCCATAAAGAACAGGGAAACCCCTTTTAGCCAAATCTTGCAAATCTGATGGCATTACCTTTTTTAATTCCACTCATTCCATCAGAAAGGATTTACCATCCAAACCTTTTAAAAATGCTCATTCAACTTCCACCAGGCAACCATTTATAATGGACTTCTGTTCCCAGAGTTTACCAACTACTGGGATGAAGAGGAGGAAAGATCAAGCAATGTGGAACAAGAGAGACTGAACCTAGTGAGCGCTAGGGATGTAACGGTATTACGGTATACCGTTAAAGATACCGTGAACCACTTAATTGAACAATAATAACCGCCACATCGTTTATACCGGTATACCGTTCACACCGTTAAGTGTGCTTTTCAATCTGATTTGGAAAGGCTGCAGTAAGCAAGTGCTGCGCAGTCTTGGTCTTGCACTGTTGGATGTGCCGTCTGCCAAGTAGTTTCAGTTGGAGCAGTTTTTAATGCCATTCCATAAACCACACATGTCTGACGAAAAATCAATATGTTAGCAATAGGAAGAATAAATACAGTGCCAAGAAGGAAAAGGGTTTACTTTGGGTTGGCGGTTTGGGGTTTATATATTTATAATGGATAATGTTTTCTAAACATATGACAATGGGGGATTTCCCTGGTTCCATCATTGAATTTACATATAATAAGTCACAGTGCGAAATGTACTCATCTCTGTGGGTATTCCCTGCTGCCATACCAAAGTGTAACATGTCCGTGATTACTGAACACCTTTTGGCCCTCAAGTAAACTAAAGGCTGTAACGTAAAGAGAGAGTGCGTGTGTGCGTGTGTGCGTGTATGCGCACAAGCGTATACTACCATCAGACTCCATTGATCTGTGGCATGCAGGTTATCAAGATGGCAACATGTTCATCTTCACCAGTAGCCAGTGGGGGGGCTAAAAGCTGAAATGACCACTTAAGAAAAGCTATTCAGTTTGCTTTGCCAGGCACAGCAGGGCTCCCCCCCGCCCCTCCTCCTCTCCACACGTGTGTTTGTGTTTGGTGGAAGCAAGGGGTGGCATTTCAGTGGAAAGTAGGTTGAAAAGCCCAATTCTGGCCCTGGGTGCCTGGCTTTGTTTGTGATGATAAATCTGACAACTTATGACCTTTTAGAAAATATTGGTTAAGATTAGTTAACTCCACCTGCTATACCGCGATAACCATGATATACCATCATTTGGCAAGAAGGTTATTGTACCGTCATAAAACTAATTTCGTGACACCCCTAGTGAGCGCTCTAGTGTTTTCCGGCACACACAAGTGCTCGGGAAATGTAAGCAGCCCGAACAGAGGGCAGCTGCTGTGGCGACTGGCGAAAGAGTCATAACCCTATGCACAGAGCGGAGAGTCGAGAAGCCAGAACCGGCGTGGTGGAGCAAGACGGCACATCACCGGAAGGAGGAACTGCTAGGCCAAGGGATGCTCTGCGAGGACGCCGGGAGACGGTGAGGAACACTTGGGCGTTTGCAGACTGTGAAGAGCAGTATTCCGCATACTGGAGCCGTGAGAACAGCAGGCTTGCAGAGTAGATGCCATGGAGGTCCGACGCACGAAGGAAAGCATACCGTTAGAGAGAAGCATAGGGGAATACTTCACTGGCCGAGCCCAGGAGAAGTTTTCAAAACCAACAGAAACCGGTGAGTCCTCGAGAGACCAATAAGGACACTGTGGTGCATCAGAGAGTACAAATTATTGAAAGATTCCTAGCTGAGAAAGAAAAGAGAAATTAACATACAAGTCACAGGAAACTTAAGACACAAATTAACACTTTGTTAATGTGTAAAAGTACACAGTGCACTTATGAAAATAACAGGAAGATGATCATATATCAGGCAGCTACATTATCCAATATTGTATACAAGCAGCTTTTGGAGCAGGTAGAAAACCTGAAGAAGCAGAAGTCCTGGCAAGAGCATGGACAAAGCAGTTACAAGTGTGTGAACATGGGAAGTCCTGGCAGGAGAGAATACCAGGCAATCCCAAGTGTATAAAACCAAAGTCCTGGAAGGCCCCAAAGAACTGTTCTGAAAGAAGCCAACAATGTGAAGTAAAATGAGTTTGGTGTACAAGTGTTGCACTTGGCAAAGAACTGTTGTGTATAAAAAGCCCAAAGAATAAAGAGGAATCCAGGGGAAGGGAACTGCCCTCTGGAACCAAGAACTTAATCCTTCAGGAAGAGTTTGTTTAAGTAATTTTCCTTTATGAACACTTTTTTCCAAACCAACCCACGTTAAAGACAACTCACCCTTTTCTCATTAGAGTTAAGTTTGCAGTGCGAGGGTCAGAACAGAACGTTGGATACAGGACAGATTTGTTTTTGACATCCTGACACGGACAGGGCCTTAGCTTTTGTTCAGGTAGGGAAATTCTGCTTAGAGCAGGGCCAGATGAGCCTTTTCCCAACCCCTTTTTGTTAATAAAAGTCTTTAACCAAAAACATTGCAAACTGGTGTCCAACTAATTTCTGTCTCCTCACAACTTCGAAATCCAAAATGGGACAAAGTCCTCCCCCTTTCTTGGGTACTCCTGCTACCATCTGCTGGCCCCTAGAGGCTCCCCTGTCACTTCTGGAGTGCGAGAAACATCTCTGTGCTTGCTTGGGTTTCGGGAGTCGTGACTTTCTACCAAAAAGGGATGTACCACCTGTAACCCCTTCCTCTGGAAGAGAAACCAAAAGAAGGTTTGGGCAGTTGTTGCACAGCAAGGCCCAGAGACTTGTCAGCTAGTTTAGAGTCTTTACATTTCTCTAGAGACTCAACGGCCCTAGGGCCAAACAGGTTTTGGTCATCAAAATCAATGTCCAGTAATGTTGCCTGGACATTCTGCAGAAAAAAACAGACCTGTGCAAGTATGCTCGTCTCCTTAGCACAGTGGCCGACCCCATTGCCCTGCTGACACAGGCCTAGGCCCGATTGCAAGGACTGGCAGGTGTTGGGATGCACATAAAGCATCCCAACAGAAAAGAGAGGCTCACGTTGTGTATTTTTTAGTAAGCTATATGTGGCTTGTTTAAAACGCAGTAATGTTGCAGTTAGAGCGTGTTCTATGTACGTTCAATGTAAGTTGGAGATTTGATATATGTGTTATTTTGTAGCTAGTTTGAATACATTTTAGTTTGCATCATGTAGCAACATAACGAGCAACAATGTAATTGCAAATGTTACTGTGTGGGGTACAACTTGTAGCGCATAGAAGTGGGTTGAGGTAAACATGTGAAGTAGATACATGGGGACTTAGGATAAATGCGTAGCTAGATTGCTATGGTCTCAAAGGTTCTGCCATCTTTACATAAAAAGCCTTCTCTAAGATTGCAGGCTCATCATAGTAGGAGTACTAGGCCGAAGAGTTTCTAATTTGAAGCAGTGGCGTTTCCTTCCCTCCGCGAGTGTTTTGGATGACCACAGTCAGGAGAGGGGGAGAAAGCAGAGCACATCAGGCAGATGGCATAGCAGGCCAAATAGTTGCTTGAGGCAAGAACGGAATGAACTGCCATTAGGTTTGTTTTTGTGGTTAGATGGATTTGTAGATGAGAGGGACAAACTTCCTGGTCCGGCTAGGTTGAAAGGGTCTGATTGGGGCTAGTTAATAAATACATGAAATAGATGCCCGAGGGCAGAGCTTGACCAGTGTTTTATGATTCCAATTGGGTTCTCAGGAAGATAAGCAGGTACGTGCTAAGGAGGCCTTATGATTTAAAATGGAAGCCTCATAAGGTATTGCAAAGGAATGCTGAAAGAGCAGTTCAGGGTGCCAACTGGTCTGGGATAATGATGAGAGCAGTGTATGATCAAAGGAATGGACATTGTTTTCACTCCTCTCTCTCTTTGACATGAATAGTGTCAAGGTTATGCACATCACAAACTGGGTCAAAGTTTGACAAATAAGGCAAGTCAACTATTGTAAATTGTTTGAAACCACAAACCAATTATAAGCATAATGAGACTATGTGAAGGGGGATTGTGTTTAGATAGTTGTAGCCAATGGGGTTAGAGAATATCGGTGATGTTAAGGTTTTTGTATAGGCGTTAGCCACTGGAAATATAGGGATTATGTTGCAACTGTTATCTATTAATTATGTAAATTGTCTGATCTTGTGTATAAAAGCTGAAACTTTATTGAACACAAGGAGTTGTTTGTTTCCAGTTTTATGAAGCTGGTAAACACTTTGGGCCATTTGCATGTAATAAACTCACTTTTCTGGCAAACTGCACTCTTCTACGTTTTTTGTCATATTGCGTTTTGGATTTACCCTTCTACATTTGGTGACCCACAACGTGATCTCCAGGCCCACCGAGATGCTTGGGGGTTTCCGTGCTGCAAACTCGGCTGTGGCGCTTATCTGCAATGACCAGTCCACGTGCATAACAAGAGGGGTTTTGCAGGTGATGTGTTGTCAAAATGTTTATCTGTTTTCTGGGATATGGTGCCGCAGCCTAGCTATGCAGGCCATTGGAAGGGACGCAGCGTCGGAGGACGACTATTAGGCAAGTTCATTCTGCAAGAAAACTGGATGGGGGAGACGGAAAGGTGATTTTTTGAGGTTTCAGGGATTTCTGAGGTTGAATGGAGTCAGAGAGCTCATTGAGGTTAAATTGAGTCAAAAAGGTAGTTGAGATTGGATAAGAGTGAGGTAATTGTGAGTGCAGAGGAAACAAATGGAATTGCTAATTGTTATATGTCCTTTTTTCCATTATTTGTTTATTATTTCTTATCTTATTGGTAGTCAAGTAGTGAAGAGGGATCTCATCGAGAAAAGAAGGCGTAGTTGAAAGTGCTCTACATGGAAGATGAATGTACTTCCTCGTCCCTATGAAAAGGGGTGTGTGCAGGGGGTACACTCCTTTGCCTCGAGTAAAGGCGAGATGATGAGGAAACATGGTATAAGTTATTGTGTTTTGTGTGGGCCAGTGAGAGCCCAGAATGAGATGATCGAGTATTAATGAAGATTAAAGGGGGTGGGGGGGGTCATTGTATTTATTGGGCTGTCGCAGGATCTTCTGCTGTCAATTTTATTTTTTGGTTAAGAACAAGGTAGGAATTGGAAAGGAGTATAGAGACTCCGTTGGGATATATAAGTCAGTCGATCCCACGGTATAAGGAAGTACCACTGTGGGTGGGTTCAGGGAACTAAAGGCAGGATGTTTAAATCTTGGCACAAAGAGGGTAACGTATGACAGGGGTTTTGGAGAACATTTATACATATTTGTTGGCAAAATAAAAGGGTTAGAAATTGGAGAACAGGCAGAGCATCTTTGACGTGTGGAAAATGTTCAAGAAAACAGGAACAGTCCCGCAGGTTAAGATTATGTCAGTAAGGCAGATGCATGATAAGCCAGAAACTCCAGCCACTGTATGGCTGTTTCCCTTTACAGCCCACTGCGAGATATACCAATCCCCAGTATTCCGCCCCAGTAGAGCCTAAGCTGGAACCAATAGCGGCTCCAACAGTTAGAACAAGGGAATGATTAAAAACCAAGCGTGTAGGTGTTTAGAAGAAGCATTGCAAAGAGCAGAGGAGGAGTTAGCAAGAGCGATGCAGGGAGACAGGGAAGAGCAGAGTGCAGGAATAGATATTGATAAGTGGAGATCAGGACAGATTCTTTTTTAAATTGATGGCACGGTTGCTAGAGATGTCAAGGTGGACCATGTGAAAGGGGATTGCGTTTAGATAGTTGTATCAAATGTGATTAGAGAATATAGGTGATGTTTAGGTTTTTGTATAGGGGGTTAGCCAATAGAAATATGGGGATTATGTATTAAAGGGGTTAGTTTGGTCAGAAATTGTATTGCCCCCATCGATCGGGCATGTATTTTATATCATACATTGATCGTTCTTAAAAAGAAAAGTTCCAATGCAACTTACCAGAGTTTTTCTCACTTGAACACTTGCGAAAATGACGGGTCAGGTACCGTCATCTTGTGCTAATCTTATCAGTTGATCCATCACCCTAACTTCAAGTGCCCCTGCAGCACTAACTCAGATCACCCACCCCCAACGCTGACATCACTAGACAGTCACGCCGCATTTCACAATGCCAATGCACGTCTCATGTCAACGTCCTCTGTGCGCAATCTATCGATGCGTCTCCGTGGAAATGCCAAAACGCCTAGTTCCTCGACAAGTGTTAATGAACCATTTCTGGTCACACAACGTAGTTTCTTTTTCCTTTGTCTCAGTGTATTTCATTTTGAGCTTCCCTAACTTGTTACTACTCTGTACAGCTATCTGCCAAGTATGACACACTGAGAACCGGTACTCATACTGCCTAAAATGAATTAACTCATTTGTTGCTTATCATTGCTTATATTATGGACAAATGTCTTTACCAAACCATATTTAAAAGTGTTGTTGCAAATTTTTAAATTTCGAGCCTATAATCTGGTCTTTTCACAATGTGTTTTTGTAACTTGGCTGTTTATTCGCTTGTCTTTATTTAACATTCAATGTTAAGTGGGAAACATCTTTTGTTTACTGCGTACAAACAAAAACATGTTCTTATTTACCTCACTGTTGATTCTGTGCTTCTTCACTATGAAGGAACTATGGCAACAATTCAGCTCTACCTGTAGGAGCCCGAATATTCAGAAGAGGAAATCCTTGAAAGAGAAAAAAGTCGAGACAATGTGGTCGTATCAGATGAAAGTCATAAGGATCAATCAACGGAGCCTGAACCCAGTCGCATGGAGAAGGTTTCCACCTGGTGGACCTGCCATCATTGTGAGCTTATGCCTACTCTGGTGCAGAACTGCTGTTGCAGAGAAAACTCTAGCTGCTTGGCCTATATTACCGAAGAAGACACCACCTCTATGCGTTACCGAGCTGAATGACTTCAGGGCCGCCTGCCTTACAAGATCTGTGTTGCGAATGATGATGGTCCTTATGCACGAACCTCGAGCTACAGTTTGTCCTCGTAATCCAAGTAACGAATACGTTTACTCTATATATGTTGTGGTTGTGTTTGAGCAACGAGATGGCTAACATAATACATTCTTCCCCTAAATCATTAGAACTTGGATGAATCATTGACTAAAAAATCTTTCAGTAAATCGAATAAATTACTCATTCTAATCTGAAACCAAAGTATTCATCTTTAGATTCATCATCCGAACAGTTAAGTTTCTTTCACTTGGAAGTATCTCCCAAACTGTTTTTGCTGGAATGTGCGTTCACATTTCTAATTGATCCCTGCTTGGAATCACAAGTGCTGTTCGTACTTTGGATGAAAAGGTACTTTTTAAAGCATAAAAATGCTTTAGATATTAAAAGGTAGTGCAAAAAATTAAACATTAAATGATTTGGTGGATTCAAGTAAACTATTTCTGTATCTCTTACACATGTGGTACAGACGTGTGGCATATCGTGCATTTACATGGTAGATTCATGGAAGACTGGGATTTCGCATTCAACAAGTAACACCTGCTTGTGCGGTTCGAGCCATTCGTGAGGAATTCCCCAGTGACCACAGACAACACAGTGGATTTATACAGACAGTACCTCAACTGCACAGTATAATTTGTAGTGTCATTGCCATCCACTTTAGCAAACTAAATAAAAATATATAAAAATGTGTTAATCTGAACAGTTGTTAGAAATGTGTAAGTCCATAACACGTCCAAACATCTAGGAGTATCGTAAAAGTTTGGTGTGCTTTAACAAGCTTACTGGTATATCGCGCTCCCCTCAACCACATCTACCCCCCTCTGCTATCACTGACAGTTTGCATCGGTGGACGTGCGCTTGCGAGAGAGCTGGGAGGATGGGAATGCTCAAGGTGCCGAATAACATGTACACCACAAAGGGTTCTTTCGCATGCGGACCCTTATCCACATGGTCACCCCAGACCCTGTGTCTCCAGACACCCCTTTGAAGACCCCATCCCTGCAATCAACATATGTCTGTCATTTGGCTGTGTTCCGGGCCTATTGTACTCTCCTCATTCACATCCAGCTCACCTCCACTATCAATGACAGGTCGCACCTGTGGGCTTGCGCTCACAAGGGGAGCTGCACTGGCGGGATTGAGGTGGTCAAACATTGTCATGGTGGCCTGGTGGGTGTGAACGAGCACGTCAGACATTCACATACAAACCCACTTCCCTAATCATTTAAAAACACTGTGGGAGTTAACAAGAAAACATCTGTGAGATCGGCAACGGATATCAAAGCTCTCCACTTTTTACCTTGTTAGCCGAGTCGGCTCATCTGTTCTTCTAAGTAACGGTTAGTCAACTTTTACTATTGTTTTCTATAGTGTCAATGTTCTCTGCTAGGCCACTCTATTGCTTTATACTCAATGTACACCCTTTTCTCATTTTATTTTATTCAAAAAGTCTACACCATTATCAACCGTCCTATGCATTTATATTTCTGTAATTAGCACATAACAGAATATTGTTTCCATATGTAATATTTCGTAGCGCATCTTTTCAATGCATCTTTGCTTTCGGTGCAATTTTTTATAAAGTAATGTTTTTCTTTTATCAAAGGAATATGAGGTTTGATTTTCTCACTGTGATACAGTTTTTAATAGTAATATTTATTTATATTTAACAGATCATAGGGACAACCCAACAATGCCTTCTTGTATCGCGTGGGTTGCACTAATAACAGCCAATGCTAAAAATCAGAGACCAGTCCTGCATGTATTTCCAAAGGATTTAAATTAAATAAGAAAATAGCTCTTGGGCTGCAGATTTCCAGTGTCCGAAATTGAAAGCAGTGCCAAAGATGACTTGGATGACAGGCAGGGAAATCCATTCTGCGTTGGCAGCATGTACTTCGCAGAAGATAATTATGAACAATCACAGTACACTAAAAAGCGTCACCCCAGACACCTTTGCAAATTACTTCGCAATGCAGTTCCAACAGACTTTCAGCACACACATACCCAGGTGAGTAGTCCAGACTGAAGTTTTACATTTATTTTACCATTTTCTATTTTTGCCTGTATAATATGTCTTATAAATGACCATGCAATATATTGAAATAGTCTGTGAACAGGTAACAATTAACATTTTTCAGTTTTTTGGGAATATTTCATTGATATTTTATCACACAAGTTTCCTTTGTGACAAGATGTACTGTGGTTTGTACATTTTAAACTTTTTTGTGTAGCCCTACTTTAGAGATACTTGAATGGTTCAGTGCAATGGGAGCCTTTCTAAAGACACTAACATTGCAGACCTTAAACAAAATTTAAATTACCAGGTCTGTCTTTACGTAGACTGCACTGATGGAATTACAGACCGTTACCATGGAGGAAACCAGACACGTCCAACATCCTAATGCGGAGGCCTGGCAACTTGCTTACACAGTTATTTTTATCGTTTTGGATGTGGTCTGAATTGTAATACTAATGTCCATTTTCTATTGAACAATGGTATGAACATTTACGTCGATTAAAGGACTGTGATGCTACATTGACCACTATTCTGCAGTCAACAGCAACCTTACTCCCCTTTCAAGTAATTTCTTTAGAATATTCCTTCAGATGCGACTATACAAAATAGGCATTTGTTCAAGTTCAACTTAAAACATTGATTATTGTTAAGTATAATATTAGCTTTTGATACAAAATTGGCTTATAGGCTTGTCAATATCGACCATCTTTTCCGTGCAATTTATTTTATTGAGGTTAAATCTTTATTATTACAATTACTGTTAAATAGGCAGAGCCTGGAACATCAACAACGTAATATATTTCTACTGCAACCGGTCTGGAGGATGAGGTATGAGAAGTGATAATTTATTGATTTATACTAATAGTTACTAAATAACAATTTATTTTTTATATTTCAGAGAACTTATTTTTTTGATCATTTGCAATACGGTCAGCAAACCGCAAAGCATTAGATCAACAACCATGATTTATTTATAGCGGGAACACATGCAACAATGAAAGTAAACCTTCAGAAGAACAAGTTTCTCTCTTACCTGGTAACGTTCTTTCGATGGGATGGTCCGACGACGTATTCCATATCTATGAAAGTAATCACCACAGCTGTGCTGCTTCGGAAAATCTTTCGGCGTCTGCGTCCTGCGTCAATGACATCAATACACTGTCCTCGAGCGCCTCCGTTGAGCCGACTTCACCGGATGTTATGAGTAGGATACACGATGCCTGTATCCTCAGTTGTAGTTTTTTCCCCCCAGAACGTGTGGCACCAAACCACTGCCAGTATGACCACAGAAAGCCTTGCGGAAACGTAAGCTGCAATCGCATAAGAAATTCTGTAGCAGGGCAGGTAGGGAGGGAGCGATATGGAATAAGTCGTCGGACCATTCCATCGAAAGAACGTTACCAGGTAAGAGAGTAACTTGTTCTTCGAGGGGATTGGGCCCTCCAACGTATTACATATCTATGACAGACTCCCAAAGCAGTACCAACGTATGGAGGAGGGAAAATTATTTAGAAGATAGAAATTTAGAATGCCCAATCAAATTGCAGAGTAAAGGACCACCTTGCCAAAGGCCAGATCCTGCCCATGGATAGAATCGATGGAGTAGTGACATACAAAAGTATGGACCGAAGCCCAAGTGGCTGCATCACAGATGTTACGAATAGGAACACCCCTCTGCAGGGCAGTAGAGGCAGCCATACCACTAGTAGAATGGGCCCGTAAGCCTGCCTGAGGGTCCTTACCCGCCAAGCGGTAACATTCAGAAATTGCCAAGATAATATATCTAGACAAAGGCTGCTTAGTAACAGCTTGTCCCAAATGCCTTCCAGCGTAACCAATAAAGAGCTGATCGTCCACTCTGACCCGGGACATGCGAGAAATGTAGAAACTTAAAGCTCTCCTAGGATCCAACCTATGGAGCCTCTCCTCTTCCTTACCAGGACGTGGAGGATAAAATGCCGGAAGAATAACCTTCTGGCTCAAATGAAATTCTGACACCACCTTCGGAAGAAAGGAAGGACGAACTCCAAGGATAACCCTGTCCTTATAAAACACAGTGAAGGGTGGCTTAACAGAAAGTGCCTGCAACTCACTCACTCTGCAAGCAGAAGTGACCGCAACTAAAAACACAGTTTTAAGGGTTAACAGCCTCAAAAGACAGGAATGTAAAGCTTCAAACGGAGCACCCATAAGGAATTTCAGAACAAGGTTCAAATCCCAACCAGGCACCTGGAAAGGTACCAGCGGAAACACATTAGTGAGTCCTTTGAGAAACTGAGAAATTAAAGTAATTTTAAAATAAGAACACTCCTCAAACGAGCGCTTAAATATAGACAGCGCCGCCAGTTAACCTTTAAAAGTACCCACTTGCAGGCCAACGAAAGCAAAAAAGACAGAACCACAGGAATGTCACATGAAAAAGGATCCACATTCTTAACCCTGCACCAGTCGCAGAACTTTCTCCAACGGCAACGGTACAGGGACTTTGTTGCCGGCCATCTGGCCGAAAGCAACACCTCTATCACGTCTTCAGGGAGGCCCCAATCCTTATACCCCAACCTTTCAGAAGCCAAGCGTGAAGGTTGAGGGATCTGACCTCTGGATGGAGAACCTGACCCCCCTCCCATGAGAGCAGGTTGTCTAGGTAGGGAAGACGTCGTGGAGGGCAGATGGACAAGTCGAGAAGGTCCGGGTGCCACGTCCTCCGAGCCCAAGCCGGAGCAATGAGGATCATCCGGGAACCGAACCTCCCTAAACTCTGCAGCACTTGCGGGATGACGGGGACTGGAGGAAACGCGTACAGCAGTGGGAAGGACCACTCCACCACGAACGCGTCTCCTAAGGCTCCTTTTGGAAGAAATTCCTGCAAGCAGAACCTTTTGCACTTCCGGTTGACACTGGAGGTGAAGAGATCCACCTGAGGGGTCCCCCAAAGGGCAAAGATCTCCAGGAGAATCTCCTGAGCCAGCTCCCACTCATGAGAGATCGCGCTCTGCCTGCTCAGAGCGTCCGCCATCTCGTTTTTGTCTCCGGCCAGATGAACTGCCGAGATCGAAACTTCGTGCTGGATGGCCCAGAACCAGAGCTAATCGCCTCCCTGCACAGAGGAAGTGACCCTGCCCCCCACTTTTTGTTGATGTAGTGCATGGCCACTGTGTTGTCAGTCAGAATCAGGACATTCTTTCCTCGCACAGTCGGCAGAAAAGCCTTCAGGGCAAGCCTGAAGGCCCTCAGCTCCAACAGATTGATATGGAGTCTGGACTCGGACGGAGACCAACGTCCTCTGACTGTCAACTCGTTGGCATGAGTTGCCCATCCTGTGAGGGATTCGTCCGTCACGATCGTCACCTCCAGCCAGGGTAGCCAAAATGGAGCCCCCCTCATCAGATTGCCTTCGACGGCCCACCACAGAAGGTCCTGGGCGACCAAGGGCAGCACCTGAACCGGGACCGACATCCTGCCGGAGGACTGTGACCACTGCATATTGAGAGCCCATTGCAGAGATATCATCCGCAACCTGGCCTGGAGCCGCTAAGTTGGCGTCAAGTGGGACTTCTTTAAGTTGAGGGAGAAGCCTAGCTTGTGAAGGGAGTGGCAGGTGACGGACAGATGATCCAGGACTTGCTCCGGAGAGCGCGCCCTGATCAACCAATCGTCCAGGTAGGGGTAGACGTGAATCCCCCCTTTCCTGAGATACGCAGCCACCACCACCATGAGCTTGGTGAAGACCCTCGGGGCAGAGGTCAATTCGAACGGCAGGACCCGAAACTGAAAGTGCGAGTCGCCAACCGCGAAGCTCAGGTACTTCTTGTGCTTGGGATGGATCGGCACATGAAAATAATCGTCCTTGAGGTCTAGAGACACCAGCCAGTCCTGAACTTGAAGGGCCTGGAGGACTTGAGAAAAAGTAACCATCTTGAACTTGTCCTTCCTGAGGAGTTTGTTCAAATCGCGCAGGTCCATGATGGGTCTCAATCCCCAGTCTTTCATCGAAATCAAAAAATAAGGGGAATACCATCCCTTGTTCCTCTCCGCTACAGGCACCAGTTCTATGGTGCCTTTCTCCAGCAGGGATTGTATTTCCTGCGCAAGGAGCGGATCCGGACTCTTCAAAGAGAGATTCCCTGGTGGATTGTCGTGAGGCCTCTGCCGGAAAGGAAGACAGTAGCCGTGGGCTATGATCTCCAGAACCCACACATCTGAAGTAATGGCACGCCACTCTACAAGATGCTGCGCCAGCCTTCCCCCAACCAGCGAACCATGGGACATGGCCTCATGACTGAGCTGAAGTGGCTGCGGCAGTGCCTGAGGGCAAAAAGGCAACTGCCCGAGTGGCCTTGGCACCTCCAGTACCCTGTTTTCCACCTCTGGCACTCCTACGGTGGCCACTTTGACTTGCAGCTCCTCTCGATTTACTAAAGGATGAGTAATATTGAAAGGAACCTCCCCTGCATTGCTGTCCCCTAGGACGAAAAGGTAGAGGTTGGCGAACTGCAGCGCTCAGCGACCTAGCTGCAGCTTTGGAGGTCTGCAACCTCTCAAGGCTCTCGTCAGCCTTGCTGCCAAAGAGATGTTCAACATCAAAGGGCATGTTGAGGAGCCGGGCTTGCACATCAGGAGCAAACCCCAACTTCTGCAACCATGCAAACGTGCGTATTACGGTGCTCGCCGCCATGGACCTGCTGACACAATCAACCATGTCCAGACCCGACTGAACGGATTCACACATGGCATCCTTGCCATCCTGCACAATAGCAAGAAAACCATCCCGTTCCTCCCCTTCGGGAATATTATCAACCGCTAAGGAGATCCAGTTCCACAGAGTGTGCGTGAAACAAGACAAGGCACAAACGGAGTTGGCAGCCTAAAGCGCCAGACCGCCAGAGGAAAACACCTTCGCCCAGCTGTCAAAACGTTTGTCGTCCCTATCAGGAGGGATGGTAGGGTACGACGCCTGCTTTGCGGGGGCCGTAGCCGCCTGCACCTCAAAACTCACCGGAGTAGGGTGCGAGGTCAAGTAGCAGGGCTCGCCACTGCTACTTGACCGCGCATATTTCTGCATATTTCTTCAGCAAGGACTTGCTCACTGCCGGGAGACTCTCCGGAGAAGTACAAGCAGCAGCCACCCCTCTCTGCAAGGCCATATGGAATGGCAGCACCGGGTCAGTTGGTGGACCTTGGTCGAGGATATCAGTCAGGTCATCCTGCTGAAAATCCCCAGGGGGGGGGGCAGACCACCCCAGGTAATCCGTGACCCTCGACATCAGGCGCCAATATGAGGACTTGGCATGCGTGCCAGGCTCAGGCCTACCAAACTCCATCTCCGGAGAGGTGGCTAGACCACTGGCGTCATGCAACGACTGACGCAGGTCCTCAAGTTGGCTATGACCAGAAAGGAGGCCATCAGGAACCTCTGCAGGAACATCACCTTCCTCAGACCCCTCATCCACCTCAGAAATATAATCCAGAGGCTGGAAGGAGGGTACAGAAAAAGGAACAAAGACATGTTTAGCCTTGGCCAGAGCCTTTCTGGGGGTTCCACTGTGCCACGGGGAATCGCCGACAAAGCCGGCTCGAAAGGTGTCGAGGGAATCGACGTCGAGCACAGCGCCGACAGCGTCGACACAGGCCTCGAGGGCAGATCCCCGAGCGTGTCTCTCGACAGCCTGGGTGCCGAGGACTTCCTCTGAGGCAGAGCCTCAAGAGAGTTCGATGACCTTGGCGCCGCAGGCGTCGATGTCTTCTTCGAAGACTTCACAGGTTCTCACGGTCTCGAGGGCGTCAAGGACCGGGACCTGGGAACGGGCATGTCTAGAGCAACCATCCTTGTCCGACCGTGACCTTGAAGGTGCCCGGCGTCGCGACGACTGCTCGAGCCCAAAGGCTTATGAGCAGCATCTCTAGAACGTTGACAGCCCGCGTCTTTCGACGGCACGGAAGGACCAGAGCCCTGCGATTGGACAATCGCCAACATCTCCTTTCGGAAGGATCCCATTCCTCAGGAGTCGAATGCTTGTTGGGACAAGCAACCCACCGACAGGCAGAGTCCTCGGACGAGGACGGGGCAAGGCGACCTGTGACGGCGCTTCCTGGAGTGCCTCGAAGAGGCAGAGGAATGGCGGGACCGACTCCCAGACCGAGAACCCCCGACGACGATGCAGAGAGTCGCCCCTCGAATCATCCGTCAAAAGACCAGTGGAACGCGACTTCTGGGGCTTGGCCACCTTACCGACCAACAGCTTCTTCTTACGCTCACGCAAGGCCTTCGATGTGAGCGATTGGCAGTCGACAGTCATCTGTATCGTGGTCCTCCCCGAGGCACCAGACGGCAAGCGTTGTGCGTGTCCTTCAGCGACATCTTGGACCCGCACACCCGATACTTCTTAAAACCGGACCGCGGGGTGGAAGAAGCCGAAGACATCATACAATATCGTAAGGAAGGAAGAAACAGGTTAGAAGAACCAAAAGAACAGGATTCAGTAGAACCGAGGCGCGCCGAGATCTCCGAAGTGAACACGTTCACGGAAAAAACGGAACTGAGGCTACGGGCATCGTGCGTCCTACTTATAACATCCGGTGACGTCAGCTCGACGGATGCCCTCGAGGACAGCGTATTAACGTCATTGACGCAGGAAGATTTTCGAAAGCAGCACAGCTGTGGTGATTACTGTCATAGATATGGAATACGTCGGAGGACCCAATCACCTCGAAAAATGTACTTTGTTGACCCTTTCACTATATAAATGGTGGATGTTTTTCTTTATAAACTTTAGCTGCTTAGCGAAAAATTTAATTGGTGCAACAAAATAACATTACAATGCATTAAAGGAGCCACATTTTAATCAATATGTTTTGCAGGATGATCTTGCACCAGTTCCCTGCGACATCTCTGAAGGTTATCAAGTACAGTTTCCAAATATGTCTTTTTAAAATGTCACATGTACACAGTGTTCAACTTTATGTCAATACTAATTTTAAATATTTGATCAGATGAGTAACTATCTTTTTACATAAATAACTAATATTGTAAGGTCGACAATCATTAAATCAACTTTCTCAAGATGCACTTTGTGAGATTTTAACATTAAATTGTTTAACAATGCAATCAATGTTCTTTGAATTTGTTATGTACAAGGAATGTACTACTGAAGCAGTCCAAACTGAAGAAGAGATGCATGGACAAGAGGTAAAATATCAGTTATCCTTTTTAGCTGATGTAATATTTAATATGTTTTAATGGTTTGCATGGTGACATTTTGTTATATGTATGTAAGATTCTTTAAGTGGAAACCACATTTCAAGGTTTATACAATTTAAAAATGCTGTTTTTCAGCTTGGTCTGGTGGTCAGCAAATCCAATTTGACTGTTTCAAGGAACAATTAGAAAACAAGGGCACATAAAGTCTTTGTCATTTCATTGATATTACATTTTCATGTTGCAAGCCATATATTCTGTATGTGTGCTATAAATTAAGCATATTTTTTTCTATTTCATTAGAGGCTTAAGAAGAAGAGGAGCATAAAGACTCAGACAACTACTACACAAACTAATGATGCCACTTGCCAAGCCGTTTCCACTTGGGAGCAGCTACATTTTGAGGATCAGCATGGTCCTTGCAAGATTCATTGTCGTGATGCAGATGTTCAGTGGGCGGAATTTGAATTGAATGTTAGCAGTGACACATGGAAAGTAACCCTGGATCCTTGTTACAGCACACATCGTCACCCAGAAGAAACCGATAACACAGAAGATGTTTCAGAATTGCTTGCAGAACTACTCACACAATCCACATCCGCTAAACAAATTGTATCTAAGAAACAGACAATGTTCCCTGTTTCCCCAATAAATGTAGATAATCGGAAATATCACACAGAGAAATAACTGAAGCATCTTTGCTACTGATTGACAATTGTACTGTGGACTTCACTCTTCCTAGTGTTGAGGACCTATCCACCACCATGGAACCGCAGACCACGTACCTATGGACGATTGGCTATTAAAGGAACCAAAATACATTGTATTCACCTGCTTCCTGATCGAGATTATGAAAATAATAAAATATGATCATAAATTGCGTTGGAGGATTTATGAGGAGCCATGGGTGAAGTTTACTCATGTAGTTAAAGGCACCAACCTGAAGATCAAGGGTAGCCATGTACACAATCATAACTCATTTTCATGGTCTGAGTGTTCGCTGGAAATTTACTTTGTTCATCTGCTTTGCTGTTTAGCAGATCAATGTACAGTACAATTTCAAGTTTTTCTAACTTTGTGGCACTCAAGTTCCTTTCGAAAACCCAGTTCTACAAATATCAGAAGGCTTTCTTGTCGCCGCTATTAGCCAAGCATGGCAAAAGGGTCTGGCTTGTTGGTGATGGACAGTGTAACAGACAGGGTTTTTCTGCTAAATACTGCACTTACAACTTGCAAGACATGGAAACCCCAAAAAAAAGTGAGTTCATTCATTGTGCAAGTATCTGAATGTACATCTTCTGTTGCAATGGAAAAATATGGCTTTATTAAATCCATTTCACTTCTGCAATCCAGAGGAATGCAAATAGATTCGATAGCCACTGACAGGTACCTTTCAATAGCCAAGGCCATGCAAGAGCAGTTCCCAGACAAAATATCAATATGATGTCTGGCGCATCGCAAAATCAATTTTTTTAAAAAATGACAGCTGCTGGAAAAAAAGGGCTACAGAAAACATTTTACATTGGTCACAGTCTATCAGCAACAAACTTTGGTGGAACTCAAAAACTTGTGATGGACTTGTAGATATTCTGCCTGAAAAATGGCGTTCATTGATGCACCATTGTTCCAACATACACTCTTGGAAAGAAAAACTTTTCCACGAATGTGCACATGGACCATTGAGCAAGGAGCAGGAGCGTAAGAAAAGGTGGTTGGTTCCAGGCTCCCCTCATCACACAGGACTTGAGAAGATTGTGTACGACAAAATGCTTTCAAGAGACATGAGGGGACTCTCGGAGTTCTGCCACACTGGAGATTTGGAGGTGTTCCATAATATGTGCCTAAAGTACATGCCTACAAGGTTGCATTTTGGCAGACTGTATCAAGGCCAAAAAAAGACTGGCTGTACTTGCACACAATGAGAAAGTTGAAAGGGAACAAGCAAAAACTGAAGGAATTTTCGGGATGCCTCATTACAAGTTTACCAAAAAAAAGTGAACAGCAGGTGGCAAAGCCAATCTTCCAGCAGATGGATTTTGAATTTTTGAAAAATCAGACATTGAATGTGCTGGCCATGCAAACACATAGAATTCATTCAGATTTTGTTTCCAGGGCCCGGCCTGTACCAAATAACATTGCAAAAGAGGTTTTCCCTCCCAAACTTTTTTTGAAAGTCTGACTTCAAGATTCAAATAATGTGTGGCTCTCTTCACAATGTTTAAGAAAGCCAGTTTCAAGCTTTTGCAGTGTTTGGAAACTGTTTTGATTGTACAATAAATGGAATAGTAGGTCACTTGAGATGTAATTGTTAATGTATTTTTAATTCATTACTGTTTGTGAAGTAATGTCAATAGATTGGCTTTAGAATTTCTATTTATCTTTGATTTGTGTATTTATTCCCATCAATATAATTGATTTATATTAAACAATGTTAGTCTGATTATTTCTAATTGACCCAAACAAAATCAAATGTTGAAGAGAATTGTGAGCTTAAAACCAACATTTACCCAGGAGCTACTTTTGGCTCCCCAGGCCAACTAATGTAATGTTATAAACTAGCTCCTTGTTACCTAGTGGGACCGGTTACTGCTGGAAACCCAGGCACAGCTTGTAATTCCTTAATTCCTGCTTATCCAATCCTAATTTAGAGCCCTGTTTGTAATGAACTCGCAATAGTTGAAGAATCCAAGAAGAAAATCGAAGCAGCAGACACACAGAAACTCCAAGTCTCCAACCCCCTTTTCACTTTCGGAAGGGGGCAGGCTGGCAGGTCGTGATGAATCTGTGGGAGGAGAATACTTAATTACTGGTAATTAATTTTCCCTTCTAATGGATTGCATACTGCCACAGGCTCTTTATCTAGATAGACTCTCATCGCAGAACAAAATATTAGGGGAGGGCTTAAAGTGAAGAATCTACAGCAGAACATTCTGCCTGACTGCTTGTCCAAAGTGGGTAACCCTACCAGCTAATAATTCCAGACATTGATTTTTGGAAAATGTATACGTACAGGGAGGATCAAGTTGCTGCCTGGCAGATCTCTACTAGTGGTACCCCTCTCTACAACACGATGGGGCCTCCTCTCCGTTGGGATGACCCCATAACCTCAACAGCAGTTCCCCTTCTGCTTTTTTCTTAACATTCTACCAGGGTTTGTTTCGTCACAGCCTGCCCCATCCGTGTCTGGGTTTATCGTTTTTATCTAATGGGGCTGTCTTGGTCACAGAGAAACCTTTAGTCTAATCTGTGCAACCACACCTCTGGTTAACATGGAACTCTGTAGAAAAGAGCATCTGGCTCAGAGTGACATTCTCCTTCAAAAAGTTAAGAACGTTAAGAAAAGGAAGCTTGCATTTCACTAACACATTGAGTAGAAGTAATATACACCAAAAATATAGTTTTCAGAGCTGAAGATGACACAAGTGCAGGGGCTTGAAGGAAGTAGTCATAAGAAAAGTAAGGACCAAGTTAAGGTCCAAGATGGAATGACAAACTGCGTTTGTGGAAATACTGGTCAAGGCTTTCAAAAACTGGGTAACCAAGGGAACTGCAAAAAAGGCACAACACTGGATCCTCACTCCTACACCATTCCCTTAAAATTCCTCCAGCAGCATACATAAACAGACCTCATTGCAGGTTTGTCTGGGAAGACAGCAACACCTTGATTAACCCATCAGCAAGCCCTCAGCCCTCATCCTCTCAACAGACACGTAGGAAGGCTGACAGACTCTGGTTTCAGGTGCTACACCAGATCTTGATTGTGACAAGTGCAACCTCTGAGGTGGACAGATGGCGATCAAGAACATTTAGGTGCTAGGACTTCCGAGCCCAACCTGGGGTATTCAGATTCATGCAAGACCCGAACCTCCTCAACCATCTGAGAACTATGGGGAAGGCAGGAACCAATGGAGATGCATAGTGGAGTGTGAAATTCCACTCCACTAGAAAGGCATCCGCTAAGGCCCTCCAAGAGGATTCCTCTTGAACAGAAAAGCATTCACTTCCTGTTCTCCTTTGTTGCAAACATGTAAACTGGAGAGGTTCCCAAAAGGTCAAAGATCTCCAAAATTACCTCTGGGCAAAGCTCCGAATTGTGGCAGTTGAAGCCCTGCCTGCCCAGGGAGTCCGCCATTGCATTTTCCGATCTGGCCAGATGAACTGCCAAACCTGAGATGCTGTTCTCAAGAACATAGAACCAAAGCTGCATGTTCTTGGCGGCAAATCAGGAGGAAGCAGATCAACGTTTGTCATTTTACACTTCTTTATTTAAATATGAAACACATGCCTTACTATCCTCTACACTAGGGGGTTCCCTACCTAACTAAACTAACTAAGGTGCTCGTCATCTGTAGTGAAGTTCAACAATAGTCTGTCCTCCGTTAACTATAAGCTATTTGTGCCTACCACTATGCGAAAACAACAAAAAGCCAAAAAAATGACTCCCTTCTCCTGGAACGGCTTCTTCAGCTTCTGAGCAACAAAACGCTAGATGTTCCTTCCTTGGTTTTAATATGCAATTCGCAGATATTGTTGAGAGCTATCTCTAAGTAAATGATGTAGTTCCTGTAGGGGACTTTTCCCAGTCTCTCTTTCCCCTGCTTGCTTTCCCGGTTAGGCCTTTCCTCTTAAGCCTTGTGTATTTTAGGAATACTGGGCAAAAGTCACTCTTCAGTGTCTCTGAAAGTCCTTTTCCTAATTCCTCTATGTTGTCTCCTTAGTCTTAATATTACTCCGTTTCTTCTACTCTTTGTGTATCATATGAGTATTCTTCACACCGTCTTCTGTTTGGCCTTTCTTATTCTCAAGCCACTCACTGGCACGAGTAGATTGAGTCCCGCAGTATTTGTTACTCTTCTTACCTTCGTTCTGACTACTGGGACGGGTAGGCTGAATCCCAGAGTATCCATTACTCTTCTTAACTTACTTAGTACTGCGATGAGTATGATGCAGCACTCCCGGGTTGTGCTAAGCAAAAAGTAAATAAAGGGGTACACCTGCACTCACAATCCCTGATCCTTCAGTTAGAGTATACAACAATCAAAAAGGTGGATCAGTGGAATAGGATGACACTGGTTAGATTAAATATAAATCACATATTTATTTGAAAAAACTCATCACATGAACAATTATTTTACTTACATAAAAAAATGCCTAAAAAATCTTACATCAACTCATGCCTTCATACGTATCCACATTCAGAAATACATTCAAACATCCATCGATACAACACCCTAGTGTAATAATAACACCACATTGTGTTGTTCAAGAATTGTTTTCTAAAAATATTCAATTAACATTTCCTATGATGACCCAGTCCATAATATCAGGTGTCATTATATAACCGGTGTCCAAGCCGGTGAGCCGCCTGGCAGACCTATAGTGTCAGCCATTGACTCGCTGCTCGAACCATTGTCTGTTTATTCAGAGGTGTTCCTTAAACTATTTGTATTGGGTATGCCATCTTATGTAAAAGACTCTACCCATATGATCAACATCATTAAAAACATTGAAATCAGAGAGGATGACATTCTCGTCACTATGGACGTAGAGTCGTTATATACGGCTATTCCCCAACTAAAATGCTTACATGTACTTGGCCAATTTCTGAATAAAAGAACGAGACCACATTTGCCTCCTACCGAGTTTTTTCAAGAATGTATTAGGCTTGCCATGACAGAAAACTTTTTCTTGTTTAGGAAACAACTTTACAAACAAGAAAAAGGCGTCAGCATGGGGGCTACTTTTGCCCCCGATGTGGCAAATTTATATATGGCTAATTTTGAGGATCAGTTTGTCCTTGGTGAAAATAATCAGCTCACGAACCATCCCACTCTAAACATGCATCTGATGTTTTGGAAACGATACATCGATGATGTTTTTTTAGTTTGGAGGGGTTCAGTGACATCCCTAAATGAGTTTCATGCCTGGCTAAATCAATGTGATACAAATATCAAATTCACTATCGAATACAACTTTTGCCAGGTGAGTTTTCTTGACCTTGTGGTCAAAAAATCCGCAAATCAACTTATCACAACACTTTTCAGAAAATCCACCGATAAAAATTCCCTACTCCATTTTGATAGCTTTCATCCAGCTAGCCTCTGACAAAATCTACCCTACGGGCAGTTTTTGCGGATCAAAAGAAACTGCTCTGAGAAAGATGAATTTAAATTCCATGCAGAACATTTAAAGGATAGGCTGAAAAACTGGGGATATCCAAATAGACTAGTGAAAGATCAATTAAAGAGAGCGGATAATACCAATCGGGAGATATGTTTGACCACCAGAGAAAGATAGAAGAATGAACGCTTGGTATGTGTTACCACTTTCAATCCTGTGAGTACAGATGTAAAAAGAATTATCAACAAGCACTAGAATTTAGTTAAACAGCCTGGCACATTACTGAAAAAGACGATGTTTGCGTTCAAACGCAATCAAAACTTGAGACAGAAACTAGTGCACACTTATCTAGAGCCCAAAAAAGAACCCACTATTAATGACCAATGGGGACTGCCTCCCATCATTGGTCATTATAAATGTGGTAAATGTGTTGCATGCCCGCTGACCGAAACCAAGAAAGAATTCCATTATGGCAATAGAATATGGAAGATGAACTGTCACACTAATTGTCTAACGAAAAATGTAATTTACATTATTAGTTGTCCATGCAAACTCCTCTATGTGGGTAAGACAACACGTGAGGTGAGACAACGGATATCCGAGCATAGGAGCTGCATTCGCAATAAGGTGGCAGATAACCCGCTGGTAGAACATTTCGTGTAAATGCAACACAAGGACACAGATATGAAGTGGTTTATACTCCAACATATCAAGAATACCATGAGAGGGGGCGATATTGACAAAATATTGCATTGTACTGAACAAAAATGGATATATACCCTTAACACAGTCCAGAAGGGACTGAATGTTTCAGTAGAATGGAACAATCTGGTTACAAAAAACTGAGGATGAACATCATTGTACTGTTGGGGAGGATAGATTAAACACAATGGAAATATACTTAATGATGTTAATAAGTTATCATGATCTATCCCCAGATGTGCATATATCATGAAAACAGTTCAACACTATGTCAGTATGTGTTACAATGGGCATGGATTTAATTCAGCTGGTCCGTTATATTCGGTGTTTAATGGTATCTATCCCCAGATGTGCAGATACCATGGAAGTAGTTCAACAGGTTAGACATGTTCTGGTATACTGTGTTACAATGTGTTATTATGGGTTTGGATCTAATCCAGCTGGTTCGCTGTATTTTATGTCTATGGTATCATATACTTAGATGTTCACATACGTGTAATATGCATATGTATGCAATTACCTTAGGTATGTCCCAGTTCCTTTTATCAGGGTGTACATTTAATTGTTTCAGCGATTATTGTGTACGACTTCATGCTGTACGTGATATACGTTTAAGTGAAATTTGGGGGCATTTTATATTTTGGCATTAGCCTGATTTTAAGATGGCTGCATTTATTTATTTCTTTTTTACCCCATTTTTTACCCCATTGTTTTACCCTTCTTTATGTGTTGATTTATTTTGGTGTAGTTTTTGTTAAACACTTAGTGTGTACGTGTTTCTGTAATAATATATAGTTGGTGCCACAATATATATTACTCTCTATACTGTGCACCTAGTTTTGTGTTTTTATTAAATAATGAATGTGCAAGATACTGCTTTAGCAGTATTTTTTTGGGAAGACTGGTCCGCCCGTTCTTTTTCGAGCCAGTGATGCTGGTCCTTTTTTAGTGTCTATTGTTAGTGCGGCTGGCAGGCATTCTGTGTCAGTCTTTCTTCAGTTTCCAGCCCGAGTGGGTTGGTTTGGAACGAGATTTGAAAGCTAGAAGTGTAGGTCCGCGGCAGCAACCATTGCGCATTTTTGCTGTCTTTGCTTCAGATTCCGGCGCTATGTGAAAGCAGGAGGACCGGACGATAGGATTTATTTTCTATTCTGCAGGGAGCAGCGCGGTACGCTAGATAAGGTACACAGCTTTTTCGAGTTACTGATGATGTGATGACCGCAACTGAGCACTCGCATGTATGTACATGTGAGCAGATGTATGTGGCATTTGAAAACTCACTAGATTTAATTGATGCACGCATGTAAGTGGATAAATAAAGCACATGGGAAGTGTGTTTCTGTTATAGCATACGGCAGGAGCACTCGGAAACTCACTAGATTTATCTGATGGCTGCTACTGACTCCTCGCATACACACGCATGTAAGTGGATATATGAAGCACATGGGAAGTGTGTTTTTGTTATAGCAAACGGTGGTGCCACTGGGACACGTCACATTGTTTGATATGTTTGGTACTTTTTTGATGGGTTCCAATATATGTTGGGTGCAATAGTCCATAATATGGCAACAGCGGGCACACCCTTTTGGTATGGGTGTGTTGCCCCAATATGATACATTTGGGAACTGTTTATGACAGAATTAACATTGAGGTGTTGTATTGATATACTACAATTAGTACACACTGCAATTATGTTTCATCTTGTTGCAGAGGTACAGAGATTTTTTGTGTGACCGACTCATCCGACATAGATGTATGTGGACTAGAGGTGCTCCTGGGTCTTGTGAACTATAGGAGTCTCCATCAGCTACGTTGTTAGTGTAAGTTTTTTAGTTATGTCCAATCGTGGATATGCCGCACTGGTACATACATGCAGTGGTGTGTCTTATGACAGATACTTAGAGGTGTTTGTGTTGGTTCCATAGGCTCAACGGTCATATTGAAGTCCATGGAGGATTGATTTCCGACGCCCTGCCTCACCGTCCCGCAAGCCGAAAACGTGGGGGTGAGTTGGGCTTTATGTGCTTAGTTTGGAAAGCATATTGTGACATTGTCTGTCAGCTGTGAAAAGAAATAGGGATGACATACTGGCTTTTACATTTTTTTAGATTCGCTACTGGCCCATATACGTGGAGAACCGGGCGGAGCAAGTGCTCCCAGCCCGACATCCTGAAGGTGGTCTCTGACCGAAACACGTGTCACTGGTGATATTGGACACCGGTTATATAATGAAACCTGATATTATGGACTGGGTCATCATAGGAAATGTTAATTGAATATTTTTAGAAAAATTCTTGAACAACACAATTTGGTGTTATTATTACACTAGGGTGTTGTATCGATGGATGTTTGAATGTATTTCTGAATGTGGATAAGTATGAAGGCATGAGTTGATGTAAGATTTTGTAGGCATTTTTTATGTAAGTAAAATAATTGTTCATGTGATGAGTTTTTTCAAATAAATATGTGATTTATATTTAATCTAACCAGTGTATCCTATTCCACTGATCCACCTTTTTGATTGTTGTAGCACTCCCGGGTGCCATGATCCCTACTGGGTTTCCCGCCGTCCCAGTTACTTTGTTTCACAGGGGTTGGCGTTGCCGGCCTGTTCTCAAGAGCGCGACTTTACACAACAATCCAGACGACTCTCTCGTTCTGCAAGCGTTCTGCTTTTTTCCATGGCTCGATGGCTTCCAGGCTTCAACAGTCTGGGCACAGTTGTCGGGCCCATTAGTCCACCCCACTTGTCTGTTTCTTCCTTGTGGGGTTTCCTTCCCCTCTGCCTGTCAGCCTCGGCCTCTTTCAAGGTTTCTGGCCAGCAGCATCTTCTTTGTTACTCCCGACGGAGGCTTGTGCCGTCTCGCAGTCCAGCCACAACTTGACTGATTTGTAGCTCCAAGGCATCTTTCCTATCTGATGCCAAGAAGAGTCCTTTCTCGGTTTTTATTACAGGTTGCTGGATCCTCCCCAGTGGAGGGTCTGTCTGATGAATTTTCTGCATCCTCAGTTCCCTCTTCTTCATCAAAGTACTGGGAGTAGTCATTATTATTCTTCTATCATTCTGCTTCTTCATAGTATTCGTGATGGTTTGTTTTTCAAGAGGAAACTTGAATTCTGTGAGACAGTAACATTGTGGGCTGACTTGGTGGTCTTGTCGTGCAGTTAGAGAAAAGGGCTTTAGGGAGTTCCTCTATGGAACAGGAGTCCCTGTCCCTCGGGGGAATCTATCCCTGCGAGGTCTTGCTTACTGTTAACCCTAGGGGCATTATTATGTTTCAGACCCCATGCCCAACACAGGTGAGCATGGGGTACTAGGTTGCCGTTGAGGAATAGGGATCAGGGGCAGGGACAATGGGGGGAAATGGTAGTGCACTATAAAATGAACCAGAGAACATTCATTATGGAGCATAGGCTGCAGGTAAGTAAACCATTGTCAAGCTGACCGTTCACATGAAACTGTAGTAGCTGGGAAATGGGACCAGCAGATACTTTGGAGGTCAACGAGCTAGGCACCTGGGAGCTCGCTAGGAAATGTAGGGATTCAACCAATAAATGGGAGTAAAATCACAGTGGGGTAAGTAAGCAGTTTCAAATCGCCCATTGGCAGATGGGCCTTGTAAGAGTGCTGTGGGGCGAGGGGGTGAACCGGAGAGGACCAATCATCGGAAGACTTTCGGTGTCCCAAGGATGCAACCGTTTTTGTGTCCTTGCTGATGTCTGTGGGGCACTTCATTGGTTGGATGCTGTGTGAAAGTCTCCCCTTTCCCAAACTCTGGCTGCCTTGTGTGTTTCATGTTAAGTTGAGCTATATCACATACCGCTACCACCCAAGGGCAGTCTCCAGGCACTCATCTGGCTCTGCACGAGAAGAGGGCTGGGAGTGTTAGTGGGGATAGGATTCAGAACCAGGAGGAAATGGCGTCTTTGAGCGTTGTTTTGCATTTTGGAGTTGGTTCGGGAGGCCCTGTGTGTTGTAACCGTATGGGTTGGATTCAGTGCCTCAGATGTGTATTCGTGTTTGTGTTGGCGTGTGTGTCGTGCAATGTTATTGTGGTTGTGCGCACAGGTTAGTGGTTAATCGTATCCATAAGTGTTAGGGAGAATTCTCTCTTTAGGCTGAATTTCCTAAACTAGTGAGTCCCCCAGCAGCTTTGCTGGATTTCTGGAGTTTGTTTTTTTTCCTCCTGCCAAGAGTGAGACTCTTTTCCTCACACTCTTGGAACTGATTTATGGTTTTCCTTTGACTGGTAATGTGTTTTATGGGCTATGGGGTCCTTTACTCCATAGGGTCTCATGTGTGTTTCCTGTGTGTGTTACACAGCACCCTCCGTGCAGTAACACAGAGGTGTCCTAGTGACACCCCACCATAGACTCCATACCCTGGGACTGACCACCGTCTCCCAGGGCATGTAAAGTTACCATTGGCTTTACTAGTCCCAAATTATTAACAGAAACCAGTACAAACCATCATATTGTGGACGTACTGGTCGGGGCAATTCGATTGCCCCAGGGTCTGTTAGTCGAGGGGGCACGTCTCCGTCCCCCCTGATCGAGTTTTGGCTGGTGGCAGTGAAAACTACTTTTTATATTCGACCGCGAATATTTTCTTATGGGATTTTCCCATTGTTCGAGGCTACCAATTTTAATGATTTAATTCTCATAGCCTCGAACATACCGCCGGTTTATTTAATTAATATTAATTCTCCGGTTGGTATTTTTGCCAAGACTCGATTCTAAAATGGCGTTTGTGTTCTCGTCTGTGACTCCAAACCAAGTCGAGACCTTTGTTCCACTTTTTTGGCAGGCTTCTCCACAGAAGCCTCCAAAAGTGGTGCCACTCTGTCTGGGTACCACAGGGGGTGTGGGAGGGGGTTTAGGCACCCTGGACCGAGTTACCTTGGTAACTCAGGTCGCACTCTTGTGTGATTGGCCCAAGTGGTGAGCCGGCCGGCTCACCACTTAGCATGTTTGAGTGACAGCTAGGCTGAGTGAATTGGGGTTTTCTGTATAAAAGCAGGGCTTTGGGAACTGGAACTTCAGAAGTTGCCACAGGACCTGAGAATCCGACGAGGGAGAAGCTGAGCCGACCTACCACAACGACACCACCAGTGAAGCCCTGCAGAACCGACTCACCACTTCCCGACGACAGAGAAGATCTCCCCGGCTGGAGAGGCTTCTTCCCCTGACTGGTGGGCACAACCAGTTTTCCTTTCTTTCTTTCTTTCTTCGCACCCCAGCCCGGTTTGTGGTCGAACTGCCCGTGCCAAGCGCCCCGGCAGCCGGATAGCCACTCACCACTGAACCGCGAATCACCAGACCGCTCCTTGTACCCGAGAAACTCAGCGGCTGGTTTCTTCCCTGGCAGTGCAACAGACTCCTGTCTTCCTCCACGAGATCCTCTCTTCCCCCGGATGAAGCACCGACTTGCACACGCTGCCAGGAACAACTGCCCCCGCTGGAGCGTTCTCACCACTTTAAGGTACCGTGTCCGCCAGGCCTCCCTTTCTAAAGATTGCTACAAGGTAATAATAACTCCTTAACCTTCTGGACTGGGCTGGCCGCCTTGACCCTCTAACTGGTCCCTTTCTGTGGTCCAACTCCTTTTTGAACCTTTACAAGACCTTTGTGCACTGCAACTGTGTGACCTTGGACACATTTCGTTTGGATCCTCTGAAAGTGGATCCCGCCTCTTTAACTCTAACTTCCTCTCTTGTTGTGTTCTTGAAAAAGTGTTGGGATCTGTTTCAATTTGTTCTCCGCTTTTCTCTCCCTTTTTAAAACGAACTATTAGAGTGCCATCTACGTTAAGCATTCACCGCTGTCTAAAAATAAGTGGGGCTTTACTTAAGACTTGTCTAATATTCTTTTAGGGGAGTGTATATCTTTTAGTGACCGTGTTTTTGAATTGCTCACTATTAGTGCCTGTGTGTTTTTCTAGATGTGGTTTTAAATAAATAATTATATCTCTTTTACACCAAGCCCTGGTCAGCGTTTACTTGTTCTATTGTGTGCTCTTGACCTATTGCGAATACTCTGTATACTGCCTAACTCTTCTTGAGAGAATTCTGACTGCTCAGCCACAGCTACCAAGTGAATCTGTGTGGTACAGACTACTACCAAGTGGGTTTACTGCCAAACACCTGTAGTCCTAAATCTTTTGCAGTGGTCCCAGAGGGAACTGCACAGGTTTCTGCCTAACAATAAGGGGTCCAAAGTCGTGGAAGTATGTCTGTTTATTGTGTTGGTGTGTTTGTGTAGTTGATGGATTTGTGGACAATGTGCTGGGGAGTTCCCTCGGTTTGTTTCTCGATTCGCAGAGAGGTGTTAGGGTGCGAGCATTAGATTGATTCACTGTGTGTTTATGTGTAGTGTGGCCAGCCACTTGTCAAGTATGATTGGTTATGTTGAAGGAGCAGGAAGGGGGAAATGGGTTAGTGTCAGTTTGGTGCAGCCTCTGGTATGAGTCTTTGGTTGGCGCTTAATGGTACGGGTATGCCCAGACGTGGGTCCCGAGTCTGCCGGGCCTAGAGACCCAAGCTACTCCTCACTGATGATGCCCAACAAGGCTGAAACATGTCTGGGGATGCTTGTGGTCTCGTGCAGAAGGGATGTGACCTAGCAGTTCGGGCTGGACTGCCCCTTTTGGGGTAGGACCAAGCCTGATTTGCATATGGTTTTTCCCCTTCTGTAATGGCTTGGTAGGCTGAAAAACGATGGTCTGGAGGGTTGCCCAGAGCTTTGCCCGTGGTTATGATTAATTCAAAACCTTCCAGCCATCAACTTTCTGTTTTGCTAAAGTCACCCCGAGTGGGACGGGTATGCCCAGACGTGGGTCCCGAGTCTGCCGGGCCTAGAGACCCAAGCTACTCCTCACTGATGATGCCCAACAAGGCTGAAACATGTCTGGGGATGCTTGTGGTCTCGTGCAGAAGGGATGTGACCTAGCAGTTCGGGCTGGACTGCCCCTTTTGGGGTAGGACCAAGCCTGATTTGCATATGGTTTTTCCCCTTCTGTAATGGCTTGGTAGGCTGAAAAACGATGGTCTGGAGGGTTGCCCAGAGCTTTGCCCGTGGTTATGATTAATTCAAAACCTTCCAGCCATCAACTTTCTGTTTTGCTAAAGTCACCCCGAGTGGGACGGGTATGCCCAGACGTGGGTCCCGAGTCTGCCGGGCCTAGAGACCCAAGCTACTCCTCACTGATGATGCCCAACAAGGCTGAAACATGTCTGGGGATGCTTGTGGTCTCGTGCAGAAGGGATGTGACCTAGCAGTTCGGGCTGGACTGCCCCTTTTGGGGTAGGACCAAGCCTGATTTGCATATGGTTTTTCCCCTTCTGTAATGGCTTGGTAGGCTGAAAAACGATGGTCTGGAGGGTTGCCCAGAGCTTTGCCCGTGGTTATGATTAATTCAAAACCTTCCAGCCATCAACTTTGTGTTTTGCTAAAGCTTAATGGTATCTGCCAACTTTCTTGGTTGTGGTTCATTGGCCTATCTCACCTCCTCTCTAGGCTAGGGTGCTGACTTACTTGTGGGTTATGGTCGTAAGTGGATGCTTGTACCTTATTGAGTTCCTGGTTACTCGTCCAGGTTAGTCGCTGCTGTTGGGTGTGACCCTGATGTCCGGACGGCTGCCGAAAAGTTGTGCAGCAGGAGCTATAAAGATAGGTAAAGGGGGGAGGTGCTTGGCCAGGTGGCCAGAGTTATGGGCCGGCAGGTTATGGAGGCCCCAGTTGTGATTGGGCAGGTTGGAGTGATGCTTCGGCTTTAGTGGTTTACTGGTCTGAGTTTCCTTGGTGCGTTATAGCCTGTTGGTATTATACCTAAATCTGTCGATTGGGTGGCCTCCTATTCGTTGATGACTCTAGTCGGTGGGCATGGTGGGGGGCTGGTGGGAGGTGCAGTGTTCTGGTCCTCTAAGTTATAGTCGCTGTTATCCGTGACTGTGTCCTTTAGTGCATTTCTTTTTTTTTCTTGGCAATGTTATTACTGTTGATATTCTTTTTCGGTTGTTGAATAACCATGTTTTGAGTTGTTTCCTGAAGGTGATGTGGTCTTCTGTGGTTCTGATTTCTTTGGGCACGGTGTTCCAGAGGTTAGCAATTAGATGCAAGAAAACATTTTCTTCTTTTAATTTCCTTTTTTCGTATTGTTTCGTCTCTATTTGTAGGTCGTCGCTTGATCTTAGGTCCCATAGTTGCTGGTAGTGGCTGACCTTGGCTTGCAGGAATTCGGCTCCTTGTCTGTGTAAGGCTTTGTGGGCGATGTAGAGGGCTCTGAACTTAATGCATTTGTTTACTGATTTTGTGTAGGCTTTTCAGAGCTGGAGTGATGTTGTCTCTTCTGTTTCATTTTAGTAGAATCCTGGCTGCGATGTTTTGCACCCTTTGGAGTTCCTTGGTGAGTCATTCCAGCATTCTTATGTATAGGCTGTTTGCATACTCAATTACTGTAAGAATCAGAGATATGATTGTGAGGGTTCTATGAGGAAAGGAGAGGAATGGCAGTAGTAACTCGAGTAATCTTAGGAAGATGCATTTTTTGGTGATTGCATTGACTTGCGGTTCCAGAGACAGTCTGTTGTCCATGAGTGTTCCTAGCTTGTTTACTAGGTTGGTGGTCTCCGGTTGTGTTCCGATGCCTGCCAGCCAGCCGGTCCGATTGTGGGTTGGCTGCGTCAATTTCTGTGGGCAAGACCATTTTTTCAATTTCTTGCTGGGTTCAGTTTGAGGTTGTTCATTGTCATCCAGTTGTAGATGTCTATGAGGCATATGAGGCAATTATTTTCTTCCTGGGTCATGGTCGTCTTCACAATCAGTTGTGTGTCATCTGCCTAGTTGTAGGTGGTTATTCCATGGGTTCAAAACATTTTCATCAGGGAACACATGTTGATGTTGAAAAGCAGGGGAGGGAATCTGCATCCCTGTAGAACTCTGCAGGAGATATTTTTTGTGTTTGAGATGAATAGTGGTAGGTAGGTTCTTTTGGTTTGGCTTGCGAGGAATGAGCTAAGCCACCTTAGTGAGGAATCCTGTATGCCACATTCCATCAGTCTTTTTATTAGTGTTGGTGGTTAATTCTATAGAAAGCCACAGATTTGTACAATAATATGAGGGCCTACTGGGTGTCATGATGCCTACCTCCAAGGAGCCAGGTCCGACCCAGCAACCCCAGAGGCAGGCATCATTTCCCCCAGGGAAGTGCCAGCGGGCCCAAGCTGGGGCCCTTTGGACACAGTCCTGGCGCCTTAGGCGCCAGGCTCATGTTGGACCCCTGTCCTGGCGCCTTAGGCGCCAGGCTCATAAAGCTAGACATGTGTTCAAGTGTTTTAAGGTGCACTTACCTGATGCAGACCATGCTGCTACATCCAGGCCCTCTTGAGGCCTGAATGGAACCACTTCACCTGTGGAACTACTTTCCCATGGGTGTGGTCGGGGAAGGATACATACCTGATCGGTGGAAGGATACATACCTGGAACTTCTTCCCAAAGCTATTTAAACCCCGCCCGATCAGCAACTCACGCTTCGCGTTGTTCCGCTCCTTGCAGCTGGACGGTCACCGTGTCAGCTCCTGCATCTGGACTTCAGCCACGCCTGTCAGCATTCTGGGTCACCTGCTAAGAGACAATTGGAGAGAAAGAAGACCTCACCTGCTAAAGCTGCATCACGGAGACTTCACACCGACGATCCTAAAAGGGAAGACATCATTTTAAAAGCATTTCGCTTCGATCGCTGCAGCGCTGCATTTCACTCACCTTTCCTGGGCACCTCCATCTTCAGCAGCGATTATCCGGATCCGCAGCCACTTCCCAGAGCCTAGAGAGAAAAAGACAAGAACACAAGGTGAGAGAAGGAAGGGAATAGGAAAAGCTCAGTTTCCTTCTAAGACTTACCTGTTGGGTCATTCCCATTTCATTTCGGGTCCTGCCGCTTCCTGGCATCCCGGACCCCGGCCCCTATGGGGAACAAAGACAAAGACATTGAATGAGCGAATGCAAAGAATTTACCCGAACGCTCATCCAGAACTTACCTGTCATTTACTGGAACTGCACGTTTCACTTCGGGTCGGCGCCATATCTCCGGCATTCCGAACCCCGGACCCTAAGGGGAAAAAGACATAAGCGTTAGCGCTTGCTGCAATAAGACAATGAACATTATTATTAAGCTTGAACTTTTAAACTTGCTACAGAACTCTTACAGCGCCTTACCTGAATAGTCAAGCTTATTTGAACTCCCATCAAACCTCAATCCAGTGAAGTAACTGGGTTTCAACGCGCCCCTGCATCAGAAGCAGGATGGAGAACTCGTCCTTCCAAACCCTAAGGTGAGATTTCACAGGGAATCGAGGAAGGGTATCGTGGAGGGTTGGAAGGGAGTGGGAGGCTTGAGCATTATTCCGTCAGTAGGTAATACTCCCTTTTCACGCACAGGGGAATATTCCTGCAAGCCAGTGAGTCCATCTTCAGAGTCCTGCGCTTCACCATAGAAGCATCAACACTCGAAGTCAGACCTGCGCCTCCGTGGGAATCAGGTGAGCGTGACACTGGGCATCATTGTCTGCATTTATTTTCAGCTTGTTCCATATCAATAGGAGCAGCGATTCTGTTCCTCTCATCAGTCTGAAGCCAACTTGTGACCGGTCGAGTATTCAGTTTGATTCAACTTATTTAAGTAGGATCTTTTACATATGTTCTCCTGGATCTTCGCTGGGGAGGGCAAGTTGGATATCGGTCTGTAGTTACTCAGGTCTTCTGCGCTTTTGGATTCATTTTTTTTACCAGTGGTTTTATGTATGCGGATTTGAAGGCAGCTGATACAATTCCTTTTTTGAGTGATAGGTTGATTAGGCTCCAGAAGTGTGTCGCTGCGGCTCTGTGGTTGAGGATTTCTTTGAAGATGTCAGGGGGCCTCTGGGGATCCTGCAAGGTTGGTGTCCTTGATGAATGTGGTGAAGGTTTCTTCTGTGATTGGTTCTAGGAAGGCGAGTTTTGCTGTAGTCTGTATTTTGCCCTCAACAGTGGTACAGCGGTCGTACTAGCCCGGGTTGTGTTGATGGTCTGTTGGATTGTTTCTATTTTTAATCTCAGGTGGTTGGTGATGCGATCTATAGATCAGGAGAAACACTATATGTTGGTTTGATCTTGAGGAGGAGCGATTCACAGTCTTCTACATCAGTTGAGTTGAGCGAAGCGGCTTGGATGTGTTCTTTGTGCAGGATTGTGATTCTGCCTCCTCTTCGGTTTTCTCACTTGGCGTGTATTAATTTGAAACTGTCCAGTATTGATTTGTTTGCGATGGCTTTGTAATTGTTATATAACTAGGTTTCTCTAAGAAAGGGCACATCTGTGCCTCCTTCGCTTATAGGTCGTGGATTTCTGTCGAGTGTTTTGCCATGGATCGAACGTTGAGCAGGCTGCAATGTAGTTTGCTTAATTGTCCTTGAGGGTGGTTGTTTATTCTGTTGTCAGTTTGGTTTGGTGTGTTGTCGGTCGGGTTTCGTTGCTGGTGGTTCTCTTCTGGTTGTGTCTTTTGGGAGGAGTTATTTGGTGTTCAGTCTTTTCGTCGAGTAGTCGGATTAGATTGAATGCAGGATTGTTTGGTTTTGGTGCCTTCCAGCTGGTGAGTTGTGTTGGTGCCCATTCTTTGTTACAGTCTTTATTGATGCAAGGTGTGTAGAAGGTAATGGATTCAAGTTTGTCCCTGATTTTTGTTGGAGTATTGTCCATGGTGTTCTCCGGGTTGGTGTGGTTTATTGTTGTGCTGCGTTTGGCGGTCCATGGAGTCTGTATTTGTTTTGCTGCTTACCTATGGGTTTTTTACTGGTAGTCGGTCTTTACTTGCAAAGCAGTCGTATGTGGAGAGGTAGCGAGCAATGTAGTCTGTCTTTTCTCAGTTCTTTGTATATGTCCTCGGGCTGTTCAACCTCGTCATCACCACATTTTTCAGAGTTGTGCGATCTTGCTAATCAGCACCTTGCTGTGTGGCTGAGGTTTCCTTTTTTTTCCTGTTGTCCATTCTAGGTACTTTGTCTTTCTTGTGGCGAGGCATGGTGTTTGAGTTGTGGGTAGGATTCATTTGAGCCATAGTCCTCTTTGGATTAGTATGTTTCATGGTTCCTGGGACTAAGTCTTCACAGATTGTGGTTAGTCTTTCATTGAAATTTATGAGGTTGTGGAACCATCGGTCATTTACCCGTGTGGTTCGGTCGTTTACCGTATTCCTTTGTAGCTATGTGTGGTCTTTGGTGTCCTTTTGGGGGAATAGCGTAGTCCTTTGGTGGTTGTTGTAGGGACACCTCTGTCTTGTTCCAAGCTTTGTAATTTGTGAGTCGCCCGGTGCTGTTCTGCATAAATTTGGGTGGTTGGGTTTTGCGTTTGTTTCCGGTGAGTAACTGTTCAACACCTCTAGGTGAAGCTAATTGGGGCGGTGGGCTTTAAGATAGGCTATGGGGTTTAGTTCCGTTTGATGCTCGTTGATGAATTGGCTGCAGGCGGGAACGGACTCTGTGGCTTGCTATCCGTTGAAGTGGTTTAAGAACTTATGGTTCGAATACAGCAGTAGAGGGATGACCCCTAGGACTGTAGCAAAGGAGTGGATGGGCAGCCCCTTGGTTGGGGACACAGTAGTGAGGGGGGAAGCACCTAGGATTGGAACACAGTGCTAGAGGAGGATACCTTGACTAGGAGGAACTAGTGATGGGAGAAAGCATCTAAATATGGAGGTACAACAATCAATGCAGGCCACTAGGTTTGAGACACCTGGGAAGTGGGAGAAAAGCCTGAATTGGCGACAACAGTAAAATCAGCAGCACCTAGATTTGAGTTACCTGGGACCTAGCAGGATAATAAAGTTCCAGTGGTCAGCACAACACGTAATGTAATAAACGTCATTTTGGGGCAGTGTGGGAAGGTTTGTGAAATCACAAGGGGTGGGGTTGGACAAGAGGGGAAAGGAGGACCTGCTCCAATCATGAGTAGGTAAATTAATAGTTACTGACCGTAGTGACTAACATACTCTTAGTCCATAGTCCCCTTTCCTCCATACTGTATGGGCGTCCCTCGCAAGGGACAGGAGACAACCTTTTTCAGCAGAAAAATCTTCTTCCCCTTTGAATTTAGAGGCATGCGGGGCCATGGCCCTGGGAGCATACGCTCGCCTGACTCTGCCCACCGGCGCCACTCCTCAGTCCCCAACATCGCCTAATGACACCGGTATTATTAGGGGGTGGGGGATGGTGGGACGTATGGAGGAAAGGGGACTATGGACCAAGAGGATGTTAGTCACTACGGTGAGTAACTATTAATTACTCTTACGTCCCGTCCGCTTTACTCCATACTGTATGGGCAATTACAACTGAATGTAACCCTAATGTGGAGAGGAGCAGCTCCTTAAGCAAACAGGTTTCTGAGAACCACCTGCCCGAAAGCCATGTCTGACCTAGAGGCAGTCTAGACAGGAGTGCTTGCAAAAAGCCGACAGGGTGGCCCAGGTGGCCGCCCTGCTGATGACTTGCTGCGGTACAAGTCGTTGGAATGCAACGGCCATGGCCTTGGACCTGAATGCATGGGCATGCAAATTGGTCGGAACTGGTCTGTGCTGCCCCCTCATAGGCCTCCTTGATGGCTGCGACCATCCACCTCGCGATGGAGGCCTTGGAAGCCTGATAACCTGGCCTTGAACCACCAAAGGTGACAAAGAGGGCATCCGACTTGCGGAATTCCTTGGTCCTGTCCAAGTAGTACTTTAGAGCGCGTCCGAGATCCAGGCGATACAAAACCTGCTGAGGCTCATCCTTGGGGTTGACGAAGAAGGTGGGTAATACAATCTTATCGTTCAGGTGGAAGGCGGATGAGACCTTGGGTAGGAACGCTGGATGTGTCCGGAGGACCACCTTATCCTTGTGAAAAGTGGTGTAGGGCTCTGATGCCACGAGGGCCTGGATTTCACTGACTCTGCAAGCGAAGGTGAGGCCCACGAATAGGGCTGTCTTTAGAGTGACCAGCCTGATGTCCGCGGACGCCATTGGCTCGAAAGGTTTGTGCGCCAAGGCGCCCAACACCACATTGAGGTCACACACCGGGTGTGGCTTCTTTATGGGTGGGTAGAGTCTGTGGAGGCCCGCCAGATGCCGCTTGACCACCGGGATGGAGGAGGAAAAGAGACCCTTTTCCATATTCCTGTAGGCACCTATGGCTGCCAGAAAGTGCGGCATGTGTCGACCTGTACTCCGGAGTGGGAGAGATGTGCTGAGAAGGAGAGTAAGTCATCCAATGAGCACCTAAGGGGGTCAATATCCTTGGAGTTGTCCCAATGACATAATCTAGACCATTTGCTCTAATATTGGCTCCTGACAGCCTTGCTTCTGGCGCCCTGGATGATCTCCAGGCTAGCCTGCGATAGGTTCAAGTGTTTGAGAGTGACCTGCTCAGGAACCACGCTGCAAAGGCTAGTTTGTGCAGAGCAGGGTGGAGAACCATGCCTCCATGCTGGGTCAGGAGCAGAGCAGGGTCCAGTGGTAGGTGAATGGGGGGCCTGTTCGATAGGCTGTGTAACTCGGAGAACCATGGTCTCGCCAGCCACCAGGGATCAAGCAGAATGATGCTGAGGTGACACGATTGTTTTATCCTGCAGATCACCCTGTGAACCAGGGGTGTGGGCAGAAAAGCATATGCAGTCATCAAGTTCTATTGTATCTGGAATGCATCGCCCAGGGAGCCGGGCCCTGTCCCTGCTAGGAGACTAACTTTCTTGTTGTCTTGAGAAGCAAAAAAGTCCACTTGGGGGTGCCCCTACCTAAGGATCATCTCTTTCAGTACCAGGTAATTCAATTGCCACTCGTAATTGTCCACCCCCAGTCTGCTGAGCCCGACCGCCTCAAGTTGGATTCCCCCGGGAGGTGGACTGCCATGAGGTAGATATCGTTCTCCAGAGCCCATTCCCACATGCTGACCGCGAGGTTGCATAGTGGGGGGTACCTGGTACCCCCCTGCTTGTTGACATAGTACATACTGGTGGAGTTGTCCATCTGGATCAGCACTGTCTTGCCCTCTATGAGAGCCATATGACCTTCAACTCTAGCCAGTTGATGTGGGACTCCTGCTCCTGCCGGGTCCAGACTCCATGGATGCTGTGGCCGTCCAGAGTGGCTCCACAGCCCTCTAGGGAAGAGTCTGTCATGACAGTGACCTGAGGGAGAGGCTGCCGGAAGGACTTGCCCCGCCGTAGGTTGAGGGCTGCGGACCACCAGGTGAGGTCCGGGTGGAGAGACGTGGGAATGTCCACTGGCTCCGATTGTGAGCCCCTCTCCTGATTCCAGGAGACTGCAAAGTGCAGCTGCATTCTCCTTATCCTGAGTCTTGTGTTGGGAACGGCTAAGAGGACCGCAGCTAAAATACCAAGTAGGTGTTGGTACCACTAGGCCGAGGACAGTCCTGGAGGGGAAGGGAGTAGTGGGCTCTCCTGATGGCCGTGATCTTGTCCTCCAAAGGGAAGACCTTCTCGGAGCCAGTGTCCCAATGAGGCCCAGGAAGGTCAGCTTCTGCGTGGGCTGCAGCCAAGACTTCTTGAGGTTGATAGTAAACCCCAGGTCATGGAGTCTGCGCATAAGCGCAGAGGCGGTGTGTAGAGCTGCCTCCGGAGATGAGGCCCGGACGAGCCAGTCGTCCAGGTTTAAGTAGACGTGGTGGCCCCGGGCCCTGAAGAGAGCAGCCACCACGTTCATCAATCTGGTAAATACCCTGGGGGCTGACATGAGGCCGAAGGGTAGCACCCTGTATTGGAAATGGCAGCCCATGATCCTGAAGCGCAGAAAGGACCGATGGGATGGCAAATCGGGACGTTGTCATGGCCACAGGTCCCAGAACACAAAAACCACAACATCTAGTGATGGGGGCAATGGGTCAATTGACTCACTTATGTCTCTTTGAGACCTATAAACACAGGAGCCCTGGATGGACTCAGACCTTTGGCGCCAGGCTAATATAGAGATGTGAGCAGGAACACTTTATTTCAGTGCAGGAGTGCTTTTATTTTACAAGAAATTTCCAGGAGCTGAAAGCCTTTATTCCAGAGAACATCCTCAAGTGCTGACTCATTGGGTGTGGCAAGGTGTGGCAGGCAGGCTGAACCTGGTGGGTGTGGCTTCAGAAGCTCAGCTATAGAAGCAGCTCCATCCTGAAGGCCGGTGCTTCTCGTTACTGTGCACTCGCGTGCAACGTGAGGCTCACCGCCGCTTGGACCAGTTTACTTACCTTTGAAACCAGGCGTTCTCCTGCATACTCACCTCCCAGAAACTGGTGTTTCATCACTTCATCTGCAGACCCATCACCTGACATCCAGTGATCTTGATGCCGACACCGCAGCCCCGCACTCGGCATCCACGAACTCGGACCCTGTGAAGAAGAAGAAAGACAAGGTTAGAACCGCGCTAGGGCCGCGCTGCATTTGAACCCTGCGCGCCGCCTAGTTAACAACTTACCAGCTACTGTACTGCTGCAACTTCGTTCCTCATTCCCTCCGGCTGTCGCCTCGAGCTACGCAGCTTCTGCCAGGCCGGCAACATCACCTGCAAGGGAAGAAAGCAAAAGAGCAAACATCAAAAGTGGAACAGACAGCAATACAAGACAATGAACTTTACAATACAACAAAAACAGATGAGGAAAGACAAAAGCAAACAGGAACACTTACCTGAAGGAACAAGTTACTTACCTGTAACTGTTGTTCTCCAGCATGGGTCTGGCATGGATTCACATGCTCATGAATATTCCCCGTCGTCAGGCTGGGAAACCTCGGTAAAGAAAAAACCAGTATCAGTTTCGTTTCTGATCTGTCTTTCGTAGTAATAACCAATCACTGGTCTCTGCGTCATACTGACCACAGCCAATGACTGCCCTCTACCTAAGCACCGCCTCTGGCAGCCATCTTCAGATTTGGAAGCACGTGAAGTGGCAGTATGACCAAGTGAAGAGCCGCAGAGGGGTAGGCGGGAGGGTTCGCATGTGAATCCATGCCAGACCCATGCTGGAGAACAACAGTTACAGGTAAGTAACTTGTTCCTTCTCCAGCATGGGGTCTGGCATGGATTCACATGCTCATGAATAAAGAATACATAGCAGTACACACATGCACAACCACGGGAGGTGGCAAAGGCTCAACATTAAGCATCACATCAACTCAACATTAAGCATCTTACCTCCTCACCAGGCTCACCTCAGGCGAACAGGTTGCGCAGCACTGCTTGGCCGACCCTGGACTCCTCCCTGGAATCCCGGTCGACGCAGTAGAATTTCGTGAAGGTGTGCGTCGACCTCCACATAGCAGCCCTGCATATGTCCAGCAGGGGCACACCAGATAGGAACGCCGTGGTAGCTGCGATCGCTCTGGTGGAATGGGCTCTCGGACGGCCAGGCAGCGGTCGGTTTGCCAACCGGTGACAGCACATGATACAGCCGGAGAGCCATCTGGAGATGGAAGCCTTCGAGAGAGCCTTCCCCTGATTGACAGGTCCAAAGTTCACAAAGAGTTGTGACGTCTTCCGAAAACCCTTCGTGCGGTCCACGTAGAACTTCAGCGCTCTAGCTACATCCAGCGAGTGCAAAGTCCTCTCAGCCGGCGACGAAGGCGACGGGAAAAACACAGGTAACACCAAGGGTTCGTTGAGATGGAAGTCCGACGGTACCTTGGGCATGAAGGAGGGGTGCGTCCTGAGCACTACCCTCGTGTCGTGGAAAGTCAAGTACGGGGCCTTGCAGGAAAGGGCCTGGATCTCTCCCACTCGTCGTGCGGAGGTGATGGCCACAAGAAAAGCTGTTTTCCACGATAGAAACTTCAACGGGGCCGAGTGCAGAGGCTCGAACGGAGGTCCCATGAGCTTGGTTAGCACCACGTTGAGCTCCCACGCCGGGGCCGGAGCCTTCACCGGCGGGAACGATCTGAACAGTCCCTTCATGAACTCTTTCACCAGACGATGAGACCACAAGGATGTCCGGCCCGTGGTTCTGGTGTATCGGGAGATCGCAGCAAGATGAATCTTGATGGACGCGTGTGCCAGACCAGCTTTGGCCAGCGTCAGCAGGTACGGCAGTACTTGGGGAGCCGTAATCCGTAGAGGGTTAATCTTCTGTGCGTGGCACCAGACAGAGAACCTCTTCCATTTGTGTCCGTAGCATTTAAGAGTCGAGGACGCCCTGGCCTTTGCAAGAACCTCTCTGCAATCGGCCGGTATGTCTTATCCTCCAAACTCTAGCGCTGCAGGAGCCAGGCCTGCAAGTTCAGCGACTTCGGGTCGTGGTGGAGGATGGCGCCTCCTTCCCTGGAGAGTAGATCCGCGTCCGCCGGCAGCTTGATCGGCGGGGACGCTGACAAGTCCAGAAGGTCCGGGAACCATATCTGCCTCGGCCACGCAGGTGCGACGAGGATCATCCTGCACCGTGACCTCTTGAGCTGGTTGACGTGAATGACGCCCTTGGACCACGAATCTGAGGAATTTGCGGTGCCCCTTTAGGATGGGAATGTGGAAGTAGGCATCCTCCAAATCCAACGACGATAGGAAGTCTCCTTCCTCCAGCTGACCCAGGACGTGCTGGAGGGTGACCATCCGGAACTTCTGCGTCGAGCGCGTGGCCCCGGGCCAGGGCGTCCAGCACCCAACGGTCGGTGGAGATGGACTCCCACACGCTGACGAAGCCCGCCAGCCGGCCTCCCACCGGGGTGCTTCGGTGGGGGCCCGACCCCACGGCCGGTTCAATCCTGCTTGGACGCGGCCTTGCCGCCTTGACCTCCTTGGCGACGACGGCGGGGTCCGCTAGACTTGCCTCGTCCTCTGTAGGCCTCTTGCGACGACGAGCGGGCCGCTTGACGGTAGGAAGCGAAACCGCCGCCGGAACCTTTGGAGGTGCCCTTGCCTCCGCCGCTCCGAAAGGGCGTCCGTCGTTGCAGGACTCCAAGGGCCCGGGCCGTCTCCGTATCCGCCTTGATGGCCTGAAGGGAATCGTCCACTGTCTTCCCAAACAGGTTGTTCCCGTCGAAGGGCATGTCCAGGACTCTGGTCTGGACGTCCTGCCGGAAGTCCGTAGCTTTGAGCCATCCACGACGTCGAAGGCAAACGCCGTTGCCCAGCTGGCGGAACCCAGTGTCGGCGATGTCCGTCGCCACGGTGATGGCGTGGTCCGAGGCCACCTCACCTTCCTGCAGGATCTCAAGGGCCTCCGCCCTCTTGTCGTCCGGCAGAAAATCCAGCAGGGGAGCCATCTTGTACCAGAGCTCCCTGTCGTAGCGGGCCACGATAGCCAAGGCGTTGGCCGCTTTAATCGTCGTCGCTGCCGACGAGATGACTCTACGCCCCATAGTATCCAATTTCTTTCCCTAGCCGTCCGGCGGGGAAGTCGATGTGGAGGCCGCACCCCCCCCCGCTTTCTTCCTGGCTGCCGCGGAGACGACGGAGTCCGGGGTAGGCTGCGCCCGGAGGCATAGGGGGGCCGTGTCCGGGACCCGGTACTTTTTCTCGTACCGGTCTCTTCTAGCTGGCGTCGTGGAAGGGTTCTTGAGGAGGGAAAGGCCCTCATCCCAAATGTCGTCCAACAGAGGCACTGCGAGGACCGTCTTCCTCTTGGCCTCGCGCCGCTGATAAAGGAAGCCTTCCTTTTTCTTCTCCTCAGGGCAGAGTTGGAAAAGCTCGGAAGCCCTGGAGATCATGGAGTGGAAAGATCCGATCTCGTCGGGCGGAGAGGCCCTGGTGGGAGGCGACGACGGAAAATCCTCGTCGTATGCCTCGTCGTCCGTACCCGTCGCTGCCGTGTCAGTCCCCGTATCATCCCCTCGGGTGGACGGGGAGGAGGGCTGGAAGGGGCGCGACGGTTGAAAAGGAGGTGGTGGATGGATCCTTCTTTTCTTGGTAGGGGGAACACCAGAAGGTCCCGGTTCTGGATCCCCCGACGGGAGAGGTTCCTCCGTCGGTAACGGTAGCCTCGTCCTTATCTCGGAGCATAAGGACTGTATGGCCAACAAAATGGCCGCCGAGTTGTCTTGCGGCGCTGGCAGAGGGGAATCCGACGGGCGAGCAGGGGCCCCGTCGGTATCCTCGACGATGTCGTCGTCGTCACGTGCGTCGGGGTCCATTCCGACGGGCTGGCCTTCTTCAACGCCTAGGCCGTGGCTTAAGACCTCGATCAGCTCCTCTTCTGAGGTTGAGGCCGACTCTACGACGACGCCCTGCCCCCCCTTCTTCTTCCCCACGGAGGGTTTCACGGGGGTCCTATCGATGGGCACAAAGGAAGACTCCCTCCGAGGAGGCAGGGAGATTCTGGGCCCTGAGGTCGCCACCACTGGTGCAGCCACCACAGGCTGAGCCAGGGCCGCCGCGACCGTTTCGATAGAGGGCTTGGTCGGATGGATCAAGGCCTTCACCACCTTAGGTGCGCTCACCGCCTTATCCTTGAGGGAGGGGGCACTGCCACGCTCCTCCTCTGCCTTAGAGCTCGACCGGGGCCTCTCCAGGAGCTTCGCCGGGTGCTCGGCCTTCCTCTTACCCGACCCAGAGCGTTGGCTCGTGGTTGATGGTGCCGGGGAGGGTGCGCCCTGCCTGGCGCCCGTAGAGCCCGACGGTTCGGCGCTCCCGGTGCCAGCGGACTCGCGGTGCTTGGCCTTATGTTGGGCCCCCGTCGCCGGGGCGCCCTCAAAGGTCTTAGAAGACCGCTCGGATTTCTTCTTCTTCTCGCCAGACGGGCTCTTACCCTCCAGCCAGTTGGCGAGACGTTGATGGAGGTCCTTCATGGTCCGTTCCGACATGTTGCCGCAAAACGCACAGTCCTTCTCCACGTGCGTCTTGTCCTCATGAAGGCAGTAAAGGCAGAAAGAGTGTTCGTCCTCCTTGAAGACGTTCTGCAGCTGGCATCCAGGGCAGACCCTGAACAGCTTTCCGGGCGTCGAGCTTCCCTTCTCCTGGGCCATCTCCGAGACCGGGCCTGAGAAGCTTCTGGAGTCCTCCGAAGTGTAGCTCGACGAAATCTTCACCCTTGAGGGGCACAGATGAATCCGACACGGGTCCCCGTTGATCGGATGTAGGATCGGTGGAGCTTGAGGCTCTTTTGACCGAAAGAATCGAAGTTTTTTGTAAAAAGCGCGAAAAAATAGCACTAACGCTCGAGAGCAATAGCACGAGGATCCCAACACATGAACGTGCGGTAAAAATCTGAAGATGGCTGCCAGAGGCGGTGCTTAGGTAGAGGGCAGTCATTGGCTGTGGTCAGTATGACGCAGAGACCAGTGATTGGTTATTACTACGAAAGACAGATCAGAAACGAAACTGATACTGGTTTTTTCTTTACCGAGGTTTCCCAGCCTGACGACGGGGAATATTCATGAGCATGTGAATCCATGCCAGACCCCATGCTGGAGAAGTATAGTGCCTTAGTTGCAGCAGGACTGGACTACCACGTGCAAGGGACCAGTGAAGGAACTCGGCGCAGTGAATACAAGCGCCCCTGCCAGAAGCAGCAGGATGGAGTGCTCGCCAAAACTAATCAACAGTTGAGCTTTCCAGGGACACCGCATCCCACGGGTACCACGGTTTGGGAGAAGGGGTCTGGAAGGGGATCAGGCGCACAAGCTGGCATACTCACGTCCCGTATTCTCCACGAAGGAGCAGCCCCGAGCAGCATCACCTATTACACCTATTACCACCAGTCACCACATAAGCGCAGAGGGTGAAGTCGGACCAGAGCGACCTCACCCACGGGAGGGCTGCAACCGTGCCCCAACGCCTCCGCAGAGACCAGGTGAGCATAACAGACGTGTAGATACGTGTCCCTCAGATCCAGGGAGCACATCCAGTCTCCCTTGTTCAGTGTCTCCCCAATGAGAGCTGGCGTAACCATCTTGAATATTTTTAGTGGAAGGGCGAGGTTGAGGGTGGAAAGGTCCGACAACTCTCAGGCCAGCCTGGTGGTTCTTCTGTATGGCGAGAATCCTGGAATAGAAGCCCAATTCTCTCTGAGAGGCTGGGACTTCTTCCATTGCCTGGCTCTCGGCGAGCGACTGGATCTCCGCCAACAGAGTTGCTGTCCCAATCTGTGGGAGAGGAGGGGCAGAGGGAGGAGAGGAAGGGACTGGTAGGCGGTACCCCGTGGAGACTACATTGGCGCCAAAATTGCATGTGGGAAGCAAGCCTGTCCCCCACTGGAGACATGTGGACCCCGGAGGGGCATGTCATGCCTTCTTTCCCTCTGAGGCTGCTGCGGAGGATGGGGATTGGGAAAAGCCCTTACCCCCCCCTTTCCTTCGATGCTGACTCGGGGAACGGTCAGGTTAACTGGACCTCTGTTCTTGGTAGCCTCGGAACCCTCCAGACGCCTGCCTCTCGTCAGAGCGTTGATTGGACTGGGTGTACGCTTTGGGCGTGGCCTTCGAAAGAAAGACTTAGTCGTTTGTGAGCTGTTCTTTCATCTAATTCATCATCCGTGGTGGAGTGGAAGAGGTCACTACCCTTGAATGGAAGGTCCAATATGCGTTCCTGCTGGACGTCCGGGTTAAACTTGGTAGCCCGGAGCCAGGCCATCTGCAAGGAGTTTATCCCTTCTCACCTGGATCCGTTCCTTGTTGGGGTCCTTGGTTGCTGCCTTCTTGCGGATGGACCTGGCTTTCACTAGGGCTGCTCGAGTCTCCTCCGACTCCAGGTTGCGTTCATTTCCGGGATCGTGGAATCCAGGAATCCAGGAGTCTTGTATAGACCGACTTGCATGGGAATCCAGGAAACAAAGAAAAATGAAAGGGCTAGAAAGAGGAAGGGAACGAGGACAAGGAAACAAAGCTGTGAACTAGGTGCACACGTCTGGTAGCCACTTGCCATAGCATTGAGACGCGCGGAGCCGCGGAAGGCGTGGTCTATACATAGAATAGGCTATGTCCAGCGCATGGAGCGGAAAGAGGTGTTTACGCTGGACGGCCATGTTGGGAGTACTATGGAGTGCAAGCCCCGTTGAGACAGAGACCAGGAAGTCCAAAAGGGGCGTGCTCTGCGGTTCATGACACCATCCTTCTCATGTCCATGGGAATGCAGATGTATCGATATGTGCCACTGCGGACTCTATGATGTCCTGCGCTACCAGCCTGGCTTCTCCTAATCCCGCTTTGAAGTGATCCTGGCTTTGTGGCAGAAGTTCCGGGAGGAAGTCCGCAATTTCTCACCAGAGCCTTTGATTAATGGCTGCCAGCATGGCATTGGCCTGATGCAGGTGCAGCGAGGCGGAGTACAGCTTTCTCCTGTAAGCCTCAAAGAGCTTCTCCTCCTTGCCTAAGAGCGCAGAGGACGAGGTGGCAGAGGACGACTGAGGCTTAGAATAGAGTGACGCTGCAGCGATCACTGAGGAGTGCGGCTGAGGATGAGCCAAAAGCAAGAGGGTATCCCCCTCCAACTGCCTGTACTTGGCGTTGAGACGCCTACTGACAGGTTGGGCCGAGTGCGGCTTGAGCCACTCCTTCTTGGCCAGGTCAACAAGGTCCTTCTGCATCAGGATCCCAGTCTTGGAGGGGGGCCTTAGGTTGATGACTTCTGCCAAGACCCCCTCCTCGGGCTGTTGGACCCCTGGCTGAGGAAGGCCCAGGTATTCTGCCAGGGCCGCAAGGCGTTCGTGGAAGGCCTTCGCTGAAGAGGGCGTGTCGAGGTCCTCCTCGTCTGTATCCACCAGGATGATAGGGGGTTCCAAAACTGGTACGGGGGTACTGGGCGCCATGGGCTGCGGTGTGGAGACCAGAGCCAGAGGCCGTTGCGGAGGCTGGTGTGGAACCGCCTGTAGTGCCGCGGGCAGAGGGGCTGGAATAGGGGTCGGCAAGGGCAGCGCAGGCAGCATTGGGGCCTGTGGCACCGGAGCCATTGGAGAAATGACTATGGGTACCGGTGGGGTGACCTGAGGGAGCATGTCCCCGATAGTATCCCGAAGGATGGACCCGCTCTGGGGTGTTCACGTCAGTGCCAGAAACCTTTTGAAGAACCTGTCTTCGGAGGCTGAAGAGGTGGCAGGAGATACTGACTGAGTGGCTCCGTGCTGCTGGGGCACACTGTGTCTGAGGTGCAGGGGGAACCTGCGCTGCTGATGGATAAGCTGTATGGCACGTACCTGGTTGACACCAGTCCCACATTGTGACTCGTTCCTCCATCCGCTCTGCTAGAGGAGGTATCGGACGGGCGGCCATCTTGTCTGGTACGGTGGCCATTTTTTTGAGCTCCGTGCCAAAGTCGTGGTGCCTGGCTCGCTGGAACCAGCCCCGTCCAAGATGCTTGGTCTTGGAACATAAGGCCTATCCCGCAGCTCAGGCCGGGGCTTGGAAGGCGTATTGCCCTTGGCAGAGCTGCCGGTAGTGCTGCTTGAAGGCGCCCCCCTCAGACATGATGCTGGTACTAGGGCGTTGCGACTCGGGAGTAACCCCAGTAGAAGAACCTTGCGGTCCCGCAGCACTGATACCGGAAGGATCCGAAGACCCTCTCGACAATGAGGCCAATAGCTGGACTAGCCTCGGTACGTGTGCTAGTGCTCTAGAACCAGAGAGGTTCCTCCCGGTCAGGCGCTTCCTCGGAAAGGAGTCGCCCTTGCGGGGTGCGATGGTGAAAAGAAGCCTTGCCTTTGGCCTCGAGCGATGTTTGACAAAGTCCTTTAGGTCCTCCGGAGGCGATTTCTGGAAGAGCTCCCTCCACCCAGGTAGCCTCTTCTTCAGAGTATGTGATGAAAGTGCGCTGCACGCGGTACAACCTTCCCAGCCACGGTCGGGGATAAGGCATGCCGGAGACAAAGAGTGTGGGGATCTGAGGTAGGGAAGAGCCCCTCACAGGCTGGACACCTGCTGGAGCTCGCTGAAGTTGGCATGTGCCGGGAGGAGCGTGACGCCTGAGGGCAGAGTACCTGATTGATGAAAGACGACAAAACGACAGAAGAAAGTATCCGGGGAAGAGTGTGTGGTATTACATGGCCGAAGCCAAACCCAGGAGCGCTGGTCAAATCAGCCCGTTCCCGTTGACGCGGAAAAGGGGACTGATGAGTGCCTCCGGTGGGCGGAGTCAGGGGAGCGCATGCTCCCAGGGCCGAGCCTCTAAATGTAAAGGGGAAGAAGGTTTTTTTCTGGTGAAAAAGGTTCCAACTCCCGTCCCTAGCAAGGGACGCCCATGCAGTATGAAGTAAAGGGAAAGGGACATAAGAGTATATCAGGGTTACTCCATACTCCTGCAGCTGGAGGAGCCACTGTTCCTTACGTATTGGTGGCCATAGAACCCATCCTGCCATGATTGGAACGAGGGGCTTGTTGTCAGTGTAGACCGTTAAGGCGTGACCAACGATGTAGAGGTGGAAATGTTTACAGCCTCACAAGACCGCCAGTGCCGCCTCCTCGATCTGGTTGCAGCAGCGTTCTGTTTACGACAGGGCCTTGCTGGCATAAGCCACCGGCTGTCTCACCCCATAATCTTTGACCTACAGAAGCACTGCACCAAGTCCGTTGGCGCTGGCGTCCACAACCTATCCTCGTGGGGTGGGCAGGGTCAAAATAGTCCATGGCCATGTCAGTGACCAGAGCTGCCTTCACCTCCAGAAACGCCTTTTCTTCCTCCTATCTCAAATGCCAGTCCTGATACTTTTTCGTGAGCACCCTGAGGGGTTCTGCGATGGTTGCCAAATTTGTGATGAAACGCCCGCAAAAGTTCACCATCCCCAGGAAGCTGCGCACTGCCAAGTGACACTCTGGTGGGGTGGGGGTGGACGCCATCTTGATAACGTTACCTTTCTTAGAGTTGGGAGACAAACCATCATGAAAAATAGTCCCAAAAATTCTACCTTTGGTTGCATGAACTTGCATTTGTTTCATTAGACTGTGTTGAGTAAGGCGGGTAAGGATTGCCTCTAGTCGAGGAAGGTGCTCTATGTGTATCTTGGAGAAGACTAGCATCTTGTTGCTTACATTTAGGACTCGGTGGAGCCCTGCCAGTACACCCCTGCCGAGGACACCCGAAGCTCAGTCTCTTGTACCTGAAGAGCCCGATGTGGGAAGAAAATGTGGTGATGGGCCTTGAGACCACATTTAGGTGCACCTGGTGGTACCTCACCTTGAGGTCCAGGGTGGAAAAGACTGTGGCTCCTTGTAGATCGGCAAGAATGTCCTCCAAGGTAGGCTTGGGGTGACGCTCCTTGCAGATGGCCCTATTTGGTAGCCGCATGTCCACGCATATTTGAAACTCCTCAGGGGACTTGGGTTTCACTGCCACCACGATTGGAGACACCCACGGTGTAGAGCCCATCACCCTTTCTATGATTTCTGCTTTCTCTAGCTTCCTCAGCTCCTCTTCCACTTTCTGACACGGATAAAGCGGCATGCAGCTGTGTCGTAAGACCACAAGTTGCATGGATTTGTCAATGTGAAGCCTCACCTCTTGGTCCTTCAGACACCAAACACCATTGAACAGGTGTGTAAACCTCTCCAGCAGACACTCTGAGTCACCCACGTACACTAGGAATGTGAATTACACAAGGCTGAAGTCTTCTGCTGTTGCGCAGCTCAATGTGTTCTTTGCGATAGGTGCGACGAAGAACATGGTCTCCACCAACCTGTTGTCATGTTGTACCTAGTAGCGGAAAGCCACATCTAGTGGCAGGGGAGACGTGCCCCTGTAGGTGAAAATCCGAATTCTGGGGCAGTACAGCAGCGTAGTGGTGACAACTTCCTAAACTGCGCCCCCGGCGTGTTGACCGAAGCCCCTGTGTCGCTGAGTACTGGCCCGTCCTCACCAAGGACCGACACCAGGCACCAGGGCTTCTGTCGAGTGCCCACGTCACCTAAGCAGATCGTAAGCACGAAGGCATCCTTTAGGTCCACTGCTCCCTCCAGGTATGAGTGATGACACTTGTTCCAACCCCAGTGCAGCTACTCGCCTTTGGCGTGGTCACAGTAGGTGGCGACGATGCTGCTTGTGGGCCAGGCCATGATGCCGGCACATTCTTGCGAAGTGGATGGTTTGCCACACCTTCCGCAGCTCTGTCCCATGGCCAGGCATTCATGCTCATGAGGGGTTGGCCCTCTGCAGTTCTCACATGGCTTCTGCTCACCACCTTCCAACGGCCCACTAGAATGCCTTGCTGCTCGCGAGGGTCATCCCCCTCTGCCTTGGTGTTTCACATGCCAAGACTGTGCACACCGTCTCGACCCAGTCATTCTTGGAGGCCTCTTCAATTTGCGCAGCACGAGACGATAGCTCCTGTGCCCGGCTTAGCTCCAAGATCTGTTGCAGTGGAACATCAGGTTCCTTTAGGATTTGCCACCGCAGTGCAGTCGACACAGTGTTGAATTATCTGGGCATGGATTTCAGCCGTTTCGTCGCTGAGACGGCAGGACATCACCAGGCACAGAAGTAGTGGATGGTATGTATCCAAGGATTCCATCAGTTCTTGGTGCACCTGTTTCAGACTGGATCTTTCGTAATCCTGATTGACCATGGGTCGAAAGTAGGCCTGGAGTGCAGTCTTTGATTCCGCATACGAGTTGTCTCCTGGTCGTAGGGACTTGAGAACCTGGCGTACCTCACTCCCTGTGCAGAATAGTAGCATTGCCTTCATTTTCTGGTCCTCATTCTCCCCAGAGGTGGCGAAGAACATCTCCAGCCTCTCGACCCACATCTTACCTGGGTCCCAGCGTCGCCGGGGCTCCCATCACATCAAACTCTGGGACAGGGGCACCTGTGAAGTCTCTTTGCGCCTTGAAACACTTGTGTATAGGCACGTTATAAATGCCATATCATATTTCTGCATCACCTGTGATCTTCCTGTGTGTCTAGCAGCATCCCTGTGTGCACCTGTAAATGGGGTGTACATGGATACCCCTTCACCCTCCCAGTAGCTCTCCAGGTTTGTGTTGTTGAACTGAAGTTGATCTGTCCTGGGCACCCTTCTGTTGGGCCTTCCCCCACAACAGCCGCACGAGCACACAGCAAGGGCAGCAAGCTATGGGGTGTTCCAGCCCCTTTGGGTCATTCTCATTGGCTGTGGGCTGCACACACTCATTCCTGTGTCCTGGGGCCGCGTGCCTATGGTGCCCGAGTGAAACCGCTCCCCCACCAGCTTTTCCGGCTGCAGCGGGAGTTCTAATTAATTATTATAATTTTGTGTGTGCCGGCAGCCACTATATACACACGCCGTTGCCACCTCCACACCCACGGTGTGGCGGGCTAACCTCGCTGCATCACGGGGTGCGCGCACTATTTTTCCGGCCGCTCAGCAACAGCGGAGCTGCTGGCAGCATCTAGTGTGCTCCGATCATCTGTGAGCAGGTGTTTGCTGCCTCTCAAACACCAGAGACCATTGCGTTGGGTGGGCTAACGAGCCATGGCCCACCTCGTTGCCAATTGTTGGGTTCTCGAGGCAAAGCACCCGGGAGCCCAATAACGACACACAGACCAGTGTCGTTGCTCTGGAGTATGCCCTGCCCGTGCCTGGGCGGAGCATCCTTTTACTCTTACACACACATACGTTGTCACCTGACCTGGGTGGCAGCCCATGTCACAACAATTTGTACCTTTTCACATATCTGATGCCCAAGTTCTGTGAGAGCATCTTAAAATCCAACCTGCGGTGGATCTATGCGATTACTGCTAATTTTTTACTGCGTGGCAGCGGTGTTGCTAGGTCTGGAAAAGACATGGGGCTACGCTGTCAGATCTGTTGGGACTGGGGGCTAGCTACCCTTTTGGTTGTAGCTCCTGAGATTCTATCCGGGTCTACAACCAAAAGACCAGGGGCTATAGCCCCTTTAGTCCCCCCCCTAGCAATGCCTCTGCTGCGTGGCCAAATATTTTCAATGCTTTCTTCTTCGATTTTTAGCACTTAATGCTAGCACTTAATGCTAGCACTCCCCTCCACCCCACATCCCCTATGCCCAATTAATATCCCTACCCAATTTACCATCTATATTTTCGGAAAAAAACACCCTACATTTTCGGCCTCGCAGTAATGGAAATCGACATTTTTGTACGATACTCCTGTGGCTAAAGGGTATATAATAATTATAGACTCTGAAAGGGTGGGTTTGTAAAGACAGAATTCCGGCACTATCACAATTTTCAAATAATGATATAGTTGTTAGATAAGTGATTTAGATGGGAACCTGAAATACGCCATCACCCATACGAATACTAATGATAACACAAACACTGACAAATGCTTCACCTGTTCACTAACCATCAATTTTTCTGACTCATTCATACGCAAACATCCTCAGATTATAGTCACCAATGGTGTTGTCATGCATAGCTCTAGGCTGCAAGTTGGCATGCAGCAACAGCCGCAACTTTGCATTGCCCGATCTAGTTCAGTCTTGTCTAGCAAATAGATTTTTCATATACGCATTGCATAATTGGGTGCTGAAGTAAAACAATACATGATCTTCACTCACATTTAAAAAGGCAACTATGAATAAGGTAAGCTGCACCAGGATATATGGAAAACCCCAGCTACACCGCTTCCTGATCATGTGATGGTAAAGATTTGAACGCTCGCGGTAACTATGTCTCAGCCGAAAGGAAGTGTCTCATCTCTGTGGTCTAGTTTTTAAAAGTGTTTCTGCCCGTCAACAAGAAGCAGCAGATAACTATAGCAGTTGAACAGTGAAATCTGCCCATTTGGAAACAAATACTTGACGGAAGGTTGCATGGCAAAGTGATTGATGAAACCTTAAACTGAAAACTGAGTGGATCAAGCAATTCGAACCGGTAGGTCATGTGTTCTACTGATGTATGCGTTATTGATTTCTGCGAGCAGGAACTTGTACCACTCCAACCATACCATAGGTATTAGTTTGTAATTAATTGTAAATACAAAATCATCGAGGGTCCTACCTTTAAATGTTCACTAAGTGAACTGCTTTAATCGCAGGCAACCTCACATCACCCACTTATTGAGCCATCTGGAACGCAAACACACTATAATGAACATATAGTTTGGATAGTGTTAAATGGCAACTAGTGGTATTCAGCGATGCTGACAATGTCTGGACGAACGAGGCCGTCAAACTAGGTTGGCAACTTGTACATGGCTCTCGAGACCTCAGTTACTCGGTGACTGTTCAACATAAACGCTGTCCGAATGATCAGAGATTCAGTCCACGGCATACACTTATTTGGGTTTATGTAAAACGCGTCATGCATACTGTCACCTCAGAGCACTTGCAAAAAGGAAAGGTGGAAGGGGATGGCAGGGAGTATACGAGGCAAATGAGAAATGGGGTGTTCATTCAAAGCAATTACGTTTCATTGTGAATTCGACCAACATTACATGACGCGAGGACCATACATTATGCTACAGAACGGACGCTACATTGCTCTTATTCACCCAGTGGAGGGCTACTGTATTCCTAGTTCATCCTTCAATCCCCACCCTCCTCTCCACATTGCGAGAACACACTTCTCAGTGCAGTGGTTGTCGCTAGTATTTCAACCTACAGCTGATTCAAAGGGTACCCCGCAGCAGTAAAGAAAGGGGAAGTAACATATTCAGAGCGTCAGAGCCACTGAGAATGCAGGATCAGTGAAGTAATCTTTGATTTCAAGTACACATGAACTACCCTTGCTGGATCCCCTTCTCAGTTCCACCTAAAGCCCTTATTTAACACAGGCGCCCAGAGGTGAGCAGAACGGCATCACCGAAGCTTGCCTTTCAAAGCTCTTTTTTTCTTTTTAGAGTTGGTGGACAGGTGCTGTGAGAAGTTTGCACCGTCAGTAAACAATCTTCCAGTGCTCTCAAACCCATCATCTTTCATGACCACTAAGGCCCAGCAGCACCTAGAATTAATACAACACAGTGTGTGTTTTGCTATGTTATTCTGCTTTTAAATTGTGCCAAATCACCAACATAGTAGTTTCAAAGCACCCGATCCTGGTCCATGGCATATTGTGCTACCGCTCTGAAAACACCAGACACTGGCCTCTGGAGGGATGGTCAGCAAAAGTGACGAATGCTGGAACGGAGGGTGGGAAGGGAAGAGGGGTGTTTGGAGACAAGGGAAATGTGTTGCTTAAGGGTGGACTTTTATATGGCGGACTACAGATACCTCCCAAATAGTAATTATGGGACTGCCAGAGGGGATGGGTCAAACGTCAAAGTTGACGGAACGGAGGAAGGAGGGAGGGAGCGGATGAAATAAACAGACCAAGTCATGTCTTGAATGTAATCAGAAATTTCACAAGTCTGCCTTCTTGGGATGAGAAAATATTTTCTAATATAAAGAAGGACCACATATTAAGGATATTGTGGGTGTGCAGGCTTTATCGTCTAATTAGGAGACTATGCAAAAGCGAAAGGCATTACATGAACCTGCAGAGCTAGCGTTTTTGATGTGCAGGAGAATCAGCTGTTGCTTCGATTGGTTTTTAGTTGTCCAATACTATGCAGAATAGTACGCTCTAATATCCTTTGGTCCATTAAGTTAAGCGTCAAATTATGAAATCTAGGACACAAAAGTCTAGGAGAAGCCATCTTGTACATTGACTAAAGAACAGGAAAATTGTAAAGAAGGCATGTCTCACAGATAAAAACCTACGAAAAAGTGGGCTTTTACTTTATTGGATTAGGACTAATACACTATGAATCCATCACTTCGAGGTGAGGGGCAGATCATGATATTAAAGCATAGAAATGGATAATCGCGAAATAGCTACACGTTGTGGACAGGGTGCCTTGCAAAGAGGGTTTAAAACGAATCTGAATGGAAATGGTACATTTAACTGATGAGCAGAACGAGCAGACAGTGTTGCAATACAAAAAGAGTTTCTAATATAACGAGGTGTCATTAGAACCTCTTTAATCTAATACTTGATCTGCAGATTGAGACATCCTGTCATTTCAAGAGCAAAGTGCTGAACCGTTATCAAAAAAATAAATGATTAGTTAAGGGAAAACACATTATTCTAATACATTTTTTTAAACTATTAATGATATGATATGGCATTTGTAAGGCGCCTATTCACAAGTGTTTCAAGGTGCAACGAGGCAAGGGAGGGGGAACAGAGGGAGGACAGAGACAACTATCTTACCAGGCCAAGTAACATTGAGGTCGCGCATGTGCAGGGGAGGTGCATGGGAAAAGTGCCAGGGGAAAGGGGGGGGGGGGGGGGAGTGCTGTATATGGATCAAAACAATAACAAGAAGTGCGGCCAGCAGGTGGCAGGTTCATGGGTGAGTGCAGACAGCAGGTGTCCAAAAGTGCAGGTAGGGGGACTGTAGGGTTACAGATACAGAACCAAGTACAAGGGTTGCCGGGATGCAGTGCGGGTGCGCATATGGGCGGGCAGGGACATGGGCCCGAACTCAGAGGGTAGCCAGGTGACCAGTGCAGTATCAGACAGGAAATCTGCAGGGAGAAGAAGAGAGAAGGCAGAATCTAAGGGGAAGGTCTTGAGGTGCTTCCAGAACCAGAGATGGTTCTCCTCAAGTTTCAGGCAGGGAGGCTGTTCCAAAGGGAGGCCGCAGCCAAAGAAAGATCTACCACCAACTCGTTACTTGGAGAAGGAACTGACCCTGAGGGAGTTGAAGGTGGAGGAGCGAAGAGCTTCAGTAGGAAGGTATTTATGAAGAGAGTTTGAGGTATTGAGGCCCCAGGCCCCCGAAGGTCTTGTGGACAATGCAGAGGGTCTTGAACTTCATCCTTGCAGCTACTGGGAGCCAATACAGAGATTTCAGTGCTGGAGAGATACGATCCCTGGGCTTGAGGCCAAGGACAAGTCGTGCAGTCTTGTTCTGGATGAGTTGCAGAGGGTGGAGAGTAGAAGCAGGCAGATTTCAAAAGAGGCTGTTGCAGTAGTCCAGTCTAGAGAGAACCAGAGCTCTAGAGACAGTAAGCCTCTGGGGGAAGGAGAGGAAAGGAAGAATACCTCCCCAAACTTTGCTCAGGGGGGGCACAGGCCAAAAAAGTTTGAAGACCACTGTTCTAGTAGAACATATCCAAAGCACAATTGAATAGGAGCACTTTTTGAATTAGGATTGATAGCGCCCAAGTTAAGGTTTCCCCCTGCAATGTTCCCTCAACCCACAAATAATCGAATTCTTAGTGGCTAGAAAGAAGCAGCAGGTAGTCAGGGATAGAACGCAGCAAACAATCACAAAATAACAGGCAAAGGCCTAAAATGACACTCAGATTTTGACAAATAATTATTTGTGTGTATTTAAACAAGGATATACATATGTTTTATCACAGGATTAGATCATATGTTATATCACTAGCAGCCATCAAGCAAAGTATCACAACAGCATACAGTACACAAAGCATGTTGAAATTGAAAACGGTGCAGCCGAATTCACACATGGAAAAGTTGATTTTTTTTCTGGTTTGCAGTTTTAAATGCTAAACGGTTTTTACAAAAAACAGGTGGAAAACACTGAAATTGGAATGCGTTTTTTGGGCAGGGTTATGGATGCACAGCACAGGGACAATATAGAAGTGAAAGGAGGGCTATAGCTGGTGAGTTGAGAGATTTTGAAGGTAGAATGAGGTTCATTTTTAGGAAAATAGAGCAGTTAAAAAGAGAAAATCTGTTTTAAAATTAAAGGCAAATTTTACTGAAACTAAATTATTTAGACTATATTGTTACAGAGGGACACAGTAAGATCCAAAGTCGATTCGTAACGTTAACCTTGTCACCCCAACATACAACTTTATGTGGAAATTAGTTGGATTACTCAAAATATGACTAAGGAGTTACTCGAGAAGATGAATGAAAGAATTGCACTAACTAGAAAACAAGAACAGGGTACACTAGTGGTTGAAGTGGTCGGGAGCGGTGCTCCTATACTTCTTTTAATTAAGTTTTACCATTCCTATACTTTTATTTTTAAAAGAAACCGTTACGGAATGGTTTCCTTTTTAAAATAAAAGTGCAGGAAAAAGTTGAAGCTTGCACTTTCAGTGCACTGCACTGGACGTTCCCTTAATCAGCAGGCACGTGTGTTTTGGGGTTTTGTGTTGTGCATGGGAGGGGGCATGGTGATGGGGTTTGTGGGGAGTGGTGCAGGCAAGTAGGGAACATAGTTCCACTACTTCTTTTCGTACACTTCGACCACTGGGGTGCACAGAGGATTAGAACAGTCGATACAAGTTATCAAGGTATGGATAGGGTTGCTTAAAGAGTGGAACAAAGACAAAATTCAAGATGGGGTAGACTTTGTGTCATGGGATGTGGGATACTCGCAGTCCACTTTTGAATCTGGGATTTTGGACAGTAAACCGGTTCTGGTCACAAAAGATTCTGGTCACCGGATAGCGGACTCTCCTGGCAAAAGACAGCTGGGCAAAGGTCTGGTCACCGGATAATCAGGACAGCTGGATGGCAGGGTTACAGTGGGCATGCAGTTAGTGGGCAAGAAGCCGGTCTGGTTTCAGGATGCTTCCCAAAAGAATACCACAGCTTGTCCCTTTGGGTATTGGGATTTTTAGTGGGGTTTCAGGATTGAGGCCTTGCTGGAATGGTCAGCTATGCTTTGGCTTTGCAGTGGGATCTGGAGTCTGGCAAGATGAAGGCACAGAAGATCCCATGGTTCACAGGACCAAAGTTCACAAAAACCTGAGAAGTTTCTTGGAAACTCTTCGTGCGGGTACATAAAACTTTGAGTGCAAAGTCCTTTCAGCCGGCGATGAAGAAGTTGGAAAAAAGAGGTTACACGAAGGGCTCGTTGAGATGAAATTCCAATGGAACCTTGGGCATGAAGGAGGGGTGTGTCTGCAGCACCACGCTCAACTTGTGGAAAGTCAAGTAAGTCTGCTTGCAGGACAGGGCCTGGATCTCTCTCACCTACTCGTCTCGCAGACGTGAGGACCACGAGGAAAGCGGTCTTCCACGCCAAACTTGAGTGGGGCTGAATGCATAGGGTCGAATGGGGCCCCCATGAGCCTAGCCGGCACCACGCTGAGTTCACACGTCGGGGCCGGAGCCTTCACCAGTGGGAACAAGCGGAACAGTCCCTTGATGAACTCTTTGACTAGACGGTGCGACCACAGTGAAGACCGTCCACGAGAACTGGTGTAGCGGGGGATAGCCACCAAATTTACCTTGATGGAGGCGTGCGCCAGTCATGATTTAGCCAATGACAGTAAATACGGAAGTACTTGTGGGGCTGTGACCCTTAGAGGGTTGATCTTCTGCGACTGGCACCAAGTGGCAAAACGCTTCCATTTGTGTCCGTAGCACTTCAAAGTAGACTACCTCCCTGCAGTCCGCCAGAAGATCGTAGCCACCGAACTCTAATGCTGCAGTAGCCAGGCCTTCAGGTTCAGAGATCCTGGGTCGTGGTGCAGAATTTCACCTCCATCCGTGGCGAGATGATCCATGACCAACGGTAGCTTGACTGGAGGGGACGCTGAGATGCCGAGAAGGTCCGGGAACCAGATCTGCCTCGGCCACACTGGTGCAACCAGGATCATCCTGCACCGGTACCGTCTGAGTTGACTAATGACTAGAAGTAGTAGCGGCAACGGAGGGAACGCATACAGAAACAGGCCTTCCCAAGGGGATAATGCGTCCCCCATGCTCCACGGCTGGGGGAACCTGCTCTCGAACCTCCGGCACTTGGTGTTCGTCGCAAACAGATTGATCTGGGGACTGACCCATTTGAGGAAAAGGTTGTCAACTTGATCCTACCGAAGCTCCCACTCGTGGCAAGAGCGGAGCTTCCTGCTGAGAGAATCAGCGACAGTGTTCTTTACTCCTGCCAGGTGAAACGGGATGAGGACCATCCCCTGGGCGACGGCTCAGTGCCACAAGTCCTGCGCCTCTTTGGAGAGCGCTGGTGATCTGGTGCCCCCCTGCTTCCGGATGTAAAACATTGTGATGGTATTGTCCATGAAGACCCTCACCACTTTGCCCTTGAGGGACGGCAGAAATGACATGAGGGCGCAAACTGCTGCCCGTAGTTCCAGGACGTTGATGTAGAGCGTCTTCTCTTCTGGCAGCCATAGACCTCTTGCGTGAAGACGTCCAGAGTGGGCTCCCCATCCTTCCAGGGAAGCGTCTGTTGTGACCATCTCCTGGTACGGCGGCCTCTGGAAATCCGTGCCTCCAGCAGTGTCGGCGCGCACCACCTTATCGCTCGATGGAACTCCTCGTCGAGTGCGATTTCGTCCTGGAAGGCTCCGGACACCTGGACCCAACGGGCATCGAGGAATTCCTGGAGTGGGCGCATCCGCAATCTGCAGAGCCAAATCAGGTATATGCATGACATCATGCCGAGCAATGACTTGATGGTCCTCACTGTGCCGACCCACGGTGCTAACAGACGTTGCACTTTGCCCAAGATGGCCGCTATCATCTCCTCTGATGGTGACGCCAGGCAGGACACTGTCAAGTCTGAATCCCAGGAACAGCGCATCCTGCGATGGAGTCAAGCAGGACTTTGCATAATTCAACGAGAACACCAGGTCCGTCAGCAGGCGGACGGTCTTCGCTGTGTGGTCGACAGCGATGTCACTTGACTTGGCCCGGATGAGCCAGTCATCCAGGTAAAGATACACATGGATCCCTTGCAATCGTAGATGGGCAGCCACCGGGGTCAGGCACTTGGTGAAGATTCTGGGTGCCGAGTTGAGTCCGAATGGGAGTGCCTTGAACTGGTAAGGCTTCCCTTGAACGACGAAGCGCAGAAACTTGCAATGTCCTTTGTGTATGGGGGAGTAGAAGTACGCGTCCTCTAGATCCAACAACGACAGAAAGTGTCCTTCCACCAGCTGGCCGAGAATGTGCTGCAGCGTGACCATTCTGAACTTCTGGGACTTTATGTAGTTATTGAGTCGTCGTAGGTCAAGAATGGGCCTCCAGCCCCTGGTCTTCTTTCTTATGATAAAGTACCTTGAGTAAACTCTGGAGCCCCAGAGTCGCTCTGGAACCAGCTCTATCGCCCCCTTTTTTTTAATTATGGCCGAACTTCAGGTAGCAGCTGAGGGATGTGTTGTTTCTGTCGGGCCACTGGTGGTATTCGTGGACAATTCCGTTGAACCTCCAAAGTGTGTCTGTGGGCGAGCGAGTTCAGCACCCATCGATCGGTGGAGATGGTCTCCCACACGCCAACGAAGTTCACCAGCCGGCCTCCCACCAGGGTGCAGGGGTGGGGGCCCGACGTCTTGGTCGGCTCAGTCCTGGTTGGCGGTTAGCGTGCCGCCCTGGGAGCCTTGACGATGACGGGGGCCACCTCCGAAGGCCATGGACCAACCTCTGTTGGCTTCCTGGGTCGAGGAACAAGAGGTTGGCGGTAAGAGGAGGAGCCCCCGCTGAAACCCTTCGAAGACCTGATAGACTTCCCTCCTGAGGAACGAAAGGACGGACGGTGCTGTTGCAGGGTGCCCAAGGCACGGGCGGTCTGTGTCAGTCTTGATGGCCTGGAGGGATTCATCGACGGCCTTCCCAAACCGGTTGTCTCTGATGAACGGCATGTCCAGAACTCTTGTCTGGACCTCCTGTCTAAAGTCAGTGGCCTTGATCCAGCCACAGCGGCGAAAGCAAACTCCATTTCCCATTTGGCATACGCCCACTGTCTGCAATTTCCAGGGCCACCGTGATAGAGTGGTCCAGGGCCACCGTGATAGAGTGGTCCGACGTCACCTTGCCTTCCTGGAAGATCTCCAAAGCCTCCACCCGTTTGTCATCGGGGAGGAAATCCAGGAGTGGAGCCATCTTGTAGCAAAGCTCCCGGTCCTATCTGGCCACAAACGCTAAGTCATTGGCTGCCTTGACCCTCGTCGCTGCTGAGTAGACTACCTTTCTACCCATGGAATCCAATTTCTTCCCCTTGTTGTCCGGAGGAGCAGATGAAGCAGACTACAAACTTAACGACTTCTTTCTGGCGGCTGCTGAGACCACAGAGTGCAGTGATGGCCGAGACTGTAGACACCCGGTACTTCTTCTCAAGGCGGTCTCTCTTGGCTGAGGCGGAGTTCCTCAGCAGAGCCACCCCTTCATCCCAGACATCGTCCAGGAGCAGGACAGACAGGATGGTCTTCCTCTTTGCCTCCAGGAGCTGGTACAGGAAACAGGAATCCTTCTTTCTCTTCTGGGGCGATCATGGAATGAAAAGATCCCACTTCGTATTTGCAGGGTCTCCCATCCCTGCGTCGTCCGTGTCCGTCATCACCATCACTGTTCTCATCCCCCTAGGGAGCGGGGGGGGGCAGCAATGGTTGGAATGGAGGTGTAGGATGCTGCCTCCTCTTCTTTGCCGGTGCTTGTCCCGATGTCAACGAGGTCACCACTGGTGGTGCCGTTGGTGGCGCTGTCAGCATCCTCCTTTGAATCTCCGACACCAGCGTGTGGAGGGTTGAGAGAATATCCTGCGATGGGTCTCTCTGAGGCACCTGTGGGACAGTCTCACTGAGCCCAGCGCCAATGTTGTCGTCGCCTCTGGTGGGTGCCCCCCCTGATGTTTCCATCATCATCATTACCATCCTGGATATTGCAGATGGAAAGTATCTCCTCCTCGTCGGACGGAGAAATGTCCGTGCCATAGAGTTCTTCTATGCTACCCCCTCCCTTCTTTGGGTCCTGAGAGGTCGGTCCCGGGCTAAGCGCCGGTATCCTCTTCTCCAGAGTCTTCTCCAGCAGCTTGGCCGAAGCCTCCCGCCTGGGAGGAAGGGCCACTCTGGACACCGCCGGGGCACCCTGGACCGGGTCAGCCCCCCTCACCTTCAAGAGGGTGGCAGCAACCATCTCAATGGAAGATGATGTCTTGGTCAGGACTGCATGGGCCTTAGTTGAAAGGACTGACACTTTGTCTTGTTTGACCTCCTCTGGTTTCTCCCGCAGCTTCCCGGGGTAGCTGACTTTTTCTTGGATGAAGAGCTGAAGCGGTGGCTGGAGATCGAGGCAGACAGACGATGAACGCACCCCGACCGTCGTGGGACCCTCTGCTTGGCCTTGTGTTGGGCCCCCACTGATGGAGCGCCCTTAAAGGACTGGGAAGCCCGCTCAGGTTGGCTAGATCTGGAAGATGCATGCCCCTGTGAATCATCCGGGGTAGAGGACCTGGACTTCAGCCACGCTGCCAACCGGACGTGTCGATCCTTCATCGTGCACTTGGTGAAGCCACGGTAGATCTCACAATCTTCTTTATGCATTGGGTGTAGACAATACAGACACTGGGAATTAAGACATTCCGCAAAACACAGCTGGTGCACAGCTTGAAGAGGGAAGCTCCATGCTCCTTCTCCTCAGACATGATCCAGTGCGGTGTAGGCCTGAAGAACTTCTGGAAGCTTCAAAGAACACTAGAAAGATGGCGAAAAACAGGTCCCTGTTAATCGGAAGAATAAGCGATGGAGCACACAGGCTCGATTGAACCGAAACAGAGTTTTTCTACCAAAAACGTGAAAAAAAAAACAAAGCTCGAAGAGCGAAATGCAAAGGCTCCCAACACTTGAATTTACAGTAAAAATCTGAAGATGGCTGCTTGGGGAGGGGTTTAGGTAGAGGGCAGTCATTGGCTGGGAGAGTGTGACACAGAGCTCAGTGATTGGTTTATAGGAGAAAGACAGTTTAGAAACTATACATATATATATATATATATTTTTTTTTTTACAGAGGATTCCAAGCCTGACGACAGGGAATAATTATGAGCATGTGAATCCATGCCAGACCCCATGCTGGAGAAAGCCCTGCAGAGTCGGCCAGATAGTCTCCGGTTATGCTATTGACCAGCTGGGTATAGTCAGCATATTTAGTAAATAAACCGCATCCAGGTTGTTTAAGAGGAAACATAGGGGCCGTATATATAGATTTAAAAAAATTGAAGACAAGCTAGCCCCTTGCGGTACTGCGCACCAGATGGATGTAGTGGGGGAGCTTGCCTGGCCCCAATTAATTTGTGAGTCTCGGTTTGACAAAAAAGAGAAGAACCATAATCAGAGCATTGACCTAGATGACGCAAGAAGGTTCGTCTGAGTGCCGTGGGGTCCACCAGAGCGAAACCTGCGAATAGGTCCAGCAAGGCCAAAAGGCCCACTTTGCCCTCTTCTGAAATACGGAGCATAGATGCTTAAAGGTCCACCAGAGCAGTTTTTGTGCTGCAGTTAGGTCTAAAGCCAGACTGTCTAGGGTGGAGAATACAGTGTGCTTCGACAAAATGTGAAACTGCATACAGACCACCTTGCCAAGAACCTCAAGCAACAATTGCAGTTGGTGATGGGTACCGGGTACCTTTCCTTCTTGGAAGGAAGCATTTACAAACCTAGTGAGGAAAGGGGCAAAGTTGCCCAGTGTTCCAGAATGATTTTAGGCGCAATGGTCTCAGAGCATGGCTTCGTGGACATGAGGATATCTTCCATCTCAACATTGTTCCCTTGTTAGAAAATGCATCAAACAACTTCAGCTCTATTCTGCTTCTACGCGAGTAAAGAATACATTGGATACTGTTGCCAGCAGTGATTGCACAAGGAATGAGAACGCCAGGTTTGACTCACCCGCTTCTGCAATCCTTGTTCTAGGGTTGCTCAACTTCTAAGACTTTGGGCTCAACTTCTACTGCTTCTGGCCTCACACCCTTACTCTGTTTAGGTGTCTCTGGTCTGGACACTATCAAGGAGCCCCTCTCCCTCCTGAGACCTGCAACACATCCACAGCTTCTCGCCTAGGTCTGCGACATGTCTCCTGCCCAGCAATCACGGCAATCAGGCTCACATGGGGAAAGAAAGCCTCTCTGCACGTCTTCCGCTACGCATTCTCTGCACTTCAGAGTTTGGGGGAACAGGACCCTCAGAAAAAGCAGGTGAAATCTGCTGCATCCACGTTCTGGCGTTCCTTTGCTTCTCCCACTTCTACTTGGTTTGCCAGCCCCATGCCTTCTTTCTTCTGCTACTACTGTATGCACTCCAGTCACAGTTCCAACTCCTTCCTCCAGCCTGCACATGAGGGGGCCGTTTACACTCCCAGGTTCCTTCAGGTGTGGGCTGTTAGGCTTAATTGCCTGACTACTACTGTAATATGCCCCTTTTCTGAGGGAGTTCATTGGAAGCATGACCATGCCCGGGAGCAGAGTCTGAGGCCTTGTCGGATTCGAGCCACGCTGACAGCCTATTGTAGCGATCCTTCTTTGCCTTTTTCGAAAATCCACATCAAACCTCGCATCCCTCCTCATCATGGTCCAGACACAGACAATACAGACATTTATGATGTCTATCTTCCACATACACGTTCCTCAAACCAGATTTCGTGCAGAGTATGAAGAGGCATCTCTTCTCTGTCATGGTGGAAAGGCGCAAAGTAGGCCCAAGCCTGGGCCTTCTCAAAACTCAATGAAAGATCTCCAATGTAGTGATCTTCACCAACAGCGGGTACCTGGGTGGAGCTTGGGGAGAGGACTGTCATTGGACGGGGGCAGTATGACCCAAAGGACAGTGATTGGTTTAGAGGAGAAATACAGTTTTCAGGCTGAAGTGAAACTGTTTATTCTTTTATTTTTTTTATTTTCTATTTATTTATTTATATAGCGCTGAAAGCCTGCGGGCATCAGAGCGCTTACAAGAAGACGAGACAACAGAGATTAAAACCGGACACAATGTGTGATGGTCAGTGTTACATTATAATTCAGTAGGGAGTGTTTCCTGGATTCATTTAAAAAGTAGTGTTTTCAGTTTTTTCCTGAAAAGGAGGTAGTTGGGTTCGAGTTTCAGTGAAGTGGGAAGTTCATTCCATTTTTCAATACTCAAGGTCGGAAAAGCCTTGCTGAGGCCGTGCTTCTTTTGCGTTTTGGTGGTTTGCAATTTACCTGTGTTAGAGGATCTAAGCTGTCTGGATGGCTTGTACCACTTAAATTGTTTTTTGAGGTAGACCGGAGCTTTGCCATATAAACAGCGATGAACCATGGTGAGAGATCTGAAGGAGATTCTCTCCTTCATAGCCAACCAATGGAGAGCCTTTCTTTCACCGGTGATGTGTTCTCTCCAGGTTCTTCCGGTGATCGTTCCGACGGCATTGTTTTGGATTGTTTGGCATCTTTTCAGACATTTGCTGTTGGCTCCTAAAAGAAGGGAGTTACCATAATCTAGTCTGGACAGTATAGTAGCTCTAGCGATGGTCGTGCTGTTTTTTTGATCTAGTAAGGGTCCAATTTTTTTTAGGAGAATTTGGTGGTATTGACATTTTTTCTTAAGGTAGGCAGTGTGAGCTTCAGCCCCCAGTGAAGCTTGAAGGTGCACTCCTAGGGTTTTCACTTTGGAATTTAGATGTTTTTGATAGAGAACGAGGAGTAAAATGGGCTCAACTTCTTTCTAGCCTTTGTAGAGCCGAATATCATAAGCTCGGTTTTGGAGCCGTTTAGGCACATCCAATTCTCTTTCATCCAGCACTCAATGGTGTTGTATATGGATGAGATTCTGTCATTGTCCAATTTGTAGTCCCCACTGAGTTCAAACACCAGTTGGGTATCATCGGCGAAATTCCCCATCTGAGATAGCATGGTGCAAAGGCAGCACATGTAAAGATTAAAGAGCAAAGGGGAAACGCTGGCCCCTTTTACAGAGGATTCCCAGCCAGACGATGGGGAACATTCATGAGCGTGTGAATCCATGTCACACACATTATGGAGAAGAGACAGTATCCATTAGACTAACTTGAATTAGCATGATTGATCCACATCCTTTAATGAAGTTGAGATGAGATCTGTGACGGGTTGGAAGAAAGAATTACAATGTGGACATCTTAGGTTTCTTTTATTAAAATAAAAAAAGGCCTCTTTTGCCCTATCACTACAGGGAAAGTCACTATCTAACAAACTAAATCTTCAGAAGGTCATAAACCAAAGGAATGCCCTCAGTCCAAAACCTAAATCTACCTGACCCTACCACTAAAACAATACCTAAGCTTGAGCTAAAAGGAATGTCTCTTCTCCTGGCCTCCCTTTTGCCTTTTCCCTGTGAAGTGGTGTTTCAGGCATCTCTGATTCAACACGTGTTTCAAAAACCTTCCTTTCACTTTAGAAGGTTCACTGGGTTTATCAACTTTGAGATTCCCCTCGAAACCCTGGGAGCTCCTTGATAGATTCCTTTAATATTTTACTTGGTACTTGCAACTCGCAACACATTCTACAACTTCCCATTAAGTGGTTTCCCCACTCTTCAACAATTGCCTTGCTCTCAATTATCTCCTGGGATTTCCCCTCTCTTTCCCAGTATCTTTGTCTCCACTTCTTTGAGGATTCACAATTATTCTTATCCTTCAGATTCTTGAACAGTTCATTCAATGTGCCCTTATACTTGTTCTCCATCTCGGTACCGCCCTTGTGGCACACGTATTCTCTACTCTTTATCACATGTTCTCCCGGCAGCCACCCGCTACTCCAGCCATCCTCAATACCTGCATTTGACATGGGGGACCTCGTGGCTCTTGGTACATGCTCGGGTAATCTGCTCTGGACTCTCGCTACTTCCTTCCGGGCTTCTCACTTGATCCATTCTCAGCATCTCTGTGGGTTGCCCAATTCTGCAAATGGGGGCAGACAGGAGCTTATCACTCAACCAGTCTTCCAGGTTTCAGCATTGTTCTCCAGGCACAAGGTTCACCACAGCACCTCCATGGTCACGTCACCACGTCAGATGTTTCCTTGTGCACCATCCAGACAATGGCTTCTCCATTATGCACTTTGCTGGGCCTCTAGCGTCTCCAATATGCAGCCACACTTTGCTTCGCTTCTCAAAGGCGTTTTGACATGAGGGGTCTTCCCCTGCATACTGTTCTCTCTCCTTTGGCTTCCTCGCCCATTTTCATAGAAACTCCTTCTTAAAGGCATATTCTCCTTTTCTTCACACAACATGGTTGATTCAATATTGCCGACAGCAAACCAGGAGGACGACACAGCATTTTGGAAAAAAAAGGCATTCCCATATAGGCCGATAGCTTTTCCTACAAAGGGAGTTACCTTTAAGAACGGGAGTCCTTGTCCCCTAAGAGTAACTCCCAATAAGGTCCCACTTGCCAGACCTCTAGGGAGGGTTTGGCAGAGTGGGCTCACCTCTCTAGCCTCAAAGGGGGTGGCTTCCACCTGGTGGAGAAGGGACTCATTCTCCCAATTCGTCACAGATCCCACCAACTCTGCTACCTCACAACCACATAAGTAGCACGCTTTCTCACAATACTAATGCCATTTTACAAAACGTTTACTTTATTAGTCATAGTTGTGTACCGATGAGAAGTTAGCAAAATGTGTATTTACATGCACAAGGTCTGAATCAGATGAGACCGCCCAAAGAAGGTTCTGCTGACATGATAGGATATATATTATGGCATTTATAACGCGCCTATACACATTTGTATATGTGCACCTATTTAATTAGGACTAATACAACGCCATGTAGTGATGCACTAAAACAGGCTTCACTCAAAAGCATAGTGAAACGGGAATGCCTACAAAGTTACATAAAGACAAAACTGTCAAGAAAACAGGAAAAAAAGTGTAAAAGAAGAAACCACCATGGCCTCAATGTTACCTGTGTTGCAAACAAATACACGTGTTTATTGGCTCCCTTTATAGTGCAAGAAAAAAAAAGTGTGTTTTTCTGATTTTGAACCAGAGTAGCATTTTGTATGGATTAGTGCACCAAAAATGTTCATATTTGGGCTTTTGGACTTTTTCCAGAGTGCTGTATTCTAGAGGTTGGTATTATTTTAAGGTCAAGAGAGGTATTGTCAGGAGTGCCTCTCCAAGGGCATTAAGTGGGTCAGGGCTATCTATGGCAAAACCCAACATATATTAAGTATTGTCCTTGAGAGGGGGCTTTACAATGACTCCAACACTCTAATACCATGAGCTAAAAGTAAATGAAAAGACGAGGGACAAAACTGCCCTTTCCCCAGTAGATGCAACCATCAGACATGTTAAGAGTCACATTACAGGTTCATTTGGAGTGTAAGGGTGCAGAAGTAAGACTGACACGTAGGGGTCATGGTGATTAATTAGAAAGTTTTATTCAAGTGCAAAAAGGAAAAGAAACCCTATCTCTCCCTAACCTTAAGAGGGGTTTCCCTGCCTCAACTGAAATAACTAGTGTCAGAATGTTCAAAGCTAAAGTTCCAATGTCCAATGGCAGAATCCTAATTCTGACCCTCACACTCAAAGTTTAAAATAAATGAAAAGAGGTCTTACTAGCCCAAAGGGAGTGGAACCCTTCCACTGGACAAAATACAGTGCTGTAATCTTCAGAACTTGAATTGTGGACTATCTCGCTTCCCCACCCTTGTTCAGGTTTCTTGTAAAGTTAAACAATGTTGTATGAAACTCTGTCCCCTATTTGGCCATTCTCTGACAACACCTAAACTGTCAACTTTTCACTGCATCCTCAAGTGGGTTCAGTCCTCAAATCAGTGGTGCCCCATTTCCCGTTTTGGCACAGGTTCTAAAAACCAAGCATCCAACAATGCTGAATTCAAGAAGCCTTTTAGAGTAGGACCCATGCAACATATAAAAGCAACCTGCTCATTTATCGGAGGCATGCTTGAAATGTTCTTGATGAATGAAATAACTTTGGATTTAGTTACTGTTTTAAGAAAATACTTGGCGCTCTGGAGTCACAGTCCCATTAGTATGGAAAAGGGGATGCACAGAAGGCTTGATGGTACTACTTTCAAGCATGCTTTTAGATGTTCCTAGTCCTGCATTCTGGAAGCTGGGGATAATGATAACCTCTGTTAAAGTAATTCAGTGTAACATTTGATTTGGACCACACAGATGAACAAATTACTTACCGCTGGTTATGTTCTTTTGACTTCATGTTCCTCCCACATATTCCTCATCTTTGATCTATTCTGATATCCTGCTTGCAGCTTGGCAACAATTCTCAGCAGTGGTCGCTCTGCATCGTCGTCAACCTTGTGTCCTTCAAGGGTCTCCGTCCTCCTCGAATAGGACGTTGACGCTGGTATACAAGGCACGCACCGCGCCCGTTGCCTCAGTTACTGTTTTTACTCTCAACAGCAAAGTAGTCTTCAAGATGAGAAATACTTTGAGCGTTAACAGAGAAGAAGGTGTAAATCACGGAAACTCCTTGACAGAGAGGATGGCTGGGAGGGGCGATGAGGAATACGTGGAAGGAACATCCAATCAAAAGAACATTACCAGGGGTAATTAATGTATTCTGTCAGATGGGAAAAAAGAGTTCAATTTTCATTTATACTGTGTAAGACAGTCTTTCCAAATCTGGATTCCGGACCCGAAAGGGAGTCTAAACAGTAATGCTTTGCAAATGGATGCACAGAAGACCAGGTGGCAGCATTGCAGATATACTGCAGCGGTGCTCCTCGGTGGAGGGCTGAAGAAGTGGCTACACCTCTAGTTGAGTGGGCCCTTAGACCTTTGGGAACCTATTTGCCCACCAAGTTGTAACATTCAGATATACACAGTATAATCCACTGAGACAGTGTTTGCTTAGTAACCGCTTGTCCCATTCTTTGGCCTGTGTAACCAGCAAAAAGTTGGTCCTCCAGTCAAACCCTGTTAATATAAAAGCTCAAGGGTCTTCAAAGGCCAAGTCTGAGTAACTTCTTCTTAGATGGATGAGGAGGAGAGTAGAAAGCCGGTAAAACTATTATTTGCGTCAAATTAAATTCTGTCACTGTTTTTCATAGAAAAGAAGGCCAAACCCTCAAAACTACCTTATCTTTATGGAAGACTGTGAATGGTAGTTTAGAAGATCTGGCCTGAATCTCGCTCACTCTGCGAGCAGAGGTAATGGCCGTCAAGAATACAGGTTTCAAAGACATCATCAGTGGACAAATGGTTCAAAAGGGGATTCCATCAGGAAGCTTAAAATCAGGTTCAGATCCCAGACCGGAAAAATGAACCCGCGGGAAGATATTGGTCAATCCTTTTAAAAACTGGATAACAATTGGAACATTGAAGTAGGAACCTTGTTCTGGAGAGCGCTTGAAAGTGGACAGCACAGGCAGATAGTCCTTGGGCGTAGCAACCTGTAGCCTCTGATGGGTTAGGTGTAGTAAAAAAGACAAAACTGATGGTGTGTCACAAGAAAGTGGGTCAATTCCTTTATCACTACACCAGGTGCAAAATGTGTTCCAGCGGCAGAGGTGTAGAGATTTAGTTTCTGGCCTTCTGGCGAAAGAAACACCTCCATGACGTCTTCCGGAAGGTCCCGATTTGTGTACCTCGACCTCTCAGAAACCATGAATGGAGGTTGAGGGACCTGATCTCTGGATGAAGAATGTGACCTTCTTGCGAGAGGCGATCCTACCTTTCGGGAAGGTGAATTGGAGGGCAGATGAGCATTTCCATAAATTACGGGTACCACGTAATCAGGGTCAATCAGGTTCATGGATTTCCAAAACTTTCTCAACCTCCTGAGAACGGTTCCATGTCATTTCATCGTGGCAAGTTTTTTCGTGGGGTTTTTTACTGTGGATTTTTTTTAACTAAAAAACTCATTGAATTTTATTTTTTTATTTTTGGGGGTCCACCCCAATCCCCAAAACCCCCATCTGCTTTCATTTTTTATATATTCCCGAACACCCACACCCAATTTATATATTTTTCTAACCCCCCAAAAAATTTGATTTTTTTTCAGCAAAAAAATTGTGGTAAAAAACCCTGCAAAAAAATATCCCACGATGAAAGGACGTCGTACCCTGAGAACATGAGGAATGACAGGGATTGGTGGAAACACGTACATAGGTGGAAATTCCCAGTCCACTACGAGCACGTCGCCTAGAGCTCCTGAGGAAATTCCCTGGAGCAGAACAGGTCACACTGCCTGTTGACACTGGATGCAAACAGATCCACTTGAGGGGTTCACCAAAGGTTGAAGATCTTTTGAAGGACTTCCTGAGCTAGCTCTCACTTGTGGGAGACAGTGCTCTGCCTGCTCAGAGCACCCGCCGCCGTATTTTCCTTTCCGGCCAGATGAACTGCCGACAGATTCCTTCTTGCAGTGCCCAAAACCAGAGTGCATCACCTCTCTGCACAGTGGTAGGGACACTACACCCCCTCTCTTGTTGAGGTAACACTCTTTCCCTGTACAGAGGGCAGAAAGGCCACCAGCGCTAGGCTGATTGCCCTCAGCTCTAAAAGGTTGATATGCAGTTTGGACCCCGACAGAGATCAGTGTCCGCTGATCGGTCAAACCGATGGTGTGACCCACACCCCCCGAACCTGAGAGGGAAGTGTTTAACCACTGTAATCTCCGGCCACAGCTGCCAAAAGGGTTCCCCCTTTAACACATTCTCCTGGACGACCCACCGCAGGAGATCCTGCATGACCCTGTTCTGGATTCTACCAGGTCAGTCATCCAGCAAGAGAACTGTGACCACTGAGTGCTGAGAGTCAAGTGAAGGACCTCATTCTCAGATAGGCCTCTGGCACCAGAAATATCAGGAAGCTATGAGACCGAGCAACCTTAGATAATCGAAGGCAGGAAGATTTGGGGCACTCGGAAATTTGCTTACCATCTGCGATATGTGGATAGACCGTACCTCCGGTGGCAAAGCTTTCCCAGAGGAAGAGTCCAGGACTGCTCCAATGAACTGCAGCTTTTGGGAAGGTGTCATGTGGGACTTCATGAAGTTGAGGGAGAAGGCTAGCCTGTGGAGAGAGCAGCAGGTGCTGTCCAGATGTTCCAAAGCCTGCTCAGGTGATTGGGTTCTGATCAGCGAATCGTCCAGGTAGGGGTTGATGCGAATCCTGCCACCTCTGTAGATTCACTGCCACCACGCCATAAGCTTGGTGAAGACCCTCAGGCGGAGGTTAGCCCGAAAGGCAGTACATTAAACTGATAGTGAGAAATTCCAATGGCAAATTTTGGGTATATTCAGTGCTCGAGATGAATTGGCACATGAAAATAAGCATCCTCAATTACACCATCCAATACTGGTGCTGAAGGGCCTGGAGGATCTGCGAAAGAGTGACCATCTTCAACTTGTCCTTACTGAGGAACTTGTTTAAGCAACTCCAGTCCAAGATGGGTTGCAACCTTCCTTTCTTTTTTGGGATCAGAAAATAAGGAGACTACCAGCCTTGATTTCTTTCGGCTACAGGTACCTGTTCGATTGCACCCTTCTCCTACAGTGTCTGAACTTCCTGTAGAACGAGCGGATCTGGTACTTTCAAGGACTGGCCTCATGGGGGACAGTTTGGTGTTTTTTCAGAAAGGGGAGGCAGTAACCATGGGTAACAGTTTGCAGAGTCCAAGCATCTGTTGTAATGCTTCGCCATTCCTTCAGATGCTGGGTTAACCTGCCTCCCACCAGAGACAAATGATTTAAGTCTTCAAAGCGGTTTTGGGACACCAGTCAGTGCGGAAGGCAAGGAAGCGAATGCTGGAGCAGCTCCTCTGCCCATACGACCTCAGCCACCTAGTGGTTGCCTTCTCTGTCCCCTTTGAGTAAACTAACCTCATGCTCTCCCGACAGAGGAGTAGTACCGAAATGAACGGTTTCTTCATCCCTGGTTAGCAGATGAGTTGATCGACTCTTTTGGGGCTGCCTAATGGCCATTCTCAGAGATGTGCTGCTGTCTTAGAATACTGCAATTCTTAAGGCTTTCATCTGCTTTTGTTCCAAACAAATAAGCACCTTAAAACAGCACATCCAACAGGCTGGATTGCACGTCAGAAGCAAACCCTGATTTTCATAGCCAAAAGGTTTGGAAGACAATATTAAAGCTCATTAATACAAAAATGTCATTAAAATAAGATTTAAGGGTGCAGTCAAAAATCCTCTCCACTTTCATTTGGATTCTTAGCGGTTTTATCACAAGCACTTTTGGTCCCCACTCCACTGAATTAGTAGGTCAACGCTTATACTTCCTCCCTGTAGAGCGGTATTAATAACACAAGGATAAATATCACGGTCACAAAATGTTGATCTTTATTATTTCAGAATAGTTTCTTTCATATCGTAGGTTAGCCTTCATTCTACCAGGATTACTTTGTCTCAGTGCCTGCTCGTCACCTTTTTTCTCCATTCTTGATATTGCCAGTCTCTAGTTGGTTTCTCAAAGTCTTGCCAAGTCTTTCATAATTCTTTGTATTGGTTGGACTTTCAGGATGCAGGCCTTTAAAAAAAAATGTTATTTAACATCTCAGGCACTAGGTGTCATTCAGGCTTCCCTGCAGCCCTTTCAGGGCTTGGGCATGTTTAAAAGTTCTCACGTTTTCCTTTCTGCAACAGCCTCCAAATGAAGCAACCGGATACTGGGAGTTTCAGGCTGTCTGATAAGCCTCTCAGTACAGCAGCTCGATGCTTCATTCTCCAGCTCCAGGTGACAACTCACTACTTTAAAACAATATTGCTATTCTTATTCCCCACCTCTGGATACCCTCTTTTGAATTATATTGGGTCTGAAGGTTTTAGTGCTAACTTTCTCCAGCAATCAAGTGATGTAAACCGGATCACCATTATGCCCAATACACCTCTAATTTACACGAGAGCCACCAATGAAGGCCCAAGAGACAAATTGTGGCAGCTACTCAATTCTGCTGAGATTGTAGAAAGCCATTTTACAACCGGCAACACATTTACATGCAGAGGAACTGGAAATATGTACTTTTCGTTTCTAAAAATAATATGCTTGTCATCTATTTCCTTTAAGTGAGTTGACAAAAAAGCAGAAGTAGGTCATTTGCAGAACATTTTAAAAGGAGGCGGGAGGTGGAATATGAGACGTTACAGTCTGTTAACTTTGGCGAGGAAGCCCCTGTACAGAAGGCTCCAATATTAAATGTTGGAAACAGCTTGCATCTTCAATCACTGATCTCCCGTAATGGACATACATGTTACTTACCTGTTAACTGTGGTTATTCTGTTAACAGCTTCTGCATGTTTTGGTAATGTCACCTTCAAAATGCCAATACTGTGTGATTTTTACATTGCACTTTATAATCCAATCAAGTTTGTAGAGGCTATGTTTTGGGTTCAAATGTATGACAATGATTTATTAATGAGGTGCTTAGTGTTTTATCCTGACAATACCAAGAGGGTGTGTGTATGTGCGTATCGTTAGTGTCTTGCTTGAAGACATGCAGTCAGTCTTCCCATGATTTAATGAGGATGCAGACTAGAAGGTCCTATCCACCGAAGGTTCTGTATGTGAACCAATTCGGCCAGTGTCTAAATCAAGCCACAACGTGGCCAAACACAAGAAAGAAGGGCTTTCTGCAGTCCAAGCAATGTTTTAGCCAAGCTGGACTATGGCAATATTCACCTCACTCCAGAACAGCACCCTTGTCCCCTGCAAGCCATACAATATGCAGCAGCCAGACTCATCCTCCTCATACCTAACATTCCCACGTCATCTCAGCTCTCACCGAGCTCCAATGGCTCCCTGTACCCGAGGGAATTGTATTTAAATGACTCTGCACTGCTTTCAAAGACATCCACCACAAAACCCAATCAACCTTCATGACCAACTCAAATCCATCATCCACACCAACACCAAAGAAGCACGTTATTATGTCCTACACATTCAATGCGCAAAAACAAGCATTTGCAGAGTGGGCACTCAGAGCCTGGAACACCCTACCTCTTAATATCTGCACTTCACCCACCAGCACCACTTTTAGAAAGAGCCTAAAAACATACCAGCTTTCCCACAAATAACCCTGCCCCTCTACCTCCCCCTGCTACCCATTGTCTATCCTAATCTTCCTATTCTATTGTGAAAATATTTTGTTAATTCAGTTTCACTTCCCACCTTTCCAATCTTTTAACCTTGTAAGGCGCTCCGAGACCCTCTCGGGTGGGGTCAGCATCAAACAAAGATTCCAGTATATAAATACATTTCCAGACTGCATGGCAAAAGCCAAACTAAGATGCAGGGTTCCTGCAACCTACACATCACTCTGTAAGATTACCTTTGGGCAGGCTCAACACCAGCATGTAGCACAGCATTCATTCTCCCCCATGCTTGGTCTCCGTGGGCCCCTCTGCCAAAAGGGCTGGAGAGGCAGGCAGAGAGCAAGTACTGCCGCCTCCTCTGCTCTGCTGGTCTTCTCTGCTGTTGGTGATTCAAGAAGAGATACTCCACAGGGCTCAACCCTGCGGGAAACGAAGGAGCTCTGGCCTCAGTAGGGGAGAACCAATTGTGTAGAACTTCTAGATTCCCAAAAAAGATGAAAGCACTTCTCTTAAGCTTTCTAACAGTGCGAGAAGCAATCTTGTAGAATAGAAAGAAATGAACTTGGAAGAGTTCTCCCAACACTGGAACGTGTGGTAAGAATCTGAATATGGCCTCCAAGGGAGGTACTGCCTATTGGCCGAGTGGTAAATTACCCAAAACAACATCGAGAACACTGCAGTCACTGTAGTATTCTTCATTTCAAATGACGCTGCTTTAAAGTTACTGAGGATTCCTAGCCTGATGACAGGGAATACTGAAATAGCAGCTGGGAGTATTCATCGGCGTACGGCAATACAAAATTAATCAAAATAGAACAGGAAAAAGAGAAAACCTTTCACGGAAGAGAAATCGATGACAAAAATTAGTTTTGCAGTAACCAAGGTACAGACAGGTAGCAGGGAGTTACACAAAGGAATCTAAGCAACCAGGCTCCGAAATTCTAAAGCTACTAAGTAAATCTAGACTTTGGAATCTGCTTTCTACAAGTGGCCCAGGGCCGGCCCACTATCACAACCAGGCTAGCAAGGGCAGAAGGACAACTGAGAAACTATCTACTTGTTATATTCCACAACTTCAGCTCTCCATGCTTATTAAGCATGTGTCCTCTATGGAATTGTTGTTTTAAAGCCTAGTCCACAAAGCAGAAGACTCTTTGAAATATATCCAAATATGGAACTCACTAGTAAGAGAGTATGTGACTGTCGCATGGGCAGAAAGGGAACCTCGTGCAAAGATTGGGCCTTTAGTATGGCTAGTTTCATCAACATCTCCTGCTTCTGTGCTACTTGTTACAGTGTTATAACAACGCAGTTGGATAGTTTTCACCTCAAAAGGCAGAACTACAGAGAACCAATGCAGATCAGTAATTTTGCAACAGGAAGGATGAAGGAGCTAGGTCTAGGCGGCAATGGTATATTAAATACTGCGACGTTCTGCTGGGAAACACTATTGTGAATAGAGTGCATTTCCACAGTGTAGCTGTTTAGTGGGTTATATGAAAGTGGATCGATTGTATTGAATAAAACGTGTGATGGGTCAAACAGATTCCCCACAATGGATGGTAAACCCAAATTACATGAGTGGGAAAATGTAGAAGTTGAATAATAACCCTCCAAACAGAGCGCACATCGAAGCAAATGTAGCACAATGAATCATTAACAGAAGGCCAAAGAAGCAGTCTGAAGGGGACACTATAAACCTGAATCTTACAATAGAACAAAGATTCGAACTCGGTAATGTTGTAGAAACACACTGAATGAATGTATGGGTTGGATTAAATAGGAAGCTGCCCAAGGGGGCATTCCATCCCTCAGGGTATCATTCACAGGCAATAGAACTTCAATGGGAGACCATAATTCCAGTCGGGACAGAGTCCCATTGCCTCCTATGCGATTCAAAACATCACCAACCTGAAATGTTTTGTAAATACACAGGAATCGAAAAAACGTTTTCACCCATCAGATATTAAGAGGTCATCCAACATACTGAAAATAGACTTGCACGTTCGCTAGCCAACACCTCGACACCCCCCATGCCCATTTCCCCTCCCACCTACCTACACATCAACACATGCAGTAGACAAATGAAGATCCAGACACAGGGACCAATGAGGGGAATCACAAAATCCACACATCAGGACCAAGCAATGAATGCCAGTCTACTCCAACCACCAGACACCAGTCAACATATCTCTTCTATCCTTGTGTCACCACCTACTCCACCCCAGAGCAAGCAACACCATTGGAAAGAGGGAAGCATTGTTTGCCAGAAAACACATAAGACTTACGTATTCAAGAACAACATGGGAAAGTATGTTTGGAGCTGAACAATTTAACAGATAATATGTATCTTGTAACTTTCAAAGGCAATAATGCAGCATCTAATACTAGGAGTATGTTTGGTGACAGAAGTTTTGCAATCAACTCTCCCTTTTCCAAAATAGAAGTGATCCATGTATGCATTATAGAAACACAAACTGTAAATAAAGAAAGGGTTTAACATGCTGTGTTAAAAGACGTAAGCAGAAAAAGCAACCATTTGTAAAAGTACAGTATATGCATAACTCACTGTATTTTCACTTATTTGCAGCTAAGAATCAAAGATGAAGCTGATAAGACCATGCTACTCATGTCTCGCCTTCTTTGTGGGAGTTGTATCTCTACTAGCCATCAAAGCTGAAATTAACTACACAAAGAACTACACAGAAACACGGACTCACAACTGGAAAGCCAGTGCTACACAAGTAAATTATAGCAATTGGAGCCCTACTACAGCAAACAAGAAGTTTACTCCTGTTCTACCATCAAAAATAAATACAATATTCAAAGCACTGCTGGGAAATAAGGAGGCTTTGACAACTTCTGGAATTAAGGATGGTGCCTTTTTTTCAAACACATCAATCCCAACAACTCGTTCTAAAGTAACCACTAGAACTACTGGTGCTATTATTTTAACATCTCCAGTTACATCAGGGGCTCCCCCAAGGACACAGACCAGTAATAGCAAGTCTCCAGCTGCAAACTCAAACGATTGCAAAGAAACCCATCGAGACACCTTAATTATTTGTATCATCATAATAGCTGTCTTGGTCCTTGTCTGTACATTTTTACTAATAGCAACTGTAGGTCTTGCCAATAGGGCCTCTTATTTGAAAAAGGCATTACATAGCAAACGCCAGACCAGAAATAACGGTGATTTTTTGACCATCAGCAGCAGTTTGTGGCCAAGTGGATCGGACAAATGGAAGAACTCTCAAATGCTATCAGGACCAAGTGTGAGCATGGAGAATCTGTCTATTGAAGTTGCAACTTCTGCTAAAAGTCAAAGAAGCAAAGATGGATCAACAGAGAAAATTAAGAAAATGAATAGAAAATCAAAGACCGAACCGGAAAGCACTACATTAACACGTGGTCAAGAAAACTCCTTGGAACAAGCACTTAGTGAAGAATTGAAGAGCAGCGGAAAGGATCTTGTGTAAACAAAGTGAAAGGGAATTTTAGGAGCTCTTCAAACCGAGAAAGTAGTGAGATCAGCATAACCACAAGGCTCCACTGATATACTGGAACCTCCCCCTACACACACAATTTTCTTTCATACTCATGATCCTTTCGAAAATAACCATACCTACTAACGCCAACACTGTTTCTCCTGTCTGCCATAATGCACTCCCTGTGCCTCACTTGTATGCCCCTCTTCCATCTCTAATAGTGAATATTGTTGTTATGCATGCAATTTAAAAATTCACACTGTGCGATCTCTACTCCACATTCAAGTCTGCCGCTCTAGCCAAAAGCCCAGCAATCGGATACAAACTCTGATTAAAGGATAGACAAGAGAGTAATTATTTGTAGGGTGTGGTGCCACAAATATGCAATGGAGACTGTAAACTTGTCTGCACATTGAATATTTCAGTTATGTGAAAAAATGATGTGTTAAAACTTGCATAACGTGTTCAAATGAAACATATAAAACCATCCTTAAATGAAAATAGAGAAGTCACAATCAGAATTGTGAAAATACAAAATCTGTGCCAGCATGTTTGCATATTACACATTTGTTTCCGGTTCAAGAAAGTAGTCCACAGCATACGATCAGGGGCGAGTTTTGACGCACCCTTTCTTGAAATTACATTACAAATGGTTCTGGCCTCTGGCAAGAAAAAGTAGTATGTAAAAGTCTGATTAAGTAATTTAGCTTTGGTCTTAAAAAAGTTAAAAGGATCCAAGTCCTTTGGCATCACTCATTAGACCTTGTGTTGTCACAATGTATACAGTGAATGTCAAGAAGTGTTTTGTCTAGATCATATAGCCGCCAATGGTATGTCTTCACAGGGCTGCATCCTGGTCTGAAGAAACATTAGCTGCACCAAGCAGGTGCTCGATATAACAGTCTGTCTGGATGCATGAAGGCTTCGATTGTGCTTTGTCTTCAAGTAACATACAGGCGTAAGATGGGCAGGGAGGAGTGCTCTGAACTGGCTCTATATGCTTGTAGCTGTGGATACACTGCACTAAGGTAGGCCGTGAGGTAGTGTTTCCGGTGAGCAGTGTGGTGCAGGCTAGGGCTTTTGGTTCAAGAGTATTATTTGAGAGCAATACCTATCCAACAGGGTCTAGCCTTTGCAAAGGTTCGATACATGCTGTAGATTTTTAGCTGAGATGGCTTGTCACAATTGTGCTTTATCTTTCACTCCTACCCTGTTGTAAATATTAAAGTTACTCACTGTAGTGACTAGAGTACTGTACTCATAAATAAAGTGTATAACTGCATTCAACAATGGATGACTTTATATGGCATGTGCCTAAATGCTAAACAAAACAGAATATTATGATTTTTGGTTCACTCTAGGCAAGAACCAAATTGGACTCACAATAGTCTGCTTTTTGTGTCAAAGGCAACACCATACCTACTGGGGACAGAGTCAAGACACTAGGAGTGTCTTTGAGCCTTCTTTGAACATTACCGCCAACACAGTGTGTTGTGAACAAGGCACAGTATACACTGCTCCTTCTTAGGCAAGCCAAGCCCTATATTACAGAGCTTAACTCTGCCACTTTGGTACAGGCTCTTGTGATGTCTCGGTTAGACTACTGTAATGTTTTGATGCTGGGGTCTAGTAAAAACCGTTTCAGACTCCAAGTTCCTCAAAATGACGCAGTCCGGATCATTAAGAATATACCAAGACATGAGCCCATCTCCGTCCACAGGAGAGCCCTTCACTGGCTCCCTGTGGAGGATCGCATACAGTTTAAGGCATTGACATTGGTGAACAAATACATAAATGCGCATTCTCCAGCTACCTTAAAGAAACTGTTAACATCTGTACTCCTACTAGGTTCACAAGATCCAGTGATTTAATTTGCATCTCAGTTCCACGGAGTAAGAGGGTTAGAGGACTACGTAGATCCTTCATTGTCCAGGTTGCCCCCTTATGGAATAAGCTCCTGCTGTCTCTCTGTGCCGAAACTAACATTATGTAATTTCGGAAAAGAAGTTAAAACCATTATTTATGGTTGATTCCTCTCTGGGTGCTTTCACTGTCTGATGTTTACATTCGCTCTTCCCTTTCCTTCTTGCACCCAGATGCCGGTGGACTTTCAGCGCACTATAAGTGCAAGTAATAATAATAATAATAATAATAATAGTCGTTAGTACCCTTTCCTCCATCCTTATGGGTATCCCCCAACATGGGGACGGTATCAGAACCGTTGGAGGCAAAAAATGGAGCTTCCCCTTTAAATTTAGAATAATGGGTGGGGGTGTAGCCCCGGGTGTGGGAACGCCTGCCCTCCCCCAGTGTCCCAGCCCTCCGGCGCCTCACCCCAGTCTTCTTTGAAGACATTGGACGCTTATATACCTGGCTACACTTTTTACATATTCGCCCATGGCATACAAGCAGGGGAAGGTGGGTGGAAGGTATGGAGGAAAGGGGACTAAGCACTAGGAGTACTCTATCACTATGGTGAGTAACTTTAATTACTCATACGTCCCATCCCCTTTCCTCCATCATTGTGGGCGATTCCACCCAACAAGACCATAGGGTGGAGCCATGACAACCTGCCTCATATCTACGACAAAGCAAAAAGGTGCTTCAAAACCTCAGGGTCATCTTTGACTCCGCTCGCTCCTTCACCACTCACATGGACCTTACCAAGAAGTCCCACTTCCAGCATCACCTCCTCAGAGACATTCTTCCTTTTCTCACCTTCCCCCAAAGTTCAATGTGTCCAGAGCTCTGGTCTTCTCTAGGCTGGATTATTTGAAGAGCCTCAATCTCCCTCTTTCCTCCCTTAGCCCCCTCCAGCTAATTCAGAATAGGGCTGCAGGACTTACCCTTGGCCTCGAGCCCAGGGACAATACTTCTTGAGCCCTACAATCTCTTCACTGACTCAAAGGTGGCTGCAAGGATCAAATTCAAGACTGTTTGCATCATCCACAAGGCATTCTGGGGCCTGGGACCACGCCATCTCCAATTTTCGCTCCCCAGATAATTCCCTTGCTAGATCCCTATGCTCATTCAACTGCTACTCTATGTCAAACACTTCTCCAAGCCGAGAGTAGGTGGCAGGTCTCTCTCCTCGGCTGGTTCCTTGCTTTGGAACAGTCTCCCTGCCCCTCTCAGGCTTGAGCCGGACCCTCCTTAAGTTCCAGAACTGCTCAAAACTCTGCTCTTCTCTACCTCATTCCCACTTTCCGTTTCCTGCCAATCACCTCACTGCTGTTGTGACCAGTGGCCTGACCCTCATGAATCTCACAGGCTCCCAGGTCTGCCTCCCAGTCAATACCAGAACCCACCCATTGCACTGCCCTGTGGGCCCCCTGCTTGGTTTCTCCTCATCCCACCATTGAGTTTTGCTGGTACTAGCACTTAGCCTGAGGTTCTCCTCCTTGGCTCGCCTTTGCACTTCCCTCCTGGGCCCTCCTTCAGCACTTGTCCATTCCTCTGCTCCTCCTTTCATCCCCATCCCCTGCACTTCTCCTCAATGCACTTGCACGGCCGAATGCCACAAGGCCTAGTAGGATCACAATTGTATATTTACTGTTTTTTGCATTATTTCCCCTGTTCCCAGGCCATTTAGCATTGTGGCGCTTTGAAAACACAATTCTGTTGTATAAAGTGCCTTACAAATGCTCAATAAATAAATAAAGCACCTGACCAAACTCTGCATCGCAAAGTGTGGTGGTAGCATTGTTAAAAAAAAAAAAAAAGAATGGGAGCTGCGGGGGTGTCCACCGCATCGACCCGCTCACTACACTTTATGGTATAGTGAGCAGAGGGTCCGGAGGACATCCCTGCAGCAGCCTTCCGTTAAAAAAATAAAAAAGAAAAGGACCCTGCAGCGCCAGTTCCCGATCACGGAAGTGAAAGGGAACTGGAGCTGCAGGAACCCAGCGTGTAGATGAGGGTAAGCGGAGTTTGTTTGTGTTGGGGGTGTGGGTGGGGGTGTGCTGAGGTTGTGGGTGGGGGGTGTTATTGGGTGTGTTGTGTGTGTGGGGGTGTGAGTATGTATGTGTGTTGGCATGAGAAAGGTGCACACTTTTGGTAGTTCGCACCTTTCTCTTGCGAACGTTCCGGCCGCAATAATTTCTGCTGCGGTCGGATCACTGCAAACTGCCGAAAATCCATGCTCATGGAAATTTGGGAATTCTTGTACGCCCCAATGGCCGCCAAATAGGTGCTGCAGGTGTCCACCTGAACATCGGAGTGATCCAGATGGCGGAAAATGCCAAAACATCATCCAGGGAGCAGGAGATGGGGTCCAGCCCCTTGTCGTGAGCCCAATGGCAAAATCTAGTCCACTTACTCTTCTACTGGGATCGAGTAGACGGCCTCCTGTATGATGTCCCAGTTTTACTCTAAAAATTGGGCATGCCGTAATCTCAGCTAATCAGGAACCAGGGTGCAAGGGTCAGCCTGGCTGGGTCTGGGTGCTCAACTGCCCCGCCCTGCTGTGTCAGGAAGCCCCCTGCTGGGGACCGGAAGAAGGACAGGGCCCTGGGAGCGAAGCTGCAGAAGGTCTGAGAACCACAACCTCGACAACCAGTACAGGGCGATCAGGAAGAGGCTGCAGCCCACTGAAGTCCGGAATTTGCAGAGCTTCCGGGGTACAAAAAGGTGGAGGAGGAAACGCATAACACCTGTGGCTGTGCCAGCAGAGCTGGAACACGTCCCCTAGAGACCTCCTGAACCCAGCCTGCCCCGGATGCAAAGCAGGGGCACTTGCCATTCTGAGGAGATGTGAACAAGTCCAGATTCTGAAACCCCCATCTCTGGAACGGGGGCAACAAGGAGTTGATGTGTAACTCCTACTTGTAGGTGTTGGACCCCAAGCAGATCAGCTGATCCGCTTTTCGAATTGCTGTCCCCCGGGAGGTCGACTGCTGAGATCTGGATCCCTTCTGTAATATCCCAATCCCATAGTGCTACCACCTCCATAAACAGAATGGAGGTTCGGGGGGGGGGGGGGGGGGGCGGAAACAGTCTGCTTGTTCAGGTAAAACATTGTCGTGGAGTTGTCAGTCCTCAGCAGAACAGCAGAGCCCTTGATGAGAGGCAAAAAAGTCTTGAGCGCCAGGCCCACTACCCTGAGCTCGAGCAGACCAATATGCAGGAGGGACACCGCCCTGCACCATGCACCATGAATGGAGTGGCCCTACAGGGTAGACTGGTCAGACAAACAGTCCAGGGTAGCCCCCAGCAGGATGGTGAAGAATCCGTCATCACTACCATGGTGGGTTCTCGACGGGCCCGGGGTCCCATTGCCACATTGCAGTCCATCAGCCACCAGCGAAGATCTGGGATGAGGAGCAGGGGGGGATTGGAATCCTGTTCAACTGAATCCCAATTAGCTGCTAGGTGGAGTCATCTTGAGGCGGACGTGCTGGACCGAAAGCATGCATGATGCCATTAGCCCGAGAAGTTGCTGGAACCACCATGTAAAGGGGGTCGAGTTGGCCAGAAAGTGCCCTACCGTCTTGCAGAGGGAAGCGGAGCCTCTCAGACATGTGAATACCCGCTGAACGTTTCTGTCACAATGCACCCCTAGGAAGACCAGATCCTGGGATGCGCACAACGGAGATTTCTTCTGGAGAACCAGAGCTGATACAGGATCTCTGCCAATCTCTGGCAGGAGCGCACCACCCCCTCGTGTGACCCCACCCTTCTCATCTCGACACCAAGGGACAGCCCTCTGCTGGCTGTGTTGATGTGGGAGAACTGAGGTCCTGCACAACAGCCCGGGCATCTGCCAGACCAGTCTTGAAGGAGGCTTGTTTGTCCAAAGGCAGGTTGGGCACAAATTTCCAAAACTCCAGCCACAGTGTCAAGGTGCATGTTCCCAAAACCCCGAAACTGGTGAGCCCATCCTGGACTTTGGCTTCCTTGGGGACTTCCCAGGCCCCAGCTAGGCTCATCTGGACTCAGTCCTGGCACTGCTGGCGCCAGGCCCATGGTAGGTGCTAAATACATGGGCCATATACTTGGCTCTGAGAGGCTGACCCATTCAGTACAGGGTGTGGCTTGGGACTTCTTTACCTGGAGACAGGATACAGTTAAGGGGGACTATTTTCCTGGGACTACTTGCAAGGCTATTTAAACCGCACCCTGCAAACTGAACACGCTTCGCGTTATTCTGCACTCCTGCAGCGTAACGCTCACCGTGTCAACTCAGCTCTTGCTTCCCTTCTGCGACGCCCGTCCCGAGTCTTCTTTCCATCGGCACCTGTGAAAAGAGAAGAACAGGAGTTAGAAACAAATTTAAGGCCTTACATGCAGAACATCCTGATCTCGCCTTCAGCTTACCCATGGACCGCTGCATCTGTAGAAGAGCAGAACTCTCGGGTACCTACTCACCTGAAATCGGCCACCTCTAGAAACTCCATCGAGCAGTTCTTCATCATTCCAGCATTGCGCCGCAACTCAACCTGTCGATCGGCTCTTCCATCATCTTCCTGGAACTGCGCCGCACCTGCCGAACAGAACAGACAAAGCAGGTTAGTCGCACACAGTCGCACACAGCAAAGAAAGCTAAATACAGCGAACACTTAGCGCGCCCCACACAGCTCTATATTTATCATCTGGAATCCTGCTTGTCAGGAGAGTCATCCATCATCCGAAAACCGCTTAAAGCCGCACCTGAAAGACAAGAACGAACATTAGATATCTCGGGCAGAAAGACTTAAGACAGCTATTTCAAGGAGTTATTGGAATAGAGACTTACCTGCTTACTCCGGACTTTCCACTTCAGCAATCTCCATCAGATCAGTGAAGTAACTAGATCCTGGAAAGACTGTGAAACCGCCCTGCCAGAGTGTGCAGGACGGAGAGCTCGCCCATTAAAAAACCAAAGTGAGCCAGAGGAAGAGAAGGGAAAAATCGGAAGGAGGGGAAAACCAAAACCAGCTCCATTCAATTGGCTAAAATCTTTTTTCGACTTGCAGACGAACATCTCCTGAGGCAATAACGAAGGGAAGACGCAAGCTAGCACCCTCAGTTAAGCTGAGCAACACCAGTGCAGACATCATCCTTCGAACTCGAGCACGCCCCCGTGGAGACCAGGTGAGCGTGACACACGGCTTCTGGTAAGCAACAGCCAAGAGGGCGTCAGTGTTGGAATGTCGTAGGAGCAGTCCTGACATGGTACAACAGCGCTTGCCCAAAGACTCGAAGGCCTTGTCCTCCTTGGAAAGACAACTGGAGGCGGCTCCCATGCAGGAAGAGGACAAAGACAATGGTTTAAAATACAATGAGCCCGCATCCACAACTGAAGAATGCAATGGTGTTCGGGAAGCCAGGAGGATTGGCTCCCTGTCAGTCAGCCTGAACCTGCTGTCCAGCTTCTGGTTCATCTGGGCATTGGCCCAGGGCTGCTCCCAGACCTTTCTCACCACCTGCAGGCCCTCCTTCTCAAGAGGGATGCCAGAACAGATAGTGATGTGCTTATCCAAACACTCTGCTAGCACTCCCGACTCCTGGTGGGCTTCCTCGGGCAGAGGGAACCACCCCCCCCCCACCCCCCCAACCCCCCAAGAACTCCAGAAGGCGGTCACGAAAGGCTTTAACAGATGCCGAGAGTTCATTGTCCTGGGCGTCAACGTCCTCAGTGCCCCCCCACCCCCACCTTTTCAAAGACCAAGGGGAATCCAGGCTATGAGGCAGAGGTGCCAACCGGGTCCCCCCATAAATCCAGCGCCGAAGACAGGTCCAACGGCTGTTATGGGGGAGGCGTTGGTGGTACTGGAGGGGTCTGAACAACCAGTAGGGCCTGAACAGGGGGGGGGGGGGGGTACGGTACTGGAACCAGCAGCACTGGAGGAACCAGAGGAGTACCCCAGAAGAGGAGCACAGGGAGGTGCCACCTGCGGGATGACCTCCTTCACTATATCCTTGAGGAGCCCCTTCATCTGAAGGGAATGCATGAGAAAGAGTAAGCATTCAAAAAACCGGTCCACGTAAGCCACCAGGTCCCTAGGTGCCCAGCAGTCCGAGGCGGTGGGCCTCGGCTCCTGGTCAGAGCGCTGAGGTGCCTGGGGCATGTAGCCGGAGACTGTGATGGGTAGATGTATCTCTGAGGAGACCAGATGCATGTACTGTACAATCCACTGCCACTTCCATAGGGAAGGGGACTGAGATCATATTGCAAAACCCATTCAATGGGCGAAAGCACAGGCTGGCCAGAGTTGGATCCTAGATGGCTGCTGGCCTGGCAGGCTCTGCCACGTGCCTCTCTGCCATTTTGAAGCCTTGCGCCACGCTCTGGGCAGGAGGGCGTGAAGGCCCTGAGCCAAGAGAGGACTCGGACACAGGAGGTTACAGCTTGGGTCTTGCACGTGGAGCAGAAGTGTCCACCTCAGAGATTACTTTGGTAGGCGTGGAGCCCTTGGCCGGCCGGCAGTCATAACGCCTTTACTCACGACCTCGGATCAAGCTCTGGTAGGCTGGATGCCCTCAGCACCTGTGCAAGTAGCCATGCTGGATCGCACTGAGGACAAACTCTTGGAGGTGGCACTCGACGATACCTTACCCTACGGGGTTAGAAGAGGACGATGAACTTGGTCGCCCGCCCTTCAACTTGGGAGCCAGCAGCCTGGACTAGAGGCCTTGGGCCTGCCAGATCCTAAATCCAAGGAACCCCGAGGGCAGTGGTCACCGCAATGAGGAGCTGCACTAAACAAAGGGCCTACCTTGTCTTGACGAAAGGTCCAGGGGACATATGCATTAAGATGCGGTGGAAGAAAAGTGTGGAAGATCTCCCTCCACCGCAACAACCGATTCTTCAATGCCCTGTGACCGAGAGCGCTGCAAGCTGAGCATGCATCCCAGCAGTGGTTGGGCCCCAGGCACTTAAGACAGAGTGAATGGGAGTCAAGGCCGGGAGAGAGCCGTCGCACGAGGCACATCCCGTGAATCCTCCTGCAGCTGACATGCGCCGGGGAGGCGAGGCACCGAAGGGAAGTTAAATAAGATTGGGAAACAAAACAGGGAGCAAGCGGAAAGATAAAAAGGTCTGTGCGCTGGCAGACAGGTCTGACACCGTCCTTGCAGAAAAAGAGACTGAGGTGAGGCGCTGGAGGGCGGGGCCCCATGAGGGGGCGTTCCCATGTCTAGGGCCACACGCTATACTAAATTTAAAGGGGAAGCTACACTTTTCACTGCTAAAGGCTCCTGTATCGTCCCCATGTTGGGGGACGCCCACAAGGATGGAGGAAAGGGGACGGGACGTACGAATAAAACATTCTACAGCCAGTGGCTGTTGGGATGAAACTCGTCGATACCTACAGCACAGCAGTATATGCTAAAACAGGTCAGTAAACTAAGGCATCTTCAGTAAAGATGGCTGGCACCATAAACATACATGTTTGAAACCTGTAGCCAGACTCAGTACACATCCTTCTGAGGTTGACAAAATTGGTTCAGTTAGGTAGGCTACACAACAAAAAGTTTGTAATGCTTACCATTAAAGTTATCAGCAAGATTACATACTTTCTACTGTCCGCTAATAATTTACTAGCTTTGTAATATTCACAGAGGTAATGCCCAAAACACAGTATCGGATCTTTTGCGCAGAACAAGTTAGGTTGAGCATACAGAGGCTTTTGATTTGTGGAACAATCTTAAAATGAATCCTTGGTTGGTAAATTAAACAGTAGTCTTTTTAATATTTCACCAACAAAAAAAGAAAGGTTTGTTACAAATAATGATGAGAATAGGAACAAATGGAGAACTAAGGTTTTACTGATTGGGGCTAGAATTGTAAATAGGCTTCATCAAGTCCCAGGAGAAGAGGACCACTTTACATTTAAATGAAACCTCAAAGTTTAAATGTTCTAGAGCTTGACCAATCCTACCATATCCATGAAGGCAGCACGATTTAGCTTGCGCAAATTTGGTGAATTGTATTTGAATTGCACATGTGGCAAGGAAGCGTTCTTCTAAGCCATTCCCCAGCACACATTAAAAGCTCACATTCTTCTAGGGGCACTAAAATAACTGTGTCCAAGGCATGAACAAACCTTAATGCCACCCCCATACAGGTCTCTCACAGGCCAGGTTTTATGAGCGATTGTGGACCTCTACCTCATATTGTATGGAGTCAGGGATTGGCAGGGGGGTGGGGAGATCAAGGATGGTGTTAGGTGGGTGATGTCCCATAAAACATTTGTAAAGTTGCAGGTACTTGGAACCCCAAATGTACGAGGCATTCCCATATTTCACAGGAAGCTAATAGCTATAGGGGACTTGCACAACCAATACATTGGTCGTCCGGTAAACAAAAGAAAAGTTACAAAAGTGACAACAGAATCTGCACATATGGCATAAGTTTCCAGAAAGACAAAGAAAACTAAAAAGGCAAGCGTCCTATATGAATACAGCCTCACAGTGTATACCAGGTTACTATTATAAAAGCATACAACAATTGGGTTCCTTGTTCTCAAAGATCTAAAAGGTTACTGAATGCAGCAGTTCACCTCTGATTATCAAGAGCACACCACTTTATATACTGCACAGCCTCCCAGACAATACAGAAAACCTTGGATTTGACTAATCTCATTGATTTAATCAATTCTGTTAGTGTCCACTTCTACCATCAATCGCACAACTCCCTTCACTTGGCAAGCTTTCTTCCTGGTAGTGCTATGTATCTGTAAAGATAGCATAGGATAGGCATTTTAGCATTTCACTGCCATACTAAAAATCATCCCCAATGTGAAGGCATCTTGGCACCTGTGAAGACAACATAAAAATTAAGCTAACATGGTCGGGATGGGATACAATCAAGCAGAGGCTATGGACAGCAGAGATTCTAGCCTTATTAGTTAAGTGCAGACAATCACTTAAAGCCTGTAGATGGATGTGTAAGGATGGTCACACCAAATTGCTTTAATATCACCTAGCAATTTCTCCAAGAAACACAGCCGGTGCAAGTGGGGGGCTCCATACATTCCAAGGGCTGAAATTCATCACCAAGGTAGACACCCAACAAATATACAGTGATGCATCAAACACCAAGGAATAGGCAGGTCTTTATTGGGTCAGAATTTTGATTAAAAAAGTAAGCCAACTACAATATCAGGAATGTAATATAAATCAAGGCACTTAAAGTAGTGTGTCCAAGCAGGGATGGGGAGAGTATTGAATCGAGAAATGATTGTGGTTTGCATCCCAATGCAGTCCTTCTGGCCACAAAAAAGTGCATCTGATTTTGGGGTTGCTAGGCCCACTTGTAGAGGACAAATAACTTAAAGATGGAAACTCAAACGTTAAATGAGGATCTATTTAAACCATTCCCTTTCAATTTACATTAACATCTTTTCACCAGAGGTGTAAACATAATAAGGTTTAAGTAACTTACCTGTAACTATTGTTCTCCAGCTTGGGTCTGGCAAGCATTCACATGCTCATGAATATTCCCTGTTGTCAGGCTGGGAATCCTCAGTAAAAGAAAAACCAGTGTCACTTTAGCTTTAAAACTGCATTTCCCCTCTTAACCAATGACTGTGCTCTGGGTCATACTGCCCCCAACCAATGACAGTCCTCTCCCTAAGCTCCACCCCGGGTGGCCATCTTCAGATTTGGTAAGCACGTAAAGTGGCAGTATGAACCAAGAAGAGGCACAGAGGGGGGAAGGTGGGTTCAAATGTGAATCCATGCCAGACCCATGCTGGAGAGCAATAGCTACAGGTAAGTAACTTAAACCTTCTCCAGCATGAGGGTCTGGCATGGGTTCACATGCTCATGAATAACTATGACAGCAGTACATATACACAACCACGTGAGGTGGCAAGGCTCAACAGAAGCAATAAACACTTACCCCGGAACAGACTCAATTCAAGTGAACAGGTTGTGTAGCACCTCCTGGCCGACTTGCGACTCCTCCCTGGAATCCCTGTTGAGCCAGTATAACCTCATGAAGGTGTGTGTAAACCTCCACGTAGCAGCCCTGCAGATGTTGAACAGGGGCACACCAGAGAGAAACAATGTCGTTGCTGCGATGGCTCTGGTGAAGTGGGCTCTCGGCCGGCCTGACAGAAGCCTGCTAGCCATTCGATGACAGTGCATGAGGCAGCTGGAGAGCCACATGGAGATGGAAGCCTTCGACAAGGCCTTTCTGTGATTCATAGGTCCAAAATTGACAAACAGCTGAGAATTCTTCTGAAAGCTCTTTGCGCATGCCACGTAAAACTTCAAAGCACGAGCAGCATTCAGTGAATGAAAGGGCCTCTCTGCTGGCGATGATGGATTCGGAAAGAAGACTGGCAACACCATAGGCTTGTTGAGGTGGAACTCCGAGGGCACATTCGGCATTAAGAAGGGGTGTGTACGCAGTACCACCTTTAAAGCGTGAACGGATAAGTATGTTGCTTGCACAACAGGGCCTGGATCTACGCGACCCAACTGGCCGAGATGATCACCACGAAGAAAGCGGTCTTCCATGGTAGAAACTTGAGCGGGGCCTGATGCATAGGCTCAAAAGGAGCCCCCATGAACTTAGTCAAAATCACATTGAGCTCCCAAGCCGGGGCAGGAGCCTTCACCGACAGAAAAGTCCTGAAGAGTCCTTTGAGGAGCTCCTTGACGAGTATGTGTGACCACGGAGAAGGCCTACCCGGTGCCCTGGTAAACAGGATATGGTGACCAGGTGTATCTTGATAGAGGCATGAGCCAGTCCAGCCTTGTCCAAGGAAAGCAGCAATGGCAAGAGCTGCAGGGCCGTGACTCACAGAGGGGTAATCTTCTGAGCCCGGCACCACACAGAGAAACGCTTCCACTTATGGCCGTAGCACGTCAACGTTGAAGAGGTCCAGGCCTTGGCCAGAATGTCATTACACTCCACAGGTAAAGCATAATGTCCAACCTCTAGGGCTGCAGGAGCCAGGCCCCGAGGTTAAGCGACGATGGGTCGTGGTGCAGGATCGATCCTCCCTCTCTGGACTGAAGGTCTGGAAGCAGTGGCAGCTTGATAGACGGAACCGACAACAAACTTGGAGGACTGGATACCAGATTTGTCACAGTCACAGCGGAGCAACACGCATCGTCCTGCAGTGACACTGTCTGAGTGTGTTGATCACTCATAGCAGGATGGGAATGGAGGAAAAGCGTATAGGAAGAATCCCTCCCACGGGAACGAGAATGCATCGCCCATGCTCCTCAGGTGTGGTAACCTGCTGGTGAACTTCTACCACTTGGAATTTGTCACCGTCGCGAAAAGGTTGATCTGGGGCTGACCCCATTCGTAGAATAGAAGATCCACCTGGTCCTGGCGAAGTTCCTACTCGTGGCAAGAGCGTAGCTCCCTGAGCTAGATTGCGATGGTGTTCTTGGTGCCCACCAGGTGAAAAGGAACAAGAATCATGTCCCGACGAATGGCCCAGTACCACAGGTCCTGGGCCTCCCTGGAGAGAGCCGGAGAGCGCGTCCCGCCCTGCTTCCGGATGTAGAACATAGTGGCACTGTTGTCTGTGAAGATCCTCACCACCTTGCCCCTTATCGACGGTAGGAAAGACTTGAGGGCCCAGAAGACGGCCCGAAGCTCCAGGACGTTGATGTGAAGGGTCATTTCTTCTGGCAGCCAGAGGCCTCTGGCATGCAACTGTCCAGTATCAGCTCTCCAACCTACCAGAGAAGCTTCCATGGTGACTGTCTCCTGGTAAGGAGGGACATGGAATGGGGCCCCTAGCGTGAGATGAGTGCGCACGCCCCACCACTGTATTGCTTGGTTGCAACTCCTCGTCCAGGGGGGATTTTGCCCATCCAGGATCCAGAGGCTTGCAGCCATCCCGCATCCAGACACTCATGAAGAGGTCTCATCTCTAGCCTGCAAAGGTAGATGAGGTTGATGCAGGAGGACATCATGCCCAAAAGAGGCTTGACGGCTCACACAGTAGCTGATCGCACGGACGACAGGCGCTGACCCTTCCCCAAGATGGCTACCACCCTTCTCTTCCGAGGAAGCCACCAGGCAAGCCACCGTGTTGAGTTGTGGCCCCAGAAACAGAGCGTTCTGCAATGGCTCCAAGCAGAACTTTGGATCATTTATGGAGAAACCCAGATCCATCAGCAGGCAGTCCTTGCTGTGTGCTGGCTTACCAGAATATGGGAATAGGACCGAACTAGCCAATAGGCCAGGTAACGGTAGACGTGGATGCCCTTGAGTTGCAGGTTTGCCGCCACCGGAGCCAAGCACTTTGTGAAGACCATTGGGGACGATTTCAAGCCAAAGGGAAGTGCCTTGAACTGATAGTGCTGCCCCTGGACAACGAACCACAGGAACTTGGGTGCTTCTGATGAATGGGGATGTGGATGTAGGCGCCCTCCAGGTCCCGAGACACCAGGAAGTTGCCATCCTCCAGTTGGCCAAGCACGTGCTGCAATGTGGCCATCCTGAACTTCTGGGACATCAGGTACTTGTTGAGGCGTCGCAGGTCCAGAATCAACCTGCACCCTCCTGTATTCTTTCAGACCAGAAAGTATCTGGAGTACACCACAGAGGTGCTGGGGAATGGGTTCCATTGCACCCCCTTTTTAACATGGCCTGGATCACCTGCAGCAGCTGCGCCACATGGTGTTGTCATCAAGCTACAGGGGGAATACAAGGATACAAGGACACCTGCGTTCGAACTCCAAGGTGTGCCCCTGTCTGAGAGCATCCAGCAGCCATCTGTCGCTGGTGATGGTCTTCCACACGCTGATGAACCTCACCAGCCAGCCTCCCACCAGGGTGCACGAGAGGGGCCCAGAGTCCACCGCCGGTTCAGGCCGGTTTAGGTGCCTGGGCCCTGCCATGCAAGTGGTGCCGGTGCGGTCCTTCGCTGCTGTATGCCTGCGAGCGGCCTCTGTACACCTCCTGTGCCGTGTAGAGGGAACGCTGCCGATAAGGGATGGTGTAGCAGTTGCAGGACCTATCAGGGCTTCCCCCTTGAGGAATGAAAGGACGACCGACGTTGCTGCAGGGTGCCCAGTGAACATGCCGTTTCTGTGTCAGTCTGGATGATTTGAAGAGACTCGGCCGCCTTGCCAAACAGGTTTTTTCTCCGTCAAATGGCATGTCCAAAAGCTTTGACAAAACGCCCGGCCTGAAGTTGGTGGCTTTCAGCCATCCCTGCAGACGAAGAGATACTCAGTTTCCCTCCTGACGGAATCCGGTGTCCGGGATGTCCACTGCTACTGTGACGGTCTGGTATGAGGCCACCTCCCCCTCCTAGAACAGCACCAGAGCTTTTGCCTTCTTGTCAGGTAGGAGGCAAAGAATAGGGCCCAGCTTATACCAGAGCTCCCGGTCGTAGCGTGACAAAATGTCCAGTGTATTAGCGGCCTTAATGGTGCTGGCAGTCGTATAGATAATCATCTTCCCCATTGCGTCCAGCTTCTTCCCCTCCAGGTCCGGTGGTACCATGGACGAGGACAAAGGATTTGCAGAGCATTTTCTGGCCATGGCCGAGACCACAGTCAGGTGCAGACTGGGACCTCAGGCACCTGGGGACTGAGTCTGGGACTCTTTCTTCTCGAGCCTGACTCGCTTGGGTGGGGCGGTGCTCAGATTCTTCAACAGTGCAAGGCTTTATCCCAGATATAGTCAAACAAAGGAACAGAGAGACTCACCTGACACGGGAAAAAATTGATACAATTGCTAGGAAGTGGAAGGGGGTGATGGTGAGCTCATCATATTCTGCCTATGCCAGGGGAGTGCTTATTTGGGTGGCGCCACATGTGCCATTCCAACGGTTGCAAGAGGTGGCTGACACAGATGGGAGGATGGTTATATTGAGGGGACTGGTAGAGAATAGAGAGATAAGCATAGTAAATACGTACGCCCCGAACCAGAACACAGCGACGTACATTAGAGCATTGTGTACTAATCTGAGCACGTGTGTGGGGAGCGCTGTGATTTGGGGAGGGGACTTTAACTGCGTACTCAACCCAAGGGTGGATAGATTGGATGGGTAGATGGACAGACCCGCTCCTGCTGACAAAGCGCTGCAGACATTGCTGAGTGACTTTGGTTTAGAGGACGCATTGGAGAATGAGACACCCCCAGGAGAGGCAGTATTCGCATTATGCTGCCCCGCAGCAGTTACACACGAGGTTGGATTACGTCTTTACTACACCTGAAGTGCTAGCGGAGATAACACAAATAGAATATAAAGCAAGGGTTCTTTCGGACCACTCGCCCCTGATTCTCGGATGGCAATATTGCCCCCCGAGAGCAAGGATTCCGACATGACGCCTGCGAGCGGAGGCACTGAGAGACCCCTTTTTTAGAGAGGGCATGAGGGAGGAGATTGTTAACTTTTTTGAGACGAATACTGGGAGTGTGGATTCGGCAGGAACACTGTGGGAGGCCTTTAAAGTCGTGATGAGAGGGGTAGTCATAGCAAAATCTAAAGGATTACAAGGTGAGATTTTAGCTGACCTACGAGAGACGGAGGAGAAACTGGAAGAGGCTTTAAGGGATGAGGATGGCACTAAAGAGAAATTAGAACTGATACTTATGCTACAGCAGAAATGTGCAGAGCACTGGGATAGACTGTGTAACCTCAATTATAAAAAATATGTAGAGAGACAGCACGCGGGCGGGGATAAACCAGGACGGCTCTTGGCATGGTTATATAAGAGCGAAACCCCCAGAGTCACGATCAGGACCATAATAGGGGAAGACGGTAGTACAGCGGACACCCAAGAGGGAGTTAACCAAGAGTTTGCAGACTATTATAAGATATTATATGGAGACGATGGCAAGAGCAGTCGCGCTACGATAATAGAAACATTGGAGGATATAGGGTTGCCAAAGATAAGTGTGGAGGAAAAAGAGGAGTTAGATGCACCAATTACCCTAGAAGAACTGGGGGAGGTGGTGAGACAGTTGCCTACTAGCAAGACTCCAGGGGCGGATGGACTCCCAAGCGAATTTTATAAAGTATACATGGAAGAGGTTCTCCCCCCGCTGTTAGAAATGTTTAATGAAGGGTTTGAGACGGGAAGTTTGCCAGAGTCACTGAGAGAAGCGATTATAATACTGCTTCCCAAAACTAATAAGCCTGGGCACAGCTGCAGCTCATATCGTCCCTTGTCAATTCTGAATCAAGACAGCAAGATACTGACGGCTGTCTTGGCAAATAGATTAAAAAGGGTTATTGGTAAATTAATACACCCTGATCAGACGGGTTATGTCCCAAATGGGAACATCTCTAATAATCACAGACGACTCCAACAAATTATTAAGAGTGGTAGCGAAAATGCAGGTGAAATGGCAATTGTGTCCTTGGACGCAATAAAGGCCTTCAATTCAGTCAAATGGCCATGGCTGATGCCGACCCTGGAAGGTTATGGGTTGGGACCTGGATATGTATGGTGGGCGAAAGTACTGTATAGGGTACCGCTGGCTAGAGCTAAGACAGGATCGGTGATATCCGAAAGGTGGCAGCTTAGCAGGGGCACCAGACAGGGTTGTCTGTGGTCTCAAATGCTCTACATACTGGCCCTGGAACCTCTAGCGATATATCTGAGACAACAATATGAGACCGTAGGCATTGAGGTGAAAGGGGAACGACATCTGATCTCCCTAAACGCAGATGATATGTTGCTGTATTTGAGGCACCTGGAGGAAAATCTCCGATATATTTTAGAGGTAATGGAGAGATATGTGGGGTTTTCTGGCATAGCGGTGAACCCCCAGAATTCAAGCATGTTCCCACTAGGTGGGTACATGGAGATCCCAGTGGAGCGGTTACCTGTATTGCAGGTGCCATGGGCGGTCAGAACATTTCGGTACTTCGGGATAGACATATACCACACAGTAGAGCATAGGTGCAACACGGAGGTAGCCATTAAAAAAATTGAAAATTGCATGCGTTTTTGGGTGAGGTTGCCCTTAGCAATGATGGGGCGGGGAGCAATGCTCAAGATGGTGGTCTTGCCTAGGCTCCTGCACTACTTTGGGAACATACCATATCTGATACCTAAGAAGTTCTTCATCAAACTGAACGGTATGTGTAGGGATTTCCTGTGGCATGGCACGCGGAACAGAGTGGCACTATGGAAGCTACAGAATTTCTATGAAAAAGGGGGAATAAAATAGCCCAACTATGAGGTTTATTATGTGGAGAGCCAACTGCAGTATGTTGCCAAATGGCTCTCACATGAAGAGACCTCTGAATCCAGGCTGTTCGGGCAAGATTGCACACCTTTTTACTTGAAAGAGATGATGTGGGTACCCAAGGCAGAAATTAAAGGGCGCCCCAGGATGCTGTTACTGGGGTGGAAGATGTGGCGCAGAGCATATCAGATGATGGAGAACCCATCTCCATGCTCCCGCAGGTACCACTGGTTACATTAGCAGGGGCGGATGAACAGCTTAGGAAGATACTTAGAAGCCACTGGGAACCGGTTGGGCTAGCAACAATGGGAGATATTTGGCGGGAGGGTTCTATTAATACCTTTGAGGGGCTGCGGGATGAAACTGGGTTGCATGCGGGCCAGTACATTACATATCATAGAATGGTTCAGAGAGTTAAGAGAATATGGCCCGAAACTGTGTTGGAGGAAGAACCAGATGCCACCATAGATATGATCTACGACATAGCGGAAGGGGGACATGAGATATCCAGATTATATGAGATGTTGATGCTTAAAGTGGGGAAGGAGGTCACACAGTTGAGACTAGATTGGGAAGCGGAAGTAGGAGCCCCGATGGAGGATGGGATGTGGGAACGGGCTCAGAGGTACCACAAGAAGGTATCTAGAAATGCGAGATTGAAACAGATACAACTGTATATCACGCACAGGGCATACATGACACCCCAAAGGATATCGAGGTTTGTGAATGTAGGTCGGCAGGCATGCCCCAAGTGTGATGAGGAAAACGCGGGTATGGTGCATATGTTCTGGTCATGCCTCGTCATTGAACGCTTTTGGAGCGACGTGGAGTGGAAACTGGCAGAGAAGGGGGTCAATATTGTAGTGGACACTGTGTGGGCTTGTTTTTTGGGGGGGTTCCCAAGATCACAAAAGCTAAAGCATGTGAGCAAACTGAAAGATCTGGCATACATGCTTGCAAAGAAAAGAATCGCCATGGGGTGGAAGACATGCCATAGACCGAGAGTGGAGGTGTGGTGGAAAGATTTGCAGAAATGGGCGAAGGCAGAAACTATAGTATGGCAAGAAGCGAGCAATTCTGGTGTGGGAGGAGGAGACAGAGTCCCTGATGGCCTGGAAATTATTGATAGCAGAGCTGTTTGGGTCAATCCGAGACCCAGATGAACCCATGGAAGGAGAGACCCTGCCACGGGATGCAGATACGGAATGTGTAAAGTGATAGGCTCGAAATGGGGGGTGGGATAGGGGAAGCAGTGACTTGAAGTAAACAATGTACAATGAATCTGTTAATATATGGACTGCCTGTTTGGTTTGCAATGTTTGGTTGGAATGTAATAAAAATGTTTTTAAAAAAACAACAAAGGAACAGACACAATGGTCCTCTGCCAGGACTCGCAACATTGATAAAGGAACCCTTCCTTTTCCGTCTCCTCAGGCACCAGTTGAAAAGGTTTGGAGGCCCTGGACATCATTGAATGGAAGGAGCAACCTCATCCAGTGGAGAGGCCCTGTGCGGGTCATCCACGCCTGTTGGCTCTCCGTCTGCAGGCACAAAGTCATCAGCCTAGTCTGTGTCCGTCGCCGTATCTGTGCACGTGTGCGTGGCAGGATCGCCAGTTGGGGTCAAATCCCAAGGCGGTGGTGAGGTGTAGAAGGTGGGAGAGGTACGACCTTTCTGGAAAGGTAGGCGATAGGGTTCACGCAGCGGCAACTCCTCTTCCAACAAGGGTCCCAGGGCCCCTTCGTGCTCTGAATAGTAGCCCTCGGGCAAGTCATCACCCTCATCGGATCAAGTATAGACATGCCCCGGCACACTTGGTTCTGCTCCTTGTCCATTGCTGTGACTGTGGGCACGACCTTCGTGGTCTGCCCTCCTTTTGAAGAAGTGATGGTGGTCGTCGTCGACGGGGTGGCAACAGCAGCAGTCGATGTGACCATTGATGAAGCAGTTGATGGTGTGGTCTTGGCTGGTTGAGATGCCGATGGAGGCATAGAAGAGCCCACCTTGGATATCGCCTTCGTCGCCTTGTCCGCCGATGGCAAGCGGAGTGTCGAAGTGGTCAAGGAGTTTCTCGTCGAGTGCGTGACCCTTTCCGATAGGCTCACCGTGGATGTGCTCAGTGATGGCCGATCTTGACATTGCCGAGCCGGGACAAGCAGCAGCGGGGCATCCTCAAAGGACCTCTACCTCTTATCCAAAGAGTATGGATTGTGTGACTGGCCAGTACTGGGGGGGGGGGAGCATGACCATGCCCGGAGGCCGAGTCAGAGGCCTTACCCGATTTTAACCACACTGCCAGCCTGCTGTGGTGGTCCTCCTTGCTCTTTTTCGAAAAACCACGCAGACCACGCATCCCTCCTCATCATGGTCCGGATGCAGGCAGTAACGACAACTGTGGTGTCGATCGACCATGCAGACGTTCCTCAGTCCACATTGAAGAGGAATCTCTTCTACTCGGTCATGGTGAAAAAGGCGCAAAGTAGGCCCACGCCTGGGCCTTCCGATGAAAGATCTTCCATGTAGTTTGATCTTCACCGACAGCGGATCCCCGCTGCCGGTAGTCAACCACCGGTCAAACCATCAAACCAAAAATCGGTCACACTTAAATAGTTTACCAAAAACTCAAAATATTAGAGGGGGGAGCTCGGAGAGCACAGACACTAAAGTGTGCAGTAAAAATCTCAGGGTGGATTTTAGGGAGATGACTGTCATTGCTTGGGGGCAGTAACACCCAGAGGACACAGATTGGTTTAGAGGAGAAATACAGTTTTTAAGCAAAAGTGATGGGGAATATTCATGAGCTTGTGAATCCAAGCCAGACCCCATGCTTGAGAATAGGATGACGCACCTACTTGGTTAACAATTCCAGATTCAAGAGGAGTTTCTTCAGACTGTCTTTCTGTTACTGGTCAAAGAATGAATTTCTCTTGCTCTTAAAACCATTATTTTCGAAAGGCAAGCATCACTTTCATTCAATATGTCAATTTGAAACTGCCATTTCCCTGTTCATTCCAAGCAGAATTTGAAAACAATTTTCACTGGTATTCATGGTAAAAAATAAAGAGGTAACCCAAAAATTAGTTACTAGAAAAACCCCATAGCAGCCATAAAAGTAAAGTGAAAATAAAACTGATGTGCAAAATAAATTTTAATTACTGAAAGACATACTAAATATTGTTTACTCTGAAGTGTCCCAAGAATATGTCTCTTAAAGCAGAGGGGAGGAAAGTTGAAGCAAGTGAGTCTATAATGAATAACCTTTTAAATGGTCATCAAATATATCAAGATTAGAGTGCCAACAGGGTATATGCTTGTTTGACCCAAATCATGCATACTTCACTTACACGACCACAACACCTACAGAAAAGCTCAGTGGCTTCAGACTTGGGAGACATTCAGAACAGTTAAATTGGACCTTATATCAACCCTAGGAATTCTCCAAAGTAATTATGGCACTAGAGTTTCCATAGGCAGCCTGGGGAGTTTTAACTGTTCCTACATCCCAGAAATCTGAGGGTGCTATTCAGAAATTGCTTCTCCATGACATTAAAATGACTGGCTAATTCTTTCTAATTGTATTTTGTCTGTAAAGACATTGAATACTGGTAAAGATTGAGCCTTTCTTGTTCTCAGATCAAAATTCAGTTCACAGGTCAACATTGCCTAGTTTAAAGGGGCGCGTGTACAGGCAGAGTAAACTAACAAGAACGGTTGATACCACCCGCAGAGCAGTTATTTTTAAACCTAGCTGAACAGGAACTTAGGATGGCCTTTCAGAGCCATTTCATTATGAAGATCCTGGTGGTGCGATAGATGCAGAAAAGTGGGCCCTTTACACACTGACAAGTTCAGTACCCTTACCTGGTTAAGAGGGGAAAGGAAGCATTCAGTCTGGGGTGGGGGGCCTACCAGGGAGAAATCCAGAGGCAGTTCTGCATCAGAAGGTGGCGGTGGCAGCTGGGAAGGCTCCAATGTGTTTCCCCATCTCATGTGTTAATTTGTTTATGTGCAGTACCCATTTGCATCACCCCATGTCTACAATTCCAAATGCTGGCAGCAGTTTTCTTTTCTTTCTAGAAATGATAGTTGCGAGATGATTACCCACAAGAAAATAAATAATCAGCACCCAACGCAAAAACAAGGTCAAACTTGGTCAGAAAGGAAGAGTCCACGGGGAGAGAACCAGAGGCTTTACACACACCGAAGTGGACTCAGATGGAAGTGGTGTCCAGACACTGCCGGAAAGAAGCCAGCAGACCGAAGCGTCTGAGTTCCTACGTGGCTGCTGCCTACGTTGCACAATGCGTGCCAGCCTCAAGCATGTCCGAGCCTAACCTCCACCAAAAGGATGGACTGTATGACTACTTGGGGCTGGTCTAGATTTTGCAGTAGAGATTTATTTTTATTTATTTTATTTACACATTTATAATGCGATTTAGGCCCATAGGCAAACGGATGCAGGTACAAACACATGACACAACCAGAAGAGCAAAGCGGAGCACAAATAAAATACAATAGGATAAAAGAGTCAGTGCTAAAAACAAAAAGAACAATGAAAGTAAAAGTCAAGAAAAGGAATAGAAACAGCAGTAAAATCAGAGGAACTATAAAGCTACAAGACACAAATCAAGTAAAATAGAAAGTCTTAAATGCTTTTTAAAGGATAAAAGAGAGTTGCTCAATCTCAAAAACAGAGGCAGTCCATTCTAAAGTTGAGCCGGGCTATAAAATCAAACAAGCATTTGCCAGTCCTCCAGTTTTGTCCGGGGCACTGTTAATAGGTTGCTCTCATTAGACCTGAGAATGCGTCTGCATTGCTTAATTTGCAGCCTCTGTTTGAGATATACTGGACTATTCCCAAAGAGGCATTTGTGGGCTATAGTGAGAATCCTGAACTGCAAATGTTCTGAAAGCTGTTGTAACACGCTCACCACGCTTATTTTTGAGTGACAGGCCTTACAGGATGGTTCTGCAACACTTGGAGCTTAGAAAAATTGCTCTATGCTGTGCCAATAAGCAGACTGCCACAGTATTCAGAGATATATGGTCTAAAGCATATGATGGTGTGCAGAGGATAAGACAACTGCATTAACACGGGCATCCACAGATAATGTGGAATCCAGGTAAACGCTGAGTTTTGACTTTGGGCAGGACATCAATGATGCAACCTGTGATGGCAAAGCTCTTTTATAAGGGAGGCAATTTAGCCAACCTTTGGCTAGTCCCAACCAGAAGAAGCTCAGTTTTAGTTTCGTTGAGGGTCCGTCCATTATGTAAAATCCTGCATTAAACAATGTCAAAAATGTCATTAATTCTAACAGTGTCAGTATCATTATCACCTGTGAGTTGTCATCAGCATAGTTGTGTTCAGGATGTCCCCATCAACAACTCATAAAGGGGTTTGGTAAAGATGTTAAAAGATGTGGGCGACAGGCAGGAGCCCCGTGGGATACCACACATAAGCTCAACAGGTGAGGCCATGAATGACTTGCTAAACACTCTGGCATTTCTTGTTGGTAAAAATGATCGAATCCAATCGGATGCTGGTTTAGAAAAAAACGCTGAAGACTGCACTATGTTCAAAAGAATATTAAAATCAACAATATCGAACGCAACTGATAAATCCAATAAAAGCAACAGGGACACCTTGCCACTGTCCATGATACGCAACGTATTAGCTTTCAGATACAAAGGTGCATGTTCTGTACCATGGCAAGCTCTAAGACCAGGTTGTTTAGGTCCCAAGAGTTTATATTCTTCCAAATACGCCTGGATCTGCAAATCGGCAATACAATCCCGAATTCTTAGAATTGGGCGATAGTTAGTAGTTAGTCGCAAGGTTGGGATCGAGAGAGGCTTTTTTTCAAAAGGGACGTGATCCATGACTGTTTAATAGATTGTAGGACAGAAGCAGCATGAAAGAAAGCATTTACGAAAGTCATAATAGCAGGGACAGGTATAGAGGCAAATAACTTGTCCTCCCATAAATTTTGAAGGACACGGATCGCCAGCACAGTTAGTGGGCTTGAAGGAATAACATTCAGGGCTTCCAGTGCAGAGTGCAGGCGTCAAAGGTAAAATTGTTGAAGGGCAGGCAACAGGAGTCAGCACACATGACAGCTTGTTAGCAATAATTTTAGTGTGGAAATATTATCGAACAAGGCCTGTTGAATATTCACACACCAGTCCTGGTCTTTATCAATAGATTCGAAATAATCAACGTTTGGCTTTTCCAGCTCTATCAGAATTTTAAAACGTTCTGTGCAGCTACAAGAGGCCAGGAAGATGCGGGGAAGGGCCATCAGTAAATCAGGTGGCTGGAACAGAGGGCGAGAATAGACTCTCTCCGCCCGCTGCTTCCCTGAGTCCCTTCCCGGGTGGCAACATTTATTTTTCTACTTTAAGTGTGGATGCTGTTAGGGAGAATTCTCTTATAAAAGGCTAATTTCCCAAACCTAGTGAGTCCCCCAACAGCTTTGCTGGATTTTTTGGGTTTGTTTTTTTCTCCTGCTAAGAGTGAGACTCTTTTCCTCCCACTCTTAAGCATGATTTGAGTGTCTTTGACTCTTTGTGTGCTTATGGGCTGTGGGGTTTTCTTTCTGCTCCATAGAGTATCATCTATTTTTATGTGCGTGTTACACAGCACCCTCAGTGCAGTAACACAGGGGTGTCATAGTGACCCCCAAACAGACTCCATACCCTGGGACTGACTACTGTCTCCCAGGGCATGTAAAGTCACCATTGACTTTACTAGTCCTAAATTGTGAACAGAACCAGTACAAACTATCATATTGTGGAAGTACTGGAAGGGGTTCATTATATTGCCCCTGGGTCTGTTTTCAAGGGGGCACTATCCAGTCCCCCCTTGTCGAGTTTCTGGCTGATGGCAGTGGTTACCACGCAAAATATTCCACCGGAATATTCTCTATGATATTTTCCCATTGATTTTAAACGCACCACTTTTTGGTGCAATGTTAAAGATACCACCGGTTTATTTATTTAATATTAAATCAACGGTTGGGTCTTTTTGCCAGAACTCTTTTCTAAAATGCCGCTCGTGTCCGTCTCTGTAACTCTGACCAAGGACGAGCCCTTTGTTCCACTTTTTGGCGGGCTTCTCCACAGAAGCCCTCCAAATGGTGCCACTCTGTCTGGGTTCCACAGGATGGGTGGGGAGGGGAATTGCACCCTGGACTGCGTTGCCTTAGCAACTCAAGTCGCACTCTGTTCTGATTGGGCCAGTGGTGAGCCTCCGGGCTCACCACTTAGCATGTTTGAGTGACAGCTAGGCTGTTGAATGCAGGTTTTTCTGCATAAAAACAGGGCATTTGGGACTGGAACTTCAGAAGTCGCCACAGGACCCAAGAATCCGAAGAGAGAAGAAGATGAGCCATCTGCAACGACGACACCACCGGTGAAGCCCTGCTGCAACTACCTCACCACTTTCCCGACGACAAGAGGAGATCTTCTGCTGGAGGAGTCTTCTTCCTTTGAGCTGGTGGGACCAACCAGTTCACCCCTTTCGCCTTCCAAAGACGTCTCTTGGTCGAATCGCCCGTGCCAAGCACCCCGGCGGCCGGATAGCCAAGCTTCACAACTTTGACCGCGAATAAAAGGAACACACCTTTTATCAACAAACTCCGCGGCTAGTTTCATCCCTGTGCAGTGCAACGACTCCACGTTTCCTCCTCGACGAGATCCTCTCTTCCCCTGGCCGAAACAACGAACTGCAATCACTGCCAGGAACAACTGCCACCGATGGAGCTTCATCTCCCTTTAAGGTTCGGTGTCCTGCCTTGCCTCCGTTCCTTCGGTTTGCCCAAGGTGACCCTTAAATCCTTGGCTTTCCAACTGGGTTGGCCCCAGACCTTCTAACTGTACCTTCTTGAATCGCCCCAACCTCTTTTGAACATTCTGAAAAGGCTTTTAGTGCATTTTAAACCGTGTGATTCTGCACATTTGCTTTGCTCCATTTAAAGTGGGCCTGGCCTATGAACTTTGGCTCTACAGTATTTACTGCCTTTATTCCCTTGCTGAGAACTCCTAAAAGTGTTGGGAACCATTTTATTTCTATGCTCTGCCTTTTTCTCTTCCTTTAACTGAACTATTGGAGTGCCATCAGGTTATGCGCTCACATCTGTTTTAACAAACCGTGGTGTTTTAACTCCGACATGTCTGATAGTTATCAAGGGAGGTGTGTATACTTTACCTGACTGTGTTTTAACTTGCTTTTGATTTAGAGTGCTAATATATTGCCTAAAGTGTGTTTTAAATAAATAATCATATACTTTTTATACAAAGCTCTGGTCAGTGTTTGTTTGGTCTACTGTGTTTTTAGCCCTATTGTGTATACTCTATATACTGCCCTACTCTTCTTGAGGGAAGTCTGACTGCTCAGCCACAGCTACCAGGTAAATCTGGGTGGTGCAGACTGCTACCAATTGGGTTTACTCTTTACTCCTGTAGTCTTAATCTTTTTGCAGTGTTCCCCCAAGGGAACTGCACAGGATTCTGCCTAACAGATGCAACATGGTGCTTCTCCCGGTTGACACACCACCCGCCCCAAAATAAACCCTTCCTCTTTCCATCCCATCCCTACCTCCCCACTTACCTTCCAGTTTATGCTCTGGTCCATGCTCTTCTCCCGCTCCCGGCTGCTGCAAAGAAATGGAAAACAGGGGCAGGGGGGAATGGCCGGTGAGGGCACACACTCTTGCTTCGCTCTGGCCTACCTTATTTTGGGGTGGTGGGCCATTACAGCCCATGTCCTCCCCCGGTTGGGGTCGTGAAAGGCTTTCTTAGCTATACTTTTAGACTATTGAGAGATAAGCATCCTTATCAGATACAAGAGCAGATTTCTTCTAGACTCTATAGGCTTTATTATTTTTTGTCTATCTTCTGTGAATAGTGCTGTAACCGAAGCAAGGCTCTCGAGAAAGTTGGGTCTCCCATGCACTCTAGTGCAAGAGACACTCACCACCTCCGAGCACTTGGCAGGCTTGCTGTTGGACACCAAAATTGTCGCAAGTCCACCTTCTCGGTAAATACATGTATCAATGCTCATCACTCTTGTGTGTGTGATGAACCTTAAATGTTATCAATACCTTCAGTACACAGTATTATCACTAAACCAACAAGTCTTTCCACTTACAATACAGTGCCTTTTACACTCCTGAATGGAAACACATACTGCTCATGTTCTCTTGTTTAGCATTTGTATACATTTATTCTTGTGTAGAGAGAATAGATGAGCATTAAAATAGAATAGGCAAGCAATATACAGTTCCTAATATTAGCAAGAAAGTAGTGGAATAAATACCTGGCATCCTACTCTTTATTTTTATTGTGCGATGGTTAAAACAAAACCTTAAGCACATACCTTCACATTATAAAACATTAATTTATACATTTATCATATTACTTTCATTAAACCACATTATAAAACAATGCATACATTTATACAATTCATATAACATTCATTAAAATATCACTAAAATCCTAAAATACATAGAATATATTTCATTTCAACTTGATAAAAATATTCAATTCCCATAGCACTATCAACTTCAATGCTTCTTTCCAAACATAGAAGGCTGCTGTCGTTTTAACAATTGACCTAGCACAATAAATATTATTCCAGAATTGGTCACTTAAAACAAACCATTGATGGTCTTGCGCCAGAGAATAACCCTTCATGTAGGAATCAGTCATGATCGGGCAACTAGTGAGTACACGGGGGGGAGATCTCTAGTGTCCTTTTACACAGCCTAGACAGCCTTTCTTCATGAGGAATATCCAACCCCTTCCTAGATGTTCATAAGTAGGGAGGATACTGAACCTTAAATAGGTTATAAAACACTTTACTTGTAAGTTAGAAAACTTCATCCGGTAAGTACAAGGTTTATTGAAAGTAAAACTTTGACCTGAATGAAGTGAGTAGATTTGTATCCCTGCAAACCTTGTGTGGCTCATATCTTTATCCCAGACAACAGTTTCTTTTTTAGAAGGTCCAGACCCTTAGGGTTATCCATGACCTCAATAAGTGTCATACCAATTGCAGTTAAATTACTTCTTACAGTACCCTGAAGGCCAATGATCAAATCATTGGGCTTAGACTTTTTTTTAACTCAGCTGCAAGCGACATTACAACCCCCTGTTCAGAGGACAACATAGAGCACCATAGTTTACATCTGGCAATCAACCATGTCGATATTCGAGATTGGACCCCTAATTCCAGTTTTAGGGCCTCGAACGGTACTGACTGCAGCACTTTCAAAATTGATCTCAACATGTCCCCTTCCACAGTTTCTAGCCAGACACACTTGTATACAGATATAAAAACTGCTCCATACAATATCCAAGGAACAATAGATGTGCTGTATACAGTAATCATACCTTCGACATTCGACCCCCCATTTCTACATATAGATTTCTTTAAAATCAGCCACTTGCTCATAATCTTATTAATGGAGAGTTAAATGCCTAAATATGGAACGGGATTGACCATCGAAATATTCCATTTAAGGATTGCATGGTCACTCAATGCATTATGTTCAATTTTCAGAGCCCCACAATGATTCCAAAACAATTGATCCGCCAACACATAATCCAAACAGGAATGAGAAACATTATTTGACTGTGTATCCTGTATACTCTTACCACAGAGTTCTTTAGCATTGAGACATGTCAAGTCATGCGTTTGAATTAGACCACCCCATTTAGTACACCTGGGAGAAAAGGTGCTCAGGGGGAAAATATCTTCCCTGTGGAGAACGAGGAGTTTGTGGCAAGTGCCCGATGGTATGCCATGGAATGGCGGTGGGTGGCAAGGAAGCAGTGCTGCTGCACTTGGGGTGAGACAGATAAGGGCACTTGTGGACGCCCCCTCAGCCTACGCGGGAACCTGTGAGCATAGGATAGAGCAGCAGGAGAAGCAGTGAGAGACGGTGCGTCCCAGCACTACGGCACCGGCTGCCAGAACGAGAGGCGTGTCCTGTGCTGGAGCCGCTGCGCGTCTTGATCGGTCCGCACAACAGCCCGGGATGTGGTGGTGAAGCAGCACCAGAGTTTGGGCGAATGGAGGGCGGACAGCGTGAGACAGGGATGGAGGCCCCCCAGTACGGACAGCAGAGATGCAGAGGATAACAAGGCGGGCAGCGGAGAGGTGGCCGGGACCATCAGCATATAAGTGCAATACGATACCCCCACCTCAAAAGAAACAAGTGACACCAAGCAGTACTCGCAAGAGGGGCTGGGGTACTAAAGAGGAGCAGAGAGACATTGTACATAGGAGGAGGAGAGCTGAGCCCGAGGCCATATACAAACAAGGAAGAAGGCAATACCCCATGCTGACAGGGCCGGCGAATGAGGTGAAACGGTGTGTGAGGAGATGTCGGATTGTGTAGAGTGAATTTCACTGGGATGACCAGTGCAACATCAGGGGAGAGACAGCAATGAACCCACTTGCCCCCACTGCCTGAGATCATACCACGCTAAGCCCTGAAACTGGGTCAGGAAGGCCTAGGGCAGATCCGATCGCACTTAAGCAGCGCGCAGGGGGGGATCAGGGGGGCTTCCCTGAGAGCACAACAGCTGTGGTGAGTGATAAACGGGAGCAACAAAGGTGCAGGAAAACGGGGGGATAAGCAGGCAGGGAGTGATAATCAGACACAGAAGGACAGCATACATGTCAGAGGAAAGGGTAAACAACTGGTAATGGAGGACTTCACAAGGAAGGAGGGGAGTGCCCCGGGCCCAACCGATATGGGGGTATTGTCAGAGCGGAATAACACACAAGAACCACAGCAAGACGAAGGATCAATATTGGAAGCCATGGCAGCTTTAAATGTTTTGCTGGAAAACAAGATTGATGCAGTGATCGTTGACATGGGTTAGTACACTCCATAGCGGATAGGCTACGTACGGTGGAGACACAGGTGCAAGAGAACACTGCGAGCATAGGAAGTAACACGTCAAATGTAACGAAACTAGCGGGCAGACTAACTATTGGAGCGAAGAATGGAAGATGCGGACGGGTGAGCGAGGAGGAACAATATCCGGATACTTGGCCTGCTGAGGGAGAAGAAGGGTGTAATGCGATGGAGTATGTTGAGAATTTGCTAATACGGGAAATTGGAGCAGAAACACCGACGCAAGGATTAACAGTGGAACAAGCACATAGATCCCTCACGAGCAGTCCCTTGCTAAGAGCGGCACCCAGACCTATAATCGCAAAAATCTTAAATTTCAAAGACAAGGAACGCATATTTGCATTTTATAGGGGCAGATGGGTTATCCAAAGAGCGTCCTCGAGACTGGCCATATTCCCAGTCAAAGAAACAGAGTGCAATTTGCCCTATCAAACAACGACTGTCGCTCGAACGTCAAATGTATGCTTATCTACCCCACCAAATTGAGCGGTGCATGAGGGAAAGACTTGTTTTTTTTAACCCACAACAGAAGCGTAGGATTGGATGAACAGCAAAGGAATAGGGCCCATCCCCGAGAGGGGAGCACATTGGAGAAAGGGAGTGGGCATAGCATTACTACAGTAAGCTCACCTTACGAGGGATAGACAATGCACCATGGCAAAGAAATGGGGAGGGACGCTGGTGGGCGCTCCATACTCTGCATATGCTAGGTGGGTGGCGGTCTGGGTAGCGCCCTCGGTCCCTTTGAACATTTTGGAGACAAGGAATGATGAGGAGGGCAGTATGATTTTGGTATATGGCTTCTTGGAGAGCCGGCAGGTGTGTATAGTCAACACGTACGCGCCTAATCACAATGCAGCACCTTTTTTAGCTCCCTGTCACCACGTCTGGCCACATATCTGAGTGCAATCTGGATCTTGGGGGTTGGGGGCGGGTGATTTTAACTGTACAATGAATACAGCACTAGATAAATCGGTTGGGAGACATATGAAACTGCCCCCCCCCAGCAAAATCTATGGTGAAGTTAATAGATCACCTAGAGCTGGAGGATGTCTGGAGGTCAGAACACGGACAGACACAGGGGTATTCACAATACTCAGCACCACACAGCGCATCCACACGCATGCATTACTTTTTCACAGGAAAAGAGACTGGGGGAATTCAAGCACTCTGTTTTTGCCAAGGGTTCTTTCAGACCATACCCTCCTCTTTCTAGAGTGGCAGGGCCTTTTGTATAGACCACCTCCCCATTCCAGTATGGAGTCTACGAGCAGAAGCGTTGCTTGATGAGGTGTTACAAATCAGATATCGGATAGTATAGTGGGGTTCTTTGAGAATAATGCAGGTAGTGTGGACAATGTGGGCATAAAATGGGAGGCCTTTAAAACTGTGATGAGAGGAGAAGCAAAAAGGACGAACGAGTGGAGTTAGGAAAGCCACAAAGGACCTTTTCGGATGCAGAAAGGCAAATTGCTGAGGTAGAACTTAAGCAAGTGACCGGAAGTAACGGGGACGGAACATCGACGAAACATAAACAGCATTGTATAGCACAATGGGAGAGGCTAAGCAAGTTTGAATATGTGAAGTACACGGAAAGACTACATGGAGAGGGGGACAAGCTAGGATGGCTGCTAGCGTGACTATGTCGCAAAGGTGAGAAAAGGGAAATGATCTGTGCAATACAAGATAGTATTGGGGAGATGCACAGGACACAAGCAGGAGTAAACCCAGTGATTGCTAGATTTTATGAATTCCTATATGATCTGGGGTGAAATGCAGACCGCTCGGAGGTAGAGCAGGCATCGTCAGAATTGCCACTACCAAGTTTGATGCCGGAGCAGGTAGAATTACTGAACGCACCATTGACGGTTGATGAAATTCAGGAGGTTATAAAGCAGCTGCCCACCGGAAAAACGCTAGGGGCAGATGGGCTACCTGGGGAATTCTATAGAGAATACGCGAGCACACTGGCGCCTAAGTTGTTGGAAATGTACGAGGAGGTATATGAGAGTGGGAAACTGCTGCAAAGCCTGAGAGAACCCATAATAGTGCCAATTTGAAAGCCATTGTAGTCTCCTTTGGATAACAGATCGTATAGGCCCCTTTCCATGATAAATAATGACTGCAAAATCCTGATGGCCACAGTGGCGCAACAATTAAGAAAAGTGATAGGCAAGATCGTGCATTCAGACCAGACAGGGTATGTCCCGGGCAGGAATACATCCTGGTACCTACAGAGATTGCACCAGGTAATTGACTGCACCAGTGGTATGCAGAAGGAATGCGCAATGGCTTCCGTCAACACCATCAAGGCATTGTGGGATGTTTCAACCCGCTAATCCAGGCCCTGCAACATTACTGTGCATTGCTTGCAGCAGAAACATCAGAATGGCTGCCGGAAAGCATGCTGCTCGCTAAAAATTACCAGAAAGTGCGCAGTAAAAATCTGAAAAATAGGCCACCATCCACTTTTGCCTATGTCAGTGGGAACAAAGGAGACCAATGCCAAAACCCATAATTTGGCTGCCCACAGAGCAAAATCATGGCAAAAAGAAACAGAGCTGTTTGGAAATCCGTTTTCTTGATTGTCAAAAATGTGCAAAAATCATGGCTCACAAACCACACAAAAAGATCCAACCTCCTTGTTGGGTGCTGAACATCATTCTACTTTGAGAATCCACATAAATACAATGTCCACAGAAGTATATATTATCTGAACAAAGTCCACTTTTGAGGATGGTTGAGCTGGAAGAAATCTGTCAAAAATGGGTGTAGTACCGTTACTCAACTCTGTCAGAGGCCGCCGATTTAAAACTTATCATGTGTAAAGTTGAACATTGAACTCAAACGTTGCCAAAGAAAAGATTTCCATCAAAATGCCATATAAAAGAGTGCCAAACATTGATTTTCATGTTGAAAAAGGACTGGAAGTAAAGATGGGTTTGCTTATTTTAAATTTATAAATGTATTTTTTCACAAGGAACTAGGTTACAATTGACCAGAAGGTAACCTGATTCAGTTAAAACTCCCAAGAGGCTTTCTTTCCCCGAGAATCTCACACCTTGTTCATTCCCACCAAAAGGAGAGCATTTTGCATTGGCATGTTAATCAGAAGGGGAGGAGATTTCCCCTGCTGCCCAGACAAAGAAACAATGGATTCCTTGGGCTGAATAGGAATGCTAATTCGGGTGTGACTGTCAACAAACTGCTCTGGCAGGAAGGCAGGCCATGTGACCCTCTGACTCAGCCCAGCTCTGGAGGCGGGCCAGACGGAAATTGTTGATTGAAGTTGGTGTAAATGTATGTTTTAGAAAAATGGTTATAGCAAAGTGTACTGAACTGACAAAAATATGAAACTTGGAGATTGTTAAAATGAAAAATTTGCTCACAGTTTAAGACTAAGTTGGAATCTGTGCGATGTTCTGAGATTGAACTCCGGAAATTATTCATATTTTAGCCATTGTGTTTATGTTAGGGAACATGAAAAATTACAGAAATGTGCCTAGATGGGATGTGCATGCATGTATAGAAATTGGTGCAGAACTAACATTGAGATACCCACCGAAAGCACGAAAAAGTTGTCATTTATGAACCATAGCTCATAGGAAGATGTATTATGAACAACTTGTGTATCTTGGAAATATGTTTTTTGGGGAAAATATATTTCCTAAGAAAAAGCAAAGGGGAGGGATTTCATTTGGGCCATAAACACAGCATCACTCTGACACATGATGACACACTGCTCCTGTCTCAAATCAGGAGAGGGGAAATTCTCTGACCTATCGGATCCTTAAAGGGTTGGGCATAGTAGAATCAGCCTCCCCACCCACTTTGGAAATACATAAATAGGGACTGCTGAGGACAGGTAGACACACTTTCCACTCCTCAACTGATTTCTTGGCGAAGTACCCTGCAGGAAGATCCAGGCTCCAGGCATAGATCCAGAGACCAGACTCTAGAACCAAACTCTAGAACTTTGAAGCGGAGAGGCCTAACCCAAGAAGCTGAACCCTTTTCAGCAGGCCTTTAAAATCTAGCAACCCGATTCAAACCCCTAAACTTCCAAGGGGCACCACAAACCCCAACAGCCTGGCTGAGCTGTTTTGCTGTTCTAGCTGAGAACCCTGTGCTAGAACCCCAGATTCAAATCCGTCCAGCAGAACTGTAACCCAGAACCCGTCAGACCCAGTCCAAGAGGCCGTGTAGACCAGAGGGCCTTGCTGAGAGCAGAACCCAGTGCCTGAGACCTGTCCGGTGGAGAGAGAATCCCAGCCAACCCTTGACCAGATCTTTGACGGGTCCATTCCATTCCAAAGCCATAGGAATGAGTATTTAGTCTAGAACTGTCGGTAGTCATCTCTTAGTTTAAAGTAATCCTATTCAATCCATTTCAACCTATCCAGAACAGCATTATAGAATCTTGTATCCATCCTGAATTCTTTTCATTATATAGTCTGTGATAATTGTAGCGATAATCATCTGTGCGCTGATATTTTTGAAGAAAGTCAAGTGTCCTGGCGCACAACAATCAGAGTGGAAGGCGCCCTGATCTGGTGGTTGTCCTGTTGGGTATCTTGTACTTTCATAGCCCCTTAGTATAAGTCCATATTGGTTCCGAATCTTTAAAGCGCAATCTGTCATTTTGAAATCTTGACTCTGTTTCTGAAAATCGACCTTCACAAAAACCTCTGACTTTTGAATCGCACGTCCTAGAGACGATATTTGAATGTCATTTCGATGCTAACATCCTCAGCTTTCAAACACATCCAAAACGACATTCCAATTCCTTATAGTTTTGCCGTAATCGTGTTTCCCGCACGCAGAAAAGTTGCCGCGAATTTGCCATTTGGCTCAATTTCACTCCATCGAAAAACAACTGTTTCTTGATTTCAACTTCTGAATTTCGTTTTCCATTTGCTAATCATTCTACAATCATTGCTAGTGTTGACCTGAACCAATCCAAAGCCACTCTCACTAGTGCTGAATCGCCTTTAGCGAATTAAAATCATTTTTAGCATTTTCCCATTCAATTCAAACCACATTTAAAAGCATTTTGGCCTGTTTAAAATCAGCCCTGTTTCTCTCTGCTTGCTGGGGGGAAGTGGGATTGAACTGCATTGTCGATTGTTATTCCTGATACCTGTGTGCCCTCATTCCACATCTTCATATTGCATGTTGGGGGGGGAGTGAGTAACAACAGGGGGAAAGAGTGATTACATTGTCTTTGGTTAAATTCATAAAGTTTATTTCTGTGTTGCATTTCTTCCCATCATTGCAATTTCCTTGAACCACACAAAGTTATTCTCAGCTACATTATTCTTCCTATTCCTACTTCTAATTGATTAAAGAGATTGTTGATATTGTAATATTAGCCATTGCTGATCATTGTTCATATTCATAAGTGTGATATTCAGATATTATTCATATTCATAAAAGTGTAATCTATATATTGTTCAATTCTTCAAATAAATCTTTTAATTTGCAAAACAAACCTATTTCTTAGTTCAGTGAGACCGGGGGAATTCAAAGAGAGGGGCGTTATATACGGGTACGTCATCCAGAATTAAACGAACTTTGACATAAAAATATATAAATAAGGGTTTCCATTGGGCATCCCATACTAGGCATTGACTTTGTTGGAGTGCTGGATTGAAATCACTTACAGCATTTGATTCTGTCGAGTGGGACTGGCTGTACGCTAAACTATGGCGCTTTGGTATAGGCCTGGCCTTTCTGAGATGGGTATAAGTGATCTATGCGGCACATAGGGCAAGGGTGAGGACAGGGAAACATATTTCTGACAGCTGGGAGCTTACAAAGGGTACGAGGCAGGGTTGCACCATCCCCCATGTTATTCATCCTAGCCTTGGACCCACTGGCAGTGTATTTACAACTAGAATATAGACACGCTGGCATAGCACTAAGAGGGACGAGGCATGTTATATCGCTCTATGGAATCGAAATGCTGCTTTTATCAAGTAGGCCAAAGGACAATTTTCCCTATATATTAGAAGTGCTGGATAGGTATGCAGAGCTCTCAGCTTATTCCCATTGGGGGGGGGCCTTGTGGGCCTTGGATGAAAATCAGCACCTAGACTTGGGTATAAAATGGACATCACAGACGTTCCGATATTTGTGAACAGATATCTGGCCAGACTTCATAGACACACATACATGGAACACACAGAGGGCATGGGAGGGTCTCGAGAAGAACATGGTATTGTGAAAAGACCTACCGTTGTCAATGGCAGGCATGGCAGCGTTGATCAAGATGGTGGCACTGCCAAGGTTATTGCATCACTTGGCGAATATTCCATACAACATACCTGTGACAAGAACGGGGTGGGACGTAGACCTTGGAAGAAGCTTTATGGATGCGGAATTGGGTAACATAATCCTCTACACGAAACGGGTGTCCAAGAATGCTAGGTTTAAGCTGAACCGGCTGTATGTAACGCACTGCACTTCTATGACACCACATAGGATATCTCCAATCCCAGGAGTGGAAAAACAAGGCTGCCTGTGATTCTCGGCCGAAGGGGCCTGAATGCTCCACTTGTTCTGGACTTCTCTGTTGTACAAAGGTTCTGTATAGTGATTGTGTATAGGGTGGAAGGGGGAGGATTGGACATGAGAGGATGGCTGCCCGAGGCATATTTATTAGGGATGTTTCCAAGAGGGAGGAGAGGGGTGCACGGGAAAGACAGAGCACATGGTGAAGATGAAAGATTTTATTCGCATATTGGCTAAAAGGAGGATAGCCATGGCCTGGAAACAAGCTGGGGGCCCAAGCATGAGGCATGATGGGGAGATTTACAAAGGTGGACAATGGCTGAAACAGTAGTGTGGCACAGGGCGATGGAAAGGGGACAATGAGAAAGGCGCAAAGATGTACTGGCGTGGAACACGCTCACCCAGAATGTGTTTGAGGCTGAGAGACTGAGCAATGCCAATCGGGAAGAAGACCAGGAGGGAAGGGGGCGGGGGGTTCGGGCAAAACCAAACCCCCTGTGGAGAGTTAAGAGGGTATGGGCAATGGCAACGCTGATTCTAAAAAGAAACCAAAAAAAAGGATTGTATGCTACAATAGCGGGTCATGCGAAAGGTAGACCAGAAGACAGTGATATAGCCCGGGTGGAGGGGTCCCGAGGGCGCCTAAACTGTAAAAGTGGTGAATTAACTGATTTTGCATAAGTGGGCAGAAATGTTGCATAACCCAGGAAGGCCGGGAGGTCTGAATAATACAGGCTGTATCCCATGGATGTATATTGAACATACACGCAATGTTTGATCCCTTGAAGGGGGGTGAGGAACTGAGGTGGGAAGTAGGGTTTGGCATTGTTTTATGTTGGTTGTGCAATGAAAACAATAAAAACAAAGTTTTAAAAAATAAATGGTTGGCTCCAGCCGTTGTGCAGGTACGATCTTAACTGTCACTGGCTTCCCCAAGTGTGCTAGAGCCGGTTTAGTAATGCCTATAGAGGGGATGATACGTGCCTCCAGTAATGGATCCACAACTCGTCAAGTTGAATTTCAAGTTGTGCTGTTCAGCAATGGTAGTGCAGACAAAGCAGAGAGCTTCTATTTTAGCCACACATGTAGTAATAGCTCTCAATTGGCTATGGTCCTTCTCCATTTCATATCAATGCTTTCATCATCACTGGTGGAATACGAAGAATCTGACGTTGAGGCCAGCCTACATAGTTCCGGGCTGGCCGACAGATTAGTACCAATGATATTCCCCAAATCGTGTTCCACTTCGTTAGAGGATCTAACTGCGCCGACAGAGTCACGCCGGACACCCAAGCACAGATTCAAGAGGGATTGTTTATCAATTGAGACAGATCCTGGGCTGAAGACCACTTGGGTATCAGTGTTTGATTCTACGAATAGGTCAGTAGTACTGGGATCTGGGATCTTAGTGTTTAAGACGGATAGGAGAAACCCAGATATTTTGGGCTGTAACACCTCCCGCCCAGTGGATTTGTCTTTCTTGGCCTTTGGAGATGGGAGAGTGCCAGTGAGATTAGGGATACGTGCGCTTTTGCTATTCTTTTTTAAAGTATTACGCAACAGGCATTTCCTCTGTCTGCTGAGTTTCATCCTAAAATGAATGACTTAGCACCAGTTGAGTAAAAAGGATGCACATTTATCTTCCAGAAATTCACTTACTTCAGCTGTCGCGGTTCAGAAAAGCCAATGGATGTCCTGCACCGGCTCCCAAGAGATCTCAGGGCAGCAAACTGCTCACTGTACCACTTCTTCAGCAGTCTTCACCCGCCGTCAACCACCGCCAAATAAACCGAAACACTTCTCCTTGCTTTGCGAGAGTACGTAGTATATGAAGGAGTTCCTTAAAGGGCCAGCACGGGGCACGGAGCAAAGTATCAATGTTCAATGCACGACCACTTCCTTTGCCACCAGTGTCAGAGTGAACACCCAAAACACTTCTCACTTCATCCTACTCTTCTAAAATGTTAAAACTACCCATTACTAATCACATGTGTAAAATAGCCACTGTGGCCCAGTAAAACCTAAAGCAATACTCACAATTGTAAAAACTGTCAAATTGTCAATGGCTTCCATAGGTGGTTAACTAATAACTTAAAAGTCATCTAGTCATGGATCCAAAAACAGATTACAGGTAAAACATTGCAAATGCTCCTGCAAGGGGGTTCTCTCGATCCTCCTCTGTGCTTCGATAGTGCCCTTTATTCTAACCAAAGTAGTACGAGAGGCAACACAGGTTACATATGGATGCTGTGCCAAAACTCTACCATGCTAAACTCAGTCTTCTATCAGCACCGAGAAAGACGAAGGGTTAACCTAACACAAATGCATCCTGGTGACTATTAATGTTGCAACCATGGAAAGAAAAATATATGTTGAAAACATAGGTAAAATGGCTTATTTCAAACCCTATAATATTGAAGCAATCAATATATTAGAATTTGGAATTGGCAATTTCTAGCCCTATGTGCGGTTTACCGTCTCAAGGTGAAGGCATCTGAAAGCCATTTTCTGATCCAGTTTCAGCTTTGTAAACTAGTTTTGCCTCTAAATGATTGAAGCATACATTAAAAATCAGAATTTATAAAAATTGGCAAAGTGCCAGTTTTAGGCTCAAAGATTAGAATTACAGTCTTGGCCTACTCATTAAATATGTTTCAAATGCACATTTGTGAAATGTATCTCTGTCAAGCTAGCAGGAATGTTTCAGTGTGGCGACAGGCTGATGCGGCCGACCAAAGAGGAAGGGCCAAAAAGCACAGCCCATCAGAGCATATGGAGGAGGCTGATGAACAGATAGACCAAAGGACTTAACAAGGGACTTGGAGCAACAACACTTCTGTAAGGACTCATCCACTTTTGCCTAAAAGAGATGGTTACAATCAAAGCCATGTCCAGCTGAAACTCTGCCGTGAAACCGGATCCTCATGCAAGAGTGCCTCCTCAGGTGCAAACTCGTGTCCGCGCAAAAGCCACACAATTGGCTGTAATAAGACCAAATTGCAAAATCTGGCAAGCCACTTCTCTCCAGTCTTCTACGACATTGATGAAGACCTCTCATATCATCGGTCAGCAAGTTCTCGGCCACACCAAGGATGACACTCTAAAGGCCAAATGTGCATTTGGACATGGCCCAAGTATCACACTACAACCTTGCATCCCATGGCATCCAGATTCTTGCTCTCTCCGCTGTAAGGAACCTGAGGGCGTCCTCACTTCCTTCTTCCAAACATCCTCTGATCAGGTGGCCAGGGAAGGGCCATTGCTCTTGGATCCCAACCCTGGGGTGGACATACAATGGAACCTGGGTAGGGGACACTTGAGGAATGGTAAGGGGGGTGTTTTGGGTGAGACACAGTATCCCCCATTTCCATTTCATGATGAACCCTCATTTCCAACAGGCTTTATGGGATATTGTTAGCCCTTTTACTTTTTCCAGGATAACTCTAGAAAGGAAGCCAGTTGCTGCAAGCAATCGGCAGCGTCCAAGCCAGGTGAGCAGAGCTGGCGGCAACTTGCAGAAAAAAGACGGTAATGTGAGCGGGGATTGCAAAACTACGAATGCGTGCATGCTGAAGGGAAGAAGAGGAAAGCAGCCGCCAGGGACCGGTGAATGAACAAAAAGGAACACTTGTACCGGGCACTCCTGGGGGTACCAGAAATTGCTGAACGAACTAAATGAGATGTATGAGAAAATGGGAACCCAAAGTGAAGGGTTAGAGTGATGAAAACTAACAAGAGGAACATAGTATGAAAGATTAAAAAATTATGAACTATTGTATACTGAACTAAAGGAAAGCTTTTGTTAAGCCTATGAATGCAAAGCAAGCTTGTCTTGTGTGAAATACAATGAAAAGCGAAGAACGCATCTTGTGAAATGCAATGAAAAGCAAATAATGAATATTACTGAGTGTGAAAACAATGTGGTGAAGGAAAGAGCCCCACCGAGTGAACTGTATGAAAGGACATATTGTGGCAAATCCAAAAGGCTGGCAAAGAGAAAGCGGAGAGAATGTGAATCAAAGCACAGGTGACGTTGCAAGAGAACCTGTGTGGGCAAGAAAGTCTAGGGTTACCAGTTGCGTGACCTATAATTGGTGGACCGTATGGTCCGGCAATTGCTCCTAGACTGGGATACCCTATCTGTGAAAGCCAGGGAAACATACAGAGCAAAGTCAAATGTATGAAAGATTGCTGAAGTGAAGCAGAAGAAAGTTATCTGTATGAACTGTCAAGAAGCCAGAAGGAGTGTTAAGTTGACCTGGAACTAGTTTTGAATATTGAGAGACTGGAACTAAGTATAAGTTGGCAAGCTGGAAAAAGCAGATGACTTGGGGAAGGGAAACCTAAGACCTTATGAACTTTGTTGCTGCCTTGAGGAAGGGAACCTCAGGGCTATTTTTTTGTAACTGCGTAGTCTTCTTGGGGAAGGGGAGTTGGAAAGTAAGCCCAGAGCTGGAAGAAGCTCAGAACTTTATTTGGAACACTATTTCTTTTGTTGCTGACATCCCTACACATTGTTTAGCTTTAGTTGCGAGGGCCAGTATAGTTTTTTTTAAATGTATTTAATCACTTTATTTAACTAACACAGGGGTACAGCATTGCAAACCATACATTTTCATTGAGTGTATAAAGAGCAGAAAAGGTAACAAAAAGCCTCAGTTGACATCAACATTCGTGTACATGTTATTTTACGGTACAGTTATATCATCGTCCTCCTCCAAACTTTGACGAATTAAATATTGTCGGAACCCCCCCCCTCTCCCACCCCCACCATATGTCCCTCGGATGACTTGACTGTGATACCAAGTTAGCATACACTTCCTCCTTATCATTAGTCCAGATCATATCACTGAGCCAGTTGTCATATGTGGGGGCCACCTTGCTTTTCCACATCATTAAGATAGCCCTTTTTGCCAGCATCAGATCAAGATTAAGCAATTTGCGCTTCAATGGATTCAGTCTATTCACATATCCCAGTATACATGCCAAGGGTTTGCACGTCATAGGCTGCTCCACTATCTCCTCCAGCGCATGACACACCTTGTTCCAATATTCCGATAATGCCCAACATGCCCACAATTTATGCATTATACCTGCATCTCCCACCTCGCATCTGGGACACTTTCCCTCCGAGGTGGGATACATTCTCTTGAGGCGGGCTGGGGTAAGATGTACTCTGTTTAAGACCTTGAAGTGTATTAGCCTGTGTCTGGAGTTTAATGAGATCTGCCTTGTTAATCTGCATATTTGCAACCAATGTGTGTCTGTGAAAGTGACATCTAGATCCTTCTCCCAGTGCCCCCTAATGTTCGATGTTTGTATCCCCCAGGACGTCTGCGCAAGTTTATACAATGCTGAAGCTGACTTCTTCCTTGCATCTAGGGTCAGTATGTAAGTGAGACACGGGTGAGATGCCGGTTCCTGTGGGTATTCAGACCACTCCTATGCCACTGCTGAGCAAATCCGACAATACTGGATTTTCTGAAGCAGCGTGTCCCCCACATTCACCTTAATCATGTCCCAGGACTCAAATGACCCCTCATGGAACAAGTCTCCTAAGTTCAATATGCCCACCTTACGCCAATGTGTTGCCAGTAGTGTATCACTTGTTGGGCCTAGGAAAGACACGCCTCAGAGGGGCATGGCTTGGCTATACAGTATAGTATTCTTGGGGCGTATGACTAGCTTAGTCCATGCCTCTTGTGTGACTGACACTGGATCCAGCTGGTTAGTATTACACTGTGATCCCGCAGCTGCCGGCGCCTTTCCCTACCTTTTGAATCCAATATATGATACGTGCGGTACCCCCTCAACCCAGTACACCACATAATATGCCTGAGCAGCAAGGTGCTAGAGCTCAAAGTCAGGCGCTGACAACCCTCCATATGGTAGGGTGAGACGCTTCCAACTGACCCTCTTCTGACCCTTCCATATAAACGAGGAGCACGCTCTGGCCATTGTAGCGAAAAAGGCTCTGCCAGGCCATAACGGAACGTTGCTGAATAAATAGAAAACTTTGGGCAAAATAATCATTTTTATTAACGCAACCCGATCCATCAGAGAAATGGGAGCCGGTTCCACTGCTCCCGTTTGGTGCATATCTTAGTGACCAAAGGGTCTTAATTAAGGGATTTAACAAGGGCAGGTGAACAGGAGATCTCGACACCTAGATATTTTATGTGTGTATTTGCCCATCTCAGTCCGAACATATTACTTGGTTCCGAAGTGATGTCCGTTAGTGGGAAGACCTCAGCCTTGTTACTATTCAGAATTACTATTCAGACGCAGGCCCGAATATTTCCCAAAATCGCGAACCACAGCTAGTATCCTCTGCAGATGTTTCCAAGGGTCTCTGATATACATCATTATATCATCCGCATATAGTGTTAGGAGTTGCACCTGCCCAGCAATGCTAGTGCCGTCACAGGCGTGTTGAGCCCTCATAAGGTCTGCCAGGGGTTCTTTCACCAACGCAAATAGCAGGGGTGACAACGGGCATCCCTGCCTGGGGCCTTCTGCTAATGTTGGTATTGGCGAGAGCTCTCTGTTCACATACACTCTTATGGCTGTGTGTATAAACCCGTCACCCGCTTCACAAAGTTTGGTCCAAACCCATAATTGATTAGAACCCTAAATAAGAATGGCCAATACACTGTGTCAAATGCTTTCTGCATGTCTAAAGACACGGCAACCCCCTCAACATCTTTGGTATCCGCGCCATTACATTATAAATCCGGCAGATATTGGATACTGTTGATCTTCCCAATATGAACCCAGCCTGGTCTTCATGTACCATGTAGGGCATTAGTGGGGTTAAGCCTAGATGCCAGTATTTAGACAAATACTTTTGCATTGGTATTTATTAGGTATAATGGGTGGTACGAATTGCAATTATCTGGGGGCTTACCCGGTTTCAACAGCAGGATAATAACCGCTTCACATAACAATTCAGGCAGGGTACCAAGTTCCAGAGCCTCAGGCACACCAATACTAGTCGGGGAGATAACACATCTGTACATTCGTTTTGAAACTCTGCACCGAGTCTGTCCAATCCCAGGGCTTTCCAACCTGGAAGGTCTCTAATCGCTTCCTTAATCTCACTCAACTTTACTGGTTCTTCCAGCACATTACGCGCTTCTGCCGACAGAAGGGTCGCAGAGATTTTAGCCAAGTACTCATCTATCTCGGCATTCGTTGCGAGACTTTGGGGGGAATTTAAGCTCTTATAGAAATCATAAAATACCTCGCTCACCTCTTCCACTCTGTTGGCCACCGTACCATCTACCCAGATTATGCTCAGAATATTAATGCTGCCCCTCTCACTGCTGTCTGTGCCAACAGTTTCCCAGGCCTCTCCTTTTCCGGGTATCGGCACGCTGCTGCTGGCTCATCAAAGTATCTTAACTCCCTGTCTGCAGCGTCCCGGTATTTATCTAAATGTGCCTTAATATCTTTGCTAATCTGTGTTGATGGGTCCCTGGTGCTTTCTGTTTGTAGCCATGCCAATGCGTTCTCACAGCTCTTTAATTCTCTCCTAATGTCGCGCAAACCCCAAATTCGGTTGACATTGCAACTCCCCTCATGTATACTTTGAACGCCTGTCAGAGAATAGCATGTGTGAACACCGATCCATCAAAATAATTGTTTATGTGTTCCGCCATATTAGCCCGGAAGACCGGTCCCCCAGGGATGTAGCTTGAAGCGCAACAGCACCAATGAACCATGCCTCCAGGAATACTTAATGACAGCAACACCAGGGAATGGTAAGACAAAGTTCTAGGCAAACTCGGCCACCCATTCCAATAGTTTGTGTGATGTCAGCCAATAGTCGAAACGTGAGTGCATATCGTGCACCGATGAATAGAAAGTGAAAGCATGCTGTGTGTTGTTGAGTGTGCGCCACACATCCCTCAACCCCATATAGTCAATGTGTGTATGTATAGTGCATGCCACATTTGTTAGAGTCCTGGGTGTAGTGGATGTGCGATCAAGCTGTACATCAAGTTTCGTATTAAAGTCTCCACCACAAATAACTGATGCAGTGGGGTACCTAGCGCATGTTTGGAATAAAGTGTCATAAAACTCGGAGTCATCTACATTTGGACCATAGACATTTATCAAGAGGACTTCCGCACTCCCTAGCTTCCCATGGACAATTACAAACCTGCCACAATCGTCTCATTCAGTTGCATGATGACTAATTGGCAGTGACCGGTGTACTAAGATCATGAACCCCATGCTCTTGTAGAGTAAGACGTGTAGAACGATCTCCCCATCCAGAAGCAACCTTGCATGCTTGATGCTCTAGCAGGCCTGTTTCTTGCAAATACAGAAGCTTGGAACCCAGTCTGTTAACATATGACATCACTTTATGCATCTTCATAGGGATACCCACGCCCTCTACATTCCACTCAATAGCTGTACATCAGCCGGAACGTTCCCTGCCATCTTCTCGTGTATACCACTGATCGCTCCACCCTACTCTGCACCTCCTCTTGTCCAGTTCATAATATGCAAAGATTACCCTGCGCGATTTTATAACAGTTTCAACCCAATACCCCCAACCCTCCCTCCCCCACCCTCAAACTACCCCTAATTTAGACTATGAACATCCCCTCCCCTCCCCCCCCCACCCTACCCTGCCATTGAAATATATGGACTCGCATTGGGGGCGACTGCTACCGTGGTGAGTGGAGACCCACGCTTCAATAAATTTTGTCTTGCTTTGATACATAACATAAGGAGTCAAAACAAACGTTGCCATTAACGCATCCGATTTGCATAGATACGGGTGAGATACTCAGATTCTTTCAAGTGTTATTTTGCCCCTTCAGAAGGGGAATGTTGGCCTCTATACAAATGATGCAGCTTCCTCAGGGAATGTGAAGAAGTAGGTATTATTGTTGTGTTGTACACTCAGTCGGGCGGGATATAGCATAGCATAGGGTATTTCCCGCTCCCCGAGTAGCTTTTTAACACCCACAAATGTGCGTCTCTCCTGTTGTACAGCCAATGTGTAGTCATGGAAAATGCGGATCACATTAGAGCCCATCCTCCATTCCTGTTTCTCCCACACAACCTTCAAAGCCAAATCTCTGTCCCTGTAGTTCATTAGGCGTCCCCCCCATCCTCCCGGACCCCCGGTCTTGGCTTTGCCATCAGCGGTCTATGCGCATGTTCCACTACAAACATCTGAGACCAGCAAGGATCCCCCCCAGCAATGCCTTCAGCAGCTCCTCTATTGCAGTCTCCATTGGACCTTTCAAAGCATCGTCCGATACACCTATAATGCAAACATCATTCTGCTTCAATCTCGCCTCCAATCCTCAAATTTCATCTTGATGCTGCCCAGGTCCTTTGCCATACTCGTCACCGTCCCCTGTAGTGCCATTATGGCATCTTCCGCTGTGCTGCTCCGCATTTCCTTTTTTTCCGTAATTTGTTGCATAGCTTTTTCCAGCAGAGCACGGATTGTAGTAACATTAACAGTAATGCCATCCAGCTTATCGTTGATGGCAGCAAATCCTTGCTGCATGATAACCATGACACCGTGGACATCGACAGGCGGGGCCGGTGGTGATCCTTCTGCATGTCCTTGGTTGCCTGTCCCTTCGCATACTGTTTCAACATGCTTTGGGGTCGATATTGCATATTTATCCATTTTACCACTTTTCTTGGGGCCAGCCCCTTTAGGCATAGTGCTGCTCTTTCTAGTCCCCACTCTCAACTTAGCTCAATGGAAACTGTGCCTCAGAAGTGGTAGAACATGAAATATGCCCAGCCAGGGGGGACACCAGTTGGGCAGCAGGGCTGCAGTGCAACAATTCACCTAATTCACCCCAAGCCACTCCAACCATGTTCAAAATTCTTGTTTAACAGGCCTTTCAATAGTTGCCCACTCACACTGCACCCTAGTTGTTTTCAAGTGTATCCTGAGGCCACTGGCGCACGTAGCCCATCAATTCATATACTGCAGTTCCCCAGGCAAAGAGACAGCCATGATCGGAAGGGGGAGAGCAGGTGAATGACTAGTCTTACAGACCGCGCAGCACCCTTCAATCTGCACAACAGACCTGCAGCCCGCCAGCCACTACACCTCAGGACGAGCAGAAATTGTTATTTCTGCTAACAGGGGGGATATTAACTTGTGAGCGGGGCAGAAGTGCATCAGAACTCCAGTGCCACTCCAGACAGTGACCAAGTCTCATTCAGTATACACGTTTGACAATTCCCTTTACAGCTGCCTGCTCAATCTGTCCTCATTGCCATGACATGGGATCATCAGCTCATGCAGTCCCTCACGGCGCTCCTCATGGCACCCCAGGCAAGGGTGCAACCGTAACGTAGAGGAAAGAATAGTGGCAGGGGAAGCGGGGGAAGCAGGAGAGATACAAATCCAACAGATACTTGTTGCTTGCAGGGAAATGAGGTTCTCACTTACTTGAGTTGCTGATATCAGCGCAGCATGACCGCTAAGCCAGTAAATGCCTGGGCATCACACTAGAGATAATTGCGTGTTGGGGCTTCCACAAGTGTCGCTTTAATTACTCGCCCACTCCAAGGCCAACGTTCACCGCCCTCGGTCCACAGACGGAGGACGCAGTGCAACAGGCTCTGCGTCACTCGCGAGTGGCACCGTCCAGCTCCAGTGGTCCTCGAATGGGCTGTCCCTCCACAGCCCAGGGAGTCCAACGTGCGGCGGGGGCTCTGCCACAGCAAACCATAGGCATGGCCCCAGAGGCGAACCAATCTGTTTTCCTCTCCTCACCTCCCGCGCACCTGCCCTCTGAAATCTGAAAATTCACTGTCGCAGGCCTCCGACAAAGTCCTCTGACACTCTCCCCACCCACAACAGGCGGAGCCTCCAGCTACACAGCGGCTATGCCGGGACCGTCAGGTGCTATCTGGATCCGTCACGCTTCATGGCTCGGTTTCGAAGCCGGTTCTGCAGTTGAGAATTTTTTTTTTTTTTTTTTTTTTTTTAAATCGGGGCTAGATATGGCCCCACCCTTAATGCAGCTTCTCATCCGTTTTCTCGTCAAGCAGGCATCATTTCATGCCTTTAATTTGCGAGGGATCTCACCTCACTCAGAAAGCTCACACGATGGCCACCATCTTGGCAATCGAGCAGCAGCACCCCCCCACCCAGTATAGGTTGTGGACACAGACAGACTTTAGTTGAGCTTATTGACTCAGACTTTCCTTAGTTTCTTTAGGTAGGGAAATACCAACTTAGCATAGGGCAAGTTAGGCCTTCAAACATCCTGACATTTAAGTTAATAAACTCATTTTGTTTGAACTTTGAATCTGTTGTCTGTGTCTTGCTTCATGATGCCTTCACACAGCCAGCACACACAAACCAGGAAAAGACGTGATTTTTCACTCCTATTGTCATGGCCTGCACCACAATCTTTCTAGTGACTGATGTATGGTGAGGAAACCTTCATCCCCGGGAGCAGAGTGATAATTCTTAGCAAGGTCCTGATCTACCAGAGGCGTGGAGGCTGGCTTTTCCCAGGACAACAAGATAGAAGCAGCAAACGCTGGGTTAAAGGGCAGCAGCCATATACAGTGGGTGTGTTCCTGAACAGCTCCCATGCAGCTCCACGATCCAACAATAATCCTGTGGTTTAAACCTCACCACATACAACCGGAAACGAAGGGGAATCGTCACCCGCTGTGGCGACCACGTTTCAGGATTCTTCTGCCCTACATGCGCATTGGAGAAACAGCAGCGAGTTTTGAAGGGAAAGGTTTAAGTTACTTAACTGTAACTATTGTTCTCCAGCATGGTATTGGCATGGATTTACATGCTCATGAATATTCCCCATCGTCAGGCTGGGAATCTTTGGTAAAAGAAAAAACGTTCACTTTAAAACTGTATTTCTCCTCTAAACCAAGCACTGTCCTCTGGGTCATACTACCCCCATCCAATGACAGTCCTCTCCCTAAGCCCCGCCTCTGGCAGCCATCTTCAGATTTGGAAAGCACGTAAAGTGGCAGTATGACCAAGAAGAGCTGTAGAGGGGCCGAAGGGTGGGTTCGCATGTGAAAACATGGCAGACCCATGCTGCAGAACAATAGTTACAGGTAAGTAACTTAAACCTTCTCCAGCATGGGGTCTGGCATGGATTCACATGCTCATGAATAACGAATACACAGCAGTACCACATTACACAACCACGGGAGGTGGCAAGGCTCAACAGAAGCAATTAAAACTTACCCCTGGAACAGACTCACCTCAAGCGAGCAGGATGCATAGCACTTCCTGGCTGACTCTGGACTCCTCCCTGGAATCTGTATCAACGCAGTAGAACTTCATGAAGGTATGCGTGGACCTCCACATTGCAGCCCTGCAGATGTCAAGCAGGGGCACACCAGAAAGGAATGCCGTTGTCGCAGCAATCGCTCTGGTGAAATGGGCTCTAGGACGGCCTGACAGAGGCTGGTTCGCCAGCCGATCACAGTTCATGATGCAGCCAGAGAGCCACCTTGAAACGGAAGCCTTGACCAAGGCCTTCCCATGGTTCACAGGACAAAACTTCACAAACTATTGAGAAGTCTTCCGAAAACTCATTGTGCATGTTACGTAGAACTTCAAGGTGCGAGCAACGTCCAGCGCATACAAGGCCATTTCCGCCGGTGAGGAATGCTTCGGTAAGAAAACAGGCAACACCAAGGGTTCATGGAGGTTGACTTTTGGCGGAACCTTCGGCATGAAGGAGGAGCGTTTACCCAGTACCATCCTCTATTCGTGAAAAGCCAGACAAGGTTGCTTGCAGGATAAGCCTGGATCTCACCCACACGTCTAGCAGAGCTGATGGCCACAAAGAATGCTGTTTTTCACAAAAGAAACCTGAGTGGGGCTGATGCAAAGGTTTGAAAGGTACCCCCATGAGCCTCGTCAGGACCACGTTGAGTTCCCATCCCGGGGTAGGAGCCTTCACCGGCAGGAAAGAATGGAAAAGCTCCTTGAGGAACTCCTTTAAGAGTCTGTGGAATCACAGCAAGGATCTACCCGGGGATCTGGCGTAGAGCGAGATGGCCGCAAGGAGTACCTTGATGGATGCATGAACGAGTCCAGCTTTGCCAGGGACCGCAAATATGGAAGAATCTGTGGAGCCGTGACCCTCACAGGGGTAATCTCCTGCGACTGGCACCATGTAGCAAAACGCTTCCACTTATGGTCGTTGCACTTTAGAGTCAACAACGCCTTGGCTTTGGTGAGGACTTCTCTGCAGTCCGCTGGCAAATCATAACCTCCAAACTCTAAGGGTGCAGGAGCCATGCCCTCAGGCTCAGCGATCCTAGGTTGTGATGAAGGATTGTGCCTCTCTCTCTGGTGAGCAGATCCGGAAGTACTGGCAACTTGACTGAAGGTGACGCCGTCAGGCTGAATAGGTCCGGATACCAAATCTGCCTCTGCCACACCAGGGCAATGAGTATCATCTTGCATCGACATCGAGTGGGTTGACACATAGCAGAAGGGTAAACGGCAGGGTGGGGAGGTGTATAGAACCAAACCTTCCCATGGGAAGGAGAATGTGTCCCCCAAGCTCCTCGGTTGGTGGAATCTGCTCGCAAACTTCAGGCATTTGGTGTTTGCCGCTGTGGCAAAAAGTTCTGTCGGGGGTCTGCCCCATTTGACGAACAGGTGGTCCACTACATCCTGATAAAGTTCCTACTTCTGGCTGGATGGCAGCTCCCTGCTGAGAGTCTGTAATGGTGTTCTTGATGCCTGCCAGGTGGAGAGGGACGAGGAACAGCCCTGTCTGATGGCCCAGTGCCACAAGTACTGAGCTTCCTTGGAGACCGCTGGGGATCTAGTGCCCACTTGCCTCCTGATGTAGAACATAGTGGAGGTGTTGTCCGTGAAGAGCCTCACCACCTTGCCCTTCAGAGACGCTAGGAAACACTTGGGGGTCCAGAACACTGCCCGTAGCTCCAGGATGTTGATGTGCAGAAACTTCTCCTCTGAGAGGCACAGACCACTGGCTTGTAGACTACCGGTGTGAGCCCCCCCAATCTTCCAGCGAGGCATCCGTTGTGACCCCTCTCCTTGTAAGGCGGGCTTTGAAATTCTGTAGCCTGGGCAATGTGGGAGCACACCCCCCACCACTCAATCGTCTGTTCGGAAGAATCTTGTCTACAAAACTCCCAGACACTAGTATCCAACTTGCATCCAAGAATACCTGTAGGGGTTGCATCCACAACCTGTAGAGAAGGACAAGGTCGATGTAGGATGACATCATATCCAACAACGACTTGATGATCCGCACTATGGCCGTTTTCGCTGACGCCAGTCGTTGCACCTTCCCTTGAATGGCTTCTAGCCTCTTCTATGAGGGCTACGCTAGGCAAGCCACTGTGTTGAGTCTGGTGCCGTGGAACAGAGCGTTCTGCAATGGCATTAAGCAGGAATTCAGCTAGTTTACGGAGAATCCCAGCTCTGTCAGAAGTCGGACGGTGTCCTTCGTGTGCTCATCGGCCAGATCCCGTGAGCGGGCGCGTATCAGCCAATCGTCCAGGTATGGGTATACGTGTTTGCTATGTGTATGCTCTGCAGATGCAGATGGTCCGCCGCCGGGGCCAGGCATTTTGTTAACCCTCTGGTAGGGCCTTGAACTGGTAGTGTTGCCCTTGCATCACACACCGTAGGAAAGTTCAATGTTTCCTGTGGATGGGGATATGGAAGTATGCGTCCTCTAGGTCCAATGACGTCAAGAAATCCCCTTCATCCAGTTTGTCGAGCATGTGCTGCAACGGGACTATCCTGAAATTTTGGGACTTCAGGTACTTGTTCAGATGGTGTAGGTCCAGGATGGGTCTCCAACTCCCTTGTCTTTCTTACCAGAAAGCATCTGGAATAGACTCTGGAGCACCAGAGTCGTAGGGGTACAGGCACTATCGCCCCTTTCCGTAACATGGCTCGCACTTCTTCCAGGAGCTGAGGGATGTGAAGCTCCTGACGGGGTACCAGTGGAATACATGGGCACCTGTGTTGGAACTCCAAGGTGTGTCCCTGGGCGAGAGCATCCAGCACCCATCTGTCGGTGGCGATCTTCCACTCGCTGACGAACCTCATCAGCCGGCCTCCCACTGGAATGCACAAGTGCGGGGCTAATGTCTTGGCCAGTTCAGGCTTGCTTGGGCACCCTGCGGCCGACACTTCTCTCTGCTACTGTAAGGCTGGTAGCGACTTCTGTAGGCTTAAGCATGGAGGATCAGGGAGGATGGCTGCATAATGCAGAGAATCCCTTGGATGATCTGATCGATTTGCTCCTGGAGGAGCAAAAAGATGAACAATGCTACTGAAGAGTGCTAAGGGAACGTAGCATCTCTGTATCTGTCTTTATGGCTTGAAGGGATTTGCCGACCACCTTCCCGATCAGATTTTCTCTGTCAAAGGGCATGTCCAGCACTTTCGCATGAATGTCCTGACGGCAGTTTGTGGCCTACAAGCATCCCTTTCTAAGGCAGATTCTGAATCCCATCCGCTGGAAACCCGTGTGGGTGATGTCCGACGCCACCGTAATGGCGTGGTCCGACGCCACCTCACCTTCCTGAAAAAGGGCAAGAGCTTCCATTGTGTTGTCGTCAGGTAGGAACTCAAGTATCGGGCCCAGCTTGTACCAAAGCTCCCGGGTGTATCGAGCCAAGATAGCCAGAGAATTAGCCACCTTGATCTTGGATGACGCTGAGCAAATGACTTTCTTCCCCATGTAAACTATCTTCTTCCCTCGTGGTCCGGGGGAACTGATGAGGAAGCTGGATTAGCCGAATGTTTGCTTGCACAAGCCGACACTTCAGAGTCCGGCGATGGGTGTGACCTTAAGCACTTGGGCGCTGAGTCTTGCACCCTATATTTCTACTCCAACCTATCTTGCATGGTTGGAGCCGTACATGGGTTCTTCATGAGAGCTAGGCCTTCCTCCCAAATGTCATCTAGAAAGGGCACTGTCTTATCGTCTTCCTCTTGGACTCTCGTCACTGATTCAAGAAGCCCTCTTTCTTGGTTTCCTCTGGCACCAGCTGGAGCAGCTCGGAGGCCCTGGAGATAGGGTGGAATTATCCCACTTCGTCTGGTGGAGCGACTATGAGGGGTGTCTCGGTGCGGTGATCCATCGTCTGCCAGGACGAAGTCCTAATATTCATCAGTTCCCATGGCCATCGTGGCAGTGTCTGTACCAGTGTCTGTGTGCGTATCCAGGTCCGCTGGTGGAGTCAGGGCCCGATGTGGTGGAGGAGGCTGATGCGGAGGCGTTGGATGATGCTTTCTCTTCTTACACAGAGGCTAATTAGGGGCCTGCAGCACCGCAGGAGTCAGTGCTGTGGACAGTCTCTGCTGGATCTCCGTCACCAGGGTGTGGAGAGTCGACAGGATGTCCATGGATATGTCCCTTGGTTGCAAAGGGAGCAATGGGGCAATAGGTTCTGCGCCACCGTCGTTATCCGTGTATGAGATTTCGATTGGTTGAACGCCAAACCTGGAGTGCTGTTTTGGGGAGTTCTGAACCAGGATCTGGACCAGTGCCTCTCCCACTCAGGGGTGACTGCAGCCTTCGCTGCAGCTTCAGCGGCTGTGTTGCGTCTTGTAGGCAGGGATACCCTATGGACCATAGAAGCCATCCTCATCAGATGGGCATCTACCGCTGCTGTGGTCGTCACAGCAGTGGCTGAAAAGGACTTTGGCTGCGCCGGTTGACCCTTCTTGGGCTGTGCGGCCAACTTTTCTTTCTTTGGTCTAGGGTTTTCTGATTCATCCCGAAACTTGGCCGGGTTGGACGACTTCCTCTTTGAGGAGGAGCTCGATGGCAGGCTGGCTATGGAGACAGACAGCAATGGTGATCACAGGCCTATCCAACATAGGACCTGCATTAGTGGTGAACCCAGTGGAATTGGACTTGCGGTTCTTGGCCTTATCTTGGACCCCCACGGATGGGGCAACCTCACAGGACTTTTTTGATCTCTTCCCATAGGGAGACCGCTCTTCGGACCAGCCAGTCCTGGGCGAGGCATGACCCTGCTCGGAGCATGAATCCCATCAGCCGGGCTCAGATCCCCTTTAACACAATGCTTGTTGGATTTGTATCCAATTTCTTGGGTGATTCGCAGTTCACCACGGATTCCCTTGGCCGCGTTCAGATCAGTTTCAACACAATGCTCAATCAGTCTCCCTCCGCCAAGCCCGGACCAATTTTTATTTTCTTTAACACAAACTTGCTTTAACCCAAAGCTCTCAGCTGATCTCCCTCACTTAGGCTCGGACCAACTTTATCTACTTTGTCATCAACTTTCTTTACTCTATTAACATCAAAGACTTTTGAATGAGCATGCACGCTGTGCCAGACCACTGTCTAAGGTATTGTATCTTTGTTTCAAAGTTCAATCACTTATCTGTTATCCAATTTTACTTGCGTTGGTTATCACATGCGATTCATACACTGTTTGCTTCATTGTTCACTATACAATGTTGCTGCTTACAACCTTGGCTTCAACACAAAACCGTCTGATATCAGCCTCCCCACCTTACCGGCTTTGCTGTAGGAGCCAAGGTCAGCACCACGGCAGCAGGCGATTCTCCCCGCCTTGATTATCAACGCAGGAGAGCCCTGGGTACCTCCAACACGCAATGCAGGATTCTTCACCCTGGCTTCCTGGTCTTAAGCTTTCTATTCTCAAAGTTTTGTTAAAGTAACAGTTCCTCGTCGAAAAGGTCAAGGGCACTTGCCTCCTTGCGATCCCCTTCTGTTTTGCCATCTTTCGCCTCGTGTTAAACTGCCATTTTGGAACTGCTGCTTCCTCATGTGCTTTGCCTTGCTCAGAGCGTGCTTTCGTGCTCCGCCTTTTATCTGTGTGGGGAAATGTAATGGAAGTCAGGTGTGTCTGATGGCCAGTAATTGCCTGACCCTGCCTGACTATCATATCGGGACATGTCAGGTATACGGCTCAGGTGTAAGTCCGTTCGCTCATAGCGAGCTGTCCGTGCGAAAGTGTTCGGGTTGTGAAAGGGGGCGGAGGAGGTTTGAGTTCCCAAGGTGTTACAGGCAAGGCGATACAGTGTCTCACCATCCGGTGTCACACTCCCCAAAGTCCTCTCACCCAGGTGATCCTCCTGCACTGGTCCACCCCCAGGAACTGGATCCAAAAATGATGGCTGTAGCCTGGCCACCTGGATGACAGATCCCTGGAGACTAGCGGGTGAGACACCTTCAGGTTTCTCACAGTGGGCCTTGACGCCCAAGAGAGAACTGGGGTTGGGCCTGGTTGTTGATACAAACAAGGGAGATGAACCAATACTTGATGTTTTTGTGGTGGGTGGTATGAAGAGAAAAAGTGAAAGGGGAGGCGATGGGATAGGGAGAGGAGGGTGAGATTGTTGATTTCTTTAGGGGCGGGGGCTCTTTTTAACTGTAGGATTGCTCTGTATCAGTTATGATACCTGTAAATCATCTGCTGTGTTTTCTCAAGAAAACTGAAATAAAATGTTAAAAAAAGAGCAGCAGGGTCTCCCTTTGAGGACCCTCATTCAAAATGTCCCCAAGGTCACACTAGGTCTTGAGCATAGTGAGGGCGGGGGGGGGGGCAATCCAAAAGTTACCAAGACCTTTAAAATCCCTTTTAAAAAAGAAGCACAAGGCATTGCCTGATCCCGGCGCCAGAAGGATAACCAAGTCCAGTGGTGTCCAAGCAGCCCGCCCCTTGCAAATCAAAAGACAAGTCTGCTATAATATCACCCCCACAGAACTCCTCAGGGAAGTCCCCATTTGCTTCTGAATACATTAGATCCAAACTGAAGTGGATGGCATCAACTTTCTCATCAAAGATTTCTATCATCTTCAACAAGAAATGGCCTTTCGGAAGAGGGGCGTGTTCCAAGAAAGCGCTTGAGTCACCGGCAAGGAGGAGAGCAGAGCAAAGTCTGCTGGAGGGGCCAGAACTGAGCTGGCAGGGACGCACTGTGGTGCACAGAGGAACCTCTACTGGCTTCATGAAGCACTGTGGGCTCTGAGAGCACCAGGGACTTTGCAAAGATATCCAAAATCTATTGAATACATGTTTCCTCTGTTCCTCTGGAGCAGACATATTTGTGGGGAATAGTGTCTGTGTAAGTCGTAAGGCCTCTGTGCGTTGTCTGAAGAGGTAGAGAAAGTGATGACTCCTCCTTGATGGAGGAATAATGTCTGCATATCGTTGGGACTTCCAGGGACTGCAGAGGGATGACGCGGCACACACGGGGTCTGGCTCTCACTGGCTCTGTGGGACGGTCTTACCACTGATCGCCTCGGCTTGCTTGCCCTTCCATTGCTTCCATGCATGGGACTGATGCTGCGTGCCCACCAAAGACCCAGCTAGACCGTCATCCGTCTTGCCGACTCTCCACCCCACCTCCCCTTGGTCTCAGACCCCTAAGAAGCTCCAGCCTCCTGATCGGGGGATGGCTTCAGCCTATCAGGGCTGTATAGTGCTTTTTTTGTCGACCCTGGTTAATCCGTGGATATTCAAAGTACCTTCTCGTCTCATTACCAACAAGGTTAGTAATCCAGTTGCTCTTCTTCGTCTCAGTAATGACCATTGCCTTAAGAGGTTCTGCTTTACAGCAACAGACCGTCTTAGAGTCAAAGTAAAGATTGGAATCAGGCAAAGGGGCTAAAGGGGGTAGGGGTGTGATGTGACTTTGTATGCTATGCTGTCGGTAGTCGTTGTCCTCCTTGGGAAGGGGGAGTGGAATCCTTTCCGATGAGATCCTCCCTCTTCACACATCTCCCAGGGGGAGTATCGGGTAGTAGCCTCACCTCCATGGCCTCATAGGAAAGGGCTCCCCCCTCAGGAAGAAGTGAAGTTATGTAGTGAATTATCACAGTATGTACTCTAATGTAGTTTCTTGCTTCAATCCCTACTTCTCTATCTAACTCTGGCCCTACTTCTCTATCTAACTCTGGGTCCTTAATCCTGGGCGCCCGACAGACATCTCCTATATATTACTACAATTGTAGGGATAATTTTAATCTTTTGTTAGAAGAACAACTTACTTTTCGTAATGTTCTTTTTGATGGATATGGTAGAACTCATCATTTGGAAGAACTGAGGGAACTCAAAAAAACAAACCGCAAACTGGAAAAACAATGGAGAAAACACTACAACCAATTGAACAACAAATCCCAACAACATACAACAACATACAACTACAAATACAGCAGTCTTGAAAGACAAAAAAAGCATACTACACTGCAAGAATCCAATCAGCAAGAAATCCACAAAAAGATTTGTTCAAAATCAAAAATTAAAGATCCAACCTCTTGCAAGAAGTGTGTCACACCATCACAACCCCTATGTGACAGCATCACAACCCATCTAAGAGCAGAAATAAAAGCAATACAACAGGCCATCAATGCAAGCTGCACCACCACAAACAGCCCCCCAGAACCTTGAGAAACAACACCCCATCAACCACCACAAAACTCAATCGATTCAAACCTACACGCGAGGAGAATTTTAACAAACAAAAGACACCAACATTGCTGGATCCCCCAGGGACGCATTCCCACCAGGCATATACAAAAGAAACTCAAACATAGAACGCCAGCCTTAATCTTCCAACTACTTACAGGAATAGTACATACATTATTCAAATCAGCATACAACAAACACTAAACAGGAAATGCACAAGACCCCACCAATTACAGACCTTTATCAAATCTACCGTATCCAGCGAAAATCCTTCAGAACCACATCTACTCAATCATGTGGAAAGCAACGGAATACTAGACCAATCCCAAGTTGGCTTCAGATGCATGAGAGGAACTGAATCAGCACTCCTCTCCATATGAGATGACCTAAAAATAAACGCGGACGACGGCAGCCAATTGGCCCTCATACTACTGGACATATCAGCCACCATCAACACAATCGGACACACAATGCTAATGAAGAGACTGAAGGAATGCAGCATAAAAAAAACTCAGCACTGCAACTACTGGGCATTTATAATAAAGCAAGCATGATGAGTGTTAATTTGTGACTAAACTTGCATTTTGGAAGAGCCAGTCTAGCCATTTCTTACTGTGGTAAGAAACTTGCTACTGACCTTCAAGGGCAAAGCAAACACGATAAGTTATTTATTACCTGTTTAGACTGGCCTACTTTGTGCAGCCAGATGAGACATGGTTTCTAATGGTGGCACTGCATTATTAATGGAAAAGCCAACAGTTTTAAGTTCTCACATGGGGATACTGCCATGTATTGGAAGAGCCAACGTGGACATGTTTTTACTTGGTATAATTACCGGAATTGTTAGCAAAGCAATCACAACATGTTCTTAAACGGAAATACTGGCACATATTGGTTCAGCTAGCATGGATATGTATAGGCACAATCAGCATGAAAATGTTTTTATACTAGCGTATATTGCGGGCAAAGGCATCATGAAATTGCATTGGGAAATGCACGTGTGCACTGCTGGTGACTTGTATCTATTGGAATATTGGATAGGAGTTTCCTAAACTGAATAGCTTTTTACCGAGTATTTCACAGAAGGTATTGTATAACGCTCTATTTTAAATAGATTATTCAAACATTTCTCAAGGGGTAAACACCACCCTCGAACCGTCTTTGGTTCAGGTTCCCTGGCTACGCTTGGTCGCTCTGGCTTATTTGTGGAAAAAGTTTATGCCCCACTAATTTAAAAGTTCACCAGCCGCCAGGGGGTGACTGACGGTTAGGTGAATGGGTATGAATGTGTGGATCCTGGGCGTTTTCTTACATGTTTTACTGACATTTACTGACATTTTAGGGCAAAGCCATCCTGGTGAATGTTATTCCACTGAGGAGGGTTTGAGGTGGGAAGTTTACAGCACAATGGGGCAGGCACGCTAGACATTGTCTTTCTGTTGCATGCCATTTTGTACTCGCGTACGGGGCAAGGCTGATATAATTTGTGTTCTTACTTCGAGAGAGTGGGGCAGTCAGCAAGTAAATGTTTCCTTACTGCGGCATTGCATGTTTTACTGGCATCAAGGGCAAAATCAATGTGTAGAGTATTCTTCAATGGTGGTTAGTGAGTTGGGCAAGCATTTGTACAGCCAGCAACATGTTTTCTTCCTATGCCATGAGTTTTTAGTGGCATTAAGGGCAAAGCCAACAAAAGAATGTTCGTCCATGGGGATATTAGCACTTACTGGCAGAACATGTTTGCTTATGATGATATTACTGTGCATATTATTACTGGCCAAGGCAGAGTTGGGTGGTACATTTGGGTGTCAGGAGCCAGGCACAGCCGCTTTGCTTCTAGGCTACGTGAAAGATGTAATGTATGATTAAATCACGCACCTACATCTTTCAACTACTGCAGTGCATGGTGTGCACCTGCAGCAGCAAGATCATCATGCACATGTATGATGGTCCAGGATGGCCTGGATCATCATGCACATGTATGATGGTCCAGGATGGCCTGGAGTGTGGGCTGCCGTGCTTGGTTTGGCCGAGCTTGGAGGGGAGGGGCTCAACATGGCTCGCTGGGGGAGAGAGGGGGGCACGTTTATTTTGCTTTGTACGTTTTTTTTCCTATCCCAACTGGTGGATAAAAATATTGTTGTTTCAAACTCTTACATAATCTGTCTTGAACACATCTATTAATTTATGATGTGTTCTTCTCACAGCGAATTTATTTTGCATTTGTTTCGGCTCGTAGCAACTGATCAAAGACAAATGGAACAAATAATGGCATATGGCAACCGCAGCAGAGTCCCTTACTGTTTGTGTTCAGTGTTTTTCAGAGCAATAAGAGTTCTAAGCATCGGGGTGCTTTTGTTCCAGATGAGACATGCACATGCATTGTTGACTTGGGACACTGTTCGTTTTACTGTAAGTAAAAGCATAAACATCGAGTAACTCGTGTACTTGGCCCACTTCCGGAGTAAAGAGAAGCAGTTCCGTTTTCTACGCAGACAATGCAGGCACACAAGAGATCACTATTTGACCTAACTTCTCGGGATGTCGCACGTCTTTTTGCTTCCTGCCTCTCTACAAAGCACAAGACTGCCAAGAAGGGAGCAGTGACGGCTTACCAAGAAAAGATCAGGTAAGTAGGTTTCAGCTAAAATATGATTTCATTTCAGTATGTGGAAACATTGTTGGATGTGGAAATATTGTTGCATCTGTTTTAATAGCTTAGTGCCGTGGTAAATAATATGGGTAGTGAGCGCAGAACGTTGTCCTGACCTAGGAGAAAAAAATAAGTTCCCGTTTTTCAAAGATATTAATTTATCGGTATTAACTGTATGATTGTATGCATGGTCCAAATTGCAAAATCCCTACAATTCACAGTATTGCTGCGAATTTAATCTCAACCCATTTATACAGATATATATATATACACACACACACACACACACACACACACATTTATCCGGTAGCTAAACCCATTGCTGATTTATGTAAGCCATACAATTAATGTACATTTCAAGTACCCAAGGAAGCCAATTGTCAAAAACATTTTGGATGCAAGCTTGCACCAAAAAGGATGCCCCTCACCCACAAACGGTAGGTATCTCGATTTGGCGCATCATAAATACGCACTTTCAGATGCTGCGCTAGACCACCGTTGCCCATCTGCAAACATTGCCCCGAGCCTGTTTCAAACAAGCAGGCGCAAGGCAGCAGCTGTGTGAAACGCTGCTGTCACACCTACACAGGGACAGAATTATTATTATTATTTGTTTATTTTACACATCTCAGTGAGCGGCCCTTTAAGGGCACTGTGAAATGCATTCCCAGCATCCATGTGGGCGATGGAAGCCTGTCAGACATTAGTGTTGGAAGGGGAGGGGGGACACAACAGGCGGACCCTATGAAACGAGACACCATTGAATAAAGCGTGTAAGCATATATATGAATTCTCCACGGTAGGGCCGGTATATGAAACTTTGCAAGCAGCATAGCTATGTATCTGACAGTTGATAATTTGACAGATGACTGACAATTTGACATGCACCTGCTTCTAATATGGGCTGTTAGAGACCTCCCCAGTCTATACCTCCCCTCTATCTGGCTGTAAATGCGCACACGCATTTTACCACTCCTTTCATTACTGTCAACACAGACTACGGTCTACCGAAGGGCGTTCATCCTCATAGCGCTTCAAGACCATACAAATGACAGCAGGCACTATACAAACACCACCTAACATAATGTAACAGCAGGTGGAACTAACGCATAGGGAGGAGCAGGGATGAAAACCCAGACGTGCAGTGTACACCATATGGCATGCAAAAGTAGATGTGTGTGTCCGGATTATGACTCCCAGCTTGCAGGTAATGGCTCGACATGTAGTTTGTGGACTCGAAAGCACTTGCCATATTTAAGGTCAGAACCGAAAGCTATAAAATATGAGATATCTCCTCAGTTAATTGAAATTCATTAAAGTTAAGTATAGCAGTGCAAAGGCAATAGAAGGGTTGGGGAGCGGAAGAGGTCTGTGCTGAGTAATAAAGGTTAAACAAGAAGAAAAAATGCAAATACCACAGCAGTCTCTCCAATGTGCAAGTGAGGAGGGTAGAAAGAGGCAGAATGGTTGAGTAAAAAGGGCAACTACACGCTGAACTCAGTGGGGACCCAAAACCAAATGCCCGACAACATGGTATAGTCATTACCAGGTCATGAAAAACGTTAATAACGCAAGATTCTCGGAGGATTTAAGGTTGGGTGGTGGTCAAGACTCCAATAGTCAATGGCAAAAGAAGTCTTATTGCCATGTAATTCTGGACGTGCCAAGTGAGTGGTGGTGGTGTGTTATGCGTGCTATCCTGAACATGCAGCAATCCTGCTGCGATTGGTAATCCATCTAATGTGTTGAGGAGCAGATGCAAGAACCTGAGACTAGTTTGTTGCCAACATGCTGCACGGCTATTGAAGTCAAAGTCCAGATTTAGAAACTGGACTAGAAATAATAAAATGATTACTAATCTTCGAGACCCGTCCAGGCATATCACCAATAGTTCACGCCCTGAAAACTGGGATTGGTAGATGAGTTTGGTAGATCGGTAGACGGAGGCTTAAAATCCAATCACCAACCATTCTACATCATGTTCCTCAAGTCAAATAGGTTTAATCGAGTGAATCGTTTATTTCAGTCGATTTGGCCCTAACACCACATGAAATAGAAAAAGAAGGACTAAGTAAATATACAAACGCCATAAACCCTTTACTTAAGTAATCCATGAAATACAAAACAATGCAATCCATCATTGTACACTAGTTGAGCAATAAATGGTACATCACACCCTTAAAAACGGTTTACTACCGCTAACACGTAAAAAAAAGTCCAGCAATCAAGATAAAATGATCATGCGTCATTAACACGCTCTCTTGAGATAGTCTGATACTGCACATGCCACCACCATCTATGACAATCCTTGTAAAAGTTTCTATATCAGCAATACAGTAACACAAGCCAAATAGCGTGTTTATACTCTGGTAACCTAAAATCAAGCACCCTGAGGCCAGTACTCATTCCGCATCAGCAATAGCTTGCTTACCAACAGATTCGGGAACATCTCAGATATGCGCCACATTAAGGATCACTGACATTGCTAAACACTGACACGCCAAGGCAATGTTAGCACCCTGGAGTTCTAGGGACATTTGAAATCACGTATCTGTTTTTGTCAAAGATGGGGTAGCGCCAGGCCAGACAGATTTAGTCGCTATCAAAAATACATTTAAGAAACTCATTTTTGCTGGTCGACAGGCCTAGGTGCCTTGGTGTTAATAAAAAGTGCTGAAGTTTTGGCTCGAGTTAAGGAAGCGATGCAGCTCTAAAAACCCGGTTCAGCTTTTAGAAACTAAGATTAGTACCTCCTTTTTGGCTTTGGTGAAGTCTCTTTTCGATAATAGCAACCCAGGAACCATCACAGCCAAGTAACACTCAAAGGAAATCGAAAACTTAAGTTTGATTTTCTTCCCTTCTAGAGACAAGTTGAGCCATAGGGATTTAAAAATGAGATGCTCTGTGTTTTAACTACATCGATTATTAAAACTTTTTAGACCGGCTTCAAAATCATCACTTCGACATTAGCCATTGGTGAGTGACAATTGACTCTTGGCAAGTAAGAAATGGTGTGCTGTGTGCATGTGGAGAGAACTGAGGGGGCAAATGACACTTCATGCCTAGCTAGCAGCTTGCAACTTTAAATGTGAACCCTGCTTTAGATATACACATTTAATTAAACCTGAGCAGCTGCTTCTTTAAGCCCATTTAGGTGCATAATTAATTATCCCTGGTAATGTTCTTTCTGATGGATTCGCCTCCCACAGAGTCGTCATCCTAGATACATCAGCAGTGGCAGTTGGCAGTTGGCAACAGAAAAACTCTCTGCAAGGGGTGTAAGTGTTCTTCGGCATCCACCCTCACAGACGATCCACTCAATGGCTCTGGAAAGAATTCGGACAGTGGATATAGAGAGCACCGCATGCTGCATAACCTTAGTTCACCCTTTGTTTCCCCTGTGCTCAGCCTCTCAGGGAACGTAACACACGTCTTTACTTGAGACGTTGGCAACATCCCTTCATGTGTGACAGTCTGGGAGGGTCCTGAGGAATCTGTGGGAGGATAATCCACCAGAAATTACATTACCAGGAGCAATTTGTTATTGCAATGAACTGCATCCTCTCAGATTCCTCCTCTTAGATATAATCAAATAGGAGGAGTACAATGTCCCTTAAGAGGGGAGAAAACCATATTTTACACCACGAAAAGAACTGCCCTTCCAAAACACGCATCAAGAACAGATTGGGAGCCCAGACAACAATGCTTCATGGAGATCTGATTAATAATGTTACATTTATATAGTGCTACGAACCCTCAGGCATCTGAGCGCTGCTTATTATTACCCACGCTGTGTGGTGCTCATTTATCGACCTCGGAAGGATGAAAGGCTGAGTTTGGCCCTGCCGGGATTGAAACCTGCGTTGGCAGGCTGCACAGATGTCAAAGCGAGTGCTCTACTTCCTATGCTATCTGACCGGAACTATGACGTGAGGTCCAGCTCTACCTGCCAGATTCCCCATGCAACACAGAGGAAGCTGCCAGACCACCGTGGAGTGGGCTTAAAGGCTCTGAGGCATTTCTTTTTCCTGGCAACACTCCACAATACAGAGGTTGATCCACTGAGTGATGGTTTGCTTCGAGACAACTATTCACCATTTGGCTTCGGGAAAGGCAACAAACGGTCGGCATTACGTAAGTCTCTCATGCTGGCCACTTAGAAACTAAGTGCCACTCTTGAAACCAGTCTGTGAAATCTCTCCTTCTCTTCCTTGGAAGGGTGAGTCGGACATAAAACCGAAAGGTAAATCTTTTGATTGAAAACAAATTCGAAGTGACCTTGGGAAGGAACATGGCCCGTATTCAAAGCATACATTTCTCTTTAAAAAAAATAAAAAAAAGAACACAAGTAATGGGCCTTTACTGACTGGGCATGAAGCTCACTCTCCAGTCCAACCAAGGCGAGAGCCACCAGAAATATTCCCTTTAAAAAGAACAGTTTCATTGAACTAGCATGGAGGGTCTCAAGCAAGTAATTTAGGAAAAGACTCAAAGCCCAAGCTGGGACCACAAACCGGGGATGGTGGGGGGACCATATTAAACAACAGGGGGAATAGAAAAATAGGAACCTTGTTCGGGCATCTTTTTAAAAACTGACACAAATGCTAGATAGCCCACCACAGTGCTGACCTGTGGGTTCCGATGAGCCATGGACAAGATAAACTGTAGGACCAAGACAGTGAAATATGTCAATTGACACAGATTTTTCTCGGCACCAGGAACAGAACTTCCTATTCAGGCTGGCGAACCAAGGAGGACTCCGACTACAATGGGCCATGGTGCAGATTTTTTTATACAAATAAAAAATGCAAACACATTTCTGACACTATCGTTAGGAGGGAAGTTCCCTACATTCTAAAACAAAAAGTAAGGGTGCTCGTCAAAATCCAAAATTAAAGATTCCTAAGTCCATATTCCTTGTTACTAACTGGCCCTACCATTTTGCAAAATCTAACTAAAAGGAAAGGTAGTCTTGCACAATAGCCCCTAAATGGGCCTGGCTCGTTGAAGACTTATCAGTCTCAGAGGTCTGTTAGAATGCCTTTACACCATTCACAGTGTTGGTATGGAGTTTATCGAATAAAATTATGAAAGTCTTCTAAATGGGTTTCCCCTCCTGGTTTTGGGAAAGACGAATTCTTCTTATATGTTTTTCATCTTTTTTACCATTGGTTACATCCCTCCAGGATCACTTCAGGTTTTTACCAGTGGTTAAATCTCTCCAGGATTATGATGCACACACTTTTCTGTATCCCACGTTTGGGGCACTTGCACTCCCCAAAGTCCTATGGCTCTTTGGTAGGGTTAATGGTTCTCAGTTCAATTAATGTCCTTTTTTGTCAGCTTTCCCAGCCTTGGTAATACACACCTGTACCCCTTTCATTCTCTTGTTAGATTCTTGTACTGAGGACGGCTTCCCCAACCTTAATTTAACAGTGTTCGCATCACTTCCCCTCCGTTTTAGTTGGGTCGCGTGCCAGTTCCATTCTTTCAGAATTTTACACTGCTGGTGGCTTCTCCACTCGTGATATGCAGTACTCATGTCTCTCTCACTCTGTTTCACCTGAGTCTTGTGCCTGTTCTGTTTTCCAGATTCTTGTACAGTGGACTGTTCGGAAGTCTGACCACCACAGTTTACAGGCCTAACTGGCATTCTCATGTTGGGAGCGTTCGCTTCTCTTTTTTTGTCCTTGTCTCGTAGATAGCAGCACTCATGCGGTGGAGCTCAGGAATTTGGGCTCCTTTCTTTCTCCTGGCCTCGGCGTAAGCTGCTGGGCACCGGGCCAACCACTGTACTCGAGTGGTCGTACCACCATGGAAGACTGATTGCATCCCTTCTTCATTCTGTGTCCAACAGGAGCCACTTGCTCGGTCAGCACACCTGCCTCGTAGCCTCCAGCTAGCAAGTCCTGCTTGCGGCAAAGCTACTGCTGGCTCCGACACTTCAGGCCATGTCCATAGAGGCTCACTTCTGACTATCGAGAATTCTCCCTCAGTGGGAGTCGGACACTGCTTGGGAGTTCTCTCCATTCACAGTTCTTACTGTATTTAAATAAATCATCAAAATAAAAAAAAGATGTATCCTTCCTCGATGGCGGCATTCAGCTGAAAGTCAGCATTACCTGAAGCCAACAGGATGGAAGGATGATCTCTGGTAGATGTAATCAAAGCATGAGAACAAACAGATTTTTCAAGTCCCATGTAGGCCACCAATGTAGTCCGTTCAGGGAGTTGCTTATCGGAAGGGGGCTTCTTGTCCATGAGTGGGGGGTCACTGCCAGTGAGGTCCCACTTGACCAGACCCCTAGGGAGGGTCTTGCTTAGTGGGCGCACCTCCCAAGCCTCAAAGGGGGTGGCTCCCTATGGGGAGAAGGGAGAAATGTTAGTGATTCGTCACTGCCGACATACATATACTTCCTTGCTGGCAGGCCTTTATGTGGAGAGAAGACCTCTTCAGACACATTCCAATCTCTGTATTTCATCCTCTCAGCAGCCATGCATTAAGTTTGAGAGTACTGATGTTCAGGGGAAGAATGTGCCTTTTGGAATCAGAGAAGGTACTCTCTCATCAGGGGGTCATGTCGACGGGATCAGAGTACCACATCCACTGAGCCCAGTCAGGGGTAAACGCAATTATCGTGGTCCACAAGCTACTGAGGCCTGGAGAAATGACAAGTATCAATAGAAATGAGTAGCGGGCAAAGTCCCAGTCCACTTAGAACAAGCACATCCTGGTGCCCCTCTTGGGTGAAATTTCATGGAGCAGAAATGTATCACTTCTTATTGACACTGGAGGCAAACAGGTCTACTTGCGGGGTTCCCCAGAGCTCCCGTTAGTGGGAGACTGGGGGTGTCTGCCACATCATTATCTGTTCAGGCAAGATGGGACGCCTACAGAGAAATGTTACTCTCCAAAGTTTATCATCAATGCTGCATTGCTTGACTGCATAGGAGCAGTGACCCTACATCGTCTCAACTTGCTGAGGTGCCACACTGCCGGCAAGCTGTCCATCAGCATTAGGACAATCCTCCACTGACACGAGGGAAGTAAAACTAAGAGCAAACCTGATCACCCACATCTAAAACAAACTGATGTGCCATGTGGATTCCGCCAAGGACCGTAGACAGCTCACTTTATCACCCAGGTGGGCACTCCAATCTTTCACAGAGTCCTCAATCATTTATCTCAGACCAAAACAGATCCCCCAGCCAACATGTTAGGTTGGTACTACTACAAAAGGGCTTGCAATACAAGTGTCAAGACTCGAAAAAGGTCTGCTGTGTCAGCCGGGCAATGGGACCACCGAGATTGAAGAAGCCATTGGTATAACCTTATTCTCAGTTGAGCCTCTGGCATCAGAACCAGGTGGAAAGGTAAGGCTGAGGTTGGAAAGAACCGACTGTCCAGTAACCTCTTAACTGAAATATGTAAGGTCCTGTCATAAGGTGAAAAGCCTTCTGCCGAGCAAGTGTCCAGTACTGCCCCATTGAACTGGAGCTCCTGGGATGGTGTCATGGGACTTCTTTAAGTTCAGGGAAAAGCCACAACTGTGTAGAAATGGACAGGTGTGGCACAGATAAATGACATGGGACGAAGGTTAGGACGAAGGCAGAACTTGAAATTAGTAATAAATGCTTTCTATCATTAACCTCTGGTACTCTGTGCTTTGGATGGGTAGGCACATGGAAATAAGTATTCTGACGGTCCAGTGAAAACAGCCATTCCTGCATCTTAAGGGTCTTAAGGATATGGGACAAGTTCTCCATCTTAAACTTGTCTTTCCGGACGATCTTGATCAAAGACTTCAGGTCCAAGATGGGATGTACACTCCATACATTTTAGGGACCAACAAGAAGTAAATGAAGAGAATACCACTACAACCTCTCCCCTTACCCAGTGTGCTTCCAGAAACCTCTCTATAGCAGTCTTGTCCAAGAGAGATTGCACCTCCTACAGGAGTTAAAGGTCCAGCGTTTGTGATTGCTGTGGGGGGTGGTCGGGGGACCTTTTCAGGAAGGGGCAACAATAACCTTGAGACACTGTTTGAAGTAGCAAAGTTTCTGAAGAAGTGGTGTAATGCCACCCCCCAACCCCATGCTGTCGGCATTGAATGAGGTGAGGATACCTTGAAGAATATTTTGGGGCTGAAGAAGAAGGGATAGTGGCACTGGAGTTTTGATTTTTCTATGGTTTGTGCCCCCTTCATGGGTGGTACCACCTTTGTTTGCCCTTATTTGTCAAGAAGTGACTTTTACCTCTGTGCATGTAAGAAGTGATAGGCGGAGGATTCGGCCTCTAGAAAAAGATGAATCAAAAGGTAGATTAAATATACTGCACTTCTAGGCCTAAAGATGTAGCTATTGCTTATAAAGGGATTTGTCCACCTTTGCACAAAACCAATGTACCCCATTAAAGGGCATGTTGATTAATTTTGCCTGGTCTTTGGGTGCAAACTGCGAAATCCTCAACCACGAATGGAGTCCTGGCCTGTGGCAGAATGCAATTTTCAAGGGTGTGAAAGCTCTGGATTTTTAATCTTTATTAACAACTAGCAAAAAGTACCCTAATGGGTTCTATGGACAAACAGACATGACAATACTCATGAATTGTTGAAAATTAACAATTTGGTAGGTCGCTGTTCCGGTTCGCTTATCGCTTGAAGTGCTTTGCACTCTGAAGTAGACTGCACCGAGAGTGGGCATTTGTGGCAGGCTGACATACCCCAGAGCAGACATTGGGGGAAGCGAGAGTTGGTGTGCTGCTGCATACTGGGACCTACATGCTCTCTCCCACCTGTTGCGTCACCCTGGCGTGGTGCAGTTGGTTGTGATGCAAATGTCCCAGAAACTGTGCATTCTAGGGCTGAGGGCCGGTCCTTCTAAGACCACATTGATGTTTCGCCGATTTCAGGCAACTGTCTCAAGTATGAAGGTGCTGAAATCCGGGGAAAGGGGTGGGGTGTCCAAATATCAAGTAACCAGTAATGTCCAGAGGGTCCTAACAGGTACCTATGCAATATTTGGTGCAGATTGGTGAAAGGTGTGGAATTGTATAAGGAACAACGCTTAGCCAAGCCATAAACCCAGCCACACATTTTTACTTTTAAAAACAGATAAAATGACAATCAATTGGTTTCTGAAAGGAAGGGCTGCAGACCAGAGTCCCCCTTTCATAATAGCTCCACCCCAAAAGGATAGTGCATCCATGTACCTTTGCTGCACTGGTTTCCTGGCATTTCTAACCCCTGTGGCACAGTACGGGTTCAAATGATGACATGTGCATTCATGACAACTGCTGTGACCCCAATGAAGACAGACCTGACATTTTAACTTTTGCACCTCTGAAAAAAGAACTTGTCCTAACTGTAGCCTTATCAGTCTTGTGGCAGGGTAATCTCTAAGAATAAGCAATACCTGGTTATGGTATGGTGACTGATTAAAGCACACAATTATCAAAGCCATCCGATTCGTTATCATGCAAGTGTCACCTCTGTGAGCCCAGGTCAGTGATGTCAAGGCAATACATATTCATGGCCAGTTTGACTGTCTCCAATGAGCTAAGTGAGACAATAGCCAGAAAGCTGCCTCCCTTCGATTGTCCAGAAGGAAGTAAGACGAATCAAAGGAATTCGTCCCTTCTCCCCAAGGAGGGGGGGGGGGGCCTCCTCATTTGAGGCTAGGAAGGTGAGCCCGCTTTGCAATACCCTCCATAAGGGTCTGGGCAAGTGTGACCTCATTGGGCAAGAATCCCCCTTTTGGGATAAGGACTCCAGTTCCGAATAGGAACTCCCTAAGCCATTTCCCGTAGTGTCATATATAGGTTTGTCAGATATGAAGAACACTATAGAAGCCAGGGACTTGGCAGAAGACAAAACTAAAATATACATGGTATGAGTAGACTTAAGAGAGCAACAAACACTGAGGAGAGGTGAAGTCGAGAGAGAGCAGAGAGAGTAAGCAGCGGAAGCCCCCTTACGCTGTGACACCAGCGAGAGGTGGGGCTGATGAGCACAACACTTTCAGAAGTGGCCTGAATGCCAGAACGAAATGCTGGAGGCACTGAACGCAGTGAGAGGCCGAGGATACATGGTCACACCACCACCGGGATTTGGATTCCCAACACTTGCGAGGTGGGCAGAGAACCGGTCCAAGGACACCAAAACTATAACACAGAGGAGGCAGTGAGACATCCGCTTACCGCAGCCACACAGGATCCTAGGGAAAGAGGACTGAGAGCTGGACGCAGGCGGAGTCGAGAAAAAGGAGAAGCAGAGCAAACTAAGAGAACCCGAGCCAGTACAAGCCCCAGTGACGTTCCCCTGAAGAATCAAAAGTAACGGGAGTTAGTTAGAATTACATTTTTGTGAAATATTCTCCCCACTTGCGAGTCCCCCAGCACTTTTTGTTGGACTATTAGATTTTTGATCCGTTCTCCTGAGTGATTGGGAACCTTTTTCCCCACTCACTAAGTCTTTCATTTTATCGCTGGGAACCTTATGAAACCCTTTTGGTTGCATCTTTTTGGAGTAATGCTTTCCTCCATCTTTTAAGGCATCTGCAATTTATTATTGCAGCACAAAGCACTTTTTGTGGTGTTGCTGGGAGCTCTGAGCTGCTTTTTATATTTTCCTTGTGATAACTGTTTCAAAGGGTAGGGGGATACTTTTTATCCTACCTTACTGTTATTTTGTGGAATCAGCACACCCTATCTTATGTGGAGTCCAGAGGGGACACAACGTTTCCCTTTTTCCACATCTCCGGTAATGTTCTAGTTATAGCGATACATTCATCTGAGTGGCTGGTGGCAGTGGATATTACACTTACATGCATGCTGTCACAGCTGCAGTAAGTGATACATGCGTCACCATTGTACTAAAATGGCACCGCTCTTCTTTTTTCGCCAACTCTTGACAGCTTGTCCTTTCTTGAGCCTTCTTCTGCTGTCCTGGGTGGGGGAGGTCCCACTCACACTTGTCTTTCACGGGCTACCACTGGGAAGCCCGCACAAGGGCACCAGCGTGTTTGGGAGGGCAGGAAGCTGGTAGTACTTCGAAACTCCACAGGCCTTTGTCCTCCAATGTGTCTGCTTGAATCCAGTTCTGACTGGGAGGCTGACTAAAGTTTGAATGTGGCTTGACGGCTGATTGGCTGGGTTCCTGCATAAAGGCGAGGGTCCTGCAGCAGAACGAGAGAGTTGTCCCATGGAATGGAAAGTCAGAGGAAGAAGGTCTGCAGCCATCTCCAGCAAGCCCCAGTGACTGCTGAGTGACCACAGCTGCTCCAACGTCCTCTTCTGATCAAGAGGGAAGATCCCGACCGGATGACCTCCTCCCTTGGACAGGTGGGCCTAACCAGTTTCGAGAAAACCTGCATTTTGTGCCGTCCCTCGAAGAGCTATGACCATCCTGGGCTGAAAATCCCCAATACCCTGGGACCTGGACCAATCTGGATTAGGACTCGTGGCAACCACAAAACCAAGGAAAGACCCCCCCCCCTCCCTGTAGCTCTCCCTACAAACCACTCAAAGCCGGTTTGTGCATGTTTGACACCATTGAAGCTGCTACAAAGTGAACCACCAGAGTTATTCTTTATCTTGAGGCTTAACCTCCTCTTCATCTTCAAGTTCACTCTACGCCGAAGCTCTGCCATCTCCACATCAGAGACCAGTTTATTATTATTTACTTTTTGTATTGAGCAACACGCCCAAAGACCTCATTAAGCATCTAGTGCCCTCAACTCGACATCGCTGGCTGGTCACTTGCTTCTTCGAGAACTCAACCGATGCCCCTGCTGTGCCCCAATGCTGTTTTGAGCCAGCCAAGTCCACTCGCAGCCAAAGGCAAGTTTGTGCTTCCATCTCAGAGTTCGCCCAGTCTTCCAGTGCCACTGACTTGAAACAGTCTGCCGTTCTCAGCAACTTTGATCCACAAACCGCTGCCGAACTGTTGGTCATCTACTGCTGATGATTCACAACTCTACCTCAACCAGACGCTGAAAGAATCCAGACTCCGAGCTCGAAGCCAAAAAGCCAGCTCCAAAGAAGAAAATAAGGTACTGTGAAGAGGCCCTGTTGACCCTGGAACACTTTTGGGACCGGTTATGAATCAGAATACACTGACTCTCTAAGGACATGGTGTACAATATTTTATTAAAGTAGAACTATAAGGCCTAACTTTCCCCATCACTATGGAAATTCCCTACTATACTACTAGCTAAGGTGCTCATTAGTCGTGAACTTCCAAAGAAATAAGTCAGCTGTTTAAAAACTACTCTAATTGACCCTACCACTAGGAAAATTAACATAGGTCAGGAGAATGACTGTTCTCCTGAGGGAACTTCCAGAATCAGTCTTTAGAGTTCCCTCTAATACACAATCTGCAAATAGTTTCTTGTGACTTCCTGGATCAGTCTCTTTAGTTCATCAATTGGGCTTTTGAGTGTTCTCCCCTCTTTGGGATCTCTTATAATATCTATATTGTTGGCTGTTGATCTCAGCGGATCATGTGAAGATATTATTTCTCTGGTAGGCTTTCCCTACTAGGTAATTACAGTTCAACTTCTTTTGGTCTATTTGACCTTGTATGTCTCTCAATTGATTAGTTCCCCTAGACTATGCCTCATATCTTTCTCTCTCTTTGGTATTGTACTCTTCTTGTATAGAATATCGACTTGGTTTCCCCTTTTCCCAGGGTGTTTGTATCTCATTATTCAGCTGTTCAATAATCCTTCCCCTTCTTTCACAGCATTTAGAGTTCATTGGCTTTTAGTTAACTCCGTTTCATATCTTCTACTGTGACGAGTTGTTTGTACGGTATGATTTCCCTTGGGACTGCCAGTGCTTCAAGTTCTCCCAATTACCTTAGTTATTGATGGAGAACATCTCCAGGAGCCTGCTTCCCCTGGGACCTCCTCTCTGATCCTTGACTGGCGGTGCCTTCTTCTCTCTGGCGTCTATTTCACGCTGTTTCGGTCCCTCGAGGTGTTCAAGTGCTTCGCTGCTCGCCCGGACACCCTTTGACTCTCTAATGCCGGTGTTACTGGAAATGATTTGTTAACAGTGCTCTCACCTCGGAGACCTGCTTATTTCTGTGCACCGGAACATCTGGGAGCGCAATCATCGGTGTCCTGAACACCCAATACGAGGAGCCCCAAGACCCGATTTGGCCTCCGACACCGCAGCGAAAAAGCGTGGGCAGATGCCTAGGTCGCGCCTGACTACGGGGAAGGAGGTCTGGCTACCTTCTCTAATGGCACAGCCGGAGTGACTCTGGTGTCCGCAGCACACGCAGCTTCAACAAGGTGCCACAATTGGTGCCACGTAGCAGCGGTGGACAGAGTTTGGAGGTTGCCTGAAGTGTGGCAGCAGAGATGTCAGCTGGAGCTCAGAGAGGCCCAGAAGCGCCGGCTAGTGGTGGTCCGCTGCCCGCAAGGCGACACCAGGTGAGCTATGTGTGCAGGGGCTGGAGCCAGGTCACTAATTGCTAGGGCCAGGAGGCCAGGCTGAGGAGCATGCCTCGCCTGGCAGAGCAGGGCCCCCCTGGAGCAAAGGGAGCAGTCGCTCTGCTGCTTGAACTACTAACTCAGTGACACACTTCTCTGTGCCACTGGGCAGTTCTCTGTTCTATGGACTGTTACAACAATGAAATTTCAGGCTTCTTAATTGCAACCCCTTAATTCTCACACAGACCTCCGGTTGGGCAAAATATTTGGTGGGAAGCAGGAAGGGAATAACGGGAGTACCAGGATTTTAGGAGAACATACCTCAGATACGTAGGACTAAGAAACATTGTCAAAGCAAATACATTTTTTCGGATTTAAGCTTTAAGGTTATGGACAGGTGCGTCTGGTCTTTTCACAAAAGATGCCCTTTGTGATACCATATGTCCTGATGCCTGCTGCTTGCTCTTCACTGCTACATTATTGCGCTTGCCACCACTGCAATGTTGACTGTACTTGTTCTTCTACATCTGTGACTCTCGCCCGCTTTTTTTACCTCTCCGATGTCCCTGCATCTTTGACTCTTGCCTACATGCTGGAAACCCGTCAAGAGCCTGCTTCGACTACTGCCTCCTGATCTGCTGCTGTTGGAACTTCACCCTGAGCCTTGACACCGACGCCTCCAGAGTTATTTGCTTAGGCCATAACTCTTGCTGGACTTTCACCCGTCACCCTTTGGCTGCTAGGCCACCTGGTGAGTTTGTATTGTGCCCGTCAAGCTCCTCCTTTCCCCGTTTCTTTCTCTCCTCGTCTCTCTGCCTCCATGGCACTGATAATCTCCCCTATCTTCTCTAACTGCTATTCTATCTCCCACCCCTGCCCCTAACGAAGACTGGAAGAAAAAAGTCAAAGGAAAATATCTCTGGGCCTCTAACCCTGGCCTTGCCATCGCTATTACGAGGTCAGACTCTAGCCGGGCATAGGAGACCTACAACTAATGTCTCCTTCATTTTCACCCACATTCTGTGTTCATTGTATTTAATTATATGTTGGCTTTCCCCTATTAACAAGTTGTTTTCCAAATGGATTAGCGTATTCATCACGCTTTGGATACCTGTAAGTGTGTATACTGTATTTCAGACACAACTAAGCTGTTTTTTCATCACAATGTTCATCATGAATTGCTGCTCACACAAAAAATACTTAAATAATATGTAAAGTGAAACCAGAATATCAGCCAATTAATAAAAAGCTGACATCACCAAAAAATCAAGGATAAATGTGTTCATTAGCAGTGTGCTTTTGTCTCAAATGATGAATGCCCCATTTAATTGGGCTTTCACAAGGGTTCAAATCACTATTCATTTAAAATATATTGCATATTTTTGAATTTTAGAGGTAGGACAACCCCCCCAGTTATAGATTTTCAGGCCCTCCAGTCCTCCCCGCTCCCGGGCAGCCTCTTATTGTTCAATTCTTCCTATCGCTGATATCTGTGTCAGCATCAATTTCTGACTGCCACTGATGATATCTTTTCTGTCCCCTCTACAGACCTTTGGACTCCTCACCTGATCTCTACTCTTCCCTTTTTCTTCTTCACCCATTAATGGTGGCACTAGATGGTAAGTACTCTTGGCTCATTTCTCATCCTATAGGTGCATCATAAATCTTTACCATACTGGCACGGTCATGGCTCAGGGTCCTCAATTCAATCTCCTGCTCTTTGACCAGTGCCTGCTGACTTATCAACTTCCTTCTTTCTCCTGCTACCCCTCCCTCCTCTCTCTGCACCTACTTCTCCTCTGGTAGATGTACCCCCCCATGGTATGCTGCCTCGGAAAATCTTCAAAGGAGGTGAACAGCTTCACTTAGCCACCCTGAACACTCGCTGTGCTATCAAACAATCATTGGACATCTGCCTCCTTCTTGAAGACTTTGATCTCAAAGTCCTCGCTCTCACTGAGACGTGGTTCAGAGCCAGCTCAGTCACTGCTTTTGACTCCCTCCTCCCTGATGGCTACAAGATCATCTCCAAGCCTCGTCCAAATCGGTAATGTGTTGGAGTGGCCCTGATCTTTGAGTGGGTTCCCACCTCTCTCATACCCACTCAGTCTTACTCCTCCTTTGAAAGCCTTGTCTGCAAGCTTAGCATCTCTCCCTCTCTCACCCTTGCCACTACCTACAGGCCAACTGCCCCTGCCACTCTCTTCCTATCAGAACTTCTCTTCCTCTCTCCTGACTTCCACCTCTAAACTCCTCCTCCTTGGAAACTTAAACATTCACCTCGACTCCACTGTGCCTCCATGCTCTTCCGTGACCTCAACGCCTCTCTCCCCTTCACTATTCTCCGTCCGGCCACACAGTTGATGCTTTCATTCACACTGATCTGCCTTCTCCAACCCTCTCTCTAGGTCTGACCACTCCCTCCTCTCATCCTGCCTGGGTCCACTTGGCCGAGCCAGCCCCAGCACTGCCAACTTCCTTCGCTCTCATCCATACGATGAAGCAGGTGTCAGCTGCTGCGTTTGCCTCTACCATCATCCACTCCTCTTCCCCCCCCTTATTGACTCTCCAACTGACTGTCCTGGTCAACCTCCATCCTGCTATCACCAACACTCTTGAGATACTTGCTCCTGTCATGAGGATCCGCCTGAAACCCGCCTCTAAGCGTGACAGTTGGTATGACTATGAACTAGCCACTCTGAAATGCAAGTGCAGAACTGCTGAATGGAAGTAGAAGACCTCTGGTTCATCCGCCTACAGACCTTTTGTCTGCTCCAAAGGCAAAACAGTCTTTCTATCCGCTCCAAGAAGCCGATCCACATCCAGGCACGCATCTCTGGAGCCTCTAACAACTCAGCTGAACTCTTCAAAACTGCAAGGAACAAGCCAATCCATCTGCAGTATTTACCTTCTAGCTCCCCTATCATGCCCTCTGTACTGCACTGGCCACCCACTTCTCCACTAAAACTCAGAACATCGTGTCCTCCCGCTCTCCCCTCATTCTCCTTGTCCTCCAGCTTCCCTTGGACTCCACACCCCCGCCCACACCCACTATTTCCTCCTCCTCTCCTATCACTACGGATGAGGTCTCTAGAGTACTCCTTTCTATGACTGTCTAATCCAAACTGGTGTCTCCCTGCTCTTCCTGCACCATCAAGGACAATATCTTATCCCTTGCTCCGGCCCTTGCTGACTTCTGCAATCACTCTCTAGCCACTGGCTCTTTCCCTTCCTCCCTCAAGCACTCTCTTCTGGTGTGCCCCTTATCAAAAAACCCTGAGTCCGGCTAACTACCGTCCTATCTCTATCACTCCCTTCAATGGGGAAACATCTAGAGAAGTTGGTATTCCCACAACTAACCCAACACAATGAGCTCACTGGTTGCCTACACGACCATCAATCTGGTTTTCGAGCATCCAGAGGCACAGAAACTGTTCTCCTGAACACCCATGAAGAATTGCTTGCATCTCTTGACTAACTCCCCTGCTGTTCTATTCCTCCTTGACCTTTCTTCCGCCTTTGACACAGTCAACCACTCCATCCTCATAAAGAGGCTCAAAGATACCCTCGGTATCTCTGACCGGGAACTGGATTGGTTGAACTGCTTCCTCACTGACCACCTCTCCCATGTGGTCCTGGGCCCCATCTCCTCTCCCACTGCCATCTCAACGTGTGGTGTTCCCCAGGGCTCTATACTCTCGCCTTGGCTCTTCAACATTTACCTTGCCCCTCTTGCTCACCTGAAATCCATTTCTCTCCTCGCTTCTAGTGTTGCGCTGATGACACTCGACTCTTCTTCAAGCTCCACCCCCCCTCCTCTGCCTCCTCTTTCATCCCTGACTGCCAGCTATCCAGTCGTGGTGCGCCTCCAACAATCTTTGTCTTAATGCCAGTAAGACTGAGATTCTTCCCAACGGAATGCCTGTTCCCAGTTTCCTCCCCTCACTCTGGCCACCCTCTTTGGGCTGCTCTCCTCCCTCCACTGAAGCCAGAAACCTTGGGGTCATCTTCCACTCTTCTCGCTCTTTCACTCCTCACATCCTGGACCTTGCCAAGGCGGCCCACTTTCCACTTACCTCCTCGGAGGCATTCTCCCTCTCCTCACCTTTCCCCATAAGCTCAATGTCTCAAGATCTCTGATCCTCTCAAGGCTGGACTACTGCAACAGTCTCTTTCTTAACCTGCCGCCATCTTCCGTGCGCCCTCTTCAGCGTATCCAGAATAGGGCTGCAAGACTTATCCTTGGCCTCAAGCCCGGGGACCGCATCTCGCTAGCCCTCCAATCTCTCCACTGGCTCCCGGTTGCTGCAAGGATCAAATATAAGACCCTCTGCATCATCCACAAGGCTGTCTGGGGCCTGGGACCGCGCTACCTGCAACTCTGCCTTACTAAATACTCAGCCTCAAAATCCCTTCGATCCTCTTACTCCAACTCCATGCTGGTGAAATGCTTCTCCGAGCAGAAAGCCAGGCGCAGCTCTCTTTCCTCGGCTGGCTCCCTTCTCTGGAAGTCTTCCCCTCCCTCCCTGTCTTGAGCCGGATCTCTTAAAGTTCTGTAAACTACTCGAGACCCTTCTCTTCTCCACTACTTTTTCCTCCCCCTCCCGTGCTAACTACCCCCTCAGTCGCTGATTGGTGACTGGGACCCTCAAGTGTTTACCGGGGTCCAGGTCATCCGTCCAATTGCCCCAGCATCCCACCCCTACACTGGCCTTGGGCCCACCCTTGCCTGATGATTATTATATCAGGAATGAACTTATCGGATGGGGCAGTTGACTTCTCTCTTCCCTGAGCGGTCACCGCCCTTGCACTTACCTGCTACCTCTGCGACAGGTTCATGGCACATTTCCCCTCCTCCGAGGGGACCCTGTGCACATACCCCTCTCCCCTTCTTCCTCTGCACTTGTATGTTCTGAGTGTCGCAAGGCCTAGTAGGACCGTTTTTGTCGTTCTATGTTTATTACTGTCTAATGTATTGATTGTTTGATCCTCTTGCTCCCTTCCCTTCCTGGTGTGCCGTAGCTATGGCGTTCCGCTCTGCAACATCAAGTGTGTTTGATACTTGCAGGCGTCCTGGGTTCTGTTTCTCCAGGCGTTACACTTTCTGGGGCCTTCCCAGGTTCAGGTATGCATCCCTCTCGCTCCAAATACAAGCACTTTAACATACTAGTCCCAGTGGATGGGAAATTCTGATTTAAAAAGGGACATGTTCATTTTCCATAGGATAATGGCATATATTAGGAGTTTCTTCTACCCAGTGTCAGTACTTCATAGTTTCTTGTATTTAAAAAAATCCCATGTATGCCATAGTATGTCCAACTTTAGGGAGTTCCTCATGGGAACAGGAGTCATTGTCCCCTAAGAGGGTGTCTCTCCCCAGTGAGGTCCCACTTACCTCTACCAATATGGAGGGTATAGCAGAGCGGATTCACCTCCTTATCCTCACAGGAGGGGGTGAGGGTCTCTCCCTCTGGAGAGAAGCGACAAGCTCTCTCAATTTGTCACAGACCATAGTAGCCCACCATCTCAGCCTTTTTCTCACAGGAAATTTTCTTGAATACTGACATTTCTGCAATTGCCTACCTTATCACCCATGCTCAAGAAGCAAGTGGTATTCAATACCAGTTCAGCATTTTCTATGATGTCTCCCTGTGGAGTCATGCCTCGGGTGGTGCCGCGGCGTGCACTCAACCCGCACGAGCTCGGAGACGCTGGACACCCTGGCGGCATGCCCGCCCTTCCCGGTGCATCAAGGAAGGGGGAAGCCGCCGCGGACAGCCGCGTTGCTGGCGGCCGCGGCGACGCTGCGGAAAGAGCCGCTATAGACAGCCGCGGCGAAGCCGTGAGAGAAGCCTCTGCGGACAGCCGCGGCGGGCCCGCAGAACACTCACCTGGGTTCCACTCCGGTCCGGGGAACGGGGAGCCGTGCTCGCGGTGGTGCCGGGACGCAGGAGAGCAGCGACCGGATCGCCGCCTCTGTGCTCCTTCTGATGGAGCCAGGACTTCATGTGGCTGGAGAAGGACGCCCATCGTCCGGATGCGTCCTTACACCACGCGGCCACGGCTGCATGGCCAACGTGAACCCTCACCACCTCAAGGGAAACGGGAAGGGCGACAGCCCAGGGCGGCAACCTTTAAGGGAGATGGGACAACGTCCCAGGAACCAATGAGAAGGGGGTTAGCCCAGGCTCCCAGTGATTGGAGGGGGTTTGAAACCTCCTGTTATGATAAAAGGGCGCCAAACCAAACTAATGGGTTGCTCTCATTCCACAGGACACGGAGAAAGGAGAGAGGGGACCACCAGAGTGGTGGGCCTATCCGGACACCTCAAGATAAGACCAGACCAGGACTAACGTTGTTATATTTTGGAAGGCCAAGACACCGGTGAAGTTAACCGGGAGGACTTGAGAATAATTCCCTAAACATAACGCTATCCTTCAACCAGTGATTAAAAATATTGTTTCAGCATCCACCTGTCTCCGAGCTTAATTCCACACTCCCATAGAGACATCATAGACAGTTAGTTCTTTGCTTTTTTCATTGTTTAAAGTATATATTTTCTTAAGAACTTTGAGTGGCCATTCATTCATTTTGGAATCTTTGCACTATTGCTGTGTGGATTGCTAGCGTTCACACCTTGCACTCCTTTTGAGAGTATACCCTGCCCTCGGCCCATGTCACCAAAAAAGGCGAAGGAGGTACACCCGTTGGGCTGTGTAGGTTTTACCTTTACGATTGGGATCCCTACTGCTTTAGAATTGTGGTTCTGAGCAGCTGGTTTAGCAACTTCTCATCCCTTTACTCCTGCAGTGCAGTGGTCATTCCAACACAGGGCCACAGAATGGGCTGTGTCTAGGCTCCACTAATGGGTTTCACAAGCGGCCTCCTTTCCATCGGCCACCAAGCCAGTAAAGGCATCATGAGTTGCTCCTTCAGGCAGGTGTGCCGCAGCTTCTGAGATTACATTACATTAGATGTGTGTAGATTTGGCCAGGGCACATGAGGTATTTATGGCATTAAGGGCTAAGCTCCCAGTCCCAAAGATGTTCTTTCCTATGGTATCAAATTTCTTGCACTCCCTATTTGAGGGAGTGTTAGAGAGATAGAGGGCTTCACATTGGCAGTGTAAGCTTGGACTAGGAGGATCTCTGGGTTGGGAGAGCCGCATATTTTGCTAAATCCTTACCTCCGGTCACCACTAGGCAAGGGTATTGCCACATTCTGAGCAGTGGGTCTCCAATTGTGGTATTAAAAGGGAGAAATGTATCCCTCAATGATCCCTTGTCTGGTTTATCTCTCATTTTGTAACACTGTTCTCTAAGTGATACCTAGACCTAGTGCCCTCCAGCACTTTCTCCATGGTCTTGCGTAAGCTGCAGTTGGGGTTACTGTAGGTTAGGACTGCAGATTTTCCAGGTCTTGAAAAGTACCCAGGCCACTTGCACCCTTCAGAGACGAGTTGCCAACTCAATCAACCCAATGCCGTTGAAAATGAACTCCTTCGGATGCGAGCCCTAGGGTGCTTACATGGGTTCTAGAACAAAAGGTATTGCATTCCTTCATTGTAATTCTCATTCATGGCTTTGAAGTACTGCTTTCTCAAAGCAGGGGAAAATAATACTCTGCGTCCATCCTCTCCCCTGCACTGGAGCCACCAGTAGAAAGATGCTCATGGTCGAAGCAGATAGGCTGCACCCCTGTTGAGCAACCAGAGGCTCAGAAGAATCTTGGATTTTGCGATGGGGGCTAGGCATGTGGCTACCATCCTTTCGGTAACCTCTGCCAAATTTAGGTGTTGAGGGTCCTTGCTCTAGATTCAAGAAGTAGCCTTGAGAGCCTTCGACAGAAAAATAATAATTTGACTGAAGGATTCCCATTGCTCTGCCAAAGATGAAGCTGTTGGATATATCCCTTGGCTACCTGATGCATCAAAGAAGTACTCACTCATTTATTCAAAAACAGTGATGATTCTTGTGGGAAGAGGAAGATGGGATTTTTGTGCTTCTTTCTGTGATCTATGCCTGATGAGGTTCAATCTCAGGCATAGGCTGATTGGTGGCACACTCCTCCCCAGAAGGTAGCCTCTTTGAGGGGGTGTTCAGCAATTTTAACAGGGGCCAGCCAAGATCCAACTTCGCTGCACATTCACTCGGGGCTTTTGAGTTCAGCGCTTGGCAAAGCTGGCATTGTCTGCCATATTATGATCAACCCTGAAACACAAAAACTAGACGCTATGGAGTTCAGTGATAGACATTCTGGGTGTGCAGTCCCTGCAGGTTACAAGACCAGAGGGCTTTGCGGTACTGGGCATGTTGACATGCTTAAGAAAATCTCGCGCAAGAAAAAATAAGTTGTTCCAATGCAGCATGCTGAGCACATGAAAAAAAAAAAACTGAGGTCATGAGGCGTGGTGCTCTATATATGCAATGACAGCGTCATTTCTGGAGCCAGGGTGGAGTCAGAGGGAGTGGGCGCTGAAGTACACTATGCCCCCTACCCCAGCTGGGAATCTTTCTGGTGCCAGTTTCCACTGCCGACTAAATATCTAAGATGAAGGGAGGCAGTAAACGATTAGCAACTAAAACCGCAACGTCTGAACAATAACATACCAAAAACTTCACATGCAAATTTCAGGCCATCAGCATTTAAAACATTTATTTTGTTGGCAAGCTCATGAATTAAAAGACAAAACTGGGATGGCTGCAGCACACCGCCTGGTATTGGCCTCTCACAACAGGAAGGCTTCAGTGGTCTTTTCATCCACTCATCCCCCATCTGACTGGTGCAAAGTTGTTGCTTTAGAATTCTTAAAGGTAAAAAATTAATAGTGGAACGTGCAGTGACTAAACTCAACATTTGGCATCTATGCATACAGTCTAATGCTATTTTCAGTACAATGAAGAGTAGGTATGTCATCTCCTTCAACAATGTCACTTGTTTTAGTACTGTGGGGTGTGCCTTAACACCAGGTCTATCATGCAGATATCATGTATGAATTCTGCCTACAAGTGAGATACGATCGCCTGCTTAGTTAACCAGATGTCCAGTTGATCATTCCCAAATATCTTGCCTAAACAATCTATTAAAAGGTATAGGCTGGTTGTTGACCAGGTCTCAGCAATCCCCTTTCTTACGGATCAGAACAATTTCGGCCCTCTCCTTTGAGCATTTATTGCATTAAAAAAATGGAAAAAAATGGGACCACACATCAATGGTTACGACTATTGGCAGTGTATCTAATACAGGTGCCTTTGCTACCTACTGCAAATTGAGCATCACACAAATCCTTTGCAATAAGTACCAGGTGCTACCAGGGGTCAAATCCTAAAAAAAAGTGGGGGGACTCATTAACATACCAATTGAATGTGGCATCACCAGAAATTAGAATATAATGGTGCCCTCTGAAAAAAGTGGGGGGACTCTGTCCACCCACGTGTACCCTCGACTTCAGCCCTGGGTGCTACGTATCTACCTATCGGCAGTCTGTTTTTATAGTAAGAGTGGAGCCCATTATCTTGGTACAGTCTTTTGAAGTGGGAGCACCACAAACATTTGAAAATGCCATCTATAGTAGAGGGGAGCTGGTGCACACCCTTTGAGATAATCTGCAAATAATCCTTATAGTTATTGGGCACATCTGCCAGAGAATCTCCTGCACAGCAGACAGCAGGTAAACTAGATCATTTCAGGTAGTAGTCTGCTTATGTACCCAGGGAGCAGAGAGTAGCAGGTCTGCTGCTATCCAGCTTTTGTCCCTCCTTGGCTTTCCCTAGCCACTTTTATACATCTGGGCCAGTGTGTCACTCAGTATGATAGCCCAGGATTGGGCTATCCCCTGAACTGCCTGTTTCGGGTCTTTTGATCCGCTTGGTCCCCCATGTGGTTTGAAGGATAACCTATTTATTGTTACCCTTCTGATACTGGGCAAGATTGAATTTGTCTGCAAAATGTTTAATGGCTGCTCCACAGTTTTATGTATGTGGCAAGCTGTCTGCATGGTTGTGGCATTGCAGTATTTAGCGCCGGTCAGCATCTACCCAGTGAGCAAGGTAAGTGTTCACATGGGAATGCCAAGTTCGAGAGTGGTCGAAACAGGGTTTATACTTGGGGAAATGATGGTAAGCAACACTTCCAGTATATTTGTGGGTTAATTCCTTTCCATTGAGTGCTCATGGTTTGGTGCTTCTCCGCAGCTACTGTTTCCTTAATGCTTGTGGTTTAATTCAAATCTGTGTTTGAATTTAGTGAACCCTTGTGATGTAATTGTTCTCCCTGGTTTGATTTTACTGAGTAGTTGTAGAATTATTCTTAGAGGGTTGACTCTAGTAACTCAGGATCTGCTGGGCATTTTAGTCCACTTCCATCATTTGGGGTAATGGTACCCTCAGAGGGAATATCAGAGTACTGCGTTCCTCGAGGTAAGGACCAGCCTAAAGCATCCCTCTCCACCCACCCTCTAAGAGGAAAACTGTGGCTCGCCTACTCACAATAGAGGATGGGGTGTTCACCAAAAGGATGGGTTGTTCACCAACTCACCACAATATTGATGTTTATGGGCTTGTAATGTACTTCAGACACATTGGAAGTGGAATTATCTTCAGTCCATACTCCACTCAAGGTGGGATCAGGTTCGTATTTGGTATTAAAATCAACAAGTAATAACCTTCCCATATCAGTATCCTTGTCACAAACCATTAGTTGTCGTGCAAGAGTGGACAAGGTACTTAATCTGTCTTAGGGTAAACATTTATGATTAATACTGTAAGGATATTTTATAATATAGTCTTCAGAACTGTAATATACAGAGGACTAGTTTCCATTCCTTCTTTTGTCTTTCAGGTAGGTTGCAATACATATCATTAACCCTACACAAACCTATCCTTGCAGCAGGAACAAATAAATGTGACATAACCATTTCTGAATTGGATTCAGAGACTAGTTCTCCTAAAAGAAAATATGGACATCCTACATGAATTGATCCAATCTCAGTCAGTATTTTACTTTGAAGACCAGCTATGTTCCTGAAAAGCCTCATGTTTATTATTATTATTTTTTGCAGTTATAGTGCCCTGAAAGCCCACAGGCATCAAGGCGCAAGAAGCAAAGGGAAGAGCAAGGGTAAACACCAGACTGTCAAAGCACCCAAAGAGGAATCAACCAAAAACCATGGTTTTAACTCCCTTTCGGAATTTTATAATGTTCGTTTCGGCACAGAGACACAGCGGAAGCTTATTCCATAAGGGGGCAACCTGGGCAATGAAGGACCTACGTAGTCCTCTAACCCTCTTACTCTGTGGAACTGACATGCAAATTACATCACTGGATCTTGTGAACCTAGTAGGAGTACAGATGTTAACAGTTTCTTTAAGGTAGCTAGGGGCTTGCCCGTTTATAAATTTGTGCACCAATGTAAATGCCTAAAACTGTATGCAAGCCTCCACATGGAGCCAGTGAAGAGTTCTCCTATGTTCGGAGATGGGCTCATGTCTTGGTATATTCTTAACAATGCGGACCACGTCATTTTGAAGAACTTGGAGTCATCCAAGACTGTTTTTACTAGACCCCGACATCAAGACATTACAGTAGTCTAACCGAGGCATCACAAGAGCACGTACCAAAGTGGCAGAGTTAAGCTCACAAACATAGGGCTTGGCTAGCCTAAGAAGGAGCAGTATATACTGTGCCTTGTTCACAACACTCTGTGTTGGTGGTAATGTTCAAAGAAGACTCAAAAACAAATCCCAGTGTCTTGACTCTGTCCCCAGTAGGTATAGCGTGGCCTTTGACACAATAAGCTGAGTATTGCGAGTCCAATTTGGTTCTTGCCTGGAGTGAACCGAAAACAATTTCCGTTTTTTTAGCGTTTAGGCACATGCCATATAAAGTCATCCATTGTTGAATGGCAGTATAAACTTTAATTTATAGTCTCAGAGTCTTCTGTATACTTGCCGCTCAGTTCAAACACGAGCTGGGTGTCATCTGCATAGTTGGTAAAATGGACACCCAGCCTGGCCAACAGATCACACAGTGAGCAGCAGTAAATATTAAAGAGACGCAGAGACATACACGTGCCCTGAGGGACGCCACATTTCAGGAGTTCCTCCTGGGAATGAGCCTTAGCCCAGACAATCCAAGATTGGCGGCCTGTCAGGAAAGTATTGATCCATGCCAAGGCATTACCCGATATACTACACAAAGCCCTCAACCCGTCCAACAGCTTGTCATGGTCAACAAGGTCGAAGACTGATAATGAGTCCAACAACATCAGCAGCCCCGCCTTGCCTTGATCCATGACCTGAATCATCTCAGACTTCATATCCAGCAGGGCAGTCTCTGTGCGAAAGCTGGCACAAAAGCCTGACTGTCTAAAATTAAAAGCTCCAGATCCTTCCAAGAACTCCTGGAATTGCAATGTAGCCACAGAATCCTTAAAAAATACAGAGCATTAGTAATAGGCCTGAAGTTCAAATAATTTGTGGGGTCAAGGCCCGATTTCTTCAACAAGGGAGTAACCAAGACGACCTTCAGTGCCTCAGGGACACAACTGTCTCCAAAGCTGGCATCAATAAGCCGAATAAGAAAGGAGAGAAACAAAGATTATTCAAGATAATTCTGGACGGCAGCAGCTCTCCTGAGCAGGTGGTAGGCCTCATATTGGTTAGAATAGTAGACAAACAGTCCTCAGTTGCATTCCCAAATACAGGCCCTTCAGGGGAGGGTTGATCAGGAGTGTCAACAGATGTAGTGGAGTTTGCGCACTCCATCCCAGCCAAATTAATCTGGATCTTAGATTGAGCTGTCTGTATTTTGGCTGCAAAGGCAGCTTGAATGTTTTCACAATCAATATTAGTGGGTGTAGATTTCTGTGACATAGCTGGAGGCTTCTCAAGATCCCTCAGAATATTAAATAATTTCTTGGAATTATTCTCAGCTTGGACAATTTTATTGTCCAAGAAAGATTTTTTTTTAGCAAGAAGGACCTCAGATCGATACTTTCTCTCAAAAATCTTCAACTCCTCTCTATTAGCTGGTGATTGGTCCTTTAGCCAAACACTTTCTGCTTTCCTCTTTTTCTTCTTTAAGACATGTAACGCCTCACCATACCATTGCTGGTTTTTCCCTTCTCTCTTACACTTTTACTAGTGATTGGGGTAACACGATCCAGTATGTCCAGAAAACATCTATCAAACTCCGCCACCAAAGAACTGGGGGAGTCCGAGATAGATGTATATAACATCAATGAGGATAAGCAAGATTCCAAATCTTCCTGACTAATTTTGTTAAAATTACGGCTGGAAACTTTACAAGTAGGATTACTTTTCTGTTGATGGATACAGGGCAGAGCAAGCTCAAAGGAGACAAAAAAAATGATCGGACCATATACAGGGTTCAACTACTGCCAGACTTAGGGATAGGTTTCTACTATACACCCAGTACAGTGTATTGCCCAGGCTATGCGTGGGTTCTTTCCGGTTTGCAATGATACATTTATTTCTGGCCAGTAACTGCTCAAGCTGAGAAGCTTGTGGGTCGAGTGGGTTAAACAGCCAATTGTTGAAATCACAAAGCACAATAGAGGCAGTGTTGAGTTTATGAAGCAATGACAAAGGCTCAGCAAGATCGTCCTGAAAGTGTACGGTTTCATGAGGAGGGCGATATAAAATTACTATGTTTAAATAATTATGCTGTCCAGTCGAATGGTCGAAAACATTTGATCGAATGACCATTTGATCGACAGTCAAATGGTCGGAAAAAAAAGGTCGAATTTTTTTATTTATATACATTTTTTTGTTTGGGTTGCTAAAAAAATGTTTTTAATAAAGAAAACGGGGGCTTGGGGAGAACCCCCCATAAAAATAAAAAATAAAAAAAAAACGACCCTTTTTTTCCACCATTTGACTGTCGATCAAAAGGCATTCGATCCTTTTGTTTTCGACCAGATGACCTACAACCAACAATTATTCAGCGCGAGAGTGCTTTAAGAAGCAGAATTTCAGCGCCCTGACATAAAACTGATGTTTGAAAAAAGTTCAGATGGGAGTCGGACTATAATTGCTACTCCACCCCATCTGTTATCTTCCCTATTTTGGCAAAAAAATGAGTAAGCGGTGGGGTGGGTACGTCAATATTAGGATCACTAGAGTCTTGTAACAAAGTCGCCATGATTGCAATAATGTCAATCTCCTGATATAAAATGTAATTGCACACTTCAAGTGCGTGTTTATCCAGAGATCTCATATTCAGTAGCACCATTTTAATAGTTGGGACATTATTTCCAGAGGGGGAGATTGCTTTTCTACTAAGCCATGCTTCGCTAAAAGCCTTTATGTGAAGCTTGTGCGAGTTACAATATTCCACATCACTCTCTCTTACTGATTCCATAGAACAGCCTCTTGCTCCATCCTGAGTAGCAGTCAACAGGGGTCTGTACCGGCGTGTCTCGCGCAGACTGGCACCTCCCAGACACGCCTGTCAGGATGATTTAAGGGGGCCCGAGGACTACAAAACCAAAGGGGGTTGTAGTTCTTTAACGTGATACAATGTGGACAAATGTAGTTTAGGCAGTTAATTCGACGGCTCAGATAAAAATAAAGTCAATACTTGGCCCACCGTCCAGCCTAACAAATAGCTACAATCACTAAAGCTAATAACAGTTTTTTTTAAGTTTGTCTTATTATGAGCACAATAAAACTCAACAATACTATAACAATGTCAAGCTTTAAAGACTGTTAAAATGCAGCGTGCTATTTAAGAGGGCTAAAGATGCAATTTGGTGCGAAAAATCAGGAAGCCTGCTGCTTTCGTAATGCAGACTGGCACCTCCCAGATGCGCTGACGCGCTTGTCAGAATGACAGGGGCCTCTCAATCTCACTGGGGGTAAGCAGTAATCCGGAAGTGGGGCTGGAGATGTCAAACAAAGAGTTGGGTCCTCTTCTGCAACTTGCAACAGTTGATCTCCTCTTATTGGCATTTGTATAGCAGAGCGTATGTCCAGAGGCATCTTGGAACAAGAGCAACATGCAAAGTAGTCAAGTAGTGGGGGAATTATTTGAACAGAAAAGTCTTCAGAAGACGCAGGAAAAAAAATTATCCTTAGTAGCACGTAGCAGCTGTGGAAGCGAGTTCCACGGCTTAGCTGCGGCCACAGAAAAGGCACAGCGGTCTACCTGGGTAAGCCGCACCCGAGGCACTTGTAAGAGATTCCTGAGATCGCAAGGGGTGATGAGGCACATAGGGACAGAATTTAGGCTTTAGATATTCTGCTCCAGTGCCATAAAAGGCCTGATGCACTATGCACAGATTTAAATTGGATTCTTTGGATGACAGGGAGCCAGTGCAATTGTCCCAAAACAGGGGAAATGTGCATACAGAAAGAGGTCAGAGTTACCAATCTGGCTGCTGCATTTTGCAGGAGCTGAAGGCAGCGTACCAGATAAAGAGGCTGGGCCAAGTAGAGGGGATTGCAATAGTCGATATTGCTAAGCACTAAAGAGGCTGCTGCAGGAGCATGCAGACACAATGGAATAAAGGGAAGAACCTTGCGCAAGACCCTGAGTTTGTAGTGCCCAGTTTGGCACACCAACGCTACTTGTGCCTTGAAGGAGAGGGAGGATGAAAGCCGGACACCTAAATCCCTCACTGACGACACAGGTGCCGGAAAGGAACCCTGAGAGGGGCACCAGAAAGAGTCCACAGGGGAAAAATCAGAAGGAGGGCCCACCACCAGGTCCTCAGTCTTGTTCCCATTCAACTTTAACCAGCTGTCGCTCATCTAACAACCCATGGCCTCAAGGCACCCTCGCAGCTGAGATGCTGGACCGGGATGAGACAGGTCCAGCTGAAAGATTGAGTGTCATCAGCACAAGAGCAACACTGGAGGCCATGCGAGTGGATGAGCGCAACCAGCAGTTGAATGTATAGGTTGAATAATTTGGGGGACAAGGTGGACCCCTGAGGAACCCCACAAGACAAAGGGAGAGAAGAGGAACGAAAAGGGGGGAGGAGGGGAGTGAAACTAATTGAATGCAAACCAACAGAAAAGTTTTAAACCATAGCAGCACCTGCCAAGCAATTCCAGCCCCGGCCAGGAGATCAAGCAAGATGGAGTGGTCAATGAGGTCAAAGGCAGTCTAATAATATTAGCGCCCCCACTCCACCTTGTACAGCGAGGCGTGTTGGGTCATCTACAGCAGATACCAACACGCTCTCTGTGCCAAGGCAGGGGTGAAAGCCAGATCGAAAGGCGTCAATGAAAAGAAGATTCAAGAAAGACCGAGACGGCGAGAAATTAAGGACTCTAGCAATTTCATGGAGAAAAGCAATAGAAAGATAAGCTGAACATTGACCAGAACAATGGATCTGTAGCCTTTAATCCTTTGTGGTAACCATAGGCTGCAGCACCCAATGGGTCCCTAACACAACCACCACTCCAATATTTCAGCCCCCACCCCCAAACTGGACACCCTTCCCTCCCATGTGGGGGAAGGGAATCAATATTTGTTAGGCAGAATCCTGTGCAGTGCCCTTAGGGACCACTACACACAATTAAGACTACAGGTGGCAATACAAGTTTTACCTTTGGTACAAGCCTGTAATACTATATTAAAGTGGTAGCAGTAGCGGAGCAGCCAGGCTTATCTCAAGAGTATATGAGCAGTAGCAGAGATTACACAAAGGGACCACAATTACTGAGACTCAAGCAAACACTGACTCAAGGTTTCAGGTAGAAAAATATAAGTACATTTATTTTTAAACCATTTGTTATAAACACACCACTTCTATTAAATTCAAAACCACACGTAAAATATATTACGACTAACCAATTCACTTTGTATGGTATGACTCAAGGTAAGTACCCTGTGTTTGAATGGACCGGTGTTATAAAACAAGACACGTTACCGTGAATACGATTGCAATCACTTTTTGACAGTTCGGTGTACTAAATAAACGCGTATCCGTGACAAGAAATGCTACCGGGGCAAAAACACACAAAGCACCTGAGATACCCAGAGGGAGTTGGAGGCAAAAATCATAAGCAATATTATAGTTAGGCAAACAGGATCGAAGAACACTCAGACAGGAGTTCAAAAGTCAAAGGGCCGGAGCCAGCGTCAAGTGACACCACACCGGGTGCCTGTCGTCAAGGATCACCACAGTCGAACAGTTCACGATTCAATGTAGCCAAGAGTACTTTGATATTGTCAATGTTCGGAAGCAAAAGTTATAAGAAGGAGTGAAGACAAGGGCAAGACTTGGAGATGAAGAAAAGGGATTCACCCTAATTCCTCAAGCAGAACACTACCTTATTGAATGGAGAGGCTGGTGCCCTGGCAGTTGTTCCTGTTGGTGTCGCGCAGACCCACGGTTCCTGGAGCTTCGATGTGAAGGACGACGTCGGAAGGGGTCTGCACCACACAGGGATGAAGCCAGCAGCAGCGACAATGAATAAAAGGTGCGCTCCTTAAAAACAGGAGAGGCTCTTCAGATGGCTATTCGGACCACTAGAGCAGTGTGCAGCAATTTCGACCAAGGAGAGGATCCTCTGGCTGTAGAACATGAGCTGGTTATCCCCACCAAGCTCAAGGGAAGACGACTCCGGTCTGGATCTTCTCTGGTCGTAGAAGGGTAGATAGCTCAGGAATGCAGCAGGGCTTCACCGGGACGGGGTAGTTGCAGCAGCCGACTTCTTCTCCGCTTCTCTTCGGTTCCTTGTAGTTCCAGTGGCGACTCTCTGACTTCTAGCCCAAGAGACCTGCCTTTTATGCGAAAAACCCCCATTCACACAGCCTGGCTGTCAATCACGCAGCAGGGGGGGTTGTCCAGCCCGGACAACCACCTCAGCCAATCATGGCACAGTGCGACTTGGGTTTCCTAGGATACCCTGCGCAGGGGGTGACTACACCCCTCCCTCACATTCAGCCCACCTAGACACCCAGGCACCTGGAGCAGGGCTTCTGAGCAGAAGCCCGCCAAAAGACGGCGAACAAAGGAGACAAACCTGGTTTGCCGTGCAAAGACAGACACAAGAAGGACTTTAACAGAAAGAAATGGCGAATAAACCCGACCGGAGCCAAAAGAAAAAGTATTTGGTCAAGCGGGTTTAAGTTCGAGGCTAATATAATAGCCTAAAACAATACCACGTTTATCTAATGTAGTTGCGGTAGAAATGTTAGGGTAGATATCACTGCCACCAGCCAAGTCTAAATGTTAAAAGAGCAAAACAATGCTCTGGGAGGTACTGATACAAAGGGATACGAAGTAACCCTTTCCAGCACTCCATGGAAGATGGGGTGTACTAGATCTGTGGTGATTTGACTAAGTAAAGTCAATGGCAACTTTACCCTTTTCTGGGGGACTGTAGTCAGCCCCAGAAATGAAGTCGGTGGGAAGACTAAAGGACAACCCTGTGTCACTGCACTGAAGGTGCTGTGTAACACACAAAAGAAGGGGGCTACTGAAGTGGTGTACTCCAGAGTCCACAATCATAAAACAGGTCAAAGACACATGGCAAAACATGGGTAAGAAGGGGGAAAATCTCACACTCTTACCAAGTGAAAGAAATAAACTCCAGAAGTCCAGCAAAGCTGCTGGGGGACTCACTAGGTATGGGAAATTAGCCATTCATGAGAATTCTCCCTAACAATATTCTACCGACAGTAATTGTTTTGCTAACTAACACTGAGAAAACTATTGTAAAGACATCATATGGATGATTGGATCTCAATCGTGCAGAGTAAACCACTGAAGAATCCCCTAACTTGCTTAATCCAATTAACTATTTATATTGTCACTACCAGTGCAAGAACACATCAGAACATTCAGTGGAAGGGACCATGGTCTGGGTTGCCCCCGAGTTTTAAACACCCAACTATTGGTATTCACCATTGTCCATCCTCGGGCGACCTTATTTAGACAGCGCTAGCGGGGCTCAATGTAGAGCAGGGGTAAAACAACTAGCTTGGTATTGGAGATGATTATATCAAGAAGCATGGACAAACAGGCCTTTGTAGTGCAAAATGCCTAAGTGGTGAGTTTGGAGGGGTGACTTCTCAGTCGCTTGACCCACTTTGGAAGTTCAGGAAATCATGTTTGGGAGTATGTACATGGGGAACTCCTACTCCAGAGATTCTGCCATTTCAAGAATGGCAGCTAACAGCTCTTGTTGGAAGCAACAAGGGGTTTGCCGAGAAACTGAGTTTTTGTCCTCACAAGGCAAAAAGCAGCCTGGACCTTTAAAGTGTTTTTTCTTCTCAAGCCCCATTTTGTCATTTGGTTACCGGCATTGTATGTTTTTTTAAATATCAGACGGTGCTTTTAGGAGGTGTAAGAAATCAGAAATATCAAGCAGACTGCAAAATGAAAATGCAGATTTGTTTATTCTGTTGCCCTACTCACCCAGTCTCCTAATTGCCTCTCTTATCACCAGAAATGCACATGCTAATCTCCATGTTTGCACACAAATCATCCATATGGATGGGATTTGAAATTCCATTTGATTCAATTTGTTTTGAAATTCTACACTACTTATTTTTACAGAAGCGTCACTTTGGGGATTCTTTTCCAATGTAAACTGAAGTACAGATATAGTTTGGATGCAGATAGGACTTGTAGATTGCTTTGCTGAGACTAGATGTGAGTTGAAGAGTTTGCTCGAATTCCAGGCAACACAGTGAACACAACGCAGTAAATAATAACTGGTTGGTCCCCTCCCAGCTACATATGGAGCATAAATGAACAATCCTAGACACAGCAGTGTAAGGAAGATAAGTGGGTTGAGCACACACCGAGAGAGTTGAAGTTTGGTTTGTGTTGCAAACACACAGGTTAAGAGATAAATTAGATGAATTTATAAGACATGTAATTATTTTCCATGATTCAGAGAGAATGCACCTTTACACTGAGGGGCCAGAATGGGAAAGACTATAGCAAACAATACCTTCAAGTCAGTTCGACATACATTTCTTTATTCCATACCAAAGAAGCCAACAATCCTGCAACAAACATTGTCTAATGCAAGTAAATGAATAAAAGGGCTCACAACTAATTCGGTCAAATCCCATTGGTAGGGTTTTGCTTGGAGATGTCTCTTGCATTTTTGTGAAGAAGCCAATCCACGATTTAAGCAGATGTATTGAGAACAGCATGGTCTGGTACATTTTGGTGATGTATACAATGTATCAAAATCTTCTAAAACGGATAAGGAACAAGTTACTTACCTGTAACTGTTGTTCTCCAGCATGGGTCTGGCATGGTCACATGCTCATGAATATTCCCCGTCGTCAGGCTGGGAATCCTCGGTAAAGAAAAAACCAGTATCAGTTTCGTTTCTGATCTGTCTTTCGTAGTAATAACCAATCACTGATCTCTGCGTCATACTGACCACAGCCAATGACTGCCCTCTACCTAAGCCCCGCCTCTGGCAGCCATCTTCAGATTTGGAAGCACGTGAAGTGGCAGTATGACCAAGTGAAGAGCCGCAGAGGGGTAGGCGGGAGGGTTCGCATGTGAATCCATGCCAGACCCATGCTGGAGAACAACAGTTACAGGTAAGTAACTTGTTCCTTCTCCAGCATGGGGTCTGGCATGGATTCACATGCTCATGAATAAAGAATACATAGCAGTACACACATGCACAACCACGGGAGGTGGCAAAGGCTCAACATTAAGCATTACATCAAACTCAACATTAAGCATCTTACCTCCTCACCAGGCTCACCTCAGGCGAACAGGTTGCGCAGCACTGCTTGGCCGACACTGGACTCCTCCCTGGAATCCCGGTCGACGCAGTAGAATTTCGTGAAGGTGTGCGTCGGCCTCCACGTAGCAGCCCTGCATATGTCCAGCAGGGGCACACCAGATAGGAACGCCGTGGTAGCTGCGATCGCTCTGGTGGAATGGGCTCTCGGACGGCCAGGAAGCGGTCGGTTTGCCAACCGGTGACAGTACATGATACAGCCGGAGAGCCATCTGGAAATGGAAGCCTTCGAGAGAGCCTTTCCCTGATTGACAGGTCCAAAGTTCACAAAGAGTTGTGACGTCTTCCGAAAACACTTTGTGCGGTCTACGTAGAACTTCAGCGCTCTACCCACATCCAGCGAGTGCAAAGTCCTCTCAGCCGGCGACGAAGGCGACGGGAAGAACACAGGCAACACCAAGGGTTCGTTGAGATGGAAGTCCGACGGTACCTTGGGCATGAAGGAGGGGTGCGTCCTGAGCACTACCCTCGTGTCGTGAAAAGTCAAGTACGGGGCCTTGCAGGAAAGGGCCTGGATCTCTCCCACTCGTCGTGCGGAGGTGATGGCCACAAGAAACGCTGTTTTCCACGACAGAAATTTCAACGGAGCCGAGTGCAGAGGCTCGAACGGAGGTCCCATGAGCTTGGTCAGCACCACGTTGAGCTCCCACGCCGGGGCCGGAGCCTTCACCGGCGGGAACGATCTGAACAGTCCCTTCATGAACTCTTTCACCAGACGATGAGACCACAAGGACGTCCGGCCCGTGGTTCTGGTGTATCGGGAGATCGCAGCAAGACGAATCTTGATGGACGCGTGTGCCAGTCCAGCTTTGGCCAGCGTCAGCAGGTACGGCAGTACCTGGGGAGCCATAATCCGTAGAGGGTTAACCTTCTGTGCGTGGCACCAGACAGAGAACCTCTTCCATTTGTGTCCGTAGCATTTAAGAGTCGAGGACGCCCTGGCCTTTGCAAGAACCTCTCTGCAGTCGGCCGGTATGTCGTATCCTCCAAACTCTAGCGCTGCAGGAGCCAGGCCTGCAAGTTCAGCGATTTCGGGTCGTGGTGGAGGATGGCGCCTCCTTCCCTGGAGAGTAAATCCGCGTCCACTGGCAGCTTGATTGGCGGGGACGCTGACAAGTCCAGAAGGTCCGGGAACCATATCTGCCTCGGCCACGCAGGTGCGACGAGGATCATCCTGCACCGTGACCTCTTGAGCTGGTTGACGAGCCGGATTAGCAGTGGCAAAGGAGGGAACGCGTAGAGGAACAGGCCCTCCCAGGGGAACGAGAAAGCATCGCCCATGCTCCTCGCCTGGGGAAACCTGCTGGCGAACCTCCGGCACTTGGAGTTCGTCGCCGTCGCGAACAGGTCGATCTGGGGTGTGCCCCACCATCGGAAGAGGCGATCCACTAGATCCTGCCGTAGTTCCCACTCGTGGCACGAGCGCAGCTCCCTGCTGAGTGAGTCGGCAATGGTGTTTTTTATCCCTGCCAGATGAAACGGCACCAGAAACATCCTTTGGGCGACGGCCCAATGCCACAGGTCCTGCGCCTCCTTGGACAGCGCTGGGGACCTGGTTCCGCCCTGTTTCCTGATGTAAAACATGGTGGTGGTGTTGTCAGTGAAGATCCTCACCACCTTGCCCCTGAGGGACGGAAGGAAGGACCTGAGGGCCCAGAGCACTGCACGGAGCTCCAGGACGTTGATATGGAGGGACTTCTCCGTCGGGAGCCAAAGGCCTCTCGCGTGCAGGTTTTCGGTGTGCGCTCCCCACCCTTCCAGGGAGGCATCCGTGGTCACTGTCTCCTGGTGGTCTGGGGTCTGGAAGTCCATGCCCGCCGTCAGATGCGCGCGGTTGCCCCACCACCGGACCGCTCGGCGGAAACTCTCGTCGAGTGTGATCCTCTCCTCGAAGCCGCCCGTCGTTTGGATCCAGCGCGCGTCCAGGAACTCCTGCAACGGGCGCATCCGGAGCCTGCACATGGGAATGAGGTAGATGCAAGAAGACATCATTCCGAGGAGGGACTTGATGGACCTCACCTTGGCCGCGTCGGAAACCAACATCCGCTGTACCTTGCCCAGGATGGACCTGGTCCTTTCCTCCGACGGGGAGGCCAGAAGGGACACTGTGTCGAGCTTCGCTCCCAGAAACAGTGCGTTTTGCGCGGGTACCAGGTGGGACTTGGCGTAGTTCACGGAGAATCCCAGGTCCGTGAGAAGTTGGACGGTCCTTGCCGTGTGCTCCACGGCGAGCTCCCTCGTCTTGGCTCGGATGAGCCAGTCGTCCAGGTAGGGGTAGACGTGGATCCCCTCGCGGCGCAGCAGCGCCGCCACCGGTGCAAGGCACTTGGTGAATACCCTGGGTGCCGACCGTAGTCCGAAGGGGAGGGCTTTGAACTGGTAGTGATGCCCTTGGACCACAAACCTGAGGAATTTTCGGTGCCCCTTTAGGATGGGAATATGGAAGTAGGCATCCTCCAAATCCAACGACGACAGGAAGTCTCCTTCCTCCAGCTGCCCCAGGACGTGCTGGAGGGTGACCATCCGGAACTTCTGTGCCTTGATGAACTTGTTCAGACGTCGCAGGTCTAGGATGGGGTGCCATCCTCCCGTCTTCTTCTTCACGAGGAAGTATCTCGAGTAAACTCCGGAGCCCCGAAGCCTCTTTGGGACGAGTTCGATGGCGCCCTTCCTGAGCATCGCCTTTACCTCCAGGAGAAGCTGAGGGACGTGAAGCTCTTTCCTGGCCACGGGGGGGACGCGCGGGCACCTTCTTTGAAACTCGAGCGTGTGGCCCCGGGCTAAGGCGTCCAGCACCCAACGGTCGGTGGAGATGGACTCCCACACGCTGACGAAGCTCGCCAGCCGGCCTCCCACCGGGGTGCTTTGGTGGGGGCCCGACCCCACGGCCCGTTCAATCCTGTTTCGACGAGGCTTTGCCGCCTTGACCTCCTTGGCGACGACGGCGGGGTCCGCCAGACTTGCCTCGTCCTCTGTAGGCCTCCTGAGACGACGAGCGGGCCGCTTGACGGTAGGTGGAGAAACCGCCACCGGAACCTTTGGAGGCGCCCTTGCCTCCGCTGCTCCGAAAGGACGTCCGTCGTTGCTGCAGAACCCCAAGGGCCCGGGCCGTCTCAGTGTCCGCTTTAATGGCCTGAAGGGAATCGTCCACTGTTTTCCCAAACAGGTTGTTCCCATCGAACGGCATGTCCAGGACTCTGGTCTGTACGTCTTGACGGAAGTCCGTAGCCTTGAGCCATCCACGCCGCCTAAGGCACACGCCGTTGCCCAACTGGCGGAACCCAGTGTCGGCGATGTCCGTCGCAATAGTGATGGCGTGGTCCGACGCCACCTCACCTTCCTGTAGGATCTCCAGGGCATCCGCCCTCTTGTCGTCTGGTAGGAAGTCCAGCAGGGGAGCCAGTTTGTACCATAGCTCCTTGTCGTAGCGGGCCACGATAGCCAAGGCGTTGGCCGCTTTAATCGTCGTCGCTGCAGACGAGATGACCCTGCGTCCCATAGCGTCCAATTTCTTTCCCTCGCCGTCCGGTGGGGAAGTCGATGTGGAGGCCGCACCCCCCCCGCTTTCTTCCTGGCCGCCGCGGAGACGACGGAGTCCGGGGTAGGCTGCGCCCGGAGGCACAGGGGGGCCGCGTCCGGGACCCGGTACTTCTTCTCGTACCGGTCTCTTCTAGCTGGCGTCGTGGAAGGGTTCTTGAGGAGGGCGAGGCCCTCATCCCAAATGTCGTCCAGTAGAGGCACCGCGAGGACCGTCTTCCTCTTGGCCTCGCGCCGTTGATAAAGGAATCCTTCCTTTTTCTTCTCCTCAGGGCAGAGTTGGAAAAGCTCGGATGCCCTGGCGATCATGGAGTGGAACGATCCAATCTCGTCGGGCGGAGAAGCCCTGGTGGGAGGTGACGACGGTAGATCCTCGTCGTATACCTCGTCGTCCGTACCCGTCGCTGCCGTGTCAGTCCCCGTATCATCCCCTCGGGTGGACGGGGAGGAGGGCTGGACGGGGCGCGACGGCTGAAAAGGAGGTGGAGGGTGAATCCTTCTTTTCTTGGGAGGGGGAACACCAGAAGGTCCCGGTTCAGGATCCCCCGACGGGAGAGGTTCCTCCGTCGGCAACGGTAGTCTCGTCCTTATCTCTGAGCATAAGGACTGTATAGCCAACAAAATGGCCGCCGAGTTGTCTTGCGGCGCTGGCAGAGGGGAATCCGACGGGCGATCAGGGGCCCCGTCGGCACCCTCGACGATGTCGTCGTCACCTGCGTCGGGACTCATCCCGACGGGCCGGTCTTCTTCCACGCCAAGGCCGTGGCTTAAGACCTCGATCAGCTTTTCCTCCGAGGTTGAGGCCGAATCTACGACGACGCCCTGCCCCCCCCCTTTTTCTTCCCCGCCGGGGATTTCACGGGGGTCCTATCGATGGGCACAAAAGAGGACTCCCTCCGAGGTGGCAGGGAGACTCTGAGCCCCGAGGTCGCCACCACTGGTGTAGCCTCCACAGGCTGAGCCAGGGCCGCCGCGACAGTATCGATAGAGGGCTTGGCCGGATGGATTAAGGCCTTCACCACCTTAGGTGCGCTCACCGCCTTATCCTTGAGGGGGGGGACACTGCCTCGCTCCCCCTCCGATGGGGCCTTCGAGCTCGACCGGGGCCTCTCCAGGAGCTTCGCCGGGTGCTCGCCTTTCCTCTTACCCGACCCAGAGCGTTGGCTCGTGTTTGATGGTGCCGGGGAGGGTGCGCCCTGCCTGGCGCCCGTAGAGCCTGACCGTTCGGCGCTCCCGGTGCCAGCGGACTCGCGGTGCTTGGCCTTGTGTTGGACCCCCGTCGCCGGGGCGTCCTCAAAGGTCTTAGAAGACCGCTCGGATTTCTTCCTCTTCTTCTCGCCTGACGGGCTCTTCCCTTCCAGCCAGTTGGCGAGACGTTGATGGCGGTCCTTCATGGTCCGCTCCGACATATTGCCGCAAAACGCACAGTCCTTCTCCATGTGCGTCTTGTCCTCATGTAAGCAGTAGAGACAAAAGGAGTGTTCGTCCTCAAAGACGTTCTGCAGCTGGCATCCAGGGCAGATCCTGAACAGCTTTCCGGGCGTCGAGCTTCCCTTCTCCTGGGCCATGTCCGGGCCTGGGAAGCTTCTGGAGTCCTCCAAAAGCGTAGCTCGACGAAATCTTCACCCTTGAGGGGCGCAGACGAATCCGACACGGGTCCCCGTTGATCGGATGGAGAGTCGGTGGAGCTTGAGGCTCTTTTGACCGAAAAAACGAAGTTTTTGAGAAAAAACGTGAAAAAATAGCACTAACGCTCGAGAGCAATAGCACGAGGATCCCAACACATGAACGTGCGGTAAAAATCTGAAGATGGCTGCCAGAGGCGGGGCTTAGGTAGAGGGCAGTCATTGGCTGTGGTCAGTATGACGCAGAGATCAGTGATTGGTTATTACTACGAAAGACAGATCAGAAACGAAACTGATACTGGTTTTTTCTTTACCGAGGATTCCCAGCCTGACGACGGGGAATATTCATGAGCATGTGAATCCATGCCAGACCCCATGCTGGAGAATGGGTGTAGTACTTGCATCTCAAGCAAATTTGGGCGTTGTAGTTTCCATTTACAGATTAATATAGTCAGATGAGTTCCAGGTGGCCGAACACCACTATCCCATCACTGGGGTTGAAGCGAGAAGTCTCAGAAAGAAGGCACTGTGGGGCGGTTTCACGATCAGAAGAAACATGACTTAGTGACATGTTTGCCTTACTATGCTTGTTTCAACAAAGACACAGTAATGTCTCTACCACAGTCTTTGCTTTAACTGTGTTGCTATCTATGGAATCTACAAAATGTACACGTTATAAACAACCAACAATTAATTTCATAACTATTATTTCCTATTCAAGAATTTGTCAACTCATCACTTGAGACTGACTTCTGGTTATATACTGTTTGCTAAATGAATGCCCAATTTAACTCACTTTTTTTCTTTTGTCTTTTTAGTAACGTGGATGTAGAAAGGTCATTTATTACCCAAACGTGATGTATTTATACATAATTATCTTCTTCGGACAAATTTGGAGGCCACTTCATGTACAGGCAAATATCCTCAGGACCTCATTAGGGCAACAAACATCAATACAAACATCAACACCACCATTACAAGATGAAACAAGACAAACAACATCAAAAGAACACACAATGGAAATAACTTTTTCACAACTACGAGCAACACATCCAACATCGTCGCAAATACCATCAATGGTACCAACAACTCCAAAAGCAACCAGTAAAACAACAGGTCCAACCAGTCCAAAAGAACTAGAAATCATGCCAACACAAAAAGAAACAACAAGAACAAGTAACAGTTTAGCTACTTTTGAAATAGAATCCACAAGCTCAACTGTTCCACTTACATTTGTTTCCCATCTAAATGAGATGAACAAAGAAACTTCAATTCTGGAATCGTCACAAATCAGTCATTTAGAAACCAATGAAAGTGAAGCAGTGCACAGCAAAATGGCTCAGATATTTGCATATCTTATTGGTAGTATTTTAATGCTGATGATTATAGCAATGCTTGTGATATGGAAGCGTGTGGCAAAAAAAGCTCCACTTGATGCAAACTGGGCAGGTCGTTCTCCATTAGCAGATGGAGATACTTGTTCACAAATGCCCATCCCCAAGGAGAACCTTATGCAAGACATTCAACGTCTATCAATTACAAGTAGTAACTCGCTGTCTGGGATGTTTCACAAGAACCAATTACCGCTGGAGGGCTCAGATATACAAGCTAACGGCTCAAAAGACAATCTGGGTACACACAATGCTCATGATGGACACAATGAGGTTAGCCACTCCAACTCAACTGTGGACAATCTAAACAAATGTGCGTTAGCTCCCATTCTTACAGTTCCAGATGAATTTGAAGGCACGACTGCTGCAATTGAACCTCAGTCTACTGAATCAGTAAACTTGCCACCCCCCTCTTCTCCTCCAGTGTCTCCTAATGCTGCAGACAGGAATTCACTTGCTTTGGTCAATCACTTAGAGTCACCTTCAACAGGAAAGCAACCACAAAGGGAGTCAGAGCTGTTTCCTTACAAACTTCCCTGCATACTCAATGATGACTTTAGTTTGGAACTACCACTACCGCCACCTCCTCCAGAAGAAAATTAAATGGCAAATTGGGGGATTTCAGTCCATATAACCCTGCAAGCAGACTGCAAATTACAACATTCAAAGCAGAAAAATATAAAGGAGTTTAACAATTGACCTTGAAGGGCAAAACCACATTCTGAACAAACCTACCCCCCTGTGTCCCCTCAGCTCCACCTCTTGTGAGGCTAAAAACCTTGGTGTCATCTTCGGCTCCTCTCTCTCCTCACATCACAGACCTTGCCAAGAAGGCCCATTTTCAGTTGCACCTCCTCAGAGGCAGTCTCCCTTTCCTCACCTTCCACCAGAAACTCAGTCTCCAGAGCTCTGGTCCTTTCTAGGTTGGACTACTGCAACAGCCTCTTCCTCAAGCTGCCTTCATCCTCCCTTTGCCCTATTCAACTAATTCAGAATAGAATGGCATGATTTATCCTTGGTCTTAAGCCCAGCGACTGCATCTCTCCAGCCCTAAAATCACTCCACTGGCTCCTGGTTGCTGCAAGTATCAAGTTCAAGACCGTATGCATCACCCACAAGGCTTTCTGGGGCCTGGGACACTGCTACATCCAACTCTCTCACCCTAAAAACTCCCTGCTAGAGTCCTTCGGTCGTCTAGCTTCAACTCTCTGCAGACCAGACACTTTTCCAAGCAGAGAATGGGGGGCAGATCTCCCTCTTCTGCAGGTGCCTCCCTGCCCCTCTCAGGTTTGAGCCGTGTCTCCTTAAGGTTCAGAAGCTTTTCAAGATCCTCCTTTTTCTCTTCTTCCTTCCCTCATCTGCTAATGCCCCATCTGCCACACTGACTGGCTGCCTGGTTCCTTCAGAGTCCTACAGGGCACCAGGCCCTCGTCACTCAGTCTACCCTGGCACCCCAGTCTCTCCTGACCCATCCCTCCCCCCAAAATCCAATCAACATGCCATGTATTGGCCATACGATTAAGTGAAAAAGTATTTTCTACTTCACTTTTTCAGAGAAAAGAAATTCAGGATGTTACTTTTTTTTGCTTTTTATGCATGGCTGTTAAGTATATGTCGGAGTAAACAGAGTCTTTTTTTAGCATAAAACATAAGGACACCAACCACAGTGCCTTCCAACCATACAATAGCAGACAAGGGGAATTAAAAGATACAAAAAAAGGCTACCTATTGCAAATAAACATACATGTTGCTATGAAGCAAACAAATGTCAGTGCCATCATTGCTCGGCAGCTTTTCAACTGAAGCTAAATTAATATGGAATAATGGAAATTAAACACAAGCCCTAGATTGCACAGCAAGAGCAATCAATAGCAGTTATTTTTAACTTTGCAAAAAAACCCTGGGGAAACACAATAGTTTGATCATTTACTCAAATTAAAAAAGAAATCACGTACGATCTGGCCCGCATATGAAAACATTTGGACGTCTGGCTTTATTAAAATGATTATTAAAAAGTATTCATGTTTATTAAAACATATTTAAAAGTCAACGAAAAAGGCAGGCAACCCTTATTCCACTAGAGTTGTGCATTTTGCCACATTAGTATTCAAAGCTTAACTCACAATATATATTTTTCTTTTGCATCGATTTACATGATCAAAGAAAACAGGCCACAAAATAGGTTTTTAGGGCAGTCTTTTAATAAAAGTACGTGCATGTGTTTTTTTTAAGTATTGAAAGTCTTTCTGCAAAAATAAAAAACAATTTGTTTATGCATGCAAGTATGTCTCCTTACCACCAGAGTGATTGTGACAGAAGCACAGTAAAAATAAGACATTACCTTGTACCCCCTACTACCCAACACAAGTAGTTGTTCACTGCTGGCATGATTGGAATGTTTCTTCCAAAAAACACTGCCATGTTGCATTTTTTGTTGCCATGCATATTGCGTGAGCTTGCCACTGCATGCTGGTGCCTTGCTCTTACCTAAACATAACAAACTAACACTACTCTGTTCCTAAATGTTTTTTCCAACATAAAAGGTTGCAGCACAACATATGCTGAAAGGGTATGGCTGAAAGGGTGCTTGCTGTGAAGGAGGCAGTGCAAGGATTAAGGACACCAGAATCACCACAAAGGCGATTCATTCTTACTCTTTGGTCCTGCTCTCCCTGACAGGGAGGACAGTAGCACATGCACTGCCGAGGGCTTGAGCTTCAATAGTCCCAGCTCTTCCGGAGAAGCTATCCAGAGAGTGATGCTTACAGAAGGACTAAAGTTTGACCCACGTATCGGCTCTACAGCAGTACGTAATAGGTGCATGCCTTTGAAAGGCCACTGATGCTGCCTTTACTGGGGCACAATGAGTATGCAGCCACTGAGAAATGTTAACACCTCTTAATACGCAAGCTTTAGAAATGCAGAAAACAATACATTTTGTAATAGGTTTAAATCATTCAGCTTGAATGACAACAAGACAATCAACATTATGAAAGTATAGTTGTTCTTTAGTAGACTTTGCAACACCTAAGAAAAACTAGATTGTTTAAAGTTTCTGCAGAAGAAATCTGGGGGTCGAGGTTGGAAAGCCTGGAGAACAATTTCTTAGCTCAAATGTACTTCTGGAATAAAGAATGGAAATGTCCCAGGTAATACCATGTCCTTTGTCATTGGAATATCCTTACCCTTTTTTCCCAAAGTCTGAAGTACTCCAATAAGTATCCCTGAAATAGAGACCATAAAGGCCCTTTTCCAAACTACGAATACGTATTTGAGCGTTTTAATTATTCTTATGCGCAGCTATACGGTAAAAGGTATGTTTATCCACCTGGTCTTGTGATTGTCCTTTTGATGCTGGGCGATAGTCTGGTATGGTTGAACTGTTAAGGTAAGATTTAGGTGGAGGGGAGTCCAAGTTCCATTATGCAGGATGTTTTCTCGACAACCATCGACATCAAGGATTTGTCTTTCGGCACTGATATGGTGGATATCGGTGTTGATCGGTGTCAAGATGCCATAACGCCGGCATCCAGCTTCCATTGGACCTCTTTCGGTGTTAAAAGAGGTATCAGTGCCGACGTTGTCGGTACCAGGGCACTAGAGGGGTCGGAAATGCTGAGCGCCGCTCTTGGTTCCGAAGCCTGCTGTGCAGTGGGTAGAGAGGGGGAGGGGATTAGCCACACCGACTGCAGAATGCTTTTTAAACATTTCAAGCATAGAGAACTTAAAATCCTCCCACTCTTGGTTGGTGGTAAGCCCAGCCAACAGCTTACCTTTTTCCATCGACGAATCTGAGTCCTGACAGTGGCCTCTTCTTTTGGGATGAGAACGAGGAAGAATGGCTCCTCAAGTGGGACTGTTTCTTCCGCCTACGTTCTTTTTCGGTGGTGTGTCCCTCAGTTTCAGCCTCAAAAGACCGAACCGTCAACCGCGCCGGTGACTTAGAGGGCGCCTGACGAAGAGTGCGTTTAGCTGCTCGATCGCAAAGGGATTTGGGCTGCATTTTGGTGCAGACGGACACCTGTCAGCCCTGTGACTCATGCTAAGGCACCAAAGACACAACCCGTGTGAGTCAGTGATGGACATCTTGGTGCCACAGTCAGAGCACCACTTAAAGCCCGGTACCCGTGCGACCGACATCTTGCATCGAGGAATTGGAAAAACAAAACAATTTCTGACAAAAACATTGAGTGAGTCGAAGACTCGTCTGTGTTCTCAAGCAGCCTGTAAGTGCGTGGAAAAAAGGAACCGAGGTCTGGGGCGTAGTGATGAGATATTTATACAATGCCTGACGTCACGTCCGGAGCCGATGACCAGATTCTGAGCAAGAAAGATCGGCAGTCGACGGCCAGGTCGAGGTCCACTACGCCCCCTGTCAAGAATTTTCAGAAGCAGCAGAGCTGTGTGGAATATCTATCAGATGAGTAATCTGTGGGAGAAAGGCAATCCATCGAAATAATCTTTGCTATATGGCTGAAGAAAAAATTACAAATGATGTGCGATGATTTGAAAATATGAACATAAGCGCTTGGCACTCCATATGACAAAGAACAGTTTAACCTCAGACCTTTGGAAAAAAGGTCTATATAGGTATCCAGCAGCTTCATGAAGGAATGTTCTACACAGCTCAAAATATACAACTGAATTTTGCACACGATTTTCTCTAAAATAAATGTTCCAACACAGATCAAGTCCAATGCCCTCGGCAAAAGCAAGTGTCACGGCCGCCAGCGACTGGCGTTTGTGGCGAAGGTGGACGCGAGGACGCCATTAAAATGTTCCATTACGTTCCTCCTCGTCTATCAGACGCGGTCTAGTTGTTTTCAAGATGGCCGCCGCCGTTTGTATATATACCACTCGGCTGCCGGCGGTTCGGCGCGTTGCAACTGTGTTTATCTCATCGCCCTGTTGCATGCGCTAGTTTTTCCCTTCGGATAGTCTACTTGCTATTTTCCCTGTTGTTTTCTCCACCTCCCGTTCCTTACGGGTCCCCCCCTCCTCTGTATCCTGTTTGCCTTCTCCTGTGTTTCTGTTCTCGTGTTGAATCTCTGCTGAGTATTTCTTCGCTCTAGAGACACTGCCCTCGGATTTTCCGTTCACTCTTGTCCTCCACCCTGAGGGGTGCCTACCTGAAATCTACCATCTCCTATTCCCTCGATCAGCGGTATCGCCAACCTTACCTATCATCTGGGTCTTCGGCAAAGGATCATTCAACATACGACTGTGCTGACTGCGCCCACAATCTTCACGTCTATATTTGGATCCAGGGGTTTTTTGCCGTTCCAGTGGCTTTTTCCCCTCTGGCTGTCGCGGAGGGGAGTCACCGTGGGGTTTCTTTGTCTGAGAGTCACGGTGGCTTCTTTCCGAGGTAGACCATATCTTCTAAAAAAGAAGAAGCCGTACACAGGACTTACCCGCCGGAAGAAACTGGACTATTCAGGCGAGGAGGAAGAGACAGGGGAGGGTTACAAATCAGGTGAAGACGAAGATATAGCTGATCACCTAGCTAAACCCGTAGCCAATATTGCCGGTTCTGATAGCAAGCCACACCCAAAGAGCATGTACCAACGGTATTTAGTCCCAGGCACTACAAACCGAATGTGTGGGAATTAGAGGCTGACAAGAAACCATCACAATGCACACCACAATAAGGTGATCAAGACAGACATGTGCTGGATCAACCCGAGGTGCAGGGGGCAAGAACTGTAACAACCAAATATTTCAAAGAATTAATATTATTGTTTCATATTGTCAGGGGTCCACCTAATTAAGTCTTGACAAAGTTGCAAATACCAGTTTAATTTGCAAATAGGTTCATGATAGTAGCTCATACTCACAATTTAGTTGTCATTTTAGACGCAAGTGAAGACTAAATATGAGTGTATTATGCGCAACACTATTATTTCTTATCATTAATTAGGCCCAACATCCTCCATTGGTGGACACGTCAGAGCAAAAAACGAGGGCCAATACAAACAGCTAAATCTACACAGGAATAAATATGCAGTACACGTGCAGAAAAACCTAGAAGCCTGGCCATTTGTTTTGAATGTTTTTCAGATATACAGTACAGTATAGAATTCAAATAATAATGCCAGTAAGAACACCCTCAAGAACACTTTGTCCCAATATGTAAGCATTTAACCCACCTTTTAAGACCACACTTTTAAGACCACACTGGTTATGGCTTTGACCCAAAATGCTATTTGCCCATGTGAGAGTACACCAATGATGGCTTTTTGCCCCAATAAGAGCACACCTCTGATGGCTTTTGTCAATATTCTAGCATTTGTCCCTGTACGAGCATTCTATGTATGGAGCTTGAAGACAGGCAACTTCATGTGTCCGTGTGTCTCGCGTTTGTACAGATTTTCGGATCGCCACCCGCTAACCTGCACACTATGACCAGTGCCCAGTGTTTGGAACCTATTAAACTGCCTTGCTGCATTCACAGGTATCTCTAATCAACTGCCCCACAGTCTTGTCTTCAACCGCTATAATTAGAATAACAGATACATGCGTCTGGTTACTCAATAATAACTTGAAGCTAGTTTTGAAATCGCTGACTGTGTGGTTGAAAAATTAACCAGCATTGGAGCCTCCACGTTTGTGTGCTACACTGGAGGACAAAGGAAATTGGTACACCTGACCACCCTTATGGTTTTGTGCCGTGAAGGAGGATGGGTCTTCTAGAATTAACAACTGACCTAAACGCCGAAACTCGAGTTGACAATGGTTTATTGCATAATATGCCATACAATTACAAATGAAATGATTTTGCTCCAAGTTGATTAATCTCACGTAGGTGTTAGAGTATCGTGTACCACAGTATTAGAGAAGATGGCGCAGGGAGGTAAATTGCTTTTCGACCGTTTTTAATGTATATATGGGAGTCTGACATTTGCAGATTTAGTGATAGAGTGTGGGTACTGTCAATTTATTTGTGGTGTACTGTCAATTTATTTGTGGTATGACTGCGGATGGATTCTTGTTGATTTGGTTTTGTTTGGTCATGTAGGTGTGCAGTAGGGAAGTTGATTTCTGCTTCACTGATATGTAATTGCAATTAATTCTGTTTCGACTATAAAACATTTATTTTATATGCCTTATGACTTGTGTTGTTCTATGTATAATTAGCAAATTTGTTTACCCTGTTAATATGTTTGAAATGTATGTTAGGGACTTGCGACAGCTAAACATTTGACAGTTTTGGGAAGGAGATAGCACCTTCCTTCTTTGCCAAGTGCTTTAGAATTAAGCAAGACTTCTTTTGACTGTTTCTAGGCACTACAAGAGACCAGGGGGGAGGAGGAGCACTGAGAAAGTTGTTTGCATGAAAATGTAATCACACACACCGACATGGGTGGGCACTAAAAGAAGGCAGTTATTCAAATATAAGGTGCAAATAAATATTAACTGAATAAATTGTTAAATCTTGAATACCATTTAGTTTTTCTCAATCCACAACAGAAACTCACATAAACAGGACCACATAAAAATATGAGTACAATGACTGGAATATGAATGAAAATTAGCTATAGAAAGGTTTCGTTTCTTCCTGGGGTTAGGCCTCAAGGTTTGTAAAAGTTACAGGGCTCCAGTGTGTGTCTATGTAGGGTGACAATATGTTAAGTTGCATGGCTGACAGAAATCGCTGATGAAGAAAAGAAGACTGTGAAGCACCCCTTGTAGGGAAGAACGACGGTTTTGGATGGAGCTATGCCCATATCCAATGGCCAAGCTAAGAGTATAAAAGCTCCTGCCTGGCATCAGTCTGGAGGAGCAAGAAATGGAAGAAGGGACAGAAGGCCGTTCAGGGAGCAAAGTTCTTTGCCCCATCATCATTTCTGTAAAGAATACATTTGTTATCCTTGCAAGATAGACTCTTGGCCTTACTTCCTTAGAGGGGCGTACACTTTACTCTGGTGTGAGCGTGATTAGGGGTACCCCTGTAAATTGGGCTACCCTTACAACAGTCTGTGGGAGATTTGTATGTGTAGTAAAAGGCAGGAGGTGATCCAAGAGGCAAGTCAGTCACTCACTCAGGGCAGAGAAGGGAGTACAAACTAGTGTTCTCCCAGTACTCCTACCACAGACCTCTTGGCAAAGAGGTCCCATTTTACTTTTACAGTGCCACAGCCAAGCCCAGTCTCTCTTCCCTTAAATAGGTATATTGTACACTACATGCAACAAACGTCTATTAATTTGCGTTGATGGAAAGGAGCAGTCTGGATGTTCAACTCATTACTATAGGCCAACACGTAAACAGTTATGGAAGGCAAGGGTATTCTCCCAGCAAGACCTTGAGTATCCCTTGTTCAAGTGGCCAGTAAAGGGCTGGCGCTCTCAGATCCCAACCCTGGAGGTGGACGAGCGAGGGAGGATCACCTAGGAGGATCACCTAGGTAGGGGAGCACAGGGTTGTGCTCCCGGAAACGCCCCAGGTGAGATGCGGTATACTAGCAGGGAAGAAGAAGAGGAAGATGAGATCCTTAAGACCTTTGCAGGATACTCCAATTCTAAAACCCCTCCTGATAAATCTTCTGTAGCCAAAGCCAATAAACCATCTGTCTTTCTCAAACCCTTTAAGAACCCAAAACCCAGTGCTGTGGGGAAACAACATCTCCCAGAACCCCTGTTTTCCTGTTACGTACCCGAATACTCCTGATCCTTCTTTTCCACATCCCTCTGATTATTATTTCCCACACTCCTAACCGGCTCAGATAATAAACTACAGTTTGCACAATCCTCCCAGTTTATTTCACTATCCCAGCTATTCCCGTTTACCCCTTACCAATCCCCGTCCCTCTGATCATGACTTTCTTAACTCCTAGTCAGTGCTTTAAGTGGGCCGAGCCAGAGCAATCTCCAGAAGAGGCTTCAAAGCCGGGGGCCCTGCCGGTACCCACCCCCGACTAGCCCCAGCCATGCTGACACCTGAGACAGCCTGTGTAGCAGCTGCACGATTACACGAGCTGCCTGCATGTGTCAGCACATCGGATTAGAAGAAAAGAAAAAAGCATTTTCCTCTAATCCGAAGTGCTGACACATGCAGGCAGCTCGTATAACCGTGCAGTGCGTGCTCCCTGATGGGTCTGTACTCTGGAACAGGAGAAGGGCTGGACAGTCCAGCCCTTCTTTCGTTTCTGAGTAAATAGCCATAACCCAGGATGTAGGCCACAGGCGCCTCACGCTGGCTGATGGTTATTTACTCGGAAACAAAAGGAGAGCTGGGCAGTCCAGCCCTCCTCCTGTTTCAGAGTACAGAGCCATCAGCAGCAGGCAGCACTTTCATTCAAGGAGCCCATGATAAAGCATTGCACCACGTAGCTCCTTGAATGAAAAGGCTGCCTGCTGGATGTGAGATTTGGATTTGGTAAACCCAGCCCCTTTTGTTTAAAAGGAAGGTCTGGGCGCATCAAAGGTAATAATGTCATTGCGCCCCAGCTCTGCTTCTTTTAGCAGCCCCCACCCCTTAGGCAAGGGGGGGGGGTCTCTCGATAGAGGGTGTGGCCTAAGCACACTCGACTTAAGCCACACACCCTAATGAGTGCCCCCCCCCTCAATTTCTAATCCCACTTAAAGCACTGTCCCAGGCGAAAGTGACTAATAATGACAGTTCCCACAAACCCTGCAAGACCTACCCTTCTGACATCACCTACCACCCTAGGAAAAAGACTAATTCCCGAAAACTCCTGATCCCCAGCCTACTACGTAGAACATGCAGAAACTCTACCTCTCCCCTTTTCCGACACACCAACACTTTGGTACACCACAGACAACGGACTAACATGCAACCTTTCCACCTGACATGTCCCAACCCCACCGTCAGGCAAAGTCAGGCAATTAACCTGAATCACACACCGACTGGCCCTTCCTTTACCCCACAGGGATAAAAGGTGGAGCAAGAGAGCGCATTATGAGCAAGGCAAGCACAGCAGATAGCTCGACGGCACAGCTAACCAGGCACGGCAGTTCAAGAAAAGGAGCAAGGCAGCGGGAATCTAGAGGGTGGTGAGGAGGGAAGCCACCTTGTCCTTTTCGTCCCAGGCCTGCGGAACCTTTGTGGAAGAGGATATAAGACCGTGAAACATAGCAGAAGTGTCTTGCAGTGGATGTTAACGGTACACGGGGCAAGCCTAAGCCGATAAGCAGGAGCGAGGGAAGTTCCCGCGGCCGTGGTACCAGCCTTGACTCCAGGGAAGCCGAAAGCCAAGTGTTTCATCATAGCTGGCGAGTCAAGGGGAGAACTGATGAGAACCGGGCTGTGTTGAATGAGAATCGCAAAGTGGCAAGTTTGAACCAAGTTCAATTAACTGTGAAAAGTCTTAACAGGAGACCAGCTGCAGAGGGAAAACGGCACTGCGTGCGTGCTAATTCAAAAGAGACTGGTCCATCCCTATCTGAGCGAAACTACAGATACCAGAAGGCTATGGGAGGGCCACCGAAATAGGTCAAAGTGGACACACTGAGGGTCAAGCAAAATCCCAGTACAATCGAAAGACTTTGATCTATAAACTGTGTGAAAGAAAGGGACATGAATCCCAGCAACATTGAACTATGAGAAGTAAGAAAGAGTGCACCCGACAGAGGGATGCCGACAAAAGGGGCAAAGTCTAAAGTCCCGAGAAACAGTGTGTTGACAGACATGAACACAGCCGAGGGATGTCCACTAAGAACTGTTTGAAAAGACATTGAGAAACTAAGTGAAGAGAAATCCTGTTAATGAAAAGGGTTTGAGCACAACTGAGGGAGATCCAGCCGAGATGTGAGAAGGGTCCGAGCCCGACTGAGGGAGATCCAGGGGTGAAGCCATCACCCAAGTACTCGCCATCAGGAGAGGTCAGAGGCCGACCAAGGGAGATTCGGGGGTGAAGCCATCACCCTACATGAACTGTCGTTAACAAATGAGAAGGGTCAGCACCCAGAAGAGGGGAAGCTAGGGGTGAACCTTTATCTCTCTAAAGAACTTTCATTTTGTTAAAGGAAGTTTTTATTTTTGCATATTGAACACATCAGGCCCTCAAAGGCCTGTCGGTTTAAGTGTGTAGAAGGAGGAGACCAACACATAGGTGGCATGCTTTTGGCTATAGACGTTTATTAATGAGGAAATAAAACAGAAAACCCTGTCTGACCCTAGTTCTAATAGAGGTTTCTCTGTCTCAACCAACACTAAGCAATCTGCCAGGATGTCCGTGTAAAGCAAAGGAATTCACTGCCCTGTGTCCAAAATCTATTTACGAAGCTTACACTAGAAACTTAACTAAGAAAACGAGACGGTATTCTTGGTCCAGAAGAATGTCTCCCTTCTTCGGGATGACAGTCAAAGTTCAATTCCAGAGGATGCAAAAACTAAATGTGCATATCAAAGTTTCAAAAAGGTTTCCTTGGGTTGAGTTTTCCAGCAGGCAATTCTGAACAAAAAGTAATGTATCTTCACAGTGTTAGGGGGAGGACGCCCTCCCCCTTTTGCCCTCCCAAGTTCTCAATTACAGGAGAAGTTCCTTTATTCTCCTGGCCGGTTTGCCAATAGTCACTGTGCCAAGAGAATGACTGCCCCCTTATCTTGGCTTTTTGTATAATGTTCAACAGCATAGAACATCTCTCTCTTTCCCTGGTTTCTCTCCAGCTCCTCACTGTGCAGAGAAGGACTCCCTTGTCCTCGCTCTTTATACAATGTTCAACACCACCATAGGGTATTTCTCCCTTCCCCTGGTTTCTTTCCCGCTCCTCACAGTGTTCACCAAGCTCACAGGCCATCTTGTTCACTATCCTGCCAAGTACTGTGACTCGGAGGCAATTTGTTATGTGTGGGTCACAGACCCTTCATGGCTCTAGTTTCCCAGGACTTGTACCCGGTTCACTGTCCTGCCAGGTATTCCCTCTGTTGGATCCCAGACCCTCTTGCTGTCTAGGTAGCCCTGGCTTCCCAATCTGCCAAGGACTGCCTTGCTCTGTTGGGTCCAAGGCCCTTTTGTATGCATTTCTCTCTCTTCAGCCCCAGGACCCTTTGTATGGATTTCTTCTCTTGGGTCCCAGGCCCCTTTGTATGGCTTTTTCCCCTCGTAGTCTAGAGAGCCATGGTTTCCCAGTCCACCAGGGACTGCCACAAAGATGACTCTGGATGTCACTTCTTACCGGGTGCAGGTCCCAGACCAGTGTCTCAGTGTGGTAAGGTCCCTCAGCGTTCCCAGCAAGCCTCCCGGTTTGCCAACCCTTCTCTGGCTACTCATCAGCCTTCGTTCATGCCTTCTGGGTCTCTTGCCCCCTCCTTTCCCTCAGCTCTGCGCCGGTTCTACAACACCTTCCTGCTTTCGGGTGACGTGCTCCGTGTGGATGGCACGCTCCAGCTCTGGCTTCCTTCTACTTGACCATGGTAGATCTGTCAGGGATTCCTCTACAGACGGGCAAGCATCCTCTTCACTGCACTTTCAGCATCCCAGTCCCTCCAGAGGGTCACAAAGCTTAAGGTTCCTCGAGGGAGGATCTCTTTCTCGGTTCGGATGTCCCTCTTCTATTTCAAGCACGTTCTGACCAATAGAAAGTCTGTGTAGACTGGTCACAATGGTTTATGAGAGTGATCTTCGTTCTTCTGCACTTCTTCCCCATCCCAGTACTGATCTTGTGAACTCCCAGTGGGTCAGCTGGTCTCTCCCTCATTTCAGTACATAGGGGATAGAAGACCCTTTTGAAGTCTACACTCTTCCTCGTGCCAGTACTTTCTACATTACTGATATGGCAAAGGTACATGGGTACACTAAAGAAGGTGTTACAGGTAGGTGGTAAGAAGGTGTGTTAGGTGAGCTATGGGGATACCATGTTCCCCCCATGCCATCACTAATCCCATAGGGGGTTTCCCTCCCCATGAGATCCACCCGCTGAGTACCACCCCAAGGGGACTATCGGGTAGTGGCCTCACCTCCCTGGGCTCATGGCAAGCGTCTCGCCCTAGGGGAGAAGTGATGACATCTGGGGGAATCCTCACAGGGGCTGTATGCGACTTTTGACCATTTGTTCAATGACCAGTGATTAGGGCGAGAATCCCTGTTTTTTTCGCCCCGGAGATCTACTCCAATGCCTCCGACAAGTCTCAACTTCCTCGCACAGTCACAGCGCAAAATGAAATCCCCCTCGCCTATACTCACCTAATGCTACAACACTTCCACAACTGCGGTTTCTGAAAGATGAAACCATGCAGGGTGGGAGTGGATTGGGGGGTTCCTTATGAAAAGGGCAGGAAAGAGAAAAGGTGGACTGTGGTTCCTTCGAAGTGCCCCATGAAGCTGGGTACACTATCACTTGGAGGTGCTACAAATGCAGAAGGTGAATAGAAGCATGCAGACAGGGGAAAAAGATAACTGGGTGGAGCGATGTGATAGTCTAGTCAGGTGAATAATATTTTTATTTTGAATTTGCAGTATCCTGGAAAATCTACTTTTTGGGCTGCCCATCCAGAGGAAGGTCTCAGGTTATGTGCATGAAGTGGCAGCTGTCTCCATGGGGGGTACCTGGCGCTAAGAAGGTAGAGCCTTAACTGCTTTTTTCGCTACAAAAGGGAGGGGTTCGGAAAGATGGGCTTCCTTTCTGCAATAAGGGAGTGTTCACTGATTTGCGCCCCATTTACACTCTCACACACTCTGGCATGATTTCTGGGATTAGCATCAGAAAATTACATTTGCATATTTTCAAACTAGTTCCAAAGTCCCAAAATGTTTGGTTGAGGGAGAGAGGGTAGAAGAACTGGGGATACAAGTGGAGAAGAGGGGTACCTGGAGCATAAAAGGCTAGAGGCATGGGGATGCAAGAGGAAATTAACGTTACTTGCTGTAGTGACAAGAGTACTGAGTCCATAGTTTCCTTTCCTCCATCCTTGTGGGCGTCACCCAACAAGAGGACAGTAAGGGAACCTTTGGCAGAGAAAAATTGAGCTTCCCCTTTAAATTTAGTATAGCGTGCAGGGGAACGTGCGCCTCCCACCCCGTGCTTCACCTCAGTCCCCTTTTAAAACATTGGATGGTTAAATACCTGGCTACACTGGATACATTAGCGGGGTCAGGTGGTTGGGACGTATGGAGGAAAGAGGACTACGAGAACTCTAGTCACTCCAGTGAGTAACTTTAATTACTCATACGTCCGGTCCCCTTTCTTCCATCCTTGCGGGTGATTCCAACGAACAAGACCATAGGGTGGAGCTGTGATAACCTGCCTCATATCTAGTACGAAGTAAAAAGGTTCTTCAATACCGCCTGACCGAATTCTGCATCACGCCTAGAGCTCATATCCAGGGACTAGTGCTAACGGAAGGCTGAAGTGGCCCAAGTAGCCAACATACCAAAAAGCATGCCTCTGAAACAAAATGCATGTGTCCTTAGCTCTGACCGCATGGGCATGAAACCACTCAGTAACTGTTGGCCATGGCCGTGTACGCCTCTGAAATAGCCTGAACCATCCAACAGGCGATAGAAGCTTTGGAAGCCAGGGTACTGGGAGATGTGCCCCTGAAAGTGATGAACAATGCATCAGACTTCCTGAAGAATTTAGTCTGTGAGATTTAGAACTTGAGGACCAAGGAACACAGGGCCCTTTCAGCCTCCAACTGTGGGTTTTGGAAGAACACCAGCTGGAAGATTTACTGGTTCAAATGGAATGGAGAGACCACAAAGGGGCAGAAAACTCAGGAGAGTGCGCAAAATGATCTAGGAAACGGGTGAAGGGTTTGCACAAAGATGACACCCGAAGCTCGCTGACACTGCGCACAGAAGTTAGCGCCACCAATAGAACTGTCTTTAACGTCACCAGCCGGATGTCCACCGAGGCCATAGGCTCAAAAGGCTTGTGCCGCAAGGCTGCAAGAACCACACTGAAGTCTCAGACCAGATGAGGCCTGCGCATCGGAGGAAAAAGTCTGGACAACCCCTTCAGGTGGCCTTAACCACCAGATTGGCTGCTGAAAAAAAGTGCTCTGGGGAATTTTTGTAGGCACAGATGGCCGCCAAATAGGTGCAGCAAGCATCTACCTGAATGCCAGAGTGGGCCAAATACACGGAGAAGGCCAGCACAACATCCAGGGTGCAGGTGAAGGGGTCCAACCCCTTGTCACAAGCCAAATGGCAATATATGGTCCACTTGCTCTTATACTGGGATCAAGTAGATGGCCTCCTGCATGATGTTAGTGGGACAGGAATGGTTATCAAGAGAGACACAGATTCAAGGGTACCAATTTGAAAACCTTTATTTGTAAGCTTTTTGGGTTGGTGGAATGCTTAACTGGTCCTAACTCTAAAGGGGTGATTACCACAACTGATGCTTCTAAGGGCCGCTGATATCCAAAACCAAAGTCTGTCTGTGTCTAAACCTATGCTTGCCCTCACTCTTAGACAAAGAGGAGTCTCTCCCGCGTGGGGAACACCCGCTGCGCCATGTCCCAGCACTCTCCAAGTAACACCAGGACCTGGGGTGGAGTCAGCTGCGACTTCCACCGGTTGAGGGAGAAGCACAGCTGGTGCAGAACATCCACGAGCTGTCGGCAGGAGTGCTTTGCCCCCTCTGGAGAGCTGGTCCTAAGTACCCAATTTTCCAGATAAGGGTACAAGTGATGGCCCTCCTGGCAGAGGAGACCTGCCATTGCATTCATCAGCTCCTTTTTTGTTCATGAAACTGAAGTGAGGCCGAAGAGGAACTCCTTGTGCTGGAAGTGGTACGATAATCATGAACCGCAAAAACCTCTGATGTGGCTGGTAGATGGGGACATGAAGGTATGCGTCCTTGAGGTCTAGGGAACACCTCCAGTCCCCTGTGCACAGGAAATCCGGTATGTGCGCGGGAGTAATCTTCTTGAAGCGTTTGAGCGGTAAAGACTAGTTGAGGAAAGACAGGTCCAGGTCTACCCTCAGGCCAGCCTGGTTTGTGCGAACCACAAATATCCTGGAGTAGAAGCCAGAGCTCCTGATTGACTGAGGAACCGGCTCCACCGTCTGCATCTCGAGGAGAGAAAGGATCTCCCATAAAAGGGCTGGGTCCCCTATCTGACAGAGGAGATGAAGGTAAAGGAAAAGGAAGAGGAAGACTGAAGCCTGTGGAGACTATAGAAAGGATCCAGGGACTCTCGAAATAAATAATGCTTCCAGCTTTCCTGGAAGAGAGCCACCGGGCCCTCTAATGGGGAGCCATGTTCCCAGACCATGACGTCACTGATTTTCAGCGTCTGAGGCGGGAGCAGAAAAATATTTAAGTCCTCTGCTGGGCGACCTGTCAGGCCTCTGTGTACTGCGGGCCCAAAACCCCTTGAAGCTGGTGAACGCGCAGGGTTTGAAGTCGGCATGAGACTAAGGGAAGGACTTCTGTCCTGACTTAGATAGGAAGACCAAGGACTTGGCTGTTTGCGTGGAGTTCTTCTTTGTCAACTAGTCATCGGTGGACGAATGAAAGAGGTTCACGCCCTTGAAGGGAAGCTCTAGAATCCGCTTCTTGCATGTCAGATGAAAAATTAGTGGCATGCATCCACACCGTCCTTCTCATCTCAATCCCCAGGCACAGCCCTCTGCTGGCTGTGTCGATGTGGGAGACTGAAGACTCGAAGAGGTCCTGCGCAACGTCCCGGGCATCCACCAGACCGGCCTTTAAGGAGGCTTGCCTCTGCAGGGGATGTCAGAAAGTCCAAACTCCTGCAAAAGCTTCTAGTTAGCCGCGGCCAAAAGGTTGTCGGCATTGGTCTGCTGCAAATGCAGCCCTGATATGGCGTAGCACAGTTTGCCAAAATACTCAAGGACCTTGTCCTCTTTTGACAGGCAACTGGAGGAGGCGCCTGATGTGGAAGACCAAGATGATGGTTTAGAATAGAGGGAGGCTGCGGCCACCACTGAAGTGCGGTTGAGAGTCCATCCATCAGCCTGAACCTGCTGCCCAACTTCTTGCTCATCTGGGCGTTGGCCCTGGCCTTCTCCCAGACCTTTCTCGCCACCTGCAGGACATCTTTCAGGAGCAGAACGCAAGACCTGGTGCATTTGCTCAAAATCTTTTCTAGCACTCCTGACTCCTGGGGGCTTTGGGGACCTCCAAGAATTCTGCAAGGGCCTGAAGGTAGTCATGAAAGGCCTTAACAGCTGCCAACGGTTCATCGTCCTGAGCGCCACTGTCACCATTGCTGTTCTCGTTCCCTGCACCCCTTTTCTTACAGACTGAGGGGAGTCCGGGCCCTGGGACACAGGATCGGCAGGGTCTCCCCTTGGTCTGGATCCGAAGACAGATCCAACGACTGAGGGTGAAGTGTTGGTGGCACAGGAGGAGGCAGAGGGGTCTGGATCAGGGGAGGGACAGGCACTGGCACCGGAAGCGCTGGAGGAAAAGGCAGGGGGCCCAGAAGAGTGGGCTGAGGAGGCATAACCTGCGTGATCACCTCCTTCACCATGTCTTTGAGAAGCCCTGTCATTGGGGAACGCATGAGGCAGAGGAAGCGCTCGAAGAAGCAGTCCTCGCAAGCCACTGTGCTCCTTGGGAGCCGGCACTCCACACGGAGACCCGGGAGGCATGTAGCCGTAAGGCTGTGGTCGGTTAATGTATCCCTGAGGAGACCAGCCGCCTGTACATACAGTCTGCCGCCGCTTCCAGAGCGACAGGGACCTTCTTAAAAGGCCCATTCAATGGGTAGGAGCACAGGCGGGCCCAGACTTGAATCCAAGAGGGCCGCTGGCCTAGCAGGCTCTGCCACATGCTTATCCGCCATCATGGGCCTTGCATCATACCCTGGGCGAGAGGTTGCAGAGGCACGTTTTGGCTCAGACATGGGAGGACACGTCTTGTGCCCTGAACCAGAAACGGAAGGTCAACCTCAGAGATCACCCTGGGAGGCGCCGAGCCCTCGGCAGGCTGGCCAGTAGTCAAATCGCCCTGCCCTGTGACCTCGCAGGGAGCTCCGGTAGGCAGTGCGCACTCTGCACCTGCGCCAGTGGTCGTGCTGGATTGTGCTAAGGACTGACTCTTGGAGGTAGAAGAATATGATACCCTTCCCCCTTGGGGTCGATAAGGACCACCAACTTGATTCCCACTACAAGGACAGCCCGGTAGGGCCCCCGAGCCCCCTCGTTTGGGAGCCGGTAGCCTGATTTATTTATTTATTGTTTGCTTGTTAGGTTCTTATACAGCAAGCACAATACTGCTTTACTTGCCTTAGGCCCTCAGGCCTGCCAGAACCTGAATCCAAGGAACCTTAGCCCAAAGGAATCCCTGCGAAGGTGTCTCTGTGCTGAGCTCTGTACTAAATAAAGGGCCTACCTTGTCTTGACAGTAGGTCCTGGAAACATATTCTTTAAGTTGAGCTGGAGGAAAAGTGTGCAAGAACTCCCTCCAACGCAACAACAGATTCTTCAATGCCTGATGACCGAGAGCGCTGCAAGCTGTGTACGCGTCCCAACGGTGGTCGGGCCCCAGGTACTCAAAGACGGAGTGCATGGGGCTCCGAGGCTGGGAATGAGCAGTCGCAGTACGCACATCTCATGAATCCTTCTGCACCCAACATGCACTGGGGGAGGCGAGGCACCGAGGGGAGGTGAAGATGATTGAAAAACAAAACAACGGGGAGCAAGTTGAAAGATAGAAAGTCTCTGTGCCTAGTTGCCAGGTCCAACACTGTCCGTGTGGCAAAAGGGACTGAGGTGAGGCGACAGAGGGAGGGGTGTTTCCATGCCTAGGGACACGTCCCCACGTGTTGTACTAAATGTAAAGGGGAAGCTCAATTTTTCTCTGCCAAAGGTTCTGGTACCGTCCCCATGTTGGGGGACACCCACAAGTATGGAGAAAATGGGACTGGACATGTGCATATGGAGGAGGTGCAAGAGGAAGAGAGGGGGTGCAAGAGGAACAGAGGGCAAGAGGAGCTAAGGGAGTGCAAGAGGAGCTGAGGGAGTGCCAGAGGAACTGAGGGAGTGCCAGAGGAACTGAGGGAGTGCAAGAGGAACTGAGGGAGTGCAAGAGGAACTGAGGGAGTACAAGAGGAACTGAGTGGGTTGCTAGTCAAGGGGTGGAGTTGGTTGCGTCGAGAGAAAAAGGCATGAGAGGCTGTAGATGGAAGAGGGTCAGGGGTAAGCTAGGGGAGGGTTGGGTCTAGGCAGAGTGGATGTAATAAGGCTGGAAGAGGATTGCTTTGTCTTGGAAGCTTGTCTAGCATTAAAAGACTTAAAAACCAGAGGTTGTGTTAATATCCTGGTCCAAAAGGTGAACATTATAGTGCTCAAGGACTTTCCTATCAAGGGTCTTGTACACAGTCTGTCAGAGAGGTCTTGTTTAAGTTAGGGTAACCTTCACCATAACTGAAGTCTCCATTGACAGGAATTTATGTTTTGAGTAAGCAAAGAGCTGTGATGAATCCTGCAGAGTGATCACTGATCACCAGCAGTATAAAGTCTGCTGGATCGGTTGCAGATTTAAAAGGGCAAGCCAGTAAGAAACATGCAGAGGGTCCTGTATTCAAACAATTTCAATAAGAATTTAAGACTACAGGTCTTGGAACCAGAACATGAGTCCAAAAAGCCTTGTTGAAGAAAAGGACGGCGTGAAGAGAAAAATGAAGCTCTGGAGTCGTGTCCCATAACCGGAATACACCAAATTCTCAAGTTGGTAGTGTGAAGTATTGTGATGGGTCAAAATCTGTACTGCCTTCAGAAGAGGAACCCCCACAATATGTTGGCCCGTATTCTATGACTCTGGTTAGAACAGTTGTTAGTGCTATTGAGGGAGGTAAAACAAACAGCTCATTTTTTTATCAAAAGGGATCAGATATGGGCCTGGGCAATTGGTATTCTCTTGATCTCCAGATGCAATGGTATTCTCCTCAGTTCTTCTTACTTATTTTGCTCTTAGTCCAGTTGAATGCATCACAGTACTCTCAAGGACCATGGCATCTATCAAGTCTCGCATCTGCTGCATGCAGATTTACCTCCCCTGTTTAATGATATTCCCATCCTAGCATCTTGGAAGGAACCAGATTTGAACAAATAGAAATGTTTACTACTGAGTCAAGTTCATTAGATTGGCCCAACACCTCCTGACGGAGGCTTTCACTGCTTTCTAGTATGCCTAATCTTAAGAGACAGACAAAGTACGGACCTGGATGTGCTTGATTGTCCTACTTTCGCCATTATTAAAAAATTGCTAGTGCATTTAAACCCACACTCTTGATGGAAGTCAATCACAATACACTTTTGCCTTGGTAAATCTTGCTAGCTCTTGGCCTCTTCAAAGCTGAAGTGGCCATGTATAAACATTTATTCTACACATGTCCGTGTAGCTGATATATTTAATGGCAATGGTTTGAGATGTTTAAGGAGCTGACCATGCAATACTCTGTCTCCGGACCACTCCTTCCTACTGCTAGGACATTAAAAATAGATATTAATTTAACAAACAAAATGTGTCTCCTGCTCCCCCTTGGTTGTGCATTCCATGCAAGCATACAAAGGTAATCAGATATTGTGTGGGACATTTATGACCTAATCACTTGCTGTGGTAAAGTTTATTTGTAAATTGTTCATGCATGACAGACCCAAATACTGATCAGATGAGATAAAAAGCAAAATGGCAAATTATTAGTTTTGGCTATTACGTGGCACTAACTTGCCACCTATAAGCCAAAACGATTGCAATTGAGTCCAGGTATGGGGTAGCTGGCATATGGGGGGGAGGGGGGGTTTGTGCAACCAACCATTGACTGCCCATGGACATGTTAATTCTGCTGGCCATTCCCACCACATTTCTGTCCCTACCCGCCTAAAACACATCCTCCTGGAATCTCTTTGTACTAGCTTTAACAAGTAGCATGTACTTCGAACTCAAAGCAGTCTCCTTCAAGTTAATGGCTTAACTGGAACTGTAAACCTGCTACTGGTGTAATAAAAATGTCATAAAACATGTGTGCCTGCAACCACTTGATTTATAAGCAGTATGTGTCACCTTCACGGAAGTAGTTAAAGCAAGCATTGCCAAAGCCCAAAGCTGACAGTTATTAGATAAGTATTTTCAAGCACGACTATTATATGGAAGATAATAACACCATTTTGCAGTTGATACTATTAATGTCCAGTGTGATGAATCGAGGGAACTTGTCACTTCTCCTCAGTGAAGAGCCTCTTCCTGTGAGGCTAGGGAGGTGAGCCCGCTCTGCAATAGCCTCATCAGTGGTACAGGTAAATGGAACCTAACCGGGAGAGACTCCCCCTTTGAGGCCTAGGACTCCCATTCCCATGAGGAACTCCCTCAAGAGGTGCATACTATGGTTTACATGGGATGCTTCAGAACACAAGATTCAATAAAATACCAAGACTGAAATGAGGAAGCTACATTAGTACCCGGCGATGGTCACGGAGCTTTAAAAATGCAAGCTCATTGGCCCTGACCCAGGCCTTACCTGCTTGAGAAGGCTCTGATCTCCGCCCGGTTCGAAGTTCTATCTGCGACTGGTCACCATGGAAAGGGAGAAGGGACTACGCGTAGTACCTTTGCCCTTTCCATGGCGGCCATTTATTTAAAATGTTTTTTACATTGATTTTAATAGCCACCATGGAAAGGGAGATGGGACTACACATAGCCCCTTCTCCTCAATCGCTGGCTGCCATTTTCTTTGCTTTTTTTCCCCCCCGAGTTGATAAAGGGTTGCAGTGCCGTTTCTCGACTCGTGAAAAATTGCAATCAGTACCCTGGTACGACGTGCCGGGGTACTAATGGCAATATGACCCTCAGAGGGGTCAGTTACCGGTCGGGACTTCACATGGGCTTCTAACTAAGGCCCCAGAAGCATTACCCGGCTGGTAATGCCCCCCCTCCTCGGGTCATATTGCCTAATAAATAAATACTGGGAAATATCCATACTATGATGAGGAAGTCATAATACCAGAAGCTAGAGATCTCCCATACTGGGACAAGGAAGCCATAATGCCAGAAACTATAGATGACCGATACTGGGACAAAGACGCCATAATATCAAACTATAGATCAACCATAGTGGGATGAGGAAAATCATAACAGGAATGATTAGAAAGAGGACATGTCACTTTAAAATCCAAGAGCCAATCCCTGAAGAGGAACATAACTCCATTGGAAGACGAGTGAGAGGTAGGCAGAAAGAGAAGAACATACTTGCATCAGCTGGGAAAAATCCCAAGCTGTGTGGCGCGAACCAGAGAAATAGAGAGGCCCATACAACAACTGGGGAGTTCCCCAAGCCACGTACAGCGAACCACAGAGAGAGACACGCTGAATCCTTGAGTTTCAAACTCAAGCAAGCAGTTTTTAAAAGAAAAGCATTAAGCCGAAGCAAGGGCAAGTACAGCGCCTGAGAAACCCCAAGGGCTGAAGCCCTTCTGAAAGAGAAACCAGGGATAGGAATCCTTGGTGGGACAAAGTCGCCAATGCCACTGACAACTGGAACCCACAGTATGTAGGGTCAAAGGCTGAAGGAACGAGTTACTGTGAAGAAAAGGTAAACCATGAGAAGGGAGATGCTGGCCATCTGTGCATCAAACAAGGGTCTGCAACAAAGGAAGCTCTCAACAACGTTCTTCAACCATCAGGGACGTAACAGGGAAAACAGGAGGACAGGGACGACCCCAAAGAATCATTATTGCAACCACTTAACTTGTCTCAATACAAAAACTGAAATAAAGCTAAATCAGAAGAACAGAGAACCCAAGTATATTATTTGTGTGAACGGAACTGTAGAATGGTTAAATACCAGATGGAATCTAGAAGTTAAAATAAGCTTGAAGAGAAAGGAGGACGTGGAAAAGAGCATAGACAAAATTGGCAATTTAATCACACATTACATGAAGTAAATCAATGAGCTATAAAAAGTACAAGATTCACAGACACAGGAGCTGCATTGCTTTTGTCTGGCTATCCTAAAAACCAAAAGTCGGCCCATGCATAAGGAAAACATTTTCCCAAAAGGGGACAAGGTCAGAAATAGTTAGGATGGCAACGCATCATGAAACACCCACAAATAACTCGTTTTTCCCAAGACCCGTGTGCCGGATGTTCTCCTTCCTCTAAGATCTATTTAAAAAAAAAGGTCTTTTTTTACGCAATTTAATGGCAATGACTTTATGTGAAGGGTTGTGTCGTCGCTGGTGGGTTTCTAACCTGTGACTGCAGGTCGAACACGTCTCTCTCAAGGAAGCTGTAATAGCAGGATGCCAATACAATGATCTGCATTGGACATATAAACATTAACTGACCTGTGTTCTAAATGCATCCTTTCTTTTACCTTAAAAAATCGTCTGGCTTCGGGCTGATAGCCTTCAATTGTTTTCTCTGTCTTTCGGGTCAGAGCAGCCAGCCAGTATCATGTGTGTAAAGCCCTGAACAAGCACCGCCATCATGATGTGGTCAGGGCACAAAGGCCAGTCTTAATCCCGATTCAGAGAACAATAAACCCGTATCCCTCGAGTGGCGGTAAACAGCCCCTCGTGGCCAAACATGCTGGCGACTAGCCAAGCAAAACTGAATCTGGGCAAGGGTTTACAAGTCGCGAGGGAGGAAGGGTGCGAATGTAGCTATTCTAGAAAAAGAAACCGAGCTGAAACGAGAAGACGTACTGATTCAAAATGCTCGTTAATAGGTCCAATTGCCAAGAAGGACAGATTTGGATGCATCCAGATTCAAAAGGATGCTCTCACTTCATCCCAACCAGTACCCAAACGTCGCCAAACTGGATCTTTAGGCAAAACCGGTCGGTGACGACACCATCCAAACACAGATGGCCAGTAAGTAGGCTGAGAAATCGAGCAGGGGGGGCGTTCTCACAAGGGGGTTATGGCTAAAGTGCTGGGCGTGGCATACTGTGGTACTGCCTGCCACAAAGAATACTGCTCTGCCAATATGTATGGTGGGTCTCTCTGCATGCTCTCAAGTGGTTACCTCCAGTCTGCAAACTACAAATAAATCTCTCTCTGGCTCTTGTATACAAATCACTATGAAAATAAATCACTCTCTCCCTCAGTATATACATTTCTATCAGTGGCTAAATCAACCGCAGCCTATTAAAATAAATCACCTATGGAGGAGCGACAAAGGGCACCAACGTGGGTTCCTTCCAGGCAAATCTGCATAAATGAAATAGGCTTTGGGCAACACATCTTTTTTTTTTTTTTTTTAAATTTTTTATTAAAGCCAACAAAAACAGTACAAACAAAACAGAGCATTTGTTATCAAAAACCGTTGTACAATCCACATCAATGCACTGCTCCCCCCGCCCCCCTGTCTGAGCTCAACCGGCTCCTCATTCCGTATCTGCATCCTGTGGTAGGTGATCCGTCCCCCTGGAGTCATTTGGGTCCGGAATCGACCCAAACAGTTCCGCTATTAGTGATTTCCAGGCCATCAGGGACTCTGTCCCCTCTAGATCCCCGATCCTGCTCGCATCCTGCCAAACCATTGTTTCTGCCTCTGCCCATTTCTGCAGGTCCTTCCACCACACCTCCACCCGTGGACTGTGACATGTCTTCCATGCCATGGCTATTCTTCTCTTTGCCAACACATATGCTAAATCTTTCAGCTTGCTCACATGTTTTAACTTCTTAGATCTCGGAAACACTGCCAACAGACAGGCCCATACCGTGTCTACAACAATCGTGACATCCTTCTGGGCTAGTTTACATTCCACCTCCCTCCAAAAGCGCGCAATGACCGGACATGACCAGAACATGTGTACCATGTCCGCATTCTCTTCGTCACATTTAGGGCATGCCTGTCGGCCCGCACCCGCAAACCTTGATATTTTCCGTGGCGTCATATAAGCTCTGTGCATGACATATAGTTGTATCTGCTGCAACCTGGCATTTCTAGACACTTTCTTATGGTACCCTTGCACCCGTTCCCACACCTCGTCTTCCATCAGGGTCCCCACTTCCGTCTCCCAATCCAATCTCAGTTGGACGACCTCTTTCCCCACTCTGAGCATCAACATCTCATATAATCTAGATATCTCGTGCCCCCCCTCCGCTATGTCGTATATCATATCTACTACTACATCTGGCTCGCCCTCTAGCACAGTTTCCGGCCACAGTGTCTTCACTTCTTTCACTATTCTATAATATGCAATGTACTGACCTGGATGTAACCCAGACATATCCCGCAACTCCTCAAAGGCAACTATTGAGCCCTCCTGCCAAATGTCTCCCATGGTTGCAAGCCCCACCGGCTCCCAATGGTTTCTGATTATTTTCCGTAACTGAGCATCTGCCCCCATCAGCGTGACCAATGGTATCTGCGGAGAGCATGGAGCAGCGTTTTCCAGCATCCTACACGCTCGGCGCCACATTTTCCAACCCAGCAACATCATCTTGGGACGCCCCCTCAGGTCTGCCCTGGGTACCCACATCATGGGCAACACATCTTTTTATATTTGAGAAATATGTTCGTGGCAGTGATTCAAACATGAAACCCTGCTCAGCACTTAACGCGCAATAGACGTGGTGCTCATTTCATTCGTTACAACACATCCTAAAAAACGCCTTTGCACAAACTCTGGGAGAAAGTTGCTGAACGGAAAAGTCCGGAAGATGATGTAAGCTCTGGAGTAGCCCCTAAATCGGAGATGCACTCAAATCACACAGTTGTGCTTGAAGCTGGAAAGTGCTTTGAGCGGCGATAGGACCCGCGTGGCGTTTTAAACCCTTAATGTTCGCGTGAGCTCGAGAGGCACTCTGAAACCTGAAAAGGCGCTCGAGCCTAGTTAGGTGTCACTTTGAAACTTCAGGGCACTTCATAAAAGATCAAAGCTGAACCCCCCTTTCTTTGTTGGGAAATTTCAGGAGACACACTAAAGTAAAGAACTCGGAGGGAAAGTCAAATACACAGAATGTCTGGCCCTAAGGGTGGGGGTAAGATGCATCAGACTTTCTTTTGTAAGAGCAGACACGGGAGGGGATTGGTGCAAAATCCTGCCAAGACAATCTACCCGCAAATTGTGAGGTATGGAAGATGGCATTCACATTTGAAAAATAGGTTGTCAATATTTGTTGAGCGGTCATCTACTAGTCGCTACCCCTCACAGGGAATGCAGAATTGCACTGCTGCACGCATGGTAACATGTGAGAGACAGTGAATGTGGTGCCTAATGAATCACCATGCATCATTGCACATAGCACTGCACCAGTTGCTGTTAAAAAAGCAAGCCCCTTAGAAGGACTCCATCTAAAAGGGGTTGATGCATTGGAGGAGCCAAGGGGGGCGGCAACTCTCTCTGGTTCCCACTTGGTGCACAGTGCACCCCCCCCAGCTTCCTGCTGGTGCCCTATTTGCCCTCCCTCTTCCGACCCCTCTGCTACTGGGTTGATGTAGTGCAAGGATCAATATTTCAGATGGTGTAGAGTTAAGGTTAAAGTCTGAGGCATAGCCTACATTCGAGGGTATAGGCGAGTCTTGTGTATGATGGACCACAATGTGTCATGGCACATGAAAAGTGCATCACTGAACCTCAGATGCAATTTCCGTGACTGAGTAGGATTTACTGACAAGGAAGTGAAGTAACAGGCTGTATGAACTATGTGGGCTATGTTTACGTAATGATAACCTTGCACTTCGTTCTTGTGAACCTCTGGCCCACCCTGCGAACCCATGTGAACATTCCTATGGCAAGATGTTCATCATCGAGCTGGTTAATCAAGAGCTGGCCACTCTTCTAAGAAACTCTTGTGTAGGACAACGCATGCGTGCACTGGAATCGAGATTAGTCTCTCCTAGCTCTTTTTGGATGGTACCAGGTGTTTAGATGTACCAGCACCTCATGTGCAGAGGGGGACGTCCGTCAGGAATTCCCAAAGTATTAAGTGGAGTCAGCACCTCGGGGTCCCAGGTGCCCAAGACAACTAGCCAGGACTGGGGACTTGCCTCCTGAGAACAAAGTCCAGGAACTCCCGTGGAGCAAGAATTCAGAAAGAATGCCAACCACATGTGAATGTTGTTCATCCAGATACCAGAAAGATCACATCTCCTGCGGAAATTGCGTAGAGAACTGCAAAGCCTAACACTAGACACTTAATTGGTGCAGGGAAGCTTCCAAACGCTGTCATTTGCCAGACTACTGTTGTGAGTGCGTGTTCTTGCAGACAAAATCAGAACAAAATTGAGAAGGAAAAAGAATGCTCCCAGAACCAACGTCCAGATGTAGAGCACTCAATCCAGCAGAAAGGGAACCTTAAGGCCGGGAAAATCTGAACAAGGTGGAACATGTTGTGCAGCACATCCATTCCCGATTCCCAGTACATTTCCTGAATGTACAAAGTGCTGTATCCCTCAGCCACAGGGAAAGGTATGCCCATCTAGTAATTAGTAGCCTTTCTAGCAGTGCCTGTCATTTTTAGCCATGTTGCACTGCTGCCACTACAGAACACGTTCTTTTGCACTGTGAGTTGGATTAACATGTACAATTGAGCAATGTATTTGGTGCAAGCAGAGAATAGAGAGCAAGTGATCATCAGTACAGTTGCTAACAGGTAGGTGGTTGCTCCTCCAAACGGGCCATGATATACATGAGGTGGATAAGAGAATGGGAGCTCAGTCGCTGAAGTCCACACTCATGTGCCGTGGTTTTTGATAACTGACAATCATACTACTTCTGGCAGTTAAAGGCTTGCATAGGTGGCAGTTTATCTCAAGGGATTTCCCCAGGGAAGGTTTAGCAGGTTTAAATAAGGCCACAAGGCTGAACTGTGTGTTCCCAAAGAAGAGGTAGTCTAAAACGACAGATCAAAGGCCATGCTTGTCTGCTTAAATTTCGCTTCTACAACTAAATGCCCCTAGACTTTAAATCTGGGCAACTGCCTCAGGATTTCCCACATGCCAATTTCAACCCCAAGACTACTTCATACAATTCAACCATTTTTCGCGAAATAGTTATCAAGGATGGAAACAATGCAATGATAGCAACTTCCGTCTGTCTCTTTCCCGCTTTCCTTACTTGTACCCCCCCCCCTCACCCCCCTCCAGCACGATCTGAAGTGTCTGGCCTAGTACGATAGTCACTTGTTTTGTTCCTCCGCTCCCTTTCTGCACGCCTCTCCCTCACCTTTTGTTTTTCTCCAGCTCTACCAGAAATGTCGTCAGGCCTAGTACGGTAGTTGTATGTCCATTTCAATTTCCTTCCCACTCTCCCCCTCCCATCCTTATCTATGTCTTAGCTATTGCAACGTAGTCAGGCCGAGTACGATAGTTAATTTCATATACTTACTTTTCACTGGCTTTAAGAATGGCATTGTGTTTTCCCCTGTTCCCTCCCTTGCCTTGAAGCGCTTTGAAACACGTTGTGTATGGCCGCTATATAAATAAACTATAATATCAATGTATTTTTATCATGACATGCAATTAAACACTATGGGACTAAAGTCACATGGAGAAGGTGGGAACTACCAGCAACGTCCCCCAAAATCAATGTCAAAATGTTGAGCTATCTGCGATGACTACTATGCAATACAACAACCAAGAGGTCATAACTACATAAGGGTTCCCGAGTAATAAGCTATTTAATACATTGCACAATAGCAATTTAAGCAACAATCGGTATTACACAAAGGAAAATATACAATTTTGGAAATTCTGTGCTTTCATAGACTAAAGATAGTTCGACTATGTTTTGGTCGACACTTGAAGGTTTGAAGGTCGTACGATTATAAATTATATATATGGTTCGTGAGGTTATGGGTGCAAAGTGCGAGGGTGGACATAATAATAATTTTTTTTATTTTTTTATTATTGTATTTATCCAGTTTTCTGGATTTTAACAAAGGCTCGGTTTTGTTTTGATCAGACGATTACTTGGGCTGACACCCCTTGTGAGCACTGCGCTAAGGCGTCCTGTAGAACTTTTGCTGCTGCAATGGACCAGTTTGTTTTCTGGCTGCTGATTAGACGTCCCACCATGTTTCCTCTTCACTCACGACATGAGTTTCCAGGAGTGGGTGTAGGTAAGTTTGTCGAGCCTGTTCGGTCCCAGGACACTGGAGTATCAGATGTCTAACTGTTTCTTTGTCGGCTTTGCAGAGACGGCAGATTTTGGAGGGCGACTGACCTCTCATGAACAGGATCTCGTTGGTATGTAGCAAGTTTAGACGTGCTCTTAGGAGGAATTGCCGCAATGGTTTGCTTGGGAATCTTCTGAGTAGTTGTGTTGTTTGGTTTAACTTCTTTGGGCTTTGGGGAAGAAGAGCCAGTGTTTTGTTTCCTTTGGCGCTCTCTTGGGTGTCAATCCAGTCCGCCTCTTCCAGTTTTTTTTTTATTTTGTTTGGATTCTTGATGAGATCCTCGTTGGAGCATCCAATTTCGGCCAACTTCGATTGTATTTGCTCAGCCATTTGACAATCATCCTGCAAGTGCCTGCTTTGATCTCCAGGTCTATTAGGTTGTAAAGGCAGGGCGCATCGGGAAGAATTGTTTTCCTGTACAAGGATATGCTCGCTAGGTTCACTTTGGCGCTTAGTGAAGAGAGGCCCAGTTCTCGCCTGATTGCTTCGATCTGGGTAGAATTCGGCAGGTTCAGGACTACTTTCCAGAAGAAGCCCTCGAGTTTTTTCCATATTGTAGTTGGAATAGCTGGCATCGCCTCTGCTCCATACGTCAAGGCAGGTATCACCTTGGCTTTGTAGAACCTTATCGTAGGTATCGGTGAGAAACGCCCAAATTTCTTATCCAGAAGTCGGGCTTGGGAGGTCAGTGATCTGGTTTTCCTCCAAAGATCGTTTTGCATGGCTGATTCTGTGGGAGTGCTGTCTATTATTGTTCCCAGGTATCTGAAGTTTTTCACTACTTCAACGTTAACTTTTTCCAGGCTCCAGTTGAAGCGGTTCGATCTTCTGGTTTTTTTTTCCAGTATGAGGACTTTTGTTTTTGCTTTGTTTATAAGAAGGTTTGCCTGCTTGATGTAGTCTGCCAGGTCGGTCATTTGTCTCTGGAGTCCGATTTCTGTTCTATCCAGTAAGGTGATGTCGTCGGCGTATAGCAGGCATGCTGTTGGCACGTTGCCGATTTTGGGAGGTAATGATCTGGAGCTTTTGTTTGCTTCTGTCAGGTCACCAATGAATGCTATGAAGAGTTATGGTGCCAGCGGGCACCCCCTGTTTCACTCCTCGTTTGGTCGAGATCTCTCCCGAGAGTAAGCCCTGCTGGTTTAACTTGACCCCCATGGTGTTGTCCTTGTGGAGGGCTTTTATTGGGGCGAGGATGTTCGGGGGGCAATCCCATGCTATTAACTTCTCCCATAGCTTTGTTCGATCCACCAGGTCAAATGCTTGCGATAGGTCTATAAACGAGAGAAAAACTCTCGATGTGGTTTGAAGGGTCTTGCTTTTGATAATGCTAAGTAGCATGATGTTTACCGTGGCGGATGAGTTTTTCTTGAAACCTGCTTGAAATGGATCGGCGCAAGGAGCAGCCTTCGCCCATTTTTGGAATCGTTTTAGCAGCAATGACCCGTATATCTTCCCGATTGTGTCTAGGAGTGCGATTGGTCAGTATTTCTGTGGATCTGACTTTGCTCCCTTTTTGTAGATGGGGACCACTGTGGCAGAAGTCCAGGACCTCGGGATGGATCTAGTGTTTGAGCAGTTGCCGAACACCTGGCTGATATAGGGGACCCAATTTTCGGCATATAATTTCAGGTCGGTATTTGTGATCCCGTCTGGGCCGGGTGCTCGCGAGGCTTTGAGTTTTCTGAGTGCGTCTTGGATGTCTTCTTTGTCAGAAACGTTTATCCATTCTGTTTCAGCCTCAGCTTGAATTGAGGGTAGCGCTGTTGGTGGTTCCTGAAACAGATCGGTGAAGTAAGTTTTCCAGTTTTCTTCACTTACTGCGTTGCAGGGGATTATTTGGTTTGAAGGACCTGCTTGGTTTAGCAGTTTCCAGAATTCTCTGGCATCTTTTCCAGCCCCCTTTTTCAGCATGGCTTCTGAATCGTTTTGGTATAGGATTATGCAATAGTTTTTTATCCAGGCTTTGTATTTTTTCGTTTCCACTGTCAGTTCTTCTTGCAGTGCTTCCGAGTAGTTAGTTTTGATCCGCCTTTTTAATCTTCTTAGTGCTGCCCTTCTTTCCACCACCTGTTTGTCGAAGTTATGAGTTTTGGTCATGGCCATGAATTTTTTCCCTTTCGAAGTGACTTTGAAGGGGCTTAAGAGCGGTTGGTAGTCTATTGATGAGCAACCCGCTCTGTATTTTGATGTTAATTGGTCGATGCGTTCTTCCGTTAATCTGAGACGTGTCCCTTGATTGTTGCTTTCGACCGAGCAGCCCATCGAGGTGTTTTTTCCTCTGACTGAGTTCCAAGTGGCTTGGAGTAAGTTGTGATCGCTCGCTTCTGTTTCGATCACTTCAAAGGAGGACATCACCTTCTGTGTTTCTGAGGATGTGAAGATGTAATCTATTGTGGCAGACTTTTTCATTCTTTCCCATGTCGGGAGTCTGTTTGGGTTGGGGAAGGACTGGGCCATATTGAAAAACCCTCTTGATGCCATCAAGTCGTTCCATTGAGCTCCTCTATCTTCAGTTTTGCTCTTTCTGTTCGCTGCTCTTGGCCATACCGTTCTTGTCTGACAGGTGGCGTTTAAATCTCCACATATAATTATGTGGGCAGTGTTTTCATCCACACGGAGGGTGTCGATTGCTGTTTCGATCAGTTTGAGGAACTTTGCGTCCGAAATTACTTGAGGGTTCCAGTACGCCGCGATGATTCCTAGGTTGACAATCAAAACCGCTTCTTTTTTTGGTTTTTCCCTCGCTGGATTATTGTCCCACGACAGGGAGGCTACCAGATGATGTTTGGAGGTTTCTAGAACTTTTGATATGCTGATTCCGCTGCCTGCACGGACCGCCAGAAGGATTCCTGATGATGGCCGGCCAAGGCGGCTTTTCACAGCCGGGGCGAGCACAATTTCAAAGCCATCAAGAGCCGGAACCTCCGTAAGCCATGTTTCTTGTAGGGCCAAGATGTCAAACTGCCCTAGATTGATTCCTCCTCTTTGCGTCAGGTGTTTAAACCCACACGTGTTCCATGATCCTAGTTTTAAGATGGTAACTGCAGCCCCGGGAAATTCTTCTCTTTTCGCCCGGTCCGGCCCTGCTGCAGGGGCCTCGGGTTGCTATTTATTTGAGGCTATTGAGAGAGCTTTCGGCAGCCTGGACCAGAATGAGTTCCTTTAGTTTTGACCCTCCTGTATCGCTGGGTGCTCTGTGGTTCTGTCGTTGCTTTGTTTTGGGGTCAATAACACATCCGGGGATTTGGATTCACGAGTTCTAGCTTGGGTGTGGATCTGCTGTTTTTGCTCTATCGCCTTTGCTTTTGCCTCCCTTGCTTCTTTGGCCCTGACTTCCATGTTGAAATTGTGGTCTGAATCTCGTTCTCTCATGTTGTTACTCATCCCAAAACGCCCTCGAGCGTTTCTCCGGTAAGGTGCTGAGTTGGTGCTCTCTTGATTAGTTGTGTGATATCGTCTTAACGGGGAGACTATTTTCTTTGCTCTCCAGCGTGGGGTGCGTGAGTAAGAGTCTGAGTGGAGTCTCCTCAGTTTTGGAGTTAGTTGACGTCTTGGTTGCGGAGTTCTGGACTTTTCTCTCCACCGTGATGCAGCGCCTCTGGTCTCCGACCAATCAAGTATCCTGATTCCGTACTTATGTAGCTCTCTTTGGATCTCCTCGAAGTCTTTTATCTGGAAAGACGGTTTTAGATGCATGTATGCTTTTGCTATTGCCTTTTTGTGGTACGGTTCTACCAATGCCAGGTCTTCTGACCTCAATTTTTTAGCGTGTTTGTTTTTCTGAAGATTCTGAGTAGAGTGTTTCTGTTCAAAGTTTGGGGATCTTTGTTCCAGGCTTTCTGTTCAAGTTTGTACGTCGTTGTTTGCAGCTCTGGTCTTTGTGTTGTCTGTTCGGAAGATGTGTTGTTATCTGTCTTCCTTGGTCTCTTAGTTTTTCACGGGACCTCGACTGGATTGTCTCCCCTCGGGTTTTTGATGTTTCCGCCGGGGGTGCAGCTGTTTTTTGTTTGGAGGGCTGTTTCCAGTGGCTCTTTTCGTTCGCTCCTTCCAGGGGGCTTTTGACAGCTGGCACTGGGTTTCTCTTCGACCTGGGTTGTGATGATCCAGAGCTCCCGTTTCTCCCCGTCTGTGGCGGGTTGGGTGAATAGACTTTATCAGATGTCAAGTCTATTGGGTCGAAATCGACCGTTGGATCCAAGTGCTGGGAGACGTTCATCGCATCCTTGTCCCTCAGAAAGTCCTCAACCGATTTCGGTGATGTTGGTATTGGCTGGTTTTCGGACGATTTTTCAATTGGTGCAGGGGCTGTAGGTTTTCTGTTACCCGGTGGAGTTTTTTTCTTGGCAGTCGGCTCTTGAGAGATCTGTCCGATTTCCGAGGTTGGCCTAGGCGGGACTCCGAGAGTTAGTACAATTTAATTTGTGCAAGGTCAGGCCCAGGGGTTGTTGTCCTGTTCTTGGCACCCTGGGTGAGCACTGACTTTGCCGCCAGGACCGGCCTGGCTTCCCTTGTGGGGATTGAGCTTTCTGGTGTTGATGCTAGTGCTTTTATTGTCGTCGGCCGAAGCGGGATGGGCTTAGGATTGGTTGAGGGCATTCTAAAAAGCGCAAAGTTCCCTTCCCGCTTTTGTTTTAATGTTGTGGACAGGTTTTCTGCCGTGCCCCTCGGTGGGCAACGGGTTTCGGTTTGTGAGGGGGTATTTGTCCTTAGGTGGTTCTTTGCGGCATCGCTTTTTGGAAACTGCCTGTCCTGTCCTGTGTGGGCTAATGAGCACTCTGAAATAGATGTGATCTTTTCGTTTGTGCGGACTTCCAGGGCTGTTATATATCCTTCAAGAAAAAGCAATTTGGTGTGAGTCATTGCTAGCAGGGTGGTCTGGTCTTTCAGCGAATCGCTCAATGCCTCGTAGAGCTTGCAGAAAGGGGCGAGAGCTATTGTTATTGCTGACATGAAAGCTAAGGTGTCATGTTTCCTACCAGGAGTCTCCTGTTTACTTTGTTGAGCCACCTCGCTGCTTCTTCTGGCTTTGTTTGGTGTTACAAGGATCTCGTCCAGCGATAGTTGTTGCGACACTTGTTGGGATGTGAGGGAGCAGAGTTTGTTCAGTTTCTGGTTTGCTGCCTCCTGGTGTTTTTTGTCAAGAGGGGTCCGGGGATTTAAACTTACCCCCTCTGTCTGGATTGGGATATCCTCTGAGGTTTGGCATGTTGCTGCCCTCGGTGACTCTACTCCGGACTTTCGGCATTTCCCTGGTTCTGGCAGGTTTGGCTTCCTTGTGAGTCCGGAGATGGGGCCCATGTGTCCAGGGGTCAACCGTTCCCGGGGACTGTGTTGTTTGGTGTTGGAAGGGGGGGGGTGGGGTCGATCGTTCTTAATGCCCTGAGTGCTTGAGTCGGAGGGGAACACTGACGGGTCTGCCTTCTCTTTCTGAGTGCTTGAGGGCAGGGACTTCCTCAGTGTTCTCGGTGTTACAGCGTCGGGTTTCTCAATCGCGAGTGCTGAGATGGTTTCGCTGAGTTGCTGATCCTGGCGGTGTAACGCTCACCTGATTCCCACGGAGGCGCTGACCCAAACTGGACTGCTACAGTTGCTTCTATGACTATGATGAGGCGTAGAACTCGGAAGACGCTCTGGGCAGGACCTCCGAATATTGACTGACTGGCTTGTAAGGTGAGTTTTCTGCAGGTGGAAGAAAAAGGGGTAATTACAAGCTGGTTGGATAAGTTCTCCCACCAATCTTCTGCTTTTCCCACTTCTTGGTTCTCGACTGGTCTCCACGAACTCTCACCTTTGGTTTAGTAAAGCCGAGCTCTCCATCCTGCTTCTGGTGCAGGGGCGCGTGGAATCCAGTTACGTCACTGGATGATGTCAGTGTTTAGGCTCAGTGTCCTTTTGTGGCTTGTAATAGTCCTTCAGGTGCCGAGGAGCTGTTGGCGACACCACCACTGCTGTGCAAGAAGAGGCTCGTGAGTATAGAAGATCTGAGGCCGCTTCTGAAGGAGCACCCTTTTATAATGTCCTTTTCTGTCTTTCTGGTGCCGAGATGCTGTGGGCGATGCCGCCGCTGTTGCACGTGCGGTGGCACGTAAGTATAACTGAATTGTGGCCGTTTCCAAATGGGCGCCTCTAATAATGTTTTTTCCTTCCTTTCAGGTGCCGAAATGCTGAGGGCGATGCTGCTGCTGCTGCGCGTGAAGAAGCGCGTAAGTATTACTGAATTGTGGCCACTTCAAAATGGGCACCTCTAATAATGTCTTTTCCTTTCTTTCAGATGCCGAAATGCTGAGGGCGATGCTGCCGCTGCTGCGCGTGAAGAAGCGCGTAAGTATAACTGAGTTGCGAACCCTTCGGCTCAGACACCACTAACAATGTCTTTTGTCTTCCAGGTGCTGGGATGCTGCCGAAGCGAAGGCCGCGGTGAACTCCGGTGTGATCACGGATGGATAAGGTAAGCGAGCGCAGCTGCGAGCGTGTTGCCCGTTTTCTAACCTTATGTCTTTATTTGCAGGTTGTCGGAGACTGGACTCTTGTGGCTGAATTCTGGTGAGTAGATGTTCCTGTGCCTTTTCTTCATCCACAGGTTGCTGCTCGAGAAGCTGAGGGTGTGTCTGGACCTGGAATGCAGGAGCCGACTCGGTGAGCGTCCTGCTGCTGTTGCAGAATAACGCGAAGCACGTGAATTCTATCGGGCGTGGTTTAAATAGTGGAGAAGTGCTTTGGTACGTATTCTTCCTCCAGCCTCACCCAGGTAAGAAAAGAGTTCCAGTGTCAGAGGATTAGCATCAGCCCCACCCAGGTAAGAAAAGAGTTTCTGTAACAGAGGATTGGTCCCTCCCAGCCAGTGGATGGGACTTCATCCAGCTTGGATTGTTCTAGGTGAGTATGCAGCATGGTCTGCCACAGGTAAGTCCACCCAATCACTACTGCACACTTTAAAAATATGAGCCCGGCGCCCATGGCGCCGGGACTGTGGTTCCTTATGAGCCTGGCGCCAGAGGCGCCAGGACATGGTCCAAAGGGCCCCTGTAGGGGTCTGCTGGAACCGGGGGTGTGGATGATGAGCCTGCTTCCGGGGACGCTGGGCCAGTCTTGGCTCCTCGGGAGTAGCGCTCATGACAGGCGGTCTAGGCCGCCCAGTTCACTGCAGCCCGTTGATGCCAACTCAACAGTGACGTCCTCTATTGCACTGGGTGGAGGTGTAGCCTGGGTTGACCAGTTCTCACTGTTTGGGCCAAGAGGTAGGGTTTCTGCCCGTAGGGGCTGCCTGAGGCCCATGCTTCCCTCTAATTTCCTCATTTTAGAGGAAGGAGCTGGGTCAGTGATTGCTTCGAGAATGTCTGCATCCGAGATTTCTTCGTCGATGACAAGTTTTCTTTTGCCCAGACGGTGGTCTTCACGGGTCCACTCTGCCTGGCTTTATTGTTAATTTTTTTTTTTTTTTGTTGCGTGGAGTTCAGTGTGAACTTGTGGGTTAATGAATTTATGGTGATTTCTTTGTTTTTTGGTGTTGTGTTTTTTTCTTATTATTTTTTTTTTTTGTTAATGTTCGGGTAGGATTGACTTTCTGCTTAGATGTCGAGTGGCCTCGCGTGGAGGGTGGCGTGGGAGAGGGAATGCTGTTCACCTCCTCGATCTCTGCCCAATCCCCCTCCATTATCAAGACTCTCTCGCCGTTTATTAATAATAAAAACGATCTACTGAAGTCGGCTAAAACGTGATCGATGTAAATGTGGTCACTGAAATCACATTACTTTACCATGTATACCGCGCCAACACACCCAAGGACCTCGGGGCGCACTCCGTGATTAATTTTAGAAAAACTTACAATTGCATTGATCGGATCAGACGAACCAGTCAAGACTTAATCACGAACACATTCATTATAATGCAACGCAAACAGTGGGTGGAATTGACACATGCGGATGAGGAGCGCACGCACCTCCCTGGCCAATGACAGCACAGATGGGTACAGTAATCGGAGTGGGGGTAGAATCAGCATTGTGCCGAGTATGCGCTCCTCGTGATAAATTTGAGTCAGCACCAACGACAGCTCTGCAGTCCTCCAAAATGCTGCTGATCAGCTGGACGCAGAGCCCCGGCGTCTAGCATCACAATGCAGCGGAGGGAGGCACGCACGCTCCAGAGGGGGACACCGTGGTGAGGTGACTGCATTCTCCAGGGAAAGAGAGGGTGCACCGGGAACAAGCAAGGTACGTAGTGCATGCTTTCCAGTGGATGGAATCCAATGTGCCCCGGCTAAAAGCTCGCAATAGTGGAGCCCAGTCGCATATGCAATGCCAACACTTCTTGCATTCTAAGGATACTTGGTATGTTGGCAATTACCACGTTATCTATCAGTCATGCAAACCATTTTTTGCACTACATATTTTATTTTCTGATATGACGAGGAAGTCCCGATTTAGAACCTTAACAATCCTATCGATGTGAATGGGGGAAAGTGCTTGCAGCGTTGAAGTTTCCATTTAACCGAAATGATGGAGTCGTTTTCGTGCATCGTATTTCTTACTTTCTGGGAGTGGGGAAGTGGGGGGCGGATTTCCGACGCAGTGAGCAGCCCCCTCCCACACACATGCACACGCACCCTTCGGTTTCGTCAGGTATGCAGCTGCTCGCCAGTGCCCTGCCTTGTGGCTGTGCACATACATGAACCTCTAGATATGGGAAGGAGCCAGGGCGAGCCGCGCTTGGTAAGGGGGGACCGCAGGCACTGTGCACTGAAGAGTGAATGCACCGAATGCAGCTAGGTTTCATTTGAGCACCACCGCATTGTAGCACTGCGTTTCTGGCTCCGGAGAACACGCAGACTAAAAGGTTTTGGGAATGGAGTCTGAAAAATGCAAGGGGCTTAGTTAACTGGCCCTTTTAGAACATCATAGCGCCAGGAACCTATCGGTGCCATGCTGGCGAATTAAACTATGTGCCATTAGACAAGGCTTCTTAAAGCATGGTGAGATGGGGTAGCAGTGGGTCAAAGAGGCTAACAAATGTTTAGTAACAGTGCTAAAAAAACACAGCCGTTTTCCTTTGCTAATTACAAGAACCTCAAATGTGTAATACCTTATGTTTTCCATACATTTGAAAAAAATGGGCTACCTCGTCTTAGTGAACACATTACCTTTTTCATTTTACGTGTGAGGTAAATCGCAACTAAGGGCAGTTGATACCATTTCTTAACAATGAGAACGTACGTCACTAAATTAAAAGTTTATTAGAATCCTTTAATGTTAGTCGGTGCTCACCAATTCAGCAAGTTTGTGACATGTTGTGTATTCTGTTCTCCAGGACACAATGGAATGCTGGAACCTGAAGACCTGGCTGGGGCTGCTCGTGGTGTTGCTCGCCACTTGCACTGCTCTGGCCTTTTGCCCTCTGGCCTGCTCATGCTTTCGAAGCAGCAGGCATGTTGACTGCTCGGACAGGAACCTGACCACACTGCCACACGGGCTCCAGGATAACATCACCCATCTGAATCTGTCCCATAACCATTTCCTGAATCTGGACCACCAGCTGACAAGATTCACCAACTTGAGAACCCTCGATCTGTCGAACAACAGGCTTCGGAGCATTCCGGTCCATCTGCCCAAATCTCTCTGGGAGCTGCGTGCCACAAACAACAACATTCGAGTACTGCAGAAACAAGATACGGCTCAGCAGTGGAACCTTAAATTGCTGGACATTTCTCAAAACCGCATTGAGAGGGCAGTTCTCATCAACAACACTCTGAGCAGTCTGAAACTTCTCAATATGAGCAGCAATCATCTTTGGACCATTCCAACAAACATGCCCTACAAAGTAGAGACTGTGGATCTATCGCACAACTCCCTAACACAAATCCTTCCAGCCACACTGGCGAGGCTATCTTCCCTTGCACACCTGTACCTTCACAACAACAGGTTCACGCACATCCCAAATGGCTCCTTTGACCACTTACCTCAGCTAAAACAGATCACTCTTCAGCAGAACCCCTGGGCTTGCAACGAAAAGGAACAAATCACCTACTTGTTAAACTGGACAATGGAGACATCGGCATTCGTGATGGGATATCTGTGTCCAAACCAAACCCTTTCCAGCTGGGACATTGCACAACTCACACCTGCACCAACCAAGGGCATGCACCTTCTTACTGATAGAGGACAGGCAGGTGTAACTACTGAAAATAGTTCTCTAGGCAACGAAACGACTAGGCAAACCCAAATGTATAAACAAATTCAGGACATTACTCCAAGCGAAGCAAGTACATTTTTAATAAGCACAGAAAACACTTGGCTCGAGGACCAAGGGTCTGCTACCGAAAGCAATTTCTTTGTGGAAATGGCAGAGGAGCCTGACCTGGTCAAAGACTCAATTGTAATAAACCTAAGCTCAAACATTGAAAAACAAGCCTCTACCATAATCACTTCAAAAACTGCAAACGGAAATCCAACTAAACTACCAGACAAGACACCACAAAGCACAACTATGACTCTGGTGAAAAATAAGCCAACTACTAACGTTCTTAACAGCCACACACGCTCCTTGGCAAGTGGTAGCCAACACTTCCTCAGTATTCTATTTATGCATGTATTGGTACTTCTAATTTCTTAAATCTTTGCATGAACTTTATATGTTGAGCATCAGCGGTCTCAAACATGTAGGTTGAAAAACAATACCAACTTCCAGTACATCAGTAAACAGCTGTTTAGTGTATGATGCACAGACGTACTGTCAGCCGCTACGTGTTTCCAGTTACAAGAACATACACTAAAAAGCTGTTTCTGAAATGGATTTTAATCCATGTTCAACGGATATATTTTCGTACGAAAGAACCATGTACATAACGCCATGCAGATTTACAATGTGTCAATATATGCAAACGAAAAAGGTCTATGCCTGCGTGTGCTACATATGAACTAAAAAAGCATGACTGATGCCTACAATATGTATTAACATTTTTTCCTATAATACAGTACTCCCAGGAGGGAATGAACACACTTTACAAAGTTATTGCGGGCGCTTATATTTTCCTCATCCCACACAATGGCCTTGGAGCATCAGAGGACAGTCATTTTCATTGTATTGTTCCATCCAGGCCTGGGCGAGATAGCACATACTGTGTGGAGCTAGCTTTGACATCTTCAGATGGAATGAGACACGAAAGGGTGCAACAGTGAGTGTGTGCCATGGGATGGAAAGGCATGGCGTGATGGGCCGAGGTTTTGTGTATTCCTCCTTTTGCATTGGTTTCTGAAGGTGAACTGGGACTCAAGGAGGCATTGGATGGCGAACAAGAGTTCCCGTTTCTGGGGAGCTTTTTACAGCTGCCATTTGCATTAGTGTAGGTACGACAGCATGGGGTCTTCAGCAGCACGGCTAGGGTGGGCTCAAGTCCTCAGCTTTTTTTAGATTTAGCTTGATTTAAAAGGTTGCATGAATGCAAAGCAGTATGTAGTTTCTTTTCTCAATAAGTACCAGAAAGGGAGTGGAAATAATGTCTCAAGTGCCATCCAAGTGAATTTAGAGGAGGTGTGGACGATGAAGATGATTTAGGAAGATTGGCACCTGTTTGTCAACCTTGTACTTGACATTAAGCATGACCCCTTTCAGAGAGGCAATGTGTGTGCCAAAGAGTGTCGTTTGCTCCCTCGCCTTGACCAGCTGAAGTATTTAAGGAAGATACACTTCACGTAGATTCATTCAACTGCCTGCCCAATGCATGCACCCATAGGACAAGTAAGCGACTTCCAGTTAGGCGGTACAGGCTGGCTACACACTCAACTGTGGATGCGGACTCTGGACACCACAGTTTTAATTAAAGATTCTGGAGTTGGCAGCATTGGGTGATCAAATCATGACTTTCTGTGCAGATGTTCCTACCAAAATGTGGGCTGCTCGGGAACGGACTAATTTATCTTATGCCAGCATATGTGAAACTGTTCCAAGTGCAAAACGTTAAGTGCTGCCCTGAATTCACTTGCATTCATCCTGAATCCCGTTTATAAAGTACGTATCACAATAATGTCAGTTGGAGAAAGGCTGTTTCAACGCTGGCAATAGTATTGTATATAGCTTAAGGCAAAAGAAAGTGAGCGACACATGCACACATCGTCTGATTTTTCACTGAAAAATTTAAGAGGAATGTTAATGCGCGTTGCAACCTAGGAGTAGTTGGCGTCAAGAGACTGAAGGGGTTAGTTACACTGCTTTCAAGTGCACTCTGCAACATGGGCTGCCTTGTGTCCCCTTGGTTGATGCAGCGCCATCGTATCGTGTTTGACGGCGTTTAGCTTTTGCGCCGTTGGCTAATTCGATATGCCTCGCGTACTGTCTTTTTAAATTTATGATGAAATGTGGCGTTTCCACACATCCGCACAATGGCCTGGTTAATGTCGCAATGCTTCTTTCCACAACAGCCCTGAGTTTGACGTTCGAGCAGTGCAGCACAATCTCCCACTGCAGGTCTTTGTTCGATGCAAAGAAGTCCGCTGTGTTTCCCCTTTTAGGCCTACAAAGATATGAGTGCGGCGGCTGACCTTCAGGTTCCCGTTTGTTAGGATGCTGGGCTGTTAATTGAGAACTCCGTCAAGCTGAGAACGGCCCGTCTTCTAGAGGTCAGCGCATACATTGTATCGCACGTACTGGCAAATGAGTCTGCCACTTTGAAGACATCAGCTGAAGTTCAGTGAGCAATGCGCTGGCTGGATTCATTCCCACGGCGTTACGGTGGATGGGCAGAGCAAGCACATTTATTAGTGCCCAATGGGTACAGGTCACATTTCCAATCCAAAACCATCATTTCTCAAATTCCCCGCTTTCCTTTTGAAACTCGGTGCATTTAGTGAATGTACTGTGTCACAGCACTGGGCCCCACTACACCGGCCAATGACCGCCCTGGTTAGTAAAAACTTCAGCAAAGTTGCACATCCCAACCAAACAGAGGAATCAGATACACATTTACTAACTGCTTTATTTAAACTGGTTTAAGTCGTCCTTTGAATCCCATCAGTCATACAAACAGCACACATTTCAAGACCACCCAAAGACTCATTAAAGAGTATCACAGACGTCTTTCAACATCAAAAACAGCGCTCTGTATTCGCAGGAGCCAATATGGCCATGCCAAATCGGGCCGCTGCTTTGACCCAGACTGTATGCTGACGCTTCTGCATAGGAAAGATGCATGGCCCTAGAGACAGCATAGCAGGCGGCCAGCGGGGTGAAAGAAGGGTGAAATGCGACTCTTGTCTCCTTAAAGGATGGAACACTAGTTTAGACAATTGCACATTACTGCCAAGCAATGCAGATTTATTTTCCTTAAAATGTGCCTCAAAATATGGCACACACAAATTGTGGGTGAAGAGAATGGGGCAAGAGGTGGAAGATCATTTCTACAGTGTCAATATGCAGTTGGAATATTTCACTGTTGTGCAAGATGTGCAATAGTTAGCAGGTTGGGAGACTCCCAGCCATTTGCCTTCATATCTATACAAACATCACTTTGCTAAAGGAGCCTCGAGAGTGTGGACTGGGAATTGACGACGCAAAATCACTTCAGACTGGTCTCACCCAATTTTGAACAAGAGTTCTGATGCACAGCTCCAACTATGTATGGATCTCCTGGAATATTTTCTTCATCAACTCCCCATACCCTTTCAAGTGTTTCCTTAGGAGGACACATTCGTATTATTGGGACATGCAGCACCTTACCAGATGTCAATATCCAAGACTATGGGCATGCATTGTGTGGATCGTGGGCACCGAACCAGCATGTCCAGAGTTCTTGAATCACGCAGGATGTGGCATTTAGAATGGGCCACAACAAGATTCTAGTAGGAATGCAAGCACTGCTCTGTAAACTCACATGGTGCAAACTAAAATGGTGGTAGCACAGATCCAGCGCTAACTTGTCAGGAAAGAAAAAACGAAAAGGTGAAGATCAAAAGGGAGAGGAGGATAGGCAACTGGGCAGTGACATGCAATGGATTCAACAATATTTTGTCATTTAAAAAAAAAAAAAACTCTTCTACTGCACAATTTCTGGTCTGTAGCTAATGCTCCCAGCCCAAGAGCAGAACTAAGAGCATGTAGACGTGTGTGGCTTATTTGGGCAGAGTGATCAAGCTGCATTAGTTCTTAATGGGACATATCAATCACAATCACTGTGCTGATAGCCAACACAATCAAGGGATACCTTTCATGCTTGAAACCGCAGGGAAGGAAGGTCAACACCATCACAGAAAACAATGCAGTTTATATGACATCATCTGTACAAGAGACCCCGGGGGCGCCTGCTGGTCTAGCCAGTATTAAGGAATGATCAGAACAAAGATGTATTTATCGGATTTCACAGCATCCAATCAAGTGCTAAGCAACAACTGAAGACATTAGGTCGGGATTTAAAGGTTATATGCAATGGCTAACATTCATTCCTTTCTCGACATTTAAATACACATGTAACCAAACAATTTTGCCTAATTTACAAAATTGAAAACAGTACAGCATCTATACAGCAAAACTTCCTTAAAAATAAAAATGTATTGCACAAATTAAATGTACCCACTTCATTACTATGGAAAACACGAGCATCACTCGAGTTTCTCACTGTACTAAAAAAGCACCAGATTAAGCGAGGACACTGACAAAAGGTATAGCCAGTTTCCCTTTTTCCGGATGCAGAATGTCATGGTACACTGCCAGCTCTCACATATTGCTAGTCAAGGTCATCCTGAAATGCCCTTCCTATTTTACTGTGAAAACGGATTAAGTAACCTTTTGCTGGCTGAGTTCTACCGCTCTCAGCATCTTCCGTCTCCCGCACTTTGGACTTTGGTCTGTAGGGACCTACCCCAACAGATCACGTTTTTAGAAACACAACCTATTAATATTAACAGCTTGTGTATCTTCTTTTCCAAGTATGTCGACTTAAGGGGGAAATCTTAACAGGCCGAGCAAGTGACCTTGTGCTAAAAAAGTCATACAGCTGAAAGATTCGCATCTCTCTGATTTAACAGTTCTTAGTTGTTCCAGGTCAAATATCACATTGTAGCAATTCCCAAAATGGCTCTCAAACGAAACAACTGTTGCCTAGGGAAGTTACTCAAAACTACAGAAATAAGGATTACAAGGTTTCATTAAAGGGAAGTAAGTGTTTGAGAAATGTTTCACAATTAGTAAAGCGATAACTCAGATCAGCACTTGAGATTACCATGAAAAAAGAGGCAAACATCCTAATTGGGATGATTTCAGTCATCAATGTACTATTTTAAGCATTGCTAACCCAGTTCCAAAAGGACCTTTATGAACAAACATGTAGATATTTGTAATCCACCAAGAGGGTAATTTTGCCATCAAACATTTCTCCCTTCATACTGTGTATTGGATCATGGCCACTGTCAAACCTGCAATGTGCGGTATCACCCCATAATTGCACGGCAAAAAATGCCAAACACAAAAATGCTGAATTTCCAAGTGCACATAGCCACACAATTATATGGCGGAGTGGGAAGGTGGGGGTGGACGTGTAATTGCAGTGACATGTGCGAGAAAAACATATTCGCGTTCAGCATTTTTTTTTCCATAGCAATCACAGAGATCCCAAGGTTCCATCCCAAGGTTTGTCATCTTTCCCAGAGCTTGCGTGCTTGTTATGCTAATGATCACTTTTCCAGGATACAGCATCATGGTATGTAATGATAATTCTTCAACTAGGTTTATCTTGCTATCCCCATCCGACCAGGTTACGTGACCCTTCATTCACTTTACGCAATGCCAAACCGTTTTAACCCTCTTCATGGAACAACCATGGAAAACGCATGACACTGACTGGGTAGTAATGTGTCATTTGTGTCCTTCTTGTGGAAATAGATATTCTAATCTGTTTTTGTTCTTTCTTTTTTAAAAAAATAAATACGACCTGAATAACTGGTGTCATTGAAGTCTAGAATACAATGGGAGCCAATTGAAAAAGACTGAAGAAAGCATTCACAAATCAATGTATTCTTTTACATGTACAAATATACTCAAAATCGTTCTGCCTCTACCAGACAGGCCACTGTCCTAGCCACATTGCTAGATTAGCATTGGTTACGCTATTCAATATTTCCGAAAACGTTATTTTCAGCAAGTGAACGTGTATTTGTCGCCCCTTCTTCACGGACAAGCCTCTTATGCGCTTTCTCCAACGACTGGCGGTGGCTTCAAGTAGCATACTTAAAACTTTCATTTGCACAAGGTTATCTAGACAAGAATCTTCTTGAAAGCTCATTTCAAAATACAATTAAGAGTCTGGTATGGTTCTTCCTAAGCGAGCACTGCGACGCAAAAGACCGTGTGCCAAGGAAAAACAAGACTCTAGGCCTCACATCAGTTTCCCACTTGAGCTCTCCTCTCACACGATTTTCCACACAGCCACACAACGCAGGACAATGCAAACTGCCCCACATGTGTACAGATCACTGGTAAGACACACCCGGGTCTCAGTCTGCACTAAGCAGGCTGCAATCTCGGGCTTTGCTGCTATACACAAAGTATTTAAAAGCAGTTTAGCTTCTATGGGCGGATAATCCATAGGCAGCGAAAACTTGCTGTAAAACAAAAGGCACAAAGTGCCTCCAGTTTATGAAGTAATCTGCAAATCCCCGTAAACAGACGTTACAGCCTCTGCATTAAATCGGTGGCACAACCGAATACAATTCTTAGCCTGATCAAAAGTCAAGACTAAGACAATTGCATTTTATTCTACATTTCTATCACATTGCTAAGGGTACACTGCTTTCAGAAGGGGATTACTTCTCTCACTATGGTGCCATTTAGACTGAAATGTCCAAATAGAGAATTGCAATCCAGAACCCAACACTGGGAGTTCGTTTTATTTGTAGAAGTGATCTTCTTGCCTTCTTGTGTGCTTGGAACGCGGACATCACACTTCAGCCTGCACCTTTGGCTGGGCCACTTCAGTAGCATAACCATCCAAGTGTGTGAGGTTTCCCGTACACTTCTTTTGAACACATGGAGTCACTTTGAAATGTAAATATCTGAACCTTCAACGTTTACGTTTTTTTAAATATATAACTAAATGAAATTGAACAGACGCTCAAAGCAAGCTTGGAAAAGCAGAGTCTCCTTATGTGTTGCCAAAAGTAACAGCAGTATTAGAGAGCGCAGTGGCGGCCAATGTGAGCATTAAACAGTGGCCTGCCAGCGTGAACATAACGAGATCATTTGTAGGCTGGATTGCAGCCTTTTAAAGCGGTTTGTTTTTGTGATGGCAATTTCCGAAGAAAGATGAATGTCCATGAAACACGTTCCCCTCTGGGTCTACTAAAAGTCACGGCACCCTGATTCCAGCAGACTGTATTCCAGATCCACAAACGCCACCGTGTGCACTCAAGAAACTTGCCAATGCAGTCAATACATGAAGATCGCAGAAGCAGCAAAAGCATGTTACTTGTGGAGAAGATCTCACGATAGTGAGCAAGGGAAGTATACTGCAATATTCAATGAACTATCACTGAACAAAAAAGAAAGATACTGCATCTTAACCCTAGCAGGAGTAATAGAGAGAACACAGTGCATTTAACACACATTCATTGTTGGTACGTTAAACTGAGATCATATCGACAATTAATGAATAAACAATATTAAAACCATGACAGAAAACCTGTCAAAACCAGAAAGTCCAAGTTCTACACCTCCGGACAAGCATTTGCCCACAAAGACACGAATACAGAAAAAGGTTGTACAATTGCACATGCAACGCCGTTGAGAGGCACGATAAAAAGGAAGAAGACTGTGAACCAAACATTCTTGTTTTAACTTTGAACAACTAGAGCCGGTTTACTCAAGGTCACGTGTTTTAATACAATTGAAACAGACCACTTACTCATGAGACTATAAATGAGGCACGAGAAAGCAAAATACATGTGTAAGACACTCGGAAAGTGCAGCAGAACTAGTTAAACCTATACATCTCACAATGCCCCTGTATTAAACCACTTAAGAAAGGTGTGTCAAACTTACCGGCGTGCAATGTAATAGAAAACCGGATTCCCAGCCTTCGAAGTCCCTGCTTGATAGAAGATATTCAGGGTTTTCAAAGCTTTAAATTCCTCCTTTTCATGTACCTGATGCCTAGTGTAAAGAAAAATGACGTATGTGAAAAGGCAGTGGAACTTTGCAAACACCATAGGCCACATCATGAAAACTGTTCACCGTTCCACTATGGTCAACTCTAACATTCCATGTGGAAAGTTTCTTTTTCCACCAAGTAAGAGGTCTCGGTCCCAACAAGGCTGAAACATGTCTGGGGAGGCTTGGGGTCTTGTGAGAAGGGATGTGACCAAGCAGTTGGGGCTGGACTGCCCCTTTTGGGGTAGGGCCAAGCCTGATTTGCATATGGTCTTTGCCCCTTTGTAATGGCTTGGTAGGCAAAGGACGATGCTCTGGAGGGTTGCCCAGAGCAATGCGAGAGGTTAGGATTTCTTCCAAGCCTTCCAGCCATCACCTCTTTTGTTTTGCTGCAGTCTTGAAATGGAAACCCCAAAGCTTCATAGAGAGCGGAAGACTCATCAGTTCTGCCCAGCCATAAAGGGCAGTTCCTCTTCTCTGGCCTTTTCCTTCTACTTAGTCTTCCTGCGTCCAATCCACCTGCAAACGGGCTCTGAAGCACCCATTTGAAGGCATGGGTGTTCTATGAAATATTATACATGTTATGTTAGGCTACTGGGATTTATTCCGCATACCCCCACTACTTGCATGGTCTTCCCATCTCATAAAATTAAAAATACACCTACTAAAACACGTGTATATAGTTACAAAATGGCTGCATATCAACGCTGCCAAGAAGAGCTCACACTTTTGTACCACTGAATCAGAACTAGAGTAGGATGCACATTGGATACTGTGGTCACCTCAACCAAGGAACCTATTCTGCTCTGCACGGAGGAGTACTGCCAGCATTGTATTCCTTTTATTTTCGCAAAGTGCTTCATTGCAGGTACACTGGATTCTTTTACATCCAGTTACCAACACACAAGGCCCATACTGAGATTGCCTAGAAGACCCACCTTTTCATTCATAACAGCAGGTAGGTAGACTTGTAACTAAGTACCAAACTTGACCAGGGCAATAACCCTGCAATGGCATGCTGAGCGTCTACTGGATGGATGTATATTGCTCATGTAAGTAACAAGGCCAGCTCCTTTTTAAACCATCAATAAAAGGAGGTTGGGGCTAGGTACACTGACCAAACCACTAGTGTTTGCAATGGGAAGTATTCCATTTCATGTTTTTTTTTTATTCAGTCCATGTCATTACAGAGGGGAAAAACATACGTACACCAGTCTTTGTCCCATTCTGAAAGATGCAGTCCAGCCTAACTTGCGAGGTTATTTCAGTTCACCATAAGAACACAAGCAAGCCGAGATGTGTTTCATACTCATTTAGGATCATCGATAAGATGTAGGATGAAACCCACGGCAGAGCGTGCATGGAACCGATGTCTGGGCATACCCATTACAATAAGGGACATTTAAGAAAACAAAATGAATGATTGGAAAACAATTATTTTAATATTAGTGTCTTACACAATTTTGAAATTTCAATACAAGTTTCAGTATGCACTATTCTTCATGATCAAGTTTACCAATTGGGCATTTTCAACCCAAGTCCCAGCACGTGTTAGTTCATTTGATAGTTGGAAAAAGCCACTCCAAATTCCAGCATGCATTACTTTGCTGGACTTTAGATACTTTCAAATGTTTTAGAAACCTTTATCTACTGGTGACATTATATATTATTTCTCAACTTAGCCTTACAAATGCAGTGTCAATCAACCCAACTATAGATATGCTTTCGTAGGCTTTTAGAATGCTCTCTCCAGGTTGCAAGTATAGTAGGGATTTGGTTACTATATATTGTGATCTTCAGTGTCTTGTTTTATGTAAATATATAATAAAAAAAGTGTAGTATCTTTGAACTTGGCTTTAAAAATGTCTGTAGGGTTTAGGAATGGTTTCAAGTTTCCAGCGAGAATCAACTTAGCGTCAAACTGTTTTGTATAGTTAATGAAATCTCTTCACGTTCCACAGTGCTGCAGCCGTGGCCTTTAGCAATGCTACCTCCTTCTACTGAGCAGAAGGTATCTCTTTCTTTCTGAATATTTTGACAAATAATTTCATACAACGCTGCCATGGTTCCACTATGTGGAGTGTACCAACTTTAATTTACAAATGCTTTTATATGCTTTCGGCACACTCTCTCCTGGTTCCACTGGGCAGCATGCATCAACCTGGCGTTACAAAGGCTTTCATAGGCTTCAGGAAGTCTCCCTCACATTTTCCAGTCTGTAGTGCAGGTCAACATTGTTCTCTCCAACTGCTGGAAGGGTGTGGAATATTATCTCTGGTTTCGGATTGTATTCCCCTCTGGTGGTTTTTAGGCCAACCACACCTCCCTCTTTAGAGGTGCACTGCCTTCACCTCTCACCTTCTGGCTTCTCAATGCACTTTCCTTCTCCTACACAGTGTACCCGAGTACTTCCCACCTCAGGGAGGGCTCTCGCCTTCTGCATGTTCTCTAGGCGACTGTTCAGCTTGTTAGCACTGAAGCCTCAGCCAGTGTCCTGTCGCTGCCTCTGGTCTTCTATGATTATCTGCAGCAGACCTTTTTCCACCACTTCCTGGTATCTCTAGTGTTCTTAGTGGATTCCTGCTACTCTGCCTCGGATACTGGTTCCACCCCTTTGCTTGGCTGAGAGTTCCTAAAGGCGACCCAGACAATTAGCTTTCCAATCTGCATTTTAGTCAGGACTCCATCTCTGCTCACTGCTGGGCATGTGCCCCCCCCCCGCCCCCCCCACTCCATGGCCCGTGAGCCTTTTCTTCCAACTGCAGAGGCACGAGAAGGTCTAAAGTGAGAAAAGACTGCACGCCGTGTTATATGCTGCTCTGTGGAGAGCACTTCATCACATAAGCATCATGGGGGGGTGGTAACAGCTGGAAGACTCCAGCAAAAAACAAAGCCTGCTCCAGGGACCATTTACATTGAAAGGGGACTAAAAGGCAGAGCAATGAAAACATTACATTTATAAAGCTTACATCCAGCTTCTCCCATAGCTTTTGTCAACAAAGAATGGCTAATGCACATACAGTTTCCCTTTACCCCAACCCTCTTTTGAAACAGCCTCCTTCCCCCGCCCGCCATGCACAGCATGAGTTACAAATGGAAAATACATACGCGGTCACAGATGGGCGAGATACAAAAAGCTATAACATCTCTTCCTTCCATTAAAACAGTATCTATAAACTGATAACGAACGGTCGAGAATAAAATAAAAAGGCTGAATTGCTCCTTGTACCTGCTGAATTTGTTTTTTCAGATTTTGGGGATGGGGATTTATGAGTGCAATTTTCACGTTTGTGCAAAGGGATTCATAGCATTCCAATTGTGAGTCTAAATTGGGGTGGGGAAACCCACAGAAAACGTTATGGATACAATAAAATGCGGCATCTGCACACACGTCTGCTCACTTAAATTACCTTGGCAAAGTACCCATTTATGACTCCTCAATGCCTCCATCTTAAGGGCCCGAGAGGCGTCTACCCACAACTGGGCAAATGTGTTAACCTCAATTCCACCCGTTTCTCCTAGTGGTAAATGTGACTGAGCAGCCAAAACACTCAGCAGGGTCAGAGAAGGGTGGTAAAAGGAACAGTGAACAACTGCAACAGGGCAAGGTCTACAGACATTAAAATTCATTTACATCTTTGCCTTGCAGGAAAAAAGTTAATTTAGAATTACAGGTGCATAACTTTAAAGGGTTGGAGTTAAACGTCTTAGGAGGCAACCGAGCCAAGATATGGTCAACAGGTGGGTTCAGGGATAACTGAGAAGTAAGTCTGGGCACCAGGGCTGGCCAAGTGGGATAGTATGCTACAAAGTTAACGCTTGTTGTAAAGGGAATTAATTATTCCTCTCTTAGGAATCAAGGCTTGTGGTGTAAATACAGTAAGAAAGTGTTTGCACTTATGAAAAACCAACAAGCTGTCAAACAGTTACCAGTGGGGATGCTGCAGTATGGTGCAGCGTGTCTGGAGGCCAACCACGCAGGTCAAGTGGCCAAATGTTGCAACAGTGGCAAAGCAGTGCTAGTCAGGGAGGCGGAATCCTAGGGGTTTTTAATGAATGTTCGTTGGCTGTAGATTACTATGGCTACAGGAGGCCTCAGCCATTACCGCTACCTGTAACCTGATCTCAATTGTCTGGGCCTTCTACCTACTCTGGTCAGGCTTCGAATAGAAAGCAGCAAGGAGTCAAACAGGATGAGAGGCATCTTATCTTGGAGGCTTGTAACCCAACTGATCCTGCTGGGACATGGGTAGGGATCCCCCCCTCACTGTTCCCTCTGGTCGAAAAGAAGGCCGGAACCCACGGATACCAGCAGCGTTTCGCTTTCAGAGAGTGATAGTGGGTAGGTTTCCTCGGCAGAGTATCCACAAGATAGTTTCCAGGTTCACATTGATGTTCAGTGCTTTGGGATTCGTCCCAGCAATTGACAAAGGGTTAGACGTCAATTACTCCATCTTCTAGGAATGTCATAAACTGAGTGAGCCAACCACCCACAAATTACAATAATACATCATTTGAATCATTCAGCAGCCACCCAATCACTGAAGGTCAACACATTTAAGCTTATTCAGTCTTCTTGAGGGAAAACATAGGATGTGGGTATAGCCTTGAATCCAGACTTCCTATTCACATACTCGCCAGATAGGGTGTTGGCTGCCCCTGCTCCCAGGCTTTGTTCAGAGAAGTCAGTATCATATACACACATTTGTATCCCTTGTGCCGAATCTAGGGAATTCGTCCCCTCCCTTCAAAGGGGAGCCACCTCCTTTGGGACTAGGGAGGTGAGCCTGCTCATTGTAACAGCCCCCAAGAGTGCAGGTCATGCTGGGTCCCACTGGGGGTGATCTCTCCCCCACCCTCCCCTTGGAGGACAGGCCATCTCTTTACAGGAATGTGTCTAATCTTCCATTGGCCCATGAAGCTAATGTTTTTATTGGCTATATGGGGATTGCACCAGATAACTATGGGAATGTTCATGAAGTGGGAAATAGTATGATTTGACCCTTTTGTGTTACCCCTATTGTGTGAAATGCAGGACCAATGGACTGCTCTGTCTCCGCCCATGGATGAACAAAAAGTGCCTGTGAGACCAATCGATAGGGTGAGCAGGAGAGAGGCAAGCAAACGTGGAGGCGAGACGAGTAGGAGGGCCCGTCCCCCTTTGAGGTGGAATCAGGAAGCACTCCCACAAATATGCTTGGAGGAGCGAGAAAACCCCACAGAACGCTGCTCCCTGGAAGCAAGCCTGGAGCTGAAGAAGCTTGGCCCCGCCGAGAAGAGATGCAACCGCATGAACCGTGGTACAACCGGCACCTGCTGAGCCAATGTCTCAATACGAAATGATCGGAAGCACCGAAGCGTGTGTATTGATGCACAAAACAGAAGCAGAGCTGCGCAGTTGCCTTTCCCAAGGAACGCCACCGTAGCAATACAACTACGCAGTGTGTTCAGGTAACTGGACAGACCCAGATATACTGCAAGCTGAGGTGAAGCACTGAGGAGCCGAAGAGGGGCTGAGAGACCAGAAACCCCACAAGGTTGCGTGAAAGCCAAGACCCCAGGGAGCGGTAATATCCAAAGGCGTTCTGAACAATGGGGCGAGCCCCAATACACCACCAAGTCAGGGTGAGAAGGCAAAGCGCCCAAAAGGAGGTGAGAGACTAGATCGGCCACAAGAGGGTGTGAAAGCTGAGACCTCAGCGGAGAGAGAATCCCTCGGGCCCACTTGGACCTCCATCTGATCAACCCCAAGAGGGGGTGTACATCCTGAGAACCTAGGGCGGGGTAGGAGCCAAAGATGTTATTAATCAAGGCAGAAAAGGCCTGGCTACCCAAGGACATTTGAGAGCACTTTACTTTATACAGGACTAGAATTGAATAGCAGGCCAGGGGGCTTAGGGACATTTACTGCTCCACTGCAGTAAACCTCTAGGAGACTTATTGAATATTTGTGTTGAAACCATGGATCGGGCAAAAGGCCCAAAGTCATTGGATGGTGATAAGATTGGAATCCTGCTTAGGGCAAGAGATCTTTCTCGAATCCTGAGACAGTCTAGGGTGGGCCAGAAACCAAACTAGAATATACCATTTGAGAAACAAAGTGATTTTATGTTCCGATTAGATCTTCCTTTGTACTGGCAGGCTAGGATTAGAATAATGTATGTTTCTAGACTGTGGACAAACCATTTTGTCCAACATCCCGACATGCAACCTTTTAATGCTTTACTTTAAATAAAAAAGGGTAGTGCCTAGGATCGTAAGGCTGGTCCAGAGTTTTGGTACTGAAATAAACCGCTTGAGTTTAAATCGCAATGATTTGTCCGCTTCTGGATTCTGAATTGCCATACCCTTCACACAAAGGAAGTTAAGTTTAGATGTGTAAATCCTTCAGATATCTTTAGATGCACAGGAAAGCAATGTACCTTTTGGGAAAGCGAAACTGAGAAATCCCATCTTTCAGGGGGGTAAAATGCAAAGAAGTCTTTAGCAAGGTCTTGTATTAGGGAGATTTGTCAAAAAACCCTCTGGTGAATCGTTTCAAAAGACCATCAAGTGGTGACAAAACTGTGTTAATCAAGTCAGTTCAAACGTTGTAAATTGGTACCGTGACATATTAAGGCTTCACACTCAAGGAGTGCAACCATCTGGTATCAAAGTACAATTAGACACAAAAACAATAAAAAGAAATAACACAAAATATACTGCATAAATATATATTGTGAAAGGGGTTTGACCCGGTCAAGGGGGAACTGAAACCCCTCCCAAAATGGGGTAGGAAGCCTACCAGGGAATTCGCTAGAGCTGGACCTACCCCAGAGTAAGGGAGTTGTGGGGGTTACAGGTCTTGAATGGGCCTGACATGCTTTCAACATTGGTACTATTGTCTCATCATGCCTTTCAGACAAGTGCCTGGACAGTTATTTTCTTCTACTTAGAGGACCACATGCTCCTGCATCCACTCGTGTAGCAGCAGGGAAATCCATGAGAAAAAAGTGGGATGCTGAATGAGTGTTTCACTCTCCAAACGCCTCCAAACAACTGGGAGGAACACCAGCTTCCCGGGGCTACAGGAAGGAAATGCACAGTGCAGACACAGAGGCTGCAAACACCAAATGCGGGCACGGCAAACATTTGCCAATAAAACCCAGACCCTGAGGAAAGCATAGCAACAGATTGGCCACAATAAGTAGGTGTTATTGGGGAATAATGGGAAGGTGGCAGGAAGCACAGCCAAGTGAGCGCAGGTATAAAAAGGCCTGTGCTCACAAGCAGAGAGAAAGGATGTTCGGGTGAGGTCAGGAGGAGAGTGGTGGACGGACATTAGAGCAAAGTGCTGAAAATTGGTCAGATTGGGAAAAAGAGTATAGGTGGGGCAGTGCGTATTAGAGGCAGTAATCCATACCAAGAGAGAGAGTGGAATGACTATGGTGCGAGTGGGTGTTCCGACGTGCGATAGTAGAAAGAGGGTGTGGGAGATAGAAAGTAGGGTGACTTTAGAAGGCGAGATTGGTGGAAAAAGAGTGAGGGAGTGTAAAAAAAGTGCAAGTGAGTGAAAGAGGAGATGGCTGTAGAGGGGGAGGTTGGAGAATAGGAGGAAGCATCAGAGAGAGAAGGAGGAGAGTGAACAATTGGAGGAACAGAGGTGGGAGCAATATGAGAGGGGAGGAGAAAGATGAAGGCAGAGAGAGGGAGAAACAGGAGGTAGTAACGGAGAGGGAGAGAGAGAGAGAGACATACAGGAGGGAGAGACAAGGAGGAGAACAGGACAGAGAGGGGAGACCGGGGAGATGGAGGGAGTAGGCAAAGGGATACAGAAAAGAAGAAGCAAGAGTAGGGAAAGAAAGGTGTGAGAAAAAAAATGAAGAACTCAAAAAATAATAATTGTTGTCTGATAGAGATAGAAAAGGCTGTGGCCTTTAGGTCCTCATTTCTAAAGCAGGACAGAAACAGACAGTAATGGTCACCTGTCACTAGTCGTAACTTACAATAAGCCGGGGAGAAGGGAATCCAGGGGTATTGTGGAAGGAGTCCATAGGAGGTTGAGGAATTCTGAACCATTGAAGTGAATCCTTGGGTTTTTGTGATTATCTGTGATGATATACATATGCACCATCTACCTCACTGTAGACAACCTCATTCCAAGAATATATGGCTTTGATCCCAAAGGGGACAGGATCACTTTCCTCATCAAAAATGTCTGACATCCGACATATGCTGTCCTTCTGAAACAGGAATGTATTAAGGGGAAATGCTTGCGTCAAGTTAAGTGGCTGGGGGAAGGTGGAGATGCTTGTGGCGGGATGGAACCAAGTTCACAGGCAGAATCGAGCCCCCAGGCGTGCATTTGTAGCTCACACAAGGCACCTCAGCCAGCTTCACCAAGTGTGGTGTGAACTGAGGGTTGGACCCAAGTTGCCAGATCTCTTGGCAAAGATGTTCAACATCTTCTGCCTTAATCTGTCGCATTAGGCAGAAGTAGAGGATTTAGTAGGAAACTGTACTTGTATAGGTGGAGAGTCCTCAGAGGTGCTCCTGGAGTGAGAGCGATGACTCCACTTCCTGCAAGAGGAGGAAGAATGATGCTTAGAAGAGTTGCTGGAAGAGCGGGACCTCTTCCTATGCTTCTTGTCCTTGCAGACAGGCTCCTCCGCTACAATTCTCTTGGCCTTCCAGTCAGGAGACTTTGAAGGGGTCCTCTTACTACCTTTGTAATAGGAAGTTAAAAGCTTTGCAGCATGCTACACGAGTGTCTTCAAATGCATCGACTGGCAAGATCCTCAACTCTTCATGTCATGTCTTCCCAGAGGCAGTAAAGGCATATGCTGTGGGGATCCAACAGACATTTGTAAGCAGACCACTCAGGCCTTGAATTCTAAGTCCTTAAGAGGAATAGGCATGATGCAGCGAGAAGACCACCGCTTAACTAAGTGCCGCTGCAGAAAAGTACTGAGTGTGCAGGGAAAAAGGAATTGAGCTCATGGGGTGCAGCAATACCGGCATCAAGAACTTATACTGTGTGGGACATGCAATCGTGCAAAGGTGAATCCGATGCAGATTTGGGATCTGACCCCTGGTAGTGAAAACGTTTCCTAAGAGAGCTGGTGCTGTAGATCCATCAGAGATGATAACGCTGTGGGAGGAAGTTATCTATAAAAAAAAAAAGATTTTATTATTTCATTCATTACTAAGGACCTGGAGACTTCGAACTCTGACTGATGTCAAGAACAAAGAACAAAGATAATGGCAGGTTGACTGCCCCGAGTTCATGCAGGACTTCTCTTGCAATTCCTGCAGGCCTCATTGAAAGATCACAAAACTATCACCATCCCTTGTGCAGGAAGATAACATTTGGGGTAACTAAAGGAAGGTCTATAGTGCTCCAATAAATTGGCTTGCTCGTCTTTCGGCAACAAAAACAGCAGCAACAGAATCCACAGCCATGCCTTCTGAACAAAGAAAATAAAGGACCCCATGAAGCCAGCATCCCCAAGAAAACTCTAGCCAAGATTTCCGTGTTCACTTTGAATTGTGCTGCTGTGGTCTGAAAGCTTGCCACTCCTTCTGGAGGGGAACATAGAACACCAAACTCAAACCAGGAATGCCCCCTATTAACATAGGGAATGTGCGCTTAGGGGGTCACTGAGAAAGCATACTTCAGTTTGATGCAGAATCCTAGCAAACGGAGCATGTTGTCCTTGACCTCTCTTCTGACCATGCTCTCAAGTGGCAGTCAGAGAGTTAAAGATGGGCCGCTGCCATCAGCTTCTTGAACCCTAGGGATCAAAGTGTGGCCAACAGGAAGCACTGTAAACTAGTAATGCATTTTCCCAACGGAGAGTAAACATGCTGTAGTAAGCAACACGCCAAACATTCACTTTCAAAGCTTAAAGGATCTGAGCTCAAGTCACCATCTTGAATTAATTCTTACGGAAAAATCTTTTATGAAGACTTGGGCCCTATTGGGACATGTTCAGCCATATGTAATACGTTAAAGCACCGACTTTTCTGTAGTGAACACAGACAAACCTTGCTCTGTACAGAGAACATTTCTTTATGGGAGCCTTGCGCCTGTATGGTACGGATGTAGACTTTGTGTGCTAGTGACAACGCAGAGGAAGTGCACACAAGCAGAGGAGTGGGGGGGAGGCAAAAGGGAGAGCGGTGACAGGGATGGAGGCCCACCCTGTAAAGAGACAGCAGAGAGACAACAGATAGGAGGGTGATGCAGTCTTGAATACTTGACCATGTGTCTATGAGTCTAATATACAATGGTGCATCGCATTCACCTAAAGCAGTACTGAACTGTCACACTAGTCAACTATTTTTAAGACTCCCTTTCAGGTACACTAAACGGAAGGCCTTGCCGCACGAGTCTACAGTGAAAGCCGGCACTACCAAACTATCTGGAGGTGAGTGAGAAGAGCAAAAAATTGGGTCTGCTAGGGGCATACAGTGCTTCCAAGCAATGTACTTGTTCATGGAAGATAGATGCAGGTCTCTTCCATAATATCACTGGTTTAGCCAAAGCTGGTTGAATGAGAACAGAGCATCCTTAGATGTCTTGGGCTCCAGTTGATACATGAACATCCCTGTACACAGATAAGCCAAGTGAGTAGAACACTCTGGCTACACATACTACAAAGCCCTATGCAGTAGTGGCTCTCCACCTTGCCTTTTCTGTCCTGAAAAGGAGCAACCGGTTCTGGTTCTGGTGCTGGTGCCAGTGAGGGTGGACTGCTGAACAGTAAGCATGATAACCCTGTAAGCCTCCCATTCTTCTGAGGAGGAAAATGTTGGGAAGGGAGGCAGGTTAAGAAAGGACCATGACACGCAGTGAAGCATGTTTAATTATCTTCCGAGTTAGACCAGTGGCAGTTTCCTGGACAAGGAACAGCGCACACTGGCGAACACTGAAATTAGGAGTGAATAGGATTCTTCTTCATCCTCTTCCTTTTTCTTTTCCTGCACACCTTCCTAAGCCCTTGACAAGTGCTGGGAGCCAGGGTGTGCTCTGGAGTGGTCCTCTTGGTGGTTTACTTCTCTGGTGTGGATTTGTTCGGATATGTGTGTCTTGGCCTTACTGAGGGCCATAGAACCACGACCAACTGCTTCCTTACCAACTTAGGGTGAACCGATCAGCAAGATTCATACTCCTCCATGTCATGTTCCTTGCCTAAACACAATATGCAAGAATCACAGGGTAGAAACCGCTGATGTCTGTCTCCTACATTTCTTTAGGGCTTAATTCCCATGGGTAGGGGAGCAATGATGCAGGTAGTTCCTTGTACTGCGGAAAAAAGTAACCAAGGTAAAAAGACACCAATAGCTCCATAATCTACACCAAACACTAACTTCCAGCCTTAGAGCCACCCAAGAAGCATCTAATGGAGGAAGCTGCATATGGGTGACAATCAAGAAGATTCTGAGGGAGGAATAGATCCATTAGAAATAAGCCACTAAAGAAAGATGATGGTCAAAATGCAATTTTCATGAAAAGAAAATCATCCTTTCTTATATATGTCTAGCAGCTTAATAAGATTTACAAGATTGCATTTGGAAGATAAATCCATACAAATAGAAAACAAACTAAACATCCACCAGGAGCATGTCAGTTGGTTGACCTACTTTGTAAGGGTGAATGACAATCCCTGTGCCACTTGACCCTTACATACATTTCTTTAAAAGTTCAAGGTTGCTTTCACAGATGACAAAAAATCTCAGGAACAAGGTGGCCAAGCTTAGCAAAAGAGGGTAGAGCTGGGTACCAGTAAATTGTGCTGAAAAAGAAGGTTCTTAACTTGCTGTAACAGTGGGATGCCTGCATAAAATAGTTCAGTTTCCCAGAGAAAGGCAATTTAATAAAGAAATAGTAGTATGTCTGTCATTCTTTTCTTTCTTTTAAAAGGTTCCAAACTAATACCTATGTACTCTTCATGTGGGTAAATTGCTTTACCTACATGGCTAAACAATCTTTTTTTAACGCAATTCATGTTAAAGTTTTCACGAATCGCATGAATGAATGAGATCATTTATGGTCATTTACTGGTAATATTCAATTCCTTGAGCATGGTTTCTTCCAATTTGAAAGGTTTTGTTAAATGTTGTAACACATTTTGTAAAAAAACTGCGACACGTACAATGTAGGCTGGTTTATTGCTTCCAACTGCTTGCATAAGATAAGATGCTGCCACTTGAAATATTACCATAATTTCTAGACACTGCTGTTCAAAATAAACATCTGCAGTTTTGCTCTGCACTCAACTCTAAATTCTATTTATACACAAAAAGGTTTACATCTGTTTTGGCAGATACAATGAATTGAGAAACCTCATTCATCTGGACTGTTAACACATTTGTCAACAGCCATTGGAGACAACTGCATTGCAATCTGATGGCTCAAACTGTTCTTTAGCTACCTGTTGAGCTTTAGGAATCCAGACTATGTATGAGGTAACTAAGCTTTTAATAATGGTGAGATGAATTTGAACTGTGTATGGGGAAAAGTGGTTGAGTCTTGTTTTATGCTTGATTATAATGTATAACTTTTAAATATCCCCTCCCGATCGGCAAGTAAGTGCCAGTTATTTTGTTTTTTATTATTGTAGATTGTGACTTGTAATTTTCGGTATCTACTTTTATCTGTCTTTTATATAATTGGTGTCTTTGTAATGTTGAAAACGTGTAATTTATCTCTTTTTGTCGTTTAATGGAATTTTTTATACTTCCGAATAAACTTGTTTGATTGATTGAATTTCCAGAATATATAAGACACCAACGTTTAGCCAAACCAAATCAAAGTAGGGTAGAAGAGTGGTAAGGCTTAGACTCAGGAGGGGTGAGTGGTCTACAGCTACTAGTCCCACAGGAACAAGCAAATAATTCAAGTTAGTCTGAGAAGTAAACAAATATACAATGATTAGGTCTTTGAATACATTCTAAAAATATGGACACCTAAGCTAAGTAGCACTGCTAAACTATTATTGAATACATGGCTAAATTCACTATTGGGGCATTCTATTTAGAACCTCTACCCCTAACCTTTGAGAGTTGAGCAACATTTAGCATAATCAAACAATTCTGTCAATAACTGCGATAAAGCAAATGAAGAGTTAAAAAAGCAGTTGGTTCAAAAGCAGTAAATACAGGTAATTAATCAAGCAGAAAAATATGTTAAACACTTAGGAGCAATACTAGAACTAGATCCCTAACCCTTAGTAATACCAGTCATGACATGAAATGGGGCCTAGTGACCAAAGGTCACTAGTTCCACAAGTTATGCTGTTCAAGTAGGTTTACTACTGGATTGTGCAATGCCAGTGGTTGCGGTTTATTGTTCCATCAGGAAAAATTGAGTTGCATATCTTCCAGTCCCCACAGTGCTCTGGAAGTCTTAAGGGGGGGGAGGATGCTTGACCAGACCACCACCGATATTTGGCAAAGGAGAGATAGGGACATGCAACCCTATGGAGGCAGGAATAGATAGTATATCTGAACCCCTTACTCGGATTCTTCCATGGACCACTTCAGGGGTTTCTTGAGTTGTTGGGCCAACTTCCTTCTGCGATGTGTCCGGTCGAGGGAGATCCAGCGTCCATGGGTGCAGAAGTTAAACTTTGCAATTGGGCCTGGTTACTGAGTTTGAAATTAAGATTTGAAAAGCAGAAGCTAAAACCAGCTCCTAGGTGTCCTGCATCTCAAAGTAGGCAGTATCTAATGCTGGGTTAAGAGGAGCCAGTACACAGCGTGCTAAAAATCTAACTTCTAGAGAAAAAGCAAACCAACTATTTGTCCATTATGTATGATCCATCATGCTTAAATGTGTAGTAGATGTGTCCTAATTCTTCTTTAACATTCTCAAATGCTCAAAGTTAATAGCACATATGGTTTAAGTTACCTGTAACTATTTATTGTTCTGCAGCATGGGTCGGGCATGGATTCAAATGCTCATGAATATTCCCTGTCAGGCTGGGAATCCTCAGTAAAAGAAAAAAGCGTTTCACTTTAAAACTATATTTCTCTGAACCCACCACTGTCCTCTGAGTCATACTGCCCCCATCCAATGACAGTCCTCACACTAAGCTCCACCCGTGGTGGCCATCTTCAAATTTGGTAAGCACGTAAAGCATCAGTATGAACCAAGAGCCACAGAAGGGAAGGAGGGAGGGTTTGCATGTGAATCCATGCAAGACCCATGCAGGAGAACAATACATACAGGTAAATAACTTAAATCTTCTCCGGCATGGGGTATGGCATGTATTCACATGCTCATGAATAACGATTACACAGCAGTATATATACAAAACCACGGGAGATGGCAAGGCTTAACAGAAGCAATAAAAACTCACCTCTGGAACATACTCCCCTCAAATGAAGCGCGTGTGTAGCACCGCTTGGCCGACTCAGGACTCCTCCCGGTCATTCCTGTCGACGGACTAGAACCTCGTGAAGTTGTGCGTGGACCTCCACGTAGCAGCCCTGCAGATGTCGAGCAGGGGCACACCAGAGAGAAACATTGTCTTTGCTGCAATGGCTCTGTTGCAGTGGACTCTCGATCAGCAGACTGCTAGCCAGTTGATGACAGTGCATGATGCAGCCGGACAGCCACCTGGAGATGGAAGCCTTCGACAAGGACTTTCCATGATTCACAGGTCCAAATTGATGAACAGCTGAGAAGTGTTCCGAAAGCTCTTTGTGAATGCCATGTAAAACATCAAGGCACAAGCAACGTCCAGCAAATGCATGGCCCTCTCCATTGCAGATGATGGATTCGGGAAGAAGACATGCAACACCAAAGGCTCGCTGAGGTGGAACGCTGACAGCACCTTCGGCATAAAGGTGGGATGTGTACGCAATACCACCCTTGAAGCGTGGAAGGACAAGTACGGCTGTTTGCACGACAGGGCCTGCATCTCCCCAAGGCCTGCATCTCCCCAACCCACCTGGCCAAGGATATCGCCATGAGGAACGCAGTCTTCGACAATAGAAACTTTAGCAGGGCCTGATGCATCAGCCCAAAGGGCGCCCCCGTGAGCTTAGTCAAAACCACATTGGGCTCCCAAGCCGGGACTAGAGCCTTCACTGGCAGAAAAGTCCTGAAGAGTCCTTTGAGATACTCCTTGACGAGTCTGTGCAACCACAGCGAAGGCCTACCAGTTGCCCTGGTGTAACAGGATGTGTCAGATAGGTGCACCTTGATAGAGGTATGAGCCAGTCCAGCCTTGGCCAAGGAAAGCAGGTATGGCAGGAGCTGCGGGACTGACACGCAGAGGGGTAATCTTCTGAGCCCGGCTCCGCAAGCAGAAGCGCTTCCACTTATGGCCGTAACACATCAATGTTAAAGAGGACCAACTTCCAGGATGTACTTCCACTCTGCAGGTAAAGAATTCTTCAGCGACGCTTGATCGTAGTGCAGAATCGCTCCTTCTCTGGAGAGAAGGTCCAGAAGTAGTGGCAGCATGATGGACAGAAGCGACGACTGACGTTAACAGGCTTGGATAACAGATCTGCCACAGCCACGCCGGAGCAACGAGTATATTCCTGCAGTGGCACGGAGTGTGTGGATCACTAGTAGCGGGAGTGGAGGAAAAGCATATCCGAAAAGTCCCTCCTACGGGAATGAGAATGCATCCCCCATGCTCCTCGGCTGTGGGAACCTGCTGGCGAACTTCTGACACTTGAAATTGATCATCGCTGCAAAAAGGTTGTTCTGGGGTTGACCCCATCAGTGGATTAGAAGATCCACCTGGTCTTGGCGAAGCACCCAATCGTGGCCAGAAAATACCTCCCGGCTGAGCAAGTCTGCAATGGTGTTCTTGGTGCCCGCCAGGTAAAAGAGGACCAGAAACATGTCCTGACGAATGGCCCAGTCCCACAGATCCTGGGCCTCCCTGGAGAGTGCTGGAGAGAGCGTTCCATCCTGCTTCTGGACGTAGAACATGGTGGGGGTGTTGTCTGTGAAGATCCTCACCACCTTGCCCCTCAAAGTGTCTTTTCTTCCGGCAGCCATAGGCCTCTGGTATGCAACTGTCCGTGTGAGCTCCCTAACCTTCGGGAGAAGCATCCATGGTGACTGTCTCCTGGTAAGGAGGGACTTGAAATGAGGCCACTTGTGTGAGATGAGAGCACACACCCCACCACTGTGTCGCACATTGGAATTCCTTGTTGTGTCCGTGTGATCTTGTCTGTCCAGGATCCCTAGACTTGCAATCACCTAGTATCCAGAAACTCCTGGAGATACCTCATCCATAGTCTGCACAGGAGGAGGAGGAGGAGGAGGAGGAGGAGGTTCATGCAGGAGGACATCATGCCCAACAGAGACTTGACGGCTTGCGGACCGCAACGACAGGCGCTGCACCTTCCCTAGGATGGCTACCACCCGCTCTTCTGAAGGAGACGGCAGGCAAGTCACTGTGTTGAGTCGGGCTCCGAGAAACAGAGCTATTGCGATGGCTCGAAGCAGGACTTTGTATAATTTATGGAAAATCCAAGATTCGTCAGCGAATGTATGGTCCTTGCTGTGTGCGGGCTCACCAGAGCATGGTAGTGGGAACTAACTAGCTAATTATCCAGGTAAGGGTAAATGTAGATGCCCTCGAGACCAAGAAGCACCGCCACTGGAGCCAACCCCTTCGTGAAGACCCGTAGGCTGATTTCAGGCTGAAGGGAAGTGTCTTGAGCTGATGGTGTTGCCACCTGGACCACGAACTGCAGGAGGAACATGCAGTGCTTCCGATGTATGAGGACATGGAAGTAGATGTCCTCCAGGTCCAGAGACGCCAGGAAGTCGCCTTCCTCCAGTTGGCTGAGCACATGTTGCAATGTGACCATCCTAAACTTCTAGGACTTCAAGTATTTGTTGAGGCGTCACAGGTCCAGGTTCGACCTCCACCCTCCTGTCTTCTTTTGGTCCAGAAAGTTCCTGGAGTACACCCCAGAGCCGCTGGGAATGGGTCCTATCACCCCCTTATTTAACATTGCGTGAACCTCCTGCAGTAGCTGCGCCACATGCTTCCCATGTCGAGCTACAGGGGGAAAACAAGGACACCTGCGTTGGAAGTCCAAGGTGTGCCCCTGTCAGAGAGCATCCAGCAGCCACCTATCGGTGGCGATGGTCTTCCACGAGCTGACAAACCTCGCCAACCGGCCTCCCACTGGGGTGCACAAGTGGGAGGCCCCCCTGTCGGGCGGCACCGCCGCTGGCCTACGCTGCCGTATGCCCGCAAGCAACCTCTGTATGCCTCTTGTGTAGCGGAGCGGGAAGGCTGCCGATAAGAGGTGGTGTAGCCCTTGGAGGACCTGCCGGCTTTTCTCTTTGAGGAACAAAAGGACTATGACTGAGGTTGCTGCAGGGTAATGTAAGTAACTCATGGTGGCAACAGTAAAAACAGACACAAGTGATCACAGTTCAAGATGTGAGCAAGCTTTGACGATCAAATGAAAAATAAGGCAGTCCTTGTGGCATTGTGTCAAAATAAAAGGGCCTATACTAAAGAAAAACCTATTGGCAACTCCTTACAACTAATTACAGAAAGAGTGTGGGAAAGGGTTTCAATAAAAAAAGGAAGCTTTCCAAATAAAAAGTCAGAATGCGATTGCCAGGGGTCTCCCTTCCCCACGTTTTGAGCATGGGACAAGGTGGATCTCCTGAGCACAGCACACACTTGAGCCTTCCCAGCACGAGTCAACAGTTCTGTATCTGCTATCAGGTTCTTCGATGGTTAAGTCTCTTTTAAATACAAGTCTCTTAGCTTTGAGGGGTTAATGTATTCAAACAACACACAGAAAGTTCTGTTCCATATATACTTGGAATGATGGCTTCACCCCTGGGTCCCCCTCTTCCGGGCGCAGACCCTTCACAAGTCATATTCAACAAAACAAACAAAGTTCTTTTCTCAAATGAACTTGGTGATGACTTTTCACCCCTGGATCTCCCTCGGCCAGGCTTGGACCCAACTGACAAGGGGGACAATTCACTTCCCCCCGGTCTTCCAATACTTCTTACTTTCACGGGTCTTAATGTCTTTTTGAACAGTTCTTTAGGCTTCACCACTGATAGTCGGCTTCCTTCTAACGGGTTCATTCTCGTCATCCTTTCCAGACAGTCCACTGTGGACACCCCTTGGTTGGGTTCACTTCGATCAACATACTATTATGGTTGTCGGCGTCCCTCTGCCGGGTTCACTCTGGCCAACTCCTACAGACAGTTCACTGTACTTTGGGACTTTACACTTCGCCCCTTTTTAGTAGCATCCCTCCGCCAGGTTCACTCTTGCCAACTTTTACCAAACAGTTCACTAAGCGGGACTCATTTCCCTTTATTTCACAATCTTCTGCTGGTCAAAGACATTCAGCTTTTTTACAAGACCCCTATATGCCCACTTTGACCTCTTCTCGCCTTTTCCCAAGGCCTTGTGGTTATGGTAGTCTCTACCATCAGGTAATCACACAGATTTTCCTGTGTAAGCACCCACGTGGTGCCGGACGTCTCTGTTGCTGGTTTCCCCCCTCTTTCATCAATAGTTTCTTTAAATCTTTAAAAGTTCAAATTAGCTGTTGGATACATTTCATTGAACACAGTTTGGGTATTATCGACACTCCCCTCGACTCACTGGCTGTGATGAACAGACTGCTTTCCTTCTCTTTGGTCTAAAGGTTGGTGCCTCCGAGACAAGCGTCCTTCCGCGGCTTGGTAATCCGCAGAAGAGGGTCTTGTGTAGGTTGACATCTATTGCAATACACGCTGGCTATTGGTCTCAGTCTTATGTTTCCATCTGTGGAGGTCTCACAGGCTTTGGTCGGAAAGGGCAAGGTCGCTTCTCTGTGTCACCCTCTTGTTATGCGTCTTTCGCCTCCTCTTGACCTGCAGTGCCGAGTTAGCTCTCACCTCGTGTGGCCTGCCTTGCTCGTCTTGTGCTCTTCTGCTCCACCTTTTATCCCTGTGGGGAAGGGAAAAGGCAGTCAGGTGTGTGTGCGATTCCCTTCAATTGCCTGACCATGCCTGACCCTTGGGTTGGGACATGTCAGGTAAACAGTTTTCTCATTAGTCCATTGTCTTCCTCGGAGTACAAAACTGTGTGTCAAAAGGGGGGTTTTTGTCCTGGGAAATTTTATTCTTCATCCTAGCGGAGTTGGTAAATTCAGAAAGGCGAGATTGGTAGTGTTTGTGAACAAAACTGGAATGACCGGGATTATTATGAAATAAACAAGGGGGATTGTGGGAATGGTAGTGTTTTATTTGAACAGGTTTGGAGTGCAGGAAATAAGAGGGACGGGTCAAGGAAGGACCGGGAGTATTCGGGTAGGCAACAGAAAACCAAGGATTCTGGGAATTGTGGTTTGAGGGTAACAGGGTGTGGGCACCTATTTTGTTTACCAGAGGTGTAGGAATGTTTGGATTTTTATTAAGGGAGCTTCTTCGGGTGGAAGCGAGGTAGATGTGGAATGCCCGAAAGAAAATCTCAGGGACTGTCCTCCTTTCCATTTTCTTCAGCATGATAACACGTCTCACCTGGGGCTCCCCCCCCCGGCACAACCCCGGGGTCCCCTACCCAGGTGATCCTCCGTCGCTCGTCTACCCCCCCCCCATCCCCTGGGGTTGGGATCTGAGAGCGCCAGCCCTCCCCTGGCCACCTGATTAAGGGATTCCCAAGGTCTATTTGGGAGAACACCTTCAGGATTCTCAGTATCCAGCCAGCGTGCTGTCTTCGTGTCAGTCTTGATGTTTTGAAGAGACTCGTTGACCGTCTTGCCAAACAGGTTCTCCCCATCGAATGGCATGGCGAACACCTTAGACCGAAAGTCTGAGCCTGAAGTTGGTGGCTTTCAGGAATCCCTGTCGACGAAGAGGCACTCCGTTTCCCATCTGAGGGAATCTGGTGTCCGCGATGTCCACCACCACTGTGATGGCATGGTCTGAGGCCACTTCCCCGCTCCTGGGATAGCTCAAGAGCTTCTGCCTTGTTGTCATCCGGTAGGAAGTCCAGAATTGGGCCCAGCTTATACCAGAGCTCCCGGTCATAGTGGGACAAAATGGCAAGGGCATTCGCAGCCTTAATGGTGCTGGCAGCCGTATAGCGAATCCTCTGTCCAGATTCTTCCCCTCCTGGTCCGGGGGTACCATGGACGAGGACGACTGGTTCACAGAGAGTTTCCTGGCCATGGCTGAGACCAGAGTCCGGTGAAGGCTGGGACATAAGGCACTTGGGGGCCGAGGCCAGGACACCATTTTTTCTCGAGCGTGTCCCGCTTGAAACAGGCAGTGCTTGGATTCTTACATAGCGTTAGACTTTCAGCCCAGATATTGTCTAACAAGGGGACGGACATGATGGTCTTCCGCCTGGGCTCACAACGTTGATAAAGGAACCCTTCCTTTTTTTTCTCCTCAGGCACTAGTTGAAAAAGATCAGAGGCCCTGGACATCAGTGGGAGGAGCCAACCTTGTCTGGCAGAGCGGGCCTGTGCGGGTCATACAGGCCTGCTGGCTCTCCATCCGCTGGTATGGAGTCATCAGTCTCGTCGGTGGCTATCGCTGCCATATTGAGCCCTGTGTCTGTGTGCGATGTCGGAGTCAAATCCCGAGATGAGGTGGCATTGGGTGGAACCTAGAAACAGCAGGGTCCTTTGACTTGCACTTGCGCCTAGACGGGCTTCCGGAAGGCACACTTGCAGGACTTCTAGGCAGAGCAGGGACCGGTGCTGGCGGCATTCTCTGCTGAATTTCTGATACCATCTTTTGCAGCGTGCTCCGAATGTCCAACCAAATGTTCCTGGGTCGAGGTGTAGGGGGAACGAGAGGGGGAGGCTCGGGGTTGGTATGCCTCTTCTGCAGAGGTAGATGATGGGGTTAACCCTGCAGTGACCCACCTTCCAACAAGGATCCCGTGTAACCCTTTGTGGTCCGAATGGTAGCCCTTAGGCAGGTCGTCATCCACATCGGAACTAGTGTAAATGTTCTCTGGTACACTTGGCTCAGACTCTTGTTCTGTACCCCTCCTAGGGGTCATCTGAGCCTTACTCCTTCCACTCTCTTGAGACTTCTGGGGGGAAGCAGCTGATGTCCTTTCCAGAGGTCTTTGCCGAAGCCATGGCAGTTACCTCATGCAGTGCCGGCAGGGACACACACGGAGCTGCGACTGTAGGCACCATCTTTGTGGTCTGCCCTCCTTTGGACAAAGTAGTGGTCGTCGACGAGCTTGTCAATGAGGCAGTCGATGGGGTAGTCAACGGGGTGGTAGCAACAGTCGACGACGTGGTTGTTGCTGTTGATGGTGTTGTCTTGGCTCGTTGAGCAGCCAATGGAGGCAGCGAAGGACCCATTTTGGATATCTCCTTTGTCGCCTTGACAGCAATGGCAAGTGTAGTTTCAATGGAGTCAAGGACTTTCTCTTAGACGGGGCACCCCTCGCCAGTAGGCTCACTGTGGATGTTGTCGGCGATGGCGACCTTGCCCTTCCCGAGCTGGAGATGCCAGTGGCAAACCCAGCGGGATCAGTGGCGTGAAGCCTTGTCTTCTTTTGGACCCCTGTGGATGGGGTGTCCTCAAAGGACGTCAACCTCTTTTCTGAGGGAGCTTGATCGTGGGACAGGCCGGTCCTGGTGGAAGCATGACCATGCCTGGAGGCCAAGTCAGAGGCTTTCCTCGATTTTAACCACGCCGCCAGCCTGCTGTAGCAATCCTTCTTGGTTGTTTTCGAAAAGCCACAGCAGACCTAGCATCCCTCATCATAGTCCGGATGCAGGTAGTAAAGACATTCGTAGGGTCTATCCTCCACATTTTGCGCAGAGTTTGAAGAGGCATCACTTCTGCTCGGTCATAGCAAAAAGGCTCAAAGTAGGCCCAAGACTGGGTCTCTCTCTGATCAGGTTAAAGATACTCAATGCAGGAAGATCTTCACCAACAGCAGATCTCTGCTGCCGGTAGTCTACCTCCTGTCGAATGATAAAACCAAAAATTGGTCAAAAACTTTCAGAATTCACCCAAAAAAAAAAATATTGCGAAAAATAGCTCGAAGAGCACTAAGAGGACTCCCAACACAGAAGCATGCAGTAAACATCTGAAGATGGCCCCCAGGGGTGGAGTTTAGGGAGGGGACTCTCATTGGGTGGGGGCTGTATGACCCAGAGTACAGTGATTGGTTGAGAAGAGAAATAACGTTTTAAAGTGAAAGTTAACTTTTTTTTTTTACAGAGGATTGCCAGCCTGACAACAGGGAATATTCATGAGCATGTGAATCCATGACAGACCGCATGCTGGATAAGCACATTTCTAAGGCACCAGCTGGCTTGGAGAGCCAAAAGGAGTTCCTGCTAGTTGTTGGTTTCAGGCTAACAAGGCTAGAACCAGGAGCTAAATAGCTCCCAGCATTTTCATATCCTGGGCTAGTACATGGTTCATGCTCTAGTTATTCAGTACTGCAGACTGGACTGCACTGAAGAGATGTAGGCTTCTATGGGACAGGAGACCGCCAGAGCATGAAGAAAGGAGTATTCAAAGAGTCACAGCGATCACACAGCAACCAGTGATCCTCGGTTCACAAACAAATGTTTCTGATGGGACAGGAAGGCTGAAAATGCAGGAATAGGCGTTTATATGCTATCAACACTGGGGGTGGATTTTGGGAGGCACCCTATTACGGTGAACCGAGAGACATTAAGGACTAGCAAAATCCAATAAAGGTAAGGTACCAGAGCGCCAACGCTTAGTCTCAGGAGGGATGCAAGTGGTCTTGGGCTACAATGAGTCCACAAAGAACACTAAACTCAAGTTAGACAGGCAAGTATACAAATAGACAATTTATTAGGGCTTTAAAATACCCACCAAGCAAGTAAACCGCCTAGTCAAAAATTGTCACACACTTTATATAAAGCAGATATGTACATTCACTGTTAGGAGAAGAAAGCATACACTTTATTAAGCAGTGCAACAGAGGTAAATACTTATATGCATGACACACAGCAACATCACTTAGAATAATAACAGAGCACTGCGGGATATCACACTTGGCATCAAATTGCAGTGAACATGCCGGTTGGGTAAAAACTATAAAAACAAACTATTGCAAATGGCTCAGAAGGCATAAGTTCCAACTTTAATGCAATCGATGGAAGGCCCTGGTACATTCATCCCACCCTAATAAGATCATAAATGGTAAAAACCTTGACAGAGATATTAATGGCGTGTCAAAACAGTCATGGGTTTCAAATGTGGAACATTTGTTCAGGGGGGTTGGGGGGGGAGTGGTGACCTTTAGGGTGGCCATGATCACGTCTGAATGGCTATTTACAAAAAGCGTTCATCATGGACAGTAAATCTTCTAAGGCTCCTGGTCCAGATGGGATGTGTAGCACGCTGATTAAATTGGACACAGAACTTTGGGCAACAGCATTACATTGTTTGTTCAGTCGGATTGGCGCAAAACAAACTATCCCAACTTCCTGGTGTACTAGTACCTGTAAAAAGATTTTTTTTAAAAAGGCAATGCATGCTGACGTGCGCAATTATCGCCTACTGGCGATTTTGGATGCCCTGGCAAACATGTTTATTATTGAATGAGCTTGAAGAATGGATGGAGACAAATAATCTTATGCCATTCAACCAAACTTGGTTTCAAAAAGGACTGGGCATTTCGATGAATACTTTGGTGGCCTTAGTTACGATCATCTATCCAGCAGGCGTGGATGATACATAACATACCGATATATGTGGCATTTGTAGATTTTAGTGCCGCGTTTGACACAGTTGATAGACATAGATTATGGCAAAAGCTGCTAAATTGGAATATCCCTTCAGGTCTAAAGAAGATTATTATTGTATTACATGAACATACTAAGGTGAAGGTTCGGCTGGACCAACATGGCAGAACATCAGGTTGGATACTTACCCAGAAAGGATTAATAAAAGGATGTATTTAAAATCAATCTTGTTTAATCTCCATGTCGGATATGGGTGAGGGCATTGCCAACTGTTCCTCAATTGCACCAAAACTAGGTGACACTCCAATGGGCTATGCTGATGATTTAGCTTTATTAGACTCTGGTGATTTGCAGTGCTCTCAGAATAAGATGAAAGTGTATACTAAATTGAGCTCCTTGGTAGTGAATACTGTGAAGGCCAAATTCATCTATTTACTCCTTCATACAAAAAGGAGATAAGGGTGTGGCCTGTATATGAATGAGGAGGCAATCGAAGTGGTTTCTGAGTATAAATACTTAGGTATATATTTAGATAATACACTTTGTGGTAAAAGGCACTTCGAACAAGTAAACCTAAAAGCTCGGCAAATATCAGGCATTATTAACTCCCTTGCACGCAAGGGTGGGGGATATTCGGTTGGCATCTTACTATAGTTGTATCAGGCAAAAATCATACTCATTATCTTATATGGAGCAGACATCTTGGCAATGAAGATTCCATCTGAAACTAAAAATAGAATCAACGATTTTAAAGAGACTTACTAGATTGCCTCTGCGTATCTACTGAAATGGTATACCTTGAATTTAACATTGTACCATTCCAAATTAAATTCCATTTAATTTGTCTGAATATGTACTCGAAGTTGGTCAATTCATCTGAAACCTCCATGTGTGGGCTCTTATATAACTAAAGATGCATACTTTATAGCTATTGACTAAAGCTAGCCGTATGCCCTTGAGTTGCATTGTCAGAATTAAATCCATTGCCCACAGATGGCTTGCTTTGGCCCCAGAGAACGTCTTGAGATCACAACAAAAAACAGTTATTAGAAAGCTATGAAGACATTAAAGCAATTCTGCAGTAATTGAGTATATCCAGGAAAGAGTGAATATCATAACGTATATTGAACAGTTTGTTGGTAATAACATTGTCTGGGACTACATTAAATCAAAAGTGAACTCGGTGAAGACGCTAGAGATTGTGGGAGCCTGGGTGAAATTACTGTGGGACACTACACAATGTCGTTTGTGTGGTGAAACACAATTAGAGTCTGTCAAAAATCTATTCACTGCTTGTCCTGCTCTTTTTGAACTACGGTTGTTAGCTCTAAGATCAGCTGGTATAGAAGGGACAGCCATTGTCGGGTGCGACTCTGTGGTCCATGTAGATGAATGGAAATCATGAAGGGTGTATAATCTTCCTTACCATATTATTGCGGAAAATTGTGATTATATTGGACATTTTGTCATGAGAACACTGAGGTTGTTGTATATTAGTGTTCTCTTGCAGATATTCAAGTACTGTAAAATGCATTGACTATTTTTAAGCTGAATCTTCAAATGTTGTAATATGTGGAAATCATGTTTTATGTTAAGATGTATTTTGATAGATGATGTATTAAAAGTTGACCATGTGGACTGTATAATACGATAAATAATAATAAAACAAATCTTAAAGAACAAAAATGAAGAGGCTTAAACAGAGCCACCATCAAGAAGGTCAATACAAGATTTAAGTCCCACCCTGGAACAACAAACTGGCATGGGGAAATAGGTTACCCAATTCCAACAGGAACTGAATTCCAATAAGGATGATGAAAGAGAGACCTGCTCAGGAACATGAGAAGCAGGACAAGCCTAGGGGTCCAAACCTTTGTCCCTTTACCAAGAATTGCACCACCTACGGGAAAAATACAATTGGAGGCAGGCATCCCGATGGAGAGAAGTACCTACCGAGGGCTTTGTTTGACAAACCCCCACTCCTTGTACCTCAGCAGCTAAGCATGAAGACCGACCACTGAGGTTTGTGGGAAGAGCCCCCACCACAACCTTCAACCCTCACGCACAAACCCACCTGCCCGCACTGATCTCCCCCCCCCCAGACCCCCAAGTGGGAGCGCAGATCCACCCTTCCTGGGATATGCCAAAAAGGATATATGCCAAATCCACAAGTTGCAGGTATGTTCTCTGGACACAGTCTGGAGCCATCAGGATCACTGTGGACCAGAACTCCTGCAGTCCCATGAAGAACCAGTAGAATGACAGGAATTGGCAGGGGCACAGAGTGAAGTTCCACTTGATAATCCATGTGTCCCCCAGACACTGCAGAGAAGAACAACTCTCACTTCCGGTTGATAACGGAAACAAAGATCCACTTGAGGGGTGTCACAAAGAGCAAACATCTTGCCCAGAACAACCTCACATGGCTCTCACTCAAGTGAGGATGAAGTCTGCCAGCTCAAGGCATCCACAATTACTTTCACCATGCAGGCCAGGTATGCGCAGTTGACAGAGAGGTTCTCCAAAGACCAGAACCACAGCGCCCTATCAAAGAGACAGCAAAACCACCAACCTCGTTTGAGATAATGCATGCCGACTGTGTCGCCCGACTGGATCAGGACACGCTTGTCCCACATGGAGGAAAGGAAAGCCACCATGTCTAGCTAGGTGGCTCAAAGATCCAGCAGACATATGTTCCCATGCCTCAGCAGGGGACCACTGCTTGGTCACCCTTAGAACTCGCTTAGGGGTCTGCAACCTGTGGCTCTCCAGATGTTACAGACTACAACTCCCTTGGATACTTTGCCATTGATTATGCTTGGAGGCTGGTGGGAGCTGTAGTACAATACATGTGGCGATCCAAAGGTTGCAAACTCCTGATGTAGATGGTACCAGCATTTCAGTGATGGATCCGTGACAACTATCAGGTGAAGCCAAGAGCCCACCACAGAAGGTCATGTGACACACAGTTTGGAAGCTGCGATAGGTCTGACATTTTGCCTTCATACTGTGACCAATGATCAAAAATAGCCAATAGACTGACTTCCTGTGCAACCAAGTATCTGGCACCTTGAAGATAAAGGATGCCATGTACCCCAGAATACTCAAAGGCAGATGTGACCAAAAGCTGGAATGTTAAGTGACAAACCGTCTAGAATTGTTAGTCACTCTGTTCTTGGATGGGAGGCAGGGGGGAAACAGGGAAGGCAAGGGGAGGGGAGGGGAAAATGATCATCCGAAGTATCTAAACAGAATAAGAGCAAGCTGAGCAATTGAGACAAGGTTAACTGGCATTTCTGTAAGTTCAGGAAGAGGCACAACATTTGGCTCACATAGCAGATGTGGTGCAGCAAGCAGGCTACTGTTGCACAGTCATCTGAAGAGATTGCAGTGGCTCTGGAGGCCTCAAGGTTCTCCAGCGACTCATCCGCCTTCAGACTGAGAAGGTCGTCGCCATCAAACAGCATATCCAAAAGTTTAGTATGGACATCAGGAGCAAAACCAGATGTTTGCATCATCTAATGTCTCTGGAAGAGAGACTGTACCCATAGCTCTTGGCAAAGCCTGCAAAGTCCAGGCTAGACTGAGAATCTATGGGACCACCTAATTTCCATCATTAACACGAGCCACAATTGTTCAGACAAAAAAGTTTGACATGTTGTAACTCAAGGGTTCTCTCCATAACTAAGAAATAATTTAAGTCATATAAGTGGGGAAGGAGAAAACTACCAAGGGTCGAGGAGGAGAACTAATGGTAGGCGTAAGTTCAGCTGTATCAATGTTTATCAATGTTCTCTCCTTTGTTCTTCACTTCACCCCTATTCATTCTTGGACAGGGGACTTAATTGAATTGACAGCTCAAATCAAAGTTAGCAAAGTAAAGTTGTTCACAATAGTCCACAAAACTAAATTAGAAACCCAACTATTAAATAACAAAATCTTGAAAAAAAGAAAAGCATCTTACAAAGTTCTTGGTTTTGGCTCGCCTGGCCCACTCAACTGTCCAGTGAAGCACCCCGGTCTGTGTCAGCAGCGTGCACCTTTCTGGGATTATCAAACCCACTTCTGTAGAATCTGCAGTAAGGTCCAACCAAGGCAAATAGGTCATAGGTTTGGCTAAACCTTAGGTTATCCTCCTAGTGCTAAGGTCTCGGTCCATGGGCACTCACCTATTTACAACTCCTGATGTGGCCTTCAAGCCCCTCTGAAGTTGCAGATGTAATCTCTCCTGGATAGGCATTGTCCACTGGATCCTCCTTGTTCTTAATGGCCATGGGGAGGGGTGGGGTCACCTGTCATCCTCCTACTCTAGCTAGATGGGACTAGTCCAATCTCCTCACAAACAGGAACAACACACACCCCATCCATCCTCCTTTGTACTCTGCTCCAAATGACAGCCACACTCTTGTGATACTCTCTGTAGATGGTATTCCACCTCCAATACAGTTCCTTCTGGAGGACAATCCCCCCTCCTCAAATATAGCTTTCCAAAGAGGATATTCATCTTTCTCCTGTACAAATCTCTTCTTATGACAACCTCCTCTTCCAATATAACTCTGCAGAGGACAACCCTTAAATATGGCCTTCTTATTCCAATCACCGTCAATAGACCTCGCTCACAGGTCAATCTCCTCCAAACAACCGACACTCAGACTGAGCAAGTGGCTTTTATAGTCTAGTCCCCCACCCCTGGGAGATGTTTAGGGACATGGATTGCACCTGTTTAGTGTAGACTACACTGGAATGTGATTGGGCCATGTGCCTGTGGTCATGTGGGCTGAAAAGGGTTTATCTTGATGTTAAATAAATGCTTGGAAGGATCTTAGATTTTAAAATGGTCCTGGACTGGAGGGTGATATCGTCACCTCCCCTTTGGGGCCTGGCTGGTACAGCTCACTTTTAATTGTGCCTCTCCATCTCCCTGCATGGAAACAGAAGTCAGGGAAACCTTCGGTAAGCAAAGAAAGTTGTTCGTTAATAGAAAGCTTTCATCACAGGGAAAAGGCAACAATGTATTTTCTGCAACAATAGCAGGAGTAGGAGAGCAATGTACTTTTGTATGGTCTTTCTGTGGAAAAACGCACATGTGTCTTTTCATTCAGCTTGTCAAACGCAACTTTATATCTGCGGGATTCCTGCGATCTGTGCTGGTATAACTCACCCATTTGACGGTTTCCTTTGGCAGCTGTGCCAAAGAAATAAATATACCCAAACACTCTGAATTCAAAATGCTGCAACTATGTTCCCTCAGGAGCGCAAGGAGGGAAAGGTATTAACTCCCATGCTGAGCATTAGGGTCTGGCTAGTGGGTTGGAATAGCTCTCGGAAAGTACCAGAACTATTGATCGGGCTGCTCAAGGGTTTTGTAACTATCTCCATTAACACAGGCATCATTGGGGTTTGTGAATACTCCTGTGACTGCCCAATGCCATAGTGATGGACCCATTAAGGAAGCCATGGGGACACCCCATATATCTCTTCTGGATCTAACTTCCACTAACTTGGGGGAGCTCCTGTAGCCACCCCACTGTTGGTCCTTAAGGTTAGGCTGGGGACTTGCGCATACACAAGGGAAGTCAAACTTTCATTAACCTAGGGCATGGCAGACTTTACACTGGTGCAGAGATCTATCCAGGCAGAAAATTACCCTGAATGTGGCGGTAATAACAAGTCTTCACTTAACAACAACCAATATCATAAAAACTATCAAATGCTGACATTGTTTTGACCTAACAGGGTATACAACGCCCACTGAGTCTTCTGTGTGCGGCCTCATCAGGACTAAAAGCACTCTTTAAAACTCCATAACATAGCTCCCCTTCTCAGCGATGTGATTCCCCATCTGTAAAAAATGAACGTGTGTTCTAAATATACATCTTTAACGGATATATTTTTATCAAAACCACGTGTAGCTACATTAGGATAAAATAATGTGGCAGTATTGAAATATGTCAATTACTTAGCTATATTGACGTGGAAAATTATGGGGTTACATGTTCCTTTAGGAATTTGATGAGCAGTTGCCCTCTGATAAGTGAGACTACAAAATGTGATAACTACAGTGTGTGTGAAGAACCAGGTCAGTAATAGGATAAGGTTTAAGTTACTTACCTGTAACTATTGTTCTCCACCATGGGTCTGGCATGAATCCACATGCTCATGAATATTCCCTGTCATCAGGCTGGGAATCCTCTGTAAAATAAAAACCAGTTTCACTTTCACTAAAAACTGTATTTCCCCTTTAAACCAATTACTACTATACTCTATATTCTGGATCATACTGCCCCCATCCAATGACAGTCCTCTCCACAAGCCCCTCCACTGGCAGCCATTGTCAGATTTGGTAGCATGTAAAGTGGCATTATGACCAAGAAGAGCCGCAGAGGGGTCGGAGGGAGGGTTCGCTTGTAAATCCATGCCAGACCCATGCTGAAGAACAATAGTTATAGGTAGGAAACTTAAACCTTCTCCAGCATGGGTTCTGGCATGGATTCACATACTCATGAATAACAAATACATTGCAGTACGTTACACAACCACGGAAGGTGGCAAGGTGCAACAGAAGCAATTACACTTACCCCTGGAACAGACTTCACCTCAGGCAAACAGGTTGCGTAGCACTGCTTGGCCGACCCTGGACTCCTCCCCGGAATCCATGTCGACGCAGTCGAATTTCGTGAAGGTGTGCGTGGACCACCACGTACCAGACCTCCAGATGTCGAGCAGGGCCACATCAGACAGGAACGCTGTTGTCACAGCGGTCGCACTGGAGTGGGCTCTGTCGGGCGGCCAGGCAGCGGTTGGTTAGCCAACCGATGACATTACGTGATGCACCCGGAGAGCAATCTTGAAATGGAAGCCTTGGACAAGGCCTTCCCATGGTTCACGTGACCAAAGTTCATGCACAGCTGTTAAGTCTGCCAAAAACTCTTTGCGTGTGTCACGTAGACCTACAGGGCACGAGCAACGTCCAGAGAATACAAGGCTCTTTGCACCAGCGCCAAAGGTTTTGGGACAAAAAACAGGTAACACCAAAGACTTGTTGAGGTGGAATTCCTTCGGCATGAAGGAGGGGTGCGTACGCAGCACCAGCCTTGATTCGTGGAAAGTCAGGTATGGTTGCTTGCAGGATAGAGCCTGGATCTCACTACCCTTCTGGGAGAGGTGATGGCCACAAGGAAAGCCTTTTTCCACGCGAGAAACTTGAGCGGGCCGGAAGCAGAGGCTGGAAGGGAGCCCCCATGAGCCTCGTCGGAACCACTGAGTTACCACGGCAGGGCAGGAGCCTTCACCGTGGGAAAAGATCTGAACAGTCCTTTGAAAAACTCCTTGATGAGTCGGTGGGACCAAAGGAAAGATGTTCCTGGTGAACTAGTGTAGAGGGAGATAGCTGCCAGATGTACCTTGATGGAAGCGTGTGCCAGTCTGACCTTGGCCAAGGATAGCAAGTTCAGCAGGATCTGTGGGGCTGTGACCCGCAAAGGGGTAATCATCTGTGATCGGCACCACGTAGCAAAAGGTTTCCACTTGTGACTGTAGCACGTCAAGATCGACGCTGCCCTGCTTTTGGCAAGGACCTCCCTGCTGTCCGCTGACAACTCATATCCCACAAACTCTAGGGCTGCAGGAGCCAAGCCCTCAGGTTCAGCAATCTTGGGTTGTGATGCCGGGTTGCGCCACCTCCTCTGGTGAGAAGATCCGGAACCACTGGCAGCTTGACCGGATGGGACGAAGACATGCTGAAAAGGTCTAGGTACCAAATCTGCCCCAGAAATGCCGGGGCGATGAGTATCATCCTACAGTGACACTGAGTGTGTTGATGAGGGGGAACAGCGGAAACGCATACAGAAACAGCCTTTCCCACAGGAAGGAGAATGCGTCCCCCAGGCTCCTTGGTTGGTGGAATCTGCTGGCAACCCTCTGGCATTTGAAGTAAGCCACAGTCACAAATAGATCGATCTGGGGCCTGCCCCACTTGATGAAGAGGCAGTCCACCAGAACCTGCCGAAGTTCCCACTGGTGGCAGGAGCGCAGTTCCCTGCTGAGAGTGTCTGCCATGGTGTTCTTGACTCCTGCTAGGTAGAGAGGGACGAGGAACATCCCTTGTCCGACGACCCAGCGACACAAGTCCTGCGCTTCCTTGGAGAGCACCGGGCATCAAGTGCCCCCCTGTTTCCTGATGTCGAACATTGTGGTGAAGTTGTCCGTGAAGATCCTCACCACCTTGTCCTTCAGAGACGGAAGGAACGACTTGAGGGGCCAGAACACTGGCCGTAGCTCCAGGATGTTGATATGGAGATCCTTAATCCTCCGGCAGCCACAGGCCTCTAGCATGTAGACGCACAGTGTGGGTTCCCCAGCCTTCCAGAGAAGCATTCGTGGTGACCGTCTCCTAGTATAGGAGGGAGCGGGGGTTGGAATCCTGTGTCCTGGGCGATGCTGGCACAGGCGCTCCACCATACTATTGCCCGATGGAAGTAGTCGTCGATCGGGATCTTGTCCGTGAAGCTTCCTGACACCTGTATCCAGCGCGCATCAAGGAATTCCTGCCTAGTTCATACACTTGTCCATGGAAAATACACTACACTAATACTGAAAAATATATAGTCCTCATCCCACTGCTTAAATGTGGCTGCACTACCTCAGACAGGCAGCTACTAAAAATTAACACAGTTAGGGGAAACAGGAGAACCACATAGCCTAGCTAGGTGGATAAACTCCCCTATGGAATTACACAATACAATATAGTGTCCTTAAAGTATAACCCACTCCTGCTGTTTATGGTAGACCCTAGACCAGAAGTCAGAATCTAAAAAATATATAGTAGGGGATATGAGGAAAAGAAGTATGCCGGCAGGAAAAATAGTTCATATATCACTTAAGCCATCACTGGCATACCATAATAATTTTGACCCTCTAGAACAAAGTATTAGAAATAACGTAATAGCATGCATAAAGGTTCATTTTCAATGAGGGCATAACGTAAATGTAAAGCGTAAAAATATTGCGTAAGCCTTTTACGACTTCCATTAACGTTACTCTCCCCACCCGACCCCCCAATTTTAGTTAATTTGTATGGAGGAGAGTGTTAGGAAAGTTTTCTCTTTTAGCAACATCCTCCTCATTCTGTGGACCCCCAAACATGTTGCTTTTTTTTCACCCTTTCCTGACTTGTTAGTGAAGTGAAGTCTTCAGCTTCACTCCACTGAGCTTTGGATCACTTCTCATGGGGAAACTGACTCGTCCTTCAGGCTGTCAGTACTGGGAAACGAGGTTTCCATTTTCTTTTTACATGTTATCTATTTTGGGTAACTTTTTCACATTGCACAATGCATCTTCCAATGCAGTGCAATGGGGGATACTTGTGTATCACCCTAGACAACACTCAAAGGTGACTTTCAAGTGTGCCTAAAGACGAACTGGCGGCAGCAGTTACTTTTTCATACTTTTGACTGAACTTTTTATTAGCCTTCTCGCGTTTGGCTACTAATAGTGGCTATTGTCCTAACATGGCCATGCAGCAAGGTTTTTCGTTTGTTCTTTGGCCATCTTGTCTTTTTGACTTAGTCCTGCCTTGCCAGGTCACGAAAGTCCTTTTATGATCATACAATCAACCGGCAAAGCCTTGCTTTTTGTAGCTATTGCAGGCCATGTCACTTGAAAACCAGGACGTAGGTTGGGACTGACTCGTCCCGAACAAACTGGTTTCAGTATGTCTGGAGTGTATGCATGAGTTGTCCCAACAGTGGTCGCTGATTGTACCGCTGTCGGGGTGGGTGTGTGGGGTAGATCTTCTACTGTTTGGGCAGAGTACTCACCTCAATTTATGTTAAGAAGAAGGGTCCTGCCGCCATTCCTCCAGACCCGAATAGGAGCTAAGTATCTTGCTGTAGCTGATAAGAGCGTGAAAGTCCCATTGACTATCTCTGAAGAGGCATAGCGACCAATTCTTGCTGCAGTGCTGGTGGAGCCCTGTCTGGCTACTGATTTCAGAAGCCCCTTTTAACTGTGTCGGCCCACTGGACTGGTGGGAACAACCAATCTCGATGTCTTTTGGTAACCCAGCAAGTTTGAGTCTTCGGAAGTTTCCCTGGACCATCCAGTGGGCTGACCAGCTCCAGTTTGAGCTACCACAGTAGAAGCGTCGTCCCATGTTTCAGCTTGGAACTCTTGGGATCTTCAGCTTGTCCAGCAAGTAGCCTCCCTGCAAGATTTCCACTCCCTACCACTGACAGGTCCTGAAATAGGATGCTTCCTCTGACCGCGACACCGGGTATCGCTGTGCATCGCTGACTGTCCCTCATCTGGTCGAATGGATGGTTGCTGCATTCATTCACAGGAACAGGTTGCACCAGCTCCTGGACCCGACCGGAAACTTGCCTGCAGCCGCATCCCCTAGGCATCTGCAACTGGAATAGATGGTGGGAAAACATACCTCAGGCAACCCTCCAACAACCTGCCGAGTCAGAGGAAAAGTCAGAGGACGGGTGGTAAGTTACAACGATACTTACCCCTATTTCTACCCCTTTAAAAGTTTACAGAACCTTTAAATAGTTTTGAAACTCTTGGCTTTGGCAATACTTGTTGCCTAACGCCCTCCAAAAGCTAGAAAAAGGTTGGTTTTACCAGTAAAAGTATTCATCTGACGTATGGACCCATTTTCACTTCCTCAGAATACAATCCCTAACTTTTTCCAACTTTCAAAACTCTTGAAACTTTGTCAACTTTTGGGCACAAGGTCCGAGACAATTTAGGGTTGGACTTTTATAAGTTAGGGGTTTTAATTCCTGGGTACTATCAGTGCTGATCTAATTAATTACCTTCTCTTTCAGGTATTGCGGGGCATGAATTGATTATTGTGCATCGACCATCAGTGACTGTATATATGTGCTATAGTATTTACTGTGGTGTGATATTATCTGCTATTAGTCATTGTTCATAGTGTGATCTCTGGTCCTACAATGAATATACTATTTGTATAACTAAGCGTAATCCTTGGTGTTTCATTGTGTGGACTCATTGTTGACCCCTGACCCTACTTCGCTCTCCTGAGATTTAGCCTTGCCCTCTCTCTATGCTACCTTGATTGGCTTGACTAACTCCAAGAGGTTGCTCCCTGTTCACTATAACAAGTGTGGCCTCCTAAACATACGTCTACCAGGCCAGAGTTTAGAAATTAATTCTAAAAGAGGAGGGGCGGAACGTAACTTGCGTTTCCGCCACCTTCTTCCTCTCCACTATTCAAATGCTCCAGCATTTGTTCCTGCATGGATTCTAATGATCGCGCAAATGCTGGAGATCCCTATGCGGTCCGCCCGCTTTATGTACCAGCATAAAGAGGGCAGTTCCCACAGAGATCCATTTGTACATGCTGCCTGCTATGCTTGCATGTACAATTAAACCCTGTATGACATGCTTGCATGTCAAGCAGGGTTTAATTGGAATTGTGAGTGCCACTAACATTCTAGTTCTTGCTCACTGAACCGAACCCACTGTGGGTACAGGAAACATGTTCAGGGGTAGGCAAGTGCTGCAGTGTCACTTTAGGAGAGTTCCAGCAAAGGTATAAAGTTTCATAGTCTGTTCTACACAAAGTAGCAGATTACGCAGAAAAACACAGGGAAGACCAGAGCAGAAACCTCCACCCCCCTCAAGGATGAGATCCAGAGGTAGGACAAACCAGCACCTCCCGGGGAAGATGCATCACAGGAGGACACACAATGTACGTCTTTGGGAAATGTGTTTGAGATGCACCTCCAGAGAATCTCTTCCCCAGGCCAGAGGTAACCTTGAGGGCGACTATTTTGAACAAAACCGCCCTGCTCTTCTGTAATAGGGAAAACCAATACAACATTTTACAGTCTGATTATCTGCCCCTTGAGTTTACAATGAACACATTAACTGTCTTCAGAGTAGTTAAATTAATATTACCTGGTCATAAACTCTTCAAACTTTGAGCTGGTGAGGTTTAGGCTTGACCAGTGGGTGTCTGCCACAGGCTTGTGCTCTGGAGGACCAAGGTAGGCAAGCAGAGTAGCCATTTTGTCAAAAGGTCTCCGTCCCACTGCTTTATGGTCCCTAAAATAAAAATCACATTACACAAAGTTCTCAAATTTTTTTCATCTGTTGCCTAAACAGATTTCCCCAAACAAATACATTTTAACATTACAGTAATCAAAGCTGTTTAATGATAGGGTGCTGTTTTGTTGTGCACACTCAATACAACTCTCATTACAATGCAAAAATCTAGAGATTGGAAATTGTCATTTTAAAGGCTACACTAATTAACATAGCAGCTCTTTTTTCACTCTCTAATCTCCCAAAAAAAAATCACTCAACAGATCACCTTTCAACAGCAGGATGAATGCAAAAGCGATAAACCCTGGATAGGAACTGAACTTAGCAAAACAAACAGTACAACAAAACATGAAGATAATGAAATATAAAAACAATAATGAGAAGTGTTTAACCTGTTGCTGGAAAGATATTGGCCAATTTTCTCCTGGTTGTTCCAGAGCAGGCGGTGTAAAGCAAGAACATTTCCATCACTGATGAAGGATAAGCTGTGGTTTACAGTGTCACTTGCTGGGCAATCTGATGCAATATCAAGGAAAAACCTTAAAAGAAAAAAATATTTTCAAATAAGCCAGTTTAACATTTCCACGCTCATCAATAAACCAAGAGCAACAGCAAAAGGTAGATACAGTGGACCTGTATCATGCTCTTGGCAGTGACAGTGTGTCATGATGTCAACCGTTAAAATAAATGTGGCAAGGTACAAATTAACTTCTTTAATGCCGATACCCACAGCTTTAAGCAGATTCGGGTTGATTTTTATCACACAAGTATCAGGTGGCAAAAAAACAAACAGTACTTTGTGGAGCTGGAAAAAAAGCAAAATATTGTTTAAAAAGAAATCAACTAATAGGCTCTGGAAATAAGAAAAATCTGGACAGTCGCCTCCATCAAATGTTGGGAGAATTAATGTTGGAAAGTTGCACATTGTGAAGTCCGCCACGCTTTTAAAATGACTGATTCCATGCATGTATACTATACCAAAGGCCTCAAGAGAAGTAAACTGAAAATCCAATAGTACAAAAAAGGCATACGCAAGATCAACAGGAACTAGCAGTAATAGGCTCTAGCACCAAGGCTGGAGTATTCAGATACTGACTTCTTTGCATTGCATTGCATTAGCTTGAATGTGCTCGTGAGCCAGAGGCTTTATTTAATTATACCAGCATGCCTGTGCAGGACGAGCTAATGTCCTTTACCTGCAGTAGTCTTCTCTCTGAAATATTACTCCAACAAATTCCTTATCTTTTGAAATCTCTGCGTGCATACTGGTCCAGAAAGCTTAGCGGCCACAAAGGAACTGTCATGATCTCTGCTTCCAAAAGATCAGGACTTGCCCGACTCCCTTGGAAGCAGACCCATAACCCCGGTTCCGAGTGCCAGCCAGTCCCAATTGGGATCTTTTGGACCCTGTCCTGGCGCCAGTGGCACCAGGCTCATAAAGATGCCCAGTCCCAGCGCTGGAAGCGCCGAGCTCATAATGCTTGGGTGGACTTACCTGCAGCAGACCATGCTGCTTACTTACCTGCCAGTTGAACCCCTGATCCTCTTCTGTTTGGGACTACTTTTCCTGTTGGTGGGGCAGGAGCCACTCCCTAGGTTCAGAACACTGGAACTCTTCTGGAAAGCAGGAACTCTTTTCTTACCTAGGCGTGGCTGTGGAAGGAGACACCTAAGCACTACAGGAGGCTATTTAAACCACACCCGATGGATGAATCTTGCTTTGTGTTATTCTGCATTCTCTGCAGCAGAACGCTCATCATGTCTTCTGCTTCTGATCCAGGGCCTAAGGGAACAAAGGCTTACCATCCTGGAATCCAGTCTTCAGCAGCACCTGTAAAGACAAAGAAAGAACAGGTTAGCACTACGGTCTTCAGTGGCAGCACATCTCTTACCTGGTCCATCGGCTGTCACCAACGCCTCGCGCTGCATTCCGGCATCTGAAAGACAAAGGCTTACCTACTCTTCGCATGCTCCGGAGGTCTTCGCACTGCATTCCGGCATCTGAAAGACAAAAGCTTACCAGCTCTTCGCACGCTCCGGAGGCCTTCGGCGCTGCATCCCGCATCTGAAAGACAAAAGAAGGTGCGTTTAAAGACATTGGGCAACTTTATTACTCACGTGCCATTACTCCTTCCCACGCCGAATCCAGTGGGTATTCCAGCACCCTTCAGCTTCTCTAAAGCTCCGAACTTGTACCTGCAAGATAAAAGGGACAGTTAGTGCGCCTCGTGAAGCAGGCTACAAGCGCTTACTTACGTGCTTCCAGGCGCTTCTATTCCTCACGCGGGTTCGATCCTCAACTCTCATCAGCCCGCCATCGCCGGAACCCTGCAAAACAAGAGATATCATTACAAAAGACTTTTAAGACATTTGAAGTGCCCAGAACTTACCGTTCGTGCAGTTAACGACGGACAGCAGTCCTCTGAGGTCAAGAGGCCTGCACCCTTATCCAGTGAAGAAACTGGTTACGGCACCCTGCCCCGAGGCAGATGGAGAGCTCGGCGTTCACTTACCTAAGGTGAGGGCGTTAACCTTTGGGGTTCTACAGGAGAAGAGAAAGGGAAGAGGAGAGAAGCACCCAATAACCCCAGTTCATTAATCCCATATTTTCTATCTGCAGACATCTTACTCTTCGAGTCAGACATACAGTGCACAGAGGTCCAGCCCAAAGAGCCAACCGTGTGTTACACATCACCTTTGAAGATACGGCATTCACCCAGTCAAGACCGGCGCCTCTGCGGGAATCAGGTGAGCGTTACAGGAACATGACATAGCACCATGCCGACTTTGTCACTGCATAAATGGAGTCCTTGGCGCAGAAAGTGATGTAATGGGTAAGTATAAAAAGCTACCCGATCAGTAAGTGTTAGAATTCAGGAGATATGGGGGTGGTGTTATGACAGACACAAGGCACTCAAATAATCACATTAGACAGTATGAATACAAAAACTATTTATTAGACCGGAGCACACTAAGCAATGGCTATAACACTTAAGTATTACTACTATAGACATTTATATATTCACAACGGGCGACCTCACTAGAGAACACCTACACTTTACTTTCAAGACTGTTGGAATGGATTTACCATGGAAAACTATGTGCAATATAGCAAATGAAAACAGGCAATTCAAAAGTAATCAAGATTCAGACAAACCAATTTAAGACCACTGTAAAAGCAAAGAAAACAGTTTTATGCTGCTTTATAAAATAAGGCCATCTACACTTAAGACCTACTACCAAGATGAGTAGGTCTGGTGCCCTTAATAGCACCAGTCCCAAAAACATACCTTTGTACGGAGACGGGAGTCTCTGAATGAAAGAGAAGAAATAAGTAGTGACAAAGCCAAAAGCTGAGTAAAATGTTCCAGTGATGAAAGAATAAAAAGACTCAAAAGATTATGGTTCTTCTGCCAATCCCTACAAAAAAGTCTGTATATTGTTGGAAGAATTCATTCAATCTTAATCCTTTGCTAATACATATTGTTGCAGCTCCTGCATTTTCATAATTTTATCAGTGGCAGAGAGTTTGGCCAATGCATTTCAGACACTCAGTCCTTCATCAAGGCAGCTTCTAAAATCAACAACATAATCAACATTGCTCTTTATTGTCTAGGTAATGGTGTAGCTATGAGCATTCCAGATACTGTACAAAGGAAATCATACCTGCTGTCATGCTGGGCGTATACCAGAATTGCATACCCTAGCAATATTGATGAAACTGAAAATTCAAAACACTACATAGTCTGACAATACTCAGAGTCCCTCATATAGGTCTTCAGGATGTGGATGTCCAGTTTATTGGAAAGCCACTGCTACATAGAGTTCAAACAAAACAGAATGCAAAATAATATGTAAGCCGACATGAAAGGTCTATCTGACAGTACAACCAACTATGAATGTGTAAAAACTAAGAATTAAAAAGAATAGTAAGCATGAAAATAAAATCAGTATCTTTTTTCTCCACGGTTCTTATTGTACTTTAGATTTTACAAGTGTAGCTATACATGAAAATAGAAAAGTGCATCAATCACTTTTTATAAAGTATAGCTTTTAGCTCTAGTTCAAATGATAGCAAGCCATTCCTGGAGGTGTTCACTTTGTTTGGGGAGATAAATACAGCGTATGGAGTGCTTTAAAGGGCAAAAGTGAAAGGAAGAATGCTGCGGAACAGCATGTAATAAATGGTTCAATATTCATGGGTGTAGGCTTAAAAGTATAACATCGTTGCTAGATGACGTGGAGAGTTAAAGCGCGATGATGTAAATATTTAAAGTGTGTAATATAGATTGATGTATAGTGAATTAAATGTTACAATGACGTCTGCCATATCGTAACTGTTAGAGAGTTTAACACAAGTTGTTGTCTGTGACAGAACTTGGAAAAGCCCACCTTAGGTGAAAGGGCTGTTCCCCTTCAGTTTAGCCTGAAGTTTGTGTAAGGGAGGCATGGTATCACAAGTACAACACTGACACAAGAGGTACACGTTTCAAAACCTTTATTCAATTTTTGGAAAAACTCCTACTTTGCCGTATAGCTATGATGGGAGTAGGAAAACACTGTCCTAATCAGTCTATGTCAAATCAAAATGGCTTATACTAACAAAAAAAGAATGCCTGCCCTATTCCTCATGCAAGAAGTGTGTAAAAGAAATGTGTACGCAAAGGAAAATCAGTGTTCTAACAAAGGATCAAGGTGGCTGAGTCAGATCTCCTCCCCACGCTGGACAGCATGGAGTAAGGTGGCCCATGTAAACAGGATGACACACACTGGCCCAGGTTATCAAAAAAAAGGCAGTTCAAAACGTGGGTCGAGGCCTGTCTGGCCTTCCATGTTAAAGTCACTTATTCAGGCTTTCTACAAGCTCTTTCACAGTTCAACAAAAGTTCACATAGGTCTCCCTCAGTCAGGCTAGGAGCTTTCAAACAAAAAGTACTTCATCCAACATAGATCTCCCTCAGCCGGGCTCAGACATCGCAATCACAGCACTTGCAGGGGTTCCCTTCCCCAAGCTTTATTCATATTTGTTAGGGGTTCCCTTCACCCAATTTATTTCACATTCCAGGTCTCCCTCAGTCAGTCTCGAACCTTTCACTGATGTCGAAGACTTTCAAAAAAACAAGGGTTTTACTACACATCTCCGCACGACCACTTCGACTTTCACTCCAGGTCTCCCTTTATGTTATGTGCGCCAGTGTCTCTTGGTCTTGGTAGTTCCATACCATAAGTACAAAAGTTCAAAGAAATCTTACTCCTAAAGCATTCACCTTTTCACTTCCCCTTTCGCCAGGGTTAATCTTAACCATTGCGCATTTCAGAGTTCATTCACGTTACCGCTTTACAACAAGACATCAAAACATTTTGCGGAGACTTTCGAGTGGGCTACTTCCTTTCGCCGGACCACTCCGCTACTCTGTATCAGTGGCTTCACAGTTATCGGCAACTTAAAAGTTCAGCACTGGTTTACTTTCTTTTGCGTTTCATCAGCATGTGTGCACCATCAGTTGTTAGATAAACTGTTGCAGCTTCAATCTTTCCTTGACACAAACCAGCCTTTCATGTCTTCACTGACTCACCTGTTGTGTGCATTCCCTTCTTGTTTCTACAGCTTTGATTCAAGAGTCAAGGTTAATAGCACAGGCTTGGCCTCGCCTCCCCAACTCTGTCATTAACCCGGGAGGGTAGCTGGCGTCCTTGAAACACAATTCAGGCTTGTTCTTGTATGTGATTTGGCGGCTCCTTCACGTATTCCTAGAGGCAACGACCTCATGCAGGGAACTTCAGGATTTCTCTACCCTTTGCTCTAGTCCCTCGATCGGTCGTCCTGCTCCAGTTTGTTTGCCTTCTACCCGAAAGATCTGCTCCTTCTCGTGTTCCACCTTGCTCAGAGTGTGTCTCTATGTTCAGCCTTTTATCCATGTGGGGAGAGCTAATGGGTATCAGATGTAGGTGATTAAAATCAAGTGCCTGACCTGATTAGCAGTACATGTCCAATTAGATATGCAAGTGTTAGATTTTTTACCCTAAATCGCCCTCTTCCTCGGCCTAGTGTTTGTGTAGAAAGTTGGGGGGGAGAGGGGTGGTTTGGGACGATGGAGAAACCTATAAAATAGGATGAGGTATGGGTACAGGAAAGTGGGGGAATACTGCGCCTCACCCCCACTCCCCGAAGACCCCACCCACACCCAGGTGATCCTCCAGCATTGGTCCACCCACAGGCTCTAGATATAAAGGCGATGGCTATGCACTGGTCACTTGAGAGAGAGATCCCCGGGGACTAGCAAGTGAAACACCCTTTGGTTTCTCACATGAGGCACCCAGCACTTACAGTATACAATCAGTTCAAGGAAACACTGACGCTTGCAGTTATATAAAATAGTTATTTATTTTATATACTCTAAGGCTTTAGAAATAAGTCATGTAAGTACTATTCACACAGTGATATCACAGTCGGATTAAGGGGTAGCACACATTAAATCAATGTAAAGCAACACAAAAGTGAGAGAAACTACTGAAACAAATAAGCAAACTTTAGATCAACTCTTGCAACTTCAATTAACCCCTGCTTTAAAAGTCCAACCCTATACTAGGCGAGTTTCACAGAGTGAAGGGGGGGCATAGGGGGTCCAGTGACCAAGGGCTGAGGAGGAAAGAGGCAGATAAGCGGCAGACTGAGTAGTCAATGAAGGTTTTCTTCAGGTTTGAGGGTAACTAAGTTAGTATGGCAATTTAGAGCTGAATATGTTGCTCACCCCAATGGGACTCGGAAGCCCTGGAGGGTTGATGGAAGTAACAGTTTAACTGCAGACCTCCAAGAACACAAGAAAGCAGCGAGACCAGGGTAAGTATCTAGGCTCTGGAAAGTACCTTTTCAATTAAGAAGTTGGTGCAGCAGGATGGTCTCCAAGGTGAGGCGACAGTTGTCCCCGGTTCAGGTTTCTTGGCGGCTGAAGAAGGCACTCTGGAGGGAACAGACGGATGCACTCAAGCAGTGGGGCGCCCAGCATTTAATCTTCACAGCACTGGTGCGTTGAAGCCCTTCACAGGCTTCGGGTCAGCGACCATTGTTGTATGGTAGACTTCGAGCAGAAAAGAATCACTAGAGGCCCAGGAGGATGCCCACTAGGTTTCAGCCGAAACCACACTTTACAAGACGGTGCACTGAAAAATGGCACAGGGTATTGGGAGTTTGCAGCCCGCGAGGGTCACAGCTCTTCGTGGGATGGCACCAAATGTAGGTGGTCTTGGGACTCGTTAGGCCCACCAGTCCAGGGAAGGAAGTAGACTTCAAGAGATCTTCCCTGTCGCTCGGAATTTGGTGTTGGTTCTTCAGCAGTAACTCAACAGCTCCGATGGTAGCTGGGACGTTCTTCTACAAATTGCCCTATGGATCGTTAGTCCAGTGGTCGACTCAGAGGTTCTGCTCCAGGACTCTTGCCTTGTATGCAATAAAACTGGTACCATACAAGCCTCCCCTGCAAATCTGTGGGCTGGCTGTCTGTAATGCTTAAGTAAAATACGAGCAGAAAACAACATGGAGTCAATGCTCAGCCACTTTGGACACTCATCTCCCATCACCGCAATAAAATCCTGTGTCCCCGCGGGCCTGGTAAAATGAACAAGTATTTCAGTAGCGAAAGCAGAGCAAGGTCACATAACTACATAAATATTGTTGCTGAGTGTACAAACTGTGGAGAATAGGTATTGTATTGTCCACTGAAGGATGAATATGGGGAGGGAGTCGGCGTTTTGTAGGTGCATGATTAGGGGTTCTGGGAATGAATGTAAGGAGAGGGGTGCAGTTTTTTTCACTCCTGACTGTTTATTTCCACCCTCTGCCCCTTCCACTTGTGATATGCTCTTTGGCCGAGGGTAGTCACATCTGAGACGGGCAGAGACATTCCCCCATAAAGAGAAGAGGGTATTCTGTGGAAGGCAGTTAAAACTTGGACCCCCGGGTGATGCAGTCTCACTGAGAGGGAGGAGGCTCCGCCTCAGACCCCATTAGTACGAGTGATCTCTTCGTCTACCTGCTCTGGGACTAAGCAGTGTCATAGTGGCCAAGATGAAGGTGTCTTCTGCTTCCTTGCCAACGGTGATGCTATGTTTCTATATGTTTTTATACATCTGAGTATAGATTTGTTTTTGCATGCAGATATATATATATATATATATATATTTTGAATAAAGGTACTTTAACAAGCCATTTTCATTTTTTATTATAAAGATTGGTCTCTGTGGGATGTTTTGCCTGTCTGAGACCAATAACTTGTTTTGCCAGGGGCCGAGGAAAACTGAAGTATAAGGGTTCTCCTCACGTGCCCAAGCAAAAGCAAAACACAGTCCCAGAGGGATAGCCAGCCTCCCAGTTCAAACTGGCTAGTGGCCTACACACTGCAAGACAAAGACCAGGGAGTTTTGGCTACCTCCCCCCACTTCCTGTCCTTTCAGGCCTTCAGAGACCCTTGGTGGGTTTTCCAAGGGAAGCCTGCCAAATAGCAAAGACCGATCAAGACCTCCCACACCCAGGCAAGTAGACGAAGACTCAAGTGAGAACAAGTCACCATGAACAGGGCTTAAAAAAGTACAGCCACCATGTTAGGCAAATGGTGACCCCTGTGTCCCCTACCGCAGCTGTGAAGACAGCCTGCAGTAAAAGTCCACAAAATGTTGTGCAAGAGGTATACTGCCGCAAGCCTGTCAGATGAGCTTGTAACAGTAACTAAAAGCTACTGGAACAGTCAGAAAAGGGAGACAATGTTTCCCCTCAGCACTCCACATAAGGTGGGGTTGTGCTGATCTCCCAAAATAAAATACAGGAGCAACACAAGGGTCGCCCCCTGCCCAGGTAACAGGAGTTAACCAAGGTACAATAGAAAGGAAAGCTCAAGGAGCTTCCAGCAAAACTGCAAAGAAAGTGCTGTGATAATAAGATGTAGAAGCCATAAAAGATGGAGGAAAGCATAACTCAATAAAAAGTACCCAAAAGAGGTCAAAAGGTTTCCCCCCCAAGTACACAGTAAAATAATGAGCGAGTGTGGAAAAAGGTTCCTATTGACTCAGGGCAATCCAGCAAAAGGTGCTGGGGCACCCACAGGAGGAGAGAATGTCACTGAAAAAGGGAAATCTACTCTAACAGTAACAATGTAAATAGGTATTAGAATTGGTTTATCATACGATATACATGTATAATAAAGAACATACAATTTTGTTACAGTGTACATACATATTAGTAAATATGATAATATTACCATAATGCTGTCCGCTTAAGGCACAGTGAACTGGGGACTTCCAGCTCTTTAAGATGAGTAGCAATACCGTTGAGATGGATGGGGATGCAGATTTTAATCAAACATCAATAACTCAGATGACACAAATAGCTTGGCAAAAGGGTTCATCTGTTTTAATGCAAGTAAGTAAAACAGGGAGTGCAACGAACATCAGCAATCGCTCGATACTCAACTCATTTAAGAAAAACATTTTTCATAGACCAAATGTGTCGCTACTGACGTTATCCTATGGGCCAAGCTTCTAAAACCAATCGGGAAGCGGGATTGGCTCTAAGTGAACTACCAAGCATAGGTGTAATATCTGTATGGAGTAACGGAGAGAAATAATTGGATAGTCAACAACAGGTGGGACAACTAAGCTCTCCCTTCAAAATGGCCACTATGAACGTCACTAAATGTACAACGTCCCATTGGTTAAATAACTATAGGACCCCCAACTACGTGGTCTTCTGCAATTGGCTGGCTACTAACCCCCGTCAATAACTTTCCACCTACGTGAGCAGCATGCAGACTGAACAACCAGGTGCGGGTAAGTTTGTCTCGATACCAACTTCCCACCAATTAGAAAGGATACTCCATCACCTCAACGGTTCAGTGTCAATTAGTGTCTGAAGTTGGCCTTGAGTTTGTACTGTTCTCTGGGATTTTTTAAGGAGTATGGGTACTGTCCGGCTTCCGTGCGTAGGTGTGATCTCCTCATGCATCCAACTTTCTTCCCTAAAGTGACTGGACACCATGAATTGAGCCTTTTTCGTGTATTTAACTGTATTTTCCAATAGTCCTCTGATGTCTTTGTTTATACTTCACCTTCTTGAACAGAAGCTTCTGTTCTTTCATGTTAAATGTAACTAATGTCAGCCAATTTTAGTTCTGATAAGACCTTGGCTCTTTGGCTCATCCAACTCCTTAGCTGAAATATATTCTGTTTAATTCAATTGCTTTTGTAAATGCGACACTGAATTTGAGGCCTTCCTCGTTGTTCAAAACGGCTATATACGTAGTGGAACCTTCATTCTTTATTCAATCCGTATGTATCTATGAGGTATTTATGTATATGTTGCTTGCCGCAATCTATTTACTATAAGCATTTGGCTAGCTTCATGATTGCTTTGCTGCTTGCGTTTCATTGCATCTGTACATGTTTAAACTAACTAAATATCTTCCTCACGTTTGTGGCATAAGTTTCTGCATCTTGATCCCAAAATGTCACTTATCCTTAGTACTTCTTCATTCTTCATAAATCGTCTGCCTCTTAGGTCTGATTATCTTCTTATGGAATCGATTCCGTTTTGTATGTCGTCACCATTGATCCTGGTCATTCAGTTTGTTTCATCAGGAATCGCATTGAAATGACCATCACATTGTCTTGGATGCAGGTATGGTTTTCTCAATGGATACTTTATTTCCCATATTCTCTTAGGTATAGGCATTCTTATGGGCACTCCACAGAGTCGTTGCTCTTCGTCTTGCCTTCTGATTGGTGTAGTATATGTCACATACTTTGGTTTATACTTCTTAGGTAATGTAGGCAGGAAAGGTGGAGTAGAGGGTACTTGGCTGCTCCTCTACAACTGGGTAACATTTCATCACATTCAGAATGCACATGTGGTGCGTTGAAAGTAATATATATCTATATATTCACTAACAAAAAACATTGTTAAAGGGACGTTCTGGTTAAGTTGCATAACTAAAAAACCTATGAAATTAATTGGAAAAACATTCCTACAGGGACGTTATGGTTACAGGTAAAACCAAAAAAACCCAGAAATTCACCAGTTATGGTAAAGTACGCAACCATAACTTGCGCTACCACTGTGCACTGCAAGGACTAACACCCATGACCTCAAAGATGACATCACCAATGTCATTGATTACATCACTGATATCACATATGAAATTAATTTAGATGAAAAGTCCCTACAAGGGGTTGTGTTTATAATGTTGGTAAACAGATGTCAGGTGTGATTGTGTAATGTTAAACATGTAATAACTAGCTAACAAATCAGGACTTACTATACATTTCTGCTAGAACAAATATTAAATATGAAGACCCACAATGCATACAAATCGGAGGCACATACAGGGAAAGTACAGTAAGGAAGAAAGAAACCGCATCATCAGAAAATGTCAATAGCAATGAAAGTTTATCTTCATTTATACAAATGAATTGTGTGTTTGAGGCCTGCCTATTGCCCCATGTATGTGCACCATGAGCTGAGACCAAACCCTAAGTAAAGTACTTTAAGAACATATGACAAGGTTAACGTCTAGATATACAGAATCTTTTTAATTTTAATATTCTGACTGTTAGTGAAGAAAACCACCTGCCCTAGATATGTCAGTTAACAAAAACAAGTGGACCAGATATGTGATGTACTATAGCTGCATGGGTCGCGCTTAATAACCATCTTCCTCCTGCACGTACTGAAGCTGCGTTTCTCCTTGCTGTAAGCATTGTTACATTTCACAATTCATTCATCTCTGTGCACGCTAGTCCTACGGCTAATGGCGTACCATGAACTTTCCGTACCACATGTGATGAGAACAGCAATGCAAGCATAAGGCACCAATTGGCAGGGTATTACCCTGCCAAAAATGCAGTAGTGTAATTTCATGTACAGCATTCTCCACATAGACTCCGGCCGACAACAGGGGCACTCCTGTATGGCACCGGAGCGTTAAAAGACCCTTGTACACCATATGCTGCGCTAATGATCCTTGCCTGCCAAAGGGCATTGTAGTGCGCATGTACTGCAACCCGGTACTCTACAGAGGGAAGCTACCTTAAAGCACTTGGGAAGAGTCCGTCCGGAAGCATGACAATGAGTGGTGGCTATTTAAGTGAGGGCCACCCAAAATTACCCTCTCTGTGCATGTCCATTACAATATCTCTGTAGGTGGTGGCCCTTCCTTACTGGCCCATCAGTGGCGTGTGTTACAAGACCAAAAGAAATACTAATGAACTGGAAAAAGAGAAAAGGTAAGTAAAGAAAACTCCTTTCAGAGTGCAACAATGTAAGTGCCAATGAAGGAAGGCAGGGCGCTGCGCATCGTATACCCTCCACAGATTGTGTGCTAAATAGAAGGAACTGTGATACTGTGGAAAACACTGCAGTCGAAACAGGAAGAAATGGGTGGCTGTTGAAAAGAGATGGTTTTACGTGGCGTAGTGCGCTTTCAAGAGCGCAAGTGCTTAACACCTACCACAAACATTATTCTTATACTTCCAAAAAGGGCAGCAAGGCAATTTGTGTAGGCCGTGCAGAAAACAGAAATGCAGTAATGTTAAGAGGAATGCTATTTGTGGGGAAAACTCTTTGTGCTGTGAACCTTAAGATTACCATTTGTAAAGTACGACATTGGCACAAGTCGTAAAAAGCCATAAATACACTTTACAATGTGCCGCGTTTTCTCCATTTCCAGACCAAATGAAAAATAATGAGCGGACATGGGTGTCTGCGTACTGGGATAAAAAAATTAAGCAGGAGATCAGAAATAGACGCATGCCCTGGCCAAGTGCATCCTTTAGCACAAACAGCACTGAAAATCATGTTATATGCTGTAAAATGTTCCCTCCACCATGAACAATAATATCGTTGTGATCGCGCGTCACCAAAGTCTCACACAGACAAACCAAAATCAATCACTTCATTGTAGGTACTTCATACGTGTACAAATCCACATGATACAATCCACAATCAGCTCCCTCTGGACTCTGTTTTCCATTCACTGTGAAGTAATGTATGCAGAGCTCACCCACAAAGCATACGCTGTGGCTCGTGTAACAGCCATAAGTGCACCCTCTGCATTCTGCTCCAAAAATATACTGTGTACCACAGTCTGTGCGTGCACTCCACTCCGAGAAACCTTATTGACCAATCCCATGGCCTCCACAGGCCCAAATGTATTGCGGCCATGTGCAAAAGGGGCTTATGTGCAACCCTACAACTGTCGCAATGACCGCTGACTTTTTCAAGTGTGCGTGTGCAGTAGTCATGGAATAAATGTTAACCAGGGTAGGTGATGTCATTTGTAGTGGTGGCTCTCAAAAGAGCCTTTTTGTATTTTTTTTTTTTTAAAGGTGCTTCCATAGAAACATTTTATTTTTGGGATTTTGTAAGTGTTTTTGTTTATTGTACTTCACCTAACATTCTTACAATAGCGTCTTCAGTGAAGCCTGTAGATTGGAAAACAAAATGCCATTTCCATTGAGAAGGTGCACATATCGATAACCAATGTTGTCATTAACACAGGAGTACATCCCAGCAGCATGCAAGTAGTTACACATGCTTCTATTGATAAGACGCCTTCCGACCACTGGCTGCCGACAACTTTCATTGGAATAGTTGTATGCTGGACTTGGTGGTATACATGAGAAAAGCACTTTCACAGTGGGAAAAATGCGCTTCATTACTTTCATCATCTTTTTGAGTTGATGGTACACACCTGAACAAGCTATGGAACCCAAAAGCAGTGCTCCATAGTGCAGGATCACAACGTGCACAGTAGCAAAAGAGGCCGCTAGTCAACATTCTGCAAGAAAATGGTCCAAAGTACGGACAGCGACACCGCACCACAAAGCGTCCACTTCCTCCAAATTGAAATTGCCATTAAAGTCTCTTTCCACGGCATACTGGAGCAAATCTACCACACAGGGATCACCAACTATGTAAACTGTGTGTCTCGCCATCTCTGCCAGCCTATCTAGAGAGTAATGAAACAAAATATGTCCGCCCTTTCCTGTGATGCCCACTTTGATCACCTCATTGACACTTTGCACAGTCGCATTTCCATGAGAAACCCAGATTGTGGCACGTGCGCTCTCCATGTAACATTAGCATGTCTGTACAACAATCCCAGGTGTCACACAACACCCAGAAACGTTGTTGCACAATCCCTCAGCCTACACAGTCCCATTTCCATGGCCACCGGCCTGAAAATCCCCGGATGAGGCTTTCGTGTTGCGTGCATGCGTGGGGGAAGAAATGTCAACCAGGGTAAGGGCTTTCGTTTGTAGGAGTGGCTCTGATAAGAGTTGTTCTGTTTTTTTTTTTTGTTATTATCTACTTCCACACAGAGCACGTTTTTGGTTTCATACAGTTTTGAGTTTTCTTTTCGTCCTCAGAATCTGACAGGAACCTTTTGAGTGCATCTTGGAGATGAGCGAACAAAACAGAATTACCAATGGACGACAACGAAATGCCATTTCATTGCAATATCTCCGCATTTTCAGAACTACTGATGTCATTGTTACAAAACAACATGTCACGAGCGGACAAACAAATCAGACATGCTTCTGTTAATCAGTCACCTTCCTACTTCTAGCTGGGTACAACAGCCAATATGGAGTGGTCCATACTGCTGTTGGTGGTATGGTGGACAAAACCACCTGGGCAGTGGAAAAAAGCCTCTTCACTGCATTCATCAGCATCTTCAGTCGATGGAGCAAATGTAAACAATACATGTAACCCAATGGCAACCCGCCTCAGTGCCCGACGACAACATGCACAGTAGCGGAACTGGGCACTTGTCTGCAAAGTGCATGCATATCGGCTAAACGGAGGTCATCGACAGCACACCACAATGCGTCCACTGATTCCAAATGGAAATTGCCATGAAAGTTTCTTTCCTGGGCATACTTGCACACATCCATCACAAAGGCATCACCCAAAGTCAACTGTCATGATTCCTGCCCCTCATGTCCCCAGCCCTCCAAGAGGTCAGGCTGGAGCCAGTCCACGATCACCTACATGGCCCTCAAGGGCCTCTCCATTCCTCCAAAGACCCAATTGGAGTCAGACTTGGCGCTTGTGGCACCAGACTCACTCACTCATACAGGATAACATTGGGGATTGGACTTGTAGTGCATTGATGGGGACAAGATGGATGCCCCAACATATTTCGGTTCCCAGGACTGCATGTGCGGTCTAGTCTTTTGGGTGTGGTTCAGCCCAGAGGTACCTGGGATACCCAGAGACTATTTAAGCCACACCCAGGCTGTGAAACATGCTTTGTGTTTTCTGCACCTACAGCGTGACACTCGCCGTGTTCTGATCAGTCTCCAGTAGGCCTGCATCTTTCTTCTGCGCTCAGCTCCTGCAAGAATAAGAACACCGTTCGGAACAGCCTTACCTTGTGGCGCTTCTGCCCATCAGTCATCGCTCCTTCTGTTCTGCGGGCATCTTCGGCGGGGGAGCTGCAAGTCAAAGGGGCCAATGTAGGTGTACCAGAGGTGGAAAACAAGGTACTCGAGGTGCCAAGGCAGCTCGGGCAGTTGCCTCTTTACCCTCAGGCAATGCCGCAGCCGCTTCCGCTCAGTCATGAGGCCATGTCCCATGGTTTGCCGGTTGGGGGGGAAGGCTGGCGCAGCATCTTGTAGAATGGCGTGCCATTACTTCAGATGTGTGGGTTCTGGAGATCATAGCCCACAGCTACTGTCATCCTTTCCGGCAGAGGCCTCACGACAATCCACCAGGGAAACTCTCTTTGAAGAGTCCGGATCCTCTCCTTGCACAGGAAATACAAGCCCTGCTGGAGAAAGGCGCCATAGTACTGGTACCTATAGCAGAGATGAACAATGGATGGTATTCCCCTTATTTTTTGATTCCGAAGAATAACGGGGGATTGAGACCCATCATGGACTTGCGTGGTTTGAACAAGCTCCTCAGGACGGACAAGTTCAAGATGGTTACTCTTTCTCAAGTCCTCCAGGCCCTTCAACTTCAGAACTGATTGGTGTCTCTTGACCTCAAGGACGCTTACTTTCATGTGCCGATTCATCCCAAGCACAAGGAGGTACCTGAGGTTCACGCTTGGCGACTCGCATTTTCAGTTTCGGGTCCTGCCGTTCGGATTGGCCTCCGCCCCGGGGGTCTTCACCAAGCTCATGGTGGTGGTGGCATCGTATTTCGGGAAAGGGGGGATTCACGTCTATCCCTACCTGGACGATTGATTGATCAGGGCGCGCTCTCCTAAGCAAGTCCTGGATCATCTGTCAGTTACCTGCCACTCCCTTCACAAGCTGGGCTTCTCCCTCAACTTACAGAAGTACCACTTGACACCTACCCAGCAGCTCCAGTACATCGGAGCAGTGCTCGACACATCTCTGGGGCAGTGTTCGCCTCCCCAGGTGAGGGCTCATCACATTCAGCAGATGGTACACGATTTCAACAGGCCTAGAGTCTCCCAGCGTTAGAGTTCTTGAGGTTGCTCGGCCTCATGGCATCCTGCATTCTTGTGGTGCCAGAGGCCAGGTTGCGGATGAGATCTCTGCAATGGGCTCTCAAGATGTAGTGGTCACAGTCCTCTGGCAGGATGTCGGACCCCATGCAGGTGCCGCCCTCGGTCGCCCAGGACCTTCTGTGGTGGGCCGTCGAAGGCAATCTGGTGAGGGCAGCTCCGTTTTGGCTACCCTGGCCGGAGGCGACTATCGTGACGGACGCATCCATCACGGGATGGGGAGCTCATGCCAACGAGTTGACAGTGAGCGGTCATTGGTCTCCGGAGTCCAGACTCCATATCAATCTGTTGGAGCTGAGGGCCGTCCTGCCTACTCTGCTACAGAATTTCTTATGCGATTGCAGCTTGCGTTTCGGCTAGGCTTTCTGTGGTCATTCTGGCAGAAGATTGCTGCCACACGTTCTGGGGAGAAAACTACAACTGAGGCTACGGGTGTCGTGCGTCCTACTTATAACATCCGCTCGATGGAGGCCCTCGAGGACAGCGTATCGACGTCAGACGCATGACGCAGATGCCGAAAGATTTTCCGAAGCAGCACAGCTGTGGTGATTACTGTCATAGATATGGAATACGTCGTCGGACCATCCCACTGAAAGAACGTTACCAGGTAAGAGAGTAACTTGTTCTTTGGTTAGGTTGGCAGTGACACAATACTGAATGGCTGTGGGTAGGGGTGGTGGAGGCCCTGGTATGTTCCCTGGTATGTTTGTGGATTCTGCTGATTGCAACCTGTTTTCGTGAATGGATGTTTTATGGTGTGGGGGAGATGGGGTGAAGTGCTGTTACCTACGTATGTTAGGTTTGTGCATAATGATAGCTGGGCACACGCACGGATCTATAGTGTTGTGCTGGGTGTGAGCAAGGGTGGACTGTTGTGTGCATGGCCAAAAGTGTGCTGGTTGCGCGTCAGGATTTTTGTGCATGGTTGTCATGATCTCTGCTTCCAAAAGGTCAGGGTTTTCCCAACTCCCTTGGAAGCAGATCCATAACCCAGGTTCCGAGTGCCAACCAGTCCCAATTGGGACCTTTTGGACCCAGTCCTGGTGCCAGTGGCACCAGGCTCATAAATATGCCCAGTCCCAGCGCTGGAAGCGCCGGGCTCATAATGCTTGGGTGGACTTACCTTCAGCAGACCATGCTGCTTACTTGCCTGCCAGTTGAGCCTCTGATCCTCTTCTGTTTGGAACTACTTTTCCTTTTGGGTGGGGCTGGAGCCACTCCCTAGATTCAGAACACTGGAACTCTTCTGGAAGGCAGGAACTCTTTTCTTACCAGGAACTCTTTTCTTACTTAGGCGTGGCTGTGGAAGGAGACACCTAAGCACTACAGGAGGCTATTTAAACCACACCCGGTGGATGAATCTTGCTTTGCGTTATTCTGCAACCTCTGCAGCAGAACGCTCATCGTGTCTTCTGCATCCGGTCCTGGGCCTAAGGAAAAAGGCTTACCATCCTGAATCCAGTCTTCAGCAACACCTATAAAGACAAGAAAGAACAGGTTAGCATTCCGGCATCTGAAAGGCAAAAGCTTACCATCCTGAATCCAGTCTTCAGCAACACCTATAAAGACAAGAAAGAACAGGTTAGCATTCCGGCATCTGTCTGAAAGGCAAAGGCTTACCAACTCTTCGCACGCTCCGGAGGCCTTCGGCGCTGCATCCCGCATCTGAAAGACAAAACAAGGTGCGTTTAAAGACATTGGGGAACTTTAATACTCCCGTGCCATTACTCCTTTCCACATCTAATCCAGTGGGTATTCCGGCACCCTGCAGCCGCTCCGAACTCGTACCTGCAAAATAAAAAGACAGAGCGCATAGTGAAGCAGGCAACAAGCGCTTACTTACGTGCTTCCAGGCGCTTCTATTCATCACACGGGCTCCATCTTCAACTCACTTCAGCCCGTCATCCGCCATCGCCGGAACCCTGCAAAACAAGAGACATCATTACTAAAGACTTTAAAGACATTTGAATGACTCGAAACTTACCGTTCGTGCAGTAAACGACGGACAGCAGTCCTCTGAAGTCAAGAGGCCTGCGCTACCTATCCAGTGAAGAAACTGGTTACAGCACCCTGCCCCGAGGCAGATGGAGAGCTCGGCATTCACTTACCTAAGGTGAGAGCGTTAACCTTTGGGGGTCTACAGGAGAGGAGAAGAGGAAAGAGATAGGGACACCCCAATAACCCCAGTTCATTAACCCCATATTTTCTATCTGCAGACATCTTACTCTACACGTCAGGCATACAGTGCACAGAGGTCCAGCCTAAAGAGCCAACCGGGTGCTACACATCACCTTTGAAGATACGGTAGTCGCCCAGTCAAGACCGGCGCCTCTGCGAGAATCAGGTGAGCGTTCCAGAACGCAAAGCCTACCGCAAAACTCTCGCCCAGGCGCTATGGAAACCTCGGATACTGACCCCCTAGCCCGGTTACTTGGGGAACTAAGGGCAGAAGTGCATGCAGCTCGTCAGGAAACGAATGCTCTAAGAAGGGAACTAATTATTTCCAAGGAGAGAACAGACAATCTTGCTAGACAAGTGCTACAGTCACAAGCCGGACAGACCCCGTTACCCGCATCAGGGGCAAATCTTCCTTCAACATCCTCCATGAATCCAGTGCAGATCAACCTACCTGGGAATGTACCTCTGGCTCCGCCCGAACGATTTTCTGGTGACCCAAAGAGGTTTGCAGTATTTATCAATCAGTGCCGGTTGCACTTCTTATGCCGGCCAGCAGCCTTTCCAACTGATCAAGCAAAAGTAGCTTTTGTACTTTCGTACCTTAGTGGCAATGCGGCAGACTGGTCGATCCCTCTAGTTAATCAAGATGATCCGGTTCTCCATGATTTTCAAGCCTTTCAGCTTAGTATGGAAAAACTGTTCGCAAGACATTCACAGGGGCAGGCCTTGGACAATGAGCTTCTTTCGTTGCGACAGGGTAATCACGACCTTTTGGCTTATATTGCATCTTTCAATAGACTAATAGTGGAAACTCAATGGCCTGAGGACAAAAGGATTACGCTGTTTTATAGAGGTCTACGTGGAGAGCTCAAAGACGTTTTAGCCCAAGTAGTGAATCCCCCACAAGACTGTTCGGATTATATAGACTTGGTTGTTCAAATAGATCACAGGCTGCAGAACAGGAAGGCCGATCGTTCCAAGTTTGATGCTCGAGTATTTTCCAAACCGCCAACTCCTTCCAAAGGAGTAGACTCCGGGGAACCCATGCAAATAGGGGGTCTGAAAGGTCCTCTAACACAAAGGGAGCGGGAAAGGAGGAAACAGTTGCAATTATGCCTATATTGCGGAAACTCAGGGCACTTTCTTCGAGACTGTCCGGTGAAACCTGCCAAGAAGGCAGTAGGAGCTGCAGTTACCAAAGTTACAAACTCTGAGCAGGGAAACGACCTCGCCCGACAAGAATAGAGGTCCTCTTGCCGAGCGTGAAAACCAGTTCCGTGACCTCGCATTTCGTGATACCTATGGTCCTCATTAGCCCTGATAATCCGGATCGATTACATGCAATTGAAGCTTACGTCGACAGCGGTGTCATCGGCAATTATGTGGATCATGAAATGGTTTTGAGGATGAATCTAACTCTTTGTCCCAAGGCTGTAAAGGACGTCATTACTACGGTGGATGGTACGGAGATAGCCTCCGGGCCAGTAACGCATACCACTCGAGAGGTGACGCTAGTAAGTCAAGACGGACACCATGAGAAGATCGTGTTCGATGTGATCAAGGCCCCTCAGTTTCAGATTATTCTAGGAATACCTTGGTTAGAGAAACACAATCCTCTGATCGATTGGCGAGCAAGAACGGTCCAGTTTCCAGAATGTGTCTCTACTTGTCACCCTCCACCTGGTGTTGCACTGGCCGCAATTTCTTCAGAGACTCCCCAGTTACCTCCCGAATACCTAGAATACCAAGATGTTTTCCGGAAGGATCAGGCTAACTTCTCTACCTCCTCATAGGTCTTATGACTGCCAGATAGACCTGATACCTGGATCTACTCCTCCTTGTAGTAGAATTTATGCCCTCACCGAGCCTGAGAACCTTCACCTTCGACAATACCTGGATCAATACCTGGCAAATGGGTTTATTCGTCCTTCCAAGTCCCCTGCTTCTTCAGCTTTGTTCTTCGTTCCAAAAAAGGAAGGAGACCTTAGAACTTGTATCGATTATCGCTCCCTGAACCAGATCACCGTTAAGAATAGATATCCGTTACCTTTGATCCCTGAACTCCTGGGCCAAGTCAGAAAAGCATGCATATATACAAAGCTGGATCTTAGAGGAGCTTACCACTTGGTACGAGTAAAAGAGGGCGATGAATGGAAGACGGCCTTCCGCACCAAGTATGGGCTATTTGAATATCAGGTCATGCCCTTCGGACTTTGCAATGCCCCGGCCGCCTTTCAATATTTTATGAACGATGTCCTCAGAGAGCTCATAGATGTATGTGTTGTTGTTTACATTGACGACATCCTCGTTTATTCTTCATCGGAATCTGAACATCGGAAACACGTGAAAATGGTCCTCGAAAGATTGCGTCAACACAAACTTTTCGCTAAGTTGGAAAAATGTGTTTTCAACGTGACTGAAGTTGAATTCTTGGGATTCATATTATCACCTGGCGGAGTGCGTATGGATTCAAAGAAGGTCGATGCAGTTCTCAAATGGCCATCACCATCCTCCGTAAAAGGTGTGCAAAGCATGTTAGGCTTCGCTAACTTTTACCGCAGGTTTATCCCCGAATTCTCTCGAATAGTCCAGCCCATCACTGCCTTGTTAAAGAAAAACAAACGTTTTGAATGGTCTACCGAGGCGGAACAAGCTTTCCAGGATTTGAAGACTAAATTTATCTCTGCACCAATCTTAAAACACCCTCGCCCCGAACTCCCCTACATCGTGGAAACTGATGCTTCAAGCCTTGCCATGGGGGCAGTTCTATCACAAAAGGACCCGGTAACCAATCAGTTGCATCCCGTGGCATTTTGGTCCCGCAAATTCTCGCCTCCTGAAATCAATTACACGATTACTGACAAGGAACTTCTGGCTATCAAGTCTGCCTTTAAGGCTTGGCGGCATTATCTGCTGGGGGCCCGACACACCGTTACTGTGATTACGGATCACCGAAACCTGCAATATTTGAAGACCGCAAAAGCCCAATCCTCTAGACAACTCCGTTGGGCATTATTCTTTGCTGAGTTTGACTTCATAATTACCTATCGACCTGGTACAAAGAACGGTAAAGCCGATGCCCTTTCTCGGATGGGAGTGGAAGAACACTTGGTCAACCCTAAACCTGTACCAATCATTCCCGAACAAAGAATTCTGGGTGTAATCGCCACAGAATCCATAGAGGAAGTTAAGGATAAAGCCAGGCAACTTGTAACTCCAGCAGACATACAGAATTGGCATCTGCAGGGAAAGGACTTTGCAGTAAAGGACAACTTATTGTATTTCCAAGAACGATTATACCTACCCAGCACAGATTTACAGAAAAAAGTAATCTCTTGTTATCACGACTCTTTAATGGAAGGTCATCCCGGTATAGCCAAGACCTCAGAAAAGATCAAGCGCTACTTCTGGTGGCCGTCTTGGAAAAAAGATATCAGAGACTTTATAATGTCCTGTGGAGTATGCGCCCAAAACAAGAGTCAAAAGGAAAGACCAGCAGGCCTCTTACGCCCTATTGACATCCCACCTCGCCCTTGGCATACGCTTTCTATGGACTTCATCACCGATCTACCTCCATGCTCCGGATACAATACAATTCTAGTAATCGTGGACTTATTCTCCAAGATGGCGCATTTCATTCCGCTCAAAGGCTTGCCAACAGCAGCAACTCTGGCCCGAGAATTTCTCGAAAACATCGTCCGACTGCACGGTTTTCCTTCGGTTCTAATTTCAGATCGAGGTAGTCAATTTATTTCTCATTTTTGGCGAAGTTGCTGTCGGTCGGCTCAAATTGATGTGAGACTATCGACCAGTCACCACCCTCAGACCGACGGACAAACCGAGAGGACCAATCAAACTCTGGAACAGTATTTACGCTGCATGCTGCAACAAACTGAAAAAACTTGGAAAGATATCCTTTGGATAGCCGAGTATGCCTACAATAACTCTGTCCATTCGGGAACTGGGAAAACCCCGTTTTTTCTTTTGTACGGCAGTCACCCTCGAACCTCGGAGTTGGATCCCCTCCAAGATCTTGAAACACCAGCAGTAGACTACCTGCATTCTAAAATCACCCAAGCCTTTAAGGAAGCTGTTTCTCACCTTCAAAGGGCTAAAGAACAATACAAGAAAGGAGCAGATCAACATCGGAAGGAAGCCCCTCACTATCAAGTAGGGGATCAAGTCTGGTTATCCACCAAATATCTATCTCTAAAAGGGCCACGCACATTCAACCCAAGATACCTTGGTCCCTATTCCATCACTACCATAGTAAACCCAGTAGCGGTCAAGTTGGACTTGCCCCCGCACATGAAGATACATCCGGTCTTCCACGTCTCTCTATTAAAACCCGTGCAACCTCAAACCCGACTAACCAAATCTCCAAAACCTATCCTAGTGGATGGAAAACTCGAGTTTGAAGTCAAAAGCATTCTGGACTCCAAGATCTCCAAATCTAAACTATTCTACCTAATTGACTGGAAAGGCTACGGCCCCCAAGAGAGATCCTGGGAACCTGCTGAATATGTCCACGCTCCTCGCCTAATCAAAAGATTTCACCGAACATTTCCTGACAAGCCAAAACCCCCGGAGAAGCCCGGTTTGGGAGGGGCCTTGAGGGGGGGTACTGTCATGATCTCTGCTTCCAAAAGGTCAGGGTTTTCCCAACTCCCTTGGAAGCAGATCCATAACCCAGGTTCCGAGTGCCAACCAGTCCCAATTGGGACCTTTTGGACCCAGTCCTGGCGCCAGTGGCACCAGGCTCATAAATATGCCCAGTCCCAGCGCTGGAAGCGCCGGGCTCATAATGCTTGGGTGGACTTACCTTCAGCAGACCATGCTGCTTACTTGCCTGCCAGTTGAGCCTCTGATCCTCTTCTGTTTGGAACTACTTTTCCTGTTGGGTGGGGCTGGAGCCACTCCCTAGATTCAGAACACGAACTCTTCTGGAAGGCAGGAACTCTTTTCTTACCAGGAACTCTTTTCTTACTTAGGCGTGGCTGTGGAAGGAGACACCTAAGCACTACAGGAGGCTATTTAAACCACACCCGGTGGATGAATCTTGCTTTGCGTTATTCTGCAACCTCTGCAGCAGAACGCTCATCGTGTCTTCTGCATCCGGTCCTGGGCCTAAGGAAAAAGGCTTACCATCCTGAATCCAGTCTTCAGCAACACCTATAAAGACAAGAAAGAACAGGTTAGCATTCCGGCATCTGAAAGGCAAAAGCTTACCATCCTGAATCCAGTCTTCAGCAACACCTATAAAGACAAGAAAGAACAGGTTAGCATTCCGGCATCTGTCCTTACCAACGCTTCGCACGCTCCGGAGGCCTCCGGCGCTGCATCCCGCATCTGAAAGACAAAACAAGGTGCGTTTAAAGACATTGGGGAACTTTAATACTCACGTGCCATTACTCCTTTCCACATCTAATCCAGTGGGTATTCCGGCACCCTGCAGCCGCTCCGAACTCGTGCCTGCAAAATAAAAAGACAGTTAGAGCGCATAGTGAAGCAGGCAACAAGCGCTTACTTACGTGCTTCCAGGCGCTTCTATTCATCACACGGGCTCCATCTTCAACTCACTTCAGCCCGTCATCCGCCATCGCCGGAACCCTGCAAAACAAGAGACATCATTACTAAAGACTTTAAAGACATTTGAATGACTCGAAACTTACCGTTCGTGCAGTAAACGACGGACAGCAGTCCTCTGAAGTCAAGAGGCCTGCGCTACCTATCCAGTGAAGAAACTGGTTACAGCACCCTGCCCCGAGGCAGATGGAGAGCTCGGCATTCACTTACCTAAGGTGAGAGCGTTAACCTTTGGGGGTCTACAGGAGAGGAGAAGAGGAAAGAGATAGGGACACCCCAATAACCCCAGTTCATTAACCCCATATTTTCTATCTGCAGACATCTTACTCTACATGTCAGGCATACAGTGCACAGAGGTCCAGCCTAAAGAGCCAACCGGGTGCTACACATCACCTTTGAAGATACGGTAGTCGCCCAGTCAAGACCGGCGCCTCTGCGAGAATCAGGTGAGCGTTACAATGGTGAAATTGTGCATACTTTAGCAGAAGTTTCTGGTGGAGGGGCTTTGGAAGCAAAGGCACCGTGCACTCAGAGTGTCTAGCGGTAAATATGGAGTGGGGTACACAAATGATAGTGTGCAATGTAGAGAGTATGTGGTTGGTGCAAGCGTGTGTGAAAATTTCCCAGTAGCCAAAGAGGGAGTGTTGGAAAAATGCCAGTGCAAAGGGAAGAAGTATTGTGTGCATTACTAGGGCGTGGCCCGCGCTGCAGGTGGGAAAGCGCATGTGCCACCTCCTGCCTTTCTGAGCATGGAGCCTTCGGAAATGGAACTGTGGGGATTCTCCAATGAGGTGTGGAGGGTGTGGTTCACAGGAAGGGACGGTGACTTATTTACCCAAACTTCGATGCAGTGATGTTGGCAGAGATGGATAGACACCGAGTTCCGATAGTGGGCGATACCTTTGTGCGTGATCTGCACAGGTATGCCGTGGAAAGAGGCTTTGATACTGACTTTCAGTTAGAAGGAGTGCAGGCTTTTTGGGGCACAGTGTATGAGTGGGGTTTCGGGTGCATGGATTTCCTTTGCAAATATGTGGCCTATGTCGGGACTGTCGATGTGGTGCTCGTACATTTTGGAGCACTCATGTCGTGCTCACGTTTACTTGCGCACCTAAAGAAGTTGATGACAGCAGTGATGCAGATGTTTCCCACAGTGAAGGTGATTTTCTCATTGATAACACCACGAGGAGCATGGAACCATGCCGGTGTAATTTGTCCACAGCCAGAGGTCAGGAGATGTTGGATACACAGAAGCATGTGTGACTTTGTGCCGTGTTGGTATGTTCTGCATGGACTATGAAAGCATTAATAACCAACAACATTTCCAGTGGTTCAAAGGAAATGGTATGTTTTTTGACCACCATTGGCAATGGTGTTTGTTTGCCACTCTGCACGAAGCGATGCAGAGAATCCTGTAGAAATGCAAGAGTAGCGTCCATCTTCACTCGAGAGAAATATCAGTAGGAGAAGCAAAGACAGTCAGCAAAAGAGAAAACACAATAATGTGTGCACGCACGTACATAACAAAAACACGACAAACACCCCAACAAAATAACCAAAACACATACGTGTTTTTAGAGAGTACTAAAGACACAATCCCCTACCCTGTTTTACATTCCTCCGATAACCCCAAGACCGTTCCCCTCCTAGCACTGTAACTCTGTGGATTCCGCAGTTCTTTTTGGATTAGTCGTGCCACATCCAGCTCTTTTTAGGATGGCAGCTATGGCATTGGCACTGTGGAGGCTAAGCCATTGCGCAATGTGGTTGCTGGTTGTAGTGTGTACACAAGCACTGTGGCAGAAGGTATGTTTTTACTGAGAAACGTAGGAGGGTATAGTGAAAGTGTGCAAGGTAAGGGGCAGGCATCCTTTTTGTATGCATGTACTGCACACACTTGGTCAACATACATTCTGTGCTGCTTTTGTGGGATACATTTTCCTATGTTTGTAGTCATTACAGTGGGAAGACCATGTTGTGCAGTCTACAAGGTACGTGGCAGGCATCCTTTTGTTCTGAATGCAGTGTGGTATAATAGGATATGATATTCTGTGGCATTTGTACGGCGCCTACACACAAGTGTGTGAAGGCGTGACGAGGAAAGGGAGGCGGAACAGAGGCCACACAGAGACATTGATCCCACTAGGCCAGGTGACACTGAGGGTGCAAGTGAATGGGAAGGGGGAGGGCAAAGTGGAGTACTTGGGAACAACAAAAAATAGCAACATGTGCAACTACGGCCGGTGCTGGCAAGTGGAAGGATAAGCGGACACATGAAGTGGTTGTCCGTTAGGCTCACCTAGTCTCTGCGGGGACGTTGGGGCACGGTCACAGCCCTCCCTGGAAGTGAATTCCCCTTGTCAGGCTTCTTCTCCTGCTCGTGTGCTGCGGACTGTGCTGGCTGTTAGCACTGCCCCTGCGAGGATATGAGAGATTGTGAGAAGGCTACTATATGACTGCTGTCTCTCTCAAACCCTTCTTCCAGAATATGGTGAGCATGTGCCGACCCATATAGCCTCACCTGTTGATTGATGATGGCGAGCTCTCCGTCCTGCTTCTGACAGCAGGAGCGCATTGAATGGACTGAGTTCCTTCACTGATCCATGTGCGTGGCAGCCCAGACTGGCGGTGGCTGGACCACTCCTAAAGGTAAATGTCTCTTGCCCTTTAAAATATTGTAGTGTTGATGCTTGATTATTGTCCGTATCGTTTTAATGTCTTTCCTCCGCTTTCTCCCAATAGGTGATATGCGGCCCAGCGGTAGTTGCGGTGCAAGAAGCGAGGCCAAATGGGAAGAGAATAGCGTCCATGATGTTCCAACAGATGGCGAGTGTTGGTTTTAGGTGAAGCGCGAGGATTTGTCTAAGCGCGACCTTAAACTAAATGTCTTAGCGGTTTCTAACCTTATCTTTGTCTTTTTCCCTTGCAGGCACCATCTGTCACGACGTTGGGCTGGAGCGCTGCTATCCGGAGGCCTGGAGATGGAAGATAAATGCCAGAGTTCACAATAATGCGTGCCGAAGGAAGCAGATTGCAAGGTAAGTGCTGCGGCTGGTAGCTGGAGACAAGGTAAGATGCGCTCTGGCTGGTAGCTGAAAGCAGGTAAGATGTGCTTAGGTGGCGGTGAGCGTTACGCTGCAATAGCAGAATAACGCGAAGCGCGTGCTGGGAGGCAAAGCAATCTTATATAGCCTGCTCTGGCCACACCCATAGCCCTGACTGATCGGCCCCACCCTGCCGCTCCTAAAAGGATGCTTGCACATACATTCTGCCACTCCCAGCAGCCACGCCCGACCCAATGCACATGGGGGACCCTGCAGGGGAAACCAAGTACCTGCACACAATAAAGCTGGGCTCTCCAAGTCGTTTTGTCCCCAAGGGACAATAAAAGGTTGCGTTGCCCCTAGATCTTGTGACCTGATGGTGTGGGCTCTGGGGTTCTGGGCCCATGGCCATGACAGGTGGGTGGACTTAAGTTTGCGGAAAAGTCCCCAAATGCAAGGGTTGGCAGAAAGCCAGTGCAGGGGTGGAAATGTTGGGAGGGAGGTGGCCTGGGGCACAGATTATAGGGTGGGTAGGACACCACTGCATAATCATTTTTAGGCAGGAAGTGAGCCGGGGAGAGGAGGGGAAAAAGAAGCAGCACATGGAAAGGTTTTGAGGTGCTTTCAGGCCCTAAAATGGTTCTACTCAAGTTCCAGGGAGGCAGAGAGCCTGTTCCAGAGGGAGGCTCCAGCAGAAGAAACATCTACCACCAACTGGTTGCGTGCAAACGCAACTGACCTTGAGGGGGTTGGAGGTAGACGAGGGAAGAGCTGGAGCAAGCAGATATTTAGGAAGTCAGAGTGCAAGGTATTGAGGTCCCAGAGACGAGAAGGCCTTCTGCATAATGCACAGGACATTTATTTTATTCTTCGCAGCCACTGGGAGCTATTGCAGATATTTTAGTCCAGCAGAGATATGATTCCTGACGTTCATGTCAAGGACAAGTTGCGCAATCCTCTTATGGATGAGTTGCTGAGGGTGGAGAGTGGAAGTTGGCAGATTTAAAAAGAGGCTGTGACAATAGTGCAGCGTACAAAGAACCACAGCTGTGCACACACTGACCTTTTGGGAACAGACTTTAGGTTGGTAAGATACATTCAGTGGTGGCTTTGGTGCCTGCTTTTTACGATTCATGTAGGAGGTGGGTTAGTGGGAAACATATTTTGTAGCAGACTTCCGCAACCACGCAAACCTGCGTATTACGGTGCTCGCCGCCATGGACCGGCTGACACAATCTGCCATGTCCAGACCCGACTGAACGGACTCACACATGGCATCCTTGACATCCTGCACCATAGCAAGAAAACCATCCCGTTCCTCCCCTTCGGGAATATGATCAGCCGCCAACGAAATACAGTTCCACAGAGTGTGCGTGAAACGTGACAAGGCACACACAGAGTTGGCTGCCTGTAAAGCTATACCACCTGAGGAAACACTTGCTTCGCCCAGTCATCAAAACGCTTGTCGTCCCCATCAAGAGGGATGGTAGGGTACATCTGCTTTGCTGGGGCCATAGCCGCCTGCACCACCAAACTCTCTGGAGTGCGGTGTGTGGACAAGTAGCAGGGGTCTCTACTGGCTGGGCGGTATTTTTGCAGCAAAGACTTTCTCACTGCCGGGAGACTCTCCGGAGCAGTCCAAGTGGCTGCCACCCTTCTTTGCAAGGCCATATGGAATGGCAGTACCGGGTCAGTTGGTGGACCTTGGTCAAGGATATCTGTCAGGTCATCCTGCAGAAATTCCACTGGTGGCGCAGACTACCCCAAGTATTCTGTTACCCTTGACATAAGGCACTGGTACGAGGACTCGGCTTGGGTGCCAGGCTCAGGCCTACAGAACTCCACCTCCGGAGAGGTGTGCAGACCACTGGCGTGCAACGACTGACGCAGGTCTTCAATCTGGCTATGACCAGAGAAAATCTCGTCTGGTACCTCATCAGGAACCAACCCTTCCTCAGATCCTTCATCTACCTCAGAAATATAATCCAGATGCTGGAATGAGGGCACAGAAAAAGGGACAAAGACATTTTTAGCCTTGGCCAGAGCCTTTCTAGGGGGTTCCACTATGACACGGGGCACCTCAGACAAAACAGCCTCGAAAGGCGTCAAGCGCGTCGATGGAATCGACGTCGACTTCGAGCGTGGCGCCGATGGCTTCGACACAGTCCTCGAGGGCGGAGCCCCGAGCGTCCCCCTCGACAGCCTGGGTGCCGATGGCATCGACGGCTTCCTCGGAGGTGGAGTTTAGAGAGAGTCCCTCGACGACCTCGGCACCGATGTCTTCTTCAAAGACTTCACAGGCTCCGACGGTCTCGAGGGCGTCGTGGACCGGGACCTGGAACGGGCATGTCTAGCCTTGTCCGAACGGGACCTCGAAGGCGCCCGGTGATCGCGACGACCGCTTGAGCCCGAAGGCGTGCGGGACAAGCCACCTGCCGACGGGGGGGGGGGGGGGAGTCCTCGGACGAGGAAGGCGACCGGTGACGGCGCTTCCGATAGTGCCTCGAAGAGGCAGAGGAATGGCGGGACCCACTCCGGGACCGAGACCCCCCCCGGACCTACGCCGACGATGCAGAGAGTCGCCCCTTGAATCGTCAGTCGAGAGCCCGGTGGATTTCGACGTCCGGGGCTTGGCCACCTTACCTACAGAAAGCTGCTTCTTACGCTCTCGCAAGGCCTTCGACGTAAGCTACTGGCAGTCTATACAATCATCCGTGTCGTGGGCCTCACCGAGGCACCAGAGGCAGGCTTTGTGCAAGTCCGTCAACGACATCTTGGACCCGCAGCCCCGACACGTCTTAAAACACGGCCATGGGGTAGAAGAAGAAATCATGAATCTTCACAAACGAACAGGTTCGAGGAACCGAAAGAACAGAACTCCGAAGAACCGAGGATTGCTGAGATCTCCGAAGCGAACACGTTCGTGGAAAAAACGGAACTGAGGCTACGGGTGTCAGGCGTCATACTTATAACATCCGGTGACGTCGGCTCGACGGAGGCCCTCGAGGCAGCGTATCTACGTCATCGACGCAGGACGCAGACACCGAAAGATTTTCCAAAGCAGCACAGCTTTGGTGATTACTGTCAGATATGGAATACGTCGGAGGACCCAGTCCCCTGGAAACATTTTCACAACATTGGGCCTACTTCACCAAATCTGCACACAGCATAGTAACCAAGCACATATAAGCTGCACTTCCACCATACCCTCTTCCATACTAACATTATGCAAACTGTGCCCACACTGCATAACTTTTCACTGCATCATCTCCAACCACACATCAAAAAGTTTACCATGTTGTAACAGTGACCTCACCTGCGAAACCAAACATACACACATGGCAGCTCACTTCTGCTGCTCTATGGCGTCTGAAATGTGCTCCACAACCATTCCTTACAGGCCACAACCCTTTAACTGATGCAAAGTCAAAAATGCATTACTGTTATGGGTGTCCTCAAGTCCTAGGCTCTTGAGTGCATGGCCTACGGCCTTCGGCCATGCACCCAATAGTCTAGACCTTGAACACACCCACGACTACGTAATATCACCATGTCACACCACTCCATGTTTACCATTCAACACTCTCACTGCACGGTCCCATTGCTTCCAAAGGCCCTCCACCAGAAACATCTGCTAAAGGATGCACTATTTCAGCATCCACAAACATCCTGAGGTGCACCCAGCACACCTTTGGCCAGGCACACAACAGTCCACCCTTGTCCACACCCAACACAACACTGTGGATCCGTGCATGCGCCCATATGGGCAGCTACCATTATGCACAAACGTAACATACGTAGGTAGCTGCACTTCACCCCAACTCCCCCACACCATAAAACACCCCTTCACGAAAAATAGGTTGCATTTAGCAGAATCCATAAACATATCACCACCTCCAGCACCCCTACCTACAACCATTCACAAAGTAGTGTGGCACTGCCAAACTAACCACAACACATTCAGAACATTGGGCCTACTTCAACAAATCTGTACACAGCGTAGTAACCAAGCACATATAAGCTGCACTTCAACCATACCCTCTTCCATACTGACGGTATGCAAACACTGCACACAGTGCCCACACAGCATAACTTTTCACTGCACCATCTCCAACCACACATCAAACAATTTAACATGTTCCAACAGTGACCTCACCTGCGAAACCAAATATACACGCATGGCAGCTCACTTCTGCTGCTCTATGGTGTCTGAAATGTGTTCCACAACCATTCCTGACAGGTCACCACCCTCTAACTGATGCAAAGTCAAAAATGCATTACTGCCGTGGGTGTCCTCAAGTCCTAGGCTCTTGTTTGCATGGCCTACGGCCTTCCCCATGCACCCAATAATCTAGGCCTTGAACACACCCACGTCAACGTAATGCTACCCTGTGTTTCACCATATAACCAACTACGACAATCCACATACACACCACTGCTACCCGCACTCCTACCCAACCTGCACACCGCCATGGAGCTATGCAACAACCAATTGCAAAAGTTACCATAATGTACACAGAAAACCCTCTCTCCTGCACCCCTGTGCACTTTCATTCACATACTACGGGCGTACCCACTTCCATTCACAAATTATTGTGTCACTGCCAACCTACCCACATTCTGTTCACAACACTGGCCCTACTCCAACCCATCTGCACACAATCCTTCCACAGACCCCACCACTACTTCATTCACCCATAGATGCCACCATGTGCCCAACTACCGCATTCCATCCGCAGAGCACAGCCACCCGCCCTCGAACCCAACCCATGTCATGTACAATTCAATCCCCTCCATAATATAGCGTTGCTAGTTCACTATCAAAGAGCAGGTGGAATATGTATTCTACATACTGTCTAAATCTAGGGTCTTCAGAATACATTCGTAAACAACAGTATTCTAATGCTGTTATTTGTGTGCTTATTTCATCATATCGTACACCTTTTTAGTGGGGAACAGTAGAGGAAAGGCTTGTGCTTCCACACTTTTTTCCCATATACTGATAGGCGCTCCTTTGGCTTGCCACATTTGATATGTTTCTAGTGCATCATCTGTGGCGTCTTTGGAGTACAGTGGGTGAATTGTATTCTGGTCTAAAATACTGGAGGCTTTACTAGGATTTAGATGCTGAAATTGGCCACTTGTTGAGGAGTCCTGAATTGTTTTGGTTGTGTCTCTCAGGTTTTCTTGAACGTTTAGTTCTTTGTAGTATTCATTGTTTTCATTAAGGTACTGCAATGCCTCTCTAACTTTGGTTAAGTCCACTAGGTGTTGCCAAATGTGTTTCTTTTGTAGGTACACCATTCACCAGGATAATCAAAGATGTGTGCAATTGGCTTCTGCACTCGTAGAGTGTCTACATTTTCTTTGAGATCCAACGGTAAATAGAACACTTTACCACAAAGGCCTTTCAGTAATTCGTTGGGAGGTAATTTTGCAGTTTTTGGTTGAAGACTTATTATTGCTTTAAATGGGTGCACTGTTTGTATTATAATGCTCTCATACAAATTAAGCTGCTGCAGTGCGTTTGGCAGTGGAAATGGTCCAAATTATTAATAATTGCCTGTGAAGGCCTTTGGTTATTGTCAAGTTTTGCAGTGCAGTATGTGCACAGTATGGAGGTGTTGGTAATGTCGTACTTGTTTTCTGCTAGAAGGTAGAGCTCTAATTGAAACCACTGGGATTCTTCATTGCCTTCTATTTTCTGCATTATATCTACAGTTTTGGTGCACTGTTTTATAGAAAGTTCTACAACAACACACACATGCTTGGTTTGGCATTTCAGCGGAAGTGCTTTTGAACTTTTGTATTTCTTTTCTGTATCTGTGATATAAAAGGTTGACAGCTGCACTGTTGTCAGTACTGTTGTCTGAAAATGTTGGTGTGTAACTGCTCTTCAGTTCCACAGTATTTACTTTGGATGTGCTGGATTTCATCGAGCACTTGTTTGGCTGTACTGTGCAGGAGAATATAATTTACATGTTGGAGTGCTAATGCTGGCGTTTTTGCATAGCACAGTTTGTACACTAGATTTCTGACTGTTGAATGGTGGGTTGCTAGCATTTTAATACGGTGGAAGGTGCTTTTGCAAGTTGGTCCAGAAATACAGGCTAAGGAATGGCCTTGTGTTCCAGTGTAGTTGCGTACTGGACAGGAGTCCATAGTTTGCAGTATTTTCTTTCTTCTTTTGTCGTTGCCTTTGACATATTGATTGAGGTATTGCTGCACATTTTTTATTAGGCTTTGGCGAACGTTGCACGTTCATGTGCAAAGCCATTTGTAGGTGAGACGTGTTGGTTTGTTGAATTGGAGAGTGACATCTAAGTTTGATGGGGATATTTCTGAAAGCAGTGTTTCCTCTTCTATTATGGTATTGTGTATCTTTTCATACCCTCTTCCACTCCAATGTAAGGCAATTTGGTTAGTTTGTTGTTGTCTGTATGTTTTTTCATTGAAGTATGGCTCTGTGTTGGTGGTGTGACTCCACTCACCTGTAAAGATGTGGCCAAAGGCATCTATGCTCACGTTGCATTTGTTTCGAAGTTGTGCTTACAATGTACTAATTAATCCGGTTAGTAGTTTCATTCTCTTCAAAACTACCATAAACAATTTCCGCTTCATGCTTATAGCACTCTCTACAAGAGCTTCTAGGATGCCTTTTCTGCGGTAGGTTTTGAGAGTTGAGCGTGATTTCTGCCCTCTACTAGTAATGTTCTGAAGGACTCTGGTGGAATTTATTTTGTAAAATAACTTTTTTAGAATGCTTGCTCGTGACTACCTTACCATTTGTATGTGCTCTCTTAGCAGTAGTGTGTGTTTCATTGTATGTAATTGTTTTCTTTACATTCTCATATTTTGCCAGCTCGCTTTTTTGGTGATTTTGGTAAATCGCCATACAATACTTTCTAACGTTTTCTCTTTCAAGGTATCTCGTCCTTGGCAACAGGGAGGTAATCCCAAGGAAGAGATACCTCGTCCTTGGCACTTAAGGGGTTAAACATATGGCACATGCACATTGGACATTTCTACCTACGCTTGCTGTGAGCACGATACAGAGGGTGGATTGTTTAGGTGCAAAAATACTCTCAGGATGTGGGTGCATGCTTCCAGCTACTACAACATCACACGTTTATTTGCATATGTTAACTAGGGATAGTGTTACCAGGCATCACAAGACGATATACGCATGTGCGCAGTTGTGCCACAGATAAACGGACGCTCATGCAACTGTTTACAGGCGGTTGCATGCACGCCTCCTCCATTTTTCTTACTTGGAAAGTTCCCCACTAGTGCTGTGCCCTTCACAGTTACAATGGCCATGTTAAACGAAAAAAAGGGACATACACAATTAGTACAAATTAACATATCATTCTTTATTAGCACACATTCATAGCGACTGTTCCAAAGTGGAAGGGGGACAAGAAAAAGATACAGATTTTGGGGGTTTGCCCATTTCACCAAGCTGCTGGTGAGGGGAAGAAGGGATTGAGGTCTCATCAAAGCGTCTTTCATGACATTAAATTTGTGGGGAACGGCGGCTGGGAAATGGAGAAGGCGGGCATGTGCACGTTTGGCAGTGATACCTTATTTTCCCCATTATATGTTCTTCTACAAACTTTCTCAAGGCAGCAAATTGGAGGAGCAACTGATCGATTTTGGTGCCCAGGGGGGTGAACTTGTATATGCCCAGCATTCACTTCGGTTTCGGTGGCCGTATGTTCTTGTGCAAAAGGTGCTGCTTCTGGTGGACTACTTTGCATTCCGATATGTTCTGTTAAAAGACGACAAATGTGGTTCATTCACATGAAGTATTACATTGTGATTGTGTTCATTTTGCTACCACATTCCCTACCTATGGGGTTAATATGCTTACTCATTTGGTTATGCGGGAAATTCTCCTCCAGCCATTCCAGGGTGCTTGCCCTTGAAATAATTCTTTCCCTTTTCACAGTTCGGTGGGTAACAATGGGCCCATCATCACTCATTTCTTCATGCAGAAAATTCTCCTCGAGCCATTCTAAGGTGGAAGCCATTGCTGCGCACACACATCATGCTTTCCTACTATTGTACACTAACGGACCTGTGCAATTACAACATTAACTTTTGTGTACATACCACATTGCTTTGGCGCTCTGTTCTCGGTAGTTGTCGTTTGCTTCTCTGCCTCTTTGTTCTTAGTTTTTTTTTGTGAAGCAGGTGTGCAGTAACATTGATGAAGGCAAACGTTACTTGTCTTGTTGGTGCTTTCCATTGTGCTGCATACCCTACGCCTTTGTGCACTTTGTTGCGAAGGTACAGATTTTGTACAGCTATGGCATTTTCCCTTCCTTTCCTGTATATATTTTTTGATAATTTTTAGGACCACCCCCCCCCCTTTCTGGGCACATTGGACTCCACCCGATCTCCACAAACGGACGCTGTGTTCCCAACCTTTGTTCCTATTACTATACAGTCACCGGCTTCAGTATGTTGTACAGTACATCTTTACAAACTAAGCGTATCATGTAAAAAACTAATGCAATTCACTGACAGACACATTATAACAGGGACGCTATGGTTCACTTGTGCAACTGAAACCCTATTACAAAAAAACTATAATATACGAACGTTATGGTTAAAGTGCCCTACTAAAAACCTATGAAATTCACTAAGAAAAGACATTTTTAAAAGGGATGTTATGGTTAACTTGCACTTCTAAAAAACCTACGGGGACGTTATGGTTACAGGTAAAACCTAAAAACCCCAGAAATTCGGATGTTACGTTTTTAAGCTAAGCAACCATAACTCGCACCACCAGTGTACACTGCAAGGACTAACACCCATGACATCAAAGATGCCATCACAAATCTCATTCATGACATCACTGATGACATCACATGTGTATTTAGTTTTCATGAAAAGCCTCCACAAGCGATTGTTATGGTGGTAAAAAACTATCAAACATCATTGGAAGAACTACCAAGAGAGAAGTAGTTCATTGACCAATGCATAGTTGGACACACTATTGTATAACACACTTCTTTGCAATACATGAACCAACTCATGTGGAAACTGAGCCATTCTCTGCACCGTGCCCTGTTGAAGTGTAATATTGAAAATGTTCCCATGTCACATAGTGACATCATGAATGCTTTCGTTTTACAGTTTTGGGTACCGTGAAACATGTAAGAAGTAGCTACCATTCTCTTAACTACACAATTGCACTACTGTACAGAAAACAGACACCACACCACAATGCATACCAATATGAGCATATACAGGGACATTTAAAGTAAGCAAAAAAGGACCACTATTACCAGAAACCGTTCATAACATAACTGATTACCTTCATGCACAAAAATGCTTGCTGTGTTTTATGCTTTCTTCTTCCCCTATATGTATCACATCATATGAGTGTACCCTAAGTGAAGTAGTGGAACAACATATCAGAAGGGTGCCGTACACAAAGACAGAACCTTTTCAACTCTTACTGAAGAAAATCACCTGGCCTACTTATATCAGTGAACAAAAAAGAGCACACATGTGAGGTCATCAGTGATGTCATGAATGAGATTTGTGATGGCATCTTTGATGTCATGGGTGTTCGTCCTTGCAGTGCATGCGAGTTATGGTTGCTTAGTTTACCATAACTTAGGAATGTCTGGGTTTTTTAGGTTTTACCTGTAACCATAACGTCCCTTTAACAATGTTTTTTGTTGGTGTATATGATTAAGTTGCTAAACTCATAGGAAGAGCACTTTTTTTGTGCGGGGGGAAAAGTTATGGGGGGACACAACATTTTTTTTCCTCCATGGACTGAATGGGGAAAAACTTTGCGCACGGCTACAGGCCGAATGGCTGGATGGATTTGCATCAAATTTGCGGCAGGAGCCGGGGCTTGGGTCAGAAAGCGTGCTTGTGTGTTTGGTGGAAATCGGACCAGTACTTCTGTTGCAAAGGACTGAAATGCACGTTCCAAAACATTAGTCCTTTCTAGGTCCGCGGACAGACGTGTCATTGGCTTCAACATTTTTTGAGAAACGCCACTATAGTGTATCGGAGGACAGTGCGGCGGCGGAATGGTCTGGACAACGTACTGTGCGATGTGTTGGCGGCAAGAAGGGAGGGAACGGGTGGGGGAGTGAGAAGTGGTTCATGCGACATATGAATAAAGGTGGAAGAAGACGGAGGAGTGCCTGTAGTATTCGTGCAAATTGCGTCAATTCGCGGGTACCTAGACAGGCGAGTACTTTGTTTGATGATTGGAGGCAGCTGTCGTAACGGCCCGATAGCGTCTGGTGCGACCGGTTTACGGCGACCTCTTTTCGTGGTGAGTGGTAGTGAACTAGCAACGCTATATTATGGAGTTGCCCACACATTAAAAACAGCTTCTTATTTCCAAAACAGGTCTGCTACACAACTACTTCAAAAGGTGCAAGAGAAGGACGAAGTTTTACAGTCAAGTGTTACAAATCTCTTGGCAAACATGCGTGGTACAAAAGAGTACTGATTTCGACGGCACGCAAATGTACGGTGTATGCTATGCAACCTTTGCCCTCCCACATGGTTTGTCACTAAGTTGTGCCGAGTATGCATGGGAAGACTTGCACACTTTCCTACGCATAGCAAACCAAAAAAAAACGGGTATAGACATGAACACCAGGAGAGCTGTAGTCTCTCGATCCAGTAAATGTTTCGCGCTACTTTTATCAACGCTTCCTTGCCATGATGCACTTCATTTGCAATAAAACACCTCCTCCCCTCAGAGAAGTGGAACACTTCTTTTGGAGAAAAGAATATCAAACCAGACGAGCCCCACACATCCACATGCTTTTGTGGATTAAAAATGCTCCAAAATTTGGTGAAGAAACGGTTTTGCAGTTCATTCACAAATATGTCACTTGCGAAATCCCTTCGGAAAGTACCCATAGTGACCTATGAGCACACATTTTGCAATTCCAAAGACAAGTGTGGCAAGTATTGTCGACACAAATATAAGAACAGAGGCAAATACTACACCAAATGTCACTTTGGTTTCTCTAGACCAGTTTCAACAACAGGCCAAGTAAACCGCTTCATGTCTTTGGTTTGAAACAGTGTGAAAGGAAAATCTCATACTGCATAAAAAGGAGCGAAGCATCAAAGTACATCAATGATTACAATGCAATTATCATCCTCTTATGGAATGCCAATGTTGATGTACAGTACATTGCAGACAGTTCCACTGCTGTTGCACAATATGTCACTGCCTACTAAACCAAAGCAGACAAAACAGAGCTGAAAGACCTCTGGGATGACATATCCTCTGACAAAACACTGGCACAAATTTTGTACAGCTTTGGCATTAAAATGCTGTCCCATAGAGAATGTGGCAGCTACGAAGCCGCTCACTGCTTAACCGGCACAGCCTTATATGGGAAATCACACAGCATAGTGTGGCTAAGCCTTGGGCCTGTTGCATCCAGAGAGGAGTAATTAAATCGTACGAAGACATACAAACAATAGCCAAAAGCAATCCCAACAGCCAGGACATTTTGAAGAACAACTTATTGGACACATACTACCCAAACAGAAGTAGTACATTAGATGCCTTGTGCTTGCATCAGGTAGCCCAAAACTACTTGTACAACAAAATTACAGCAAACGAGGAAAAAGGTAGATTACAGAGTGGAAAGTTGTGAAGGCAGCCTGGTGAGACGTACCAAATGCAGCATAATTAATCATATGAAGCTGACCTTAAAAACTCCTCAACACAAAGAAATGTACTACATGGCTCTACTGCAACTTTTTAAACCATGGAGAAAAGAAGATTTATTAGCCACCTACACCTCATATGAAGATGCTTTCAAAGCCACTGAAAGTACAATTACAGATGATAACTTTACACGGTACAAAAACATATTGGACAGGGAACGCCAACAAGAAGCAGAACTTCAACTACAACTAACTGTAGACACTTCTGAGAGTAGAGAACCTTTGCAAACAGGCAGCCAAGAACCACTTGGAAAGCCACTCATAGCAAACGAGGCAGAATTAGTCATGACAGGAGTTAACCACCACTATGCTTCAGTACGAGCACTCCACAGAAGAGTTGGAAGTACTTAAATCCCAACTAAACAATGAGCAGCGTACCATTTTTGTAGAAGTAAAACCACTGAACATGGTATACAGCACGAAAATAAAACTTGCACCTGTGACAACTACAAACCAGTACTGCTGTATGTAAGTGAAGAAGCTGGGTCAGGTAAAACATTCTTAATAAAAATCATCAGTAAATACCTCCAAAAATTAACAAACAACAACCTTTCTGCGGTTATAACCGCCCCTACAGGTTTGGCTGCCTACATCATAGGTGGAGTCACTCTACACCGATTGCTACTCCTTCCAGTAGAACACCAAAACAAATCAGAGTACTATAAACTTACAGCAGAATCTGCTATGGAGCTACGCAGAGTTTTGAAACAAATGAAAATGCTGCTATTAGATGAGGTGAGCATGGTCTCCAACCTAATGTTGACTTTGATTCACCTCAGATTGCAAGAGGTACTCAAAACTGACTACGAAGGACTCTTTGGAGGAAAACATGTTATTGTTTTCAGAGATGTCCCTCAATTGACACGAGTCAAAGGTGAACCCATCTTTAAAACCTTATGACACAAACAGTGCCGTAAAAGTCTTGAAAGCATTGGGAATGTAAATCTTTGACAACATTTCCAATACAGAGAACTAACTCAAAACATGCATCAGCCTGCAAACCTCACCTATGCCAATATTTAAAAAAACATACAGATAGGTGTACTGTCAAAGGAGGCGCAGTCTACCTCAATAGTAGACACATCGATAAGCTGTACGGGCGTAACACATGTGCTACAGATGTCATGGAACAATTAGCTCAGAAAAATGTTATCTGTATGGCATTAATGCCAATTCTAGCAAGCTGTGCACAATTTAATTCAACAATGCTGCAAAAAGTAAAAACAACCACCAGTGCAAATTCATGCCACAGACAAACTGGACGTACACGGTATGACAATACCTATGTGTCAACAAGGCATGGCACAACTACAAGCCTTGGAGAAGTCCATCTCCAACACAGCTGGTTCGGAGAAAATTGTTACTTTATGTGTCAACTGTAGAGTTATGCTAAAGCGTAACATTGACAGAGAGCAAGGTTTAGTTAATGGAGCACTTGGTACAGGTGTTAGCTTCCAGACATACCCACGGGACAACAGCATTCAGTTTGTAAACATCAAGTTTGATAAACTTTCAGAAATCAAAAATATAGGATGCACAACTGTGAGATTCCTTCTTTTCAAAGACATGTATGTACGCAGAGAACAGTTTTCTCTCTTACTAGCTTATGCAGTAACTATTCATAAATCACAAGGTCTAACCTTAGATGAAGTATTGATTGATATTGGCCACACAGTCTTCAAAGAAGGCATGAATTACGTAGCACTGTCACGGCTACGTACACTGGAAGGACTGTATCTAGTTAATGTTGATGCAACTGCAGTCAGTGCAGAAATTCCTTGCATCATAGAGTACAATCGAACTACGTGCACTGTACGCACCCCATCTAAAAATATACCCTATTCCTCAAAAACCAAAAGGTTTGAAAAGAAGGCTCATTCCATCAGAAGTACTAAATGATTTTGCCATACTACCATCAAAGAAATTGAAAGAAAGTCATACTACAGCAACGACCAAAAGGAGTAAAATAGACAAACCTGACCCAACTCCACCCACAAAAAGAAATCCCTCTGCAAAGAAACCACATACCCTTCGATCAAAGGGCTCAGACACAAAAGTACCTGGACCATTCAAATTTTCCAATACAACAGGTGTTAATTGCTATGCAAATGTAACAATCAATGTTCTATTCCAAATACCAACAGTGGTTGAAAACATTTATTTAAATAGCGCAGACCAGTTGTGTTTGCAAATGCTCGTCCTACACAGAAATGCAGTAACTAATCATGACACCATTTACAGTGTCTCAGGAATAAGGCAAGAATTGGACTACAGTGCTGGAATGGTGAAATTCACTTTAAACCGACAAGAAGATTCACAGGAATTCCTAATGTACTTACTACAAATACTGGAAAGAAAATACATACTTTTAAATTAAATATTTCACATTTCCTACACGTGGAAACGTACATGCACTCTTTGCAACCATGCCATTGAGGAGCAAGTCCCTAACAAATTTTGTATGTATCAATACCTAACTATGACTCCATTCCATTTCAGCAACGGGTGCAAAATGCAAACCATAGCATGTGGTGTACGTCGTGCAATTCTGATATTCATTTGACGCTACATATAGACTCACATAGTCAATATGTGATATTAATGATCTTAAGATACAATGCCGACGGTACCAAAACAACTGCAAACTTACTGCCTTCACACACGGACAGGTATCACTTGGAAAAAAAACCTTCACAACTGTAGCCATAATCTACAACACAGGGGACTCCACCAATGGAGGCCACTATACTGCATACATTAGAAAGCAATCAGCATGGTGGGAATGCAATGAAACTTCCATCAGTCCAAAGGACAGACTACCTGCAAATCGTGCTAATGCCTACTTAATATTCTTGAAGCCAAAATGTACTCTATGTACAAACCTACTATACGTACTCTCCAGCAGCAACTATTACCTTCGTAAGTGGACAAAAAATATTTCTCCTTCCACACTATTAACCTAAAGCAACATACCATACTAGAAACATTGATGAAAGGCACTACAGTGTGTGTTGGACAATTTTATCCCCCATGAACCCAAGGAGTACAGTCACACAAACAGTACATGCACACAAAGCACAGTACCAGTATTTTCCACTGGATACGTGGAAGGGAAAGTGCTAAGTATGAGGGTTCAAAACTATCCTCAGTAACCTCTAAATTCAAAGATTATGCAAATCAGTCACCAGTTCTCCAAGAGTAGTCAAACAACTCTGACACATATGGACGTATTAACACGTAAATCCCCAATTGGACAGTACCACTTCAAAATGTACACAGATGTCCAAGTAACCACAGGAATGCACAAGCTTCTCTACGTACTCTTTACGAACAGGACACTGCAAACAGTTAGAGTATGCCACCTGGTATCTAACTGCAACCTAAATACGACAATGTTATTTGCAGCATCACAACTACCCAACTCAACCTTCATCAACTACTGTGATACAAACATAGCGTCAAACACTTCGAAACTATGAGCAGTTACAGTACGCCAACAGGTATGTAACTACCATCAGAATTCTGCACTAGCAGGGACTCCGCCAATGGAGGCCACTATACTGCATTCATTAGAAAGCAATCGTCATGGTGGGAATGCAATGATACTTCCATCAGTCCAAAGCACAGACTACCTGCAAATCTTGCGAATTCCTACTTAATATTCTTCAGGCTAAAATGTACTCATTGATGTACACACATACTATACCTTACTCCCCAGCACCAACCAGTACCTTTGTAAGTGGACAAAACATGTTTTTTCCTTCCACACCCTCGACCTAAAGCAATGTACCACACTGCAAGCATTGACGAAAATTCACTACAGTGTGTGTTGGACAATTTCATCCCCAATGCACCCAAGGATTACAGTCACACAAACAGTACCAGTATTTTCCACTTGATATGTGCAAGGAAAAGTGCTAAGTATGAGTGTTCCAAACTATCCTCTGTAACCTCTAAAATCACCACTTACAAAAATGAGTCAGCAGCTCTCCACGAATAGTCATACAACTCCAACACATATGGACATACCACCACTTTACTCCGTAATTGGACAGTACCATTTCAAAGTGTACATAGATGTCGAAGTAACCGCAGGAATGCACAAGCTTCTCTACGTACCCTTTGCAAACAGGACACTGTAAACAGTTAGAATATCCCACCTGGTATCTAACTGCAACCTGAATACGGCAAGGTTATTTGTAGCATCACAACTAACCACCTCAACCTTCAACAACTACTGTGCTACAAACATAGTGTCACACACCTCCAAACTATGAGCAGTTACAGTACGCCAACAGGTACGTAACTACAGTCAGAATTCTGCATTAGCACAGAACAATGTCATAATACTTGCAAACCACCAGCAGCAACCAAACACAAACAAACAGTGGTACAAAAAGGAAGCAGGAAAACATTTACAAATCACTACCTGCTATACTACCCCACGCATCCTACCAACATATATAGTCCATATATTGTACACCCTTACATTTCGTCCTACTTGAAGAGTACACCTTACAAAGTGCTCTAACCACTTCAAACATCACTATCAGTCATTGTGCACCATAGTAGCAATAAAATGTTGAAGGTTTTTTTTGTTAATCCAGGATGGATTTTTTTCCCCCACAGACCCAATGATTATGCAAAGAAGCACAGGAACTGCGCTGATTGCACAGTACATTGGGTCAAAGCATAGTACTTACAACGTACTAGTTATAAGGGTCCACAAAATAAAGAAATGTATACTATGTAGTGGACTGCAAACTAACAAATACCTGCGCTAACATATTCTGTTCTCTTTTCCCACAGCTAATGGAGCACTCAGTACCACATCATTTTAAACTCCATACACAAAACGCAGTGCAAGCCTTCCTCAATCCAAACAGTAAGTCTTCAACTATTGCTATTATACCTCTGCATAATATCCACAGTGCAATAAGTGCACTTATTTGTGCCATACACATACCAATACCACCTTTTACAATGCACACCCACATTACACTATGTAGCTCTTGCCTACGCCCTACACGCTTCACTACACCCTGTACATTGTAGGGCCTCCAGCCATACACTAAACATTGTACACACTGCACTATTGCCGCTGCACTGTAGAACTATACATCCAGACATCTATCCAAATACCACTAACCCCACACAACACAGCCACCTACCTACCCCTTAGCCACTACAGTTGACATTGGCCCTCATTACGACCTTGGCGGAGAACCATGGTGCTATTAGCACCATGGTCCATGGCGCTAAGTTGCCAACTACGCCATGGTGGTTGGCGGACTTACCGCCCCATTCCGACCTTGGCGGGGCGGTAAGTCCCCAATCCCCATTTACCCTTCCCCATTCCCATTTTTGCCCATAGGGCATAATGGGAGTGGGGAAGGCGTTAATTACCACCGTAAATTACGGTGGCGTAATTAACAACAAGGTCCCTTAGCGCCATGGATTTTAACGCCTGCAAAAAGCAGGCGTTAAAATCACCATGGCGCTACGGGAACTCGTACTCAGGCGGTAAGGGTCGGCGAAGTTTACGCCGGCGTAAACCCCTTACCGCCTGGGTCGTAATGAGGGCCATTGGCTGTTATTTCTTCCACAAAATACATAACCTGTGTCCTACATACACTGGTCACCTAAGAGTATAAGTGCACACACTGAATAAGCAACCTTATAGTAAGTTACCCTACAATCTGCACAATTAACAATGAAATTTCATGCATGCATCAATACATCTTACATAACTTTTTTTAACTGCTGCAACATTTGGCTCCTTGCTTTCCACTGGCACCGTGTAGGCCATTAGGTCAATTTCATTCTTATGAACACCATTTCCAAGAAACGTATCGTACCCATATTTCACTGCAGCTCATACAGCATAGCTCCCCAGCCATATTGCAACCACTGCCTTACTGCTTAACTTTTTAAACTTCTGTTTCCCTTTTTCATTGTGCAAAGGAAACACCATTTAAAGCCCATAACCGCCTTAGAATGTTAGATAAACGTTCACACTAACTGCTTTCCTTTCCTGAACAGTAGCCCCAAAGGTGGTCATGCAGCACAACACCAAACTGCATACGATGGACCACCCACCCACATCTTCTAAAACAGCGAACACAGTCCGACATCACCCACTGTTGCCTGTTAAACATACTGCACATATAACTGGTCCGTACCCACTGGAAAAGCACATTTTATGCATTTTACCATCTGTGCATTCACTGAACCATTTGTACAGCACTATCACTTCAACTTGTACATTGCACTACCTTCACCGTAATGACACTACCAAACTTCGTAAATACATACTGAAATCACAACACGTTGCCGGCCGATTCCTTCTTTTTTTCCCTGCATCATCTCCAGAAATCGAAACCTAACATACCTCTCCTTCAACAGAACACAACCTCATTGTAAAATAGCCTTGAGGGGTAAGCAGGTTTAGCTCCAAGGTCAGATATTGTATAGAAGTCTAGCAAAAAAAGATACAGAATTTACACTGCAGTTCCTCTGTCCATGTGCCCCAAAGGTAGTCTGCATTTGCAACGATCCCATACGGCGTACACTGCAATTTCACGACTACCCAATAGGAGCATGGAATTTGACAAAATTATGCAAGTACACCTTTACATCACATGTGCACTATGATTAACATTTAACAACGTGCTCCTGAGTATGCATATTTACCAATGTATTCTACTGCTCACTTCCTCTCTACCTTACACAGACCTTTGTGATGGCAGTAAAAATAAATGCTGTTAAACTGCCAAGTCTTCACCAATCCCAGTAAATTGCAACCGTCATTGTACTTTCTTTTGCTGTTATTCTTCCCCGCCCCCTCCAAATGCACACATACATTGCAAGACGAACATAGAGCGCAAGTCGTACAGTAAAGCACCACACCTTCTGCGCACTTGTTCACTGCTGCATTCCCTGTTCTGCCCTTTGTATGCCTGTTAAGTAGTCAGCTGGAGACAAACAAGGTTTCCTTTCACAGTGGTTTATTGCACAACAAATACTGGTCACAGATCAATAAATTCAGCCAACTGATGACGGTTCTTTTCACCTCATAGGCACAGGCGTTCTGCCTTACTTTACTTGCAACTGCCGCTGCTGGCCTTAATTAGTTCCAAGATAACAGCCAGGCGATTACAGGTTTTTCACCCTTCAACCTGTCCGCCGGCCATGAAAACGAAATGAACAAAATGTCAATAGTACACACTTCACCACTCTGAATCCTTCTTAGGTGGACGTTTTTTCTCCACTGGAAGGTCTTGAGTCTTGGACCGGGTACGGGGTCAATCTGTGAACTTTCCGCTTACTACTAGTAAGCCCACTCGTAATCTTGGCTGGTCTCACTCCACTCAGGTGCGGCGTCTCTCGCCACGCGCTGCTCCTGAAAAATAAGACGCCTCCTGAGTCTCTTGGAGTTGCATTTAACCCTTGTCCGGCCCCTCCCCCGTAATCAGTCCCATGTGTTCTCAGCAACGGTTTTAACACACCTGATTCAGATTCCCCACCTCCTCCCTGCTCCGTCCACTGTGGGCTAACCCTGTACTTTGTTTGTGTTCGGGCGGTTTTAACATAAGGAAACCCGGTTCTCCCTTTCCTTTTTTTCCTTTCTTTACCCATCGGTGTGCCTCCCCCCTGATGCAGTATTTAGTGGGGAATTTTGGGATCTGTAGTTGAACAAGTTACTTTCTTACCTGGTAACGTTCTTTCGATGGGATGGTCCGACGACATATTCCATATCTATGACATGTAATTACCACAGCTGTGCTGCTTCGGAAACTTTTTTCGGCGTCTGCGTCCTGCGTCGATGACGTCGATGCGCCGTCGTCGAGGACCTCCTCCGACGTCCGACGTCATCCGATGTGATAAGTAGGACGCACGACGCCTGTAGCCTCAGTTGTAGTTTTTTCCCCCAGAACGTGTGACACTAGCCAACTGCCAGTCAGACACAAAGCCTTGTGGAACGTAAGCTGCAATCGCAAAGAAATTCTGCAGCGGGGAAGGCAGGGCGGGAGCGATATGGAATACGTCGTCGGACCATCCCATCGAAAGAACGTTACCAGGTAAGAAAGTAACTTGTTCTTCGAGGGGATTGGGTCCTCCGACGTATTCCATATCTAGGACAGACTCCCAAAGCAGTACCAGAGCAAGGAGGAGGGAAAGAATTTAGAATCAAAATTTAGAATAGCCAATCAAATAGCAGAGCAAAGGACCGCCTTGCCAAAGGCCAGATCCTGTGCTCGGATGGAATCAAGGGAATAGTGACGTACAAATGTATGTTCTGAAGCCCAGGTGGCCGCATCACAGATGTTGCGAATAGGAACACCCCTCTGCAGGGCAGTAGATGCAGCCATAACCCTGGTAGAATGGGCCCGCAAGCCAGCCGGTGGGTCCTTACCCGCCAAGCGGTAGCACTCCGAGATGGCCAAAATAATCCAGCGAGACAAAGTCTGTTTCGTCACAGCTTGCCCTAAGCGCTTTCCAGCGTAACCAATAAAGAGTTGATCGTCCACTCTGACCCGGGACATGCGTGAAACATAAAAGCTTAAAGCTCTCCTAGGATCAAGCCTATGGAGCCTCTCCTCTTCCTTACCAGGATGCGGAGGAGTATAGAATGCCGGAAGAACAACCTTCTGGGCCAAATGAAATTCCGTCACTACCTTCGGAAGAAAAGAAGGACGAACTCTAAGGACAACCCTGTCCTTGTGAAATACAGTGAAGGGTGGCTTAACTGAAAGTGCCTGTAACACACTCACTCTGCGAGCGGAAGTAACCGCAACTAAAAACACAGTTTTCAGAGTTAACAGCCTCAAAGGGCAAGAATGTAAAGGCTCAAACGGAGCACCCATAAGAAACTTAAGAACAAGGTTTAAATCCCAACCGGGCACCAGGAAAGGTGACAGAGGGAACACATTAGTGAGCCCTTTCAGAAACTGTGAAATTAAAGGGATTTTAAAGTAAGAACAGTCTTCAGACGAGCGCTTAAAGATGGACAGCGCCGCCAGGTAACCTTTAACGGTACCCACTTGCAAGCCCCTGTGGGCCAAAGAAAGTAAAAAGGACAGAATCATGGGGATGTCACATGCAAAAGGATCCACATTCTGAACTCGGCACCAGTCGCAGAACTTACGCCAACGGCAAAGAGACTTTGTTGCTGGCCTTCGGGCCGAAAGCAACACCTCCATCACGTCTTCAGGGAGGTCTCAATCCTTACACCTCAACCTTTCAGAAGCCAAGCGTGAAGGTTGAAGGATCTGACCTCTGGATGGAGAACCTGACCCCCCTCCTGTGAGAGCAGATCGTCTCGGTAGGGAAGACGACGCGGAGGGCAGATGGACAAGTCGAGAAGGTCCGGGTACCACGTCCTCCGAGCCCACGCCGGAGCAATGAGGATCATCCGGGAACCGAACTTCCGTAACCGCCGCAGCACTTGCGGGATGACGGGGACTGGAGGAAACGCGTACAGCAGCGGGAACGACCACTCCACCACGAACGCGGCTCCTTTTGGAGGAAATTCCCGCGAGCAAAACCTTTCGCACTTCCGGTTGACACTGGAGGCGAAGAGATCCACTTGAGGGGTCCCCCAAAGGGCGAAGATCTCCAGGAGAATCTCCTGAGCCAACTCCCACTCGTGAGAGATCGTGCTCTGCCTGCTCAGAGCGTTCGCCGTCACGTTTGTCTCCGGCCAGTTGAACTGCCGAGATCGAAACTTCCTGCTGGATGGCCCAGAACTCGAGCTGCATCGCCTCCCTGCACAGAGGAAGTGACCCTGCCCCCCCCTTTTTGTTGAGGTAGTGCATGGCCACTGTGTTGTCCGTCAGGATCAGGACACTCTTTCCTCGCACAGTCGGCAGAAAAGCCTTCAGGGCTAGCCTGACGGCCCTCAGATCCAACAGATTTATATGGAGTCTGGACTCCGACGGAGACCAACGACCGCTGACTGTCAGCCCGTTGGCATGAGCTCCCCAACCCGTGAGGGATGCATCCGTCACGATCGTCACCTCCGGCCAGGGAAGCCAAAAAGGAGCCCCCTTCATCAAGGTGCCTTCGACGGCCCACCACAGAAGGTCCCGGGCGACCGAGGGCGGCACCTGAACCGGGTCCGACATACTGCCGGAGGACTGCGACCATTGCGTCTTGAGCGCCCACTGCAAAGATCTCACCCGCAGGCGAGCCTCTGGCACCAGAAGAATGCAGGATGCCATGAGGCCGAGCAGCCTCAAGAACTCGAACGCTGGGAGCGTCTGGGCATGCTGAAACTTGTGAACCATCTGCTGAATGTGAAGAGCCCTCACCTGGGGAGGAAAACACTGCCCCAGGGAAGTGTCGAGCACTGCTCCGATGTACTGGAGCCGCTGTGTTGGCGTCAAATGGGACTTCTTTAAATTGAGGGAGAAGCCCAGCCTGTGAAGGGAGTGGCAGGTGACGGACAGATGATCCAGGACTTGCTCGGGAGAGCTCCCCCTGATCAACCAATCGTCCAGGTAGGGGTAGACGTGAATCCCCCCTTGCCTGAGATGCGCTGCCACCACCACCATGAGCTTGGTGAAAACCCTCGTGGCGGAGGTGAATCCGAACGGCAGGACCCGAAACTGAAAGTGCGAGTCGCCAACCGCGAACCTCAGGTACTTCTTGTGCTTGGGATGGATCGGCACATAGAAGTAAGCATCCTTGAGGTCGAGTGACACCAACCAGTCCTGAAGCTGAAGGGCCTGGAGGACTTGAGAGAGAGTAACCATCTTGAACTTGTCCTTCCTGAGGCGTTTGTTCAAACCGCGCAAGTCCATGATGGGTCTCAATCCCCCGTCTTTCTTCGAAATCAAAAAATAAGGGGAATACCATCCCTTGTTCCTCTCCGCTACAGGCACCAGTTCTATGGCGCCTTTCTCCAGCAGGGCTTGAATTTCCTGCGCAAGGAGCGGATCCGGACTCTGCAAAGAGAGGTTCCCCGGTGGATTGTCGCGAGGCCTGTGCCGAAAGGGAAGACAGTAGCCGTGGGTTATGATCTCCAGAACCCACACATCTGAAGTAATGGCTTGCCACTCTACAAGATGCTGCGCCAGCCTTCCCCCAACCGGCGAACCATGGGACATGGCCTCATGACTGAGTGGGAGCGGCCGCTGCGTTACCTGAGGGCAAAGAGGCAACTGCCCGAGCGGCCTTGGCACCACGGGTACCCTGTCGTCCACCTCTGGTACCCCTGCGTTGGCCTCTGACTGCCAGCTCCTCTCGCTTTACTGAAGGACGAGTAATAGCGAAAGGAGCCACCCCTCCACTGCTGTCCCCTAGGACGAAAAGGCGGAGGTTGGCGAACTGCAGCGCCCAACGACTTCGCTGCAGCTTTCGAGGTCTGCAACCTCTCAAGGCTCTCGTCAGCCTTGCTGCCAAAAAGGTGTTCACCGTCAAAGGGCATGTTGAGGAGCCGAGACTGCACATCAGGAGCAAACCCGACTTCCGCAACCACGCAAACCTGCGTATCACGGTGCTCGCCACCGTGGACCTACTGACGCATTCAGCTAAGTCCAAACCCGACTGAACGGACTCACACATGGCATCCTTACCATCCTGGACCATAGCAAGGAAACCATCCCGTTCGTCCCCTTCGGGAATATGTTCAGCCGCTAACGCAACACAGTTCCACAGAGTGTGTGTGAAACGAGACAAGGCACAAATGGAGTTGGCCGCCTGAAGCGCCATACCACCAGAAGAAAACACTTTCTTCGCCCAGCCATCAAAACGTTTGTCGTCCCTATCAGGAGGGATGGTAGGGTACGACGCCTGCTTTGCCGGGGCCGTGGCCGCCTGCACCACCAAACTCTCCGGAGTGGGGTGCCTTTTCAAGTAGCAGGGGTCGCTACTGGCTGGACGGTCTTTTCGCGACAAGGACCTGCCCACCGCCGGGAGACTCTCCGGAGCAGTCCAAGCGCCGCCACCCTTCTCTGTAAAGCCATATGGAACGGCAGTACCGGATCAGTTGGGGGACCAACATCAAGGATGTCCGTCAGATCATCCTGCACAAACTCCCCTGGGGGAGCAGACCATCCCAAGTACTCAGAAACCCTAGCCATAAGGTGCCGGTACGAGGAATCGGCATGAGAGCCAGGCTCAGGCCTACAAAACTCCACCTCCGGAGAGGTGTCCAGTCCACTGGCATCATGCAGTGACTGTCTCAAATCGTCAAACTGACTATGGCCCGAGACAATTTCATCTGGAACCTGACTAGGAACCAGGCCATCAGAATCCTCATCCGCCTCTGAAATATAGTCCAGGTGGCGAAAAGAAGGCACCCGAGAGTGCTTGCTCTTAACCAGAGCCTTCCTAGGGGGTTCTCCCGTGCCACGGGGTACCTCCGACACGAAAGGCGTCGATGGCGTCGAGCGAATCGGCGCCAGCGTCGAGAGAACCGGCATCGGCGCTGAGAGGATCGGCGTCGACGTCAGATGCAGCGCCTCCAGCATCGGCGGCGTCGACACAGCCCTCGAGGCCGGAGCCCTGAGCATGTCCCTTGACGACCTGAGCGTCGACCGCCTCGACGACTTCCTCGGAGCCGGAGCCTCGAGAAAGCCTGTCGACGCCCTCGACGCCTCAGACGTCGATGTCTTCCTCGAAGACCTCACAGGTGCACGCGGTCTCGAACGCGTCGAGGACCGGGACCTGGAACGGGTACGTCGAGAACGAGTCTCCTTGTCCGAACGGGACCTCTCCCGTGACTCGTGCCGACCACTCTTGCGAGCGGTGTCTCTCGACCTCTCACGACCGACCCCACTCGGGGGCGCGGACGGCTTAGTACCCTGGAACTCAAGAATCGCCAGCATTTTCTTCCCGAAGGAAGCCCATTCCACCGGCGTCGCACGGCTGGTTGGGTAAGCGACGTGCCGGGCAGAGTCCTCCGAAGAAAACCTGGAAGACGACCGGTGTCGGCGCTTCCGAGAATGCCTCGAAGAGGCTGAGGAGTGGCGAGACCGACTCCTAGAAGGAGACCCACGAGACTTCCGACGATGACGCGGAGAGTCACCCCTCGAATCATCTGTCGAAAGCCCCGCAGACTTCGACTTCCTGGGCTTGGACACCCGACCTACCGACAACTTCTTCTTACGTTCGCGTAAGGCTTTGGACGTGAGCGACTGGCAGTCGATACAGTCATCCGTGTCGTGGGCCTCCCCGGGGCACCAGAGGCAGGTGTCGTGCGAGTCCGTCACCGACATCTTGGATCCACACTCCCCGCACTTCTTGAAAGCCGGACGCGGGGTCGAAGACGAAGTAGAAGACATCTTCACACGAAGGATTTACACAAAACGAACAGGTTTGAAGAACCGAGAAGAACAGAACTCTAAAGAGTCGAGGCGTGAACCGAGAATCACGAAGCAACACGTTTGCGGAAAAAACGGAACTGAGGCTACGGGCGTCGTGCGTCCTACTTATCACATCGGATGACGTCGGACGAGGTCCTCGACGACGGCGCATCGACGTCATCGACGCAGGACGCAGAAAAAAGTTTCCGAAGCAGCACAGCTGTGGTGATTACATGTCATAGATATGGAATACGTTGGAGGACCCAATCCCCTCGAATGTCTCTTTTCATTGATGGCCAGCACTTGACGGGACTCTTCCTCAGCCCCCTCCTTTCTCCCAGTATCCAGGGCGGCTGCCACTGCTTCCACCTCACAATGCCCTATCACGCCATTACTACGTCTACGCACCCTCAGTGCACTGTATGTTATAACGGCCACAGGTACAGGCAGAGGTCACCCGGCACAAAAACATGTACAGCTCACATCTCATTGACACACTTCTTACCAAAGCCGCTCCTCCATTCTCCAGCAATCCGAGGTGACCCCCATTACGTTTCTTATTGTATTACTTTCTTTGCGGACACACAGACATATTGTGCCGTGGGTCCAACCACACTCGCTACCACTGTCAAGTTTTGTAAAAAGTAAACGCATGAAAACAGCATCTAGTCCCAACGGTTCGAACACATTTTCTTGTGTGCAGCCGTACAACCACAGTATTACCTACAAACCAGAGACCAAGGCAGTGGGTTAACATATGATGCTACAAACTAACACACAGTTCATGGTCCATCAGGCATGCAGCTATTACTACATTATCCTTCCTGCAAAGCTTTGCCCTGTAAAACCTTCCAGCCATCACCTTTCTGTTTTGCTAAAGCTTTGCCCTGTACGCTGCAACTAATACCCGCTACTTACATCTACTACTTACATCTACTCGTATTCCTCTTTCGACTCAGATATCCAGCACCTTACTGCGCATGCCACACCTCCCACATTCCAATAGACAGCTGGTGGATCAACCATTGGAAGATTACCATAAGCAATTTCTTCCATCATTATTATCTGGCCCGACCCATATGGCCCGGTATGTCCACTTGCGGTATACGAAGCAACCTGCAAATCTTTACTCCTTAAACCATCCCAGAGGCACCAGATGCTACCTTCGCTACCTTTCAAAGAAAATGTATTCTTCCACACGGGACACCAAGCACCATTACGTACTCCTTTTCCCACTTTGCTAGACGAGAACAGAAGTACAGAAGGCATTGCTCACTGGATTTTATTTGCGAAATAAAAGAGAGGGAGTGTACCAACTACATTCTGTGGCAAAATAAAGCACTTCCAACCATTCAGTGCATTTTTTGTCAAGTATGGAATGTTCTTGAACTGTATACCGTGTGCGCGCATGTCTGTTTTTGCTAATGTTGTTCCTTTCCAGAGATACGTGCTCACATGACAGAGTGCGCTACGCTTGAAACGCACATATTAAAAAAAAAACCTGGACTGCATGCCGTCAGGAACGACTGTCCACAAGTGAAGTCACTGAGGCCAGCAACTGCTGCGATGGTGTATGTGGCACACAGACAGCTAACAGAAGCGATGCACACATTAAAACTGCACACACTAACAGCTCCACCCGCTTCCGTTGCCCATCTGAACAAATACGCCAAACAAAGGTAGTCTGTATATAGCAGGACTTAACATCGTTCATAATGTTATCGGCTGAAAATGTATGTGTGTTGGACTGTACATTATCCATACTTTACGTGTGTAATACTTATTAACTCGTTTCATTTCACACTACCTTCCTTTGCCCTCAAAGTTCAGGTTATTTTAAGAGGTATACCATATTGTACATTCATTGTGGCATCTCAGTATGGGAATGGAAAAAGGCCAATGACGTTCACCATATTCAAGTGCAGTCACTTCACGCCACCTCTACTGGTGTGCCAACTGCAAAATGTACTCCATGCTGTCACAGTGAGCACCCACAGGACACATTTCCAACTGTGTACGCTGCATTTACATATCAGTATAAGAACTGATACAAAGAAGACAACCTTCTGAAACCTACTTCCAAAGAATGTCCACATTGTTACTTCAAACGCCCGTAGCCATCCATACACGGCAGTAGGTGATTGCCACTCCCAGCACAACATGGTACACCTATTACAAAAATCCCTATATCATCTCCAATACAGGCCCCATCCCCAATAGCCTCTGAAGGTTGGCGCCTGAGCACCTACCCCACAACTCTCTACATGTTATTATCTGCGTACATGGGCCATGTCACAAATATTACGCAGTGAAACAATCCTTTCATGTCCCACTTACTACACTTCCTGAAGCGAAGCTCTGTTCACGTCCACACCACCCCTAACGCAAATGGTGTCCTATCTCACCCATGCTCCTTTATGAACTGTACCATGTCCTCCACAGTGATTCTGCAAAGCGGGAACCTTATGACACTTGCATATGTACAAGTGTACTGTATGTTACAAGGTATGCTTATAATAAGTTATGCAAATGACCCAAGGTAAAGTGAAAGTACTCTTTGTACATATGTCGGCAATCCACATACAAATATCACAGTACTCCCATCCATAGCAACATTGTGTTGCCGGTTTGTTAGCAACAGGCTACTCCTTTGCCACATCCACTGCAAAGCAATAGACCCATGCATGGAAACATGTCACCACTTACCTTTTCTGTCCACATGTACATATCGATTCAGTAATGAACCCAATCTAGGAAACTTTCTGTTGCCTACTTCCAACCAGTGCTCACCCTGTTATGTCATGGGCCCCAGCCATGCACACAAGCCAGTATGGGTTTTGCAGGCACAATACAACATAGCACATCCACTGCAAATATCCTCATATTGTCTCCAAGGCACTCCCCAGCCCCAATGGAGTCTGCGTCCACCAACCAAAAAATGATAGTCGCTTCTACAAGTACCCACCAATACAGTATATGCGAGGACCTGCATACAAATTCCTTCCATGTGCTAATGTCTGACTGCCCATCCTAAAACAATGCAGTGCCCAAGCCCTACGCTCTTGGGTACATAGGTGGAGGCCTGCGGCCTCCGCCCATACATACAATAGCATACTCCTTCAACACACCCACTGAAATGCAATATAGACATGCATGCTACCATGTGGTCACGTACCTTTCCTGACTACCAGTACGTATGGGTACACTAACGAAGTCACGCAATGCTACATTCTCCAACTCTCTTCCAACCAGTGGCCCAAATGTTACATGCAATCGCCCTAGTCATGCACACACTCCAGTACACCTTTATAGGCACAACACACCATCATACATCAACTGCAAATACCTTCATATTACCTCCAATTCACTCCCCATTCCCAATGCACTCTACCAGCACTCAATTGACTCTTTCTACGTATGTGTGCAATTCACACACCATTATCATAGTCCTCCCATATATTCCTACATTCCGTTTCAGGTATTTTGCCGAACACCTATGCTACTCTTTGTACATGTGTGTGCAATCCACATACCAATATCGCAATACTCCCATACATTGCAGCATTTTGTTGCGGTTTTATTGGCAACAGCCTACTCCTTCGTCACACCAACTGCAAATCAATGGAGCCATTCATGGAAACATGTGACCACTTGTCTTTCCTGTCCACAGGTACAGATTGGTACGGTAATGACTCCAATCAAGTGAACAATTTATAACCTACTTCCAACCAGTGGCCACCCCGTTATGTGCAAGGGCCCAAAGCAACATTCTATACCCTACATCAACCAGTAGCCACCCTTTTATGTCCAAGGGCCACAGGGGGGAGGTGGGGGGGGGGGGGTTGCAGGCACAACACAACATAGCACTCCAACTGCAAATATCCTCACATTGTCTCCAGGGCACTCCCCATCCCCAATGGAGTCTGCCTGCACTCACCAGAAATGTATAGTAACCTCTACAATTGGCCACTGATACAGTATATATGAGTACATCCGTACAAATTCCTTCCATGTGCCAATGTCTAACTATCCTCCCTACACCAAGGCTGTGCCCAAGGCCTAGGCTCTTGGGTACATAGGCGGAGGCCTACGGCCTTCACCCATGCACCAAATTACCTAGTCCTACTACACACCCACTGGAAGGCAGTAGAGGCATGCATGGTAACATTTCCCACAGTGCTTGCCTACCTACAAATACGTATAGCTACACTAATTGACCCAAACAAGGCAACATTCTCACACCTACTTCCAACCAGTGTCCACGCTGTTACGGCCAAGGGCCGTAGACATGCACACAAGGCAGATGGGGCCTTTGCAGGCACAACACAACATAGTACCCAGACTGCCAATGTTTTCATATTATCTCCAATGCACTCACCATCCCCTATACAATCTGCCTACACTGACCAACATATGATAGTCCCCTGTGCACCTAACCACCAATGCAGTGTATGTCAGCAGCTGCGGGAATGCTCCACATTGCAACAGCGTGCTGCAACAAAATACTTCCATTTCTCCATGTCGTTATGGCCTCCCTTGCAGCAATGGTGTGCCAAGACTCGGCCGTATACCTACCCGCTAAGTGCCTCACTACTCTCCCATGCATGGAGGCCTTAAATTGCGAGGATGGTTCCCAAGCCCTACGCTCTTTCTACATGCCATGGCCATGCAGTGACAAGGCTACGCCTTACCCACAACCGCTACAAGCCAAGTCAGACAAGCATGGTAACAATTCCCCAAAAGCCCTCTGCTGTAAAACAACGCAAACACACTACGTCAACATAACCACTGGCAGCCGTAGCCTACAGCACAAAACATTGCCAATATCTTCGATTCGCCCTCTTTCATCCTTCCAATCCTGCGCGCCACTGTCCTCTGATACACTATGGCAGCATTTCCCAAAAACCTTCACGCACAGCACGCTTCCCTCCAGCCAACCACCGGCCACGTCCAATGCCGACATCATGCGTCCCGCAGGCCAATCAGACTTCGGTCCGTAGAGCGAACAGGGAAATGGGTCAGCAGAGCGGACCCAGATATCACTTATTTTTTGGGACGTACATTTCAGTGTTTTGCAAAAAAAATACTGGTACGATTTCCACCAAACACACGCTTTCTGACACAAGCCTCGGCTCCTGCCGCACATTTGGTGAAAATCCCTACAGCCGTTCGGGCTGTAGCCATGCGCAAAGTTATTCCCAATTCAGTCTATGGACAAATAATTTTTGAGACTCCATATAACTTGCCCCCCCAGCCCCTGCACGAAAACCTCACCCAACTTGGCAAAAAATTTCAGAGCTGGCCATACACTTTTTTGTTTGGTGAGGATTCGTCCAGTGGGAGAAAAGTTATAGCCACCAAAAAAGTGCTCTTCCAATGAGTAACCATAACTACACAGCCGCTACCGCGGGCCGTGTAATATATATGATACATTACTCACCGTAATCGTATTTCTGATGCTTGTATCTGCTTAGATTCACATGCTGTGCATAGGCCAACAGCTAGTGAAAGCTGCAGAGTATTACAGTTGTTTTTGAAACTCGAAAAGGGACGTCGCCAGTGCGTGCCAGTAATACTATCCCTAGTGTGACGTACACTGTACCCATGGTCCTTCACGTGTCGAGGTCCTTCAGATTGTTATTTTTCTGACATGAGGTAGCATGAAGTGTAGTGTGAGTACATTTGTATCCAAGAAGATACGTATCAGACAAGCTCTCAAGCATCCATGCGCCTTCTCTCCACGGGGTGGAAGGGTGGGCGCATGTGAATCTAAGCATATACAAGCATCAGAAATGCGATTACGGTGAGTAATGTATCCCTTCTGAGGCTTATGGAATCTGCTTGGATTACATGCTGTGCATAGTTTAGTGAGCAGTGTTAGGAGAAAGTGGTGGGATGTGAGAAGGTTCATGGGCGAACAGATGTCTTAGAACCGCTTGTCCCACCTGTGTATCTGTCTTGGAATCAGTGTCAATGCAGTAATGCTGAGTGAAAGTGTGTATTGAGCTCCATGTAGCTGCTTTGCAAATGCTGTCTAGAGGGACATTTGCAATGAAAGCCAGAGTGGCTCCTGTGCTCCTTGTGGAGTGTGCTTTAGGCGTGAAAGGCAGTGTTTTGTTTGATAATGAATAGCACAATTGCATACATCTGACTATCCATCTGGAGATGGCATTTTTAGAAATGCGGTCTACTTCTCTGCCTGTTGCTATGCAGACAAACAGTTGGTCTGCTTTTCTTAGCGGTTTGGTCTTATTTACATAGTAAAGGACCGCCCTCCTCACATTTAGTGTGTGGAGTTTTACCTCAGCTCAGCTGGTGGGGTTCTGAAAGAAAGCCGGTAGCTCAATAGACTGGTTTATGTGAACTTTAGAGATGAATTTAGGGGAGAACCTAGGGTGTGTATGTAAAACCAGAATATCTTTGTGTATAACAAAGAAAGGATCCTGCACTGACGAGGCTTGTAGTTCATGAACTTTTCTTATGGAAGTAATAGCCACTAAGAAGGCAGTTTTGTAAGTTAGGTGTTTAAGATTACACTTCTGCATTGGCTCGAATGGAGGTCCCATGAGCTTACCGAGTACAACATTGAGATCCCATCCTGGCGGCGGATTAGAAATTGGAGGGTGAAATTCTGCCTCCATGAATGCCTTGATGACAGGCCCCTTCGACCATGAGGCTTCATTGTGGGAGGTGGTGTAGGCTGACAAGGCCGCCAGGTGGACCTTTAAATCGTTTAATACTAACCGTGAATCTAGCAAGTAGAGCATATAAATTAGAATGTAGGATGGAGTACATTCTATGGGGTTAATTTGTTTAGACTGGTACCAAATTACAAATCTCCTCCACTTGTCAAAGTAACAGTGCCTAGTGTTAGGTTTTCTTGCTTCTTTGACGATATCCATACACCTCTGTGGTAGGTTAAGATGTCCGAACTCTATGACCTCAGGAGCCATGCTGCCAAGTTCACTGAGTGAGGTTGAGGGTGCACTGTAAGCCCCCCGTACTGAGTGAGTAGGTTGGTTGGGCACGGGAGCTTGATGGGATTGCACATCGCCAGTTTGTGCAGATGTGGATACCAAGGCCGTCTTGCCCACATAGGAGCAACTAGGATGAGCGTCATCTGTTCCTTATGGATCTTGTTGACCACCTTCTTCATGAGAGGTGTTGGGGGGGAAAAGCGTAAGCAAATTTCCCTGTCCAGTTCATCCATAGGGCCTTCCCCTTGGAGCCTGGCTGGGAGAATCTGGGCGCAAAGTCTGGGCATTGACTGTTTTCGCCTGTAGCAAACAAGTCTATTGTGGGGTAACCCCATTGATAGAAGCGGTGCTCTATGACTCATGCATGTAGTCGCCATTCGTGTTCCTCTGGTAGAGGATCTCTTCTCAGTGAATCTGTCAGAGAGTGGAGTTCCCCTGGAACGTGCTGTGACGATAGGAATATCTTCTGTTTGAGTGCCCATCTCCAAATTTGTTGCGCAAGCCTGGACAGATTTGGAGAATCTGTGCCCCATGTATGTTGATGTAAAACATCACTGTAGGGCTGTGTCAGGACTTGCACACATTGGTTCGCTAGGTGAAATTTGAATGCCTGACGGGCTTTGAATACTGCCAGTAGTTCCAGCAGATTGATGTGGTTCTGAGCAGCCGCCTGAGACCACAGACCCTGAGCTGTGTGGTGAAGTTAATGAGACCCCTCCTCCCCTACCTCCAGCGAGTGAGGCGTCTGTCGTGACAATCTCTTATACTTCCGGACTGTGCAAGGGTTTCCCCTTCAGCAGATTTTCCCTTGCTCACCAGCGAAGATTTTGTACTAGTGTTGGCGAAACGACTACTAGATCGTCCCACTGACCACTTGCCTGAGACCACAGTTTCGCCAACCACTACTGTATGGGTCGCAGGCGCACGTGTGGCACCAGGTAAATGCAAGATGCCATCATGCCTAGCAAACTTTGCGCACCCTTATCTGGCGGCCGGCCTGATAATGTGGTAATTGCAGTAACATGTTTTCGAATCTTTCCTCTGACGGAAAGACCAACCCCTCTTCTGTGTTTAAGACAGCTCCTAGGAACTGTTTGGTAGTGCTTGGCACCAGGCTTGATTTTTATCTCATTGATGGAGAAGGACAATTGAAAGAGAAGGTTGATAGTTCTTTGAATGTTTTGCCTGCAATTTAGGGGAGACTCCCCTGTAATCAGCCAGTCGACAAGGTAAGGGTACACTGGTATTGCTTCCCTGCGCAGGTGTGCTGCCACCACTGCTAGTACCTTCGTGAAAACCCTTGGCGCAGAAGCTATTCCGAAGGGCAGCAATTTGAATTGGTAGTGCTGGTTCACTAGCTTGAAACGCAAGAATCTTCTGTGCGCTGGGAACATTGAAATATGAAAATAGGCATCTTTCATATCCAGTGTTGTCATATAATCCCCCTTTTTAGTAGAGGATTTACCTCTTGTAGCGTAGTCATGCAGAACTTTTGTGGCTTCACATATTTGTTTGCAGGGCGCAAATCTAATACTGGGCACATTGTTAGATCTTTCTTTGGCACAAGGAAGTAAGTTGAATAAATACCCTTGTTTACCTGGTTGGCCGGTACGATGTCTATGGGGTCCTTTTGGAGCAGCGTGACAATTTCCCAGAGGAGGTAGCGTTGGTCTTCTTTGGAGTGGGTTTTCTGGCGTGTGGGGTGATTCCGGGGTTGCCCGAAAAGCTCTAGACAATATTCGCCCGCTATGGTGGACAGCACCCATCTGTCTGAGGTTGATTCCCTCCCATGCTTGGGTGAAGTTGGAAATGCGCCCTCCTACTGGAGAGTCATGGGAGAGCACCTGAAGCAGGATGTCACTGCTTCCGAGGTGGGGTACCACCTCTGGAGGAGGAACCCCTTCCCCGACGGCGTGATCTGCGCGGTCCTCTCTGGTAATTTTGAGAGGCATGGCCTTGATTGTTCCCCCAGGCCGTTATAGGAACCCCTCTGGGCAAATTGTCCTTGTGTGCGATGAAAATTGCTGTTTCCCCTTTGGCCAGGTGGTTTACTGGTCAATTGTCCCAATGATTTCAATGTATCATACTCCTCCTTGTCTGTCTTCAAGGCTTCCACGATGGCCTTGCCAAAGAGTACATTGGGATCGACGGGCATGTTAATGAGAGTAGCCTGTGTCTCTGGCTTAAAACCCGGATTGGCATAACCAAGCGTGATGCTGAATAATGGTACCCTCAGCTATGAATCTTCCGGCATTGTCTGCAGCGTCAAGATCGCTCTTTAGCAGGGAGCTTGGCACTGCCCTCCCTTCTGCAGCCATCAGTGCTAACTGAGTCTTGAGGGGTTCCGGGGCTGACAAGAGTAACGCTGAGACTTCGTCCCATTTATGGCAGTTATAACTAGCTAATAAGGTAGAGTTATTAGCAATTCTAGTCTGGAATGCAACAGAAGAGGCCACCCTCCTGCCATTGTGTAAAGCCTCTTGCTTTCTTTGTCTGGGGTGCCTCAGAGGCGGCTAGGGAAGTACCTGCCCTTTTTCTTGTTGTAGTAACAACTAGCAAGTCAGGGTTTAGTTGGCCCCTAATGTACAGTGGGTCTGATGGTGCAGGTCTGAAAAGTTTGTCTATGCGTGGGTTCACTGCCCTCGTCTGATTGGGTGTCTACAGCGAGCGTTGTACCTTTCGCTGGACAGAGTTTAGTGGTGGAATAAACTGAGTAACAGCCTTTTTATCTCCCAAGATTTCATCAATGTAATCCTTGTCCTATGAATCCTCTTGGGTAGATATTTGAAAATGTTCAGCCACTTTGATAAGTACCTCATTCAGGAGAGGTTGATTATCTATGGGTGAATCTACTATACGGGGGTCTTGATCAACTGTTGAGTCTATGATGAACATGTCTGTATCAGGGTCACCCTCATCCTCCTCATGATCCCTATAACGGTCTGCAGCTTCTTGGTCAGAGGTCTTCATGATCAGTGTCCAGGTCATATAGTTCAATTATAGTTGGATCTTGCACTGGTTCCCTGGGGCGAGATCTTTTAGCAGGGGAATTCAACAGGGTTCTGCGACCAAGAGGCTGCTGTTGTGGGAGGGGTGGCGTGAAAACCTGTGAAGTAGTTAGGGTCTTTCTCATAAAAACTTGCCATAAAAGACATTCTTCTCATGACCCCATCTATATCTTCAGCTGACCATTGGGCAGAACTAAGAATGACTATAGATTGAGGTGGGAGACCTAGATCTTCTGGAATGGGTGGGATTACCTTTGACGGTATAGTCTTTTTCTTTAAAGCTGAACACTGGGAATCCTGTGTCTGAGGTTCCTTACTCTTATGAAGGGACCTATCCTTCTGTGTCCTATCCCTATGAGCGGTCTTAGAGGAGCTCTTCTTAGACTCCCTTGACATTGCAAGGCTTTCCGGTACATGCTTTTTAACTAGCTGAGCAAGTCGGCCCTGTATGGGCTTTTTTTACTGCTATCGACGAGGAACGTTGAATCTAGGCTACGGTTAGCTCCAAAGACTTGTCAGCTGACTCGGGATCTTCAGAAATATTTTTATCTGTGATGTCTGTTCTATCTTTTGACAGTCGGGACCTGTCATGTGGGGATCTGGAGTGCCCAGAGGACAGCGATTCAACTGACCTCTCCCTAGACGTCACGCGTTGCTGTTTGCTCGACACGTGTGTCGCGTCTTGATGGTGGGTTGTGTATTTGGTGATTTGGTGAAGGGGTTAGTAAGAGCGCTTTCGCTGCTGGATGTTGTCCCCATAAAACGGCCGCCGGCCTGTCTGTTGGGGTCAGGGGCCTGTGCTTGGGAAACCAGAGTAACCCAGTCGCCTTCGCCGTCTGATACTGCAGCGTTACTGCCGTTGCTAATACACCCTCCACTTCCATGGCCTTGAGTTGCCTGGCGTGATAGGACCAGCGTTTAGTTAAGCGGTCCTTTAATGTCTTGGGTTTGAAGAGTCTACACGCTCGACTGGAACCCTTGACGTGGTCCCAAGGGAGACAAGTTATGGTCGCCCCACAGGACCCTCTTGTTCTTGGGGAACAATTTAAAGGGGGTCCTTTCCATGACGAAATGACACAGCAGTTAGGCGAATGTAGTGTACGAAAAGGTTTATATACATTCTAGTATGACCTCTCCCCTTTCCCTACTGTGTGGGCTGGAGCTGCCTTCCAAGGCCGGAACCGATCCGTCGACTGGAGTCTTCAAAGGTTGTTTCTTTTCTCCAGCGAGGTCGGATGGTCTCGATAGCCGGTGGATATAAAGGATAGTAAGAAAAACTATAGTTAATTGTATAATAATAAATGGTGATCAGCCGAAAGGAGAAACTGCGAAACAGCGTGCGTCTATGATGGCGGAAAAAACAATCTGAGGGACCTCGATGCGTGAAGGACCATGGGTACAGTGGACGTCACAATAGGGGTAGTATTACTGCCACGCCCTGTGGACGTCCCTTTTCGAGTTTAGAAAACTACTAATACCCTGCAGCTAGATGTCGGCCTATGCACAGCATGTGATCCAAGCAGATTCCACAAGCCACCGAGATATATATACATATATATATATATACATACACACACACTATTGGCATATGAATACAGAACATGAATTGTACCGCAAGGGTCAATAGGTATTCTTATGAAATAGAGTCAACATTTCTAGTACATGTTTCATATCTAGGTGACTGTTGCCATCATCTTACTCTACCTTGGAATACTAGTTAAATGTTGATTACATGGTCACACTTTACAATCCTTAGGAATATATATTGACAGTATACTACAACCTGCTGTCCAAAAATAGAAGCTTTATATAAAGGACATCACTCACTTTCTGAACATACTTGATTCAATTTGGTTAGAAGAGGACTATATTATTGTTTCCATAGATGTGAAATATGTATATACGTCCATACCTAATTCACTAGGCATTGTGACAGAGTAAAGGATCCGATTGCAAGAAGGAAATCTAGGAGCAGCTACTTAGCCTGATTCTTGGAATTATTTGCGTGAAAAATGCAGATTTGCACGCCTTTCTGCCCGAAAATCCACATACTTCACAGGGATTTTCGGGCAGCAAGGCGTGCAAATCTGCGTTTTTCACGCAAATAATTCCATGAATCAGGCTAAAAGAGGGTCATCCTTTTGTTGGAATTTACTGCACAGAACTCTTATTTTCAATACAAAAAGTACTTCTACATGCACACTTTACAGACAGTCATGGGATACACTATGGCTCCATCGTACACCAACAGTTTGATGATTAAGTATGAGACAGACAATATAGTTAACCATCCTGCCTGGCATGAGTATGTAACATTTTAAGGATGTTATATTGATGATATTTTTACAATCTGGTATGGTCCCTAAAGATACCCTACTGAATTTCCCTAATTACTTGAATGCCATTGACAAAGGCATTGTTACCTATGAGGTTGCTAATTCAGGAGTACACTACCTTGACGTGTTGGACGAACCTAACGCACCACAGTTCACTACCAATATCTATCATAAACCAACAGTATGAAGAAGGTTATTTCCACAGACTCCGCTTTCACCCATCAAGTACCATTAAGAGTCTTCCTTACAGCCAACTGCTAAGGACAAAATGGATAGCAAAGCACACCAAAATTCACTGACAGAAGTTATTCTATCGAAGAAATGAATGAAGCACATACTAGGATGGAGTCCAAGTCTAGGGAATCCCTTATCAATGATGTCAAAACTAAGTAACAACCATCACTTGTATGCGTCATAGTATTGCACACAGTCCAAGAAGATTAAAACAATCCATTCTAAAGCACTGGAATGTTTTACGCTGCGATTCTAAACTAGGTAACCTTGTTAAATACATACCCACATTTGGATATACCAGAAACAGTAACATACAGGATCTACTAGTATGTAGTATTCCCAAGAAAAACCTTACTAAAACAAGTACAAAAGGCACCTAACAATGCATGCTGTTACGGCAAAATTATTATCAAGGTCAATACTCTATACCGCCCGCGAAAATATCACTTGACGACATAACTTTACCTACGACACAAACATTGTGCATGCAAATAAATGCCCATGTGGTCTCTACTATGTAGGACAAACATTGAGAAAAGCTAAAATACGGTAATACGAACACCGTTCAAACATTAGACTTAATTCAAACTCATCAGTGGCTAAACACTTCAGTGAAAATAGACACACAATCACCCAAATGAAGTTCCAAATACTGGAGGTAATAGAAAGCAGAAATCTGAGCTTGAATGTGAGCAGAGTATTGGAAGAATGAGAGGCATTTTCGATAAACAATTCGGTAATTCCACATGGTATGAATGAAGAACTCAACCCATCATGTTTATTGTGAATTTCCATCTGTACAACATTAAACTAGATACTTATGCTGCTTTCCCATATAGATTCTGAATCTGTACAAAGTGCGACTATGTAATGGACATTTATCTAGTATTCCCAGGTAGAGTAAGATAGTACTAACATTCAACTAGATATGAAACATGTACTTGGAATTTTGACTATTTCATAATACTTACTGACCTTTTAATATAATTCTTGTTCTGTATTTCTATATTATATGCCAATATGTTTCTATGCTCTACCATTTACTTACTAAATATGAACCATGTATATAGGATGTGTACTTTCAACGCACAACATGTGTTATGTATGTGGCGAAATGTCACGCAGTGCCGTAAGCGGACAGTATTATGATTATCCCATTTAGATCGTATGTATGTACACAGTAACAAAGTTGTTTGAATATTCTTTATTATGCATGTATACATTATATACTGTAAAATATACACATTCTATTACCTATTTAAATCGTTACAATATGCCAGATGGCATTGTAAAGTTGAATTCACTATATATCAACATGTATTACATGCTTTATATAATGAGGTCATCGTGCTATGCCGCTCCACGTCATGGCATCATATGTTTTTGTCAACACTCGTGAAAACTGAACCATTCTTTTACACGGAATTCTGCAGTGTTCTTCCTTTCACCTTTACCCTTCAAAACACTCCATATACGGTATTCATCTCTGCAAACGAGGCGAGTAACTCCAGGAATGGCTTAGGATCATTTGAACTAGGGCCAAAAGCTATACTTTACATAAGTGATTGATGCACTTTTATATTTTCATTTATAGCTACATGTTTACAATATAAAGCACAATAAGAATATTTTTTATTCTTCGTTTTTTTTATTCGTTTTTACACATACGTATTTGGTTATACTGTGAGACAATTAAGGCAGAGAACTTTCATATCAGCTTGAAGATATTTTTGCTTAAACCCTATGTAGTAGTGACTCCAATAAACTGCACATTCACATCCTGAAGACAAGGTACAGAACAAGCTGGACGCAATATATTCAGGAATATGGTACTTACTTTTATATATGAGGGAGTATTGAGTATTGTCACACTAGCTGGTGTTCAGAACTTTTTGTTTCACTAATATTACTAGGGTATATGCTCAGCATGCCAAGAGGTTTCCTTTGTAAAGTATATGGTTTACTAATAGCTACATCATTATTTAGACAATAAGGAGCAATGTTGATAAGCACATATTCTATGTTGTTTTTAGAGGCTGCCCCGATGAAGGAATGGGAGTCCAAAATGCATTGGCCAATGTCTCTGCCACTGAGGAAATTATGAAAATGCAGGAACTGCAACAACAAATGATGTATTACTAAAAGACTAAAATTTAATTCATTCTTCTGAACAATACAGACTTTTTTGCAGTGATTACTACAAGGGTGCAGCCAAAAGTATAAGTAACTCACCGTAGTGACTAACATACTCTTAGTACCCTTTCTTCCATACTGCACGGGCGTCCCTTCCAAGGGACAGGAGACTGAACCTTTTTCACCAGAAAAAAACCTTCTTCCACTTTAAATTTAGAGGCGCGGACAGGGGTGCACCCAGGGAGCATGTGCTGCCCTGACGCCGCCCTCCAGCGCCACACCTCAGTCCCAATTGACGCGTCGACAATAGATTTAACATTGCCTAATGACACCAGTATTGTTAGGGGGGAGGATGGTGGGACGTATGGAGGAAAAGGGACTAATGAATACTACATAAGTATAGGCAATACACAACTTATAATTACTCTTATGTCCCGTCCCCTTTTCTCCATACTGCATGGGCGATTACAACTGAATGTAGTCCCAGGGTGGAGAGGAGACCCTCCTTAAGCAAATAGGTTCCTGAGAACCGCCTGTCCGAAAGCTGCATCAGATCTAGAGCCGTCATCCAAACAGTAATGCTTGCAGAAAGTGGCCGTCCTGCTTATGACCTGCTAGGGGACATTGGCCTGGAATACAATGGCTGTTGCCTTGGACCTGACTGCGTGGGCGTGTAGGTTGGCCGGAAGCGGTTTGTGCTGGCCCTCGTACGCTTCCTTGATGACCGAGACCATCCAGAAGGGTTATGGAGGCCTTGGAGGCCTGATAGCCCCGTCTTGAGCCTCTAAAAGTGACAAACAGGGGGGTACAATTTGCGGAAGTCCTTGATCCTGTCCAAGTAAAATTTCAGGGCACGCATGAAATCCAGGCAGAGCAGCACTCTCTGTGCTTCGTCCTTGGGATCGGCAAAGAACGTAGGAAGTACTATTTCCTCGTTCAAGTGAGGCGACCAGCGCCTGTATTTCACTGACTACGAGGAGAGGCCGACTAGCAAGGCCGTCTTGATGTTGACCAGCCTCATGTCAGCAGACGCCATTGGCTCCAACGGTTTGTGCGCCAGGGTGCCCAAAACTATGTTGAGGTCCCACACTGGGTGCGGCCTCTTGATGGCCTCTTGATGGCCGGGTAGAGCCTTGCGAGCCCCATCAAATGTTTGTCGATAGGATTGGAGGAGGTGAAGATCCCCCTCCTCCGAATTCCTGTAAGCCCCGATGGCTGCGAGGTATGTACGGCAGGTGTTCACCTGCACACCCGAGTGGGTGAGGTGCGCCGAGAAGGAGAGCATGTCGTCCAAAGTGCATGCCAGGGGAACGATTTCCTTGGAGTCTGCCCAGTGGCAGAATCTGGTCCATTTACTTTTATACTGGGCCCTGGTAGCCTTGCTCCTTGCACCCTGTAGGATTTGCAGATTAGCCTGGGAGAGGCTGAGGTGTCGCAGCGTTACCTGCTCAGGTACCACGCTGTGAGGGCTAGTTTCTGTGGCGCGGGGTGGATGACCCTGCCCCCCCTACTGCACCAGATGTGCTGGGACCATCGGGAGGTGAATCGAAGGCATCTTCGAGAAGCTGAGCAGCTCCGAAAACCATGGCCTGGCCGGCCACCAAGGAGCTATTAGAATGATGTTGAGTTGGCGAGACTCCTTGATCTTGCAAGTCACTCTGAATCAGCGGAGTGGGCGGGAAGGAGTAAGCCTTCATGCTGTTCCATTGAAGCCAAAATGCATCGACCAAGGAGCCAGGGCCCTGTCCCTCCCAGGAGGCAAACTGGGGCCACTTCTTGTTGTGCTAGGTGGCAAAGAGATCCACCTGGAGATGACCCCACCTGTAGAAGATCTCATGAATGACGAGGTAATTTAGCTGCCACTCGTAATTGTCCACTCCCAACCTGCTGAGCCTGGCCGCCTCCAGGTTGGCTTCCCCTGGGAGGTGGGCGGACGCAAGGTAGATGTCGTTTTCCAGGGCCCACTCCCATATGCCGATTGCCAGTCTGCACAGAGGATGAGATTTGGATTCCCCCCTGCTTGTTTACATAGTACATGCTGGTCCAGTTGTCTGTCTGGATGAGGACAACCTTGCCCCGGAGAAGTGGAAGGAATGCTCTGAGCACTAGCCAGAAGGCATTCAGCTCAAACCAATTGATTTGCTATTCCTCCTCCTGTTGAGTCCAGGTGCCGTGGACCGAGAGATTGTCCAGGGTTGCTCCCCAGCCCTCGAGCGAGGAGTCTGTGGTGATGGTGGCCTCCGGGGTGGGTGGTCAAAAGGGCTTTCCCGTCCATAGGTTGAAGTTCCTGGACCACCATGTTAGGTGTGGGTGGAGAGATGGAGGAACGTTGATCCTCTCAGACTGAGAGCCCCACTCCTGGTTCCATGAGGCCGCAAAGTGCAGCTGAATCCTCCTCATCCTCAGTCTTGTGTGTGGGACGGCTAATAGGACTGCCGCCAAGAGACTTAGGAGATGCTGGTACCACCAAGCAGAGGTCACCTCTCTGCTGAGGAAGTGGGCGGTGGCCATCTTGATGGCAGAGATCTTGTGCTCCGACAGAAATACCTTCTCGGAGCACGTGTCCCAGATGAGGTCCAAGAATGTCATAGTCTGCGTGGACTGAAGCTGTGACTTCTTGAGATTGAGCGAGAAGCCCAGATCGTGCAGCGTGTTCATAAGGGCATGGGAGGAGTGGAGAACCGCTTCGGGAGATGTAGCCCTGACGAGCCAGTCGTCGAGGTATGGGTAGATGTGGAGGCCCTGCGCTCTGAGGAGGGCAGCCACTGTATTCATGAGCCTGGTAAAGACCCTGGGGGCCGAGTTGAGGTCAAAAGAAAGGTCCTTGTATTGAAAATGGCAACCCCATGATCCTGAACCGAAGGAAAGAACGATGGGGCTGCCAAATCCGGACATGTAGGTACGCGTCCTTCAGATCCAGGAAGCACATCCAGTCTCCCTTGCACAATGTCTATGCTATAAAAGCTGGTGTAATCATCTTGAATTTTTGCAGGGGTAGGGAGAGGTTGAGAGCAGAAAGGTCCAGCACAACTCTCAGGCCTGCCTGGTTCTTATTCTGAATGGCGAAAATCCTGGAGTAAAAGCCCAAGCCTCGCTGGGAGGCTGGGACTTCCTCCACTGCGTGGCTCTCTACAAGTGACCGGATCTCTGCCAGAAGAGTTGCTGTCCCAACTTGAGGGAGTGGAGGAGTGAGGAGAGGCAGGGATTGGTAGGCAGTACCCTGTGGATCCTACAGAGAGGATCCAGGGGCCTGCGAAATTCTGGCACCAGAAATGTGCATGGAGAGCAAGCCTGCCCCCCACTGGAGACATATGGACCCGGGACGGACGTGTCATGCCTTCTTGCCCTCGGAGTCTGTCGCGGAGTAGGGGGACTGGAAAAATGTTGCTTGCGCCGGTTCGGAGACGGTGGAGCCGCAGAACCCTCCGTACGTACGCCCCCTGTCGGAGCGCTGCTGTGACTGGGTGTATGACTTGATATGAACAGGGGTCAAGTCAGCGGAAACAAAATATATATTCACTTCAAGAACATCGTCCCACCATAACAAAACTGGGGACAGTACACTCCTGGTCACAAATCAGATCACCATCAGAGGTCAACACATAATATAAATTAACATGTTTATTAAATTTTAATCTATTTCAATGTATTTAAAAAGAGATTAAATAATCTACAATACTTGTGCAATGCATAAAGCTGTATCATATAATCTAAGAAATAAAGGGCATACTGTGGTAAAGTGCTAGTAACAATTGTAAACCTCTACAACATAACATCGGGGAATGCATAAATCTCAATAGATCCCAGATGTAAACCCAGGGATGACTGGAAGGTGTCCCTAGACGAGTGAAGGGGATCACTCGAATGGGGAACTAACAGCCACCCTAAAGTAGTGGGGATGTGCAAAATAGCAAATGTATATTAATAGCACATTCTGAACAATACAAATAAATTAATTTTCATGATCAAAAGACGAGAGGACCAATTGCTAGAGAAAAAAAAACTCAACACCAGAGTAAACGCATATAAGTATACATAAAAAACATACACTTATAGGGATGCTGTGCACTTTACCACAGTATGCCCTTTATTTCTTAAATGATATGATACAACTTCGAACTGTAGATGTAATATGCGTTCCTGGACGTCCGGGTTGAACTTCATTGCCCGGAGCCAGGCAGTCCTTCTCATGTCCGTGGTGATACAGATGACACAGCCAGATGTGTCAATATGGGCCACGGTGGATTCCATGGAGGTCCTGTGCCACCAGCTCCGCCTCAGCCAGTCCCGCCTTAAAACCTGATGGGCTCTGTGTAGGGAGTTGCGGGAGGAAGTCCGCAATTTCCAGCCATAACCTTTGGTTAGAGGCAGCCAGCATGGCATCGCTGTTGGCTTGACGAAGATGCAAGGACGCTTTGGAATACAGCTTCTTCCCGTACACACCTCCAAGATCTTCTCCTCCTTGCCTAGCAGCGTCGCCAAGGAGGAGGCTGAGGACGACTGAGGCTTGGAGTATGGTGATGCTGCAGCGATCACCAAGGAGTGTGGCTGAGGATGGGCCGATAGGAAGAGTGTATCCCCCTCCATCTGCCTGTACTTGGCATCCAGGCATCGATTGACCGGCTGAACTGAGTTGGGCTTCAGCCAACCCTTCTTGGCCAGGGAGACTAAATCAGTTTGCAGTGGAATCCCCGTTTTGGCAGAGGGGCATTGTGTGAGGACTTCCACCAGAACCCCCTCTGCCGGCTGTTCAGCATCGGGTTGGGGTAGGCCCAGGTACTCCGCCAGCCCTACAAGACGTTCGTGGAAGGCCCTGGCTGAGGATGGCGTGTCCAGATCCTCCCCCTTATCCGTATCCTGTGGATCAGGAGGATCCTGTTGAGGTGTAGTAGTAGCTGGAGCCAGAGGCTGGGGTACAGTGACCGCGGCCGGAGGCTAAGGAGGAGGCGAAGGCTGGTACGGAACCGCCTGAGGCATCGGCTGGGGAGCCAGAGACAGCCGGGGCCGGGGATTATGGCGGAGGAGCTTGTGGTGCCGGTAGCATCGTAGGGAGGACCTCCCTGATGGCGTCCTTGAGGATAACCCCCATCCGAGGTGACTTCATGAGCCCGGGGAACCTCTCTAAGAACCCATCTTCACTGGCCTGAGAGGTGGTAGGGGGTATTGATGGGGTAGCCGGGAGCTGCTGGAGCCGCTGCATAGCCTGTTCATATGGAAGCAGTGGAAAACTGCCCTGCTGTCATGACCACTGAGGGGGCACAAGTTGTGCCACAAGCAGGCTCCCACCAGAACCCTGCGGGCCTTAAAACCACTGCAAAGGGGCTCCTGGGGCCAGTCCTGGCGCCTTTGGCACCAGGCTCATATGTAGGAAGGAAGGTTTGTTCAAAATTGGCCTTTAAATCCAACATGGAAGCACCCACAGAGTCTAGTCCTAAGAACCAAGCCATACAGTCTAGTGTTTTGGATGTGGCAGGCCTGGAACTACTTTCCCTGGTACTACTTTACCTGGGCTATATAAATCACACCCTGACTGCAGAACACGCTTTGTGTTATTCTACAATCAGCAGCGAGACACTCACCATGTGCAGCTCCTGGTCTTTAGCATCTTCCGGTAATCCTGCAAGAACAAGATTATTCCGTTTTACCTGAGAAAACACCATCCAGCACTCAGCATCTCAACTGGGCTGCAATCTGTGGAAACCGACAGAAGAAGAAACATCACTCACCTGTTAGTACTAGCTTAAGGACTTCCGGTGAACCGCTACCACAGCTGCTGTTCGAACATTGCAACCTGCAATAACGAGAAAGGGAAAAACAATATTAGAACACGTGCTTCCAAAACATTGAATTCCACCAGTCTTACCTGAATTCCATTGAGCTACGCCACGCTTCCATCCGGTGCACCACAGCAACATCTGCAAAGGAAAAATAGACATATTCAGGTTCGCTTTCAATATTAAACAACCGCACAGCACTGTACTTACCTTAACAGATTCCGGGGGCCTGTCATCCACTCGTAGCACCACAGCGGCCTGTGAGGAGACGAAGAAGAAAATAGAGGTTAGCTTTAAAAGACAATAAAGGCGCTGCGCTTCACGCTTTCTCTTACCTAGAAAACGTGCCTCTCCATCCGGCACGCCAGCATCAAGACCTTTGCACCTGAAAAGAAGGAGATAAAGACATTAACGAATTGCCACCATAAACAGAACAAAGACTTACAATTAACAAACCTACCTGCCTACCAGCAGATTCAGGGTCACAGCAGGCCTGGGCCCAAGGAAGGCGTGCTGCACCAGTGAAGCAACTCGGGCAGCTCACCAACAAACGTCAAGCGCCCCTGCACAAGAAACGCAGGATGGATAGCTCACCCTACAAATAACTAAGATTCATTATTCAGCACTGGGCAACTACGCATTCAGAGTTCCAAATCTCAGAGCCTTCCAGACGCCCCCGGGGATATCAGGTGAGCGTGACACCTGCGCATAACAAGGATAGGCTGTAGGCCACGTATCTGGTTGAGGCGAGTCCCACCTTGACGCTCATTCTTCGACGAACACCTCGAATGGCGTTGGACGGGTGCCTCCGTCTGGCGCAGAAGCCGGCTTGTCAAGCTGCCTGCCACGTGCCTGCGACGTGTTGCTCGGCTTGCTGGGCCAAGCCTCCTCCAAGACTTTTGCGTGTGGATCACGAGGCCTACCCTGCTCCTCAGGCCTAGAACCGGTAAGTCCGACACCCTCAACCTGGGGGTCGGTAGAGCTGCGTTTAGGCGTCCCCTCTGACTTATTGCCCGTACTAGGGCATAGCCCCTCAGACATATTGCCGGTACAAGGGCCGAGCCGCTCGGATGACAATCCGGTACAAGAACCTTCTGGTCCCCCAACACTGCCACCAGGAGGATCCCTCGGCCCGAAGGCCGGTAGCTGCAGCAGCCTCGGTGCACGTGCTGGTACAAGGACCTGAACGGTCCCTGCCTCGCAGGAGAGTCCTTGGGACGGAATCTCCTTTGCAGGGTTTGATGGAGAATAGCGGCACTACCTTGGGCCTTGCTCAGTGTTTCATAAAGTTCTTGAGGTCCTCTGGAGGCAACTTCTTGAAGAGCTTCCTCCACCTGGCTAGTCTGTTCTTCAGCGATTTCGATGACAGTGAGCCACACGCTGAACAAGCCTGCCAACCGTGGTCTGGGCCAAGGCAACGTAGCCAGAGGGCGTGGGGGTCTGAAGCTGGGAAGAGCCCGTTGCAGGATGGACACCTGCTGAACCCTGTGGAAGTCGACATGCGCCGGGGAGGAGCGTGACGCCTGAGGACCGAGTACCTAAATAAGAAGAAAGACTAGGAAGCATCCGCGTGTGGAATTACATGGCCGAAGCCAAACCCAGGAAAATTAGGCCCGTTCCTGTTGATGCGGAAAAGGGGTCTGAGGTGTGGCGCCAGAGGGCGGAGTCAAGGAAGCGCATACTCCCTGGGCCGCACCCCCGCGCACCTCTAAATTTAAAGGGGAAGAAGGTTTTTTCTGGTGAAAAAGGTTCTGTCTCCCATCCCTTGGAAGTGAACCCCGTGCAGTATAGAGGAAAGGGGACTTAACGTAAGAGTATGTTGGTGGTGAACCCCCACCCCCACCCAGCTCTTCGTATATACCGTTTACCTGGATAGTGCAAGGTTTTGGCTAGCTAGCACTGTATATAGTACTTGACCAGATTGATTAATAGTATATTATTCTTCAGAGGGTGGTGCCCGTTTACATTATATTTAGATCCTCCCCCAGTCCCACCACTCTAGGGGAAGCACCAAGAATGGGATTATTGGCCAGAACTCCACCGATCATGTCCAGGCAGGGGAGAGGTTGGTTCGGGACTTTGAGCTTGTACAACCCTATTGCAGGGCAGAGGGGCTAGAAACAAGTATGCAAGCTTCAACCTTTACTCAGATTCCACTAGAAACCACCCAAGGATTCGTAGATTTGCTTAGCCCACTTCGGCAAGATGGCAGTTCTGAATTAAGACAAGATGGTTCCTGATGCTTTTTAGCAGGATGGCCCGGGCACCTGGAGATGCAGAACACCACACGTTCCACGATGACAGAAGACCCATATGGCATGATGGAAGTGGGCAGTAGTGAAGAAAATTGTACTCCGCTGGCGCCAGGTGACTCGCATAGTGAAAAAATAGAAGACATAGAAACTGCTATATAAAGGCCTCTATTCAAGATGAAGAATAGCAGCTGCCGTAGGACTGTGCTTAGGACACAAGCTGGCACCCTGCAAAGTTCCAAGCTAAAATTCAGAGACAGATGCAGAGCAGATGCCCTGGACAGAGCTGGTCAGCCCACAGGTTGGTTTAGAGATGCTTCAGAAGCCTACTCAGGGCACGATCAGCGTGCAGGGTATGGAATTGTAAAATCCTGCTATTTCCACCCTCCCTTCCTCCTCACCCGATTCTTCCACCAAATCTTCTTCCAGACTGCTCTTCTTTCTCCTAGTACTATTCTCTTCGAGCTTTCCTTTTCTTTCCTTCTTTTGGAGTAAATAGGGTCTCTCTCCCTGGGATGCCACCCTGTCGGTAGGGTGATCACCAAAAGAGCGATCTCCCCAGGGAACCTAAAACTAACAGGGAAAAGCCTGCCAGCATAAAAACCCTGTAAGTCCTGGCCCTTGGATGTCAAGCCTGTATGAGAAACTTGGAAGTATCTGAGAAGACAATGATCCCTTCCTTGTATCTGGATTCAAGAATGCGAGGCCAGAGGCACTCGGGAACCAGGAAGCCAGCAGCCCAAACAGACCAGATCGCAACAAAGTAAAAGGAAGATTACTAGGTGCTGTGAGACCGCAAGAAGGCTTAGGACCCAGACAACAGGACTTGGAGAGCAAGCGGTATCCAGATAAGAGGTAAACGAAGAGTACGAGATGAAATCCAGGTAAGTTGGTAGAAAATCTAAGGGCGAAAAGCATTAGGAGGAATCTGGATAGGAGAGAGGCAGACCCCGAAGGAATGGAATAGCGTGAGGAACAAGGAGCGAATAAGGACAAAAAAAAAGGGGCACAGAACCAAGGCAGGCGGGCGAGAACAAAGGCTGAAATCGGAGGACAGATAGGAGGGGTAACACAGCGCTAGGCTGGAGCGCAAGTAAAACTAGCGTGTAGCACAGAGGAATCCAAGGCGCAACGTGCATCGCTGCTGCTGTGAGTGTTTATTCTTGGCGGTGGCCATCTTGAAAAACAACTACACCGCTGCAACACAACGGTCAATAACGTGATGGAACTAGTAATGGCACCACCAGCTACCCCATAGTTTCCAGGAAGGCATGACAGGAATTGCTGGTCCGATCAGCCCAAAACGCTGAGGGTCTTCAGGAGACAGATGCAGAGAGTCAGGGCTTTGTCAGGAATTGGCTTGAGGCAGTGCTGAATGGCTTCAACATTCGTTTCCAGGTATTCAGCTGTAGCTCTTTGTAGGAGTCTTGCCTCCAACAATTATTTGAAGAATTGCTGCAAGAGTCTTACATTTATCCTATATTCGAGCGAGGTAGGTCTACCCCACCAATGGGGAATCGGCACAATTCAAACTGGCAAGGGCTGTACAATCCTGCAAAGTCTCTTACACTACATAGGAACACCAACAGACATGCACTGGCCAGAGAGTGGATTAGTATCAAATTAGTATCAGACAGTCTCAAACCCCACATCCGGCTAGATTATCACATTCCTGCTTCGCTCGGGAAGAAATTGTTACTGAAAGAAAAATGAAAAGGGAGACAAATTTCCCCTGCCACACTTCACTTTGAATTGATGTGTGCTGCCTAAAAACAAGGAATTTCATGAAGGGAGATATGGTTCCCCTGTACTGGTAGCCTTTGGGTCTGACCTGTGCCACCAAATTATTTGAGCTAAGCGAGATACGTAAAGCAAAAAACATTTTACTTGCCTTCTGTTAGGGAGAATTCTCTGCTCAGGCTAATTTCCCAAACCTAGTGAGTCCCCCAGCAGCTTTGCTGGATTTTGGGTTTTTTTCTCTCCTGCTAAGAGTGAGACTCTTTTTCTCCCACTCTGGACACGATTTGAGATATCCTTTGACTTTGTAATGTGTTTTATGGGCTATGGGGTCTTTTTACTCCATAGGGTTTCATGTGGGTTTTGGTAAGTGTGTTACACAGCACCCTCAGTGCAGTAACACAGGGGTGTCATAGTGACCCCCAAACAGACTCCATACCCTGGGACTGACTACTGTCTCCCAGGGCATGTAAAGTCACCATTGACTTTACTAGTCTTAAATTGGGAACAGAACCAGTATAAACCATCATATTGTGGAAGTACTGGTAGGGGTAATTAGATTGCCCCTGTGTCTGTTTTTCGAGGGGGCACTGTGCAGTCCCCCCTCGCCGAGTTTCTGGCTGGTGGCAGTGGTTACCACGCGAATATTCCACCGGAATATTTTCTATGGGATTTTCCCATTCATTTTAAACGCACCACTTTTTGGTGCAATGTTAAAGATACCGCCGGGTTATTTATTTAATATTTATTCCCCGGTTGGGTCTTTTTGCCAGAACTCGGTTTTAAAATGGCATTTGTGTTCGCCTCTGTAACTACAACCCAAGTCGAGCCCTTTGTTCCACTTTTTGGTGGGCTTCTACACAGAAGCCTCCAAAAGTGGTGCCACTCTGTCTGGTCTACAGGATGTGTGGGAGGGGGGTTTAGGCACCCTGGACTGAGTTGCCTCGGCAACTCAAGTCACACTCTTGTGTGATTGGCCCAGTGGTGAGCCGCCCGGCTCACCACTTAGCATGTTTGAGTGACAGCTAGGACTGATGAATGGGGGTTTTCTGCATAAAAGCAGGGCTTTGGGGACTGGAACTTCAGACGTCGCCACAGGACCTAAAGAATCCGAGGAGGGAGAAGCTGAGCCGACCTGCAACGACACCACCGGTGGAGCCCTGCTGAACCGTCTCACCACTTTTCCCGAGGACAGAGAAGATCTTCATTCCGAAGAGTCTTCTTCCTTTGACTGGTGGGGATAACCAGTTTGCCCGCCTTTTCGCCTTCCCGGATCATCTCGTGGCCGCCTTGCCTGTGCCAAGCACGCCGGCAACCGGGATACCATGATTTACCACTACCGCGAATAAAAGGGTAGTACCTTTTAACCGGAGAACTCCGCGGCTGGTTTCTTCCCTGGCAGTGCAACAACCTTCAGCTTTCCTCCACGTCGATGTCTTCTCTTCCTCTGGATGACGCAGCGACTTGCACCCGCTGCCAGGAACAACTGCCCCCGCTGAAGGATCCTCTCCATTTTAAAGGTACTGTGTCCGCCTAGCCTCCCTTGCAACGGTCTGTACGGGGTGTCTATTAAATCCTCGACTTACTACCTAGGCTGGCTAACTGAACTTTTCTGAGCTGAACTAATTCCTTTTTTAACTCCCTGCAAGACTTTTTCGAGCCTCTTAAACTGTGTGATCTTGGGCGCATTGGTGCTCTGCTCTCTCTAAGAGGGATCTTGGCCTCTGAACTTTTTTCTCACAAGTAGACTTTGACTTTCCTGCCTTGCTGGGTGCTTCTAAAGTATTAGTGTTGTGTGCTTTTCTAATTTCTGCCTTTTCCCCCTCCCTTCTTTGATAACTTATTGGAGTGCCATCTTCAATTAAGCGCTCACCTCTGTTTGAAAATAAGTGGTGTTAACTAAGACTTGTCTAATAAGGAATAAGGGATGTATATATATATATAAATAGTGACTGTGTTTTGAACTTGCTTACAATAATAGTGCTGGAGTGTTTCTATAAGTGTGTCTTTAAATAAATAATGATATACTTTGATACCAAAGCTCGGGTCAGTGTTTGCTTGTGCTACTGTATTTTGGTACCTATCTTGTATACTCTATATACTGTCTAACTCTTCTTGAGAGAAGTCTGGCTGTTCAGCCACAGCAACCAGGTACATCTGGGTGGTACAGACTGCTACCAATTGGGTTTACTGCCAACACCTGTAGTCTTAAGCCTTTTGCAGTGGTCCTTAAGGGAACTGCACACGTTTCTGCCTAACACCTTCAAAAGTCAGGACAGGAATCGGCAAATAGAAAATAGTGTGGGTTTGATTGATGTCAACTGAGGGAAAGTGGCACAAAGAAAACTTTTCCTAACATGTACCAAGCCATGAAACTGAACCCTATTCGCAACATCCAAGTATTCGAGTGAGCCAATGAAGATTCCAAACCCGGGTTCCAGGCCATGTAAAGTAACTGGAACTTGTTAATGCCTCCCAATAAAGAAGCTACTCATTTTCTGCAATGCCCTATGTCTTGACTGTGCAGATGTATGCACCAGCTTTACAACAATGGCAACAAGTTAACAAGCCAAGCACACTGTAGTGGTGGGAGGAGCCAAGAAGCAGGGACACCCACCACCCCAATTATCCACCCTTTGATATGACTCAGGTTGTGCTGAACTGCCAAGTTATTCAGTGACTAACATTAAGATGTCCTCAAAAAGTTTAATTTCTCTTCGTCTTTGAATACAAAAGCTTTTAATAACAGCATCACTCATCAAGTCTCTCTGGTGTCCCCATCGTACAGCTTATGTAGTAAAGGAAGGGGTCCCCTGGCTATTCCCTGACCATTCCAGGTATTATACAATCTATATAAAAAAAACAGTTGAACAGAGTGAAACTGGACAAGACCACATACATGAGGAGAATAAATCTACTGACATTTTTTAAACAGTTGTTGCGTATTTCCTATATAGCAATGTGATGTGTAAAACATATATGACATACCATCAGAGTATAGTGAGCCTAACACCATCCCTATAAAAATAATTCTGACAGATAATACATTCAAAAAACATCTGGTGATTTATAACAGATAGACCTTGTATTGCCAAGGGTTAGCAATAACACCATATATAAAGAACATACATTTTCTTTTTGCCACTTTTGGCACACTAAAACAGAAATAAAGTCGACACAGAAGTGTTTCAACCTATTATATTACATCAACTTCAATTATAATGGATTTCATCAGGACGGGAGTGGTGAAAGTGATTCCACACTGCTTGCGGTATGTATCGTGCTGCAGAAATGGAACACAGGGAATCTGGAATGCCGCCCGAAGGTACGCCATAAACAGGAGAAATAGTGTTCTCCTTATGACAACCATGATAAGTGATCCACCAGGTACATGTGTCCTCGGGGTGTGAGCATCAGTCCTCTAAAAGCACATGGAGCGGCTCCTGGGAGCGTGGTATAGTGTAGGAGGGCAAATAGCACCAGAATATCTTATGTTGGAGTAGATTTATTCTCATGTATGTGGGCTTGTCCAGACCCACCGTCTAGCTTTCCATCCTTGTTACAGGCGTTCCTGTTTTTACTCAAAGCTTTCAGTTTTCTCCTGGATATGGTACTGAAAAACAAGCTGAACTGGTTTCCTCTGATGGAAATGAAGGGAATGTGGCCATATATTGTCGGGGCTTCTTCCTGCCTCAGAAAAGTAAGGGTAGGGGAACCAACACCAGATCTGGCCAGACATCCAAATAGCGGAATCAATATCTTGAGTGAAAGACCAGGAAAGTTTGAATGTGGCAACCAACAGTGAGCAGCGTTTAATTACAGCTATTTTCTCATTTAAACTGCACATTTTAATAGTCAAACCCTTGGATGGTTCACAAATGCAAGAAAGACTGAGAAAGCCCTGCTGCATCTTACAAAGCCAATTCTAACAGAGAAGCTCTGCCAATGTTTGCAGACATGAAAACTGCTTAAGAGACCAGAGGGAATAGACAGGTGGGTGCTCCCTAACCAGGCAGGCACAGCTGGTTTGCAAGTTGTCAGGATTCCCCCTTTTCCCCATAAGCAGTCTTCCTGTTCCTCCCTGTGCGATGCGGGAGCACAGGTACCTGGAAGCGCCTATCATTATAAACTGAACAAAAAAACTTGAACTTTATAGGTATTGTTTGGGTTCCAAAGAATCCAAACGTCATCTGAATGACAACTTCTGGGGTTAGGCTGCAATTTCCCACAACCGTATTGAATGTGAACAGCATAGCTACATCATACGCTAGCTTCACCTGTTATTCCATCCTTTGGTTCAGTACCTTCTACTGTTGGCAATTGGTTATCCCTGCTTGTATGTAGCACTTTATCGTTACCAGAACCATCACTAAAGAACCACAGACCAGCATCTATGGAGCATTGATATTTCCACACCAAAAACATTAGGCAGCCTGAGTCTGGGTACTGAACAGTCGGGATGGGAAAAAAGAATTAAGGGACTGCCACACTTCCAGGTGAGATTGGTACGTGCCCTGCTGTGCGCTTATGTGGTCTGTAGGGAAGGTGTGCTATCACAAGTATGACACTGACACAAAAGGTACATTTTGTAAAATCTTTATTAGAGATTATGGGTTTGTAAAAACTCCTACTTTGCCCTATAACCAAGATGGGAGTAGTCTTGACCATCAAAATATAAACAAAACAGTCCTAGTGAAGGCCGTCAAATCAAAATGGCATATGCCTACAAAACCTAATGCCTACCCTATCTCTTGTACAAAAAGTGTATAAAGGAGATCTGTATGTGTTATGGTGTTGCTTGCTGGGTGGAATGCAATGATGTGGTATGGACTCTGATGTGTAGGAATCTTATGTGAGGGTTTATATTCTAAGAATCTTATTCTAAGTTTTCTTTGTTGGGGTTCTATGGTGCAGCAGTTGGAGAGCGGCAGTCTGAGCTGTGGCTGTGCTTGGGGTCCTTTTGTTATAGAGCTCATCAATAAAGCTTTTATAGAGGCTACAGTGTGTCCAGCTGTGTTCTTAACATTGGCGATGAGGATTTCTCAGTTGGACCCCAGCCAGAAACCATATAGTTTTCCTGGCAGCATTGCCGCTCCGTTTCCCACATTGCAGCGGTCAACGAGGGATCAGCTGTTGCAAGCGCGCACCAGGAACAGTGAACAAATCTCCCAAGTAAGTGTCACTGCATTGCCCTAGAGCCCCGCTCAGCCCTCGCAATAACAGAGTTCCTCGCGTAGTCAAAGCGACTACCTGCGCAGCCCCATAGAGCCACCGGCTTCCGTTTAGATTTCCCTCATCGCATATACATTTGTGACAAGCGAATGTCACAAATTTGCATTAAAAAAGAAACTCACCCAAGGAGGATCTGTATCGCTGAAGGAATTACCAGCTTCTTGCCATAAAGAGCCGCGCATGCACACTCCGTCTGACCCAGGAGAACGTTTTGTAGACACATACGCAAAAAGGCCTGAAGTAAGATTTTGTTACCATAAAGTATAGAATTGATGCGTATGAACGCCTGTAGCAGGAGAGCAGCAGCAGCTGATAAATACGGTGCATAGAAAGGTGTTGAAGTTGCTTTAGAAGCCCAATAGCGAAAATAAAGAAATGTTCATTTCTTTTCTTACTATGAGTGCTGAGAGAGAAAAGAAGACAACAGTGGGGGTGAACAACTGCAGGGAAAGGAGTGAACAGTAGAGCCCTGCACAAACAAAGGAGAGAGTAGGGCACAGAGAGGGCGAGGGAAGACTGTGCAACAAAGGGGCAATTACAAGAAATTTAAGAAACGAAGAATATCAGAAAGGGACTTGGAAGACAAGGGAGACATCAGAAAGCAAAGGAAAACGCACTAGTTCACAGCTACACCCAGAAAGCTTGCCTGAAGGAAAGCACAGAACTGAAGAGAGGATAGCCATGCCGGGAGTAGGACCACCCATGTTCATGGCTACACCCTGTCCTGTAAAGATAAAATGGTCGTAGTGGACAAAGGGTTTCATCCATTACATCAAAGCTGCATGTGGAAACTCTTACTCCAACGACAGGAAGCTGTCGTTGCTGATGCTTTTTTTAGGATATGAAGGACAGCGGATATTTGAAACATTACCACAGCTCCCAAGTGATGGTGGAGGGGATTCAATAAATGAACTCGAGTGTGCTCTACTTAGGCTGGATTTACACTTTAATTCTAAAACATGTACCATACGGGAGCAATTCAACTTTCGCACACTAGTGCAAGAGCCGGGTGAATCCGTGGAGGAATATGTTACAGCCCCATGTCACCTGGTGCTATCATGTACATTTCAAGATTCTTTTGATGAGCATATACGTGACCAGTTTATGACTCATTGTAGCTGAAACAAAATCTGACAAGAGCTCTGGTTAAGGGATAAACACACACTTGATGAAGTCTTGGACATAGCGAGGAGGGTGGAACACTCCTTAGCATGTGTGGCAAAGTTAACAAAAAGAGAAGGCGTTGAAGTGAAGGCAGAAGTATCGAGTGTGGGAGAGTCCAAACAGAAGAAGGAAGCCAAGGACAAAAAGTATCGAGGAGGAGTTGATTCTAAGTCTAATGAACAAAAAGGTGAGAGGAAGGAAGAACATTTGTGTTTTCGTTGTGCGAGTAATACCCACTTTACAGCATCAGTGATGTGCAGGGGAGGTAAGCCACATGTGCCAAGTGGAAGGGACATTTTGCGAATTGCTGCAAGAACTACCTATTTTATCAGAAGAAGGTCTTCTACGTAAATAAAGAGGATGGGCAAAAGTCGTCGGATGAGGAAGAAGTGTATCCAGTGGAGAACATAACTGTCAACATTGTCAATGTTGTGGGGAATGATGATAATTGCGAGCATCCGTATGCTATTGTCAGGGTGAATGGTAGAAAGGTTTTGATGATGGACAATTCAGGATTGAAAAGTTCCCCGATGTCGAGAGAAGTTTTTGAGGAGGAAGTGAAAGGGGATGTGCGCAAATCTGTTAATCCCAGATATCAATCCAGGAGGCTATAATCAGGACAGGATTGAGCTTCTTGGGTATTTTAATTTAAGGGTCGACATTGTGAAGGGAAGATTGATGTGACCAAGAAAGGTCTTACATTGCTAGGGTGGAAAGAACAGAAGAAACTCAAGATGAGACTAGATCCAAACGAAGATGAACAGGTTTTGCAGGTGAGGTCCACCGTAGGGGAAAGGGTTAGAGGCGTGTTCAGGAAGGACATTGGAAAAATAAAGGTGGTGCAGCACCAGATCATTTTGAGGAAGGGAAGTGTGCCCGTTTCTGCCAAATTGAGATTTGTTCCATTGGCTAAAAGGGATGGTGTAAAGAAGGAACTTGATAAAATGCTGCATATGGGTATCATCAAGAAGGCAGGAGGAGTGGAATGGGCTTCTCCTCTAGTTGTCGTCAAGAAGGGGTCAGGAGATACGTGTTGACGTGTGAGCTTAACAAATATGTGTTGTTGGATCTTCAACCCCTGCCCAATATGAGGGAAATATTGGCCAGAGTTGGTCAAGGAAAGATGTTTTCGAAACTTGATATGGCCTCGGCTTATCAAATTGAGTTGGAGGAGGGATGCCAAAAACTCACTGCTTTTATCACTCATGATGAGGGCATCTCATTTCCGGAGGATGCCGTTTGGGTTTGTGTCGGCCTCGTCTGTATTTCAGAAGGTCATGGACAGGTTATTTAAGGGGGTGAAAGGGGTTTTCTGTTTCAGGATGATGTGCTTATATGTGGAGAATCGGAAGAACACCACGATAGGGTGTTGGACAAGGTACTCAAAATTTTCAAGGAGAAGGAAATCACTTTGAGGGAGGATAAATGTAAATTTAGAGTGGATATGGTTGAGTACTTAGGACATGAGGTGTCCAGGAGTGGTGTGAGGCCAAAGGAATGTTTGGTAAATGCCATCAAGGAGGTAAAGCGTTCTCAGAGTGAGGCTGAAGTGAGGTCATTCTTGGGGATGACAGAATGTTACCAGAAGTTTATTAAAAATGATGCGACTAAAGTAATTGAAGTGAAAAAGCTATTGAAGAAAGGTGAGGAATTTGTTTGGAATCAGAGATGTGAAGGGGAATTCTAAAGGATAAAAGAAGCGATTGATTTGGTGCGCCATTTGGGTTATTTTGATATGCGCTGGATCAGCGAGGTTACTGTTTAGGCGAGTGAAAGGGGGGATTGGCACTGTATTGTCACAACTATGTGAGGGAGAGAGTGATGAAATTATTGCACATGCCTCTCGGGGGCTGAGAGAGGCAGAAATAAACTACTCTGTACTTGAGAAGGAAGCGCTTGCATGCTATTGGGCTGTGGAACAATTTAAGAATTAATTTTTTATGGGGTACTGACTTCATTATCAGAACGGATCACAAGCCCCCAAATGTTATTTTTGAAAATAAAGGGTTATCTAAAGTTTCTAAGTGAGTGGCTGGCTGAGTCACGAGGATGCAGTGCCATCGGTTTGTGATGCAAGTTGTTCCTGGGAAGGAAAACACACTGGCAGACAGTTTATCGAGGTTGAGGGTGGCAGTCAGTACTGATGAGGAGGATAGAGACATGGAGATGGTGTTTGTAAACACTGAAGAAATTGTGTACAGGGAAGAGTGCATGGAGGAGGCAAGTAAAGCTGTTGTGCTGTTGCGGGTGATGACATATGTTGAGTCAGCTGTGTGGCCCAGAAAAGGGGATTTATGGCAAAACGAAAAGGCTTTTTGGGAAGTAAAGGATGAATTGAGTGTGGTTAATGGTATTGTATTCAGGTGGGAGCACGCTGTGGAGCCTGAGGGCATCAGGAGTAGAGTGATCAATTTGGCGTATGGTGGGCATATTGACATTGCCAAGACTAGAGATGTGTTCAGGAACGATTACTGGTGGGCGGGATTCAACAAGGATAATGAGAAAAGGTTAAGGGAGTGTCCATTTTGTGGCAGATCAGGGAAGGGTTGGAAGCGAAGAAACAGCCCCTCATGGAGTTTAGTGTCCCTGCGAGGGTGTGGAGTGAATTGGCCATGGATATTATGGGTCCTGTCGATCGTGGCTATGGCAGAGGAAAGTATGTTGTGTTGCTGTTCGATTCGTTTGAGGTGGTGCGAGTTTAGAATTGTCAGGGATATTTTTGGGGAGAGTATGGTTAATTGTATCCAAGAGGTGTTTGCAAGGGAAGGTGTATACTCACTGATAACGGCACGCAATTTACTGGAGGATGTTTTGTGCAGTATCTTAAGGAATGCAGTGTGGAGCACAAAAGATCAGCTCTATATCATCCCGAAACCAACTGCATGGTGGAGAGATCGAACAGATGCGTGATGGAGAGCATACGGATGGCTGACGCTTGTGGTTATAAGAAGGTTGCCATTCAGGAGAGGATGTATGCCATGCGAATGTCACCTCACTCCACAACTGGAATTTGTCCTTTTAAGTTGATGAGGGCACAAAGCAAATACTGCCTTGAGTCCCCTGTGGTTGGGGAGGAGTAGAGAATCTGATTTGGTTGTGGATGGGGTGAGGAAGACTGAGGAATAGGAAGGTGGAGTGGGTGATGAGAAAGAACAGAAGGAGGGGTAAAAAAGAATTGAGGATGGAGTGTGGCACTTGTGAGAATAGAGAAGGGTTTAATCAGAAGGAAAGGGGAACCACCGTACTCTGGTCCCGTCAAAGTGGTGGCTGTCCTTAAAGGGGCAGTCCGGGTCAGTTATGGAATAAAGACAGGGTTGCATTTGTGAAAAGAGGTAATGTATAAGTGAGGTGATTGTAAACGGAGCGAGATGTGTTGTGTTGCGTGCTGGGTGGAATGCAATGATGTGGTATGGAGTCTGTGATGCGTAGGAATCTTCTGTGAGTGTTTATGTTCTAAGAATGTTATTCTATGTTTTCTTTGTTGGGGTTCTATGGTGTAGCAGTTGGAGAGCAGCAGCCCAAGCTGTGGCCCTGCTTGGCTTTGCTGGGGGTCCTTTAATCATAGAGCTCATCAATAAAGCTTTCTAATAGGCTACAGTATGTCCTGATGCGTTCTTAACAGTATGTAAAGGAAAATCAGTTTCAAAATAATAAAAGGTGGCTGAATCAGTTCTCCTCCCCACGTCAGACAGCATGGAGTAAGGCGATTTTCATAGGCATGATGACGCACATTGGCTCGGGATTTTAACACAAAACAGTTCAAAACGTGGATCATGGATCGAGGCTAGCCTGGCCTTCCACGTTAAAATCTCTCCTTCAGTCTTTAAAATAATGTTTCAACAAAAAGTTCACGATGGTCCTGCTCTGTCGGGCTCAGACCTTTCACAACAAAGTTCAACAATACTTGCAGGGGGCTCCCTTCCCCAAACCTATTACACTTCGGTTCTCCCTCGGTCGGGCTCAGACAGTTTTTGGATGTCGAAGACTTTCGAATGTGCATGGCTTTCTATACAGACCTCCACAGGACCACTTCGACTCAAAGTTCAGCTTTTACTCTCCCCTTCTCTCAGGGTTTATTTTGAACCTTTCGCTTTTACAGTTCATTCACTGTATCGCTGCCAACAATGCACCTTTCACAGAGACATTTGAGTGGGCTCCTTTCTTTCGACGGACCACTCCGTTACGCAGTATCGCTGATTTCACAGCTGTCCTTACTTCAACGTTCATTCACAGGTCTACCTTTCTTTGCGTCTCATCCACATACTTTCAGCCTTCACTTGAGATATAATGTTGCCACTTCAATCATTCTTTAACACACCTGTCTCTCAGGTCGCTTGCCAACTCACCAGCTGTGTGTGTTTCTTTCTTGGTTTTACGATTTCCAATTCACGAGTCAAGGTTAGTACCACAGCCTTGGCCTCGCCAACTCTGCTGTTCACCCAGGAGGGTAGCTGGCATCCTTGAAACACAACAGAGCCTTCTGCTTTGGGATCTGGCCTTCTCAACGTGTCTTTCACAGCCTTTTGGAGGCAACAACCTCCCGTAGGGAACGCCTGGGGTTTTCGACCCACTGATCTCGTCCCTTGGTGCGTTGCTCTGCTCCAGTAGATTTGCCTTCGCCCCAGAAGTTCTGCTTGTACTCGTTTTTCACCTTGCTCAGAGTGTGTCTCTATGATCCAACTTTTATCCGTGTGAGGAGAGCTAATTGGTATCAGGTGTATGCACTTAAAGTCAAGTGCCTGACTTTGCCTGACCCGATTAATGGCACATGTCCAGTACAATATACAAGAGTTAGTCTTGTTACTCTCAGTCGCCCTCTTCCTCAGCCCAGTGTTTGTGTAGAAAGGCAGGAGGAATTTGGGACATCAGAGAATCCTAAAAAATTGGATGGGTTAGGTGAACAAAAAAGGGGTGAATACCGCGTCTCACCATCGGCTGCCTCACCCCCCAACCCCAAAGACCCCCCAGCCACATGATCCTTCGGCATTGGTCCATCCCCAGGAACTTGATCCAAAAGCAATGGCTGTATCCCGGCCACCTGGATGACAAGTCCCTGAGTACTAGCGGGTGAGAACCCTTTGGTTTCTCACTTGTCTAATAAGGACAGTGCCCCACTGTCCTTGGTTAAGAAATCAAAGTCGGTGTGAGGCCAGTCACATACTTGCTAAACACTCAAAATGTCAGAATAGAGGCTCCCTCAAATAGGTTAGTGAAATCTAGATTTGTGATATTCATAAGTGTTTTTAATAAGATTTGCTGACACGTGTTTCGACCTTAGAGGTCCTTTTCAAGGCAGGTAGGATGCAGACACTCATGTTGTGTCTTGAAGTCAGAAGGGGGAGGTAGGTCCCTGTCGTAATATAAGGTGGGTAATCCATGGTATCTATGGAGCCTTAATGAAGCTGCTACGGGTTGTCTCGGTCGATCGCACTGGTTTGCAGTCTGGGTACTTGTTTGGGTCTGGGTACTGTATCAGGAGCAGTATCGCACTTAAACAGAATTGGTCCTTCACACCTGTTTTCTTGGGAAGAACACCTCCAGGTTCAGCAACTACTGATTTATAAGTCCACCTATGGAAGGGACAAACTAAATTTGTTATCTGAAGTAACTGACTTTGGACATTGCTGAATACCTGAACGTGTAGAGTTAGGAATGCAGAACCCTCAAAAGACTTTACTGACCTTCAAACTGCACAACATTACTTGCCTTCAAAGAAGATAAAGTACTTTTTCTATCATCATTGTGTGGGCATTCCCTTACAGAATGTTGAGTGTATTATATGGGCGATCTTGGCTTTTTTTTTATACCAAAAGAGAATCTCAGAAAATGTATTTTAAAACCAGTCAAGTTTTACCTTCTGCCTGTGCTATAGCAAAAAATAAACGTTGCCATTTATTTTATGTTCAACATTTTTATAACCCTTTTTCTTGCTACGTTCGTCATCCACTTTGCAAACTACTTTCACGCTTTTGAATGGGAAGCGACATAGGAGGAGAGGCTGTGACTTCTGAAGATCCATTATAGCAGCAAAGAGACAATAAAAGGTTGCATTTTCGTTTACTTGCCCACTAATCCTGCCCCATCAGCAATAGCAGTGGTAGATCTAGCGGTGTTATTAGTAGTATTAAATAGTGCAAGCAATAGCATAAATATTAGTCGTAATTTTAGTAACACTCACTTTAGTGTTATTACTATCAGTAGTAATAGTTGCACTATCATGATCAGCAATAATACACTTTTTTTAAAGTATGAATTTTTGGTTAAAACAGACAAAATATATATTATATATATATGTGATTTACTTAGCTAAATAGGTGTCTTAAAACAAAATGTACTTAGCTCAAATAAAATAGTCCAAGGACTTAGGATCTTACTTAAGCTACTTATTTAGCTTAGTAAATAAGCCCCATATGTGTGTATGTGGGGCCACGGAGGTTGTCTAGAATGGGCATATGGGGGAACCCCTCCGTTAGGGATTTTTATGCAAGTTACTGCCTTGGACAGACCTTATAAAACTTTACCTTGGGTGAACAGGATTACACTACTTTGACTTTGCCTGAATCACACATCGGTTTGGTAGATTGACAAGGAGCCAGGCTTAGCCTAAGGAGGAAGGAGGACTGTACTGAGGTACAAAAAACTCTAAGCATACACTTGGTCCAAAAAAACCACGAAAACACTTCAAAGCTATATAAAATAAATAGGCATTTATTATATACACTAGGGCAGAGGTGATAATTCACAAGTCAAGTAAGTAAAAAGGTAGGACAATATACGATCACTTTGTAATATTCTTTAGCTAGTAAACCACAGTTGTAGGAACTTTAGAATAGCATTGATAGTAACAAATCACTTAGCAAAACCATCTGAAACATACATGCAAACTACGCCGCATTTTTGTAACTTTTAATTACTTAATTGCAGCCTGTCGTAGAAAGTCCAACCCTATCTCATATGAGTCTCCCAGTGTTGAGCTGGGTCACTGGGTCACAGGGCAACCAGTGGCAGAGCAGGAAAAGTGGGAAAGCAGGGTAAAAGGTTCAGTATGGCAGAGTCCAGCAGGAGTCTCTTCCAGTAGTGTAGGTAGATGCTCTTAGTTTTACAAAGGCAAGGGAACCGAGGTGTTCCCTTGTAGGTTTGCCCCAAGCACCAGTGTCCTAAGGCAGGGTTAGATGGCAATGGTTGGCCCATCCCAATATAGCACTATGGGAGGACTGGCAGGGTGTGAGAAAGCTATCTGCAGCCCCAGGATCAAGCAAACAACCCACATTTAAGTTTTGGGAATGGTTAGGACCAACAGTCAAGTGAGGAAGTCCTCTTCGCATCTTCCCGGATGCTTGAGGTCTGGACAGCAGTGCTTACTCAGCAAGCTCTAGCGGTCGCTGGAAGTGTCTGGTGTCGTCCTCCTTCGTTCTTTTTCAGATTCTTGTGTTCCAGTGGCGACTCGTTTTCAGCTCCAGGACCTCTGGATTTATGCAGGAAACCTGTCTGAGTCCACCAATCGTATCCCATGCACCATTCAAACTTTGGGATGGGTGTCCAATGGGGGCAGCCATCCACCGAGTCTGAACTGGTTTCTCTCAGGCACACGGAAACACTATCTCCAGACAAGATAGAGATGGAACCTGAGGTGGAGGAATAGCCATGATATCTAGAGAGAGCCTATCATTGAGACTATCCCCCCACCTAACTCTGCAATCATGTGAAGTTCTCACAGTAAAACTCCCTCTAAACAACTCCCAATCACTTACTATGTACCTAATTTACAGACCTCCCGGGCCTCTTGGGTCATTCGAGGAAGACTTGCATAGCATACTCGCCAACAACTTGAAACCTACCTCCCAACTACTGTTGCTAGGTGACTAACTTAGGATTCAATGATCTAGCGGACAAGCACGCCTTAGAAATAGCCAATACCCTCAATGCACTTGGACTGTCGCAAAAAGTCAACAAACCTACTCATATAAAGGGTAGAACCTTAGATTGGATAGCCGACTAATTGCACAGGTACCATTACCACCATCACTCCTCACTCTCTTGTGTCCTTCACACTATCAACCATTAGACCCCAAAAAATTACCTCACACAAGGCTCCATTGTGTCTAACTAGAAATAAAAAGAACATTACTACAGATAAAGTGATTCCTGCTATCCTCCCCACTCTAAACGCTCTGCCAGACAACTTTGACCCGAGCACCCTGGTGCAAGAATACAACAAAATCATGCTTACCACATTAGATAAAATTGTTCCACTTAAATTAAGATCAAGTGAAGCTAAAGCCCGCATTAACAAGTGGTTCACTCCACAACTAAAGGACCTAAACCTACTGAAGAGAAGGTGTGAAACGGACTGGAGACTTTGCCCCTCCATTGAGAACAAAAAGAAACTAACAACTACCTCTGCGCATTATAAAAATGAAGTCTGCCTGGCAAAACGGAACTCGTATAATGAACACATTGCCAAATCTAACTCAAGTATGAAGGAATTATTCTACATACTAAAAGAACTTGAGTCCCCGATCCCTATACCTGATATGTGTAACAAAAATAACATTTGGTGCTCAGATATTCAACAGGCTCTAGCTAACAAAATAAATACTCTCCAAAATAAAATAAAACTAAAGAAAGATTCTCTGAACATACCATATTCCACTAATACTATTCCACTTAGTGATAGACCCACTGACCAGATCAATAGATTCCGTTTTACCAAAACATCTGTTTTAGAGGCAGAAAAGATTATTTTATCCCTTAAGCCTTCTAATTGAAAAGGAGATATCTGCCCAGCACAGATTATAAAAGACGCTGCCAGAGACCTCGCCCCATTCATCTCCAAACTGATCAATGCTTCATTTTCCTCTGGTACTATCCCGGCCAACTTAAAACAATCCTGGGTTCTCCCACTCCTAAAGAAGCAAACCTTAGATCCACTTATCGCTACCAACTACCGCCCCATCACAACTGTACAATTTTTACTCAAAATACTCGATAAAGTCACCTATACGCAGATTCAAAAGTACCTTGAGCTGCACAAACATTTAGGGGTCAGACAGTCTGGCTTCCGCCCTCTACATGGGACAAAAACTGCCTTGATGGACTTGAAAACGCAGATTGATGAGCTGAGAGATACAGGGAAGACAGCATTGCTATTACTACTTGATCACTCAGCTGCATTTGACTTGGTGGATCATAAGGTCCTCTGTGGGCACCTGGACTCAGCAGCCCACTTCTCCACAGAAGCTATCAAATGGATAGAATCCTTCCTGAGTGAGAAAACTATGAGGGTGTTCTCCCCATCTGCAGCGGCGGACCCCACCCCTATCCTGTGTGGTGTAACTCAGGGTTCCTGCATTTCCCCAACGCTATACAATATATTTACCAAGCCTCTGTTCGATGATTTGGATCTTCTGGGTATCACCTACAGTAACTATGCAGATGATACACAGATTCACCTCCCGCTTTCTGGGGATCACTGTAAGGACTTGGCGCTGAGGAATAGGGTATATCTCATCATCCAGGCATGGATGGCCACTCACGGGCTATGCCTGAATGATGACAAGACAGAGTTGATAATCCTAGGTACTCACTCCAGCATCAATAAACTAGGTCACAAATACTCATCATTTACCATTGATGGAAACATTATCAATGTCTCCAAGGAGGTAAAAACTCTTGGATTCTACCTGGGCTCAACTATGTACTTTGATAAACAACTGAAATCTCTGGCCTCTACCACAGCCTACACATGTAAGCTCATCAGAGCTGGTAAGCCATTTCTCTCCAATGACAGTTGCATTATCCTGGCTGGAGCATTAATCCTCTCCAGGTTAGACTACTGCAACGCTCTCTATAGTGGTGCTAACAAAGTAACTATACAGAGGTTACAAATTTTGCAAAATAATAAGAGCCGGACTAGGCATGACCAAAATCGTACACATTGCCTCGACTAGACGTCAACACAAGTGGTTCTCCACATACAATAAAATACAGTTAAAAATGGCCTCCCTGACCCACAAAGCCTTAAATAATGTTGCCCTTAGCTACTTAATAGACAAACTTTAAGAACCTCTAGCAGGCCAACAAGAGTCAGCAATTCCAACTGCCTCGTGGTACCAAGATTTAGGCTTACCAAGATTGGTGGCAACAGTTTTCCTGTGAAGGCTGATAAACTTTGGAACTCCCTACCTCTCGAGCTGAGAGTAGACCAACCGTACTTACACTTTAGAAAGATATCGCCCATCTCAATCTGACTGAAGGCTAGTTCTACTCTAACAACTGCCCACACTGTACTGTATAAACTTGAATTGTATATAATCTGAACACTTCGTCCTATCTTCTGCCTGTAATAAATGTTTACCTGTACATTTATGTGATTATACTATGAATTATTTGAAACTTGTAAGCTTTGCATCTTCTAATAGTTGCGCCCTGTTACCTCCGGATTTGGTGCGCATTATAAATAAACAAACAAACACTGTAGAACAAAGGACATGGGAGTTTTGGTTGACCTCCCCCACTCCCTGTCCTGCCAGTCACTCAAAGGGTCCATGCAGGCTTTCCATGGGAAGGGACAAGAGGACGCTCCCCCACCTAGGAAAGAAGAGGCCATCTTGTTCAGGACTTTAAAAAGTACAGCCGAACTCCCAAGATGGACGAGGATAGGGAGAGGACGTGAAGTGGATCTCACCCTCCGGGCCCCACTGAAGCACAACATATATGCAGCCGGAGAACTCCTCTGAAGCGGTGTACACTGCGGGAAAGGGGCAGCTGAGGTGAGCGCAGAGCGGGCAAGAAGGAAGCCAGCAGGACGGAGGTGTGAAGCTCCACAGAGCCCGCCGCAGAGGCGGTGGCCTGCGGCGAACCGTTCCTCCACTCCACACTGAAGGTGTGCCGTATGGTGGGTCGGCACACCGGCAGGTAGGTTGAACCCGTGGGGGGGGGCGGAGAGGGAAGAGTTGAGGCCTGTGGAGCGTCGAGAGTGAGCATGTTAGCTCTGCCGCACCTGCCTCAGCCACCCAGTGGGGAGGCATCAGCATAGACGGGCATCAATAGGGGAAGGAGCTGCGGGCAGAGGACAAACATGAAGAGAGGCAGCTAGAGGCCCTCCCTCGTGTTCAAAGGGGGCAATCCAAGCAAAGGAGAAGGACCAAACTGTGCACAAGGTTCCAGGACAATCGTGGAGCAAGGTCCCGAACAACCCATGGGACGCCTGGGTAGAGGGCTGGAGGCTGCAGATGGCCCCTAGGAAGTGAAGTTGGAGGTGAGTGCCTGGGTAGGAGCGGTGAAGGCTATATAGGCAAAAAGAAAATACTGGCACAGCACTGCAAGGGATTAGATTAGCACGGAAGCTACATGGAGGAGGCCGGAAGCAGACAGCGGGCTCGTTGATGCCTTGTGCGAAGGGGAAAACACCAATGGTGAGGCCAAACACACCTCTCAGGCAGCCCCAAACACCTAAAATCGACAGAAAGGGGACTACAGCATTGCTGGCGACTGAGGAGGGGGCCAAGAGGACAGGACACAGTGGGAGGGGGAGGCTACCACACTTTTCTCAAGTTTGTCATGCGAATGCAAAGGGGAAGACATGTGGGGTTATGGTGGCCTTTAGGGACTCGCTGAGGGCACATTGTTAGGGAGAATTCTCATTTTATGGCTAATTTCCCTTAACTATAGAGTCCCCCAGCAGCTTTGCTGGATTTGAAGGGTTGGTTTCTTTTTACCTGCTAAGAGTGAGACTCTTTTTTTCCCCACTCTTAGGCATTTCTGCTATGTGTATTCTAGGCTATTTTTGTGTTTAATGCCTATGGGATCTTTCTCAACCCCATAGGAACCATCTTTATTCACATGTGTTACACAGCACCCTCAGTGCAGTGACACAGGGGTGTCGTAACGACCCCCAAACATAGACTTCATACCCTGGGACTGACTACTGTCTCCCAGGGCATGTAAAGTCCCCATTGACTTTACTAGTCAAATCCTATGAACTAAACCAGTAAAACCCATCTTACTACAGAGGTACTGGAAGGGGTTAATAGTTTTTCCCCTATGTTCATTTTCGAGAGGGTACCCTACAGTCCCTCTCTCAAAAGTTTCTGGCTGGTGGCAGTGTTTACTACCATAAATATTTGACCGCGAGTATTTCCCTATGGGATTTTCCCATTATTCGAGGCTACCACATTTTCTGACCGCCTCTAACATACCACCGGTGCATTTTTATATTAACTTTGCTCCGGTAGGTTTTATTTGCCAGAACTTTAATATAACTTCTTTCTCGTGTCGTCCTCTAAACTCCTAACCCAGGTCGGGGATCCTTCGTTCGTCCTTTTGGCAGGATTCTGCCGAGAAGCCCTCCTTTCGGCGCCACTGAGTCTGGGGTGGGTCCATTGTGTGGGAGGGGGAGTAGGACCCCTGGACAGGGTTGCATCAGCAACCCATGTCGCACTCTATCCTGATAGGCTGGAGGGTCTCCCGCCAAGATGACCACTCCACTGTGTGAGTGACAGCTAGGCTGTATGAATGGGGATCTTTTTGCATAAAAGCAGGGTCCTGAGGACTGGAAGAGCAAGACGTCGCCACTGGAAGAAGCCGAAGAGGAGAGAAGCCAAAGACATCTGCAACGACTGAATCACTGGCGAAGCCCTGCTGCAGCGTCTCGCCACTTTTTTCCACACAACGAGAGAAGATCTTCACCTGCAAGAGCCTTTTTCCCTTGAGCTGCTGGGGCCAACCAGTCTGCCAATCGCCTTCCCGGACTTGCCTTGGTCGAATCTCCCGTACCCTGTACTCGGAGGCCAGATAGCCAGGCACCAGTCCACCCGGACCGCTATTTAAAGGAACGTACCTTTTATTCGTCGGGCAGCACCGCGGCTAATTTCATCCCTGGGTAGTTCAGTAACTCAAACCTTCCTCCACGACGAGAGCCTCTCTTACTCTGGTGGATCACCCGAACTGCAGGAACTACCAGGAACAACCGCCACCGCAGGAGCCACCTCTTCATTTTAAGGTACATTGTTCCGCCAGGCCGCCCTTTCTTCGCAGTAGTGCTAAAGGTGTTTTAAATCCTTTACCTACCTGTTGGGTTGGCCGCCCTTCTCTCTTAACATTGTCTTTTCAACTTCTGCAACCACCTTTTCAAATTCGTTAACCAAAGACTTGACTGCAGCTACAAGAACATTTTGCTCCTGGGCCATTGCCCTGTACCACTGACTCAACCAAACTAGATGTGGAGCATACAGGCCAATATCGCTCATGAACTTAGATACCAAAATTTACACCAAGACATTAGCTGGGAGGCTAGCCCCACTGATGCCCAAATTAGTGGCCCCTGACCAAATAGGATTTGTCCCAGGTAGGCAGACCTTCGATATCAGGTGATTATGTTACATTATAGAGAAAATCGGGATTAAGCAGACTCCTGCGGTCATCGTAGTCTTGGATGCCAAAAAGGCATTTGACCGTGTGTAGAGGTCTTTTCCATAAGGGCTAACTACAGCTCCCCCTCAATACGTCTGGCAGTTAATGGACAGTAGTCTCAGCGCATACCCTTGCATGGGGAATGAAACAAGGGTGTTCATTATCCCACCTCCTTTATGCTCAGTTTCTAGAACCCTTCCTAGGGGTTCGGCTTGGCAGGGAAACCCACAAGATCATGGCATATGCAGACGACATGTTGTTGACCCTTACAGAACCGAGGATGCCCCGAAATGTACTGGGGGAGGAGTTGGAAGAATTTGGTGTGATCGCTGGGCTCAAAGTGAACATAGAGAAGTCTCAAATATTTAATCTCTCGGTGGAGGCGGAGAAAAGAGACAAGATAGTCGGGAAGCTACCATTTAAATGGGGCATGGGGGGACTGAAGTACCTGGGGTACTCATCACTAAATCATTAGACCAATTATATGGCGCAAACTACCCAGCCATGCTGCAAAAAGACAATAAAAGGAGGTGACACGATGGAATCCCCCGACCATGTCTTGGACGGGGAGAATAGCTACGGTGAAGATGGTGATTCTCCCCCGGGTCCTTTACTACTTCATGGCACTTCCCATAACCCTTCCAACCTCTTTCTTTAGAGCCCTTAGGAGAGTAGTGATGGCGTTTATATGATGTAGCAAACACCCTAGAATAGACGTAGAATGATGATAGCCAATAGAGAGGGGGCAGTTTGTGGGTGCTGGACTTCCAGAAGTACCATCAGGCGGCCTAACAGTCATTAGAGAATGGCCGACTGGAGACCAGGCCAAGCAGTGGGCGCCTATTGATAAATCGGTAGCGCTGATCCCGCTACAAGGAGCCTTGTGGTTAGACAGGATGAACAGGCCACTGAATATGTGCGCCAGCCGTTAACTCTGAATGGTGCGGAACATATGTGACTTCCTGGTGGCTCGTGGAGGGTGGTCGACCGTGCCATCGTCCTTTACGCTGCTTTTTGGCAATCCTCAGTTTGCGCCGGGGGTGGAGCCAGGTGTGTTCATGCAGTGGAAGAGGGCTGGATGCACAAAGGTATTTGACATGTATGATGGCCCGATATAAAAACATATGAGAAATGCAAACTGAGTTTTGGGGAAATGGAAAAGAACAGACATGGGTACCATCAGCTTAGGCACTGGCTGGCCAGCAAAACACGTAGGGAAGCAGCGGCTAGGACCCTCACTCCATTTTAGAAGTTTATAACAAATCAAGATGGCAATAAAAAGCTGATAGCGTCACAATACAAATGAATGCAGGAGAAACTGTTGCACCACAAGAGGCGATATATGGTGAGGTGGGAAACTGCTCTTGGGGAAGAAATACCCAAAGAACACTGGGAGGGCCTCTGCCAGAACGTACCCAAACTAACTAGCTCAATTCAGGTAAGCAAGGCCTGGTAAAGGGTAGTGGGTACAGTGGCACTATACCCCAGATGTGCTACATAAAATGCTCCAGAATACATTGCCTAACTGCTGGCTGGGTTGTCAAGTAGAGTGAACATGGATACATATATGGTGGGAGTGCCCAGGGATGAGACCCTTATGGGTAGAGGTCGTTCGACAAATGAAGGAGATAATCTGAATGGGAATTGGACTGGGACCCAAAAAATGGCAGCTGGGACTGGGGGTCCCAATAGATGAGCTTGGGTCAAAGGCGCAAAAGGAAGCTTTATGGTTCTCGTGGTGGTAGCGTGGCTAGTGGTGGAGAGAGCAACATTTGAAGAAAGGGCATACACCGACAGACATTGAGTGGATTCAGAAAGTATGGAAGTTTCTAGCCATGAAATGTATCATGTATACAATCCAGGGGCCCTAAGCGGATTTTAGGCAGGATTGCGGTCTGGTTTCGGTGTACTTGCAGAGTGACTAAGTTTCAATGGAGCAAGCAAAACTTGAAAATAAAATAATGGACTTCCTTTAAACAAACTGGAGGGTGGCTACTGGGCTATGGTAAGATGGGATGGAAACCCCTTGGTTGTGTGAGAGGGTGGGGGAAAAGGGATGGGGAAGGAGGGAAAGGGGTGGGGTTTGGATAGTTAATTGCAAAAATGTTAACGAAAATACACTTTTTTTTTTAAAGTACAGCTACCATTTTGGGCAAATGGTGACCCTTATGCCCCCCTACAGCAGCCGCGAAAACAGCCTGCGATGAAAGTTCACAAAATATTATGTAGAAAGTACACTGCCCCTACCCTGAACAGATAGACCTGTCATAGTAACCAAACAGTTAATGGAGTCGAGAAAAGGCATACATTGGATCCCCTCAGCACTCCACATAAGGTGAGGTGTGCTGATCTTGCAAAATAAAACTCAGGTAGGAGAGAACGTATCCCCTGCCTTGGTAACTAAGAGGTAGCCAAGTAAAGTAAAACCAATTACAGGTTAGCTCTAGGAGCTTCCAACAACTCCAGCACAGAAGGTACTGTGTGCTGCTTTAGCAAACTGTAGATGTCTTTAAAATTGGAGGAAAGTATGATTGCAAAAAGAAATACTATAAAGAGGTAAAAAGGGCTCCCATGATCAGAGTAAAAGTGTGAGTGAGTGTGGAAAAAGGTAACCACTCACTCAGGAGAATCAGTCAAAAAATCCCAGAGTCTAGCAAAACGTGCTGGGGGACTCACAGATGGAGAATTTCACAAAAAAGATGGAAATCTACTCTCACACCGTTATAAAAAAAAGAAACCGGTCAAATTAATTTCGACAAAAAGATCTCAACAAGTTTAAAAAGAAGTCTATAAAAGGATGTACAACCCTACCTCCAGTACCACCATCAGTGCGGACACTCATCAATAGTACTAATACTACCAGCAGCAGAAGCAGTAATATTACTGCCACCAGAGCTACATTTCTACCAATAGAAGTAGCACTATCTGTAGCAGTATTATTGCTAGTACTTCTCGTAGCAGAAGCCAAAGTAATAGTACTACCAGTAGGACTACTACTTCCAACAGGGCTACCTCCGACAATGTTAGTAGTAATATTACTTCTGCTTGTAGTGTTAATAAACCTACTACTGATATGGGTAGTACTGCTAGGTTTTTACTGGTAGTAGTAGTGATACTACAGATACCATTACAACTAGGCTTAGTACCATTAACAACATAAAAAGTAGCACTTTTAACAGTAGTACTATTCATACTACAGTGGGAAGTAGTAGTAGTTTTAGTTATACTAGTACTACTACTCTGAGTAATAATAAGACATTTCTGGCATTTTGACACCCCTGCTGTTTCTGCTGTATATACATGATTTAGTAGTTTGGATTCAAGATTTAAATTGCGACGTCTTACAGATTGCAAAAAGAAAACTATGTGCATTGCCCCATGTGGATGCCACATACTATTTCCAAGAGGTCTTATTATTGTAAAGAAAAAAAGTTAATTATCAACTTGGAGAAGAGGGTGGTTATGGTTTGGCACCACCCATGTCCAGAGAAACTAAGTGTCTCATTAGAAGGAGTGACACTAAAGCAAGTAAGCTTTGGCTACTTATGGGATCGCTTCCAAAACAGTCACCTGGTCGGACCAATTTGTTAAGAGTGAACAAGTTCTGACCAGGCAAGCAGAAGCAGTTGGAGCTTTAAGCAATTCATTGGGAAGCAATGTGCCTTTGTTAACCGTAAAGGCATATACATCCCAATCAGTCCCTGCAGCAATTTATGGCAGCCAAGTATGGGGTTTTCAAGCAGCTGGTAACCTATAAAAAAATGAAATAAGATGTAAAAACAATCTTTGGTGTACCTCAAAGCTGTTCCACTGTCCCTTTGTTTTTAGAAATTGGAAGTATACCAATTAATAATGTTACTGCTTTTAACCCCGTTTTCCATTGAATTTGCATACAATCGACAAAGAAACTTAGCCTCCATACAGAAGCAATATGAGACGTTATACATGTACAATGGGAAAAGCTGGACGTGGTATAATCACGTGAACACCGTTTTAGAAGTTATCGGTCGGAGCGACTTTCTTCAAGAAAGTAATGTTACCAGAAAGGACCTGTGTGTAAAGGAATGTTTAAAAATCCTCCATCTGGAAAGCCAAATTGAAAAGTAGTGGTTATTGATCAAATTTGAAGGTTATATTGTTCACAAGATCTCATTCACAGCAGAATAATATCTTCAAGAAATCTCCCCACCTTCAAAGAAAGACCTTGTATTTAAAGTACCAACTTAATATATTTCCTGTGGTTGAATTTACAAGTAAATGGTCAAAATATGATCAAGATTTGGCCCTTTTTGTTCAGATAAACCGAAAGTGAGATCCACTTCCGATTATTTTGCCCATTGTATGCCAAGATAAGAAAACGGTTCGCCCAAACTTGTATAAAATGTAAGGTAAGCGCTGCAATGGCTGCTTATGTTTTATCAAGTCAACAGAATACCTTGAAGTTGTCCTTTCAGTTTACGGTTATATTTCAAAGGCATGGAAGTAGAGAAAGAAAATGTGTGTTTCATGAATTGTTCAAATTGCTGCAAACCTTTATCAATTCGAGAACACATTTTAAGTACATTTTATCATCTGTACTTTATTATGTACATATCAGGTTGGTAATCATTTGGTATGTTTGTTTTTATTCGTAAGGTTTTTGCTTGCTTGTGCTTTTATGGGTAGACTGCACGAAATAAAGCTTGATTGAAATTGCTGTCAATATTAGAAAACATGAGACATAGCAGCGTCCATCTAGAAACTATTTAAAAGCACCTCAAGGAAGTTTGTTCAGAGAATTCAGGGGCACATTTTTGAGGCAAAACGACCTAAACCATTGAGAAAAGGGTTATCAGAAGAAGGAACATTTATTTTCTTTGAGCAAAGGTACTTCTTTATAGCTTAGACAATATTGACTATAGGTCTATTAAAAAGAATTATCAAAATGAGCTATTCTACAAATATTACATTTACTAAGAAAATTATGTTAAACTGTATGTGATTAATGGCATACCTTCGAGCTGCTTCAACATTGTTCCGAACAAAGTCATTAAAAGGCCGCATGTGTTCTTCTTTTGTAAACAGAACGTGGTTGGCAATACTTTGAAGTATCTAAAGAAAACATATAGCTTAGCTGAATGTGCTGAAACCCACAGCAGATAGAGTTACTTTTAAATAACCATTTAAATATGTATTTAGACATTGGAAGCCCACTATTCAATATAAAGTCCCATCTTTGAAGCTGCCTTTGGGTGGTAGCCATGCTTTAAACCGTCCATAACACATTTGCTTGGAATTGTAGCGTCAGATGAAAATACTTTGCAACAATAAGAGCTCATTACAATGAAGACTAAGGTAGATACAGAAGAGGAAACAAAGGGTTATCTGTGATTTCATCGCTGGTAATAAACATCGAGGGCTAAATAAGATTTGTTTTAAGCTACTAAACACCCTTCCCAACATATTGTAGGACTGGTGCAATTATATAAACAAACTCCAGTCCTAGAATATTTGGGGAAATTGTTGGATAGTGGCTTAAAAAAATATTGTTTCCGCCTTGATGTTTATTTCCAGCGATTAAATCACTGGGTAACAAAACAAAGGACAGTAAATAACTACATACATACTTTTCTGATTTCTCTAAAAATGAAGTTCTGCCAGCATTGGAACGCCTCTTCTAATTTTTGGTGACCACTTAAAACCTGGAGTGTGACCACTGACAGCCTAAAGTAAAAGATTGTCACATTTTTTGTGACTTTACTTTGTACAGAACCTGGAAGGATAAGTTACTGCTTTTTAAAGCGACAATTAATACAACCAAAGGATCTGCAAGAGAAAAAAAAAGAAATCGGGGTACATTTGTAGCCTGGCACCCAATGCATTATACGTCGGTTAAGGCATTTAGAGCTGTACAACAAAAATAGCATAGCTTGAAACACAAAATAATTAACTTTGGTTTTAATCCAAAATTTGGCAGAAGCTTGAGATGACTAGCAATATCTCCATTACCCTTTTTTATTTTAAAATGTAGGGAACATCACTACATTCAGACACTGTTTATTCAGAGACCTCACAGTAGAGAAAAATCAGATCCAGTGTTAAACATATACACCTGTAATCTGGCCTTTATATTTGTATGTAAATATCAAGTTATTTTCTGGCATCAAAGAAGGAGGGAAAATATTTTACAAAGAATATAACTGTTTTCATTATTCAATGGATGTTCAGAAGCGCTCACAATGCTTGTGATCAAGAGATAATGTTAGCAACTAAACAGATCAAATTAAAACTCATTAAATGCAATACATCACCTTTGACATTAACTTCAAGCCTCTTTCAATTCTAGGCGAGGGCTTCTTCTCCAAAATTCCCGCCTCATATGGAGAAACTATGGCAGGATTAATGAATCGCAGGAACATTGCACTTCCGACAGCACCAATGCTGTTCTGTGGAAACCGCTGGCTAACAACCTAAACAACAAAAGGCAACAATGTAACATTTAATTTTCTGACAGCTGATTGTCTAACAGTTATTAACAAATGTTTTCACTAACACAGTAGTAATGAAAACATTCAAAGTCAACACTTCAAACGCTCATCATTCATTAAAATAGCTTATTACAGTCTCCTATTTCCTAGTAACCAGCATCAGCATCCCTTGAATAATCCGTACACTGCACACAATTTAAGCATGATTGCAACATAGGGCATGCCATTTCACAAAGATCCTCCTCACCTTGGCATATACTATATGCAACTACACAAATAATATTATTTTCTGTAAATTGGCAAATACTACCAACAAAAAGGAGTAAAAATAATCCTAACAAAAAATAGGAAATAACGGACACAAGGGAACTGGGTCCCTGCTTCCAACCACATAAATCCTCAAATGTTTGGATCAGTGGTACCAGAAAATCAGTCCCACAAAAAGGAGCACTATTCTGTTTGCCTGATCCAAAAATGAATTGTAGGCAAAAATAAATCTTAATTTGCATGAGTTACTATATGCAAAGTAGCATGAGGATTACAAAAAAGTATCAGTTTCAGATTTAAAATAAATTTTTGCTCGCCTCAAAAATGTCCCCGTTTGGAAAAGGAATGACTTACTACCTAAAAACTCAGTTTACTTTCATCTTAAAAAACAAAGGAGTACAATCCTCAATGATCATTCTTTCAGTCTTCCACTAACCATGTCAAACCTATTCTTCCATGTCAAACCTATTCTTCCATGTGCACTGGTATTGATAAACATGCATTGAAAGAGATTTTACATTTCATATAATTTGCATGTATTCCAATATGACTCAATGCTTGTTGGCCATGCAGATACAAGGTCTCTTGCCCTCAAACGCCCTTTGTTAGGACAGAAGTCAATTGTTGTCTGTCCCCATTTTTGGGGACTCCTAAACTTTGTATTCTTATTGTTTGCTCCCTTATTTTGTTCTAGACCTTCGTTTTGTGAGTTCAGTAATGTCTAGAGAACTCTGCCATCACCAAATATTTTTTATGCCTCATCCTATGGTAGCCCATATGGTTCTATGACAGTGGTGCTTTTCAAGCACCCCATTTTTGGCTATAGGGTGATTAGATCACCCTCCATTGGTGATCGCAAATGGGCTGGGGACAACCGTAATTCAGTTTTGGTTTAGCCAGGGTCGCAAGCCAATATACTGCATTAATAGCCCAATGAAACCTTTTGTTTTGGCAGACATTGGTTTACTAATGTATTTTTCGAAGCCCTGATCTAGGACATTTTGTTTTTGTGCCATTCATTCTGACAGGGAAACCACATGGGATCCCTACAATGGCCGATGGGCAAACCTGTGCTCACTTTGAGCTCAGCCCTGATCCTTCTATTGTGTTTTTAGCTGGTTTAAACCGGTCCTTGGCTCTAGACCGGCCAAAACATATCCTACCTGGATGGGCCTGAGTCAGTGGTGGTTTTTGGGCCATCATAGTTGGCTGGCCGCCAAGACCCTTGTTTAGGTGCCCCTGTATGTGACTTGACGGGGTGGCTAGCGTATGTAAGCCCATGAGTGCATGGGTACATCTAGGGTAAACGCTAACCCTGACACATTGTTCTGCTGGATATTTCATACAGTCCTGCTGAACTCTGCACTGGAGGGTTTCTTGCCATGGTGCTGCTGCAATTTTGGGATCAAGTTTGACCATATTTGCTGGGTTTGCATACGCTTAGCTCTTGCATTGATTTTTGACTGCTGGACGTTCTTACTGGGCAGTCCCCCCCAACCTCCAAGTTGGCTGGGTGTTACATGCGGGGATAGTTTCTGGGACGTTTTGCCAGTCTTCTCGAAATACTGTCTTGGTCATGTGCCTTGGATTAGGAAGCTGCAGTTGTCTAGATGGGTTATGGACAAAATTAAGCTACCTCTGCTGTTAGTTTTGGCTGTCTTGGGGTTGCCACCACTGCTGCTTATGTCATGGAACCATTTTCTGTTTGCTGGCTGCTCGGTCTTGTCCTTTGAGCGGTCTGAATCTCCTTGGTCAGGTTTCTCCATTTTACTGGAGTCTCCATCACTGTTTCTCACTTCTGGCTGGTGAGTGCCACTCCTGTGAAGGCCGATTGTCCTTCTTTAGGGTTTGTATGGGTCCTTGCTGGTGCAATGTTCAAGCATAAGACTTTTATTCACTGGGTTGCTTTCCTGTTGCTGAGTTGTGTTTTCTGGAGCTGCCAACATGAGTACCCAACCATGGGCCCTGTGTTGGTGGGTTATTCGAGATAATTATCCTCAGGGAACCCTGTGGTCAAATGTTAAGGTTTTTGCAGGTGCCCTTACATTGACAAGAATCCTGACAATGTAACGAATTACTGCTGTGCATCCTTCTTAAGGGTATCCACTGTCATATTCTGGCAAAGGTCGATGCCTTCTTCGCAGGGGTGGAAAATATAAGACTCATCGTAGTGAGTCCTTAGTCCCCTTTCGTCCATATTGCATGGACGTCCCTTCCTAGGGATGGGAGACGGAACCTTTTTCACCAGAAAAACCTCCTTCTCCTTTTAATTTAGAGGTGCGCAGAGGAGCGGCCCTGGGAGCATGCGCTGCCCTGACGCCGCCACACCTCAGTCCCCAAAGACACATCAGCAATATATTAACATTGCCTAATGACACCATTTTTATTAGGGGGGAGGATGGTAGAACGTATGGAGGAAAAAGGACTAGTCACTATGGTGAGAAACGTATAATTACTCTTAGGTCCCGTCCCCTTTCCTCCATACTGCATGGGCGATTAAAACTCAATGTAGCCCTAGGGTGGAGAGGAAACCCTTCTTAAGCAAAAAGGTTTTTTAGAACCGCCTGTCGGAAAGCCGCGTCTGATCAAGAGCCAGCATCCAAACAGTAATGCTTGCAAAAAGCCGAAGGGGTGGCCCAGGTGGCTGCCCTCCTTATGACCTGCCATGGGACCTGCCGTTGGAATGCAATGGCCGTGGCCTTGGCTCTGACCGCCTGGATGTGCATGTTAGCTGGAAGTGGCTTGTGCTGCCCCTCATAGGCCTCCTTGATGTCCGAGACCATCCACCTTGCTACAGAGGCCTTGGATGCCCGATGCCCGGGTCTTGACCCACCAAAGGTGACAAACTGGGCGTCCCACTTGCGAAACCCCTTGGCCCTGTCCAAGTAGAATTTCAGAGCATGTCTGACATCCAGACAGTGCAGGACCCTCTGAGCCACTTCAAAGAGCGTAGGTAGGACAATTTCCTCGTTTAGATGGAAAGCGGAGATTACCTTTGGTAGGAACACTGGGTGTGTCCGCAGGGGTGTGGTTTTTTGATGGGCGAGTAAAGTTTGGAGAGGCCCGTCAAATGCCTCTTGACTATTGGGTTGGAAGAGGAGAAGACCTCCTCCTCTTGAGTTTCAGTAGGGCCCTATGGCTGCCAAATACGTGCAGCATGTGTCCACCTGCATACCTGAGGGTGCAAGGTGAGCCGAGAAGGAGAGCACATCGTCCAACTTGCACGTAAGGGGGTCAATCTCCTTAGAGTCTGCCCAGTGACAGAACCTAGTCCATTTACTCTTGTACTGGCTCCTGGTAGTCCTGCTCCTGGCACCGTGCATGATCTCTGGGTTAGCCTGTGAGAGGCGGAGGTGCCTTAGAGTGACCTGCTCAGGAACCATGCTGCGAGGGCTAGTTTCTGTGGCACGGGGTGGATGACCCTGCCTCCCTGTTGCACCACAAGATGTTCTGGGCCCGTCGGAAGGTGAATCGGTGTCCTGTCCGAGAGGCTGAGGAGCTCTGAGAACCATGGTCTCGCCAGCCAAGTTCGAGCTATCAGAATTATGCTGAAGTGACAAGATTAATTTATTTTACAGATCACCCTGTGGACCAGTTGTTAGGCAGAATCCGGTGCAGTTCCCTTAGGGACCTCTGCAAGAAGATTAAGACTACAGGAATAAGCAGTAAACCCAATTGGTAGCAGTCTGTACCACCCAGATTTACCTGGTAGCTGGGGCTGAGCAGTCAGACTTCTCTCAAGAAGAGTAGGGCGGTATACAGAGGATACACAATAGGGCTAAAAACACAGTAGAGCAAGCAAACACTGACCATAGCTTGGTATCAAAAGTATATAATTATTTATTTAACACACACTTAAGAAAATACACTAGCACTATAAATCAAAGCAAGTTCGAACACAGTCAGAAAAGTATACACACCTCCCTTAAGAATTATTAGACAAGTCTAAGCCAAAACACCACTATTTGTCAAAAAAAGATGAGAGCGCGTAACTTAGATGGCACTCCAAAAATTAAGTTAAAGGGAGAGAAAAAGGCAGGTCATGAAAATAAAACAGTTCCCAACACTTTTCTAAGACCAAAACAAGTTGAACAAGTTACTTTCTTACCTGGTAACGTTCTTTCGATGGGATGGTCCGACGACGTATTCCATATCTATGACAGGTAATGTCCACAGCTGTGCTGCTTCGGAAAATCTTCGGCGTCTGCGCCCTGCGTCGATGACGTCGATGCACCGTCCCCGAGGACCTCCTCTGACGGCCGACGTCACCCGTTGTGATAAGTAGGAAGCACGACGCCCATAGCCTCAGTTGTAGGTTTTTTCCCCCAGAACGTGTGCCACCAGTTTCCTGCCAGTCAGACACACAAGGCCTTGCGGAACGCAAGCTGCAATCGCAAAAGAAATTATGGAGCGGGGAAGTTAGGGAGGGAGCGATATGGAATACGTCGTCGGACCATCCCATCGAAAGAACGTTACCAGGTAAGAAAGTAACTTGTTCTTCGAGGGGAATGGGTCCTCCGACGTATTCCATATCTAGGACAGACTCCCAAAGCAGTACCAAGCAAGGAGGTGGGAAAAGAATTTAGAACACAAATTTAGCATGCCCAATCAAATTGCGGAATAAAAGACTGGCTTGCCAAAGGCCAGATCCTGCCCTCTGATGGAATCGAGGGAGTAGTGACGTACAAAAGTATGTACTGAAGCCCAGGTGCTGCATCACAGATGTGACGAATAGGAACACCCCTCTGCAGGGCAGTAGACGCAGCCACTCCCCTGTTAGAATGGGCCCGCAAGCCAGCCGGAGGGTTCTTACCCGCCAAGCAGTAACACTCGGAGATAGCTAAAATAATCCAACGAGACAAAGTCTGTTTCTTCACAGCTTGTCCCAAATGCTTTCCAGCGTAACCAATGAAAAGTTGATCGTCCACTTTGACCCGGGACATGCGCGAAATATAAAAGCTCAACGCTCTCCTAGGATAAAGCCTATGGAGCCTCTCCTCTTCCTTACCAGGATGTGGAGGAGGATAGAACGCCGGAAGAACAACCTTCTGGCTCAAATGAAATGCCAAAACCACACACAGTGAAGGGTGGCTTAACTGAAAGTGCCTGTAACTCACTCACTCTGCGAGCGGAAGTAACCGCAACCAAAAACACAGTTTTCAGAGTTAACAGTCTCAAAGGGCAAGAATGCAAAGGCTCAAACGGAGCACCCATAAGAAACTTAAGAACAAGGTTCAAATCCCAACCGGGCACCAGAAAAGGTGACGGAGGGAACACATTAGTGAGCCCTTTCAAAAACTGAGAAATTAAAGGAATCTTAAAAAAGGAACATTCTTCAGACGAGCGCTTAAATATGGACAGCGCCGCCAGGTAAACTTTAATGGTCCCCACTTGCAAGCCCCTGTGGGCCAAGGAAAGCAAAAAAGACAGAACCATGGGAATGTCACATTCAAAAGCATCCACATTCTTAACCCTGCACCAGTCGCAGAACTTTCTGCAACGGCAACGGTACCGAGACTTTGTTGCCGGCCGCCTGGCCGAGAGCAACACCTCCATCACGTCTTCAGGGAGGTCCCAATCCTTATACCTCAACCTTTCAGAAGCCAAGCGTGAAGGTTGAGGGATCTGACCTCTGGATGGAGAACCTGACCCCGCTCCCGTGAGAGCAGATCGTCTCTGTAGGGAAGACGACGTGGAAGGCAGATGGACAAGTCGAGAAGGTACCACGTCCTCCGGGCCGACGCCGGAGCAATGAGGATCATCCGGGAACCGAACCTCTGTAACCTCTGCAGTACTTGTGGGATGACGGGGACTGGAGGAAACGCGTACAGCAGTGGGAATGACCACTCCATCACAAACGCATGTCCTAAGGCTCCTTTTGGAGGAAATTCCCGCGAGCAGAACCTTTTGCACTTCCGGTTGACACTGGAGGCGAAGAGATCCACTTGAGGGGTCCCCCAAAGGGCAAAGATCTCCAGGAGAATCTCCTGAGCCAGCTCCCACTCGTGAGATCGTGCTCTGCCTGCTCAGAGCGTCCGCCGTCTCGTTGTCGTCTCCGAACAGATGAACAGCCGAGATCGAAACTTCCTGCTGGATGGCCCAGAACTCGAGCTGCATCGCCTCCCTGCACAGAGGAAGTGACCCTGCCCCCCCCCCCTTTTTTTTTTGAGATAGTGCATGGCCACCGTGTTGTCCGTTAGAATCAGGACACTCTTTCCTCGCATAGTCGGCAGAAAAGCCTTCAGGGCAAGCCCGTTGGCATGAGCTCCCCATCCTGTGAGGGATGCATCCGTCATGATCATCGCCTTCGGCCAGGGCAGCCAAAATGGGGCCCCCTTCATCAGATTGCCTTCGACGGCCCACCACAGAAGGTCCTGGGCGACCGAGGGCGGCACCTGAACAGGGTCCGACAGCCTGCCGGAGGACTGAGACCACTGGAGCTTGAGAGCCCACTGCAAAGATCTCATCCGCAGACGAGCCTCTGGCACCAGAAGAATGCAGGATGCCATGAGGCCGAGCAGTCTCAAGAAGTCGTACGCTGGGAGATACTGGGCAAGTTGAAACTTGTGCACCATCTGCTGAATGTGAAGAGCCCTCACCTGGGGAGGGAAACACTGCCCCAGGGATGTGTCGAGCACTGCTCCGATGTACTGGAGCCGCTGTGTTGGTGTCAAATGGGACTTCTTTAAATTGAGGGAGAAGCCCAGCTTGTGAAGGGAGTGGCAGGTGACGGACAGATGATCCAGGACTTGCTCGGGAGAGCTCCCCCTGATCAACCAATCGTCCAGGTAGGGGTAGACGTGAATCCCCCCTTTCCTGAGATGCGCTGCCACCACCACCATGAGCTTGGTGAAAACCCTCGGGGCGGAGGTCAATCCGAACGGCAGGACCCGAAACTGAAAGTGCGAGTCGCCAACCGCAAACCTCAGGTACTTCTTGTGCTTGGGATGGATCGGCACATGGAAGTAAGCGTCCTTGAGGTTGAGAGACACCAACCAGTCCTGAAGTTGAGGGGCCTGGAGGACTTGAGAGTAACCATCTTCAACTTGTCCTTCCTGAGGAGTTTGTTCAAACCGCGCAAGTCCATGATGGGTCTCAATCCCCCGACTTTCTTCGAAATCAAAAAATAGGGGAATTCCATCCCTTGTTCCTCTCCGCTACAGGCACCAGTTCCATGGCGCCTTTCTCCAGCAGGCTTGAATTTCCTGTGCAAGGAGCGGATCCGGACTCTTCAAAGAGTGGTTACCAGGTGGATTGTCGTGAGGCCTCTGCCGAAAAGGAAGACAGTAGGCGTGGGTTATGATCTCCAGAACCCACACATCTGAAGTAATGGCTCGCCACTCTACAAGATGCTGCGCCAGCCTTCCCCCAACCGGCGAACCATGGGATCTGGCCTCATGACTGAGTGGTAGCGGCTGCGGCGTTGCCTGAGGGCAAAGAGGCAACTGCCCGAGCGGCCTTGGCACCTCGAGTACCCCTGTTTCCACCTCTGGCACTCTTACGGTGGCCTCTTTGACTGCTAGCTCCTCTCGCTTTACTGAAGGACGAGTAATAGCAAAAGGAACCTCCCCCTCCATTGCTGTCTCCTAGGACGAAAAGGCGGAGGTTGTCGAACTGCAGCGCCCAACGACTTCGCTGCAGCTTTGGAGGTCTGCAACCTCTCAAGGCTCTCGTCAGCCTTGCTGCCAAAAAGATGTTCACCGTCAAAGGGCATGTTGAGGAGCCGGGACTGCACATCAGGAGCGAAGCCAGACTTACGCAACCACGCAAACCTGCGTATTACGGTGCTCACCGCAATGGACCGGCTGACACAATCTGCCATGTCCAAACCCAACTGAACGGCCTCACACATGGCATCCTTGCCATCCTGAACCATAGCATGGAAACCATCCCGTTCGTCCCCTTCAGGAACATGTTCAGCCGCTAATGCAACACAGTTCCACAGAGTGTGTGTGAAACGAGACAAGGCACATATGGAGTTGGCCGCCTGAAGCACCATACCTCCTGATGAACACTTTCTTCGCCCAGCCGTCAAAACGTTTGTCGTCCCTATCCGGAGGGATGGTAGGATACGACGCCTGCTTTGCCGGGGCCTTAGCCGCCTGCACCACCAAACTCTCCGGAGTGGGGCGCCTGGACAAGTGGCAGGGGTCGCTACTGGCAGGATGGTATTTTAGCGACAAAGACTTGCCCACTGCCGGGAGACTCTCCTGAGCAGCCCAAGCCGCCGCCACTCTTCTCTGCAGAGCCATATGAAACAGCAATACCGGGTCAGTGGGGGGACCAAGATCAAGGATGTCCGTGAGATCATCCTGAACGAACTCCCCTGGGGGAGTCGACCAACCCAAGTACTCGGTGACCCGAGACACAAGGCGCCGATATGAAGAATCGGCATGAGTGCCAGACTCCGGCCTACAAAACTCCACCTCCGGAGAGGTGTCCAGTCCACTGGCATCATGCAGTGACTGCCTCAGGTCATCAAACTGGCTATGGCCCGAGATGAGCTTATCTGGTAGGGTAACCGGAACCAAGCCTTCATCAGAGCCTTCATCACCCTCTGAAATGTACTCCAGACGATGAGAGGAAGACATCTGGGGACCAAAGCTGTGCCTGACCTTAGCCAGAGCCTTTCTAGGGGCTAACCCCATGCCACGGGGCCCTCCGACACCACCGCCTCGAAAGGTGTTGAGGGCGCCGAACGAGTCGGCGCCGGCGTTGACAGAAACTGAGTCGACGTCAAGCGAATCGGCATCGACGTCAGCTGCAGCGCCACCAGCATCGACGGTGTTGACACAGGCCTCGAAGCCTGAGCTCCGAGCGTGTCTCTCGACGACCTAGGTGCCGACAGCGTCGACGACCCCCTCGGAGGCGGAGCCTCGAGAGAAATCGTCGACGACCTCGGCACCACAGGCGTCGACGTCTTCTTCGAAGACGACACAGGATCACACGGTCTCGAGCGCGTCTACGTCCGGGACCTGGAACGGGCATGGCGAGAACTGCTACCCTTGTCCGAGCGGGACCTCTCCCGCGAGCCGTGCAGACCACCCGAGCCCGAAGACATACGAGCGGTGTCTCTCGACCGGTGCCGACCGACCCCACTCGGCGGCGCGGACGGACCGATGCCCTGCGATTCAAGAATCGCTAGCATCTGCTTCCCGAAGGAAGCCCATTCCTCCGATGTTGCTTGCATGGTGGGATAAGCGACCCGCCGACAGGCGGAGTCCTCGGAAGAGGACGGGGAAGGCGACCGATGCCAGCGCTTCCGGGAATGCCTCGAAGAGGCAGAGGAGTGGCAAGAGTGACTCTTGGAAGGAGACCCACTGGACTTCCCACGAAGCGGAGAGTCGCCTCTCGAGTCATCCGTCGAAAGCCCCGTAGAACTAGACTTCCGGGGCTTAGACACCCGACCTACCGACAGCTTCTTCTTGCGTTCGCACCAGGCCTTGGCCATTGAGCGACTGGCAGTTGACACAGTCGTCCGTATCGTGGGCCTCCCCGAGGCACCAGAGGCAGGTGTCGTGCGAGTCCATGACCGACATCTTGGACCCACAGTCCCCACATTTCTTGAAGCCCGGACGCGGGGTAGAAGACGAAGTAGACATCGTCACGAACAGGTCTTTACAAAAAAACGAACAGGTTCAACGAACCGAGAAGAAAACAGCAAACTCCCAAGAGTCGAGGCGTACCGAGATTCACGAAGCTAACACGTTCACGGAAAAAACGGAACTGAGTGTAACGCTCACCTGGCTCCCACGGTGGCGCTGGTCTGGTCTGGGTTGCTGTGGCCTCTTCAAGCGTGATGCGCTGAATTCGGACCACCGATTGAACAGGACCCCCAAATCTTGCTTGTCTGGCCCGTAGGAATATCATTCTACAGATGAGAAAGGGGATTAACTGTCTGCTGAATAATGTGCTTGCTCTCCCCTTTCCCCTTCATTCTCCTCTGACTTCCTCCAAAACCCCCGGTTTAAGCTCACCTTATGGTTTGGAAGGATGAACTCTCCATCCTGCTTCTGGTGCAGGGGCGCGCGTTCGTCCAGTTACTTCACTGGTTTTCAGAATGGCGCTGGCAAATCCACTTGACTTTACTGAGCGATACGCCGTAAGTATGAAGATGCAAAAGTTCAAGTGTGAGCCTCCTTTTATGTTGTCTTTTTCTGTCCTTTATTTCAGGTGCAGAACAAAGGCGATGCGTTGAGGGGTTAAATTGCCGGGGTAAAATCAGGTGAGTCAGGGATGAGGGCGACCCCTCTAAATGTCTTTATAATTCCCCAGTAATGTCTTTTGTCCTTTCCCCATAGGGGCCGGGGTGCGGTAGCTGCCAGAGATGAGGCGCCGACCCGAGATGTGGAATGGCTCACCAAGAATAGCCGGTAAGTAATATGGCTGAAAATCCGGCTTTCGTCTTGTGTTCCCTTGCTCACCTTTTGTCTCTTCTTCTCTCCCTTAGGTGCGGTGCAGAGATGTGGCGACCGGCACTGAGAGCCGCGATGGAGCCGGGCGGTGTCTCGGGAACAGGTGAGTGAAGCGCGGCGCTGCAGCGAGCAACGCAGTGCTTTTAAATGGAAGTCTTCCTTCAGGAATGCTGGCGTGAAGATTCCGGTTGCAGGTAAGAAGGTTGAAATAGTTCTTGGTTTTCACCTTTCTCTTCTCTTATTCCCTTACAGGTGTTCCAGGTTCGAGGCGGGCGTGGCTGGAGTCCAGGTGCAGGAGCAGACACGGTGAGCGTTCAGCTGCTGGGATGCAGAACAACGCGAAGCACGTGTGGCTGTCCGGGTGTGGCTTAAATAGCCTTGGAAGAAGTTCCAGGTGAGTATTCTTCCACAGCCCCACCCAAGTAACAAAATAGTTCCTTCAGAAAAATAGTCCCTCCTAAGCCTCATTTGGCTTGGTTCTTCATGCAGCATGGTCTGCATCAGGTGAGTGTGCAGCATGGTCTGCTTCAGGTAAGTGCACCAAACACTTCCCTTTATGAGCCTGGTGGGCCTGGGCCTGGCCTGGTGCTCCGGGGGTAGGCATCATGACACTGAGGCTATGAGCGTCGTGCGTCCTACTTATCACATCGGGTGACGTTGGCCGTCGGAGGAGGTCCTCGGGGACGGCGCATCGACGCAGACGCCGAAGATTATCCGAAGATTATCCGAAGCAGCACAGCTGTGGACATTACCCGTCGTAGATATAAAATATGTCGGAGGACCCAATCCCTTCGAAAGTGAAGGCAGAGTCTACTGTAGAGCCAAAGTTCATAGGGCAGGCTCACATTAAATGGAGCAAGGTGAAATGTGCCCAAGATCACACAGTTTAGAAATGCATTCAAGTCTTCGTAAAAATGTTCAAAGGAGGTTGGGTTGATTCAGAAGGTAAAGTTAGAAGGTCTGGGGGCCAACCCAGTTGGAAAGCCAAGGATTTAAGGGTCACCTTTAGCAAACCGTAGAAAGGGAGGCCAGGTGGAACACAACCTTTAAAGTTGAGGAAGCTCCAGCCGAGGCAGTTGTTCCTGGCAGCGGGTGCAGTTCGTGGTTTCAACCAGGGGAAGAGAAGATCTCGTCGAGGAGGAAACGTGGAGTCGTTGCACTGCCCAGGGAAGAGACCAGCCGCGGAGTTCGTCGGTTAAAAGGTGTGTACCTTTTATTCGCAGTCACAGTGGTGAAGCTTGGCTATCCGGCCGCCGAGGTGCTTGGCACGGGCGATTCGACCAAGAGACGTCCTGGAAGGCGAAATGGCGAACTGGTTGATCCCACCAGCTCAGAGGAAGAAGACTCTTTCAGCAGAAGATCTTCTCTTGTCGTCGGGAAAGTGGCAAGGTCGTTGCAGGTCTCCACCGGCGGTGTCGTCGTTGCAGATGGCTCAGCTATTCCCCTCTTTTGATTTCATAGGTCCGGTGGCGACTTCTGAAGTTCCAGTCCCAAAAGCCCTGCTTTTATGCAGAAAAACCCCCATTCAACAGCCTAGCTGTCACTCATACATGCTAAGTGGTGAGCGGGGCGGCTCACCACTGGGCCAATCAGAACAGAGTGCGGCTTGAGTTGCTAAAACAACGCAGTCCAGAGTGCCCATTCCCCCACCCACACATCCTGTGGAACCCAGACAGTGGCACCAGTTGGAGGGCTTCTGTGGAGAAGCCCATCAAAAAGTGGAACAAAGGGCCCGACCTTGGTTGGAGTTAGAGACAGACACGAACGCCATTTTAGAAAAACCGGCGGTATCTTTAACATTGCACCAAAAAGTGGTGCGTTTATAATCAATGGGAAAATCCTGTAGAAAATATTCTGGTGGAATATTTTGCGTGGTAACCACTGCCACCAGCCAGAAACTTGACAAGGGGGGACTGGACAGTGCCCCCTTGGAAATAGACCCAGGGGGAATCGAATTAACCCCGTCCAGTACTTCCACAATATGATGGTTTGTACTGGTTCTGTTCACAATTTTGGACTAGTAAAGTCAATGGTGACTTTACATGCCCTGGGACACAGTCAGTCCCAGGGTATGGAGTCTATGTTTGGGGGTCACTGTGACACCTCTGTGTTACTGCACGGTGCTGTGTAACACATACACTAAAACAGATGATACCCTATGGAGTAAAAGACCCCATAGCCCATAAGCACACAAAAAGTCAAGGACATACCTCAAATCATGCCTAAGAGTGGGAGAAAAAGAGTCTCACTCTTAGCAGGAGAAAAAAACAAACCCCAAAAATCCAGCAAAGCTGCTGGGGGACTCACTAGGTTTGGGAAATTAGCCTTATAAGAGAATTCTCCCTAACGCCAGTGGTGTTGGGGGGTGGGGGGGGGGGGGGAGAGAGGCATATGCTTTCATGCTGTTCCACTGAATCTGAAATGCGTCGCCCAAGGACCCGGGGCCCAGCCTCTGTCAGGACGCAAACTACTGGCATTTCTTGTTGTACCATCAGGCAAAAAGATCCACCTGTGGATGTCCCCATCTGCTGAAGATATCCTGCAGCACCTGGTCGTTCAATTGCCACTCAAAATTGTCCGCTTCCAGCCTGCTGAGCCTGTCCGCCTCCAAGTTGGACTCCCCCGGAAGGTGGCCGGCTGTGAGGTAGATATTCTCCAGGGCCCATTCCCACATGCTGACGGCTAGTCTGCACAGTAGAGAGGATTTGGGACCCCCCCTGCTTGTTGACCTAGTACATGCTGGTGGAGTTGTCTGTCTGGATGAGGACAACCTTGCCCTCAATGCCATGAAGTGCTAGGCCTTCAGTTCCAGCCAGTTGATATGAGTCTCCTGCTTCTGCCGGGTCCATACTCCATGGACGCTGTGGCCGTCCAGAGTGGCACCCTCAGCCCTCGAGAGAGGAGTCCGTAGTGATGGTGACCTGCAGAGTCAGCTGCCGGAAGGGCTTGCCCTTCCGCAGGTTGCAGTCCCTGGACCTCCATGTGAGGTCCGATTGGAGAGAATGAGGACTGCTGACAAGCTCTGCTTGGGAGCCCCGCTCCTGATTCCATGAGGCTGGTAAGTGCAGCTGTGATCTCATCCTGAGTCTCGTGTGGGGGACAGCCAGCAGGACCGCTGCCATGAGTCCCAATAAGTGTTGGTACCACAAGTACGATGTCACCTATCGGGTGAGGAAGTGAGCTGTGGCCCTCTTGCTGGCCGTGATCTTGTCCTCCGAGGGGAAAACACTCTCGGAGCACGTGTCCTAGATGAGGCCCAGGAAAGACTTTGCAGTTTGCGAACTGTTTTTCTTTTTATCTAGCTCTTCGTCGGTGGTGGAGTGAAAGAGGTCGCCACCCTCGAACCGAAAGTCCAATATGCGTTCCTGAATGTCCAGATTTAATTTAGTAACCTGGGGCCAGGCTGTCGTCCTCATGTCTGTGGTGATGCATATGGCCCGGCCAGAGGTGTCGATGTGGGCCACGGTGGACTCCATGATGTCTTGAGCCACCGTTTTAGCCTCTGCTAGTCCTGCCATGAAACGTGACTGGGTCTGCACCGGAAGTTCTGGAAGGAAGTCGGGCATTTCCCGCCAAAGCCTCTGGTTAACGGCTGCCAGCATGGCATCCGCGTTGGCCTGACGAAGATGCAGCGACCAGTTGGAATAAAGCTTCTTCCCATACGCGTCCAAGATCTTCTCCTCTTTGCCTAGCAGCGCCAAGGACGTCTAAGGCTTTGAGTAGAGTGACGCCACAGCAATCACACAAGAGCGTGGTTGAGGGTGGGCTGACAGCAAGAGTGTATCCCCCTCCATTTGCCTGTACTTGGAATCCAGGTGTCGATTGACCGGCTGGACCGGGTGGGTGTTAAACCACCCCTTTTTGGCCAGGGCAACAACATCCTTTTGCATCAGGATCCCCGTCCTAGCTGAGGGGCGTAGAGTGAGGACCTCAGCAAGCACACCGGCCTTTGGTTGCTCGACTTCAGGCTGAGGAAGGCCCAGGTACTCAGCCAGACCTGGAAGTCGTTCGTGGAAGGACTTGGCTAATGATGGTGTGTCAGGGTCTTCTTCCTGGTCTGTGTCCACCTGGGCGTCCGGCTGGTCTGGCGCAGGAGGAGGAGTGCTGGGCGCCGAGGGCTGGGGTGGGGAGACAGGAGGCTGGTACGGAACCATCTGAACTGTGGGAGGCAGGGGAGCCAGAATCGAAGGAGCCTGCGGCGGTGGAGGCATAGGAGGAATGACTATGGGCACGGGCAGAGGGGCCGGAGGGAGCATTGTCCCTGATGGCATCCCTGAGGATGGCCCCATCTGAGATCTCATGAGGGTGAGTAACTTGACAAAGAACCTGTCCTCACAGGTAGGTGGGGTGGCAGGTGAGTCGCGGGCGGCTACTGGGGCTGGTGCGTATTCTGCCTCGTTTGCTGAGGGAACCAGCCATATGCTGCTGATGGATAAACTGTAGGCCACGTACCTGGTTGACCCCAGTCCCACCTTGTAACTCATTCACCCACCTGCACTGTCCCTCAGGGAGGTATCAGAAGAGCAGCCATCCTGTTTGTCACATCGGCCTTCTTGTCAAGCTGCATGCCACATTCCAAAGTCGTGGTGCTTAGCTCACTGGGCCCAGCCTCCTCCAGGACTCTTGGCGATGGAGCATGAGACCTGCCCTGCACCACTGCCGAGGCCTGGTAGGCGTGTCGCCCTCAGTGAAGTCGCCGGTAGTGCTCCTTGTAGGCGCCCCCTCTGCCATAATGCTGGTAAAAAGGTGTACACCCGGTAAAAGAACCTTCTGGTCCCTGAGCACTGTCTTCGGGAGAATCTATGGACCCCTCGGACTGGCGGCCGGTAGCTGAATTAGCATTGGTACTCATGCTGGTATGAGAACCTAAGTGGTTCCTCTCGCTCAGGCATTTGTTGGGAAAGGTGTCGCCCTTGCGGGGTGCGTTGGAAAAGAGCGGCCCTACCTTGGGCCTTGATCGATGAAGTCCTTCAGGTCCTCTGGAGGCGACCTCTCGAAAAGCTCCCTCCAGCTACCCAGTCTATTCTTCAGGGCATGTGAGGAGAGTGCATCACACACGGTAAAACCTTCCCATCCGAGGTCCGGGCCAAGGCAGCAGAGGCAAAGAGCATGGGGATCTGGTGTAGGGAAGAGCCCGTCGCAGACTGGACACATGCTGAAACCCGCTGAAGTTGACATGCGCCGGGGAGGAGCATGGCGCCAGAGGACCGAGTACCTGATTGACAAAAAGAAGACAAAAGGATAGAAGAAAGTATCCGGGGAAGAGCGTGTGGCATTACATGGCCGAAGCCAAACCCAGGAGCGCTGGTGAAATTGGCCCTTTCCCGTCGATGCGGAAAAGGCGACTGGGATATGACACTGGAGGGCAGAGTCAGGGCAGCGCATGCTCCCAGGGCCACACCCCCACGCGTCTCTAAATTTACAGGCGAAGAAGGTTTTTTCTGGTGAAAAAGGTTGTCTCGCGTACTTAGGAAGGGACGCCCATGCAGTATGGAGGAAAGGGGACTAGACGTAAGAGTATTAGGACTTGCCTTGCTTTACCCCATAACCACATGTTGGCCCAGACTCATTAATTTGTATGGGGCACTTTCACCAACAGGCTTTCCTTCTTGCTAGCACTGCTTATAAGCCACGCCCCCAAGTTCTCTGTACTTGCATTCTGAAACTTGTGCAGGTGCAACCCATTTGGAATCTTTTTGCTTTGCTGACTATTGCGCCTTGTGCTTTGCCTGCTCCTCTGCTGTTTTCCTCCAATTCTTAAATCGTTGCCTTGCAGGCTCAGTCCTGCACTCTCTTCATGCGGCTAATGTATTTTCTTCTTACCTTTGTGCTGTGGCTCTGCAGCAATCAACTTCAGTTTGTCACAATTACCGGCAGCACCCAGCCCCTGTACCAGTGCCCGTGCAGCTTTCAGACTCTGTTACTTACTCTGTTTCCATTCAGCTCCTTCCCCGCTCCATCCTTTCCTTGCTTCCCGGTGTATTTACTCTGAAACTTTACCCCATTAGTCAATCTCCGCTTATCTTCCTTCCGTTTCTGCCCTTTCTCTTAGTTCTAGTCCGGTTTTCCAGTCTTGCCTTGTATAGTTCATGTGCTTCCAGTTTTCAAGGCTGCTTTTGTTACCTATAATCAGTTACCTTATACCAATACCCTGCTCAGTTACCGTCTAATAATACCTTGTCTCCGTTACCTACTGTAGGGCTTTTGCAACACGTGTTGGCAAAGGCGAAAGTTATTCAACAATTCAAAGTTCTTCACAAACTTTCAAAGGGTGGAGATAGTGGCACCAGTAAGTATCATTGCTACTTAATACCCATACTCTGATTTTTCCTCAGACTTGGCCGATCGAAGGATGGTTGGTTCCGGTCTCAGATGCCCAGGAGCTGCGGGTGAAAGATAAGTACCGGTCGGCTCCATGAGCAGAATGCAACCCTTTCCAGTGGAATAATGCAGCAGGCACCGATGCAGGACCCTTGAGAACAATCAACCAGATGCGGGAAGACCGGCTCCTGCGATAATCACTGATGCACAGCGACAGCAGGCGTTTCTGATGTAACGGTCGAAGAAAGCCTTCTATCTCAGGACCAGTTGATGTTGGGACGCCAACGTTTCACAGGAAGGCTACTTGCAGGACATGCTGAAAACCCCTGAAGTTCCAAGTCACCACACAGAATGGCAACGCTTCTACCGCGGTAGCCCAAATTGGAGTTCGCCACAGAGAGACTGGTTGTTACCACCGATCCAGAGGGTCGAAGCACCAACAATGGTCTTCTGAGATCACTAGCCATATAGGGCTCCACTGGAACTGCAACATGGTTTGGTCATCAGGCCTCTTCGGGATCGGTCCACGGATCTACAGGGCTCCACTTCTTATCCGAAATTCAGGCGAGTGATCAGACTCGGCGCTCTAATGGAAATATCTGCCTCACACATGCACACCAGCAGTGGTACAATCAGGGACCACTGTGGGTCTGACTCATGCATGCACACCCAGGCATACTGGCACCAGTATGTGGGTTGGGACCAGACCATCCCAACCCACTTCCTGGGACCCAACACACATGGCAGGCACTAGTCCATGAAAAGCAATGCTTTCCCGGGCAATTGCATGACCATAAAAGGAAATTCCTGACCTGGAAGGTCAGAAAGAAGGCTGAAAGGTAAGATGACCAAGGAACAAACGAAAAACCTTGTGGCATGGTCATGTTTGGACACTAGGCACAGTTAGTAGCCCAACGCGGTGAGGCTAACAAAAAGTACAATAAAAAGTAGCAAAAAGTAACTGCTGCCACCAGTTTGTCCGTTAGCACATTTTGGGTAACCAAAAAATCCCTTTGAGTGTCGTCTAGCGTCATAGAAAAGAAACCCCATTGCACTGCACTGTAAGATGCACTGTGCAATGATAAAAAAATACAAAAAAAAGTAACAGTCAAAAGACTAAGGGAAAGAGTTTCCCAGTACCGACAGCCTGAAGGACTAGTCACTTTCCCCATAGCATGTAAGCAAAAGCCCAGTGGAGTGAAGCTGAAGGCTTCACTTCATTGTAAAACGTCAGGTCAAGATGAAAAACACAAGCAAAAAGTGGCCAAAACATCTATAAGAACTAGAGAAGTGACTCTAAATAATACAAATGATCATTTAGCAAACAGCATAAGGGACGGGTCAGCACAAAAGTGGGGTTTTCTCCAGGTGTTCCACACCTTCAATGATACTTGTTCAAATAAGGAAATCCTTAACCTAGTCTGAAGAGTCCTTGTCCCTCCAGGGACATCCTAATCTACAAAACAATGTTCAACAAAGTGGCCAACTGAAAAGTTTCCAAATTGTATTTTTAACGTGTCCTTAGCCTGCAGGCTATCCCAAACCACAACACACATTTAGAAATGTCCAACAGAAGAGTTCACAAATCCTACTCAGTAATACGTTTATTTGGATACAAAATATCCATAAAACAACATGAAATTATCACAATTAATAAGACGACACAGGAATATATAGAACATAAAAATATCCAATCAGATTAACAGTTTATTAAAAAGAGATTGTCATTGCATAAAAGCCAAAAACATTTTCCTGATGCTACACTGCAATCCTACTCCTAAATGTACAGCCCTAATTTAACAAAAGGAAACATTTTCTTCCACTGAGAAGGTCTCGCTGGGTTACTTGCAAACACTTCTGAATACCTCACAAAGTCAGTTGAATGCTCATGAAGGGAGCAAAAGCAAAGTAGTGTGTGAAAAAAAAGCAGTCAAGAGAGTACTAACGAGGTACGAAGATGGAAATTTAACATTGGCACAGCAAAGAGAAAGAGAGAATGAGAGAACGAGAGAGAGAGAGAGAACGAGAGAACGAGAGAAGAGCCAGATAACGACAAACCAGGATAATAAGGTGCATGGTGGCTAAATTAGCCACGAGACAGTGTCTGGAATATGAGACACTGAGGAATCAAATAAGCATCATTGTCAGATGGAGCCAGTGGCTAAGTGTTGATGAAAGCAGTAAGAAAGGGTTTCGGATGCGTGATCTGTAATGTGTGGACCGACAACTGCGCCTAAACCGAGTAGACTAAGTAGAAAAAGCCAATTAAAGTATATTTGAAGTCAAGCCTATGTGTTGCTATACCTTTGTCTGAAAAACTGAAGTTAAGAAGCAGCACTGTTGAATTTTGGAAGCAAGAAGGTTTGAACTCTTGGGGAAGGGAATACCAGCATTTTGAGAACTATTTTGAACTTGGGAAAGGGGAAGCTGATCCTGAGCCAAGAGCTGAAGAAGCTCAGAACTTTCTTTTCCACACTATTCTTTTAAGGTGGACATCCCTGCACATTGTATACTTTTAGTTGTGAGGGCAAGTATAGGTTTTGGACACGGACACTTAGGTTGGCCATCCTGACACAGACTATCCTTAGTTTTCCATAGGTAGGAAAATACTACCTTAGCATAGGGCATGTTAGGCCTTACTCCACACTGCCTTCTAATTTAAATAAATCTACTTTCAGTACACATTTGAATCTGTTACCTGTGTCTTGCTTCATGATGCCTTCAAAGCTGATTTTCTGCTGCTAAAGTGGCTATAGCTCGATGTTGTATTCTGAACCTTGCTTCCTACTCTTTGTTGGTGAACTGCATGAATGTCCAATTGTAACGGACAACCTCAACTCCCATGTTAAATTTGGAAATGTACTGCTACAGTACCCTGAAATGATCCTTTGTTGATGGTACTTGTGTAAGGGATCGCTGGGCACAATTTACAGCAAGGTATTCTGTTTGTACACAGTATTTAGTGTTAGAAGCTTATCGCTTGCCCAATGACTCTCACACTGTCAAACTGACCACTCGTGATTGCATTATAGCAAAAGATGATTACCGCTACATAATCATGGTGTTACTCCTGACCTTAGTGTACTGTTGGAATAGAGGGCATCCTAACCTCGGCTGGCACATCTTTATGAAACAGACCCTAAAGAGCTGCTTTATTAGATGCCTTGTTGCTACCTTCTGCCCTTGCAATTATTTAATGTAGAATGCATGAATGGGCTGTCTCTGTTGTTGCACCAGGAACACACTGGCAGATTAAGCAGCCAAAACAGTGGTCCACCAAGGCACTTTGGCTCCTAATGACCTGATTTGGGTCTCAGCAAACAAGCGCCTGATCTGCACCCTCTCTAGTCTGCCAGTTTTGCAGGATTTATCTCCCGAACAAGAGAAGGCTCACTGGTCTTGCAGAAATTCTAAGTTAGGGCAGTGATACCTTAGGGGCATAGTCCTGATGGCTGCCCGGTAGCACATAGATCATTGTTACCCTCTTCATAGCTCCAACTAACGATCCATAGCTCTCGCAGGCAAGAGGCGTATAGTTGCCATTATTAACCGCAACTAGTTCTCTCCTTTCCTTCCCAATGTACCTCGCCATTATTCTAGCCCCTGCCCATTTTCATAGTATATAATATTGGCCAGGCTGTCAAGACTGTGCCTTCCACACATTCAGCCATTTTGCCACCAGAAGGCCATTTTGGAATTTCCATGTACATGGGGGTGGGGAGGGGGCCTAGAGGGGGAGGAGGGGGTAGAAGCCCAGTTCTGTAGAAAAGCAAATATCAAAGTGGTGAAAAGGTTACAGACCACAACAGACACTGTTAGTGGCCAGGCTATTGGAGAAATCAGCAAGGTTCTAAATATCACCCAGTACCTACAACTGAAAAAGGCGATAACAAAACAAGACGGTCAAAGATTTGTCAGGGCACTGACCTCAAGTGCCCAGAAGCGTTGCTGTTGGTCTGCTTCAGATTTACAATCATGCCAATCAAACGCATGTATGGTCACCACATAACAATTACAGAGCAACCTATTTTAAGTAGCTAGTGAAGGCTGTCCGATCTAAATACTTTCTGGTAAAGGATGCTTTGTCCAAAGTTCTTGATGGACCCTGCCATTCAATCAGGCTGAAGGACTGGCTCTACACATGTGTGCACCAGAAGTCAGTGCTCCAACAGAACCAATCCCATCATCAGCACTTGCAGCAGCAACGGTCTCACCTTCGTAAACTAGTATATATTTTCCAGCTCCCAGCATGAGCTAAGACTCCAACTTAAGCTGATGCTCCTGCCTCCTCCCCAACAAGTTCACATACTGCTGAAGAAGTTTGATACCAGCACAACCCTGCTGCTTGTGGCGTGGAGACAATAGTCTCACATAGGCACAACCTCTGCTCTCACCACAGAGGTACTTTGCTTGCATTTTGTGATTTGGACAAAACATTAGTTGCAGACAACACACATCTAAGGCTTGCATTAGTTTTGTCAATGAAATGACAGTGCGTGAATGGAAGAGGCAGCTACAGAAACATGTGCTCACCCTACATCTACATTCTTTTGTACAGCATTGTCAGAGGTGTGTTACTGCTGGTTATTTGAAGTCTCGTCTTGGTGCATACGCACAACTTCCTATGATGCAAGATCACAACAAGTCCCCCGATTCAGTCACATGTACATTGAAATGACTACCTCTGCCTATGGATAGCATGGTTATTCTACATGCTTGTAGGGATTTATGCCACAAGCCAAATCACTGAAGCACTGTTAGGAACTGGTGTTGGCTCAGAAATTGCATCTGAACTTTGTTGCGTGCATGAGCTTTGATTGAAGAACTTCTCATACAGAAAATGACATGATATTTCACCACCCTGTTCCAGTACTGATTGTAGGTGCTTTTAACACGACCTGTCATAAGCCCAAAGACAAGGGTGTTCACCCATGGATTGAAAGCAATAGCAGCAGTCTACATGCAACCTGCCAGTACACCTGTATCCAGAAAATATCTGACTACTTTATCTGTGCACACCCTCCTTTTGATATCAACACTGATTTCTCAAATTATTTATTTACTTATATAGCGCATCAAACCCGGAGTTATCTAGGCGCTTATGCTTAAAGAGATTGGTTATAGTGCTTATGGTTACAGGACAGAAAGCACAGGGAGTAATTACATCATAGAGGGTAGTACGGAAGGCAATTACATCACAGGCAACAGTGCAAAAGGAGTTCAAGTGTGCACAAGCGTGGAGACTAACCCCATGTTGCAGGGCAGCTGCGGCACAAAGATGCAATAGAGTCAATCAGATAGGCACATTCAGGGAACCTGAGCCCATCTTGTAGTATAGCTGCGGCACAAAGATGCAGTAAAGAATCAAATGAGCACATTCAGGGAGCTGAACCCCATGTTGCAGGGCGGCTGTGGCACAAAGACGCAATAAAGTGAATCAGATGATCCGCAGATATTCATTCCAATCACTGGCAATCAAGCTCAAGACACCATTGCCATAAATAAAATCTACTCCCTCATCCAGAACTGGATGGCAACAAATAGTCTCTGCCTGAACGGCGAAATGACAGAGATTCTTATTGTTGGATGCCCAGCCCAACTGAAAAAATTGCATCAGGATTACACCTCCATGGCCATAGATGGCACTCCCATCCGCGTCTCCAACCAAGTAAAAACCTTAGGGGTTCACCTAGACTGTAGCCTCACAATGAGCAAAAGAACAAGTTACTTTCTTACCTGGTAACGTTCTTTCGATGGGATGTTCAGACGACGTATTCCACGTCTATGACAGGTAATCACCACAGCTGTGCGGCTTCGGAAAATTTTGGGCATCTGCGTCCTGCGTCGAAACGCCCCTTCGAGGACCTCCTTCGACAGCTGATGTCACCTGATGTTATATGTAGGACGCACGACGCCCGTAGCCTCAGTTGTAGTTTTTTTCCCCAGAACGTGTGGCACCAATCTTCTGCCAGTATTACCACAGAAAGCCTTGCAGAAACAAAAGCTGCAATCGCATAAGAAATTCTGTAGAGGGGCAGGCTGGGAGGGTTCGATGTGGAATACGTCATCGGAACATCCCATCAAAAGAAAGTTACCAGGTAAGAAAGTAACTTGTTCTTCGAGGGGATTGGTTCCTCAGACGTATTCCACATCTATGACAGACTCCCAAAGCAGTACCAACATATGGAGATGGGAAAAGAATTTAGAATTTTAGAATGCCCAATCAAATTGCAGAATAGAGGACTGCCTTACCAAAGGCAAACTCTTGCCCATGGATAGAATCCAGGGAGTAGTGTTTGACAAAAGTATGGTCAGAGGCCCATGTGGCCGCTTCACAAATGTTACGAATGAGAACATCCCTCTGCAGAGCAGTAGAGGCAGCCACACCCCTAGTAGAATGGGCCCGTAAGCCTACCGGAGGGTCCTTACCCGACAAACGGTAACATTCAGAGATTGTCAAGATAATCCATCTAGACAAAGTCTGCTTAGTAACAGCTTGTCGAAAACGCCTTCCAGCGTAACCTACAAAGAGCTGATCGTCCACTCTGACCCGGGACATACGTGAGATGTAGAAACTTAAAGCTCTCCTAGGATACAACCTATGGAGCCTCTCTTCCTTACCAGGATGCGGAGGAGGATAGAACACCTGAAGAATGACTTTCTGGCTCAAATGAAATTCCGACACAACCTTCGGAAGAAAAGAAGGACAAACCCAAAGGACAACCCCTGTCCTTATGGAACACTGTGAAAGGTGGCTTGGCGGATAGTGCCTGCAACTCACTCACTCTGCGAGCGGAAGTAACCACAACTAAAAATACAGTTTTAAAGGTCAACCGTCTCAAAGGACAAGAATGTAAAGGCTCAAACGGAGCTCCCATTAGGAATTTTAGAAGCATGTTCAGATCCCAACCAGGCAACTGGAAAGGTGACAGTGGGAACACATTAGTGAGCCCTTTCAAAAACTGAGAAATCAAAGGAATCTTAAAATAAGAACACTCCTCAGACGAGCGCTTAAATATGGACAGCGCCGCCAGGTAATCTTTAATGATACCCACTTTCAGGCCCTTGTGGGCTAATGAAAGCAAAAAAGACAGAACCACAGGAATGGCACATGAAAAGGATTCACATTCTTAACCCTGTACCAGTCGCAGAACTTTCTCCAAAAGCAACGGTACAGGGACTTTGTTGCGGGCCTTCTGGCCGAAAGCAACACCTCCATCACGTCTTCAGGGAGGTCTCAATCCTTATACCTCAACCTTTCAGAAGCCAAGCATGAAGATTGAGGGACTTGACCTTTGGATGGAGAACCTGACCCCCCTCCCGTGAGAGCAGATTGTCTCGGTAGGGAAGATGGCGTGGAGGGCAGATGGACAAGTCGCAAAGGTCCAGGTACCACGTACTCCTGGCCCATGCCGGAGCAATGAGGATCATTTGGTAACCGAACCTCTGTAACCTCCGCAGCACTTGCGGAATGACGGGGACTGGAGGAAACGCATACAGCAGTGGGAAGGACCACTCCACTACGAACGCGTCCCCTAAGGCTCCTCGTGGAGGTAATTCCCGCAAGCAGAATCTTTCGCACTTCCGATTGACACTGGTGGCGAAGAGATCCACTTGTGGGGTCCCCCAAAGGGCGAAGATTTCCAGGAGAATCTCTTGACCCAGGTCCCACTCGTGAGAGACCGTGCTATGCCTGCTCAGAGCATCCGCCGCCACGTTTTCATCTCCGGACAGATGAACTGCCGAGATCGAAATTTCCTGCTGGATGGCCCAGAACCAGAGCTGCATCGCCTCTCTGCACAGAGGGAGAGACCCTGCCTCCCCTTTTTATTGAGGTAGTTCATGGCCACTGTACTCTGCGTCAGAATCAGGACATTCTTTCCCCGCACAGCTGGAAGAAAAGACTTCAGGGCTAGCCTGACGGCCCTCAGCTCCAACATAGTGATATGGAGTCTGGACTCCAACTGAGACCAACGACCGCTGACCGTCAATTCGTTGGCATGAGCTCCCCATCCTGTGAGGGATGCATCCATCACCATCGTCACCTCCGGCCAGGTAAGCCAAAATGGAGCCCCTTTCATCAGATTGCCTTCGACGGCCCACCACAGAAGATTCTGGGCGACCAAGGGCGGCACCTGAACTGGATCCGACATCCTGCCGGAGGCCTGCGACCACTGCATCTTGAGAGCCCACTGCAAAGATCTCATCCGCAGCCTGGCCTCTGGCACCAGAAGAATGAAGGATGCCATGAGGCCGAGAAACCTCATGAACTTGAACACCGGGAGACTCTAGGCACGTTGAAACTTGTCCACCATCTGCAGAATGTGATGAGCCCTCACCTGGGGAGGCGAACACTGCCCCAGAGTTGTGTCGAGCACTGCTCCAATGTACTGGAGCCGCTGGGTAGGTGTCAAGTGGTACTTCTTGAAGTTGAGGGAGAAGCCCAGCTTGTGAAGGGAGTGGCAGGTAACTGACAGATGATCCAGGACTTGCTTGGAAGAGCGCGCCCTGATCAACCAATCGTCCAAGCAGGGGTAGACGTGAATCCCCCCTTTCCCGAAATACGCTGCCACCACCACCATGAGCTTGGTGAAGACACCCGGGGCGGAGGTCAATGCGAACGGCAGGACCCGAAACTGAAAATGCGAGTCGCCAACCGCGAACCTCAGGTACTTCTTGTGCTTGCGATGAATCGGCACATGAAAGTAAGCGTCCTTGAGGTCGAGAGACACCAATCAGTCCTGAAGATGAAGGGCCTGGAGGACTTGAGAAAGAGTAACCATCTGGAACTTGTCCTTCATGAGGAGCTTGTTCAAACCACGCAAGTCCATGATGTGTCTCAATCCCCCGTCTTTTTTCGGGATCAAAAAATATGGGGAATGCCATCCCTTGTTCCGCTACAGGCACCAGTTCCATGGCGCCTTTCTCCAGCAGGGATTTGATTTCCTGCGCAAGGAGCGGATCGGACTCTTCAAAGAGATTCCCTGGAGGATTGTCGTGAGGCCTCTGCCGGAAAGGAAGACAGTAGCCGTGGGTTATGATCTCCAGAACCCACACATCTGAAGTAATGGCACACCATTCTACAAGATGCTGCGCCAGCCTTCCCCCAACCGGTGAACCATGGGCCATGGCCTCAGGACTGAGCTGAAGCGGCTGCGGCAGTGCCTGAGGGCAAAGAGGCAACTGTCCGAGCAGCTTTGGCACCTCAAGTACCTTGTTTTCCACCTCTGGTACTCCTACGTTGGCCCCTTTGACTGGCCGCTCCCCTCGATCTACCAAAAGACTAGTAGTATCGAAAGGAACCTCCCCTCCATTACTGTCCCCTAGGACGAAAAGGAGGAGGTTGTCGGACTGCAGCGCTCAATGACTTCGCTGCAGCTTTGGAGGTCTGCAACCTCTCAAGGCTTTCATCAGCCTTGCTGCCAAAAAGATGTACACCATCCAAGGGCATGTTGAGATGCTGGGCTTGTACATCAGGAACAAACCCAGACTTCCGCAACCACGCAAATGTGCGCATCACAGTGTTCGCCGCCATGGACCGGCTGACACAGTCTGCCATGTCCAGACCTGACTGAACGGATTCACACATGGCATCCTTGCCATCCCTAATGAGGGCAAGAAAACAATCTCGTTCCTCCCCTTCGGGAATATGTTCAGCCGCCAAAGACACACAATTCCAAAGACTGTGAGTGAAACGTGCTAAGGCACACAGAGTTGACTGCCTGTAAAACCATACCCCTTGAAGAAAACACTTTCTTCGCCTAGCCATCAAAACGTTTATCGTCCCTATCAGGAGGGATGGTAGGGTACGACGCCTGCTTTGCCTGGGCCTTAGCCGACTGCACCACCAAACTCTTCTGAGTGGGGTGCATCGTCAAGTAGCAGGGGTCGCTACTGGCTGGACAGTATTTTTTCGGCAACGACTTGCTCACTGCCGGGAGATTCTCCGGAGCAGTCCAAGCCGCCGCCACCCTTCTCTGTAAAGCCATATGAAATGGCAGCACCGGGTCAGTGGGTGGACCTTGGTCAAGGATATCTGTCAGGTCATCCTGCAGAAAATCCACTGGTGGCGCAGACCGCCCCAAGTACTCCGTCACCCTCGACATGAGACGCCGGTATGAAGACTCGGCGTGCGTGCCAGGCTCAGGCCTCCCGAACTCAACCTCCGGAGAGGTGTCCAGACCACTGGCGTTGTGCAAAGACTGACACAGTTCTTCCAACTGGCTATGGCCAGACAAGAGTTTGTCAGGAACCTCATCAGGAACCAAACCTTCATCAGACCCTTCATCCACCTCAGAGATGTAATCCAGAGGCTGGAATAAATCCCTGGATGAAGGCACAGAAAAAACTTCAAATACAGGCCTCACTGACTTGTTCAGGGCCTTCCTCAGAGTTTTCATCGATGCACGTGGTACCTCTGGTAAAGCCTCCACAAAAGGCGTTGAGGGCTTCGACAGAATCGTTGTCAACATCGAGCGCGGCGTCGACGGTTTCGACACAGGCCTCGAGGGCGGTGCCTCGAGTGTGTCCTTCGACGGCCTCGGCGCTGATGGGGTCGATGACTTCCTCGGAGGCGGAGCCTCGAGAGAGTCCCTCGACGGACATGGCGCCAAGGTGTCAACGTCTTCTTAGAAGACCTCCCAAGCTCCGATGGTCTTAATGGCGTCGAGGACCGGGACCTGAAACGGGCATGTCTAGAGCGATCGACCTTGTCCGATTGGGATCTCGAAGGCTCCCGATGATCGCCCGACCGCCTTAGCCCAAACACGTGCGAGCGGCGGCCCTAGCGCGTTCCTTGCCGGCTTCTTTCGAAGGAACGGAGCCCTGCGATTCAAAAATCGCCATCATCTCCTTGTGAAATGCGTCCCATTCCGCCCGAGATAATGCTTGTTGGGACAAGCTACCCGCCGTCTGGCGGAGTACTCGGACGAGGAAGGCGACAGTTGACGGCGCTTCTGCAAGTGCCTAGAAGAGGCAGAGGAATGGCGGGAAACACTCCGGGGCCGAGACCCCCTGGACTTATGCCGACGCAGAGAGTCGCCCCTCGAATCGTCGGTCGAAACCCCATCGGATTTCGAGTTTCAGGGTTTGGAAACCCTACCTACAGAGATAACTTCTTCCGCTCCCGCAAGGCCTTTGAAGTCAAAGACTGGCAATCGTCACAGTCATCAGTGGTCGTTCGGGTCCTTAAGCGACATCTTGGAACCGCAGTCCCGACACTTCTTGAAGCCCGACCGCGGGGTAGAAGATGAATACATGATTTTTCACAAAAACCAAGAACGAAGAACCAATTCAAACAGGAGAAGAACCGAGGCGTGCCGAGATTCCGAAGCAAACACGTTCGCGGAAAAAACAGAACGGAGGCTACAGGCGTCGTGGTCCTACATATAATCGAGTGACGTCAGCCGTCGAAGAAGGTCCTCGAAGGGGCGTATCAACATCATCGACGCAGGAGCCGAAAATATTCCAAAGCAGCACAGCTGTGGCGATTACCTGCCATAAATGTTGAATATGTCGGAGGAACCAATCCCTTTGAAACATCAACTCTCTCGCCTCCTCCACAGTGTACACATCCAAACTCATTTCCCTCAGCCCACAATTTCTCTCTACACAGAACTGCATCACACTTGCTAGAGCTCTCATTATGTCTAAGTTATACTATTGCAATATACTTCTGTTAGGTACCACCAAGAAAAATCTGGACAAATTACAATTATTGCAAAACAAAGCTCTTAGAGTAGCTCTAGGCATAAAAAATGGACCATATTTCACAATCTAGGAGAGAGGTACACTGGCTACCCATACAAGATAGAATTCTCGACAAAACACTCACTACCACACACAAATGCATCACCCAAAACACCCCTATCTGAATGAGTGTTTTATGCTAAAAGCATCTACCAGGCTCCTTAGGTCTAACACCAGCACCCATTTACTTGGCCCCCGCTTCAAGAATACTAAACCGGAGAATCCAGTTTCACTGCAGCAGCCCCCAGATTATGGAATTCTCTCCCTGCTAATATTAGTAATGAGACGTCCCACACCCAATTTAAGAAACTCCTAAAAACATGGTTGTTCAATAAATTCTAACCACTCCGTATTAGACCAGCGTACAACCTTAGGACTGCTGTAACTTACTCTGCTGTATATCTCTGTAACTCTACAACTGTTCACGTATTTACTTGGTCAAGCCTAGTGTATCTCTACTACAATGCCATGATCTTTGCACTAAGTTTGTACTTCCTTTTCTGTAACCAGCAAGAACGTCATTAATCCTGTAACCTATGGCGTCATACCTCCGGGTTTGGGCGTATCAACAAATGCAATTAATAAAATGGGCACATTCATGGAGCCTAACCTAATGTTGCAGGGCGGCTGCGACACAAATATGCAGTAAAGAAAATCAGTTGGGCAGCACACAGGCACATGCCTACAACGGGGAGGGCGGGGAGAGCTACTTCGGACATGCATGCAAGACAACATAGGGGTAATATTACTTACTGGAAAGACTCACCACTTGATGTGGAGAGCTACATTATACATATATACAGGATAAGAAGGGCTAAACTGTACAAAACGTACGTTTCCTTCCAATTACAAGGAGCTGCACAGGCTTGTAAGCGTAGGACATGGGTAAGGGTGATCGTAGGCAGTGCCTTCTGAAATAGGTGTGCGGTTACAGGCAATCACTCGCGGTTAACATAATATTGCAGCATCAAACAGGTGAACTAGTGATATTTAAATAAAGCATGAATCGCAGTGATTATCCGAAATTGCGCTAGAGGGTGCAAAACACAGTGTGAAGCATGGACGAGGTACAGATATCAATGCATTAGATGTCGGTTGTTCACACAGCAGTGGAAGGAAGTTAGTGGCGGATAACGGTTCACTTTGCAGGTGGCGTGAACGACTGTACAGTGAGGATGTAGCTCAGCGGCAGTTTGATCAGCGGCAGGTGGGAACGCTCGGTAAGGAGATTGGGCCAGAGGACGAGACCAAACTTTGTAGATGCGTGGCTGTAGTAGAGAACAGTGCAAGGCATGAAGAGGGGGGCTCGGTAGAAGGGCCGTTGGAGGCGCTGAAGTGTGAAAGATGAGGCTCATTGGTGGATCGGAGGGGGAAGTTTCGGTCGCGGGTGAAGTAAGGAGATTACATTCTTACCTTCTTCTGCTGGTAGTCAGCAGAGCAGTGGAGCAGAGCAGTGGAGCGCCGCATAGCACCAATGACACCTGTTCCCTTTTACTAACACCTGTGATGATCTGAGACTTGTTTCTGAGTCACACAGTCCTGAAGCTTGTACAGGTCATGGGTCCTCATTTGGGTTTATCGGTCCTCTGAATTTTCCTCCATCTTCTGAACTGTATAAGAAACCTACTGCAAAAGGTCTCCTCTTATGTAAAAGCACTGTGCATAATTGGTTATGGGTATCAGTAAATGTATGGATACCCTATCAGCTACAGCTCCCAAGAAAAAACAAAACCAAAGAAGTCCGCCGCCATAGCAAAAAGGACTTAGTCCCTTTTCCATTTGTATGGTGGCCATGGGCAGGAGTGCCGGGACCGGAGCACAAAGCTTCGGTTTAGCAGGTAAATGGAGAGGGAGTGGGGAAAAGGTATATTTTGTTTTGAGGGTGGGGAGGCAACAGGGAGAGGCTTCTTGTTGCCTCCTCACAATCAAGGTGGCACAACCGTGGAAGGGGTGGGTGGGAAAAGCAGGTGGTACACTGTATATTTTCACCAATTCTTCCAGCCAGCTCTGATTGGCTGAGTGCCCTTCCCCGGTGCAAAGAGAGAATACAGGATGCTTTGTGTGAGGTTTTAAATAAGCCTCAGCAGAAGGTACCTTGGGGTAAAAACAGAATATAAAGTATAATACAATGCAATAAATTGGGACTTGTCATAAAAAGCACAAGGCCAGACTGAGTTGGAACCCATTTTGAACAGATGTACATTAAAGCGGGAGAAAATAATTATGCACTGCATGCTTATTGTGCGATATTACAATTAGTAATCCAAACTGCTTTCATGCTATGAAATGTTCTAAAGAGGACACAGACTGAACGCCTCCAGGCTTCTGCCAACATGCAAGGACAAGCTTTAAAGACAGTTGTGTTCCAACCCTTACCCAGTGGCAAATGTTATCTCCCCACTGACAATGTATATGATAGGGGGTACCTAGTTTGGGCTAGAACACCATGTATTAATTAAAAAGTGCTACTTTCACACTTTGATGAGGTCACAGAATGAATCACATAATTTACATTGAACATTAAGCAATCACACTATCAGAACTGTGAAGGGCATTTTATTTCTATTACATGGGTTCATGAGTTGTGACCTACAGCATCGGGGATTAAAGATTCCCTGGATGTGACCTGACCCAAAACTATCTTTGTGTTTGTTTTAATCAACATCATGTAAAACAAGGCAAGGATGTGGAATCATGGTTATATGGAACCTCAGGGAATGACTGGGCACTCCAGCTCTCACACATGATAGCATTCTTTCAAACTTTTGACAACCTCACAATCAATTGATGAATGCTATAGTCAATTTTTACAGGCTTCTTTATAGGTTGAGTCATAGACGGCGATTTAGGCTTCAATCAGGACATTATTCACCAATTTGCCTCAGAGCAGACTGGCAGCTATAACTATATATAACTACATCCATATGCCACTATTAGCAATATATGGCTGCTGGACTCCACTGGATTTACACAGGTATACCCTCTCAGGACACCTGTGGGTACAGCAGGTAGTGCCCAAATAGAATCAAACAGACTACACAAACCAGTGGAGCCCTTGCTGCTAACTGTGCAAGGATACTTTCAACAGGAGAAGAGGATGCCTTGAGACACACTGATCTCGAGATATGCAACTAGTAGGTCCTTAAGATGAGGACATATGAAAAAGGGCCATATAGCTGCACAGGGTACCCAGCGCCAAGGGCCAGGAGTGTAAGATGCAACTTTCACTCACACACTCATCGAAAGTAATCTTTGAATTAATGTCTAAGCACATCCAATAGGGAGACGAGGATGGGTAGGGGGACTTGATAGTTGTATCTATTCACTTCAATTAGGAGTCAAACGCTAGATACACAATCTTCTTTAATGCTGATGGCATAATCAGAAGGGTGTGTGGTCAATACAAGCCCAAACCTCAGTTCTTCAGCTTTAACAATCAACCAGGAAAATTCCTTGAGGGTAGAACCTGCAGACATAGAATGCCCATTTTTGTTACCATGTACATTGTACTTTTGAGACAATTAACTTCTCATTGAATTAACTCTTTAGCAGATTCCAAATTGTGGAAAACATTCACCCCACATAGGTAACACTGGGTTAAAAAGTCAGCGACTAACAAAACATCCATAACAAGGACATGTTTTTGCAAAGGAACAAAAGGCGGAAAGTTTTAGATTAATACACAGTAAACCAGAAACCTGGACAGAAAGTACGATATCACCAACTAAAGAAAATGTTTCATACATTTCACATTTCATAACCGTCAAACATGCTAGAAATTAATAAACAGCTGCCCAAATTTTGCGAACACCTTAATCAACTAAGCAACATGCAGACAGTTGGTGCCATGGAGGCAATGCATACAATGGAATAGTGCAGCTACAAATAAGAAAAGAAAGTGCCCCACAGTTGTAAAAAAAATAAAAACACCTTCATTCATAACAGTAGGGCAAAAGTAGAGCAACAGTTAATATTCTAAAAAAAAAGCTATCAGACAAGGCATTAACCTCACAACTGCAATGTTCATTTGCACATAACGAGCATTCAAACAGCAGAGACTGTTGTGCAAGGTTATATATATATATATATATTTTTTATAGGTATGGTTGAGAAACTCAACCTTTCAATATACAAAATTAAAATACATTTTTACATTTGTCATTTAAATCCATTCAGCACTCAATATAAACAGTCATCATATACATAAATAAGAAAACAGAACAAAAATAAACAGGTATAAAACGAATGAAACAACCTCTTTCAGACTTTTCCAATTTATCACGACAGAGATGAAACTCAAATCTTGGTCCAGCTTTATGCCGGTTTTAGCTGTTTTGTCACTATGGGAATGTTCCCCTTTTTTTCATCTATACCATCTCTATCAGGTTTTAGCTCTTTCAAGAAATTGATTGATGCATACCCAACTGATTTAGAATACACATGGAATATATATTTCCAAAGATCTTCTGCTCCCATGTTCACCTTGTGTTCAAATAAAGTTTTGAAGTGCTCAGTTCTCTGGCCCTTTAACATGTCGCATTTCGTGATAATATGCTCAAGGGATTCAACTTCAGCATTACAAAACCAACGGATATTATTCACCGGTATATCCTTGACCCATTTTGCTGTTACAGCTCTTGTATGCCATAAATTCAATCTCAAGCGCAAAAGTCCAGCACGGTGCATCACACTAGGGGATTTCAGAAGATACGCCTCTGTATTACCATAACCTTTAACGCCAAAGGGGTTTTGATTGAGGTTTTTGTACTTACAGCACAGTTCTCTGTTTGCTATCCAATCCGTCTCCCACATTTTACATTTGGCTTCATCAGGATTTTGAATAAGTAGATTTTCTGTTATCTCTGCATCTTGCAAGAACCTCTGCACCTGTAGTTTCCATTGGAGGATATAGGCATCCTTGGATGCTTGTATATAATGAGCTAGTTGTACAACAAGACCGTTCCTATGTTCCTCCAGACACATTTCCTATAAAGCATAAATGCTTTCCATTTTATAAACGCCATATATAGATGTTAAACCCAATTCATGCCTTATCAGGGCTATGGGTACAGATGGGGGCAAGCATAACAGTGTTCTCCAATACATCACTTCTTTCATGTTCCAAAACTTATTGGTTTGAATTGCTTTGGTTTCAGCACCATATAACAAGATTGGCAGAGCTTTTTGTTTGTAGTAAACTAGCAGGGGTGCAATGGTAAATTTGCAATACTTAGCACTGATGATTTTTGACTTGAGATATCATGTTCTTCCACTTAGAGTTTAGACTGGAAACATAGGGAGAGTCGTTGGGATTGTTGCTGATGTTTATGCCCAGGTATGTATACTCTGTTACTGCTTCTACTTCTTCTCCATACAAATTCCATCCCAATTGTTTTTGTTTACAATTACCAAATTGTATCACCTGGGTTTTCTTGGTATTGATGGTCATTTTATGTATTGCATAATTCTCCAAGGCACCAAGCATGTTTCTGAGGCCCATGGGTGTTGTGGATAGCAACAGGAGGTTGTGAGCATATAACAACCATTTCACCTCAAACAAGCCTAGCCCAGGGGAATCAGTCACAATATTCTCAAGGTCCTTACCGAGGTCAATGTTGAAAAAGTTGAAGATAGAGGACGCAAGAATACATCCTTGTTTCAGACCCCTAGAGCTGTAAATCGGGTCAGATAGACTCCCATCGTTAGACAATCTGATTTGTATTGAGGTCTGAGTATGTAGATCGAGTTTTTAAACTCCACAAAGGCCACATACAAAGGTAGTTTTAGCTTGGCTTGCTTGGCAATAATCACGTTTAAACATAACAAATTGATCCCTGTACCTAGCTAGGCCTTTTAGAAAACCAGTTTGCCATGGATCTCTTAGTCCCTTATTGTCAAGCCACCCGCTAAATTCACGGAGCACTAAACGTGCTAAAATGTTTCCCAGGCAATAGGCCTATAAGAGGCCAGGTCTAATCTATTGCCTTTTTTTATAAAGCGGGATAAGTATGGACTTCCTCCATGAAGAGGGCACCACCCCAGATCGCATCACTTCATTAATTATTTGCTCAAGAATGCTTGACCATATTTCCGGGTTGTCCTTGAGCATTTTATTGCTAAGGACATCGGGACCAGCAGCCCTCGAGCTGCTAAGCTTTGCTATGTCCAGCAGTATATCATTCCGGTCAAATGTTATTAGATGATTCCAGTTTTTACTTTCTCTTTCAATTGCAATTTGGCTATCACTCAGAGGAGATTGATATATTTGCAAGAAGTACGCACACTAGACTTCAGCCGAAATAGGTTTTATTTGGACCAAATTTTGGTCTTTATAAGTTGCCTCGTTTAGCACACCCCATATTTCAGCCGTCGATTTGGAGGCAATCTTTTTCAACATGAATTCACTATCTCTCTGAAAACATAAGGCTTTCCTTCCTTTTTGCCAGTTTCTGTATCTCATACAGAGTTTTTTAGTTTGCAACATCTTTTCCTCCCTTGGGAGACATTTTAACATGCATATCTGATGTTGGAGCTCTGATTTTTTAATCTTCACCTCTATATCAAATGTATGTGTATGTTTATGGCTTTGGCCTTGTACAGAGTTCTTGGTTGTCACATAATAAAGCATAGAAGACACATAATCTCTCCCAGAATTGCAAGACAGTTGTTTATTAAATCGAATTAATGAGGCGTCAGACCATTTCAATCGATTTCTTGTATTATTGGCAATTACACTGCCATTGTAGGTCCTCCCGTGCTTTACCACAGGCTCAGCCTCCACTTCCCATTCTAAGCAGAGTTGGTGATGATCACTTTTAGCACTAGGTCTTATATTCAGGGATTGGATCATGTTCATCATTGCTTTGTTTACAAAAATGTAATCAAGAGTAGCCTCAAATAGTTCATTATGCCATGTGCTCAGCGGTGGAATATCACCCTCCACAGCACCATTGACCATAAACAATTGCATATTTTCCATACATTGACTCCACCTTATTTCAACATTCACTAATTTTCTCTTATTTTTTCGAGCTAAATGCAGATTGATGTCTCCCATCACTAGCACAAAGTTAACATTTTGTTTCCAGAGCAATTCTCACAAAAATGTCCTCCAAGTGCTCAAAAAAACAGTCTGGTGACAGATGAGCTTTCCCCCAATAGATGTTAACTAGAAGGAAGGTGTGGGTCTTCATTGACAGTTTGATAAATTGAATGAAGGGAGTGCCAGAGTTCAGGTTTGTGACTTTAAATCCTTTGGATTTTCTTATAGCTACAAGACCACCTGCCATAGGTCTTCCCCTTAGAGGTGAAATGGCAGGTTCTATCACTATGTCAAATCCATTCCAGATGCGTGATTCAACCAACCAGGTTTCCTGCATTACTACAATATCAAACTCATTGAGCTCTGAGCTATTGGTGTTGATAAAATGTTTGAAACCCTGTGTGTTCCAGCATAAGAGGTTGGTTTTTTCTTTAATGTTGGATTGTTATGCATGGTCAAATCTTTCATTTCTATAGGTGTTTTGTCCTCTATTATTCGACCCAAAGATGCAGGGGGCCCATTTTGTTGAACCCATCCTTTCACCTCCTAGTTCTTGACACTCTTCTCTATAGATATTGAAGCCCATGTGAAGAAATATGTTTCTAGCTTCCCATACTATATCAGCTAACACTGTTGACCGAAACATAATCCGCGACCTTGATAAATCCTTGTCACTCAAGAATTCCACTCTGTCAATGTCAGAAGATATTATGTTTCTCAATTCCGGTATCTCTTTACAGATATTAAGAATGCATGATCGGTTGAGATCATATTGATCATAGGGATGTGCTCTGCATTCTAGAATGAAACCGTGGTAATTGTTTTGACCCATGGTCCTCACCTTCTGAGTTAACAGATGGGTTGAGCTTTTACTTGATTCCACTGATCTCCCCGAGTCATTCTCCCTGACTCTGGCAAAACCCTTTCATTATTAGGAGGAGGCAGTGCAGAATCGGGCTCAGATTTCCATATCATCTGGTTTGTCTGCTCAGTGTCCCTTTTGAGATTCTCTGTTTGTCTTTCTGCAATGTAGTGTTCAATTGTCTTATTTATTTCCTCACGCATTTGCGCATCTAACAGCCCACGCCCGTCTATCTTTGCTTGTACAGACGAAGGCAAATCAGAATGGGAGGTTTGCAATTGAACACTTTCCTTCACACTTGCCTCCTCATTTCCAGCACCAGATCATCTAAAGGTTTGTAACATAACCCAAAGGAAAGTTTCCCCTTGTTTGCCACCAGTAGTTGGTTCGATTGGTCCCTGCATTCATCGTTCTTCTTTACTTTGGGGACCTCAGCATGATTAGCATTGGTTATTTTTAAGAATCGTCTGGGTTTCACCTGTGTTTTGTTGTTTTTTTTATTTTTACGGAGATCTGCTTTTTTGCTGTTACAAGGATCACCCAGCAGCTTTTTCATTGGGACATCAGTTATCTCTGGCTGGCCTCTCACATTATCAGGGGCGTCTTCAGTTATCACTGTGACCAAGTCAGTCGCTACATTTTTTGAGCCATCACTGTTTGAATTGGTCTGAGTTTCCAACTCCACCTGGGCACTCCCATTTTTTACATCTTTGCATTCACCAAATATGAAATATCTGGTCTGAGCTTTCTCTTTACAGCCATTATCCATTAGACCATTAGTATGGGACTCTGAATCTTTCACACTACAATGTCGGAAGATCTCAAATTGGGGTTCACATGCTCTGGAGGAGGACACACCATCTCTTTCATTGGATTTGTTTATTAATTTGGTCAACAGTATTGTCTGATAATTAATTTTTTGATCCATGGCTTCATATAATTTGGCCAGGGATAGTAAGGCTGAGTTAATTACCAGAATGGTTGAGCTCATATCTCCCTGTACAACACTTTCCTCCAGATGTTTATTATTAAATCCCACAGAGGCATGTCCTTCCCATGGTTTCTTTACCTGTCTCGGAGTGGGCAGCGCAAATGATGATGGACTTATAGAGGCAGCTTTATCAAAAACTACAGATGTATTAGGAGATACCTGGGAGTGCTTGTTTGTCTGATTTTGAGGTTCGAAGACCTCGTTTGTCACCTCTAGTGGAACCTGATTGCTTGAGTTTTGCATCCTAATTGGTGATAAATCATCAATCTGCATGAGGTCACCTGTGTTAGAATGTACAAACACCACTTCCTCCTCACTAGAAGACATGCCAGATAAATCCATAAAGTTAAGGGCATCCTCATCTACTTGACCAGTTATACGTGTATTATGATATGCTTCCCTTCATCTATGTTGAGCCTCGACAGTACATCTATTGGGCGGGCTATAAGCAATTGTGTCAAGTTTATTGCCTAGACCTGGAATATCATTCTCACAGCGTTTACTTTCCTTTTCCATTGTAGTGTCAGATATCAGGCTTACGCCTTTTATGCACTGTTTGTGCGTTGTGTTTAATGGTGGCTACTTCTAGGTCAAGTCGAGTGTTTAGTTCGTAAAGGTTAGCAAGTTTGCCAATATTAGCTTTGTTTGGGAGCTTTTCGTTTCCCTTAGCACCAATGATAGTCCCTGGATTGTAGTATTGTCGAATATCACATCCTTTGGTGACTAAAAGATTTCTAACTTTATTCGCCATTTTTCTATCACTTGTACGATTCACTGGGTTTTTCTTTTGTTTTTTTATGGAAGTAGCCGTGGCGGGGACCACTGGATTAGGCATCACTTCTGCCTCATCTTTAAATAATGTTATATTTATCGCTGGCATGCCTGTTCAGCGTAAATGACATTTCTCAATTAAATAAAAGAACAAATAATAATTTAAATAATAATAATATCAAATAATATACAAGCACGGCTGCCGTTTATCTTCTATTTTCGTGAGGGGAATGTTGGATTTGTACAAGCAAAATACTAAGATAAACTAAAATAACAATAACACAAGCACATAAAATAAATAAACAGATCTAAACACAGTTATTAAGAGACCTCACCCCTCACGCTACTCCCGCTAGACAGCGAGACAGCAGTTGCTCAAAAACACTAGAGCGAAATGCACGCGCGCAAATGCGCGCGCATTAAACTTATGTAGGATTCTGGGAGGTAGTGCACGTCAGTGACTAGGAGGAAAAGGGAAGGAGAGAAGAAGAAAAGGAAAAAGAAGTTGAAACTCAGCAGTTGCAGCTAATTGGCAGTTCAAAGACAAATGTCTTGCGGTTCAAAAGTCCATACCGCACAGTCCTATTGGATAGAGGATCTCGCTGGCAAAGTCACGTGGGTCCGTTGTTGACAGTTCCACAGGCGTCCACAGCAACCGCCAAGTGCACACAGAAACGAAGCAGTCCAACAGTGAGACAGCAGTCGCTCAAAAACACTTGAGCGAAATGCATTTCTGCGAAATGCGTGCAAGGTTATAGGTTAGGAGGCTTCCAAACAAAAATCCCAGACAAATCTTGATTACAGAGAGGCATCATATTAAAAAATGTAAGATTTTTCCTTTCACATCTTTCCTTCAATGACATCAATGTAATCCCCAGCTTGCTGTGTCTTGACCCACAATATGACTTTGGGGGAAAATAAGGAACAAATGACTTACCTATAACTCCTGTTCTCCAGCATTGCTATCTTTCATAGATTCACATGCTGTGAATATTCCCCATCGCTAGGCTGGGAATCCTCTGTAACAGAGCAGTTTAAAATTAAACTGAAACCTCAGTCACTTGTATGCTCTAGTATAGCCAATTTTGGGTCATACAGCCCACAGCCAGTTGGAAAGGCTGCCTTAGCTTCAAACCTTGGTGTCCATCTTCAGATTTTGGCATAGCGCACGTAAGTGGTGGTAGGAGCCAAGAAGAGCCAAGTGGGGTAGGCGGGAGGGTTGCATGTGGATCTATGAAAGATACCAATGCTGCAGAACAGGAGTTACAGGAAAGTAACTTGTTCCTTCTCCAGCATTAGATCTTTCATCGAGTGATATGATGTGAACAAATTACAAAGTAGTACTGCAACCATATGAAGCGCAGAGGTAAGCTCCTTGTAGTACACTTACCACAGGGGACACTAACCTCATGAAAACAGATTACGTAGGACATACTGGCCAGAAGAATCCCTGTTGACGTTAGTAGAACTTGGTAAACGTATGGGAAGACCTTCAGGCAGCCTGCCAATGTCCAGCAGTGGAATTTCAGACAGGAAAGCTGTGGTGGCGGCCACCGCTCAGGTAGAATGAGCCCTGGGCCTGTCAGCTTGTTGATGACAGAATGATATGCATGCAGATAACCATCTGGAAATGGAAGGCTTAGACAATGCTTCCCTGCACCAGAGGGGCCAAATGTTACGAAAAGCTGCAAGGTTTGTCGGAAGGAATTTGTGAGAGCGATGTAATTTTAAAGCACACACCAGATCTAATGAGTGCTATGAACGTTCAGGTGATCCAAAAAAATAATGGCAGCAATGATTCATTGAGGTGAAAAGTGGAGGACACCTTGGGCACAAAAGCAGGGTTAGTGCAACTGACTACCTTGGATTTGTGAAACGTCAGGTAGGGTGGTTTGGGGGAAAGGGCTGCACTACGCCAACCCAATGGGCTGGATGTTATGGCCACTAGGAAGGCAGTTTTCCAAGAGATGCATTCGAGAGAGACCTATTTGATTGGCTTGAAGGGAGGCTTCACGAGTCTGGATAGGACTATGTTGCGTTCCCAGGATAAAGCTGGTTGTTTGACTTTTGGAAAAGAACAGAACATGCCTTTCATGAATCCCTTCACTAATCTTTGAGACCAGAGGCAAGGAGAGGCAGGCTAACAGTTGTACATTGGGATGGCAGCCAAGTGTACCTTAATAAAAGAGTGAGCTAAACCAGTATGCTCCAGAGACAGCCTAGTATGGCAGAAAGTCCCTCGTTGGATGGTTAAGGGGTCCAGCTTGTTGGTCTTGCACCAGATCTAAAAACATTTCTATTTGCACTTTTAGCGAGGGAGCGTGGGCGCGAGCAGGAATATCTCGGCAGTCCTGCAGGAGCAGTATTGAACCAAATTCTAGGAACACAGGAGCCAGGCCGTCAGGAGTGGCTGGGTCGCAATGGAGCACCTCCCCCTGGTTCCTGGTTAGATCATTGTGATGAGGATACAGCCTCATTGGGGTTGCAGAGGAGAAAGCGAGGCGGTCGGTGTACCAAACATGTCTAGGTCATGCAGGTGCCACAAAGATCAGTTTACACTGATTTTGTCTGAAGACGCTCATCACACGTGCCACTAGGGGAATTGGGGGGAAAAGCATAAGGAAACTTCCCCTCCAATGGGAACACAAAGGCGTCCCCCAGGCTCTCTGCTGGCAAGCAAACATTTTCCACCTCTTGTTCTAGGTTGCAAAGAAATCTTTAACTGGGGTACCTCAATGGCGGAAAATCTGGTGAAGTGGTCCTCTCTGCAACTCCCACTCGTGGCATGAATGGAGTTCTCTGCTGAGGGAATCCACTGTGGTGTTCTGGATGCCTGGAAGGCGAAATGGGACCAGGAACATCTGCTGTTGTAGTACCCAGGGCCAAACGGTCTGTGCTTCTCTTGACAGTTGTGGGAATCTAGTCACCCATTGCTTGCGTATGTAGAATATTGTGGTGGTGCCGTCTTCAAAGATCTGCACCACCTTTCCGAAAACCTGTGGGAGGAATAATTTGACAGCCCAAAAAAGTGGGTGCAACACAAGGATGTTAATATAAAGGACCTTCTCCACTTCAGTCCAGAGACCTCTGGCATTAACGTCTCCTGAATGTGCCCCCCAGCGAAGTGTCCATGGTGACGGTGACCTGGTGATGGGGCAGCCGGAAGGGGGCTCCTTGGACAAGATGAGCTCCAATTGATGGTTTGTGAAGAGAGTTTCTGAACTGCTGTGTTTGGTGTATATGGTCCTCCCAGGATCCAGAGATTTGCACCCACTGAGTATCGAGGACCTCTTGCAGAGGACATGTGTAGCCTGCAGTGATTCAGCAGGGGAATGCATGAGGCCATCATGCTCAACTTGTGGACTGAAACTGACTTAGAAGTGGTGAGATGGTATACCTTAGGGAGGGAGGCTACCACCTGCTCTTTCGACAGGGTCAATGTGCAGGAGATTGTGTTGAGCTCTGCACCCAGGCACAGCGCTTGCTGAGCTGGGATGAGGCAAAACTTTGGAAAGCTTATCGAGAAGCAGAGAGACGGCAGACAGCAAATGGTTAATGTAGTGCTGTGTGTCACCCTGGCATAAGATGATGCTCATACTAGCCAATCTCAGTGGAGATGTGCTACTACTGCAGCAATGCATTTGGTAAACACTATGGGGCCGGCCTTATGCAGAAGGGCAGGGCCTTGAACTAATAATGGAAACCAGCTGTAACAAACTGCAGCTATCAGCGGTGAGAGTGATGAATAGGGATTTGAAAGTAGGCGTCTCCTAGGTCCAGCGACGGCAGGAAGTCTTTCTGCTGTAGCTATGATAGGACCTGTTGATGCGTAACCATGCGGAAAGTTTGAGCTTTTAGGAACTTGTTTAGCAACCGTAGGTCTAAAATGGGCCTCCAAATCCCTGATTTCTTTCTTAACAGGAAATATCTGGAGTAGACACCTGTCCCTGCGTGTGCAGTTGGAACTCTTTCTACTGCTCCCTGACAGTAGCGCTTGAACCTCCTGTTGTAGCAGATGGAGCTTCTCTGCTTTTTTCAGAAGGATGTTTGGTGGCGGTTTTATGATCTCCAGCGTATGGCCCTGCCGGATGAGGGAGAACACCATTTCATTGGTGGTGGTGTTTTTCTACTCCTAGACGAACTGTGATAGACTTCATCCCACTGGGGTGCTGAAGTGGGAGGGCAGGGCCCTGGATGGGTCAGATCTGTTTCGAAGATTGGCCCCTAGATTGCAAGGAGCCACATCAGTGCTGGTTAACCCTGTAGGATCAGGTCATGCTCCTAGAAGGCCCCAGCGTGCAATATGAAGGGGTTTTGTAGGACAGAGACTGATAAGTATTCCTATGTCATCCTGCTGAAACGTGATTTTCTGGCCCGTAAGGATGGACGTCTTTGTTGTAGGGTGCCCAGGGAGCGGGCAGAGTCACTGTCTGTCTTTATAGACTGAAGGGTCTCATCAACCTTATTCCCCAAATAGATTAACGCCATTGAACGGAATATCTAGCACCTTTGTCTGGACCTCTGGGCAGACATTTGTTGCTTTAAGTCAGCCTTGTTGCCGTAAAACAGCCCCATTCCCTAGATGGCGAAATCCGATGTCAATGTTGAGAGAGAACAAGATGGCTTGGTCTATCGCAGCTTCGCCTTCATGGAAGATTGTTAGTGCTTTTTGCCACAAATCTTCTGGGAGAAATTTAAAGATGGGTCCTAGCTTAAGCCACAATTCAAGGTCATATCTAGTGAGGAAGGCCATGGCATTTGCCGCCTTGATAGTAGCGGTGGCTCTGGTGATGTTCCTCTTACCGAAAGCATCCAGGCGTCTTCCTTCTTTATCTGGTGGGACTGAGCATGATGAGGACAGGTTGGAGGAGTGTTTGCAAGCTTCTGCAGAAACTACAGAATCCGGTGTCGGCTACGTTCTCAGGCAGTTGCCAAGTCTGGGATACTGTATTTTTTGTCTAACCTGTCCTTTTTGGGAGGAACTGTGGATGGATGGGTCATAGTAATGAGACGCGAACGGAGATTTAGAAGATAAGTGAGAGATTTTGGAGGACTCCCAACACAAAAGTGCGGTAAAGAATCTGAAGATGGCGGCCAGGAGTGGAGCGAAGGGAGCCTTTCCAACTGGCTGAGGCAGCATGACACAAAAGTGACTGAAAGCACAGTTTAAATTTAAACTGCTCTATGTTAATGATGATTCCCACCCTAACAATGGGAAATAGTCACAGCATGTGAATCTATGAAAGATCCAATACTGGAGAAAGCCGGTTTAGCTTCACTTAACTGAATTAGATCACTGATTTTGGGGGCATTAGACAGCCCATACTTTTACCAGTGCAGAGGGAGGCTGCCCCTTTTAATGATGTTCTTTGTTGTTTTAATGTAGTACACACCGCATTACAGTGAAGCGCTGCATGAGTACTTAGTTTTCTGTAACATAACCTAGCCTTTTTTGATGCACTTAGGACAAACTGGTGGCAGTGCACAGAGTGTTTTTTTTTCCCGGGGCACTAACGTGCACAATCCTTTTTTTTAACCACATGATGATATTTTAGGTATCTTGCTTTGGCCAGCTTGCTTTTTGGTCCACTTTCTGCAGCCCAATTAAGGAAATGAGACAGCAGGGCATGCACGTCCCACAGGTCCTGCTCAGGGGTTCCCGAGTTTGTGCCTTTGTGTACCTATACTGGCAGAAACAGGTGTTGGGACCGTCTATTCTCAATCAACATTTTGGCCAGTGTAGGTCTGTTGCTGGGCCGATGTGGAACTTCTGAATGTCCACAAATGGAAAGCCCTTACCTGTATGAATTGTGAGCGATCCTTGATCTTTGGTAGGCTAGGGCAACCACCAACCAAAACTTTAGATGGAAAGGAGTCTTGCACCTTTTCTCAGGTTGTCCACTGGCACCAAGACACTGAATTCGAGATCCAGGAAACTACTGCTACAGACAACCAGCATTGTCCAAGCCATCTACCTTTTAACCCCTACTAAGCCCTACTACTTTTTAATGAAAACACATAAGGCCCTGGTCAGTGCCCTGGACTGGTGTGATCAACTTGTCCTGCACCCTGACCCAAAATCTTGCCATTAGCTGTAATCGGAAAAGTCCATGCAACATTCTGTGGGCTCCCCATCCACTGTAAAGTCCTCTCTGCTGCATTGTCACCGTGCCAAGCTGGAGATTGAGACTCGGCATACATTCAAATTGTGGGGCAAGAAATGTGCTGCTACTATTGCTGCTATCTTGCATGACGAGGGGACTTCTGGACGACTGTTTAGTTACCATCGCCACAAACCGAGCCTGCAGCCTCCTGACCAGGGTTTCTTTGCTGCTGCACTTCATATACAGTATTGTGGGGGTCTGTCCTCATTGTGGGAGTCGCTATAGCTGCCGGCTTGGTATCTGGCCTGTGCAGCTGAAAGAATGTTGTAGCCATCCCAGAACCAGAGATCGGAACCATCGCATATACAACATACTTCAGCCTCTGTATCCGAGACCGCTGGGCTTACATCTGTTGTTGGTTCCAGCAGTTTAAGTGTCCCAAGAGCTACAGAGTAACCCAGAGGGGGCCACTTGGAAAGTCATCCTCAGACTAGATCAAGAAACCTCCTGAGGAGGTGGAGTAGCCTTCATTGCCAAAACTCAGCTTGGTTTAAGGGCAATCCCAAATCAACCGTTCCCTTCTGGTTAACTCCTATCTATCAAATTACCCCTCACGGCCACTCGCACAGTAACGATACACCTTATGTAAAGACCCACCATCGTCCTTTGAGGAAGACATCACATGACTCCTCACCATAAATCCCAAACCTGGTTCTCAAATCATGATAATGGGACATTTTAATCTAGGCATGCAGAGGAAATAATAACTAGCCTCAAACCATTGAGATGCCAAGGGGACATCTGCCTGGCAACACTCATCAAAGAGGGTGCAGAGGCTCTTGTGCCTTTTATCACTACCCTGCCACCCCCTTTTTTGTTGAGGTAGTGCATGGCCACTGTACTGTCCATCATAATCAGGACATTCTTCCCCCGCACAGATGGCTAGCCTGACAGCCGGGAGCTCTAACAGATTGATGTAGAGTCTGGACTCCGACGGAGACCAACGGCCGCTGGCTGTCAACTCGTTGGCATGAGCTCCCCAACCCGTGAGGTATGCGTCCGTCACGATCGTCACCTCCAGCCAAGGTTGCCAAAACAGAGCTCCGTTCATCAGATTGCCTTCGACGGCCCACCACAAAAGATCCTGTGCAACTGAGGGTGGAATCTGAACGGGATCCAACATCACGCCGAAGAACTGCAACCACTGCATCTTGAGAGCCCACTGCAGAGATCTCATCCGCAGCCTGGCCTCAGGCACCAGGCAAATACAGGATGCCATGAGGCCGAGCAACCTCAAGAACTCGAATGCTGGGAGACTCTGGGCACGTTGAAACTTGCCCACCATCTGCAGAATGTGATGAGCCCTCAACTGGGGAGGCGAACACAGCTCCAGGGATGTGTCTAGCACTGCTCAGATGTATTGGAGCTGTTGGGAACGTGTGAAATGGGACTTCTTTAAATTGAGGGAGAGGCCCAGCTTGTGAAGGGAGTGGCAGGTGACGGACAGATGATCTAGGACTTGCTCAGGCGAGCGCGCCCTGATCAACCAATCGTCCAGGTACGGGTAGGCGTGAATCCCCACTTTCCTGAGATACGCTGCCGCCACCACCATCAGCTTGGTGAAGACCCTCGGGCGGAGGTCAATCCGAACGGCAGAACCAGAAACTGAAAATGCGAGTCGCGAACCTCAGGTACTTCCTGTGCTTGGGATGAATCGGCACATGAAAGTAAGCATCCTTGAGGTCGAGAGACACCAACCAATCCAGAAGTTGAAGGGCCTGGAGGACTTGAGAAAGAATTACCATCTTGAACTTGTCCTTCCTGAGGAGCTTGTTCAGCCCACACAAGTCCATGATGGGTCTCAATTCCCCGTCTTTTTTCGGGATAAAAAAATAAGGGGAATACCATCCCTTGCCGCTACAGGCACCAGTTCTATGGTGCCTTTCTCCAGCAGGGATAGGATTTCCTGCGCAAGGAGCGGATCCTGATGCTTCAAAGAGAGCTTCCCCGGTGGATTGTCGTGAGGCCACTGCCGGAAGGGAAGACAGTAGCCATGGGTTATGATCTCCAGAACCCACACATCTGAAGTAATGGCACGCCATTCTCCAAGATGCTGCGCAAGTCTGCCCCCAACCGGCGAACCATGGGACATGGCCACATGACTGAGCGGACGCGGCTGCGACAGTGCCTGAGGGCAAAGAGGCAACTGCCCGAGCGGCTTTGGCACCTCGAGGACCTTGCTTTCCACCTCTAGTACTCCTACGGTGGCTCCTTTGACTGGCAGCTCCTCTCGATCTACCAAAGGAACCTCCCCTCCATTGCTGTCCCCTAGGACGAAACAGCGGAGGTTGATGTACTGCTGCGCTCAATGACTTTGCTGCAGCCTTGGAGTTCTGCAACCTCTCAAGGCTCTCGTCAGACTTGCTGCCAAACAGATGGACACCATCAAAGGGCATGTTGAGAAGCCGGGATTGCACATCAGGAGCAAACCCTGAACTTCCACAACCACGTAAACCTGCATATCACGGCGCTCGCAGCCATGGATCAACTGACAGTCTGCCGTGTCCAAAACCGACTGAATGGCTTCACACATGGCATCCTTGCCGTCCTGCACGAGGGCTAGAAAACCATCCCGTTCCTCTCCTTCAGGAATATGCTCAGACGCTAAAGATGCACAATTCCACAGAGTGTGAGTAAATCTTGCCAAGGCACAAACAGAGTTGGCTGCCTTCAAAGCCATACCTCCAGATGAAAATACCTTCTTCGCCCAACCATCAAAGCGCTTATCGTCCCTATCAGGAGGGATGGTAGGGTATGCAGCCTGCTTTGCGGGGGCCGTAGCCGACTGCACCACCAAACTCTCCGGAGTAGGGTGCGTCGACAAGTAGCAGGGGTCACCACTGGCTGGACAGTATTTCTTCGGAAGTGACTTGTTCACTGCCGGGAGACTCTCCGGAGCAGTCCAAACCGCCGCCACCCTTCTTTGCAAAGCCATATGAAATGGCAACACCGGGTCAGTGGCTGGACCTTGGTCCAGGATGTCCGTCAGATCATCCTGATCAAAATCAACAGGTGGAGCAGACTGCCCCAAGTATTCAGTCACCCTCGACATGAGACGCCTATAAGAGGATTCGGCATGCGTCCCTGGCTCAGGCCTACCAAACTCCACCTCCGGAAAGGTGTCAAGACCACTGGCGTCATGCAGGGACTGACAGAGCTCCTCCAACTGACTGTGCCCAAACACAAGGTCATCAGGAACATCAGGAGGCACAACCATCCCTGATTAGACCCTTCCTCCACCTCCGAAATATAATCCAAAGGTTGGAACAAATCCAATCTGGGAGGAGGAACAGAATAGGGCTCAAAAACAGGCCTGACAGATTTACTGAGAGCCTTCCTTGGAGTTTCCACAGCCCTCCGGGGCACCTGCGGCAAATCCTCCACAAACGGCATGGAGGGCGCCGATGGATTCGGCGTTGACCGACGCAACAACAGTGTCGACAACATCTTTGAGGGCGGAGCCTCGAGAATGTGAGAATGTCCCTCGATGGACACGGCGCCGATGGAGTCGACGATGTCTTCGAGGGCAGAGCCTCGAGAGAGCCCCTCTCTTGACGCCTTCCTCGAAGGCTTCACAGGTTCCGACGGTGTCGAGGACCGGGACCTGGACTTGGCATGGCTATGGCGAACTCCCTTGTCCAAGCAGGACCTCGACGGCTCCCGATGATTGCGACGACCGCCCGAGCCCAAAGGCGTGCGAGGAGGAGGCAGATCGAGAAAACGAGAGGGTCCAGTAGCAGTGCCGAGAGGGGCCAGCAGCAGTGCCGAGAGGGGCGAGTAATGGTGTAGAGGAGAGTAGTAATGTAGAGAGGAGACGAGTAATGTAGACGGGAGTGGTAGGGTGGAGTAGTAGAGTGGAGAATGGAGTAGAGAAGGGAGAGTAGTAGGAGAGCATTTGGTGGTATGAATAGGCAGGAGAGCATTGGAGGGACAGCCAGAGGGAGAGAAAAGGATAGTGAGCGGAAGAGAGGGGAGAAAGTCTAAGAAAGGGAAAGGAAGGATAGAACATCAAGTCGAGAAGTACAAGAGTGTGCAAAAAAAGGATCGGGTGAGATCGGGGTGATTGGTAGTGAAGGCATGGCCCTGCACGCTCACACCAGAAAAAATACAGCCCGCTATGGAGAAAGGCCCAAGACACTCTTGCAAGGATAACAAGTATTTATTTCTACAAAAATAGAAATGCATCAGCAAAGAACTCTGCTGCCGCAGAACGTTCCAACGTTCATAGGCACGTGCGGTACAATATAAGCAAAAACAATGTCACTAATGATGTAATCACACATAGTACAATTTTACAAAATGAATTGGCTGAGGCCTACAGATCTAAAACCTGTTCCATATGGGAGGCCAGGCCATTGCTCCATCTGTCCATCTTTGTTCACGTGGTTGCTGCTGGGCTCGACATCTGCAGTGATCTGACCTAACAATTAATTAGCTACTCTGACACACAATGGTATTCTTATGATTGTAACATGGTACATGGCAGATACAGGGAGGGGCTCTGGGGAGAACCGAGGTCACACTAACTTACACACACTTCACTCGGTCCCAGACAGATCAGCAACTCCCAAGGACCTCCACCTTAGGTTTTGGCTATAATTCTGATGCCACCCTGCACCTCGCTGCACAAATCATAGCCTTGCATTCTGATCTTAGTGATCAATCAAGGGGTGTAAACGTTTTATGGTCGGTGCTCTGGGTTTGGATGGTGCTGTGGCAAGTGGGGTCATGGCAAAGCTGTATTTCTCATGTAGGAATTGTTGGGGGCAGGAGGGTCTTGCTATCTGCTCCATGGGATGGTACTGCCAAGAGGCGCTCCGCTTCCTTCTCATGACCTTGCAGGGTGCATCCTTCCTAGGGCACGAGGGTCTGAAACTTTCTGAACAATGGAGGTGGTTGTGGATCTCTCAGACCTGGCCATGGTGGGGGTGGTGTTCGCACTCATGCAAGGGGCCTAATACTAACACACAAAATTCTGTTTGCAGCGCTTGGGCCTAACATCTAAGATGCTTGCCAAGATGGAGTTCAAACCCACATCTACCATATAGCTTGTAATGCATGCACTAAGGTGATAGTGCTCCCCTTTCTTTGTATGCACCCCCTCCCACTGCTCCCGGGACATGCTCTCCTAGCGTTTATTTCTCATGCGGTATCATCTAGGGCGGTGGGAAGACCCTCTCTACTTCCCAACATTCCCCCTTTCGTTAATCCTAAATTAACGGACTCCCCAGCAGTGCCATTGGCAACTAAGTTCCAATTTATGTTTCTCCTCTCCCCACTGCACCGCATCTAACCTTTCAGATTCCAGATATGTCTGTGACCCGTCCTTTGGAACCCATGTTCTACAAATGTTTCGCGTACGTGCGCCAGATTGGGCATATTCCTCTGGGGCACATGGCATGTAAATACAACCCCCCCATCACCTGCTAAATCTACCCATTGCTCTGTGTAATTTTCGGGGTCGGTGTGGGGGTGTGGTAACTGCCTCGGGTTCTAAGAGGTGGTAGATCTCCATCATGTGAGGTTTGTTTGGGTACCGTTCTCTGTGGTACTACTGAGTGCTTTGGGTGACCCTCCCCCAATTAAGACCATCATCACTGCGCTACTGGGCACGGCTTTGGCACAACATGGGAGTCCCATTTGGCAAGTGCAAAAAAATGACCACAATAAAGACGATGACTGGTACCAGCATCTTTACAATCGCAAACAGCCAGGATGGAGCCCAAGAAAAAGTCAGATCGAACCAGCTTTCATCTAGTATTGCAGCCTCTTTCTTCATGCACACTCCCAGGTTGTGCACAGATTTGATTATGTGTGACAGAGACCCACTCTCTGCATCTTCATGGGGCCGAATGGGCACCAAGAATCCCTGATGTTCTTGCACACACCTCCCTCCATTGCAGTATGCATCTCAAGGACATAGCGGTTCTGGATCATCATTAGCCTCAGGGCTCAAACTTCCACCTTTATGACGTTGAATCCTTGCTCTGTGTCATTAGCAAGCTGTATTAATTCCCAGCGGACAATTTGCAGCCATTTAGCATTGGCCGCAGCTTGCACACCAGGCAGTAGCAGTGAGGCAAGGAAAGCCTCTGCTTTGGTGAAGATCTGGTATTTGTTGGGTATTTCCTCAAGCAGGTTTGAGGAGTCTTTGGATAGATAGTTCGCTCTTTTCTTCCTTCGCAGCATTTCACCCTTTTGTTTCCCAGGAAAGGTGTTGAACTCTGGCGCTGCCAACGGGGTTCTTGTTTCTTCTTCAGAGGTTGGGAAGGTGGAAGGGGCAAAACAGCCCCCCTTGTACATTTACTTCTGGCATTACAAGCAAAGCGGAGTGCAACGTGGCCAGCGAACAATAGCCCCTCCATGATGGTGGGAGGTGCAAGTTCGCTTGTTGGCTGCACACCCAGTAGTAATCCATCACTGCTGCCATGCCTTTTTTGAGATCAGGAATGAGCAAAGTTTTATTGCAATGTTCACTGGCCCGTACAGATACTGTTCTGGCACTATAAAAACAAAGTCCATATGATTCTTCTCTGTGTACTTCACCGGTTTCTCCATTGCCTCAATCCATGTTAGCTTTGTGATACGTTCAGTCCAGAACGGTGCGCACACTGCTTCCACACGTGCCAGAACCCCTTCATTGTATCCCATTAGACCCTCTTCCATGCAGCTTACTGTTGTTTCTTGCCACTTGTTTATGTATTTCAGCCATATCACTAGGTAGGGTCTCTCAATGCATTTGCCACCTTTTGGATTTGAGTAGCATTGCAGGCTGCCTGGATCAACAAGTTCGAGCCTTAGATTGTGTGCCTGGAAAGTGGCACTATGGTAACGTAGTATACAAGTCCAGGCGCCTGCACCCCCGTACACGTATGCGCAGGACTTCCTGGACTGAAAACACTATTGCTCTACGCATGCGCAGCTTTACTGTCTACAGCCTCTTTGTACCTATGGACTTAAGTTGCCTGCTTGCCGCTGCCAGTTTACCACATCCAGCCACACAGGATGATTAGCAGGTAAGCTGCCCATGTGCACTTCCTTTCTACCTTACTATTATGGTTTTAGATCTCGGCTCACCATGCCTGCACATTATTATTTTCCAGTTACCTATGGACAAGAACTTGAGTAGATCTGCACCACGGAAATACCGTTTTACTCTACTTATAACATCCATACCAACGAAGTTTCAGGTACCTCCCTTTTAAATAACACAATAGAGAGCATCTTGCAGCATTACTGCTCGCCTATCCATTTATTGTATTTGCCATGTCCTGTTTAAACATGAGATTTGCGCTCCCAGCCTCATGTCTACATACTATATCTCAGTTTTTTCAACAGCGCCACCTTGAATACACAAAGAGCCCCCTGCACTCCACACGGGCACCTTCAATCCATACGAAGGTGCCCTATTACAGTGGCCCATCATTTTTTGAAGCCCTCAGCGTGTACCAGTGCCAACCATATGTACTGCTCCACACGCTGAGGGAACCGCACAAGGTTAGCGTTGCTCTTTCTGGAAGAGATGCCTTCCGCCTTTCCCATCCATAGGTACACCCATCACTTTATAGCCCACACTCTGGGATTCTCCTTTTTTATCTCCAGTAAGTATATTTTTGTGTTCTTTCCTTAGAGAGATACGATCCAAGGCCCAAAAGATTAATCCCTGAACTGTAGCCGAAACATCTATGGACCCATCAACCTCCTGTTTGCAGAGTCCTCAATTCATCTAGGGATTCCTCCCTGACATAGACCCAGGATTGGTCACTTTTTGCCTGCATCCCAATCTATGTTAAGTCATGAATAAATTATAAGTTACTCACCGTAGTGACTAACATACTCTTAGTCCATAGTCCCCTTTCCTCCATACTGTATGGGCGTCCCTTCCAAGGGATGGGAGTGTCATGATGCCTACCCCCGGGGACCCGGACCAAGTCCAGCAACCCCGTAAGCAGGCATCAAGTTATACTAAGCAAACCCAACAACCCCTGCTAGGGCTATTTGGGTGCAGTCCTGGCGCCTATGGCGCCAGGCTCATATGGAGAGTCAGTCCTGGCGCCATAGGCGCCAGGCTCATAGATTAAAACTTACCTGATGCAGACCATGCTGCAAACTCACCTGATGCAGACCATGCTGCAAGAGCTCCAAGCCAAAGGAGGCTTGGAAGGGACTACTTTACCTAAGGGAATATTTTTTTACTCGTGAGGGGCTGGGGAGGAATACTTACCTGGGACTACTTTGGAGCCTATTTAAACCACGCCCTTAGAGCAGCACACGGTTCGCGTTATTCTGCATCCAGCAGAGTAACGCTCACCGTGCCTGCAAGTCTGCATCCAGTCTTCTGCCACGCCCGCCTCGAGTCCAGAGCTCCTAGAAAAAGGGGAAAGAAAGAGAAAAGGTTAGAACAAGAGCAATAACTTAGATCCTTACCTGAATTCCCGATCCATCGTGCCTTCGAGCTGGAAGAAAGAAGTTATTTTATGAGCGTCGCCTTGCCTGCAGCAGCGCCGCGCTGAACTCACCGGCCTTCGCAGCATCTTCACATTCCACCGCATCCTTCTGCATGCTCCCGCCGCACTCCGGCACCTAAATGGAAGACAAGAACAGCAAGGTGAGCCAAGGGAATGCACAGAGGCAATATTAGTTACCACCCATAGACTTACCTGATTTTACCACCGGGGGTACTATTCCTCTTCACGGGTCGGCGCAGCTTCCACTGCATCCTCGCCGAACCCCGGCCCCTAAGGGGAAACAAAAGGACAGCAAGGTGAAACAAAGGGACAAACGAGGGGAAACCTCCTCACCACAATAGACTTACTTGATTTTACCGCCGGAGGCATTATTCCCCGAGACTTCATATTTTCTCTCAGCGCCTGAATAAGGGAGAAAGCAACAGGTTACATATTGACATTATTTTATCGAAATGTGTTGGGTAATACAAATCCTTACCTGAATATTACCGGTTGCCACGCGGATCTCTTCGCTTGGGTCAAGCTGCAACCTGATAGGAATCGGACAAGAGTGAAAGTCAGACATTTGAACTCTTACAAACTACATACTTACGGCGTCTTGCCGGGAATCTCAGTCAATATTGTTCTGGAACTCACCAATTCCTTCGAGCCAGTGAAGCAACTGATTATCAACGCGCCCCTGTGCTCAATGCAGGATGGAGAGCTCATCTTTCCAAACAATCAGGTGAGACTATAAGAGGGGACATCAAAGGTGATCAGTGGGGAGAACAGCGGGAGTGGGGGAGGGTTAACGCTCAACTCCACGGGTTGTTAATTCCCTTTCTCCATTTGCAGAAGAATATTCCTATGGGCCAAGCAAACGAAGGTAGGTGGGCCAGTCCAGTCCAGTCCGTCATCTCGGCACTACGCGTCCCATTGGTGGAGGCCGCAGCTGTCCAGTTCAGATTGACGCCCCTGTGGGAGCCAGGTGAGCGTAACAGTGAGATGGAACCTTTTTCACCAGAAAAAACATTCTTCCCCTTTAAATTCAGAGGCGTGCAGGGGTGCGGCCCAGGAAGCATGCGCTGCCCTGACTCCACCCTCCGGCGCCACACCTTAGTCCCAATTGACGCGTCGCCAATAGATTTAACATTGCCTAATAACACTAGTATTATTAGGGGGGGGGGGCGTGGCTTGGAAGCCATGTGAGAGGACGCGCTCTTGGAAGAGCTCCTGAAGATCCTGCATTTATCCTGTGTAAAAGTGCATTGAGACTAACTTTCGCGAGTCAGGAACGAAGGAACCCGTCCATGAATGTATGCTGCATAAATATTGAGGAGCTGAATCCTTCGTAAGCCCGGCAACAACAGAAAAATTGCGATCGAAGATCCGGGAGTCACGGCCCGGACGGAGGGAAGATGGCGGCCATGCCGGACAACGGAGGAGATACATGCGGGGCGATGAAGAGGCATTCTCGTAGTGATCGGTGGCAAAGTAAGCTGTGAAGTGTGAGAATGGCCTCTGGGAGAGAACCGGCGAGTCTCGGTGGGCACCGATTACTTATCACGGGCTTTGGACAGTGACGGTCAGTGGTCGGCACTAGGACCCACCCGAGCTGACCACCCGCCTTGGGTGCCGGAGCATCGCGTGCTGGTCAAGCGGCAGCCTTGGGACGGAGGGCCCACATTGTGTAGGAACTCGCTGGTAGGGACCCAGTCGAGTGGCGGAAGGAGTGACTGCGGAGGTACACTTGGTGCGGGAGAAGCGACTCGCTCCATTGCGAGCGGAAGGTGGGCTCCTCTCTCCCGGGGTGGGGGTGAGGCGGGAGTGTACGGGCCCGCGACATACAGTGGTGGTGGAATGGCGAATAAATCCGTCAGACAGAAAGTGAAACAACCCACATTGGATGAGTTTACCAAGACACCACCAGGCCCAGAAAGTGCTCGGAGCAAGGAGAAGCCATCTGCAGGCGGCATGGCCGCCGCTAGCCCAAATCAGGACGTGTTAGTTGCGCTCGCAGAATTGAAAGCGGATTTGAAAACCGCTTGGGAAGCCAAGCTCGAAATGGTGGTGGCGGACCTGAAAACAGTGCTTGACCTCAAAGTGGGAGAAGTTCGGGAGGAGGTGAACCTACTTCGACAAGATGTGAGGACTCTGTCGGAGCGCACGGAGAGCCTGGAAAAGGAGGGGAGCGCCAACACGGCAGATTGCGCCTCACACAAGGCCGACCTGCATGTCTTGGAACAGAAAGTGCGCAACCTGGAGAACAGGGCCGAAGAAGCAGAAGGGCGCGCCCGGAGGAATAATATCCGTGTAGTGGGCATCCCGGAAGGATTGGAGGGTCACAACCCCACGGACTTCATTGAGAATATGTTGCTCCAAGAGATCACTGGGGGAGTGCTGTCGCAGGGTTTTGCGGTGGAGCGAGCGCATAGAGCATTGGCCAGGAGGCCTCCGCCGGGCGGTCCGCCCAGGCCAATGATAGCCAAAATCCTTAACTACCGAGACAGAGAGAGGATTTTGGAGCATTTTCGCAAAGGAGGAACCATCAAGAGGGGGGAGGCCACCATAACGGCCTACCCAGACTACACCATGAGGGTGCAGAGGAGTCGGATGAACTTTGCAGCGGTCAAAAGGAGACTTAGAGAGGCGGGGAAGAAGTATATGCTCCTCTACCCGGCCAAATTGAAGGTGATCCACAACAACAGATCCTTGTTTTTCGAGTCGCCTGAGGAAGCCATGGGTTGGTTGGACATGCAGGGCAGCCCCCAGGAGCCGGAGGTCCAGGCTGATGAAGGTGGCAATAAGAGTTAAGTGCGCTACGACGATAAAGAGTGCAGCCAGAAGACTATGGGACTTGAATATAGTTACTGTTATGGCCGGGGGAGGTCGGGCCTGGAACTGAATGATCAATGCACTGTTTGCACCGTACCTGTGGTTATACGAAGGAGCCTTTCGGGGCTAGTCCATTCACCCCCATTTAGTGTTTTTTAGTTAAGTGGCCGTTAGGGCGACTTTACCCTACTGGGCTCTGTGTGTAACAGCCAGAACTAGATGTGGGGGGGCCTGAGTTCCCGAGGTGGAGCTGGGCAACAGTTGGGGAGGGTGTTGGGGGGACGGGTGGGGGGAATGGGGGGTGCGGGGAAAGTTGGGGTGTACATAGCGTTGGGGAGTTTAAGTTTGACCGCGAGCCCTGGGAGTACATTTTGGATGAGATATCTGGACGGCACGGATGAGCGGGGTGGGTTGGGGGGGAGAGGGCAGGATACCAGTGAATTATGGGGGAGCTAAAATTGCTAACATGGAACGTCAGGGGTCTCAATAGCTATCTAAAACGGAATAAAGTCATGCTATACTTGAGAAGGCAAAAGATAGACATCGCATTGTTGCAAGAAACGCATTTGACCCGAGATAAACTGGAGTTGGTAAAGAAAAAGTGGGGTGGAACGGTGGTGGGATCCACGTACTCGGCTTATGCCAGAGGTGTACTGATCTGGGTGGCGCCACATGTCCCGTTTCAACTGAGGCAGGAAATCTTGGATACTGAGGGGCGCCTGGCTATGGTAAGAGGGGCAATCGAGAATAAAGAGATGTGTGTAGTGAACACGTATGCCCCGAACCAGGGCACGGCAGAGTACTATCGGACTATGAGTGCCAGCCTGAGCTGGTGTGTTGGGAGTGCGGTGTTCTGGGGAGGGGATTTTAACTGTGTGTTGGAGCCGGGGATGGATAGATCCGACGATAAAGTGACTAGGCCCGCCCCGGCAGCCCGGGCGCTGCGGACGCTGCTGCGAGACTTCGAGCTCGAGGATGTGTGGAGGACTAAGCACCCCAATGTGAGACAGTACTCACACTACTCGGCCCCGCAGCAGTTGCACACCAGGCTTGATTATATCTTTGCCACATCGGATGTCTTGACAGAGGTGTCCAGGGCGGAATATAAAGCGAGGGTCCTATCGGACCACTCGCCATTGGTGGTGGGTTGGCAATATGGCCGCCCCAGAGCGCGGATCCCGACGTGGCGTCTGCGCGCAGAGGCGCTTAAAGACCAGGTTTTCAGGGAAGATATGCGGGAGGAAATAGCTAGTTATTTCGATACCAATACTGGCAGCGTTGATTCGGCGGGAACTCTGTGGGAGGCTTTTAAGGTTGTGATGCGAGGGGTGGCGATTGCCAAATCGAAAGGCTTGCAGAATGGGGTCCTGGTTGATTTACAGAGGGCAGAAAGCCAGTTGGAACGGGCGTTGAAGAGCGAGCCCATAGACAACGAGCTGGTGCTTAAACTGCAACAACAGTGTACGGAACATTGGGAGAGGCTCTGTAACCTAAACTATAAAAAATATATTGAGAGACAACACGCGGGAGGAGACAAAACGGGCCGTCTCCTGGCATGGCTATATAAGAAAGAAACCCCGAGACCCCCGATTAGGACGATTACTAGAGAGGATGGGAAGCAGATAGATACCCAAGAGGGCATAAACGAACAATTTGTGAATTACTATAGGGAATTGTACGGGGATCCGGGTGGCGGTGACCGGGAGGATATGCTGGAGACCCTGCAAGATATTGGGCTGCCCAGGATAAGCACGGAAGAAAGAGAGGAATTAGATGCCCCGATAACATTGGAGGAGTTGGAGGCGGTTGTCCGGCAACTACCCACTAGTAAGACCCCAGGGACGGACGGCCTGCCCAGCGAATTTTACAAAACCTTTGGAGCGGAAGTGCTCCCCCCGATGCTTGATATGCTCAATGAGGCGTTCGAGACGGGGAGGTTGCCGGAATCGCTCAGAGAGGCGGTCATTGTACCGCTCCCTAAGCCCAATAAACCCAGGCATAGTTGTGGGTCGTACAGGCCAGTATCTATGCTGAATCAGGACAGCAAGATACTAACGGCTGTCCTGGCAAACAGACTGCGGAGGGTGATAGGCAAACTGGTACACCCGGACCAAACAGGGTATGTCCCGGGGAGGAATATTACCCAAAACCACAGACGCCTCCACCGGGTGATAGAGATGGGATCCATTAGCGACGGGGAAATGGCGATAGTGTCGTTGGATGCTGTAAAGGCCTTCGATTCGGTTAATTGGGGGTGGCTGCTGACGGCCTTGAGAGAATACGGACTGGGTCCAAGATACGTTAGATGGGCGGAGCTGCTGTATAGTGCTCCACTGGCCAGGGTCCGGACGGGGGCAATCATATCCGAGAGATGGCAACTCAGCAGAGGCACTAGACAGGGGTGTCCTTGGTCCCCGATGCTGTATATCCTGGCCCTGGAACCCCTGGCACTGTACCTGCGGCAGCAGTACGACATTGTGGGTATTGAGATTGGGAGGGAAAAGCATCTGATATCCCTGTATGCGGACGACTTGTTATTGTACCTGAGTCATCCGGAGGAGAATTTACAGTATATCCTGGACGTGATGGGGAGATATGCGAGGTTGTCAGGCATAGCGGTCAACCCCCAGAAGTCGAACATTTTCCCATTGGGCTGCTATACGGGTGTCCCCATAGAGAGGCTGCCGGTGCTACAGGTGCCCTGGGCAGTTAACACGTTTCGTTACCTGGGAATAGATGTCTACCACACGGTAGAGAAAGAACATAAGTGTAATACTGAGATGGCTGTTGAGAAGATACGCGTATGCATGAGTTTCTGGCAGAAGTTGCCCCTGGCGATGATGGGGCGTGGAGCAATGATTAAAATGGTGGTTCTGCCTAGGCTGCTACACTACTTTAGTAACATCCCATATATGATCCCTAAGGGTTTTTTTGCTAAAATAAATGGGGTTTGCAGAGAGTTCCTGTGGCATGGCACTCGAAACAGGGTAGCACTCTGGAAGTTGCAGAACTCTCATGAAAAAGGGGGAGTTAGACTCCCAAACTTTGAGGCTTATTACATAGCGAGCCAACTACAGTTTGTATCCAAATGGCTTTCCGACGAAGAGACCCCAGAACTTAGATTATTCGGGCATGATTGTGCCCCATTTTTCCTGAAGGAGGTCATTTGGTTGCCAGAAACTGTTACGAGAAAGTACCCGGCGATGGTGAGGCTGGGATGGAAGATGTGGAGACGAGTATGCAAACTGATGGGAGACCCACTCCCGTGTTCTCCGCAGATTCCACTAGTTGCCCTGGCGGGGGTAGACGGACAGCTGAGGGGGATTATTAGGACCTATTGGGAATCTGTGGGGTTGGTGACATTGGGTGATGTGTGGCAGGAGGGTGCCATCAGAGCGTTTGAGGAACTTAGCGGGGAGGTTGGATTACATGGAGGCCAATATGTAACATACCACAGATTGGGGAGGAAAATTCGGGAACTATGGCCTGAATTTACCTTGGCAGACGAATCGGAGGTTACGCTGGAAGGGATATACGACACGACGGAAGGGGGACATGAGATCTCTAGGTTGTATGAGATGGTGATGTTGAAGGTTGGGAAGGAATTGACAGGCCTACGATCGGAATGGGAGTGCGAGGTGGGGACCCAGATGGGAGATGGGATGTGGGAACGGGCTCTAAGATACCACAGGAAAGTATCTCGAAATGCCAGACTGCAGCAGGTACAGCTATATGTCACGCACAGAGCGTATATGACCCCACTGCGGATATCCAAATTCCGGAATGCGGGCAGACAGGCGTGCCCTAAATGCGACGAAGAAAATGCGGACATGACGCATATGTTCTGGGCATGCCCAGTGATCGAGGGGTTCTGGAGGGAGGTGGCGCGCAAGCTAGGAGAGAAAGGGGTCACGCTTGCCATAGACACCGCCTGGGCATGCCTGCTGGGTGGGTTTTCCAGACCTAGGAAGCAGAAACATGTGTGTAAACTGAAAGACTTGGCGTATGTGCTGGCCAAACGGAGAATAGCCATGGGCTGGAAAAAATGTAGCAAGCCACGGGTTGAGGTGTGGTGGAATGACCTACAGAAATGGGCGGAGGCCGAGACAGCAGTGTGGCAGGAGGCGAGTTGTATGTCTTGGGAGGAGGAACTGGCCTCTTTGATGGCATGGAGGACTTTGATATCTTGCATATTTGGGACAGGGATGGCTTCGGGAGGGTCGGATGACAACGAGGCCCGCTCATGTGCGGCAGATACGGAATGTGACATGGAAACTGGCTCGCGAGGGGGGAGGGATCAGGGAGGTAGTGCGCACTAATGATTAAATGCTTTATTGTAATATTGTTAATTGCACTACGGTTTGGTTTGTATTGTTGTTTGTGTTGAAAAATCAATAAACTTTTTTAAAAAAAAAAAAAAAGTATTATTAGGGGGAGGATGGTGGGAAGTATGGAGGAAAGGGGACTATGGACTAAGAGTATGCTAGTCACTACGGTGAGTAACTTCTAATTACTCTTACTTCCCATGCCCATTCCTCCATACTGTATGGGCGATTACAACTGATTGTAACCCCCGGGTGGAGAGGAGGCCCTCCTTAAGCAAATAGGTTCCTGAGAACCACCTGTCCGAAAGCAGCATCAGATCTAGAGCCAGCGTCCAAACAGTAATGCTTGCAAAACGCTGAGGGAGAGGCCTAAGTAGCCGCCCTGCTTATGACTTGCCAAGGGACCTGGCGCTGGAATGCGATGGCCGTTGCCTTGTCCCTGACTGCGTGTGCATGCATGTTGTCAGGGAGCTACTTGTGCTGGCCCTCGTAAGCTTCTTTGATGGCAGAGACCATCCAGCGGGATATGGAAGCCTTCGAGGCCTGATAGGTTGGCCTCGAGCCGCCGAAAGTGACAAACAGGGCATCCGACCTGCGGAAGCCCTTGGTCCTGTCCAAGTAGAATTTCAGGGCACGCCCGACATCCAGGCAGTGCAGCACCATTTCCTCGTTCAAGTGAAATGCAGATGGAACCTTGGGCAGAAATGCCGGGTGCGTCCGCATGACTACCTTGTCCCTGTGAAAGGTGGTATATGGTTCTGAGGCGACCAGCGCCTGAATCTCGCTGACTCTGCGAGCCAAGTTAAGACCGACTAGTAAGGCCGTCTTGATGGTGACCAGCCTAATGTCCACGGATGCCATTGGCTCAAATGGTTTGTGCGCCAGGGCGCCAAAGACTATATTCAGGTCCCACACTGTGTGCAATCTCTTGACGGGCGGGTAGAGCCTCGCAAGACCAGTCAGGTGTTTCTTGATGATAGGGTTGGAGGAGAAAAAATGCCTTCCTCAGAGTTGCTGTAGGCCCCAATGGCTGCCAGGTATGTACGACAGGTGTCGACCTGTACCCCCGAATGAGCGAGGTACGCCGAAAAGGAGAGCACGTCGTCCAGATTGCAGGCCAAATGGTCAATTACCTTGGAATCTGCCCAGTGGCAGAACCTGGTCCATTTGTTCTTGTACTGGGCCCTGGTGGCTTTGCTCCTGGCACCCTGTATGATCTCCAGATTGGCCTGTGAGAGGCTAAGGTGCCGAAGCGTTACCTGCTCAGGCACCAAGCTGTGAGAGCCCTGGCGCGGGGTGGATGATCCTGCCCCCCTGCTGCGCCACAAGATGCACTGGGCCCGTCGGGAAGTGTATCGGGGGCACCTGCGAGAGGCTGAGGAGCTCCGAAAAACATGGTCTGGCAGGCCACCAGGGAGCAATCAGAATGATGAGGAGTCGGTGCGACTCCTTGATCTTGCACAGTAACCTGTGGATCAGGGGAGTAGGCGAAAGGCGTAGGCCTTCATGCCGGTCCACTGGAGGTGAAATGCATCGCCCAGAGAGCCAGGGCCCTGACCCTGCCAGGATGCGAACAGGGGGCACTTCTTGTGCCAGGTGGCATGGAGATCCACTTGGGGGGTGACCCCACCTGTTGCAGATCTCCTGAATAACAAGGTCGTTTAGCTGTCACTCGTAAATTGTCCGCTCCCAGCCTGCTGAGCCTGTCCGCCTCCGGGTTGGATTCCATCGGGAGGTGGACTGCCGAGAGGAACATTTCGTTTTCCAAGGCCCATTCCCTCATGCTGATCGCCAGTCTGCACAGAAGAGGTGAACTGGTGCCTCCCTGCTTGTTGACCTAGTACATGCTGGTCGAGTTGTCTGTCTGGATAAGGACAACCTTGCCCTTGAGAAGTAGTAGGAATGCTCTGAGCGCTAGCCAGATGGTGGTCAGCTCAAACCAATTGATGTGCTATTCCTGCTCCTGTCCAGTCAAGGTGCCGTGGACTGAGAGATCGTCCAGGGTGGCTCCCCAGCCCTCGAGCGAGGAGTCTGTGGTGATGGTGGCCTGCAGAGAAGGCAGCCGGAAGTGGTTGCCCGTCCGTAGGATGCAGTCCCTGGACCACCAAGTTAGGTCCGGGTGGAGAGATGGAGGAACGTTGATCATTACGGATTGAGAGCTCCACTCCTGACTCCATAAGGCCGCGAAGTGCAGCTGAATACTTCTCATCGTTAGTCTTGTGTGCGAGACGGCTAGCAGAACCGCCGCTAGTAGACCCAGGAGATGTTGATACCACCAAGCAGAGGTCACTTCTCTGCTAAGGAGGGGAGGAGGGAGGAGAGGCTGGGATGGGTACCCCGTGGATACTATGCAGAGTATCCAGCAGTCTGTGAAATTCTGGCATCAGAAATGTGCATGGGGAGCAAGCCTGCCCCCCACCGGAGACACGTGGACCCAAAGGGGCGTGTCATGCCTTCTTTCCCTCGGAGGCTGAGGAGGGGGACTGGAAAAAACCTTACTACCCCCCCTCCCCCTTTTTGTTGTTTGTGCTGGTTCTGAGACAGCAAGTGGTCCGGCTGCCTGGAACAGCGTTCCTGGAAGCCGCAGAACCCTCCATATGTACGTCCCTTCTCAGAGCGCTGCTGAGATTGGGTGTAAGATTTGGGTGTGGTCTTTGTAAGAATGGACAAGGACTTTGCCGTTTCTGAGCTGCTGTTCTTTTTGTCCAGCTCTTCATCCGTAGAGGAGTGGAAGAGGGCCCCCCCCTCTCGAACGGTAGATCTACAAAGCGCATGGCAATGCAGATGGCACAGCCAGCGATATCGATATGGGCCACTGTGGATCCCATGAGGTCATGTACCACGAGCTTGGCCTCTTCTAGCCCCGCCTTAAAGTGTGACTGGCATTGGGTGGGGCGTTCCGGGAGGAAGTCCGCAATTTCCTGCCATAACCTTTGGTTGGCGGAAGCCAGCATGGCATCTGCGTTGGTCTGATGCAGGTTCAAAGAGGTGTTGGAGTAGATCATTTTGCCGTAAGCCTCCAAGATCTCATCTTCCTTGCCTAGCAGTGTCGCAGGAGGAGGCGGCTGAGGACGACTGAGGCTTGGAGTAAAGTGATGCCGCAGCGATCACAGAGGAGTGTGGCTGAGGATCGGTCGAGACCAAGAGTGTGTCCTCCTCATCTGCCTGCACTTGGCGTCCCGGCGTCGGTTGACCGGCTAGACTGAGTGGGGCTTGAGCCAACTGTTCTTGGCCAGGGAGACCACATCGGTTTCCAGTGGAATCCCGGAGTTGGCTGAGGGGCGTCTTGTGAGGACTCCAGCCAGAACCCCCTTTGCCAGCTGAGCGGACGGGTGCCCCTGTCTGGCGCAGCAGCCATTTTGTCAAGCTGCCTGCCACATGCCTGCGATGTGTTGCCCAGCCCGCTGGGTCCGGCCTCGTCCAAGACACTCACGAGTGGATCACAAGGCCTACACTGCTCCTCAAGTCTCGGCCCGGTAGGTGCTACACCCTCGACCCGGGGGTCGGTAGAGCTGCGTTTAGGTGCCCCCTCAGACATATTTCCGGTATTAGGGCATAGCCCCTCGGCCATTGCGCTGGTAAAAGGGCCTAGCCCCTCTGGTGTAAGCCCGGTACAAGAACCTTCTGGTCCCTCGACACTGCGTCCGGGAGGATCCGAGGAGCCCTGGACCCGAAGGCCGGTAGCTGTAGAAGCCTTGGTGCAGGTGCCGGCAGAAGGACCTGGCCGGTCCCTCCCGCACGGGAGAGTCCCTGGGAAGGAGTCTCCCTTGCGGGGTGCGCTGGAAAATATCGGCCCTACCTTGGACCTGGGTCGATGCTTCACGAAGTTCTTGAGATGCCCTGGAAGTGACTTCTGGAAGAGCTCCCTCCATCTGGGTAGTCTAGTCTGTTCTTCAGCGCCTTCGAGGACAGTGAGTCACACGCTGGACATGATTGCCAACCGTGGCCTGAGCCAAGGCAACATAGGTAGAGGGCGTGGGGGTCTGAAGTTGGGAAGAGCCCATTGCAGGATGGACACCTGCTGCACCCTGTAGAAGTCATGTGCCGGGGAGGAGCGTGACACCCGAGGACAGAGTACCTGATAGAAAAGACAAAAAATTAAGACAAAGAAGAAGTATCCGTGCGTGGAATTACATGGCCGGAGCCAAACCCAGGGACGCTGGTGAATTCGGCCTGTTCCGTCGACACAGAAAAGGGGACTGAGGTGTGGTGCCGGAGGGCGGAGTCAGGGCAGCGCATGCTCCCTGGGCCGCGCCTCTAAATTTAAAGGGGACGAAGGTTTTTTTCTGGTGAAAAAGGTTCTGTCTCCCATCCCTTGGAAGGGACTCCCACACAGTATGGAGGAAAGGGGACAGGACGCAGGAGTAAGACACATATACACACACAATGTTTATGTTGCACTATGCTTATTTTTGCCCTTAATTGTGTCAAAATGCTCTATGAACTATTCATTGTATTCATAACAATGCCCATACATACCACTTTTGAACAAATCTGCGGTACTCGCACATTGTACTGCTCACCATTGTTTTAGTATTGTTTTGTGTTTTATGTATCACTACATTAAGTAAAGCACATGTTAACCTACTAAGAATTAAATAATTAGCATGTTATTACTTTACTGTTTGCAAATAAAAACAGGAATAAAATTGATGATACGGCCAATTTGAGAAGGCCGTCCTGAAAATACATGCTGTAGCTAACCTTTTTTGCTAATGGCTTCTTGAACCTAGAATCAGACTTGTGATGGTTTCCAAAGGCAGATTAATTCAAGCCACTACTTTTGACTAACAGTACATACCCCAATTCTGGTATGTCTCACCTTTAAGCGGAAGAGCTCCTTCTGTTTCATATATGGAATGAGCCCCCGAGCCTACATAGCGCAAGATGTACTAGGCATTGCACCTCTAGAATTGGTACTTCCTGTGACACTAGGACCTTGGGTGCCCCCGACGCATGCGGTAGCAACGAAAACACAACAGCTGCCATTCACTTTATTTCTACCCACCGAGCTCATGTCCGTATACCAACTGTTAGACATTTCTGGGTGACGCACATCTGCTATGGCATCAAGGCCAAGCCTGTGATAGGCATTGTACTTCTTCCTTTGTGCTCATCTCTTTGTACGTTTGGGGCACCTATATATCCATTAATGACATCAGTATTATTATTTACACTAGTAGGAGTTGTGTTCTAAAAGGCAGTGTGAAATAATGGGAAACAATAGGGACCTAGCAATATATTCTAACAATTGAGGGGGTGGATTCTTATTGTGTTCAGAATTGTTGACCTTTTGATGCATAAAGTTGGGTCTTGTGGACAATACATATTCATTTTCATTTGAGTAGTATTCAGTTTTGTTTAAGTGGACATTTGACCTATTATTTGAAGTGAACTTAAAATGTCCCTCTCTATCGTCACCCTTTTATATGTTCCTTTAATATAAAAGACTCCCCTAAATAAATCCCTAAGCCAAACATTGAAATAGAAAATATACGCACTATACAATGCATTGCACACACAGGAATATGAAAATCTAGACATTATACTATAACTATAATATTTGCTAACATAATGAGTGATTTGAGAGCACTGGTTCCATCAACATGTATGCAGAGGGAGAAAGGGAGAGGGACCCCTAATATAAACTTAAAGTTCTTAGCAGCTGTGCTTGTGCACGTATTTTGGTGTGGGGGTGGGGGAGCAGTTCAGATCTGAATGCTGGCAGTGATAAGGAAAATGAGGTAGATGCACACTACCAGTGTTTTAAAATGCTGGTGCAGCGTCTGAAGGTGCCCTTTGAACGTCGGATAGGTGGATCCCCACTGCAAGGGGAGTGGAAAAAACAACTTTGAACAGTCCATTGGATCTGGTGCTATTCCACCTGCAGACAAAGGACCGCACGTAGACAAATTCTGCTGGCAGCAGCGATTCAGTGGGTGAGGAATCAGTTGTGGAGAGTCAGTTGTGGCGCCTGCCACGTCTTCGGATCTAGCCGGTGCAATCTGCCGGGTAATACATTTCAGTGCTTGCGTTAGTGTTGTTTAATAGTTTTTGACTTAGTCCCCTAAAACAGTTGCTGCCCTATGTGCGTCTGACACCCTCCTAACGGGAGATATTGGTGTGTAGATGCGACCACCAGACCCCACTTCATAGGGTGATAAACGGTGGTCCTTGCTGGGCTCCTTCAGCAAATTGAACTGTGTCAATGGTAAGCAATGCACCCAGTTTTTTTTAACCGCGGTGCAAAGCTTAGACTGCTTACTTTTGAGGAGTCTGTTGATCCTTTCCACAACCCTGTTGGCCTTAGGTTCAACAATCATACACATCTGTGCAGTGCAGTTATTTCCTTAAACAACTCATTGAAAAAGTGTGCACCATTATCTGACCTTAATACATCACACACGCCCCATCAGGGGAATACCTTGCGCACCTGAAATTTGGCTACCCATTTGGCATCTGGATGTACACAAGGACCTGCCTCCACCCAACATAAGAAGGAGCAGACGACAATGATCAGATAGCGGGACCCTTTGCACCACAACTCGCGGTACGGCTCAATGGGGTGGGGCAGAGTGCCTCTCAGTGTGCGCAATGTCATGGCTTTGCTGAAGCTCTGACATGTGGTGCATCTAATCACTAAACTTGCCAAGTGTTCCTGGATGTTTGGAAAGAACCAATCCTCTTGAATGCCAGCAGCAATGTGGTGTTTTTGAGCTGTGGGAGGGGTGATGGAGCTGATCAAATGCCATTATCAACAGTTTGTGCAGCATTACCACTTTTCCTGTACATTCCTGCCTTCATAATAAATCAGTGGGGGATTGTGTGCACCTCACACCCCTCTTGCGCTGCTGACCTCCTTGCTGCCACTCCTTGGTGGGGTACTGCTGACCACCTCCCCACTGCCCTTGTCCCCCTTCTGGTCAAAACACTGCTATTCGAACATCCGTGGACCCCTGGGTATTCCATGTTCCTTCTGTCTGTGCTGGTGTGGACACCGTCCCTTCTACAGCTATCTTAGTTAGCTTCCTCTGTACCAATTTTCCCTTACCTGCCTGCAGCAGCTGGGTCATTTCCCTTTCTCGTTCCAATAATTTGTTTGTGGTGTATTATACTCTGGGTACACCCGCAGACTGTTTTTCAAATGCTTATATCCATTTCCCCGCCACTGCCATTTACAGCAGGAGCGCTTTGATCAAATTATTTCTTTCCATCTGCGCCCAGGGTACATACTGTGCTCTACCCATGCCTTTGTGCATCAAAGGCTTTTGGAAGCCCACCTTTTTCCTCTTCTTTCCACCCACCACTTCCCTTTTTCCTCGCCATTCGGCCAAACCTCCTTACCATCTCACCCAACAAACTTTACACTTGAGGTGTTATTTGTGGCACCTGTTGCGCTTCCTCCTCACCGTCGTCCTCAAATTCATCCACTGTACTCCACCCATCTGCTCTCTGATCTCCACCTAAGTCTCCATCGGACCTTACAATTTTGTACCCTATGCTGTATGCTTGTTCGTCTTCTTTCTGCTCTCTATGCACAATCTTTACTGCTGTGCTGTCTAATCTGAACAAAATGTCCCTCGATCTCTACTCGTCTAGGCTGCTCCCTTTTGCCTCGCTCTAGCTCTGCCTGCGCTGACTCCAGCGCCTCTTCTAATTCCCACTGACATGCCCACTCTTGCGGTGGAGAAGGTGCTGCAGTGGGTATATATGTGGGCGTCGGGACCGTTTCCCAGGTGGACACATAGTTCAGATTACTGTACCTCATTGTTGGGAGCGCTGCCAATGGATATACCCCTTTGTACGGTGTCCGTGTCCCACCCACCTCTGCTAGCTTGCCCCCTTAACGAGTGTTCCGTGCCCCTCCCTCAGAGTCCTCCACGTCCTCAATCATCTTCCATAAATCTAGAATTTCCTTCCTATTCTGCAACTGTGTACCCTTGTATTTCGCTGATAGAAATGTAGTCATGTGTTCCAGGATTCCCTTATTATATGTGCCTTGCTCTGGCCAGGAGCGTAGCATCCCCTCTAGTATTTCTGACACCCACTGTTTGTGATACTTCTCGATCTTCTCCCAGTAAAATGGCAAGGTGGCTCCCCTCTCATTGCAGTGATATATGTGCTGTAAGGCGTCCCTATGCTTCCAATTGCACGCTGCATCATTCCCTCCTCCCAGTCAGCCCATGTTGCTTTGCCTCCCCCTCACAAGCACCCACTCTCGCACTCTACGCACCCAAAACACACTGCTATATACACAATGCACCTCCTCAGGCCTCCATCCTACACAAAAAAAAACCAAAACAATAAGCTAAAGTAACAAGCTAAATAACCACTATATATTCTGAGCCCACTAATTACGCAGGGCTCCCATTTATTTTCTTTTTCTCCATTACACAATAAAAGTGGTACCACCATCTCCCCTCACTCAGTGAGGCTCCCGACACTCTCGTTTTCTTTTTCGTGATATACTCCTTAAAAATGTAATAAAAAAGCACAAAAAAACACCTACATTATATAAACGACCTCTTTCTCCACTTGCTCACAACCCGCTCTTTCCCATATACCCTTCCCCCTACTCGTTATCCCTTGCAAGAGTATACTCACATAAGCGTGTTCACCTGTCCCCCCCTCCGTCACGTGGTTCCAACACCGGCCAGCACTCTTCTCCGGAGCTGACCCAAAGAGCGGAGAAGAATTCTGGAAAGACTGCTCCTGCAAACCTCTGGGACCAACACATCTGGGACTGGTCGCAGCAGGTGGGTGCAGCCACTTGGGAGAAGCAGCCTGGAAGCCTCCACCAGAGTGGGGGTCACTGGGATCATGTCAGGGTCACCAAATTAAGGCACAACCGTGCACGCTCACACCAGAAAAAAGATAGCTAGGGAAAAAGGCCCAAGACACTCTTGCAAGGATAATGAGTATTTATATCTACAAAAATAGGAATGCATCAGCAAAGAACTCGTCTGCTGCAGAACAATCGCGGTTCGTCGGCATGTGCTGTACATTACAAACAGCATCACTAATGACGTAATCATATACAGCACAATTATACAATATGGACTGGCGAAGGCCAGGTCATTGGTCCATTTTCATCTGTCCACCTTTGTTCACGTGGGTGCTGCTGGACTCGTCATCCGTGGTGAGCTGACCTAACAATTAGCTACTCTGACACACAATGTCATTCTTATGATCGAAAGAATGCACTAGGAAAATACAGGGATGGGCTCGGGGGAGAACCGCTCCAGGACAGATCAGCAACTCCCAAGGTCCTCCACCTTAGTTTTGGGCTATAATTCTGATGCCACCCTGCACCTCGCTGCACAAGTCACGTGACCCATTCCCGAAGGCGCGATAACCTTGCCTTCTAATCTTAGTGATCGATCGAGGGGTGTAAAGGTTTTTTTGTCAATCTTTATTTTCCTTTTTTAAAGGTAAGTTTTATGTTCGGTGGTCTGGGTTGGCATGTTGCTGTGGCATGTGGAGGTCATGGGATGAAAGCATGGCAAAGCTGTATTTCTCATGTAGGCAATTGTTTGGGGAGGGAGAGCCTTGCAATCTGCTCCGTGGGATGGTACTGCCAAGAGGAGCTCCGCTCCCTTCTCATGACCTTGCTGGGCGCATTCTTCCCGGGGTGTGAGAGCCTGCAACTTTCTGAACAATGGAGGAGGTTGTGGATCTCTCAGACCTGGCCAGGGTGGGATGGGGTGGTGTATGCGCTCATGCAAGGGTCTGAATACAAACACAAAATGCTGTTTGGCGTGCTTGGGCCTAACTTCTAAGATGGCTGCCGCTTGCCAAGATGGTTTTCACACCTGCATCTACCATATGGCTTGTAATGCATGCACTAAGGTGATTGTGCACCCCCTTTATGTGCACCCCCCCAACCTCCTGCTCCCTGTAAGTGCTCTCTAAGTGTTTATTTCTCATTCAGTATCACCTCGGGAGTGGAGGGGGAGAGACCCTCTCGCCGTCCCAACATTAGGCACTTCTTAATAACATTCTTATTGTGGGACCCATGTTAAGACTTCCCTAGATTGTCGCCCAAAGAAATTAGATGATATTTTCCTTTAGGCCATCACTACCAACCAGTAAGTTGCTAGATAGTAGGGGTTGCCAATCTCTAGTGACCATGTGGGGGTATAGGGACCTCTTTGCTAAGTAGGGAATAGCCTATGATAGACGAGAGAAGGGGGCGGCCTTTAGTGAGCCCCTTTTCAAGTCTTAACAAAAACCCTTGAACTGAGAGTTAGTATGCTCTTGAGGCCATCTCTGACCATATATTGTGTGGTGTTTTTCTTTTGTTGTATTTGCTTAGTGTATATATTTTTTTTAGACGTGTGTGAAAGTATTACTTCGCTATCACTGTGTGATTACTATTTACATACCACCTCCATAGCTTGTGAAGTCTGCCTTGCTGCCTAGCTCACACTACCTTGATTGAGTTTGGTTACAGTGTCAAATGCAGTGTTTAGCGACTGGTTTGACCATTCAGAAGCCTCCCCACAGTGATATTTAAGAAAAACCATCCTATTCAAACAGGACAGAGTTCAACTACACATCAGTTTTTTTTTTTAACGATTTTTTTGGTTTTTACAACAATCAACAAAACCAGCAGTACATATCATTATTCTTGAACATCATGTAATATCATCAAGCATCTACCCCTTACCCTTTGCCCCCTCTGCCCCCAACTCGAACCTACTCCACTTTGCATTCTGCTTCTCTTTCTTGATCGCTTAAACAGTCCTAGGTGGACCCATACAACGTGGCCAGTAGGTGTTTCCAGGCAGTCAGGTTTCCTGCCTCCTCCTCCTCCTCCTCCTCCTCCCCTCCCCTATTAACCGCTTCGTGCCATAGAGCCGTTTCGGGTTCAGTCCATTTCTGGAGGTCACTCCACCAAACTTCTCCCTTCGGTCTGTTGCATGCTTTTCACCCCATGGCAATTCTGCGCTTGGCAAGTATGTAAGCCAGGTCCTTAAGCTTGCTCACATGTTTAAGTTGGCGTGGCCTAGGGAACCCCCCTACCATGCATGCCCACACTACTTCAATGTTTAGCTTGATCCCCTTCTCGTTTGATCGGTAGGCTACTCTTCCCCAGAACATCCCAATCACTGGACATGCCAAAAAAATGCATTTTCTTCTCTGCATTTGGGGCACATTTGTCGTTCAGCGTTCTTAAAACAGGCTATCTTTTGGGGGGGGGGGGTCATATATGCCCTGCGGGTTACATATAGCTGTATTTGTTGTAGCCTTGCATTCCTAAACACTTTAAAGGTACCCTTGAGCCCGCTCCCATAGCCCATCGCTCATGAGTTCCCCAGCATCCTCTTCCAAGTCTTGTCTTAATTGGGCCACTTCCTTTCCCATCCTGGACATTAGCAGTTCATAAATTCGAGACACCTCATGCCCTCCCTCAGCTATATCATACATCGTTTCTATGGCCATGTCGGGTTGTTCTTCCAGTATTATTTCAGACCATGTCTCTCTGATCCTCCATACCATTCTAGTATAAGTAATATACTGCCCCACGTGCAATCCCGTTTCCTCATCCAGCACCCCAAATTCCTTTATTTCCCCTTCCTGCCATATGTCGCCCAATGTTGCAACCACCACCGGTTCCCAGTGCCTATGGATCGTCTTCCTCAGTTGCATGTCTCCCCTAGTCAATGCCACTAGCGGCACTTGCGGAGAACACAGGTTTGGGTTCTCCATGACCTGACAAGCTTTGCGTCATATTTTCCACCCCAATTCCAACATCCCGGGGTTCCCTTTTAGCTCAGGTTTGGGCAGCCATAGCACTTCTTTCAGAAAAAAGCGGGCCACAGTCCAATCTCAACCATTTGGCCACATATTGCAGTTGACTAGCCAAATAGTAGATCTCAAATTCAGGCAGTTTTATGCCCCCTTTATTATATGTGTTCTGTAATTTCCACAGGGTAATTCTGTTCCTAGTTCCATGCCAAATAAAGCATGTGCATATGCTCTGGAGTTTGTCAAAGAAGCGCTTTGGTATCATGTACGGTATGTTCCCAAATAAATGTAACAGTCTAGGCATTACCACCATCTTCAACAGTGCCCCCCTCCCAGTCATGGCCAAGGGGAGCTTGGTCCAGAATCTCATGTTATTTCCGATGTTCATTACTGGTTTCTCAGTGTTGTGTTTATATTCTGCTTCCATCGTGTGATAAATATCGATCCCCAGATATCTGAACATCCTGGTCTCCCGTAGTGTTTGTAAGACTGGCAGTTGTTCCTGCAGGACCCCTATATACCGCCCCAAGGGGAATATACACGATTTCTTGGGATTAACTGCAATGCCAGAGAGCAACACAAATCACTCCACTGCCTCTAGTATGTATTGAAGATTCTCCTCAGGGTATCTCAGATATATTAACATATCATCTGCATATAATGAAATTAAGTGCGGTCCCCCTTTTGTGTAAATTCCGACTTCTTCGTATTGTTGTCTCAAGTATATCGCCAGAGGTTCCAATGCCAGGATGTATAGCATCGGGGACCAAGGGCATCCCTGCCTGGTGCCCCTACTGAGTTTCCTCCTCTACGAGATGATCGCTCCCGTCTTAACTCTGGCTAGAGGCGAACTATATAATAATTTCACCCACTTAAGGTACTCGGGTCCCATCCCATATTCTCTTAGAGCTGCCATCAGCCAAGGCCATTTTACAGAGTCAAAGGCCTTCACTGCATCGAGTGATATAATTGCAATCTCGCTCGGGTCTCCTGCTGTGTGCTCTATGACTCAGTGCAGTGTTCTGACGTTGTCTGATATGCTTCTGCAAGGGACATATCCGGACTGATCAGGGTATATTAATCTGCTTATGACCCGTCTCATTCTATTTGCCAGCACAGCTGTGAGTATTTTGCTGTCCTGGTTCAGCATCGACAATGGTCTGTATGACCCACAGTCCGTGCTTGGCTTATTAGGTTTGGGAAGTGGGATAATGATCGCCTCTCAGAGATTCTCGTAGTATCCCTGTTTCAAATGCTTCATTTAACATTGCGAGCAGCGAGGGGAGGACCTCTGTCCTATACATTTTGTAAAACTCACTGGGGAGTCCATCTGCTCCCGGGTCTTGCTGGTGGGTAGTTGCTCCACCACTGCTTCAAGTTCTTCCAATGCAATTGGGGCATCTAGGTCCTCTCACTCTTCGGCACTTATTTTTGGCAGGCCAATATCCTCTAACATTTCCATCATCTCTCTACTCTCACCCCCTCCTACGTCCCCCTACAACTCCCCATTCACGCCCTTTTGGGTATCCAATATTTGCCCACTCTCCCCCATTACTGCTCCGATTGTTGGTCTGGGGGTCTCCCTTTTATACAACCATGCTAGCAATCTCCCCGGCTTGTCTCCCCCGCGTGTTGCCTCTCTATGTATTTCTTATAGTATCAATAGCACAATCTCTCCCAGTGCCCTGCACATTCCTGCTGCAATTGGTTTATAGTTTCAGCATCCCCCCGGAAGTAACCTCCTCAACCCAAGACTGTCTCTAGTTTCTCCTCTTCCTTCTGGAATTCTTTTAATATGCCTCCCTGTAGCCCTTTGGATTTGGCTATCGCAGATCCTCTCATCACCACCTTGAATGCCTCCAAAGAGTGCCAGCCGACTCAACACTCCCAGTGTTATTTTCAAAGTATTTTATTATTTCTTCTCTCAGGTCTTCCCTGAACACTGCGTCTTTCAGTGCTTCAGCTCTGAGTCGCCACGTTGGAATCCTAGCCCTTGGAGGCAGATATTGCCATGTTAAGACCAATGGCGAGTGGTCCGAGAGAACCCTTGCTTTATACTCTGATTGCACTATTTCCACCGTCGTCTCCTGTGAGGTGAACATATAGTCTAATCGTGTATACAAGTTCTGTGAGGCAGAATAATGCAAATACTGTCTATGGTGTGGGTGGTGCAACCTCCACACATCCTCTAACCGTAGGTCTCCCAATAGGGCCTTTAGGATTTTGGCAGCGGGGGTGGGTTTATCTGATTTCCTGTCTGATCTGTCTACTCTTGGGTCTAACGTGCAGTTAAAGTCGCCTCGCCCTATCACTGGGCACCCTGGTACGGGCTCATTTTACTGTATAGGGTCTTGAAGTAAGGCACTGTCTTGATTCGGGCCATATGTATTGATAATGCATATTTCTCTGTTTTCTATCAATCCCTTTATTGCCACCATCCTCCCATCTGCCTCCACTGTGGTCTGTAGCAGTTGGAAGGGGACATGTGGTGCTACCCAAGTGACCACCACTCTGGCATAAGCCGAGTATTTTGCACCTATAATGGTCCCATTCCATTTCCTCTGTATCACCTCTTGTTTCTCTTTCGTGAGATGCGTTTCCTGTATTAGGGCTATGTCTATTTTTTGCCTTCTTAAATACATCATAATCTTGTTCCTCTTCAGGTAACTTAAGCCCCCTGACATTCCAGGTAACTATCCTAAGATCCCCCATGTTCCGACCATTCCCAGTCCCCTCCATTGTCCCTCCCAGTTATCCGCTTTAAGCACAAGCGCGCATGTGTGTAAGCTCGTTCCCCAAAACATTTCTCCACTCCCTCCCTCCCTCCACCCCACCCTACCCTACCCAACCCCAACTGATGCTCAGCTCCATCTCTGGACCCGCATCTAGCCCTTCCTTAGAGCACTGCGGGGGGACACTGCCCTACTGGTATCCCAACTAAGCTAACTACCGGGCATAAAAGCAAACCGCCTCTGCCTCTCCCCCACCAATGCTACAATTTTGTACGCATTCCCATGTCATGCACCCGTTTGTGCATTGCATTTATCATATGTTCTATTCCAGTCCCGGGGACCCCGAACTGAGCTCGACCAGTGGTCGCCATCTACATTATCTCTAATGTGCCCCGTGATTACTTCCGGGTGTCAAGACTACCCCATTATTATGTCAATATTAAAGCCGAGCTACCCACTGGGAGAGAGAACATATATCAGCTGCATCTCTAGCATGAACCTCACAGTTTACCACGCTCTCGTTCATTCCAAGGTCTATCAGCGCCCCTATACTTTAAAACACCCCTAAATACTTTCTATATTCCAGTCCAAGACCCAAGTCATTGTCATAAATAACCTCCTCCCCTTGCCCCGCTCAAAGTAACTCTTAAAAATCAACCCCTCCGTCATTTATCAGGTCTGCTCTCCATCTTGTCATCCCAGTCTGCAGGGCAATTCCGAGCATCCAGCCATGCTGTCGCATCCTCTGGCGTCTCGAAGAAGAGCATCTTTTTTGTTGTGCATCACTTTCAGTTTCGCAGGGTATAGTAGCATGTATTTGTAACCCCCTTCGTGTAGCCTCCTCTTAACTGACACACAGCTCAGCCTCTGTCTCTGTACCATGAAGGTGTAATCCGGGTACGCCGTGAAAGTCGCAGATCCTCTACTGATGGTCCCACCTTTGCGAAAGTGCTCCAGTATCTTCTCCCTATCTCTGTAGTTTAAGATCTTGGCAAGGATCGGCCGGGGAGGTGCTCCAAGCAGCGGTCTCTTGGTCAGGGCCATGTGTGCTTTTTCGACAGCAAATCCCTGGGTGAGTGTGCCCCCATCTATCTCCTGCAGCAGCATATTCTCGATGTAATTTGTCGAGTCCGGACCTTCTGTTCCTTCAGGGAGCCCCACGATACGTATGTTACTCCTGCGCGCCCGCCCTTCTGCCTCCTCTTCCCAGTCTTCCAGATTGCCCACTCGTCATTGTAGTATGCCCACTTCCTTGGCGCTTGTGGTGCTAGTGCTTGTGTTGGCCTCCACTTTTTCCAGCACGCTGGTACGCTCCGCCAGCTTCCCGACATCTTGCCATTGTAGGTTGACGTCCACACTAACCGCGTCAATTCTTTGCTCAAGCGAGGTCCTCAATTCCACAATAGCTGTGTCCATCTTACATGCCCAAGATGTCTTCAATTCTGCTATGGCATCCAGGATCTGCCGGCCATCTCGTGCCGAGGTTGTCTCGCATTGCGTATCCTGCTTCTTGGGTCTTACAGCTTCCGCCCGCTGGGTTGTTTTAGCAAAATCCTCCATAGTTGCATGTTTCTCTTTAGTTTTGGCCACTTTAGATGCCATGTTCGCTCTCGTAACCGTGCTGTTCTGGCCACCAATGTCAGTCGCACCTTAGTTGCCGTCTCTTATCTCCCAGGAGGCCATCTCGTGGTGGCGTCCTCGCCTTAGGACTCCTCGGCTCTTTTATTTTGAAGCGGGTCTTTGGCATGCCTGCTTTGATGTGGCCCTTCACCACAGTCGTGAAAGCCCCAGAGTCCACACTGCCCTCTGGTGCGTTTTCTCTGCTGCCGTGGGCTGCACCCTGCAGTATTCTTAAGGCACCCTCATTGGTCTCCTTGGTTATCTGTGCTTTAATCTGTTAATTCCCTCATCTCTGGGTGCCGCCTTGATGCTCCCTTATTCCATGTTAGCGCTGCAGGCCCAGCCTCCATCATCGGCAGCTGTGCAATCTCTGATACGGTTTCCTCTGCTGTACCTATAGGCCTCTTAATTGGGCTCACATGTTCTCCCAAGCAAATCACTGGCTGCTAATTTGTGTTATGCTGCTACATCAGGCCATCATGTAGCACTTTTCATTGTCAGCCAGCTTCTGCTGACCGCCGGTGCTCTCATATGAGACTGCTGCCGTGGGGGCTCTGGGCACACCTGCCACATGAGCAGTTACAAGCAGAATTCACAGGGGCCCCTCACAGCTCCATGTTCGTCACTGTAGGGCAGTCTGCGCTGACAGACCCAACGTTGTGTTACTCTACTCACAGCAGGCGGACTCTGAGGGAACCGCCCGCTGCTCTGCTCGATGTTGAGCCCTGCAGGTCTTCAACACTGGGAAGGTAATTTTTTCCAGTGCTCCGAGCTTCGCCGGTTCGCTCGACACAGCTGGTAGCACGCACTTGCTACTTCCTGGCAGCTGTTTAAATGTCCCAATTCCGCGTCAGAGCTCTCGCTTCTTCTCGGTCCCAGAGCTCCTTTAGCACGGGGCAGTTCGCGTCATCAGCTGTATAGCAGTTGCTGTATTCCCCATACCTAAGGCGGACTCTGAGGGGAACTGCTTACTGTTTAGATCCGTCTCACGCTGGACAGGTCCCAGGGCTTCGGTGCGTATGGGAGTGTTTTATTGTGGCCAGATCACTGCTGTCCACCACACGCTGACACAGCTATAGCACTTGCGGCGGCACACGCTTGCTACTTTCCAGCAGCCATGGACATGACGTTTCCATATTATTGTGCGTCGGAGCCCCTGCCTCACTTTTAGTCTCGGGGCTCCCCCGCGCAATCTGACATCCTCACAAAATGGTGTCACTCGAGCTTGCTCCTTTCCAGCATTCGCCGCTCTGTGTACGCTTTCCAGCTGCTTTCCACGTCCTTTCTGCGAATGTGGCATTCTACTTCTTGTCACCGCTGGTCCTCATCCTCTCTTCCTTTGTCTGGTGGTGGCGGCCATCTTTGTTCTTCTCCTCGTTTCTGAGAACCTTCTTCTCGTTCACTCACAGTTACGAATCCCCGGGCTACGCAAGCCACCATCCTGTTACATTGCATGGGCAGTACTTTCATGTCCCAGATTCTCTTTTTTCCGTGCACAAAAGTTCAGTAATGACTCTGTTTCTCCCAGGATCATCACGGATTGGCGGGAGCTCACAGAAGGCAGTTCCTGCTACATGGCTTCTTAGCCATGCCCCCCCAACTACATATCACAGTTTGTTAGTATTTAGACAATCATCAGAGAGGTAGAAGAAAAAGGAAGAGGATACAGTGCAAGAAAAACGCAGTGGTAATATTCAATCCCTCCACTTAGCTGAATAAGGCCTCAGTCTAGGTTTAGCAATCACAGTTTATGGACATTTCCCACAAGCTTTGCATGATTCCTAGAAAAGTGAGCATTTCCGACCATAAAAGTGTCAAAAGGATGCTATTTTAAAAAGCATGGAAGTTGTATCATAATTCTTTATCAAAGAACTCCTGCAGTTTCCAAAAAGACATACCCTTTTAAAATTACAAAGCATCCGATAATTAACTCATGTAAAAATAGAGTGAACATTTTAAATGATGTCCAACTACATCTCCACACGGAGATCAATAGCAATACATAGCAGAGATATGGGACATACCCGTTAAAATCCATAGTTCATTAGAAACATCACCTGCAAGGCCAAAATGCTCTAAATGTATTTAACAGGTAAATTTTTATAAAAGTGAACTTGATCACTGGTTAACTCATCTCCTTTTGCATAATATGGTGGATGTGACTAACCCACGTAACAAAACTTTGAAAGGACGAGACCACTTGTCCATCTGGGGTTTTAGGAGCTGAAATAGGCCAGGATTGCGTAGCTTAAAACATTTCTCCCAAAGAAAAAGGGATTTAAAAGATCTCTTGGATGCGTGCACTTGATGGACAGAAACACAAACTAGTTTGGCAAACAAACGGACATATCATTACATCTACATTCATATGCTTCCTTCTTTCGCTATCTCCCCATTACAAGAGTGGGACTGTAGTCACATTCCCGATTTTAGAATCTAGAAAGGCATGGCCATTTCAAATGTGCCTTGTCTTTTCTTATGTAATGCATTATCCTGTTTAAACATGTTTAACAATTCCATGCATCCTTTCTCCAGGAAGCCAGTCTGCCAGTATAATCTAGTAGAGGCAATGATAGAATTGTGCACATAGAAAAGAGTGCTGTAGATTAGCAAATGTGCTTTAGCCATTTGACTTTCTGGTATCCCAGTCAATCAGGTTCAGAATCAAGGCTTTTGCGAGGGACATGTTTCACCAGACTGCTACCAGCAACCGACTGATTTTGATTTCATTGTGAGATGTGTACCCCCCAAAAAAGACTGAAGGATGGCATACATTCGAGATTGACATTCAAAGAAGTGATTTAAAAAGGAGTATTAAGCCCTGCTGCACAGAAGCAGAGAAGATAGAAATTATCACCAAGTACCATGAGGGGATCATGTCCGGCCCTGCCACGAGCAAGGAAGCACAAGCCCAATATCGGCAATCAGTCCGACCCCTTGTTCCCGCAGCTCAATGCCTTAGAACTCCCCATCACTGCGGAAGTAGCAGACACAATCCGGTCTCTGAAAAAACACAGCCCCAGGCCCCGATGGTCGGACCGGCCAATTCTACAAAAGTTTCTCCCACATCCTGGCACCCCCCACCTTGCCTGGTTGTACAGCACCTTTCTGGACTCCGGGTCCGTCACCCCCTCAATGGAGGAGTCCCTAACGGTACTGATATTGAAACCAGGGAGAAACCCGGAGGTCTGCTCCTCATACAGACCAATCACGCTACTGAACAATGACGCAAAAATCTTCGCCAAAATCCTGGCAAGCAGACTGGCAAAATACCTCTCAGAATTGATCCACCCAGACCAGACGGGATTCATCCCAGGCCGCAGCACCTTCAACAACACCAGGCGCACCCTAAACATTATCAAATCCGCAGGCAGGACAGGCGAACAAATGGCAGTCCTGTCACTAGACGCAAATAAAGCATTCGACATGTTGGACTGGGGATACATAGAGGAAGCCCTAAAACACCTAGGCATCGGCCCAAAGTTCAGGAAAGGGACCCTGGCCTACTACCAGCACCCAACCACGGCGCTGAGGATAAACTGCACCAAATCATCCAGAATCCACATTACCAGAGGCATACGGCAGGGCTGCCCGCTATCCCCGCTCATTTTTGCACGGTCTATGGAGCCATTCGCCTGTATAATTAGCCAAAACCCCTTAATAAGCGGACTAATGGCGACGGGGAAGCATACAAAATAGCTCTGTACGCAGATGACGTCCTATTAACCCTGACCAAGCCCAAGTCATCCCTGGAGGCACTGTGGAGCGAATTGGCCAGCTTCGGAGCGGCCTCGGGGTTCTCTATCAATCCCGAAAAATCCACGCCCCTGGGGATTAACACCCCAGAAGGCATGATAGAAACACTAGCCGCCAGCTACCCTATCCAGTGGGCCAGCTCACACTTCACCTACCTGGGGGTAAAGATACCACAGAAAATGGAGGAAGTGTACAAGCTAAACTCCCCCCCCCCCCCGCTGTTCAAGGAGCTCCAGTCAGACTTAGTAAGATGGTAAAAGCAAGAAGTGGCATGGCTGGGAAGAATAACAGCAGCAAAAAAGAACAGGGTACCAAGATTGCTCTACCATTGCCAGGCCCTCCCAATCTCCATCCCCAGGAAGGACCTACAGAAGCTCCAATCATGAAATTCATCTGGGAGGGAAAGAAGCCGCGAATAGCCAGAAGGGTGATGAGGAGCAAGGGATCAGGAGGCCTGGGGGCCCCAGGAATAGATAGATACTGCCTTGCCGCCCAACTCTCACTGGCATTCACCTGGAAACTAACCACCAACAGGCCTTGCTTGGCGAAACTAGAGGAGGACTGGTGCAGAAGCTCCCCAGAAGCGCTCCGGCACATCAGACCCATTGACCCCCCCCAAAGAGGGGCCCCTAACCGCAACCAAGAACACAGTGGAAAGCTGGAAGAAGGCAGCCAGACGATGGAACTGTGGGAGGACAATAGGCTCCCCATCCCCGATCTGGAACAACCCAGACTTCACCCCCGGAATGACACCCAATAATTTTGATTGCTGGAAAACGGGAGGGCTGAAACATGTGGGAGACTTCTAAGCGGAAGGATCCCCGCTAACATTCAAAGAATGCAAGGGGATATTTGGGGTGCCGGAAACCAAAAGATTCCGCTACGCGCAGATCCGACACTGGCTCTCGCACGAGCCCATGAAATCTCAGGGCTGCAGAGAACTAACAGCGCTGGAACAAATGCTCACAACGCCTCCCCCCAGAGGGAAAACATCGGCCTTGTACAGACTACTGGACAGAGGAGATCCCAACAAAAAGGAGGCTTACATGGAAAAATGGGAAAGGGACATTGGCAGAACAATTGAAACAGAAGAATGGGGGCACATCTGGACCACAATACAGAAGAGCTCGAAATGCGTCACCAACAAGGAAGGGGCGATCAAAACTTCCTACAGATGGTACTTAACCCCAGAGACCCTGAACAAGAGTAACCCAGCGATCTCCCGCGATGCTGGAGAGGATGCACAGGCATGCTGTATCACTTGCTCTGGACATGCCCAGTGTCCACAAAGTACTGGAAGGAGACCTCATCAAGCAGATCACAGGACTGACGATTCCATGGGACCCAGGAATAGTCCTACTGGGCAGCACAGGGGATGGCCAATTCCCGATGACCGGAAACTTGGCAAGCCTATGCACACAACTTCTCACAGCGGCAAAGATAGCTATAGCAAGACAATGGAAACATCCAGAGGGCCCTGCAGTGAGCCTGTGGTGGGCCAAAGGATGGGACATCGCAGTCGCAGAAAAAATAACTGCCATCCGCCTGGGAAATGGAAACAAGTTCTTTGACACCTGGGCTCCCTTCCTACACTATGCGGAACAGTTCCCCGGAATGGCAAGGAAACCACTGCCCCTCCGCTGGCTATCCAAATACGACTAACGCAATCCAAAACCCAGTCCCAAGGCCTACACCGAACTCACCTCCCCGAGTGCTGTTAACTCGGAACCAGGAGCAGCAGAGGGCAAGGCGAACCCCCAGAAGCGCCCCACCTCAGACAATGACTAACTAGACCTCCCTGCGAAAGACAATTGTCCAAAACGCCACCCACAAGACTTACAGCACCCCTGATTATCCCCCCCCCCAGTGTCCCCACTATCCCCACCTGGTTATGTTTTGGTTTGTTATGTTCATCTCTTTACAAACTATACAATAAATGAATTGATGTGCTTGAGATGTTTGTTTACTGTTAAAATCATGAATTTGCAAAGGTGACTAAAACAGCACGGCCCCCATACCAGCTCCATATATAGCAGTTTATTTTATTTGCTGTACATACTATTCATACTGAATCCAGAGGATACCTTCCCATGGAGTTGGCAATATACCTATACTTTGCTCCATTTATTTACAACCTGGGGTACAATGGGAGAATCTCATGTCAAATATGTATTTTTCATAACGTAACAGCCGTCTGGTCATACAATCATGTTTGTTATGATGTAAAGAGTTGCTAAATTATGACTTATGTGATTTTACAGCATTGTCAAGTAGCTTTGTGGAATGCTACATAGCGCCTTTCAGCCTTGCACAAACACCAAAATAAGGACTTTGACATAAGCGCCACTCCATAAATGAAAAAGAGCTCCAGCGCCCATTGTAGAAGTGCAATCTTAAAATGAACCATACTATTGCCTTCCTGACCACTATTAACAGGTTAAAAGAAAGTGCAACCCAGATTGAGAAGGATAGGAAAGGCTGGAGTATGCAGATTAACTCCCAGAGGTGCCCAACCTCCACTCAAGAGGGATCCAACCTCCCACACCATTATTGGCATCCCCATAAAGCTTCTAGCAGGTCTCAAACGTCCGGACAGCCAAGTGAAGGGCAGTGGAGCCACAGATTAAAGCCCATCCTCATTTAAGAGTGCCTATAGTTTCATTTAGCTGTTTCGGTCTATAGAACTTGGCTGAGTGTGCACTCTCCTCTTCCCTTTGGCATTGCTTGAACATAGCTAGGCAGTGTAGGATGGCTGCGAAGGTACTAGGCTGGTGTAATTGAGAATCGTCCTCCGTGGTAGTTCAGAAGGAGGACATGGACACTGATCAGACATTCTACAAAGGTGTTTATTAAAAAAATAGGAATAAAGCACATCTCCTATTCTACAAGGCATTCTTACCTAACATAACTAGCTAAGGTGCATGTCAGTGAATTCCAATAAATTAAACTGTCCAACTCCAACCTATCTCACCCTACCACTATTTTAACAACTTAAAAGTCAGGAGAATGGCTCCCTTCTCCTAGGGTTCGATGACTTGCCTCTCAGCCACTTCTCAATATAGGATCTTTAGATATTCTTTAGTGATCACTTATCAATTCATATAGTTCTTTCATTAGAGTTCTGGACTCTGGTGCCTTGTCTTTTATTATAAGGATTGATCTTACGCATTTCCTATAATAGACCCTTAACTTCAATTTGCAGAGTTAATGTTAACAGTTTCTCATTTGGTGAGGGATCGGCTTCCTGTTTTCTCAGTCGAATGTCTAGTTATCCCTTTTCTGTTTCTTCTTCCTTCCCTCCTTCGTCTTGGATGGCGCTCTAGTACATCGGTTACTGATGTATCTCGAATGGTCTCCACTGTTTTCTGGACCCCTGGCCCACCACAAACCTCCCGTTGTCAAGCCACCTTGGCTATGGGACGCTGTGCATCCCATCCTAGTTTGTTCAGCTTCCTTGCTACTGGCGGTAGCACACCCAATACCTCTCAGTTCCTCACAGCTGTAGGACGCTGCACATCTCGTCTCTGTGTTTACATTTCTCCAGGATACTCCCCATTTGGGATTGACGTAGTGTGGGGCTTTCCTGGCATAGAAGTTGGTTCCTTTTTATCTTTCTCAGGTGGATTCTGTTCTCCTCCATATGTCCTCTTCTTCGTCCCAGTGGAATGAGAGTTAAATGATATTTTTCAGTGTAGGTTTGCAAAAAAACATTGTCTTTTTCTTCACAGATTTTATTATTAGGAAGTCTTCAAGGTGGTACATTGGCAGGTTCTCTAGGGAGTTCTTGGGAACGGGAGTCCTTGTCCCATAAGGGTAGAGTCTCTCCTGGTGAGATCCCACTTGTCTCTACCCCTAGGGATGGTTTTGCAGAGCAGACTCACCTCCCTAGCCTCACAGGGGGGGGGGGGGCTTTGCCCTTGGGGGGAAGTGACGAATTCCCACAATTAGTCACACCTCCTACAGTGTTGCTCTTAATGGTCAGGCTCCTACCCGCCCAACATCCACCACTGCTGCATGCATGCATACATTCAGAGCCTCAGTTTATGGCGTTATTACCATGTTAAAACCTACAAACTGTCTCTGCATTCATTTACCTGCTTCACTGTTGCAGTGCTCGACCAAACTAATTTCATTTTCCATCCCAGGTTTTGGGTTAATTCAGCAGATGCATTATGGTATATGCATGCTGTCATAAACGCAGAGGGCCACGGGAGGCATTCTAAGCACATTCACTTGCTTGTAGCAGGATGCAAGCATTAAACTATTACAAGCTACTGGCTAGGCTGCCAAGAACCAGAGAGACCTTAATTACAATCGACTGCTGCAGGCTTAATTGAGCACATCTGCCCGAGAAAATAAATCAGCTACACCATGTGAGCCGTGGACTGGGAGAGTTTTCATAAGCTCAATTTCAACAGTAGCAGTTTGTTAGGTAAGTTTTTTGCTCCGTTTTTACACTGTCCAAACTTGAAGGGAAGTAAAGCCTTCAGCTTCACTTTCCTTGCATTTTGCTCATTTATCAGTACTAGGAAACTGTTTCCCTTTAGAATGCTTGTATTTTTACAATTGCACATAGTACCTTACAGGGCAGTGCAGATAATTTTGTATCCTTCTAGCTTTTTACACATTCTTTTTTTGGTTACCTTTAAATGTGCCTAAAGACAAGCTAGTGACCGCATTTACATTTGTATTATTTGTGCATTCTTTTTTGTGTGCACATTCTCGTTTACCGCATATAGCTACTAAACGTGGGTGATGGCCTAACATAGCTGTGCCACGAGATTTTCACTTGTCCTTAACAGGTTAGGAGAGTCCTTATAAGGTCATGCTGCCACTTTTGCAGGCTAGTGAGCATTTGTATTTGTGTGTGTGTGTGTCTCCCAGGAAGGCGGCTGGGACTGTCCACATCACTGTTGCTAGGAAGTCTGTTACTAGGGCGGATGTTAAACCAGTTATTGTCCCTGAATGGACAACTACTGGCTAGTTGAATGGTGCAGGCCATTACCATAGGTGGCCTTGCCCAGGCATCCAGCTCGAATTTGGGATGAGAGGACTCCAGCAGCTATTCTTTACATCAACGTTGGAGCCAAGAATCTCTCAAAGAAGAGCAACCCGATGATGATTCGAAGACTACAACCGGCAGTGGCCCAGCATGCCCCCCAGTGTCAGTTTGGTGAAGCCTTGCTCCTCTGCCTAATCTCCGAAGACCCTGGGCAGTGCTTCAGCCTTTGAACTAGTGGGACCAACTAGTCTCAACCCTTTGAGAATCCAGCCCTTCAGATCCTTCCAAGTGTGCCTGGACTGCTCAGCTCTCTTGTGGGCTACTTCACCATTCCGCGTTCTTCAGAACCTTGGTGGTCATGAGCTTGAACCACAAGTCGCCTTCTCTATCCTGGAGCAGCTTCGGTGGTGACTGTGACTGGAAGGATGCCAGTTGTCACCTGCAAAGAGTGAGTGATCATTGCTGAAACTCTCCTCCCTCCATCCTGTGAAGTGTGATGAAAAGGATCTGCATTGTTGGATTCTGCATTTCATCACCGACAGGAATGCAGTTGCACCAGGCTGGAAGAATCCTCAAACCTGCTAACACTGGGCACCTCTCACAGGAACAAGGGCTGAAGATCAAGCCCCCAGCGACTTAAATCCAACACATCTGGGAGCATCTTGCAACTGGACCAAACCAAAGAATACTTGCACCTGCAGATCCTGGGCACCTCTCATAGGCACCAACAGTGAGAAAACCAATCTCCAGCAACCCCCAGTCAACCCATCAAGTCATCTAGGATAATCGGAGTGTGGGGGTGAGTAATAGCAAAGCACCCCCTGCCCCGTACTCCCCACCCAGTCCTCCATAGGATAACATTGGAACCAGTCCTACCATTCAATTCCACTGCCTTTTGGTCGTCCAATCTGGGTAGTATCATCTGAAAAATAACAACACTGTTTACTTATCTAGTAACTTTTTTTAATCTCTTCTTCTGGACAATCAACACAAGTACAATTATAACGTACCTACAGAGACTACATTCTAGGGGAAGCATGTGACTTTTTGGGCACAAGGCCCCATTCCTCTTAGGGATTGGACTGCTGAAGTTAGGGAAAATCACTTGTGATTTAGTTCCATCTTTACTGCATTCATATATATTTTACCTTTTGGCTTAAATAAGTAATTTGAATGCATTTTAAGAACCTACAGTGAATGTAAAAATGTTTATTATTGAGTATTGTGCAATAATATCTCCTGCTAGTTTCCTTTTTTGTGTGTGTAAAGGCCTAGAATAAATATTTGTATTTTTATACATTCCTGGCGAAATTAAATGATTGTGTGCTACACTGTGTGGAATCATTGTGCACCCCTGAGCCCCACTCTTGCTCCTGAGAATAGCCTTAACAGCTTGCCAGGTTTACCTTGATTGCATTTTGGCTAACCTCTCCCTTCCCGGTTCACTAAAACTATGATGGCCTCCTAAAATCTGTTCACCAGGCCAGATTCTAGAAATCCACTTTAACATGCCCAAGTAAATACCACTAATATTACCCATGAGGAACAAATTTATGGTGGACAACATTTTTCAACTGTAAGGACGCAGCATAGGCACAGAATAATTATGTGCAGACGTTACTTTGGGGAAGGACAGCAAATCAAAAGTAAAATAGGATATCTGTGGGAATAAGGATTCAAACGAGTTTAAGGCTTAAAAACAGATTTGTATATAGAAAAAGGTGACTTCTACTAACGTTAGGACTGCCAACATAAAGGTACCAACACAATCAAAATGAACACATTCTCCAATAGAAAGTTAATCACACTTCACATGCACTCCCTACACTGCTTTTTCCTGGCATTCACTTTGAATATTAAACAATTGACACACATGCTATAGTTAGTGAGTGGTGAAGTGGTGCAATGAAAGTCAAGGTTACATTTACGTTTGTAGTCTAGTGGATTTGGTATTTGAGAATTAGTTTATTTGGACTTGAGCGATAGTACTCAAACCATGTCATTTCCACCTTTTTCTATTTAGCAACCATAACTATTTAAAACTGTTTTTTTCCTACGAACTGCACCCTGCCTTCAATGCCACCACTAATCCAAAGTTTGTCTCTATCTCGTGATGAGGGGCAGGGAGGATCTCCTCCTCAGAAGCTACTGATCAAGTTTGCATGAATATCATTCCTGCCATCAGGTGGTGAGATCAAAACTGTTGTCTGATGTTTGTTTTAAAATATGCGTGGCCCTTAGAGACTGATGTAGTGATTACCAACATTGCAATTTTAATAGCCTTCACCTTTGTGGAGGGGGCTATAATACCAACTGCCCCGGCTGTTCCCTCACTTACCCAACAGATATACACCATACTAGGACCTTTGATAAGACTCCTTAACTCATTACCAGTAAATCACAATATAAGGGCATGTATAGGTGACAGATTACCCATTCTACTCCCCTAACAAGAATACCCTCAGTCCTCAACTGATACTATCACAATCCATAAAGGCACCCTAGCCTATTGCTGGACTCCACCAGGCAGAATCAAACCACCCAGGAGGAGTTATTAGAAGTTTACATCCAGTCCAGAACAACATGAACAAAGCATTTGAGATAATTTGCATACCCACAATGCATTGCTTTGAACTGGGTGTGAGATTCCATTGAAAGCTACTGGGTAGCTCTGTGGCATGTGTGACTTAAATTAGATGGCCTATTTTACTTTAAAATGTACGCTTTTATATAAGTCTTTATAAACCCACCATAACGTTGCAGGTGTTTCCTAAACAAACCCCAAAACTCCAACCACAAGGATGTCGGAAGAGGATGAGAACGGACAGGAAAATGGGTAATGGTCATGGGTCTATAGAAGTGGAGGTAAATGCCAGGATAGTGAAAGAGTAGTTGTACCCCTAAGGGGTAACATTACAAAAAAGTGGACTTGGTAAAAGTTGGTAAGAGATGTAGTGGAATGGTATCTGACGCTAGAGTAGAAGATGAGCTAGTGTTGCAAACATTAGCAGTGGAGAAGATGAATAGGTAATTTGTAAAAGTGTTGCAGAACGTAAAGGAGAAATCGCTTCAGTTAGGAAAAAACACTGTAGGAAATCAGAGGTGCCATGGTGGACAGTGTGTTCAGTAGCAAGAGAAAGAAAGAAAACTGAGGAAAGCATTGAGAACTAAGAAAATGGAGGATGTGGAGTATAAACAAAACAAAAGCGACAGTCCAACAAATAATTAGGACACAAAAAAGGGAATATTGGAGGAAATATTGTGGTACTATTAGTGGAGAAATAAGCATGCAAGAGGTGTGGGCAAAATGTAAAAGTATGACGGGAAAGGCAAGAAGGAGAGTACAAATTCCGATTATTGAAGCACAGGGTTGTGTCATTGTAGACGATTACAGTAAAGCAAATGCCTTGGGAGCACTGACTGGACAGAAGATGAAAAGTCTTATGAATAACAATGCCGGAGTCTTGGTAAATGTGGAGGCATGGACGAATTGTATGGAAACGTCTTTCACTAGGGGTGAATTAAGGAAGGAATTGTAGAGAAGTAGAAAGTCCAGTCCTGGAGAGGATGAAATGTGATATATATTACTGCAGAATTTGCTAAGTAACTGTTTGGCGGTTGTATTGCATTTTTATATGGTATGTGATAGTGGTACGTTGCCACTCGGCTGTAAGAGTGCGATCATTCTCCCAAAATTGAAAGCAAATAAGCCATACTATATAAAATGATAAAGAAAATGGTATGCGAGATGGATGTATTTTTGGGTGTTGCAACACATTTCAGAAAAATAGGTCAGTAAGGGATGCAGTGATTACTCAGACTACTGACATTACAGAGGGCCTAACCTGTCGGGAGAACAACATCTTTTTCTGGAACATAGATCTTTTTGGGTGAAAGTGGGGGTTACATTATCCAAGGAATTTTAAATGGAAAATGATACACCACATGGCAGTGTGTACCTTTGGGTTTCATGCCATAAGACTGGTGAGGCACATGTGTTGAAGGCACCCAGGATAGTGTAAAATGCCAAGCAAGAGAGATTACCCTTATAGACTAAGAATGAACCACACATTTGGATGGAATTTGCAAAGGTGGGATGAAAAAGAGGCTTTGTAGGGGAAACAAAATAGCAATAAGTTATAGGGGGCGGGGGGGACACAAGTGTATATGGATGGGCCCAAGGTCCCCAAAAGAAAACAAGTGGAAATGGCATACTATATAAAGGAGAAGTTTAAGATTGCTAGGTTGTCAAAGTTTCAATCTGTAAGACAGAACTGAATAATGAAGAAGGACATGACAAACGTTGCAGTGTTCGTAGACTCAATGGGTGAGTGCATAAGCTATTAGGGAGGGGACCAGTGCTAGAAAAGACATTGTGATGCATATAAGGCAGCGACTAGAGAAATGTGTAGGGGGAGGAATTGCGATTGAGTGGATTCCCAGACATTGTGGGATCTTAAGAGAACAAATGGTGGACAGGGCTGCGTATAAAGCAAAAAATAAAAAGTCTATATATATATATATATATATATATTGAAATCCTGTTAAGCATGGAAGTTCAGGTGGTTGCCAAAAGGGAGTATCAGGGAAGAATGGCAAAACAGGTGGAACAAAAGCAGGAAAGGAAGGCACTGGGTCGAACCAGAAGAAGGATTTTGACACATTATAGACCTGATGAAGCTTTTACTTAGAAAATAAGAGAACATTTCTATCTTGCCCTACTGCCATCATGAATAGTCTGTGCCCAACAGAACTAAATAAGGGTGCTCATCGTTCATTAAGAGTTCAAAACAAAATGTCCACAGTCCAAAACCTTGCTTCTAACTTGCCCCATCACGAAAAGTATTAACTTAAGATAGCCAGTTTGCATTCTCTCTGGCACGTTCCCTTTTGTCCTGCTGTGAGACCTTTCCTACAGTGTTTTCGTAACAAGAACAGTTTGTTATCTTCATGTTTTCAAAATCAAACAATAAGTAACATTGGTCCGAACTCTCACAAGGATTCTCATGAGCTCCTGTAGCTTGCAGTACACATTTCCTGTGAATCTTTCCTGGTGTTTGCCAATCTTTCTGAGGATCTTACTGCCAGTCTTATTTTCCTCCTGAATATAGTCTCTTATGATTCCTTCCTCTGGTTTCCAGTTTCATGCGGTCCTTGTTCTGAGGTCTGCATCTGTTAGGACTTGGTTTCTCTTGCTCCTCTCTCTCACTGTAGTGGTTCCACCACTTCTGGTGTCTTTCCACTGGTTTACCCCTCTCTTGTTCTTTCTAATGCTGGGCTTTGTACTTCAGCTGAATATTGAATGACCTTTACTGCCTTTTCCTACAATGTTACAATGTTTGACAAGTGTAACATTTGGCAACTTCCTGGGTTCCTCCCAATACACACTTGTGGTTTCTCAGAGTTTCACATTCATGCTTATATTTCATATTTAGTTGGTTAGTTGCTGCTCCTCTCTCGCTCTACCCCAGTACCTTCATTCCCCAAGTTTAGAAGGCTGAAAAGCTATCTGCGTTAGTCCGAATTCTCGCAGCTCCAGCAGATTAATGTGGCAATCTCTTTCCTTCTCCGAGCAATGGCAGCTGATCTGGAGATAGCTGCAATGAGCTACCTAGCCTTTTAGTGAGGTGTCCGTGACAATCTGCTCCTCTGGCCATTGCGCCCAAAAGGTTTTTCCCGCCAACATGTTCGGCCTGCCGCTCCAACAGGTCCTTCACTACAGTCCGACATCTGGCGGACATCTGACATCTCCCCTGAAATACTGCGACCAATGGCTCCTGGGAAGCCACTGAAAGCATCTCATCCAGAGTCTTGCCTGATGCACCAGGAAAATACAGGATGATCTCTGGAAAAGGCTGACAATTTTTGTCAAACTGGCGAGATTCTGCTTGGGAGCAGGGGAGCCCTTCCCCTCCCAGGAACCCAAGAATGTTCTGATGAACTGGAACCTTTGAGCTGGTGAGGTCCGATTTCTGTAAATTCAGGGGGATGCTGAAGTCCTGCAGAAGAGAACAAGTGTCTTTTAGGTGCATCGAAACATTCTAGTGACCATGCTCAAATGAGCCAACCAGCCGTATAGGAGAACAAAGACACCTCCTCTCCTGAGGTGGGCTGCTCCTACTTTCATCAGCTTGGTAAAGATCCTGGGGGTGGAGGTCAAGCCAAAAGGGGGCACCTTGAATTGGTAATGTGCGTCCTCGATCCGATGATGAATCTTAGGATCCTCATGTGCTTCCTGTGGATAGGCACATGAAAATAGGCGTGCGGAAGGTCCAACAACACCAGCCAGTCTTGGAGTTGCAGAGCCTGGAGAATCTCCATCAACATCATCATTCTGACTTGGTACTTCCTCAGGAATTGTTCAAATCCTTGAGGTTCATAATAGGACAGAGTACTGCCCCTTTCTTGGGGACCAAGAAGTATCTGGAGTACCAACCCGAGCCTATTCCCTCAGCTTGCACTTTTCTCTACAGCTCCCTTCAAATGAAGGGCCTACACCGCTTTGTGGAGGTCCCATGCTGACTTTTGGGAGGGAGGTATCGGTCTCTCCGGTGGTCTCTTCACAAATGGTAGGCAATAGACCCACTCAAGCAACTGATGGACCCAAGAGATTTCCTCCCATTAGCTCAAGAACCCAGAGACTCACCCCTCCAACCGGGATGTATGGGGGGGGGACATCAAAGAGGTGTCTGTGTCAATATCGACGCAGCAGCAGCAGTAAACTGTCTCGGCCCTCACCTCTTACTGGCCATGGGAACCTTCACTGCCTCTGCTTGGCCTGGGGCACTTAAGCCCTTATGGGAAAGGTGGTGTAACTCCTGTAACACCTTCCTCGGAACCCAAAGGCAACGTTCTGCCGTTGACGCTGCTGCTGTACAGCTAACTGTAGCGAATTAGCCATAAGCTTAGATTCCTTGAATCTCGAGTGACTCATCGGCTTTGGGGACAAACACATACTCTCCATCAAAGGCAAGGTCCAGCAGCTTCGACTGGACGTCAGGGGAAAAACCGAGCCTCTGAGTTAGGCTGGCCTGCACAGGATGGTTGAGGTGCACATGGCATGACCCATACAGTCTGCCACGTCCAACCCTGCTTGGAGCGCTTTACATGCCATTTCCTTTCCATCAAGTATCTCAAGAAAACCATTCCTGACTTTACCGTCCTGGAGGTTTTCCGAAATGGTGTTCTAGAGGATTTGGGATCATTTTGCAAAGGCACAAAAGGCATTAACACCTTTAAGAGTAATGCTCCCTGAGGGAAAAAAAAACATTCTGCGCAAAAGCAGTTTTGTTTCCGACTCCCTATCTTTGCAGATTCAACATCGAGGACCTAGACGTAACTATGGCGGCCTGCACCACCAGCCCCTCGGGGTTCGGATGAGCTTCAAAAAGGGAAGTTCAACTCTTGTCGGCTTATACTTTTTTGTGAGATTCAAGACGACTGCCACTGTCGAGCATTGGCATTCCCAAGGTAATGACTGGGTTTGCTAGGGCGACATTGAACGGTAAAGCCTGCTCAGTCTGCTGCACTCTGCCAAGGATGGTGGTATGGTCGTACTGTGACACCAATTTCATCGGAGCGCTGAGACCTAAAGCTAGGACTACCTTCTTGACCACCATTTCGTATTGTGGATTTGAGTGTGTGTAGGAGTTCAACTGCTGGAATCTCACATCTGGGGACTTATCTAACTCACTGTCGTGGAGGCCTTCTGCCAGTTTCAGTAACCCACCCTGGTGCGCCATGAAGTCTGGAAATGGATCCAAGGCCACACCCAACCCCCGCATCTGTTCGTACTTGAAAGGCATCAGGTTGTCCTCAAAATTTGCCATGCTGAGTCAAAGAACACAGATCTAGAATACAGTATTAAGTTTCGATCTAGTGGGGCTTCTGACGGTATAAGTGCAGGGGTCCATTTCTCATTTGGGGCCTTGATAGAGGGGGTTTGACCTCCATTGGCTGCCTTCATGCTGAATGGACCAATGCGCGGTTAGAGCCAAATCTACCTGCAACATTGAGGCCAAAGCCGAATCAGATGAGGCTTTTTCAAAAACGTTCCATCATTTGATTCTTGAATGATTCTCCATAGACGCACCCTTAGCTGGGTACGATTTACCTCCGTCATCGGCGAGTCGGAAACAAGTCAGTGTTTCTTTTTGTGCGACAAGGAGTGGGGAAGATTCGCTACTTGTGTGCAAACCCTTCTTGATGTTCCCTCAGTATCGTGCTCGAAGGACTTAGAAAATGACTGCCGGGTATTTTAATGGCAATCTGCGGTGTGCCAGTTTTGCTGAGCGTTCCTTCACAGCCTTCGGATTCATTGCCACACAAACAGATTGCTCCATATCACGGCTGACACTGAGACATCACATACAGATAGCGTGCAGGTCTAGGAGGGATGAGGGACATATTAGAGTTGCAGTCCTCACTGCATTTCAAATCTGACAGTTTAGGCCCTGACATACTGGCATAATATGAATTTGTATTCGATTCAAACCAATGAGCGTGATCCGAGTAGCATGCGGAGCATGCAGAAAAAAGCAACCGAGGTAAGGAGGCGTAGTGCATCCCTTTAGTACGTTGATCTGCGTCACATCTGTTATTGAAGAGTGGCACGGTCGAATACGAGGGAGTTGTCCAGAGATTATTCTGAGCAGCACTACGCCCATTGTGTACAAGATTTCAGAGCAGCTGATGCTGGATGAATATTGATCAAGATGAGGTATCTGTGGGAGAATGCAATCCACTCAATGACATTTATGTAAAGCAAGAAATGTATTAGTATTAAAACAAAAAAATAACAGCTGAAGAGTCTGTACAATTGACTCATTCTTATTTGTACACATACTATTGTGTTGATGTTCAAATGAAAATGGGCTGCAAATGGCATGTGGCATCAGCACAACTGGAACAAGTTAAAAACATTTAAATTGGATTTTTGAAAAACGTTTTTTAATCAAATTGGATTTTATTACCAAAATTGGAGGTTTGGAAGGGTTCTAAGGGTTGGTGAGGAGGCAGTCTAAAAAGAAAAATAAATGCATTTAGTTGTCTGCATCCTTAAGAGCAGTCTGTCTTGGGTTGAAAATGCTATGCATTATGCAAGATTAGGACAACTTTCTGGAGCCAAAATCTTGCATTTAAGCAAATTAGCATACCCACAAGACACTTCTCATGTTGCGTTGCATCTCACAGTTATGGCTACTTAGTGGTGCTGTTGCATGTGTGACTTTGCTATATACAGTTCATATATTGTGAGGAACCCATGGGCCTCATCATTTCTTTCAGCTTAAATGCCTCTTCTCACGTGCCCAGGGAAAGCCCATCACCACTAGATCATAACACTGAGGGTGGAGATGCGAGGCAGGATCACCTGGGTAAAGGGTCCGTGGAGAGAGGATATCCGCAGGTGAGACATGGGATGCCCCCTTTTCTGACACGAATATACCCTCCCCTCCCCAGACCTTTGCAGGTTATCACCATTACCCTCTGTTACATACACCCACTGTCCCACATTCATATCACCATATTACTGGGTCGAGGAAGAGGCGACTAGGAGTCGTACACACCAACTTGTCATTTCACCACTCGGGTACTGAGACGAAGAAGAGACCCGAGAACGGTTGTGAGGGTCAGGCATGTCCCAATAACTATGGTCAGGCAATTGGAGCCAAGGGCTCCCACCCGCAAACTGTTAAATGGTTGCAGGTGTATAAAAGAGGAAATCAGAAGCAGAGGAAAGACCAGAGTAGAGTTCAAGTTGGAGAGATCCAGCTGCGCAGGAGAGCGCAACAATCCGAGGTGGAGCTGGCAGAATATGGGACGGTGAAAAGGACGTGGACTACTGCAGAGAAACCAGCGAGACACTGAGGCCAGAGCGGGCTGGGAGAGGGTCAGGAGCCGTTTGGAGTGGGGAGCACATAGACCTCCCCAACACAGCCAACTGCTGCAGGAGAGGCTTGAGGAAGCAAGCACTGCTCACTGGAGTGCCCCAGGAGTGAGAGGAGCCAGCGAAAGAGTTAAACTAGAGCACCCGGAGGAGCTGCCGCACACCGGTGAGTGACAGGGAAGTACCTCTCAGGCCAGGACGCTCTAGGGGATGGTGTGTTTAACAGCAGATGCCGGTCAAGTGCAAATACATGACAAATGGGTCTGGAGACCAAACATGAATACCAAATAAGATGCCAATCTCACATTGAGTTTTGAATGCTGAACTAAGGAAAATATGCGAATATCATAGCAAGTGATGTGCATTTGCAAATGAGATGAAGTTAAAGAGAAAGCATTTGCGAACAAAGAGAAACAATTAAAAAACAAAACACTATTGGATAGTCTGAAAGCAAAGTGGCAACCAGGAGAGATACTATGAAGAAAAGTGTGAGTGACACATGTTGGTGAAGGCAAGAAGACATTAGAGTGAATCAGAAGCCTATGTGGACTTATGACACAGATACAGAAAGGAAACCGGTGTGAAGGGAGTCCTATGAGAAAGAATGAACTGTTGTAAAGTGTCACGGGTTATTGGTTGCACAACCTGTGATGGTTGGACTGTGTGGTTCAACAACTGCTCCTAGACTGAGGAACCCTTACGTGGAGTAAACCAAGGGAAGTCAAGAGGCTGAGGCTAGTCGGCCTAAGATTGTTCAAGTGACAGAAAGAAAAGGCAAATTAAGGAAGTTGCTTCCATTTTTGGAACTGTGTTGAACTTCGTTAAGGGAGCCAAGAGCAAGCCAGGAGCTGGAAGAAGCTCAGAACTGTCATTTGGAACACAGTTTCTTTGGTTGACGATATCCCTGCATATTGTTTAGCTTTAGTTCCGAGGGCAAGTATAGGTTTTGGACACAGACAGACTTAAGTTGAACTTACTGACTTGGACTACCCTTAGTTTATTTAGGTAGGGAAATACCACCTTAGCATAGGGCAAGTTAGGCCTTACACCATCCTGACATTTGAGTTAATAAAGATCTTTTGTTTGAACTTTGAATCTGTTGTCTAGGTCTTGCTTTATGATGCTGTCACAATATACATATACTTGGTGGCATTCATCATCCTGGGGTTACGGTAAAACCAATAAACCGTTTACCTTTATGAACATTCTATTGCAAATACCTTTTGAATTGTGACATATTGGTAACAATTTACAGGGCAATTGCCAGGTGTAGGCCCCCCCTCCCAAAATTGCAAAATTAGAATGAAACAAGGCTTTCTGGCCCTTAACTCTTTAACCTCCCCATAGGCAAAAAGGGGCATCCTTTTAACAAGCGCAAAGTGAAAATGACTGGACTGATTTGTGCTCAAACAAGAGACGATGGACAGAATGCGGTGCAGACATTACTATGGTCATTTGGTGTAAATCTGTCCAGTCGATTTTTTTTTGTTGATTTTTATTTATTTTTAAAATGGCAGAAATTGCTACCTAATACCATAAAACAGTTTATAGACCTCTGAGGTTACATTGCAGCACTGAAGCTTTTCAGAAATAAAAAGCTGGCTTCTATTTATTGCTCGATGCAAGAAGTTTGTGATGGTCCTGTTGGAATGGAAAAAAGAAAAGCACTCAAAATTATATTTAGAGGCAGGAAGAGGATTTTCTAGTCATGATGGATGCGGTATGATTAAAGAATACCAGTGGGTGGGTTTTACACTTGGAGGACTATGTTTTCATCATACCCTGCATGCCAGATCCCATCCCTCTTGACTCAGCCATGCCACTCTGACTCCGGATGTTTTGTTCGCAGTACATATAACACGTCACTATGCCCCCATTCCTCAGTTCCCCACCTTTTTTCCCTGTGAGTTCAGCAGCCGCGGATGAAGAATCCAAACGATTCGGCTTAAGAGAAGCCAAAATAGATGCGTTTCATTGTGAGGAAGAGACACTGTTCAGTGATCAAAAGACTGACAGTACACCATCAGCAGAGCACCACAACGTACCCAACAAATCAAACATCGCAACCTTAAGTTGTCCCACTGCTGGAGAGACAAAAAAAGGCAACAGACACTTTCATAATGGGGCAGGATGGGGGAGGAGGGCAATGAGGAATCAACGGGACAAGAATCTATAGAAAGAACATTACTGATAAGTAATTTCTACTTCAATGGATTGCATCTTCTTGCAGATTCCTCATCTGATAAACTCCCAAAGCAGTACCGCATATTGAGGCAGTATGAAAGCCTCAAATGAGAAAGCCCTGTAACAGCACTCTTCCTAATCGGTTGTCAGTACCCCACGCCAGCTCCAGACAGTAGTGTTTTGTGAACATGTGAGCGATGATCAAGTCGCAGCCCGAAACATCGCCATCACAGACACAGCCTTTTGCAGTGCCATGAAGTAGCCACACCCCTTGGTGGAATGTGCCATGATGCCAGACTCCCTTCCGGCTTTCTAATAGCATTCTGCGATGCAGAGAATTATCCAACATGAAATTGTCTGCTTAGACACAGCCAGGCCTTTCCTGGATTGTGAGAAGGCAATGAACAATTGCTTGTCACGTCTAAAACCTGCCGTCCTGGCCATGTAGTAGTGAGCGCCCTTTTCGGGTCTAGCCTGTGCAGCTTGTCCTCATCTTTAAAAGGGTGAGGAGGAGGGTAAATAAAATGGTAGGTCAATGCTTTGAGAGAAGTGAAACTGACATCACCGTAGGAAGGAATTTGGGTCAGACTTTAAGTGATGCCTTCACTTTGAAGAAGCGCAGAAATTGAGTTTTACAAGAGCCTGGAGCTCTTTACACGCCTAGCTGACGTGAGAAAGCTGTCTTAAGGGATGAGCAAAATAACTGAATAAGAATGCATCAGCTCGAATAGAGGTGCCATAAAAAAAGATCAGCACCAAATTGAGGTCCCAATCCGGAACCACATATGGTGTAGGCAGGAGCCTACTTTTACAAGCCCCTTTGGAAATTGGGTCATAACCGGGATGGAAAAAAATGAGCCCTGTTCTGGAAACCTCTTGAACCGGGAAAAGCCTTACTGTGCTTCTCTGAAGGCCTGATGAGGCTAGGGATAGGAAAAATTCCAACCATATGGTGGTGGGGCATGAGATGGTCTATCCGGCACTCTCTAAGCCACGCCTCAAATCTTCCCCACCTCCATGCTTACAACGATCTAGTGAAAGGTCTGCGTGCAGCCAGCAACACCAAGTACTACTTCTGAGAGATCCCAGCCATAATGCCACATCCTCTCAAGAGACACACATGTAGGTTTAGTGACTCTGGATTCGGGTGCAGCACCCAACCTTCCGACTGGGTTAGAAGGTCTGGCCTCCAAGGAAACCAGCGAGGCAGCAGGTGGCCATTTCTGAGTACCATGTCCTCCTCACCCAGTCTGGGGAGATCAAGATAATGGTGGCCTGAAACTTCAATCTCTTGAGAACACAGGATGAAAGGTGTCAGTGGAAACGTGTAGTCATGTATGAAAACAGATTCCATCAGGAACTCGTCACCTAGTGTACCCCTCACTGGGGATTCCCTCGAGCAGAACTACCTGCACTTCGCGTTGGCCCTTGTGAAAAACAGATCAACTGTCGGGGTACTCCACCGGGCGAAGATCTCCAGGACTTCGGGGGACAATTCCCCCACTCATGTGAGACCATGCACTGCCAGCTCAGAATGTCTGCCAGCCCGTTCTCCGCTCCTGCTAATGGGCTGCAGAAGCAGAAACCTCATTCTCCAACAACCAGAGCCAAAGTTTCAAGCCCCACCCCTGCAAAGGAGCAGTGACTGCAGACCGCATTGCTTTTTGAGGTAATGCAGGGCCACAGTCCAATCAGTCAGAAGCAGAACAGGATTCAACCCTCGGGAATGGTCAAAAGCAATCAGGGCTAGTCTGAGCGCTCTCATATCCAGCCTGTTGAGGAGCCACCAGCGTTGCACTGGGGACCAAAGGTCAGTTGCAGATCCACAAAGTGAGCAACGCAGCCATTCAGGGACACATCAGTGACCACCTGGGACAGGGGCCACGGTTGCCAAAAGGGTTCCCCCCATCAACATGCTCTCCCTGCTGGCCCACCATCAGACGTAGTTTGCCACCAACTTCAACAACTTGAGGATGTCCTTCATGTTGCCCAAGTACTGGGGCTACTGATCCCTCAAAATGATAGGCGCATCTGCAGCCTGGCTTCTGGCACAAGAACAATGCAAGGCCATGAAGCCTAACAGACGGGAAGGAAGCCGCTGGTAAGCTGTCATGGCTCTGTAAAAGATCGGCCATCTGTCTGACATTGGTGACACTCTCCTCGAGAGGGAAAGTCTACCCTGATCCGGTGTCCAGGACTGCCCCAATGAACTGGAGCCTCGCAGTTGGTGTGACATGGGATATCTGGCAGTTCAGGGAGAAGCGCACACTATGAAGCAGTGAACAGGTTTCCTTGATAACTGCTCTGGGGCCTTTCCTCGGATCAGTCAGTCGTCCAGGTAAGGGAATACATGGACGCTGGATCTTCCGAGATGCACGGCCAACATCAATTTAGTGAAAACCCTGGTGTAGCGATGAAGCCAAAAGGGAGCAAATCTCAGGAACCGCCTGTCCTTCAGACAGATCAGCATGTGGAAATAAGTGTCCTGAAGGTCCAGACACCAACCAGTCCAGGAGCTGTAGAGCCTGGAAAATGTCTTTAAATGTCACCATCTTGAACTTGTGCTTCCTCATGAACTTTTTCAAGGCCATGAGGGCCAGGATGGGATGGAGTCGTCCTCCTTTCTTGAGTATCAGAAAGTATCAAGAATCCCAGCTTGATGCTCTCTCCTCGGGTGGCACCTCTTCCACTGCACCCTTTATAAGCAAGGCTCCAAGTTCTTTCTGGAGCACCTATTCCGGTTGCTGGGGATGGGCGGGTGGTGTCTTTCTGGAGATGTTTTTAGAAAAGGCAGCCAAGTAACCCCATTTGAAGAGCTATAAGGCCCAGGGATCCGAAGTTATTGCCTTCCAACCGTCCCTCTCCCTCCAACCAGGGAAAAGTGGAGAGGACTCAAACTAGCTTAGTGGGAGCCCCCGATGATGCTGCGGGCTGCGGGCCTGTAGAGGCCCCTCTGCCCCATTTGGGATGCGAAAAAAACCTCTGCCCTTGCTGGCTTGCAGGAGGCTGTGCCTTCCTTCCAAACAGGACACACCGCCTGTAACCACTACCTCTAGACAAGAAGCTGAAGGATTGCTTGGCTGGATGTTGCACAGCTAGGCCCAGCGACTTAGCAGCTAACTTTGAGTTCTTAAATTTCTCCAAAGACTTGTCAGCTTTATTATGGGCGAGCAAGTGCTCACCGTCGAACACCATGTCCAGGAGCTTGACTTGGACGTTGGGTGATAACCCTGAACTGTGGAGCTAAGCAGGCCTCTACAATACTGTGGATATCCCCATGGCATGGCGTATGCAAGCAGCAGTGTCCAGGACCACCTGCAGTGCTCGACATGCCATCTCCATCCCATCATCAATGAAACTCAAAAAGCCATCCGTCACCTCTGCAGCTGGGAGGTGATTTGCAGTTTCCAGTATAATCCTCCACAGCCCGTGGCCGTATTGAAAGTGCAGGAGGCATTGCCTTCTGGCCCATGTTCCCTGATGCAAACATTTTGTTGGCCCGTCCGTGGGGAGGTTGGAGGCGGATGTGGCCGGTCTAGAGCTCACTGTGGTGGCTTGAACCACCAGACCTTCTGATGTAAGGTGAGATGACAGGAAGGGCAAGTCTCCCCTAGCCGGATTGTACATTTTAGTAAGTTCGGCATTTAAAGTTGAAGTGGAACATGGGTTCTGCCATAGTGTAGCAATGGGTTTGGATATGGCAACAGTAAAGGGTAATGCCCTCGCAGTCGGTGGTCCTTTGTCCAGAATGTCCGCGAGTTTGTATGAAGGCTCCAACCACCCTTTCTACAGTTTTCCTGTACTGGGCATTGGGTTGACCATAGGGAAATGGCTTCTGCAAATTGATGTCAGGAGGCCAGGAATTCTGCATGGTCCGTGAAATAAAACAGCCTAATGGCTCCATGCTAAAAGGGACCCGATCACCCTTCTCAGTAATGTTGAGCTTGAGGACATATGACCTGGCATGGTCACCTTGACGCCAGACCCTCCGGGCGCAAGTGGTTCCTCACTCGCCTGGGGCATTGAGGCCAGAGCTGTACTCACCATGGCCTTTTGGAAGAGTTGGAGCATTTGATCCTTAAACACCTCCCACTCATCCCTTAGGGCATCCGTAGCTGGATAGAACATATCATGCTCCTCTGACTAGTTGGAGATGTGTCTTCGAGCGTGGGGCCATCGTTGTCAAGGCCCGATGACCTAACAGTCAAACATTCCGGAGACTTTGATGGAGGCCGCCCGAGCACTAGCTTCGCCGACCATTCTCTGATAGGAACCGCACTGCTCAATGCTGTGTTCCTTCCTAAGACACTACATGCAGATTGTGCGTGTCTGTGATTGACATTTTCGAGCTGCAGTCTTGGCAGCATTTGAATCCCAAATCTTTATGGCACGACCTATCAGCGCTGAATGAACAAAACATTTCTCATTGAAGACAACCGTTCCAAAAACAGCATGCAGAGCGTGCAGAAAAAAAGGAACAGAGGTACAGGGTTGGAGTGGTGTGCTATATGTACTGCCGACATCACATCCAGAGTCGAGGAGTGGCGCGGCGGCCAAGTTTAGTTGGATCGATGGTCGACATCAAGTTGCACTATGCCCCATTTTGAAACGTTTCAGAGCAGCCGACGCTGGAAGGGATATCGATCAAATGGGGAATATGCGGGGAAAATGCAATCCACTGCAATACAGTTCGGAGTATTACCAATAAAGTAGTGGAACAGATAACCAGCACTCACTTAGGCTATGGGAGCTCCAAGGGTTTCTTTGGTAAAGCAGCAGGGGGGTGTTTATCCCTGCAGGGGGGTTATCCCTGGGCTCTTAAAACTTTTGTAATGAAGGAAACCCTCCTGGACTGCTTGTATAGAATGAGTCTACAATTTAAATATCACCCAAATCCTTCAACACTGGTCCAATCCGATTAAATGGATGGAGATGGAACCAAGCATAACAAGGAGCCATCAAACCTTTCAGTGGACCTGTTCATCCATACCCTTACATCAATAGAAAACACAATATTGAAATACATGACGAACAAACATGACAGTTTTAAATTCAGAGTTGAATTCAAACAGTTCATGAGAAAAATACACCGTCGCCATTATTTCCAAAATGAAACATACAAGTTCAAACCATACGAGTCCAGCCTAATGAATCCACCAGACTTCACACCTCTGTTGCATAGTCATAGTGCAGAAGCTATTGACTTTGAAAGAACAGTTCTGGCAGGCTTGGAAAAAATAGATAAAAAGCCATTTCAAAACATCTCTAGAAAAGAAAGACAAGCAATAACCAACCTGGCAATAAAACAATTATCCGACAGAGAGCTGACAAAGGATAGTGATACTAGACAAAGAAAAGTACATCAAAGAATGCAAGAGACAACTGGACGATGTGACCAGCTACGAGAAACTAGATACAGACCCCACGACGAGACTACAAGGCACCATCAAATTCAAAGTAGATAAAGCCCTAGAAACAGATAAAATGTTGTTTGTGAGCACCTACTCAGACCGGTCTAACAAGGCAACTAAATCTATCAAAAAGAATTGGAAAATTCTGCAATGCGGCAAGACGCCCCTAGGACCTCCAATGATGGCTTTTAAAAGGAGCAAAAACATAAAAGACCATATTATGAGAAATGACATCCGCCCCAAAGTACAGAAACAACCAAGCTTCACTGAAACGTGGGGGTGGAGACCACCAGAGGACATGTGCCGTGTGGAAAATGTAAATGTTGTGCCACTATGGAAAGAACTAAGGAGGTTGACATAGTTCTGACGACAAAGTGGAATCAAACATTAACAAACTGCAATACTGAAATGGTAGTAAATGCCATCTGGTGTCCCTGCCCAAAGTTATATATAGGGAAGACGATGAGAAAAATTAAGATATGGATTAGTGAACATACGAGCTGTATCCAAAATAAAATAAAAGAAGCCCCAATGGTAGACCATTTCCTAAGATCAGGACACAGCTGTGAAGAAATAAAATGGACTGTGCTCTACAGACTAACAAGAAGCAAGGACACTAATGCAGACAAAGACTGGCTGATCAAGAAAGAAAATTATAAGTTAGGCCATCATGTTAGCACCAATGACATTTGGTAATATAAAGATAAATGAAACACAAAGAGTAAAGATCAAGAAGATGATATAGGATGCGGACCAGATGAAGAACCGAGAGGGGAGACTAAATAAAAGGCTATCTGAAACAGTAATGGCCAAATAATATGCAAACACAATGGGCAATTGATGATCCCAATGGGAAAGGTGAAATACTATACTTAACTCTTTCTGTTCAAAGCAGCCAGCGTGCAAAATATTTGTTGCGAAAAACATAATTGAAGAAAATTAAGAATATAATGTAACACTTGGCTAGACTCTAACAGGAACATCGCACAAAATAGATTAAACAGGATTGGAATGCTGCAATCTAGCCAGCACAGTGGGATAAGACACCATTTGTCCCCCCACCCCCTAATCCCTCAACAGGAGTCATGGCAACAACATGATAAATGCTTGCGGAACAAGAATGGAAAAAGAAGACTGCCACAGCCATGCATATAGGGGACTGCATACTGAGTGAAAATATCCTATATGCGACTATATAGAGCAGTACCCATATCTGTGTATAGATATTGTCATATCCTCACATGTACAAAAGCAAAGCTTTAATTCTAATTTCACCAATAATGTTCACAATAATTAGGCTGTCGACGCAGAAAAGATAAGGAATGAGAACCAAGAACTGGTTTCCTTAGGAATGAACATAACACACTTTGAACTCCACCGGTAAACCACATATATGAGGAAGCCGCTAAAACAAGGAACCCAAGTTAGAAGGATACAGAGGACTGCAACCTCATTTACACATAACGAGGTTACCCAGGGAAACTCAAACACTCCAGAAGATAATTCTGCGCAGCGGACCAGTAAGGTGAGAATCCTCTTGCGATGGGAGACAGGCAGCCAGCATCAGACCCACACACAAATGAGTAAGTCTATCACTGATGTCCTTACAAACAGGACCCCTACGGGTAACATTAGCCAACAACCGAGACCACATGATTAACAGAGTTTTCACCTCAGGCAGGTTGTGGTTTAATTCAGCACCGAAAAGAAAACCATTAGGCATGTAGACCTAGGACAACCGCCATTAGCAGACGTACAAACTAGAGAGCGTACAAAGCCCCCAACGTACAAGTAAGTTAGAACCCAATTTACTTGTATTAAGTGGTTTCTTCCACTCCTGCCCATTACATATAAGTATGTATAGTCTCATTTCTACACAGATGCGTAGTGATATTACCATACCAGCATACCCAACTACAGGAATCAAGTCACTAGCAGCAAGTACACAAATAGGAGTGCTGGCCTGCTAGGAGACGCTAAGGATTGCTGGTGTGCTGTCCTGCAGAATTGCTTGAGTCTGCCTTCCATTACCATCATCAAAGAAGGAGGGGCCAGTCCTTCAGACACACCACTCCTGACGCAGAGCATCGCAGAGTGATGGCAGAGGACTTGCAACAGAATGCCGGTGGAGGCTGTGCAAAGGAGGAACTTCAGAGGTGTGACAAAGAAGATCTGAGGCTGCTCCTGCTGATCATTGGACATGGGCCTGTTAGCAACATTGGGACAGGGAGGCCTCCTGAGGACTTGCAGACAAGCGAGGCTCCAATTAAACTGAGGTAAAGGGGTGCAGGAGGGGGCTGCTTGTCTCCCATAACACTGGCCTCTGGTGCAATCGCTAAGGATTTGGGCAAGCCAGAACTAACCAGGCAGCAGTGGTCTGCGTCACGTCTTTGGGCGACCTCTCATCCAGCTTGCCGGAGGTTTTCCCCTGTTGCAGGCTCGAGACGTCGGGCGTATGTAGTGAGCCCTTGCGGCTTCAATGCGAGTTTCCTGGAACGGCGTAGAACACAGAAGGGTTAGTTGCTGTGGGAGGAGCTGGGGATGACTTGCCTGGCAATGTTGAGGACACACAAAACAACGCACCAGTTTTCTGCGGCCAGAGTGAGGCTCCTAAGCTTATAAAGCCCAAATACCAGACAGGCATTTTGTCTGTGAAGAGGGCCCTGGTTAAAAAAAAAAAAAAAGGGGCGTGGCCTACCGCTAAAATCTAGGAGCAAATCCCTCTCGGGAAGTAAAACTATCAAGTGGCACATCAAAGCACGGGTGCAGACTGTGTTGCTGAATAAAAAAGATTCTGGCCTTCTATTAGAGTAATATTCGGGCAACATATCAGATGTGGATCTGCTGGAGGGAACCGCCCTGACTGTCGTTCAGCAAAAGGGGCTCCCAGTAGACCCTACTAGAGAATTGACAAATGGGGGGTCCTATTTATATGCAGAGAGAGAGGATAACCACCCTCCTGTTAAGTCTGCTCTGGACTGTAGGACCTCTGTACCAACGATGCCCCCCAGCCTGCTTAAAAGGGGGGGCATAGTCCCTCAGGATACGGGGACGGGGCAGAGTCCCAACAGGAATATAACTGAAGCAATATTAAACCTAACCATTGACATAGAGCTGGCTGGGGCGAACATTGTGGAAGAGGGAGCCCGCCTTGCGATTGAGAAACACATTGCCGTCCTCGCTCTCCAGCTGTCCTCGAATAACATGGCCAGAGGCAAAAAAAGACGCATCGGAGAACCGGAAGATGACTTGATCCGGATCTCAAGGGCTTCCCAAAAGAAGCTGAAATTGGGACGGTGCATCGAGCCAAGCAAGTCAAATAAAGGGCCACTCTTTTAACCAGCCTGAGAAGGCCCCCACTAAGACAAAGAGGACATCCACAAGTTCCATCAGGCAGAGACTTAGGGCCACGTCGAATCCAGGAAACCGCTCAACTACAAATATATACTGCTCTGCCTTCAACCAGCTCCCAGGCAACTAGGAACCGCCATATGGAGTGTAGGAACATAGTTGATACTGGCTTTCCAGTCGAAGTGCCTTTGAACACAATCAAACTCTGATCTTTTTTTGATTTTTGCCAAGGACTCCCACAAGGTTTTGTAACCTTCACTGAAAACTAAAGAAAAAAAAGGCAAAGATCCAGTAAAGAAACCAAAAAACATCAAGACATCAAAAGCTACTTGTGGAGGTGGTTCAAGAAACTTCATTAGAAATATTAGAACCATCGCAATGACTCCATGCAGTGACATACCATTAGCCAAGCAACATGTTGAAGGTACAAATAAATTGACTAAGCTAAAGGACACCCGCGAAAACCCCAAAACTGACAGATCAATAGAGGTGGAAACCCTGGACTCAGAAGTTGAGGAAGGTCCAACTCCTGCAGTTATCGACTTATGAAGATTATGTATCAGAAGGTCAGGAGTCTGATCCTAGGGCATGCTCTATAAGGAGTAAGGTGACTCTAAACAACCTAGCCATGGTCCCTCAAGCAACAAATCATTGGAAACCCTAGAAGCGAAGAGGGAAAAAAAAACGGCATTGAAGATGGTCTCACTAGGGAGGCAATCGGAGGTGTTCGAGAAAATGATGGCACACTCCAGAAGGGACCATTCACAGCGAAAGTGGGAAAAGAGAACTTTCCCCAAGAATGGCCGGTGAGGGTCCCCGTTACTTCGAGAGGAGGGGAATCTCCCTTTGAAGCTGCAAGCAGCCCATAAGGCTTCTCATAAGATCTTTTCGGAAAGAGTATTGCAGGCCGACAATGGCCTTTTACTAAACTGAGCCAACATTATGAGTCTCCTATACACTGTACCCCAATTTAGAATTATTGAATCAAACGATATCAAGATTGTGGATTTTCCGAGCGAAAAAGAGACAGACCGGGTCCTTTTGCACATGGTGTCTTCTGCCTTGATAGTTCTTATGTTTAAGGCAAATGGCGATTTGAGGGCCTTTGGCTTTGATCTAAAAGGACACGACCCTCCGAACAGCCAAGTTTCAGACTCAGGCCTGTGGGTCGCAAAAGAAAAACAAGGAGACCAGAAAAGAGATCACTCGGTAGAAGATAACGAAACGTCCAAGCCCAACAGACACATCCTGCCCGTTATTCTCAGCCCTAAAGCATTGAGGATCACCATAAAAGGAAAATCTAATGTGAGATCGCAGGAGAGCACCAGTGGGAGAGAGGACTTAATCACAAGGTTCTCTAATGAAGATTCATGGGGATGGCTATCGAATGTTCTTGCTGCTCCCGTGAGCGACTAGAGTGAGAAGAGTCAGGGCCGGGAGTCCTTTCACATTGGATCCTGGAACTCCAGGGGACTCGCCCATTTGCTTAGATCACTGTATTCAATATTGTCAAAGGTTTATATTATGTGTTTTCAGGAGTCTTGGTTAAGAGAAACCCCACTGATGGATGGATTCACGGGATACCTGAACCAAGCAACAATGGGCCTGAAAAGGAGACCCAGTTTAGGGCTATTAACAATGGTGAATAACAACTTGATGGGAAAGGTTGTGAGAATCATGCATTCTAACCCGCTGATTCACATACTAATAATAAAACTAGTGCAAATTCCTAAACCTACAGAAGGTACACTGATCTTGTTCAACCGGTACTGGAATTGCAATGCCAGGGACTAACATCTTCTCATCGATAGTAATGACATGGATTGATGACCTAAGAAACCAATTAACAGATCTGTGGATATTCTTATGTGGAGATCTGAATAATGACTGCCTTTCAACATCCCTGGGTTAAAAACAGGAGAGATGGGCAAACCGCACAAGAGAGAACAATGTCAAGATGTCAGCAATGGCTAGAGGAATGTCGAATTAGGGACTTACATGTGGTAAACGGCCAAATGAGAGGAGACCAAGAGGGCGTCAAATCGTGGCGCTCTGCTGTATCCAGTGCTACACTTGACAATTTCTTTGTGCCTGGTAGTATCTTCTCAATGGTGATGTCCATGAAGATTCTCCAAACTAAACAAAGTGATCTTTATCCGATGATCCTAACTTGCTTAAGACCATGCAAAAGGGATGAAAAAAAGAAACGTGAGAATCACTGGAAACACAGAGTATCACTGGAACCGGGTAGAAACAGGCTGCAAATTAATGCTAATTCAGCCTCAGCCCTATCAAAGATTTTGAAAACCTTCCAAGAGAACCCGGGTGAGGGGATTGAATACAAATCCTGCTTGACTGTCTTTAGAGAAGTACTCAAACAAGGGGGCAACAGATTTTTTAAAAGAAAACAGGTCTTCAACGACCTGATTTCAACAAAGAAGCGTCAGTTACAGCCAGACGTTAGGATCAGAAAAAACCTTCCAGCATCAGTAAGAAATCTGGAAATTAAGATTTAAAAACAATACCGAAACTGGCTATTTCCTATAAATCTATTCTTTACCAGAATGATGCTGAATGTATGATGCATGCTCTAATGACCAAGAATTCAGAGAACTTATGGTCATTACCTAACGCCCAAGATAAATATGGTGGATCCCTGCAATTAAACCCTATACACAAATCTGGATGACTGAACATTTTGAAAATCTATTTGGCCACAAGACAGACTACTTGACCATGGCACCGACCAGACACCATGAGCCTTGGCATCTCAACTTTGACAGAGACGAAATCAGGAGTATCATCTCTAAAGCAAGCATATCTCGAACCCCCGGCCCGGACGGCATGACGAACATCATGTAGAAGCAATCTCTGGATTTATAGACTGATTTCTGCATGATTTTGTTCAACAGAATTTCTCAACTTGTCAAAACACCAACCTCATGGAAAAGAGTGATAAGTGATCCCTATATTTAAGAAAGGGGCTAGACTAAGCGCTAAGAAATATAGGTCCATCGCCCTCCTGGACGTCTTAAGAAAAATCTTTGCAGGAATTTTATTGAAACTACTTAAGGAGTGGATCGCCACTTCCAGTTTGCCACAAGTTGTATGTTTCGGTTTTGTTAACTAAGTAGACTGCGGCCTGTTATCAGCTTGCTCAAAACAAAGATCCTGAAAGGGAACGAGAGACTTTACGTGGCTCGTATAGCTATGGAGGCAGCCTTCGACCCCATAGATAAGAGATTGTCTATGGTCGAAGATGACGGCTAGAGGGTACCCTAAGAGCTTAGGAGCTGCCATTAAATACCTCTATTCCGAAACATCTTTGCAGGGTAGGCTGGAAAGTGATGGTAACTTAACAAGGGAGATCAAAACTGCAAGGGGCCTGAAGCAGGGCTGTCCCCTGGCTCCAATACTTTATAACCTTTATATCAACGACAACAAACCTGTTTTGGACTCGCCCAGATCGTGCTCACCGAAGATCAATGGAACCTCAGCAGGATGGCTATTGTATGCCGACGACCTGGTCCTCCTGGTCAGAACTCCTATTGGCCTCCAAAAATAAAATGGATGCACTACAGGAGTACGTTGAGTTAAACAATCAGAAAATCAACGCCAAAGAAACAGACATTCTGGTGATACAAAATCCAGGATATCAAGTATCCCGCGCTGGAGGCTAGGAAACAACCACATTAGTCCCACTGCATCCATTAAATATCTGGGCATTATGATTAGTGCCAGCAAGGGTGAGACGGTCTGGATTTCAAATCTGTTCTTGAAAATAAAGCAACTAAGAGCACAGGCCATTGTGATTGGGGGAAAGTACGGCAAATTTTCTCTCCTGCCAGTCATTAACTTGAACAACCAGAAGGTGGTCCCAGATTTGACGTATGCAGGAGAAGCAGGACTGGGGTTACCCTGGGAAACCTGGAAGAAATTGGAGAGTACATTCTGGAAGCAAATCCTAAGACTCCCTAAAGTGGTTCTGATGGCCAAAATAAGGCACAAACTGGGATTACTGTCTTTACATGTGAGAATTGTCTGGAAAACCCTAACTGTTTTTGCAAAGCTTAACTCGCCAGATTGCCTTCCCCAATACATTATAAAAATGAAGCAAACGGACATGAATGACGAGGTGTTGAATTAATGGAGAGCTAAATGTATCAAAATCCTGGACTCTTTAGGTCTCTCAGTGGATACTTTATGTAGGAATCCCCTATTGGCTAAAAGGGCCCTTCGGCGGCCAATTGGTCAGATACAGAAGCCAGAAGATCTTCTTTCAAGGTCCATACTCTGTCAAAAAATCTTGAGTTGTTCTAACATTACGCCAGAGTACCTAAAGAAATGTCCTAACCCAACAGCTTGAGATCTTTTATTGAGATTCCATCTTAATGTATTACATACAAAGGCTACGCTATACAGCCACGGCAGAAGGGTTAGAGATAAAAAATTCCACTTATGTAAGTCACAGGAGGAATCACTACAACACTTAGTCCTTTTTTGTCCTGAGCTAAGAACGGAGAGAACATAGTTACTATTCGAAAAGCTGAACACCACTCTGGGCGTCGAGGCAGATGCCTGGTGGGAGGCCCTCTACGGGGGCGCAACTCCAGCAGCTATAAGGTACCTGGTGAGCTTTCTAGAGTGGGTTTTCGAGAAGAAGTTCAAGGATCTCTGCCTGGATTAGACTTTTCCACTTACCCTGGTTGGCTGATAAAATGACGTCCACCTCAGCGGCAGAACTTAGCAGTCATCTAGTTTGGAGCGATGGAGAGTGAATAGAGGGCAAGTTGTGACTGGATGCGAGATAGAAAATGAGGCAACCTCATTGGAAATCGCTTGCTTGAAAGCGCCGTTCAATTCCCGCCTGGGAATTTGGAAAATTACATCTTATCTGGCAATTGCTTATTTTGCATATTTTGCAGATTCTGTTGGTTTGTTCATTTGTTTTCTTTTCTGGCCTCCGTCTGTTTTCCTTTCTTGCCCTTCTTCCTCTCCTTTTTACTTTCATCTTTTATTCTTTTTATCTAATTGCATTGAGCAATTATGGATGCAGAAGATTTGTGAAAAGCAAAAGTTTCTTGTTAAACTACATGCTTAATTATTATTTTTTTTAAATTGGGAATTCATATAATAGGCAGAATTAGACTGTTTAGCTAATTATTTTTATATGCTTTACACACAGAGCGTCACACGAGGCAAACCGCAAGAAGCTGGAGGCCAAGCCGCAGTACAGGACCAACTAACATGGAGTATGTAGCCTCGTTGTAAACAATACCAGGCCAAGACCTATATAGGAAGATAAAAAAGCAATATAAAAGATTGCTGTAGGTGGATACTATGTATGTACAACTTAAGAATCCAAAGACTGTCCAATAGTACGATAAAAAGAAGACCCATAGAATGTGCGGCTCCCAGTAGCACAGAGAAGTATCCTCAGAAAAATAAAAATAGAAAAGAAAAAAGGTTACACATTATTCCAGGTATCATAGCTCGTTATAAGCGAGCCCCTAGCACCTGAAGAAGTTCTGTAGATTAGAACTGAAGATAGAGGAATGAAACATGTTGGGCACTATAATAGATAACATACCTATAACAAGATCTGATAATTAACTGCAAGAATTGCACAAGTAGAGGTTAATTGAATAGGAAGCACTTTAGCACTAAGACACTTTATTTAGCACACTGCACTTGAGATTGGTTTTGTGATATGTGTTTTTAAATGTACAGTTTTATAAATATCTGTTGATATCTGGATTGCTTAATGAAATGAGAATGTTTTAAGAAACAAATATTAAATACATTTAATCAGATTGAGCCAGTGTGAGGGATTTATGCAATATTTAAATTGTAAACTCATTCTATACAAACATTTCACAAATGTTTGTTTTCTTACAAAAAAAATAGATAACCAGCAGCCTACTCTTGTAAAATGTTAAAACCATCTACTATTAATCACAGATGTGTATGAGCTATCGTGGCTCTGTAAAACCTAAAATTATACTGACAATTGGGAAGCTGTGGATTGGCAAGATGGTTGAGGTTATACAGACTGTTAGGCAAGATTGTGTGCAGTACCATTTGGGAGACTACAGCAACCTTGTCCTCCTGGCAATAGGGAACCCAACCTTTGGTATACGTCTGTACTACACAGGTTGGTAGTGTGGCTGGGCAGTCAGGCTCATCACAAGAGGGGTCATTGTGAACTATAAGGTTGTAACACAGAGTTTCACAGTGACATTTATTCAAATAAACACTTATACTCAAGGTTTCTTGATTGAACAATTATTAATATAGCAGTCAGTTATATCAGCCTTCTTCAGAAGGGAGCAAAACATGTAACACTTATTGTAAACTTCAAAACACACTGTCTCTAAATCAGATGCTACCCATTGGGGATGGCACACAGACACTTCCTACACCCTCAGGTGACTTAAATAGCTAGGACACTGTGGACATCGATTTATCACTGGTACATTTAGAGCAATACAAAGTTTAGGTGTACATGATTAGATAGGGGAATAAAACAAAAGTTAACAAATATTTCATAAACTGGTAAGTACATTTTAAACCCTCCAATGCAAAGTAAATTAACTCTCTCCAGGAGGAAAGACAAAAGCACAAAGTCGGAGGTAAGAAGAGTCTCTCAGGGAACCAGGACAGCCAATGTTAGTTGAACAAAGTCTAGGGGAGCTGAAAGTCTTCTTGTAGGTAAGTAAATGTCTTGCACAATGTTTTTTTAGAAAAGTGTGTAGAAATAAGATTTACTTGAAGGGCCACAAGCTGGGAAGCTTGTGAGGGGCAAAGCTGCAAGCAATTCTGCAATGGCAACCAAGACAAATCTCAACTGAGAACAAGTAAGGCTACACAACAAGAGGTAAGTCCTCTTAGGTTTACAGTACCTTTGTTTAGAAGAAATGGTTCCAGCTGGCTTCTGTTCCTGTACAGCTCTGCAGATCCTGTTCCTGGGCCTCAGTCGTGGGGACAAGAGAGAGGACTTCTGGGGACTCCTGTACTGCAATGGGAAGTTCGGCGGCAGCAATGGGCAAACTTCAATTCAGCAGCACTTCACGGTTTCAGCGCCTCGTGTCTATAGCAAATACCAACACTGTGGTTCTCGGATACCACTTCAGACTTTCCTCGCATCTGGGGTCCAGCACTCTGTTGAGGTGGCTCAGGCTTGGTCAGTCCTGTTTCAGGGAAGTCCAGAGGATCTTCTGGGAGTTTGGGTCCAGCTTAAAAGCTATGCACTCGATCTGGTGTCCCTCTCTCTGGCACTTCGGTTCCTACAGCAGCAATGGAAGTACAGCCAGCTCCGAGAGGATGTCCAGACAAGCTCACTTTGGGGTTGATTGGTCCCACCAACCCAAGGGGAGAAGTCATCCTTGAAGGGCTTCTCTAGTCGAGGTGAATTCGGAGCTTCAGCACAGCAGCAGGGCTTCACCGGGCAAACCAACGGTCCAGGAGTTGCAGCAGGCGTCTCTTCCAAGTTCTTCTTCAAATTCCTTCGTCCAGTGGTCGACTGCCTTCCAAGCCAAAAAACCTTGCATTTTATGAAGGTTTCTCCCATTCATTCCAGCCTAGTTGTCAATCACACAGCTGGGTGGCTGTCCTCCAAGGACAGCCAGCAGGCCAATCACCTTAGGGTACATTCCTGTAACCAAGGGGATTAAGCACAGGGAGTTTCAGGCACCTCCCTCACTTCCTGCCCCTGCTAGACACGCTGGAGCCAGAGGCAGGCTTCACTTCTGAATCCTGCCAAATACAAAACAAACAAAGGGACCAAACCTGGTTTGGCGCACAGAGTAAATCTCAAGAAGGACCTTGTGATGCTGGAAATGCATCGGAGGGACAGGGCCTCAGTATCCTTATCCTTTACTGCCTTTTATCGTGTGTTCGGTCGTGTTTTCCGTGGAGGACTTCATGTGGGACTCCTGGCGGTGCAGCTCTCTTTTGGTTTTGGTGTACAGACCCATGGGATACCCTTATGGCACCCATGGGTGGGGGTACAACCCTGTGCCCCTAGAGTATGTTTTTAGGCAGCTGTGTGTGGCCCTCAGAGCAGGGTATGGGCTGGTGGCAGCTCCATGCTGAATTTGACAGGTGCTCTGAGTATCCTTCATTTTGGGATACCCATGCCCTGCCATTGGAATCGATTGATTCCCGATAGGAAACAAGATACCCCTGTGGCCTCTTGCCTTCTATTGCTTGTTACCTTGTTTTCCCAAAGTCCTGGGAAGCCCCGACTCTGTCCCTTCCCCCTGACTGGATGTTGGGTGGAAGTTCCATATATGGTGTTGCAGACTGGCTGGAGCCTTCCCAGTGACTGTATGTTGTGGGTACACCCTATGGGTGGGACCTGGGTGACTGGAGTGTGTGACGAATATGCATTCTGTGTTGTGGATGTCTAGTATCTGGTGTTTGACACAATGACTGAGACAGTCCTGCCCGAAACTGGTATCAATGCAGTGTGGAGTGTTGAATGGCTGGGTACTTGTCCCAATACACATAACTTGTTGGAAGTATCTGGAGAGAAGTGAATGGCCTGAATGCACTATGCACCCGATTGGCTGCCTGCCTGCATGAATGTCCTTCTGCCCGATTGGTTGCCTGAGTGTGACCCAGCAGAATGAATGCGAGATCCACTAGTATATCTGGGGGCCTCTCACTGCTAGAATTCGTGTTCAGAAGCTGAAGAGAAACTGGAGTTGAAACTGAAGCTGAACCTTGAAGCCCTGCTGGAACAGAAGTCTTGCTGCTGCTCTACTTCGTCAATCTGAAAGCCGCAGTGTCTCCAAGGACTGACCCAGAGAGGACTGGGTAAGGCGCCCTCTTCCCGAGCTACGAGGGAGCATCGTGCACCAGCTGATCTTTGCCAAAGCTCCCTGGTAGACAGACCTATGACAGGCTGCCGGTCGGAGACTTGGAATGCCGCGGAAACCCAAAAGAGAAGCGCCCGGACTGTTGACCGCCGTCGCCAACCGGAGCCGCCATGCTCCCGTTGCCTAAGAACTTCATTTAATTCAAGGACGCTCTCGCCTGCACCGCTGCCCGCCTTGTCCCGCCGGAGAAGGCCAGGCCGTCGGCGCACCGAGGAGCATCCGCCGGTGGGTTTCCCGCCATCCAAAGACCACAGGGACGCTGCCGACTCAACGCCCTTGCTGGGCCATAGCTCTTCAAACTCTTTGCGATCCAGAACTATCGACATCGAGGTGCCCCGCACGCCTCTTCCTTGCAGGACATTTACGCTTCCCCATCGATGAGCACCGCTAGGAACAAAGCAGTCACTTTACTGCCGTAGTTCACCCTGTTCTTCGTCGGCCGTCGATTCCCCAACAAGGAACGCTACAACGCCAGGTACTTTGGGGTTGCTGAACTATTGGTAAGATTCTTGTGAACAATATATGGACTGGGCTTGTGATATATCTTTATTTTACAGTTTGCCCAGGTGGGGGATCTCCACACAGAACTGTGTCTAGGTATTGGGGCCAGTATTCCACCAACTGTTCTAACCAACTGCTTTCCTCTTATATCTATTGTTGGTTTCCTTTACAAACTGATTTGTGTGACATTTAAGCGTACAGTTGATGCACTTTAAAGAGATCGAATAGTAATTGTGGTACCACGTAGAACTGTTTGCCATTATAGATAAACAAGTACAAAGTGAGTTATTAAGACATTGTACATAACCTTGAATATTAATTATATAAACACTGTTTTAACTAATACAGTGTGCGGACATTCCTTTGTGGGGGCTTGAGGACTACACTGTACTTAAACAGTCTTCATCACCTCCTGAGAAGCTAAACCTTGATTGCTCGACCACGTACCAATAATAGAGAATCTTGACTGGGGTCCTCTGTGCCTCTCCTCTACCATATAGAGAGCAGAAGTACAGAACCCCCCTCCAGTCTTTACAGACCTTTTCCCAACAAGAAATGGCGAAACAAGAAAATCAGGGCCATTTTGACATGGGTGCCTTCCGGCAGCTGCGATCGCAGCCTGCGGTGAACACACAGTGGTAGGAAAAAGTAAACCACTGCCACCAGCCATTAACTGTAGAAAGAGTAACATAAAAATGTTACATGAGAAACTAGACAAAGGGGATACTAAGTAACCCCTCCAGCACCCTATGGTAAGATAGTGTGTGCTGGGTCTAGAAAGTTACAAAACGTAAGTAAAGTCAATTTCACTTCACTGCTCTTGGAAACAGTTTCACCAAGAGAAGGTATTTAAACCTTTAAACCTTTGGGAAATCTAAGAGACTTCCCTGTGTCACTACACTGAAGGTGCTTTGTGTCACAATGTAAAGATGTCGTCTAGGGAGTTTGTCAGACTCCAAAGTCAAAAGAAACACCAAGGGCCCTATTCTCATGTAGGTGTTAAGTACCGAAAAGGACGTTAAAAGGCTTAACCACCTTTTCGGTACTTAAGAACTATTTTTAAGTTGGCTCATACCTCCGAAGTCGGAAGAAATGTGCCAATTTCGGAATATATGTGGCGGTTGCTGGGATGGCTTGGAAACCAACCTAGCAACCGCCACATTCGGAAACTGGCTTTTTGGAAGACTATTTTGTGGTACTCCGCCAGTTTAATATGTGCGCTAAACATGCGCACAAATACGGTACCCTTTGGGTGCCGTTAAACTGGAGGAGTGCCACAAAAAAGTCGGAGCCAGTGCAGGTGAGCAGCTTGATGAAGGCAGGGAATCTGCAGTGCTGTCCACCCATGCAAAGCTATGTGAAGGATTTGCAGATGTCTCTATTAGGATACATTTCAATATTAAACGTGTCCTAATAGAGACATTTCTGCACCTGCTTCATGCAATGGGATTCCTAAACGTGGGTTTGCATGGGTGGACGGAGGACTTTAAACACTTGTGATGGTGTCCCCAATATTAAAGCAAAAATGGCAGTATGGGCCGAAGGTTCTGCTTTGGGGAACATGTGTGGGCAAAATAGGTTGCTGCAAAGAAGAGGCACAGGTAACACAGCCCTATGGGGATATATGATATGATAGGTTGTGGTTTGTAAGCGCCGACCCGGGGATCGACCCCTTGTTGCTCTGTGTCATCTTGCTTCCAAGTCGAGCACGATGCAAACAAGCAATGCTGATGGACCCTGAGGCAAACATGGAGTAAAAGGGTGCATATGGCCTACCATATGGCCTTGTGTCCACAACAACACTTCCAGACCTTGCTGCCAGACCTCTGGAATCCCTTTTATGAGCCTCTGCACTGTCCTTTATGGCCTTCTGTTTTTTCCCCCCCCATCTGTCATGCGTTTACAAATGGAAGCTTGCACTTCTGTTTGTAAACAGTGGCACGTGTGATTTCTCGGCAGCATTTTCGTGAAATAATAAATCTGTCGTTATATTAGAAAAATGCTGCCGAGATTGAATTGCGCCCGTAACCCATTCAAACAGGCGCAATCCACATAAATCACTGTCATGCTCTCCGAGGACGCCCAGGCCCACTTGAGAATAGCAGTGGAGCCTGGGCGTCCTCTTTTGGCGCAGTGAATCGTGCTGTTTAGCACCTTCACTGCGCCAAGATGAGAATATTGGCCTGAGTCCAAATCACAGAAAAATACATGAGAGAGTGGAAAAAAGGTCTCACTCTCTCCAGGTTAGAAATTAAAAGTCCTAAAGTCCAGCAAAAGAGCTGGGGGTCTCCAAGGTAGAAGGGAATTAGCACATTTCTGAGAATTCTCCCCAACACAGACCAACCTCTGGATAACATTAGGTGGAAAGAGTTAAAAACGCTGTGAAAAAGCCTACGGCTCTTAGCGGTAGTGTAACAAATCAAGGATAGTCATCCCTTCTCCCCCAGGGGGAGCCACTCCCATTTAGGCTAGGGAGGTGAGCCAGCTCTACAATACCCTCCCTAAGGGTATGTGCAAGTGGGACCTCACAGGGAGTGACTTCCCCTTAGAGGACAAGGACTCCCATTCCTATGAGGAACTCCCTAGATTGCCCAACATATCAGCATATATGAGAGTGCCTGCTGGAAAGAAGAATGTAACATCTTTCTATTTAGGTGCAATCAATGCTGAACTGATTCGATTAGAAAAAGGAAAAGAGGATGTCTCTAAGAAGAGAAGTATATTTAATGGAGAGAAGTGGAGTGAGGAGGAGAGCGAGTATGGTACGCATGGGAAGCAGCCAGAAGAGATCATACCCTGGAGGGGGCCAGCAGCGAAAAGCTGAAGAGCGTACGACTTTTGAATTGATGAGGAAAGGCACAGTGAGGGAAGCCGGCGAGAAGGCCAATGGGAAAACCGCTGCCTGAGAAGAGCAAAGTATCCAGGAGCTGGTATTGGCGTGTACACCAACGCCTCATGGTCAGTGAGACTCCTGCTGAATGACGGCGAATCCGTCACAGCTGGGAGCGTGAGGCGCTCCATGTCACCTGCAGATGGCTGCAGCCTGAGGGGCAGCAGAGAGCGAAACGCTGATGAACATCGAGAACTGGAAAATTGACAACTGAGAAGAATACATGAGCGCGTGCAGAGCTCTGCAAAGTTGCCCTAAGCAGATGAAGGTACTGGGAAGAATGGCAAAAGTGGGAGGCCTCTGGGACAAGAGTACATGAAGAGTGCAACTCTTCCCTGTCATACAGGCGATATAAGAGGAACAGATATGTTTGATTGCCAATGTGAAAGGCTCACTAAGAAAGTAACAAATAACCCTGTGAGGAGAACAAAGGAGGGACTGGAGACAATTGACCTTGGAAGAAGAGAAAAGGTTATAAACAAAGAGTGGATAAAACAAAGGCCAAGCACGGCTTCTGAGGAATATGATATAAGACTATCAAGAGAACAAGACAATAGAAGAAGGATCATAAAAGGTAATCCAGGAGTGCAAGAAAGTCACAGAGGATCAAGTCCCATGCAAAGTAGCCAACGATGACTTGAGAGACTTTAAAAGGATCAGACAAGAGTGTGAGAAACTATCTCAAAACAAGCTGTAAGCAGCATAACCTTAGAGAGAGCACAAAGCTCAGAGGTGTTTACAAGAGCTACAAAAGCTTGTGGAGGAGATATCCAGAGCTTACCAGAGAAGTTTGCATCAACCAACTGAAGTATAAGAGAGAGTCTTTCCATAGAGAGACTATTGGAAACTACAAGAAGCCCAGAAAAGAGACCTTCTCTTGGCTGAATTTAAAGTTATTTAAACTAGTGGCAGTGTCAGGTAGAGTTAGGTTTGGACCAAGAACCTTTTACTTTGGGACTTCTGGAAGATAGACTAGCACCCTTAGTTTCTTTAGATAGACAGGGTGATCCCTTTAGCAATAGGGAAGGTTAGGCCTTTTCATATAACTTTATTAAATAGAGTTCATAATGTCCTTAACGAGTCCGACTCTTCTTCCGACCTGCCACAGTAGTTAACTAATAACCTAAAACCCATCTAGAATCATGGATCCAAAAAATTGCAACTACATTTCAACCCATCCTTGCAAAAGATTCCTCTCAGCCTTCCTCTGTGATTTGATTGTGTTCCTTATCCTGGCCAAAGATGTATGGGGGGGCGATAGGAAAGATTTTCTTTGTGCTGCTTTCCTCCCATAGACCTCTATGGGACATCCTATTTTTTGCATTATTTAGGTTACTGTTCTGACTTTTTGGAGCCAAGTAAAGTCATCTGCTTTACTTCCTTTGTCGTTTTTCTCATTCTTATGGAAACTAATAAGCCTACTATCAGTACTGAGAGACTGGGTCACTTAGTGAATTTCTTGTATTGTTACAATTTAACACATCACGCTAAAAAGAAGTGCGGTTAGGATCATTTGCGGGACCATTACGAGTATGCTGGTAAAACTGTCCAGCTGTATTACCGTTACTAGCGGGGTGACCGGAGGATGTACTGCCGTATTACGACCCTGTGGAGGAGCATGCACGCTCCCCTCCCCCCGGTAATACCGTCTGACCGATATTACTGGCAACAATTTGCTTTTGCCATAAATACCACCAAATAAAGAGCAGCATCACTGATACTGGTGGTATATCTGCCGGTATTACCGCTGCCATTATCACCGGCATTACTGTAGCTGGCAATACTGGCAGCGGAAAGAATGTTGCAGCCGGATGAGAATTGCGGGAGCCATCTTTAAAAACTCAATCCACCCTGAATCATCATTTCCTGCTGGCATCCAGTCTCCATAGTTGTGGCAACATCACGGCACAAGACCGAAAGGTCAGTCTAGCAGACCTCCAGCTCTGGAAGCCAAAATTCACAGATGCTGAGCTAACTGCATTGCCAAATTCAGTGGTGGCGCATGCCGAAAAAGCTGTTCGACAGCAGACAGAGGAAAACCTCAGCCCAGAGGAAGACGACCATATGGGCCTACACAATGGCAAGGGTGAGGACAGTGGGAACCGTACCCCGTAGCGCCATGGACTGCCACAAGCACTGGGACGACCTAATGGCGAGCATCCACACCCTCCTAGCCAGACACCAGAGAAGGAACACTGGTACAGGAGAAGGCACAGTGGAACCCGTTCAACTCACGCCCTGGGAGGAGACGGCCAGCTCCATCTGCCACAGGTAGGGCATTGAGGGGTCAGGTAGCGTGGAGGCTGGAGAAAGGGCCCACAGCGATGGCGGTAAGCACATTTGATACCATGTACATGTGAATAGTGTCCAAAAGCATGGGTCTCCCAGCAGAGATGCACAAAATGGGCTCAGGAATGCTCCAACACATGGCAGTCACAGCAAATGGCCTGTGAGCACACATGTGCCTGGGGAGGCCGGTAAACTTGGCAATGCACATGCACTGAAGTCAAACTGTGCATGCCAGCACATGGACACATGAGAAGCACCAATGGGCGCCAAGATAGTCCATGTTGGAAAGTGAAGTCCCACCGCACACACAACAAGCCACCTAGGCAGCTCAATAGGCAACGTGCACATTCATGTACACCCGAAGCAGGCACTACCACCACCTGGGAGTAACACCACACATTGGAGCAATACAACCCAGGCCAAGCACATGAAATGTGCATCTCTTGGACGAACACAATGGTGCGCGAGTGACCTGCAAGCCTGCAGACATATCTGCTTGATGACTAACAGCATGTAATTCTATTGCCAGCAGGAACACAATCCACTGACAGTGATGACGCTGGATCCTCTTCACTTCAGGGACATCTGCCTCCAACAATGCACAGGCAAGACCCCTCGTCAGCGGGAGCAAACCGCAGGGCAGGGACCAATTGGGGAGGGTGGGTTTTTGAGGAGGGGGATGCTATTCTGGTGAAGGTGGCTACACGTTTCACATTCTTACATAAACATATTTTCACTTGAAAACAACGCTAAGACATTCCTTATTGGGTACAAGTGTTTATTGTGAGAATTCACAAAGTTGTAAGGGAAGTACTATGAGATGGTGTTAGAATAAATGGTCTATCAGTTACTGGCCTCTACTCACTCAGTGCTCGCATGCACAGCACTCGAGCACTGCGTCGACCTCCTCAGGGGGTGGCATGTCCACATCCGGGGACAGTACAATGTTCTGCCGTATGCAGATATTGTGCAACACTGCACATGCAAGGACACTCGGTCCCACCTTATCAGGCCTATACAAAAAGGCTCCTCCAGAGCAGTTTAAACAGCACAAGCGTGCCTTCAAAAGGCCAAAGGTGAGCTTGACACACCGTAGTGCGTACATGTGCCCGATTGTATGTGACCTCATGCGGCATCTGGGGAATCCTCTGGGGAGTCATTAGCCACAGAAGCTGGGGGTAGCCAGAGTCACCTGCAAGGGTAAAGGACATAGGTGTCAATCATGATAATCTGTGGATGCTGTGAGAAACCCGAGGGTGTTCTCACAAGTAGTCGCTGGAGATCCATTGCTCAGGGCCATCGCTATTGGATCCCAACCCTGGGGGTGGACCACTGAGGGAGGATTACCTGGGCGGGGGTTCTTCAGGGACTGCAAGGAGGGCGCCCGAAGGCGAGACATGATATCCTCCTGTTCCTGGCCCCAATCCATCCTACCCACTCCTCGTCGTTTGTGGAATTTTGTCACTTGAATCCCATCCTACCCCTCGACCTTCCCTCACAAAAAGGGAAGATAAAATATCATGGACTGCTAGGCAGAACAAACCCTTTCATAACTCTTGACCCTGTCTTTCCTTCTTCGAAGACCCATTGTTCAATATCCGAGTGAGAGGAGGAAAAGTGTTAAGTACATGAGATCGGGTGAGGAGAAAGATCAATCACAACAGAGACAGGACCATGCTATTAATATCCACTCATCTGTTACCCATTTAGACCACAGGGAACACTATGAAGACCCATGTCTGTATAATAAATCCTCACAAGATGAAATACTCTTTCACAGGGGAAAGCTAGCTCATTAAATAAAAACAAGGCTAGAAGATGTTCCTACCTCTGTTGTCGGTCTCCAAATAATATTCTAGTAAATAGACTTAGCCATTAATCTAATTTGCGATCCCATTTCACTTTACAGCCCTCTCGCTCAGATTCCAGGGGGTATTTCCAAACCCATTCCATTTCCCCCTCCCCATTTCCAAAAAGTAGTGAGATGAGGCTAGTGTCAGTAAGGATTACCCATAGGAATAATATGGGTAAGGTAAGGGAAACCTACTATAGAAAGAATTCAAGTTGTCCCACTAATAGAGTTAGCCAGGGTCAGGCATGCAATGTAAGCATTCACACCTGACTGATCTTTCTGACACAGGTGTATGAGCCAGCAGGAGAACGAGTTGGGAGGAGAGCCAAGCAGTCTAAATTATGCAGAACCAGAGGGCCGAGACCGGGATGCCGAGACGCTGAGGATCTGCTGTGCAAAAGGGCAGAAGCGTGGCTAGGGAGCACATTCTCGAGGGAGCCAAGAAGAGTCCGTACACGGGAGCCAAGAAGCGTGCTGGTGACTCTCAGAACCTGTTTATGTGAATGCTTTTCCCCTGGGACGAGGGGAAGGTGGAGAGACCCTGACCTCCGAAAAAAGAGCCAGAGTGAAGCAGCAGCACAGGAGTCGGCCTAGGGAGTTTGAAAGTTGTGCCAAGCGGGTTGTGAATAGCGCGATACAAGGGAACGCCATAAATACGTATGAAAGCGGAATACATTTGAATGGGCGTTCAGTGAAGCCGACAGGAAACCTCAGACAAAGATACAAGTAACAGTGTAAGCACAAGATGCACGTGTGTGTTGAACTATGAAACCAAGATGAATGAGATCCAGAAGTCCACAGAGAAAGTGCAAGAGGAACGAAGGAAAGGACAGTATAAAAGAGGGTGCGAGTGACCCAAAAGGGACAGAAAGGCCATGGAAAAAGGTGCAAGTGGCTTGAAAGGAAAAATGGTGCAAAGCACCTGAAAAAAGAAAGAAGCAAGCGTAACTGCGCAAAGGCATGAGAGAAGCGTGCAAGAGGCACAAGCAAGATAAGGAAGAAAGGTCAGTGCAAGAGTGCACGGAAAAGGTCAAGGAACAGAAAAAAGCACCTGAAGTTAAAAAGTGCAAAAGAAAGTGAAAGTAACAAACCAAGAGAGGGTTAAAGGGTCAGAGTGGTCGCATTGGGGAAAAGTAAAGAGCCTAGAGTTTTCGAAAGCCTCTGATTCGAACACATAAAAGGATGGTATGCAGGAAAATATTGTACATGAGAAAAGGCACATCCTGACCAGCTGCTTTGTGTTTGGAAAGCTGGAAGAGGCCCTGCGCTTGGGGCATGGAACCCCCGAGGGGCCTATTCAAGAAACTGACTTGGTTTTACATTGAAAGCTGAAAGTGAACAAGTAGAAGCTTGGGGAAGGGAACCCAAAGGAACTCAAATGACACTGGAGGTGTTTGAACTCACTATAAAGGCCCTGTGGAGAAGGACGTACGAACAGCCCTGGCGAGTGAAGCCTGAAGCCAACTTTGGTTTCGCCATTTTTGTTGAACCACTATTTTTCCTTTCCAACAAACTTCCTATCACAATTTTAACAGCATGAGGGCAAGCATAGGTTTATAAGAGTAGTGATAAAAAATTATTATTAATTGTCAAGTAGACTATTAAATGAAGTATATGAGAGTTTTATTTTGGACTATTAGACAACAACGGACATTAGAAACATCAGTTAACGGATCCATCCTTTTATAGTTAGGGCCAGTCAGTCAGGCATTCCAACACCCCAGAAACTTAAGTAAATAAAAAAAAATAAAAGAAAACTCAAGTCTGTCTCTCTTCTCTTTATACCATGCCTGTCGATACACATTCTGTGCATGCATGTCACATGTTTCGATGCACAACACAACTGCACATTCCAGTCCTTGCATGTGGAGTCAACTACTCAGAGGGCGTGTGTAGTCTGTCATAGTACGTCTTATATGCTGATCATAGCCACCACTTGTTGCTTTCAATATGTTATTGACAGGACAGCATGCCATGGTGGGTGGTTAGGGCCAAGGCATTGCTCCCATGGATGATTCCTGATGGGAGTCTGGTTTACATGTGCAGGTTGTCTGTGTGGACACATTATGGATTCATGAACATTGTGACACAAATACATGCCATGTCAACTGCCAGTGCCATGCCCCTTAGTTGCAATTTAGCAGATTGTCATTCCATGTATGCCTGTGTCTTCACACCCTTTACATGACGGACACACCAGGAGCTCGATTGGAGTGGTGGGCCATGCACCTAATGGTTCGATACCCGGCTCAGGCCACACAAAAGGTGTCTGGGGTTGGGAAGGCTATTCAGAATTGCAAAGAGTCATTGGACTAACAACTATCCTTGTGTAAAATTGTACTTACTTTGATTGGAAGGTAATCTTGGTCATTGGTGATTTTGCCAACTATCCTCTTCACTCCTTTTCCCCGACTCTTGGGGCACCCACTGGACATGCTTTGTACACCCTCAGGTGGGCCAGCCCCCACACCCCCTCCGCTGCTAGCACATAGATGTTGTGAGATGTCTGATGTTGCATTGTGGTACTTGTAGACCAGTTTGTGTAGCTGGCCTGTTGGGGTCACGTGCCTTGGGCATTTACTGCTGTACCGTGAGTTATGTCCTACTCCTGTGGGTTACAGTCTATCATGTGCAGGCGGGTCCTGCATGTACGGGGCCTTCTCAGGGCATGCAATCTCCATGTGTTTAATCCCCAACCCCTTCATATTACATGTCACTTGTACTCTCTTGTTATTTGTACTTGTTGGCCTCTGTACCCCCTCCATGTATGCCTACAGCGTGCTGTTTTGCAGGATCATGGCATCATGGGTCGATCCTGGGAAGCAGGCACAGCAGTGTGTGATGGTGAAGTCTGCATCGCAGGTGACCTGGTGACATTGAGCGAGTGGAACTGTTTGCGATTCTGGTAGAACACCTCTGATGCCTGGGGTGTCAGCAACTCTACATGGGTACAGTCCAGGGCTGCTAGCACATTGGGCATGTGTGCCACGGCGTAAACTGTGCCTTTGTGGCATTCACCTGGTGGGTAGGGCGATATACCGTGACACATGGCGCAGGAGTACTTCCAGCAACTGACTGAGCACAATCAAGAATGTGGGCTGGGAGGTGCTATGCAGAGTGACCACAATGTGTTGCAATGTACCCGTCGCAAGGAAGTGCAGTACCGACACCAGCTTCACCCTATGGCTGTCCTGATGTTGATCCAGGAGGAAATTGGAAGCAGATAAGGGTCAGCAGCTCAGCGATTGCCTCCCTGTTGAGCCAGTACAGGGCAATTATCTGGCTGTCTGTGAGGATTCATGGTGAGGCCCTGAGCCGGGGTATGGGCACTCGCGTTGCATGGCACCTCCTCCTCACCATCTTCCTCATCTCCTCTGCTAATTGTTCCCTGTGTTGGTCCTCCAGCGCCTGCAGCTCAATATTTAGCTGGAGCAGCTGCATGTCTATGAGCGCAGACCCACCAGTGGCAGCATGGTGGTGTTGGGATGTGTGGTTGGGGGAGGTGTGGCCCTTCTGTACGCTTCATAGTGCATTGGGTGCACCTGGGTGCATTGTGTGCACCTGTGGCTTACTATGCATCACCTGCATGCATTTACCTCCTGCTTTCAGGTGGAAGTATCTCTGCCTTTCGTTTGTCTGTATTACCAGCAAACCAACAGCGGGATTAGTGCATCATCCAGTAGGCAAGAGCTTCCGCAGGGGAACCAGGAGCTACCAGAGATGCTCCTTTGAACTTTTTGTCCATTTCATATGAACCATTCAGTTTAAACGTGTATTAGATGTCTTCTAATTCTTCTCTATTAACATTCTCAAAGAATAAGTTAATGTCACATTTACGTATTTAGAAGACACCAGTTGACCTCTATTATGCTCGAAGCAGGAGCTAAATAGCTCCCAGCTCCTCTCAATTTCGAACACTGTCGGATATACCATTGCTGGACTTTCCAGCGCCAGAAATACCAGCAATGGTATTGCTGCACATTTGTGATTCAGCGGTACGGTCAATGTGGGAATAAACAGAATAACTGCCGCTTTTACCGTGTACAGGCATACTCGCAATGACCCCCTTTGCATCCTTTTAACTTTTTCAATAATGGCTTTTTTGTCCAGTGAGCCATGGCAATTCACTACTAAAGGGTAATGAGGCCAGGGCTGGAGGCAAGTGGGCCACAGTATTTTACCTTAACTCTTGCAAACAGACCAATGGCCTACTTTTTCATCTCAATTTCTAGATTTTGGTTCTTCCTCATTTACTCTATCACCTTTCTTCCCACTCCATCCTCAGCCCATTATCACCCACACTCTTGTCAAACACACACTCAAGTGGCATTTCTGACCTGCATGTGTGCAGTACAAGAAACTAATAAAATAAATCTCATAGAACCTCCGGAATGAAGGAAGGCACTGTTCATTGGACCATGTCTTTATGTAGAGTAAAATAAGACTATACAATGTTCATACAATGCACACAGCATACGTTTGATCTATTACTTGATTTTTCGTAGTGTGAGCATAGACAGAGAAACAATCGGACCACATCCTGTGAGTTGGTTATCTTACACTAACATTACTGGAATCCTCTCAACCCCATCAAATAAGTAAACTATTACATTTTGCAGTCGTTTGTCACAAACACTCAACCACCTAATGTTATGTTACTGCCCTTCTTATAGAAATTCAATATCTACAAAAGGCATATAATCGAAGAGATTTTTCACCTGGAGAGTGTTAGTTACATTTTGAGGAGCACAGAACGCAGGCTTTTACAAAACAAACATTAACTGTTGGCATGCACAAAGTGTTCAGATGTTTTCAAATCGTGCTCCACTTTCTATTAAGGACCAAGACCTGGCAACAAATCATTTATTTGGCAAAAAGAATTTGGTTAATCATCACAAAATGAGAACAGCTCTGGTTCTGATGTTTATCGAGACGTCCATTTGAAAGTCTTATTCTATCATAGAATTTACATAACAAGTTATTTAAAAATGAGCTACTTCGATGAATTCAAATATTAAAAAAGTACCTTCTTGAATAACTTGCATTAAAGGCCACAATATATTATGCTACATTTGGCTGCACAATAGGCAAAACGGGGTGAACATGAAAGAGGACCATTTTACAGATCACAGGGCTTACAGTTGTTTTCCTTTAAAGTATTAGTACAGATCCCAAACAATCTAGTAAACATACATCAGCATTGCCTAAAGGAAGATCCATTTCCATTGAAATAAGGAAAGGTAAAAGTTTGTCCAAAGACCAAGCAGAAAAGCTACAAAAGTGCCATTATTCTGAGTCAAAGACAGAATGTACAGAGTAAAATATATTTCCAGGGTGTTAATTGAAATGAAAGCTTTTTTTGTGCCAGAATTAGTAGAATGATTGAAAAGTGAGGATCTAGGATGCTTAAGTGAAGATGTTGGGATGCACAGCAAGAGGATCCCTCTAATTTGGTGTGTTGCTTTGAAAGAAATGGCTTATAAAAATTCTCCAAACTTACTGATTTTTTGTTTTCCTTTTTTTCTTTTATGGAAGCTTTTTTCAGTAGGGAGTGCAAAGTTGCCTACAGAACAGAGATGAGTACAAACAAGTCACAGCACCAACTACACACAGCAACAACAACACAATGTTGACTTGAACATTCAATTTACACATTAAAATGTAGCACACAAAACCAACAAAAAATGAAATATAGATTGGCTTGATAATGAGGTTTAGGATTTTTCTGTGAATTTCCATCTTTTCAGTTAAAAAAAAAACTTTCCATACACAAAGCAATCATGCAGTGTGAAGGTTGGTGGAGGGTGACATCATTGCTACTATTTCTGGCTACAAGAGAAAATAGCTTTTCAGAGTCAAGGCAAAAACAAAATCCCTTACAGGACAAACCTTCTAAATTTCATATTTTGGAACCCATAAATGCAATACAACCGCCCATTCCCCATTAGTACACAAATAATTTGTTCAAATTCATTCCTTTCAGGTATCTGATTGTATCTTCAATATGCCATATCTGAAACCAGACAAAATATGCCAGTTATTTTTAAATAATGAAAGGATCAAAATATGTAATGTTTCTCTTTGAGCGATAAAAATCCTTCAAGACAATATGGTTCAGTAAAAAGTTTGATCAAGTTTTTTGTTGGAATACACATTACAATTATTTCAGAAATCTACCATCTACCTGTTCCCACTGCATTAAATTAAGTTTGCGGTACCCACCCTTTTCATACAGAGTTCATTTCTAAGCTTTTTAACATTAGAAAACAATGTTGCCAGCAAGAAATAAACAAGTATCCATAAACTAAATCTACATTTTAAAAATGCATTAACAATTATGTTTACGAAAGGAGGGACCTGGTCAGAACAGAAGGACAGAAAAAAAGTTTACTTTTTGTTTTGTTTGGGCATTTATATAACGCTACGAACCCTCAGGTATCTGAGCGCTGCTTATTTCCCCACAGTGTGTGGTGCTCCTTTATCGACCTCGGAAGGATGAAAGGCTGAGTTTGGCCCTGCCGGGATTCGAACCTGTGTCAGCAGGCTCTGCACGATGTCAAAATGAGCGCTCTACTCGCTGTGCTATCTGACCAGCTTACTTGGCTAACTAAATTGAATACAAAAAGTACCTGAACTGTCATTTTCGTTACTGAGTCTTGGGAGGAAAGACAGGTGGTGGGTCGCCAGTTTCGGTTAATCAGCTAGGCCTTTCCCAGGTGCTACAATAGAGTGTTAGTCTGCATGTATGCATGTTTGTGTTTGAGAGAGAATGAGATTTTGTGACAAGGCATGGGACCATGTGTTTTGTTGGTGGGGAGGTGAGCCGCATTAACATCATGAAAGTGAAATAGTGACAATGCTTTTAGGTGCTGCTTCATGGGAGCGATTTACATAGACAATACCAACATATTGTGGAGACAACTTCTTGTAGAGCCAGAGGGGGATTTACCGTGGCAATAAAGAGCAACATTTTCGCTACAGCATCATGATAGTGATTTACAGTAACCATTACTAGCAAACATTGTGGTTAGTAGGTTAATGAAAGTGACCACAATGGCATATATCGAATGTGGCTGCAAATTTAGGAAAGTGATTTACAGTGACAATGCTGGCATATATCGTGGGTGCAGCAGCATGCAAGTAACTTGTAATGCAATACTGACATATGCTATGGACAGAGGCATGATGACAACTTTGAAAAATGCTAGTGTACTATTGGTGGCATGGCATTTACTGGATTCTTCGTGAGAAGAGGTTAATGCCTCGCCACTAAAAATATTTCCCTGCCACCAGTGACCTTGAATAGTTTACGTTAGTGTCCCCTAAGAAGCTACCAGCCTCTCGTAATAAGTTGCTACTGCGTCATTTGATAACCCACGGATAAATAAAATAAGTTATATTATTTGTAATGTGATTTAGTACCCACCAATCGTCCATTAGAAAGGAAAACATGAATTGACAGTTTAAACAAAGAGGTTTTACTTAAAAATAAATTAGTCTTGTATTTCAAAAGCCGGTCAAGTCATCCTCCTTCCAGTTTTTTTAATAATTTAACCGTCAAATATGTAGGTTTAATTTAATTCCGTGCGTTGTGTTTTTACAGAAGGACAAGCTGAACATTAAGTGATCTTCTGTGCCTATTTAAGTTTTTGCATTTTGAACTTTGGTATGTGGCAACAATTCAACTAGAAAAGTAATAGAACTTTTGTGTGTTTGATATACAGAGAATAAAGTGACAGTTAAGGTACTTCATGTATTTTCGTTCAATAGCATCACAAAACATTTCAATATCCTTAGTTTTTCCTCAACATTTCTGATCGTTACACCATTATGCTAGTACATGGTGGAACTTCTATACATCTGCCTAAATTAGTCTTGGACGGGATATGACAATTCTGTATTTTAAAACAAATTAGAAGCCATTAATAAAAGATGGGCCCGTTCACAAAGGGGGAGACATGAACAAGAACTGTGCATTACTACTAGCCGTAGGCTCTATACAGTTCTAATATATCGTCACAGATGGCTGTAAGGAAGGCATGGTAACAACAGTAAAACAGACACCAGTGACCACAGTTCAAGGGTGTTTATTGAACTTCAAAAAGGGTTTGAAAAACACCCAGCAATCCTAAATCTACAGATGGGAGCAAGCTACAACCAAATATTAACGCAGTGCTAGTGGTGGCTTGTCAAAATAAAAGGAGCCTATACTAATAAACCTATTGCCAATCCTTACCTCTAAATACAAATATTGTGGGAAATAGTTTCCACAAAATAATATGTCGAGACGTTCATGCCGTTGGCCTCCCTTCCCCACGTTTTCAGCACAGGACAAGGCGGTTCACTCGAGCGTAGCACAGTCTCTGGCTTCTTTAGCATGAGGATACAGTTCAATCATTAGCATCAGGAGCTTCTGTGCTCAAATCTCTCTGCTTCTCAAAGTCGCTTCTTTCAGAGAGCCTGATGCAACCAAATAAACAACAAGTCCTTTTCCTCTTTAGATTTTCCCAAGTATTCAATTTAGGTGATTCAATATCCACCCCAGATCCCGCTTAGCCGGGCTCAGATCCCTTTAGAACAAGGTTTGTCAATTTGGATCCGGGCTCAAATCCCTTTAATACAATTAGTCTCCCTCAGACACGCTCAGACCAATGTCAATTTTACATCATGTGTCTAAGACTTTCAAATGTGCACAGGGATTGGCTTGACCAGTGGCAGGACCACTTTGATTTCACAATTCTCTTTAACGTTCACAATTTTTCAGTTGCATTCCTACCAGACTTTCGAATGAGCACCCACTTGGCGCCAGACCACTGTTTATGGTATTGTATCTTAGCTTCAAAGTTCAATTTAATCTTCTGCTTTTTAAATTATATTTGTGCCGCTTCCCACATACGGTTCATACACTGTAATCTTCAATCTTCTTTATACAATGTTGCCGTAAGCAACCTTGGGTTCAACACAGACCGGTTTGGTATCAGTCTCCCAAACTCACTGGCTGTGCTAACTTCAATGGTGCTGCTTTGTTGAAGGGGTCAAAGACAGTACCACAGCCGCAAACTATTCTCCCCGCCTTGACTATCGACGTGGGAGAGTCCTGGGCACCTCGGACACACAATGCAGGATTCGTCAGCTATCATTTAATTTCTCGAAGGTTCATGAAAGTTGCGGTCTTTCGGTGGAAGGTCAAGGGCACTTCCCAATGTGCAATCCTCTTCGGTCTTGCAGTCTTTCGCCTTGTATTAACTGCCATCTTGGAACTGCTGCTTCCTCATGTGCTTTGCCTTATAAGATTGTGCTTTCGTGCTCCGCCTTTTATCAGTTTGTGGAAGGATCATGGAAGTCAGGTGTGTGTAATGGCCAGTAATAGCCTGACCCTGCCTGACCATTGTATTTGGACATGTCAGGTATACAGCTCGGTTGTTAGTCTGTATTTTCCCACAGTGAGCTGTCCGTGAGAAAGTGTTTGTGCTTTAAAGGGGGGTGGAGGGGGTCAGGTGGGTTGAGTTCCCAAGTATCCTAGCTAGGATGGGGTAAAGGTGTTACAGGGAGGGGGATAGAGCGTCTCGCCCTCCAGTGTCCCACTTCCATTCATCGAAGACCCCTCATACATGTGATCCTCCCGCACTGGTCCACCCCCAGGAACTGGATCCAAAACCAAGGGCCGTGTCCTGGCCACCTGGTTGACAGATCCTGGGGACTAGCGGGCGAGACACCTTCGGATTTCTCACATGGCACAGAAATCACTCCCGGGCTCAGAGGCGGTTCAAGGGTTAATTGAAATTCTTGTGGGCCCTAGGGCCATCTCTCACGTCTCGCGATGCACCTCCACTCAGGCGTTTCAGACCCCAGGTTAGTAGACACAGAAGATCGACCCCTACTGTCTATTTCGATCTTTTGCTACTGGCGAGGTCCTAAAGGCAGAATTCCATCTCTCACTACTCCCTCAAGAGCGTACTAACTTTCCCCTACACTATCCAGTGGTTAGGGTTCTACCAGGATTAGGGATCATCCCATCCAAATACATGGTTGAATTCTGGCCCTCCTGCTATTCTTACTCTCATCTCTCCCTCTCCTACTCCTACTCTTTCCTCTTGCCCAGTCCACACCTCAAATCAATCTCCTGTCACTTCAATTTTCTCATTCAGCCTAGTTCTTACCTCCACTCTTTGATGCCATTCTACTTCCCTCTTCTCCACACGCCTACTCCTACTCTACTCCCCCTACAATACTGCTAGTATCACTACTCCACACTACTGCTCCAACCACCACTCCTCCACACTGATACCGCTGATCCTACCACCCCTACATACTGCTACCGCTGCTCCTACCACCCAGCTGCACTTCTGATGCTCCTACTAACGCGCCACCCTGCTCCTGCTCCTACCCCTCCGCCACACTACCAATCCACCCCCTAAATCACAAACTCACCCCCACCTTCCCGCAGGAGCATGTACTTCAGTTACTCCCTACACTTGCATTTTCTACATGCTCGCCACTGTAAGGGTGTAGAAGGAGACGTCGGACACACAAGTAGCATGATTGTTGGCATAAACCTTGATTTAGTCAAAATAAAGGAGCAGACCTATCTCTCACTAACTAAGACGGGTTTCGCTGCCTCAACTAAGGAACTAAGGATTTGGTTAGAATGTCAAGGTAACTGAAAAGAGTCCACTGATGTGTGTCAAAATGCCTACTTTTGTCTCTCACACTTCTAATAGGTAGTGGATCATCTTGGTACAGAGGAATGGCTCCCTTCTTCTGGACAATAGACTGTAGATCCAATTGCAGGTGGGACCTGCGCCTGAGAGAATGACACCCTTGCCCAGGTCTCGGTTCCTTTTTTCACAAAAATACAAAACAAGCTTCCATCTTATGCTGCTGTAATGTTCTCAGTTCCAACTCAAACATCATTCCTTATTGACCATAGTTTTGTTCACTATTGGGTATCTGGTTCTTAATTCTTTCACCATGCCTGGGGAATGACACCCTTCCACAGGATTTCTTCAGCTTGACTTCATGGTACACAACACCAGGGGATATGGCTTCCTTCCCCTGGTTTCTCTTCTCTGGTACTTTACCACAGTTCACGAAGGATATGGGGAATGCCTCCCTCCCATGGGCCCTACTGTCATGATCCCTACCCCCGGGCATCTGGACCAAGCCCATCAGCCCCGGGAGCAGGCATCCAGACATTTATTAAAACCTCAGCAGCCCTGGCTAGGGGCTATCTGGGTTCAGTCTTGGCGCCTTAGGCGTAAGGCTCATAGTCATTACTTACCTCAGGCAGACCATGCTGCAAATGAATCCAAGCCAACGTGAAGCCTGGAGGGGACTATTTTACTACAGGGACTATTTTTTACTCGGGTGTGGTTCTAGAGACTTCTTACCTGGGACTACTTTTGAGGCTATTTAAACCACGCCCGACCAGCAACACACGCTTCGCGTTATTCTGCATTCTGCAGCGTAACGCTCACCGTGCCTGCAAGCCAGCATCCAGTCTTCCGCCACGCCCGCCTCGAATCCGGAGCTCCTAGAAAAAGGGGAAAGAATGAGAAAAGGTTAGATCACGGACATTATTTCAGTTCCTTATCTGATTCAGGATCTAGCACGACTCCGAGCCTGAAAGGACATTACTTCAGCATGCATCGCATCGCCAGCAGCAGCGTCGCGTTTTACTCACCAGTCCACAGCATCTTTCGTCTCGGCGCTGACTCCATCATTTTCTTCGGCGAACTACAGTAGCTGGGGGAAAACAAAAGGAATAACAAGGTGAGCCTAGAGAGCCGACAAATACAATCACTTTTACCACCAGACTTAACTGATTTGCCACCGGAGGCATTACCCTTCAATATGCCACATCTTCTTATGCCGCATCTATAAAGGGAGAGAAAACAACAAGTTAAACTCACGCAACTTTTACCGGACAGTGTTGGGTAATACAGACTCTTAGCTGAATGCCATCAGCAGCCTCCAGACAATATTTTTAGCTGCAATTCAACAAGGGAATGCAAGAGTGAACATTGGACATATTGAACTCTTTGAACTTTATAAAACCCAGAGTCAATATTCCTCTGGAACTCTTCCAGTACCTCAAACCAGTGAAGTAACTGGTATCTACGCGCCCCTGCATGCCACGCAGGATGGAGAGCTCATCATTTAAAAACATAAGGTGAGGATACTAATTGGGAATATCGGCGGTGACTAGTGGGGAGAACGAGAACAGTGGGGAGGGACCATCACTAAAATCCACAGGGATAAATCCCTTTCTCCACTTGCAGGAGAATACTTCTATGGGTCAAGCAGACGAGATTAGGTGGGCCAGTCCAGACTGTCATCTCTGAACTACGCATCACGTTGGTGGAGACCGCAGCTGTCCGGGTCCGATCGACGCCCCTGTGGGAACCAGGTGAGCGTAACACCTACTCCGACTCTTTCTTATTTTGGGTGCGGGTGCCAGACCTGTGCTGGCATAACTAGTTTACTTCCTTGCCAGGCACAGCGACGAGGAAGAAGGATTGTGATGCTCTTTGTATGTGGCTACGGGTCCAAGACCCCTGTTGGCAGACCTCGTCCACTTCCTTGCTAGATACTGAACCACTCTCCGCTTCACATTTCATTGGAGATGGTACCTGTCAGGATAGTAAGCCAGGTCTTTGTGTCTCAGATTACTGAAGTTCATTTTTAAATTTATGTATGGGTCCACAACCCTCGTTTCCAGGCTTCTTTTGCCTTCCTTTCTTCTGCCAAGAGCCTTTGTACCTTTTGGGTCTCTGTCAGGTCATGTTCCCCGGTTCCAAGCACTTCTGTGGCTCTGCTTGGCTTCTTGCGCTCTCTTTGGCGGCTCTGCAGCGTTTGTTGCTGGGAAGGCAGCAAGCCTCTCCACGATCGTGTGGTCTGACGGCTCAGTCAGAGTTCTGCTCCTCCAGCTTTCTGGGCTGCCAGGATACTGAAGACCGTTTAAGGGACACCTCTTCTCCCATTCTCGTGTCCTGGTCAGCAGCTTCCTGTATGCTCTATGCTGGACATCCTCCAAGCTGGCGGATCCTCCCGGGAGAGTCTGACTCCTTTCTTGGTTTTCCCCCTTCTATTTTGTACTGGCCTTGGCCAATAGAAATTCGTGCAATACTGGAGTACTCAGTTTTCCAATGAGTGCTCTTCATTCCTCTGCACCGCCCCAGTATTTCTCGGAGAGATCTCTCGAAAGTGGACCGGCCTCATCTTCGGCTCAGTACTGGGACTACTAAGTACATGAAACATGTACATGGGATGGGAAGGTAAAGGAGGGTTAGATGAGGGGGACTGATGGGAAATATACTGCGTTCACCCAGAATAGTCGTCCCAAGTCCCATAGGTGGGTCCCTCCCCACGAGAGTCCCCTGGTGCTGGTACTCAGCGGGAGTATATCGGGTAGTGGCCTCCCCTCTCTGGCATCTTGGGAAGGGGCTCTCCCTCAGGGAGGAATGATGATATCCAGGAATTCATCACATACCCTTCCCCTAATGCCGCTGGTTTCCTCATCTTATAAAGGAAAACAGGACAGCAAGTCCAACTTTCCTTGTTCCTTTCCTGTGTTCAACACTAAAACAGAAGGGTTGAAGATCAAGGAACCAGTGCATTATCCTTGGGTTAGTGTCCTTTCTAAGACCGAGTCATGCAAGGGGTAAGTGGTCCGTGTAAAGTCTAAATTTCCTACTATATTTTAAGTATACTACGTCCCACTTTATCGCTAAAGTTTATAATTCAATGGTGGTGTAATTTTGCTCTTGGGATAGTTTTTGGCTGATGTAAAGTACCAGATGCTCCAACCCATCACATCCCATCACATCCTTGTGATTGAACCGCCCCTATCCCTACTTCAGAAGCATCGGTTTAGAGCAAAAACTCCTTATTAAAGTTAGGGACTTTTAAGACGGGCTCGCATGATAGGATGGACTTGAGGGTATCAAAACAGGCCCGATCTTTTCGACATCGTAATTCCTGAGGTTGGGCATTCTTTAACTTATCGGTTAAACAGGAGGTGATGGAGTAATTAGGGATGAACCTCCTGTAATAACCGGTGAGTCCTAAGAAGTCCATGGGATCACTTAGTTTTGGGAATTGGTGTTTCTTAAACGGCCCATACTTTTTCTATGGCTGCACAAGTCTTTTTCCCACAAAGAAACCTAGGTACTTAACTGCTGATTGCTTTAAGTGGCATTTCTTGGGGTTAGCGGTTAGGCCAGGTAATTTTAGGGGTTGGGTAATCTGATACAGATGGTACATGTGTTCTTCCCAGGTTTTGCTATGGATAACAGTCATCCAGATGAGCGCTGCAAAAACTGGAATAGTTATGCAAAATCTGGTCCATTAATATCTGGAAAGTGGTACGAGCACCCAGGAGCCCGAATGGAAGGACTTTAAAGTGAAATTGTCCACTAAGGGATGGAAGAGGCTGTTTATCCTCATCTTCCGGCTTCAATGGCTACTGTCAATAGCCCTTGGTAAGATGAATAGTGGAGAGGTAGATGGCCATGCCCAATTGATCAACGAGATTGTCAATCCGAGGCATCGGATAATTGTCGAACTGAGACATGGCATTGAGTTTTCTAAAGTCTATTCTATGCAAAACAAACCTCCACGATTGATTGGGTTTTGTCACCAGGACTAATGCTGAGTACCACAGACTTTGTGATGGCTTGATAATGTCCGCTATAGCATTTCCTGTACGTCTTACAGGACTATTTATTTCCAGACCTCTGGGATCCGGTAGGATTTGAGATTAATGACTTGCCTAGGGGGGGAGCGAGAGGGGAAGAGTGCGTATATGATGAAAAATCTCCTTCACTCTCCCAGGTTCACAGTTAAAGACATCAGTGAACTGATCCTAAAGCTCTTGGATGTCTTGTTGTTGGGAAGGTCTGCCGGTAATAAATGGGACCCTTCAGTCTCTTTGGACAAAAGACTGGCCATTACCACAAAGCAGGATTCCGATGGGTCCTCTTTCCATTCCTTTAAGAGGCTCACATGGTATATCTGAGTCTTAAGTCCATCTGTTTGGGAGACACAATAGTTACAAGGGTTGGTCTGTTCCAACACCTTATATGGTCCATGCCAGCAAGACATAATTTTATGTTCAGATGTAGGAGTAGTAGGACCTTCTGTCCAACAGAAAAGATTTGAGTGACATTTCTCTCGTCATATTGGGCGTTTTGATGTTCTTGGGCATTGCTTAAATGAGAGTAGATTATCTCTCGGACTACGGTCATATATTCGTTAATACGTTGTGTGGTTTGAGACAATGGTAAGGTAGCCTCCTCACTCTCTTTCCAGGTCTCCCTCAAACATTTCTACGACAAATCTTTATGGATGTGATCCCAGGAGTTCAAAGGGTGAAAACAGAGGGAAGCTTAGGGAGCATTCCAGAAGGCAAATAAGGCCAAAGGGACCATCATATCCCAATTCTTTCCATCAGCCACTACTAACTTTCTAACAACGTTTTGGAGTGTTGTATTAAAGCATTAAACCAGGCAGTCAGTCTGAGCATAGTATACGAAGGTGCTCAAAGTTTATTTTTTAAAACTTTATTAATTTTCACATTCAATCAAACACTAATTAACTGACCCCCAAACTCCCCCCCCCCATCCAACCCTCTTCCCTCCCACCAAAACTCATCTTGCGGAAACACACGCTCTGATCCCCAGCGCAAATCATATATCCGGGAAAAGTCAATGCATTCAGACACAAATAGTAATCCCCCGTTTCACCCAGTTGTGTTAGTCCAAGGTCTGTGGTCGACATCTCCTCCGGTTCTTGAAAGTCCATCCTGCCCCACTCCCGAGCAAGAAGATCCAGCCTCCATGTCTGCCAGATATCACCGGAATGGAGGCCAATAGTCAAACGGGCGACTTGTGGTTGGCATGCCCGCGGAATATTTGGATTCCCTCAGCTCACACATTTTCATGCAGTCTAGCCAGGAATTATAGGTCAGAGGGCTTCCATTTCCCCATTTCCTGGCTACCAGATGCCTGGCAACACCCACTGCCATACCCAGCAACCACCTCTCAGTACAGGGACCCCCCCCTCCAATTAGGGCCAATAGCCATACCTCTGGTGCAAACTCCCGTTGTGTGGATAGCATTACTCACTGCATCTTCAATCTTCCTCCAAAACCCTCTAATTTGCAGGCATCCCCAAGCTACATGGAAAAATTTGGCAGGCTCTCCGCCACATTTCCTACAATTCGGGGAACATTCTGTGTAAATTCTACTCAATTTCATCGGTGCATAATAGGCCTGATGCAAAAATTTGAAGTGAGTTAGTCTAAATCGGGTATTTAGGGATATTTTCTGAGTTTGGCTACAAATAAGCTTCCATTGTGCATCACTTAGGTCGTAGCCCAAGGAGTCTGCCCAGGCACTCTTGTAGGTCGTTCTCCTCACTTGCATTACTCTCTGGATCTCTTTATTAATGGAAGATATCAATTTACTGGCGATCTGAGGTTTGATAACGAGGCTCTGTACCGATTTAGGAGTGGGAGCCCTCGGGAAGTCCGGCCACCTAGTTTTAATACCCCTCTTATTATATAGCACAGGAACAGGGTCACCGCATTGCGCTCGCCTCTTTCGCGCAGTTCTTCCCATTTTATAAACCTCCCCTCCCGTGTCACATCTCCCAATATTTGCACCACCAGTTTGCGGAAGTGATCCTTAAATACTTTTTTGTGTGTAAGTGGAATACCTATGACATTATAAATGGACCAGTCAGGATGGAAGAGGGCTGTTGCATTGGATAATTGGCTCACCCGCTCCCAGGCTTTAAAGGACACATTCACTGGCTGTACCTCTCCCCTCGGGACCACCTCCCTATTGCCCCACAACATTCCCATTAGACTGTTCGGGAAAGAGACCGCTTTTGCTGCCATTTCGTGAGTGAAAGTCGAGCTCTATTAGTCCCAGCCCGCTATATACTGCACCTGCGCTGCCAGGAAGTACCAATACATGTCCGGCACCTCAGACCTCCATGCTCATATGCCAGCGTCAGAGTGTCATAAGCAATGCGAGGTTGTTTACCAGCCAACACCAATCTGGACATCATTGTCCTTACACGGGACCAATGAGGGGCAGGGGGGCAAATCGGGACGTTATTGAAGACATAACAGCTTAGGTAGAATGACCATCTTCCCTAAGGCCAGTCGTGCTGCCTGCGAAAGGGGGAGGAGGTTCCATGACTCAACCTTCTGCTCTAGTGCCTCAAATACTTCAATATAGTTGTCCCTGTACAATGTCTTGACCTCGGTGGAGACCACGATGCCCAGATACCTCAATCCCCCCGGACACCATCAAAAGTCATTACCCACAGCAGTCTGCTGTATCCCTGGCATCAGGGGCAGAACTTCAGATTTATTCCAATTGATATTCAGACCCGATCGCTCCCCAAATCTGAGCACTTCCTGCACTAACAGAGCTAAATTCTGCTTGGGGTGCGCTTGACATACAAAAGGATATCATCCGCATAGAGCGAGATTACTGCTCGATGCGTATTTACACAAATGCCTCGGTGGGAATGCAGCTCCCGAATGTGGCAAGCCAGAGGTTCCATGGCCAGAGCAAATAAAATAGGCGAAAACGGGCACCCCTGCCATGTACCCCGAGTAGGATAAAGAAACTCAGAGGCCACTCCACTCGCATACACAGCTGCGCGCGGGGCAGAATAAAGCAGCTTAACCCAGTTTATATAAGTGAGACCAAACCTCGGGTGCTTCAACACCTTGAAGAGGAAAGGCCACTCCACCGAGTCAAATGACTTTACAGTGTCAAGCGCTACCAGCGCTACTGGGACCTCGGGGTTAACATTATGCATCAGCGTAAATAAGCGCCTTAGGTTATACTGGGTGGACCGCACTGGGATAAAACCCGCCTGGTCCGGAAGCACCAGAGCCGGCATTGTTATAGGTCAAAGGATCTAATACAAAGTATCGAAATGCAATAGGGTCGAGTAAAAAGGACTGAAAACAAAAAGGTCGATTTTTTTGGGGGGTTCCCCCCCCATTCCCCCCACCCCGCCCCCCCGAAACCCCTGTTTTTGTAACGTGAGCCAATCAGCTGCCCATAATAATTATATAACTCTTTATTTATCCCACGTTAATCTTTGATAGTCTGCCCATCCACACCCACTATCTCAGCTATGGGGAAATATTGCCTCTCCTTTCTGATGGCCCATGCCAGTGTTCTACTCGGGCAATCCCCCTCCCCATATCTCATTGCCGTAATAGCGTCTACCAGATATTTTTCTTCTCTCACTGCTAGTTGTCGATACTCTTCCCTGCACGCCTTCAGTTCGTCTTGTATTCTTGAGTCATCAGAGACGCTCTCTTTACTTTCTAACTCCCCAATAACCCCCTCCAACCTCCTTGTGGACCCTTTCAATGCCTTTAGTATCCCGCCTTCTCTAGATATGCAACACCCTCTAATGTAAACTTGAAATGCCTCCCAAATTGTGCTTTGGCTGGCCCCTGATCCCACATTGGCTTGGAAATATGTTTGGATATCTTGTTCTATTCTAGCATGAAAGGCCACATCCTCCAGAGACGCAGCTCGAAACCGCCACCGAGGCTGAGAAAGGGGGTCTGCTATACCATTAATGTGGACCAGAACAGGGGAGTGATCCGAGAGGGTACGCTGAAGTATCCTAGCTCCCTCCGCACACCTGGCAATAGCAGCAGAGGCCATAATATAATCAATCCTGGAGGAGCTGCAGTGAACCCCGGAGAAAAAGGTGACCTCCCTAGCAGTAGAATGCTCCTCTCGCCATAGATCATGAAGGTCATGATATGCAGCTATTGTAGCCCAAGCCCTAGCTGCCTGCGGAAGCGCCTGGTGTTGTGAGGCCGATATGTCCATATCTAGTGAAATAGCTGAGTTGAAATCGCCCGTCCAGAGTACTTCGTAGCCCGGGAATTTATGAATGTGCCTAGCACATTGGTGGAAAAAAAAATCGGGGCTGTCTACATTAGGGGCGTATACATTTATAATTAAAATTTTAGCCCCTCCAATTTCTCCCACCAGCAGTATATACCGGCCTTCCTCGTCTTTAATCTGTCCAGGTGGAACTGTAGAGTCCCATGAATGTATATCGCCACCCCTCTAGCATGTGAAGAATAGGATGAGCAATACCTATGCACGCCCCAGCCTGCTAGCCTGGGAAGGTGCGCGTCATCAGCCAAGTGTTTTTCTTGCATGCAGAGGATGTTGACCTTGTGATACCTACTGTAATTAGCTATGAGGCGAGATTTCTTTTGGTTCGTAAAGGTATTGTACAAAAATGTCGCCCTCATTTGTGCGTCCGCGTAGTAACTGCGACTTTGGAGTCGCACAAAATGAGGGTGACATTTACTGCGCCCAAGCAGAGCGGGGGTTGCGGGGGTGTCCCTCCACTCTACCTGGGCACAGTAACAGGGGTCGGGGGGTGTCCCCCGCTTACCATTTTGGAAAGCGGGGGACACGTAAGAAAAAAAAAAAAGGAAAAAACAAGCACCCTGCAGCCTCAACTCTAACCCACGTTAGTGGGAAGAGCCGACGTTGCAGGGATCGCAGGGGGCGGGCGGCACACTTCTGTGTGTGCCGCCCTAAAGGTGAGTGGAGTGGGGGGGTTGGGAGGGGTAATGTAGGCCGGGGAAGGAAGCAGGCAGTGATCCATGTGATCACTGCGCCGCGCCGTAACTGGTGTCTTCATTTTCTGCCGTCGCAGTTACGGGGGCGAAGTGATCACATAGATCCGTTCGTAAATCCCCTCACATTCCATGTCATACTGTCAGCTGCCTGTCCTGCCCATCACTCATCTAAAAACAGCCAGCAAGTGCACAAGATTCCAGCCCCCATTAACCCACCATCCACGTTAAGTACGGTATTGAGGGACTCGGACCCACTACCTCTAGTACCAGTGTCAGAGCATGTGCGAGACAAAACATCAACAACCTTAACACCATTCCCGATAACTAAACACCTCCCCTCCCCTCCCCTCCTGTCCCTCCCCCTCCCCTGCCCACTCCCACCCATGGCAGTAACCAAAACCAACCAGCTCTCTGCCCGCCCCCTGTACCAATACCCCTACACCAACCATAGTGGAAGAACAATAACCTCAACTAAACAACCGCAGTCCCTGCGGTGACCGGGGCCACTGAGGGCAGCTCCAGCGCTCCATCAGGCCACGGCTGATTCAATAGCCTTGTCGTCCCCCCTCACCCGCAACAACCCATGTGACAGGAACAATAGTATTGCCCCAATCTTCCAACACTCCCCCTCCATAGACCTCAGCACTAGTTCAGCAGGGCCTCCGGGGTAAACCCCCCGGCTCCGGAAGATTCCTGGTGAATTGCTCCGCTGCCTCCGGTGCCCTGAAGAAAACCACAGCCCCATTATGCTGCACCCAGAGTTTAGCTGGATACATCATAGAATATATTGCTCCTTTGCTCCAAAGAATACTTTTATCCGCTTGAAAGGTTTTCCTTTTATCTTGAATTGCCGGCCTAAAGTCAGGGAAGAGACGTATAGTGCAACCTTCCCATTTTAAGTCTTTCTTCTCCCTGGAGGCTCTCAAGATAACATCTCTATCCCAGTAGCAGAAAATCCTTGCAATGATGGGGCGTTCCAGAGCGCCTGACGGTGGTCTAGGGGCCAGGGAGCGGTGCGCTCGTTCGACCATGAACATATTAGATAGCGGCGGACTATCCAGGACATCAACCAGGAGTTTCTCAACAAACTTCTCCATATTATCTATGTTGGTCGATTCCGGAACCCCAATAATCCGCACATTTTTGCTCCTCGATCGCCCATCTAAGTCTTCATTCTTCGCAGCAACTTTCTTTACCAGTTTCTGGAGGGACGTAACCTTGCGCTGCAGCGAGGTGACATTGTCCTCTGTGGTTCCTATCCTCTGCTCTGCCTCCTCCATGCGCCCACACAATTTTTCTATTTGGACTGCCGAGACATCGAATTTATAAGAGAGGGCGTCTATTTTAGCCCCTAGCGTGTCCGTACTCCCTTTCAATGCCAGCAGCGTCTGGTTCAGGGCCGCAATGTCCACCTGTTCCGCCGTTGGATTCTGCGAGGTGGTCGCCTGGAACTGTCCCTGAACCGAGCGGGCAAATTGCTCCATCCTTGCCTGCCTCTTCTGGTTACCCATAGAGTCAAAATGAGGAAATTAAGACTGGCCCAGTATTCTACCCAAATGAGGCTGGCGGTTATATGGACCCTAAGCTGGACCTTCGGTCGCACCAGTGGAATGGCAGCGCAGTAACATAGGCCCCCAGAGCTTACCCCCTTGCTTGAGTTCTAGCAAACGGGAGCCTAAATTGAACGTCAGTACGGGCCCACCATCAGATGTTCCGATAAGCAGGCCTGCCCGACCCGGGCAAACTAGTGCCAGCTCAGCAAAGAGGTGAGATCACTAGCCCGCCAAGCAGCGCCGCTCTCAAAGTCGGCTAGAGCAGCAATTCATTCCCAATGGACCTAGGGAGCAGAATCCGGAGCCCAGCACATGGTTTTAATCAGCCAACCAACATTGCTTGAATGCTCACTGCAGCACTGGCCCACCTCCTGTACTTGATGGCGTCAGCTTCTGAATTGCCCTAATTGAAGTGCTCTGAGGCAGCTTTGGACCCCCCTATAATTGAAACTCAGGTACCAAGCAGTTACAGTGCCCTGGCGCGCACCATGCATTTATTCCAACAGCTTATTAGCAGGGTGGTAGTTGTCATTCCAGGAACAGCAAATGCACATCAGAATGGGGAGTCTGGTAGAGAAGAATCTTTCAAACGCTCAACTCCCGGCATGTATATGCAAACCTCATCCTTGACACAGGATAGACGCCAAGAGCTGTGCAGTTCATAACAGGCCAGTCCCACTTAGCCCCTTTCAGTGGAGTCCAACTCTAGTACTTAGAAGAGTTTGGGAAATAGTGTCTTCTCAAGAATTCCTTGAGCAATCTTCTCCTTGGTTTATACATAAGCAGGTTTGCCATTATTCTGGAGAAAGATATTAATGTCCTCCCTATAGTCTGGTTCTACCACCCCAGCCATTATATCCAGCCTAAGATTCCAAGCGAGGCCCGATTGGAAGTCCAATCAGATGTATGTACCCTTAGCGGCTGCCAAGACTAGGTCAGTGGGAACAAGTTGTATTTCTCCAGGTTCTATAGTTGTAACGCAACTGCCGGAGAGCTCGAACCCTATAGATTATGTAGTGGAGACAGATGGGTTAGAGGCTTGGCCACGTACCATGGTGAATTTTACGGTTCCTAGGTTTGTGTCATGCATTTGCCAGAAAGCTTCCGCTTTTGCGAGCTAGTGAGCCGTGTTTGCATATGTGTCAAGAAGGGGTGGGTGGGGCAGCACTGCATAGTTCCAGTCCACATCCTATGTGCTAGAAAGACTACTTCTGGAACAGATGTGAAACCAGTAATGGTCCCTGATTGGAAAACTACTGGCTGTTTGAATGGTGCAGATCCTTACCATTTGTGGTCTTGAACTTACTTCTAGCTCAAATCTCGGATGAAAAGCGGACCACTGCAGTTAATCTTCAGATCTACGTTGGAGCCAAGAATCCCTCGAAGAAGAGCACCCTGTTGAAGATCTGAAGACGACTCCTAAAAAGGACCAGCATCCCTTCTTGCGTCCGGCCTGGTGAAGCCCTACTCCTTTGCCTGGTATCCAAAGATCCTGAGCATTGCTTCAGCCCTTCAGAGAATTGGGAACTGTCCCTGGACCGCCCAGTGGACCGACAAGCTGTCTCATGGGCTATCCCATCAGAAGTGGCACCATTCTGCGTTTGAGTCTGGGACTTTGGTGGGTGCCAGCTTGTGCCACAAGTTGCCTTTTCCCCAAACTTCAGGTTCCCACTTTGAACGGAACCTGCCCTGCAGCAGCTGCTGTGACCACAATTGGTAGGAGGCATGTTGTTGCATACAAACTATGACTGTTGCTGGAACCCCTCCATCATGTGAAGTGTTCTAACGAGACCTGCATTGTTGGATTCTACAATTCTTCTCTGAAAAGGGTTGCATCTGGCATTTCCATTCAAACGGAAGAATCCTCGAACCTGCATCTCCTGGGCACCTCTCACTGGAACAAACGTCAGAAAAGAGCCCCCCAGCCACTCCCAGACGATTCACAAAGGTATCTGGGAAAATCAGAGTCAGTGGGGGAAGCAAGCAGTGTGCCTGTTCCCATCTGTCCTCCATAGAATAACTATTTGTATAACCGTCTAAACTGAATTATTGTGTGGAATCACTGCGGGCCTCTAACCCCACTCACACTATCCCGAGATTAAGGCTTGACTGCTTGCCATTGCTACCTTGATTGGGTTTTGGCTAACCTCTCAGAGTCCACTGTTCACTATAACTAGGGTGGCCTCCCATATCTGTTCACCCGGCCAGATTCTAGAAATCCATCGTAACACTCGGCAGCTTCGAAGGGGCCCTCTTGTCTGCCAAGTAGGGAGACCACCTCCCCATTTGGGTTCGCTCTCCCCCTCGCATCAGACAAGAGGGTCCGGTGTGCATCTGCATCAATGTTGCAGCTTCCCTTCTGCTTAAGGGATCTCTCTCTCTCGCTCCCTCTCTGCAGCCAATCACGGTAGCATTCTGCCAGTTCCTCAGTTTGCCTCCCTGTGTTGGTGCGCTGATCTTTTTTCTTGTTCAGGTGCTGTGTCTCAAAAAACAATATAAAGACAATGTAAAGTATCCAATATGGGAAACAAGGCTTTTAGATAACAGTGGTCTGCAGAGAAACATGCTGGCAAAAGGGGTCAAGATTTGGGGCCCTCTCAACTGCCACTGTCCACCTGCGTGGCAGAACTTGCTCTGGATCTCTCCCTGCTAGGCTTCCCATCTTAGTCAGAGAAGTTCCCATCCCTGCTTGACAAGATCAGATAACTGCCCATGTCACAATATGGGGAGGTGTGGGGTATCTGCAGCAGTTCTGTTACATTATTTTATGGAGTTCAATTAGGCAGGATTTAGAAGCAAACTGAATTATTGTAAGAATGAATGAGTACTTGGAATTAGTTTGTTTTTAGATTATAAACTGGCTAACTCTTAAACTATGGGAGAACATGAAAACCCAATGGCTGTGAAATGTCAGACGGTTAGCATTTTATACCATTTTGTGGCAAAGGGTAGGATGAAAAAAACATGACAGTAGTAACAATCTGCAGATGTGGCCAGTGATATTCCAAAATAAGAACAGTCTATGTGAGAGAAAATCATCTGGATGGTTGCTGAGAGTGTTGTTCATACAGCACATAGGTACAAATTAGGGGTACTCTTGTCTACAGCCAATAAATGAGGATACAAAACACTTGACTAATGGTGGCAAAATCATTACATGCTGTATATTTGTTAAAACTAATAAACATGATGTTCTTCGTGAGCTAACATTGCTCACAGGTTGCAGATTCTTATGGAAAGTGTGGGTCTGGTCTTTAAAATATGCCTACAGAGGGAAAAGAAAATGCTTTCAGCATCTCATCTACAAGATATGAATTAATCAAAAAGAGCAACATTCTCCTCTATAGCTAAGACGACAGACAGAATCAGCCAGCCAAACCCCTTCAAATATTCCACTGTCCCAACCTACCCTTAGAGTGCTCCATAAACCACGATAAGCTTACAATTCAGTTTGGATCAAAGTTAGCACTGTGATGAATCAGTAATTATTCCCTCCAAAACCTTGACCTGGGACCTTCCTCATGTGGCCAGGAGAAGGCAGACGCTTCCTGATCCCAACCCTGGGGGTGGTGATCTGTGGGAGGAAACAGGTCAGGAAGACACCCCGCTACCTACCCTCACCGCTCCCCCCCACACCTTAACCTATTCCCTTACCCCACCCCATATATTTATTGAATTTGACCGAAACAAACATCAAAAACATTCAGTCAAAATGAAAAGGTCAACTGTTTTTCAATCAAGTATGCTAATACTGTGGGGAAGCTGAAAAAGGTCTTAAAGCTTACAAGTAATATCCGAGTCAAGAGTGTGTTAACAGCCAGCAATACCAATATAACTAACAATGCTCAAGGGAAGAGGTGAATACAGAGACACGGAATGATTGGAAGACTTACTGCTTGTACGCTATGAGACAGATCAGGTGATATAAATCTACATTCCCAAAGCCAAAACAGAGAAAAAGTGAGACTGTCTTTTGATAACTATTTGTTTGTTGGTGCAGAGTGGAAAGAAAGGTGGCAAACAGGCTAAGGTTATCCAGTGGAAGAGAAGCATAGTTGCCAAGAAGCCTTGAAGAGCACTAATGTGGTTCCGTTTCCCCATATATAACTTTTTTTGATGCTAAAGAAGTTTGATACTAAACAAGTCTGATGAAGTTGTTGTTATTCTATGTTGGAAGTTACCACTGAAGCACTTTTCTCTTCTGAAGTATTTTTCTGTTCTTTTGGTGAAGTAGACGGTCAGGTCGAGTATACCCACATGGAAAACAAGTGGTTGCCAAAAAGGGCCTGGCAGCGGAATAAGCCAGGTAGTAGTTGATGCAAGTGCTGAAATGTGGCTATAACAGAAACCAACTCATTTATATTTATCACATTCAAAGAAGAATTGTGAAAGCTTGCTGAGGAAAGAGTACAATTCTATTTGAAACCAAAGTTGTGTTTAACCTTCCCGACAAAGACAAGGTGAATATTGTTCTTTACTGCAGGAGGAGTTGGAACTTACTATTATTTTTTATATCATACTGAAGCTGCAGAACTATCAAACAAAAGTCCTTAAGAACTGTATTGGAACTTTGTGTCAAACCAGATTTCCTCGTTTCTTTTGAACTGTGGAGAACACCCTTGTTCAGATCTGGGAAAGAGACTCAACCAAGTTACAAAGAAGAGACATTGATCATATTGTGAATCTAATCATATATAACATTGTTGTTAAATTGATGTGCCACATATTTCCTTATTGATTTATTGGTTGTATAAGTGTGAGAGACAGGTATACTTTTGTTAGAGTGTTTCCTTTAGTTTATTTTAGGCAGGGACATCCTTGTCAAGGTAGGGATAAGTGAGGCGTTTATCCAACCTTTTCATTTCACAAAATGGCTAAAGTTGAACTCATTACAAAGTTTTCCATCTCACATTTCTGACCCCTCGCAGCAGGCAGAGTCCTAGGGCACTGGAACAAGAAGATCTTATAACTACTGTGAGAAACCTGAAGGTGCCTCATCCGCTAGTCCCCGGGGATCTGTCATCCAGGTGGCCAGGACATGGCCATCGCTATTGGATCAAGTTCCTTTGGGGTGGACCAGTGCGGGACAACCACCTGGATGAAGGTTCCTCAGGGAGTGGAAATGGGACACCGACAGATGAGACACGGCACTCCCTTCCCTATAACACCTTTTCCCCATCCTACCCCCCTTTTCCAGCACAAACACTTTCCTACACTGTGACAGACAACGCACTAACACCAGAGCCGTTTAATTGACATATCCCAAAACAAGAGTCAGGCAATTGACAATAACTACACACACCTGACGGCCCTTTCCCTTCCCAACAGGGATAAAAGGGGGAGCACAAGAGCACACTTTGAGCAAGTCTGAACGCACAAGGAAGCAGCCATTCCGGACCGGAAGTTTAAACTGAGGAGCAAGGCGGCGACACCTGGAGGAGCGACGAGGAGAGAGTTTCCCTTGCCCTTTTCAACTCAGACCCACAAAGCCTCAGAGGGAAATCATATGACCGTGAAGTCCAGCTGGAATGTGATGTGACAGGTGTCAAAGGCACACCGGTCCCTCCCGTGCTGATAGCCAAAGCGGGGAGAAGCGCTTGCCGCTGTGGTGCCGTCCTCGATTCCCGAGACAAGAAACTCCAACGGTTCAGCACAGCCGGTGAGTCGGAGAAGACTGATAGTAAACCGAACTGTGTTGGGCCCAAGGTTGCAGGCAGCAACTTTGCTAAACAAAGAACTGGTGTGTTTGAACATTAAAGAAACCCTAGTAAAAAGGTCCAGAAGCAGAGTGGTCAGGTGCTGTGGGGGGCGCTCATTTGAGGGACTCCGACTGGAGACTCTTTGGGTTGTGTTTTTATTTTATGAGAATAAAGAGGCTTTGGGAGAGGCCGGCGTGAAGTTTCAAAGTGGTCCTACGAGGGTCGAGCAAAAACCCTCATTCACTGGAAAGTCTGACACATTAGAGAAAAATTAGTGAACTGCAAAATCGGCAAATGTGAACCCAATTGAGGAAGAGTAACGTTGCAAGAAGGATCAAAGCCGGCTGAGAGGGATCCAGGGGGCAAAGAGCAATCGCCCAACATGAAACATTACCAAAGGAACTTTAGTTTATTGTTTATGGTCCTGCAGGCCTTCGGCTGCAAGCGACTTTGCAGAAAAGAGACTTGGCCCCAGAAGGTCCTGGCATTGTTGAAAGGAACTGTAACCACGTGCTGGTGAGGCCCAGGAGTGTGCTGTGCTCAAAGGTCCTGCCTCGTCCCGTGCTAAAAAAGTGGAGAAGGGAGACCCCAGCAATACCATCCTGACTTACCATTTGGTGAACAGTTCTTTCTTGTATTTGAGAACATTGTCCCACAATATTTTGTAACTTAGTTGCAAGTATTGGCAATTTTTTTTTTCTGTTTTAGTATAGACCCTTTTTATTTGACAAGACGTCACAAGGACTGCCTTATTATTATTTGATGGTCGTAGCTTGCTCCAATCTTAGATTTAGATTTAGATCAGGCATTTTTCTAACCCATTGTATAGCTTAATAAACATCCTTGAACTGTGATCACTTGTGTCTGTCTTTACTGTCGCCACAATGAGTTCCTTACACTCCAAAGGTAACAGATGAGCCGTCGCATTCCAGAATTCATACAATCAACATTATAAAACATGTCTGAAACCTATATCAAAGCCATTTTGGTAATCCTGGTTGGTGGCTTCTACTATACGTAAAATGCTATCAAAGTCTTTATTTGGCAGACTGACAGTGTCAAAGATATTTTTGTAGGAGAAACCCTGAATTGTCCATTGTTTTGTGTTTCCACAATCAATTGTCCATGGCAGATAGTCTCTACATCGTACTGAATTACGTTCACATGGTTTCTTTTTAAAACCACCACCCCTTTTTCCTGTCCATTTCGCTTCTCATACTCTATTTTACCACAGTGCTTTATAGTGGCCTGAAAGCTGAGGTGAGAGCAATGCAAGAAACTTACATAAATGCATACATACCTCATCAGATTCACATTGCAACTACTTGATCAGAAGTACAACACCTTTCGAAACCTGAGATTTTCTGAAATGATCTCTATGACTGCATGAAAGAGAGCTTGGTCTTTTCAATACAGCACAGGCGACTACATTTCACTATATTTTGTATGACCGTTATCCTCCTAAATATATGTCATTCATTTAAAAAGACCCAGGTGCAGAGATGATGCAGAAATCTTTAAACAGGTACCATTGATTTTCTGTGCAGCTCCATCACTGTCATTTGAGCCACAACGGGTACATGTGTGGATCCACATGCACCCTCAAACTACAGTCACACCTAATTTTCTATGCTACAGAGTGGCACAAATTAATAGTAAAAAGGCAAATGAATAAAAGCACTGCCCAGGTTTATTTGTTATTATTGATTATTTTAAGATTCCGAATTGATGAAGATAGAGTGGGAGGGCAGAAAAATCGAATAGCAGATATTCACATATATCAGAAATATGGATGGATAACATCCCTGAAAGAGATTCCTCATCTTTTGGAAGTCACCCAAAGTAGTTAGTTACAGAATAAAGGCTGGCTGGTGGGCAATAGGTTACGAGAGAACCACAATCAGAGGGGAATTTGCTGCAAGATGGACTGTCCATATCAAGGAGACTCCCTAGCCAACAAGCCCCAGCAGTAGTGCTTGGCTAAAGTATGCAGAGATCAGCAAGTCACAGCCTTTTTCAGCAGTCGAACATGTCTCCGTAAGGTATAAATAGCTTCTGGATGCCTCGCTGAAAAGGCACAGATGACGCCTTTGAGCTTTTTTGTATACTCTATCTTTAATCATGTGTGCATTAAGAGAATAACTGGTCAAGTCTGAAGTAGATTGTTGGACAAGTCAACCCCCAACAGTTGAGTGTAGACATTTCCGTTTACAAAGTAACACTTGACATTTTTAGAAGCCAGCTATCAAGGAGATAATCAGTTTCCAACAACAACATTAGCATAACACTTGCATCCTCAACAAAAGAACATTGCAGGCACATAGTGTAGTACATTCCACAATTCTGATTTTCAATGTGACTTCCAATGTCTTGTGACCAAATGTTCTGCTACACTCACAGCTCTTAACAGTCATTAATTCTTCCATCGATTGTTCAAAGCATGGTATGTTTGGTCATGCAGGATGTTAAGACAAATTCAATTTTTGGGGTATTCTAGGGCCACTTTCTAATCCCCTGCCCCACCCAACCTTTGGCTTATTCCCACTCACTGTTTTTGGATCACTGATGCATTATTTACATCCCTCCTGGCATTACAACCTTTTTTACTTTACTTAAGGTATTACAGTACTATGCAGATTCTAAGGCGCCTTGTGCTAGGAGTGCTTCAGGCAAACAAGTTTTGCCCTAGTGTCATTTTAGCACCCTTCATTGGTTTTAGGGAGTAGGATGGTGGTAGCTATGCTTTATGTTTGGCTTCACCAGTGATGAAGGCTATTTTACCGCATTGATAGTCCACCAATGTGCTTTTTTAAGCCTCTTACCAGACAAATCAGCCCCTGACGCGGGGGCAATTGGCATAATATGCACCGAATAATTTAGAGATTTTCTAAAAGAATATTAGATAGTTTGGCACTTATAAAAAATGGATAGTAGGTTTCAAACAGCGCTGAACCTTCGGGTTAAAGAAATTCTGTGATACATCTCTGAATTAAATGATTGGTGCCAATAGATAATTATAAGCTTTCAATTCCTCTAATACATTCTTTTTTCCCTGAGCCAAGACATGTTTCAAGCCATAGCTCTTCTCCGGGGCTCCATACTAATAAGTTAATAACTTTCATTGATATAATTCAAATAGATCTGGTGTGGTTAGTAACCATGAGTGAAATGGTGATGAAAAATATACAAACACAATGTCATAAATAAAAATTATAAACTAAAGGCCAATTATATAGTTCGAAAATATAAAATCATAAAGAGCCCTATGACATCATAAAATAAAATGACTCGAAGGCAGACAAAGATTATGAAATAAACAAGAAAATAAAGAGAAACAAAGAAAAATGGTTACTAAGAGTCTACATTCAGAGTTATAATTGAAGATACTTCAATTCTGTATCATAATAATATTCACAATTTTTTGTTCACTAGCTTCACATTAAAAAGTGACCCCAGTCAGGGAAAGATACACTGCTAGAGCCGTGCCCGAGTTAATCAAGCCACAAAACCACCTTGTTGCTAGAACATAAAAGTTCATTACCCTTAAACTCAGCTGATTGCCAATTCCATGTATACTGTTCTAAGCATTATCGTGATACTATAAACTGGTGAGAAAAATGGGGTGCTACGACCAATCTAATTCCCAATTCCGTGCACCTATTCAAAGCTAACGTGATAAAATGAAATTATGAATACTGGGCACTCTGGCCATACTCTGAATGAATTTTGCAGAAAATGAAATAAGACCTGTAGTGATTAACATCTCACTGCAAACTCTTTATTGGCAAGCACTGTGATGAAAACTATCAGAATACTGCAAAGCAAAAAGTTAAACATCGCAAGAAATTGCTACCCAACATTCAAATTGTAGTAGGTACCTTAGGGATTGCCAATGATGTTCTACATGCATCCTAAATGCCTATAAGCAGAAATTTCATTCTGTATTTCCTTTTACTGCAACAAAGTGCATGTTAACGCTTTATAATATGTGCTACTCCTGGAAGCTAAAGAAACCATTGTAATTTGTCACGCATAGCACTTCAACCTCAAAATGGAAACATTAACTACAGGTACCGTACTCACTGCGATGAACTACAGTATTACCTACAATCTGTAGAAGCCAGGCCCTCGCAGGCTGTGTCAGTCTAAATGCAAGCCAGCATCCTCATTACTATATCCTGGGTCTGGTGTTCCAACGTACTGAGGTACAACTGAATTAAACCGAAAACAACTGGCACCCTCATGAAGATTAACATTCCTCATATCGGGTGACATCATGGAGTTTTAAACACAAATGCGAAATACGCAACGCAGTACTCTGCATTTTTCAAAAACAATTACACCAATCCAATCTTCATGTTATGCGGTCTCAAATAACATTCTGCTGCTAACAGACAAATGTTGCCTTATTAGGATTTTCGATCAAAAAAATATGCTACAGCTATCTCTAGACATTATATCTATGTCTATTCACCATTCAAAGTTACTGTTTCAAACATTCATCAAAATTACCTAGCATGCCCCCTCCATGTATCAAAAAAACGATTCAAAATTTGCGTATTTAATACTTGGTTCTCTCAATGTTTAGCTGCTGGATCTCAAATTATTTAAAACTATACTAAAAAAACAGGTCAACTGTAGACATTACATTATTTCTAAGTTACAACCGGTTGGTGGGTTTTGCCTTGATACACCCGGCACAGACACAACAAAGTGACCTAACCGCAGGCAGGGCCATTGAAACATGCACATTGAAGAACTGCTCTAACTGTAATCATTCATTATCCATATGTCTGTACGGATGATGTAAAAAAAAAAAAATAAATAAAATAAAAAAAAAAATCAGTTCATTATCTTTGTTGAGGCCATCTCAAATTGCTTTTAATTGAAATATGAGTCGTGCTTCTTTTCTTCTCTTCTTCAGTTCCCTGTTGTCACTTCTTCGTTCTCCCTCGAAGCTTGCCTGCAACGCTCATCTTCATCTCTTGTCCACTGTGATCCTTGTGCCAATGTTGGGCCTGAGGGTACTGTGTATCATGAGTTCTTATTGCATACAAATGTTCTCGAATTCCCCATCTCAGTTCTCGTTTAGTGCTGCCTAAGCAAAATCTATTGCACAGACAGATATAAATCACGCATTTCTATTCACAATTTATAAAACCTTTGTTGTTAATGATTTTCTTGGTATATGTCTCAATCCTAATCCTCATCACTTTGTCTAGAGCGGGATTGCACATACTGTGTATGCCATACTTGAAGAAACCTTCTGGTTTTGTGAGCCACATACTTTGCGATGCCTAGAAAACTTGTGCAAACCTTGGGACCTACTGACTGTGCCTTTGTTAGTACTAACTGGGTTTAGATGTCTTCTTCTGGCTTGGCTGATAGCCTCTGTAATGTGACTCTCTTTATAGCCCCCCTCTTCTGTCTGGGCATTGAAGTTTGTATGGATCTACTTTCTAAATTAAAACCGACCACCAACCCTTGAGATGATTAATGCAGATGAAGGGGGAGAATCCAAAATTGCTCAGGTGGTCCATTAGCCTTGAGGGCTTTGACCTCACCATAGAGCATCAGTCAGGTACCCAACATAATGCTGATGTTCTCTTCAGAAAGTATGACCAACTGAAACAAGAGATCCATCCAGGAGTGGACTACATCCTCCTGTCCCTTAGTCTGGGAGGTAAGGGTGACAGGTGTTATGGAGATTTTTCTTTTTTATGCCAAATACCCTCTACCCATGAGACCCCCAGAACTTTTTTGCTGGACTCTTGGACCTTGTTCTTGTTTTTCGGAACGAGGGGAGTCTTATCCTCTATTATTTTTACTCACCATGGGAACACTGTTCATTATGTTTTTACTTTCTTTTATGGAGTCTTGCGTTCCTCCATACTTTTTAAAGGCATCTGTGTTTCACTTTTGTAGCACAGAGAACCTTTTGTGCTGCTGGGAGCCCTTTGGGATCTCCTTTTTATATTCTTTTATTTTCCTTAAGAACTTCTGGTCTCATGGTTAGATGGATACTTTTTTATCCTTGGCTTTTCCTTTTGTGAGATCACCACACACCACTGTATGCGGAGTGCTTAGAGGTTACACCTTGTATCACCTTTCTAACAGCTCCTGTAACAATTCTGTTACAGTGACAGGCATACTTGAATGGCTGTGTTAGTGGACGTGTTCTACCCCACTGTTGTGCATTTATCCTACCCTTGCTTTGTTCACAACCACAATAGTGCACAGAAGGGTCACCATTGACCCAAAATGGTGGCCCCCTTCTTTTTTCGCCATTCCTTGTGTGTTTGTCCTTTGTTGGTCATCCTTCTACGAACCTGGATGGGGAGGTCATAGTTTGAATTTTGGCTTTGGCAGGAATCCTTTGGGAATCCTGCCAAGGCTCCAGAGTGTCTGAAGACAGGAAATGAGGGAGGAGTCCGAAACTCTGCAGTCCTTCGTCTTCTATCATGCCTGTCTGGGTCCAGTTCCAACTGGGAGAAAGGCTGCCTGTCCTGAAGGACAGCCACCACCCAAACTTTGAATGATGCATGACTGCCGATTGGCTGGGTTCCTGGATAAAAGGTGAGGATCCTGAGACAAAAGACAAGTTGATCACTGGACAGAAGAATCAAAGATGATGGCCGGAGATGCTTGCAGCACCTTCCAGAACTGGTGAAGCCTGCTAAAGTGACCGCTGCTGTCCTAACCCCGTTTTCGAATCGACAGGGAGGCTCCAAAGAGGACAACTTCCTCCCTTGGATTGGTGGGCATAATCAGTCCTAAAACGACCTGCAATTTGAACCATCCCACAACGTGCAGAGACCTTCATGGGCTGCAAACTGGCAATATCCTCTGACCTGCGACCATCCTGCAATGTATGGTCTTCCCATAAAGAAACTCTCACACCAGAGGCAAGATCCCCGCTCCTCAAAGTCCCCTCACTAGAGTGCAGGAACGAGCAAGCCAGGCAAATCGTTCAGACGAGAACCGTTACACATTGGGTGTCTGTGAAAAGGTGCCAAAACTGCAGACCAACGTTGGAGCATGAAGAATCCTTTGCCGAGAGGCCTTTCTCTAGACTGCTGCTGCCTTATCACGTCCAGAGTCCCTCCTTTTGTCACCACGACCAAGGAACAGGAGACTGGGTCCACAGCTGCGGTGCCGTGAGAGAATCCAGCTGCATCTTCTTCATAACTCTACAGGTACTATGGGACTCATTGTAGAACATACCTTGAGTCATTCTTTTGCTACTTTGTTTATGGAGTGCTGAATCCGGTGTTCGAGTGTTAGCCTATACCGTTCACCCAGGCCTAACGCTTGGGCAGCCATAGGGAGCCTTTCCCAAGATCCCGGAAAACCTTTTTGACCAACAAACACCCAGTACTTAGTTGTAATTGAAGAATCCTCTGGAATGTTGCTTTATTGCATCTGTGCCTTGTCTACTTTACCACCAATCGCACTTTGAAGAACTCATACCTAGATAGGGATACCCTGCTAAAGCCTTAAGGCCTATGAAAAGTAATACAAGCCTTTTAAAGTACTGACCTGCTATTGTTGGCATTGCTTAACTGTTTTATTCATATAACAGAACATTTTCTGAGATGCTGTAACAAGTGATTTTATTTCCCATTGAAATGTGCTCAATTAACTGTATAATTCCTAACACATGCTTTACTCACCTAAAGTATTGCATATGTTATTAGTTTGAAATAGTACTTACCTGAATAGACTTTACCATGTGTATTTAAAATAAATAAGTATTTTACTATAATGACAAGTGTGTAAGAATTTCGTTGGGCCTATCTATTTACTGAGTTAATTTTACTTACTCACAGCTCACATCACAACTCCCCCCCTCCCCCCACCCCACCACCCCTCAAGATGAGCCTGGCTGCGCTGCCATAAAACCAAAGTCAGGCGTAGTACAGACTTATACTAGAAGTTGGGGCCTGTATACCAAGGGATAGTTTTATTAAGTCTTACCACAGGTAGACTTTAGGAAAACTCCCATAACAGTTCATTAGAAATTATCTTTCCTCATCAACCAGCAAACTAACCCATGACACTCAAGTATCATTAGGACTGATTTACGCATTGTTACATTTGTTGGATCACTGCCAAGTGTGTGATAACAGCCTGGACTATTTAAATGTTTAAGAGTAGCATAGATACAGACTTGGTGATTCACAACTAAATTGCCTCCTTCATCTGCTTTGATAACTATGGATTTGTAATCCACGATCTTCCCCAAAGCCATCTTCTCATCAATACTAATATTATCATGATATGCCCCACACCTCAGTTTCTCTCTTTTTTCCCCCCCAGAGCATACCAAGCTGCATAGGAAAACAGAGAACCAACGGGCTAATAAGCCCTTAAAATGAAATAACTATAGACCTGCGGAGGAGGAATAATTGCAACCAACACTACAAGTAATGCTAGAAAAAGTTTTTTTTTAAAGAAACCTGTGGCAGGAAAGACAGAAAAGGGACACAGAGGACCATCACCAAGCCAACGTGAAAGAGAAGATGTGCACCAATTACGGACTCTGAGCAGGGATGGATGGGAGGGGAGATGAGGATTCTGTGGGAGAAGAATCCATAGAAAGAACATTCTGGTGGGTCAGTTCTCCATCAATGAATTGCTTTTTTCCTGCAGATTCGTCATCTGATAGAATCCTAAAGCAGTAGATGAAGGAGACGGGCAGAAAGTTATACCAAGAAGTTTTGCAACGCTGCCTGCCAAACTTGCAGCAGCTGTACGAGCCACATCCAGGCTATAGTGCTTAGCAAAAGTATGGAGGGATGACCGCGTCACAGCACAACAAATCTCCCGAACAGGGACTCGCCTCTGTAAAGAGGTTGATGCCGAGACTCCCCTTGTCGAATGGGTCCCGATGCCTGCTGGTATTTCTTTCCCAGCGGACTGACAGCATTCAGCTATGCAGACAATTATCCAGCGGGATAAAGCCTTCTTAGTCATGGGCAGGCCCTTAAGGGCTAAGGAAAAGGCCACAAAGAGCTGGTCAGCTCTCCTGAAATCAGCTGTCCTCGCAATATAATAACTGAACTCCCGTCTCGGGTCTAGGCGATGTAACCATTCCTCCTGCTTAGAAGTGAGCGGAGGAGGGTAGAAGACCGGAAGGTCGATGGATTGCGACAAGTGGAATTCTAAGACAACCTTGGGAAGGAAGCCAGGCCTTACCCCGAGTGAGACTTTCTCCAAAACGCAGGAAGGGTGGCTTCAAGCATAAGGCCTGCGGTTCACTCACCCGTCTAGCAGATGTAATAGCCATTAAAAAAGGTGGTTTCAAAGAAAGAACTCTTAATGGACAAGTATGCATAGGCTCAAAGGGAGCTGCCATCAGAAATGTTAGTACCAGATTAAGGTCCCAATTGTGCCATTACAGAGATAGTAAAAAATGAACCTTTATCCAGGATCTCTTAAACAAAGACAAGGCTGCCAAATAACCTTTGAATGAGGTGACCTAAAGGCCTGCTGAGGCCAGTGACAGAAGGAACTCCATCACTGTAGTGGTGGAGCAAGAGATGGGGGCAATCTCACATTCCCTGCATCATGCCTCAAATCTCCATCTGCATGCGTACAAATATCTTGTAGACAGTCTGCATGCAGCCAGCAACACCTGAAGCATTTCCTCTGAGCGGTCCCAGTCATATCTCATCCTCTCGAGAGCCACGCATGTAGGCTGAGGGATTCCAGGGTCGGGTGGAGTAACTGAACTTCCGACTGGGTTAGGAGATCCGAACGCCGAGGCAACCAGTGGGGAGGACAGATCCAAGAGGTCTGAGTAACACGATTTCCTTGCCCAGTCCGGGGCGATCAAGCTCATGGTCGCTCAAAACTTCAACCTCCGGAGAACCCATGGAATGAAGGGAATCGGAGGAAACGTGTAATGGAGAGGGAAAGTCCAATCCACTAGAAACGTGTCTCCCAGTGCACCGCTCGCAGGGAATTCCCTCGAGCAAAACTGTTCGCATTTTCTGTTGGACTCCGTTACAAACAGAGCCACTGCTGGGGTTCCCCAGAGAGATAATACCTCCACTAGGACTTCCTGGCACACTTCCCCACTCGTGTGAGACCTGCTCAGATCATCCGCCAAGTTGTTCTCTGTGCCTGCCAAAAGAACTACTGAGACTGAGATCCGGTTCTCCAGCAACCAGAAAAAAAAGCATCATTGCCTTCGTGCAGAGGGGAAGGGAGTGCACACCAGCTTGCCTGTTGAGATAGTGCATTGCCACTGTGTTGTCTGTCAGAACGAGGACGTTTTTCCCCTGCAGGGACAGGGCAAATGTTTTCAGGGCAAGCCTGATAGCTCGCAACTCCAGCCTGTTGATGTGCCATTTGTCTTCCGTTGCTGACAAGGGGTCGCTCACCTGCAAATCCTCGCAGTGCGTGCCCCAACCCTACAGAGATGCATCTGTGACCACTCGGGTCTGAAACCAGGGAGGAGACTGTTGTGGTCCGCCCTCCAGGGCAGGTAGTTGACCACTGAAGTGGACACCCTGATGAGATCTGAGAGAGTGCTGGGGTACTGAGACCACTGACCCCTCAGGAGCCACTGCAGGGATCACATGCGCAACCTGGCCTCTGGTACTAGAAAAATGCAGGAGGCCATGAGGCCTAAGAGGTGAAGAAAGGAAGGCGCTGGTAGAGTGGCATGGTTCCGCAGCAAGTCAACTATTTGTGTAAAGCCGACTACTCTCTCCATTGGAGGGAAGGCCTTGCCTACCCTGGTATCTAGGACTGCTCTGATGAACTGGAGCCTCTGGATGTGCGTAACTTGGGACTTAATTTAGGGAGAAACCAGCTTGTGCAGCAGTAGGCAAGTGTCCTCTAACAAGACCTGCACTGCAGACTTCCCTCTGGATCAGTCAGTCGTCCAGATATGAAATACGTGGACCCCGGATATCCTAAGGTGAGCAGCAACTACTGCCATGAGCTTGGAGAAAACCATTGAGGCGGAGGCTAGATCAAAGGGAAGCACCTTGAACTGATGGTGCATATCCCCTATGGTGAACCTTAAGAGATTCCTGTGCTTTCGATGGATTGACGCGGAAATAAGCATCCTGTAGTCTATTGACATCAGCCAGTCCTGTAGTTCGAGAGCATGGAGACTCTCTCGCAACGTCACCGTCCTGAATTTGTCCTTCCTCAAGAACTTGTTTAAAACCCTGAGTTCCAGAATGGGACTGAGACCGCCTACCCAGAATACCAACGCGATCCTCTCTGCTCGGGAGGTACCTCTTCCACAGCACCCTTCGAAAACAGGGCTCCCAGTTCTTCCTCGAGCTCCTGTCCCAGTTGGATTGGGAGGTTTGGCGGGGGCATGTCCGGTGGTTTTCTCACAAATGGCAGACAACCACACTGAATGAGCTGAAGAGCCCAGGCATCGGAAGTAATTCCCTGTCACTGCAGCAAATGCTCCATCAACTGTCCTCCAACCAGTGCGCTGTGAGAGGGGAAAATCAAAGTGGCTTCTGAGGCTGGGTCACCTCTACCGCTGACACAGCCTGTTGACCTCTAGAAGCCCCCTGCCCCTTCCGGAGCTCGAGAAGCACTACTGCCCTTACCTGGCCGGTGGGTGCTGCGCTCTCCTGCCATAAGAAGCATACCGCCTGTAGCTCCGTGCCTAGAGGCAAAGCTGAAGGCAGATTTGGCCGGCTGCTCAGCTAGGCTTAAGGACCCAACAGTGATTTCGATTTTGGATTCCTTAAGTTTTTCTAAGGAATCGTCTGCTTTTGGAACGAAAAGAAGATCACATTCAAAGGGCATGTCCAGAAGCTTAACTTGGACATCAGGGGAGAAACCAGATGTTTTTAGATGGGCATGCCTTCTTAGTGTTACTGTTGATGCAATAGGTCGACCCACATAGTAAGCGATGTCCAGGCCTGTTTGCAGTGACTGTCTGGCAACCTCTTTCCCATCCTCCACTACCCGTAGGAAGCCCTGGCTCATCTCTCCTTCTGGGACATTTTCAACTGCTGTCCATAAACCAAAAGGAGTATTTGGAAAAACTGTTTGCCACATTTGTAGCCTTAAGGGTCATACGGCCCAAGGTAAATACTTTCTTTGCTAAGGCATCAACCATTTTAGCTTTCCTGTCGGGAGGCAGGGTGGAAGTGGAAGATGCAGGTCTAGATGAGACAGTGGCAGCCTGCATAACCAGCCCCTCTGGGGGAAGGGTGGGAGGAGAGGAATGAAAGTTCTCCTCTAGCCGGCCTATGCTTCCCAGAAATGGTAGAACTGACGGGAGGAACAGAACAAGGGTGATGCCACATAACTGCTAATGGATCAGCAATGGCAGGGTTTAAAGGCATATTGCGCTCTGTGGTGAGGCCTTCATCTAAGATATCTGTAAGGTCATAACCTTGTATCGGCGCCACAGATGAATGCAATCCTAGGGCATCAATAATCCTTTCTACCAAACTCCTGAATTTTTTACATATTATGGACATAGTGGTGGGATTGCTGGAATTCGAGATCTGGAGTGGTGTCCACACCGCTGGCATCATGGAGGCCTTGAGCCAGCTGCAAAAGCTGATTTTGGTCACCAAAATAATCAACCCCTCCTGTATCCAAGTAAATGGGGTCAACATACCCCTAATCATCGACATCATTACAGCCAAAGATATGTGCTATGGTATCAAATAATTTGAACCAGGGTTGTGGAGTGAAGGTTTTCCCCGACAACCGTTGACATCGCCGTCGAGGGTTTGTCTCTTAGTGCCGATATGGTGGATGTCTGTTTTGATCGGGACACTGTAGCGTCGACATCATTGGATGCACGGGGTTGACCCAACTTCCAATGAACCCCTTTCGGAGTAGAAAGATTTATCTGCCCAACATTATCGGTACCGGGGCACTAGATGGGTCGGACATGCCGGCACCACTCTTGGCTCTCAAGCCTGCTGCATGTGGGAGGGGGAGGGTGGGGAGGGGTTAGCCACGCCGACTGCAACATGCTTTTTAAAAGTGTCTCGCATGGAGGACTTGAAATCCTCACACTCTTCTCAGTTGGTATGCCCCCGCCGACCGCTTACCTCTATCCGCCGACGAATTTGAATATCAATGGTGCCAGTGATGAGTTTTCTTCTTTCAGGAAGAGGAAGAATGGCTTCTCGAGTAGGACCATTTCTTTTTCCGCCCATGTTGTTTTTCAAGGGTGTGCCCCTCTGCTTCGGCCTCTGAAGACCAAACTGTCGACCGCGCCAGTGATATAGAGGGCGGTCGACCAAGAGCGAGTTTAGCTGCTCGATCGAGTAGGGATTTGGGTTGCATTTTGGCACACGATGGACAGCAGTCAGTCCTGCAACCTGTGCCAAGGCAGAGACATAACTTGTGTGGATCAGTGAGGGACAGCTTGGTGCCAGAGTCGGTACACCGCTTGAAACCAGATACCCGAATGACCGACATCTCGCATCGAGGAATTGAAAAGCAAAATGTTTTCTGACGGAAACATCGAGCGAATAGAAGACTTGCCTGTGTTCCCAAGCAGATTGTTAGCGCATGGAAAAAGGGAATTGAGGTGTGGGAGGTAGTGATGAGGTATTTATACAATGCCTGACGTCATGTCTGGAGCAGACAACTAGATGCCGAGCAAGACAGGTAGACGGCTAGGTCGAGGTCCACTAGGCCCCCTTGTCGAACATTTTCCAAAGCAGCAGAGCTGGAGGGAATATCTATCAGATGAGGAATCTGTGCGAGAAAAGCAATGCATTGAAAAAGTGTTGATTACATTATTTTCGGCAACCACTGGCATAAATCTAGATTTATTGCTTAAATTGCTGCCAACGGTGGAAATACCTTTGTATGTTTGAATGGCATTTTGTCCTCAATCTCTTGTGCTTTTTCCAATGAAACTAACAGGTTGCTGTGTTCTAAATCATGTAAAGTTCGTAAACTGTTAGTTCTTGGATCTTTATCTCCTTTATCCCGAAGCTCCCGATTGTGAAGTTTCCTCGTAAATGTATACAGGTCAATGTAGGTGTTAGTGATATTGACGGGAGTTAAAAAGGAAATGTTCAACCCTAAGGTTGATCGCCGTTTGAAACCTAGTAACCATTTTTTTCCTTTTGCTTACTGGGGTCATTTGGGGAACAACCCTTTTCCCAGGTTTTTCTGTGACACCCGACATAAGAGACAATTCTAGCGCATAGGGTTTGTTACCCACCTTTTTGTGTTCCTATGGTTTGGCGTTTATGTTTATGAAAATCTATACCATCATGCATTTTGTAAATTAACAAGTGCAGGGGAGAACTGCAAGTATTTAGACCATGAAGACACTCAAATCGTAGTAAAACAAGTTTTGGGTAAAGCTCATAGTCATGTATCAACACAATTAAAACTATCTTTCGCCATATTTCTTGTACATCGTGTATCTTCGTACTTAAGGGCAGAATCAATTCATTTTTCAAGAAACATCACAATGGTATTAGAATCACGATAAGTGCTCAAAATGATTTGATCCTGCATAAAAGATTGAATGTGGGATTTAGCACAGTATACCACATAATAAATTTGGTTAAAAAGAGAACACATTAAAAGCATCTGTTTTTCAGTATATCAGTGTGGTGTATTTTCTAGAGAGAGGAGTGCATGTGTGTACTTCTTGTACCTTTGTCTCAGCCTGCTATCTTTACCTGAGAGTTATGCCTCGTCAATCTGTCCACACTATCTGCATTTAACAGTGGTTTGCATTCCCTTTCTTGTAAGGAACGTTAGCGCCCCCATCTCCCCGAAATGTATTGTTCTAAAATCCGAGTCTGAACAGCTTTTCTGCTTTCCACTATAGCATTAAGTACATTTAAGCTTTATATAACAGAGGAGTCCGTCAGGAATGTTGCTTCTAACTTGACACTACAGAACACCATTCCTTTACTAGCATTGCTAATTGTAGTTCCCGCTCAGTCTTGTACATTTTTTGTGCATGGCATGAGACCCCATTCACTATCTCCCTGCAGATCGAACCAACTCTGGAAGCCACTCCTCGCCGCAGGGTTTCACTCACCATTAACTCTCTAAGCAGTGTCTGTAGGAGGCCCTTTCCTTCAGAGACTCCCTGCTTGGCCACTATCTGGTACTTGTGGTTCAAACGTGTGTAGCTTCCCCCTTCTGAGTCTGTGACCTCTGTGTTGGCTTGTCTTTAGGTGCATTTCTAAAATCAGCTCTGGGGTGGATTTTGCGAGGCCAACCGATCACGATGAACATGGAGACTTTGAGAATAGCCAAACCTAATCAAGATAAGGTTTCAGAGCAACAAGGCTTGGTCTCAGGAGGACTGAGAAAATGGTCTAGGCTACAATAAATCCACACAGAACACCACCAATAATTCAAGCTAGATAGGCAAGTTGAATAATATACAATGATTTATTAGGTCTTTAAATACACACAAAGCAAGTAAAATATCTAGCCAAATATTGTAAAACACTTATTATAAAACAAAGTTTCCACAGAGCAGAAAAGAACAGGAAATCCCAGCACTTGTACACAATGCCATCAATAGGACACAATCAAAAAACTGACATGCTCGCAGGGGGTGAAGGTATCTAATCGTGGAGCCTCTGCTCTGGTCTCCAGCAATTAATAACTAAAAAACAATTGATACATCACACTGCTTGTGTCTCCTCAAACTTTTTTAATCCAACTAAACAAAATCAATTTTTTGCATCAGCCGACACGTGTTTCGAACTCTGCTCTTCTTCTAGAGCTGTAGTGTTTAAAATAATACATCATACAATATTGATGATTAAAAGGTCAACATAGAGGAAACCAGGACACTGTACCCCGATGCCGCTTTTGGCTTTTTTGTTCGGTTTGCTCTATGTTGACCTTTTAATTATCAATATTGTATGATCTATTATTTTAAACACTACAGCCCTAGAGGAAGAGCTGAGCTCGAAACACGTGTCAGCTGATGCAAAAAATTGAGCTGGATTAGTTGCATTAAAAAAAGTTTGAGGACACACCCGCAGTGTGATTGTATTAATCGCTTTTTAGTTATTGTAAAACAGATATATACATTCAGCATTAGGAGAAGAAAGAAATCAAACCCTTAAAAAACCAGAAGGATGTCCAGGTAAGTACTTACAGGCATGAAATTCGGCAAATACACTTACAATAACCACAGAATAGCGCCCCTTAGACTTAATGAGCCCAAGCCTAAAATGGTTTGGGCTTTGTGTCCTAAAGTCACCAGTTCTAAAGTTCTACTTCACAGGTAGGTTTAAGAGATGTGGGCAATGCCAGTGGTTACGATTACAAATTCAAAAAGGTAAGTTAAGTTCAAGAAGTAAACAAACTCAATCCAAGGCACTACGGGCCTAGGAAAGAATCCTTGATCAGGCCTCTGCTGACCAAAGTCAGAAAAGAAAAGTTTAGGGACAGGACTTTTTTTAAAATGTATTTATTGATTTGTAATGTGCAGAAAGCCTGCAGGCATCGCGGCGCCACAATTACACAATGCGTAAAACAGAAAACGGGACAATCAAGATCCTAAGGGATCCTAAGATCCTGATCAGCGTGGGCAGTCTGTTACTGGAAAATAATTGTTTTCAATCCTCTGCAGAAAGCCCTTGCATTTTCCTCCAGTCTGAGCGCTAATGATAGGTGTTCCAGAGTTAGAAAGCGCATACTGGAAACAATCTACCCAGTCCATGTGATTTGTTGTGTCTTGAGCAGCTAACCTGCGTCTGGTTTGAAGAGTGTAATGATTGTGTTGGGGCATAACGGAAGACTAAAGACTTCAGGTACAGCAGAGCTGTTCCAAAGAGGCAGCGATGCACGAGGGTGGAAGATTTAAAGTGTATGCATTCATGTACCGGCAACCAGTGGAGGTCCCTTCTGCGATCCGAAATATGGTCCCTGCTTGGGATTCTCTTGATAATGCACACAGCGTTGTTCTGTATGACTTGACATTTTTCCAGACAGGAGTTGGAGGCACCAATTAACAGGGAATTACAGTAATCTAGCCTTGAGAGTATTGGGTTCTTCGTGTTTATAGCGAATAAATTATTAACGAAACTAAAGAAAAATAACGAAAACATGTTCATTATTTTACTCTTTTGTAATTTGGGGGGGTCCCCTCAAATCCTCTTTCCCCAGCTTTATTACCTCCAACCCCCGCCACCCTTTTTAATTGGTTACCCCACCCCCATATATACTTTTAACCATAAATTCGATTTTTTTAGTTATTTATTTTTCCCCGAAAAAGACATTTGTTATTTATTTTTTGTTATAATCACTGTATACCGAGTATTGTGGCTCGAGCAATAATAGTGCAGTTCTTTTCACTCAAAGAGGGCCGGATGTTCTTTAATAGGCAGAGATAGTTGCAGTTTCAGCTAACCTGGTTAACATACACATCCACATTCATACAGGCCTCCAGAAGGATGCCCAGCGTTTTCACTTTGCTCTGCACTTGAATGACATGTTAAAGCTTTTATAGGCAGGGTTCAGTTTAGAAAGAACCTGCCGAGAGCCGAGCTGAGAAGCTCAGTTTTGCTGCCATTTAGGCACAGTCAGTTTCTGGACATCCAAGACTTAATTAGGTGATACGTGCAGAGGAGATTGGCAGAGTCTACGACATAGTCACTGTCTACTTCGATAACTAGCTACGGGTCGTCAATGTAGTTTGTAAAGAACACGCCAAAGTGGTCTTAGGTAGAAGTTCAACATTACGGGGGGGCCGGCTGGCACCCCGAGATACCCCACATTGAATGGGGGCAGCAGGGGAGAAAGCGTCTCCCCAGTGGATTCTGGACACCCGGTTAGAGAGAAAGGAGCTGATCCACCCAACATCAAGCAAGTGGAAGGCCGCCGACAAATGGAGCAAGACTAGAATCCCGGCTCTTCCACGGTCCATGATTTTCAGCATGTGGGACTGGAGATCGACCCGTGCCATCTCTGTGATGTCTGTTGGTCTAAAGCCTGATTATCTGTTGTGTAGGAAGCCATTCAATTCGACAAATGCTTGAAGGTGGGCCATGGCAACTTTATCGAGTAAATTTAGGAGAAAGTTACAGTTTGTGATTGGCCTGGGGTTGCTTAGATCTTTGGGGTCCAGTCTGGGTTTCCTGAGAAGAGGGGTCACTGTGACTGCCTTGATAGAATTGGGTATGTGACTGTCCCAGAAGGATGCGTTCACTAGCCTTGCTAGGAACGGTGCAAAGGGCTTCCTGTGCTCTAATAATAATTTGGCGGGAAGGACATTTTCGGCAGAGGAGATGGGTTGCATAGAGGATAGCATGCTCTTCATATCATGGGTTGATATTGGGGATAGTGCAAATTCAGGGTGTTTACAAGTTATATTAGGAGCCAATGGGTACTTGGTCAAGCTGGAGGTGATCAGAGTATTCATTATCTTGTCTCTGGCCTTTGTGATTTTCGCTTCAAAAGCAGCCTGCACCATAACGCAGTCCTGGTCTGTAGGCGTGATGGGTGTTAAGTGCGCCCTGGGTTTCCCTGCAGTGATTTTAGAATCTCAAAGAGTATGAGAGATATTTGTGGCCTCATTGATCTGGTTATTGAAACAGTTCTTTTTAGCTTCCACTATACGATTTTTACTAAAGCTTTCCAGGCATTTTTGTTTTCTTCCGATGGACATTTTAGCCACTGGGTTTCAAGCTTCTGTTGGTCTCTTTTTTTAGCACTGAGCAATGGTGTAAACCATTATTGGTGCCTGGGGTTGGCCCTGACCAGCTTTGGTCGAAGTGGGCCTGTTCTGTCTAACAGCTCCACAAAGTTACTGAAGATTCCCTCTCCACTGTGCAGGTCAATAACGATTCCAGGCAAGGTTGAATATCTGGGGTAGGTACCATGCTAAAGTTCCGGCTAGTGTTGGTTTGAATTTTTGGTGAGAAGCCTTGCACCCGAATATAGAAATATATAGTATGAGTGTCAGACCTGATACACTGGGTAGTGCAATCAACGTATGTCATCGGATTTCTTGTGGCAACCCAGTCATGGAAATTGTTATTGGCGGTGGTGGGCTCATTATTATGCACTTGGATTCAGGGCTAGTTCCAATTCTATAGCATCTTTAGCAGAGGAATATCCCAGCCACCCAGTCCCCTAAAAAGAACATGGCACAATTAGGGAGAGTAAATTTGCTCAATAACAGGACAATTTTGTTCTTAAAGCCGGACATCACAGATGGTAGACTGTAGGATAGAATGAAATGCAGCTCTGATTTGTCGGGGTCATTTTAATGTGCAGGATCTCGCAGTCTTAATAGAAACAAGGCGAGGTGAAAAACTGAAAGCAATAACTACAACACCGCCCTCTGTGGCCATGTTCCCTGTTTTTACAAAAGATAGAATACATTAATAGTTACTCACTGCAGTGACTAACATACTCTTAGTCCATAGTCCCCTTTCCTCCATAATGTATGGGGGTCCCTCGAGAGGGACGGGAGACAGAACCTTTTTCACCAGAAAAAATCTTCCCGTTTAAATTTAGAGGCGCACAGGGGCGCATCCCTGGGAGCATTCGCTTGCATGACTCCGCCCACCAGTGCCAATCCTCAGTCCCCATTGACGCGTCGACAATGACAGGCCTTGCCTAATGACACCAGTATTATTAGGGGGGAGGATGGTGGGACGTAAGGAGGAAAGGGGACTATGGACTAAGAGTACATTAGTCACAAAGGTGAGTAACCTAATTACACTTACGTCCCGTCCCCTTTCCTCTATACTGTATGGGCGATTACAATTGAATGTAGCCCCAGGGGGGTGGAGAGGAGCCCCTCCTTAAGAAAACAAGTTTCTTAGAACTGCCTGCCCGAATGCCGCCTCGGACCTAGAGGCGGCGTTCAAACAGTAGTGTTTACCGAAAGCTGAAGTGGTGGCCCAAGAAGCCGCCCTGCTGATGACCTGCCACGGCACACGCCATTGGAACGCGATAGCCGTGGCCTTGGCTCTGACCGCATGGGCCTGTAAGTCAGCTGGCAGTGGTCTGTGTTGCCCCTCTTAGGCCTCCTTGATTTGGAGGCCTTGGAGGCTTGATAACCGGACCTTGATCCACCTAAAGTGACAAACAAGGCATCCGCTATTTCCTCGTTGAGATGGAAGGAGGAGGTCACCTTGGGCAGGCAAGCAGGGTGCGTCCGCAAGATGACCTTGTCCCTGAGAAAACTGGCGTAGGGTTCTGATGCCACCAGAGCTTGGATCTCGCCGACTCTACGAGCTGAGGTGAGGCCCACGAGCAGAGCGGTCTATATGGTGACCAGCCTGATGTCTGCGGACTCCATAGGCTTCAAATGTTTGTGTGCCGAGGCGGCCAACATAACATTAAGGTCCCATACCTGCTATGGCATTTTTATAGGCGTGTAAAGCCTGAGGATGCCTGCCAGCTGTCGCCTGACCATTTACTCTTATATTGGCTCCTAGTAGCCTTGTTTCTAGAGCCCTGGATGATCTCTAGGTTAGCCTGAGGTAGGCCTAAGTGTCTCAGCATGACCTGCTCAGGAGCCACACTGAAAGGTGTGAGGAGACGGGTGGAGTCCCCTGCCCTACTCCCTGCTGTGCCACGAGACACGCTGGGCCGAGCAGTAGGTAGATGGGTGGTCTGTCCGAAAGGTTGAGGAGCTCTGAGAACCACAGTCTGGCCGGCGACCAGGGAGCTATCAAAAATGATGCTGAGGTGCCGGGATTCCTTTATCTTGCAGATCACCCTGTGGACTAGGTGTGTGGGAGGAAAGGCATATGCCGTCATGCCATTCCATTGGATCTGGAATGCGTCGCCCAGGAAGCCCAAGTCCTGCCACTGCCAGGAGGCATTCAGTTGGCATTTCCTGTTGTCCCAGGAGGCAAACAAATCCACCTGGGGATCCCCCCGCCCCCCTGAGAAAGATCTCCTTCAGTACCAAGTCGTTCAATTACCACACTCAATTGTCCGCCCCAGTCTGCTGAGCCTGTCCGCTTCCAGGTTGGATTCCCCCGGGAGGTGGACAGCCATGAGGTAAATGTCGTTCTGTCTGGATAAGGACTGTCTTGCCCTTAAGAAGAGGGAGAAAAGCCTTGAGAGCCAACCTTATGGCCTTCAAGTCCGTAGTAACTGTGACCTGAGGGGCCGGCTGCTGGAAGGCCTTGCCCTGCCCCAGGTTGAAGTCTGCGGACCACTATTGGAGGTCCGAGAAGAGAAAGGGTGAATGTTGACTGGGTCCTCTTGGGAGCCCTTCTCCCGATTCAAGTGCAGCTGTAATCTCCGCATCCTGAGTCTTGCGTGGGACACATCCAGAAGGGCAGCTGCCATAAGCCCCAGTCGGAGTTGGTACCACCAGGCCGAGGTCATAGGCCTGGAGAGGAAGTGAGCTGTAGTTCTATTGATGGCCACAATCATGTCCTCCGAGGCAAAGACTCTCACAGAGCTTGTGTCACAGATGAGGCCCCAGAAGGTCAGGCTCTGCATGGGCTGCAGCCGAGACTTTTTGAGATTGATAGTGAACTCCAGGTTGTGGAGTGTTCATCAGTGGGGAGGCAGTATGCTGAACAGCTTTAGGAGAGGTGGCCCAGACGAGCCAGTTGTCCAGGTATGGCCACTGCATTCATCAACCTGGTAAATACCCTGGGAGCAGAGTTGAGGTCGAAGGGTAGCACCTTGTTTTGGAAATGGAAGCCCATGATCCTGAAGAGCAGTAAGGAATGATGCGGCTACCAAATCGGGACATGTAGGTAAGCGTCCTTATGCTCCAGGGAGCACATCCAGTCTCCCCTGTCCTGTGCGCAATAAGAGACGGCATAACAACTTGAATTTTGGTAGAGGGAGGGAGAGATTAAGGGTGGAAAGGTCCAACAACTCTCAGGCCAGCCTGGTGGTTCTTCTGCATGGTGGAAATCCTCGAATAAAAACATAAGCCTCTGTAGGAGATTGAGTTTTCTTCCACAGCCTGGCTCACCGCCAGCAGAGTTGCTGTCTCCCTCTGTGGGAGAGATGGGGAGGAGAGGTACCGGTAGTGGTACCCCGTGGCGACTACAGAGAAGGTCCAGGGGTCGAAAAGTTCTAATGCCAAACTTGCACGTGAAAGGCAAGACTGCCCCCCCTTCTTGGCCAGGGCAACTACGGCTTTCTGCAACGGGATCCCCGTTTTGGCAGGGGGTCTTAGGGTGTGGACTTCTGCTAAGACGCCTTCCCCAGGATGCTCTACCTCAGGATGAGGAAGGCCCAAATGCTCTGCCAAACCTGCAAGGCATTCGTGGAAGGCCCTGGCTGAAGATGGTGTTGGGGTCCTCCTCCTGATCCGTGTCCGTCAGGCTCGGGGGTTCTGGAGCCGGTGGAGCAGTGCTGGGCGCAGTGGGCTGTGGAGTGGAGACCGGAGTCGGTGGCAGCTGCAGAGGGTGGTGTGGAATCTGCCTGTACTGTGGGAGGCAGGGAAGCCAGAATCGGAGGGCCCGGCAGCGGCACCTGCACTCGGGCCTGTGGCACCGGAGCCCTCGGAGGACTGACTAAGGGTGCTGGTGGGTAACCTGAGGGAGCATGTCCCTGATGGCATCCCGGAGGATGGCCCCCAGCTGGGGAGTTCGCAACAGCCCTAGGAACCTTTCGAAGAACCTGTCCTCGGAGGCTGAAGAGGTGGCAGGTGATATTGATGGCATGGCCAAGGGCAGCTGGGGCCGGGGCACACTCTGCCTGGGGTGCAGGGGAAACCTGCCCTGCGCTGCTGATGGATAAACTGTAGGCCATGCACCTGGCTGACACCCTTCCTACCTTGTGACTCTTTCCTTCACATGCTCCGCAAGAGTGGGTATCGGATGAGCGGCCATCTTTTCTGGCACGGCGGCCATTTTGTCGAGCTGTGTGCCACGTGTCGAAGTCGTGGTGCCTGACTTGCTGGAACCAGCCCTGTCCAAGACACTTGGTGTTGGAACAAAAAGCCCATCCTGCACCTCATGCCGTGACCTGGAAGGCGTGCTGCCCTTGATAGAGGACCGCTAGTATCCCTAATCCATGTTTCGGTGAGGCACATTATGACTAAATACCAGTCCACTATAAGATCATGGATGTCATGAGCATGGTTGTTTGGGGACCTGGTGTTAAGGGCCATTTTTATTTTTTGCCACTGACCGAAGGGGGTTGATTTTCTTCCCGATTCCTTCACAGGGGCAGTGGCATGGAAGGTCTGACTGACCCCCGTTGCTATTATGGAGGGAGCAAAATTCTGCATGTAATTCAGGGAAACAGCCGGGGTGGGAAGGGGGTCAGGGGAGCATGCTTGATCGAAACCTTTATTGATGGCTCGACTTCTGCTCCTTCAGCAGAGGTCTGAAAGCGCTTGCTGAGAACTGGGTCTTCCGGAGCTAAAGAAAGCCCCACTGAGTCTTCCTGTAGGTGTGGGTTCTGTTCCGTGGAAGTCCGATTTGGAGGCTGCAATATGGTTGGCGCAGTGTTCAAATTAGGGCACAGGGGGTCTTCAGATGGCTTGGGAGGTGTGAAACTGCATCCCTTCTGTGTCATTTTGAGTTAGCCTAGGTGCACACATTGAAGTGTGGTCCTCAGACTCCATGATGGTTATTTTGCTCACTTATGCGGTTTTCATGGTGCCTGCAGAGAAATGATTGCAGCCCGAAAGGTTGGTAAATGCATCTCTGTAAAAAATGCTTAGCTAATGGATTTACCAGCTCTGAGCCTTGAGCCCACAGACACGGACAGAGAGAGAGATAAATAATAGTTTATGTCTCTCCCTGTCTCCGGCTTGCCTGAGCTAATGGTGTGACCAATGTTTAGGAAACATGACGTACCATGCACATCCTTGGCAGGGCTAATTAAAGTACCAAGCCGAATGCAAAGTGTCCTTCTTGGAAGGAGATAAAACACAGATAAGAGTGTCTAGGAATGTTTCTGTGCATTGGGAACAGGGTGAACCTTAGTGCTCTGAAACAGTAAATTGTACAGAGTTGACGCAGAGTGAGGTACCATATGTTGCCATGGTAAATGGCCACATTACTTGGGTCGTAAACTATGTATTATTTCAGCAACCAAAGCCGATTTTGAAGTGTACTTAAGGCCGTCTGTCCCCCATATGACTGCTCAGTTTCTCTATGGCTGTTTGCGTACATAGCTGAACCTGAGACACGCTGAAGCGCGAATACAATGTTGTTATATATTTGTTTCGTGACTGGTGTGCTTCATTTACTTGCATTAATTCAGATTTGAGATTAACAGATGATTATTAACGGTGTCAAGTTTAATTAATTTCTATATATTTACAATGGAAAGGCGATGCACTCGTTGAACTGCCAACAACAGGTAACAACTTTACACCCATGTAACCCTAGGAGAACAGGGGGAAGGAACAAGTATGTAAACTTAGTCCTGATTGACTCAGAATTCCCCAGAGATCACTGCCCAGGTTCCAGAATCTGTTGGGGGACACGTCTTCTGTGCTTGGTTCAGTCAAGGAAGGCCCAGGTGTGGAGGCCAGTTAGAGGCAGGATTTAGTTTGGGTCATTCACAGTGGTTAGGAAACAATTCCAGACACCTTTCTGGTAGAGCAGGAAACATCAGGACTCCTCAAGGATGTGAAGACGGATTGCAATAGCAGTCACCACAGTCAGGTAGTAACAAGTGATCTTTCAGGGATGAACGAAGGAGGAAGCCCTGCACAGTTATTGTTGTTGCAAAAAGGCTGAAAATGCAGTAGCAGGCGTCTTATTGCACAAGCTGAAGATCCTCCAAGTTCCAAGGATGCACTCTCAACGTACAGCTGCATTGAGGCAGCCCCAGAAAGAGCAGATCAGTCCACCGATTGGTATAGGGGCATTCCAGACAGCTCAGCAGGCATGGATCCTCGACCAGGGGTCAAGGCTGGTTGTTTTTACCGGTCAAGGGGGTTGAAGCACCAACAAACACCTGCTTGAGATCAGGCTGAGGAGCAGGGCTTTACTGGAGTTAGCGGTGGTCAGCTGCAGGGGTCATCCTCAGGTCACCAACTGGCTGCTCTTCTTCATAGAGGGTTTGGGTCCAAGAATGATCTAAAGAATGGATGCAGGGGTCGTCCTTTTATCTACGATCTGGACTGGATGCTCAACACAGGCACGCCAATGGTAAGGATCTATATCAATCAAATAGGCAGTGACTATTCAATCATGGACAGCCACGGGCCAACACATTTACCCAGCAACAGATATTCAGGCACTTAGATGTGTACTGGGACAATCCCAGACTACACATCAGGACCCACACACAAGCCACCCCTTGCCACCCAGCAGCTTTCCCCAGGAAAAAGGTAATCCATTATATGACATTATCTGCCCTGAGAGAGCAAGAAGTGCAAACAACAAAAAGGTCAAAGGACAAGCAAAATCATTGTGGCATGGCCATCTTAAGGTGCAAGCCATCTTTAGAAGCCCTTTGTGGTAAATGCAAAAGTGAATGAGTAAAAAGCATAAAACATGGTAGAAAAATATCTGCTGCCACCAGCTCATCCTAGGCACATTGTAAAAATAACCAAAGGAGAACTTACTTACCAGTAATGCTCTTTTCTATGGATTTTTCTCCTGTAGTTTCATCATATGATAGATATCCTTCCAGCATCAGCTGTTAAGCCAAAACAAAAGATGACGCTTGTCTGGGCGTGAGGAATAGACACCGCACTGAGAGCAACCGACTCTCAGTGCCCAATGCAAAAGGCATCAAACCTGCCTAACACCAAATGGTCATCACCTCAAGTTCCCACCTTTAATAGAGAACAACCAGAAAACAGCAACAGCAACAGACCACTTTCATAGCAGGGCAGGATGGGAAGGCAATGAGGAATCTGCGGAAGAAGAATCCATAAAAAAGAAAATTACAGGTAAGTAATTTCTCCTTCAATGGATTGCATTCTCACGCAGATTCCTCATCTGATAGACTCTCAAAGTAGTACAAAGTGCGGAGGTGGGATGAAAGCCCTTAGACAAAGAAACTGCAACACTACTCTGCCGAAATCGAGCTTCAGAACCACATGCTACATCTAAGCGGCAATGCTTAGTAAACGTGTGGAGGGACTTCAACAAATCTCCTTTACAGGCACACCCCTTTGCAAGGCGGATGATGCTATCACGCCCCTCATAGAATGAGCTCTGATGACATCTTTTCCGGCTCTCTGATGACACTCTGCAGAGAATTATCCAGCAAGAGATCGTCTGTTTGGACACAGACAGCCCCTTCCCGGACAGCGAGAAAGCAGAATGCCCAGCCTGTACAACCTTTCCTCGTCCTTAGAGGGATGTGGAGGTGGATAGAAAACTGGCAAATCACGGCTCTGTGACTTGCAGAATTCAGAAACCACCTTTGGCAGAAATGTAGGGCATGCCTGGAGAGACGCCTTCTCCTAGAAAAATCACTGCAAGGTCTTGCTGACTTGATTGCCACCAGGAAAGCTGTTGTCAGGATAAGCAACCTGATAGAACATGAATGCATGGGCTCATACGAAGCCACCATCAAAAATGTAAAAACCAAATTGAGGTCCCATTGTGGGGTCAGAAACAGAGTAGACAGGATCCCATTTCCAAGATCTTTCAGGAATTGGGTCATTAACATGATCGTGAAGACATAAAAGACAGCCAAGTAGCCCTTGCCTGTGCCTGTCTGAAGGCCTGTTGAGGCCAGTGATAGAAGACACTCCATTCACTATAGTGGTGCGAGAAGCACAGGGATTCCCGAGGTTCCGATAACCAGTCTCCAATCTGCTCCACCTGCACGCATACAATGATCTCATAGAAAGTATGCGGGCAGCGAGTAGCACCGCAAGTACCTCTTCTGAGTAGTCACAGTCATCACACTTCATCCTCTCAAGAGCCACGAATATAGGTTGAGGGATTCCAACTGAGATAGGAGAGCCGGCCGATGAGGCAACCAGAGATAAGTGTGCAGATGGTGAAGTCCAGCAGTTTCTGAGAATTATGTTCTCCTTTACAGTCCGGGCAACCAAGAGCATGGTGGTTCAAAACCTCTGCAACCTCCTGAGAACCCAAGGCAAGACAGGTATCAGAGGAAACTCAGAGTGGCAGTTGAAAGCCAACTCTACCAGGAACATGTCACCTAGTGCACCCCTCGCTGGGAACGTCCTCAGGCAAAACTGTCTGCACTTTGTGTTGGTGCTTGTGGCAAACAGACCAACCGCCAGGGTACCCCATGGTGTGAAGATCTCTTCGAGAACTTCCTGGTACACATCCCCAGTCATGCAAGACCGTGCTCTGCCTGCCCAGCGCATCCTGCCAGCCCGTTCTCAGCTCCCATTAGATGGGCAACCGAAGCAGAAATCCAGTTCTCCAGCAACAAGAACCATAGCTAAAGCACCTCCCTGCATAGGGGCAGAGTCCATACACCCCACTGCCTTTTGAGGTATTAAATGGTCACTGTGTTGTCCGTCAGCAAAAGAGAAAAGCAGAACACTTGTGGCTAAGGACTCAGCAAGCAGTAGATGAGAAGTGGAAAACACTAGAAAAAGATAATCGTTCGGAAATTTTTAAAGCTAGGAAAGGATTTTATGATACTCTGATTTCTAGTTCCGCTAACGACACCAAAACATTATTTGAGATTGTTAAATCACTAGAAAAACCTAAAGCCCAAAATCAACATTTTATCCCGAAGATGGTAGATTGTGAGGCAGTACAAAAAGCATGTTCAGATAAATTACACAAAGTTCAAGCTGCAATTGCTAATGCTAGAAAAATACATAATGAACCTCAGAAACACATCAGTCAAACAATACTGTATGTTGATCCTCCTTTCTCCTTTGTCCCCATTACAATGGACTTTTTAGTGAAGATTTTAAAGAAAATGCACCCGACCACATGTCAAACTGACATTTTACATTCTAAAATAATTTGACAACATGCAGAGGTCTTTGCACCATTCTTAACTCGTTTTAAAAACACCTCGGTTTTAAACAATGAAGTACCAGACCTACTGAAAAATGTTAGTTAGCCCACTGCTAAAAAAAATATCTAATCTTGATGCCACAATATTCTCACACTATAGACCAATTACGAACGCTCCCTTTTTTTTATTAAATATACTCGACAAGATTGCAGCTATCCAATTTCAGCAATATATTGAGAGATGTAATATTATTCATCAACGTCAGTGCGGCTTTAGATCTGCCCATGGGACTGAAACTGCAATGTTAGATCTCCAGACAGAAATGTTACATATCGTGGATGATGGTAAAGCCGGCTTGTTGATGCTTTTGGACCTTTCAGCGGCGTTCGACTTGTGCCATTCCAAATTGCTTAAATGCATTTAGGAAAGTGGAAATTGCTGCTCTAACTCTGCCAAGAGGTTTTGATCATTCCTAAGCAATTGGAAATCGAAAATGATATGGTAGAATGCATCTTCTGAACCAGAGCTCATCACTTGCGGTGTTGTCGCAAGGAGCTTGCTTGTTGCCAGCACTTTTTAATGTATTTTGGGGATCCTTGTGTGACCTTCTTGAGTCACTGGGACTATATTTTATTCAGATTAAGTGGAAATCATGAAAAGGACTCAGATCTGATTATGTCCACATATAAAAAAAAATACACTTGGATGATGGAGAATTGCCTCTGTTTAAACAGCCAAAAGACAACTTCTGATCTTTGGCTCTGATATAGCAAGAAATAAGCTCGGAGAGGCCTATAATATGTGGTGTATTGACCAACATGTAATCCACATAGCTTATAGTGTCAAAACGTTGGGGGTGACCATTGAAGCAACTCTTAAAGCAGATGCTCAAGTTGCTAACGTAACAAGAACTATTCCCCATTATCATAGGCTTATTCGCCAAATAAAACCATTTATTTCTATAATCAATTGTATCACACTGGTTAGAGCCTTAGTCTTATCAAGGTTAGATTACTGCAATACGCTATTGTGCGAAGCAAGTAAACACTATCAAATTGCAGATTTTGCAAAATTATGCTATATGGATGGTAAGAGGTATAGCCAAACATGAGCACATTTCACAACATGGAAGAACTCTACCCTGGCTTCCCATCGAAGCACGAATTGAGTACAAAATCAATGTTCAGACGCATAAATGTGTGTTTGGGAATGCACCTAGCTACCTCAAATCGCACATTTCCGTACAATCCTCAGTCAAAAACACTAGGTCCAGAAATACCATGCGCTTGCAAAGACCAAGAGCATTACGGGTAAATGGGAACAAAAGTTCTTATCCAGTTAAAGCTGCTATAGCTTGGAACAAATTGCCTATTGATCTTTGATGTGACAAAAATCTATTGGCCTTTAAAGAAGCTATGAAAACTAATCTCTTCTGTTAACTTGGCACATCCTGTGCCTTTCGGATTTTCAGTATGGATTTCTAGCTCTGTTTACTGCACCTTGATGAATACGGGCTTTGGTGCGTTAGAAACAAATAAATACAAATACAAGGAGGTATTTCCCCTCGAGGATAGGCGCGAAGGCCATCAGGGCCAAACTGATCCCCCCCACAACACCAGCCTGTTGATAATGCCACCAGCATTCCACTGGCGACCAAAGGCCACTCACCTGCCGATCCCCACAGTGAGCGCCCAAAACACTTCAGGGACGCATCCGTGACCACTTGGGCCTGCACGCAGGTGGCCAAAAGGGTTCACCCGCCATTATGTTTTCATGGCCGACCCACCAAGAAAGGCAGTTCGGCACCGACCACATCACCATGAGAATGTCCCTCATGGCGTTGAAGTACTGGGACCACTGACTTCTTAGCAGCCACTGCAGAGACCGCATCCGCAATCTAACCACTGGCACCAGAAAAATGCAGGAAGCCATGAGCCCTAAGAGGTGGAGGAAGGAAGCAGCGGGTAGACTGTCACTGCTCTGGAAAAGCTCTCCCATTTGCCCCACACTGGTGAACCTCTTCTGGTGGTGAAGGGGAGGGGGCCTTCCCCACCCATGTGTCCAGGACTGGTACGATGAATTGGAGCTTTTGCGTTAGTGCGACGTGGGACCTCTGAAAGTTCAGGAAGAAGCCCAAACTGTGAAGCAAAGAGCAGGTTTCTTCGAGCTGCGTTGATACCTGCTCTGGAGACCTCCCATGGATCACCTAGCTGTTGAGGTATGGGAATATGTGAACACTGGATTTCCTGAGGTGCGCTGCCACCACTGCCATCAGCTTGGTGAAAACCCTGGGTGCAGAGGTTAAGCCAAAGGGGAGCAACTTGAACTGATAGTGTGTCAATGATGATACATTTCAGAAACTGCCTGTGCTTCCGATGTATTGGCACATGGAAATAAGCGTCCTGAAGGTCCAGCAGCACCAACCAGATCTGAAGTTGTAGAACCTGGAGAATTTCTTTCAACATCACCATCCTGAATTGTCCTTCCTCAGGAAATTGTTCAAGGCCCTTAGGTCCAGAACGGGATGGAGGAGGAGTTCTTTTTTGGGCACCAGAAAATAGCACAAGTACCAGCCTGACCGTCTCTGCTTGGACAAAACCTCTTTCACTACACCCTTCAATAACAAGGCTCTGAGTTCCTCCTGGAGCTCCTGTTCAAGTTGATTTGGAGGGGGGCAGGAGGTGGTCTGCATTTTTTAAAATAAAGTAAGGTATACAGTAACCCCCATTCCATGAGCTGCAAGGCCCAGGTGTCAGAGGTCATCTCCTTCCACGAATCCCAGTGCTCAGAAATTCTCCCCCCAAAATGGAGAAACATGAGGGGAGAACGCAAAATGGCTTAGCAGGTGCCATCGCCACTGCCACTGCAGCTGCAGTCTGCTGGCCCTTAGAGGCCCCTCTGCCCCAGCGAGGGATGGGAGAAACTCCTCTGCCCTTGCCTGGCTTATGGCAGCTGTGCCCTCTTTCTACACAGAATATACCACGTGTAGCCTCTACCCCTAAAGGAGAAACCAAAAGATTGTTTTGCCAGTTGCTGCACAGCTAAGCCCAGTGACTTGGCAGCCAACTTGAGTTCTTGGCGAAATTCAAGGACCCCATCAGCCTTTGGGCCGAACAGGTGCTCACAGTCAAAAGCTATACCCAGAGATGCTAGGACATTCAGTGAGAATCCTGATCTGTGGCGGTAAACTGATCTCTGCAGTAATGTGCACGTTGCCATTGCATGGCCTACGCAATCTGCAGTGCCCAGCCCGACTGCAGTGCTTGGCATGTCACCTCTTTGCCATCGTCAATGCGTAAAAACCTGCTCCCGCAATCATTCCCCTCGGCCCACGGGAATACTTAGCGAATACACATGACACATTGACCGCCTTCAGGGCCATGCTTCCTGAAGCAAACATCTTCTTGCCCAGGGCATCTGTTTTCTTGGATTCCCTGTCTGATTGAAGGCTAGAGGTGGATGTGGCTGGCCTGGAACTCACTGTAAAAGAATGTACCACTAGAGCTTCTGGTGCGGGGTGGGATAAGAAGGGTAGATCACCCTTAGCCAGTTCGTATTTCTTGGAGAGTTTGGCGTCCACAGCTGGAGTGGAACATGACCTTTGCCACATCATGGTAATGGGGTCCGAGATAGCTGCATTAAATAGCAATTTCCTTTCGGTTTTTGGTCCCTCATAAAGGATGTGCATCAATTCATCTGCCGACAGGGGTTCAGCTGGGGTGCCCAGGCCCAAGGCATCAACCACTTTTTCAATAGTCCTCCTGAACTGAGCATTAGGGTGCCCATAAGGGGCGGCCTGTTGCAGACTAACCCATTTGCGTCATGCAAACCTTCACCCAGGGCAAGCAAATCTGCTTGGTCTGAAGAAATCCTCTCCTATGGCTGCCTCGCTCACTGGTTCAAAGCCAAAATGCTCTTTACCCCCCCCCCCCCACTTCGTCGTAAATTAACCTCTGAGTCAAAAAACACTGACCGAGACCAGGGTTGAATGGAACGTTAGACTGTTGGCACCGATGGAATCGTACCTACAAGGCCTCTCACGCCAGTGTCTCTGGGCCTTTTGGCACCGGAATCAACTTCTCGGGTGTCGTGGTCAACCATTAGGCGTAGGACCAGTAAACTTGATGCCAGAACCTCTGGACGCAACAGGTGTCGTATTTGCCTGTGGCATCAATACCAGAGTTGCACCTGCTGCAGCTTTTTGGAAAATCTGGAGCATTTGCTCCCTGAACTCATCCCACTCTGCCCTCGACGCACCCGAGTCAGGTAGATTTTCCCCCGTTCCTCCAACGAATGTGTCCTTTCTGCAATGGAGCTTCTTCTTCTTGTGGGTGGATGAGGACAAAGAATGGCTTTAGGTGTGTGAACGTTTCTTCGTTTTCTTCCGGTGCCTATCCTTTTTGGGCTTGTGGCCTGCGGTATCTTGGCCAGGCACCCCGATGTTCGAACGCGCCAGGGACTTCAATTGAGGTCGTCAGATCGAGTTTTGCTGATCGCTCCCCTAATGGACTTCGGGTTAATTTTTTGACACAAACTGCATTGCTCAATATCACAGTCTTTTACCCAGACTGCACATGCAGATGGTCAGTGATCGACATATTCGAGTTGCAGTCCTGACAACATTTGAATCCCGAAGCCTTAGGGCCCGACATTTCAGCACATTTATCGAACTTAAAATTTCTCTGACGAGAACATTCAGAAAAGCAATATGCTGAGCGTGCGGAAAAAAAGAAATGAGGTACAGGGGCACAGTGACATAATATATATACGGCAGACATCACGTCTGCAGTCGAGGAGTGGCATGACAGTCAAGGGAAGTTGACGGTCTATGTAAACTCGTACTGCACCCCCGTCGAAAGTTTTCTGAGCTGCTAACGCTGGAAGTATATCTATCAGATAAGGAATCTTCATGAGAATGCAATCGATTGAAAAGCCATTTGAGAAAATGTTAAAGGATAGAGAGTATCTTAACCGCATTTCACTTTAAGGTGATGTGTGCAATTGTAACAATACAAGAAATTCACAAAGAGTCTCTCAGTATTGACAGTCTTATGGACTAATCAGTTTCCCCATATGAATGAGCAACATGATAAAGGAAATTAAGCAGAAGGCTTTACTGACCTCCACAAAGTCAGAACAGGAGTCGAAATAAAGCAAAAAGAAAGGGTATGCCATAGATGAAAAGCAGCCAAAAGAAAATCTTTACTAACATTAACAATGATGTTCTAAGGTACCCCCATGTCTAAGTCTGTGAGGGCGTTGGTACAATGTTTGGCCTCCTTAACATGAACAGTGAATAAATGACTTTCTAAAGATGCAAGTGCTTAGGCACTCGCAATTGCAGATGCGCTAGTCACGCTGTAAAAGGTGACATAATAGGTCCTGCACACAAAATGTTATTTGTGCATTTCACTTCTAACCAAAGGGCTAAACAGGAATTTGCACAACTACTGTAGCTGAAATGGGGCGTTTAGGATTTGCACACAAGTTCACCTACGTGCATTTCATTTGGACCTTAAAAGCTCTCCAGGTTTTTCTGTGCAGCTCCTGTCGTTCAAAAGTGGTATTTAGGGGCTAAAATGGATTGTACTACCCAAATATACATGTCACTAAAGGGCTAGGAAAAACAATTCATGCACCATCTGTTGGAAAAAGAATACAAGATCTGTAGTAGAAATGTAAATAGATTTAGATTGTGTATTCAACATTGAAATTATGAAACACATTCTAATTTAAAAAGTTCATAGCTTGTGTACCAAGCTCATCAGAGCAAGTGGAGGCCAGTTTAGGTTCACTCTAGAAGACCACACTCACATTTGGGGGACATTCTGGCCCTCTCCTACGAAGGTTCAAACATGACCGATGAGCTAGCTCAAACAATCAGGGTTGTAACTTCATCAGATTTCTATTGACTATAGTACCATTAAGTTTACTGCAAATATATAAAACTTAAACGTATTTGCTAACAGACTAAAGTACCAAGAAACACATATTTTCCTTGCATTAGTCAAATAAAAACCTGATTGTTGCAAAATCTATTTTGCAGAGTGCTAGCAATTCATCCATTATTGCGATATATGTGCATGCACACACACATTAATTTGACCATTGCTACTGAACAATGATTCTAAAAAGCGAATGAGACTAGTGTATGCTTAATAGTTATCTGATCTCAATATACCTTAATGGAAATATATGAAGTCATTTTTATGACAAAATTATTTTCAGCAAGATTTTTGTTGGAATACCTTTTAATCAATCACTTAAAATTGCAAATTGGCGAGTATGTACATTGGTGCATTAATTTGAATTCCTACTCAATGTATTTGTGTCATGTGACATGTATTAATAATCTAATGATTACATTGAAAAATTGTTCAAGAGGAAAACGTGAATGTCCGCTTGATGGTACAGTTGATAAGGGTCTTGGTAAACTGTTGTATGACCCGCAAGTGGGATTAAGCAAAGGTTTTGAGACAAACCTAGTGGCAAATATGGTAAGGTTTTGTTGTGCACTGGGGTTTGGGTTTGAAGTACAGGTCGGATAAATATTCATACAGCTCCTTAAACAAATGTGAGGGTGAGGACAACTGAACAAGTGCAGGACTGATCACAAGGCTCATTACCAGTCTAAAAGTTCATCTCCCTGAGATACAGTTCAATAGCAATTTTTTGTCAGGGTGGTTGGCACTGACAGAGCCCGTAAAACGAGGTAATTTGCAGTTCCTTGTGTCTGGATCCTAGAGTTCCCTAGACATGCAAAATGTCTTGAGTTATACTGACATTTTGTACAGAGGCCATGGTTAAACAACAGATTCTTTCTGTACCTTGCCTCTTACACCCCAGACCCTCAATTGCAACAGGCCATGGGCATTCACTTAACGTTGAGTCTTTGAGGGCATTGCCTTTGTACCCTCCACAAAGGGCAATATCTTAATAGATTAGGTCACTGGGATGACGCTTCTGACATTTGTCACTTCTGATGTGTTACCACAAGAGCCTCCCACAGGCTCGGCTTCTTAGATACTTGACCCAAGCCACCTCAGGTCCACAAGGAGCCTCCAGATTGGCCGAGAAGGCTACACAAGTCTTTTTTTATGTATCCTTGGTGGGATTGATGATCTTATAAGTTCCAAAGCATGGCTTCCGCCTAGCCTACTTCTCCATTACTGTATCGGTGTCTCGCTTTGAGGTGAAGTTATTTTTAATGTCATTGGCAGGCTTTTCTATCCCAAGCTGTCTGGATTACAGCACATGGCTAGCCTAACAGGTTTCTGTTCTCTTTCTGAGGGGTATATAAGTTGGATACTGTCAGTCTCTGGCCCCAGGTCCACAAGACTTTTACCAGTCTCATCCTCGGTACTTTGGCACATCTCCAACTTAGGCTCCACTAGCTCTGCCTTTACCTGCTTAGCTCTGGCTCCATCTTTTGCCCATTTTGGATTGGCCATGAATGGGTTGGTTCCCTGCACCCAACTGTCCACCACATATCTCCTGCTGACACTCTCCTTTCTAATTAGTTTATTTCCTCCATCCAGGTCTTCTTCTCGCCATTATCCAACTACTATTCCCTGGTCTCTTCCTCCTCCTTACTTCTCACAGTCTCTGCCTTCATTCCCCACCCTTGGTTTTCCCTTCCTCCAAATCTTTCCTTCACCCTGCCGTCTCTTCCTTCCTCTAGTTTCGCGCTCTCCTTCACGTTCCCACCATCTCTACACTCCAACCACAATCCCAAACTCCTGCCCTTATTTATACTCTGGGCCGCAGGCTGATAATCCTCTAAGCAGTATCATCTGAGTGGGTCTATCAGTTGGGCCTGATGATTGCTTTGTGGCATTTGGCCCAGAGCTGAAACTCTTGGTGGACCAAGGAAAGGACACAATGTCAAGTCACTATCATAGCCCCTGTGACTGGCATTCACAGCCCAACCCTCCTACACTGAATCAAAGGGCATGGATAAGGCAGTGAGTTGTGAGTATGTGCCCAGGCTTCCTCCTATTCATAGTCTCTTGTTTGGGGCCACAGTCATGGGCCATGGTTACATGCACCCTGTATTCCTGGAGAATAGTTCTATTTTACATTTATGATGGTCTGCTCTTGCACAAAATCTGGGAAAGGCGGACTTGGCCCACAGCCATTCACTGTATACCACCTCTGGTGTGGAAATGTAGTGCATGGTTTCTACCGGACACCAGGGAACTTCTCTCTGCACTTCCCAATGTCCAAATTGGGACTTCATCAGTGACCACTAAATACTCTCTGCAGAAACTGAAGAACTGCATACAAATTGTGACAGTAAGATCTCAGACCCCTTTGTATCATCCATTTAATTCCTTCTGGACAGTTAATTATCTACTTGCTTTCCTCACAGTCCCCCACCCCAAATCCCCCACAGTCCCATTAGTATTCCAGTCATTCTATAAAAAACACATTGGCAACTTTAGATTTGGCACAGTTACTTAAACGGGGGAGGCGGTGAGTCAGGTTTACACAATGCAAGTTACAACAGTAAAGTGTTAATCACTTATTTAATTTGATAACTTTAGGGATTATTAAAAAAATACATAAAACACCCAAACACATGCTTCTACAATCATCCGCTACCTAATGTTAAAGTTGAAAGCTACATGTTTAAAATTTCCACCATAATGCCAGGCCCAGAATCAAAATAGTAGTTTTTTCAGCTATTTACTATTTATGCAAATCTGAAACCAATCAAGACGAAAGGTGCTTTCAATCCAAAAATTACGAACAAAACAAATACTTGCCATTCCAATGTTAGTTGTCATCGTACACATTATAATCACAAAGGCAGAAATATGTCAAAGACTGGCTGACTTCAAACGGTGATTCTTATCAGCAAACACCCCTTAGTGTATTTATACTAGTGGGTCTTGCTTTCCATTTAATTTGCAAACAGTCTAATTTTGGAAAGCAGACATTCAGTAGAAAAAAATATATTGTATTTACAGTAGGGATACATTTCAAAGGGAATTGAAGAATGTATCTTGTGTAAAAGTGCATACATTCGCCTCATTAGTACACTTATTGGGACTTTAATACATTTTCCATTTGTCACAATGTAACATGGGGGATTGATTTTCCTGGCAAAGTATGTACACGAGCACCAGGCCAAAATAGGGATTATACCTAAAACGTACTGAAGTTCTGCAAGCTCAGAAGATCTACAGTTTAAACTTCATCCACACCCCACCCAATCAATTAACTGAAATGTTCTACTAACGTGCACTTCCAGTTGCCGGTAACATTACCATTTGTGATGAGGCCTCAGGATGTGGACTCGCCACCTTTCTGCTTGTGTTCTCAGTAATAAAGATGGACAATTAAATAGCTCAAGTATTTGCAGTTTTGCAAAAAAACAAGAACAAGTGCCCAGATGTGTATCGATCCAAATACTAAACAAGTCAGGATGATAATCATGGCCCAATGTAAGGTGCAGAATAATATTCCCAAAGCGTGTGTCTAAAGTCCACAGGTTTCCTAGTTAAGGACTCTTACAAATAATCCCCCCCCCCACCCCCTGCCTTGAGTCACAGGGTGCTGTGACAAATCCGAGGAGTTTGTCCCCTCTCCCCAAGGGAGAGTCACTGCCTTTGGGAATAGGGATGTGAGTCTGCTACACCCAGCACCCTGTAGTGAACAGGCGAAGTGGAACCGACTGGGATTACCCCCCCCCTCCCCTTCCCCCCTATACCTCCCTGGGGCAGGAAACGCCCAGAAAGGCTACAAGTTATCCTCCCTTCCCCCAAAATCCAATACCTTTTTTGCCTGTATAGGCCCTGAAATGTAGGATAACCTAAAACTTAATGTTCCAACAGCTGGTTTGATTTCTGACCCCAAATATCAATAGTCCACACATGAAACAGCAGAATATTTGGTGACCAAGTCCCCTGGAAGAACCTCTGATAAAGAGCCAATCAGAAATGGCAAAAAAGCGAGAAGTCTGCAGGGCTCGGGAGCTTCCTCGTAGGAGGTGTGGCAAGGCAGAGCAAGCGTACGCCACCAGCTGTAGACACTGTGTAGAGATTGCAGGATCCACCAAGTAAGGAGCCGGAAGGGCCCGGCCTAAAAGAGTGGGGAGAGCAAGAACCTACGGGGAACTGAGAGACCGGTCCATAGGGAAGTCCACACCAGTGTCCTTTCAGAAGCCAGCAGGAAAACAATGCAAACTATTTCTGTCGTGGAACCCAGTTGACGAGTCGTGTAAGCAGCTCAGTGCCAGATTGACTCACCAAACCTCAAGGGGAGCACCGCCAAAAAGATGAAGATGCACAGTGGGTCCAGGGAACCAGAATGATGGAGGCTAAGTACGGGAAAGAAACCCCCAAGGCAGGGTGCGAACCAAGTACCACCAAGACTGGGTGAGCCAGAGGAGATCACCAAGCCGGGGTGAGAAGCAAGAAGGCCCAAAGGCGGTGTGAGCACAGAGACCAAGATGGGGAGAGCACAGGACAGCCCCATACTGGGGAGAACCATGAGAAGCCTCAAGGCGGGTGAGCAACAAGACTGGTTGGGACCAGCGAGCCCATGGTGGAGAGGGCAAAGGAAAACCTCAAAGTGGGCGATGAGAGACACAAGCTACAGAGTGGGGGCATGATCCAGTGGTCCTAGAGTGGGAGGAGAGGAAAAGAATAACCCAGAGTGGGGACAAGAGACTGAAAAGACACGCTGTGCATGTTTGGGATTGTGCAACTAGGAGAGGAGCCTTTAGTAAACACACATGGGTGGGTGGGCCAGAAACTAGCCACTGTCCCTTTATTCGGGCAATGGTCCAAAGCATGCCTTGATTATTTTTGTGTTCATCTGTCTAGTGATAGGGGGAGAACTCAGGTTAACAAAGGATTCTGGACAGAGGACCTAATTTATGAAAGACAACCTGATGCACCCTTTATGTATTTCTTTGTAGTAGAGTATGGCAGACAATCTTAGACGTACGAAATGCTTAGGCTGAGTTTTCATGAAAGAATAAAGATGCGGTCAAATAACATGCCTATGTCCCAGTCTCTTAATTCTGACCTGCCAAAGTGCCCTCGTACAAATGTGAAGTGCCCCAAAGGTCCACAAAGCTCTCAAAGGCCATGGTAACGAAAAACTATGAAGTTCAATAAACATTCCTGATGTGTCCAAACAAAAGTATCTTACATGCCTCTTCAATTACAGGAGTCTCCTTTCCTACCCTTGCACACATAAGGAGGATGTTTGAATCCTCTGCCTCATCTCGCAGCAGCCATGCTCCCACAGCTCTTAGGCAGAATGGTACTTCGGGGTCTACCAGACGGTTGCCTACTAGGTGGTTTTCCAGCTCGTTCATCTGGGGTTCAATTGTCAAGAATTCCTGCTGTGCATGGTGGGGTTTGATTGCGAATCATGGCCCTGCTCCTAGTTGTCCACCGCTTCTTTTGGACTTCCTCGCAGACATGATTCCCCTTCCTTCTCCTCCTATTCTTTCATTCCTGCTCCATGTTGTAACTTTGCTGTTTCAAACGTCCTACCACTTCTACTCTGGAAACTCCCTATTCTTAGACCAATCACTTTTTCTAGACCACTGCTGTCTGGGCTGCATTGCCCAGACTAGGCTTTTCGCTTCCTTCTCCCTCTTCCGGCAGTACATTTCACTTTTCTTGGCCAGAGTTTCTTTTCTCTCCCAATGGTCTCCCAATATCTCTGGTATCCCTCTTAAGTCCTTATCCAGGAATCATTTCCTCTAAAGTCTCTTCCCTAAAATTCACTGTCTTCTTCTATCACATGGTCTATCACTGACTCTTACTTCTGAGTGGATACCCTTAATTTCCTTCTCTAAGGTGGTACCTTTTACGATTTTCACTGACCGTCTTTCACTCTAGTTCTCTTAAGCCTTCCTTCTGTTCCACTTACATTCTGCACCTCATATCAGTCTCACTCAGTTCATAGTCTACTCTATTTATATATTTCAAGCCTTCCTTCTGTTCTGCCCTCATTTCCTAGATGGTACATCTTTACTCTGACTTCAAGCTGCTACCCCTTCCTGCTCCATTAACAACATGCTTCCCCATTATGCTTCAAGACATCCTTGTGGTCCACGGTCTCTTTTACTTCCAAATTGCTACACTCTCCAAACTGGTAGCTATCTAAATCTATTCACAATCTGTTCTCCATATCCACTTCAAGCCTCACTTCTGTTCCACTCATTTACTTCATGAAGGGTTTCCTTCAAATAACTCTCCAAGAGGTTACCGCACTTTAGTGACTCACTTTCTTGAAGTCCCAAATCTTTCATACTTTCTAATGTTTTTACAATATTGCC